>NW_026606188.1:31850000-34350000 GCF_029834395.1 Sorex fumeus
CTCAGCAAAGAGCATATTTTAAAGAAGGTGCTCTTATTTATTCTTGCAAAAATTCTCAATTTTCTTAAGGAATTTGATCACGCTTGTGAGGACAGCTGATTTGCTCAGTCTTGGAACTAGCAGGAGTCCAAGAACTAGCAGCACTTAACCTGTTATTAGAAAGGTCTCTCTGCTAGCATGAAGGGATATTTTGTGTGTTGATAGCAATTTAATTTGGCTATTGAATTCAATGATTCTGGATGCTCCAAACATCTTGTAATACTCTGCTATAAGGTTATTATCCATTAATTAACTTATACTCCTTCTGAAACTGGTTACTGGGTGGCTGCCATAGTAAAAACCACTTAGCAATATAGATGGAAGTGTGATAGTTTGTCCTGCTCTTGATAAGATTGGTTTACTTCCATTCCTGAGCATACCAGGATAGGATCCTTATTTCTATTTAAGATTTTCTTGTGGGAGAGTTTCTGATTCCTAAAACCTGCCTATTGGTTCAGGCATTAAAATAAAAGATGATCTATAGAAATATGACCTATCTAAAAATGTAGTATATTGGAAAAATTTCCCTTGAGAGCCAGGGTGTGAAATAGGATGTTTGAAAAATCACACATTGATTTGAAATTCAAATATGCACAAAAAATTGCATAAGTAAAAAGTTAAAGGGTGACTTTTGAGTTCTTGAAAGAGAATCAAGTGGTGAAGGAGCCTCAAAGGAGGGTGCATGAGATAGAAAAGGAGGATAGGTTAAGTCACCAGAAGGAAAAGGGGGTGTGTGGGGGAAGAGAGAGAGAAAGAGAGAGAGAAAGAGAGACAGAGACAGAGAGAGATAGAGAGAGAGAGACAGAGACAGAGAGATAGAGAGAGGAGAAGTTTTCTGTGCTCTGGACAGGCTGGAATAACTGGAGACTGGTCTCAAAAATCCTCTTGATGAGAGAGCAATAGGGAAAGGAAAAACATAAAAGCTTGTAACTATCTCATGGAGATTCAATAAAGTTAAAAAAAGAAAAAAAAAGAGAAATGTGTGGAAACCTGATAGCACCCTAAATCCACCACAGGGTTTGAGTTTGTCTATAGTAATCTAATCAGGTTTCTCACCAGGACTTTGTATCCCAAGAGAACCTTCATTCCAAGGTTTGTGATTTCTAGATTTGTGTTTCAAACTAAGCTCTAACATCACTTCTTAAAAAAACTTTTTTCCCACATTTTTGAATTAAAGCACTATGATTCACGAAGTTCTTCATAGGTGTTGTTTTTTTTTTTTGGTTTTTTTTTTTTTTTTGCTTTTTGGATCATACCCAGCGATGCACAGGGGTTACTCCTGACTCTTGCACTCAGGAGTTACTTCTGGCAGTGCTCAGGGGACCATATGGGATGCTAGGAATCGAACCCTGGGTCAGCTGTGTGCAAGGCAACCGCTGGACCCGCTGTACTATGCTCCAGCCCCAAGTTCTTTATAGTTGAGTTTTGGTAAAGGTAAAGGCCCTCCCGTTGATCGTCGATTTGCTCGAGCGGGCCCAGTAACGTCTCCATTGGAGACTTTGTTGTTACTGTGTCTGGCATATCAAATACTCTCAGTAGCTTGCCGGGCTTTCCGAGAGGGGCGGAGGAATCGAACTCGGGTCGGCCATGTTGGCCGCTTGTAAGGCGAAAGCCCTACCCGCTGTGCTATCGCTCCAGCCCAAAGACATACAATATTGCAGCCCCGATGCCATCGCCATTGCCAACCTCCCTCCACCAACTGCCCAGGCCCATCCCTTGTCGCTAGCACTCCCTTCTGACAATCGCCCTCCTACCCTTGCCGCGCACCCATCCTCGCCCCTGTGTCTTGTGGGCCCTGGCTGCTGCTGCTGACTCCTGCAGAACTGAACCTGGGTTGCCTCTGTTTTGTGAGCGAGAAAAGACTAGAAAAGACAAGCAGGACCGAAGAAAAGCTTTTCCCTTTTAAGTAAACCAGACTTGAAGTGAAAAAACTTTAAGCAGAAAACTCTGGGTAGGAAGAAGACAAGAGGACTGCTTTTATTCCGGTGCTTCTCTGGAGGTATTGGGGATGGGGGAGGGGGCACGGAGGCCCGTGTTTGTTTGGATGGTGAAGCTCAGGGATGTCGGCTGAACAAACTGTTCCCTGTTCTAGGGCAAGACTGCTGAGAGTGCAAAGTTCAGCCTTTAAACTAACATCTTTCTGGACAAGTATCTCAACTGGGCAAAGGCTGTTGGATACTGGAACGAGACCAAAGGTAACCATGGGTCTTTAAACTTCAGCCAATAGAGAGGGTTTGTGGATTTCCAGGGTGCTGCTATTTTAACTAAAACGTTTTTTTTTTTTAAGAAAAACAATTTGTAAATTCACCAAGTCATTAGTAGATTTTCAGTTATTTTATTAAAAATAATTTTGGAGGGTAGGAGGCCTTCCAAGCATTGTTCAGGGGGCCTCAGGGGCCCGCTCCATGATTCTTCTCATGATCACTCTCCATGACTTTCAGCCAACAGGGCAAGATGTTGCTACTCAGGCCCTGCAGAGCCCTGGAGTCATCAGGAACAACTCAGGGATGCTCAGGGACTCCAGAACCATACCAGGCTAAGCGCGGGCGTTGGTGTTGGGGGTTGAACGGGTTCCAGAGATGCAAGACACGTGCTCCCACCTCTTTGTGTCTCCTGGCCCAGATTCACAGATACTCTCACATGGGGACAGGTTGGGAAAATAGAAGGCTCATCAAAACTACTAGATCCCATCCCAGTCTTTCTTACTCTGTCACTTTCAATTTTACATAGAAAATTTTCAATTGGGGTAGTTCAAGTATTGTTACAATCTGTGAAATCCTAGGCCAATTATTCACATTTATTAAAAACACGTAATTGAATTACTGTGAGATACTCCCAAAGTTGTTCGACTGAGTTTCAGTCATACACTGCTCCAACACCCTCCAATCATCAGTGCACATTTTACCTATCACCAATGTCCTTAGCTTCTCTCCCATCCACTCTTCCCTCAAGCCTCCCACTATGGCAGACACTTTTGTTCTTTCTTTTCTCTGTTTCTCTGTCTCTGTCTGTCTGTCTGTCTGTCTCTCTCTCTCAAAAGTTATTAAAGAACCACAATTTGCAAAGTTATTCATAGATGGGCTGTAGTCATACTATGTTCCAGCATTGATTCACCACCAGTGTCTTCTTCCCTCCCCCAAGGTTTCCAGGTTCCCTGCCACTCACTCACCTGCCTGTGTTCTCTCTTGAGCATATGAGTCTCTCCATCTCTCTCTGTCTCTGTCTCCTCTCTGTCTCTCTCTCCCAAATCAACTTACCTTTTTATCTATCTACTCCCTGAAATTTTTTCCTATGGAGGTAAGCAGTGGGCTGCTCAGAGGGGACAGGACTGATTTTCCTGCTAAGAGCATTTTGTCACTGAGCCATGACTCCCTGAGACATCCTCAGGTAATGGATATACACCTCCATGCCTTGTAGGTCAAGTGGAACTTAGTTTGATAACTACTCTGTAGTGTGATGACCACCCTGGAGACACTGTTAGTCGTGTTCTGTCTCCAACATTATGCTTACTCTAACCAGAAATGACTTTGACTTTTCCTACACACTCCATATTATCTATTTACCCATTTATACTGGGATATCCTTCCTTTTCCTCTGTACTGAAGCTTCTTGAGGACATGGAGTGAGTAGGGTATAATTTCATCAGTCCACTACTGCCTATGGAGCAGCTTCCCATGAAAAACTGCACGAACATTTTTATGAAGATCTTTCTCTTACCAGAATAGAACAGTAGCTAAATCTCAGTCAATCTCATATACAAATCTTTTTTTTAAAGATAGATTCAGCAACGTAAAGGCACACTTTATTTATTTATTTATTTATTTATTGCCTTTTGGGTCACACCCAGCGATTCTCAGGGGTCACTCCTGGTGCTGCACTCGGGAATTACCCCTGGAGGTGCTTGGGGGACCATATGGAATGCCAGGGATTGAACCCGGGTCGGCCGTGTGCAAGGCAAACGTCCTACCTACTGTGCTATCACTCCAGCTCCCATATGCAAGTCTTTACAAAGAAATAATTTAAGTCAATTTATCTGAGATGAAGAAATGACGATGCTATTGAAGACACTATTGATTTTCTTCTGAATGCTGAGATTTTTACGAGAGAGAGAGAGAGAGAGAGAGAGAGAGAGAGAGAGAGAGAAAACAGTCTTCTTCATTCTCCATAGTGGAGAGAGCTGAGTACACAGCATCAGCAGAGCTATGAAAAGATTCCCAAGATGGGGCATATGGGCCATAAAGTGAAACAGAGTATGTATCCCTCAAGTAGACGCGGGAATGTGGGCTACTCTCAGAATGGAAAAAAGCAGGTCTGTTCCTCTGCCATGAACATTTTGGTTCCCCCCAAATGTTCCCCCAGCCCCAAGTTGGCTGTCAAGAGGGAGTCTGGAACTGTGGCTGGTCTTCTGATATTTTCAGCCTGGCCTTTTCTCCAGCATTGGAGCCTCTCCCCAGGGCGTCTGGCCTATACTTTGTGCTGACATTCCTCTTCTCCAAGGCTTTCTGAGCTCCTCAGATGGGTGCTGTATCTCAGAAACCTCCGTGCCTTTGAGCTGGTTTGGGTTCCACCACAGAGCCTTTCCCAGTCCACAACTGCATCACCCTTCCACCCCCACCCCATCCTCCTCTCCCCCGACCCCATCTCTCCACCTACAGTTCTGGGCAGGAAAGTGTGCTCTCCTTTCTCTTCAGGGACTTTTTGACCCCGCAATACCACTTCTGGGAATATATCCCGAGGGTGCAAAAAAGCACAGTAGAAATGACACCTGTACTTATATGTTCATTGCAGCACTGCTCACAATAGCTAAAATCTGGAAACAACTCAAGTGCCCGAGAACAGACGACTGGTTAAAGAAACTTTGGTACATTTACACAAGGGAATACTATGCACCTGTTAAGAGAGATGAAATCATGAAATTTGCTTAAAAGTGGATAGACATGGAGAGTATCATGCTAAGTGAAATGAGTCAGAAAGAGAGGGACATATATGGAAGGACTGCATTCATATGTGGAGTATAAAATAACATAACATGAGACTGACACCCAAGGACAGTAGATACAAAGGCCAGGGAGATTGCTTCATAGCTGGAAGTCTGCCTCATGAGCTGGGGGAGAAGGCAGCTGGAATAGAGAAGGGATCACTAAGAAAATGATGGTTGGAGGAGTTGGTTGGGATTGGAGATGTGGGCTGAAAGTAAATAAAGAACCAAACATGATAACTCTTAATATCTGTATTACAAACCATAATACCCCAAAGTAAAAAGTATGGGGAATATTGTCTGCCATGGAGGCAGGGGAGGGTGGGAAAGGGGGGGGTACACTGGGGAATTAGTGGTGGGGAATGTGCACTGGTGGAGGGATGGGTGTTTGATAATTGTGTGATTGTAACTCAAACATGAAAACTTGTAAGTATGTCACGGTGATTCAATAAAATAAAAAATAAAAGCAAGCAAGCAAGCAAGCAATTTGTTCTGTAAGTTTGGGCTGGAGGCTGAGGCAGTGAGATGGCTCAACAACCTTATAACTGCTGGAAAACTTCACTGGGGGCTGAGTTTCTGGAATTGTTGCAATAGATGCACTGTATCTCGTACAATAGATCTGACAACTGATAACCATCAATGGCTCAGAAGACCCATTGAAATGGCACCCACTACTTGGCTCCCCGCCCCGCCTTTGTTTCAGCTCTATAAATCTGACATTGTTTTTGCCCACAGTGCCACCCTCTAAGGAGACCTACAAGCCTCATCCGGGAGCACTTCATAAACTCTTTTGCTGATGCTGTTATCTTCTCTCCTCTCACTGACTCTCTGCCAGAGCTAACGTGCTCACGGAGACCCAACAAACCACTGAATGTATCATAAACACCATGTAGACAATGAAGACGTATAATCTAGTATTTAAATAGGGAAGATTACTGATAAATTTAAAACAGGAAAAAGAAAAAGATGAGAACAATTTTTCTCATTAGGGCAAATCAAAGTCGACAGCCACTACTGAATTCCAATCCATGGGGCACTAGGGGAACTGAGGCTGTCTCCACACTTTGCAGCCCTTCCCAGCCGCGCCCCCCCCCCCGCCGCCCCCCCCCCCCCCCCCCCCCCCCCCCCCCCCCCCCCCCCGGCTTTGTTATCCTCAGGCTCCCATTGAAAATTTTTTTGGTTTGTTTGCTTGTGGGTTTTTTTTTTTTTTAAAGGAATCTCATTGACTTTTTCTCTTCCTCTTGTTTCTGTGTTGAGACTCCAGGGACCGTCTGGAGCCTCTCCAGGAATGCTAACCTTCTCTGAAGGGGGCTACTCTGAAGAGGGGAAATGCTTGCTCTTCAAAAATATCTCCTGAGGGAGGCCATCAGTTGCTTCATTTTTGCCCACTCAGGGAAATTTTATCCTCAGATAAGGAATTTGAGAAAGGTTGACTGTGATTTTCTAAAAGACTTCACAAGGACAAATGTCTAGAACACAATCTCCGCCATTGCTAGGGGCCAAGGTCTCTTTGTTTATATCCCCGTGCTGTTCCTGCATTCTGGTCTTATCTGCCCCAATCTCAAGCCTTGCTCTGAATCTAAAAGGAACCAAAGTCCCTAGAAAGATTCCTGAAATATTCTATAGGGAATCATAAGTCTTTTTCTTTCATTCATTTGCTAATCCACCCATTTCATTTATTCATACATCTGAGTAGAATTTTCAAGAGTTAAGAGATAGTTGTTACATAATATCATTGTTTTTCTAACCACAAGTCTTGTAGAGAAAACCCTATTTTCTTTTCTTCCTCTAAAGACAGGAGAAAAGGAAGGTTTCTAAAGACATAAGCACTAGGGTGCATGATATTTTCACTCCCCGCTGGTGATTGAAACCCATTTAGTTTAGACAACACTAAAGGTGAATTACTTTTCCAGTTGAACTCTTCCCAAAGGATTTATGAAACAACAAAGAATTAAGAGGGTCTAAGAAATGACAACTAATGTGTTCAGGTTGAAGAGTCCAAATCCATCCAGCACTTCTCTCTAGCAAGAACACAGCCCTGAGCGTCGCGAGTTGGTCCTCACTGGATGTGAACTGGTCTGAACATGTCAGTCGCTGGTACGTTTTTCATTCTCCATACTGCCATTAGACTGAGTAGCATCATGTGGTGTTGATCTGTTCATAAGAGTTTTGTCACTAAGTATGTCCCAAATCCATCCTCAGAGAGGATGGGAAAATAAGCTTATAAAAGATTTTGATCAAGAATTACATTATCAGATAAAGAGAGCACTTAACGTATACCTTCTGGGGATGCAAGGGGGATTTTTGTGTTTGTTTATCAAATCAAACGCCAGTTAGAATATCATTCTTAAACACAAGTGACTCTACAGAAAGCAGTTCCCAGGCAAGTGTGTGAAACCAAGCCAGGTTTCAATGTCTCCCATCACTTCAGTGTTTCCCTCTCTGCCGCCTTGATAATCTTGGATTTTTCACTCCATCTCACGCTTATTTCTTTCTCTTCTCTCTGCTCTGCCTTATCAAATGTGCTATATCCAGAAATGATACAAAATGTAGTCCCTTGAAGGGGTAGGAAAAGGCTTGAGTTAATATTTCACTCAGAGAACTTTGAATGTACAAAAAAATGAGCAGGAATGAAGACTTCAATGCAAGTTTTTATGCAGCTGGGAAGTAGGTAAGAGGATGATGGAGAGACAGGGGTTCGCTGGAGTCTCTTGAAGCAAGTGGCTTGGTTCATCTAACTCACCCTTGATGACATTTCTGCAGCATAGTGATAACTTCGTGTCCCCCACCCCCTTTTCTCCCAAGAAACCATCTCCTGGGGATCTAGAGAAAGCTGACTTGTAGATTGCCTGGCTTGTAGGAGTGAGGCCATGAGCTTGATTCCCAGCAATACCCCCCTTGTGGCACTGCCATTTGGGTCTCCAGAACCACAACAAAGTGTGAGATCTCTGTGAGAACCTCAAGTGTGTGAGCACCACAACTAAAGTGTGCAAGCTCCAAGGAGCACTGCTATAAAATGTGCAAGATCCCCCACTAAGTAAACAATTGTCACCATTAAAGTATGCAGTCCCTGGACATTGCAACAACAAAAGGGAAGGATGGGAAAACCAAACCAAGCCAAACCAAACCTGTCTAGGACTTTCTGTCAATATCCTTTACAGCTTTCCCCTTCTTACTGTCAGAGCACTGCAGATTCCTTTGATGGATCCATTTCCAACCAACTCCTCTCTGATGGCAGTCATATTCTTCTTTCTTTCTCTGTTGTCTTTCTTCTAATCTGTCTAATCTCATAGCACCTAAAAGGGAGATAGCTCAAAGGCCTAGAGCACACCCTCTGCATGCATGAGGTTGGGTTTGATCTTTAGTCCTACAAGATCTGCTGAGCTCCACTGAGAGCAATCCTGGAGAACTGAGAATTCTTCTTCTTCTTCTTCTTCTTCTTCTTCTTCTTCTTCTTCTTCTTCTTCTTCTTCTTCTTCTTCTTCTTCTTCTTCTTCTTCTTCTTCTGCTGCTGCTGCTGCTGCTTCTTCTGCTGCTTCTTCTTCTGCTTCTTCTTCTGCTTCTTCTTCTGCTTCTTCTTCTGCTTCTTCTTCTGCTTCTTCTGCTTCTTCTTCTTCTTCTTCTTCTTCTTCTTCTTCTTCTTCTTCTTCTTCTGCTTCTTCTTCTTCTGCTTCTTCTTCTGCTTCTTCTTCTGCTTCTTCTTCTTCTTCTTCTTCTTCTTCTTCTTCTTCTTCTTCTTCTTCTTCTTCTTCTTCTTCTTCTTCTTCTTCTTCTCTTCTTCTGTAGTAGTTTTATTTTGAGGAGGTCATACCTAGCTATGCTCAGGGCTTACTTTTGGCTCTATATTCAGTATCATTTCTGGTAAAGCTCAGGTGACATATGTAATGCCAGGGATTGAACCAGGGTTGGCTGTGTGCAAGACAAGCACCCTGACCACTGTACTATTTCTCCAGCCCATATTTTGGTTTTTATTTTTGAGCCACACCCAGCTGCGCTCATGGCTTACTCCTGGCTCTGAGCTCAGGGATCACTCTTGGCAGGGCCCAGGGAACCAAATGGGATGCCAGGGATTGAACCTGGGTCAGCAGCATGCAAGGCAAGAACCCTACTTGAATGTAATAATAACATATAATAATAATAAGAACAACAACTAGAATTGTTATTCTGGCCCCAACCTGGTTTATTTTTTATACCTGGAATTTAAAGATCAGACTTGAATCCTTTCTTTTCCTTACTTCCTATTTCTGTTCACTTGATCACTTGACATCCCATTACTTATTGATCGTTACTCATCGATTTGCTCAAGTGGGCACCAGTCACATCTCCATTCATCCCTGTCACATGCTAGTGTAGCGCAATGGCGTCTGCTCATTCTAGGAACACAAAGGGCCTCATACCAATCGTTCAGGATCTTGATGAAGAAGTCTGACCATCTTGTAGGTGGGCGGCCACGAGGTCTTTTGACGTCCAGTGGAAACCAGTCGGTAATGGCTCTAGTCCAGCAGTTATTTCCAAATCTCATTACGTGTCCAGCCCATCTGATTTTCGACACCTTGGCAAATGAGACAGCGTCCCTGATTCTTGATCGCCGACGGAGGTCGGAACTCCGGATTCTTTCTCTCATTTGAGTGAAGCGTGATACTCCAAGTGTAGCTCTTTTGACTCCTCTTTGGGAGACCCGAATAGCATTCTCATGCTGTTTTCTGTTACATTATTAAATCTCATTAATTAGTCTGAACAAAATACTGTATCTGATGAAGTGTGTTTTCTGGGACAAAATGGTTGGCTTGAAGTAATTAGGTGTGTTAAAGTGGGTAAGGAATTGAAAGACAATTACTAGATAGTTTCACTCATATGTGAAATAAGAATATCAAACAAATGAACCAGTAAAAACAATAATACTAGAGGCCAGACAGAAAGTGAAACACAGGGAGTAAGTCACTTGCCTTGCATGCTGCAACCCAGGTTTAATCCCTAGTACCCCATATCGTCCCCCTAGTACTCCTGAGCATAGAGCTAGGAGTAAGCCCTGAGCACTGCTGGTTGTGCCCACAAACAAACAAACAACCCCCCTAAACCATACACCAGAAAAAACACTCTAAACTAACTAAAAAAACAATGCATAAACAAACCAAACAACAGAACTAATTCTAGACTTGGTGAAAATTATGGTGGTTGCTAGAGGAAAGGGGGCAAGTAAGAGGAATGGGTATGTTAGGACCGAAGACCACCCCTCAATATTCAGAGAGACAAAGAGTCCAGCAGGAATGCAAAACCACACACCAATATTTTATTATTCCAGCTCTCTGGGGACGAGGAGTCCTGACTTTGCAGTCAGATCAGAGACTGAACAAAAACAATTCCAAAGGCGAAAGTAACTTACAAAGTGTCCAAAGCGAACAAAGACATACGAAAGCAAATTATTAAGAAAACACACATTCCCAATTAAGAAGACTTTCCCAGTTTCCATACATTAAGAAAGCATCTTATCCGCTAGACACGAAAACATGAAAGTACACATCTCAAGAGGGGAGATGCGGGCAACACATATGCTTGAGTACATGTGCTTGGCCACATGGGCACAAGCAGCACATGGGCTCAGGCAACATTTACGTGCCCTTCCTTTGTTCAAGATGGCCTTTATAGGGTTCCTCCAACCTGTCCCCACGTGGGCTTCTACCTAGATAAAAGTCCGTTGCTAAGGCCGGTACCAGAGGGGTTGGGAATGGTGATGGTCTTCTTTGAAATTCCTTTCCTGGCCTTATGTTTCTGCAGGAGCTTCTCTGGGTCTGTTGCTGAAAACTAGTTAGTAAAAGTAAGTAAAGTAAAGGCCCTCCCGTTGATCGTCGATTTGCTCGAGCGGGCCCAGTAACGTCTCCATTGGAGACTTTGTTGTTACTGTGTCTGGCATATCGAATACTCTCGGTAGCTTGCCGGGCTAACTCAATTAAATCATTTATCCCTCTTGGCCACAGCTGCCCCCTACAACTTTTACGACCAGGGTGAGAATAGGTGAGCTAGCTGCTTCTCATATTCCCCTTTTCTATGATCATACTGAGGAACCTTCTGCTTCTCATATTCCCCCCTTTTCTATGATCATATTGATGAATCTTCTGCTTCTTACAGGTAGAGCAGTGATGAACATATTCTGGTGATGAACTGGTACAATGGTAGGGGGTGAGATGAAGCACACTCAGACATAAGTATGTGGATGCAAAAGGGAAAAAAAGGTACCTGAATTCCATCAGAGGTGTCCATTTCCACTGCCATCTTCCTAAATGATGCCACTCTTCTCTCCCTTAGACTCCTGCCACAGCTCCCCGATCCCCTGCTATCTCTCTTGTCCTGTTCCCATCCCACCAAATTCCTACTGGGCATAAATAAAAACTGTACAGTTGTGAGTGGATGTTCTGGTTTGATCCTCAGTACCACAAATAGATCTCTGAGTACTGCAGGGGGTCATTCCTGAGCAAAGAACCAGGAATTGCCGCTGGCCACTACCATTGTGATCCAAAACCTCCCTCCTCAGCTTTCAAAAAAAATTAAAGAAATGTGTATACTTATGAGTGTGTGTGTGTGTGTGACAGAGAGAGAGAGACACACAGAGAGAGAGAGACAGAGAGAGAGACACAGAGAGAGAGAGAGAGTTGCTAGCATCTGAGGGGAGGTCAGGCTGGAAGTCAGGGCCCGGTCCTACTGGCCACAGAGGTCATGGTTTAGTATTTGAACATTATATCAACTACAAAGGACACATGAAGCTTAGAGTGGCACCGTTGTACGCGCCTAATCATTAACTCCCTTTCGTACTCACTCTATCAGTCTCATATACAAGGTCCGTGTTGTAATGAACATCAAGGACCATCAATGATCATCATAGAGAAACTGCGGCACAGAAAATTCAAATGGTTCAGAATTCACGTAGCTAGAAAGTGGTAGGAGTAGGACACAAACCCAGGTCACATCATCCCAGAACATCCACTCACAACTGTACAGTTTTTATTTATGCCCAGTAGGAATTTGGTGGGATGGGAACAGGACAAGAGAGAGAGCAGGGGATTGGGGAGCTTCTTCAAAATTTTGTTTTTATGATAGTGGAGGTAATATGGTCACAATCATGTTGAAGTTTGAGATACTGATACTGTACCCCTGACTGCCACCCCCCAAAAAATTCTTCATTGTTTCTGATTCTCTCACAAGACTCTTACTCATATTGTTTCTGATCGAACTGCTTAATGGCCATGATCCCAGAGTCTCAGAAACGAATCTCGGAACCTAAAGGCTTTTGGCAGAAATGCGTCCTGTTCCTGCAGTAGGTTACTGGCACTGGGCCACTCCAGGTGGGAATAGGTTTCGTGCCAGGGATCAAACCAGGGTAGAAAATAGCAAGGCATTACCTTACCTCTTATGCTGTCTCTCTGGTCTTCTGTTTACCAAGGGAAAAATATCCCAAGAATCCTTGAGCCATGTGGCCACCAGAGTGGGAAGGTCTGTAGATTCTCCACCATCTGCACCTCTCACTCACCTTGGACTCTTCCCAACTCTACTGAAGTCTCCATTCATGTCTTCTTACCCCATGGTTGAAACCGTTTTTCACAATTTAAAAGAATTTTTGATGTGTTTAATAAGTTATATTAATGTTATTAAGGTTGATATTTAAAAGATAAATTTTATCACTTGATCACTTAACTTCCCGTTAATCGTTGATTTGCTCAAGCGGGTACCAATAACGTCTCCATTTGTCCCTGTCGCGTGCTAGTGTAGCCCAATGGCGTCTGTTCGCTCTAGGAACACGAAGAGCCTCAAACCGATCATTCATGATCTTGATGAAGAAGCCTGATCATCTGGTAGGTGGGTGGCCACGTGGTCTTTTGACATCCCGTGGAATCCAGTCGGTAACAGCTCTAGGCCAGCGGTCATCCTTAAATCGTATTTAAAAGATAAATTTTATATATTTATTATATTGGTAGATCCATCAGGATGTCAGAGGGCAGTCATCTTGGTCTTGTAGTTGGCAAAGGACAGGTGGGCATTGTGAATACTTTTCCCAGCTTCTGTCACATCGGCCCACACTGTTGCTGTTCTCTCTTTGAGGTCTTCCTTTATCACTTCTCTGCTCAGCTTTGCAAGCTCCAAGGTTGGCTCAATATTGCCTGAGGCACGAGCCAAAACATGTTGGCAAATGAGCGCAAGAGTTTCCTAAAACAGTGTCTGTTTGTGGCATTCCAACCCTCGGCATTCCTTGTGCAGTCATGGAGGTGCTGTATCAGTCGATTGTATTCCTCATTGATGTTGTCAACGACGAAATCTTCCCATGTTGCCTCAATAGTGACAAAGAGTTCCCAGTTGGTGGCCATTCCAGGAGTTCTCTTCTTAAACTTTTCAGTCCTTTATCCCCGCTCTGTGAAGCAGAATTTTGCAAGAAAGGAGATGGTGGTATGATCCCATTTGGGATTTGGGGACAACAGCAACATTAGTCAGGCAAAATTGTCAATCGACGGGGGTATGGTGCCGCCAGCAGGTCAATCTGTACCTGTGAGGTGAGTGCATCAGCAGCCTGATGGCAACGTCAGACTTTCAGATACCCCAAAATTGCTGCTGTGCCTTTGGCCAGACCCCAAAGACTTGGGGCAAAGTTTACCAAGAAAGTAAATGGCCAAAAGTCAGGTATGTGGGAGACACACCCACAAAACACCTCCAGCCCAGCTATATAATTGGAGGCATGGCCTCTCTGGTTCCTGATCGAACTGCTTAATGGCCACAATCCCAGAGTCTCAGAAACGAATCTCGGAACCCAAAGGCTTTTGGCAGAAATGCGTCCTGTTCCTGCAGTAGGTTACTGACGCTGGGCCACTCCAGGTGGGAATAGGTTTCGTGCCTTGGCCTGTTCCCCCTGGCGGCCTGGTGACCACCATCCTCCAGAGGCCACTGGACAGTCAGGTTTGGGCCTGCAGTGACGAGACACATGGGGCCTCACCACATGGTTGTGGAGCTGACTCTTTCTCCCCATCCCAATGAGACCCCGAGTTGCCGCCTACAAACAGCCTCTCTGGCTCCTGATCAAGCTGATTAATAGCCATGATACCAGAGACTCAGAAACAAATCTTGAAACCCAGCGGCTTTTGGCAGAAATGCATATAGACTGTATACGCCGGTTCAGAGCTTATTGGAAAGCCAGGTATAAGCCGGCAGTGACAGGGCAACTGCAGTCTCATGGGAAGGAGGGCGGTATCGGCTCATCCTTCACGCCCTACTGAGGTCACGAGTTGCCCCCAAAAGCGGATCTCTGGCATGGCCATGGCTCCAGAGGCAAAAGGACTTATTCCAGAGCCCAGCAGCTTGCAGAAGAAAAGTGAATGGACCATGCGTTAAACTACAGCGCCATGCCTCCCCAGGAGGGAAAGGGTGTTGCTCCCTTCCACCTTTTTCCCCCCTGGCAGCAAGGTGGCTGCCACCTCAAAGCTTATAGGAAAGCCAGGTACGAGTCGGTGGTGACGGGGCAACTGCAGTCTCATGGGAAAGGGGGCAGTACCGGCATTCCTTCACGCCCTACTGAGGTCACGAGTTACCCCCCACGACTGGCTCTCTGGCACGGCCATAACACCAGACACACAGAAACCAATCTCGTAATTATCTGACTCTTTGCAGAAATCCAAAATCGTGGGCTTGTGACATTATATGATTCTCATAACCAGCTATAGAAAACAAAATATTTCACAATGCCTTTTCAGCAATTCTGATTATTTGGGGGGAAATTCTAAACAATAATGGTGCATCATTTGTCAAAATAATGTAATCAATATAGAGAAGAGTTAAGTAGAAATCATCTACCTCACAGACATTTGGAGGGGTGGGAGGGGGGTTATACTGGGGTTCTTGGTGGTGAAAAATGAGTACTGGTGAAGGGAAAGGTGTTTGATCATTGTATGACCAAGAATTAAACCTGAAAGCTTAGTAACTTTTCCCAAAGTGATTCAATAAATAAATATAAAAAGAAAAAAATAAATTAAAAAAATTAAGGTGGAGTTCATGCCCAATTCAATCAGTTAAACAGTGGCTGAATAAATAGCAGTACTCCTACCAAAAATAAATAAACAATAAATAAATAAATAAATAAAAAGTTTACAGAAAAAAAATTGCCGATTGAATATGACGTGGTCAGTTTTGTTGAGGAACCGTCCACCAGGAGATACCCGTGTCCAACGTTTAGATTCGGCCTTCTGAACTGTGAGTTACATGGATGGTCTTGGTCAACATGATGAACTCAGACAGTCTCTCACCCTGTTTGTTCCATTCTAGGCCATAGGTCCTGATGTGGGGTTTTTCGATTGATTTTCTCAGTCCTATCTTGGCATTAAAATCACTGACAATGATCTTGTAGAAGGTGTGATCTTCTTTATAGAACTTCTCCAGCTCCATGAAGAACTTCTCAATTTCTTCTTCATCATAATTGAATGTTGGTGCATAGACAACAAAGATAGAAACTGCCAGCAGTGAGCCACATCTATTCAAGTGTAGTCATCCAATTCGGGTTGTTAGGCATTCGAACTGGTTTAAAGAAGGCCTTTGATTCTGTAGAGATGGATGCGGTCATTGAAGCCCTAGCCAATACAGATCCTCCGTGAGCTGTACTATGGTTTCACTACCAGGATCTCACCATTCTACAAAGAAGTGATCATCCATGTCAAAAGAGGGGCTTGGCAGGGTGGGTGATACGATTTCACTGAAACTCTTCAGTGCCACCCTCGAGAATGTCATGCTGACTGGAATGGGAAGGAATGGGAGTGAAGATAGACTGTTGGTAACTACACCACCTCCACTTTGCTGATGATATCGTTCTAATAATACCAAACATTAGCCAAGTGTCACAAATGCTGGCCGACTTCGACCATGAGTGTGGAAAGGTCGGACTACAGCCGAATCTCACCAAGACAATGTTTATGAGAAACAGTCTTGTTCCTGACATTCCATTCACTCTCAACAGAATGACCATCTCCGAATGCAACAGTTATGTGTACCTAGGTCGAGAAGTCAACATGACAAATGACCTGGTACCTGAGTTGCGCAGGAGGAAGAGAGAGGCTTGGAACACCTTCAAGAGCAATGAATAAATAGCTAAGAGGACGAAGAACCTCTGGCTCTGGACACATCTCTTTGATTCCACTCTTCTTCCTGCATTAACATATGCCTCAGAGACCTGGGCCCTACGAAAACAGGATGAGAACGCTATTTGGGTCTCCCAAAGAGGAATTGAAAGAGCTATGCTCGGAGTATCATGTTTCACTCAAATAAGAGAAATAATTCAGAGTTCTGACCTCCATCGATGGTCAAGAATCAGGGACACTGTCTTGTTTGCCAAGGAGTCGAAAGTTAGATGGGCTGAACATGTAATGAGATTTGGAGATAACTGCTGGACTAGAGCCATTACAGACTGGATTCCACAGGACGCCAAAAGACCACATGGCCGCCCACCTACAAGATGGTCAGACTTCTTTGTCAAGACCCTGAACGATCAGAGGCTCTTCGTGTTCCTAGAACGAACAGATGCCATTGGGCTACACTAGCACGTGACAGGGATGAATGGAGACATTACTGGCAACCGCTTGAGCAAATCGATGAGTAACGGGAAGTCAAGTGATCAAGTTATCAAGACATTTGAATAAATCAATGCTCATGGCCAAGTTCCTGTTGAGAAGGACACCGACACCACCGACGCCTGTATTGTTGCATATTCCGAGAAACAGTTCTTCTTGAGTGTTGAAAATGGCGTGATGTGATTGATGCCTTCTCCTCTCGGTCAGACTGATGATGTCGTACTTGATCTTCTGTGCTTGTACCATCAGGTTCTCAATGGATGCTTCTGATGACAGTGTACATGCATTGAAAGTACAGACAAAGTTGAAAGTAGAGAAAAGTGATTTTAGCTTCTTTTGAGGATAATATTCTTTTGAGGGCTGGAGCGATAGCACAGCGGGTAGGGCGTTCGCCTTACAAGCGGCCAACACGGCCGACCCGAGTTCGATTCCTCCGCCCCTCTCGGAGAGCCCAGCAAGCTACCGAGAGTATTCGATATGCCAGACACAGTAACAACAAAGTCTCCAATGGAGACGTTACTGGGCCCGCTCGAGCAAATCGACGATCAACGGGAGGGCCTTTACCTTTACCTTTACCTTTGAGGATAATGAACTCTCCAAAAACATACCTCTTTAAGGAAATACCTCTGATTGGTTTAGTAGATCCTTTATTTCAGATCTATTATCAGTAAATTTCATACCTGCAGTATTGTATTATTAACTATAGTCACCACAGTGTGCATAAAGTCATTGGAACTGATGTTGGTTGGGTCCATGGGTGACTTATGTGAGGCAGGGAGGAGAGAGAGACAGTCACTTTCTCCCCAGTGCTACCCCAGGTACCACCTCTGCTACCCCAGGACCCAGGTTTACTGGGTTCTTGTCTCACCTTGCAGGAAAGAATTTCAGGACTAGACAAACAGTGAAGTAAAACAGATTTTATTTGGAGATTTTGAAGGAGAGAAGGAGGAGAAAGTGGGAGAGAGTGGAGAGTAATGTGCTCAAGAGAGAACCCAGTCTTCTCCAAGGGCGGAGAGAGCCCCCCTCCCCCACATCCCAGCATTAGACATGAAAGCATGAAAGTACACATCTCAAGAAGGGAGATGCGGGTAACACACATGCTCCGGCGCCACATGTGCTCAGCTACATGGTCACAAGCAGCGCATGGGCTCAGGCACAATCTGCACACCCTTCCTTTGTTCAAGGTGGTTTTTATAGGCTTTTATAAGGTTTTCCAAATTGCCCCCATGTGGGGCTTCTACCTAGGTAAAAGTCCATTGCTAGGAAGGTTGCCAAGGGGGATAGGGTTGGGAGTTGTTGATGGTCTTTGAAATTCTTTTCCTGGTCCTTTGTTTCCTTTGGGGGTGTCCAGCCTTCTCTGGGTCTGTGCTGGCCAGATGATATTCTTATCAGGCCTTAGTTCCTGTTTTCTGCAAGGTTGGTTTTTTGCAGCTTCAGAGCTACTGATATCATTATTTCTCAGGAAAGTCATTGCCATTGCCTTTAGGAAGGGGGCCTTCCCTATCTACCTGCTTGCTACATCAGAACTTAAGAAAAAAAAAAGTGTCCGACCTTATTGTCCAAATTCTAGCTACTCTTCAAGGACCAGCTCTCATGTTGCTTCCACAATAAACCTTTCATTCCTTATTTTTCAGTAACTGCTCATTTTTTAATAACTGTCTTTCATTCAAACTTTTGTAGAATTTTATCACACATTGTTCATTGATTAAACAAGTATATACCATGTGAAAACAAAAATCCAGTAATAACTGTACTCTATCATTCAGAGAGAGGAGGCCCACAAAAATATGTTTTGGGCCAGAGACATAGCTCAAAGTCTGGAGTATACAATTTGCATGCAGATCCCTGGATTCAATCCCCAGTTGCATTTAGGGAATATTCTCTGAATACCAAGTACCAAATATACATATATATATTTTATAAATTTATAAAAAATATATTCATATAAGTGAATATACACTTACAATATATGCCATATATAAAAAATAAGAGAAAAAGAATATAGGGAATTCCAGAGTAGGGTAGAATTGGCTAAAAGTTTTGAATAGCATGTCTTCTGGAGATATGATGGTTAATCAGAAACCTGTCGAAAGTGAGGAAGTAAGCTGGGAAGGTGATCTAGGAGGCTTAAACTTTTTCCACTTGAGATTTACCCAAAGTATTTGGTACTGATATGCAGTCACTATATTCCCTCCTCCATCACCAAAGTGCCCACTGGCCTCTACTACTATCTTTATGACATATTTTAATTCAGCAGTTACTTCTTCCATTTTCCCAGGGCCTTCTAGTCAGTATTGTAATGCACCTTGCACCCTGAAGGTCTGGTAATCAGTATCATAATTCACTCTCAAGGATTGATTGAGACCCCCATTCCACCAGGAAAACCATACCCAGGGGAGTGGTGCCAGAAACACCAGGCGTTCATTAAGTGGTTGATTTTGAATCGATTTTTGCTCACTTTGTAGTCAGCAACCTTTTATTGTTGCCAATTTCTTTTGCTAGCCTCCCACCTCCCACCAAGAAACTGGGCACTAGGGACAGGAAATAAGAAATGAAAAGTCAGTGTGCCTGACAAGGCAGGGCTTGGAGAGTGTCCTGCTGAAGAGGGCAGTTACATAACGGTCGGATGGGGCTGGGTTGCCAAAACTGGAGCTATTTAAAGATTTTGGCTTTTTTTGTTCAGAGAAAAACACCATTTTGTGGGTGCTGCACAGAGAAGTAACAGCATTTGGCATGTTTCAAAAGGTTGTTTGGATTGTTGGGCTGAAAGTATGGGCTGGGATGGACGCAAGAGCATTGTCAAAAGACTAGTGGTCATGGGGAAGTGGTGAGATCCCTCCTGATTTTGTACAAGTTTTGCAAACAGGGCTGGCAAGAATTCACAGAGGAATATGGGATATGGGAAAACAGATGGGGAAGACGAGTGGTGGGAACAGTTTGGAAAAGCCAATTTAGGTTCAGTTGTGAACATGTTACGTTTTGAGGTGTTGAAGCTACCTTTTGCTCTTAATGGGATTGGTGTCTCTGTTTATAAAACTGGTGTACCCAGAAGAGGTTCATGGCAAAGATGTAAATTTGGAAATCATCTGTATATAGGAGGTATATAAAGACCAGAAAATCACCCAAGAAAGATTCTTTCACCTATACCTCTTTTAATGTGTTTTCTATATTTTACTACGAGTTGTAAGTTTCCTTCACCTCCTACTCAATTAATTTCCTCAAAAGTAGGTTCTGTACCTCAACTTTCACTGGGCCCAGCCCAGAAACCTGGCTTTAAGTAATGGATTTAGATGAGATCAATAAAACAATGCAGCAACAGTACAACCAAGAGTGTGATTAGGAGTCAAAACAATGTTACAATTAATGCTAAAGGTTCCAGTGAATGATGTGCTCTGTGATTCCTTATCAACGTCTGAATCTCCTCTTGTCTTGATCTTGAACTGTCAGCCTCCAGAACTGTAAGGAATAAACGGTATACCAAATGGTCTAAGATAGGTGAAAAGAACTAGGGAAAGTTTCAGGAAGGTGGTTGTTTAAACTGATTCTCAAACATGTTCCTGTTGGAGGGTTTGTTAACATGAAGGCTGCAGGCCAGAATTGCGGATTCAATTGTCTGGAGCATCATGGGGGAAAATGTATTTACAAAATATTATAAATGTTGCTGTTTCTACGTTTTTCAAGGCTGTGCAAATGCTCTGTCATTTATTATCCTTTCTTTCTGTTTTTAAGTCAGTGACTTTATTATAAATCACCTTTATAAGAGTAATAACTTGGTAATCGTATTTTCATACACTCATTAAGCATTTAAACCTAATATTTTATAGACACTAAAAAGAAAAACACTCAGGTGGAGCGATAGCACAGCGGGTAGGGCGCTTGCCTTGCATGCAGCCAACCGGGCTTTGATTTCTCTGTACCTCCTGGAGAGCCCAGCAAGCTACCGAGAGCAACCTGCCCGCACAGCAGAGCCTGTTACGCTCCCTGGGGCGTATTCGATATGCCAAAAACAGCAACAAGAAGTCTCACAATGAAGACGTTACTGGTGCCCGCTCAAGCAAATCAATGAACAATGGGAGGACAGTGCTACAGTGCATTTTATAGACACTAGAGATATAATAAAGCAATGCTCCTTGGTTTGTTTTGGATTCAGTTTCCAAAGACACTAACTGACACTGAATCATTTGGCATTTGATCTGTGTTGCCATCAATTATTGATATAACTGTCAATGAAGGAAAGTATTTTTGGAAGTCTGGGCACCTTCAAAATTTAATTTATGTCACTGTGGATAAAAATCAGGTCACAGCAAATGATGACAACCTTTTCCATTGAAAGAATATCAAAAGTCTCCAGGGGGTAGCTCCTTTCAGGGAAGAGAGAATAGGCTTTCTAAAATAAGCTTGTGACATGTACTTTGTATGAATATATGTGACAAGATCATACTCTCATTTGTTAAGCTTTTTGGCTTTTCAAGTTTTTATTTCAGTCTTTTAGATTGAGACATTTCTAGGAAGTTCACATTTTTACAGCCTCTCTATCACCACCTCCACCTCTCACCAGACTTTTCCACCGGGATCTGGACCAAAGCAGAGCATCCCCAGGGAAAACGTGCACTGGAGCTTGAAGGCCACAGGATTTTAGAGCTTGATGTGTGTTCAGATAATATTGAGCTCAAATTTCCCTTACATTTATACTTATCTAATAACCATTTTCCAGTGTATTCCCAAGACTGGGCTAAATAGCACAAACATGACAACAAACATACTAGCAATAATGTCATTTTATCTGTGGAGAGTTTCCTATCTGCTCTGCACTGCTCCAATGCTTTATATTTTTCACTCTTTCAATAGCCACAACAAGCTTATGGAGCCAAACTGTTATTATTTGAATATTATAGAATAAGGGTCAGCAAAGTTGGCCCTTTTGTAGGACCTAGGAGTTTTTGCATTTCCAGGATGTGGTAACAAAGAGAGAGAGCATAACATAATAAAATGCTACAGAAACAATAATAGATTTTGCAAAGCCTAAAGTATTTACTGTTTGACTCTTTATAGAAAAATTTTACCAAACCCTATTGTTGAAACAACTGAACCAAAAGGAGGTTCACCGCATTCATGCAGTTTGTCTCCTGTAAAGATTAACTCTGCTCTTGAATTGCTAACAGCTAGGTACCACAGAAGTAAAAAGAGAATTCCCCAAATTATACAGCCAGTTACTGGCAGTGTGAAGAAACTGTTCTAATGGTAAAGGCAGTAACAATATTTGTTTGCACTATGTCACAGAAGTGGTGGCACTGATATCAGAACAAAGGAATTCCTGATAATTACAGGAGTAATGTAGTTACACAGAGAGTTTGATAGGGAAAAAGAACTCACTCACTTATAACTCTATTTTAATATATAGGCATTATCATAAGAACTGTTTTTAGATTTGTAAAGGTTGCTTTTAAAAGTATTGCTGATGCTTTGATTTGTTCTCTTTCTCAGAACCCTTCTGTTTCTTTCCAGAGTAGAAAAAATTCTTTCCCCTCTTTCTTCCTATGGTTTTAAAATATTTTATTACACAAGTAATCATTTAAAAATAAAATTATGTGTAGGAAACTGGGGATATTGGTAGAAGGAAAGGCACACTGGTGATAGGATTGGTGTTGAAGTGCCTAAAGCAATTATATTATGAATAACTTGATAAATCATGGGGCTATAATCACTGTATCTCTGTCACTGTCATCCTATTGTTAAGCAAGCACCAGTAATGTCTCCATTCATCCTAGACCTGAGATTTTAGCAAGTGCACATTAGAGGCTCTTTCAGGGTCAGGGGAATGAGACCCTGGGTTTTGGCATATGGAATATGCCAAGGGGAGCTTGCCAGACTCTGTCTTGCGGGGAGGATACTCTTGGTAACCTGCTGAGTTCTCCAAGAGTGAGAACTAGACAATAAGAGGTCCGGGAACTTGGTTTTAAAGTCTCTGGATCTTGGCCGTTGATGGGATTACATGGCGGGGACAGTTGGTGGGTGTAACTGCCTAGCTACTGGAAGATGAGGGATCTGGGAGCCCCAGTCCTGATCTGAGCAGGCTTGGAGATCTCAGCCCTGGGTTTTGCACACCTCAGTTCCTCTGCCAGTTCCTTTATGCATGAGGCTCGTCCAGGGTTATAATAAATTTTTATAAAAAATGGAATTACTTGGGATATTAAGCCTTTAAGAAATAACTGGTTTGTAAATATTTTATCCCACTTGCTAGTTTTTTTTCTTTGCTGTGAAGAACATTTTTAGCTTGATGTAATCTCACCTTTTTGGGGGGGTGGGGGTGGAGGGCTAGACCACACCTGGCATGGCTCAGGGGACCACTCAGGGTGCTGGGTATTGAACTCAGGTCAGTCACATGTAAGGCAAGTGCCCTATACACTGTACTATTTCACTGGACCCATAATCACATTTTACTTTTTTTTTTTTTTTACATTTTACTTTTTAAGTTTATGAATATTCACAATTTGTTTTTGGTCACACCCAATGATACTCAGTGGTTACTCCTGGCTCTGTATTCAGAAGTTATTCCTATCCAGTGCTTGGGGACTGGATGAAATGCTAGGGATTGAATCTGGGTTGGCCGCATGCAACGTAAGTGCCCTTCCCATTGTACCATCTCTCTAGCTCCATTTATTTATTTATTGAATCACCGTGAGATAGAGCATTACAGAATTGTTCATGACTGGGGCTGGAGCGATAGCACAGTGTGTAAGTTGTTTGCCTTGCACGTGGCCGACCTGGGTTCGATTCCCAGCATCCCATATGGTCCCCCAAACACCTTCAGGAGTAATACTGAGTGCACGAGCCAGGAGTAACCCCCGTGCATCTCTGGGTGTGACCCAAAAAGGAAAAAAATTGTTCATTATTGCATTTTAGTCATACAATGTTCCAACACCCATGTCTCCACCAGTGTAATTTCCCAGCACAGTACCAGTGTCCCCAGTTTCCCCCTGTTTCCCTCCCACCCCTTCAAGCCACCCCCTCACCCTAGCCTGCTTCTACATAGCAGGCACCTCTCTTCTCCTTCCCTCTTTCTCTTTCTCTCTCTCTTTAGGCATTATGGTTTGCGATCTAAATGCTGAATGCTTATCATGTATTGTGTAATCACAGAATGAATAAGTGATTGGCAGCGGTGGTGATCTCTCTCTCCCACCATATGTATTCTGTGACCATGAGCTGCCTCCCCACCCCAGCCTGCAGCTGCCATCAGCAGACACAAGAAGGAGGGAAAAGGGCCGCCATGGCCGATTGGTGATCAGTTGCCATTTATTCCAATCTCCCCACTCGCCTGTTCCAGTCTCACTAAGCTCCCCATTCCAGTCTCACACTGCCCCTCATTCCCATCTCCTCCTGTCCCCCATGCTAGTCTCCCTGTGCTCCGTCTCGCAGCCTTGGTCTAGTGCCCAAGCTTCAAGCCTTCCAGGTAGCAGCTACACCCAGGTGCGGTAGCACAATAAAAAAATGAAAGCCCTTCCTTCTGATGAGAAAAAGATCTCAGGCAGCCAGGAGATCCACTCAAGGGTGAAATACCACCTACAGGTGTGTTTCTCCGTTCCTTAGTCTAACAAGCATTTAAACATTCATTTTAGTTCTTCTTCTTAATAATATTAGTAATTTTGTATGGACACAGTAAGAGATACATTAAGCCTGTAGGGTGACTCTCCTGGGGCCACCTTACTATAGTTCTCAGACTACAGTGCTTAGGCCAGATAAGCCTAGCAGGGTCCTAACCCAGTTGTAACTCTTTGGATCATGTCAGAATTTGTTATGCCTCTTGCCCTGGCCTGTTTTGATGCCAGGGCAGCTCACATTTTGCCCTGGGTCCATCCAGTCCCTTGTGGGGAACCTGCTTTTGGAGTGCTAGGAACTAAGGGCAACTGAGGCTTAAGCCAAGAAATTAGATGCCCGGGATTGAATATTATTTTGGAGTCAGTTAACTCCCAAGTTACAAAAGCATAGCATTAACTTTCTTTCTGTGTTTATACAGAAAGAACATTGCTCTGAAGTAACTATGCAAAGAACATAGGGAAGGAAAAAAGCAATATTTCACTTACAAATACAAATCCAGACATTCCTGAAGAATTTGACTTTACAAGTCATAGGTACTGCTTAGGGGAAATGAATGATTAACAGGTAGAGAAATCAGAGCACAGAGAAGTTAAAGATGAATACTGAGGAAATGGGAATGCTTTGGGAGCACTGTGACGGGTATTACTCAGTAAACTTAAGCTACCTGTGGCCAGGGAGAAAGAAAAGCCAATATTATCCTACAATGTGTATCCCTTTACCTGCTTTCACCACTCAGTTCTTGTCCAGAGTGATCATTTCCAACTAGTATTGTCATAATGGGAGGAGTAATAGCATAGTAGGTAGGGCATTGGCCTTGCATGCAGCCGATCTGGGTTCAATTCCTCTGTCCCTCTCAGAGAGCCTGACAAGCTACTGAGAGTATTGTGCCCCATCGTAGAGCCTGGCAAGCTCCCCGTGGCATATTTGAGATGCCAAAATCAGTAACAACAAGTCTCACAATGGAGGCGTTACTGATGCCTGCTCGAGCAAATCAATGAAAAAAGGGAGGACAGAGCTACAGTGCTACAGTGCTATTGTCATAATGGATCTCCCTATCTCCCTTATCTCAATTACCCTCTCTCTTCCACACCATTGACCAACCAATTACTTGTTCTCCTGGCCCAATTTACCTGACCTTGGATATGAGTTTTATACTGTTTTTTTTTTTATTTCCACAAATACATGCAGTCATTCTCACTCATTTCACTCAGCATGATGTTCTCCAAGTCTATCCATTTATAGGCAAGTTTCATGACCACATTTTTCCCTAAATGTGTAGTATTCAGCTGTGTAGTATTCCATTGCTTAGATGTACCATAGTTTCATCATCTATATGTCTGTTCTTAGAGACTCAGGGTGTTTCCAGTTTCTGGCTATTGTGAATAGTGATACAATGAACGTAGAAGTGCAGATGGTGTTTCTGCTGTGTTTTTGGACGCCCAGGGTGTATTCCCAGAAGTGGCATTGCTGGATCAAATGGGATCTAGCTCCACTTTTTAATTTTTGTTTTTGTTGCCTAAGCTTTTACTGTCAAGTTCAAAAAATCATTGTCAAGATTGATGTCAAAGAGATATAGCCTATGTTTTTTAACCCTAGGACTTTTATGGTTTCAGGTCTTATACTTAGTTTATTCATTTTGAATGGATTTGGGGGTAGGGTGTAAATGACATAGTGATTTTATTCCTCTTCATGTGAACATTTATTTTTCCCCAAGACATATTTTGAATACTATCCTTTCCACAGTATGTATGCTTGGTGTCTCTGTCAAAGATTAGATTACCAAATGTATAGGAGGTTATCTGGAGGGTGGCCAATGAAATTATATGGTGCCAGCAGGGGGTGGCTTATGGGTGTGACACCTGGGTCGCTGGAGACGGGGGTGGGGGGCGGGTGGGGGTGGGGGGGACGCAGACAGAGGATCTCTGCTCCTGGGTCTCATTGAGCCCAGAGTCCAAAGTTTCACATTACTTGGGTTCCGTGGGACTTCACTTGTGTTTGAGGCTTGGCCCGAGCATGTGGAAAGTGGCCTGGAATTTGGCTGCAGCAGCAGTTGGGTAGTGGAGGTCGGCTGCTGAGGCTGGGTCCCTTGGGTCAGGGAGGGCTCTCACCTACCCTCCTCTGAGGTGCCCCGAGTGAAAACAGCCTGATGTGGAGTCCAGTGGCATGGTTATGGGGGCCTCATTTTATGCTCCCTTCTGGGAGAAGCAGCCATGAGTTCTGGAAGGTGGCCAATGAGGAGATCATAAGACATCATAAGACACTCACTACCCATTTTCCATAATTACTGCACCATATTTGATGGGGTTTAGACAGTAGGCAACAAATCACAGAGGGATATATATATCCTTCGGAGAGCCTGGCAAGCTACCAAGAATGTCCTGCCCACACGGCAGAACCTGGCAAGCTACCCATGGCGTATTCAATATGCCCAAAACAGTAACAATAATGGGTCTCATTCCCCTGACCTTGAAAGAGCCTCCAATATGACAGTGTTGGGAAAGATGAGTAAAGAGAGGCTGCTAAAATCTCAGGGTTGAGATGAATGGTGACATTACTGGTGCCCGCTCGAGTAAATCTATGAACAATGGGATGACAGTGATACAGTAGTACAGTGATAGGAGGTTATTATATGAACTTTCTATTCTCTTTCATTGGTATGTGTCTGTATTTATGACAACACCCCACCTTTTATTTTATTGCTATAACTTTGTAATATAGTTTAAAGTCAAAAGTGTTAAGCCTCAAGTTTTTTCTAGATGAAACCCTTGGGCATTTGGGGCTTTGTGTGGCTCTGATACAGGGAATTTTGACAAGTTGCCCTGTGGGTCCACAGAAATCTGTATGTAAAATGAGCCAACAGAAACTTAGATGTGTTTGTTATTAGTTTCTTGATTTTACAGTGTGAATAGCTGCTCTTCAGGTGTTGGCTGTAGTCTCTTGTCTCCTTCCTATGTGTGAGCTCCAGGTCTGAGGTTCATTGCTTCTCAAGGTTGGTTGCCCAACAGCTCTTTGTCTTTTTGGTTTTCTTTTGTTATCTGTGCCTTCTGTGTGAGAACTGCTTCTTTTTCTGTCATTTACTTTGATACAGGTGGGGATCAATGAGAGGAAGTTACCTGTTTTGTTCCTTCCTTTATGCCTTGTCTTTCTTATATCTGCTTTGAACTATTTCCACTACTTCACTGGATTTTCCCCATACAAGTAAGATTTCAAATGACGCATTTGATTAACTAGATTACCTGACACCTTTCCTTTTCCATTAACACTTCCACATAACAATTTTACATACATTTTAGAACGATTTTCTCTGTTTCTGTGAAAAATGCCTTTTATAGGGATTCTGTTAAAACTATTGACTTCCTGAATAATACAGAAATTTTAATAATCTTAATGCATATGATCCATGAGCATGAAGTATTTTTCCATTTATACATGTGTTCTCTAATTTATATTATCAATGTCATAGTGTTCAGGGTTTTTCTCAATAACAAAAAATGGAAATGCTAGGCTAAGAAAATGCATGCATGAGACCTGGGTTCAATCCCTGGAATCACATGAACTCCTGAGCATCAATGAATATAAGCCTGGAGACTTCCAAGCATTGCCTGGGTGTCTTGGAGGGGACCTTGAGCATCCCTGAGGTGGCCTCAGTGGCCGCTAGCACTGCTGGGTCTGAGCAACACCGCATCCTCAGCCTCTCTCATTTAATTGCCACCCAGGTCAGCTAAGTATCTATGCTAGTAGTTCCTAACCCTCTGAGCACTGTTTGGAAGGTTCCATTTCCCCAACCCCCAAAGACATATGACTGAGTTCTGATGGAAGGATTGTTGGTGAAGGTGACTATCATCATTTCCAGACCTGACTTCCAAAACCCCTTGGGTAAAAGATCCATGGAAAACTCCAAAAATTCTGGAGAATGGTAGAGTCACCTGTTTGAAGTATCCTACTCACTCTTTGACTGCCTGACAAGAGACACTCATAAGTGCTACAATTTGAACAAGAAATAAACCTTTCCTGTGTTCCATCTCTGAAACCTGGGGATTCTTTGATATAACAGTTGAGTCTATAATGATGAATTCATCACCTTTTGGTGAACCAATTTTCTCCAAAGTTATATATGGCTCTCTGTCTGTCTGTCTCTTATTTTCTTCCCCAGACCAGTCTAGAATAGGTTAACTGCTCTAAAAAAGAATATTTATTTCTCCACACATTTGGTATGGGGGAGGATGGATAAAAATTTGAAAAATTTTACAAGACATTATTTCATAAAATTTGCTGGACTTGTGTTTTGTATTGGTGGTGCAAGAAATTAAACCCAGGGTTTCACACATGAAAGACAAATGCTTTGCCATTGAAGCACGTTCTTGGCCCTTGAAGCATAATTTCAGGCAACGAGTGTGTCATAAGTCAAGAAAGGATAGGTAAGGGGATGACAGAATGGAGGGAAAGAGAAATCAATTCTGAATATAATCAAGGTTGTCTTTTCTGGGGATATGTTATTTTGAGCATCTATCTGAAGGAAGTGAGGGATAAGTCACATGAAATTTGCAATTCTAGATAGGAAACATATGACCTGATGTGGGAAATAGTATGGCAATTTATATCAGGAATAGCAAGACTAGTGTGGCAACAATGAAAAGAGTGAAAATGGTAAGAAGGAGTTTGAGGGGACAAGGAGGAGCCTCAGACAATGGAATCTTGAAGGGTCTGGAGTTTTGTAGGTCCAGGAAACTAATGGAGGACAATGAACAGTTGACATTTAAAAATAATCTCTTTGACTGGTGAGTTGAGAGTATACTTGATCTTAGATTTCTGTGAGTAGAGACCTACCTGTCTTGGGTCCATCACAGCTTTCTTTCCTGTCCCTCCTAAGCAATGAACCAACAGTAGACACCTCAGTGGCACTTCATTTATCTTCTGCTCTCATTTATGACCTCAATTTATTCTTATAATTTTCTGTTATTTTATCCAATTATTTGCACAATGAAAAGATTTTACTGAGCATTTATAGATAATAAGTAGAAGAAACATTTGATAATTTTTGGTCAGCTATATTGTATGAAAGCCTGATTGATTCTATTTTTCAGTGTAATAAGAAGCAAAGTCTCTAGCTGGGATTGGGTGGTAGTGTTTATGCGGATTGAAGATTGCTTGTCCTAGGGGGTGGAATGGTAAGTTCACTAGGGATATATAGGTTTTAGCTTTTTATTTTTCTGAAAAAGTTCAAGACACATTAAACCAGGGTCAGCCACTGTGTCCAGGAGTATTGTAAGGGAAGGATTAGAAGATACAGTCCTAAGAAACATAAATATATTTGACACATGAAATAATGATATGCTTGTATTTTATTTTTCTAACCGTTAGTTAATTACTAACAATCAGTGCTTGATTTTAAAGTAGAAGCCTACAAAACAGCCTCTAATCAAGAAGTGAATAGAGTGAGAAAGAAATGAGCTCCCTAATTGAGATGTATACTCAGCATTATGGGGAGATCCAGAATGTGGTCCACACAGTTGTGAATAGGTGAGCGAAATCTTGAAGGATGAACCGAAGTCTGCAGATGCCTGACTGGAACAGAAGGCACATGCAGAGTAATGAAAGACTGAAGAATGAAAAACCTAACGTCACTCACAGATGAGTTTGTTATTGGGTTGAGGTGCAGTGAGGGAAGGCTGCCTAAAAAAAGTGAGAATTGACAAACTGGAAAGATTTGAAAGGGAAAAAAATTGGGGAGAAGGTTTTTAAGCTGAGAAAGCAGACAGAAAGAGAAATATTGGCATATGATGAAATGGTTTAGAGAAGTACACAGTGTGGGAAAACATCACTGTCTATGTTGTGAGACATCTCCTCTGGCTGTAGGAGTGCTAGGATGGAGAAAGCTAGACAAGGGTGGGTGGTGAGATTAGATTGTAGGGATGTTGCCTGACTCTAGGGTCCACATCAAGTTTCAGTTGTCTGCGTTATCGTTAAGTGAGATGTTTTCTTCTTTGTCTATTTATGCCTCATAAATTCAATAAATGCTGTTAATTCCAACCTAGTTTCTTCATTGACTTGAGGGCATCTGGTGATGGACTAAATCCCTCAGGAGGGAAGCTAGGTGGCACTGCATTACTACCCTGACATTGCTCTTTCAGAGTTTAAGGTGCTCTTGGTTTTAGAACCACTGATGAATTCGAAGCTACTCAGTGAAGCTTTGAGATGATGGTCTCCAAATCTTCTAGAAAAAGAAAATTTATTTCTTTTGTTAATTCTTATGCCATGAATAATTGTTATTTGGTCCAACATTAGCTAGCTAACCTGCTATGAGGGATACACTTATATTTGCATTTATATTTTGTATTTGTAATTATATTTTTTCATTTGAGAAATTCTTTATTGCATTCTGTATGTAAGGCATTGATATGATCAAAGAGATATCACTTACTCCTAAGTTTTAATCACACTGTCATTGTCCTCCCGTTGTTTATAGATTTGTTCCAGCGGCCCAGCAACGTTGCCATTTTGACACTTGTTACTGAGTTTGGCATATTGAATATGTCATGGGTAGCTTGCCAGGCTTTGCAGTGAGGGCGAGATACACTTGGTAGTTTGCTGGTCTTTCTGAGAGTGGCGGAGGAATCGAACCCGGCTTGGCTGGGCTGGCTGCGTGCAAGGCAAACGCCCTACCTCTGTGATAAGGAAAAAAATTATTTTGGTTCCTTGTATTTAATTCAAAAGATAAAGAGGAGAAACAAAGCAACAAATTTTATATATAGTTTTTTCTTTTTATGACAAAAGGAGAACTGCTGAGGACTAAAGACAGCTAAATAAATGTTTGTCTGGATAACCTGCAGCTGTTTTGATTTTCTCAAAATTTTCTTTTGAAGAGATTAGCATTAAAAACAAGATTAATTTAACAACAGTTAGTACCTGATATAACCAGTCATCAGGTTTCAAAACACATTTTCTCTGCATGCTCCAGAGTGGAATGGGTGGGTGTTAGACCCTAGATATCCTCCACAAGGAAAAAATGTTGGGCTAAGATATAAATTTTTCATGAAAGAAGTACAATGGAGAGCATAAACCAAGTTTATTTAATAATGAAACCCCTTTACAGAAACTTTATAGCTTACATTAAAACTATACCTCCTCTAATTTTTCTCTTGACATCTACTTACTATTGTAATGTAAGTAATTATAAAAACCTATTATAATTATGCTATTTAAAGGAAAAAGATTGAGCAAAACATTTCATCTTAATCCTGCCTAATTTATCCATTTCAGTCAGCCTTTATAGAAAATCAGGGAGCTATATCGTTCATTGGTCATGGATAAGAGCTTGTTTTGGCTCAGTAGAACCCATCTAAGCTGTGATATAATCCCCCCAAATCATAAAAGGTGGAGAGAGTGGATCTCAACTCTAAGTTAATCTTCAGAGTGCAGTAGCAGAAAGTGGGGACCTTGAATGAGATGATCACAGAGCAGGACAGAAGAGTGTGAGAAAAAGGGGCCAAGATAGAGATGATAATTAGTGCACTTCTGACTTGTTCTGTATCATATATTTCCTATTCTCAAGGATAGTTGCACTGTCCTATTTCTCAGCATTTCATTAAAACACATCTATAGTGGTTTTACCATTATTAGCAAACTGAAAAGTCTTGTTTAAGAAATGATAATAAATATAAATTTTCAGAACACAGTAAGATATATATATATATACATATATATATGTATATATATATAGCACTGTATCACTGTCCTCCCGTTGTTCATGGATTTGCTTGAGCGGGTACCAGTAACGTCTCCATTGTGAGACTTGTTGTTACTGTTTTTGGCATATTTAATACACCACGGGTAACTTGCCAAGTTCTGCTGTGTGGGCAGAATACTCTCGATAGCTTGCTGGGCTCTCTGAGAGGGACAGAGGAATTGAACACGGGTCAGCCATGTGCAAGGCAAGCGCCCTACCTGTTGTGCTATTGCTCCAGTCCAAGTATACATATATATATATACATATATATGTATATATATGCATATATATATCTATATACTGAGACCACTCTCCACATGTCCCGACAAGTCTCATGCATGAAGGAACCAGCAGAGGAACCCAGGCATGCGGTTCCCGGGGCTGAGATCTCCAAGCCTGCTCGGATCAGGACTGGACCTTCTCCACTCAGACCCCCCATCTTCCAATAGGTGGGCATTACACCCACCAGCTGCGGCCGGTGCCAGGTGGTCCCATCAATGGCCAAGACCCAGAGACTATAAATCCCAGCTCCCAAAAGCGTGCGGCCACAAATCGCGCAACATCTTATCCCGTTTTTGCTTTGGAGACCCGGCAGGTTACCAAAAGTATACTGCCCCCATGGCAGAGTCTGGCAAACTTCCTGTGTTGTACTCAATATGCCAAATACCAGTAACAATGATAGGTCTCATTCTCCTAGCCCTGAAAGAGCATTGAATATGGCTCTTTTAAAATCTCAGGTCTAGGAAGGAGACGTTACTGGTGCTTGCTTGAGGCAATCGACGAACAACAGGATGATTGTGATCGTGATATGTATATATATCCTTATATACTCGGGATATAAAAAAAATCAGTGAAAATATAGAGTAGACAAAAATATTGGTTGTCTTGGTTAGAAAAACAGATATTTGAGGGATGGAGCTTGGCAACATCCAACATTGTTCAAGGTCTACTCCAGGCTTTGTGCTCAGGAGTTTCTCCTGGTGCTTGTGGAACCATATGTGGTGTCAGGGATTGAAGTGTGTTAGCCATATGGAAAACAAATGCCTTAATCCCTGACCCCAAGACATTTCTCTGAATCCAAGAGATTACCAGGTTTTTGGTATTCATATTTTGGTGAAGTAGAAAGTCAGAAAATAAAGAAAGTTGCTCACTGTGTTTGCAAAAATATTCTTTTTATCTTAAGTTAAAACCAACCATGTTGTTCTTGAAATGCACCTGATGTTCCTCAACAAAATAATGTAAGCCAGTTTGAGAGGAAAAACAAACAAGGTTCAAATTTTGCAAAAAGACTTTTTTTCATGTTTAGGAAAATTTTTATGTCAAAATACCTTTTTACTCTCAATTGTTCACTTCCTTTAGGAGACCCAATTTCTTCACTATACAGAATATGAGAGCCAGAGAAAATGAAGCACTCTGCTAGCCCCTCACCCCCAGCTGTTCTGTGGCAGCAAATCATTATGATTTACAGTTACAATAGCAAACACAGAGCATGTGCTCAGTGCTAAGGTTTGTATTATGTTTAAAATATCTATACATTAATAAATATAATCATATTAATTCTGTGAAGCAATTGTCACTAAAATTCAAAGCAGTCTTCTGATGTTACGTAAGAGTTATGAGGATCTTTTTAATATAATGAAGTTATTCTTAATCAAATATTAAGTATGACTCTCACATCTGCCTTGTAGAAAATGTTCCAAAGACCTTTATCTCTCCCCAGTGTCCCAAGTTCCCAAAGTCAGAAGTTGATTGGAAGCTTGAGAAATGCATATCATTCTTTGGTTTCCAGGATAGACATATGACTGCACCCGGGCTAGGATTTTATTGCCCTTCTCAGCAGCTTTATTGAAAAGCACATCAGTTTTTATTGATGGGGGAAAGGAGGTTTGTTCTGTTCTAAGAAAAATGCACAACTGTGCATTTTATTGAAGTCAAAGGAATTCTCTTTTTCAGAAGGCCAAAGATCTACCAAAATGTCACACTTTGAACTCTCTGTTCTCCAGGCTGTCCTGTTGGAGGACTAGATTGTGACAGAATTCCCTCTCCCTGACAGGTTCGTGGACGGTCAAGGTTGGTGTCACCCAGACCCCCTGTCTGATCCAGAAATAGGGGCAGTGGTAACAGTTTCCTCATTCAACATGACCTTAGTTTCCATCTTGACAACCCAGGACAGCTGTATTTTCTGCCAGGTAGGCAGAAACACTGCAAGGTTGTGTCTGTCAGCTTTGTGAGATGTTTGTATCTTTGTGTTCATTCTTACAAGAAAAGCATGAGTTTATGAGTGGCTAGGAATGCACAGCCTCTCCCAGCTACCCCAGCGTCTATTCAGCTGCAGAGTAGCTGCTGTCAATCGAGCCCAGACACGCAGGATTCAGGTCCCGGTCTTGTATTATTATCTTTAGTGGCAGTCAGTCATTTGGGGTATGTTTCCCAAATTTTATTTTTATAGTTTTGAAGTGCCAGTGATTGAACTTCGGTCTCTTTCGTCAAGGCATTTGCTTTGAGTGACATCTCTCTCTCTCTCTCTCTCTCTATTTACTGTTTTTTAAGTCAGGAGAACAGATAGTGCTGGCTTCTGTGACAATATGCTAAAACTGAAAGAGGAAATTTTGGTAGACTATACACTAACATTAACAGAAATAACTACAGATTGAATTTACTGAGGTTGGTCAAGAGCCTTAGAAGACATCCTTTATTTAATCCTCAGGATGAATCTGGAGGACAGCCCTATTATTAACACGCTTCACAGAGGAGTTAACGGAGCTAGAGGAATTAGTCCACTCACTTGTTCAATATCATGCAGTTAGTAAGTGCTTAGACAAAACTGATGACCAGGACAGCCTGGCTATTTATTGGCCAGGATAATTATTTAATTATCATTGGCTATTTATTGGCCAATAATTATTTAATAATTTAAATAACTATAAAATAATTTAAATAATTATTTAATAATTTAAATAATTATTTAATAATTATTGGCTATTTATTGGCCAAGATAATTATTTATTTATCCTCAAAGTGTGATCTGCCAACCAACAGCACCAATACCTGGGAATTTGTCAGACGTGAATTTTGGGGTAAACTGTATAGGGGCTGAAACCAAAGCTTTGGTGATGGGACCCGCTCCCAACTTTTCATTGTTTTTTGGCCACAACTAGCCACGCTTGGGCTTAGTCCTGACTCTATGCTCAGGGATCACTCCTGACAGTGCTTGGGAGAATCATATGTGGTGCTAGGGATCACACTCAGGCTGGCCATGGATAAGGTGAGTAGCTTAGTCTCGTAAGATCTCTGCAAAACTTTTTTTTTCTTTTTTGGGTCACACCCTGTGATGCTCAGAGATTACTCCTGGCTCATGCACTCAGGAATTACTCCTGGCCGTGCTTGGGGGACATATGGGATGCTGGGAATCGAACCCGGGTCTGCCGCGTGGAAGGCAAACGCCCTACACGCTGTGCTATCTCTCCAGCCCCCAAGATCTCTGCAAGTCTTAACACACAATTTGTCTAATTTTTAATAAAAACAAAAGGTTGTTGTCTCAATCACCATATTGTAGCTTTCTACGTTAAGTGAATTTTTCAGAGAGCCTGGAACACTGTTCCGCTAGCTTTGGGTTAGTTTTGTGGTTGTCTCCTTCCTCCGGCCCTTCCCCTCCACCCCCGCAGACGCCGTCCATCCTTCCTGCTGCTGTGTGCCTGATGGGCAGGATGACCTGTGCTTGGAGAAGAAGTAGTCAAGGGCACGTGAAGAACAGTTCCTCTGTTTTGACTGTCACCTTCCTTCCTCTGCCTCAAGCACTATTCAAGTTAAGGCGTATTAAGGTTTTGCACCCAGAAAACGTTTTATGTAATTCAGCAAATGTGCAAACCACAGGAAACTTTTCAACACAGGAAATTAAGATTCTCAAATGTATAAACTACTCTTTCCTAGCATAGGGACTCTGATAGGCTTTATAAGCTCCAGGAGATGTGGAGGCTTTTAGAATTAATCAGAGAACAGTACATACTTACGCTTCATGTGAAGTTCTACTTATGACCACAAATGGCAAAAGATACTTAAAATATGATGTATAGCCAGAGCATTATAAGCCTCTGTTTGGGTCTTTAAAAGTTCTTCCAAGAATAAAAAACAAATGGAATTTTGATTTTTCTATGTGACCTCAGATACCATATGTGATCAATGCACTTTTTCCCCAAAGAGTATAAATTCCTCCCATTTAATTGCAAACAGTGATGAATATAATAGTATTATATTTATAGATTTTTTAAAGGTATAAGTTGTCTCAATTTTATTTTCTTAATTTTTTTCCTGTACATAACATTTTATTAACTTTGTAAATAAGGCATAGAAAGGTATTTTTTGTTTTTGTTTTTTGATTTTTATTAGTGAAACACCATGAAGTACAGTTGTAGACTTACACATTTTTGTGCTTGGGTTTCAGTTATACAATGATCCAGTACCCATCCCTTATATTTGTAGATTTTAAGAGAAATATAAACTTCTAAAAAGAAAAGAAATTTCAGCAACTTTTAAGTATATATATTTCTATCTTTTCTTTTTTCAATAATATTTTAAAAAGTACTACTAGAAAACTTTAAAAAGTATGATAAACCACACATGCTAGGGGAAAGGGCAGTTCAGACAGAGAAGGGAACACCAAGTAAAGGGTGTTGGGAGGATCCTCCCAGGATGGGAGATGCTTGCTGAAAGTAGACTATAGACGGAACATGATTGCCACTCAATGCCACTTTTGCAAACCTCAGCAACCAAAAGGACAGAGAGAAAAAAAGGGAATGCCCTGCCACAGAAGCGGGATGGGATGGGGGATGGGAGGGGTGGGAGGGTTACTGGGATTACTGGGAGTGGAGAATTGACACTGGTGGAGGAATGGGTACTCGATCATTGTATAACTGAAACCCAAGCACAAAAACTTGTAAGGTCAACAACTGTACCTCATGCTGTTTCACAAATAAAAAAAAAATAAAAGTAAAATAAAAGTATGATAAGGCCAAAGAGAATATAGCAACCATTTACACTTTAACTCAGCATGGTTAACATTTTAATGCATGCCACTCCTTAGTGTTAAGCACTATTGGTATTTTTGTATATTTATTTTTCTAGAATTTTTTGCATAGATAGACATTTATACTGGAGATGCATATTTTACAAAAAATTGTATTAGTCTGTGTGGTGTTTTGTAAATAAAGTTATGCTTCTACATATGCACCCACAAAGATATCTATAGCTTACTGAGGTGAGTTTACTTGCTGAGAAGAAATGTCAGCAGTCACTAATAGAGTTGGCATTAATACCCATGCTGTGTCTGTCTGATTTATTATCCAGTATGACCTGCTCAGAATATGGGGAATTGGATAGACATGACATGTGTTTTATAATTGATCACTTCAAAACAGATGAAACGATTAATGTAGACCTCAATGATCTCTCATTCTGTGTTCCAGGACTTGTTTGCTCTGTATTTGAAGTTGACTAGTGGTTGTGCAGTCCTCTTTTAGAACCTTCAACTTGAAGGTACATTTTCTGTGATTCATTGTTCTCTTCCCTTACCAATACAGATAGTCCAAAATAAAGTCTGGCTTCATTTCTTTTGTTATTTTTTTCTCCTTCAGGGAAATTCTGCCCCAGGGAAAATACTTTAGGGAGATTCCAGGGATCAAATTTAGGGCATTGGAACCAAGCTTAACTGTTTACTTTTTGGGAATATTTAGGGATACAATTTTACTGTTAATCTAAAAGGATCTTGATTCAGGGCTTATCTGTACATAAACTCACTCAGGATAAGTATGAGAACAGACTTGAAATGAGGGAAACAGCTAGTGACAAACCAATTGTCAGTTGTGTGCATTTTCGTGCAGTTTTTCAAGCTGATTTTTTTTTTTTAAATGGGAGGCTAAAACAAGCTTTTTCGATTGGGGTTTTCTATTTTTGAAACAGAAACACTTTAGAGGCACACGATGTTTTGTGAAAAGTTTAAACTAAAGACCTGACAAGTCAAGAATAGAGTAGCCTGTTTGTATCTGATAGGCAGTAGCAATTCTTAATTTTGGTAAAGTACGAAGAACACAGTGCAGACGCTCATGGAGGTGAATCGGTTCTCCCTGCTACAGACTGTGAGAGTCAAGTAATAATAAGCACTGCAGTGGGATTGGGTTACATAAAAAATCCCCCAAATTCCCTCCCCCCCAAGTATTAAAGGCACCAAATTTCTACATATGGCCAAAAAGCCTTTGTGCCACCAAAAGAATTGATTAGAAGTCCTCTACCATCTCTTATTGGGCACATGTATAATAATAGCCTTTTTTTTTTACAAATGAGTTTCACTTTATGATGATCTGAACTATCACTTAAAATCTTTTGTTTCTCCTCATTCTACAGAAGGGATGGTATTCTTTACTCTCCGAAAAGATTAAATAAAGACTATGAGTTATATATTTTATATTTTAAATGTAGTGAGAAATTTTGTTTTAGAGGGTAGGTCTTAGAAAAGAAATGAAAAAATGGAGCCACAGACCTCTCTAATTTTGTTAACTCTTGAAGTCAAAACAATACACAGAGAATAAGCCAAGCGGGTTATTAGAACTCTACAAGTACGAATAGGTATTTAAGTGAACAAAATGTTTTTAAAGTTAATCTGTTAATTTATATAGATATCACTGCTCAGGGAGGGACAAGTAACTTTTTATTTCTTAACTCTGTGTTGCAGAAACAGCTTTCATTTTAAAGAATATGGAAGGTGTGTGTGTGTGTGTGTGTGTGTGTGTGTGTGTGTGTGTGTTGTTTTTATAGAAGAGAAACCGACAAACACTTCCCCAGCCAAGATTTTAAGATTCATCTTAACAGTGATGGACCATGTTGATATCTTGGATCCTTGCTATCACATGATAACAGCACTCTGCACTCCTCTTCCCACAAACCCATAACCTTAGCATGAGCAAAAGAAAAAAACCTTCAAAAACCTACCAGACCAGGCTGGGGCTGAGTTCAGTTGGAAAGGGCATCCCGTCTAGACACAAGGTCCCAGGTTAGTCCCATCTCTGCAAATAACAAAATGAGACAAATACAAGCAACAAAACCAGCAGATCCTACAAATACCCAGCCATTAGTCCTCAAAACTGACAAAAGCATCAAAATGAAGGCAAGTTTCTAAAACAGTAATGGCCAAGAGGAATTTCAAGATAAATCAAAAGAAAATATAATAGGACATCTTGGATAGGCTCATTTAACCAAAAAAGGGGCATCAGGGTCAGGGAAAAGAATACCAAGGACTGGGAAACATACTTTGCTTACAAGGGAACCAGGTTTGATTCCTCACACCACATGGTTCCCTGAGCACTGTGCTGAGAGTAGCCCTGAGTGGGGTGTGGTTCAAAAATCAAATGACATTCGTATGAACTAAGGAAATACGGCATTTGCATCAAATATGGACTTCAGTTAGTGATAAGGTATTCATAATGATTCATAAGTTGTGTCACACTAATGTGAGAGGTCAGGAAACAGCAGGGGAAATGGCTGTTAAGTTCTTGGGAACTGGATACTCTCTTGGTGACTTTTATGTAAATCAAAGGCTATTATAAATTTTGGAAGTATATTAAAAAATTCTAATATGGTGGGGAATAGTACAGGAGCTAGGGTGCATGAAAGCACACACCGACCCTCAGTTCAATCTCTAGCATCACACAATGCCTGAGCACCACTGTTGTGTCCCTGGAGGTCCCCAGCCCTAAAGGGGACCTGAGCACCACCTCATCTGGGGCCTGGTTGGCCAAATTTCATGGGGAGTGGCCCTCTACCCACCAGGACTTCCTGAGTATGTCTTGGGGTAACCCATTCCCTTGCCAAAATCTAATTTGGGCCCCAATACTTTTTTGAGGGGGTGTTCCTATGCAGTGTTCAGAAAGCTCAGGGGCCCCACCAGAATCTCTTAGCCAAGCAGATCAGAAGTTCAGTGTAAGGGCCTAAGGGTTTGAGATACTTCTTGGAGTCCTGTGGTTCCAGGGGTTACTTGAGTCATTCGGATGTGTTGGGGCCTCCAGGATCAACCACCTGAGGTGCTTGGGGCCACTAAAGCAATACCCCATGGGGTGTTGGGGACCACACAGTACTGGGAATCCAACTGCTATACTATTTCCTGCCCCTTCGAAACTTTGATTCTTAAGATACATATAATGGGACCCGGAGAGATGGTACAATGTAACCATTGTACCATCTCTCCGGGTCCCATTAGGTACTTTTCTTGTGTGCAATCAACTCTGGTTTGATTACAGGCACTGCATATGGTGCTGAAGCATTGCCAGGAGTGACCCTTAAGTACTATGTTGGGATAATGACCAAAATTTTCTGTCTCTGAAAAAAGACATACATAATGTAGAACATCCACAGAGATATTGTAAAGGGGAGAAAAGTTATTTATGGCAGGTGGGCTAGACTGTGCAGTGGTTCTAAGTGAGAGGACACAAGGCTAAAGCACAGAACCAAAAAGGAGGGTGGGAAAGAGAGAGAGACAGAGAGAGACAGAGACACAGAGACAGACAGAGAGACAGAGAGAGAGGGAGGGAGAGAGAGAGAAGAAAGAGGGAGGAGGGGGATGCAGAACCTACCCATTTAAGACCACTCATGGATTTTCTTTCCCAAGCTAAGAATTTTGTCCTTTCTACTGGCAATAAGAAGACACAGGAGACTTTTGAGACAGGAAGGGGCACAGTCTACAGAGAGCTATAGAGAACTGACTCCTACTGGTGAAGGAAAATGGATTAGCACAGGGAGAAACTGGAGGCAGAAAGAACATTCCAGCCCTCCTCAAGTTGAATAGGAAGACATGTGACGACCTGAAAGTAGACGTGCTGAGAAAACACTGTTGGCTCAAGTTAATGGCAGCTTCCTCTATGTTATTTAGTCATTTAGTAGGTCAATAACAAATATCAGGGCTCAGAAAATAATGCCCTGAAAATAATGCGGCATCTGCTGTATATACTAGCTGCACAATCTGTGAGAGGGAACCTTTGGGGCAGATCAAGGGCAGGCTTCTGGGGTACAGGATAGTTGGGCCACTGAGCCAGAACCTGAATGGTCAGTTCTGAATAAAATAGATCCAAATCCAGTCACATTGATCTCTCCTGCCAGCCAGCGTCACTCTTTAGACAATGGTACAGGAAGAGGGAGAATAACTTGGCATCCCTTCTGAGGGAATAGTTGCAATGCTATTTGCTGGAGTGACCTTCTTCTCTTTCCAAACAGAACAATTTGATTCAGGTCCCAAATCTCAGGAAAGTAGAAGCCTTGGGGCTCACCCCTCCCTCCAATTTAGAAGGCAGATTAACTTGTCTGTTTAATTTTCCTCCTGACCGGAGCACACTTTAGTGTGTCTTTCACTCATTTTCACTCCTCTAAAATGCAGTCAGTAGACATGCCCAACTTTTCACATTCTGGAAAGGCTTTATTTTAGCCAGAGGTGGATTCTGGGTCCCCACTTAGATTCATGTTCGACGCAGGTGTCTGGGGGCCACTTCATCCAGATCTAATGGGGCAGAGAGACAGCGAATGCACCTTTATAAATCTTTCCTTGAAGTGAATTTGACTTTGTGATTTAAATAATAGGATTACCCCAGCATTCTCTGGAAAATCTCGTTACCTTTACTCTTTAAGCCCATTTTGAAGGCTCTCAGGGAGTTAAAACTTTATGGCTGTTTGGGACTCCTTAGAGAAGCCTACATGAGGCTAACTGGGGGTCAAGTGACTTGCCTGCTAGACAGCCTGGGGGCACAGTACTGTGGTACGGCAAAAGTCCCAGGATGCTCTAAGTTTTGCCAGAAATGAACTGACATCTGCAAAGAACAAGCTTTTCAACATAAACAGCAGTAAAAGGGACAAGAAACAAGGGACAAGTTTAGTTTTTCTGAGTCCCATATGCAAGATGTACACAGACAAGACTGGAAATGAGACCAGAAGATAATCAGATAGGGCAATTTTTGAATTTTTGGCAAGGAGTTTTGGGAAATAATAAAGTCAAAATATGATATTTATTTATTTATTTATTTATTTATTTTTTCCCTTTTTTTTGGGTCACACCTGGCGATGCAAGGGGTTACTCCTGGCTCTGCACTCAGGAGTTGCTCCTGGTGGTGCTCAGGGGACCATATGGGATGCTGGGAATTGAACTTGGGTCGGCCGCGTGCAAGGCAAATGCCCTACCCGCTGTGCTATCTCTCCAGCCCCCAAATATGATATTTTTTAAAAAACGATTTTTTCTGCCACCAGCACTTTTGCTAACTGGAAGATATGAGGTCTTACAGCCTTGCAGACCTCCACCCCTCTGGAGATGCAGGAACCAAGTTCTGGTAAGTGTGAATGAGACCATCCCCACCTACACCCCTCAGAAGAAGAAAATCTTCAGCAGGAACAAAGGTCCTAAACTCAGAATGTGAAAGAAGATCACCCAATTCCTTTTCCCTAGAAATGTGACTCTCACCTACGCAGACAGCCCCAAGCTGAGGCAGTTTAGTAAAAACTCTGGAAAACTAACTTTTCTGGAGAGAAGGTATAGCAGAAAGGTGCTTGCTTTGCATGTGGCTCATTAATGTCTTGTGTCTTCAATCTTCAGCACCACATGTGGTTCCCCTACCCGCCCCCCAGTGCTGCCAGAACTGATCCCTGAACACAGGAGAAGTGTCACTCAGAGAGTCTCTGCAGTTGCCTGAGCTGTGCCATTATCACCAGTTGCCTGACATGATCATTTAGAGCTTGAACAACACCAGGTGAGGCCCCCAAATGAAACAAACAAAATACAACAACCGAGATACTAAAAGCCAACCCTGCAAATGCAAGCAACACATATTTTATTCTGGAATCGCTTGCATCACCATGGGAGACGCGATCCTTTAAGTTTATGGAATTCCCTCTTGGTCTTCTTCCATTCTTCCTAAATGAAAGTACTCCGCTTCACTATTTATCTTCTCTTGACAATCAGTTCTGTGCTTGGAAACAACAAACTTGGGATACATAGGTGAGGCCAGGATTGATGTTCGTTCTCCTGGGAAGGGCAAACCTCACCCCTACCTGAGAACCACAGCTCTGCCCAAGCCAGATGGTCAGCACCAGGGGCCCTGCCACTGAGACGAAATGGGTTTCTGGTGCCATTTGACAGCTGCCTTTTGGGACTGTCTCTCACCATTTATTTCCCTGGTGAGGTCCAGGAGACCCAAAGCAGGAAGCAGAAACAGTCTATTGTAGCTATGATTTCTCTACTCCCCACTAGCATCAGAAAGATTCGGTAAACAATCATGATGATTAAAAATATCATATTTCTTTCTTTTTGGAATAGGTTTTGTGATCGGCAACCTAGTATTTAAAAGTTTGACTTCAGAGTTAGTGTACTTATTTCTGAATATCTTTCTGTTCCCTCTCACCCTGCCCAGGCCCTTTTAAAACTAGCTATTCTCAGACCAGATTGATAATACAATGGATAGTACATATGCCTTGCAGATGGCTGATTTGGGTTATATCCCCAGCATCCCATATGGTCCATATGAGCACTGCCAGGATTAATTCCTGAGTGCAGAGTCTGGAGTAATCCCTAAACACTGCCATGTGTGACCCCCAAAAGCAAAAAAACAAATAAAAATACTGGCTTCTGAGACTTCTTCTTCTTCTTCTTCTTCTTCTTCTTCTTCTTCTTCCTCTTCCTCTTCCTCTTCCTCTCCTTCTCCTTCTTTTTGTTAACCCAATCTCCAATAGTTAGGTCTACATCAGAGGTTGCCTTTAATAGGGCATAGAATTAGTCACTTCTCTCTTTCTTTCTTTCTTTCTTTCTTTCTTTCTTTCTTTCTTTCTTTCTTTCTTTCTTTCTTTCTCTCTCTCTCTCTCTCTCTCTTTCTTTCTTTCTTTCTTTTTCTTTTTAGGTTTGGGGCCACACCTCACAGTGCTCAAGGCTTATCTCTGGCTCTGTACTCAGAGATCACTCCTGAAGATGTGTGAGAGGCCTTATAGGATACTGGGGATCCAACCTAGGTCAGCTGCAAGCAAGGCAAGCACCCAACTTGCTATACTTGCTCCAGCCCCTTTTCTTTTTCTTTTAAAGGGCATTTGTATCTGGCTTTACCTTCACTGGGAGATGTGATTAGACCCTGGAACAGGCACACAGGTTCTTGCAGGGAGTTAGGAGGTTTGGGGGCCTCTATAGGCGGGTTTGCTAGGGAAACCTCACATTTATACAACACAGGAGCTGCTAATTCAGCTGTAACTTTCGAAGGCAGAACTAAGCCCTGTAGCTTCCTGGCTTTGTGAAACACTTGGGTGCTCAGGAGACCCTTCTCAGCCTCTGCTCTCCTGAAGTCATTTCCCTCAGGGATGCTGAGGACACAGCCATTGGGAACTGCCTTTCTGTTGACGTCTGACTTCACTTCGAACTCCAGTTACCTTCCCGACTAGTTGGGTTGGGATTACTTAACCTCTCAGTGCCTCAGATACCTCAGCTGTAAAAAGTGGATAATAATAGATACCACCTCATGGGATTGTTGCTATGAAGGTTGAATGAAATGACGCTTGGCCCAGAGCCTAACACTTTGTCAAGTACAGAGGAAAGCTATTAGTTGCTCCTGTGAAAGAGGAACTAAGCACATGCCCGTTACTATTTTCTGCTGAGTTTGAACAAACACTGGTCCTGGTTCCACCCAGGGGTCAGAGGGGAGGCATTGGTGTGGGAAGAAAGCATGAGGGTTTCAGCAAGCTCGGAATGATCATATCAGGCAACCGGTGATAATGATGCAAGCTCAGGCAACTGCAGAGACGCTCTGAGTGACACTTCTCCTACTCCCTGAAGAGTTACTGCTGAAATAATGACTTGGCTGACAGGTTTTCACTTTACCCCCAATTTTCCTGCCTACATGGTTAATCTAGGGGCTCTATCAGGGTGCTGTATTTGATGAAGAATACAAAATTCTAACAGAGATTTCAAAACCCAATTCCATTTTTTTGCATGCAAGAATATTGCATTTCAAATCCATCTAGGGATTCTGGCATATCAGATAAACATAAACTTAATCATACCATATATTAGGATTTTAAGGAGCTGCATTCTGGGGCTGATAATTAAAGCTCTCACTATATTTAGACATTCAAATTTGATAGAAAAAAACAAGTGACTGCTGTAGTTACTAAGCATCAGGATGAATTATTTAATGGAGAATAAATTCTCATTTCTCAAAGGTGCTTTAGAAGGGACGTAGCCTAAGGGAGGGACTTATGCGATAACAGGCCATACTGGCTCAGCCCTAAGGTATTCAGTGCACGATCTTGGTCAAGTTTTAGCCATTTCACGTAACATTGCAGATTTAATTTTATATATATATTTTAACCTTACCTACGTTTCCCATGGGCTGGAGCCATAGCACAGCGGGTAGGGCGTCTGCCTTGCACGCAGCCAACATGGCCGACCCGAGTTCGATTCCTCCGCCCCTCTCGGAGAGCCCGGCAAGCTGCCGAGAGTATTCGATATGCCAGACACAGTAACAAAGTCTCCAATGGAGACGTTACTGGGCCCGCTCGAGCAAATCGATGATCAATGGGAGGGCCTTTACTTTACTTTACTTTACGTTTCCCATACTAATTACAAAATAAAAAATGCTGCAAACAAACGAAGCTCTTATTAGCTGGCCTGGTGATAGCAGTTTACCTGTTTTGCATACTATGAGTGCTAAATTTTCATTAAATTTACTATCTGACAATGCAACTGGATATCCCATACACATTTTGAATGTAGAAGGAACAAAACAAAATGCACAACTCATGCTACGATTAATACATTCTATCTTAATAAATACCACCGGTCACTCAGCTAAAGAAATACATAGCAGGATTCTTTAATTTTATAATTTCTCATATTCCATATTCAAGCTCTCAGATAATTCTGTAGCTCCTATCACCCGTTAAACATGGAATCTGACCATTTCTCCCCAGACCCACTCTCACCATCTTAGCACCAGATAACCTTAGTTTCATTTGGTCATTGTGGTCATTTCCATCCAACTTTCATAGCTGTACCTTCAACCCATTATGCAAAAATATCAGAACGATCCTTGGAATTTTTATTCTGAAAAAATTAAAATAGGCAAAAAGATGAAACAATTCTACAGTCAGTATTCATTCCTGTCTCACAGTCTACCATGAACATTTTTACTTATCTATATTAGCTTGCTTGGATTACCATAACAGAATGCTACAAACTGGCTGGCCTAAAAAACACATGAAATTTCTCACTGTTTGGGAGGCTGTAAGTTGAAGATTAAGATGCTGCTAGGTTTGAGTTTGTCTAAAGCCTTCCTCTTGGGTTGCACTTGGCTGCCTTCTCTCTGTGTTCTCACATGGTTGTTCCTCAGTCCATGTTGTTTATATCCTAATCTCTTCTTTTTATGCGAGCACCAGTCATATTGGATTATTTTACTTACATACTTTTTATCTCCTTACATACTTCTGTGGTTTTGTACAACAGTGAGCTTCACAGGCCCTGTCTCCAAGGAAGGTTGCATTCTAAGGTGTGGTAGCTATGATTTCATCATATAAATGAGATGCAATTCAAGACAACAAAATACTTGTTTTATTACATTTCTGTTCATCATCTATCACTCTATTCAGTTATAAATTTATGATAACTGGGCATGTGTTTCTAAGAGATTGCAGACTAAGATTAGTCTTTCTAATATGGCAGCATGCATATAATGAAGTGCCATTTAATATTTGTGTGGTACATTTGTTTAGTTCCCAGATTTTACATTTGCTTTGTTTTGAAGACTGTGTGATCTTCATTTTTAATCAAGTATACAGAAGAATGACCAGCCCTTCACAAAACTTCCTTATATTCTTGCCAGTCATCCCCATTCCTAATGCAGGAACCCCCTGCTTTAAGTAGTACTGCATTGTAGCATTATCCTCCCATTGTTCATCAATGTACTTGAGCAGGCACCAGTAATGTCTCCATTGTGAGACTTGTTGTTACTGTTTTTGGCATATCGGATACTCCATGGGGAACTTGCTAAGGCTCTGCCATGCGGGTGGGATACTCTCGGTAGCTTGCTGGGCTTTCTGAGAGGGATGGAGGAATCGAACCCAGGTCGGCCGTGTACAAGGCATGCTGTGCTATCACTTGAGTCCACTGCCTTAAGTCTTCTTCTTCTTCTTCTTCTTCTTCTTCTTCTTCTTCTTCTTCTTCTTCTTCTTCTTCTTCTTCTTCTTCTTCTTCTTCTTCTTCTTCTTCTTCTTCTCCTCCTTCTCCTTCTCCTTCCTCTTCCTCTTCCTCTTCCTCTTCTTCTTCTTCTTCTTCTTCTTCTTCTTCTTCTTCTTCTTCTTCTTCTTCTTCTTCTTCTTCTTCTTCTTCTTCTTCTCCTCCTCCTTCTCCTTCTCCTTCCTCTTCCTCTTCCTCTTCTTCTTCTTCTTCTTCTTCTTCTTCTTCTTCTTCTTCTTCTTCTTCTTCTTCTTCTTCATCTTCTTTTGTTTTTTTTTTGTTTTACTTTAGATTCACTTCACCTCTTCTAGAGTATCACATAAATAGAACAATATAATATACTGTTTTGCCTGTTTTCATGAACTTTTTTGGCTTGGATTAAATTAGTCCTCATACATGCAAAGCACACATACCACCACTGGTTTTTACCCCCAGTTCCAACCCCAATTTTTATTTATTTATTTATTTTAAAAGTTTTTATTAGACATCATGAGGTACAGTTGTAGACTTACAAATTTTTGTGCTTGGGTTTCAATTATGCAATGATCAAATACCCATCCCTCCACCAGTGCCCATTTCCCACCACCACGGATCCCAGTATCCCTCCCATCCCCCCATCCCACCCTGCCTCTGTGGCAGGGCATTCCCTTTTGTTCTCTCTCTCTTATTGCCAACTCCAATTTTTTATAGTTTAGAAATATTTCACTTATATTATAGCAGCTTTATATGTTTCATTTGGGGGACCACATCAGGCTATGCTCAGGGCTTACCCCTGGCTCTCCACATAGGGATCATTCCTGTTAGGGATCCAGGAATCATATGTCATTACAGGGATTAAACCAGATTGTCTGTGTTCAAGACAAGTGCTTTCTTTACCTGTTGCACTATCTTCCAGGTCCAATGGTCCCCTCCCTGCCCCCTCCCCCACTTAGTATATATGTGGACTGCTTCCAGTTTAGGGCTATTATTTAAAAAAAAACTGCTAAGAATATTATGCACACAATTTTTTGGTGAACACACACTTTCATTTGTTTTGGGTGAATAACTTGAAGTAGAACTGTTGGGTGGGTGTATGTTTATTTTTAAAATAGATTGATCTTTTAAAAATGTGTCAAATAGTGTCACTCTTGTGTTTGTGATTCTCCAGTGACTTTCCATTGCACTTGTGTGAATTCTCCTCAAGTTTGAATCCAAGAAGAGCTCAGGTTTTTGTTTCCTTTCTCTTTGGCTCAGTATCATGCTGCTTCCCTGAATACATCACCCTCCCTCCTTTCCCCAGTTCTCCTGACAACCTGTCCCCATGAGTCTATTTATTCCTTATATTGTAGCTGGGAGAAGTTGATCCCACAAAGAGTGAATTCTGGCTCATAAATTATGTTGTAGGTCACCTTATTTCTGATTATCTTGCCAAGTGTTGCAGATGAGTTGGGTTAAGGGGGGAGCAAGGAAGGTAAGCTAGAGAGAAAAATGCTTCCGCTTTCTGCTGTATCTATCTTGTCACCTGGGGAAGTGTCTGGCATGGTTTAGGGATGACAAAGTCTGCTGTGAGCACCTAAGGGATCAAGACACTAAAAGTCCCACTAGTTCCACAAAGCAGCTATCAGGCTGGGCTTGGAATCTGCTTGATCTGCACAGCACGGGTGTTCATCCCTACAGCCCACATTCTCAGGAAGCCATAAATTCTGGCTAGAGTGAGGGCTTGCCTTTTGTGAGAAAGGGAGAGGGCTCCAAGGGGCCTTTGTTATTAGGGTGTGGCCAAAAGGAAGAGCCTGGGGTTCATGGTGGCCTTTCTCATAATATTGATATGACTTTTTATTCTTGGAGTTTCTTTTCTGATTTCAGAGGGGCTCACCCATCTCTGGATGGTGCCTCAGATCCTGCTCTTAGGTGAAGCCTTCATGCCTATGGACACTTCAGGGCTGATGAATTTGCAACTTCTTCAAATCTCACATCATGGCCAGGGACCTCTTTCTGCCTGCATCATTCTTGCAAGCCCTGAATGCTCCACACTCACTCATACCTTTGCTACAGCTTAGGCCAAGAACTATTCTCCCAACTCAGGACTGACAATTTTCTTCTCTTTCCTCAGGTACCAGTTTAAATGTCATCTCCATAGAGAAAGATGAATTAGAGAGGTTAAACTACTTGAGAAGTGTCACAGTATGGCTATCACTGGTGTAGCCCTAACAAGATGGACAGGGCTGGGATCACTGGAAGGAGCCACCGGGCCTCCTGAGTGTCCATTACTGTTTTGGAGGTTCCAGATTTTCTTAATTCAAAAATTCAAAATTTATTCCTTCAGTCTCAGAAAAGAGCATAAAACTACTCGCCATAGCCATGCCGCAGACCTGGAACCAGGCTGTTTCATCTCAGGTACCCAGGAGGGGGTGAGTAAGATACTTCCCTACCCCAAGGGACCCAGCCCTGGAAGCTGAAAACCTCCAGAACTCAACTGTTCATAGCTGCTCTCCACATGCCTGGGATGAGCCTCACCCATGAGTGAACTTTCTCCTGGGCTGTGCAGCTACATTGTGACTACGTGATATGTCATACCTCACACCACTAATATTCCACCAGTAGTACACCATATTTGGTAGGGTTTAAAGTAGAAGGCAACCGATCTTAGGGGGAAACATATTGTTTTACAGATATATAGTATTTATATATAGTATATACATATATATAAGCACACAAGGCTCAATCGTCAACAACATGTTAGTAACCTCTTATAAAAGGACTTAATGGCCCCTGGGTAAAATATAACCATCTTACACACTTTCCTTTAAGGAAACTTTTTTGGATCACTTTCAGCATTTTATTCATAACAAACAATACAAAATGAGTTATTTTGGTTCTGCTTTGGGGTATGGGTTGGGGTTCACAGTGGAAACATCCCAAATATGGTAGTGGCAAGGTGTTATGGTGGTGAGATTGGTGTTTGAATATAAAATATAATCAAATATTGTAAACTACCTTATAAAAGTAAAATAAAATAAAAAATTGAACAAAACAAAAATAAATTCAAAATTAAAAAAGCTGGATCCAAGGAGACAGCTGAAAGGGCCAAAGCAAAGGATTTTCATGAAGGACACCTGGTACCACATGGTTCTTCAGACACTGGCTGTGCATGACTCCTAAGCCCTGTTGGGAGCGTTTCATGAGCACTGGTGGTGTTCCCCCACCCCAACAATATGAAAAAACAAACAGACAAACAAACAGAAAACAAGCTTCTTCCCCCTCCAAGTTAGCAATTGCTCTTCGCGTGAGCCTACAACCAGCCATTGAGCATAGCCAGCTGAACAGAGCTTTTAGAAGATTGCAGCCCAGCCACCACCAGACAAAATGCTCTGAGGCCCCAAGCTAGAACTACCCAGCTGAACTCATGGAACTCACAGGATATCATATAGTCATAAACTATTCTTAACTAGCAAGTTTTGGGGGTTATTTTTTATGTGTCATCACAGCTAAACATCTCAGATCTAGCATTCCAACATTGAACAAACTTAAATAAGGTGCTCTTCTTACCTGCCCTCTCTGACTAATGCCCAGTCCTGGATATGGAAGTTGCCTTCTTTCTTCTCTTTCTAAATTAGCCTCCGTATCCACCTAGCCACCTTCTTCATTCTGTAAATTCTTTCATTAAATATCTCCATGGCTCTCCCATCATGCCTCCCTATCCTTTACTACTTTAGTCCTTATCATTTCTCACCATTATATTATTGTCTGAAGAATTCTCATGTTCACTGCCCAGAGACCATTTTCTCTAATGCGTTCCATCATCATCTTCAAGTATTTCTGATCTTGGGTAGAAAGCCTTTCCTATGAGCTGTTCTCAGGATTAGTGCAAACCTTAGTTGAGTACACAGACCATTTATCACTTGATCACTTGACTTCCCGTTAATCGTCGATTTGCTCGAGCAGTCGCCAGCAATGTCTCCATTTGTCCCTGTCGCGTGCTAGTGTAGCTCAATGGCGTCTGTTCGTTCTAGGAACACAAAGAGCCTCAAACTGATCGTTCATGATCTTGATGAAGAAGTCTGACCATCTGGTAGGTGGGTGGTCACGCGGTCTTTTGACATCCTGTGGAATCCAGTCGGTAACAGCTCTAGTCCAGCGGTCATCTCTAAATCTCATTACGTGACCAGCCCATCTGATTTTTGACACCTTGGCAAACGAGACAGCGTCCCTGATTCTTGATCGTCGACAGAGGTCGGAACTCCGGATTCTTTCTTTCATTTGAGTGAAATGTGATATTCCAAGCATAGCTCTTTCAATTCCTCTTTGGGAGACCCAAATAGCGTTCTCATCCTGATTTCGTAGGGCCCAGGTCTCTGAGGCATATGTTAATGCATAAAGAACGGTGGAATTGAAGAGATGTGCCCAGAGTCAGAGCTTCTTCGTCCTCTTAGCTACTTCTTTGATGCTCTTGAAGGCATTCCAAGCCGCTCTCTTCCTCCTGCGCAGCTCGGGTGCCAGGTCATTTGTCATGTTGACCTCTCGACCTAGGTACACATAGCTGTTGCATTCGGAGATGGTCATTCCGTTGAGAGCGAATGGGGCATCAGGAACAAGGCTGTTTCTCATAAACATTGTCTTCGTAAGATTCAGCTGTAGTCCGACCGTGAGTGTGGAAAGGTCGAACAGACCATTTATAGTTTTGCCATTATCCCCCCCCCACCCACCTTCTTTTGTGTTGTTGCTTCCTACAGGCTACTGTGTCCTCTTTATATTGATTCCCAACTCTCCCAGGAAGTTTGAGCTGTTCTCTGTCTCTGGACCTTTGTTCTCTCAGTATCCACTAACATATCTTGGTTAAGAACTCAGGCTACAGATCTTATGGTTTCTAGATGTGTCGTGATTTTTGACCAATGTGTTCTTACTCTGAGCATAATTTGTCATGGGGGAAGTTTGAGACTACTTCATAGCTTTGTTGGGAGGAGTAAAAGAATTCACATAGCTAAAGAAAGCTGAGAAGTGCTCAGCACATCGTAAACATATCAGCACCTGATCCATTGTTAAGCATGGCTGCTGCATATGCTTTTCCTTCTGCATATTACCACCTGCTCCGATGATAACTGTCCTCATTTACCAGGAAACTCCTGCATGTCTTCCAACAGTCAGTTTCTGACTTTTATGGAACTTATCAGGAACTTCTCCACCAGAATAGACTCTTCACTCTCTGCTTTGTAGATACCCTTTAAATGGTATGTACTAATCTACACTTTAAATATTTTATTTCTAAACAGAAATGCTGAACCTTTGTCTCATTGCCTGATAACCGAGAGGGACTTAGTACAAACTTAGTGAGTGATTGATAAATAATCAACTGACTGATGGGAACAAAGCAGAACTAAAAAGAGCCCCCAATCAGCTTGGGAAAGGGAGAATCTGGGAAGAAATGAAAGGGGTTGGTATTTGGTGGAGAACACTTTTGTGACAATAACTCTGTTGAGGGATATGACAACACATTACTGTTTTCTTTCCTTTTCAAATCAGCGCGCTGTACTGATAGCAATGAAAATTGCATCTCAAGACTCTTGCTTAGTTGCCATTGGGCTCATTTTATCTGCTTTCCTGCTGCCCCGCTCTATGGAAATTATCTTCACTCATGATAATCGTGGTGCAGGGTCATCTTTATTTCTCTGGATGCACCCTGTGATTCCTATTAACCCAAGATAATGGAAAGCCATTCAGTTTTCTCCTCCAAGGCAGTAGCTAAGATCTGACTGCAATCCTTGATGAGGAAACCTGAAGAAAGTGCTCTGAATGTGAAAAGGCTTGCTCATCACTCAAGGAGTCCCAAAGCCAGAACTTCTGAGTATTCTGGAGGTGGACCTTGACGTCCTGAAATTTGAGACTGACCTTGCTCAAGAGAGTCTGTTCATGTATTAACACGACACAAATGGATATGATTTTCCAGGTTCCAGAGAAAGCAATTATATCTGTCCTTTTCAGGAAATAATCCCTCTTGCCAGGGTTTTGTGGGTTGTTTCTGGTGGCTCTGAATGTGGAATCCTCCTATTGTTCATATGTGTTCATGGCAGACCATCACTCTCTCTGCATCCCTCAGTTCACTCACTTAGGTCACCGCCCTTGCTGGACTCCTGGAATAACTCTAACTGCTGGGCCCAGGGTTTGTGAACTCACAACCAAGGTTTATACTGCAGTCTCTGTGCAGTAAATGAACAAGGACCTTTGCTAACCAGAGATCTCATTGTCTTCAAAAGCATAGGTGTGTGGGCCTGAGAGATACTACAGCAGATAAGGCCTTACATGCTACTGAGCTGGTAATTTTGGTACCACGTATAGTCCCCTAAGCACCACAAGGAGTGTGACCCTTGGGCTTAAAGTTAGGAGCAAGTCCTTAGCACAACTGGGTATGGACTTTACTCCCCACCACTGGAAAATAAAAAAAGAAAAAGAGGAAGAAATGAAAGAGCAAACAGAAAAGCATGAGCCAGAAAGAGAGAGAGAATACAGAATACTAAAGCATTTGCCTTGCATGCAGCTGTCTCAGGATCAAAACCCCACCCCACATATGGCCCCTCAAGACCACCAGTTATGACCTCTGAGTGCAGAGCCAGGAGTAACCCCTAAAAATATGTATGGGGTGTGGATACACTCTCCCCCCCATCCAAATAAAAAAGTAATGGTATATGTTCTTTAGGCTCCTAAGGAGGGATCTGCCTTATTTCAAGACTATAAAGAATTTATCAGATATACTTATTCAATTCTCAGTAAAAATGTTCCTAAACAACTATTGTGTAACAGTACCACCTTCAAGGTAGAAGTGCTTCATTATGTTTATGTCAACTGCATCTAGCCCATAATGTGGGTTGAATTCATTGCCATTTCCCTTAGTGTGGCCATACAGCTGAATATGGCTAATACCTGGGGCTATGAAATTTATCTTTTTCTCCCCGAATCTAATTAATTTTTTTTGGAGCTTGAAACTCTTGATTTTGGCCTCCATCATCAACCAAATTCAATGGACTCAAGTCTGAGGGGCAGTGATTATTATATTGCCAAGACATCATTTAAAGAGGACCTTTCAGATTAAGCTTCTAAAGTTGAAATTTAAGAAAGCTGGCTAAAGATCCTTGTTACATAAACACTGCCACTCCCTTGGAAATTCTGGGAGTTTCAGCTTGGCAACGGACCATTCTTTGCCAATTATCTATTTGTTTAGCACAAGTGTATCTTGAGCTTCTAAGGTATACAGAACACTGTCCTGGGTTCTGGGAAACACAGAGAGCTCCACCCCTTGTCTGCAATTTGTTCACATTTTAAGTGGGAATGCAAAAATTACATATTCAAACAGTTTAACCATTGTAAACAGACAAAGCAATTCTTTTTTTTTTTCTTTCAAAATTTTATTTTTTTATTTTTTATTTTTTTATTTATTTATTGAATCACTGTGGGAAAGGTTACAAAGCTTTCAGGTTTATGTCTCAGTCATGCAAATATCAAACACATTTCCCTTTACCAATACTTATTTTTTCCCATGAAGAACCCCAATAAAACCCCACCCCCCACCCCTCCCCGTCCCTGTGAGGCAGATGAATTCTAGTTAACACTCTATCTGCTTTGATTAGATTGTTTCAATAAAAGATTCACCACTATTATTTAGAGTTTACCCCCCCCCCCCCAAATCAGACATGCTGAAAAAGCATTGTGAAGTGATTTGCTTTCTACAGCTGGGTTCAAGAATTAAATGTTGGTTTTGGATTTCTGCTATTTTACCTATTGACCCTGGAAGTATTTCTACTGAAAGTCAGATAGTTAAGAAATTGGTTTCTGTGTTCTGGAGTCGTGGCCGTGCTGGAGAGCCGCTCGTGGGGGGCAACTGGTGACCTCGGTAGGGCGTGAAGGACGGACCGGAATGCCCCCCTTCCCATGAGGTTTTAGTCGCCCCCACACCCCCGGCTCATACCTGCTGTCCACAAGGCTCCCATGTGGCCGCCATCTTTCTTTCCAGAGGGAGGAGGGCGGAAGGGAGCAACACCCTTTCCCCTCTGGGCAGAAATGATTGCCTGGATTAACGCATAGTCCTTTCACTTTTCTGCTCCAAGCTGCTGGGTTCTGCATTAGGTCATAGACAAAGCAATTCTTATGGACAACAGCATTCAACTGCTTTGGATTCAATCTGGCACATATGTTTGGTGGTGACACTGCCTTCTGTCACAGAGAAGTAGAGTAAAACATGGCTAAAACATCATGGAATTAATGGTATATTCTTTCTCAACTTTGAGTCTTTGCACACATACCAATTCCTTCTATTCCCACCCCTCACCCCATTATCAATTTAACCAAAACTCATATTTTAGGTGTCACTGATGGCTTAAATCCTGGTGACTAATCTTTATCAACATATACATGAATGCACAGGCAACCGCATAAGTAGTCTCTCTTTTGTGGTAAGAGAAACACTGTGATTTTATTGTTTAGCACAATAGAAAATGATGATAAGGTTTCCTTCCTTCGTTCCTCCCTCCCTCCTTTCTTCCCTTCCTCCCTTCTTCCCTCCCTCCTTCCTTCTCTCCCTCCTTCCCTCCCTCCCTCCCTCCCTTCCTTCCTTCCTTCCTTCCTTCCTTCCTTCCTTCCTTCCTTCCTTCCTTCCTTCCTTCGTATTAAGTGTGTTGTTCATTTTGTGGCACTGAGGATGTACTCTACAATATGAGTGTTGCTCTCAGTTCCATGGGAACATGTATTACAAACTTTCATCGTTGTTTTCCAAGTTCTCTGTTACCTACTTCCTTGTCAGTTCTGTGATACAGGAGCCTATCTGTCTTGCTCACTATTAGATTTCAGTGATTAGAGCATAATAGTCAATCCATAAATACTTCCTGGAGGCATGAATGAAGGAAGAACCAGCAGAGCAGAAACTGCTGTTCTAATGCTTCATGTGGCCACTTTTTGGGTCTGCTTTGACTTTTTGTCTCTGTGGGCTTGTAGCTGGCATTGTAGTGACATCGTGTTGATTACATACCTCCGTGATCTGTAATATGAAGTGCTCACTATGGGAGAGGTGTGTATGTATGTGTGTGTATGTGTCAGGGTGCGAGGGGGATGCTACTGAGAGGAAAGCATAGACTGTAAAGTACACTAAGCTCTTCACCAGGAACTCAGCCTTAAATTGAACTGCATTGAGATTAGCCATTTTTATGGATTGTTGAGGGAAATGGTTGAGATATCCTTGACAGACAAGGAGAGGAGAAGGGATATGAATAACTTAAAACAAATGACAAAAATATTCCAAGGGACATGTAAACAGACAACGTCTTTTCCTATTAAAAATTACAGCAAAGTTTGTGGAAAAAATTGGGAACATATTCCAGAAGTACAATACTACAAATAAGGGTAACATAGCCTAATTTAAAATAAATACAAAGAGCAAAGTGTGGCAAAATTTATGTTAAAGTTCATCAATGTAACTTAAAAAACTGTTTTTGAGGGTGATACGGTCACACTTGTGTTAATGTTTATGCTTTTGACATAAAGTTATTGAACCTCAATCACTATCAAAGCATTAAAGACCCTGCAAAATATTTTCACTTTCTAAATTCAGTTTTTGTTATTTAAGGACTTAATAAATCTTTTTAAATTATTGAGTCACCATCACTTAATCACTTAATCACTTAATCCCCGTTATTCATCGATTTATTCGAGCGGGTGCCAGTAACGTCTCCATTCATCCCGGTTGCGTGCTAGCGTAGCCCAATGGTATCTGTTCATTTTAGGAACATGCAGAGCCTCAAACCGATCATTTAGGGTCTTGACGAAGAAGTCTGACCATCTTGTAGGTGGGCGTCCACGTGATCTTTTGATGTCCCGTGGAATCCAATCAGTAATGGCTCTAGTCCAGCGGTTTTCTGTAAACCTCATTACATGTTTACATCACAAGCTGGATTCCGAAAAGGATTCAGTACCATCGACCATATCCACACGATTACTAAGCTCATTGAGGTTTCTCGGGAGTTCAAGATGCCGCTCTGCCTAACGTTCATTGATTTAAAGAAGGCCTTTGATTCTGTTGAGACGGAAGCGGTCATGGAAGCCCTAGCCAATCAGGGCGTACAAACTCAATACATCAGGATCCTTTGTGAACTCTATTGCGGATTCACTACCAAGATCTCACCATTCTACAAAGAAGTAATCATCCATATCAAGAGAGGGGTTCGGCAGGGTGATACCATTTCACCAAAACTCTTCAGTGCCACCCTTGAGAACATCATGCAACGACTGGAATGGGAAAACATGGGAGTGAAGATAGATGGTCGGCAACTACACCACCTCCGCTTTGCTGATGACATCGTTCTAATAACACCAAACGTCAGCCAAGCAGCACAAATGCTGAACGACTTTGACCGTGAATGTGGAAAGGTCGGACTACAGCTGAATCTTACGAAAACAATGTTTATGAGAAACAGCCTTGTTCCTGACGCTCCATTCGCTCTCAACGGAACCACCATCTCCGAATGCAACAGTTATATATACCTAGGTCGAGAAATCAACATGATGAATGACCTGGCACCTGAGTTGCGCAGGAGGAAGAGAGTGGCTTGGAATGCCTTCAAGAGCATTGAAGAAATAACTAAAAGGACAAAGAACCTCCAGCTACGAGCACATCTCTTTGATTCCACTGTTCTTCCTGCATTAACATATGCCTCAGAGACCTGGAACCTACGAAAACGGGATGAGAACGCTATTCGGGTCTCTCAAAGAGGAATCGAAAGAACTATGTTTGGAATATCACGATTCACTCAAATGAGAGATAGAATCCAGAGTTTTGATCTTCGTCAACGCTCAAGAATCAGGGACGCTGTCTCATTTGCCAAGACATCAAAAATCAGATGGGCTGGACATGTAATGAGGTTTACATGTAATGAGTCACCATAAATTACAAAATTATTCGTGATAGAGTTTCAGGTATACAGTGATCCAACACCAATCCCTTCACTTGTGTCCACTTCCCTCCACGACCAATACCTCCCATTTTCCCTCCCAACCCCCAGCCTGCCTGAATGACAAGTGCTCTCTCTCTCTCTCTCTCTCTCTCTCTCTCTCTTTCTCTCTCCTCCCTCTCTCTTTACCATAGACACCATGGTTTACAGTATTGTTATTGAGAAGGCTTCATGTGTTTCACTTTACTACACAACAGGCACTCTCCCTTTCTCTCTCTCTCTCTCTCTCTCTCTCTCTCTCTCTCTCTCTCTCTGTGCTATGGGCACTTAGTTTACAGTATTGTTGCTGAGGAGGTTTCATGTGTTTCATTTTATGTCCTTTTAGCACTCCTCTTGCCCCCAGAGTAACCACTTCCCCCACACTGTCACAATGTTCCCCTTCCTCTTCTATTCCTACATCTTCCCCCTCACCCCTCAGTGGTGATTTTTCCCTGGATGGCCAGTTCTCATGTTACTCATTCCTATTGTCTTTGGACTTTTGTTATTCCTCTAGAATCTTGAGGGGTTTTTTTGTGGGGGGAGGGCACACCTGGTGATGCTCAGGGGTTACTTCTGGCTCTGCCCTCAGGAATTCTGGCAGTGATCAGGGGACTTTATGGGATGTCAGGGATCCGATCTGGGTCAGCTGCAGGCAAGGCAAATGCTCTACAAGTTCTACTGTCTCTCTAGCCCTCTCCTAGGATTTTTAAAAAATAAGTGACCCATGCACCTTGGAATGTGATTCCGCAGAAAGGATTTCTTCTTCTTATGAGATGCTGGCAGCTTAGACACACCAACCTCCTCCCTGATGTATATGCTTCTCAGAATCTTAGACACTAAGATGAGTCATTTGAAGTGAAATGACCTTAGGCAGAGAACACAGAGGGTTGGCGCCTATTGGCCGTAACCTTCCAAGAGAGCTCTTCATCTCGTTTACATGTTCTTGAGAGGATGCCTTCCGTATGGTGATGAATGAGCCCTCAGGCGTGCCAGCCACGCCCTCCACTGCCCAGCCAGGCAGTGGAATGCTCCCTCAGTGAACCTGCGTCTCTGCTGCGTCACAAGCTGCACTATCTGTTGCAGGTATGTTCAGTCAAACTTCTCTCTGAATGTGGCTCTTATTGTTCCTAATTCTTTCATTATGATTCATTTTCTTTATATGGACCACACCAATAGTGCTCACCAGTCAGGGTCACTCCTGGCAAAAGCCTGCTTACAAGGGGGAGGCTTGGAAGCCACCAGGGCTATCCCCAGCAGTGCTGTGTGGCCACATAGTGTCGGGCATCCATCTCAAGACCTTGAGTCTGATAGGCATGTGCTCCACCACTTGAGGGATGTGATCAGCTCTGTTCCTCTTTATTTTCTATTGTGTGAAATATTTTCTACTTTTTCTCATCTGACACATTTGGGTTGGTTGTTCACATTGATCATGAATTAACAATTTCTCAATTTTGATTCCCCCTCTTTATTGTGTCAATAAGCCTAGCCTATGGTTTGCCTTCTTAGCCTATAAGTGTACAATTCAGTGGTATTCAATATATTTATAATGCTTTCAACCATCACTACCATCAACTGTCAGAACTCTATCATCGTGTAAAAGTGAGACTCTATATCCATTAAGCAATGTCCCACCCTGCCCCATTTTTCACACTTTTTTTAGTCTTGTCCATTATACTTTTCATCTCTGGTTTTGACTACTCTAAGTATTTCATATAAGTGGGATCAAGCCTTGTCTTTTTTTGATTATCATGATATTCTTAAGATATATCTATGTGGTAATGTATGCCAAGATTTCCTTGCTTTTTAAGAGTAATTAATATTAACATATATGCCACACTTTCCTAATCTGTCCATCTGTTAATTCACACTTTGGGTTGTTTCCACGTGTTAACTAGTATGTGGGCAATTCTGCTATGAATGTGGGTATGCATAGATTTCAACACTTTTGGACTAATACCGAAAAGTGGATCTCCTGCTTCATATGGTAACTCTATTTTTTATCTCTTGAGGAACTGCCATACTGTTTTCCAATAATGTTTGTACCATTCAGTGCCTTTTTTATAATTTTTTTAAAAAAATTATTTATTTTTACAAAGCTGTTCATGATTGGATTTCAGCCATACAGTATTCCAACATACATCCCTCCACTGGTGTACATTTCCCAGCACCAGTGTCCCGAGTTTCCCTCCTATCACCTCCCACACCCTACCCCCAGCCTGCCTCTATGGCAAATGCTTTTCTTCTTTCTCTTTTTGGGCATTGTGGTTTTCAATACTGATACTGAAAGGTTGTGCATAATATCCCTTACCTACTGTTTTTTTTTTTTTTGCTTTTTTGGGTCACACCCGGTGATGCACACTGGTTACTCCTGGTTCTGCACTCAGGAATCACCCCTGGCGGTGCTCAGGGGACCATATGGGATGCTGGGAATAGAACCCGGGTCGGCTGTATGCAAGGCAAACGCCCTACCCGTTGTGCTATTGCTCCAGCCCCCCTTACGCACTTTTAACCCTCAGCTATTCCCAGCTACTACTGCCATAGCCGTCTCTTCTCTATCTTACTTCCCCTCAGGCCCCCATACACTTGTTAGTTCCACACAATGGTTAGTTCCAACCATTGACCAGTCTTCCTAACCCCTGTTTTCCCTGGACATGGATATTATTATATATATTATTTTATATTATATATGTTATTATATATATAATACATAACTCTTCTACTACATATATTTTATATACCACAAATGAATACAGTCATTCTATATTTGTTCCTTTCCTTCTGACTCATGTCACTCATGACACCTTCATGTTCATCCATTTATAGGAAAATTTCATAACTTTATTTTTCCTGACAGCTGTATAGTATTCCATTGTGTAGATGTGCCATAGTTTCTTAATCCATTTATCTGTTCTTGGGCACTCAGGTTGTTTACAGATTCTGGCTATGGTGAATAGTGCTACAACATTCAGAGTCTTATCAACAGTCCACAAAGGTTCCAATCAATCTGTATCCTTGCCTAAACTCATTATTATTTTGTAAATAGTAACCATTTTATTTATTTATTTTATTGAATCACTGTGAGATATAGTTAGAAAGCTTTCATGATTGAGTTTCAGTCATAAAATGATCAACACCAATCCCTCTACCAGTGCACATTTTCCATTACCAATGTCCCAGTATCCCTCCTGCCACCCCCACCCTACCCCTCCCTCTGCCTCTATGGCAGGCAGTTTCCTTCTTACTCTCTTTCTACTTTTGGGCGTTATGGTTTACAATCCAGATTCTAAGAGGCCATCATGAATAGTAACCATTTTAATGGGTAGCTACTGCAGGATACAAATGGTTACTGTGGCATCACACCACTGTCGCACTGTAGCACTGTTCTCCATTGTTCATCCACTTGCTCAAGCAACCGGTAACATCTCCATTGTGAGACTTTTTACAGTGTTTGGCATATCGAATACATCATGGGTAGCTTGCCAGGCTTTGCTCTGTGGGTGAGATACTCTCAGTAACTTGTCGGATTCTCCAAGAGGGGCAGAGGAATCGAACTCAGGTCGGCCGCATGCAAGGCAAACGCTCTACCCTCTGTGCTATCGCTCCAACCCATTCATAACCACACCACAGTTTTGTATAAAATATATCTATATATAATATACGCATACAATATATACACAATTATACATAATATTGAAATTAAAATATCTTCATAAAAAACCTTCTACATAATCACAGAGTAGGAGTATGAGTCAATTTATAACTTAAGCTTTTTGTTATTTCAGTGAAGAATTTAATCCTAGTTATTCAATTGACAGTATTTTCTACTAATGTGAGGTCCACTCATGTCCATTCATAATGACAGAGACTATTTGCATATGACAGGATAATATACTTAGAAAACCCTAAGGACTCTACAAAAAAAAAAAAACTAACATGGGGGTATGGTGCCGCCAGCAGGTCAATCTGTACCTGTGAGGTGAGTGCATCTGCAGCCTGATGGCACCTTCAGACTTCCAGATACCCCAAAATTGCTGCTGTGCCTTTAGCCAGACCCCAAAAACTTGGGGCAAAGTTTACCAAGAAAGTAAACTGCTAAAAGTTAGGTATGTGGGAAACACACCCACAAACCACCTCTGGCTCAGCTATATAATTGGAGGCATGGCCTCTCTGGTTCCTGATTGAACTGCTTAATGACCACCATGATCCCAGAGACTAAGAAGCAAATTTTGAAACCCAGTGGCTTTTGGCAGAGATGCATCCAGTCCCTGCAGTAGGTTACTGGTGCTGGGCCAACCCAGGTGGGAATGGGTTCCGTGCCTTGGCCTGTTCCCCCTGGCGGCCTGGTGGACACCACCCTCCAGAGGCCACTGGACAGTGGGGTTTGGGCCTGCAGTGGCGAGACACGCAGGGCCTCATGGGACGGGGGTGGAGTGGGTCCTGTCCTCCCCACCCCAACGAGACCCCAAGTCATCGCCCATGAACAGCCTTTCTGGCTCCTGATCAAGCTGCTTAATGGCCATGATCCCAGAGACTCAGGAGCAAATCTCGGAACCCAGCAGGTTTTGGCAGAAATCCTTCCAGATTTAAGTGTTAAAATTTTGGAATTTCAAAATCGCGCGGCTGCAGCCACACAACATCATATGTTATTCATAACCAGCAATAGAACACAAATTGTCTACTGTTGCCTTTTTCAGCCGATCTGAGCATTGGGGTAAAATCTCAAATAATAATGGTGGGTCTGGTGTCAAAATATTGAATGTGATCAAAGTAGAGAGAGAACAATGTGGAAATCATCTGACCCAGGTAGGGGGAGGGTGTGGGATGGGGGTATACTGGGGTTGTTGGGGAATGGACACTAGTGAAGGGATGGGTGTTTCTTTGTATGATCGAGACTTAGACCTGAAAACATTGTAACTGCTCTCATGGTGATTCAATAAAATTATAAAAAAATGAAACAAACAAACAAAAAATCAAAAAACACTATAAAAACCTCCAAGAAACAGTAAACCTCTACAGTAATGTTGCAGGCTGCAAAATTACCTTGCAGAAATCTGTGGCAGTCCAGAGATTTGCATACAATGAAATAGAAGAGAAAGGAATAAAAGAAACAGTCCGTTCACAATTGCACTTAGAAAAAAATATCAAGTACATACCCGTGAATCAGCTTAGTAAGTATAAAAGCCATATAAAAACTATAAATCACCACTAAAAGGGATGAAAGAAGATATAAGGACATGAAAACTCATCCCTTGCTCATGAATCAGAAGGAGAGATATTGTCAGGATGACAATTCTGAATTGGAGAGATAATACAGCAGGTAAGATGCTTGCCTTGCATGTGGCCAACCTGAGTTTAATCCCCAGCACCACATATGGTTCCAGTCCCCTGAGCACCTTCAGGAGTGACTCCTGATCATCAAGCGAGGAATAAGCCCTGAGCACTGCTGGATGTGACCCCTCACAAAAGAACCACAAAACCAGAAACAACCCTCTCCCTCCACCCCTGCAACAATCCTACTCAGAGCACTATATAGTACAGACTTAGTGCTTCAGTCCCTATTTTAAAAAAAAAATGAAACTTTTTAAAGACATAGACCAAATGCTGCTAAAATTTACATAGTACTGTCTTCCCGTTGTTCATCGATTTGCTTGAGCAGGCACCAGTAACGTATTTATTGTGAGACTTGTTGTTACTGTTTTTGGCATATCGAATATATCACAGGTAGCTTGCCAGCCCTAAATTTACATAGAGTAATAAACATTACCTCACCTATGCCTCAAATTGCCAAAGAAATCCTAGAAAAAAAAGAATATGGTTGGTTTTCTTTTCTCAACTAAAATTTTGTGTGTGTGTGGGTGGGTGAACACCCACACTTGATCAGAGGTTATTCCTGACTCTGCATTTAGAAATTATTTCTGGAGGTGCTTGGAGGACCATATGCATATGGGATGCTGGGGCTAGAACTTGGGTCGGCTGCATACCAAGCAAGTGCCCTACTCACTGTACTATCTCCCCAGTTCCTCTTTTCTCAACTTTAAACTGTATTATAAAGCTATAGTAATCAAGACAGTGTGGTACTGGGATAAAGACAGATTTTTAGACCAATGGGATAGAACGCTATTCGGGTCTCCCAAAGAGGAATCGAAAGAGCTATGCTTGGAGTATCACGTTTCACTCAAATGAGAGAAAGAATCTGGAGTTCCGACCTCCATCGATGATCAAGAATCAGGGACGCTGTCTCGTTTGCCAAGGCGTCAAAAATCAGATGGGCTGGACATGTAATGATATTTGGAGATGAATGCTGGACTAGAGTCGTTACTGACTGGATTCCACGGACGTCAAAAGACCGCGTGGCCGCCCACCTATCAGATGGTCAGACTTCTTCATCAAGATCCTGAACTATCGGTTTGAGGCTCTTTGTGTTCCTAAAACGAACAGACGCCATTGGGCTACACTAGCACGTGACAGGGACAAATGGAGATGTTACTGGCACCTGCTGGAGCAAATTGGTGATTAACCGGAAGTCAAGTGATCAAGGGATAGAACTGAGAGCCCAAAGATAAATTCTCAGGTCATTTAATCTTTGACAAAGGAATTAAGAGGATGAAGTGGAACAAGGGAAGCCTCTTCAGCAAATTTTGGAAAAACTATTCAGTAACATGGAAAAAAAAATCTCAGCCCCCTGGCTCACACAATGCACAAAAGTGAATTCAAAATAAAGACCTCAGTATCAGATCTGAATCTATAAACTATGTTGAGGAAATGTAGGCAGACCCTTTAATGATACTGAATCTGAGACAACTTCAATAATACAATGCCACTGGCTAAGCAAACAGAAGCAAAGATAAATAAATGGCACTACATCAAATTAGAAAGCTTTTGCTTTTTAATTATAAATTAGAAAATTTATAATTAGGTTATAAAATTATAATTAGATATAATTTATACTAAAAATAATATAGATAAAGTTATATCTAATTCTAATTTTATAATTAGAATAGAATATAATTAGAATTATAAATAAAAATTTATAATTAGATTATAAAAATTATAATTATAAAATACTAGGAGCAAAATAAAACAAAAGTATCCTACAGATTGAGGAGGAGTTGATAACATGTGATATCATATATATGTATGTATATATAAGCACTTGTAAAATTAATAATAAAAATTCACCAATCCTATCAAAAAATGGGGAAAAAAGATAAACAGAAATGTCCTCCAAGAAGCCATACAGATGGCCATTAAGTACATCGAAAAAATATATGCGTCAATTATCATTAGGGAAATGCAAATCAAAGCAACAAAGAGATAACATCTTATACAATAAGATAAAAATAAAACACCACATAAAAATATCACATAAAAATACCACCACCCCCCAAAAACAACAATAACAACAATAAGTGTTGGTGTGAATGTGGAGTAAAAGGGACCCTAATCCACTGTTGGTGGAATCTTGACTGATTCAACTCTTTTGGGGAAACCAATATGGACACTTCTGAAAAAACTAAAAATTGAGTTTTCATGTGAAACAGAAATCCCACCTCTAGTATCTACCTAAGGGTCCAAGAACACTATTCTGAAAAGACATTTGCACACTTATGTTAAAAAAAATGGCATTTCCCCCATCAGTATATAATTTTTATATACTAATATAAATTACTAATTTTACTAATTACTAATATAAATTGGGCTGGCACGATAACACATCAAGTAGGGCATCTGCCTTGCACGTGGCTGACCAGGCCGAACCGGGTTTGATTCCTCTGCCCCTCTTGGAACGCCTGACAATCTACTGAGAGTATCTCGCCTGCCCGGCAAAGCCTGGCAAGCTCCCTGTGATGTATTCAATATGCCAAACACAGTAACAATAAGTCTCACAATGGAGACATTACTGGGCCCACTCGAGCAAATCATTGAACAATGGGAGGACAGTGCTACAGTGCTACTAATATAAATTACCAATATAATTACTATTGTAATTATATATCATTAATACCTTCCTCCCCTAAGTAGTTTTCTAGAAGGAAACTACTTAGACATAAGGAATCAAGTGTTAATATGACATTGTCCTGGTTGAGTGTTCTTAAGTAAGAAGATAGAATACACCCCTTTAAAAAAATTTCATAGTTTTCTATAAGTTTAAGCCTTATAACTTGTGATTGATAGCAGAAGAATGACGAATTCTTATCTAAAAAGGGAAGAACTATACTCTAGTTTTGGCTTTACCACTTATTAAGTTTGTAACCTGGGAAATTCACTTAAATTCTTTGAGCATTCTATCTTTCTAAAGTAGAGATAATGATATTTGCCCTGTCATTCCCAGAAGGTTGATGTAAGGCTCAAATGAGTAAGGATTTATGAAAGCACACAATAAATAACAATACGATTTCACTGATTTATGTTGTGATCATTTTCCTTCCCCGGTGCCTTCATACCACAGCTTCTAACAAACTTTCTCTTTAGTATTTCCTGGCTTAGTTTACAAAATATCACAGTTGTGTCATGGTGTGTGTGTATTGTACAGGTATTATCAAGTCTTATTACACTGAAGCAGCAGAACACAGACATATGGTCTCCTAAGTAATATTCCAGCATTTAGTCCTAAAAACAACAATTAGTTGCACCTCTGTAAGAGAATAGTTGGCTTCACCCTCCATTTATAGTGGAGAAAATTGAGGTTCCATTCTTGTAATGTTTGTTCAACACATGTTTCTGAACAGCCTTCTCTGTACTAGGACACCCACTAAGAGAAAAGATCAGACAAAGGTCAACACTGACCTTTGCTGGTAACTGCTTGGCAGTGGGTAAATCATTTATCTTCCTGTTTTACAGTTTCCTCCTTTGTAAACCAAATGTTTGATAAGTGACAAAACACAGTTAATGTTATGGCCCAAATAAATAAAATATAGAGACAAAGTGGGAAAAAAGGGAAGGGCAAGAAACTCTTTCAATCTAGTTTTGAGAGGGACAGTGATGGTTACTCTTGTGCGTTAGAAGAGTGGGTATAAGAAAGAACAGTTTTTTGGTAAACATTGAGCTGGGCATTGGGTGGACATAGATATTTGAATGAACTGGTGAGTCAGAGAGAGACTGATATAAGATAAAATTGCCAGATTTTATATCTGTGGCTTCTGGGATAATGATCCGGAATTATACAGGAGATAAGTCTTAAAAAAGTAAAATTGTCCTGAGCCAAAGGAATTTTTGTGGGATGACAAAGGATGTAAAAATCTGTTGATAAGCCTAAAAGTACATCAATGTTCAACGTTCTATGCTAGATGATCTGGTATCTTTTTTTTAATAAAAACCTGGATTATGCATTTTGGGGGTGTACCTTTTCAAATTAGTTTGAAACAAAAAACAAAAGTGAAAGCAAATTTCAACTAAAATATAAAGTACATAAATTGTAATAAAATAGAAATCAAAAGAAGAGCTGAAATGAGTTAAGAGTAGTTCCTAGGTTGAGGGAGAGTCCTGGAGAAAGCAAACAAGCATTCATTAAGTCAGGATTACTGTCTACCAGGTCCTGGGAGCTTTCACAACCACAAAATAACCATGGCATAGCCAAGCAAGGTGGTAGGAGTATCTTTTGGAAAACATGTCACAGAAACAGTAAGCAACTTGTTGGAAGTCAGAAAATGACTACCTTGCTGAACTCAGGTTTGAACTGTGAAGTGAAAAATTTTGGGGGGAAACTTTTGGAAATTCTGCCATAGACAGCACTCTTGGCATACTCACTTTATTTCTAAAGAGCAGAGTCTACTTTTCCTCATATGTTTGACCCTGTGCTGGTATTTTTCCACTGATATTTCAATGTGCAGTATGGGGCACTTGGGTTCAAACTAACACGTGAGGTTTCTAGTGTTGTCCCTTGGTAACCACTGCAGCTGTCAGTTCATGAAACCCATGGCAACCAACACAAGGCAGCAGAATGAAGCACATGGCAATAGAAGGTAAAAATCCTCAATCTTACCATCCTTGGGGAAAATATCCATTGAGTCAACTGTACATTGCCATAAATATTTTTTAATATGGATAGTTTCATAGACAAACTGAATTTCAGAGCTGAAGATACACCTTAGAGAGATATTTATTTCTTTTAATTTTTCTCCATTGCTGTCTTTCAGGGAAAAGCCAGGGAAGAATTCATTTATGGCCCCTTGTCTTCTTACACGCAATATTTCCCTGTCTGTGGCACTGACACATGATGAAGTCATTTAACCAATTTTTGAACCTTTATTTTGAACCCAGAAAGAGGGCATTTATCACTTGAGTAATTCAAAAACACATGACACAAAGGAGAGTTTTCTGAAAATTCGTATCTAGGCTACCTAAAGGGCTCTTCTTGTCTGCTTTGGAGACTTGTTCATGTCTTGCTGATCTTTGAAATAAGTTCTCGCACCAGACCTACTGAACTCAGAAGTCACAGCCATGAAAATTCTGCTTGATGGTTCCCCTCTAGGATAAAACTGAAATAGGAAGGCATTGGTTGCTGACTGTGAGATAAACTTGCTTGAGTTGCCTGCCAAAAGCAGTAGATCATAAGCCACATGACTAACCAGAAATAACTGGAGCTTAAAAGATGCCAGTGTGGATGAGTAAGATTTCTTTCATTAAACGATCTAGTTAAAGCAAATTCACCCACACACAAGTTCTTAAGCACCATTATCTTTTACCCTGGAACATTTTCATTTGACCTAATGTGGCAAATTAAGTGATTTAATTAACATAGAAATGCCAGCCTTTATTGGCTATAACTGTCTTTATTTATGCTTCATTATTTTATTTATTTTACAACCAACATGTTTTCAAAACATGATGGTTGTTTTGCAATGAACAAATAATACTACTTTCATGCAAGTTTTTCTGATTTCTCTAGTATAATGTAATTTCTCCCTTTTAGGGAACTTGGTAGCTGTTTGCAAGTCTCCAAATATGTTTTTGATGTTTTGCATTGTATTGTAGCAACTTGAGGATGTCTTATCGTACTATTCAGAACTAAGATAATTGAAGACAGATAAATGCTTTAGGAATTTTTATGTTCCATGACAACTAAAGTAGTCCTGGCAGTATGCTCTTAGTGTTTGGAATGAATGACTGAATACTTGTCGAATTGGAGCAGTTGATTCAGCTTCTGCTAAGTCATGCTGCCTTAACAAACAATCCCTATATTTCAGTAGTTTATGACACAATGGTTTATTTCTCATCTAAGCCATGTGAGCTAAGTACATTTCTACTTTCTCTCTTTTTCATCCCAGAATCTGGGCAGGAGGAGCAGCCACTCATTGGAACAAGCCTATTTTGCAGGAGAGAATAAGTGACATACAAACTACTCAGTGGACAAAAAGTGGCATGTGTTACTTGAGCACAACAAATAATATAAGCCAAAGCCATCCACTTAACTAAACTTCAGGGAATGATTTCAGGTAGCACCAAACAATCATATGCCTCAAGCTGAGAAATAATCAGGTGTTATGAATGCTAGGTTAGTTCTTAGAAACGTTTATAAAATGAACCAAGAGACCTCCCAAGTGACTGAACTGTATTATTTTAAAAATATATTTAATGACTAGCACAGGGACTGCATTAAAGCTACATGTGATAAGTAGTGTCTCAAGAACATATCATTGGATTTCATGAACAACTTTAGGAAAATTTGTATTGCTGGAGATTATTAATTGGTCTTAGGGGGTCTTTCCATTGGGGTAGGGTGTCATGCATCTCTAAAGATATAAGCCTTAGGTATCTCTTGACCTACTAGTTTATTTTTTAAATTATTAAAAAAATATTTATATGGCATATGTCAGTTTGGTGTCATGATCATGGTCCTCCTGTTGTTCATCGATTTGCTCGAGCGGGCCCAGTAACGTCTCCATCATGAGACTTGTTGTTACTGTGTTTGGCATATCGAATATGTCACGGGTAGCTTGCCAGGCTCTGCCGTGCGGGCGAGATACTCTCAGTAGCTTGCCGGGCTCTCCGAGAGGGCAGAGGAATCAAACTCGGGTTGGCCATGTTGGCCGCTTGTAAGGCAAACGCCCTACCGCTGTGCTATTGCTCCAGCCCAGTTTGGAGTATAATTATTTTTTACATTGTTGTTTTCAACTTACATTTTTTCTGAGAATTCTCATACAAGATATTGGTTTACCATTTTCTTGTATATTATTTAGTTATAGTTTTTAAAAATATTTTATTTTTATAGTGTTGTTCACAATAATTTATTGCATTCAATATTCTAATACCAATTCCCCCACCATCACACCTTTCCACCACCATTATTTCCAATTTTCTGAACTATCACCCAAACCTGCCCCAAGAGCAGGCCCTAAATTATTTATTTTTTATTACTTGTTATGAATAATTTGCTAAAAATTATTTTAAAACTTTTCTTTGAACAAAGTGTGTGAATATTGTTGTATCTCACCCTGGAGCCATTAAGCCCTTGATTACTAACATGTTGTTATAGGTTGAGCCTTGTGTGCTAATATATTTTTAATCGAGATGGGTTGCCTTCTACTTTACACCCCACCAAATGTGTTGTGCTACTCCTGGTACATCAGTGATGTTGTGCAGCCATGCATGTGGTTGTGTGCTCCAGGAATTCTAAAAACTTAAATACAGATACAGTTAGAGTTAAAGTTTTAACTGGATGGTGACTTTGGGATCTGGAGGCATCTCTGCAGCTTGTTGATCTCTCCTGAGATTGATTTGTGAGTCTTTGGATTTATGGCCTTTAATAAGCTTATATGGTGCCAAAGGGAGTTTGTGATTGTGACCGCCGGACTCCAGGAAGAACAGGAAAATGTCGCCCATCCCCAACTCTGTAAGAGTCTGGAGATTTCAGTCACAAAACCCGCATAACTGAGTTTTTCAACAGATTCATTCATGGATGAGGCTCGTCAGAACCGGTGGAGTCAGGCCGTGAGTGACCTGATTTTTCTTCAAAGCTCTAGGTAAGACTCCACCAGACCAAAATTGTGTCATACTAAATCACTGTCCTTGATATGTCCTTGAATAGGAAGAACATGTAGATTTAGCAAAGAGGGTTGTTTAATGATATTCATTCCTTCATCATTCATACCCATTTAACATTCTACAATCCTTACTGTGTATCTGAATCACTCTTTCAAATGCCAGTGAAAGAGTCTGCTCAAGGAAAATATATTGCTATGAACAAATAATTTTGCTCGAGCGGGCCCAGTAACGTCTCCATTGGAGACTTTGTTGTTACTGTGTCTGGCATATCGAATACGTCACGGGGAGCTTGCCAGGCTCTGCCGTGCGGGCGAGATACTCTCGGTAGCTTGCCAGGCTCTCCGAGAGGGGCGGAGGAATCGAACTCGGGTCAGCCATGTTGGCCACTTGTAAGGCGAAGCCCTACCTCTGTGCTATTGTGTAATGATTACAAAGAAAATGTTACAAAGAAAAAAAATAAAGCAAGTTGAAAAGATAAGAATAAGTGGTGGGGGTTGGATGTACTATTTCATTTAGAATGGCCTTGGAAGGTCGTTAGTGGGGAAAAAAGCAAACTAAACAGAGATCTCCAAGTTCTGGAGAAAGCAAGTTTTAGGCTGAAGGAAGAGTCAAAAGAAGATGAAGCTTTGAATAAGGATGAAAGTGGTGGTAATGAGGAGCAATGAAAATATTAGATACATGTTCAATTTTTAAGCTTATTGAGATGTTACTCATATACCTATTCATGACTGTTCCTATTCAAAATGTACAATTCAGGTATTCTAGAGATAGATGTAATGGTGTTTGACAAATGGAGTTTATTCAAAATATACTGGAAAAAAAGGGCATTAAGGATTGGATTAAGGATTAAACAGCTGGATCAATATTGTGGCATTCATGAAGTTCAGACAACTGATGAGAGAAAAGTGCCTCTATCTCTGGCCTAGAAGAAGACCTGCAAACACATAGAAAAATATTTAGTGTACTATAGGTCTAAGCAGGAGAGTCTAAGTACTATTTAAGCAGGAGACTGATTAAATATCGACAAGTCAGAGAGTAGGTTCAGAAAGTTTTCTATCTCTCCTTTCTGGGGACTTGTTTGTTTTATCATTATAACAAAGGTTTAATTCATCCTGAAAATCAGATAGTAAATTATCATCCAGGATATTTTCTCTAAAAAGAATGAGAGAAAATGCTCATGTTGTATATTTTCAGTTGCTCATACAATGGCCCATTTATATCCTCTTATGCAAAAAGAAAAAGAACATATCAGATGGTGTGTCCTTGTTGCACAATAAATTACTGATAAGTAAACTTTGGTGCTCTCCACTGGGTTTCCCCACCATTAATTCTGCAAGTCTGAATTTGGTATGTCCTAGTGGCTTTAGTGAATTGGGTGTTACACTAAGTTTACAAACAAACTTTATTATTGGTATATAGATACATATATATGACAAACATAATAAATAAAATTCATCATAAAAATTATGGATAACACAGAGAAAGGCCAAATTAGTTGAATGTTTATTGTTAAATCCAGAGATCAAATTTGCTTTTGCTTTTGCATTTTTTGGGGGGGGGTCACACCTAATAGTGCTCCTGGTGATGCTCAAAGGATCATATGTGGTGCCATGGATGGAATCTGGGCCTCCTGCCTGCCAATGTTGCGCCTTCATTGTTGAATTCTCTCTCAGGCTCCATAATTAATTTTTAAAAATTGAATCACCATGTGATAGACAACCACAAAGCTGTTCATGATTGGATTTCAGTGATACGATGTCTCAACACCTACCCTTCCACCAGTGTACATTTCCCACCACCAATGTCCTCAGTTTCCCTTCCACCACCCTTCCAACCACCACCTCCCCTGCCTGCCTCTGTGGCAGGCACCTTTCTTCTTTCTCTCTCCTTTTGTGCATTATGATTTGTAGTACAGGTTCCAAGAGGTCATCATGTTTGTTCTGGTTGTTCAGCATTCTTATCAGGAAGGTACTTCTGGAGTAGCTTTTGTCAACTAAGTGGCAGCTTTGTGGTGTGGGCATAACTGCTGGGGCTTCCAGAGATACAAGGAGGTGGGAGATGGTAGCCCATCCCAACCCTGAGAAAGCCTGGAGGTGTTAGTCACAAAACCTGAATACCCTCTAGGGGAAAGGACAGTTCAGATAGAAAAGGGAACACCAAATGGAGGGTGTTTGGAGGATCCTCCTAGGAGGGGAGATGCAGGTTGAAAGTAGACTGGACTGAACATGTTTGCCACTCAATGCCTCTTTTGCTGATCACAAAACCCAAAAGGAGAGAGAGAACAAAAGGGAATGCCCTGCCACAGTGGCAGGGGGGGATGGGGGGGAATGATATTATCCTGGTGGTGGAAAATGGGCACTGGTGGAGGGATGGGTATTTGATCATGGTATGACCGAAATCCAAGCACAAAAATTTGTAAATCTACAACTGTACCTCATGGTGTTTCACTAATAAAAAAAAAACCTGAATACCCAAATTTTCAACAGATATTAATCCCAGTTCCATCCCAGGATGGTGGAGTCCGGTCAGAGACACATTGGCAATTTTGGATTGTGGAAGCAAGAGGCTGCTGACAGCTCTATTTGGGTGGGCACCAGGCAAACCCGTGCCCCCTATGATCTACTGTGGTCTGTTCAGTCCTGCTTGGATCCAAGATTACCTGCAGCTTTTGATATCTTTTGAGGTTTATTTATAGGTCTCTGGAGCAAGGCTGATAAATGAGCTTGTATGGCCAAGCAGGAGGTGGTTTGCGGGTGTGGATCCCACATACCTAACTTGTGGCAATTTAATTTCTCAGAAAACTTGAGTTGTTGGAGACCGGCCAGAAGCAAAATGGTCATTTCGGGGGTCAAAAAGGCTGAGAGCACCATAAGTTTGCTGATGCCCTTCTCCTCTGGTGACCCACTGGTAGTGCTGTGCCCTCTGGGCCTGGGCCTCAATGGTGGCAGCAACTGTTGCCTCCCCTGCAAGGACCAGGCCCAAGGCTAGGGCTACCACTGTCTGCAGCTCAGGCACTCTGAATGGGCCATAACCACTTGTCTGGCAGAACCTGCCCAAGGAGCACACGCCCCATCCTCACTCTCCAGACAGTTGATACTCAGGGCGGCCCTTCTCCATAATATGACACAGGCCGCGTTGCTGGCACAGTCAGGTCCCGTGAAGAAATGGTGGTGGGGACACCCTGCTGGTGGCAAGCAGCCTGAGCTGGCCTCCCCTGATGGGAACCTGGGTGCCTCTGCAACTCCAGGATTCATACTCCAAGGGAGTTCTAAGCTGACCCGAAGAACCCCACTCACTCATGCAAAACTCTTGCTCACATGGTGGCCAGCTGCTGATAGCACCGAGAGCTTCAGTAGCTCTGTCAGTGTGGGAGTCCAGCGGGCACCCCTGCATCTTCACGAATCCCACTCAGGACAGCACTCTGCTCAGGTCGCCAGTTTGGTTCCACTTGAAGTCACTTATTATTTATTTATTTATTTTTTGCTTTTTGGTCACACCTGACGATGCACAGGGGTTACTCCTGGCTCTGCACCCAGGAATTACTCTTGGCGGTGCTCAGGGGACCATATGGAATGCTGGGAATTGAACCGGGGTTGACTGAATGCAAAGCAAATGCCCTACCCACTATACTATTGCTCCAGCCTCATTTTGATTTTAAGGGAAAATATTTAAAGGACACTTACAGTCATTCACTGAAAAATTTTATGACCCTGTCTGCCACGCTGTTCAGAGCCCTGAGAGCTGCCACTGCTTTGCCAGCTCTCCCTCCTGCTGCCAACCACCATCATTTTTCTCCAAGAGATAAAAATTTTATGAGAAGCAGTTCATTTGGATTCTTGCTTTATTCTCAACCTTGGGAATCAGATGTCTCAGTTATCTACTACTATATAATCAAACATTCCAAAGCTTAGTGTCTTAAGATAAAAAGTTATTATTATTATTATCTCTTCTTCTATTTATTGAGTAAACTGAGCTGGTCTGGGCCTACTTTACTTGGCTTGTTTTATGCAACTGTAAGTTTGAGAGCTAGTTTGGGGTTGGACCAAGTGTCTAAGTCGACTTCTTTATCACATGTCTTATGTTTTTGTGATCCTCTGAGTAAAGTAACCTGGATTTCTGACAGCAGTTCAGGGCTGCTGGAGAGTTCTGTGGGAGATGAACTATATCTACACAACATTTAATCTGCTTGTAACCATTATCCTCTTACAAAAAAATGTTTAAGTCATCTACAAAAGACTATTTTGAAAAAATCAAGGCCCTAATAAAAAACTGGTCATGGATCAAATCTAAGATAAGTATTTTGTAATCAGCACTATCATCCACTCTATAGTTAGGAAATCATACTTGTACTTGCTTTGTATCTCACAGAACTTATCTAATATCAGGAAATGGTTTTGGCATATAGTTCCTTTTTTTCAGGGATATTGTCACATCATTAGATGCAACATATTTGGATTCTCATGCAACTCTTTGCCAGTGGTCAGGATGAATCATTTGAATACTCTGATTTTATTTTAAAGCATAAGTTAGTGAAAATAGTCACTTCCAGAATCATCTTGGTCATAACTTTCAGTTAATTTGACCCATGCAAGGTAACTTTCCAGAGGAGTGGTAGATATGGATAATATCAAGTACTTTGGTCAATTATGTTCTAAGTATCAGTTCTAGAGCAGACTTAATCAAAGGGGGAAATTATTGGTGTTATAGTTTGCAGTAGAATAAGTTCAGAACTGTTCAAGAACTGAAATATAGGAGAAATAAACAAGTGCTGGGAGATTTAAATAAAGAACCAAATAAGAGCGTCTGTACAAGTGAGACAGAAGGAATCCAAACAGGACAAGAGCTAACAAAATAACTGAGCAGCAGCCTAGAGAAAACTCCATCCTGAATTTAGCAAGCAAATAGCAATTTAGAAGCAGATATGTAGACATTTACAAGTGCGTTAAATATTCACAAGACAGAGATAGAGTAAGAGAAAACACCAACTGAGAAAATACAGTTAGACCAACAATTATTCAGGATAGGAAAATTTGAAAAACTCAGCAGGTGATTCCCTTTCTAAAGAACAAAAACAAAACTTCCTTGGGATTGAACAAGAAAATGTAAGTTCCTTAACACCCATAGTTTAAGGAATTTCCCATTCTTATTGTTATAAAGTTATTTCACTCCACTCTTATAATTATGAATTTTTCAGTTAGCCATTATAAAATGTTTACAGTGTTGTCATGCAGCACTTAATAAATATTAGTCCTTCCCTTCCTATCTGCTAATAGGACCAGAAAGTGACTAAGCAATAAGCATCATATGGTCCCATTTCTTGAAGATGATGGTAATTGGTCTTTATAATCAACAATTTGCCAAACCACTTTTGTAGGACTCTCTCATATGGTTACACATAATAGTTCATTTAGAATAAAATGACATTTTCCTGAATTGCACATGTAAATTCCAATGTAATAACACATGTGATTATCTTGCAGAGTGGATGTTTCCATGTATGTATATAAAAAAAATAGTCTGCTTTGGTCAAAGTTTCCCTGAAGTGAATTTAAAATGGATCATTAGTGGTTAAGGATGCTATCAGGAAAAAATCTGGGGGTTAGTGAGGTCCGTATGATAAGGACAATGAAGACATTTTTAGGAAAGGTCTAACTCTGACTCCCGGTTTATTAAGACATCAAAATAAAGATTTATGCATGGAAGTGAAATAACTTCAGAATGAATACTTTCACGGAAATTTGAGCCATTACATCCTGTATTAGCAGAAACTCTCAGCAGCATACCCCAATATAGAAAAGCAATGACAAATACCATAATTCAAGTGAGAAAAGGTGAAAGTAAACTTAATTTCCAGAACTGCCCAGTTTATCAAAAAGCCTGGACCTATTCCCAGGATGCTTTTTATTTATTTTAAAGAGTCTAGACCAAATATCAAGATAAGCCTTGTACAATAGATCCAAGGCTAGTGGGAGGTGAGGAAATAGATATTTTTATAGAAAATAAAGTTATTTGCCAAAAACACTAGGACAGAAAAGGTAAATACAAATCATTTATATGTGGAGGCTGTTGGGGAGAGTTGACAGGGAAAAGGGCATGGAATTAAGAAACAGTTCTACAATGTGAGGAAGTTGATTTGATTTCAGCTTCCCCTGAGGATAAGCATGATTTAATTATTAGCTTTTACTTGGCACTAAAGTTATTCCCCACACAAGTATTTTAACTTAAATGTAGGGAAGAGAAGTGCTAAGGGGGGGTCAGAAAAGTTTTATTTGAAGATGATGCTATAGATGGAGTAATATATGAAAACCCTTTTATTCTCACTGAAGACTTCCAAGTGGAAGGTTTAAATCCCACTGTGGCGAATGAAAATGATGGAAGCATAGTTTACCTCCCAGTGCTAAAGCATCCCTTAGTGATTACTTGTGGTGCACAGAATAGTTTTATGTTATTAAAAAGGTTTAATCAGAGCATTCTTATTTTTCCAAGAGTTTTTCATGGGCAGAATATTTGGAACTTCGTCTTTCCTGAAAGTTCAAACAAACTATAAATAAAATTTTCACTAGCCTGTATAATCACTGTCACTGTCACTGTCCTCCCATTGTTCATTGACTTGCTTGAGTGGGCACCAGTAATGTCTGTATTGTGAGACTTGTTGTTACTATTTTTGGCATATCGAATACGTCATGGATAGCTTGCCAGGTTTTGCCATGTGGGCAAGATACTCTCTGCAGCTTGCTGGGCTCTCTGAGAGTGGCGGAGGAATCGAACCAGGGTTGGCCTGGATCGGCTGCCTGCAAAGCAAATGCCCTACCTGCTGTGCTATCGCTCCAACCCAACCTATATAATATGAAACATTTGTCATGAAGCAGTTCAAGTGCCTTCTGATTTTATCAACTCACTCTCTGAGATGTTACCTGAAAGTAAATCTGTTTAGTTTGGCCAAACTGCAGCTGCTGTCTAAGAACATGATAAACGTGATATCAACAGGAGGTATTTTTTCTTTCCTTATTATCATTTTCTCTAATTAGCTAAAAATATATAGTTCAAAAATGACCTCTTCGTCTTCTCCAGGACTTGGAAGCTGGCCTCACATGCTGGGAGAAAAGGCAACTCAGATAGAGAAGGGAACACCAAGTAAAGGTTGTTTGGAGGACTCGCTCAGGATGTGAGATGCATGCTGAGAGTAGAATATAGACCGAACACGATGGCCACTCAAAACCTCTATTGCAAACTACAACACCCTAAGGGAAAGAATGAGCAAAAGGGAATGCCCTGTCACAGAGGCGGGATGGGGTGGGGGAGATGGGGTGTGGGGGTGGGAGGGCTACTAGGATCATTGGTGGTGGAGAATGGGCACTGGTGGAGGGATGGGTCCTCAATCAATGTATAACTGAAACGCAAACATGGAAGTTTGTAAGTCTACAACTGTACCACATGGTGTTTCACTAATAAAATAAAAAAATAAGTAAAACTGTGGTGCTGGGAAAAACAAAAACAAAAAACAAAAATGGCCTCCTCTATACTCTAGCAATTCCACAACTTGATATATGCCCATGAGAAAGGTAAACTCCAAAGATATGCAAGATTGCTTATAACATCCTGTTTATGATCATCAAAGTTAGTCAAGCCCAAATGTCCATCAACAATGGAATATTATCAAACAAGAGCAAGGTATCCTATATGAGACATCATGAATGAGTCTCAGAGATACAATACTGAGTGAAAGAAAAACTGGGCACTAATAAATACAGTTATAAATTTTCATATGGAAGTTCAAGGACAATAATAGTTACAGTAATAAAAGAACAGTGGTCATCACTGAGGCTTATATTGTGCATGAGTGCACCATGGACACTGGAGGTGTTCTGTCTTGCTGTGTGTTCTGTAATTATACCTCGCTCACCTCCACATAAAAATAATTCAGCAGAGTACTTAAGAATGGAGCACTTTACTATGCATATCTTATACCAAAATGACAATATTAAGAATAAGAGTCTTTTCAGAGGCTTATATTTAAAGATTCAAAATTAAATCTTCTATTCAGGTTAGCACAAATCAAAACAGCTTCTCTATATGTTAGGCATTTCAGAAAATCTTTTTTGTCATTTCTTAATGTCCTATGTTTAAAAATGCCATTCAAGTATGGTGAATTACAGTAATCTATGCCAGGAAAAAAGCCCCCTTCACCAAAGTATCCTAACAAAGTTCATTTTATTCTTCTTATACTATGTTCTTTATAAATACCCTTCAACGTGACCTACGGTTACTGTGTCTTCAATTCTCATTGCTAATCTTTAGGAGTAACCAGTAAAATTCTTAGTTTTAGATGTTATTTTATTATTATTATTATTATATTTTTTTGCTTTTGGGTCACATCCGGCAAAGCACAGGGGTTATTTCTGGCTCTGCACTCAGGAGTTACTCCTGGCAGTGCTCAGGGGACCATATGGGATGCTGGGAATCGAACCCGGGTGGGCTGCATGCAAGACAAATGGCCTACCCGCTGTGCTATTGCTCTAATCCCTAGATGTTATTTTAAAAAGAACAAAAATTTGACTTAAAAAAAAGTTTTGTTTTACTTTGTTTGCTTTTTCTTAATGCTTATGCAAATCATATTTATGTCTGCAGGAAGCATGTGGTTCCATTACAAAGAGAAGTTCTGTTTCCATGTAAGAGCTTTTAATCCATTTAGGAAACCAATATACAGTGAAACAGAAAAGAGTTGAGAAAGTCTTTGACAGGCAAGGCCCCATTAAAATGCCTTGGGCATTGTTAAAAATATTCAAGAGATAAAGTCAGTTGGGAGCAGTTTCATTCCCAAATTCAAATATTTTCATTAGAGGATATTTATTTTTGCTGAACAAAAACTCAAATAGCCATAGTGCAACCAAATGGCTAGACAAACTCAGGTTCATAACCTCTGTTCCCAATTTGGTTTCAAAACCTAGATTATTGGCTGCTGTTATGAAACCATGAAAAAAGTTCGATTACTTCGCAGTGGTGGTCATGAAGAAAGCACATCTGAAAAGACAACACTGAAAAAAAAAGGTTCAGCATCTTGCAAACTCTCAGGAAGTCAGTGCTTTCTGGAGAGGAGTTTCCGTCCTTGAGATGTGATAGGTGACTAGAAACATGGAGGAGTTGAGAGATGGGGATTTCATTAACAGCAATTTAGGGTGAAGTATTTTTGATTGCTGTTTCCTGAAAAAGGAGTATTGGACCAGCTATTTTTGGAGATTAGTGATAAAATTTCCAGTCAGTATTGTTTGCAAGCTTCTGGAAAATTTATGACTACTAATATGACATTGAGGGAAAATGCTGTGATTGTTATAATTGTAGAATTTTGTTAGCAGTTATTTTAATGATTTAGAATTAATTTATTCAATATACACTTGTGTTGAACACCTACTAAATACCAGGCACTGCAATACATATTGGCTGTATAAAGCAGCCTACTAGTCTTACATACCAATGAGTGATTTGGACCAATAAATAAGCAATATATTATGTACCTGGATAATTATTAGACCATAATAAAACATTTGTTGTGTATAATAATGACTACTCTACATCTAGATTTTTTTTTTATCGAAGATAACAACCATTTCATGGAATTCTTAAGAGAATTGAATGAGGCAATGCATTTCTTTTTAGTTTTTAGGCTTGATGGTGACTAGCAAACCCTCATTTGTTATTTAATCACAGATGCAGATACAGAATCAATGCAAAGCAGGGTGCTGGGGAGGACACAGAGGTACATCAGTCAGTCTGAGGGAGAACTCCAAAAACGTTGTTGTTGAGGAGGTGGGCGCTAAAGAATGAATAGCAGAGACCAGCAGAGAAAGGAGAATATTCATTCCAGAGAGTGGCAGGATAGGGTATGGGTATAGGGTTCAAAATTGACAGTAGTTCAATAGCACTGGCGAGCAGAGTTTCAACGCAGCTATACTAAGAGAGTAAGCTGGAGAGGTGAAATGTGCTGGTAATTCACTCTGGATAGATTGATATCCACAGTTTTCATGTTCCCATCAGAGCTGATTTCAACTACTACAACTTAACCACAAAAGGAAAAATTACTGGATTGAAAAACCCCAGTGTATAATAGATACAAGTGATCTCCAGTATATCCTAGTCACTAACTTAAGAATTTGGATGGACTCTGTACAAGGAAGCCAGAGACACAATCAAAGAAACAGTGTATCAGATCTCAGTTTGAAGATCATACCAGCTTTAGTGAGAAGCAGGAAAAGAAAAATATAGAGGAAGGAATATCAGTGCAATAATTCACCCCAGAAATTAAGATAGGTACTAGGTAGGTGGCTTCAGTAGGGCCTGATACTTCTGAATTCTTGAAACATGATCACTAATTTTGTTGTGGTAGTTTCTTGGGCAGTCAGGAATTACTCCTGACGTGCTTGGGGATCAGATGGAATGCTGAGGATTGAGCCCAGGTTGGCTGTGTACAAAGCAAGTGCCCTCCCCGTTGTACTATCTCTTCAGTCTCATGTTCACTAGTTTAAACCTCATTAAAGGAGATATTTTGACAGTCATTTTATAGATGGAAACACTTGCCTAATTCCGCACAGCTGGTAAGGTCAGTGTCAAACTCTGTTTCTAAGCTACCTCACCTGGATCTGCAATGTTAACCATGCCCCATTATATTCTGCAGATAATGAAGATGGGAAAGATTAATCCATGAAATAAAAGAATTTGAACGTTCAGAAGGAGAACTAGAAGAAAAACTTACCTTTGAAAGTGGAGGGGAGTGGGGACAAAAACCCAAGTGGAGAGTTCAACCTCGACAAGAAGGAATATTGAAGAAACAAGAATCTCATAGACATTAAGAATATCACTTAATCACTTAACTTCCCATTAGTTGTCGATTTGCTTAAGTGGGCGCCAGTAATGTCTCCATTTGTCCCTGTCGCGTGCTAGTGTAGCCCAATGGCATCTGTTCACTCCGGGCCTCAAACCGATCGTTCATGATCTTGACGAAGAAGTCTGACCATCTGGTAGGTGGGCTGCCACACGGTCTTTTGACATCCCGTGGAATCCAGTCAGTAACAGCTCTAGTCCAGCGGTCGTCTTTAAATCTCATTACGTGACCAGCCCATCTGATTTTCGACACCTTGGCAAATGAGACAGCGTCCCTGATTCTTGATCGTCGACGGATGTCAGAACTCTGGATTCTCTCTCTCATTTGAGTGAAACGTGATATTCCCAGCATAGCTCTTTCTATTCTTCTTTGGGAGACCTGAATAGCGTTCTCATCTTGTTTGCGTAGGGCCCAGGTCTCTGAGGCATATGTTAATGCAGGAAGAACAGTGGAATCAAAGAGATGTGCCCGGAGCCGGAGAATATAAAGAATATAAAGTAAAGTAAAGGCCCTCCCGTTGATCATCGATTTGCTCGAGCGGGCCCAGTAACGTCTCCATTGGAGACTTTGTTGTTACTGTGTCTGGCATATCGAATACGTCACGGGGAGCTTGCCAGGCCCTGCCCTGCGGGCGAGATCCTCTCTGTAGCTTGCCGGGCTCTCCGAGAGGAGCGGAGGAATCGAACTCAGGTCGGCCATGTTGGCTGCATGCAAGGCAAACGCCCTACCGCTGTGCTATCACTCCCAGCACATATACTAAAATTGGAACGATACAGAGAAGATTAGCATGGCCCCTGCGCAAGGATTAAGAATATAACTGCAGGTAAATTTCTAGGAGTACTGAGAGGAAATAGAGGCTTATGTTTAAAAAGTGTTAAGGACTGGAAGAAGCTAGAGGGAATAAAGATCCAGATTCTAGCAGAACCAAAGTTTTTCTAATGGGATATGGTGTGAAAGCAGCTATCTCTTAAGAGACACTTTGAGGACCCAGGAGAGAGCCATGTTCTACTTAAGACAAAGGGTAAGTCCTAGTAAAGATGTTCGTCAGCTTAATTATAAGGCCAGCGCTTCAGAGGGTTCTGGAAATGAAAAAGAACTGGGGTATGAAGTAGAAGAAGTGATAAAATGGGATAACAGTAATCAGTGCATCTTGGGTAGGGGATAAGAACTAAGTCTATTATATATGGTAAGTTTTCCTGTTACATATAGTAAGAGAGAGCACTGAGAGATGGATATCCTAATTGGGGCAGTGGATAATGAGGAGAGGAGAGGAGGATGCAGGAGAGGAGGGGAGGGCAGAGGAGGAAAAGGGAGAGCAGGACAGAGGAGCAGAGAAGAGCAGGACCAAAGAGAGGAGAGCATAGTCGAGGCCTGCAGAGGAGGGCAGAAGTGAGGGGAGATAGGGAACCGAAGTGGTGGGAGATGGGCACTGCTCAGTTGTTAGGGCATCCTGAAGGAGTGGAGCTCCCAAGAAAAGGAAAAAGATCCTTTGAGTGACAGAAACTGTGGTCTGGGTCCATCTAAAAAGTTTCACTGGAAAGGCTTGCAGAAAGACTCCTAATTTGTGTGTTCATGTGCATATAGACTGTACATGCTGAGATACTATTTCCCTGCCATTTTTTTAGGGGGGGATTGCTTAAAATTGGCAAGTTATGTAGCATTTGAATTAACTGATGTTTCAAGGATGAATGTTAGGCTGTGAGACCCCTGTCAGAGATGACTCAGGTCTCAGTGCTTGTTCATCTTTCTCTATAGGGTCTCACTTGACCACAATGCTGCAAAATATCTATAGCATACGTCAGACAAAACCAAAATTTCCTTATTAGAAAAATATCACAACTAAACTTTTATTTATTTAAATTTTAAATTTTTTTGCTATTTTGTTTTTTCCTACATATACATTTTTAAAAGACCAAAATACCCATAAGAGATAATTAGGCAAGAGATTTGTATGCACAATTCACAGAGAAAGACATATGAATAACCAAGAGAAAAGTGAAAAATGAAAACTTACTGGCTCACTTATAATTTCAGATAACTTTTTACCTACTGCATTTTCAGAGTATGAGTGTTTTACTTGATACTGCAGAGTGTACTGAACAAATACTGTCATCTATTTTTAAATAATTTATTTACTTTGGTTTTCGGACCATACCTGGTTGCGCTCAGAGCTTACTCCAGGCTCTGTACACAATCCTGGTAGTGTTTGGGGGACCATATGAAATGCCAGAGATAAAACCTGGGTTGGCCATGGGTAAGGCAAGTGCCCCACCCACCGTACTGTTGCTTCAGTCTGATATCTATATTTAATGGTCAAATGGGATACTATGCTATATCCCATTCGTATATTGATACTTAAAGAATGAAGCAAAGTCACATGTTCAGCTATGGAATGGCCTCCTTGACATACTGTTAATAGATTAAAATCAAGGTTCAGAATAATATGATATAAGAGATGATAGTCCGTCTATGGGATGAGAGGTTGTAAAAGCAGGCAGGGCACTTGTCTTGCACACAACAGAATTTGCTCAATCCCTAGCACCACATATGATTCCCTGAACACAGAGCCATGAGGACACCCTGAGCACTGCTGGGCTTAAACCTGAAACAAACAAACAAAGCTCTGTATATGCATGTATGTATTTATCAGCATTAGAAAATGTTTGGAAGAATATTGAAGTCATTATCATTTCTAACTCTGAAGGAGGCTAAAGGTCACCATGAGAAAGGATGGATACACTTTCAAAAACATATTTTATAATGGAAAATTGCAAACATATGCAAGGTAAAAAGTGGGACATAACTAATCCATTTTATCGCCTACGTCAACAATCATTAATATTACTTGGTCATAAATGTATTCAGTCTGAAAAACAAATACCAATTGTCTATATTAGTTCCCCATTGAAAAAACTTCAACATAGTAAAAATGATTTTCTTCAGTGTCTTCATAAATGTGGATTAGTTTGCACAATTCAGTGCCCATAATAGGAGAAAGCTACTGGGATTAGGGGATGTGAATTATTTTTATTCTTGAATCCTGCTAGTTCTGTAGCTAGAGGGTCAGAGAACCCTATCCAGATACTATTAAACAATTCTTTTTTTACAAAAAAAAATACCACTACCTACCCTCCCCCAAACAACAACTTCAAAGAAAGATTTCTTACTCTGTAAGGACAAATGTAATGATTTCTCCCCCTTCCTTGCTAGCCCCACAAGTCATGCTTTTATTAATAAACAACTTATCTTGCAATTTATTTTTATCCTTGTATTAAGATTTACTTAACTTCCCAGCAGCGCCAAAAGCTAAGAAAAACAGTGTCTTCCTCCTCTTTAAATTGGTGTGTCTTGGGCAGCTTAACAGCTGCGTCCAGATGTAAATTACCCTCAGTCATGATGGATGTTAAAAGTTCAGGGGAGCTTGGAAAAATACTAGCTTTCCAGACTGTATTTAGGAAAGAATGGTAAATTCTGAAGGCTGAAGATAATACACGGACTCCTCTGTTCAACAGTCATTCATGCCACATAATCTACTCATACAGGCTCTTCACTGGAGCCAGGATTATGGAGCTGAGAAGCACGTGACCTCTGATTGCCAAGAGCTTAAATGTGGAATGAAACTTTCAAGATTTGCTCTGATTCCACAGTTGGGGTTGCTTTTTTTCTATCTTGGGAACCAATTCTTATTCATCTCATAGAATTTAACCATAAATTACCCTCTCTTGTGAACAGCACTTAGAATCTACTGCCAGGACCATTCCTCCTACAGTGCTCACCCATTGCCATCATCCTGCCAAGTTCAGTTCACTATACCCATCACTGCGGCCATGTCTGATTCCTTAAATCTGATCTATTTACTATGCTTAATCATATTATATTACTGATTCTTTTATGTGGCTCTTTCTAGGGTAGAGCCTTGGATTTTCCAGTTCCTACAGAGGTCGTGGCACATACATTTATTGAATTAACATGTAAAGAAGAGTAATAACATTATTGCTCTGGGTTTTATGTCACTTAAAGTCTCATAAATAACTTCAAGATAATCTGCTTGGTTGTTTGGCCCTCCACAGATGCTGCTTCTCTTAGTATTTTATCAAAACACAAATCTTGATCTGAGTGTACCCAAGGATACTAATAACAGGAACAAATGTATGTCTTGGGGTCTCAGTTCTAGGCAGCTCAAATTTATTGCGTTTCCCTTTGAAATAGACATTGGTGTTGATCTCAAAACCATCACTTTATTCTTTCCACATGACATACTTTAGGTAAAAAATTAAGTTGGAACTTATACAAATTATGCTATCAGTGTCCTACTAAGAAACCTCTGGACAGAATGAAGCTTGTTTAGGGCTTTTATTAAGATTGTGTAACTCTTGAGAAGGACTAACCAGTTGAAGGATCATAATAGAAAAGTTCCTACTTCTTTTTGAGATCTTAGTCCCAAAACTTGCAAATTAAAAAAAATGTTAGAGGAAAAGAATCACTTGATCACTTGACATCCCATTACTCATCAATTTGCTCGAGCGGGTGCCAGTAACATCTCCATTTATCCCTGTCGTATCCTAGTGTAGCCCAATGGTGGCTGCTCATACTAGGAACATGAAGAGCCTCAAACCGATCGTTCAGGGTCTTGACGAAGAAGTATGACCATCTCGTAGGTGGGTTGCCACGTGATCTTTTGACATACCGTGGAATTCAATCAGCAATGGCTCCAGTTCAGCGGTCGTCTCCAAATCTCATTACGTGTCCAGCCCATCTGATTCTTGATGCCTTGGCAAACGAGACAGTGTCCCTGATTCTTGACCATCGATGGAGGTCAGAACTCTGGATTCTTTCGCTTATTTGAGTGAAGCATGATTCTCCAAGCATAGTTCTTTCGATTCCTCTTTGGGAGACCGTAATTGCGTTCTCATCCTGTTTTCGTAGGGTCCAGAGGCATATGTTAATGCAAGAAAAACAGTGGGATCTAAGAGATGTGCCCATAGCTGGAGGTTCTTCATCCTATTAGCTATTTCTTCAATGCTCTTGAAGGAGTTCCAAGTCACTCTCTTCCTTCTGTGCAACTCAGGTGCCAGGTCATTCGTCATGTTGACTTCTCGACCTAGGAACACATAACTGTTGCATTTGGAGATGTTCATTCTGTTGAGAGCGAATGGAGCATCAGGAACAAGACCATTTCTCATAAACCTTGTCTTTGTGAGATTCAGCTGTAATCTGAACTTTCCATACTCACAGTCGAAATCGGCCAGCATTTGTGCCACTTGGATAACGTTCGGTGTTATTAGAACGATGTCATCAGCAAAGTGGAGGTGGTGTAGTTTCCGACTGTCTACCTTCACTCCCATTTCTTCCCATTCCAGTTGTTGCATGACATTCTCGAGGGTGGCAGTGAAGAGTTTCGGTGAAATGGTATCACCCTGTCGAACCCATCTCTTGACATGGATGATCACTTCTTTGTAGAATGGTGAGATCCTGTTAATGAATTCAGAAAAGAATATTAGAGACAAATTAAAGTAGGTGTCAGAATGCTTTCCAGAAGTCCTTTTGGCTTCAATGAAATCTAGGGCCCAGAATCCAGGGAACACAGAGTTTCAGTAAATTGAAACAAAAAGCCTTTTATCTAATCTCAACTTCTCTTCCATAAAAAGCCACTGGGATCCTGAGGAATACTGTAACAGTCTTTCCTGTGTTACTAGTCCTTTCTGTGAATTGAGACATTTACAGGTAGCAAGAGAAAAAAAACTCTAGTGGGAAATTGACTTTAAGATGTCCAATGTCCTTTGTTCTTTCCCTGTTTTTTTTTTTTTTGGCAGAGATACCTTAAATCCAGTACATATTTTGAATTTAGGCTGATGGGAAGAGGCGATTCTGTCTCTACCGCTCTCTTGCTGATGGCTCCTCCTATGGGCGGAGCCCCGGCTCTCTGGAGCCATTCTTGGCACCAGAGGTTTTAGGATGTGACACAGAGGTTCCCATTGACCCACAGTGAACCAGGATCACATTGGTCCTATTGGTTAGTCCAAGAACAGAATCACCACAGGACTCTTTATAGAGTACTGTGCTTCCATATGCAACTCAGATATCTATTTAATATACATAATTCTGCTAGGAGAAATTTGCTCTGATGCTGCCAGTTCTGGTATATACTAAATACAGGGAGAGAAGAGGTCAGACGTGGGCTCCAAACTAAAGAAATAATATTGACAAATAATTAACTTGAACTGATATTTTCCATTTAATTAATTAATTAATTTATTTATTTATTTATTTATTCTTTTTGGGTCACACCAGGCGATGCACAGAGGTTACTCCTGGCTCATGCATTCAGGAATTCCACCTGGCAGTGCTCGGGGGACCATATGGGATGCTGGGAATCTAACCTGGGCTGGCCGCATGCAAGGCAAATGCCCTACCCACTGTGCTATCGCTCCAGCCCCCATCTTATTTATTCTTCACAGAACATGATAAGCACTATTAGGTGCATGATTTTTTAAGTTAGGAAGCTGAGATTCAAGGAATTCAGTACCCAACCTAAGATCACACATGCTATCAAATTACTTCTAATCCAGGATTTCCAGATCCATAGTTTTGCATATACTCACTCTGCTAACTGCCATTCAAGAACTTTACACACACACACACACACACACACACACACACACATATTCTCTCTCCCTCTCTTTCTCTCTCTCTCTCTATCAGCTGGGAACATTTCTGATCAGAACTAGATTATAAGGTTGTCAATGAATTCCAAAATGATAATAGAAACTTGTCATCAACATGTCTCCTGAGTCACAAGAGAAATATGATTTCATATATTTCTCTTTTGCTACATACGAAACCCTGACCCAGAAGCAGGTCATCTACGAATGGTTTAGCACCAGGTGCCCCACGAATGTGCGTTGCGTGACAGGCGAGGGGGTGGCCGCCTTTCCGGCCGAGCCCCGGTTCCCGAGAGGAGTGGCTCTCCGCACCGAACCCCGGTCCCGACGCGCGGCGGGGGACGCACCGGCAAAGGTGTGGCCCACCGGCGGGGACGAGCGAGGGACCCGCTAGCCGAGGCCCACTGAGGCTCCCGCGGCGCTGCTGTATCATTCCAGCTGCTCTGATCAAGAATCAGGGACGCTGTTTTGTTTGCCAAGGTGTCAAAAATCAGATGGGCTGGTCACCTAATGAGATTTAAAGACGACCGCTGGACTAGAGCTGTTACTGACTGGATTCCACAGGATGTCAAAAGACCGCGTGGCCGCCCACCTACCAGATGGTCAGACTTCTTCGTCAAGATCATGAACGATTGATTTGAGGCTCTTCATGTTCCCAGAGCGAAAAGATGCCATTGGGCTACACTGGCACGCGACAGGAACGAATGGAGACGTTACTGGCGCCCACTCGAGCAAATCGACAACTAACGGGAGGTTAAGTGATTAAGTGATTAAGTGATATTTCTCTTTATCTTCCCTTTCCTTTTTTTATTGTTAACATGCACCTGTGTGCTTGGGCTGGTGGCCTGCAGCAACAGGTGTGGTGCCCCTAGAAGGGAGCTGTTGTGTTGACAGACACTTTGGATATCACCTTCACTGAGGGCTACAGCTTGATTGAAATGTTCACACACCGTTGCTGTTTGCAGGACACTGCTTACTTTCTTCTAGTGGTGCCAGGGTTCCTAGTGGGCAGTGCCACCATGATCACACTTGGGCATCCAGGGGTCAAGCTTATTATAATTTCATGCCTCAAGGCAGGGACTCTACTAAAGAAATCTTACGTAATAAAGAAATTTCGTCTTTTTCCTAGATTAAAAATATATTCTCAGACACATCCATTGGGTATTTAGGATTCAGTTAATCAAGAAGTAGTCAATAAGTTACATAAGTTAGGGTAAATAACCTTGGGGTTATAATAATCAGTAGCGTATCTTTTTATTTTTTTTCTTTTTGGGTCACACCGACAATGCCCAGGGGTTACTCCTGCCCATGCACTCAGGAATTACCCCTGGCAGTGCTCAGGGGACCATGCAAGGCAAACACCCTACCTGCTGTGCTATTGCTCCAGCACCTCACTAGCGTATCTTTTATTTTTATGTAGGAGTACTGCTCTTTATTCAGCCACTGATTAGCTGATTGAATTGTACATAAACTCCACCTTACTTTTTTTTCATTTTTTATAATTTTATTTATTGAATCACCATGAGAGCAGTTACAAAGCTTTCGGGTCTAAGTCTTGGCCATACAATGAAACACCCGTACGTTCACCAGTGCCCATTCTCCACCACCAAAAACCCCAGTATACCCCCATCCCACCCCCTCCCCCTAGCTGTGGGGCAGATGATTTCCACATTACTCTCTCTCTACCTTGATCACATTCAATATTTCGACACCAGACCCACCATTATTATTTGAGATTTTACCCCAACACTCAGATCTTCTGAAAAGGCAACAGTAGACAATTTGTGTTCTATTGCTGGGTATGAATAGCATATGATGTTGCGTGGCTGCAGAAGGACCCTTTAATTTTGAAATTTTGAAATTTTAACACTTAAATTTGGAGGGATTTCTGCCAAAAGCCACTGGGTTTCGAGATTTGCTCCTGAGTCTCTGGGATCATGGCCATTGAGCAGCTTGATCAGGAGCCAGAGAGGCCATTCGTGGGTGATGACTTGGGGTCTTGTTGGGGTGGGGAGGACAGACCCGGCTCCACCCCCATCCCATGAGGCCCAACAAGTTTCGTCACTGCGGGCCCAGACCTGACTGTCCAATAGCCTCTGGAGGATGACGGCCCATGAATAATATTTTTAAATGTGATTTTGGATGGGTGAGGAAGTTTGGAGCACATTGCCAGTGCTCAGGGATTTCTCCTGGCAGGGCTGAGGGACCAGTAATTGAACAAAGGTCAACTGCTTGCAAGACAAGCACCTTTTCCTCTCTTTCCAGCCCTTTTAATGGGATGCTTTGAAGAAATATCTAAACAAATTCAAAAAGAATTTCATGATACACTAACAAAGTTTTTCATGAAGACAGGATCTAACAGAACTAGGATTAAGAGAAAATGAGTGAGACTGACGTTGTTCCAGCTAACTCAAGACAAAATCTAAAAATACAATAAAAATACAATGACCTGTATTTAGAAAATGTATGTTCAAAACAAAATACTGCACATTATAAAACAGAAGCATCCATGTTTGTTTCCTCTTCCTATGGCAAAGGAAAATAAAAGACCCCTAAACCTGAGGGAGCACATATGACATAGTTTGGGAGTCAAGGGAAGCAATGCAGCAAATTTTTTACAATGAAAAGATCAGAAGGATATGGATATGTTCATCCTGACAGGAGCAACTGCTCTACTAGCAGGGTACAGGAGTTGGCTGCCCTGGAAAAAAATGCCCCAAAGAACCTTTTTATTCAAGGGATTAGCTCAGTTAGTTTTGTTTCTATGGAAAGCAGCCAGGCTGCCTTTGGCCAAAGTGCCCCAGAACCATTGACAATTATGTCACTAAGATAGAAGAGATAGCTCAAAGGGCTGGTTTGTGTGCTTTGTATGTTAGAGTCATAAATCAAATCTCTATGACATTGTCCCCCAACCCTGCCACAAGTGACCTCTGAGCATCAGGCTGGGAGTGAGCCCTGAGCACCACTAAGTGTAGTCCCCAAACAAAATTATATCTTAGGAGACAGAACAATAATACAGTGGAGAGGGCCAACCCAGGTTCCATGCCAGGTTCCATCCCTGGCATCCCATACATGGTCCCCCGAGCAATGCCAGGAGTGATTGCTGAATGCAGAGCCAAGAGTACCCCTCTAGCATCTCCAGGTGTGATCCAAAAAGCTAAAAAGACAATAACAAAAATAAAATTATATCATAAAACACAGCCATTATCTTACATTTCAATCTCTTATTAACTACAGATCAGTAGCATAAAACTTTTAATGTAAGAACAACAGTACTCAATTAACTTAAGACTTAGCCTGGAGGCCATAAGAGAAGACTTTTCTGAAGTGGACCAGGCAGGTCTGACAGAGATAGTTCTGGACATCATCTTCCTTGACAATCCAGACTCAAGGAGCACCCCTCCCAGCCACTACCACATGACCAGGTTTTATTTTCTTCCTTGTCTTTCTCACACTGACTTTTTCCTGTTTAGTTGCTGTGGTTTGTTTGCTGTGGTTCCCACTACAGAACACAGCATCTATGCAAAAAAATCCAAAAAATAGGTAAATTAGAGCAAACTTTTTAAAAAATTTTATTTATTTATTTTGAATACCCATCCCTCCACCAGTGACCATTTCCCACCACCGCAGATCCCAGTATCCCTCCCACCCCCAACCCCCTCCCCCCCAACCCACCCTGTCTCTGTGGCAGGGCATTCCCTTTTGTTCTCTCCCTCCTATTGGGTGTTGTGGTTTGTATAAGAGTTTAGCCTGATTTTCAGGGAGAAACGTTGGATGATTTACTTTCCATTGATCACTTTGCATATAGGAAGATGTCGCGCGGCTGCGTAAGTGGCCGTGCGGTTTGGAGGAAAAGTCCTGGTTCCCGCATACTTGAGCTATGCTTGTAGAGGCTCCTGGTCACCGGGGTTCCATCTGGAGGAGGCGGATGCGACACCTACCCCATCTGGGACTTCCCGGTGATCTCGGCTCTTTTTGGGACCTGGTGCCTTCTCCGAGAGCTGTGAAGCCAGCCCTCCATGTGGTCCTTCTTCTCTCTGTACGGCTGTGTGCTGTAAGGATGGCGCCTGGGGGCGGGCCGTGGGCGTGACTTCCGGAATCAGAGGTTACCTGGGAGCTGGGAAGTTCCCGGCAGTTTGGAGGAAAAGTCCTGGTTCCTGCATACTCGAACTATGCTTGTAGAGGCTCCTGGTCACCGGGGTTCCATCTGCAGGAGGCGTAGAGCAAACTTTTTAGTTCTGTCTTTGATACTTTCTCTTCTTGATGTTCTTCCACAGTGATTAACATATTCATTCAACAAATTATAGTCACAGTAATCATTGTTGTGGTGGTGGTGGTGGTTGTGGTTGGTTTATGTATGTGTCTGTTACAAAAGGCCCCGAATGCATAGCTAAAAGAAAGATAAGGGCAGTACTTTATTTGAATCTTTGATCCAATTGGAGAAGCTTAATTTAGATAATGTCATTGTAGCACAATTTACAGATTTACATATATAACTCTACATCAATAAATCCACATATTTCATAACACCTCCATTTTCTTGGGCTTTCTATGGGTGACAAATTCTGCAAACAATTGAGGGATAATGGATCTGTGAGGGAAACTTTTGTAAATGGCAAACACTCAACATTTACAGATCATGTGATAGACACACACACACGCGCACACACACATACACACATTCACTCACATTTCACTCACACGCATGCCTGCTAAGAATAGACAGACACAAAGAACTAGAGATATAACTATGCATGAATTTAATAACTAGAATAAATTAGCATATTCTAATTAAAGACAGGACAATAACATTCATAGCAGAGTTCTTGCCTAGGAATTTCTCTATTCATCACCAGCGCATACTAACTAAATGGGATGAGGTTAGTTTCTGATCAAAATTCAGGTAACTGGCACTGATTCAATATTTAATGACCTGCATTAAAAATTCATATTTTCCTTAAACTAATACACATTCAGATATAAGGATGTACTAGTTTGTCCTGCAACAATACTTAGCAGGTGATATGATCAATTATATAAATGCACAATAACTTTATTCTTTTTCAATTCAGTTAACTCTACATACTAAGGTTTTTTATATTTTCATTGAACATTTTCAAAAAACAAGATGTCTATATCAACAACTTAGAACATCATTTTTCTTATAAAAGTTTTTATTAAAGTAATGGTGTGCTGTTATTAAAGTAATGATGTATATTCTCATTACTGGAAATTTATAATGAAGGAAGTATGGTATTTTTGAAGCTGTATGATAGACAAGTTAGCAATCTAAACACATTAATAACATTCAATGGTAGAAAAAATAGTAAGATTTTGAAAGGCAAACGAACAAAGAACATGAACCTAGCTTTCATTCCCATAAAAATAAAACTACCAAGTAAACAGAAGTCTCATTAGTACTCAAATAAATGTAAATTAAAACAAAAAGGATAGTACCTTCCAGTCTTTCAGATTAGCACAGAACACTTTTTTTTAAAAAAACTAGCATTAATTAGAATGAAATGAATGGGTACTCTCATTAAATGATGATGTGTAAATTGGTACAAAATTTCTGGAAAGCAATTTGGCTGCATGTATAAAATTTCTTAAGGTATTCACAACATATTTATTCTTTAAACGTGCATTACAGCAGAACAAGTGGAAGTAGGTCGAACATTTATTCACAAACACAGTGGGAAATGTCATGACTTTAAAATTATACATTTTATCTCAGCTATGCAAGAAATTTAGAAAAATAATTATAATAAATATGTCACAATGTTGATGAATAATTTTATTCTTGCTCCTTTACATTTGTATGTGCCATAAAAATAAATTTGTGCTATGTAATAACCAGGAAAAAACTGAAAAGAAAAATTACCATAGAGTATTGATAGAATTCCTATTTTTTTCCCCTCAAGAGTGAAAAACTGCTTGCTATAGAAGGCTGTCTTTATTTTAGATTTACATAATATGTGGCATGTGGTATTTTTAATAATTTTAAGTCATGATACTTTAAGATAAATGTATTTTAAATATTTTTATATTTTGTATTTTAAATATTTTTATATTTTGTATTTTAAATATTTTTATATTTTATATTGAAGAGGGCTGGAGCAATAGCACAGCGGTAGGGCATTTGCCTTGCACATGGCCGGCTGGGTTGAGCCGGGTTTGATTCCTCTGCCCCTCTCCGAGAGCCCGGCAAGCTACAGAAAGTATCTCGCCTGCATGGCAAAGCCTGGCAAGCTACCCGTGGCGTATTCAATATGCCAAACACAGTAACAATAAAGTCTCACAGTGGAGATGTTACTGGACCTGCTTGAGCAAATCGATGAACAACAGGACAGTGACAGTGATGATTTTTGAAGAAATATAGAGGGACTGGAGAGGTAGCACAGTGGGCAGGGCATTTGCCTTGCATGCAGCAGACCCAAGTTCAATCCCCGTCATCTCATATGGTCCCCCAAGCACCTCCAGGAGTATTTCCTGAGTGCAGAGCCAGGAGTAACCCCTGAGCATCACCAGGTGTGACCCCAAAAGAAAAAAAATATAGAGAACTATAGTCAGTATAATGTCACTGTCCTCCCATTGCTCATTGATTTGCTTGAGTGGGCAACAGTAACATCCCACAACAAATTGTGAGACTTGTTGTTACTGTGTTTGGCATATGGAATACGTCATGGGTAGCTTGCCAGGCTTTGCTATGCAGGCGAGATACTCTTGGTAGCTTCCGGGCTCTCTGAGAGGGGCGGAGGAATCGAACTTGGGTCGGCCATATTGGCCGCTTGCAAGGAAAATGCCCTACCGCTGTGCTATCACTCCAGTCAGTATAATAAGGGAAACAATAAAATTAGTGACAATAAATGAAATAGAACTCAAAAACACAGTATAAAAGATCAATGAAACAGCCGATTTTTTAAAGGGATAAATGTAAGGTTGAAAACCATCAGATAAGCATACTAAGAAAAGAGGAAGAGAAAAACTCTTAAGTTGGATCATAAATGAATGGGGGAGAAGTTATAACAGGTACTGCAGAAATACAAAGGATCATATGAAACTACTAGGAACACTTTTGTGCCACTAAGTAGGGTAACCTAGAAGAATGTGACACAATTTAGACTTTAGAACCTCATAAGACTAACTCAAGAGGAAATAGAAAATCTCAATAGGTCATTTCCAAAGCAAGGAAAATGAAACAGAAATCTAAAGGTTGTGGCTTTCCTCCCTTTTCTTCTCTTTCCATTCCCTTCCTCTATCTCTTCCCGGTCCCCTTCCCCTTCCCACCCTTCTTCCTTCCTTCCTTCCTTCCTTCCTTCCTTCCTTCCTTCCTTCCTTCCTTCCTTCCTTCCTTCCTTCCTTCCTTCCTTCCTTCTTCTGATTTTATGCTCAGTATTTTCTTCTGTCAGTCCTTTAGAGGACCATATGTGGTGCTAAGGATCAATCCAGGGTCAACCAGGCAAAGTTTCATACAATTTCTTCCACCCAGCATTGGTTTGTTTGTTTTGTTTTGCTTTTCATTTTAAGCCAGGCCTGGCAGTGCTCAGAGTTTACTCCTGGCTTTGCCCTGGTGCAGGAAGTGAATTGGATTCAGCCACATGCAAGGCAAGTGCCTTTACTGCTGTTCTCACTTTCTCTCTCTCTCTTTCTCTCTCTCTCTCTCTCTCTCTCTCTCTCTCTCTCTCTCTCTGCCCCTGTAATCTGAAGCCGTTTCCCCCCCCCCCCAAACCAGGCTCAGTACCAGATGGTTTCACTTTGAGTTCGACTAAACCCAATTACATATCTTAAGCATTTAAAAAAAAATAAATGAAGAAAGAAGAATTCTCACAGATTCTTTTTGTGAGGCCAACATTATCCTGATACCAAATGCAGAGAGGAATATCACTAATACGTAAATCATAGACCAACTGTTCATAGATACAAAATCTTAAGCTGAAGTTCAGCTGTGATCAGTAATACATGAAAAAAATACACATCTTTGGAATTTTTTCCATGGATACACAGATGGTTTAACATATGTAAATCAATACAGCACAACATATCATCAAAATAAAATATGTGTAAGTTATTAATAAAGGCAGAGAATACATTTGACAAGATTTAAAATCTACTTATGATAAAACTCTCAACAAATGAGAAGAAATATGCATCAAGGAAGTAAAGACCATTTATTATGCTTTTTTTATGGTTTTGTTTTAAATGATCAATGTATTGAGCTAAAATAAGTTGAAAAGCATGCAAATGTTTACAAATTTTAGAGGTTAATGTTGCCACTTCATATCCAGCACCAAGAACCCATAACCAATAGCTCTTCACCGGTCTATAAAGTCCTTCTCTTCTACTTTCTCCTTTCTTAGGTAACCTCAATTCTGTTGTCAGAGTTTATGGGTTTGTTTAACTTGGTATTGTTTATTCCCATACTTTGTTTCTTAATAAACTATAAGTGAATTTTCCCTCATTAATGAGTGAAATTGCACTTCTCCCTCTGATTTATTATAGGTCACTTTGCATGGCCCATTCACATTGTCACACACAAAAAAAACCCATCTTCTCTTACAGCTGAGCAATAGTCCATTGTGTCGATTATTTTTTTAAATTAGTGAATCACCATGAGGTACAGTTATAGACTTACAAATTTTTGTGCTTGGGTTTCAGTTATACAATGATTAAGTACCCATCCCTCCACCAGTGCCCATTTTCCACCACCACGGGTCCCAGTATCCCTCCCACCCCCCATCCCCCCCATCCCACCCTGCCTCTGTGGCAGGGCATTCCCTTTTGTTCTCTCTCTCTCTTCCTTTTGGGTTCTGTGGTTTGCAAGAGAGGCACTGAATGGCAATCATGTTTGGTCTGTAGTCTACTTTCAGCATGCTTCTCCCATCCTGGGGGGATCCTCCCAACTTCCTTTATTTGGTGCTCCCTTCTCTATCTGAGCTTCCTTTCCCCCTAGCATGTGTGACTGGCCTCCACGTCATGAAGCAAAATTCCTGGTCGATTTTTATACACATTATTTTCATAAAGTAGTTCACAATAGTTCATTACAGATAATATTAAAACACCCACCCCGCCAGTGAGCATCTTCCCACCACAAGAGAGAAGTGTGTAAAGGTTGTTGTATTTCATTCTGGGGCCATTTAAGTCCATATATACAAGAATACAAGCAAGCATGTTAAAACCAAATTCATGTGTGCTATTTAGGTACATCAATAGGCTAGAGTATAAGAGGTCACATGCTCCAGTAAATACTGAATATCTCTCTTCTGGGAGCTTTATTTTATAGTCTCTGGATCTTGGCCATTGATGAGATTACATGGCGCACGGGGTGGGGAGTGGAGTTGGGGGGTGACTGCCAAGCGACTGGAAAACTGGGGAGCTGGGTGAAGGAGGCCCAGTCCCAATCCGAGCAGGCTTGAAGATCTCAGTCACGGGTCCCACATACCTGGGTTCCTCTGCCGGTTTCTTCATGGGGGAGGCTCATCCGAGCATGTGGAGAGTGGCCTTGAGCATGGCTGTGGCTGGGTTCTGGAGAATTTCGATTGGCGGGGCGCTGCTTGGGGTGGTGAGGGAAACTCAACCCACCCTCCTCTGAGGTGCCCCAGTGAAGACAGTCTGGTTCGTGGTTGGGAGATTCTGCCAATAGTCCATTCTGTTGATATACAACTTCTTTATTTACTAACCTGTTGCTGGGAACTGGATTCATTTCAGATATCAGTTACTGTGAATAGTGCTGCAATGAACATAAGTGTTCGTATATCTTTACAAACTAGTGTTGTTGTGGTTTGGGGATAGATATCTAGACTGGATTTTTTATTTTTTGTGAAATCTTTGTAGTGTATTTGAGAGTCAGAGGCAGCTTTTATTCCCATCAATAGTGAATGAGGGTTTCTTTTCCCCACTCCCCACCAAAAGTTGTTGCTCTGCTCTTTTGATCTAGGCCATTCTCACATGTATGAAGTAACATATCATTGTCATTTTGTATTAGCATTTCTTTCATAATCAGTGGTGATGAACATTTTTCCATGTGCCTGATGGCCATCTGTATGCATCCTCTGTAGATGTGTTCAGCTCTTCTTTCCTGTTTTTTTTTTTGGGGGGGGAGGGTGGGGTGAAAGGAGGGTTTGTTTTGGTTTTGTTAGTTGTTGTTTTGAGGCTACGCTTCACTGTGCTACCACTTTGGCCTTAGGTCCAACGATTATTCCTGGAGGCCGCAGGGGACCATAAGGGATGCTTGGAATTGAATCCAGGTCATCCATGTGGCAAGGCAAGTGCCATATCCACTGTATCATCACTGCAGCACTTTTCTCCACTTTTTCAAAGCTTTGTTGTTGTTGCTAGCGTTATACTTAATAGTAAAAACTGAAAATTTTACCTTTAAAATCAGGCACAAAACAAAGATTCATTCTCATCACTACTATTACATAAGATATTAAAAGTCCGAGCCAGAGCATTTACAAAAATAAATAAATAAAATTCTAACTGGAAAAGATATAAAGCTATTACTATTTCCAGTCCTCATGATAATACACCATAAAGCCTAAACACTTAAAAATACTAGAAACCAATACTATAAAGTTGCAGCCCATAAAATCAATATACAAAAATCAGTTTCATTTCTGGGCTGGAGTGATAGCACAGCAGGTAGGGCGTTTGCCTTACACTCGGCCGGTTGGCCGACCTGAGTTCGATTCCTTCGCCCCCTTGGAGAGTCTGGCAAGCTACTGAGAGTATCTCGCCTGCATGACAAAGCCTGGCAAGCTACCCGTGATGTATTCAATATGCCAAACACAGTAACAACAAAGTCTCCAATGGAGACGTTACTGGGCCCACTCGAGCAAATCGATGAACAATGAGAGGACAGTGCTGCAGTGCTACAGTTTCATTTCTATATTCCATGACTTAGGAATATTTTCCTTAAGTATCAAGAAAAAGGGAAACTCAACCTGTCCCCCTCCAAGGGCCCCCGGTGAAGACATCCAGGTGCCACAAGCATAGCCCCGGCAGCCAAAGACCTTTAGAACCAGCCACAGACATGCTTAAGACCACTCTCCACATGTTCGGATGAGTCTCAGGCATGAAGGAACCGGCAGAGTAACCCAGGCATTCGGGACCCAGGGCTGAGATCTCCAAGCCTGCTAGGATCAGAACTGGGCCTCCTGCATCCAGGTCCCCCATCTTCCAGTAAGTAGGCGTTACACCCACCAATTGCCCCCGGCACCATCTTATTACTCCAAGACCCAGAGACTATAAAACCCAGCTCCCGGAAGCGTGTAGCTGCATTCACGGCCGCGACCTCTTATTATGTAGTTCTTATTCTTGGAGAATCTGGTAGGCTACCAAGAGTATCCTGCCTACACGGCAGAGTCTGGCAAACTCCCCGTGGTGTATTCAATATGCCAAAATCCAGTAACAATGATGGGTCTCATTCCCCTGACCCTGAAAGAGCCTCGAATGTGGCACTTTCTAAAATCTCAGGGCTAGGACGAAGGAGACATCACTGGTGCCTGCTCGAGGCAATTGATGAACAACAGGATGACAGTGATACAGTGATCAAGGAAAAATTATAATTATAATTTATAATCACACACAAAAAGAAATAAGTAACAAGGCATCAACTTCGCAAAAAATGATAAAGAAGACACATTAAAAACTAGAAGACACTGCCAAATGAAAAAGAAGATGATGAAGGAAATGGGAAGCTATTCTGTGCTCATGGATTGGAAGAATGTACATTGTAATTCTATGCAAAACAACATAGATATTCAATGCAGTTTCTATCAAAATTTCAAAATAGGCATGAGGCCTGAGAATTCAGCAGGTGAACAAATAATACCAGGAGAAGAAAAAAAGAAATCAGAAATGGAATTACATCAAACTAAAAAGCTTCTGCAATACAATGCAAGTTATTATTAAAATTAAAATACATTCTACCGAATTAGAGAAAATATTCACACAACATATATCTAATAAAGGGTTAATGTAAAGAACTCACAAAACTCAAGCTATGAGGAAAAAAAACCTCAAGCTATGAGAAGAACTCAGAAACTCAGCAATATAAAACAAGTCCATTAAAAACATGGTGAGAAAAACAGAATCACTTTTTGGTGAACCAATGAAGAGAACACATAGAGATGGTAAATAAACACATGAAAAAAATTCTTGCTATCACTTATTATTGGGAAAATGGAAAATAAAACAATGAGATATCACCTCATACCAGTGAGTGTGGCCTCTTTCAGGAAAGCCAGAAACAAGAAATGCTGGTAAGGGTGTGAATAAAGCAATCTTTACCTAACTTATCGTAAGAACTGGTCCAGCAATCCTAAAAACCAGTAAGGATTTTTTTAATATGAAAGATAAAAACACTCCATGAGCCAATAATTCCACACCTAGATACTATCTAGAGAACAAAAAACCCACTAATCTGAAAATATATATACATGATTATATTTATTGCAGCTGCATTCGCAGTAGCCAAGATCTAGAAGTGACCTGTTTCTGAGGATTATTATTTAAAAAGAATGTGGCATATATACACCATGAAATACTATTGAGCAATAAATAAGGATGAACTTTGCAACATGATCACCAAAGATTGAATTGAAATGAGTTATCCTAAGCCAAACAAATTGGAAGGTGAAAGAAAAATAATAGAGTATGTCATTCTTATGTGGAACCTAAAGAAATGGACAACAACAAATGCAGACACCTAAACTTTGACCACAGACCCAGAGAACTGAAGTGATTAAAGTAGAATTAGAGAAAGGGTCATGAGGGTGAAGGGTGTTCAAGGACTGCTCTCAAATGATACTGGTACTTTGGTGGTATAGTAATAGACACCTGAAAAGATGTGGAATACATCCCTAAAACATTGAATCCTGAAAACTGATGTTATTTCAATAAGAAATGAGTATTAAAAATTAAAATTAAAACTGGAACCTCATTGGTTAAATTTGCCCTGCTAAGCAGTGTCTTCCTGAATGAGGAAGTTTTTAGTGTCTTTACTGAAGATGGTATTAGTCAGCTTTTTATTATCGCTTTCAAATAATAGTCGGAAATAGTTCCTATCATGTAAATATTTATTTCTCAAAATGTCTAGGAGATTCTTGTGTTGCTAATTAGCAGTTGTGTCATGAAAAGATGGAAAGATTTCTTTTAAAAGGACTCATGTTCAATCTGATACTGTATCAACATGGAAGTGGCCTCTCTCAGGTTTTGGTTGCTTATTCTCCTTACCTCTCAGGCTCATCTCCAATCTTAAGAGTTCATGTGTGCTTATAAAAACAGCAAAAATGGATTGAGGTTATGCACCTATACTTTTTACATTTCATTTAGAATTACTGTTTTAACGGATATCATTCAGGTACTCAAGTATCTTGTAAGTATCTTGTAGGCCACTTGGTAATAATGAGGTTTGTGGGAATAGTATCCACAGATATCTATCTCTTTATGATATCTATATACAAATAGATTTATATCCCACTATATATATATTTAGCTTCACTAAGAGATTAAGTAAAGATTATCTTCCATTCTGTAATGTAGCATCTGCTTATTGTGTATGTGTGATTAGAATTCTAGACATTGTGATACGGTAGGATGTACGGTATAGCATTTTCCTTCCAGAATAGGAGGGTAATTGGGCATTCTGAGTTGTCTTTTTTTTCCCTTAGGGTCTTTAAAGATGAAAACATTTTTGTAGCTCAGATAGCATGGTTATAAGTTTTAGTGTTTATGATTTTCATGCACAAAGTTACTACCGTTTCACCACTACCCAAATTCCAAGACACTCCGCTACTGTGCTTATATCACTCACACGGAATCCTTTTATTTTTAAAACATGGGCTACCCAGGATGAACCCAGAGTCTCACAGTACTCTATGCTGAGCCACATTTTTTTTCAGGTAATTGATCTTTCTGAAAGCCTGGGGGAAAGGTGGGTTTCCATGAACTGCCTGTTTCTTTTCTCTCTCATCCCATCTTCTTATTCTCACCATCACTTAAGTGGACTCCACATTCAGCAAGTGCAGAGTGAGAACTGAAACTTGATTCACTTTTTACAAAGTGCTTCTTCCTCCTTCCCAATCTCGTTCTGGGATTCTAATTGAGGACCTCACAGATCACAAGGCATTGCTCCACTCTAGAGCTATATTCTGGTCCCAGAGAGCTCTTCTTCATAATTCATGTACACATTTAAGTTTTGGAATGACTAATCAGTTACACAGTTATGATCTCATAGAGAAGTGTGAGAAATTATGGCAGAGCAGTAGACAAGCATTTCTTTAAATTATTTCCACTCACATCTTGCTACTGTTAAAGCTTTGGTTTTAGAATAGAAAATTATTAATGGTATTACTACATGACTCTTTATGACTAGTAAAACTCTCCTAGGCTATTCCTAGTTTTTGTAAATAGAGTTAATATTAAAGTGACAATATTTCATTCAAAATCATCTTCTTGTGGAAATAATGCTGCAATATAATTTCTTATTACTCAGTCATTTAAGTGACCCTTTTCTTTCAGTTTCACCAATGTACCAATGTTGGATAACATCGGGTTGTCCTTGCTCCTCCTGCAGAGAGTTTAAAGTTTATTGAGCTACTCCCACAACAGTGCCCCTGAGTCACACCCAATTCCATCAAGCATTAATAATCCTATATTGCTTTTTATCTTTCCTTTATGTCATTTGCATGGTTTATTTAGCAATGTCCTTTTTGTATAGACACAGGGAGACAGTTCATGCTCTGCTTTGTAACATGGCAGTTAATTGATTCCAAATAATATTTACTCCTGGGCATCCATATTTACTTGACTTAAGCCTCAGTTGCCCTTAGTTCCTAGCACTCCAAGAGCAGGGTCCCAATGAGGGACTAGATGGACCCAGGGCAAACTATAAGCTCTCCTGGCATCAGAAGGGACAAAATAAGCGTCATAATTATAGTAAGTTAAGAGCATGGTCATGGAGCAAACTCTGTCATGATAAGAACACTGTTGTGGTTAGGAAAGATTAATTTGGCCTGAGGACTGTGGCCTGGAATATATAGCAAGATGTTCCCAGGAAGAGCCAACCTTTAAACTTAATATGTATCTTACTGTGTTCATACAAAATGACTAGAACTATTATAAGAAGTAAATTTACTATGATTGTTTAAATGGATTATTAGCTGAGAAAAGGATTAAGCAATACACCCTGGATGGAATCCCACCTTTAAGTAATCTCCTAGTAATCTGGAGCGCTGAACCCTCAGATGAGATTTTGTCCTTGAGTTAATCTGAAGGAGTGGCTTTACATCTATTTGTTGTTATACGAGGCAGAACCTGGCAAGCTACCCTGGTGTATTTGATATGCCAAAAACAGTAACAATAACGAGTTTCATTCCCCTGACCATGAAAGAGCCTCCAATATCGTTGGGAAAGATGAGTAAGGAGAGATTGCTAAAATCTCAGGGCTGGGACGAATGGAGACATTACTGGCACCCAGTCGAATAAATGGATGAACAACGGGGTGATAGTGATACAGTGATACAGTTGTTATGATAATGTTCAACCCCATCTATGTGTATCCCCACCCTTCATGATTTCTATATAACTATGCTGTAAGGGGTAAGAGGTGACTAGAAAGTTGATGACTAGAAAGAGATGAGAACTGAGACTTTGGAGACTTTGGGACTTTGAGGTCTTTGAGGACTAGAGGTTCTGTGAGGACCAGAAGGAGGACTAGATGACAATGATGACTTAAAGGGCTTGAGGTCTACATGAAGACAAGGATGGTGGAACTCTGATGACTGGGAATACAACCAAAACCATGACTACAATTGCTCTGTAAGGGAGAGATTGGTATACTGGGGAAGGAGAAAGAAATAAACTGACTACTGATCAGTCTGGGTCCTCGGCCCAGTTTCTCTGTTTCTCCTGTCCTTAGTGCATCCATCCTATCGCTGTGGGCCAGCCAGGGGAACTGTTCTTGGCCACTGAACGTTTCAGTCCCATGTGTGCCCATGCGCCCACGTACTTCCTTTGGAAACTCACATGCCATGTTTTCTTGCCTCTCTGCTTTTGCATGATTTATTCCCTCTCCATCACTGGGCTTATCCATATTTAGGTTTCAAGTATAAAAAAATCAACAAAAATTTTTTAGTAGTACTGATTGGTTCCAGGGTGTATACATGCAAATCATGTGCTCTACCACTGAACTATCTCCACTCTCTCAAACAGTCATTTTTACTCATACAGAATCTCAAAATATGCAATGTCTGTACATCATCCTGCTGTAGGAAGCTCTTGGGGATTGGTGAAAAAAAAAACAGGAGAAAGAAAAGATTTGGGAAGGAAGTCCCAAAATGAGTCTTTACAGAAGACAGAGAAATCCAGAAGGGAGATTTCTACTGGAAAGAGAGAAAAAGAGCGATAGTACAGCAGGTAGGGCATTTGCCTTGCATGCAGCCAACCCAGGTTCGATTCCCAGAATCCCATATTGTCCCCTGAGCACCGTCAGGAGTAATTTCTGAGTGCAAAGCCAGGAAGAACCCCTGTGCATCGCCGAGTGTGACCCAAAAAGCCAATAAATAAATAAATAAATAAAAGGAAAAAAAGTTCCAGAAAAATAGTATAAACAAACACTTGACAAATATGGTAGGGTAATTATATGTCACACAGAAACTATGAAAATGAAAAAAACAAAAAATTGATAAAGGAAATGTAACTTTTACATATTCTTTGGCTTAGCGGTAGATAGTATTCACATACTCATTTCAGTGTATATGAAATTCATTAATTATTCTGGTTTTTGTTCGGGGGGTCACATTTATATAAACTCAGAGGCTACTCCCGGCACAGTGATGACTGGTCCCAGTGGTGCTCAGAAGACTATGTAATGCCAGGGATCAAAGATCAAAATTGGGCCTGCCTCATAAAAACTATGTGATCCAACCCTTTGAGCCATCTCCCTAACCTGATTATTTCTCTCTCTCTCTTTCCTCCCTCCCTCCCTCCCTCCCTCCCTCCCTCCCTCCCTCCCTCCCTCCCTCCCTTTCTCCATTCCTTCTCTTCTTTCCCTGCCTCCCTCCCTGTCTCTCTCTCTTCAACTCCTTCCCTCCCTTCTTCAACTTCTTTTTTTTTTGAGGGGGATTTTTGGGTCACACCGGTGAGGCTCAAGGGTTACTCCTGGCTCTGCACTCAGGAATCATTCCTGGCGCTGCTCAGGGAACCATATGGGATGCCAGGGATTGAACCCCAAGACGGCTGCATGCAAGGCAAAGGCACTACCTGCTGTACCATTGCTCCAGCCCCCTTTAACTTCTTAAGTGCTTATTTTACATAAGGAATATTATTCTTATTAGATGATCGCCTGGCTTTCATTTTGTTTTGGGGTCTGGACATCAGGATGTCCTCAGAGCTTACTCCTGGCTCTGCACTCAGGGATTAATCCTGGCCATGTTCAGAGTACCATATGTGGTGCCAGGAATTGAACTTGGGTCAGGTGGGTCAGCCATATGCAAACCTTACCCACTGTACTATCTCTTCGGTCCCCAGATGATCATTTGGTTTGTATTCTCTTTTGCCCAATAATTCTAAAGGATGTTGTACAGATGAGTAGAGGACAAGCAAACAAAATTAAAACAAGAGTAAGAAGAATAGAGGGGAAAAGACAATATATTGTGTTTGTCAGGATTTGGGGGTCTAGTTTCACAAACAAGTTTCTTGCCATTGTTGCATATTTTGCTTGTACATCCTGTCACTTCCTTTGTGTTGTAACTAAGAGAAATATTTGTTATGAAGGTTAAAATCACTGAAGAAATTGTTTATGTGGCATGTTCCTTGGAAAGAGACTTCCCTTTTGATCCTCTGGAGAGTATTAAGCTAAACTAGATAATTAACTTACTCAGGTTAGAAGGTGGCAAAGTATTTGAATAAGGAAAGAAAAATGAGCTATTTAGAGGAAAGAGATATTTTAGAATACACTCCTACCTACAGTCTATAGCTTAAGACTTGATAACTATCTGATTCTTTTACGTAGTGGATTTTAAAATTATATATGCATTTTACATATATTTTTGAAAAATAAGACAAGCATATAGAAGGAAACAACTACTCTGCTTTTTTATTTTTTTGCTTTTGAGGTCACATCTGGTGATGCTCAGCAGTTACTCCTGGCTCTGCATTCAGGAATTACTCTTGGCAGTGCTTGGAGGACCATATGGGATGCTGGAGATCAAACATGGGTCAGCTGCATGCAAGGCAAAGGTCTAGTACTATCGCTCTGGCCCAGGAAACGATTGCTCTTGAGATTACATTGATATCTAAACTTACATTAGCTCACTGTTTAATTTTTAAGTGATATGTGTCTACATAGAAATAGCAGATTTATGTTGAAAAAGTATATAGTGTATGGATATGGCTTTCTTCCACTGACATTTTGGGTCCACTTTTTTGAGTGTGTTTGTGCTCAATCAAACTGCCAAGTGTTCAGAATATATATCAAAACCTAAACGAAACTAGAAAAAGTTTTAAAAACCCTGGTTAGTTTTCACCTAGACCTGAGATTCAGTCCCCACTAGAGTTGAAGATCAGACAGGAGACAAATAATTCTAGGAATAGAAACTTGATAGAGGCCATTAACAAAAATCAAACTAGTAATAGCAAACTTAAGGTGAGAAATTTGATGTCTTCTCACTAATATCAGATATAAACAAGATTTTTCCCTCTTATCATTTTTTTCCAGCATTATTCTGGAAGTTCTTGCTACTATAATAGTACAAAAAAAACTGGGAAAGAATATACAAAAGTGGAAAAGAATATAGTATGTTGATATTTGACATGACTGTATCACAAGTGGTTATGGAAGAGAGAGCAGATAACACACACAAAAGTTACTTTTATATACGCTAATGATTAATAAGTGAAATATGAAAGTAAAAACCATTTCATTTACATTAACATCCCCAAAATGAAATATTTAGGTACAAATAAAACAAAATATTTGTAACAACTATATTAGGAAAATATAAAATACTAATAAAATCAAAGACCTAATAATTGGAGAAATGCTCATGGTCATGAATATGATTGCCAGAATGCTAGTTCTTAATCAATTGGCCTATAGATTCAATGCAATTGCAATCATAATTCTGTGGATTTATTTTATGAATATTAAGAAACTAATTGTAATGCATATATAATGAGGCAAAGGCCTGAAAGAGCCAATATAATACTAATGAAGAGGAATCAAGCTGAAAAACTAACATATGGTGCAATAATTTAAGTAATCAAGATAAAAACCTAAGGAATCAAGGTAATAGGGTAATATAAAAAAATAGAGAAATGAAGCAATCAAGTACAGAAACCAGAAATTTATTTCCATAAATGTAAATCAATTGATCTTCCACAAAGGGGCAAAGGCAATATAAACAAACAGTACTAGAACAATTGGACATACGTATGCAAAAAAAAATTGGGGGGTAAGCCTCACACTTCACAAAACTTAATGAAAAATGGATTAGAGAGATAAATGTATTACTTTGTGATGGTTGTGCTGTGGTAACATTGTACCCCTAAAATATGTGAACATAAACATTCTTAGAAGTCAATGTTTCCTCAATAAGAAAAGTAGTTATAAAAAAATAAAAATAAATAAATAAATAAGGGAAAGCCCCACAACAATATAAAAGCCAAGAAATACGATTAAAAAATGGGTTCTAGAACTTAACAGTTGCCTCATCAAAATAGATATGCACATAGAAAATGTGAACTACTTTATGAAAATAAAATGTATAAAAATAGTAAAAAAGATCATAAAAAGATTTTCACATTATATGCCATCAAAAAGTTAAATTTCAAACACGTGAATGAACTAAATAAAACAACAAATTTTTAGACAGTGAGAACAGTTAGTGGTCAGAGAGGAAAGGTAAAAGATAGAGCATAAAATGGGCCGATTATATGGTGAAAGACTTTTTGTGGCATATCTACATATTGATTTTTTTACAATGAGCACATGAAACATACAATGCAAATGCAATGTTATTTCAATAAAAAATTAACTATATAACATTGAGATCATGATCACGATCATCCTGTTGTTTGTCAATTGCCTTGAGCAGGCACCAGCAATGTCTCCTTCACGTTAGTCCTAAGATTTTAAAAAGTGCCACATTCAAGGCTCTTTCAGGGTTAGGAGAATGAGACCCTCATTGTTACTGCTATTTGGCATATTGGGTACACCACTGGGAGTTTGCCAGACTGGGTTGTCCAAAGTAAGAATGAGATAATAAGATGTTGTGCGACCGCAAATGTGGCCGCGTGCTTCAGGGAGCTGGGTTTTATAGTCTCTGGGTCTTGGCCATTGATGGGATTACACGGCGTGGGGCAGGGAGTGGGGCAGTTGGTGGGTGTCACCCCTTCCTACTGGAAGATGGAGGATCTGGGTGGAGGATGCTCAGCTTCGATCCGATTGAGATCTCAGCCCCGGGACCCGTATGCCTTTGTTCCTCTGATGGTACCTTCATGCATATGGAGAGTGGTCTCAGCATGCTTGTGGCAGAGTCTCCTGCCCCTGCGCCTGGCTGTCCTCGCTGAGGCCCCTTGGAGGGGGGAGGGTTGAGTTTCCCTCCCCGCCCTGAGCAGAGCCCTGGCAGCCGAAGACCTCCAGAACCAGCCACAACATTGAGATAATACTAATATTTATCACAACTACAAGAACTCCAGAACACACACAATAAATGCTATTGAGGATATTGAGCAAAGCAAAATCTCTAATACACTGCTGGCAAGAGTAGAAGACAGGATAGTCACTTGGTATATGAATTTGGTGATTTTTTCACACAGCAAATCTATTCTTACAACATGATTAAGCAATTTTACCTTACTCCAGGACACATCATTACTCAAAGGAAATGAAGACTATGTCTATACAAAAAACTTTATTGAAATATTTATAACAGTTATTTTTCATAACTATCAAAATTTGGAAGCAAACAAGATCTCATTCCATCACAATCACAATCACAAATCATCCTGTTATTCGTCGATTGCCTCGAGCAGGCCCCAGTAACATCTCCTTCATCCTAGCCCTGAGATTATATTCAAGGCTCTTTAGGAGAATGAGACTCATTATTGTTACTGGTATTTGGCATATTGGGTAAGCCACGGGGAGTTTGCCAGACTCTGCCGTGTGGGCAGACTACATCCGGTAACCTGCCAGTTTGTCCAAAGTAGGAATGAGATAATAATATAGGTGCATAAATTTAAAAAAATTGTTTGGTGCGTACAGACAATGAAACGCTATTCACTGCTAAGAGAAGTAAGCTGTTGAATCATGCTGAGTCATAAAAATAGAGGGAGTCTTAAATGCATATTGTTCTGTAAAGTTGTAATGGCTGTTCTGGTGGTTGTGGGGTCCAGTAGCTTTATACATCAATACTATAAACTTTAATAGAATTGTGGTGATTTTTACCAGACATGTTTTTTTTAAGTTGTTAATATAAATCAAAAGTTAAAAATAAGGGAAAATTCTAAAACTTCCCCCCAATTTTTTTTTTATTAAAAAACGTTTCAAATAAAAAGTTAAAAAAGAAGAAAAAAACTCACTTTTCTAAAGAGGCTACTTTTATGCATACTGTGTGACTAAGATTATATGACATTCTGAAAAAGGCAGAGAACTCTGGAGATAAAAAAAAAATCAGTAGTTTCCAGCGGTGGACAAGGTAAAGATGAATAGGCAGAACAAAAAGGGTTTTTAAAGCAGTGAAATTATGTTTTTTTAATACAATTTATTTTCATAAAGTGGTCCACAATAGTTCATTACAGATAGTATTCAAACACCCACCCCAACAGTGTGCATCTTCCCACCAGAATAAGAAGGAAATATGTGTGAAGCTTGTTGTATTTCATTCTGGAGCTATTTAAGTCAGTATATAAGAGAATACAAGCAAGCATGTTAAAACCAAACAAGTGTGTGCTACATTAGGTATGTCAGTGAGCTACTGTGCTCCAGGAAATAGGCATCTTCCAGGAGCTTTAGTTTATAGTCTCCCGATCTTGGCCATTGATAAGATTACATGGTGCCTGGGGGTGAAGGGGGGTGTGCAGTTTGTGGGTGTGACTGCCAAGCTACTGGAAAACTGGGGATCTGGGTAGAGTTCGGATCCAAGCAGGCTTGGAGGTCTCAGCCACGGGTCCAGCATACCTGGGTTCCTCTGCTGATTCCTTCATGGGAGAGGCTCGTCCAAGCATGTGGAGAGTGGCCCTGAGCATGGTCCTGGCGGGGTTCTGGAGGTTTTTGGCTGCTGGGGTTCTATTCCAGGTGGGGAGGGAAACTCAACCTGCCCCCTCCGAGGAGCCCTGGTGAAGACAGCCTGATCTCGGTGCAGGAAATACTGTGTGAAATTATGTTATTACAAATGACATATATCTTTAAAAATTTGTACATATCCACTGAACACCATGAATGACCCCTTAGGTCTTTGGACGACTGTGATGTGTCAATATAGCTTAAACTGTGACTTCAAAAAATTCTCATACTTTCCCTCCATTCATTATTCTCGTAAGCAATGCTTACAAAGGTGTAAATGTACAGGGTATGTGGTAAATCTCTGAGCTTCTCACTTAGTTTTATTGTACACCTAAACTGCTCTAAAATAATAAAGTTTTAAAATATCAGTCTTTTTATTTCTTTTGTGGAGAAGTCTGTGTTCTTTCTTGAACATCTCTTTCCTCATACTTCTATAAATTTCTTTCAATTCTTTCATTAAAAATTGATTTAAAAAAATCAAACATTTGACCATGCTATCTTAGTGTCTCACCACTTCCACTGAAATAAGCCCTAGCTCACAGAAAAAAAAGCAGCTGTTAAGCATAGAGTAAACATTTACAGGGGGTCATACAGTCAAATTGACACGAATTGCATAATTACTTGCTCAATAATGAAGGACTCTGACTATAAGGCCAGAGTTAGAGGTAGAATGGAGAGTAAGGAGCATAGTGAGACTATTCATAGCTACATTAAATGGCTATACACTAATATATATATATATATTATATACATTAGTGGAAACACTAATTATTATAGTCATTTAATAGCATTTGATTGGATTATAATTAGCATCTCAAAGGAGTGTGTTTTTTTCCTCTTTTTACTTTTTTTTTTGTTTTCTGGCCACACCCTACAATGCTCAGGGTTATTCCTGGCTCTGCACTCAGGAATTATTTCCTGGGTGCTCAGGGGACCATATGAGATGCTGGGGATAAAATCCAGATTGCCACATACAAGGTAAGTGCCCTATTCACTGTACTAGCCCTGGGCCCTCAAATTAATGTTTTATATTTTTAGTTTGATTTGGAGCCACACCCAGCAGTGCTCAGGGCTTACTTCTGGTGCTCAGGAATCACATGTGATGGGCTCAGGTAACTATACGCAGTACCAGGGTTCAAACCAGAATCTGTCATGTGCCACATGAGCTTAAATCTTAAAAGTATCTCTTCAGTTCTGCCCCCAAATGTTATTAATTCCATTCATTTTCACTCACAAGGGCTAGTTGATCTAAACGCCAGCCTGACCCTTGAAAATTTAAAGAAATAATCGCTACGACAGATGAAGTTCTTCAAATGTGATGGCAATTTTTTTTTAATAATTTTCAGACCAGCCACTTTCAGGGTAGATAGATTCTTTGGGTGCATTGTGAAAAGCAGAGAGATTTCATACACAAGGATAATTTTCATCTACCTTCACTCCAATTGCAGGGTAAATCCTCATCAGATATTTAATTTACATTCCCTAACCAAAGGATGATCGATTGCACCCAAATGAAAAAGTGCATCCAGGAAGAGAAGAAGATAAATGGGCATTTCTATCCTCAAGGGAGACATTCAAACGCCTGTGTTTAGCACAGAGAATTGGCCCACCCCCCTCTCCCTCCGCTCCCCCACCCAACATGTTGCATGAGGCATGGAGCACCCCCGCGGCTGCCGCGCCCCTCAGTGTAACCAGAGAATCTACTTTCCTTTATAATGAAAGCCTGATACTAACTATTCCCACACTGCCAAGGGACTCAGACTCAATCTGGAAACAATCCAGGCTTTTCTGTTTTTTAGCCTTTGCCTGGGTTTAGAAAGGAAGAGAAGATAGAATGGAGGGAATGGGGGGGGGGGTGATGGGGGCTTGGGTGAGGAGCTTGTCAGGAGGGATTTCAACAAAGACAAAGACTTAAACTGAGACTTGCAAGATGAGAGGTTATTATTCTGGAATTCAGGGGAAAAGGACTGTGTGAGCAAAGATTAGTGGTAAAAAATTAAAGGAAAAAAATTAAACAAACCCCAAACCAGCCAAGCACAAAAGCTTCGACTCTTTCACATCAGCCTCATTGCCCTGCATCAACACATGATTTTGGGATGTTGGTGTCATGACTTCAATATTTAAGTGGATTTCCTCTCCTGCTCTCTGAGTTTCAGTGGCTGGGAAGAATAACTCACTATACGATAACCACAAGCAATCTTAGAATTTTAAAGGAAAGACATTAAGGTTGGACTTGTGTTTCAGAAAATTCCCAAGGCAGCAGTGAGGAGGATGGGTATTGCTGATGCAGACCCAACAAAAGTCTCAACCCTCCTTGCAACAACTTTTCAGTGTACTTCTTTCAACAAATGCAGTAATATTATCCTGAGGTGATTACTGATGCATAAAATTTCTATTGGTCTTTCATTTGAGGGAGGAAGAGATGAGCCACACCCAGCAGTGCTCAGTGTTTATTCCTCACTCTGTATTCGGACAGTGCTTGGGGGTCATATGTGGTGCTGGGGATACAACCCTGGCCAGTGTTATGCAAGGCAAGTGCCTTAACCCCTGCACTCTCTCTTGACCCCCAAACTTCCACTGGTTTTTATGCACCCCGTATAGATTCTTTTTGGGTCACACCTGGCAATGTACAGGGGTTACTCCTGGCTCTACACTCAGGAATTACTCCTGGTGGTGCTCAGGAGACCATATGCGATGCGGGGAATCAAACCCGGGTCAGCCTCGTGCAAGACAAACACCCTACCCGCTGTACTATCACTCCAGCCCATCCTTATAGATTCTTTTCTCAGAATCCTAGCTGGTTTCACCTCTTGGTCTGCCTCTGCCTAACTAAATCAGAGTATTTTGGAAAGAGAAGATTGATGCAGACACTATTAAAAGAGTTGGACCATCTGACCTGGTGACCAGAAAGCAGGAACTGAGAGGATGGGGTGGGGGCAGGAGAGTAACTAGACCATGTCAAAGAAGACTTGGAAAAGTAGGAAAAGAAACTTGAAAGAGATGAGTCTGAGAGTCTTTAATAGAGTGGAACAGTAATCCCTAAAGCCCAGTGGTTGTTCACATAAAAGTCTTACATATACAAAATTAAATTTAATTTCTACTAAGCGATAGATTTGGGAACCCTGTCCAGTGCAGACAGAGGGATAGAGACCAAAAAAAGTGAAGGAAATAGGAGAAGTTTTTTGGGGCGTGCTCCCGGGAGGACCCTATGCACCTCAGGTGAGAGTGGGGCAGAGCCGTGCCCTGGGAAGGCGGCTTTTAAGTTGTCTTGGGTGGCAGAAGGGGAGAAAGGAACAAAGACCAGTGGAATGGGTGTGCTTGGTCTGTTATCTGTAGAGGTTTGGATGTAGAGGAAGCATGGAATGCAGCCTGGTGACCTTCTCTTGCCAGGTGGGCGATGCTAAGTCCTGTCTTCTACATGCTGAGGACAGGGTGATCCCTGATTCTGGGAAAGTTGCTGTCTCACCAGCTGGTCGCCATTTGGTCCTGGTTGCCATTTTGTCCCAGCATACCTTACACAAAGGAGACTGCCCTCAAAGTGGTGATGAGAAACCCGGCCTGCTTCTACCACACAGCTCTGCCATCACCTGCTTTCACAGTCACCTCACTGCCTGTGCTTGGCAGAGGCTCACAGACTTCACACAGTAGGTTGACAGCACTTTCTCAAACATTCTACTGGCAGTAATTACTCACACAACGCATTACATACAGGGGGATGGAAGATTTTAGTCCCTGCCTGGGAATTGCTATCCAGAAATTTTATACCATGGAAGGGGACCCCAAAATAAATGTCACTCTGTCACCTCTGCTATAGAAATCAAGTGAAGAGTTCAAAGACAATTAATTGATGAATTATTTTTTTCATTTGAACCATAAGTAGATAAATAAAGTATGATATATATACAATACAGAATATTCAGCCTGAAAATAAAATTATCATGCACATGAAAATATCACTGTCACTGTCATCACTGTTACCCCGTTGTTCATCGATTTGCTCAAGTAGGTGCCAGTAATGTCTCTATTCGTCCTAGCCCTGAGATTTTTAGCAGCTTCTTACTAGTCCTTCCCAATGATGCCGTATTGGAGGTTCTTTCAGGATCAGGGGAATGAGGACCATCATTGTTACTGTTTTTGGCATATCAAGTACACCACAGGGAACTTGCCAGGCTCTACCGTGTGGGCAGGATACTCTTGGTAGCTTGCTGGGTTCTCTGAGAGGGAGAACTAGACTATAAAAGGTTGCTTCCAGGAGCTTTGTTTTATAGTTTCTGGATCTTGGCCATTGATGGAATTGCATGGCGCTGGGGGCAGTTTGTGTGTGTGACTGCCTAGCTACTGGAAAATTGCAGATCTGGGTGGAGGAGGCCCATTCCTGATCCAAGCAGGCTTGGAGATCTCAGCCCCATGTCCCATATACCTGTGTTCCTCTGCCAGTTCCTTCATGCGTGAGGCTCATCCGAGTGTGTGGAGAGTGGCCTTGGGCATGGCTCTGGCTGGTTCCGGAGGTCTTTGGCTGCCAGGGCTCTGCTCGGGGCAGGGAGGGAAACCCAACCCACCCCCCTCCAAGGGGCCCCGGCGAGGGCAGCCAGGAGTGGGGGCAGGAGACTCTGCCACATAAAAAAAAACCAGATGAAAATATTAAGCTAAAGGAAATTTATCAGTCACAAAAGGACAAAGTTTGCATGATTCCATTTTTATGAGTTCCATAGAGGAGTGAAATTCACAGAAAATAATAGAGATGATGCCAGAGTTCAGTAATCATTGCCTGCCAAAAGGCAGTACTATTATTATGTATATTTTTTACCTTTTGTACACAGCAAAGCCTGGCAAGCTACCTGTGACGTATTCGATATGCCAAACACAGTAACAACAAGTCTCACAACGGAGACGTTACTGGGCCCGCTCAAGCAACTCAATGAACAACAGGAGGACAGGACTACTACTTGTCCTAAAGTCACTGGTATTTTATTCTGTTTTCTTCATTTTAATTTTTTTTTATTAAGTTTTTGTTTTGGGGACCACATGTGGCATTGCTCAGGGATTATTTCTGGCAGTGCTCTGGGGACTATATGGGATGCTCGGGATTGAACTCAGGACTGCCACATGCGAGGCAAAAGCCCTACCCACTGTACTATCAGATTCTATTTTTTTCTTTTTTTTAAAAATTTATTTATTTATTTATTTTTAATAGTGAGACATCATGAGGTACAGTTGCAGACTTACACATTTTTGTGCTTGGGTTTCAATTATACAATGATCAAACACCCACCCCTCCACCAGTGTGCATTTCCCACCACCACAGATCCCAGTATCCCTCCCACCCCCCCAGCCCCCATCCCACCCTGCCTCTGTGGCAGGGCATTTCCCTCTCTCTCCTTTTGAGTGCTGTCGTTTGCAAAAGAGGCATTGAGTGGCAATCATGTTTGGTTGATAGTCTACTTTCAGCATGCTTCTCCCATCCTGGGAGGATCCTCCCAACACCCTTTATTTGGTGTTCCCTTGTCTTTCTGAGCTTCCTTTTCCCCTAACATGTGTGGTTGGCCTCCAGGTCATTGAGTAAAATTCCTGGTACTACAGGTTCTAATTTTTAACTTTTTCTTTACTTTTTTTTTGTTTTGGTTTTTGATTCACACCCGGAGATGCACAGGGATTACTCCTGGCTCTGTACTCAGGAATTACTCCTGGCGGTGCTCAGGGGACCATATGGGATGCTGGGAATCGAGCCCAGGTTGGACGCATGCAAGGCAAACGCCCTGTCCGCTGTGCTATCATTCCAGCCCCAAATTTATAACTTTTTAATCTTAAGGATTCTACTGCAACATACTCTTATCCAGGGATTCTTTACTCAGTCACGTACTGTGTATTAATAATCCCCTCAAAGTCAGTTTTCATTCAGGTGGATGAAGCATTTTTTTAAATCTCTAGCATTTCTTGCTAGTTCTTTATTAGGATTTTTATCTCTCTGCTAACATTGCTAATGTTTTTGCTTGCCACCTACTCAATCAATTATAGCTCTTAGCATCTCAATCACATTTTTTTTTTAATTTCCAGTCTGAAAACTCCAAGATCACTGTCATATCTGAGTCTTGTTCTGGGGCTTATTCTGTTTCTCTTCTTAGTGTCTTGTGGAACATTTTGTGTTTTTGTCTTGTGGAACATCAAAAGGAATGATAATCTTTTTAAATAGCTGGACTTGATGTTCCAGGTAAAAGAAACTGCTGGAAATAGGCCTTTAGTGTGTGATGGTGGATGGGAGGGCCTCACCTGGTAGTGGGCCAACGCATCTGAATTGTAAACCTCACGCACGCTTTTCAGCCCCCTCTTCCAGGCCCTCTTAGGTGGGGCATGTTGGCAAGAGTGGACTGGAGCTGAGTGTTTGTTTCATACAGATAAAGACTACAGATGTCTGGACTTGAATATTTCTTTGCTTTGGGTCAGTTTGGTTCTAATAATATTGTGGTTTGCTAGTGTTTCCTGATTGAAGACCCTTGGGAAAAAAAACATTTTCCTAAATATACCAGATAGCATGGAGCGATAGCACAGCGGTAGGGCGTTTGCCTTGCACGCAGCCAACATGACTGACCCGAGTTCGATTCCTCCGCCCCTCTTGGAGAGCCCGGCAAGCTGCCGAGAGTATCTCGCCCGCACAGCAGAGCCTGGCAAGCTCCCCGGGACGTACTCGATATGCCAAACACAGTAACAACAAAGTCTCCAATGGAGACATTACTGGGCCCGCTCGAGCAAATCGATGATCAACGAGAGGGCCTTTACCTTTTACCTTTACCAGATAGCATATTTCAAAATTGCTTCTTTACCTAAACCTTTGTCTAATGCAGGAGCATATTTTTACTGTGAAAATCGGGTTGAGCTCCTGAAAACCAATTTACTAACTTGTGCCCCAACCTGACCCTCAGTTGATTTCCTTCAGAATTCTGAACTCCAAGTGCCTACCAAGTCTCTATCAAGGCAACACTTAGAGTCGAGGTTTCTCTACCCCAGTGAGGGTTCCCGTGACCGTTTCTGCTGCTCAGTCAGTCTTTGTTCTGAGGAACTTGAACTCCCCTTATTCGCTAGGCTGCTTCTGCAATCTTGGGGGCTGTGGTTTGCCATGTTCTCCTCTCTCTGATGGATTGAAGATGAGCTGATTTTTTTCCAGCCTTCTGAGCTTTTTACTTGCTGTTAGAAGGATCCACAACTTTCAAGCTCTCTACAAGCAGAACTGCTAACTGCTATCCCCGTTTACTAAAGACGTGGGAAGTACACCTGTGCATCCATGACTGATGCCCACACAAGATCACACAGTCAATCTCATCATTCTTTTCCCTGGACACATGTAACACTTCACACAGATCTCACGGTAGTGACCTGCCACTAACTATATTCAAGAAATAACTTAAAACATCCAGGTCATCTACATGCCAAATCCTGCATGTAGGTGAATTACACATAAATTTGCATTCAAGGCCACTAGGCACCACTGATTGAGAGAAAGTGAACATTTTCTTCCTGAACACTGCCAATTTATAGACATTCTTGAAATATCCATAATGTGGAAAGCATTTGCTTTTATGATTAAAGAGATAAGTGCAAAGACTATTTTCATTCTCAAATTTTACCTTCTGTTTAAAGGTCAAAGATAGAAGTTTATTTAATAACAAAAATCTCATCATTTGTGTTTGATTTTCTCCAAATCCTAGTTTAATTTCTTCTGGTTTAAAAAAAAAAGCAGAACAGCATTCTTCAGGGGGAAAAGATTTCCTTCTTGTGGCTGATAAGAGTCCACCTAACCCTAATGGAATTTTTTTTTTCTGACAAAGTAACTACAAAATTTCCTTCCTAAATACACTGCTGGTAAATGGAGCCATTTAGAGTTTGTAACTGGCAAGTGAAAAGGGATTGCCCACGCATTTGTCCTGTAATTCAGGGAGAACATGAGCGGACATTATCTATCATTTTTCACAGACCTAGAAGAACCCTAGGCTTCTTCCACAATAAATTTCTATCATTCTCCTCCTAATTCCTTATCTGAGGTGAGAGTTTCAATAATTAGAGGTTAAAAAGCAGTGCCCACAAAACAAAGGCTATTGTTTATATTCTGCGGTATTAGTGATTAAAAACAGGTCTGTAGTCAGAGCCATGAGGAAGCAAGAGAAAGCCGGCCAGCAAGGGGGAGGGGAAATGGGGCTTTTTTTCCCCCAGAATATTCTGAAATATGGGAAATGGTTTGGGAAAGGGAGTATTTCCAGCAATTATAAGCAAGTCGTCCCTTTTATTAACACAGAGATGATGCTCTGCAGATACTCAAGTGTCTTTCAAGGATCCGGCCACTGAAACTCTTCCTTCCCGCTAGTCTCCATCACTCTTCTCGGCCTAGAAAGTCAGGGGGTTGCTGGCCGTTCTGCCGTTTCCACTACTGCTGAGAAATGCATGTTTCCAGCATATGGTTTCGTTTTGTGCCTTTTAACAAAGCTGCCTGTGTAGGAAAGGAAAACAGCCCCATGCATTTCCCCTGAAGTCAAGCATCCTGCAGCCGGCTGCCATCCACGGGTATTCAGAGGCTGAGGATTCAGGAACTAGACGCCTCGTTGCGTTTATGACACTCTAGTTTCTCTCCTGTTCAGAGGTGCAATGAAAACTGACTGCAACTCTAATTACTTCCTTTCGCCCTCCAACACCTCTTTAAGGACTAAAAGGCCATTTCCTTTTCTAGGTATAACTCATTTGAGAGTGTCACAACTGGGTTCTAACATTCTATTTTGTGTGTATTTTATTTGGTGGATGGAGTGTGATATCTCAACGCTGGTGTTAGGAAGATAGGTGATCCAAATCGATGCTCTGATTTTCTGGCTGAATGACCCCTGGTGATGATCTCCGAATAATAACCTCCTCATTTGAAAATACAGGGGAAAACACTTTTAAACTTTATATACCTCTATGGATGGTGGGAACAATGAGAAATACTTGCATTAAGTTTATATTTATGATAGTACTTTACATTGATGTGTTTTAAAATTTAAAACAGTTTAGTCACACTGGGAGCAATGGTTGCTATAATGATAACAATAATTCACAGGACAAAATTTTCACTGTGCTGACATAAAGGCTGGTGGGAGAAAAGCTAAAAACTCATGTGTTGCCATCATGCCATTTGTAGTAGCATCCAAAATATAGATTTTGGTTATATCGTAAGAAACTGTCACATCAAAAGAAAATGATAAAAGAAATCACTGTTGGTTATGTACTTAACTTTCTGAAAATTTGTTGGGCACCATTCTCTCCTGATAGATATTTCTGAGGGAGAGAAGGTAATTAAGATTATATTTTGAGTCAGAGGGCTTCTAACAGGTTGTATATTTTAGGCTCAGGCATCAAGGTAGAGGTGTATTTATGGAATGATGGTTGTCTCAATTGTTTCCAAAGATAATAGAAAACCACATGATGATTGACAATGACTCTTAATATCATATTGGATTTTGGCCCACACCTGGCTGTGTGCAGGGCTTACTCCTGCCTCTTAGCTTAGGGTTACTCTTGCAAGTGCTCAGGAGACCATATACAGTGCTGAGGATCAAACCCAGGTTGGCCATGTGCAAGGCAAGTGCCTTATTTGCTATATTTTCTCTCCAGTTATCTTAGTATTTTTGAATATTAGTCATAAACCCAATATTTCCCTTTAGTTTCATGGTTTGAAATAGTAAATTTTTAGGAACAAAATGGCTTACTTCCAGGATCTTTACTTTTTCAATCTTTCTTGTGGCTAGTTCCAGTGATCAGAGTCTGTCTTGGACAGACATGCTATGTGTCTTTGAGATGAATTATTCTATTGTGCTACAATAGTAGTCCACTGATTTGGAAGCTGTAATAGAATTTAGGTTCTCACAATTGACTAAAATTAAATCAAACAATTTTAAGCAAATATACCAAAAATATTTATTGAGTAGCTTTCAACTCAGTATCTATTACTTTCTTGGAAGTCACAGAATATTCTGGTCAAAAAATTAGTTTAGAAATGCTTCTGAAGAGTGAATGCATGAGAGAGAGAGAGAGAGAGAGAGAACAGGAAGTACGAATACTTTTAGCATTAAGATCTTATTGTAAACTATTTTTGGAAGCTATTTTGGAAGATAAACCTCTTGAGGGGAGACCAAGTACTATGTTTCTTAATTGCGTCACCAGAACTTGGAGACTGACTAATCAAGATAGAGCAAAAAGAATATGTCAGTAACATTTGAAACTTACCAAAGAGGATAAGTGGAGCGACTGGTCTTCCTGTCAAAATGACAGGTCTTGATAATGGCTATGAAATCTTGATGACCCTTAGCATCTCCTGGAACAAAAGAGTCACTAAAACAAGGTGAAAATGTTAAAGGGGGAACATAAGGAACACAAGAGAAAGATGACAAGGTGACAAGTTAAACATAGTCCTCAGAATAAAAAACGTCAGAAGCCTCCTCCGCAGTACACCTACAAACACCTGCCCTTTTGTTAATACATAAAAGAGAGCCTTTCAGTGTAACTCTTTCATTTCCTTGGTGTTAGGCAGGGTGAAGGTGCCTGGCGGGAGGGATTTTACTGGGCAGTTCTCTGGGCATTGCACTGAGTAAGCTATATTTTACCTTAACAAGTTTTTTTTTAGTTAACCCCAAATCCTGATTATTTAAATCTTTCAACTCTACACCATTTCTCCTTTATTTTCCAACCAAAAAAATCAAATAAATTAAGGTAGACACATTCACTAAAAAATACTGTTAGTGTGTTGGGGTAGAATAGTTGAAGAAATCACCTTGACCTAGACATCTTTAACTTTCAAAGAGAAAAGTTTACCAGCTACATGTGATAAGCATTTTAACATGAGATCCTACTCAAATTTCAGTCCACATTCATGGATCTCTGAGGACTTTGATACTTAAGACCTGGTACCCGTGGACTATCTTTCATGATCCCAAGTATTTCCCCCATTTTCCTTGACCTTGAATTATGCCATAAAGGGGAGCATTTCTTAAAATTAAAAAAATTTTTTTGTTTTGGGGTTATATCTGGCTGTACTTAAGGTTTATTCCTGACTGTGCTCAGGGATCACTTTTGGTGGACACAGGGGACCGTTTTAGGGAGCAGAGATTGAACCTGGGTCAGCGAGTGTAAAGCAAGTGGCCTACAGGCTGTACTATCTCTCCAGCCCTAGAATCTTTTATTTTAAGCATTTTTAATTGAGTAATAAAAATGGATTTAAATGAACAAGACAATGGTATACAAAAACATAGTTGCTCATATTGGTTTTACTTTTTATTTTTTGTAGGGGGTAGTCACACTTGGTGGTGCTCAGGGTTTACTCCTGGCTCTACATCTAGGGATCACCTCTTGCAGAGCTCGGGGGACCCTGCAAGGGTTCTGGTGATTGAACCTGGGCCAACAAGTCAGTCATCTACAAGGCAAGTGTCCTACCTGGTTATACTATTGCTCCAGCCCCACGTTAGTGGTTTTTTTGTTTGTTTGTTTGTTTGTTTTTAGGAGAAATTGCTATAATTGATGACTTAGGGTCAAAAGAGAAATCTGTCAATGAAAATTTAAAAAAGAAGAGATGAATTTAGATGAATTTAGAGAGATGAATTTAGAGGAAAAAATAATCAGCTTTTAACAGATATCACTCCTATAATTCCCTCCCCCTTTGTGTAAATAAAACGTAGAGAATTGAGTTAATGATTTCCTCAGTTTATGGCACATTATCATCACTGGTCAAAGCAAGAACCTATTTAGATTCAAAAACAATTTTCACTTTATTTTTATTGCATATATTTTCCAGAATGTATACAATGTTCAACTTTTTCAGGAGAACTGATTCACACAATGAGTTGAAAGGAGAGATCATCAGGATCTTTGAGGAAGGGAGGTGGGCACACTGGTGATGAATGTGGTGTTGGAATTGTGCATGGGAAATAGAATTGTGAATTACAGAAACTCAGTCAATTAAAAAGTTTAAAAAATTATTTTGTTTTGCCCTCCGGATGAGACCCTGAGTTGCAGCCCACTAACAGCTCCTCCGCTCCTGAACGGCTATGATCCCAGAGGCACACAAACCAATCTCAGAACCCGGCAGCTTCTAGCAGAAGTCCCACTGAACTTATTTACTAAAATACCAGAAATCCAAAATCATATGCTCTTCATTATCAGCAATAGAAAACAAATGATCTAATGATGCCTTTTCGGCAGGTCTGATTGTTGGGGGAAATTCCAAATAATAATGGTGGGTCTTCTGTTGAAAAATTGAATGTAATCAAAGTAAAGAGAGAGTAAAGTGGAAATCATCTGCCACACAGGCATGGGAGGGGGGGTGTGGGGGGAGTATACTGGGGCTCTTGGTGGTGGAATATGTGCACTGGTGAAGTGATAGGTGTTTGATCATTGTATGACCGAGACTTAAACCTGAAAGCTTTGCCCTCACGGTGATCCAATTTAAAAAAATTCTGTTTTGTTTTCCTGTGTTTTTACAAAATGCATATGGTTTTGTGTATAGAAAGTAGTATGTTTTATAGACCTTTCAATTTAAAAAAATGTTTTATTCAGGACAATAAGGTTTCAAATTCATCCATGTTGCTGTGTGCCTTTGGACCCTTACTTCTAACCATCACACAAGGTGTTCATTTTCTCTATGATCAATTTACTTAATTATAATTTCCCCTGTATACACCCCCCAGTGGTGTGTACCAAGATTTCTCTAGATTTCCCCCAATAATCTGACATTAAAATCCACGTATCTAGAATATATTCCAATTGCTCAATTTTCTTTTGCCAGTTTTTCCTCATGTGAAATTGTTAGTTAAACATAAAGACATACCCCTACAGGGGCGGGGGCAATATTATGGTATGTAGGGCATTTGCCTTGCATGCAGCCCACCTGGGTTCAATCACAACATTTCATATGTCCCCTGAGTACGGCCAGGAGTAATTCGTGAGCTCAGACCCAAGAGTAAATGCTGAGCAATACTAGGTGTGCCCCCACCCCCCATCCCCCACCCCCTGTACCTCTTCCCCAACACACACACATACACACACACACACACACACACACACACACACACACATACAAGAGGGATATTCCTACTGTAACTCAGTATTTAAAAAGAGATTTTTCTTAGGGCTCAAGCGATAGTACCGTGGGTAGGGTGTTTGCCTTGCACGTGACTGACCTTGGTTCGATCCAGAACATCCCATATGGTCCCCTGAGCACAGCCAGGAGTAATTCCCGAGTGCAGTGTCAGAAGTAAACCCTGTGCATCCCGGGATGTGATCCAAAATGCCAAAAAAGACAGATTTTCTTCTATTACAGGATTCTTTGCTATTCTTTGTGAACCATCACATAACTTCCACTGACCTATCCTATTCTGAAATAGGAAGCAATAGATATTTTGCATTACATTTCCTGTCTAATCCTTTAGTTCTTTATAAATATAGTTAACTAGTGACTTTCAAAGATAAACTTAATAATGTGGTTGACTTTCAGTGATGACAACTCTAGTGGCCTGATCAAACTGTTTTCTGGTTTAGTACCTCTGTATTAAAAATAGGAACATTGGGGCCAGAGAGATATTACAGCTGGTAGGGCACTGACCTGGGTTTGATCTCCTAGTTCTATGCTCAGGGATCACTCACGGGCACAATATTATTGATGAGATGTTTCCATGAGTGAGGGCTAAGAATAGAACCAGGAGAAGACCTTAGGGCCAGTGGGTACTACCCATTCCAAAACAAAATCCAGAAGCCCACCAAAATCAGGGATAATGGAATTAGAACAAGCTTCTGGTTATGTCTTAGCAGCGAATTTCCAAGATGCCTGATTACTGAAGATTAATTAGGGAATTGGCAAGGGGGTTTTTATTTGTACCCCTAGTATGTGAGACAGATGAAGTGTCATGGGAAAAGGACAATGATGTTTAGCATTACTGGGAAAAGAAAAGGGAGCACAGTGACCTGACAATAGATTCCCACCCCCCCAAATTAGTGAAGGCTTAACAATAATCTTTGTGTTAGCACAATCATATTTTATAATTCTCTGTCATATTGTCTTATTCATAATTTAATTCAAAGCTCTCACATTCTTCTGATACCGTTGCATGGCAGCCCCTGTGGCCACACTGCACTATCTCTTATCAACTCAAGGTTCTCAGTCCCCATGAAAGCCTGATACAGTCATTCCAGACATTTTTACACAGACGTTTCTATCTTTTACAGGGGCTTTGAACTTCATGCTAAAGCAAAGTCTTCTATAAAGGAGAATGCTTTCTATAATTCACAGTGGGAAAATTCTTCAAGAGCTTTAACTGAATCTCATTTGGGGAGGAGGTTCCTTTTTGAATCTTCTGAGTTGCAGTTGTGTGTGATTGGAGATTCGGAGAAATTAAACACTATAAGCTCTTCCCTAAATGAGTCTGATTCCCTTCTCCTCCACCTAAGCAGTTTTGATCCATCCATTCATCACTTAACCCTATGAATTTCAAGACAGTTTTCCTCTGTGGCTATAGACAATAGTTGTATCTACAGAATTTCAACTATCTTGAGCAAATATATTTAAATATATATGTGTGTATATAATATATGTTGCTTAAACAAATTTTTTTTTAGCATCTAGAAAGCAAGTGTGAGGAAACTGGGTAAAGTGATAAACTAAATTAAAATTACAGAAGAAAATTTCTCTTAGTTAGCCTCAGTTGCCACATTTCTTTTTTCTTTTTTTTTGCCACCTTTTTTTTTTTCAAGATGTAAGATAGTAATTTGGTCTACTGAGAAGGAGTCAGCAAATTTTAGGTCAGAGGCCTGAGTTGTAATTGTGTTTTCTGACGCAAACAACACCTTGCATTCAAGAACATAACTGCTTTTCTGGGCTTTAGCGGATTAAAGAAATGCCAAGGTTTTGTACAATTTGTTAGTAAGTTATTAAGTTAGGTCAGGGGAAGCTAATTACAATTAGGTTTTAGAATAATATCCTCCAGTTGCACATGTTTTCCAATTATTTGAAAAGAAATATGTTTCCTTTCATCTTGACACGTCTTTCCTTTGTTTAACGTCTTTGATGCAAAACTGTTAAAACATATGTAGGTTTTGTGCAAAGAATCGGGTTGGGCTACAGAAATGAATTCCTATCCTTCTTTGGTAGAAAAGAAAGCATAAGAAGAATTCTATGATTTCCTTGGGAAGGACCTTGGAAAATGTGATTTTCATATGTTAGCTGCATCAGAATCACTGACTGCTGGTCCCCAGACCAGTGCTGCTTATTTAGTAGATTGAGGGTCAATTCTGAGAATTGCGTTTCTCCCAAGTTTCATGCTGCTGCTGCTTCTGCTAGGGAGAAACTAGGAGAACCACTGTTGTAGAGCACTGTTCCACAGTGCTGAAGCAGTGGTCCTGTTCTCTGCATGTCAACCTTGCTCCTGGACTGCAATATGTATAGCCTTTCAGATAATGCCAGTAAATTCTACTTTTAAATTTAGAAGATTTCTTTCTAGTAATAATCAACACACACACACACACACACACACACACACACACACAACCCACACCAGCGACTCCATTTATTATATCACAGCTCTGATAAATGATTTTTTTCTACCTGGCTTATACTGAAAATTGATGGAACACTATCCAAAGTACAAGAGCTATTTATTATTTTAAGCAAATCATCTGAACCATACTTTGTACACTTTTCAATCATAAGAGGAAGAATAGAGGAAATGAGTGACTGTATATGTTTGCCCTTTTCACCATTTTCTTTGTTGCTGGTGTGTGTGGGTATTTGTTTATCAGGAAATGTATTATTAGCACTGTGTCACCTCATTTAACTTTGAAGCAATATGTTAGGTGGGTGTTACTTATTATTCTTTTAAATGAAAAATTAAATCTGGCCTTATATTTTATAATTTTGTGACTTTCTTTTTTATTGAAGGAAAGGGCTCCTAAGTAGTGCTCTGGGGACCAGACTGGAGATTTTCATCTCCCCAGCTTGGGATCATTGCTCTGGGGCATCTTACCAATGAAAGACTCCTCTGTGAATTTCTCTCACTTTCCCTCTGGTAATTACCAGGAAATAGGCATGACTTTTATTAGTTTTTTTTGCCAGTTTGACAATGTAACCATCCAGAAATTATATGTGTCACTTACTTATTTCACTTAACATCATCACTTAATGTTTCATTTATTTTGGGAAAAGAAATAATCTATTTTAATGGTAGGCTACTGTTCTACTGAGCATATATGCCATAGCTTTAAAAAAGATCTTTGTTGAGGCATTGTGATTTGAAAAATGGTTAGTAATGGTTTTATGCATGCATATTCAAATACCACACCCACCACCAGAGTACCTATTTCCGTTCACCAAGGTCTGAAAAGCCCCCTTCCATACACACACCTCCCTACCCCATGCAACCTCAGTTCTGTGGACTAACTCTCCAGTTCTATTACCTTTAGCCATATGTTGCTCATTTACTGTGAATCTTTAAATCTCATAGATGACAGATTATTCTATAGCTATCTCTTTCCTTCTGACCAACTTCACTCAACATGATATGGTATAGTTTGATCATATCACAGCAAATTTTATTTCTTATGGCTGCATAGTATTCTACCATGTGTTTCCACTACAATTTCTTTACCCATTTGTCCATAGTGGGCATTTGGGCATTTGGGTTGCTTCCATATCTTGGTCACAAAAATACCTTTTTCAGCATTTCTCAATGCTGAAAAAATATAGTTATACATATATCCTTTAAAATGAATGTTTTTTTGTTTTGAGTATAGATGACAAGAGTAGTATCACTGTGTCATATGGGAGTTCTGTTCTTTCTTTTTTTTTTTTTGAAGACATCTCCATGTACTTTCCATTGAAGCTGAACCAGACACATATTCACCAATAGTGAATTAGGAGTCTTTTTTCAAACTCTACCTTAAAAACTGGTTGTTTCCAGACTTATTGATATATAACAATTTCACTGGTATGATATGAAATCTTATTGTTGTTATGATTTTTATTTCTCTAATTACAAATGATGATGAACTTTTTTATACACCTATGGGTCACCTATAGTCTTCTATGAGGAAGTATCTGTTCAAATTCCCTCTCCTTTATGAATGGGACTTTTGAGTTTTTGCTCTTGAGTTTTTGTGAATGCTTTATAGATCTTGGATATTCACTATTTATCTGATGAACCATATTCAGATATTTTCTCCCATCCAGTAGGGTGTCTTCATTATAGCCTGTTTTTCGGTGCAGAAGCTTTAAAATTTGATACAGTCACATTCTTTATTTTTTTTCTTTGACCCTGTGGTTATCTTATTAAAAATAAGACTTAATCTTATTTTTAATTTTTAATCTTATTAAAAATAGACTCTGAGGTCTATTTTCTGGAAAATTCTGGATTTAATATATTTCATAGATTCTGGTCTAATCATGATATCTTTAATTCACTTTGGATTTACTTTGTGAATTGTGTGAGATACAGTTCCAATTTCATTTTTAAATGAAATGTACCTGACCCGATTTCCCTGTATCATTTGTTAAACAGATTTTCTTTTTACCACTTCATGTACTTAGCTCCTCTGTTGTAGATTAACTGCCCATAAATCTGGGAGTTTTACTCAGGACTAAAATCTGTTAGACTGGTCTGTGGGTCTATTTTTATTTTAGTACAACAAAAATTATATTATTATAGCTTTTTAGTACAAAATACTACCACCATTTTCTTTCTCCTCAGAATTACTTTGACTATTTGAAAATTTTTATGATTCCACAAAATTTTAGTAGTTTGTTCTAAGTCTTGAAGGACATCTTTGGAATTTTAATGGGTATGGCACCAAATCTTACAATGCACTTGATAGGAAGGTCATTTGACAATGTTCATTTTTTCAATCTACAAATAGGGAATATCTGTCATATTTCCTGATGTCATCTTCTATTTCTTTTTAAAGTGACTTGTAGTTTTCATAGCACAAGTCTTTTACCTCTTTTATTGATTTTTAAGCGTTTGATATTTTTGAAGTCTATTTCAAAAGGGGTTATCTTTTTATTTTGATTAAAATTCATTATTTGCATATAGAAATGCCATTTTTTTGTGTTTTAATTTTATGGCTTTCCACCTTACTCTATTGATTGTTTCTAAAAGGTTTTTTTTGATGGAATATTTTAGGTTTCCAGTGTATATTATGTAGTGTGCAAATAGTTGTGGTGGCTTATTTTTTGTGTTTTATCTCCTATGGTAATTTTATTGAATCATGTATATTCATTTTATGTATACAAGAGTTTCCTGACTCTATTAGTTTTTATCTTTATACTGCAGGTGCTTTCCATGCATTGTGAATATACCAGGGTTTTATATTAACCTGCAAATAGTTTTGAGTGTTTAACTTCTTATTTTGACTTCCTTTCTAGTTTTTATCCCTGTGATTATATTTCTTTTCTTATTGCTGTGCCACAGAAGTGCATCCATGCCAATGTTTATTTTCAATATTTTGGATATGAGTATTCTTATTGGTATAAAGTAACAGTTTATCATAGTTCCAATTTGAATTGATGGGTATTATTTTTATCTCCATTTTATACACGGAAAACTAGAGATACAAAGAAAGGCAAACTAACTTGTTTAAGATTTCTTTAAAAGAAGTAGTTAAGTGGTGGGGGGGCGATGGGAGGGATGCTGGGAGCATTGGAGGTGGGGAATGGGCACCGGTGGAGGGATGGATACTCAATCATTGTATAACTGAAACCCAAGCACAAAAATTTGTAAGTCTACAACTGTACCTCATGGTGTTTGACTAATACAATTTTTTAAAAAATAAGTAGTAAAATCAAGATTTGCTATTCTATAGTATGTCTAGCTATAAAACTGGAAAACTATCAAGCAACTTTCTCCTTTATATTGCCTGTAAACTTTCTCCTTTTTATTATTCTTTATCTCATCTCCCTGAAATAAAGTAGATATAACAGATGAAGTAGGATAATAGATTTCTTAAGTGACCCAGAGAAAAGAGGTACAGTGACTCCAAGTACTATTCTTTTCAATATTTTTTATCTAAATATATCTCCTTTTTTAAATAAAAAATCAAATTCAATGTTCTTAATATGATGTTTTTGTTCTTGCAGCATATATAAATATTAAAGAATTATTTTCAGTCCCTTTCCTCAAAACAATCAGTTTTTTCTGCTGAAATGCAATGGGCTTACTAAAAATATTTTATTTTTAAGCCTAGGTGTCCAATGACAGATGAATGAATTATGAACATGTCTTATATGTCCATATAATGGGATACTATGAAGCTGCAAGGAACAGAAAAATCCTCCAATTTTCATCCTGTACCAAACTGGGGTATATCATATTGAGTGAACTAGGCCAGAAGGATGACAAACAGGATAGTATCACTTATCTACGACGTACAGAATAACTGGAAGAGGGAATGTGATGTCGTAAAGGAGGGATGCCTAGATTACTCCCCAGCCCAGAAGATAATGGAGAAAAACAGAGAAGCAAAGAGATTGATGGGAGATTTGGGGATGGGGTGGGCGGAAAGAAGATGAGAAAGGGAAGTATGGGAAAGCAGGGGTCAGGAACCTTGGATATACCGGTAAAGTGGAGGAGTGGTATAGCTATATATCCAAACTACAGACTCAGTAACACTGAAAACATGAGATCCAAATTAAAACCACCAAATTTTAAAATGTGCGTCTTAAGGTGGCAGGCTGGTGGGGGCAGAAGGGAACGTGGGAACACAGGTTGAGGGAAGCTGACATTGGTGGTGGAATTGGTGCTACATCATTATATATCTAAAACTAAACTACCAATAATTTTGCAAACTATGGGTCTTCAATTAAATTGTTCATTAAAATTTTTATTTTCAATGCATGACTCTAAAGGCTGATGTTCTGTTGTCATCAGAGTTGATAAGAAAGCTCTCTTTCTTAGGAGTTGGATTCTAGTCCCATCTCTGCTGTTGCTCACTACAATTCCTGTGGTACTTGAATGAATAATTTTCATCGAATGGGACTGGATTTAATTAGAGGGACTCAAACTTTACTCCATTACCATAGAAAAAGATTGTTTTATTGTCACACACCTGGATTGAGATGAGACTCACAGTTCGTAAATTTTCAAACAAAAACAAGCACATTTTTTGATTTGAAACAACTATAGTTGTTTAGCAGAATGCCCATTATCTTATTCACTATGAAATAGAGTGTGGATTATGAGAAAATTATTGCAGGTTGACTTCACCTCTCCAACCAATACCTTAGTATGCAGGTGAGTAAGCACTTATGTATTGGGAATCACTTGCTGCAATCTAATTTATTATAGCTCTCTAAAGCATTTTGTTGAAATTTTTTCAAACTGTACCATATTGTTTTTAATAATAACTTCGGTAAAACACTCACACCACTGATAATAATACATTGTGATTCTGTGTTTGAGAACTAACTGATTTTCAAATATCTAGATCATAAACATCTCATGTTTCTTGAAGTTTTTAATACTAGATCCTTACAGTGGTCTTCCTGGAGTCAATATTTGCATATGGGCACACCATTAAATTTTGTCTAATTTACTAATCTCAAATAAGTGTGCTATAACAATGACTTGAAAAGCTTAATGATAGTTCTAGACTAATATACTATTGCCAACTGCATAGTTTTTCGTACTGACTCCTGGGAAGCACATACACACACACACACACACACACACACACACACACACACACACACACACCCTTGACACCCCCCTCTCCAATCAGGATGCCTAATGGATAATGAAGTTTTTGTCTAATGACTTCAGACCCTGAGTGGAGGAAATATTAGAGCCCACAGATTCTAAATTATAGATTTCTCTAAATGGGAAATCTTTTAGATCAGAGCCATTTAATTCCATTTTCACATTCAGTATTTTTCTTATATATTGGGCAGAGCAATAGCACAGCAGGTAGGACATTTGCCTTGCACACAGATTCGATTCCTCCATCCCTCTCAGAGAGCCCAGCAAGCTACCGAGAATATCCCATCTGTACAGCAGAGCCTGGCAAGGTACCCATGGCATATTTGAAATGCCAAAAACAGTAAAAACAAATCTCACAATGGAGACGTTACTGGTGCCTGCTCAAGCAAATTGATGCACAATGCAACGACAGTGCTACAGTGTAATTTAGTCATTTACTTATTCCTTTGAGACCCATTTATTTTTTTCCCTTTGAGATTCTCAAAAGCACACCTAGGGAACTTTTGCAAAAGGTTTCTAATCTCTTTAAGAACAATGTAATATTTGTGCTACAATTTCCTTTTAAACACTTTCATCACATAGTACTAACCCTATTCTGGCACAGACAGCTTCAAAAACAGGATATTCTCCCTAAGTTCTATTTCAGGTATAATAAGGCAAATCACTAGCAAACTTTTAATTTCTTATATGGGAATCTTGGAATTTCCACAGCTTACACTCTGTGCCAACAAAAATATACAGAGATGGAAAGTAAGGAGTTTTTGAATTAGTTAATTTATTGTGTGACATTACTTTTTGCAAATACACTTTCTCAACAGAACAGTAAACTTTAAGTGTGAGTGGAGAAGCCGAAACTTGGCTTCTGTGAAATCAGAAGGAAAATGACCCAGAAATAGTTTGCATTTGATGGTACCCTATCTCTCTCAGGAAATGGTGACACCTAAGTAATCTAACCCAAGGCTTTCCTGACTTTACTGGTACAGGAACACCAAAAAAGGCCTGAGGTTGAGAAGAATGAACCGTTTTGAAACGGGGAAGTGTGCTAGATCAGAAAGGACACTAAACATAGAATTAGGAAACTTAACTTTTTCTCTGACCTAGTTGTGTGACCTGGAGTAGGTTCATTAGCCTCTCTTAATCATAGTCTCCTCTTCCATGTAATGGAAAGAAATAAAATTATTTACCCTGTGAACTTCTTAGGATTGTTAGGAGACTCACATGAAATATACTGAAGAATTAAAACATCATAGGGCTTTTGACAAATATGAGTTGTATCATCATAGTCGTCTATGATTTATCTTTGAACATGCGATATTTAAACTGAATGGTATGGCAAGCTTAATTCGGAAATTTTAGCTTGTCAGGACGTAGTAGTTGTATTATTGCACTTCTTTATGCACCCATAAAATCACCTGACTATGACCTCTTGGCTGATCAAAGTCATAAAATACAAATGATAGTGCTAGAGAATAGAAGAGAAAACTCTTTAATTATACTGTTAAGACCATTTGCTTCCATTTTGCTCTTATTCCAAAGAGCCCGGCTTTAACATGTTTTTGGAAGGACTACTTACACCTTCTTCACTTATCTTCATCAGACCACTAAGAGGCAGACTTGAAAGGTCATAATAAATAGGCCTTAGCCTTAAGAAAGCATCAGGATAAACCCTATCTTTCATGCTTCTGGACAAATGAGAACTCTCAACTCATCATGACTTTTATATTTGTAATTCTGGGCCAATTCTGGATTTTCCTCAGGCTTTTATCATGCCCTCTAGAGTTTAAGGTTAGTAATATGCAAAATCTCTACTTTCACTATGCCTTTTAAAAAATATTTTATTATTCTAATGAAAGCCTGGCTTGATTTGATACTCTGTGGTATTATCAAATACCACATAGTGGAACACAGTGGATAGATTCACCCCACCCCCTTGGTCCCTCTTTTTCTCTATTATTTTCACCTGAAAAATCCCCAACTTTTATTAAGACACCATGAAGACTCTGCATTACTATAGCCAAACCTGGCTGGATCTACCACATTTTTTTTTTATCTACCACATTTTTCACCAACTCTTTTCTATGTTATCTTGCCAAATAACACAAGAATATTAGTTTGTAAATACACATTCGCATCTAATTTCATTGGAGTCATATTTATAACAACCAAGATCTAGAAACAACTCAAGTGTTTAGTCAGATGAGTGGATAAGGAAATTGTGTATACATACACAACATGCTACTAGTCAGCTATAATAAAAGATGAAGTTTTATCTTCTTCAAAAACATGAAGAGAACTGAAGTAGTCCAGCTGAGCAAAATTAGCCACAAGGAGAAAGGAAAATACCAGAGGTTCTCACTCAAAGGTAGTGTATAAAGAGTGTATAAAACGAAGATAATGTCCATGAAAAAAATCTCTTCAGACCACAGAGCTGATGCCCTAAAAGGTAGAGAGGAAAATGGAATTCAATCAAAGGAAAGAAGAGCTCAATGTACTGTAGTGGAAATATATTAGTAATTTGAGTGGTTGAAGTAGTATGATATTATTGCAAAGAGGTTTGAAATTGGATCTTGAAAAAATTAAGTGTCTTGTAAACTAACATGGTTTCAACTTAAAAAATAGAATAAGGGGTTGAGGGGAGAGATAGATTTAGATTCTATAAGGTAAGACTTTTGCTCTATATTACTACCATTTTTATTTTTCGACAGAGGTAAGAACTCAAGTATCTTTGCTACTCTTTTTTTTTCCTCAAGGTACCCTCAAATGTCAAAATATTTTTGTAAGCAGTTTAGTACTCCAGTGTTAAGCTACAGTTCTCAAATGGCTATAGGTGCCTAAAGAAAATTCTATGTTCCAGTTTTGAAAATTGACAGTTTAGTTTAGCACATAAATTTAAATGATAATCACATTTTAAAAAGATATTTCTAAAGGTGATATACTTTGTTGGGGAGGCATGTGTCTACATTCTAGTTGCATAGAAGAGATGTATGTTTATTTTTTGTTTTATTTTCTACAAAAATTTGGCTCAGTATGAATCATGAGTTTTCAAATAATCCATTTATTAATTGACATAAACTATTTATTTATTTTAAATTTTTATTAGTGAAACACCATGAGGTACAGTTGTAGACTTACAAATTTTTGTGGTTGGGTTTCAATTATACAATGATCACAAGTACCCATCCCTCCACCAGTGCTCATTCTCAACCACCACTGATCCCAGTATCCCTCCCACCCCCCTCCCCACATCCCACTCAGCCTCTGTGTCAGGGCACTCCCTTTTGTTCTCTCTCTTCTTTTGGGTGCTGTGGTTTGCAAAGGAGGCATTGAGTGGCAATCATGTCTGGTCTATAGTCTGCTTTCAGCATGCTTCTCCCATCCTGGGAGGATCCTCCCAACACCTTTTATTTGGTGCTCCCTACTCTATCTGAGCTGCCTTTTCCCCTAGCACATGCAGCTGACCTCCAAGCCATGAAGTAAACCTCCTGGTACTTATCTCAGCTATTTTTGGGTGTTAGTCTCCTATTTTGTTACTTTATGTTCCCCAGATGAATGCAATCTTTAACATAAAATATTTAAACTTAGAATAATTTTCTTTCAGGACTCCTGCTCCTTTTTTCCTTTCCGCATACTTACTTTTCACTATCTACATAGGCCTTATGAAACATCCTTTCCAAATCTTCTCTCCCAGTGTAAACAGATGCTCTGCGATCATTTTGGGATGGGGGAGGGTGTTCTGATGTTTTCCTCTCCCCAGTTTCTTATTGTTTCTCATTTTGCACATGAAGAGTTAGAGTTCCTTAGTGTGGTGGGATTGTCTTGTGGGGGCTTGTTTCCAAGGAAACCTAAGACTGACTGGATACAACTGTAAGAATGGACAAAAAGTGTGTTTTGATGCTAAGGGCTTCATTAATTTTCCTTTTCAACCTCAAGGAGTTGAAGAGAATTCCCTTTTTTTTGAATTGAGACTGGGGGAAGGGTGAGAGGGCAACTGGGAAAAACTAAAAGAGGGGAGAACTAGAGGGGTTGGAGAGGGAGGGAAATAAAATGGGTAAAAGTCTGTAACTTCCAGTTATAAATAAGTAAGTCATGGGGCGTATAATGTACAGCATGATAACTACTGTTATCAACAATGTTTTATATATTTGAATGCTACTGAAAGAGCAAATCTTAAAAGTTCTCATTCTAAAAACAAATTTACAGTGATAGATATTAACTAAGTGATAGATATTAAATATACGGTATTAGATATTAACTAGGTTTGTTGTGGTTATCATTTCACAATAAATGCAAATTATAAATCATTATATTGTATACTTGAAGCCAATATAATGTAATATGTAAATGATACCTTAGTGAATAGGAGTGAATCTGGACAAACATATCCCTTTATTTGCCATTTATCTCTTTCCTTCTTAAAGACGTGCAGAAGTTTTTGAAAGCTCAGCACAAGTAGTTCCAATATTTAAACTTCAAAAAATAGCTCTGAAAGTAGTGTGGAGAAGCTTTTAGTCAGAACTTGAGATGTGGGTACATTCTTCTATTCACAGTATCAGATTGGGATCATAGCCCCCTTCTCTCTGGGTCTCTTTAAATTGAATCTCTCCACACAACATTGGTGTTTGGCAAATTGTAACAGTGAATCCTGGACTGATCTGGGAGTGAGAAAAGCTAGTTTAAGACCCAGCTCATTGTTTGTAGGATTTTTAGAAACTAAATTTCCCTGAGCCCATAGCCTGTTCCAAACCGTGAAACTAAAAAGACTCACCTTACTTTTTTCGTGATATTGCTCTGAGGTTCACAGGGAATAATCGAAAGTCTTCAGCTGAAGTTACATATATATGAAATGCTACTAATAGCTAAAATACCCTATATATTTTGTTTCACTTCATAGGCAAATGATATATAAAAGCAGGCAATGCTTCTATACTCAAAGAGTTAAAATCTGTTTGGAAAGTAAGGTACGTGCTGGAAATAGTAAGTAATGTTTTTAAAGAAGGCCAGAGAGGGGGATTAGCAAAGAGTAGGGAGTGCCATTCCAAACTGGAGATCTGCAGTACACAAAGGCACCTTTGTCCAGCAGGAAATGCTTCATTTAAATACAGGGATCGTCAAAGCATAAATGATTCTAAATTATGTTAAGTAAATAAAACAAAAGTAAAAGCTATTTTTTATTAGAACTCTTCTTATACATTTTATGTAAGAACACAGTGCCAGATTACAAATTTAGTAAATCCCTTGTATCAGGCATATGTTTGATTAAATATTACTTACCTTAGTAACGTTTTTCTTAAAATTCCAGAATGTCACAGTAAATCCATGGTGAAATCATCTGTCACCCAATGATCCTAACTATAATCTACTTTTCAGAAAATATCAAGCTTATATCAACTTACATCAAAGCACATTTACTTACAAACTGTTTGCAGGAGATCACTAAATGCCAGTTTTGGGCTTTGTTTTGTTTTTGACAGTTTCTAATCTTTACATAAGAACCATGTTCATTTATATATTCACAGGGCTAACATGTGGCCTTAATAATATTTAATTTTTCAATAAATAGTTTACAAATTAAGCTGAGTTAGAAAACCAATAGGGACTAGTAGTTGCTTATTCATTATCATCTATTCTTCCTCTTTTCTCATAAACAAAATTATGAATAATTTGGCACATATTCAGTTCAATTTTTTAATTGACTAATACTCTTTTCAGTGAAATAAAAGTAGAGGTTAATACCATGTGATTTCTTTAAAAATATTTTATTTTTTTAAAGGGAGAGTTTTGCCATCCTGGTGGTGCTCAAGGCTTACTCTTGGTGATGCTTTTGGTGCTGGAGAAACAACAAACCCAGGTTGGTCACATGCAAGGCAAGAGACATTATATGCCCCCTCTCTTTTAGGCCCTTGGAACACTTTTCAAAAAGGAATAACCATTAATAGTTTTGTACTCCTGCTCTTCAATTTACTTCAAGTCTTCCTAACCAAAATAGATATTTGTGTTGGGGACAGAATAGTTATTTAAGTTTCTAAAGGGTACCTGCATGCTGCAGGTGACAAAGTAAGAAATTAAAATCAATTTTGGTCTTCAGTGCTTGCCTCAAGTAGCAGACTCAGCCATGACCTGTGTATCTCTGAACCTCACTATGAAATATTTCTATTGCATACATTCTAAGCCCAATGCAGTCAAATTCTTAGATCCCTAGACTTTTCTATAGGGGAGTAGTTCTTAAAGAGAGGAAAAACTGACTAAAAATCATAAACATGGTTTGTCATTTTTCCCCTCCAAAAAAGGAATTGTTCCTCCTCCCGCCTGGATCAGAATCATGGTTAACCATTGGAAATGTTACTACCCTCCCAGGTGTTGGATCCACTCAAGGGAGAAAGTTAGAAAGTCCTGCTCTAGAGAGGCCTATAATAGAATCCTTATAGTCTTACATTATTGGAGTGGCTACACACTCAGTATTAATTAAACAATTAATTAAAATTAATTGATGAGATAAACCTGAAAAGCAAAAAATATGTTCTTGAGATATCTCTGATTTTTCTCAATGCAACATCAGGCATGCTTAGAATTTGATAGAGACAGCGAGGGTATCAGGGGAGTTAAGCTAGGAAGTGTGGATAGCATGACCCATAATAATAAAATATTAAATGAAGGTCATTTTAATGACCATTCAATTAGATATGTTACATTAAGCAGAATTTGGCCTTGATTTTAGGAGATATCAGCCAACTGTACATTCAGTGACTAGAAGCTGGTGAATTCACAAGGCAACTTCACTGTTGAAGAGTGAATAATGGGAAAGTTACTTTACATAATGAAATGAATATCTTAATATAATTATCCAGACTGGTTAGTCCTAATCTATTGCCTTACATTTGAATTCTTCTTGACTAATTCATTTCACAATCTCTAATAAGTATTATTAGAAGTATTGTAAGAAATATTCTGGGATAGATACTAGGATAGAAAAATGAGATATTTATTTTTTTCAAATCAGAAAAAAATGTATATGTTAAAGGTAAATGAAACATCAAGGTGCCCCACTGCTTATATGCTCTGCTATAGTGAGGTCACAGAAGAGAAATAATCAATTTATTTGGGATGACCAGTAAGGATCTCAGCTAGCATCCAATTCAAGATATGATGAGGGACTTTATAAACTATTTTGCTAAAACCATTATGAACTAACTTAGTCTGTTCAATTTTTCTTCATTGTTCCAAATTTGCAATTCTATTCTGACTCAGAACTGAATTTTTCATGATTTGATCTCAGTAATTACATTCTGTTATTATTATTATTACTACTACTACTACTACTGCTACTACTACTATTACCATTAGTAGTATTATTATTGGTGGAGGTGGGCTTGGGCCATAACTAATGGTGCTCAGGGGATACTCATAGTTCTGTACCGAGAAATGACTACTGAGAGTACTTGAGGGACTAAAAGTGTATGAAGAATTTGACTTAGGGTCTGGAACATGCAAGATAAACATTTTTTTTTTTATGTAGGAGTACTGTTATTTATTCAGCCACTGAAACATTTTTTTTTATGTAGGAGTACTGCTATTTATTCAGCCACTGATTAGCTGATTGAATTGGGCATCAACTCCACACAAGATAAACATCTTACTTCCTGTACTATGTCTTCCACCCAGTGATTCATTTTATATCCTATTTGGTCACTTTGTACCTCAGAGAAATGCATTAAAATTACACAATCTGGACCAGGGGTATAGCTCAATGGTAAAACTCATGCTTGCATGCAAGGGACCTGGGTTTATTATCTAGCACCATAAGCGAAAACAGTCCATAATCCCCTGTCTGAAGTTCAGCAGTCAGCATTAATAGTTCTGATAATCTTCTTCCCTGACAACACTATAAAGGACCTCCGGATTATTTATTTACCAGCTAATTTTGTCTGAAGTCACTTTTCTGATCCTTAGATTTTGGTAGGCAAAACCACACTTAATTATCTTCGCAGCCTTACAATAGGTTCTCCAGATTCATTTCTCTACCTGACCCTTAGCAGCATCCTCATTCATGCTTAAGGGGAGGTTGAGAAGCCTTTCTAATGACATCAAGCCAGTTGCCAATTTCAAACCTCATATTAATGTCTTCAACTTTTGCATAGGATTATGTATTGCTACATCCTCATGATTCTGTAAAATTTGGGGTTTTTTTTGTAGGAGTTAACATTTGCATCATGCAGTGTTTACATATTTTTGCTAGAAATTTGAGAGTATTTTTCATAATTTTTATTTACAATATTTGTCACTGTGTTCTTTTTATATTCACCAAGTGCAAAGTTATATACTAGGTACACGTACTGGGAGACAGATGTAGATACAATGATGAACAAGAACTGAATTTTAAAGCCACCAAGGAGCTAGAGATCCCTTGTGAGAGGTTAATGTGCATATGTATAATATAGGAAGTAGCAATTCCGGTTTCTTTTTGATGGGCAAGCATTTTGAAGACTCGAACTATGTGTGTGAAAAATTAACACAACCATTAAAAAGCACCTCTTAAGAGATTAGTTCATTGTAGGTAGGGAGAAAGACTATTATAATGGTGATCATCACTTTCCATACACCAAAAATTTTTTTCTCTCTCCATGCCCCCCCATCTCTCTCTTTCTCCTCTCGCTCCTGTGTTTGTGGTTAAGCATAATAATCCAAAAATTTCTATTTGCCACACATTTCTATCTAAGTCTGAAAACACTTCCAGTTGTCTAGCAGTTAAACTAAAGAGTTGGTACGCTTTCTAAAAGAGCAAAATTACTTAATTTTAACCAAATATTTTTTGCTACTTTCTACTTGAGAAAATCATTTTGGTTGATTAATGTTGTTTGTCAAATACCAAAAGTATAAAACTAAGAGGTTTGGGATCAAGGAGAGTTAAAGGGGTGGAGTGCGTGTGCCTTGGATGTGCAAGGCCCCTGATTCTAGTCCCAGCTTTGGAAGACCCCTCCCAGCACTGCTGGACATAGTGGGGATCAACCACTGCCCCCCCAACCCATACCACTGATGTGGACCTTGCAGCCCCCAGCATCAACTGGTTGCTGTAGCACTGGGCTCACACACGGTGCACCCTTAAAATAAAAACAAACCTAAGAAGTGACTCTGTCCCCTTCGTAAAAACCCATCAAAAGACAAGATCTTTCACTTTTTTCTGTAAAAGAAACTATAGTCTCTAATGGAAAAAAAATAATCAGTTCAGGTGACATTGTGGTTATTTAGTGGTTATTCTTACCCAAAAAAAGTAGAGAATAATCATCTTCTTTCTTCTTTTTACTTATTTTCCCCACCATTAGATTCAGAAAATCTCATTCTGTGTTAAGCATAACTTTGTCTTTCTTGCAAAGTTATTCTTTTGGAATGAAAATCTAACTCAGTGGTCTAGGGAGTGATTTCTTTTCCTGGGGCAGTAATTTCAGCACTGAGCGTCAGAACAGTCGTTTCAGCATGGAAAGCAACTGAAAGGGTTAATCCTGGACTTGGCTGGATGTCAGTTAAACATTTTTTTTTCCTGGCTCTGCGCTGGGTTTCCCCTTGAAGGGATTTCCCTCCTCCAGCAAGGCTCTTTATAAAGAGCAAACTCTCTATTTCACTCCTCACTGAGCTCCCCTGACTTGAGGAGCTCAGGATTCTTCCCAGGCACTTCCAGGTGGGACAAAAAGAAGTTTTGGAAACATTATTTTCTCATTACAGCAGCAACTTAAAATGCCTAGGAAAATGGCCGGGATTTTTGGAGCCTCAAATGTACTTTGGATGGTGTTTGCAGCCTGTAAGTTCTGCTTGATTTGTTCCAAATGCCTGCATTCCATTTCAGTTCTGAATTTGGCGTCAGTTAGTTTTTCTAGGAGAGTGAAAAAAAGTACTAGACTTTTTCAATAGTGGGAAAACTAAATTTAACCTTATTTTTTAATGTGCTAATGAGAATTGCTATGTGCCATTAGATTGTTGGAGCTGATATATATATATATATATATATATTTTTGAACACCCTCTTTTCCCCCATGTCAAATGAGTAAATGGATTTGGTCTTTTGTAAGGTCTCTCTTTTGTTTCCTGCACTTGATAATGAAATCAAACTTAGCAAGGAACAAAACAACTCTGATAAATGGGTTTCAAGAACAAAAAGCAAGTTCTTCTAAGTGAAGATGTTTCCAACATCCTTGGCAGGAATTCTAACGCTTTGCAGTTAATTCAGAGCAGTTTAGAAAGAAATCAGCCAGATGGTATTTTGGATGTTGTATTAGGAAAGAGGAGAGGATGTAGCATACCAAACAAAAGAATCATACATTTGTTTTCTCTTGTACATTTGCAGCTCAAGCTTTTAAAATTAAGATCTTTCCTGAAGACAAAATTGTTGCTCAGATTGGAGATTCGGTTTCACTGACTTGTAGCACCACAGGCTGTGACTCTCCGACTTTGTCCTGGCGAACTCAGATAGACAGTCCGCTGAACGCCCAGACGAGACATGAAAGGACTAAGTCTACACTGACCATGGATCCAGTTAGTTTTGAGAATGAACACTCGTATCTGTGCACAGCGATTTGTGAGTCTGAAAAACTGGAAAAAGTAACTCAGGTGGAGATCTACTGTGAGTAATTTGAGAAAATCTTTGGTTTTATTTTAACTTTGTTTTAAAACAAGTTTTTATGAACGTTGTCTCCATTTTTTTTTACATCTTTAAAAAATTTCATTGAGGTATCTTGGCTTGCAATACCATTAATACTTTTGTTTCATGTTTGCAATGCAACTGCACCACACCCACCACTAGAGTTCCAGTGTTTCTCTACCATGATCCTTCAGTTAAAGGCTATTTTTGAAAGAAACTTTTTATAAAGATATTCATGTTCATGTTTTCAGACATACAGCAGCAAAAAATAAGAACAAAACCTAAAGACAGCTGAACTTGGGTTAGAAACACAAATTCTTGCTTTTTACATCCAACTCTGTCCCAAATATGGTGATTATTGCTAAGACTGTATCTCTTTGGATTATAGTTTTCTTAACCATGAATGAAGATTTATAAAGCTCTTTTTATATTAAAAAATTCAATTTGCTTACTTTTTTATATATCTATTTTGGTCATACTTCTCAATGATTGATGAATTCCATCCTCAAGGAGTTTTCTGTTTATTCCGTTATTGTTTGATGTTTAAAATTAGTTTAAAAACTAAGAAGTTATATAGTTTAGCAATGGGTTTCTGTATAAAAGTTTCTTCATTAAGCATAAGGAAAACTGCAGAAAATTTTTCACTTGTTTGACTTTGGTATCAATAAGCTTATGGTTTTTGTTTGTTTGGTGCCTAGGTGCTAACATTCAGTCACTTAAGCTCAAAGTTGTTTGTATAATGCATTTGACATATGAAAGTAACTGAGTACATCTAAATAAACATTCTACCAAAATGTACCCCAGTCCATTTTCAGTTCAGCAAATAAAGTTAGCAAAAGAACTAAAAAACTAACCAGAAACCAAGCACTTAGTTACAGTGAATGATGGCTGTTCTTTCAAAAATAAAACAAAAATGAATTCCTTGAGGCTGAAGAGAGAAGTATAGACTCTTGCACTGAATGTGACTGACCCAGGTTCAATCTACAGCACCACGTATGGTGTCTCAACAACACACAGGAATGATTCCTGATTCCTGTGCATCTGTGCATGTGCACCATAAGATGTAATCTCAAAACCAAAAAAAAAAAAAAAAAAAAGGAAGGAAAAAAGTGCTTTCTGATCATTTCCTCATGAAGAGATCTTTTATCTATCTTCTATTTGTTCCTTTCTACTGTATTGGAATCAAATTTTACTCAGTAATCATAAAGTGATTCTGCAATAATTCCCATGTGTTGCTAATGCTTCCCAAGGAAGTGCCTTGCAGACTGTTTTTAATTATATTAGTTGTATGTAGAGTTGTGCCTGTTTATGCTTTAGAACTCTTAGAAAGATTCCCATATATACAGGGAAAAGTAGCAAGTTCTTATATTACCTTATAGAAAACTGTGGATTATAGATGGATTTATAACAAAATATTAAAGAAAAAATTATTGGTGGAAAATGAAAAAATACTGTTTTTATTTTTCACATAGCAAAACATTTCCAGTTCCATTTATTTTGCTCACATATGCCAAACAGCTGGAAATTTTAGAAAGAGAAATAAAAACTCTTCTGGTTTTAATTATCTTGCTTGAGTTTTTTTCTTCAAGAATGTAAGACTCACATAATGTTTAATAGCCCCTTCTGTATTCCATGTTTGATTGTAATATTGTTTAGAGTGGGACCTTTATATTCTTTTTTCAAAGACTGTTGAATCTGACCCATTTATTACCACCATGATGATTTGTAGTGAAAGATAACCTTGCAAAGGGAAGCATTGGCTGACAAAGTGTGTTTCCTTGACCCTATTGATTTAATTTAAGTAGATTACCTGTTAGGAAAATTGGGCTGGGCATTTTAGTGACCAAATCAATCTTTAAAATTTTAAATATTGCACATATATATATGTAGGTAAATTTCTATTGGAAATACCATTTCCAGTAGCCAATTATTTAATGTTGTTCTTTTTATTTCTTACTATATCATGACCAAAAATTGTTTTTTACAAAGACATTGCAAGCCTAAATTCCTTATGTGTAAACTCTTATATAATATAATATAAAGCACAGCAGTAGGGCGTTTGCCTTGCACGCAGCCAACATGGCCGACCCGAGTTCGATTCCTCCACCCCTCTCGGAGAGCCTGGCAAGCTACTGAGAGTATCTTGCCTGCACGGCAGAGCCTGGCAAACTCCCCGTGACGTATTCGATATGCCAAACACAGTAACAACAAAGTCTCCAATGGAGACATTACTGGGCCTGCTCAAGCAAATCGATGAACAACGGGAGGGCCTTTAATAACAATATAGAATAGAAATCATGAGTTTAAATCCCATTTACCAGGTGGGAATGCAAACGTTGTGTCCAGGTTTTGATATCTATTACATATGGCCTCTATTTATTAGGGCTATGTGAAGTTAAATCATTTATCATTATTATTAATGGTGATTAACTTATTGAAATATATGATACATGAATAGCACACTGACCAGTTTATACAAGTATTCAATAAACATTAACTTTTCCGCTTTCCTTTGTTTCAATAAGATGCAACTCTTAGTTATATACATAGTACATGTGTATAACTGAAAAACTCTCTAAAAAGAGATCCCAGTTCTCTAACCCATCCAGAACTATACGATAGGCTATTTAAAGACTACATTCTGATATAGTAAGTTTGTTCTATTTTAAATCAGTATGGGAGTGGAACCTGAGTGACTGTGTGGTGGGCAGTTCCTTTGCATGCGCCCTACCCAGGTTTAGTCCCCAGAATCTCATGTGGCCGCCCAACCCCCTCCAAGAGCGATCCCTGAGCACAGAGCCAGGAATAAACAATACAGATAAGTGTGGCCCCAAAACAACAACAAAATAAGTCAATAAGTAAGTCAGTAAGGGGCTTTATAATCATGAACACAAAGTCCACTCATGTATTTATTTGTTTGACCTTTGCAGCTTTCCCTAAGGACCCAGAGATCTCTTTGAGTGGCCCTCTGGAGATTGGGAAGCCAGTCACCGTCACATGTTCGGTTGCTGATGTTTACCCATTTGACAGGCTGGAGATGGAATTAATGAAGGGCAACAAACTCCTGAAGAATCAGGAATTTCTGGACGATATGAATTCAAAGTCTCTGGAAACCAAAAGTTTGGAAGTAACCTTTACCCCTAACAAAGAGGATATTGGAAAATTTCTTGTTTGCCGTGCTAAATTACACATTGATGAAATTGATTCTGAGCTCAGAGAAAGGGAGACCACAAAAAAACTGCAAGTCTATAGTAAGTGCTTGTGTAATATGCTCTAGACTATGAAAGTTTAGTCTTGGATGTACACAGTAATAAATTTCAGCAGTTAAACTCCAGAAGGAACTAATTCTCATTTTTACATTAATGTTATTCACTGAAAAATTATATTTATCAACAGCATAACTAATGAGCAGAACGCTGAATTTAGGTTAGGAGTTTTGTTTAAGTTCTGGTTCTGTTAGCCATGTAAACTTGGATCACTTAGGTCTTTACTGATCTATTAGAGGAGAATACTATCACCAGATTTTGAATAGTAGGAAATAGACTCAAATGATAAAATGTTTTCAGCATATGCAAAAAATTTCACAATATGCCTTGAAGTATCAAAATATAGATATTTTATAAAGTGAGTGTTCTCTGCCTCTGTGTGTATGTTTGTGTGTGTGCATGTGTGTGTGTGTGTATGCACGCTCATATGCTCATACTCATCTGCATTCATGTGTATTGGATGGGAGAGAGAAGATGAGGTTTAATGGTTTCCATATTCCCTAATATTGCCAGGAATATGAAGCAGTCTTGGGTTGCTGGGTAGGGGTTGGGTTATTGTACTTCATTCAAGATGAACATGCTGCATTTTCAGTTATACCATACTTAAAGGAAGCATTTGTCTAGTTGAATATTTAGTTGAAAGAAAATGAGATCGAGGTTTCTTATCAATATTGTGAGAAGAACAGTCAAGATAGAGAAGAACAGTCAAGGATATCATTCTCAGAGAATAAAAAACTTTGAAAGAGAGCTATAATTAATTGAAAGACAGTCCTGTGGAAGGATTTTGATTTATTGTATCCTAGTAGAAGACAGAACTATGACCAATGAGTAAAAATAAGTAACAAAGAAGAAATTTTAGTTCAACAGAGATAAGAAGTGCTAATATTTAGAATAGACAGAACCGTCCAAAAATCAAATGCATTATCTCCACTCATAAGTGTTGTAGCTGACATAGAAGAACATGTGGTGATGATGCTATGGTGGCAGATGGGAAGTCTGGACCACGTTAAGTGTCCCTCTTAAGTTCTGAATATCTGTGGACACTGAAAACACCAATGATCAAAAAAGATTTAGAGGTGGGAGAAATAGGACGGTGGGTAAGGTACTTGTACCACATATGGTCCCCAGTGCGCCTCCAGGAGCGATCACTGAGCACAGGCAGCTGTAGCACCACCCTCTGCAAAACTACTTTTATCAATTACAAATGATAGTGATTTATTTAACGACTTGGTAATTTTTTATACTAGTTTGGCCTAATGAGTTTGCCAAATTCATGAAAGCACATTATACAGTTATAAGAGAAATAGTTTCTACTGTGGCATCGAGATGATGCTAAGCAATTACTTGTGCTCTTCTTTTCCAGTCTCACCCAAGAACACATTCATAGTTGTGAAGCCCCCCGGCAAGCTTCAAGAAGGTGACTCGGTAACAATGACATGTGTCAGCGAAGGTCTACCAGCTCCTCAGCTTTTCTGGAGCAAGAAACTAGAGAATGGGGATATCCAGGTCCTTTCTGAGAACGCAACTCTCACTTTAATTGCTATGAGGGTAGAAGATTCTGGAATTTATATATGTGAAGGAGTTAATCCAGGTGGAAAACACAGAGAAGAGGTGGAATTAATTGTGCATGGTAAGCAGAATGTGAAAAAAAATGATGACACTGTCATTGCTATTTGAGCACTTGTGAAACAGCTTCAGTACCCAAATTTCTGCTTTATGTTTTTTTCTATTCATGACCCATTTGGTTGTCATATCTTATACTTTTGAAGAATTTCTAAGAGATTAATGCATCTTTTCTCATTCTTACCCATCTCTCATCATTGCTTCACTGCCTCATTGAATATTAACTTTGCAACCCTGGTCTCTCCTTCTTTGTACTTTTGATTCCCAAGATAAAGGGCTAGAGAGTTAGTAGAGGGGCTAAGATACTTGCCTTGAATGTGAACTATTGTGAGAAGAACAGTCAAGATAAAGAAGAACAGTCAAGGATATCAATCTCTAAATGTGGTTTATTCCACAGCACCACATATAAGCCCCTCCAAGCAGTGCCAGATGTGATTCCTGAGCACAGATACAAAAGTAATCCCTAAGAACTGCCAGGTATGACCCTCCTGTTACTGTCACTGTCCTCCCGTTGTTCATCGATTTTCTCAAGCGGGCCCAGTAATGTCTCCATCACGAGACTTTGTTGTTACTGTGTTTGGCATATTGAATACATCATGGGTAGCTTGCCAGGCTTTGCCGTGGGGGTGAGATACTCTCAGTAGCTTGCCAGGCTCTCCAAGAGGGGCAGAGGAATTGAACTCGGGTCGGCCATGTTGGCTGCGTGCAAGGCAAACGCCCTACCCGCTGTGCTATCGCTCCAGCCCATGGCCCTCCTAACCCAAATAAAATCAAATGGAGTCCCAAATGGTAGACTATGATAGGTGGTTTATTGTGAAACTGATGCTCCATTCCATATCACCAAATGTCTGTCATATCTACCTCAAAAATGATCTTTAAGGATTACATTTCTCCTTCAATTCTCCTGCCATTGCTTAAGTTTATCATCTCTCAGCTGGACTCTTGCAAGATATTCTTAAACAACAGCATTCATTGCATGCATGCTTGTTTTATATATATTCAGGTGTTTTATATATATTAAACATAATCTTTAAGAAATATATTAAAAAGCAAGTATTTCATATACATTTTGCAGATTAGAGCATGGTCTCTCACAGCATTTTTTGATCATACACCTAGTATATCCCAAGAATTCTATTTTCCGATTAGTATATATATCATCTCATTAGTGAACAAAAATTCAGGTGTAGCACAGTTAAATTTTTGCATAAAGTTAATTAGTGATATTTATTCTTGTTTTAACACAGATGGTCCTATTTTAATCCAAACTCTGTGACTTATCAACTATAGCCAGTTTATGTTTTAAGTCACTAGTTTGCTAACATTCTGTCCCTAAAATAATTCTATGATTATGCATTTATTCAATGAGTCGTAGGAGGGATAGAGCCTAGGGAAATACATTACACTCACTCACTCACTCACACACACACACACACACACACACACACACACACGCATGCACAAGACATATATTTTCCCACTGACTGCCTTCCAGGCCCCAAATTCACATTTCTTAACACAGTTACAAAAAATCTATTTAGGAATACTTTGCAGTCTTATTCCAGTTCCTCTACTCAAATCGTTCCTTCCTCTTGGATTGCCTTGTCCTTATCTTCACCTAGCAAAGTCTTAGCTTAAGCTATCCTTCAAGAACAAACTCAGTTAATTTCCCAAGCAAAACTGGTCATTCCTCTATGTGCACTCAACATTTCTTATAAACATGAAGATACTTCTGTTCAGTTCTGTACATACTATTTAGAAAACTTCACCCATTCAAATCTAGAATTGTGCTTGTTGCTGGGGCTACAGACACAAAAAACTTATGGCACCAGTTGAGGAGATAAGGTTGTCTTGCAATGCAGCTGACCCCAATTGATTCCCAACTCTGCATCTGGTCCCCCAGGTATCACCAGGGGTCACTTAAGAAATAAATAAGGAATGGTCCCTGAGCACTGTGGGGTGTGACTGGAGGAGGGGAAATTAGACAACTTCCTTGAAGGGTATCACACTCTAGAGAAGAAAGACATATAAGTAGTGCACATAAATATTCCTTAGAAAGTTAAAACATGAATCTATTTACATATCTTTCCTTATAACAGCAAGCTTCTTAAAGTTAGAAGCTTGTGTGTGTTATAATAGTTGTATCTAACAAATATGTGGGTGCCTGTCACACAATGAGAAGTGACTAATTGATAAATGGAACAACAAACTATCTAAAAGCTAAATGTAAAAAAAAACTAAATGAGCAACACTAATTTTTAAAATAGGAAGACATGGAATTTCAACTTGAAAGTGTAGGAAAATAAAATCCAAACTCAGTAGAGTTGATTAACCCAGTTTGGTGTTTGGTTACCACTATCAAGAAACCAGTAAAGATATTACACTAATTAGAGCGTATAAAGCTAATCATCCATCCTAGAATAACTCAAGTCCATAATAAGCTTATCTCTTACCACTGTGAGAAGGAAATGTGTTCTGGGTTTGGGGAGGGTTGTTTTGCATTTTGCATCAGAGGATACTAACAATCTTAAGTCTGGAAGAGTGAATTGAGTTTTGAAAGTACTTTTCTGTTTCCTCAGAATGACTCCCAGAGGGGCCACAAGATCCCATGGTAAGATCAGCAGTCACTATAAAGAATGATCTGAGAACTGTTCACAAACAGGAAGTTGTCCTGTTTTAAAGTTCCCTATTCCCACACTTCTATATAAGTAATGTGAACATTCTGCTCATTGTCCTAACTGATACTCTTTCAAAGTCTAATAGCATTACCAGTTTTTTGATGTAACTTTACGAAAGCATTCAATGTGAGGCAACACAATACCACAATTAGACAAATCATACAAGTATCTCCTAACCCAGATGAGAGAGAACCCTGAAAAATGTAAAATTTAGATTATTGATGTATTAAGATTTCTTTCTTCCACCTCTAGCCTGGTGTTGGTAAAGATAATTTAGTGATTTGGGGGTATGGAATCTCATCTGTCACTTCCTGAATTGTCCAGTCATTCCCAGTTTCAGAGGATCAGAGCTCAGTTGTTTTTTATTTGTTTGTTTGCTTTGTTTTGCTTTTGTTCTTTTAGTTTAAAGTTTTTTAATCACTGTGAATTACAGTGTTACAAAGTTACTCAGTATTAAGTTTTAGGCATAAAATGTTCTACCACCAGTTCCCTCACCAGTGTCCACTTCCCTTCACCAATGTCCCTTCACAGTTTCCCTCCTGTCCCCCAGCCCACCTCTAGTGCAGGCACTTTCCCCTTCCCCATTGTCTAGTGCTTCTTTTCCTAGAATCACTAATTTTTTTGTGTCTTTTGCATTTAAAAATATTTTATATTGCATCAACAAATTTTAGAGGTGACTGTTTTATTGTAAGATAAATATTTTTGTCTCTGCCTTCAATGTGATTCTGTATAACTTTCAATGACACATCTATTTTGTGGGCCCAGAAATTCTAAGCACTGGTCCGTTATGGATAGGATATCTAATTAGAAGACTTACTTTTGCAACCTTTATTTTCACCATCTCTCTTGTATCCTATTTTATCTCCATGTGAGGATGACTTACTTTAACTGTAAGCAACTGGAAAGTTGAACTCATGAATTGGCCCCATCTAACTTCAAGTCCTAACTTTCCCATTAGAAAATAGGACCTAGTTATTTAATATTTTTGAGCCTCCATTTCCTTAAGAATAAAAGAAGAAATAAGAGTAGGATGGAGCAGGAAACGGGGAGGGGGGTAAGAAAATGAGGTAGAGGAGGTACTTACTGAGGAGCCATAAAAGAAATAAAAAATGGAGAACTCATAGTACCACTTCAGGAAATTGTTGTCAGGATTAACTGTGATAATATGTATACATATATGTATATATGTATATCTAATTATTCAAGCTTTTGACTATTATTACAGCATTTGATTACAACATGTTAGAGACTAAATTATTATGAAAAGATGCCAAACTCTGTCTTGACACATATTTATTCATATTCATTCTATGAATGAATCAATAGCTTATTTTGAGTTCTTTATTTTAATTTTGTTTTGGGGTTGTTTTTCTGTTTGTTTTATTTGTTTGTTTGGCTACAACATTACTCAGGGCTTACTATTGGCTCTGCTCACAGGGCTTACTTCTGGTGAGCTTGAAGGAGTTGTGGGGTTTCTAGTATGGAATCTGGGTGGGCTGTGTGCAAGGCAAATGCTCAACCTTCTGTACTATCTCTCTGGCCCTTGAGTTTATATGTTTGTTTGACCACACCCAGCACCGCTCAGGGGTTACTCCTGGCTCTGCACTCAGGAACCACTCCCAGCATGCTCCGGACGATATGGGCTTCTGGGTATCAAACACAAGTCAGCCATGAGCAAGGCAAATGCTCTATCTGCTGTACTATCTCTCTGGTCCATCTTGAGTTCATTTTTAGGAGAGTTAATTTCATTCCTGAGCATCCTAAGGTAAAAAGAGCGATTTTCTTCCCGGCACAGATATTAGCTTAAAGGAGGTCAGGGAAAAACAGAAAAGACCATATGTGATGAAAGAAGAAAAGAACCATATCTTCTTTCTGTCCTTTCTTCCCCCAGAGAAGCCGTTTACCACTGAGATCTCCCCTGGGCCCCAGGTTGCTGCACAGATTGGAGACTCACTGGTGTTGACATGTGAGGCCAGAGGCTGCAACTCCCCATCTTTCTCCTGGAGGACTCAAATGGACAGCCCATTGGGTGGAATGGTAACGAGTGAGGGTACCAAGTCCACGCTGACCCTGAGTCCTGTGGGTTTTCAGCATGAACATTCTTACCTGTGCACTGTGACATGTGGACAAAAGAAACTGGAAAAGGGAATCCAGGTGGAACTCTACTGTAAGTGCTTTTCAGAACTGTTGATCCTGATTCTATTGCGGGGTGGGGGGAGATATAATGCAAGTCAGTGCTATACAATGAGATCCATGTGTTTAGAAAGGAAGTTTTATATAGTGGAAAGATCCTAAATCTCTAAGCCAGTACTTCTGATGCAAACTAATTGTGCTCAGTCTTAAGTATATGTTACACATCCACCTGGAATTCCCAGTCTTTATTATGTATCTTGCCAATACTCTTTCATCATACATTTGAACATACTTCATGATTCTTGCTTTCCATCTGGACTATGTGACTTTGTGTGCATGGAAGGCACTGAGGTAACAGTGAGCAAGAAAGAGGGTCAAGAACCATGCCGATATCAGGCTGGGAGTAGTTTTCAACTATCTGGATTGGAGATGAGAACTGAGTCTTTTGTTTGGAAGGCATATTTGGAAAACTTATCAGAATTATGCAGTGAGGGTAGGGAAAAGTGAGGCAATGGGGACAAGAGAAAGGAGAAAAATGAGAATAGGGACTTAGACTTGTATTAAAGAATGATCAGCATCTGGAGCTTAGGTAAAAATCAGGTCCAGGAAATCTTTATGTTGATTTACATTACATACATATACAACAATTTTTATTGCTGCTATTTTTACCTTATAGCAGAGCAGATAGGGCGTTTGCCTTGCACATGGCCAACCCAGGTTCAATTCCTCCACCCCTCTCGGAGAGCCCGGCAAGCTACCGAGATTATCCCGCCCGCGCAACAGAGCCTGGCAAGTTCCCCATGGCATATTCAATATGTCAAAAACAGTAACGACAAGTCTCACAATGGAGACATTACTGGTGCCCGCTCGAGCAAATCGATGAACAATGGGAAGACAGTGCTACCAGTACTACAGAATTCCTAAAAACCTGAAATCGATGAGTTCAACATTGATCAAGTTCTTCAGTTTATACCATATAAAGGAGACAATATGCTAAATAATCACCAGTTTATTTTTAAGAAGATTTTCTTGCCCCTTTTTTACTCAGCAGAACAATTGTGGAGATTTTTCACAAAAAAAACTTACCAAACTTCTGTTATCCCTCAGGAGCTTGTTCAAAATTAGAGTATATCTATAAAGGGATATGACTTTCTCTCAGAAAGGGTAAATTTTATTGTATTATCACATTACCCAGAGTTTAGGATTTGCTGATGTAGGCACATCACCAACAGAAATGAGAATCAGCAGTACTATTGCAATATGGAAATACCAGTGAATACATCACTTCAACACTTTACCTACGGGAAAAATTTTACCATGGCTCTTGAGAATTATTTTAGATTCATTTTTATTGATTTGCCCAAGATAGATTGTAAATAATGTTCTGTAATTTAAAATCTCTTACAGATATTTTTCTTAACTACAAGTATTATGTAAGAAATGTTTAAAACTCATTGCCTAAAGTTGGCTATTAGAAATTGAAATATTAAATTGAGAACTAGTATATGGATCTTGTTTTATATCAGGAGATTCTGTAAAGCCAGGCCAGGACTCTGAGCTCAGAGAAATAGAAATTCAGATATCAGATTAGCAAAGTACAAGATAATTAAGAATAATGAAAGTCTTTCAGTCTCTATAAATTTTATGTTTTCATAGCTATATTAAATAATATTTAATGTTACATAAATAATATTAAAGTATTTAAGTATTATTTAATATTTAGTAACAAATTTAAATTATTAAATATTATTTAATATTTATTAATTAGTTAATTTTTTGTTTAAAAAAATTTTTTAATGACTCACCATGAGAAACAGTTACAGTCTTACAAACGTTTGTGCTTACATTTCAGTCATACAATGATCGAGTACCCATCCCTTCACCAGTGCGCATTCTTCACCACCAATATTCCCAGCATCCCTTCCACCACCCCCACCCCATCCTCCACCCCCCCACCCCTGCCTCTGTGGCAGGCAGATTCCCTTTTACCCTCTCTCTATCCTTTAGGGTTTTGTGGTCTTCAATGCAGATATTAAGCAGCAATCATGTTCAATCTGTAGTCTATTTTCGGCACACATCTCCCATCCGAGCAGGTCCTCCAAGCATCCTTTACTTGGTGGTCCCTTCTCTATCCCATCAGCCTTTTCCCCCAGGATGTGAGGCCGGCTTCCAAGCCGTGGTCCTTATCTAAACTATCCTTGAGCATATATCCTCTACACACTTTTCTGGCTGGAAACAATTTAAATAAATCACTTAACCAGTATGTGTCTTTGAATACCAAGATAATGCATATTAAGGGGGAAGTACATAGCAAATATACAATAGATTGTGGCAAATATAAACAATTGTTAAAGCCTGTAGTTACTAAATAAGATGGTGAAAGTTGATGGCTCCTCAGCATGAAGCTATAACTGTTAACAAGACTGTACCATTAAGATGACAAAAATAAAAAGTATATTATTGCTTGGTGATTTCATGAGTTAAGTATTTTTCAAATTTAAGCATTATGATATATAATTATAAATATTTATACTTAATGTTATTTTTATATCTGCAGTCATTCTAACTCAGATGAGCTAGGGCAGCCATTTGGAGACCTTTACATTTAAGAGATTAATTATTATTGACTACAAGTTATATTTGTAGCCAAATGTCACTTATGAACATCATCTTTCACTTATTTGCAGCATTCCCTAGAGATCCAGAAATTGAACTGAGTGATCTACTAGTGACTGGCAATACAGTCACTGTAAGCTGCAAGGTTCAGGATGTATATCCTTCAGATCGGTTAGAGATTCAACTACTGAAGGGGGAGAGAATTATGAAGAATATAAACTTTTTTGAAGACATAGATAAGAAATCTCTAGAGACCAAGAGTTTGGACATAACCTTCACTCCTTCCATGGAAGATACTGGAAAAGTTCTTGTGTGTCTGGCTAAGTTAGAGATTGATGAAATGGAGTTTGAACCCAAACAAAGGCAAAGTATACACACACTTTCTGTTAATGGTAAGTATATGCCTGATGAATACACAAGTTAATATTAATTTCTTTATTAGAGTGATAGACAATAGTTATCATGAGGTTAATAGTTAAACAATTTGGAGGGAATTCCCTTAAATTTTGAAAGAACAATTTTAAAAACAAATTAACCCAACACTTAATAATGCCTATCTTCCTATAATTCCATAAATTGGGTATTTGAGAAGGGGTCAGGTGGGCAGTTCATATATTCAAATATGGTATCAGATGAACTCACCAGTGAGCCTTCACTAAGTTGGTTGATAAGAGAAGATACCAAATCCCAGTTTTCTTCCTCTCAGGGCCTTCTCTGGGGTATTCAAAACTCCCCCTTTTTTTACTGTATCTTACCACATGAAATATAGTCTACATTTAGTCACTAGAGAACATTTTTTGGAGAAAGTTAATAATAAAATCAGACTATTATGTCCAGAGATTTGCCCTCTTCTTCCTTGTTACACTGATTAAAATGAGTCACATGATTAGCTACAAGGAGTGAAAAAATAGGCTCCACCTTTTCATAGGAAAGTCATATAATGTGTGGCCATATTTAATTGTACCATGAATGCCAAGGAAAACTATTATTGGTTATTTTTTCTTTATTTATTATTATTTTATTTTAATGAATTGCTGTGAGATACAGTTACAGGCTTACAAACTTTCATGATTGCGTTTCAGTCAAACAATGTTCAAGTACCCATCCCTTCACCAGTGCCCATTCTCCACCACCAATGTTCCCAGTATCTCTCCCCCGGCCCCCACCCCTTCCCACCTCCTGCCTCTGTGGCAGGCAAATTCCCTCTTACTCTCTCTGTCCTTTTGTGTGTTATGGTTTCCAATACAGGTATCAAGTGGCCATTATGTTTGGTCCATAGTCTACTTTCAGCACACATCTACTATCCCAAGCGATCCTTCCAACCATCATTTACTTAGTGCTCCTTTCTCCAGCTACCTTTTCCCCCAGAGCATGAGAACGGCTTCCAAGTCGTGGGGCAATCCTCCTAAACCTTATCTCTACTGTCCTTAGGTGTAAGGTAAGGTAAGGTAAAGGCCCTCCCGTTGATCGTCGATTTGCTCGAGCGGGCCCAGTAACGTCTCCATTGGAGACTTTGTCGTTACTGTGTCTGGCATATCAAATACTCTCGGTAGCTAGTCTCCTATTATGTTACTTTATATTCCACAGATGAGTGCAGTCATTCTATGTCTATCCCTCTCTTTCTGGCTCATTTCACTTAGCATGATACTCTCTGTTAATCCACTTACATGCAAATTTCATGATTTCATTTTTTTCTAATAGCTGCATAGTATTCCATTGTGTAGATATACCAAAGTTTCTTTAACCAGTCATCTGTTCTCGGACTTGGGTTTTCTCCAGATTCTGGCTATTGTAAATAATGCTGCCATAAACATACAAGTACAAATGTCATTTATACTGTACTTTTTTGCATATTGGGATATATTCCCAGAAGTGGTATTGCTGGGTCAAATGGAACCTCAATTTCTAGTTTTTTGAGAAACATCCATATTGTTTTCCAAAAGGGCTGGACTAGTTGGAATTCCCACCAGCAGTGAAGGAGAGTCCCTTTCTCCCCTCTTCCATGCCAACACCCGTTGTTTTTGTTCTTTCGGATATGTGCCAGCCTCTGTGGTGTGAGATGACATCTCACAGTTGTTTTGATCTGCATCTCCCTGATAAAGAACATTTTATCATGTGCCTTTTGGTCATCTATTCTTTGGTAACAAGAGCTACTAAACAGATTTAAGCAGGACTTAGTTTCATTAGGCATTGATGATGTGCTTATATTCTGTTATTCTGGATCTCTTAACATAAATGGGGATGGAAACATCCCTTATCAATATGTATAAACTGTTATAACCCACTGAATCCACAGCCCAGTTTTGAAATATTACCAAAACTTGTCAGAACTTGGGGTAGTAGAGGTCAACTTAGTTAAGTGTTCCTATCTTTTCAGTTCCTCCCAAGGATATGAACATCTTGGTGAGACCCTCTTCCATCCTGGAGGAAGGTAGTTCTGTGAATATGACATGCTCTAGTGATGGATTTCCAGCTCCAAAAGTCCTGTGGAGCAGGCAGCTAAGTAATGGAAATCTACAGCCTCTTTCAGAGAATACAACTGTCACCTTGATTTCTGCAAAAATGGAAGATTCCGGTATTTATGTGTGTGAAGGGTTTTACCCAGCTGGAATTAGCAGAAAAGAAATAGAATTAATTGTCCAAGGTGAGATAGCTGTTATTAATGAGTTACTAATTCTGTTATAATTTTTGTTGTTTTATTGGTTCTGAATAATGTCCTCTTGGTAAGAAAAATTGTTATTAAAAGACACACTGAGGGCTTTGAATTGTGCATGATGGTATGCTATATATCCATGGAAAAATGCTGGCATGTCCTTTCTTATGAGTCATTCCAAATGCCTCAGCCTGAAATTCTTTTAACTTTAAATTGAGATATTACGTTCAGAAACTGCATCATGAGCTTACTACACATCTAAGGCAGAGGTTATGGCATTGTAATAAAGATAGCAAGAGATATATATGTGTCTGAATAACTTTTAGGATTCAAACCAATTCTAGAAGAATTGGATTGCTAACGTTAATCTCACCAGAGGACTGGTAGCATTTGCTTACAACCCTTTGAAAACACTTAAGTCTTGTAAATTTCTGAGATTAAGAGTAGCCTTGACATTGCCCTCTGGTTCATCAATTCAATAGCACAGAATCACTAGAATAGATTATATTGTCAGATGCAAGCCATTTTCTCTAGGAAGGAAAGCCAATAACGAAAACAGAACTTTTCCTAGTTGACAGGTTGAAGTTCTAAGTAGCTTAACAAAAAACCATGTAGTGATCAATTTGAGTTTTCCTCTGTACTTTTCCTTTGAAGGTTCCAATTCTTTTCTTACACTGCAGGTATCATTTCTCTCTTACCTGCGGTTATTATTTCCACAAAGGTATTCCAAAATTTCTTTTTATCTCTTCTCAATGATTATTTATTTATTTATTCGCTTTTTGGGTCACACTTGGCGCTGCTCAGGGGTTACTCCTGGCTCTCTACTCAGGAATCACTCCTGGCGGTGCTCAGGGGACCATATGGGATTCTGGGAATCGAACCTGGATCGGCCACATGCAAGGCAAACGCCTTACCCGCCCTGTGAATGGTAATTTATAAATTTGTAAAGGAAGAACCTTAGAAAATTCATCCACTATCTTAAAGAAAGCACTTAGGATGAATGTCATGATACTGTAGCTCTAATTGGAGAAGAATCATCAGTTATATCACAAAAGAGATGAATTTAGCACGAATTTCACATAAAATGGGGATGTGGCTCCACTTTTCAGACTGTGTACTAATGAGCAATATGTCAGGTTCTTAGTCCAGGCACTTACATCTAGTAAATGATATTTGTGGTTGATAATGATAGTAGGAAAGTCATCTCTACACAGTTTAATTTTTTTAATCTGGGAGGATTCATCTTTAAACCCAGAGTCCTGTAAAGATCTTTGTTCCTCAAGAAATTTTTTTTTTGCATAACACCAAAAAATGTTCCATTCCACATTTGAATTCTTTGGCTAGAATTAGAGCAGAACTATATTAAGGAATGCAAGAAAAATGAAGGCGTGTCTTGTCTCACTTTAAAAAAGTGATCATTTGGGTGTGAGGATGGAGGATGTGGTTAAATGGTACAGAAACACCTTACATGTGTGAGACCAGGGGTTCCATTCTTGGCTCCACAAAACAAATATATGTATATATAATTATAAGCATAATTATACATAATATATATGTCAAATCAATCTAGTAAATGCTTGATGTCTTTAATTAGTCTTTCAAAAAGTTAATGCCTATATTAAATACACATAACTCTCTGACAGCCATTTTTCATGGAATTAAAATTAATATAGAATGGACTTATATTTCACTCAATCTGACGTTCTTTTTAAATTGTCTTTGCAGTTGCTCCAAAAGACATACAACTTACAGCTTTTCCATCTGAAAGTGTCAAGGAAGGAGACACAGTAATTATCTCCTGTACATGTGGAAATATTCCTAAAACTTGGATCATCTTGAAGAAAAAAGCAGAGACGGGAGACACTGTGCTAAAGTCTAAAGATGGTGCATATACTATCCACAAAGCCCAGTTAGGAGATGCAGGAGTGTACGAATGTGAATCTAAAAATGAGGTTGGCTTGCAGTTAAGGAGTCTAACACTTGATGTTAAAGGTAACTTGTTTGGGGTATATTTTTAAATATAAGTCAATGGTTTGGCAGACTGTAAAAAGTTTCTAGGGTTGGGTGAATAAGTTGGCAAAATGAAACTTAATTCTATGCTATTATGGTTATTTCTTAATGCTCTTTAAAATAATCATATACAGCTGTTCTATCCTATGAGTTTAGCCAGAGAGTTGACATCAATCTTTGATGATTGCAGAGTTCCCACTTGCTTTCTCAAAGTTGATTATTCATCATTGGTTTCTGAGGTATTGCATTTCCTTAGCGTTTAAACACAATTTTGAAATTTTTCCTTAGGGATTATAAGGAAAGTAAAGTAGTAAGATTAATAAATGGAAAAAGAAAGGTCTATCCTTTTCCCTTCCTACAAGATGAGAACTACACTCTGAAAATGGAATGACTACATATTTTCTAGATTAACTTGTTTCAGAGAATAATCAATAATGACAACCTTGGTGCTAAATAATAGAATAGACCATCTTCTTAAAAATCCAAGTTCCTCACAGGGGATTGCCCTGCCACAGAGACAGGGGGGATGGGGGGATGGGGGTGGGAGGGATATTATCCATGGTGGTGGAAGATGGGCACTGGTGGAGGGATGGGTATCTGATCATTGTATGATTGAAACCAAAGAAAAAAAAATTGTAAATCTACAACTTTAAAAAAAATAAAATAAAATAAAGGGGAAAAAAAAGTATGAAAAAAAAAGAGGTACTATGATCTATATAAGGGAGATTTCAGGGCTCTCTGGGGGGACACGTGCTTCAGAGAACCCGGGAAGATGGGGCTGAGGACAGAAGCTGAGAGAACAAAGGTGCACGTGCTTGAGAGATCCTGGGGCCTCCATGACATACATCTCTTCCATGTAATAAACTGCTACTAAGACCAAAAAAAAAAAAAATCCAAGTTCCTGGGGCTAGAGCAGTAGCACAGTGGGTAGGGCGTTTGCCTTGCACGCAGCCAACCTAGGTTCGATTCCCAGCATCCCATATGGTCCCCTGAGCACCGCCAAGAGTAATTCCTGAGTGCATGAACCAGGTGTAACTCCTGTGCATCGCCGGGTGTGACCCAAAAAGCAAAAAAAAAAAAAAAATCCAAGTTCCTTAGCATCTTCATTCCGATGGAGAGAGTCAGGGGGAAATAGCCTCAGAGAAAGTTCAGAATCTCTTTGTCTCCTAATTCCTCTAATATATAAATAATAGGATCTGTTGACTGTATTGGAGAAAAACAAATATGTCAAATTTTATTAAACAGTTTTCCACTCCTTGCAAGAAAGTGAGCTTCCATTGTATATTCAAAGCCATACTTGGAATTAACTAATAGTAAACTGTAAACTAATGAAACTCTTAATAGCCTCTGGCATTTTGTGGTACATACTATATACAATGGACTACTCAGCTATAAGAAAAGATAGTCTTCCAACTTGCTGCTATGTAGATAGCTCTGGAAAGTATTATGCTGTGTGAAGTTAATCAGAAAGAAAGAGAAACCACAAAATGATCTCTCATGTGTGTGGGATATAAAGAAATTTAATAGAGGTATGAAACATGCCAAAAGGTGAAAAAAATCAAAATTGATCCCCAGAAAGAAGCTTACCACAGGGAATTTGATGCAGGATGGTTAGGAGTGACCAGGATGAGAGGGGACTGTGTGACAGTAGTAGAGGGAGATGACACTCTAGTGGAGCATGTGGTAATGGATTGTGTTATGTATAAAACCCAATCATTAACAGTATTGTAAACTACCGTGCCTAAAATAAATTTAAAATTTAAAAAGAAATTATTAAATATTTTACAGAAAAGTAGAACTTAGATCAGAAAACCAGTAAACTTTTTTACTTATCTGGTTATATTTCTAAAGATTGCAAATTTTACCATACATTTTCTATTATCTCATCAAAGCACAATTATATTAACTCATTCATCTAGAAACGTTAAAGAAAGGAGAAATATCACCACTGCATATACAATTTTCAGTCATTTGTCTGCAGTGATTATCCTGAAAAGAATTGGTCTAGTCAATGAAGTGACTATCAAAAATGGAACAAAATTTAAAAAATGGAAAATCTATCTTTTTAAGTTTCATCTTTCTCAAAATGATACTGGGATGTATATATTATCAATATTTCCAATGACTTTGGGGTTGATTTCTGGACTAAACTCTGTTATGAGTGGGTTTAAATTCATACCTTTCTATTTTCTTTAACCCTTGATGCCTCCTGGCCAGCTTTACTTAGTCTTAGCTCAAGGAAACCAGACTTAGAACATTTTTATAGTTCTATTTGTACTTAATGATTATTATTAAAAGTCATATAAATTCTTCTCCATTTAAAATTATTTTCCATGTATTGTTGTCTTTTCTAACATCTTTGTGAAATATTTGTCATTTTCACTCATCGTATCTAGCAAGAGAAAGTAGAAAATGAGGCAATAGTCGTCATATTTACTTTGAAGTGATTTTTTAACTTCAACGAGTTAAAAAAAATTTACTTCCCGGAATTTGATTCTTTTCTACTTGGTTGACCATCATTGATTAGAAATCATTAGAAGAATATGATAATTATCAAAGTCAAATAATTTATTCCTTCTAATACGAAGACAAATTATATGCCACTTAATATGGCATGTATTTATATGTGCCAAATAAAAACTTAATATATGCCACCAGATATATGGCTTACATGGAAGAGCACTTGATGCCTTGTACTTATGAGGGCCAATTTCTGGTACTCAGCACCACACCACCTGGAGTGTCCACCACAATAATAATAACAACAACAACAACAAAAGGAAGAAGCATAATAGTTACTTAATGGTACGAACACTTAAGGAGAGAGGGAATAAATGCCATGCTATCCCCCTCAGATACACTTCATATATTAAATAGTATTTCAACTGTCATATAAGTAAGAGTAATGAATTTTAAAGGTTTTGTTTACTGTTGTCTTCTTCACCCAACTTACAAAGAATGAAATAGAAGGAAGGATATAGAAACAAAAATGTGCATTACTATTCAGAAAAATATTGTTTGAGGACCAACTACTCCAAACAGTGAGCGTGGTACTAATTCTCAATGTTGAATCAAATAGAAAGTAGATATGTCTTTATCTAATTAAGAATCTGTAGGAGGAAACCAAATTTAATAATCGTATAAATGAATGTTTGATTACAAGTTGTGATAGGAGCCATAAAAGGAATGTACAGGGGATGTAAAATGTTTATTAGAATTCCTAATTTAGGTTGCTGGAAATCTGGGCCAGAAAATAACATATACTCTAAATAACATTTAAGCTAAAACATAGTACTATCTAAATGATATCAGTCTACCAAGTGATAAGGTTTTGAAGAGAAATAACAAAGATCCCTTACTTCAGTGGTACAAAACGTAAATGTTGCCATTTTTGCAAAATCCGTTGAAAATAATTCTTTCATTTACAATCATATATGGTATTTTATTATAATCATCAGTCTAGATGTTTCAAGAATTTTCTTGGAGAACTAGTTATTTCAGTTCATGTTGACCAGAGTCCAGATCTTCAGTATATATTTACATTTCCTCAAGCAAACACACCTCTCTAGTTTCTGCTTTTGTAAGCAAATATCCTCCTACCTTCCATGCTATCTCCTTTAGATGTCCAACACTCCCCTGCCACTCCCCCCACATTTAGAAGTTTCCCCCTTCCATTGTATAATAGCACCTGAATCTATTTGAATCCAAGTTTGTGGACATCAGCAATTATATCTTTGGCTGCACCATGACCATAGAAACTACTAACTCACTTTCTAACTCAGAGAAACAAGCATTTAGGATTCTGCTGGTTCTTGTCGCTACTTGATTCACTTGCTTTTTAGATAATTAGTTGCTCTTTAAAAATAAAACATGTGACAGTTTTTTTTTTATTTAAGACATTAATCACATCCATTTTGTTATTTTCCAGGGAAAGAAATTAAGGAGTACTTTTCTCCTGAGCTTCTTGTGCTCTATTGTGCATCCTCTTTAATAATACCTGCCATTGGAATGATCATTTATCTTGCAAGAAAAGCCAACATGAAAGGGTCCTATAGTCTTGTAGAAGCACAGAAATCAAAAGTATAGTTAATATTTGAAATGTTCAACCAGAGACACTACTATCAGTTCAAATACATACTATCACTCATCATTCCATGAGGACAACAGTCTGAGAGCCCTGACTTGAAAGAATACAGAGAACTATTGAAAAGAAATTGCTGCCTACGCTCCTTGCGGTGAGCAAGAAATCAAAAAAAGAACTTTCTGCCTAAACAGTAGAGACAACCATTGATATGTAATGACTGGAGTAGTTTCTTCACATGTACATACAATAACATGATCTGTATATATGTAAAATAAAATTATGTCATAGCAATATTACTTTGAACAGCAGCACTCTATATTCATATCTAAAGTAGTGTTGCCTGAACAGATTATTATAACTTAATGAATATTATGAAAATTTAACATTAATATTGACTGGCAGTTGACCTAGGTCATCTTTTTAATATCTTACTTAACAAAATGTTATTCCTATGAAGTTATTGAAAAAATCTTGTGTTTTCTAAAAGTGCCACAATTTGATATTTTAATAGGAAAATTATAAACCAAGAAAGCACTGGATTGATTTTCAGGTACGAAACACTTCAACCTTTGGAATAATGGTTGACTGGATTTATCCAAATGGTACTGACATGGTACAGAGATATTTTATGATGTTTATTCATTAGCTTTGGGTAACTTTCTGAATGTGGTTTAAAAATGCAGCTTCCTTTGATCTTCTCTTATAAATGTTTAGCTTTTTTATTTAGTAAAATGATAATTTCTGAAATTGAGAGTTGTATGTTTATTTATTATAGTTCATCCTCTTTAATAATTTTAGCTTCTTATGAAATGCAAAGCACAAAGAAAAGTTAAAGCCAACAGTAATAATTAGATATCCAAACTGTAGTTCTCAGACTACTTTATCAAAACAACTACTGGAACGCAATAAAAATTTAGATTTCTGGGATTGGACAGATTGTACAGAGGTTAACACATTAGCCTAGGACATGGATAACTCCCCTTTGGTCCTCAGCACTATGTATGATTTACCAAGAAGCACCAGGAGTGATCCTTGAGTACTGAACCAGGAGTAAACACTGAGAACTGATGAATGGGGTCCAAAAAGAAAACAAAAGAATCCAAATTTCTTGGTACCATTATAAGCCATCTGCTCTTCCTTTTGATTCTGTTATAAAAAGAATTTAATATAGAATACATTAAAAGTGTGAATAGAGATGCTTACACGTTAAAGGGCAGAAATGAACACAATATGTCCATACCAAGACTAAGAGATAGAGAATTATTCTCTTCACTCACTCACCACAACTCTCCTACAAGGCAGAACCAATATCTTGAACTATCTATCGACCATTTCCTTATTTCTTTGGAGGTTTATGTCTATATACATAGCCCTAGTTAAAATACCATTTAGTTGTGCCAAGTTTTGATTGTTTTATATAGATATAGCACTGTAGCACTGTCCTCCCGTTTGTTCATTGTTTTGCTCAAGTGGGCATGTTGTTACATGTTGTGAGACATGTTGTTACTGTTTTTGGCATATCGAATACACCATGGAGAGCTTGCCAGGCTCTGTCATGTGGGCAGGATACTTTCAGTGGCTTGTCTGGCTCTCCGAGAGGGACAGAGGAATCGAACCCGGGTTGGCCGCGTGCAAGGCAAACGTGCTATCCACTATGATATCGCTCCAGCCCTATATATATATATAATCAAATGGTATGGCAGATTAATGACATATCCCACTCAAAAATATGTTTTTTCCATAATTCACCCCTACTGCATATGGCCTTGTATCATGAATTTTTGTTACTCTATTAAGCATTTAATTATAATTTTTGTCACAGTTCACTTACCTATTTAAATATGGATAATTGGGCTGTTTTCATTTTTTAATATAATGCATAAAGATTATAGAAGTGTTGTTTTACATGTTCCTTGTAAGTGTGAGAATTAGCTTAGATGGGGTTAGATAGAGTACAGGAATTAAGAATCTTGCTTTATAAGCAGCCAACTACAATTTTACCCCCACCACACTGTGGTCTCCTGAGCACCACCAGGCGTGACTCTGAGTACAGATCAGGGAATATTTCCTAAATTTCACTGGGTGTGTCCCAAATTCCCCACCACCTCAAAGGAATTAGCTTAGAGTGTAATGTAATCATTTCTCCAGAGTATACACGTGCTAATGAAATTGCTGGATCATGGGAAGTATACATGCTGAGGTTAAGAGGCAAAACCAAACTAATTTCTGGTGGCTGAATTAAGTGTGATTTTCATATGCAGTAGAAAAGACTTCACATTAACAAAACAGCTATTTGAAATTGGGTACTGGCCAAATTGTCTGCCTCTTAAATTTTTACTTTTCCACCATGAATGGAATATTTTCCAGGGGCAAATCTTGGGGCATAATATGAGTATCCATTAAAGTCATTAAAATAGTGATCATATTAAGTAAATTTTCAGACCACAATTCTAAGAAGGAAGAAATTATATATATATGATAAATATATTAAAATCCAGGAAAATTTCTAACATTTAAAACTGATCAACATACTGTTAAACACACAATGGACCATGCTGGAAACCAATAAAGGAAATAAATACTCTTCAAAATGAAGAACAATGAAAAATAAAGAGCACATTGATTCACAGCACATTGAATCTATAAATTGCTTCAGGTAAAATGGCTATTCTGACAATATTATTTTTCAAGTCCATGGGTATGAGATGACTTTTAATTTTAACTTTTAAGAGGAAAATAATTTGGCCAGTACCCAATCAAAAATGATCAGAATCTATGGAACAAAGTAAAAGCAGTACTAAGGATGACATCCATAGCAAAATAAGCCACACTAGGAAATACTAAGAAGTCAAGGAAATTATTTTACAGTTTGAAAAACTAGAGAAAGAGTAAGTAAATCCCAAAATAGAAGAAATAAAACAATAAAAAAAATCAGGGGATGAGAGGGGGTCCAGGTAAAATAGTGAATTTAGCAAGTCATTATAAATCATGCCTACCAGAAAGGTATCCAGTCAAAATAGGTAATGAGATGTCTGGGGAGGGACCAGAACCAAGTACTTAAACTATACAGTAAATTTTTTAAGCATCACAACTTTGTATGGAAACCTTTCATAAAATTCTTAAAAACACACAAAAGTAATAAAGTAATAAAGAAAAGGACATATATTTACAAATAATAAATTAAAGGAGGGGGAAAATTTAAAGCATCCCACTTATAATCCCCTCAAAGAAAGACAAAAAACCTGGGATTAAATTTAACAGATGAATGAGAAGAAACATTATACATTGAAGCTGTAGGGAAAGGAATAGAAAACACAAAATTAAAAGTTATCTCATATCCATGGACTTGAAAAATAATTTTGTCAGAATAGCCATTTTACCTGAAGCAATTTATAGATTCAATGTGCTGTGTTAGTGAGATAGGTAAATCTCTAGTGAGACAGGTGCTGTATTAGTGAGGCAGGTAAGTCTTCTACCTCAACAATAGTTGCTAGATCTACTGAAGATTTACCTGATTCACCTAGTCTTTAAAAAGGTTATGATATTTGTCGGACAGTGTTTTCAATTTCTTTTTCTAACTGATTTTACAATGAAGCATAGACACATGCTAGGGCTTTCCCTCCCAGGTATATATCCTTCATATTGATTATAAATTTGAACATAGATCTTATTTATTTTCCCAGTGTTTTAGTGGGAAGAAGTAAAGGGCTGTTTTGAGAAGGTATATCAACGCTTTCAAGGTATTGGTAAGGTTTCATTTTCTTCTTAGTTCAACCATATTATGATTTTCTGAGAAATGGACTCACATCACATCACTCCTTTCAGTACTGAATTTTTTTTTAATTTATAAGACTGGAAAGTTTATCAAAACCTACTTTAATAGTATAGTAATCAAAAAACAAACAAACAAACACTGTCCTCCCGTTGTTCATAGAGTTGCTCGAGCGGGCCCAGTAACGTCTCCATTGGAGACTTTGTTGTTACTGTGTTTGGCATATTGAATACATCACGGGTAGCTTGCCAGGCTCTGCCAATAGTAATCAAACCAAGACCAATAAATAAATTTGAAAAAAATTCATGACATTCTTGTAACCATTACCATCACTTTTCCTGTTCTTAATGAAGTATATAGGAAAATAAAATAAAATAAAACAAAACTCAAATTTGTTTACAAAGAAAGACATTCAGCAAGTGGTCTAACACAGAAAGTTGTTATTTTTTTTCCTTTTGGCTTTATATATTAAATGGTTACAAATGTCATTTTTGTTCTGGTAATTGCAGATTTGGGTAAAATGCCAAAATCAATTGAAGTGATCATCAAAATTACTGATAAAAGTAATTATTGCATGTAGAAGTAGGTATCTATAGTATGAAGAAATATTTGGGACCATTTTTAAAGTCCAGTTATCAGAATTTTTTTCTATGATGAATATAAGTCAGATTAGTCAGAGAACTTTTACCCAAACAAGGGAACAAAGTGGAAAATGAGAATTTATAATTGTGGATACTATTAATGCTTTAGGGCATTCTAGTAAAAATAATCTCAAACAACATTTTGTGATAGAAAATGTTTCAAATACCTTGCTCCGCATTATAAGAAGAATAATACTTGTTGTCAAATATGTCATAATTCAAGTGAAAATGAATACATTTATAGAAATAAAAACTGAAAGAAAAAATAACTCTGGACAGGAAATTGTACAAAGGATTCAGTCATTTTCACAAAGAAAGTGTATCTGAGTTGTGTCATAAAATCAGTGGATACGATGTAGAAAAGACCCTATGAGGACGGGCAGATATTTAAATACAAGGGGAAAGAATCAGCATAGGATTGGCAGGAGTAAAGTCTTAACACTTCTGTGTAGAAAAGAGCAATTTGGTCCATTTGGTAAAAACATGGAGGAGTGTAAAAGTGCAGTAAGAACTAAAGGTTAAAAAGTGAATCAGAACAAACCGTGGCAGTTTTTGAATACCAGACTAGGGCGTTGGGACTTTTTTCAAAAGTCAGAGCCATTGGAGGGGACTAACAGGGCTACGTAAGATTGACACTGTATGTTTGTCTAATGTTTTCTATCTGTACTGTTTCCCCAACTATTCCTATACACTTTTTTTTCCAGCTCACTGCTTTTATCGATATGTTCTTTCTGGCATTTTAGTCCCAGGGATGCCATGTTAGAGGGAAATAGAACAACTTTGTTTATGCTATACAAGGATACAATAGAACATCCTTTAGGTAGTAATGTTGGAATATTATTTATCTGCAAAAATTATATTTTACAAATATCTTTTTGGCCTGAAGAAATTCCCAGGCTTTGATCACTAGTGATATAATGGATTAATAAAAACAGAATTAAATTTGTCCATAAAACATGAAAGCATCATGAAATTATGAATGCTGCTTGTCTATATGCATGTATTCAGAGAGGAAAAGTGTTAATAATAGTGGTACTATGTGAATTTTAATTTTCTTATTTATACCATTCTCCATTTTCCACATAAATTACTGCAGTTATAATTAGAAGTCATTTTCTCATGTATTAATGGCAGTAATACGACTTCAAACAAAAACCAACTAAAAATAGCATTCTACCTGACCTTGAATCTTGCAATTCTCCAAGTCCTATAAATACGCAGGGCCTGGAGTACCAGACAGGGCATGAGATGGCTGCTTTGGCTCTCTGAGTATTTGGATGCTTTTTGTCTTAGAACAAAAAAGAAAGAAAAGCACCGAACGACCTTTCATCACTAAGATGCCTCTGGAATTTCTAAATAAGGCTTTGGAGGGAGAGAAGATGACATGAAGTGCCTGCACATTATCACTCTACACCCTCTTCTGGGGCGTGTAGAGAGAAAGGACTCAACCCCCTCTGCCTAATGAAAATGTCAAATGAAGGGAGACACTGAGCTCAAAGCCTCTACAGGGGCTCACCTGCTCTCCTGACATCATAGCTGTCCAGTCCCCTGCTCCGCTTCATGCAAATTTTAGCAAGATGCCTCAACAAACAATTGCTCGCTCCTATACGGGCTTGCATATTCCGCTACTGTGGAATCTGATCATATTTATGCATATAAGGAAGAATTTAAGGAAATCTTGAGGAAGGAGAAAGTTTGACATATCATTATTGTAAATCTCAGTGTTTGGTAACTTATTATCTATTCAGTTGATTTGCTCAGAAATATTCAGTTAAGTAGCTCTGGGTTTTTTTTTTCCTGTCTTTGACAGAATTATTCAACTATCTCTCTTCCACATTCTTATTCCTGCTTACTCAAGGCAGCATCTTGGTCTTTCTTTTTGCCATGCCAAGGGAACATCGACTCCTCCAGGATTTCTCTGAATGCCTTTAGTCCGAAGTTTTCAAACTTTTTAAACAAATTAAAGAACCTTTAGGACTTTTTCAAAGGGAGTCTTTTAGGATGGAGAGATAGCATGAGTGGTAGAACACAAGCCTTACCTCTATCACTACTCTCTGCACGGTCTGTAGGGTCTGAACTGCCAGACTTTAGCCTCCCTGGATCACCCCAGCACTGAACCAGGATCAAGATTTTGTTTTTTTGTGCACCATCCATGCTGCTCAGTAATCTCTCCTGACAGTGCTCAGGATCGTGTGTGGTATCAAGTACTGACTCCAGGTAGGTGTATGCAAAGCAAGAAACTGACTCATTTTCTTTCCAGCCAATGGTCAATTATTTTTTAAATCTGGGGTGGGGAGCAGTACAGATTGTGTGCTTGCCTTGCATACAGCTGACCCAGATTTAATCCCTGATATCCATATGATCTCCCAAGCACCACAAGGAGCGACTCTTAAGTAAGGAGCCAGGGAAATCCCCAAGCATCGCAAGGTGTGGCCCAAAAATTTTTTTTGTAGGTACTGAAAAAATAAAGAAAAAAAGTGACCAGTAGCAAGTGAGAAAATTCTAGAGAAATAGATCTTTAGTTTTCCTCTGCTATCCCCATTTTTTTTTTTTTTTGCTTTTTGGGTCACACCTGGTGATGCACAGGGGTTGCTCCTGGATCTGCACTCAGGAGTTACTCCTGGCGGTGCTCAGGGGACCATATGGGATGCTGGGAATTGAACCCGGGTCGGCCGCGTGCAAGGCAAATGCCCTACCTGCTGTGCTATCACTCCAGCCCCTATACCATTTATTTTTCAGGGGAAATTCTCTCTCCCTCTCTCTCTCTCTCTCTCTCTCTCTTTCCCTCTCTCCCCCCGTCTCTCTCTCTCTCCCTCCCAAGTCCTTCAGTTAAAAAAGCACAAACAGTTTATTCTTTTTCTTTCTTTTTTTGTTCCATTCTTTTTCAACCTGTAACTAATGCTTAGACCAACAAGAAATAAAAACTTAGAGTAGTTTTGAAGCTTCTTTGTTAGTGGTCCCACTATTTCAGTGTTTCTGTTTCTGGTTTGTAAATATTTTTCAGGCCAATCAAAGCTGAGGCACAGATTCTTGTATCTGGCACATTTTCCATACAGGACTTGACTCAGAATTTACTGCATGCTTATCCTGGATTAAGTGATTTGCATTATTTTATTTAATACTCATAACAATCCAGCTAAGTATCATTATCTGACAGATAGTAAAACAGAACTAGAATTACTTATGGGATTTTCCCAGAGTCAGTGAGAGATGGAGGCTATTGGTTGACCACAGTTTGTCTAATTCCAGAATGTTCACTGTTGTTGTCTATGAAGTACAGCTTCTAATTTGTGTACATGAAATAGACTTCCAAAGGCTTAGATGTCTTTGAAGATCAGATGGCAAATACTCTTAAAAAAGGAATTTATCTTGCATCCTAAGTTTGCTACAGGAAGGAATAAGGGCTGATAATATTGTCCAGATAAGGTTTTGCTGTGCATTCATCTGAAGAATATAAGAATCCCAGAGTACTTATATAAATATCCAGGATATTTAGAACTGGACCCTTATCTGTTGAGTTTGAAAGAAACATATGGGTTACTATGTTTAAACAGCCATCTGCCATCATGAGCACATTTTTGAGGAAATTGTCTTGAACCAAAAGTATTGCACATGTTTGATCTTTATGTATATTTATATTTTTTAATCTAGAAATTTTGAACAAAAGGGATAAAGAGCAACAAGAAAGAAATAAAAATGTTAAAAAAATCTCTGTAAATGGCAAATTTATGCTCTAAGGTGTTCTTGAACTAGAGAGACAAAGACAGAAACATTAGCAGGTCAGGGATATTGCTCAGTGGTACAGAATACACCTTGCCTGTGTGGGAGGATGGAGGAGAGAAAAAGATACAGCAATAGTCAGAGACGAAGAGAGACTGAGAGAGAGGGAGGGGTTAGAGGGAGAGAGAGAATGAGGGTTATTGCACAGGACAAACAAAATGAACCATAAGACACAGAAAGTGAAGTAAAACCTAGATTAGTGTGTTTAGTTGAAAACAATTATTTTGGAAAAGAGAATCTAGTTCAATTTTTGTGTGATAGGTTGACTATAACCACTCCCTAAAATGTCACACCTTGGTCCCTGAGGTCTGTCACTATGTCATATAAAGTAGTAAAAGTCATTTTGCCTATAAGATTCAGGACCTTGAGATGGAGAGATTATTCTGGATTGCAGATATGCAATCAAAAGGGTTCTTAGAAGAAGGCAGGAGTAGGGATAAAGTGAGGACAGATGTGATGGCAGAAACAGAGTTTGGAGCAAAGTACCTTGAGCAGAGAGGGAAGACCACAGATCAAGGAATGCAGGTGATCTTTAGATATTGGAAATTGTAAAGAAAATGGAATCTCTCCTGAAGTCCTTAGGATTAGAGAATCCATGTATACACCTGTTTATGGTGTCTACTGTAATTTATAGAAGCAAAAATGCATTTTTTACTGTAAGAAAATTAATTTATGTTGCTTTTATTTTTTATTTATTTATTTATTTTTTGCTTTTTGGGTCATACCCGGCGATGCACAAGGGTTACTCCTGGCTCTGCACTCAAGAGTTACTCCTGGCGGTGCTCAGGGACCATATGGGATGCTGGGAATCGAACCCGGGTCGGCCGAGTGCAAGGCAAACGCCCTGCCCACTGTGCTATCTCTCTAGCCCCTGTGTTGCTTTTAGACATGTACTTTATAATAACTTGCTATAGTGACAAAAGAAAATTCATATGACTCAGAGAATTCTAAGGATTCACTATGGGGAAATATCATACTGACAGCCATTTTTTACCTCTTACCTCTAACATCTCATCAACTAACAAAACCCAGTTACTCTTCCGCACGTCCTGAGTATTTCTCCTTCCTATTCTGCTTGCTGACCCTCTTATCTCACAATGGAATGCCTGCAAAAAGCAGTCTCTCCACTAATGTTCCCATGATCTCCACTGATGTTCCCATTATCTCCAGGGTACCAGGAGTGCACATCTATACCCTCTTCCAGGTTGATCACTTGATCACTTGACATCCCGTTACTCATCGATTTGCTCGAGCGGGTGCCAGTAACATCTCCATTCATCCCTGTTGCGTGCTAGTGTAGACCAGTGGCATCTGGTCGCTACAGGAACACAAAGAGCCTCAAAGCGATTGTTCACGGTCTTGGTGAAGAAGTCTGACCACCTTGTAGGTGGGTGGCCACGTGATCTTTTGACGTCTAATGGAATCCAGTTGGTAACGGCTCTAGTCCAGCGGTTGTCTCCAAATCTCATTACGTGTCCAGCCCATCTGATTTTCGATGCCATAGCAAATGATGCTTGTGTCCCTGATTCTTGATTGTCGAGGGAGGTAGGAACTATGGATTCTTTCTCTCACTTGAGTGAAGCATGATACTCCAAGCATAGCTTTTTTGATTCCTCTTTGGGAGACCCGAATAGCGTTCTCATCCTGATTTCATAGGGCCCAGGTCTCTGAGACATATGTTAATGCATAAAGAACAGTGGAATCGACCAGAGCCAGAGGTTCTTCATCCTCTTAGCTATTTCTTTGATGCTCTTGAAGGCATTCCAAGCCTCTCTCTTCCTCCTGTGCAACTCAGGTGACAGGTCAATCATGATGTTGAATTCTAGACCTAGGTACACAAAACTGTTGCATTTGGAGATGTTTGTTCTGTTGAGAGCGAATGGAACGTCAGAAACAAGACTGTTTCTCATAAACATTGTCTTTGTGAGATTCAGCTGCAGTCTGACCTTTCCACACTCATGGTTGAAGTCTGCCAGCATTTGTGCCGCTTGCCTAATGTTTGGTATTATTAAAACGATGTCACCAGTGAAACGGAGGTGGTGTAGTTGCCGACCGTCTATCTTCACTCTCATTCCTTCCCATTCCAGTCATCGCATGATGCTCTTGAGGGTGGCACTGAAGAGTTTCAGTGAAATGGTATCACCCTGCCAAACCCCTCTTTTTACATAGATGATCACTTCCTTGTAGAATGGTGAGATCCTGGTAGTGAATCCCTAATACAGCTCACAGAGGATCCTGATATATTGAGTTTGGCTAGGGCTTCGATGACTGCTTCAGTCTCAACAGAATCAAAGGCCTTCTTTAAATCAATAAACATTAGACAGAGCAGCATGTTGAACTCCTGAGAAACCTCAATGAGCTTGTTTACCATGTGGTTATGGTCTACCATGCTGAATCCTTTTCGGTACCCACCTTGCTCGCATGGTTGTCCTTCATCTAGTGTTCTGCCAATCCTATTCAGGATGACTTGAGTGAACAACTTGTAGATGACAGACAACAGGCAGATCAGGCAATAGTTGCCAATGTTGTGGATGTCTCCCTTCTTGTACATTAGAACAGTCCTGTTGGTTTTCCATTGGGACAGAACCTTGCATTCAGACAGATAGTGTGTGAAGAGCCAAGCCAATGCATTGATGAGTACTGACGGCAGGTTCTTCAGGTGTTCGGGTCTGACCTTGTCTGCATCGGGTGCTGTTTGCTTCTTTACCTACAAAATGGTGTGTCAGATTTCAGAAGGGAGAACGTTGGGAATGACATATCCATCCTGCAGAATTTGGTATGTGGGTAGGTGGATGTGGCTAGTGAAGAGATCCAAGTAGAAGTCCTGGATAATCTCCATTGTCCTTCTGGAAGATGTGATAGGTCAATCAGGATGTCAGAGGGCAGTCATCTTGGTCTTGTAGTTGGCAAAAGACAGGCAGGTGTTGTGAATGCTTTTCCTGGCTTCTGCTGCATAGGCCAGCACTGCTTCTCTTCTCTCTTTGAGCTCTTTGACGTCTTCCTTTATCGCTTCTCTGCACTACTAGTGAGCTTGGATGTCATTTGTGGTTGCCTGAGGCTCGCGCCAAGCCACATTGGCAAATGACTTCCCAGAGTTTTCGAAGACAGGCATCTTTTTGTGGCTATCTCTCTCTTGTCGTTTCTTGCACAATCACGGAGGTGCTGAACCAGGTGCTCTCCCAGGTTAACACTTATAAATGTCTCTGCCCCAATCCTTGTGGGACACAAGTTCACTAGAAATAAAAAGTCCCAAGTTTTCAAAGTGGTACCCTATTACCCCCACCCCACCTCCAAGACTTGCTCTATCCTTTTTTTGTATCTTCTCTCACTAGGACATGTCACTGACTCTTCAGTCTTAGCTTCATACAGTCACCTCAGCCTGAAATGCTTTTCTCCCCAGTCATCTCAGCATTCTATTAGAATGATAAAGGAATAGGGGAGGATGGAGAAGAGCCTGGGTGGAGGGATCCTTATCTGGGGGAAAAGGGTGAAACTGAAAGGTAAATAAATGGTATTTTGTGCCTGATAATGGATAAAGAAGAGAAAAATTTAACAACAAATGAGAAAGTAAAATGAACAGAATTCTAAATCAAAAGGGAAAAATTTAAGAAAAGGGAGGAGAATTAGATTGTAAGATAAATAATAACCATCAATAAGTGATGAAGATTAAAATAAACTATGCCAGGGATGGAGAGATAGTTCAGCAGGCAGGGTGCTTTCCTAGCATGCAGCTGACCCAGGTTTAATCTCCAGCACCCAATATAGTCCTTGGAGGCCACCAGGAGTGATCCCGGAGTGCAGAGCCAGGAGCACAGCCCTGGTACAGCCAGATGTGCTCCCAAACAAAATAATCAATGCATAAAATAAAATAAATTATGCAATTTATATGGATAAAATTAGCATATGATATTTATAAGAAACTGATTTAAAACAAAGATGAAAATAATTTGAAAATAAAGAGGTAAACCACAGCACTCAAAAGGAGAGAAATAACAAAAGGGAATGCCCTGCCACAGAGGTAGGGTGGGCTGGGGGGGATGGGGGGTGGGAGGGATAGTGGGATCAGTGGTGGTGGAGAATGGGCACTGGTGGAGGTTGAAAAGTTTTACCATGACTTATTATCAGGGAAATATAATAGCAAAATACTTATCAAGATGACAATGAGGTATCATCACACAGCAGTGAGAAAAGGCATATATTAAGAAGACTAGAAACGAGTATTGCCAGAGATATGGTAAAACACCTGTTCAGTGCTGTTATGTAACCGAACCATAACTGGAGTTCTCTGAATAGAAGAGCCCTTAATTCAACTTCATATTGTCGGAAGCAGAAAAGATAAGAATTTTCAGTGAAGACATAATGTCCGATTAGATGAATGAAAACACATTAAATTAATTTTCAGCTTTTTCTACCATAAATACTACTGCAATATATCACTTGATGTATTACTACCTTTATTTCTATGATAGTTATTATAAAAAATTATTTATTTATGTTTTGCTTTTTGGGTCACACCCAGCGATGCACAGAGGTTACTCCTGGCCCTGCGCTCAGGAATTACCCCTGGGGGTGTTCAGAGGACCATATGGGATGCTGGGAATCGAACCCGGGTCGGCCACGTGCAAGGCAAACGCCCTACCCGCTGTGCTATTGCTCCAGCCCCACAAAATTATTTATTTTAAATAACAGATATTGCTATATTTCTTTCCCCAATGGCTATAATACACATTTCTTCAATACATACTGAAAAAACTTTTCCTCAGGCCTCTTCTAGCAACAAATATTTTTTCTCTCACTTTGATCTGTCTCAATTTAGTCCTTAAATTATTAAAAATAATTTAAATCATATTTAAATATTTTCATAAGATTTGAAATGGTACTTCGTGATCATATATATGCATTATCTTTAAAACTGAATTTGTACATTTTTTCATATGTTTAGTTTTTTTAACGTTCACTTCTGTGAATTTGTCCTTTTTGGAAGATTTCACATATTTCACATGTCCTTTGTGAAATTTCACATTTCACAATTTGCCCATTTTCCTTTTAGGTAGTTGTTTCTTACTAGTTTATAGGATCTTTGTGTATTGGTGGCGGCGGCAGGTGGGGTGTGTGATTATTTTTAATTATAGAAGACTCTCACTAGTGTGAGGTGATATCTCATTGTCATTTTGGTTTGCATTTCACTGATGATGATGAGCACTTTTTCACACATCCACTGGCTGTCCACTTATCTTTCTTGGAGAAATATTTATTCTCCCATTTTTATGGGTTGTTTTGAGTTTTTTAAATGCTTTATATTTCTTGGCTATTACCCTTTTGTCAGAAATATGGTATACAAAATTTTTCTTCACATTCATACGCTATAGAGATAGTACAGTGAATAGGGTACTTGCCTTGTATGCAGCCGATCCAGGTTCAATCCCCGGCATCTCGTACAGTCCTGAAACTATTGCCACAGATAATTTCTGAGCATCACCAAGTATGGCCCCATAATCAAATACCACCCCCAATTTCCTATGATATATATTTATATATATATATTTGTTTTATTTATTTATTCATTTATTACTTTGGTTTGGGAGGTATTCAGATGGTGCTCAGGGACCATTCCTTTTTTTTTATTGAATCACCATGAGATACAGCTACAAAGCTTTCATGTTTGAGTTTCAACCATACAATGATCGAACACCCATCCCTCTACCAGTGCACATTTTCCACCACCAATGTCCCCAGTATCCCACACCCCCGCCTAAACCCCTCCACCCCGCCTCTATGGCAGACAATTTCCCCCATATTTTTTCTTTACTTTTGGGCATTATGGTTCACTCAAATTTTCCCATCACCATTTAAACCTGCCTACCAGGGGCAGATGCTAGATAATTTATTTTCTATGAATATCATGAGAGGTCGCTTCTGAAATTCTAAAATTATAAATGGTTGGGGTCTAGAGACATCTCTGTAGGGAGCTAATCCATTTTGAGATTCATTTGGGCGTTGATGCACTGAGTTGGCACCAGGAGGCAGATCATGGGCAAGACAGCCAGGACCCCAAACCCAAGTGGGTGGGAAGACAGGAAGAGACTGCTCATCTCCACCGCCACCATGTGGTCCGGAGCCTTAGTCAGGGACCATTCTTGTCTCTTTACTGGGGCTCTTAGCACTTGGTGCCTGGGATTGAATCCAAGTCTCTGTGTGTCAAGCATGTGCTCAGTCTTCTAAGCTGTCTCATCAGCCCAGTAGGATGTCTTTTATTTTTAGTGACAGTGTCTTTAGTGAAAATGTGTTTTAGTTTTAATGAAAGTGCCTAAAAAGTAGGAGGTTTTTAGTTTAACATAATACCATAGGTTTTTGTTTTGTTTTTGTGTTCCCTGCCAGTTGAGGTGAACTACTATAGATACCACTAAAGTCAGTATCATGGACCATTTTGCCTATATTTTATTTAATGAGTTTTATGATCTTAGGTCTAACATCTAAGTCTTTAATTTATTTTTTAAATTAACTTTTGTGCATGGCATGAGATGTAAGTCCAATTTTAACCTTTTGTCTGTGACTAATTAGTTTTCCCAGCACCATTTACTAAAGAGGTTTCCTTCCTCCATTTCATTTAAAACAATTTATTTTTAAAATCCCAATGTGTACATTAAAAGTAGGGGTAAAAATTATTTGTAAAATAACATAAAACCTTGTTATATTCCCAAATGGTTAGAACAAAACTGGGAGATTGTTTTTAAGGTTCCATACGCCATTCAGCTTAAAAGGAACAGTAATTAAATGTAAAGAATTTGAGGAAATCACTCTGGAGACAGTGACTAAAGGAACCGGGGTAGTTGGATTAGAAAAAGTCACTTTAGGTTATGAAATCTGCCACCAAATATTTATGTAAAGGATAGAAAGAACATAGAACTTTTGATTCTTGAATTGTATTATTTCCCTTGAGATTCTTTTTAAATCTGAGATTCTAGAAAATCTAGAATATTGTTTTATCGCAAATCAAGAGGGCTAGATATGGAATGACCAGAGCCAATACTTCTGGTATCAAAGTAAAAATTTAGAGTAGAGCCTGAATTGCTGGGGCCTGTGCCAGCACAACTTCCTGTGATGGTAATTCTGAAAAGGGCATCCAGAGTACAAGGCAAGAGGTTAGTTAACAAACAGGAAAGACTGGAGCATGAAATGGTGATGATGATGATGATGATAAAATAGAACTCCCCCTACCCCAAAACAATGAATATGTAGTTTCTAGAAAAGAGAAGCCAACCTCAGCAGCCAAAAACCTCCAAAATCAATCAGTGCCATGCTCACAGTCGCCTCCCATATCTTCGGGCCAAACCCCAACCAAGAGTGAATCCCCGGAAAAACCAAGTATGTGGGACTTTGTGACTGAGAACTCTGGGTTCAATGGGACCAGGAACAGAGATCTTCTGCCCATATCCCCCTGTCTCTGGCAATTTAGCAGTCATGCCCATACACCACCTCTGGCTGACACCAGATAATCTCATCGTTGGTCATCATCCAGATCACATGTTCTTCTCTCTCAGAAGGGAGCATAACATGAAGCTCACCATAACCACGCTGCTGGACCCTGTGCCAGGCTGTTTCACTTGGGGTGCCCCGGAGGGAGGAGGTGATACCCCTCCTTGCCCCAGACCTGGCAAGCAAAAACCTCTAGAACTCAACCACTTCCATATTCATGGCCACTTTCCACATGCTTGGGCCGAGTCTCACCCATAAGCCAAAACATCAGGATACCACAACCAGAGAAACTGAGTAAAGAAGAGGTAAAACAATGACTGAGGTGGGATGACAGAGTGATGGAGCAAGATTCAGTTAAGGACAAGGATTACTCTAGGTCAAATCTTAACCCCCAAGTTAAAATTAATCTGTGCTCAGCAAATACTCAACAAATTTGAGATATTATTTGAGACTTTTCCCTAATAAACTGAATTAGAATAAAGTGCATGAGAGGACCAGAATGTACTAAATCAGGTCCACGTCATAAAGGGTCTTTAATGTCCTTCTAAAGAGCAAGAAATGTTATTCTGTGAGCAAAAATAAAACAAAACAAAATAGACCAAAGTTTGTCTGAACTGAGATGAGCTTAGGAATCTATTCTGTCTGAGTTGTGAAGAGTGGTGGTATTATAGGTGAAGAGACAGAGATGGAATGAGTTGACTCTTGCAAAAGTGAAAAGAAATAAGTATCATCCTTAACTAGACGGTGGTGTGTTGAGAACAGAGTGATAAGGAATAGTACCGAGATCTCAGAAGGTCATGCCTAACTGAATCACAGATCTATCTGTGTATAGAGTATAGATGGTTAATAAAAAAGACACACTATCGGGGGACAGAGCAATAGTACAGTGGGTAAAGTGTTTCCCTTGCATGAGGCCAAACAGGGTTCCAACCTGGAGCTTCATATGGTTCCCCAGTCCCCACCAGGAGTAATTCTTGAGTGGAGAGCCAAGAGTAAGCTCTGAGCATTACCAGGTGTGGCCCGAACAAAACAAAACAAAAGATACACCATCAGATAGTTATGTCTATCCAGAATATGACTGAACAGCTTGAGACTAATCAAACCCAGCAAAAATAACTTCATCCATCTTGTCCAGGGAAAACTCTACTGACTATACAATTTAAAATACAGATTTTTTTTTTAAAAAAAGCTTTACAGCACCAGTTAGAATCTAATACATGATGTTAAAACAAACCAAAAAATGAGCCATCTGAGTCCAGGTAACCACAAAACAAAAGTCTTATTGAGGATGCGGTCCCATGTACCTACCTCCTGGTGACCACACATATTCAGGCATGCCCAACAACACTAAGCACAGATATGAAATAAAACAGGTAAGCCAAAGACCCACCTGGCTTGAAATGCAACCGATCAACACTTGACAAACTTTCAACCAATCAGAATGACTACAAACTGAAAATCTCATTTGCATAAAGTGGACCCAAAAGGAAACCGGAACTAGAAACAGAGAGAGAGAGAGAGGCAGAGAGGCAGAGAGGCAGAGAGGCAGAGAGGAAGAGACAGACAGAAACAGAGAGAGACAGAGAAAGAGAGACAGAGACCGAGACAGAAACAGAGAGAGAGAGAGAGAGAGAGAGAGAGAGAGAGAGAGAGAGAGAGAGAGAGAGAAAGAGACAGACAGACAGACAGACAGACTCCCAGTCTTTCTTCTCCCTTTGCGGGCACTCAGTTTCAATTCCTAGATGTTTCGACCCTGACACATTCTTAGCCAAAAAAAAAAAAAAAGACAAATTGCCATGAGATTTACTAATTGAGATTTATTAATTCTCCTTAGTATTTATTCCATTAATCGTGTGGGATATTAATAATTTAAAAAAAGTTTCTTCTGAGGTCTGTAAAAGTCTCAGAGAGATTCAGAGAGATTCCAGATGCAGCATCCGGGAGACAGTGTGGCCTGATTGGATCTTGAGAGACAGCTGAGTATTATTCAAACTAAAGCAGCTGTGGAGAGCCAGAAGCAAGAGTTCCAGATTAAAAAGACGTGGCTAGTTAAAGACAAGATTGTAGTATGAGGACTGGTTGTAAAGAGAGGAATTCTTTGAATCTATATAACTAAACCTTGGCAAGAGTAGAGTCGGATCTTTGAAACTTCAGGCTCTGTTCTCAACCTTTCATCCTTGCTTCTTTTCTAAGTTAGATTCCAAATTCAGAGGAGAGTTTCAGGAGATAGGAGTTTGGCTGATGAAAGTTCTGAGTTCAAAGAATAGTTGCTGTCTGATATGAAAGATTCTTCCCTTCTCTTTGAGATTTTTAGGAACGGTATCTAATCTGCATTAGGGCTGGAGTGATAGTACAGCAGGTAGGTATTTGCCTTGCCTTTGACAAATCCAGGTTCAATTCCCAGTGTCCCATACAGTTGTCTGAGCACCCAGGAGTAATTCCTAAGTGCAGAACCAAAAGTAACACCAAAGCATCACCCAATGTGACACCACCACCACCACCACCACCACAAAAAAAGAAGCAAAAAAAAAGAAAAAGTTTTTTTTTTTAAATCCACATAAAAGCTTGTATTACTTTATACCAATAGAGGAGGCATCTCATCTATTGTATGACTGGTGGAAAAATATCTGGTCTCTGAGGGAACTGTGAACAAACATCTCTATTTGTCTGTGCCTAAAATGAAACGTTCTAGAAATCACAAGTTAAATTTGAGTGAATTCTAAGGCAGACTGAAAGCAGATTTTTCCAGCTTAGTAATTGTTTCAGTAGTACTGTCCTCCTGTTGTTCATCAATTTGCTCAAGCGGGCCCAGTAACATCTCCATTGTGAGACTTGTTGTTACTGTGTTTGGCATATCAAATATGTCATGGGTAGCTTGCCAGGCTTTGCCGTGCAGGTGAGATATTCTCGGTAGGTTGCCGGGCTCTCTGAGAGGGGTTGAGTAATCGAACACTGGTCGGCTCAGCTGGCCGCATGCAAGGCAATGCCCTACCACTGTGCTATCTCTCCAGTAATACCAATATAAAATATCAAGGACTTGCACTCAAACAGCATTCTGACAAAGGGTTAGATATAAAAATAAGAGTAAATAGAATTTACAGAATTTGATGATAGATTCAATGTCAAAACAAGAAAAATGAAAGAATATTCCATTATTTCTAGGCATTGAAAAAGAGAAAATATAGGGTTAACAAATATGAATTATATAGGATTTAATGACAGGGAATATATAAAGATCACACATGCACACACACACGTCTAGCACATGACACCAGGGATGGAGATATATAATGGATTCATTGATACAAAGTTAGTAGTTTAAAATAAATACAGATGAGACCACCAAGAAAACTTATGAAAGATCAGAAGAAAAACTAAATGCACCAAGAAAACTATCATGTAGTGAGAAAGGACAGTAGCATAATTGACTCCAACAAAGAATAAAAGGCAGTAGTCAGGAAGCCAGAGAGTAAGAAAGCAATCAGCAAAACACAGGAAGAAAAGTTTAAGAATGGAAAAGTCTCGAGAATGCCCTATGATGAAGTGAAATTAAGCAAAAAACACTGCAGATTGTTGCCTTTGGCAACTGGGAGATCCACTGGTGAGCTTTGCTAAAGCAATTTCCGGCAAGTCAAGAGAATGATGCTTACTCCAGAAGTAAATGAGATGGAAGTGGAGAGATAACAAGTATGCTGTAATCTGCTAGAAACTTCATTTTTGAAAATTCCATTTAAAGAGCTCATAACCAACTCTAACAAGCATGGTTTTATTTCTCTTGGGTTGAAAAACCAGGTTGAAATTGCTAGATCATTATATTTGTGCATATTGAACTTTGTAAGAAACTGTCAAACTGTTTCCGAAGTGATCCTGTCATTTCACCCCACCACTGACAAGTTATGAGTACTCCTTGTGTTCCTCAGCCTTGTCAGAACTTGGTATTGTTAGTCTTTATATTCTTAATCAATTTAGTATATAAGAAGCTGCAAATATTGGTGGTTTTGATTTACATTTCTCTGAAGACCTGTGATGTTGAGAATCTATAGGATGTGGGTCAGCAAGTACATTGGTCACATGTATGAGGATCTGGGATTAATCCTATCACTGCACACATGAAGATATACACACTATATCTTATCACTATATATATGCATATATAATCAATTTTCATTGATCCCTTGTCATATTTCCATGTTATCTTATTTGTAAATCACCATTATGCAAGTAGCTCCCTGTTTTGGTTACTGTAGCTTTGTGACTTTGTTGACAAGTATGAATAATCTATTATTTTTATGTTTATACATTTTTATTGATTTATATTAGTCTGAAAAACTATATACTATCAACTACACAAAGTATACCTCCATAAGTACATAAGAATCATCGTGCCAATCCCTCGAAGTGATCCAATACTAACAATCCTTAGTCAACTTCTCTAGGTCCTTCCTAAAAAATTTTAAGTTCATCTATATTCTGATGATTTTCAACTTTATTATAGCGTTTCTATCTGTTGTTCAAACCTACTTCCTAAGCTCCAGATTCCAGAATACAATTGTAGTTGCCACCATGTTCACTTAGATATTTAAAATTACCTCAAATTTGACATATTCAAACATAAACTATTAATTTACTAGCCACCTCATAATCTTTCACTTTTCAACTGTTCCTAAGCACTACACCTACACAGTAAATAAATAACATCAACCTTGAACATCATCATTGACCTTCTCTATATTGCAAATGATAGTCTGTTGTATATCCTGTTTGTTCAATTCTAACATATATTCCAAGATTGATGATCACAAAATCCATCGCTGACCATCAGAGACAAGTCACTGACATTCCACACTTGAATAACTGCAATATCTTTTTAGATAGTGCTTCTATTCCATATTTAATACTATCACCCAAAATATCATTTATTCTCAGTAACTATAACCAGAATAAATCAGATCACATTATACCTTAACTTAAAGTCTTCTAATTGTTACCCAACGATCTGACCCCTCACTGCCTTCCCCATCTGTTTCTTCCCTGATCTTGTTACTTCAGCCTTTCCTACCTTTCTTCAAATGTGCCAAGATTTTTTCCACCTTAGACCTTTGAATTTCCACTTCCCTTTACCTGGGACCCTCTTTCTTTACACTAGTATCATGGTTAGTTTTATTATTTACTTTTGAATTCTTCTTAAATTGGAGTTTGACTGAGAGGCCTTGCCAGTTTATCTAATATGTTGTTAACGCAGTCATTTGTTTTTAGTCTTACCCTTTATCTGCTTTATTTTCCTGTAGGGAGCACTTACTACTTCCTGAAATTACGTTATGTATATATTGTCTACTTATTCATTCTTCCACTCGCACATTAGGTCCTTAAAAATAGTAGCATTGTCTGTTTCATTACTATTATCTCCAGGGCCTAGAATGTATTCAGGAAGGAATTTTTATTGTATGATTAAGTTAAGTAGTTATCTTATTTTCAGTAAAATTACCTACTGACCAATTATAGCTATATAGAATCAATATAATTTAATAGACTAGAGTAGAAAAAATAGAATATAAAAGACCTCCAAATGCTTCTACTTTTGCCATATAGTATTTTGTTGCACTTGCCTTTTCAAAGCTAAATTGAAAAACACCTTGAAGAAACAAATCATGTAGACTGAGAAATAAATATGTAAATTTTTTGTTTCCTGTTGAGAATGCTAATATCAAATACACCATAAATGAACTTCTTATTTGGCTCATTGCCCATCAAATAAAAGGATATGAGGACTTTTCTACTTCCTCAGTTCACACTGAACTTCTTGTTTTCAGAAATGTTGAATTCATCTTGAAGTTTGCCCACTAAGCATCATGAAGTTAACTTCCTAATCAGTGGATTTATTATAGGAATTCCATATTTTATTAAATAGGCCTTACCCAGTCCATTCACTATGGAAGTTTTCTATCAGAATATGTAATCAATTTCTCTACATTAGTATTACTATATGACCCTTTTGGGGAAATATATTTGATAGAATTTTTATACTTTTGCACTGATTTTTTTTAATTGTATGAGGGTATGAATTATTTTGCCATTTATTTGTTAACACGCATTTCAGTATTAATTACCATTATGAAGATATGTATTTTTTTTAAAAAAACATAGTTCCAAATGTCATTGTCCAATTCACAGTAACTTTTAGGGTAATAGTATTTATTTTTATGTAAATTATAAAATAATATGAACAGATATTTTTATATGGGTAACTGGTATTTGTGAAATATCACTGAAAGATTGTTTTTTTCTTTTTGGGTCACACTCAATGATGCACAGGGGTTACTCCTGGATCTGCACTCAAGAATTACTCCTGGCGGTGTTCAGGGGACAATATGAAATGCTGGGAATCAAACCTGGGTTGGCCACATGCAAGGCAAATGCTCTACCCACTGTGCTATCACTCCAGTCCCCCACTGAAAGATTTTTGTAGTGGCAAGAATTTTCTGATGAGGCACTCAGGAAGCTTAGAGGTAACTCCAGAAAAACTTTTGTGAACATTAAAATAATTTATGTTAAGCAGAATCTCCTGACCCCACGCCAGGATGTCTTCACTGGGGCACCTCGGAGGGGGGCTGGTTGAGTCTCCCTCCCCGCCCCAAGCAGAGCCCCGGCAGCTGAAAATCTCCAGAACCCAACCACCACCATGCTCAAGGTCACTCTCCACACACTCGGACAACCTTGCCCAAGAGGGAACAAGCTTCATTCAAGACAGGATGAACCTCATTGGAGAGCAGACTGTCAGGAAAACCCAGGTATGCGGGAACCGGTGACTGAGATCTCCAAACCCACTCATATCGGTACTGGGCCTCCTCCTCCCAGTTCCCCAGTTTTCCAGTAGCTTAGCAGTTACACCCACAAACTGCTCCTGGCACCATGTAATCTCATCAACTACCAAGACTCAGAAACTATAAACTAAAGCTCCCGGAAGAGAGTGCTGCAGAACTTCTGAAGCGAGTGGCCACATGTGCTACCTATTAGACTCTACCTCACTTAGTTAGCAAAAGTATCATACATTTGTTTGGTTTTTAACAAACTTGCTTGTATTAGCTTATATTTGGGCTTAAATGGCTCCAGAATGAAATACAACAACCCTCACACAATTGCCTCTTATTGTTTTGGAAAGGTGCTTGGTGGTGGGATTGGTGTTTGAAGATTATCTGTAATGAACTATTGTGAACTACTTTTATGAAAAAACATATATATAACAGTCACAGTCACAGTACTCCCATTGTTCATCGATTTGCTCGAGCGGGCCCAGTAACGTCTCCATCATGAGACTTGTTTTCACTGTGTTTGGCATATCGAATACGTCACGGGTAGCTTGCCAGCTCTGCCGTGCGGGCGAAATACTCTCAATAGCTTGCCGGGCTCTCCGAGAGGGGCAGAGGAATCGAACTCGGGTCAGCCATGTTGGCTGCTTGTAAGGCAAAAATAAATAAAATAATTTATGTTAAATTTTCATTAAACATTTTATATATGTCTTCCTATTTTAACAAAAGAATTTCTATAAATATTTTAATGACTACCATAATATTCCTTGGCTTGTATGTAAGATATTTCTGCATTGTTCACTAATATTGTCAACTATAAATACCTAATTATTTATGATTATAGCATGAGGATCATTCTATCACATTATCACCATAAGTGATGTCAAAATTCTTTGTAAATGTAGGCACAATAATTATATCCTTAGTCTATTTTTGTTTTTATATTTACAGAAGTGAACATTTTTGTGAATGATGTTGCTCTTTGACCATTCAGCTTTATTAGAAACTTCTTTTCCTTATAGGTTTTGTTCGTGCCCTTTTCATCAAGGATATTATGCCTTTTGTATCTTGTCTACAAATTCATTTTCTAGGAATTTTTGCTTCCTTTATTAAAGCACTATATTTTTACAGTGGATATAGTTGCTGCTGGAAGATTAACATTAGCCTTTTTGCTTCACTCAAATGGAAAACAATTAAGAACTTAACAGAGTTCATATAAACTAGATTCATTTTATCTTGGTTAACTAAGGGTGTACCTTTATGTTTTTATATTTTGTTTTTGTTTTGTTTTATTAGTGAAACAACATGAGGTACAGTTGTAGACTTACAAATTGTTGTGCTTGGGTTTCAGTTATACAATGACCGAGTCCTCATCCCACCACCAGTGCCCATTCTCCACCCCCACCAATCCCAGTATCCCTCCCCCTTCCCCATCCCCATCCCACCCTGTCTCTGTGGCAGGGCACTACCTTTTGTTCTATCTCTCCTTTTGGGTGCTGTGGTCTGCAGAAGAGACATTGGGTAGCAATCATGTGCGGTCTATAGATTACTTTCAGCATGCATCCCATCCTGGGCAGATCTTCCCAGCACCCTTTATTTGGTGCTCCCTTTTCTATCTGAGCTGCCCTTACCCCTAGAGTGTGCAGCTGGCCTCTAAGGAGTGAACAACCTGGTATTTATCACAGCTGTTCTTGGGTGTTAGTCTCTTATTTTGTTACTTTATGTTACCCAGATGAATGCAATCTCTCTATGTTTGTCCCTCTCTTTCTGATTCATTTCGCTTAGTATAATATTTTCCATGTATTACCACTTGTATGTAAATTTCATGACTTCATTTTTTCTAACTGCTACATAGTACTCCATTGTGTAGATGTACCAAACTTTCTTTAACCAGTCATCTGTTCTCGGGCACTCGGGTTTTTTCCATATTCTAGCTATTGTAAAGAGTGCTGCAATGAACAAACAAGTGCAGATGTCACTTCGACTATACTTTTTAGCCTCTCCGGGGTATATTCCCAGGAGTGGTATTGCTGGGTCAAATGGGAGCTCAATTTCTAATTTTTTGAGAATCGTCCATACTGTTTTCCAAAAGGGTTGAACCAGTCGGCATTCCCACCAGCAGTGAAGGAGGGTCCCTTTCTCGCTACATCTGCGCCAACACCAGTTGCTTTTGTTCTTTTGAATGTGGGCCAGTCTCTGTGGTATGAAATGATATCTCATTGTTGTTTTGATCTGCATATCCCTGATGATTAATGATGTAGAGAGCTTTCTCATGTGCCTTTTAGCCATTCGGATTTCTTCTTTGAGAAAGTCTCTGTTCATTTCGTTGCCCCACTTTTTGATGGGGTTGGATGTTTTCTTCTTGTGGAGTTCAACCAGTACTTTGTATATCCTTGATATCAACCTCTTGTCAGATATGTATTTGGTGAATATCCTTTCCCATTCTGTAAACTGTCTTTGTATTTTGGTCACTGTTTCGTTGGAGGTGCAGAAGTTTCTTAGTTTAAGATAGTCCCATTTTTTTCTATCTCTGTTTTTACTTGCTTGGCCAGTGGTGTGACATCTTTGAAGATACCATTAGCTTCAATGTCATTGAGGGTTTTGCCAACTTTGTCTTCAATGTACTTTATGGATTCCGGTCCGATGTTGAGGTCTTTGATCCATTTTGATCTTACTTTTATACATGATGTTAGGCAGAGATCTAAGCCCAGCTTTTTGCATGTAGTCGTCCAGTTTTGCCAGCACCATTTGTTAAAAAGGCTTTCCTTACTCCAGTTCGCATTTCTTGCCCCTTTATCAAAGATTATATGATCATATGTTTGAGGGCAGATGTCAGTATGTTCAACCCTGTTCCTTAGGTTTGCAGCTCTGCCTTTGTTCCAGTACCATGCTGTTTTAATTATTACTGCTTTGTAGTAGAGTTTGAGGTTCGGGAGGTTAATTCCTCCCATTTTCTTTTTCCCAAGAACAGCTTTAGCTATTCCTGGGGGCTTATTGTTCCATATAAATTTCAGGTGTGTTTGCTCCATTTCTTTGAAGAATGTCATGAGTATCCTAATAAGGATTGCATTGAATTTTGTACAGTGCTTAGGGAAGTGTTGCTTTTTGACAATGTTAAGTCTCCCGATCCATGAACAGGGGATATTTTTCCATTTCCTCGTGTCCTCTTTTATTTCAAGAAGCAGCATTTTGTAGTTTTCTTTGTACAGGTCCTTTACTTCCTTAGTTAAACTAATACCTAGGTAGTTGATTTTCTGGGGCACAATTGTGAATGGAATTGTTTTCTCCATGTCATTTTCTTCTCTCTCACTATTTACGTATAGGAAAGCCATGGACTTTTAGGTATTGAATTTATAGCCTGAAACTTTACTATACAAGTCTATCGTTTCTAGGAGTTTCTTGGTAGAGGTTTTAGGGTTCTCTAAGTATAGTATCATATCATCTGCGAATAGTGAGAACTTGATTTCTTCCTTTCCTATTTGGATGCCCTTAATCTCTTTTTCTTGCCTAATAGCTACTGCTAGTATTTCCAGTACTATGTTGAACAGTAGTGGAGACAGTGGGCATCCTTGTCTCGTCCCTGATCTTAGGGGGAAGGCTCTCAGTTTTTCCCCATTGAGGATGATGCTTCCTGTAGGTTTGTGGTTGATGACTTTAACTATATTGAGGAAAGTCCGCTCTATCCCCATTTTGGTGAGAGTTTTCATCATAAACGGGTGCTGGATCTTGTCAAATGCTTTCTCTGCATCTATTGATATGATCATATGATTTTATCTTTTCTTTTGTTGATATGATGGATTATGTTGATTGATTTCCGAATGTTAAACCATCCTTGCATCTTCAGGATGAATCCCACTTGGTCATGGTGTATGATCTTTTTGATGAGTTGTTGAATTCTATTTGCTAATATTTTGTTTAGAATCTTTGCATCCGTGTTCATCAGGGATATCGGCCTGTAGTTTTCTTTTTTTGTGGTGTCTTTGTTTCCTTTTGGTATTAGAGAGATATGGGCTTCATAGAAACTGTTTGGGAGAGTTTCTGTTTTTTCAATTTCCTGGAAAAACTTGAGAAGGACTGGCAGTAGGTCCTCTTTAAATGTTTGGAAAAATTCGCTAGTGAATCCATCTGGACATGGGTTTTTGTTTTTGGGAAGATTTTGATTACAGTTTCAATTTTCTTGATGTTAATAGGTCTATTCAGGTGTTCTATATCTTCTTGGCTCAGCTTTGGGAGATGATAGGAATCCAGGAATTTATCCATTTCTTCTAGGTTCTCTTGTTTCGTGGCATACAGACTTTCAAAGTAGTCTCTGATGATCTTTTGAATTTCTTTGGTTTCCGTTGTGGTATCCCCATTCTTTTTTCTGATTTGGTTTATTAGGGTTCTTTCTCTCTGTTTCTTTGTGCGTGTTGCTAGTGGTTTATCTATCTTGTTTATTTTCACAAAGAACCTGCTCTTGGTTTCATTGATTTTTCAGATTGTTTCTTTGGTTTCCATGTCGTTGATTTCTGCTCTAAGTTTTATGATCTCTTTCCTTCTGCCTGATTTGGGCTCCTTCTGTTGATCCTTTTCTAATATCTTGAGCTGTGAAGTCAAGTTTCTTATGTACATCCTTTATTCCATCCTTAGATATGCTTGCAGGGCTATAAATTTTCCCCTTAATACGGCTTTAGCTGCATCCCATAGGTTCTGGTAGCTCGTGTCTTCATTCTCATTTGTTTCCAGGTACCTTTTGATTTCGTCTTGACTTCCTTCCTGACCCACTCGTTGTTCAGCAATGAGTTGTTTAATTTCCAGGTGTTTGATTTGGTTCTCCATATCTGTGTATGATTCACTTCTATCCTCAGTGCATCGTGGTCTGAAAAGATTGTTGATACTATTTCTATCTTCCTGATTCTATTGAGGTATGTTTTGTGGCCTAGGACATGGTCTATTTTGGAAAATGTTTACGTGCACTGGAGAAGAATGTGTATTCTTTCTTTTTGGGATATAAAGCCCTGTGTAGGTCTTCAAGTCCTTTCTCTTCTATTTCTTCATTCAAAGCCAATGTTTTCTTGCTGAGTTTTGTTCTTGTTGATCTATCCAGAGGGGATAAGGTGATGTTGAAGTCTCCAACTACTACTGTGTTGCTAGCAATGTCCTCCTTAAAATCTGTTAGCAGTTGTTTTAAGTATCTAGCTGTCCTTCATTAGGTGCATATACATTTAAGAGTGTGATTTCTTCCTGTTGTACGTATCCCTTGATGAAGAGAAAATGGCCTTCGCTGTCCCTTCTAATCTTTTTCAGCCTGAAATTAATGTTGTCAGATACTAGTATGGACACCCCAGCTTTTGTGAGGGAGCTGTTTGCTTGCAGGACTGTTTTCCATCCTTTAACTTTGAGTCTGTTTGCTCTGATTGTTCATATGAGTTTCTTGTAGACAGCAGAATGTTGGTTTCAGTTTCTGGATCCATTTTGCCACTCTTTGTCTCTTGGTAAGTGTGTTTAGACCATAGACATTAAGGGAGATTATTGTCATGGGGTTTTGTGCCAACTTTCTGTAGGAGTTGGTTGTGTTTATACGTGTTTTCCTTCTTATCTTACAGGAGACCCTTTTGATTGATTGATTGATTGCCCTCCCGTTGATCGTCGATTTGCTCGAGCGGGCCCAGTAACGTCTCCATTGGAGACTTTGTTGTTACTGTGTCTGGCATATCGAATACTCTCGGTAGCTTGGCGTGCTCTCCGAGAGGGACGGAGGAATCGAACTCGGGTCGGCCATGTTGGCCGCTTGTAAGGCGAAAGCCCTACCCGCTGTGCTATCGCTCCAGCCCACAGGAGACCCTTTAGTCCTTCTTTTAGATTTGGTTTTGAGTCTATGAATTTCCTGAGCTGTTCTTTATCTACGAAGTGGTGTATTGTTCCATCGAATTTGAGTGAGAGTTTAGCTGGATAGAGTATTCTTGGTGAGGTGTTCATTTCATTGAGGTTTTTTTACTATATTCCACCATTGCCTTCGAGCTTGGAGGGTTTCCTCTGATAGGTCTGCTGTGAATCTAAGGGGTGCTCCTTTGTATGCAATTTCCTTCTTTGACCTTGCTGCTTGTTTTATTGTGTCTCTGTCCACAGCATCCATCGTTCTGACTATGATATGACTTGGAGTTTTTTCTGGGGTCTCTTTTAACTGGTACACTTCTGGCTCCTTGGATCTGGATGTCTGCATTCCTTAACTCTGGGAACTTTTCAGCAATGATTTCTTTGACTGTAGATTTTTCATTGGGCTTGTCTCCCTGTCCTTCTAGTATTCCAATGATTCTAATGTTGTTCCTCTTAGCGTCATCCCCTAGGTCTCTGATTCTCCTTAGAGCCATTTTGAGGTCTTTTCTTATTGCTTGTTGTTCCCTATGGGATTTCTCTGTTGCTCATCTTCAAGCTCGCTGATCCTCTCTTCAGCTGCACTTATCCTATTGCTAAGGGCACTTACTGACTTTTTAATTTCATCTACTGAATCCTTTATTTGGGACACTTCTTTTCATAGCTTTTTTATTTCTGCTCTCATTTCTTCCTGTATTTTCTCGACTATCTGTTCTATTGTTTCTTTGATTTCTTCTTTTAGTTTTCTGGACATCTCTTCCATTGATTTTTTGAGTAGATCCTTGAACACCCTCTGCATTTCATCCTGTAATTCTTTATCGAAGAGAGCATAATTGTGGTCAACCTCGGTTGAGAATTCGGTATTCTTTTCTTCGTATTATCCTTGTAGTGGACATTTGCGCTGTTTCTTCATGTTATTTTGGTTGCCTAGAGGTAGAACCCTGAAATAACAGGTACTGTTCCCTCTTATCGTGGGAAAGGATTTTGGATAAGGTTGGTCAATGGTAGCCACCCTTCTCCCTTTCTAGAGCCTGACCTTCTTCTCAATCAGGCGTTATTCTTTGTTTTATAACCAACATTGAGTGAAGCTTTGAAGGAGGTGCTTTTTAGCATTGAGCTTGTACAGCTCATTTCATACAGGTCTTTTGTTAGAAATAGAGTAGGCAAGTGGGATGTTATTTGTATTGTAGAGGTGGTCAGAAATTTTTGGTCGGTATTAGGCGACAAGGTGTGGGATGAAAGTTCTGAGTGCTCAGACTGGGAAATATAACTGCGACAGCATGAGCGCCCCCCCCCTCCCAGGAGAAGGCCACGCCCACTTCTGGGAGGCCATACCCCCTTCATAGTGGCCATGCCCCCTGCCGGTCCCAGGGTCACTCCCACCTAGGATCCTGGAATGGAGGAGGGGCAATGGACAGTCCCACGGAGCTGTGGCAGGTGGCCCCGGCTGGGGGCTGTCAGGTTCAGCGGGAAAGTACCTTTAAATGGGACATTATTTTTCAAAGAACCTTTATTTTCACATATGTAGAATGAATCCAATTTGAAAGAGTTTGAGAATAAGGGAATCTGAGAATGAAATAAAGCCAACTGTTTATTTTAAAAACATAGAGTACCAACTGTCGAGGAAAATATACCTTGCAAAATTTAGAGGAAATTAAGTCTATATATCTACATATTTCCAAATATGTAGCTCACACAATACAATCCCTCAGAATTAGCATTCTGTTTGGAATGTAAATATGTCCTTGTGCATGCACATTTGCATGCTTATACCTATGTGTGTTTGCATATGCATATGCATATTTGGTTAAATCCTGTGCATTCATAAAAATAAACAGGTGTTTTGTGTGGTGTGTGTGTTTGTGTGTGGGGGGGGGGGGTCTGGGATCAAATCCAAGTCTCATGACTGAAGTTGTTCATATTACCTCAGATCCATACCCCTGATCCTTGCTCGAGCGGGCCCAGTAACGTCTCCATTGGAGACTTTGTTGTTACTGTGTTTGGCATATCGAATACTCTCGGTAGCTTGCTGGGCTCTCCGAGAGGGGCGGAGGAATCGAACTCGGGTCGACCATGTTGACCGCTTGTAAGGCGAACACCCTACCGCTGTGCTATCGCTCCAGCCCGAGACAAATGTCAAAGTGCATAATATGGGGTATCTGCCAATACCACACTTCACATGATATATTCTATGGAAACTTGTGTCTCAACAATCTCACTGATTATCTTGATAAAGATTGCTGGGAAAAACTCAGTTTCAAGACTGTCACTATGATAAGCATTTATTTTCCTAAAATCAGAAAAAGTTCCATGATGAATATTAAAGGAAGATATTTACAAAAGTGCTAAAATATGAAACTAAGGAAGCCAGCTTAGGAACTGAGTTTGTCAATAGATGGAGTCCTCCAACGGTTGTAACTCTTTGGTTTTGCTTCTCTCAACTATGCAGAAAGTCACTTTTAACCTTCCCTTAAACCTCAGAACTTCAGTAAAATCTGAAGAGCTTGTGGTGATGACAGGGAGTAAGTAGGACCATCGCTAGAAGAAATGGAGTAGTAAAGAGAATTTGTAAGAATCTCCTGCTCTTTCTGGCTTGTGTGTGGAGATCAAGACCATGCCAATAATTTTATCTAGTATATCCCCAGGATGATCAGCAATAGAAAGTGATTCAAGAGGGAGCACAGGCTTTAAGATGTTCTGCTGACAAGATATTTCTCTAGAAAAACTTTCATTAAGAGCACCTCCTCCTCTTGCTCTTTATATTCTGAGAAGTTACCCTTCATAAGTGGTAGAATGGTGCAAGGTTGGTGGGGATTGTTGGAGAATATATGCTTATAAGTGCCTTTATACTTGCTCTGAACTATTAACAAACAATTAATTAGCATAATGAGAAGTAGCAAAAGTGGGAGAAGAAAAGTTACTACTGTTTTATATATTTATGAGTGTTTTCTATCGCTAAGATTCTTTGAAAGCAGCGTGTATTTATTGCTCTGTCATTTGAAAAACACAATGTAAATTTAAATTGATATTTAAGATTATTTTTAATTTAAAATTATTTATGCATTTTGTGGTGGGCTGGGGCGATAACACAGCGGGTAGGGCTTTTGCCTTGCACATGGCCGACCTGAGTTTGATTTCTCTGTCCCTCTCGGAGAGCACGGCAAGCTACCAAGAGTATCCCGCTGCATGGCAGATCCTGGCAAGCTGCCTGTGGCATATTCGATATGCCAAAAATAGTAACAGCAAGTCTCATAATGGAGACGTTACTGGTGCCCGCTCCAGCAAATCGATGAACATTGGGAGAACAGTGCTATGTACAGTGCAGTGCAGTGCTTATGCATTTTGTGGTAGTTTTTCCTTGTAATTTATTACGTTATATTAAATCTTTTCTTATTTACTATTCAGATCATTGGTGTATTTTCACATTTATGTGGCTAACTTTCTTCCCTTATGGAGAATATTTTTAATGAAGTAAAATACCATCTGAGATCTGTCAAGTAATGTACTTAAAAGCTCTATTAGCAAATGAGGGTAGAAATTAAAGAGACTTTAGGAAGCAGACATTTGTCACTATAATTAATGGGTTTTGGTTGCATTCCAAGGACCTTAAAGGCTCCGCTGTTAGGAGTCAGCCTTCTGGGACACATGATATTGTTTGACGTTCATCCTGGAAGGTCCTTTGTCGCAACAAACCAGTATCCTCCTTGAAAAAAAGCCCTTTTCCCTTGCCAAGTCACACTTCAAAAATTGGAACTTAGGGCACCCAAATTTACTGGAAATTGCTTTTTAACTCCACAACAATTTAAACTGTTCATTTTCTAGAGCAGAAGTCAAAAGAAAAGAGGTGGAGGAATGCAAAGGTCAGCATTTGAGCAGAAGAAAAAACACGGCTCCAACTATACATTCTGCAGTCAACTACTCCAGCCATATCTCAATGCAGAATTTCTGAGTCTTCCAAGATCTAGGGTCAAACATTTTCTTGCCACTTATAACAGTTTCTATTCAACCTCTTTTTATTTTTTCCCTCACTGTTTCCCTTGCAATTAAAAAATGGTTAATATCTTTTTTCCTTTCTTCTCCTTTCCTATATCCTCAAGTCATTCTTCCTCTTCATTTGTACTTTTTCCTCCTTATATTTGTTCTTGTTCTTCAGTTCCATCACCAACATTCTCCGTCTTTTTCATAAATTTTCCTTCATCCAATATTCCATTTTTTACTATTAGCTTTCATATTAGTGAATTGTAGGGGTAAAGGACTTGCCCTGCTTGGATCAACATTACAGCAGGTACTTGCAAGAGCTTGCCTTGCAGTCGGCCAACCCAGGTTGGATCACCATCACCCTAGGTGGTCCCCTGAGTATCACCAGGAACAAACCCTGAGCACCATCCCATGTGTACCATCCCATCCCCACCCCTGCAGAAAAAATTTTTGAAAAGGACTTTCCCTGTTTGTGACTAAACCTGGTTTAATTCTCTGGTGCCACTTTTGAGGGGTGGACAGAAAGGACAAAAAGGAAAACTCATCCAAGTACATGACATTATATCATCTTAGGCTTTTTCTTTGTATGTGAACAGACTACAGTAAACCCTCACATAACATCACTCCTTGTTGAGCCCAGAGTATGATGTGCTAGAATCAAACACGTGTGGCCATGCACAAAGAAAGTGCCCTGCCCACAGTAGAGAAGACATAATTTCAAAGTAATATTTAATTCTAGTCTTTGTGGACTAGAGAAATGAAAAATGACCTTACTGTTTAATCTTAAATGTTAGGTGAGTAATTATTAATTCAGGGTGTGTGTAGACCTAGGAGTAAACCTGAGTACACCCAGGAGTAGATCCCTGAGCCACAGAGTTGAGAGCAGGTACTAAGCACTGGTCCTGCTGTGGCCCTAAATCCCTCTTCACCTATATAAATACAAAGACTCAATGCAATGATGCATGCAAAATCCCGGATGTGATTCCAGAAAAGAAAAGGAAAGGAAGGTGATACAGATTTTAGGGCCAGAGGGACAGTACAGGGGTTAAGGTACTTGACTTATATGCAGCTGACCATGGTGTGATTCCTGGCACTGAATTCCCTTAGCCCTATCAGGAGTGGCCCATGAGTGCAAAGCCAAGAGTAAGCCCTGAACAGCCCCCCAATTCCCGAACCCCTCCCCCAAACAGAAGAAAGATTTTGGTTAAAAATATTGAGAATAACAAATTGTATTCATTAAAAAAGCACATTAATGGCAATATAAATAATAAAGAAAAGTGGATGTGATGTCTCACTATTAAAAAATTTTTAATAAAAAAAGTAGATGTGTTATATATGGGTATTTATTTTGTCAACTTTTCTGTAAATCTAATAAAGCTCATCGAAGGGAAAAATAATGATCCTTAACACTGGGTATGAATATAAATTGACCAAAAGGGTAGACTAAGAAATTTAATAAATTTAAGCATTCACAAAGAACTCATAGTCCTGAAACGTAATGTCCATGGTCAAAAAGAAAAACTCATCCAAGTACATGACATTATATCATTTATCTAGTCATAAATAAAAGACAGGCAGAGAGCAGGAACTGGGGACATTGGTGGTGGAAAATGTGCACTGGTGGAGGAACTAGGTGCTGGAACATTTTATAACTTAAACCCAATCATGAACGACTTTGTAACTGTTTATCTCACGATGCTTAAATTAAAGAAAAGGAAATATAAGACATTACGTTTCAGGAAGTCATATATCTTTGATTACTAGGTGCTCTAATAGACAAAGAGTCAGCAATAAAGACACTGAGCTGGATGATCTGACAGGAGATCCGGTGATGGGTGGCTCAAAGCCTAAAATTCAAATAATCTTAATTTGAATGAACTGGCTTTGCTAGAAAACTCCAGAATGTAAAAATTTAGGGGATCTAGGGGTCAGAATGATAGTACAGCACGTAAGGAGCTTGCCTTGCATATGGTCTAACTGGATTTAATCCCTGGCACCCCATATGGTCCCCTGAGCCCACCGGGACTAATTCCTGAGCGCAGAGGCAGGAGTAAACCTTGCTGGGTGTGGCCCACCAACACAGAAATCTGGCTCTGGGTATGGAATTCTAAAAGGGGTCTCTCATTCTATCTACCAGAGGTGGTAAGTACAAAAGACAAAGGATATATAGCTATTTCTAAATAACCATTTTTTGTTTCTCTTATCTGATTTAAAATACAACAATTACAAAACAACTGTACCTCATGGTGTTTCACTAATAAAAATTTAAAAAAAGACAACAATCACAATATATGTGGATGGCATATTCTACTTAAAAATGTCATTTATATAATAACAGTAAAAAGATGGAAAGGAACAACTATACAGCAATAACGTTTCTGCAAACCACTTAAATAAGAATTAATGCAAATCAGATCATTATAAAGTAAGATGCTAATCAGAAACCGAGAAGCCCCTTCTCCCCCCCCAAAAAAAGCTGAATTAATGTGGTCAGAGAGGTAGTTCAGACAGTTAAAGTATGCCTTACAACTGAGAGACCCCAAGTTTATTCCCTGGGTCCTTAGGACCCTACCCCTACAAGCATTGCTAGGTGTTGGATAACATTGGTTTGTCCTTGCTTCTCCCACAGAGAACTTAGGTTTATTGAGTTACTCCCACAACAGTGCTCTCTGGGCACACCCAGTTCCATCAGATACTCCCATTCCTCTGTGTTTATCTTTAATCTCTCCTTTGTGCTCTTCTTCTCCTATTTAATCACTTACATCCTCAAATCAGACCCAGTAACTTGTAAAGTCAAACTCTTCTGAGGGCTCTTGATTTTGTATATGTAAGCGAAATATTATTTTTCTCTTTCCTTTATGTCCTTTGCATAGTTTAGAGCAATGTCCTTTTTGTATAAATACAGGAAGACAGTTAATGCTATGCTTTTTTAACAGGGGAGTTAACTGACTCCTCATCGCATCTCTCCCCCACATAGACTTACAGCAAACTTTTCATTTAGTTTGGAATACAGTTAAACCAGCCTAGTTCAAAACACTGTTTAACTTCTTCAAAATTAAAAATAACCCACCCCCCAAACAAATAAATAACACACTTCTGGATACTTCAGTGACACTTAACTAGTCTCCCTGTCTTTAATTTTTTATAGTATTTTCTCAACATAGTAGTCAGATAGGCCAGAGCAATAGCACAGCGGGTAGGACTTTTTTCCTTGCACATGGCTGACCTGGGTTCAATTCCTCCGCCCCTCTTAGAAAGCCCAGCAAGCTATCGAGAGTATTCTGCCTGAGCGGCAAAGCCTGGCAAGCTATCTGTGACGTATTCGATATACCAAAAACAGTAACAACAAGTCTCACAATTTGTTGTGAGACGTTACTGGTGCCCGCTCTAGAAAATTGATGAGCAATGGGAGGACAGTGCTACAGTGCTACAGTGCATTAGTGAAATTACCTTGAATATTGTTAGAGTTTAAAGCTTTGACTCTGTCAGGGACTTTAGACCTTCAAATGAAAGCAATTCTAGTTATGTGTTCACCAGAAAGCACCTACTTCCATGATCATTGTATAACTGAAACCCAAGCACAAAATTTGTAAGCCTATAACTTTAGACCTTCAAATGAAAGCAATTCTAGTTATGTGTTCACCAGAAAGCACCTACTTCCTTGATCATTGTATAACTGAAACCCAAGCACAAAATTTGTAAGCCTATAACTGTACCTCATGGTTTTTCACTAATAAAAAAAAGAAAAAAAAAAAAGCACCTACTTCCATAGGCTGAAGTGGATTTCTTGCCTTTGTCAGCTGAGAGGTCTGATTTTTAGTTATCATTGTAAAAACGTCTGATTTTGAGAAGTAAATGGATTCATTTTAGAGGAACTGTCAAATAGTCCTAGCACAGGATTAGTGGTATTCTGCCTGATAATACCCCAAAGAAGAACTATGTTTGATATTTCTTCTTCAGTACAGTTCTGCCTAAAGGTACAGATAAAATATCATTAGTTAAAGAGCAGTAGATTTTAAAAATATTTTTACTTTAATTATTTCATTATTTGGCCAATTTTCCCATGGTAGTCAATCAAATCTATATATGCCTATACATCCAAATCAACCAACCTCCTCCCTCTTTGCCTTCTTTTGAGAACCTCTGTAGATCAGTAAATTTGGGCCTCTCATCACATAGTATTCCTCTTACCCTAAAGATAACATTATTGGGTTATAGAAGGAAGGAGTCTTTTTGTTTCAATCTATCTTCTTTCCCCTGATACATGATTTTGTTCTATGGAATCCATGAAACCCAAATACAATTCTGGTCTTGTTTCCCCTTTTAAAATCTTAGCACCTTCTTGTAATAAAAGGATGATATATACCAGCACTCAGAAGGTCCAGAGTCTGTAGCAAGATAAAATTGAGAAATCAATCAACCTTTTTTTTAACCTTTTTTTTAAACCCTAATCTACCACTTTCCCTTCCCTTTCTTTTATATGACGAGTCCACATTTCTTTGCACGAGAAGAGATTTTGCATTGGCATTTTCTTTTCTATTTCCTAGTTGAGACCTCAAATCAGAGATCTAAGAATTAAATTTGGTCCACCCATATGTTTCTTGGGTTCAAGTGAAAAAGAATCAACTTTAACCTTTGATATATTTGACTTGAAAATATGAATGTCCAGATTATCTTGAAAATGAGAAAATCTAGTCACACCAGACTGCTATTTTCATGCTACCACAATGAGAGGCAGCAGCCATTGGTGGGTTTCATACCCTCTTATTTTCCAGAGTTCCCACCACCATCCTTTTCTTGATTCAGAAATCTCCATTCACTATGTCACTTGTTGCTGTCATTATTGCTTGATCTTTGGTTTAAATTCCTTAATGAAATATGCAGAGTCTCTCTGAAAAAAAGACTCCCCCCCAAAAGACTATATTCTCAAGCAGATATATTTTTATTTTGCTGTAGAATATTTGTCATATTTGTTGATATTGCTAAAGAAATTCTAATTCTTCCTTTTACAAAATTTTATGAATGCATTTTTTCCATTCTTTTTAGGTTTTGGAAGAAAGGATGTTGCAGAACATTTACTACAGATGGCTGCTGATGTACATGCTTGTGATGATGGAGATCTCATCCCACTTTACAGCGCTTGTTCTTTTGGCCAGGCTGAGGCTGTGAGTCTGTTACTGTGCTAAGGAGTTGAAGCAGAGATTTTTATAATGAACCACCAATAAGTAAAACACAAAACGCTGGTCAGTTTACAGTGTTGAAGATAAGAACAATATAGAATGTTGAAGATAAGAACAATATAGAAATGTTTTCCTAGTCTCATGGAATTTTTATTCTAACAAAGATTGAAAATAGACAAGGAAACACACTGACAAGATAATTTTGAGAAATATAAATATATTTCTTGAATAAATATAAATATACAATATGAGGGCATTTGCACTGCATGCAGTCAACCCGGGTTCAATTCTTCTGTCCCTCTCGGAGAGCCTGCCAAGCTACCAAGAGTATCCCATCCGCATGGCAAAGCTTGGCAAGCTACCCGTGACGTATTCAATATGCCAAAAACAGTAACAAGAAGTCTCACAATTTGTTGTGAGACGTTACTGGTGCCTGCTCGAGCAATTCGATGAACAAAGGGAGGATAGTGCTATAGTGCAGTGCTATACAGTATGATATTATATTTCATCTGGTCATAAGTGTGTAGAAGAAACAAAGCAGGTGCTGTGATAGAGTGCTGCAATAAAGGTGGATGGTGGGGTGAGAGGATTAAAGTAAATCAGATGTTCAGAGAAGATCTCCGAATAATGATAAACCGAGCAGGATACGACATTTGAAACAGCACCAGCTTCATAATAAGTTTCAAAAGGAATATTGTAACACAGGAAACAACACGTTAAAAAATGTTTTGAGGGGGTGTGATTTTGACATAATCAAGGAATTTAAAGCTTGTGTGGGTGGGAATTAAAAAGGTAAGGTAAAGGCCCTCCCGTTGATCGTCGATTTTCTCGAGCAGGCCCAGTAACGTCTCCATTGGAGACTTTGTTGTTACTGTGTCTGGCATATCGAATACTCTCGGTAGCTTGCCGGGCTCTCCGAGAGGGGCGGAGGAATCGAACTCGGGTCGGCCATGTTGGCCGCTTGTAAGGCGAACGCCCTACCCGCTGTGCTATCGCTCCAGCTTAGCAATAGATAATCTGTGAGAGAAATTGGAGAGGTGGACAGGCACCAGATCATGTAAAGTCTTGGAGTACAGTCTGGAAATTTGGATCTGATTCTAACTGCATTGAGAAAAATTGGAGACTATTATGAACCTAAGTAGCATAGTCTACTATAATGTTCTGTAGTACCATTATGGGCTGGAGAGATAGCACAGCAGGTGGAGAGTTTGCCTTGCGTGTGGCCAACTCGGCCGACCCAGATTCGATTCCTCCACCCCTCTCGGAGAGCCCGGCAAGCTGCTGAGAGTATCTCGCCACATGGCAAAGCCTGGCAAGGTACCCATGACAAATTCGATATGCCAAACACGATAACAACAAGTCTCACAATGGAGATGTTACTGGGCCCGCTCGAGCAAATCGATGAACAATGGGAGGACAGTGCTACAGTGCTACAGTACTATTATAATTTAGGATTGTGTCAGGGGTCAAACCCAGGGACTCACAAATGAGAGAGTTGTTCCCTACATACTAAACTACATCCCTCTTCCTGTTATTGACTTATAAAATCTTTTTCAATTGTTAAATAGACCAATATGGAAAATACAACAAAACACTTGTGAAGAATGTCATAAATAGTTATTGGGTAAAGATCATGTACTAATCACCCAACCAAGAGCTGTAATTTTTGCTAGCTCCAAGAAGATTCATGGTGTGTGGTCCTTCCAAAGTCCGTGTTTTACTGAAATAGAATCAACTATCCTGACATTTAGATGCTTATTTCCTTAATTTTCTCTACAGTTTTTATCTCTATAGAATTAAGTTTAGTGTAGTGTTGTCTGTTACTAATTTTAAATAAATATTATTTCACTTTTGCATTAAGATGGTCAATAGAGAAGGGGTCATTAAGTCAATGATGATTGGAGGGATTGCTCGGGATGGGAGATGTGTGCTGAGATTAGATAAAGGACCGAACATGATGGCCTCTCAGTATCTGTATTGCAAACCATAGAGTGATAGTAAAAGAAAATGGTCTGCCATAGAGGCGGGGAGTAGGGTCAGGTGGGGGTGGTAGGAGGGATAATGGGGACATTAGTGATGGAAAATGTACAATGGTGGAGGGATGAGTATCCGATCATGATCATTGTATGACAAACTCAATCATGAAAGCTTTGTAACTGTATCTCATGGAGAATCAATAAAAATAAATAAATAAAAGTATATATAACACTTTAAAGTAAAAAATTTAAAAATTGCACATACGACAGCCCTAGAATAATTTGGAAGGAATTACTCCAGTCCCGTGTGTTTGTATCTGCTTGTCAGTAGTTCTCATGGGGCCTAGTGACAAAATAAAAAAAGAGGAAGAAGAAAGATGAGGAAGAAGAGGGGGAAGAGAAGTACAAGAAGTAAAGAGGTAGTTAGCATTCTGGGTTTAATTTCCTCATTCTCAAGCTATGAAATGAAAATTTAGAAAGCCCAAGATTTGAAGCTCTCACAAACGAGTTTTCCTAGATCTATAGAAAAGACATAACTTTTTAGTTTACTACCCCTTGCTTTTAATTAAAAAAAACTGCTTTGCTGGTGTTATGAATTTTTATTATTATACAGAAGAAGACATTAGAATGTCTTTCATCTTTTTTACCACCAAAAGAGAAACATTCAGAAAGAACATAGAGGTCATGGTGGCTCTTCTGGCCTTGTTAATGTTAGGGTCAGGTCTGGGGAGGATGAAACCCAGATTTACTGGGTAAGAGTGGGAAAAGATGGGGTGAGGACAGGCCATATCAGGGTGACTGGGATCTGCTGCAACATTGGAGAGCCAGTTTTAGGAGCATCAATTTGGGGCTGGAGTGATAGTACAGCAGGTAGGGCAGAGCACTTGTCTGGCACAGATTAGTAGGGTTCAATCCTCAGCATCCCATATGGTTCCCTGAGCCTGCCAGGAGTAATCGCTGAGTGTAGAGCCAGTAATAACTCTTTAGTACTGCCAGATATACCATACCCCTCAGTCCTTCTCCAAAATATTCGAAGTGCCAACTTTTACTGGTAGTGACAGTTGGTGAAGGTAATCAAATATTAACAACATGTTTACCAAAAGCAGTCCAAGCTCATCACAATAATTGTGAATTTGTGGAAGAAGAAAGGAAAATTGTAGGCAAAATTGCAGCCTGCTTGGAAATCACAAGTTCTGCTTTCTGGTGCACATTCTGGTGCTAGATTCTGTCCCCAGTATCCCTCCCGCCACCCCCACCCCATCTTACCCTCTGCCTCTGTGGCAGACAATTTCCTTGGTACTCTTTCTCTACTTCCACCTTTCCTCGTAGATCTGCATCCTAAGTACACTTTTCATTTTGCTTTTGAGCCAGTCCCAAGAAAAATTTGAACTAGAGGACTTGAAGAACTTAGCACCAATCTTAACATATAATAAAGAAGTCCCATTTGACATCCAAACTATCCTCTTAAAAAGAATTTTGTAGGGCTGAAGCAATAGTACAGCAAGCTACTGAAGGCCTGCTATGGGGGAAGGCTTAAGGAGTGGTTGGGAAAATTTGTAACAATGGTGGTAGGAAGGTACAATGGTGGTGGGATTCCTGTTGGAATACTGAATATCTGTTATTAAACTGGCGACTTAATAAAGTTATAAAATTAAAAAAAATAGTACAGCAGGTAAACCACTTGCTTTGCATGCAGCCTACCTAGGTTCTATCCCTGGCACTAAATATAGTCCCCAAGCCTGTCAGGAGTGATCCCTGAGTGAAGAACATGGAGTAAGTCCTGAGCACTTCTGGGTATGGCAAAAAATGAACAAAAAGAGAATAATTTTGCTTCCAATGGGAAGAAGAAGAAAAAGAAGAGGATGAGGAGGAGTACGGAGATGGAGGAGGAGGAGGAGGAGGAAGAGGAGGAAGAGAACGAGGAGAATTTAAGACTTAAAGAAGATGAAGAGGGTGGTGTTGAAGCAGTCTCCTGATTTGTGCCCTCAGAATCAAGAATAATGTCAATATCAGAAAGGAGAATATTGATCTGAAAAATGCAGGCAGGTGCCTTGATTCCCATATCACAGATAGTGTAAGAAATATGAACAGCAAAACTCCTGTGCAGGCTCATTCACTGCTGGAGCAGAGAACACAGGTGATCTGGTTAGATTTATGGCCCCCAACCATTGGACCATCACTGACTTTACCCCGGTTGCCTTCCCACTGCTGGGATAAACTTGATAGTCGGCAGCACTGTGGGACTGGGCTAACACCACATCTTCAGGCTTTGGTATTGAACCACTGGTCAACCACGTAGAGTGTTGCTGGGAGTGGTCCCTGGAGCCCCAAAGCACCTCTTGTGAGGCCACCCCTCCTCCTCCACCCCCACCAAAGTAACGTGACATTGATCAACATCCATAAGCATGTTAAAATGCAAACCAAAATCTTTTAATTTAAGTCTTTTAAACACCGCGAACCTAAAATAAAGTTTATCAGCATCAAGTATTTTTCTTTCATGGAAACCTTTGAAATTTAACATGACCCAACTTTAACAGAACTATTCAAAAACTCTGCGGCTTTCCCTCTTCTTCATCACATTATTTTATTCAAAGATCTGTTTGATGACATATGATCTAAGAATACTTAAACAAAATAATCAGCTCTAAATGTTGGTCTTGAAACATTATACCCATGAGACCATACTTCCCTAAGGTCTAAGTAAAACCCTCACACCTCTGTTGACACTATGCTATTCCCCAGAGCTTCCCTAACTTCAAGATGCTTGAAGTTAGCCAGATATTGCTATTGACTATTTCTTGAAAGCTCTGAGTAGCTGCAGGGATCTCAGTAGGGATTGGAGGAACTGACTCAACCCTGACAGACTGCCAAAATATGGTCAATCAAGGCTGCAAATAAGTCACGGCAGCATTGACCCCTGCCTGTGTCTTCTCTTTGAGGCTGCTAAAAAAATTGGGCTCTGGTTCCATGTTGAAAAGTTCTGTAGCGGGGCCGGAACAATAGTATAGCGGGTAGGGCATTTGCCTTGCACACAGCTGACCCAGGTCTAATCCCCGGCATCCCACATGGTCCCCCAGCACCACCAGGAGTAATTCTTGAGGTACAGAGCCAGGAGTAACCCCTGAGTATCGCTGGGTGTGACCCAAAAAGCAAAAAAATAAAAAAGTTCCATCACCCTGAACACCCTTGTGAATATCCATCACACTGACTCTGTGTGTGTGCATGTGTGTGTGTGTATATGTGTATGTGTACATGATGAGTGTTGTTTTAAGCCATAGTCCACCAGCACAGGTGGTCATGAAGGACCATGCAGGTCTCCTGCATGCAAAATAGTTACTTAACAGAGCTATCCCCAGGGTACCAGCTATTGACTTTGAAAGAAAGAAATTACATTGTTATTAAGAAACTTTTTAATCTTCATCTACACCAAAGTTTCTTTACAAAGAATGGTCCTGACAAGAATAATGTGGAATTTCTGTGAATTGTAACACTCGTTATAGACCACCATAGCTCTGTGTAGCATATTAACTATTCAACAAGCAGGAAGCAAGTTGTGTCATACTTATAGGTCAGGGGAGTCCATTCCAAAGCTGCCCTACACAATTTAAAGTTGAGCACATCAGCGACATAAAAGACACCTTTGTTTTGGACCTACATTACATTTTGGAAGAGGGTTCTACTTTTCTTCTGAATGTGCCGTCTATGGTCCTATCTAGTTTAACACTGCCTGCGTCTTAAAGCAACACTTTTGTGTGTCAGATATGCTCATCTTCAGACTTAATGTAACAATAAAATGTGGTAGAATTTACACATCTGATCATTTTGCCTCCTTTATGCTCTTTGGTTTTTTAGTTAGTGTCAAACTTTAGGTTGAAATTGATGGGACTGATGAGGGAGATCCCTGCCCACATTTCAAACGGGCTCACTTCACGCGACTAATATCAGAGGGAAACCTACTCAGGAGTATCTGAGCCTGGGATTCAGAACAACCATGGAGTGCACTTGGGATATACTTGGAACAGTATATGTAACCTTGGTAAACTGTGAACATACTCCAAAGTGCTCATATTCATGAGATGGTCCAGACCCTGCTTTGCAAAATATCATGCTTTGGTATTTCTGCTTTTGTACTCTCTTGTCAGAAGGCTGCAAATGCCCCAAATCCTCATCAGATATTCTATAAAATGGAGATTTTGCCTTTGTTCTGAAACCAGTACTGGAGCACAAACTTACTGGGTCTGCTAGCAAAAAATACCAGTGTTTTACACTTCACACAGCATGTTGCTTGGTTTTTTACTGACTTTTGGAGGGAGTTTCCACAACAGAATAATTTGAAATTACTTTGAGAGGACTTGAACCAGTACATTGTTCAAGGAGATCAGTCTGAAATGTGTAGACTGCAGATAGCCTACAGACACATCAAAAAAAATGTTCAGCATTACTTATTATTAGGGAAACATAAATCAAAACTCTAATGCATTATCAACTTATACCTGTAAGAAGGGTCTTGATCAAAAAGATTTAAAACAATGGCATGAAGGAAAAAACCTCAAGCACATTGTTAGTGGCCACGTAAATTGGTGTAGGCTTTCTGAAAAACAACGTCTGATGACGTCTGATTTAAAAAATAAAAACGGAAATTCCATATCGCCAAGAAATACCACTGCTAAGCATCTGTTCAAAGAAAATGAAAATGAAAGTGTTAATTCCAAAGAATATTTGTTCATTGCAGAATTATTCAGAATAGCCAAAACATGAAATCAACCTAAGTTGAAACTAAATCAACAGCAAACTTGATAAAGAGTCTGTGGAAGATATACTCAATGTAATTATGTTCTCCTATTTAAAAAAAATGAAGCTTTGACCTTCAATTGATAGAACTTGAATTGATGTTGCTAAGTAAAATAAGTATGAAATGAAAGACAGCACACAGTTTCACCAATAAGTGGAATATAAATAACCTAAGCAAACTAACTGGCAAAAAATAGTGAGAAGAACTAGACTCCTTAAAATTTATAGTAGTAAAAAAGAAGAACAATTAAAAAATTAAAAAATAGGCCCTCCATAGCCATGCCGCTGTACTCCATGCCAGGCAGTTTCATTTAAGGTGACCCCGCGGGAGCTTATCAGCTCCCCTGCCTGCCCCAAGGACCTATCCCTGGAAGCTGAAAACCTCCAGAAACCAACTGACACCATGCTCACAGCCGCTCTCCATATGCTCAGGCTGAGCCTCTCCCATGAGTGAATCCAAAGAAAACCAAGGTATGCAGGATTTATGACTGAAAACTCTGACTTCAACCGAACCGGGAAAGGGTGTCCTCTTCCATTCTATTCTGTCTCCCGATTTCCCTCGACTCATCAATCACACCCATAAACGTCCTCTAGTTGGAGTCAGATGATCTCATCAACAGCCATGATCCAGACACTCATTATACATTTCTCAGAAGAGAGCACAATACTTGCCATTGCCATGACACCGGACCCTGTGCCAGGCTGTTCCATTCATGGTGACCCAGAGGCGAGGGTGGGTGAGTTCTCCTCCTGACCCCAAAGACCCAGGCCTGGCAATGGAAAACCTCCAGAATCACATGGCCAAAAAAGCGACAGTGCAACGTGTCATACCTCACACCACTAATATTCCAAGAGTAGTGCATCACATTTGATGGGGGTTAAAGTAAAAGGCACCAATCCTAGAGGGAAATATATTTTTGGACTGGAGCAATAGCACAGCGGTAGGGCGTTTGCCTTGCACGCAGCCAACATGGCCGACCCGAATTCGATTCCTCCGCCCCTCTCTGAGAGCCCGGCAAGCTACCGAGAGTATCTCGCCCACACGGCAGAGCCTGGCAAGGTCCCTGTGACGTATTCAATATGCCAAACACAGTAACAAGAAGTCTCATGATGGAGACGTTACTGGGCCCACTCGAGCAAATCGATAAACAACAGGAGGACCGTGACCATGATATATATGTACATATATATTTATATATACGTATATATTATATATATATATATTTAAGCACATAAGGCTCAACCTTAAACAACACTTTAGTTATCTCTTATAGAAGGGTTTAATGGCCCCTGGGTGAAATACAACAGTCTTCATGCACTCTCTAAGGAAACTTTTTGAATCAATTTCAGTGTTGTTTTTTTTTTTTATAACATACAATCACTGTATCACTGTATCACTGTCATCCCATTGATCTTCAATTTACTCGAACAGGCACCAGTAACATCTCTATTCCTCCCAGCCCTGAGATTTTAGTAGCCTCTTCTTACTCATCTTTTCCAATGATTTGGAGCCTCTTTCAGGGTCAGGGGAATGAGACCTATTGTCGTTATTGTATTTGGCATATTGAATATGCCATGGGGAGCTTGCCAGGCTCTGCCCATGCAGGCGGGATACTCTCAGTAGCTTGCCAGGCTCTCCGAAAGACATAAATGAGTAGGAAGTGTCTTACAATGTGTTGTGCAGTTGTGAAGCAGCCGAGCAGTCCAGAAAGCAGCCTGGATCGTGGTGGTTGGGCATTGGAGGTCGGCTGCTGGGGCTGGGTCCCTTGCTGGGGGAAGGGCTCTCACCCACCCCACAGCTGGGCGCGGGCCCAACATACAATACAAAATAAATTATTTTGGGTCTGCTCTGGGGCAGGGGTTGGGGTTCAGGAAAGAAACTCCTGAAATTTTGTGGTGGTGTAATGGTTGTGGGATTTGTGTTTGAATATTGAATGTAATCAAATATTGTGAACTATTTTATAAAAATTTTTAAGTTTTAAATGAAAGAATTTTTTTTAATTTATAGTATTCTCCCAGCAGTAAAGGGGAGGATGACCAAGGGTCTTTTGAAACTACACTGTTTTGATGGTGGAAGTTGTGAGGATTATACACATATAGAGGTATGATGCTAAATTACTAAATCTCATGGTTATTGTAAATCAATGATATGCCCATGAAAAAAGAAAAGAAAAGAAAATATTTATGTTGCTCCTTAGAAATGGTCAAACTGCTCCTGATCTCAAAGTTTTCTGTTCAGAGTAATGTCCCCTGGCCAGAAATGTCATCCAGATGAGATGTGCCTGGATTATAATTTCAGTCTTTTAAATTGACCAGGTTGTTCTGCTGAAAGTGATTATATTTTTAGTCATGTTGATTAACTATTTTCCATCATCTTGTGCTTCTTTCTAATGGTGATTCTGGAGTTAGTGATTTTTTTTTATAAAGATGGGTCTATAATGTCTTATTAAATCATATGATCAAAAAAATATTTTGGGGCTGGAGTGATAGCACAGCGGGTAGGGCATTTATCTTTCACGCGGCCAACCCGGGTTCAATTCTCAGCATCCCGTATAGGTCCCCTGAGCACTGCCAGGAGTGATTCCTGAGTGCAGAGCCAGTAGTAATCCCTGTGCATCACCAGCTGTGACCCAAAAAGCAAATAATAATAATCATAATCATAATCATAATTTGGATCAGGAACAAAAGAGTATTGCAGAAATAATTGCTGTTTTCCTGACAACTAATTGTAAAACTTGAAAATATGCATGCCTCTTCTTATCACAGTCAAGCAAATCTCCAAGTGCATTTATTTTTATGATAAAATTTCCATTTATTTACATATATTTACATTAATCTATATAAGGCAGGCAAATTAGCTCTTTTTCAGTTGTAGGAGGTTTTGATTATGATTTTTTTCTTGTAGGGGAGACCACACTGGCTGCAGTTAGAGATTACTTCTGGTTCTGTACTCAGCAATCACTCCTGGCAGTGCCCAGAGGGCCATGTATGGTGCCAGGAACAGAACTTGAGTTGGCTGCATGCAGTGCAAATACATTACCCAGTGCAAATACATTACCTCTCCAACCTAGCTTGTTTTAATTTGACTATATCATATTTAACTGACAGTGTCATATAAATAGATTTTTTATAGTGCATGAGAGAAATATTTGACAAAGCATTAAGATTTGCTTTAAACTTTCTGTTAATCAGATGTAGAGCTTACATATTTAAATTTTACTGTTGTTAGTAAATAAGTGGCAAATATTGAGGGGAATAATAAATAATATTTATTGAGAAGAATGAAACACCAATACTTGATTTATTTTAATAATAATATAATAATATATTCATATCATTCCATTTGTTTTATAAAATATTTTAACCACGATTAAGTTCCTATACTTCAGGACAGCTAATCTTCACTTTCAGTTGTGTACTAGGTCAAATCTTTTTACTAAAACCGATACTTAAAAATGACATGAGCATGAAAGAATTCTCAGCCATGCTTTCCAATGCAGTTCTGCCATTTTGACTAGATCAATTAAAGATGATTCATTTACTCTCCTATAGCTGGGGGTGGGGTGGGAGTGGGTCTTGAGCAAGATGAAGAATTTTATTTAATTTTATCCTCCTCAACTCTTAGACTGACAATGTCAGCTACCAGACTGCAATTTCCCAGAAGCTAGAAACATATTTTCTCTATGACACACAAATTTTCTAAGGTTTTTGGCAGCACCCTAACTTCTGTTTGATGCTGCTGTAGCAAAACTAAATAAAAAAAAAACCTCATAAATGTGCAGAATCTCATCTTCTAACCTTGCTTAGTAAGGGACTGGAGCTGTAACTAAATGTGTATATATACTGGAGCATTAAAATGTTACTGAGTCAGGGGCATATTTTATATGTTGGAATGATTCAACGACTTCCAAATTCTACTTGGTATCTATGAGTGTGGGAGTGAATAACTATAAACATACAATAAATTATAATAACTGTGGGGATTGTGGTGATATTTTGTTTCCAAATATCCTGGCTGTCTGTGCAGAAAATATAACCAACTATCTAATTTTAAGGTTTAATTAGCTAAGTTAAGGCAAACTGTTTATCTAAACTGTTACAGCTGAACGAAGCAATCCATATGTTCTCTGTCACTAGAATTCAGGCATATAAACAACCTTGGCGACAAGGGGGAAAGCTCACAGATGACTGATAAATGATTTTTGGCAGTGGCACATTATCCCAATTGGCAATCATAGAAAGGAATACTGACACTGGTAAATTTTGAACGCCGCCGATAAAGCAACTCAGAGCCCACCCCACTCGGTAACTGTGGTTCTGTGACTGAACAATAGAGGAACAATCTTGAATCAATTAATTGAAGTTGAAGACCCCAATTTTAATGAGGTTTTTATTGATGGGCAAAGGATAATGAACGGAAGCAAATTTTCTAGGAATGTAGCCAAAGGAAATGATAGCAGATGTGTGTGGTTTTTCTCATTCATGTGTCTTTTCCTGAGCAGACACCGTGTGTTGAAATTAATGAATATTCATGCACCAAGGGAGAAATGCATTCCCTTAACCTAGAGCTATAAAGCTTATCTATTAAAATCCTCCACAAAAACTATGTCATCCTTTCTTGAACCTGTCTGAAGCAGGACACTTCACACCACGTGAAGGACCTGTTCAGAGGATTGTGGGTGGCAGGAGGGTAAACGACTGTGCTTAAGTTCCTAAGTCGTCAATGTCAGCATCACTCTTCTTCTACAGCTGCTCCAGAAACAAGTGGGAGATGACAGGAAGCCCAAAATAGCAAGGCTGCTTCCTTAGGTATCTGTGTCACCGTCCTGCCACAGGAGACCTGCCTGTTTTGTTTCAGCAGAACACTTGCCAAAATTCAATTCTCAGAGGCACAAGTTATTATGATGAGACCACTGTGTCAGTCTCTTAGGAGTGACTTATCATGTGTGCTGGAAATACACATGCTAAGGGAAAAAGAAATTCTCCTTTTATCTGCTATGTGTTAAGCGTGGTACAAGTCAGGATATACAGCTCTCTATCAGATGGTACTCCTGCTCGGTACCAATTTAGTAGAAAAGAGGGACATGTGAACAGGTAAGTTAGAGCACCAGGAAGTCCATGTTATAAACAGAAACAAAGTTGCTTTGCTGGTCCCATAAAAGAGATTGATGGAGTTCATCTTTTACCTCGGGAAATGATTGATTATAGAGCTGACACTTGCTCTGGATTTGAAGAGTTTTTTTTTTTTAATTGTAGGAGTACTGCTATTTATTCAGCCACTGATTAGCTGATTGAATTGGGCATGAACTCCACCTTACTTTTTTTTCATTTTTTATAATTTTATTTATTGAATCACTGTGAGAGCAGTTACAAATCTTCCGGGTTTAAGTCTCGGTCATACAATGAAATACACATACCTTCACCAGCGCCCATTCTCCACCACCAAAAACCCCAGTATATCCCCATCCCACACCTCCCACTACCTGTGGGGCAGATGATTTCCACATTACTCTCTCTCTCTACTTTGATTACATTCAATATTTTGACACCAGACCCACCATTATTATTTGGGATTTTACCCCAACACTCAGATCTGCTGAAATGACAACAGTAGACAATTTGTTTTCTATTGCTGGTTATGAATAACATATGACATTGCATGGCTGCAGTAGTGGCCAGGCGATTTTGAAATTCCGAAACTTTAACAATTAAAATGGAGGAATTTCTGCCAAAACCTGCTGGGTTCCAAGATTTGTTCCTGAGTCTCTTAGATCATGACTGTTAAGCAGCTTGATCAGGAGCCTGAAAGGCCGTTTATTGGCAGCAAATCGTGGTCTTGTTGGGATAGGGAGGAAAGGGCCAGCTCCACCCCCATGCCATGAGGCCCCACGTCTCATCACTGAGGGTCCAAACCTGACTGTCCAATAGCCTCTGGAGAATGGTGGCCACCGAGCTGCCTAGGGGGAGCAGGCAGATTGACAGCACCCTTTTCCCCCTGGAAAGGCCCAGCGACAGTAACCTTCTGCGAGGTCCAGATGCATTTCTCCCAAAAGCTGCTGGGTTTCAAGATTCGTTTCTGAGTCTCTGGGATCATGGCTGTTAAGCAGCTTGATCAGGAGTCAGAAAGGCCGTTCATGGGCAGCGACTCAGGGTCTCATTGGGACGGGGAGGAAAGGGCTGGCTCCAATCCCATCCCATGAGGCCCCACGTGTCTCGTCACTGTGGGCCCAAACCTGACTGTCCAGTGGCCTCTGTTTCATACCAAACAGGCCAAAGTATGAAACCTATTCCCACCTGGGGTGACCCAGCACCTGTAACCTACTGCAGGGACTGGATGTATTTCTGCCAAAAGCCATTGGATTCCAAGATTTGTTTCTGAGTCTCTGGGATCATGGCCCTTACACAGTTTGATCAGGAACCAAAGAGGCCATACCTCCAATTATATAGCTGAGCTGGAGGTGGTTTGTGGGTGTGTCTCCCACATACCTAACTTTTGGCCGTTTACTTTCTTGGTTAACTTTGCCCCAAGTTTTTGGGATCTGGCCAAAGGCACGGCAGCAATTTGGGGGTGTCTGGAAGTCTGAAAGTGCCATCAGGCTGCTGATGCACTTGCCTCACAGGTACAGATTGACCTGGTGGCGGCACCATACCCCCATGGATTTGAAGAGTTCTTATGAGTTTGATAGCTAGAGAGATAAGTCAGAATGAGAAGGTATTCCATCCAGTTCCAAATCACATAGACCTCGAAAGTCATGAAATTATCTGGGAAGAGAGAGGTATTCTGTAACTAATCAACCTGGTGGTGAGTGAAGAGGACCAGGAGACCAGGACCATACAGTATAGGGAATTTAAGAACAAGGTGTTTACAAAAAAAGAGAGATGTTTAGCAGCTGGAGAGATACTACAGTGATGAAGCACTTGCCTTGCACAAGCTGATCCTGGTTCTATCCACAGAACCACGTATGGTTCCTGAGCACCACCAACAGTGATTCCTGAGCACAAAGCCAGTTGCAAGCCCCAAGCATTGCCAAGTAGTGTGGCCCAAAACCCAAAGGACAAAAAAATATACAAAAAGCTATGTTTGGGAAATACTGAAAACTCAGGTAGAGATACTGAGTAGAAGTGAGTGGAAAAGATTTTACCCATCTTGGGGAAGCACTCATTTCCCTGGCATCTCTTGAGTTTATATTCAAAATTTAGTTTAATAGAATCTGAACTTCTCCAGCAGCCTGTTTATATTGTAAGCTGGTTGAAATAATTACCTCCAAGTAAAGATGAATAATGTCTTTTCTGTACTCCTTAAAATCTCTTATGATGACTTTCTCAATCTCGGGTTCAAACTAAGTAAACAAGAAAAAAATTCCAAAAGTTGAATTAAGAAATGGCCATGGATGAATGCAAGATTCCTGACCCTTAGTTAATGTATTAAATAAAGTTGTTAACCACATACCATTAAATAAGTACTGTATTTGGAGTAGAGCAACAATGGCAGAAATCTCAGAGGAATCCTTGTTTTACAAGAAAAATTTGGTTGTTATGCTTTTTTTTACTTTTATTATTTTTTTTACTTTTTCTCTGCTGCATATCCACAAGTGTCTGTGAGTTATTTTCTCAATTGATGCAAAATGCACATGAATATAATCTTTCCATAGCACCCACCACAATGCTGAGAAACAAGACAATGAAATTAGACCAGAGGATGACACCCTTAGTAGTGTGTGTCTTTAAAACCTTTCTTGAGTTGGAGAGATGGTACAGAGGTTAAAGAGCTGCCTTGTATGTAGCAGATCCAGTTCAAATCACAGCATGGCCTCTGGTGCCCTGAGTATCTCTAACAGTGATGCCTGAGCACAGATCCAGGAGTAAGCCTGGAGTACTACCATGTGTAGCCTCAAAACAAAACTAAAGATCCAAAACAAAATATAAAATAAAACATCAAATCACCTTTACTAAACTCTCTGCAAGATGGACTTCCTGTGGTAATTGAATAAGTCAATGTATACATAACATGTAAGTAAGTAAAGTAAAGGCCCTCCCGTTGATCATCGATTTGCTCGAGCGGGCCCAGTAACGTCTCCATTGGAGACTTTGTTGTTACTGTGTCTGGGCTGCAGCGATAGCACAGCAGGTAGGGCGTCTGCCTTGCACGCAGCCAACATGGCCGACCCGCGTTCGATTCCTCCGCCCCTCTCGGAGAGCCCGGCAAGCTACCGAGAGTATTCGATATGCAATACATAACATGATGCCTTAGAAATAAAAACAATCAAGCACCAACATCACCAGTTTGCATACATTACAATAACTATCATAAGGTTTTAGGATTCATTGGGACATGTTTAAGTTAGAATAATATAGATAAGAAACCATATTGTGAATTTTTCTCATTTACATGTTTGAGCTCTTGAATATAAAATGTATTTAATGTATGTTATATGATGTTTCTCTCCACTACTGTGCTAAGTGTGATGAGTTGGACTAAATTCAGAAATTGCTTAGCGTTCACTTCAAGGCAGCTTTAATATATTTTGACTACATTATTTTTAGTCCTTCTCTGTTATCTTGTTCATAGAGCTTTACTGGGAAGCTATCTGGAAAGTAAGTTATTAGTGGCACACTTAGTGAAGTGTGCTGCTATTAATGGAATCTTAATGTAAATTTGAACCAAAAAAAGATTGTGAAATTGGATGCCAGATAACCAACCATCTCTCTTATCACATATCAACCACTCCAAGGTATTTTCCTTCTATTACATGAACTAGTAATTTACAACTTTAATTCTTTGTAAAAGAACTGAACATATGTTAGAATAACCTAGAGTAATAATTACTCCAAAAGCCCAGTGGCTTAAAAACTACAAAGACTTTTTCCTTGCTCATATTCCACTTCCATTTGGGGATCACGGAGGTCAAGGGAATTCCATTCTTTCTAATATGAAACAACAGTCATTCTTATCTTAGATGTATTAGTCACCATGCAGAAGGATCTGAAAATTCTCACTGTGAAAATTTAGTGTTTCTGCTCCAGAAATGACACATAGCATTTTACTCATAACTCATTAGGCAAAACTGTCCAAAGGGTTCACTTCCTAGCAATGAAGTAGAAAGCTGTGCTATAATCCAACTGGAAGCTGAGACTGGTCTTTCTTACATCTCAGTTATGTCAAAACAGCTAAGTTGGTTTCTATTTCCCCATTTCCCTTTCATTCCAGAATAGAAGCTTAATATTTGCTATTGGAATGACTATTGGCAGCAGTCACTTGAGAATTTTGTCAAGTTCTTTTGAAATAGCCATTTACAAAGCGAATTTGATGGCCTTAGGAATACAGTGACTCACAGTAAACAAGTCGAACTCTTTTCATAAATTCTCAGTGTCAGACCAAGGAAGAGAAGGTGTCAAGAATGGCTTCCCTGGGGCCACAGCGATGGTACAGAGGGTAGGGCATTTGCCTTGCACACGGCTGACCCGGGTTCAATCCCCACATCCCATATGTTCCCCTGAGCACCACCAGGGTAATTTCTGAGCACAGAGCCAGGAGTAACCCCTGAGCATTTCCTGGTATGACCCAAAAAAGCCAAAAAAAAAAGAATGGCTTCTCAATATCTATATTCCTTTCTTAGTTCAGTTTTAATAAAAGTGTGGCTAGTTATCTGTTATCAGACCAAGTCTTTACCATTAGATTGAACTTGATCAATGGGCATTGGTACATTTTTGTAAGAAAATTTCACACCACTGACATGTTGCTTTAAAACTATGAATGTTATTTTTATGTTCATTATTTTACTGACTTAATAAAGTTTCTAAATCTAGTATAGACTTTGAGAGGGACAAAGTTCAGTGTTGTGGTGTTTAATTTCTTTTCAATTTCTCATGTCTGTTTACTCAATATTTTTACACCTATGTGTAAGCTAATTTGGGATGAATAAAGAAAGTATAAGTTAGAGTGTGTGAAGAACATGAGATCTTTTATAGAAAGAAAATAAATTTAAAATGTGTAGGTAAATTATATAATCTGTTTTTTGAAGTATCATAAATTAAAATATATTCTAGCACCTTTTACTTCTCAAAAATGTTCCTTCATTTAGTCACTCTATATTAAAACTGTTCTCCCATGTTATTGTCATTTTAATGAGCACCCTGACTCCAAAATGTGTATTATAGTCAGTCTGCCAGCTTTATCAGAGTTTATGTTTTATTTAATAACAGACACCAAAGAGTTAATTAAATAAAATTTGACTGCTATGGCTGTTTGTTTAAAACACATTTTATTTGTTTAATTTTGGGAGACGATGCTTCCAAGCAATTCTCAAGATATGGTAGAAGGGAGTGGAGAAAAGTGGGTGGACATGCACCAGGGATTCTCAGTCAACCAGACTGTCAGTTCAGTGCAAGATCCAAGGACGTGAGGCTGTTTGGGCTGGCAGTGCTGGGGAGACTAAGGCCACCCCAGTGGTCAGGTCAATAAAAGAATTGGGTCAATTAAAAGCAAACAAGGAAATATACCAGATTGCATATATAGCTCATCCCGAAGAAAATTAGGAATTCACTAAGAAACAAGACACAATTTGAGGTTTCTACAGTCATTTCTGGAGCAATAGCACAGCAGGTAAGGCATTTGCCTTGCACACGGCCAACCTGGCCCACCCAGGTTCAATTCTTCCGCCCCTCTCAGAGATCCCAGCAAGCTACCGAGAGAGTATCTCACCCGCAGGGCAAAGCCTAGCAAGCTACATATGACATATTCGATATGCCAAACACATATTCGATATGCCAAACACAATAACAAGAAGTCTCACAATGGAGATGTTACTGGGCCAGCTCGAGCAAATCAATGAACAACAGGAGGACAGTGCAACAGTGCAACAGTCATTTCAAGTAAATTAAAAGTCAGTGTTTTATTGTTTTGGTGGATGGAGACCCCCCAAAGCAGGGTTCAGGGGCTCAAAGGCCACTCTCAGTGATATTTGGCCAACCTGGCCAGGAGGTGCTACTGCCCATGGATGTGGTTCTGCTCTGACTCTGAGGTGTTGGGGACAGGGTTACCCCAGCAGTGTTCAGCTGCCTTCAGGGTCACACTGAGCAATGCTCTGGAGCTCACAAAGTGCCAATGATCAAACCACCTTGCATGCATCCTAACCCCTGGACTAGCTCTCCAGGCCCAAAGTCAACTTTAATGTCTTTTTTGCTATTCCATTAAAAGAAACTGTATAATTGAAAAGAAAAGGAAATAAATACTTTGTGATGGGTTTCCTCTTTGATATAGCTTGCTTGCCTTCTGTTCATGTCATTAGTTCTTAATCACTTGATCACTTGATCACTTGATCACTTGACTTCCCGTTAATCGTCGATTTGCTTGAGCAGGCACCAGTAAAGTCTCCATTTGTCCCTGTCGCGTGCTAGTGTAGCCCAATGGCATCTGTTCGCTCTAGGAACATGAAGAGCCTCAAACCGATCGTTCATGATCTTGATGAAGAAGTCTGACCATCTGGTAGGTGGGCGGCCACGCGGTCTTTTGACATCCCGTGGAATCCAGTCAATAACAGCTCTAGTCCAGCGGTCATCTTTAAATCTCATTACGTGACCAGCCCATCTGATTTTTGACGCCTTGGCAAATGAGAAAGCATCCCTGATTCTTGACCTTCGACGGAGGTCGGAACTCCGGATTCTTCTCTCATTTGAGTGAAACGTGATATTCCAAGCATAGCTCTTTCAGTTCCTCTTTGGGAGACCCGAATAGCATTCTCATCCTATTTACGTAGGGCCCAGGTCTCTGAGGCATATGTTAATGCAGGAAGAACAGTGGAATCAAAGAGATGTGCCTGGAGCTGGAAGTTCTTCGTCCTCTTAGCTATTTCTTCGATGCTCTTGAAGGCGTTCCAAGCCGCTCTCTTCCTCCTGCGCAGCTCGGGTGCCAGGTCATTTGTCATGTTGACTTCTCGACCTAGGTACACATAGCTGTTGCATTCAGAGATGGTGGTTCCATTGAGAGCGAATGGGGCATCAGGAATGAGGCTGTTTCTCATAAACATTGTCTTCATAAGATTCAGCTGTAGTCCGACCTTTCCACACTCACGGTCAAAGTTGGCCAGCATTTGTGCCGCTTGGCTAATGTTTGGTGTTATTAAAACAATGTCATCAGCAAAGCGGAGGTGGTGTAGTTGCCGACCATCTATCTTCACCCCCATTCCTTCCCATTCCAGTTGTCGCATGATGTACTCGAGGGTGGCACTGAAGAGTTTCGGTGAAATGGTATCACCCTGCCGCACCCCTCTCTTGACATCAACGATCACTTCTTTGTAGAATGGTGAGATCCTGGTAGTGAATCTGTAATACAGCTCACGGAGGATCTTGATGTATTGAGCTTGAATGCCCTGATTGGCTAGGGCTTCAATGACCGCTTCCGTTTCAACAGAATCAAAGTAATTAGTTCAGTAATTAGTTCAGTAATTAGTTCTTCATAACAAACATTTTTGTAAATGACATCCAAAAGGATAATAAGCCTGAGATGCTTGTCATTATTCATATCTGGCAATTTCAAAGTGCTTTTATAGGAATGTTGCAGTCACCTGTGAAATGCTCAAGTAACCCTTCACATGGCATGTGTCAATATCAGGTGGAATTTAGGACAAGATTCTATAACACAAATTACATATGACACAGAGACCAGCTCTCCAACTGTGAACTTTGCTTTCTCCTCTCACCTCTGATTAGATCCCATATTAAATTCTCTCTCTTGGGATCAGAATTGCTCCTTTCTCTGACATTGCTATAAAGGTACACTGGTGATATATGTGCTGTTGGAATTATGTCCATGAGAAACCATTATTACCAGAATTGACATTGTTTTATTTAAATTGTATATCAAAAAGGATAGCCATTTCCTAATTTATGGCCAAAATGTTGGCAGAGGTTCATTTTATAATTACCTACCACCTTAGTGGGCTGGGGCGATAGCACACAGGGTAGGGAGTTTGCCTTGCAAGCGACCAACCCGGGTTCAACTTCTCTGCCCCTCTAGGAGAGCCAGCAAGCTACTGAGAGTATCCCATCCATAGAGCAGATCCTGGAAAGCTCCCCATTGCATATTTGATATGCCAAAAACAATAACAATAAGTCTCACAATGGAGACGTTACTGGTGCTTGCTTGAGCAAATCAATGAACAATGGGAGGACAGTGCTACAGTGCTACTACCTTAGTATGTAAAAATGAAAGTCTATGGACTTTTATCCCATATAGACTCTGTCCTGTACTATGGAGTCTGTTGTGGGATATCGTTTTACTAAAACTGATGACAAGATTATTCTTATCCCTACACACCCTGCTATGTTAATAACAAAGAATCAAAGGTTTATATATCCAAAAGTCTAGGACTTGGGGTGTAACTTAAAATAGAGCAGTGGAAGCCTGAAGTGTTTCAGCAAAGTGAGGAGATGATCCATAAACATAGTATCTTGAATTTTGTTTATTAACTAGCAGATTTAAAGGAAAGTCATCTGAGAGTGATATAATCATAAATATGCTATCATTATCTTCAAAAAGAGGCAGGTTTTTGAAACAGCAGCATAAATATTAATGAAGACCCAATAATTGAATTGCCAGATTCTAAACTAATTGAATCTATGACAATGTTCTTTTGAGCACTCCTTAAATCCTATACCATGATTGTTGCCTTATCTTATACTATTCATCATTCCCATCTTTCCAAGTCTCACCTCAATTCTCTGTCTTACTCTGTAAGTTCATCCCATGTCTTGTTTATCTTGTTCCTCCTTCCCCTTGCTCTCTGTGGTTCCAGGGACAAAATCCAGGACATTACCTAAACATCTAGAGCAAGTGCTCTACCACTGAGCCATAATTTAGCCTCTCTTCCCTTTTTTCTCTGAAAATCAATGCTTCTCCTCATTTTGTTTTAAGAATGCTGTATAATGTCTTTGTAAGAAGTGACACGAGACAGGTGATTGATTGGTCCCACTCAGTCACAGTCTCATCCCTCAATCTTGGGATTAGGAGACCTTCACACACAGAGGGTGGGCCCACATGTCAGTAGTTCTTTCAAGGCATGTCTGTGCTAAGTCTGAAGTAATACTCCTTCCCTGAACCTCCGACCACAAATATGAGTCTAAAGTCATTTTCAACATTTTCAACTTGAGCACATGCAACATACCAATAAAAATGCTTAGCTTAAAACAATATATCCATTCAGCATTGAATTCTTACTTTTTTGTTTTATTTTGATTTACCTGCTGTCTATAAGGACACCATTTTTCATCTGTTTTCTCAGGTCCACTAGTAAATTTCGAAATGCCATTTTGACTTAAGGCAGGATGGCTTAGTGCTTCAGAGTATGCACTCTGGAATTAAAGCACCTGGGTTTGAATCCTGGTTCTATCACTTTCTACTGTGCCATCAGAGAAAGTTACCTTAACAGTGGCCATTTCATCTAGCTGGGTGAGTGGGGAGAATTAAATGAATTCATGTATGTAAAGTTCTATTTAAAGTAAATCTTTCCAAACCAACTTGGCCCACTTTGGCTCTGTGCAAGACAAGCTCCTTACCAGTTGTAATATTTCTCCAACCCCATACTCTTTCAGAAAGAAATTTACCTTTAGCAAACAAATAGAAAATACCCCCCCCCCCAATTGCATATGAGACTAAAACCACCCATGTGACTCCAAAACCCCTAGCCACCAGTTTTGCCCTCTTTGGGAATCAAAGCTTTATGTTCAGATCTGGTGAGCAAGCCTCCTGCACATATATATTTAGAGGTAAGATGCCCTGCCACAGAGGCAGGGTGGGATGGGGGCTGGGAGGGATACTGGGATCCGTGGTGGTGGGAAATGGGCACTAGTGGAGGGATGGGTATTTGATCATTGTATAACTGAAACCCAAGCACAAAAATTTGTAAGTCTACAACTGTACCTCATGGTGTCTCACTAATAAAATTTTTTTTAAAAAAGAATATCGAATCAAGAGGTTGTAAAATACTTTAATACCATATTCCAATAAGACTCAACACCAAGAAAGTATTGTTCAAATGTAATTGCACAATACCTGGAATGAATGGGCAAAACTAAGACTTCAATGCACAATTCAGAAAAAGAAACAGATCATACGACACTATGTAAAAACCCCATTCTGAGCCTGGGGATATATGAGATGGGTGAAGCAAAACTAGAGAATACATGACAAATGCATCTGAAAAGGTGTGTGTCGGGGGTAAAAATCTAGATTCTGGAACTAAAGGGAGAATTCAAGTAGAGTCCTGAAAAGTTTTGATAGGGAGAAAAAAAATTAGCCTCAGATGATGGGAAACTCTCAACAACCTTCAAATGAGCATGAAGTGAAAGAGGGTAAAACTTAGAGGCATGGCCTGAGAGCCTGAACAAGCAAATTCAGCTTTACCATTGATGAGGAAGTGGTTTTGTTCAAACAGAATAAGTGTTATACGTAGCATCAACTACAAAACCATGAACAATTTTCAGCCCTTCTGGAAAACAGTATGGACGATTCTCAAAAAATTAGAAATTGAGCTCCCATTTGACCCAGCAATACCACTCCTGGGAATATATCCCAGAGAGGCAAAAATGTATAGTCGAAGTGACATCTGCACTTGTTTGTTCATTGCAGCACTCTTTACAATAGCCAGAAACTGGAAGAAACCTGAATGCCCAAGAACAGATGACTGGTTAAAGAAACTTTGGTACATCTACACAATGGAGTACTATGTAGCTCTTAGAAAAGATGAAGTCATGAAATTTACATACAAGTGGTACAATATGGAAAGTATCATGCTAAGCGAAATGAGTCAGAAAGAGAGGGATAGACATAGAAAGATTGCATTCATCTGGGGTATATAAAGTAACAAAGTATGAGATTAATACCCAAGAACAGCTGAGATCAGCACCAGGAGGATTACTCCATAACTTAGAGGCCAGCCGGGTATCCTAGAGGAAAGGGCAGTTCAGATAGAGAAGGGAGCACCAAATAAAGGATGTTTGGAGGATCCTCCCAGGAGGGGAGATGCATGTTGAAAGTAGACTATGGACTGAACATGTTTGCCACTCAATGCCTCTTTTGCAGACCACAACACCCAAAAGGAGAGAGAGAACACAGGGGATTGCCCTGCCACAGAGACAGGGGGGGTGGGGGGATGGGGGTGGGAGGGATATTATCCATGGTGGTGGAAAATGGGCACTGGTGGAGGGATGGGTATCTGATCATTGTATAATTGAAACCAAAGCACAAAAAATTGTAAATCTACAACTTTAAAAAAAATAAAATAAAATAAAGGGAAAAAAATGAACAATTCAAACAGTCTTAAGACACTGTTTTATTCTTGCCAATTTCTCCTGCAGCTGAAGTAGAATAAAATCGTTCCACAAGCTCATGTGGCGTGAATGAGGCATCTGATAGGCATGTGCAATACTGAGGTGAAAAAGACAAATTTTGTCCCTGCCTCCCCAAATCTTGAGATCTGACTGGAGACTGGGCTCTTGAGAGAACTAGGTCTCTGACCAAAGAATGCCCTATAATTCAGTTTCCCCTGAGTTAGTTAAACTTAAACTAACAATGAAAGATGTATAGCATTTAGTACTATAAAAGACCTCTAGGAAGAAAGAGGAACAAAGCCAAAGGCTCTGAGAGGAATGAGCTGGCACACTCTCAAGAAATGAAGGACTGGCAGCAAAAAGAACAGAGTGAAGAGTCAGGAAGTGTGACCTGGATTAGATCCCCACAATCCCAATATTCTGGGCTCAGCAGTGTAAACCCTAAGGTGCTTGTATTGGCCCAAGGGTCAATTCTGGTTGAGAATTGTAGGTGGTATCCCTCTGAGCACCACATGGGAGTTCCCGTCTAAAAAAGAAAGCAGAGAGAACTCTGAGGAAGAGAGGGAAGAGAGACTGCAAAGTAGAGGCATCGTAAGGATGCTATTAGCTCCCAGGTTTGGTTACCCAGATAAACAGAAAGCAAGCTATTCACTGAGTGATCTCAGTTTTTCTCAAGAAGTCTCTTGTCCTCTCCTTGAAGATTGCTGCCCCTATCACTATTGCCAAAGCACAGGGTAGAAAACAGAACTGGAGAAACAGAAAAGCTTTAAGTATTCTGGTCTTTCTCCTAAGAAGCCACTAAAATGTTTTAAGCAGAGGTATGAAGTCACCAAATTTCCACTTTAATGTCGCTTAGCTGTCCTGTCAAAGATACATTAGTGGGAACATAAGATCAATCCATGGTACTGCCAGTGATATAGACGCAGAGGGTGGCTGTGAAACTGTAGAGAGAACAAATGGACTGAAAATTATCAATTTAAAAAGAAAACAATTGTGGGATGTAGAAAATACAAATAATTTTTAATTCTTTTCTGGATTCCACGTTTTGTGGAATTATTCCCTCATAATAATTAATTCAGCAGGCACCTTTTGAGAGCTCAGTATGTCTGAAGTATGTTCCTATCTGAGCATACTAGTGTTATGCAAGTCAAGCTTAACAAAACCACCACTGGCCTAGTTTTGAGTTCAACATCATTAATATGGATCACCAGGGAACAATGGAGGGGTTCTGTAAGCTAGTGGTAGAAGGAATGAGTACAAAAGTCAGTCGGTCTACCCACTACACCAATTTAACTGAGGATTTGAGAATCAAGCAGCAGATGGATACCATCAGTAATACAAATATTCTAAAATAAAAAATATGCCCTTTTAAGTATAGAAAAATTTAAAAGGTCAATGACTTCAATTTTTGTCTCATTAGTGCCCAGTTCCAAAAAAACCCACAAAATTTAGTTGGTCATGCCAAAGACTGATAATTGACTTCAGTTTGAAGCATTTACAGTTTTCATAAGCAAGACTCAACATTTTATTTTGTGAGACTATTGTCACTGTCCTGCGGTTTATGTGTCATCTGGTGTGTTCCAGACCTAAAATTGTCCCAGGCTGATGGACTGAATGAAGATCGATGGGCTGATGGCCAGTAATGACAACTTTATTTAAATCAACCGGTGCTAATATAAAGAGAAACTGTGCTCTGTGAAGGGTGAAGGGACAGGGAAATAGAACAGGAAACAATTCAATAAAAGATTAACAGGTAAGAGGAAGAAAGACGAAAAGGAGAAGTTAAATTTAAGATTTGGGTGTGCCTCAGGAGCACTGCAGTGGCTGTAACAATGGCTGCAAGGTGATAGGCAATTCCATTAACATAAGTTCTCTGCCAGGAAGGAAGGACAACCTAAAGTCAAACCTAATCTGCTTGTAATAGCACTGTAGCACTGTCCTCCCGTTGTTCATCAATTTGCTCAAGTGGACATCAGTAACATCTCCATTGTGAGACTTGTTACTGTTTTTGGCGTATCGAATATGTCACAGGGAGCTTGCCAGACTCTGCCCTGCGGGAGGGATATTTCATAGCTTGCCTGGCTCTCTGAGAGGAGAGGAGGAATCAAACCTGGGTCGGCCAAGTGCAAGGCAAGCACGCTACCCGCTGTGCTATTGCTCCAGCCCCTGCTCATAATAAAGAGGAATAAATGATTTGCAAATTCTGCAAACAGCAAATACAAATTATGGGGAGACAGTGCTCCTTTTGTGCTATCCTTCCCCATCTCTGGAGCCATGTCTCCAAAGCCCTCGTCTTCAGGAGAATCCCCAGGACGTCTTCAGGACTCCTCAGCAGGGTGACACTGGCCAGGAGGTTCACAGATAGTACCAGCAGCAATTCCAACAATCATCATCAGGCAAAAAAAATTAGTTTTTTTATTTCTTTTTTTTTCATCATCCTGTTATTCATCGATTGCCTCGAGCAGGCCCCAGTAACGTCTCCTTCATCCTAGCCCTGAGATTATATTCAAGGCTCTTTAGGAGAATGAGACCCATCATTGTTACTGGTATTTGGCATATTGGGTACGCCACGGGGAGTTTGCCAGACTCTGCCCTGTGGGCAGGCTACATTCGATAGCCTGCAAGTTTGTCCAAAGTAGGAATGAGATAATAAGATGTCATTAAAAAGATGTCCTGATAAGATGTCGCGCGGCCGCGAATGATTTGTCCCTCTGCCAGTACCTTCATGTGTGCGGAGAGTGGTCTCAGCATGGTGGTGGCTGGTCCTGGAGGTCTTCGGCTGCTGGAGCCCTGGTCGGGGCAGGGAGGAAAGCTCAACCCGCTCCCCTCCAATGGGCCCCGGTGGCTAGGCGCGGGGGCAGGAGACTGCACTGTTCTCCTCCAGGAGCTGGATTTTATAGTCTCTGAGTCTTGGCCGTTGATGGGATTACACGGCGCCAGGGGGCCAGGTGGTGGGTGTGACCCCCGCCTACTGGAATTTGGAGGATCTGGGTGGAGGATGCTCAATTCCAATCCGAGTAGGCTTGGAGATCTCGGCCCCGGAACCCGCATGGATTTGTCCCTCTGCCAGTACCTTCATGTGTGCGGAGAGTGGTCTCAGCATGGTGGTGGCTGGTCCTGGAGGTCTTCGGCTGCCGGAGCCCTGGTTGGGGTGGGGAGGAAAACTCAACCCGCTCCCCTCCAAGGGGCTCCAGTGAGGAACAGCCAGGCACGGGGGCAGGGAAGAATAAATGGACTGTTTATAACATCTGCCTATCAAATGAAAATCAAAACCCCCAAGTATAAACACAGTATAATAACCTAGTCCTGGCACAGGTTTCTAAGAGGGATGCTGTTGCTCCCACCTTGATTTCAAGTGGCTAATTGTCCTTTCAATAAATGATACTTTATAGAGCGTTCTGGCAGGGTGGACAGTGACAGCGGCCATAGCTGGATCACCTTTGGTGAATGCGAATCACATTAACCTTTCAATCACTGGAAATGTCTATATTACTCATGTTCACTGTGCTCTTGTGAAGAGTGACTGTGAGAGGCTCAATGATGACAATGGATCATGACTCCTTGATTCATTAATATCTCTTCAATAAAGGGGATCTATGTTGTGTATTAATATGTGATGCACAAATTTCACATTTCATACCTACACCCTACATTATCTATAGGTCTTCTCCAGACTTTCCTCACCTGATTTTTTTATTAAGACTTTAAAGTAAAAATTGGGGGGCCATGCCCAGTGGTGCTCAGGGCTTACTCCTGGTGAGGCATAGGAGTAAGCATATGTGCTGGGAGTGAACCCTGGTCTGCTGAATGCAAGACAAGCATCCTAACTAAGAGTGCATTACACTCGATCCCTCTTCACCTGATTTTTGAGTGTTCATTTTTTTAGGCCCTCAAATATGTGATAGCACAGTGGTAGCACAGCAGTAGGGCGTTTGCCTTGCACGCAGCCAACATGGCTGACCCGAGTTCGATTCCTCCGCCCCTCTCGGAGAGCCCGGCAAGCTACCGAGAGTATCTCGCCGGCACAGCAGAGCCTGGCAAGCTCCCCGTGACGTATTCGATATGCCAGACACAGTAACAACAAAGTCTCCAATGGAGACGTTACTGGGCCCGCTCGAGCAAATCGATGATCAACGGGAGGGCCTTTGCCTTTACCTTTACCTAAATATGTAGCCAAGTCATGTCCCATGACTCATGAATTTATGTCCATTCTGATCTTATGTCATTTCTTTACAAAGAATGGAATGCATTCCACAAAGCTCTTCCCAGTAGGAAATTCCCCTCAGTGCTGGATTTTAGGATCATGCCTCCATGGAGCCACAGTATAGCAGCAGTACATTTTTTGCCTGTTCCCATAGGTTAAGTTAGCCTATTCAAAAGCCAAAATTGACCTTTTTTTCTTCAATAGTTTATCATAATGGCAATATACTCCCACCAATACCCCTATGACTCTAGAGAGAGTAAGGGTCCATCCAACAGTATTTGGTTGTTATGTAGGTCAGGGGCACTTATACCTGTAACTTACTTGTGCCCTCCAACCCATGTTCATGTATATTGCAGATGTTTCATTTCCATCTTATAGTTAATTGTTGTTGGGTCTATTTGATTTTACAACTCAGTGAATCCAACAAAATCCAGCTTGTGATAAGCATCATTGGCTACAACGGTTCCTTGCTCTTTGATCTGTTTGATCTTCTGCTCTACCAGTGTGCCTGGGAGTGAAACTTGAGGATTGTTTTCTGAATGATATGTTAATTATCCCTTACTCAAGTAATAATCATTCTCTAAAACACTAGGGTTTTACATTAAGATTATCTATGCTTTAATGAAGACTAGCTATGAGGAATCTCCCAGACGAATGAATTGGTGAAGATTTAAAGAGAATGGCATACCCCAGAGAGCATACAAGTGCCATGCTTTTCCACATATGTTGTCTTATGTGTCTTTTCCGTAGGACTGATCCTGAATATCCTTTGTAAAGATCAGTGACCTAGTGAATGGAGGGAAAAAAGAATAGCTCTGAGGGACATTTTTCAAATGCACATTTTTCAATCAGAAAAATCACACAAATGGTGGCTGTTCTTATTAGATGGAGAAAACACTTGCCTCATAGTTGCTGGTTTTGCATTAGTATTATTTGAATGCCTGAATCTTCGAAATTAGCATGGAATTTAACTTTTTGCATAATTAAACCCACCTGACATAGTGCTTATATTATGTTGTTCTCTTCCCTTTCCAATCTCCCATTTCCAATCCCATTACCTACCACCAACTCCACACCATCACCCTCATATGTGAAAAAGAGATCTGATCTGAATGTATGGTTTTATTTTAATTTTATGCTTCAGCAGTTAGAAATTGGTTTTTCATTTTGTATCTAACATAGCAATTGTCGTGACAATTTGATGTCACTGGTTAGGTGGTAGTCTTTTCTTTGCATATGTCTATGGTATGATGGTTGCTATAACAACAGAACAAGGAGCAAAAACCACGAATTTTTAACAGTTTGCTGATGGTTATGAAAAGGACTTATGGAGCAAACTTTCAGAAAAGAGCTCATAGTTTTAATTATTTAAATTGTTGGGTATTTGTAGGAATATAGGCTGTGACTCTATTCTAGAAATGTGAAGGCAGTAATCAGTCTGTCACTAAGAGTTGAACACCCATAGCTCTATTCTAGGGTTATAATTTCAGAGTTATTTTGTACAATTTGATGGAATTCCAGTGATTCAGTACTGACTGATCCCTGTTCATGTAGGGAAGTCAGGATCTCCCTAAGTGCTCTTTGAGTTGCACCAGGATAAAATGAGATTAGTTTCTGGTAAACAGGTCTCCAAAAATGATTTCTCTAGCTAAGTATGAACACAGGGAAGTTTTAAAATTTACATCATAAAAGTGAGATTCTTATTTTGTGACAACTCTGAGAGTCAATTCTATGCTCATCTGCCTCTGCAAAGTTGAGGGTATGAAAAGATGTAATGTGTTTATATGCTTGAATAAAACACGTTCTTTTTAAAAACAAATTAATGAAAAAGAGGCACTAAAATAATAGCAAGATCACTCAGTGACTTGCTTTCTCAAGGGACTAGTTAATGCCCTTTTGTGTCCGATGCCACCCAAGTTTCAAGCAATTTTTATTTTTTTAAAAATTACCAATAATGGAAGCACAGATTTGCTAGATATTGTAATGTATATAGGGTAAGTAGATGTGTTAGTCAATATCATGTTTTTTTTTTCATTTTGTTTGGGGGCTATACTGATCTATGCTCAAGACTTGCTCCTAATTCCATGCTCAGGGATCACTCCTAATGGTAGTAAGGGGACCATATCCAGTGCCAAAAAATGAACCAATGTTGACCAGGTGCAAGGCAAGAGCGCCTTACTGGTATCCTGAACCAACTTGATTTTTATGTGAGAGATTTCTGTGTAACTAATCTAATCTTGAATCTTGATTATCAAAAAAGAGTATTACATGCTCATTTCTAAGCTTTATTCCTCAGATCCTTTTGGCCTTTAATGAGTTAATTCAAACAGAACTGAAATAGAAGTAAAGGTAAAGGTAAAGGCCCTCCCGTTGTTCATCGATTTGCTCGAGCGGGCCCAGTAACGTCTCCGTTGGAGACTTTGTTGTTACTGTGTTTGGCATATCGAATACATCACAGGGAGCTTGCCAGGCTCTGCCGTGCGGGCGAGATACTCTCGGTAGCTTGCCGGGCTCTCCGAGAGGGGTGGAGGAATCGAACTCGGGTCAGTCATGTTGGCTGCGTGCAAGGCAAACGCCTTACCGCTGTTTTTTTACTCAAGAGGATAGAGCAAAGATAAATGAATCGCTACATCTCGGCCCAAAGTCAAGGAATAAGAAGATGTAGACCCTTTATTCTACTTTCCCACTCAGGAGAGCAGAGGTTCTTTATCATAGAGAATATACTTAGCTACTCCTTCATTAAATAAAGGGGAAAAATCATAGATAAGTACAGGAACCTCCAGGTCCATCACCAACCAAGCTGACTTAAAAAAGCCCCAATAAAGAAGAACAAAATAAGATCATCCCAGGTAGTAGTAGCAGAACAGAAGGAGAAGTAGGCACAGTTGTTTAGCAAGTATCTTGCTTATAATCTCACAGACCATGTGAATGTCAGATACTCCTAGTGGAATAGGGTTTGGATGTTGAATTTCCTTTGTGTTGGGACATAGAATGACTCTGGTCTGAAAACTCCCTGTTTCTCATCTCAACAGGTTTTTCTTTTCATCTCCACTCTCATTTATGCTTAGGAGATCAATTTTGCATGATGCTTCCCTAATTGTAGTAATAAGCGGAATGAAAGAACATAAGAAAAATCCTTTTTATGTCTTACTGTGTCTAGTTTTCTAGTGGCATATTAGCTGGCAGTAATAATGCTCACTACTGTCACAGTTGGGCCTGGCTTTCATCTCAAAACTAATTACCAGATTACAAGGGAATGGATGGATATAAGAGCAAAGTCAGTAGACTGCTGAGCACCATCAGACCACATGCAAAGAAGGGCATGGAAATTAACAGAGTGAATAGCTGAAGATAAAGCTCTACATATAGCAGTAAGAGATAGGGGAAATTTTCACTGAGCTTTTTTGAGATGAAAGAGTAAACGTTATCTTGTTATGATTTCACATATTAAAAATGTGATTTTCGCTGATTATATGCATTTGTAAAGAATAAATTAATAGCTAAAATTAACCAATCTCAAACACACAAGTAATAACTCAAACTTAGTATGACATTTGTCCAGGATTGATAATGGAAGGTGACAGATATGACATCATATTATCTCAGAAGAATATTTCAAATATAGTTTTATGTACAGCCTTCCCTCAAATACTAGTTAAGTCATAATCACTGTTGATGGAGTAAATGGCAATTTTGATTGCAGATCATTGGACAATCATAATGCCTAGAGTTGGGATCATAGTATTGAACCTCTGCTTCAGCTTTAGATTTAAGTGCCATAATTTAAGTGCAGAGTTTCTCTGATTGAAGTCAGTGGATTTGCATTTTAGGGAAGCTGGTAAAAGTTAAAATTAAAATCCTTTGTTTTCAGTTTGAAGATGGAGATTACAGTGAACTATCTTACAAATATATCCCTTTATAAAGGCTATTTTAGCCTACTATGTATTTTAGAGTCTGTATGTGAAAAGCAATCTATTTTCAGGTAAAGTTTAATGTGTTTGAGAGGCCTCAAACCCTATCTGCAATTGGGCTGGATTTTGAATATGAGTAGTGACCTGTATTTTAAGCAATATTCCATAGTTCTGTTGGTTCCTTCTAGTTATCTCTTCTTTGATTTGATCATATTTATATATATGTACATATATATCTTAATATTCATTAGCAAAGGATTTGTTTACTATAATTTTTGCAACAAACATTTTCCCTTATATTTAGAAAGAATAAGTGTTCAGTCTTTATTTATTATTTATTTCCTTTGAGTGCTTCTTTTCCCTATAGTCTTTTTCCTGCCTTCCTTCTCAACTTATGTCAATTGACATTTTTTTTTCTTTTAATAGCTTTCTTTTCAAAGGCTTCCTATAAAGTAGAGTTAAGCAACTGTCTTATGTACATGATATCTAATCAGTTAATAGAAAGGCTATTAACTTTAATATGTGAAGTCCAAATGAGTTTATGGTTTACTGCTCTGTTCAAATGAAAATTAAAGTTCTAAATTAGAAAGAAGCAATTATTCTCCAGAGTAAGAGTAGTCTTACCAAATGAAAAATAGTTGCTGTGAACCAATAGCTTACCAATTCCAATGATTTTGATAATAGGTATACTTGAAATGTCCCTCTTATTAGTTAAAGGGAGGCATTGTGATAAAAGAGTATCAGGTTGGGAGTTGCTCTCTAGTCTGCTGTTTGCTAATTTTCTGACTTTGAACAAATTCATAAACTTTCTGGTGCAATTGTTTGAAAGAGTGAAGGGAAGGAACACCATGGTTAAAAGCTGGAGATCTGAACCCACAGCCTCATCTTTCAGGCTTCCTGACAGATCCAGTTATTTACGTTCTCTGAGATGTTGATGGCAATACTAATCTCACTTTAACTGGGTTGTGAAAAATGTTGAATGAGATAATAAAGAACGGTACAAGAACTTGTCAGTGGGGTTTTAAAGTATAGCAAGCAGTGAATCACAAAAAAATGTTTGGGGTCAAGGAAAACTGAACAGTTGTGTACGTCTGTTGTGCCACTAAGTTCTATGAATCTGCTCCCTCTGATTCTTATGAGGCTTAAATGAAAATATCATGAAAACAAATCATTTCCCCCAGTTTCATTGGTGTGAATGAGGTCAAAATAAGAGTGGATTTCACTATCTTCCTCACCACGACCAATCTGCATGCTCCTTACAGATTCCACACTTTGTGATGGTAGAGACACCACATGCTCCCCCTTGTCTCTGGCAGATAGGTAACTCTGTAGAAGTTCCACCACTGGATTGAAAGCAGAAGTGACATGTTTGTATGACATCCTAGCTGCTCTTGACTAATACACCAACATATCTGCTTGTCTAAAATCCTTCTGGAAGTAAAAGGAAATGGCTAGAAGTGCAAATGAATATATTCAGACAGCTATCACAGACTATTCAATAGGCCCTACTACTATTTCTTTAGTATCTGTTACCTCCTGTCAAGGGCCTATAGTCACTTGCTAGGTATTCCTTCCTTAGTGCTGAAAACACTTGGATCATAATCAACAGGGGCAAGCTTCTCTCCTTCATTTTATGTCTCACTGCAGGAGAGTTTACTAATACTCTACTAAGAGTTAGTGAAAATGCTCTTCTCCTAACACATTCCTTGTTACTCTCACTCGATTCTGATCCCACAGACACAAGTTCAAGTGACACAGGAGAAACTTGAAGACATGGGAGAATTAATAAAATTGATCACTCCTTTATCAACTTTTTTTGATGACTAAAGCTCTGGTATTGGGTAAGGCCCATGATGTCTGCTTCTTCCTCAGCATCTTAGTGGGGATAGACTTGCCAGATCAGTTCACTTGCATAGTCACACTAGTCGTCATGGATGCAAAATGATCATGCCTGGTAAAATATCCTCTGAGTGAGTGCTGGGAATAGAAGTTCAATGACTTGCAGTATTCAGTTGTCCTACCAATGTACATGGTAAAGTACTTGTTTCGAAGATTTAGAAGCTTCTTTACTTCTTCCTCATATTTTCTGTATTTCATTCTTTTCCTTTCATTTTGTTCTTGTCAGACAATTTAATCAACTTTCACTTTTATTCAGAGAAGTGCAACGTTTCCTGGTCACTGTGTTGGATTTTTTTTTAATACCTGATAGAAATCAGAGCAAGGGTGATCTCAGAATGTCTCACATCCAGTCTAACTACTAAAATTTAAACTTTGTTCTTTTAAAATGTTGATCAACATAATTGTGAAAGGATTTTCTTTCAGTTTTTATCAGATAGCAATCTTTATTTTTTTTTATTTTATGAATCATTTACCAAGAAAAACAGGAAATTTTCATGTCAGAAGAATTTGTAAAGGATTCTGATTTTTTTTAAAGTGTTCTAGGGTTGTGGTCTGTAAAATCTTCAGACTTTCACTTGGCTGATTTTATTTTATTAAAAATGAATTGTTTTATTTTCCTTAGATAACACCCAAGGGAATTTTTTTCTTCTGCTTTTAAAAGATAAAGATCTAAAGACAGTATGTCCTAGTGAAATAAGCATTTGGGTGTTACAGTTTCCTCTGTTAGAATAAACAACTCCATACACAGGTTGCCATTAGATGAATACTGAAGGAATCTGAAAATTGGTAACCATCATATTTGATATTCTTGTATTTTTATTTATATTTTGTGGGGTTTTAATTGGAAATTTTATTGCAAAATGTAAATATAAATAATAAAATTTTATATAGAAGAAAATTTATAAAACCAAAGCATCTTAAAAAGTTGAGATTCAGATGGTTTACATTATATACCCAAAGATACAGGCTAGTTAATGAAATATCTGATATGTAGTTCCTATTTCTAGGATAAAATATAGCTACTTATGGCAAACATTAAAATTCAGGCAATACACAATCAAGAATGTGGCAAATATTGCACACAAAAGTATAAACAGTTACTAAGCCCAGTTCACTTTTATCATCACTATTTTGTGACAGTCAGTAGGGGAAAAAATCCCCTATTCACAGTAAAAGATAAGTTAGGAAAGAGAAAGAGGTGAGAGTTTAACAAATACAGTGTTAAACCCTGAATTTATAAGAGAAGTGCTGGGAACCTATCCAGAAAAACAGAAAGGACACCCTATTTTTAGAGACTCAAAAGGTCCCTAGCTGTTGATTTTATAGAGTTGGTGTTTCACACCACCTAAGTAGACACATTTAAATTCATTCCAAATTGCACTCTTGAGAGCAGCAGTAGCACCAAATTCCTTGCCAAATATGGATATTCAATAGAAATCTGAAATAATTTAAAACTAAGGTAAGGAACTTTGTGATAAAATGAGGGAATTCTACATTGGGCATGCCCCTAGTATCTTCGGTGTACATGGTATTGGGAAGAATGCTGTCAGAAATCTGTGTACCCATTTGAATTCTTTCTACCTTATATCTTATCCCAGCCACTGCTGCAACTGCCTGTCCAATATCTACTTCAACTAGTTTTCCAAAGGAATAAACTGAGTGCTTCCTCTGAACCTCTTTCACTTCCTGCTTTCTCTGATGTTTCAGATACTGAACACTTCCGAATTCCAGGTCAATATTTGTATCCCTCAAAGCTCAATCAGAGAAGCAGAGCCAAGAAGAGGTTTTTTAGATACTCGGGCTTATTACATGGAATTGACTTTGCATGCTTATGAATTCTGGGTAGGCTCCTACTGTCTTAGAACATTACTAAGAACAAAAGCATCACGTCAGGATTGTTGCTTTAATGTCTTTCTTCCTCCCAGGCTTTGTACCAAAGATAGGTGTTAATCATATTTTGATGATGTATCTGATGATTTTGATGATTAATTAATGACTCTCCACCACCTAGAAAGTGGTGTTATATATAAATATATATGTGTTAACTAGATGCATTAGAATGCTTGGTTAATATGAGCATCTGAAGATCACAACTTCAGAAAGTAGAAATTAACATTTTCTTTAAAAGGCTGAAATAGTGTTTTCTTCCAAGGATAAAGATTGAAACTACTCTCTATAAAACTGTAAGAAATAAAATGTAAAAAAGTAACCACTGGAAAATTTTCTGAACTTTCAAATGACAATTAACTTTTGTCACAGTTTTAAATTAAATTAAATTAAGGACATTAAATACCAGCAAAAAGATGTAGCATGAAAAATTTAAGACTGTATCAAGCAGTTGAAAATTAGCATGATAATTTGGACATTAGAATTAGAAATCTAATTAGAATTTAGAATTTAGAAATTTTGCATAAAAATTTTATTTTATTTTTTTCTTATATTTATTTATTGGATCACTGTGGGAAAACTTAGAAAGTTTTCAGGTTTAAGTCTAGGTCATACAATGATCAAACACCTTTCCCTTCACCATACTTATTTTTCACCACCAAGAACCCCAATATACCCCCCTCCCACCCCTCCCACCCCTCCCAATGCCTGTGAGGCAGATGATTTCTACTTAACTCTCTCTCTACTTTGATTACATCCATTATTTCAACAAAAGACGCACCATTATTGTTTACAATTCCCCCCCAACAATCAGAATTGCTGAAAAGGCATTGTGAAATAATTTGATTTCTATAGCTGGTTATGAGAACCATAAGAAGTCACACGGCCACTTTGCGGCCGCGCGATTTTGGATTTCTGATATTTTACTAGGTAAGTCTGGAGGGATTTCTGCAAAGAGCCAGAATAATTACAAGATTGGTTTCTGTGTGTCTGGTGTTATGGCCATGGGGGGCAACTCGTGACCTCGGTAAGGTGTGAGGGACGAGCCAATACTGCCCCTCTTCCCATGAGACTTCAGTTGCCCCATCACAGCTGGCTCATACCTGGCTTTCCAATAAGCTATGAGGCAGCAGCCACCTTGCTGGCGGGGGGGGGGGGGGGGTTGGGGGGTGGGGGAGGGGGGCTGGGGGGGTAGGGGTGGGGGCAGGGAATGGTGGAAGGGAGCAACACCCTTTCCCTCCCGGGGAGGCATGGCACCATAAGTTAAGGCATGGTCCATTCACTTTTCTGCCACAAACTGCTGGACTCTGGATTAAGTCCTTTTGCCTCTGGAGCCATGGCCCTGCTGGAAAGCCCCTCGTGGGGGGTACTCATGTCCTCGGTCGGGCATGAAGGATGAGCCGGTACTTGCATGAAAATTTTAAGACTTTAAAATTTAAATACTGGTTGAACTCCACAAGAAGAAAACATCCAACCCCATCAAAAAATGGGGCAATGAAATGAACAGAAACTTTTTCAAAGAAGAAATCCGAATGGCAAAAAAGCACATGAGAAAATGCTCTACATCATTAATCATCAGGGAGATGCAGATCAAAACCACAATGAGATACCATCTCACACCTCAGAGACTGGCCCACATTCAAAAGAACAAAAGCAACCGATGCTGGCGCGGATGTGACGAGAAAGGGACACTCCTTCACTGTTGGTGGGAATGTCGACTGGTTCAGCCCTTTTGGAAAACATTATGGACGTTCCTCAAAAAATTAGAAATTGAGCTCCCATTTGACCCAGCGATACCACTCCTGGGAATATATCCCAGAGAGGCAAAAATGTATAGTCGAAGTGACATCTGCACTTGTTTGTTCATTGCAGCACTCTTTACAATAGCCAGAACCTAGAAGAAACTTGAATGCCCAAGAACAGATGACTGGTTAAAGAAACTTTGGTACATCTACACAATGGAGTACTATGCAGCTCTTAGAAAAGATGAAGTCATGAAATTTACATACAAGTGGTACAATATGGAAAGTATCATGCTAAGCGAAATGAGTCAGAAAGAGAGGGATAGACTTAGAAAGATTGCATTCATCTGGGGGATATAAAATAATAAAATATAAAATTAATACCCAAGAATAGCTGAGATCAACACCAGGAGGATTACTCCATAGCTTAGAGGCCAGCCGGGTATTCTAGGGGAAAGGACAGTTCAGATAGAGAAGGGAGCACCAAATGGAGGGTACTTGGAGGATCCTCCCAGTAGGGGAGATGCAGGTTGAAAGTAGACTGAACTGAACATGTTTGCCACTCAATGCCTCTTTTGCTGAACACAACACCCAAAAGGAGAGAGAGAACAAAAGGGAATGCCCTGCCACAGTGGCAGGGGGGGGGATGGGGGGGAAGGGGGGGAGGGATATTATCCTGGTGGTGGAAAATGGGCACTGGTGGAGGGATGGGTATTTGATCATGGTATGACCAAAACCCAAGCACAAAAATTTGTAAATCTACAACTGTACTTCATGGTGTTTCACTAATAAAAAAAAAATTTAGAACTCTAACAATTTTCTATATCCAATATGAAATTGTCTTTCAACCTTTGTATGGTACTAGCTGAATGTTTCAAAGCAGACAAAGGAGAAGGAAGGAACCAAAATGATAAAAGGAATGGATAAGGAGGAGGTAAAAAAGTAAAAGAAAAGATAAAAATGAAAAATTACATGAATTAATTTTTTAAATATGTATCAGAAACTCCTGAAAACATAACATTAATTGTTCACAATCTTTTTAGAAAGTGGGTATGATATTATACCCATTTTATAAATGGGAAAAAATTAACATTAGAGAACTGGAGGAATGAAAAAGGCAAAATTTCCTTCAGGTGACACTTTATAACAACAGGCATCACTTGACATTGTGCTCCATTTTGACTGAGTAGACAATGGTGTACCAATATGCTCTACCACAGTTTTAAACATTTAATCTAGGCTCATGCAATTACACTATAACGTATGCCAAATGAGGCTTTTCTCAGAATGTGTGCTCATTGTTAAGTCACACATAACTGTAACCAAACACAAGCAATCTGATTCAAAAAAAATCTCTTCTCTTAAACATCAATCTTTTATTTTGTGCTATTTTATCTTGGGTGCACACAGCCTCGTATTGTATTTTACTACCAAGCTACATCCTTGGCTAAACATGGATTTTTTTAAAAATATTGAAAGTTTACAGATTAAAGTAAAATGTAAGGATTAGTATCACAACACCTTTATGCCAACCACCCAGAATTAGTTCCTTGTGTTTAGATATACTTAGGTCACCTTTTCCTCAAATACCCCTTTTTTTTCAGTGGAAGCATTGTTTTGTAGCCAAATCTTTGCTCCTGGTTCTGTGCTCAGGGATCACTACTGATTGGTTTAGGGGATTAGGTGTGCTGGGGATCAAATGCAGGTCGGTTGTGTACAAGGCAAGTGCCCTACCTGCTGAACAATCAATCTGGTCCCTCAAATATTTTTCTTGTCTCCTGTATCCCTACTCCCTTTCTGTGACTACAATGACATGTATTTTATTATATAATATCCAATAATTTCTTAAATTTTGCTAACTTTATAAAAACATTTTTCTTCTTTTGGGAAGATTGGTAGCATGAGACTTCCCAAACAATACTGAGGGGGCCTAGTGGCCACTCCCAGTGATTCATGGCCAGAACAGGCCAGACAGCTCAATGCTCTGGCTTACCAGCGCTTTGTGTCCAACCAGGGGTCAACAGTGCCATATCAGGGGTCTCCAGGGCTATACCCAGTGGGACTTGGGGGTTCATGTAGTGCCAGGGATCAAACTTGGAACCACAAGCATACAAAACATGCATTCTAGCTTTTTGAGCTATCTCCCTGGCTTCTTATAAAATGATTTCATCTTTTTAACTCAGTTCAGATAATGTCTAGTAACTTTTTCTCTCTCACTAAGTTCTTTCACAGCCAGCTACATCCTGCATATACACAGTTTTATTTCAGAAAAAACATAAGATATAAAAATAATAGCTATTTAATTGAACCTGGCAGGCTACCAAAAGTATCCTGCCCACACGGCAGAGTCAGGCAAACTTCCCGTGGCATATTCAATATGCCAAAAACCAATAACAATGATGGGTCTCATTCTCCTGACCCTGAAAGAACCTCGAATGTGGCACTTTCTAAAATCTCAGGGCTAGGATGAAGAAGACGTTACTGGTGACTGCTCAAGGAAATTGATGAACAACAGGATGACAGTGACACAATGATTTAATTGAACATATATACAACTTTTAAACTATTTTTATTGTATGCAATTCTTATAACAATCTAATCTCAGTAATATAAAAACTTTTTATGGATTAGACAATTTTAATAGATTTCAACTAACATCCTTTATGGCATATTGAGCTTATATTTTAATATCAGACTATTTTGACAACCATATTTTAACTTCTAAAACTATAGGAAATGTAATTGTGGTTTTCTCCAATCACTTCTTCAATGCTTACACACCTACTTTCCGGCTGCTGGAAAGGTTAGCTATTAGTGGTTCGTAACTGTGGCTCTCTCTGGGTACTTGCCGTGGTTTAAGCCTGTCAGGGAGAGATCATTAGTCAATGACTAACCCCTGAACCTTAATTTATTATCTCTCTGAATGGCTATTCAGCTCCACAGTTTCTTGAAAGAGTGGTGGATGTCACAGTTACAATCAAATTTCTGGTCGTTTCTCCTTTTGTCTTGTCCTGATTCTTGACTTCACAATAGTCCCGAGAACACATCTTAATGAACCTGCTGTAGTATCCACTATGGGTTGAATTTTTGTGTTTCCCAGAAACAGTTTCTTCATGTTTGAAGCCCAACCTCAAATGTGATGGTGATTTGAGATGGTGCGTTTTGAGAAGTAATTGATTTTACATGAGGTTACAAGTGTGACGTTCTCATGACAGAACTTGTGTTCTCATAGGAAGAGACATCAGGAACTGGTGCTATTAGTATAACTGGTAGTGCATTTGCCTTGCACATGGAAGAACGGAGTTCAGTCTCCAACACACCATCTGGTCCCGTGAGCCATGCATAAATGATCCCTGATCACATAGCTAGGAGTAAGTCTTAAGCAACACCAGGTATGGCAAAAAAAGGGAAGGAAGAAGAAGAAAGAAAAGAAGGAGGAAGAGGAAGAAGAAAGAAAGAAGAAATATCAGAGAGCTTTCTCTTCTCTGTCTCTCTGGTAGGGGAGGACACATGAGATAGCAAAAAGTCAAGAAGCGAACTGAATTTTATCCAACCATGCTTTCACCCTAGTCTCAGACTTACAGTTTCCAGAACTGTGAGAAAATAAAAGTCATGCCTACTGTCTTGCTTTTTTTGAAATTGACCCTTTTATTTAAAACACAAGCAACAAGCAAAAGCTTAAGAAAAGTGTTACATGAACTAAGGAAATATTTTAACTTTATTTAAATTTAGTGCAAAATAATATAACAAGCACCTGATAATTCGTATCCCAACTTCAGAAAACTTTGTGAAACTGGAAATTCCCTGAGAAATCTCCAAAGAAACTGAGTCTAATATAAAGGAAAAGGAAACTGAAACCTGGGAGTATAAGTGGAGAAAGAACCTAACAAAATAGCAGAAAATAGAACAATGCCATTAGCTAAAAGTTAATATGGGTTTCAAAGATATCCCGGTGTTAACACTTTATCCAAGTCATTAAAATTATCCATTTGATCCTTCTGGGTTCTACCACCTTATTTCTTTGGTACAGAGAGTTAACCACTACTTTAGACGTGCACAGCATTTCTATGGTTTTTGAATTTCACCATGTTGATTTATAAATGCACAAAAAAAGCATATCATCGAGTATGAATTGGTTTGTGAACAAAAGATTTCATGTGAGCCAGAACTTCTATTTTGTCCATGGATGTATCCAAAATGACTACAACAGGAGCTGGGATATGTTTGGAGCTCAACAAGTTTTTGTTAAGTAAATGAATGAAAATCTGAATCTTCCAAATGGTTTTTGTCCCTCTTGTTATACCTAAAACTTTCGTCATTCAGCTTTTTTGCTTCTCTAAAAAAAAAGCAAAAAAAAATTTAGATGATCTAGAGATCATCAGGTACTAATTTTGTAAGTTTATTTTACTGCCTTATGAGAATACTTCCCTTTAATTTATACATAAATTAAAACTGCTATAAGAAAGTACATTTAATAAGTATGGATTTTCTTCCTGATATCTCTACTGTCTTGTTATAATTAACCCAAGCCAGACATCATCCTTCAACACAATTAATTTTGCAACAGCCATAAAACTTCTAAGAGAAGACAAAAATGTGGATTGCCTTCTGCAGCTAACTCTCAGATTTACCTATAAAATATTTATTTAACCCAAGAGCTCAGTAACACATATATCTGCCCAAACATCAGAATTATTATGGTTTTATAATATACATGCTATATCTCAGTGTGTCATTTGGTTTACTCCGTCTATTTTTATTATAATTGACTTATTTTCTTGATTCAAATGTTTTACTTTCACAGAGAAGTTTCTCAGAGATTTTGTTTTTGAATAATGTACATTTCCTCTGATTACAATTTCTTCATATCTATCCTTCTTTCTTTCTGTCCCAGAAATCCTTTGAAATAAAACCTCCACGTGGTGGACTATTACTAACATTAACCTTGTGAAGGCATTAAATTCTACAGACATTTGGATTCAGATGCATTGTAAAGGCTTTTTAGCCTGAGAAAATTTTGTCTTGGTGGAAAGCTGCTACTTTGTGATTACAGCAGTTCTTTCAAAGGGGAGAAAATCTCTGGTGTTACTGTTGTGTTGCCATGGACTTCTATTCATTGACAAAACAGTCCTCTATTCTGCTTTGCAAAACTGGAAATTCCCTGAGAAATCTCTAAGTAAACCGTGCTTAATATAAAAGAAAAGAAAACTGAAAGCAGGAAGCATAATAGGTGGAAATAGAATTGTGCCATTTTCTAAAGGTTAACATGAGTTTCAAAGATATCACAGTGTTAACATTTAGACTTAAACATACATATTGTTTGTCTTCAGTGTTGGTTATTCTTAGTCTATAATCAATGAATATTTATTGAATACCTGTATTTGCTTAGCACAGCTTGAGACACTGTGGGGTGTTCAAAAGAATGAACTTCGTAGTTCTTGCCTTTCAAAATCCTACAAATGACTAAGAGGTATAAAATCAACACATTTAAGCCATAAATAAAATCAAGATGTACTTAATTACTATTAAGTGCTAAATTATAAGGCACAGACTACTGAGACTGTGAAATTGATTATGATGGAGTACATGAGAGCTAGGGGTAGATCTCCAGGGTGCCAGCAATATTCTATTTTCTTCCTGAGTGATAGTTATTTGAGGTTCTTTTTATGGCCATTTATTAAACTGCACACTTACATTTATTCACTTTTATATATTTTTAAATTTGCAATAAAAATGATAGAGGAGAAAAAGGGAAATTGATAGAAAGAAGCTGGAATAATCAGGAAAATTTCTAGGGAAGAACATTTGGACTTTAAAAATGCACTGAGGGAATATAAAATAACATAATATGAGACTAACACTCAAGGGCCAGGAAGATTGCTCCATGGTTGGAAACCTGCCTCATGAGCTGGGGGAAAAGGCAGCTGGGATAGAGAAGAGATCACTGAGTCAATGATAGTTGGAGGGATCACTCGGGATGGGAGATGTGTGCTGAAAGTAGGTAAAGGACCAAACCTGATGGCCTGTCAGTATCTGTATTGCAAACTGTGAGTTTCAAAGAAAGAAGCATGGGTGGGCATGAGGGACCCAAGTGTTCAGTGGCCGAGAGCTGCCTCTTCAAGCCAGTCCACAGCAACAGACATATGAAGGACAGGGGGGAAAATGAAACAGGGCCCCAGACTGGTCAGTAAAAAGTTTATTTCTTTCTCCCCTCCAGCATAGTCCAATCTCTCCCCTTACATCACAATCCTAGTTGCAGTTTTGGTCGTAGTCTCAGTCATCATAGTTCCATCATCCTGGTTTCCTCATAGACCTCAAAGTTCTCTCTGCTATCTCATCTGGTCGTGATAGCCCTCTCTCATCTAGTTCTCTTTCTCTCTAGTACCCTCTTACTCCTCACAGCATAGTTACATAGAAATCATGAAAGGTGGGGGTACACATAGGTGGGGTTGAACATTGTCATAACAACAAACACATGTAAAGCCACTCCTTCAGGGGAAGTTCTAGGAGATTAACTCAAGGACAAAGTCTCATCTGAGGGCTCAGCACTTCAAATTACTAGGAGATCCGCTCAAGGGTGGGGTTTGTGTAAACTCAAAAAAAGGTAGCAGCAGCGGCTCTATCTCTCCCGCCACCCGCTTCCATAATCTTAAACCACTTCCCCCACCCCGGGGAGGTTGACGCCGATGGGCAGGCAAAGGAATGAACCAGGGCCAGGCTGGTTGGTCTTAGTTGCAGTTTATTCCAGTCCTCTCTCCATTCATTGCTGTCTCTCTCCTCTGCTTCCTCTCCTGCTTCTTCCTCCCCCATGTTACTTCATTCTCCTTCTGGATCCCCCTTCATCTTCCTTCTGGCTCTGAAATATGGATTTGATCCAGAAATGATCCCCCTTTCTTCTCTCTTCTCTGGAGTCTCCATTCAATCCCGATTCCCTTTCTTCTCTTGCTCTGGACTCTCGATTCTGATCCCCCAGCTCACTCTTACAGTACAGTTAAATCCCAAAGCATGAGGGGCTGGGGTAACAATTACACATAGGTGTGGTCACAATCAATAGGGGTAAAGTTCTTTCCCTCAGGGAAAGCCACTTCTAGGGCAGATACCCTCTCAGCAGGACAAGCCACCCTAGAACGGAATCCCCTGGGTATGTTTCTCCTCTCCTTGTCAACAAACATATAAGCATACATAATATAAATCATTTTGTATGGATACAGTAAGAAATACCTTAAACTTACAGGATTGCTCTCCTAGGGTCATCTGGATCTCAGACTACAGTGCTCAGGCCAGATAGTCTTTTCTATCCCTAGCAGGGTCCTAGTCTCGTCGTTACCTTTGGATCATGACAGCATTTGTCTATGATCAAACTCTTAACTTATAATTAAGAATCGTGGCACTTTGGCATGGCCCATTTCAATGCCTGGGTAGCTCACTGCTTGCCCTGAGTCTGTTCAGTCCCTCATTGGGACCCTGCTTTTGGGGTGTTAGAAACCAAGGGCAACTAAGGTTAAGTCGAGAAAGCAGATGCCCAGGAGTGAATAATATTCAAAACCATTTAAATCCTAAATTACAAAGCATAATATTAATAATCCTCCTGTATCTATACAAAAAGGACATTGCATTAAAGTAAACTATTCATAAGACATAAGAAGAGGAGAAAGACAATATTAACTTACAATACAATTTCAGTGTCCTAGAATGATCTGACCTTACAAATAACTATCAGATTCTGATTAGGGGAAAAACTGATCAACTAGTTGGGGAAGAGAGCAGAGAGAAGTGGTTACAGATAAATGAAGGAATGGGAGTGACTTGGGAGCACTGTGATGGGTGTAACCTGATAAACCTAAGTTCCTTGTGGCAAGAGAGAAAGGACAAAGCAATGTCATCCTACAGGGGTTCTATCCAGGGTATATTGCTTTATCTTTTCCTCAGCTAGTAATCCATTTAAACAAACATAGTAAATTTACTTCTTAAAATATTTCTAGTCATTTTGTATGAGATATATTAAGAGATATATTAAGCTTAAAGGTTGGCTTTTCTTGGCAACATCTCACTACATATCCCAGAATATAGTCCTCAGGCCAGGTTACTCTTTCCTAACCCCAGCAGGGTTCTTATTCAGTTACTTCTTTTTGGGTCATGACAGAGTTTGTCCCATGACCGTGCTCTTAACTTATTATACTTATGTTGCTTAGCTTATCCCCTTCCATTGCCAGGAGAGCTTACAGCTTGCCCTGGGTCCATCCAATCCCCATTAAGACCATCCTGTTGGGCAACTGAGGCTTAAGTCAAGTAAATATGGATGAATGTCAAGGAGTAAATATTTGGAGTCAGTTAACTCCCATGTTACAAAAGTATAGCATCAACTGTCTTCCTGTGTCTATACAAAAAGGACATTGCTAAACCATGCAAGTGACATAAAGGAAAGAGAAAAAAATCTAGGATTATTAGTGCTTGATGAAATTGGGCGTGTCTAAGGGGCACTGTTGTGGGAGTAGCTCATAAAACCTAAGCTCCCTGAAGGAGGAGCAAGGACAACCCAATATTATCCAACAACAAACCATAAAGCCCCAACGTAGAGAGAGTAGGAAGGAAATTGTCTGCCATAGAGTCAGGGGGTGGGTGGGTGGGATGGGGGTGGCAGAAGGGATACTGGGGACTGTGGATGTGGAAAATGTACACTGGTTGAAGGGATAGGTGTTTGATCATTGTATGACTGAAACAATCATGAAAACTTTGTAACTATATCTAATGGTGATTCAATAAATAAATAAACAAAAATGCGTGGAGTAGATCACACAAATGCAAATATCACATGATCATGAGGGGATTGGGGTACAGGTAGAAAAACTATTCATTAGACTGAATCTGGAGTTGAAGAGAAAGATCAGATAATGAGATGAAGTCAGTAAAACATAGCTGGGTAGTTTGAGAAAATGGGGCTCAAGAAGGAAGCTTGAGAGGAGTTTAGTTTCTTGTGCAGCAGGATAGCAGTATGTTTTAGATTTTAAATTTTGTGATCGACTGAAGGCAGCAGAGTCTAGGGGAATTAACATGAGGATGATGTGTCTTTTAATTAGAATGGGTTGGAAAAGGGCGAGGAAGGGAAACAGAAATGGAATTATTTACTCATGTGAAAAATGATCATGTATTAGCAAACTACAGAGAAAGTAGATGTGAAAAATGCTACAGTCACTCATCTGTAAGATCAAAACAGACAAAAATCAAGGGAACAGACATACCCAGTGAGGACAAACCCCTGGACTTGGGTTACAAAACTGAGACTATCAAGCGGGGGTTTGAGGGGGGAGAGGGGAGAGGTGACTTAGAAGTGACATAAGGACAGCGGTGGAGGTTCTTGGGCACTTTCGTGGTGGCGAGGTGCCATAATTATGTATATCAAAGCCACAAATGTTGGACTAGATCAATAGTACAGCAGGTAAGGGGTTTACCTTGCACACAGCAGACCACAGATGGTCCCCCCAAACCCTACTTGGAGCGATCCCTGAGCACAGAACTAGCTGTAAGCCCTGAGCTCTACAGGATGTGGCCCAGAAAACAAAATAATGAAAAACAAAAACAAAAAGCTACAAACAACCTATACGACCTAAATTAGAACTTTAAAAAAATAACAAAAATTTTAAAAATGATGAACAGAAAACAAGCCATTGCAGAGGGGAGATTGTATGACAGGATGGCTTTCAGATGAAGGGAGGGAGAGAAAGGGCAGGCTAAGTTCATCTCCTACTTCAAAAACTCTTGAGGGAATCATGGCCCCCTGGGAGCAAAGTAATTAAGAAGAAAATGTCATTCTGGCCTTTCCAATGTAGAACTTGAGGTGACAATAACAACTAGGCAGCAGCAAAATGGGGAGTGAGGGTGGGAGCAGGGCAGACAGATCAAAAGCATATAAAGAACACTTTGATTAGCCTTTTTTAAATACAGCATCACTACCAGAAAGACCATCTTGTATCATGACAAACATCATCAGGTACTAAGCAATGCTTCACTCATATTGAAGATTTAACAAAAACTGAAAGCAAATTTTTCTGCCTTGAAGAAGGTGGCCCAAACATATCAATAGTCCTGTCCCTTTCCATTGCTGTCATTTCTGTAAATACCTAGTTCCGAAGCAAGACCTCGGGAATCTTTCTTATTACCTCTCCCACTTCCCTTTCCTTCATGATTGTTATTATTTGGTCGTTGTTGCTATTGGGGGAGCAGGGGCTAGTGATTCCTAGGGTCACTCACTTGGCTGTGGAGTGCTGGAGACTGCATACATGTTGTGGTGTTGGTGATCACAATGGCAGTGCAACCAGGGCTGCATGTGATGGAGGGCAGTTTGGAGAATCCAACTTGCGCCTTCAAGTCTGGAAGGCATACGCTTTACCATAGTTCACATTCCCCAGAAACACCAGTATCGACTGTTTTTCTTAAATCTTTTCAGTTTTGTCTTTTTTAAAAAAAAAATTAATCACCCAGTTACAGAATTGTTCACGAATGGGGTTTTTTTGTGTGTGTCTTTTAAACAAGTTTGAAGAATAATACTATAGAAATGCAAATCCACAACATTCCAAAGGGCAGAGAGAATCAAGAAGGCAGGTTTTGATGGAATTTGTTATAAAGTACTTTCTAAAAATGGGAACTAACCATAAATGGCAAAAGCTAATTATATTTTCTCTTCTGGAAACATTTTAGCAGAGCTTTGAGTCTCTGTGGAGATTCTATATATAGGATTCTTACCTTGAGTCAGTGATTGGACTTTCAATATTTATTCTCTTCCCTCCTGTATTGAGGATAAGGTGAGGATAGATTTGAATAGTCCCAACTAATTTGTATATTTATTCATCCAAATCATTTTATCATTTTATCTGTGTGTACTAGGCTAGGCCTTGGAGACAAAATATTTAAACAGACACTGGCAATAGCTTATGGTCTAATTAGCATCAGAGTGAATAGGGAGTATAGCTGTTAAATGTTCAATCAGAAGCCAATACTTGAACTCTGGCAAGGCAGAGAGAACACTCAAGGGTTAAAGAGGACATTGGGGAGTAAGTCACATATGATTTGGAAGGTTAAAAATTTCAGCAAGTCAGATTTCTGAAGATATAAGGAGATTATATTTATTTATTCAATATTCACTGCCTGGACAATAAAAAATCTATAGCAAAATCTATTGTCAGAAAAGAAAGCCTAAGAGAAGAATTTTCATTATAAGAGCCTAAAAGTTTCTCAGTATGAACTTTGAGTTTCCAGGAAACTGAAATCAAATAGAGACCGAAATATTTTAATATTTAAATAACATTTTTCTTTCGTGGGATGATATTGTGAAGTATTATTGTTACCTGAACCTTCCCTGCTCAGGTCTCAACACTGAGTTCTGCCAGTGTCCCAGGAAGTGGGTAAGGAAGAAGGGAAGAGAAGGGAAGAGCATTAAAACACAAGTAAAATAAATATTTTAAATTCTTCGCTTTTCATTTAAAAGTGCCAAGCTAGGTCCAGAGCAATAGTGTAGCAGGTAGTGTGTTTGCCTGGCATGCAGCCAACATGGTTCTGATCCCTGGCAGCCCATGTGGTCCTCTGAGCTTGCCAGGATGGATCTCTGAGCACAGAGCTAGGAGTAAGCCCCGAGCACTGTAGGGTGTGGCCACAACCGCTCCCCCCTCCAAAATGAGAAAAGTCAATGAAAAGACAGTTTTCCAAAAAGACATATGTATGATCTGAGAAAATGGCATATAAAAAGTTTTCACCAGAGAGGAGTGGAGAAGCCAGAAGAGAAATTTAAAACTGCTTCATTGTTGGCTTCGCAGATGGTAGAAGAGTTCTCAGCCAAGGCATGCAGGTGGCCTCTAGATGCTGCAAATGTCATCGTGCTGTCAGGACAGCAGCTGCATTTCTGGTTCAGTTTTATGAGAAAATGAGACTTCTCATGGCGTACACGCCTACAGCCAGAAATCTCCTCTACCAGCCACAGCTGGGAACGCTGCAGCAAGCGCAGTGTGACCTGGATCTTTTTATTTATTTATTTTTTAATTTTATTGATTCACCCTTGAGATATAGTTACAAGTTTTCATCAGTCACACAATGATCACACACCCATTCTTCCACCAGCACACATTCCCCACCACCAATATCCCGAGTATACCCCCCCTTTCCCACTCTCCCACTGCCTCCATGGAAGACAATATTTCCCATACTCTCTCTCTACTTTTGGGCAGTATGGTTTGCAACGCAGACAATGAGAGGTTATCATGTTTGGTCCTTTATCTACTTTCTGCACACGTCTCCCATCCTGGCCGATTCCTCCAACCATCATTTTCTTAGTGATCCCTTCTCTATTCCAGCTGTCCTCTCCCTGCCTGCTCATGAGGCAGTCTTCCAAGTATCTTCATGATCTTTGAGGAATCACTGTGGTGGAACTGACCCTCATCAGTGGGATAAAAACAAACAGAATGCCTCCAGCCCTAGCTCTGCAGTTCAGGCTGCTGCTGCGGGTCCCACTGTATCCCTTCAGCATGGTGCTAGTGGATAAGCATGGAATGGATAAGGAACACTGCATCTCCCTGGCGACTCCTGCAGCCCTCTTCCAGCTGAGTGACACATTCTCCCTGAGAAAACGAGAAGGTGCTTCCAGCTAATTTGGGTCAGACCTGGAATGCTTGATGTCGTCACTGCTCACAGTTCTTTTTATTTCTACACAGTGTTATGTTCATGGACAGGCTTTCAAGATACTCTTGAGGTACAGATTTCTTATTTGTTATTTTAAAAGTCTGCTTTATTATGAGCTTCCTCTGTCCTTAAAATTGCACACAAGACGGTTTGTACTTTGAAGTACTCTAAAAATGATGTAATTGACTCATTTTTTTTTACTATCACATGGCTGGTTAATTTTGTAACATTTATTAGATACTACAACTATACACATCTTTGCAGCATATTATTTATTGTGACAGATAATTTCTACTGTCACATATAAAGCTTTTATAAACAAAAATTTTGAGGCAAAAAAAGTTTTCATCATCATTTGTTAACAGGGAAACACAAATCAAAACAATGAGGCACCTCCACACACCAGTGAGATTGATATATATCAAGACTGGAAACTAGCATGGGGATTTGGTGACTAAGAAGTCCTCATTCATTATTTGTGGGAATGTCATCCGGAAACATTAATAATATATATTTACATTTGGATCACGGTCCTCCCATTGTTCATCGATTTGCTCGAGCGGGCCCAGTAACGTCTCCATCATGAGACTTGTTGTTACTGTGTTTGGCATATCAAATACGTCACGGGTAGCTTGCCAGGCTCTGCCGTGTGGGCGAGATACTCTCGGTAGCTTGCCGGGCTCTCCGAGAGGGGCGGAGGAATCGAACTCAGGTCGGCCATGTTGGCCACTTGTAAGGCAAATGCCCTACCGCTGTGCTATCGCTCCAGCCCATATTTACATTACATATAATTAATAGGGCCAGATGGGTAGGGTGTTTGTCTTGCACGCAGCCAACCTGGGTTTGATTCCTCCACCCCTCTCCAAGAGACTGGCAAGCTATCGAGAGTATTCCTTCCACATGGCAAAGCCTGGCAAGCTACCTATGACGTATTCAATATGCCAAAAATGGTAACAATAAGTCTCACAATGGAGATGTTACTGGTGCCCGCTTGAGCAAATTGATGAACAATGGGAGAACAGTGCTACAGTGCTACATATAATTAATATATGTCTGCATATACAGGCACACCTATGCTTACTGCAGCACTTAGTATGAGAGCAAGACTATGAAAACAAGCCAAATGTGCAGCAAAAGATAAATGGATAAAGAATTATATTGTATATACAATAGAGCACTCTGCATCAGAAAAGATGAGATCATGCAATTCATTGAAACTGGGGGTATCATATAGAGAAAATTAGATCAGAGGGAGAAAGACAAATACTGAGGAGTGATCACACTCATGTTGGAATATAGAGAGGCAAACAAGAATTTACAATATCTGACAACAACAAACCATTGGCCTTGAATTATAATTGAATTGCTAAGCACTGGACAGGGGGTGGGTGAGGACTGCACTGGAGGTGTTGTGGGGATTGTGGTGGAAATGTGATACTTTAGTGGCTTTGGGGCACAGTAACTTTGTATACCAATACTATATACTTTAATACTACTGTAAAACCCTTACATAAAGTATAAAATTAATATTTTTTCTTAGAAAATGATTTAAATGGGAAACAAAAAGAGAAGAGCAGCAGTACTGGTAGATGCGGCACAAGCCCGGAAAAGCATTCGTAACGCCTTCCTGTCCTTCGCCAACTACAAGACCAAGATGATTGCCCTCCGACATCCTGATGGATCTATCACATCTTCCAGAAGGGCAATGGAGAAGATTATCCATGACTTCTACTCAGATCTCTTTAATAGCCACGTCCACCTGCTCACATACCAAATTCCGCAGGATGGATATGTCGTTCCCACTGTTCTCCCTTCTGAAATCTGACACACCATTTAGTCTGTAAAGAAACAGCACCGGCCCAGACAAGGTCAGACCTGAACACCTGAAGAACCTGCCAACAGTACTCATCAATACACTGGCTTGGCTCTTTACATGCTACATGTCTGAATGCAAGGTTCCGTCCCAAAGGAAAACCAGCAGGACTATAGTACTGTACAAGAAGGGAGACATCCACGACATTGGCAACTATCACCCAATCTGCCTGTTGTCTGTCATCTACAAGCTGTTCACTCGAGTCATCCTGAATAGGATTGGCAGAACAATAGATCAAGGACAACTATGGGAGCAAGCCGGGTTCCAAAAAGCACAATCAGAACGATCGACCATATCCACATGGTAACCAAACTCATTGAGGTTTTTCGGAAGTTCAAGATGCTGCTCTGTCTAATATTCATTGAGTTAAAGAAGGCCTTTGATTCTGTTAAGAATGAAGTGGTCATCAACGCCCTAGCCAATCAGGGCATTCAAACTCAATACATCAGGATCCTCCATGAACTGTATTACGGATTCACTACCAGGATCTCACCATTCTACAAAGATATGATCATCGATGTCAAGAGAGGGGTTCGGCAGGGTGATACTATTTTACCGAAACTCTTCAGTGTCACCCTCAAGAATGTCATGCGATGACTAGAATGGGAAGGAATAGGAGTGAAGATAGGCGGTCGGCAACTACACCACCTCCACTTTGCTGATAACATCATTCTAATAACACCAAACATTAACCAAGCAGCACAAATGCTGGCCGACTTCAACCATGAGTGTGAAAAGGTCGGACTCCAGCTGAATCTCACAAAAACAATATTTATGAGAAACAGTTTCATTCCTGACATTCCATTCACTCTCAACAGAATGAACATCTCCGAATGCAACACTTATGTATACCTAGTTCGAGAAGTCAACATGACTAATGACCTGGCACCTAAGTTTCACAGGAGGAAGAGAGAAGCTTGGAATGCCTTCAAAGCGTCGAAGAAATAGCTAAGATGACGAAGAACCTCCGGCTCCAGGCACATCTCTTCGATTCCACTCTTCTTCCTGCATTAACATATGCCTCAGAGACCTGGGCCCTATGAAAAGAGAATGAGAATGCTATTTGGGTCTCCCAAAGAGGAATCAAAAGAGCTATGTTTGGAGTATCATGTTTCACTCAAATGAGAGAAAGAATCTGGGAGTTCGGACCTCCGTCGACGGTCAAGAATCAGGGACACTGACTCGTTTGCCAAGTTGCCGAAAATCAGATGGGCTGGTCACGTAATGAGATTTGGAGATGACCGCTGGATTAGAGCCATTACTGACTGGATTCCACGGAACGTCAAAAGACCGTGTGGCCACCCACCTACAAGATGGTCAGACTTCTTCGTCAAGACCCTAAACAATCAGTTTGAGGCTCTTCATGTTACTAGAACGAACAGACACCATTGGGCAGCAGATAGCATGCAACAGGGACAAATGGAGACGTTACTGGCACCCACTCGAGCAAATCGATGAGTAATGGGAAATCAAGTGATCAAGTGATACTTTAATACTACTGTAAAACCCTTACATAAAGCATAAAGTTAATATTTTTCTTAGAAAATGATTTAAATGGGAAACAAAAATGGTAATACATTGGTGAATATCTCCAGGAGACTCCCAGATCCTCCTTATCTGTACTGCAGCAATGAGCTTCACAGAGAGAGGAGAATAGTAGCACTCTTGCCTCTTGAAAGAGTGAGGGTACTAACAAGGATAGTAGAGATAAAGGCCAGGAGGGTGGCCCCATGGCTTGGAAGCTGATCTCATGTACTGGGGAAAAGGCACATGGTATAGAGAAGAGACCACTAAGCAAATGATGGTTGGAGGGATCACTCAGGGTGGTAGATGTGTGCTGAAAGCAGGCTATGGACCAAATATGATGGCTGCTTAGTGCCTATGTTGCAAACCATAACACCCAAAAGAGAGAGTAAGAGGGAATGTGTCTGCCACCAAGGCAGGGGGTGAGAAGAGGTGGGGGTGGCGGGAGGGCACTGGGAACATTGGTGGTGGAGAATGGGCACTGGTGGGGGGATGGGTACTTGAACATTGTTTGCTTGGGTACATTGGGATGGGTACATTGTTTTTCATTTTTATGAAAGAGTTTGCAAAAATCTGGAATAAAATTTTCCCTTAAAACTTGGTAAAACTGATAAAATCACATGAGACTCATAAGCACTTTATGGGAAAAGGTTCAATTACATTGTCAATGTGCTGAACAGTTGAATTATCTCTAATAATCTCTATTTTTTTCTAAGCTTTCACATTTCTTGGCATAACATTTGTCAAAGTATTATTTTATTATCTTTTCTGACTTTTGCAGGGAAAAAGTCAGGGAAAAACCTTTTTTTTATTGTTAACTATTTATTTGGACGTTTCTGATTTTATTTCTCAATCTTGCTGAAGTTTTTTCTACTCTAAATTTCCCCCCCAAAAAAATGGCTTTTTTGACTTAGGTCTTTTTGTTGTATTTAACTGTACTATATTCTTCTTCCAAAATATTTGTTTTTTCTCTGATGTTTCCTAACATTTAGGTTGTATATAGTGTTTATTTTTCTTTTCTAATACAAACATCTTTCTTTAAAAACACATTTTCTTTACTGTATTTGGCAAAGTCTTAGTTATTAATATTCTTATATACACTGGAATTTCTCCTTTCCAGTATATAAAGTGGCTTTTTTTGCTTGAGTTTATTGATTATTTTTGATCACTTGATCACTTGGCTTCCCGTTAATCATCGATTTGCTCGAGCGGGCGCTAGTAATGTCTCCATTTGTCCCTGTCACGTGCTAGTGTAGCCCAATGGCGTCTGTTCATTCTAGGAACACGAAGAGCCTCAAACCGATTGTTCATGGTCTTGATGAAGAAGTCTGACCATCTGGTAGGTGGGCAGCCATGCGGTCTTTTGATGTCCCGTGGAATACAGTCGGTAACGGCTCTAGTCCAGCGGTCGTCTCTAAATCTCATTACGTGACCAGCCCATCTGACTTTTGATGCCTTGGCAAATTAGACAGCGTTCCTGATTCTTGATTGTCGACGGATGTCGGAACTCTGGATTCTTTCTCTCATTTGAGTGAAACGTGATATTCCAAGCATAGCTCTTTCAGTTTCTCTTTGGGAGACCAGAATAGCATTCTCATCCTGTTTGCGTAGGGCCCAGGTCTCCGAGGCGTATTTTAATGAACAGTGGAATCAAAGAGATGTGCCCGGAGCCTGAGGTTCTTCATTCTCTTAGCTATTTCTTCGACGTTCTTGAAGGCGTTCCAAGCTGCTCTCTTCCTCCTGCGCAGCTCGGGTGCCAGGTCATTTGTCATGTTGACTTCTCAACCTAGGTACACATAGCTGTTGCATTCGAAGATGGTCATTCCATTGAGAGCAAATGGAGCGTCAGGAACGAGGCTATTTCTCATAAACATTGTCTTCGTAAGATTCAGCTGTAGTCCGACCTTTCCACACTCACAGTCAAAGTTGGCCAGCATTTGTGCCGCTTGGCTAATGTTTGGTGTTATTAAAACAATGTCATCAGCAAAGCGGATGTGGTGTAATTGCCGACCATCTATCTTCACTCCCATTCCTTCCCATTCCCATTCCCATTCCCATTCCTTCCCCTTCCCATTCCCATTCCCATTCCCAGTCATCTCATGATGTTCTCGAGGGTGGCACTGAAGAGTTTGGGTGAAATGGTATAATGTTTATTTTAAATTTAATTTAATTGTGCTAGAACATGCTTTCTATGAAAAATATGAAAATAATTGTGAATTGTCAGCCTTTGCTTCAAGGTCTTGATTGTAAAAAGTTTTTAAAATGATCATTGTTAAGTACTTAAAATGATGTGTAAGATTAAAAAATTGCCTTGTGACAGCCTACGAAATGGGAAAGTTTACTCACCCAATACCCTTCTGATAATGGGTTAATATCGAAGATATACAAAGCACTGGTAGAACTTTACAAGAAAAAAATCATCCAACCCCATCCAAAAAATGGGGCGAAGAAATGAACAAAAACTTTCTCAAAGAAGAAATTCGAATTTCCAGAAGGCACATAAAAATGCTCTTTATCACTAATAATCAGGGAGATGCAAATCAAAACAACAATAAGATATAATCTCATACCACAGAGATGGGCACACATACAAATGAAGAAGAGCAACCAGTGCTGGCACGGATGTGGGGAGTAAGGGACTCTCCTTCATTGGAGGGAATGCCGACTGGTCCAGCCTCTTTGGAAAACAATATGGACATTCCTCAAAAAGCTAGAAATTGGTCAGTCATTGGACCCAGCAATACTACTTCTGAGGCTCAGAAACACACAGCAGAAACATCACTCCTATGTTCATTGCAGCACTATTCACCATAGCTAGAATATGGAAACAACCTGAGTGCCAGAGAACAGACGAATGGATAAAGAAACTATGGCACATCTACCCAATGAAATGCTATGCAGTTATTAGGAAAAATGAACTCATGAAATTTGTCTATAAATGGATGGACCTGGGGAGTATCATGCTAAGTGAAGTTAGTCAGAAGAGGGACAGATACAGAGTGACTGCATCAATTTGTGGTAGATAATATATGTTATATAATATACAATATTATATAAACATATATATAAAGACTAATATCCATAGCCAGGGAAAACAGGGGCTAGAAGAACTGTCCAATAGTTGGAATCAACCACAAGTGTGTGGCGGGGGAGGGAACGGGGCAGAGAGTAGGTAAACAAAGAGGGGACCAGTATGACAACAATAGCTGAAAATTATCACACTGGACAAGAACTGAATGTTAAAAATAGATAAAGGGATATGCCTGATAACTTTTGGTCACAGTCCTCCCGTTGTTCATCGATTTGCTCGAGCGGGCCCAGTAACATCTCCATCATGAGACTTCTTGTTACTTTGTTTGGCATATCAAATATGTCATGGGGAGCTTGCCAGGCTTTGCCATGCAGGCGAGATACTCTCAGTAGCTTGCCGGGCTCTCCGAGAGGGGCGGAAGAATTGAACTCGGGTTGGCCATGTTGGCTGCATGCAAGGCAAATGCCCTACCGCTGTATTTAAACGACAATGTCCAGAAGAGGAGAGAGAGAGAGAGAGAGAGAGAGAGAGAGAGAGAGAGAGAGAGAGAGAGATTGTCATAGAGTTAGACTGGGGATGAGGGTGGAGAGTGATAGTGATGGGAGGGAAACTTGGGACACTGGTCCTGGGAAATGTACACTGGTGGAAGGATGGGTCTTGGAACACTGTATGACTGAAACCTAATCATGAACAGTTTTATAAGGCTCTATCTCACAGTCATTCAATAAAAATTTCCTTGTCTTCTAGGAAAAGAAGACAAAGTGAGGGAGTTATACAGAAAACAATAAGGTAAACCAGAAAGCAATGCCCAAAGCAGAACTGTAAGGCTGAGTAAAGGGAGAGAGGGCAGGACTGGGGTGGGTGCCCTGAAAGGTAACACAGAGAACAGGGAGAGATGCCGTCTTTGGGGCAGCCAAGGTTGGAAATAGAAGAATCCACCTGCTGTGTCCAAAGAACAGCTTAGAATCCATGTGCCTGAGTGAGGTGAGACTTGCCATAGGGGTCATGATTTTAGGGAGGGAGGATAAAACCAGATCTTTTAGGGACTTGGGAGTCACTTTTACTTTGAGTGAACCTGAAATGTACTAAAGAAACTTGAAGACAACTTTGATAGATTTAATGCAATATTTTCAAAGACCCACGGGGAGGGGAGTGTAAAAAACAATAAAGGGATGAAGGTTTTGCCTTGCATGCAGTTGACTCAGTTTCCATCCCAGTACTGCATATGGTTCCCAAGCACTGCCAGAGTGATTCCTTAGCACAGAACCAGGAGTAAACTCTGAGTACTACCAGGTGTGGCGAAAAATAAAAACATAAAATTAAATAAAAAGATAAAAATAAAATAGCTCCCTCATCAAATGAAGTCATGCTAAAAGGTTTGATGAGAAAAGAATCCAAATACTGCATTTCATTCAATGTGATTTTACTTGTTGAATTTAGTAAGTGGTTACAAAGTGTTAGTAACTGTGCTAGCTACATTACATGCATTATTTTACTTGATTTGTAACTATTATATGTGGTAGATATAGTAATATCAATGAAAATGAATAATCATGATCACAATAGTAGTAATAATTAACACTTATTGACTAGTTATAATGTTCCAGGATCTATTCCAGGCACTGTAGTAATTTAATTCATCCCCCAAACCAATGAGATGGATAAAATTATTCTTACCATTTACAAATAAACTTGAGAAAGGAAGAGAGTGGATAAGTTGCCTGAGATCAGCTACCAGGATTGAAGAAACCTACCTGATAAGTTTTACCTCCAGCCACTAAAGAACATGGACTTAAGCTTCACTTGCAATAAGCTTTACTTTCAGGATGAAGAAATCAGGGCTCAATGAGGTTAATAACTTTACAAGTTCATATCCTACTAAGTGATGGATATCATTTGAACCCACGTCTGTGACTCCTGGGTCTGGAATTCTTGGTGACAAATAGCCTGTCTGCAAAATCTTAAAGTCAGTGTGAAAGATGGATCGGTGACATCATCTCGGAATAGAAAGACTAGAACACTGTAGATCATATTGTTTATCCTTTGCTTATCCTTCGCTTCACTCTAGTCTTCAGATAGAGCTCATTTTCTCTCTGTAACACTTGATATATTTGTTTCTGTCCACTCCCTGAAAACAATCATTTTGTTGCTGGCTGATGTAAAGTGGAGAGGAGAGATGACCATTGTGAGAAGAGTATCTGTCTCACCCCCTCTCTCCCCACCTAGGTTACTGGGGCAGTGCCTGGGAAATCTAGGACTGATGAGAGTCTTCTTTGAGTCCCTGCATAGTCCAAATGGTAAGTCTCATCAACCCCAGGAGATGATGGCCAAACAGCTCTTACGTCCCACTTGTTCTACCTGACATGAAAAATGATACCTGCCACTTGCTTTCTGGGAGAGTTGTGGAACCCAGGAGGAGGAAGGAATTGCTCTTTGCAGGAAAGGAAAGTCGGTCCCAAATCTTACCCAGAATTTATGAATCCATAGACTTCCTCACAGAAAAGAATTTCAGGAGATGAATAGTGAAGTAAACAGTTTCAGAGATTATGAAGAAGGAAACAGGGTAACATGTTCAAGAAAGAACACAGGCTTCTTTGGAAGGGAGAGCCACAAATACACATCTCAAGTGGAGATATGGATCACCCCCCATTCCAGAAAGTGGGAGCATTTCACTTGCCTCTGTAGGGTTGGTTTTATAGGTCTTCTCCCATACTGTCCCCATGTGGGACTTTCTACAGGGATGAGAGTCCATTGCTATAATGTCAAGGTTCCCCTTGAAACTTCTGGTATCCTTCTTCAACCTTATCACACTCCTTTGTTCCTGCTCCTGCCTCTCTCCAGAGAGAACGGCCAGCTTCTCTGGGCCTGTGTTGGCACCAGTTAGAGGCTTATCAGATCTCACCTCCTGTGTCCACAAAGTGGGTCTGCCCATGGCACTTTTTGGCTATTTTGGACTAGTAACAGAGTAACTTTTAAAAATTTCATCCTGGTTTTATTCTTTTCCAAGAACTCATTGGCAATCCCACCCTGTAGTCCCCTAGCCCCCATTCACCTGTCTGCTGCAGTTCCTTCATCTTTATATTTTGAGCAACTTAAGTGTTAAGCAGAAGTGCTTAATATTTGTTGAATGCTAATAATTGCTTAACTTCTTTCCTAAAAGAAACACAAATAAACAGGGGCTTAACCTAGTGGGTGTAAAAAAGAAATTAACTTACCTAGTATCCAAGAGAGTGATCCAGCCTAGACAAAACTAGTAAGATAAAAAGCACTGTAGCACTGTCCTCCCGCTGTTCATCCATTTGCTCGAGTGGGCACCAGTAACGTCTCCATTGTGAGACTTCTTGTTACTGTTTTTGTCATATTCAATATGCCACAGGTAGCTTGTGAGGCTCTGGCATGTGGGTGGAATACTCAGTAGTTTGCCAGGCTCTCTGAGAGAGACAGAGGAGTCGAACTCTGGTTGTCCGCATGCAAGGCAAACGCCCCACCCACTGTGCTATTGCTCCAGCACATGTGGTCAAAAAGCAAATATCATGTGGTCAAAATATACAGATTGCCTGAAACAGAGGAAAATGTAATTGTGCAATGACTTTATAATGCCTAGAGCTGATCTTTCTTATGTATTTGTTTAAAAATTACATATTCAGTAAGTTAAAAGAAACTTTTTAATTAAAAGTTCTTGTTAATGAGTTTTTAATAATAGGAAGCAGTAGGATAATTAATGGTGAGTGTTTGATCACTTGATCACTTGACTTCCCGTTAATCGTCGATTTGCTTGAGTGGGCGCCAGTAACATCTCCATTTTTCCCTGTCGCGGGCTGGTGTAGCCCAATGGCATCTGTTCGCTCTAGGAACACGAAGAGCCTCAAACCAATTGTTCAGGGTCTTGATGAAGAAGTCTAACCATCTCGTAGGTGGGCGGCCACGCAATCTTTTGACATCCCATGGAATCCAGTCAGTAACAGGTCTAGTCCAGTGGTCATCTCCAAATCGCATTACGTGTCCAGCCCATCTGATTTTCGATGCCTTGGCAAATGAGACAGCATCCCTGATTCTCGATCATGGACAGAGGTCAGAAGTCCGGACTCTTTCTCTCACTTGAGTGAAGAGTGATGCTCCAAGCATAGCTCTTTTGATTCCTCTTTGGGAGATCCAAATAGCGTTCTCATTCTGTTTTCGTAGGGCCCAGGTCTCTGAGGTGCATGTTGATGCAGGAAGAACAGCAAGCGCTAGTAAATATTATTGAAACAGAACATGCCCCACTTACAATGTGATATACAATTATATTGATAATTCTATATGTAAATTTATCAGATCTAATAATTGTCTCATTCTGTCCTCATCCCCTTTCATCCACTAGATCTGCAAAAAAGCGGGGGAGAGTTAGGGGGAGAATTAGATGCTAAAATTACAGGTTAAATGCAAAATATGTCTAATCTATCTAGACAGAGTCATACAAAAAAATCTGCTTTGAATTGCTGGAATTGGGGAATATAATATGGCTGAGAGCTATTTGTGTCTGTTTGCTTGTTTTGGGGAGACCACATTTGTCGATGCTTGGGGCTTAGCTCTGGAGGTGTTCAGAGAACCATATGTGGTGGATTGGATGGAACTCAGGTAAACCTCATGAAAGGCAAGTGTCCTACTGGCTGTTCTGTCTAACCCTGGCTGAGGGTGCTTTATGATGACGGAGGGGCCATGACTCCAGTGGTAGAGTGAAGGCCTTGTTGGAACAAAGTCTCTTGGTTCATTCTCCAGCACCATCACAATGCCAGAGAGTCAACCATCCCCACACCACCTCTGTGTCAGGACATTCCCTTTTGTTTTCTCTCTCTCCTTTTGGGCATTGTGGTTTGCAATAGAAGTATTGGGTGGCCATCATTTGATCTATAGTCTACTTTCCGCATGCATCTCCCAACCCAAGTGGGTCCTCCAAACACCCTTTACTTGGTGTTCCCTTCTCTATCTGAGCAAGGCAGACTATTTTTTTTAAATAATTAAGAAGTAACATATACAGGCACCCACAGTTGAGTTAATTTAGTTGCTTAAAGTGCTTGCCCATTGAGCATGAGGTGGTGAGTTCAAACTTGGTGTGCCCATAAGTGCTAGGTAATCCTGGCAGCTATGCTCTCAAGGATGCCCCTATAAGTGAGACTCAGTGGTTCTCAAAGTGCACAGGGAAAGCACAAAGGCCAGGAGATTAATTCCAGTTGCTATTCATGGAAAGAGAAAATCCTGGCCACCCCAGGGTACGGCCTCTGACAAGGGCAAGTTATAATAATAATAATAATAATAATAATAATAAAGAAATCATATAGATTAGTATTATTATATATTTTGCTTATTTAATCATTGTACTGATTGGATTTACTTTGTGACTGCATGTCTCAAGTAACAAGAACACTCGCAGATGAGTCACTCATGTTCACAATAACTTTATTTCCCCTTTTCCAAGTTATTTTATTGGAAAACAACCTCTCTTCACAGATCTCCAACATGACACAGACATAGGTACAGCAAGCACAGATGCATATACAAACACACTCACGTTCGAACACTTTTAAACACCGACATTCACATATAAACACAGACACACATTCACTCTAATAATACTCAAGCTTGCACCTTACTTCAGAGTAATAATAAATACAATCGTTTTTAACGTTTTAAACGTTTACTACCAAATCCTCTCCCTGCTGTTCACTTCACAGTCGATGAGCTTTACCTCACTTCCTTTCCAGTGGATAAAATGGACACATGGTTTCAGAGACCCCCCTCCCTAAGCTTGTAGTACACCTTCTCTTTCCCTAAATTGTTTCCCTAGATCTCTCACTTAGCGCACCTGTGGGCTAATATCTCTGCTAACAAGCCTTCCATACTAAAGTATCCCTGAGTTCTACCAAATTCTCTTTACATCTCTATTTATATCATTCTCAAATGATTTTCCCTAGTCTTAGGATTTAAAGTATTATCTACAGTAAATCTCAGATGTTCAGATGTACCAATCTCTACCTCATTACTCAAGTACCTAGTGTAGTTGCTCATGTTCAATTAGTTCAGACCTTTCTACCCAGAGAGGGAGAGGTAGAGAGAGAGAAGAGAGAGAGACAGACAGAGAGACGGAGAGAGACGAGGGGTAGTGAGAACATATCCGGCCCAAGTTTTGAGCCATAATTAAATAGGAGAATAGATGTTATGCGTTGAATTACATCCTATTATAAATTCAAATGTAGGCATCCTAATCCTCAGAGCCTCAGAATGTGACTGAAAAAGAAAGATATGAAACTGGTGGTTACTTAAAAATTAGGTATTTAGAAATAGTTCTTCTAATTTGACCATTGGTCTAGTAAGATTTGAATTCTGAGCCCAACAATGAGGTGGAAACTTTGTATTCAACAGATCAATATTCTTTTTTTTTTTTGACTTTTTTTTTAAATTTTTTTTTATTAGTGAAACACCATGAGGTACAGTTGTAGATTTACAATTTTTTGTGCTTGGGTTTGATTATACATATACAATGATCAGATACCCATCCCTCCACCAGTGCCCATTTTCCACCACCATGGATAATATCCCCCCCACCCCCATCCCCCCATCCCCCCTTGCCTCTGTGGCAGGGCAATCCCCTGTGTTCTCTCTCTCCTTTTGGGTGTTGTCAACAGACCAATATTCTGATCTTGTCTCTGCATCTAAGTCCTATGACCTTGGGCAAGTTCTTCTCCCTTTGATTCTGTTTATTCATTTGTCATGTAGTCATATTAATTTTAACCCACAGTTGATTTGAGGATTAAATAAGATGATTTGTAAAGCATGTGGCATAGTGCCTCATACATTGTAAGCAGTGAATGATTGGCAGTTTTTAAAAGGTCTAGTATGATAAAAGAAGAACTAAAAAAGGTCATGAGCCACCTTAAAGAAAGAATGTTGGGGCCAGGCTGTAGTTCTGTGGTAGAACACTTGTTTTGTATCTGTGAAGCCCTGGTTTGATTTCCAACACCATCAAAAACAAACAAACTGACAAGAATATAAGATGGTAAAACTTGCCTTATTTTTGCTTGAAGAAAAGAGAAAACAAAATAAAAAAAGAGTTTCTAGACTTTTGAGCTGGATAGCAGTATCATATACCAAACAAATAACAGTAAGAAGAAACAAGGAGCAGAAGAAGATTTAAGAGTTGTGTCATAGACTGTTAAGTATAGGCACCTAAGTTCAAGAAAGAGAATTAGTCTAGAGAGGAACTGGAGTTGAAGAGAATATTCAGAGAAAGTATTCAGAGAGACCAGAGCACAGGGAGATTGAACTGTAGGCACATACCATATAGGAAGAAGAGGCGATAGGATAGGAGACTGAAATAGAACCGACGCATCGGGTATGAAGTCAAAGGAAGAAAATGAGGTCGAGAATATCCAAGTCAGAGAGAAATCAAATAAGGTCAGGACTTAGGAGTGTTTATTGGACCATTTAGTAGCTATAAGGTGTGACTTGGGAAACATAGCTTCATGAGTGAAAGAGGTACATGGGCAACATGCACTGGAGTGCAGCAAAACATAAAGGAAACATGAAGTGACAATTGTGAGGTTTCTGAAGCAAAAGAGGAAAGGCTACACACAGAAAGACATTTGCTCCCTCCTCCTTCATAATTTTTTATTTTTCATCATCCTAACTTCCTTTTAGTACAAGTTCTTAATCTTGAATTCATACATGTCCTCAAGTGGTGTGTAGATAGAATTTAACATGTCTAAGCATTTAAACAGAAGAATAATTATAATTTTAATTTCACTAGTCAGAATTTTATCATTTTCAACAATTAGAAATGCAGGCAAAAGAAAAAACCAAAGATTAGCAGTATCTGTGGCTGTCAAAAATATTTTTCATGTCACAATACAGTTGTCATAGATTTCTCAAAATATCATTTACCCTCATCACTTTTATGAAATTACAGTAGCTATTAAACCTACTGCTATATATTGTTAATAAATTGTTTAGACATAGTTTGAAAACTGTATTTAAATGTAATGACTTCTATTTCAAAAGCTTAAATATTTTATTTTATGTTTTTTCAAGGTATCATTTTTAGAAGGAATCCCTACAGGCCTTCAAACGTCAAAAGGGTACTCAGCACAAAATGACTAGAACTTACTGCAGATACACAATGGAAGATGTCCACTTAATTATTTTATGTGTGCTGCCCTTACATTTATAAGATGTCCAAAATGTTCCTCCAAAGAAATAAAAAAAAAATTCCCTGTGTCCCTATAAATTTTTTCAGTTCATCTTATCACCCGTTGGTCCTTTGATTTTTTCCTCTTGTCATTGAAATACCATGTGTTTGGAGAGAGTAACATTCATTTCCTCACCTCGATCAAATATTGTTGAGTATGACGTACTGTGCTATGTGCTTTAGGGAATCAGAGTTAGTACCTTTGGGGATTTTATAATTAGGGAGTTGTCAAGATCGAAAACAGACAGATTTCTTTCTAAGAAGTTATAAAACAATGCAGAAGTTGTTTTACTTGAATAAATGAAGTTTTATGGCAAGCAAGAAACAGAGGAAGGCTTCATGCAGGAATTGACACATAGAATAAAGAGAATGATTAAAGCACTGAGTTCTCCAAAATAGGACAAGTAATACTCGTGGAGTACTTATTCTGGTTTCAAAAAAATCCTAAAAACATTAAATGGTATAAAAATGATTTCTTTCCCATCTTTATATATAGATTTAATTACCGTACTTGACTAGAACAAAAAAATATTGAGGATATTGAATAAAGCAATTTTCTTCGTGTAGGCTTTTATGTAGAGAAAAGGTGTTTTTAATGACAACAGATTCTATTAGGGAGATATTCATTTTGATAAACACTTTCATATGAAGGAGTTTGTTTTTCATAGATGAGTGCGTGCCCCCTACTGGTCAAATGATATACTTTTTCCTTCAAAAGGAGTGGGGAAAGTCTGTATTTTAATACTGTTTTCTTAACCAAAGAAATTCCATATTAGATCTGAGCTTTACTTAGCAGTAACGGTGAGCTGATTTTCGTTTTTGTTTTGTTTTTGAATAATGACTCTTTTTTCCTTTCTCTAGTTTGGCAAGTTTAAGGACATCAAATAATTTTAATACTTAGTGCGATTTCTTTAATAGTAAGTTAATAGAAATATGGAGGAAAGTAATACCTTCACTGAGGTCACACATTGGTGGCATGGCCAGCTAAGCCTACATTTCAATTGAGATAATCCAAAAAAAATTTACGTTGTTAACTTCTCCATCTCTGGCTATTTTCCTTGACTATTCATAAATTTCATGATATGAATGTGCCTATGTAGCACTGTAGCACTGTCCTCCCGTTGTTCATAGATTTGCTCAAGCGGGTACCAGTAATGTCTCTATGTGAGACTTGTTGTTACTGTATTTGGCATATCGAATATGCCACAGGGAGCTTGGCAGGCTTGCCAGGTTCTCCAAGAGGGATGGAGGAATTGAACCTGGGTCGGCTCCAGCCCTGTGACTGATGTATTTTACTTATTTTTAAAGTTTGGTTTATTGTGGTAAATTTTATAAAAAAAAATAAAATCCACCAAATTTAAGTGTATATTTTTGAGTTTGGGTAATGTAAATAGTCCCTTACTCCCACCACAAACAAGATTTAGAGTACTTCTCTCAGTCTCCAAATTTCCTCCATATTCACAAGAACAAAAACAATCGGTGCAGGAGTGGATGTGGTGAAAAAGGCATTCCCACCTCCTTCACTGCTGGTGGGAATGCCGACTGGTTCAGCCCTTTTGGAAAACAGTATGGACGATTCTCAAAAAATTAGAAATTGAACTCCCATTTGACCCAGCAATACCACTCCTGGGAATATATCCCAGAGAGGCAAAAAAGTATAGTCGAAGTGACATCTGCAATTGTTTTTTCATTGCAGCACTCTTTACAATAGCCAGAATCTGGAAAAAACCTGAGTGCCTGAGAACAGATGACTGGTTAGAGAAACTTTGGTACATTTACACAATGGAGTACTATGTAGCTGTTAGAAAAGATGAAGTCATGAAATTTACATACAGGTGGTGCTACATGGAAAGTATCATGTTAAGCGAAATGACTCAGAAAGAAAGGAATAGACCATAGAAAGATTGCATTTATCTGGGGAACATAAAGTAACAAAATAGGAGACTAACACCCAAGAATGGCCGAAATTAGTACCAGGAATTTTACTGCATGGTTTGGAGGCCAGCCACACATGCTAGGGGGAAAGGAAACTCAGAGAGAGAAGGGAGCACCAAATAAAGGGTGTTGGGAGGGTCCTCCCAGGATGGGAGAAGCATGCTGAAAGTAGACTATACTTGAAAGTAGACAAACATGATTGTCACCATTGCCTCTTTTGCAAACCACAACACCCAATAAGAGAGAGAGAGAACAAAAGGGAATTCCCTGCCACAGAGGCAGGGTGGGATGGGGGGTATGGGTGGTGGGAGGGATACTGGGATCCGTGGTGGTGGGAAATGGGCACTGGTGGAGGGGTGGGTATTTGATCACTGTATAATTGAAACCCAAGCACAAAAATGTGTAAGTCTGCAACTGTACCTCATGATGTCTCACTAATAAAAAGAAAAAAATATATATATATAGTTCTATTTGTTTCAACCAAGATGGAAAATAAATGCTAACTAGCCAGAATCACAAAGGCAAATGCAAACTAAAAAAAAAATGCCAGGATCTGACAAATCACTCTATAATCTTTATCTATTTTCTTGCCTGTTCTAGAATGCCATAGACATGAAAGCATATAGTATGTAGCCTTTCATGTCTTTCACTTAAATTACTGCTTTGCAATTCAGTCGTGTTGTTGTTGTTGCAAGAACCAGGGATTCTATTGCATTGCACTGTAGCTTTCAGTAATATGAATACAACAATATAGTTATCCTTTGGCTAAATAGTAGGAAAAATTTTACATAAACATTTAAATTTAGGTCTTTTGTGGGGATACATTATTTTCATATTTCTTAGGTAAATAACTTGACATACAATTGTTAGGTTGTATGATAAATAAATATTTAACTGATAAGTAATTATGGCATTTGTTTTAAACTATAACTTTACACATACTACTTTATTTTTAAATAAAGTAGTATGTGTGTGTCATACCATTGCTGTAGAAATTATTTCTAAAAAAATAAAGGTTTTTGACTTCAAGTATGACAGGAAAGAGAGAAGCCTTTTCATTACAGGGTGAAATGATATTTCTAGAGGAACAGAATTTTGCGTGAGGGAAGGGCACTTGTTTGAAATCAAAGTCTGCATTTGACTTACTTTTTGATCTTTATTTATTTGGAAAATTACTTAAGCCCTCTGGAAGTCAATAATGAATCCTCACATGTGGGAATTTTGGTGTTTATAAGCATGTTATCACAAAGATTAAATGGGATGATATGACTGCTCCCCACCAGAAGAGATACTGCTCTTTTTGTTGGAAGTTAACAACTTTCACTAAGAGTGGAAATCTCTATCCTAAAAGCAAATGGTATCACACTATAGATATTTTAGAATTCATTAAGAATTAGCGTGCTACTTCAGGGATTGTAAATATGCCACCCAGAGACAAATGAGTTTCTTTGACTTCTAATATCCATGATGTGGGGGGATTTTGTTTTTTTTTGTTTTGGGGTCATACCTGGTGATACTCAGGACTTACTTATGGTTCTGTGCTCAGAGATCACTCCTGGTGATGCTATGAGGACCATATGCAGTGCCATGGATTGAACCTAGGTCAGCTGCATGGAAGGCAAGTACCTTACTTAGTATACTATCTCTCTGACCCTAACCTAATATATATATATGTTTTAAAATTTCTGTTAATCATTGACAAAATGATGGTCCTACCCAAAGTATTATAAAGATTCAAATGCAATACTTATTAAAATTCCAATGACATTTTCAGACTTGAAACAAACTCTAATAAAATTTGTAGGGAATATAAAACTCCCTGAATAACCAAAGCAATCCTAAAATATTAAAAAAAGATGGCACACATTAAATTTCCCAACTTCAAACTATACCACAAAATCATAAAAATCAAAATTGCATGGTACTGAAATACATATAGAGAGGCAGAATGGAACAGAATTGAGAGTCCTGAGCTAAACCCTCTCCCCAGATTTATGGGCAGTCAATATATGACAAAGAAAATAAATATATGAAGTGGAGCAAGTAAAATCTCATCTACTAATGGCGATGGGAAAACTGAATAGCCACATGTACAAAACATGAAGTTTAGAAACAGTCATTTTGGTGGGGTTGCAGTGAGAAAGGAACCCTCATCCACTGTGGGATCGTAGTCTTGTTCTGTCCCTATGGAAAGAAATATGGAGATTTATAAAATTAAAAAAATAAAAACTCCCATATGACCGACCCATCAATACATTTGTTAGCATCTATCCCTCAAACACAAAAATATTAATTCAAAACCTATCTTCATAACTGTGTTTCGGACAATAGCCAAAATATGGAAGCAATCTGAACACCCAGCTACAAATGAATTGATCAAGAAGCTGTGGTGTATACAAAATGGCACACTATGCAGATCTAAGAAAGAACAAAACCATGGAGTTTGCTGTAACATGGATGGATCTAGAGGATATCATGCTGAGTGAAGATAGAAGGAATGAAACAAAGAATAATTTATCTTTTTTTTGACATAAAATACAAAGCAAGGTAGCAACAAAGAACCAAAGGCAACACAATTGGAAAACTAATCCACAGGGGGCTGGAGAGATATTACAATGGGCAGGGCACTTGTCTTACATGAGGCCAGTCCAGGTTCGATCCCTGGCACCCCATCTGGTTTCCCAAGCTCTTCTAGCAGTGAGTTCTTCTAGCTGGAGTGAGTCCTAAGCTAGTCCAACTGTGGCCACAAAACAAATGAAAGAAAGAAAGAAAGAGAAAAAGACAGACAGACAGAGACACGGAGAGACAGAAATAAAGACAGAGAACTGATCCATAAAACTGAGTTTCTGTGTGAGGGTGTGTGTGTGTGGGGGGGCGGATTTTGAAAGGGAGGACCATCAGGGATCTTGGGGGAGGGAGGTGGATACAGTGTTGACCAGGTTTGGTATTGAAATTTTGTACACAGGAAATCATCATTAACAGCAGTGCAAATTACAATACTTCAATCAAGGAAAACAAGTAAAATAAATAAAACTAAAAATAAAATAAAATTTAAAAATTGATATCAATCTCACACTTTTCCACAGATTAGCACTGTGATTAACTGAGATCATGTCATGTCTTTTATATGTCACTGGGAAATGCTATTATCATATAAATTATAATAATAGCACATGACAATAATAATACATGATAACATATTAGTTGCCAAGGTAGGAATCCATTTTAGTAATTTTAAAGGACTAGTGTTTTCCTATCAGTACGTTTCAGAAGACACTATTAGGCCAGAGAGATGGTTGAGTGGTTATGTGAGTACTTTGCCAATGGGAGACTTGAGTTCCATCCCAGTCATGCAGGGAACCCGTGTAGTATAGCCACAAAACACAAATAAAGGGAAAAAAGAAAAAAAGATATTCTTAAACAGAAATATTAACATTAGATTTTTATTATGCTATTTTAAAGCATTTCAGTCTCTCTGCAGTAAAAATGTTACTTAGTTGATTAGGCGACACTGACATCTGCTGGTTAGAAAATAAATTCCTTTTTTTTTTTTTTTTTTTTTTTTTTTTTTTTTTTGCTTTTTGGGTCACACCCAGTGATGCACAGGAGTTACTCCTGGTTCTGCACTCAGGAATTACCCTTGGCAGTGCTCAGGGGACCATATGGGATGCTGGGAATCGAACAAGGGTCGGCCGCGTGTAAGGCAAACGCCCTACCCGCTGTGCTATTGCTCCAGCCCCAAATAAATTCCATAAAAATCATGTTTTATACATTTCCATAGAATCAGGTAGTTCTTTAGAACTTGCACTTGCATTCTGAATTTAATACATAGTTATATCCCCGATTGATAATTCAGTATGGCAATTCTAGTGACTTTTAGCCTTTTTCAACTCTTTGGAATATTCATAAAGACCAATAGCAGCATAAACTTGGTTAACCCAAAACACCAAAGTCTTGGAAGGGTTTTATGTTTTAGGGGATGACTAAAACTGGCCAGCATCTGAAAAAGCTATTTTTAATAGGCAGAAGTAAAACCACACCCACCCCACAAAAATATTTCTTCTTTGACTCTCCATTAATGACAAGAGTATTAAGTATGTGATGATAGGGGAGGAGAGACCATTCATATGCTTTGCAAGCAGAAGACCTGTTTTGATCCCTGATACTAGTTGTGCCCTGAGCACTTCCAGAAGCATCTGAAGATATTAGAGGGAACCTCTGAGCACTTCAGGGTGTAGCCTCCAAATCAAAAATGAAATAATACCACCCTCCCAAAAAGAGACCAAACAGCCTCCAGAACTCAATCGCTGTCATACCCATGGCCCATCTCCACAGGCTCAGATAAACTTCATCCATGAGTGAATCTGCTGAAAAACCCAGGTATGCAGAACTTGTGACTGAAATCTCCAGGTGCTCTGCATGGAGTCGGGAATGGGTAACCTCCCCGCAAGTCTCTGTGTTTGCAGAAACCTGGCAGTCATGCCCACGAACTGCCTTTAATGCAATTTATGCTCATTAACGTCCATGATCCAGAGACTCACTAATAAACCTCAGAAGAAGAAGAGAGCAACATGATACAGAGATGCCTCTGGACCCCAGATTCACCATCCAGTTAAAATTTAATTATAGCTGTATCACCTTATTTAAAATTTTAGAATTCTTAGACATCTCATACCCTATACAAGGGCTTAATGGCTCTAGGTGATACAATAATCAATAATTTCACACACTTTCCTCAAAGGAACTGTTTTTCATTCATCCTTCATTTCTTTCATTCATTTTGATTATTCATAACAAGAAATACAAGATAAACTATTATTTTCTGCTTGGGAGCAGGCTTTGGGGATCCAGTTGGAATAATTATAAATATGGTGATGGGAAGGTGTAACGGTGGTGGAATTGGTGTTGTAATATTGAATGTAATCAATTATTGTGAAAAACTTTATAAAAATAAATTTTTTTAAATGTTTAAAAATGAAATAATAATGTATTTGTTTGAAATAATACCGTGTAAAAAAATAATAGTATTTTTCCCATTTCAGGATTCTTTCCTATATAAGTTGTCTTTTTTTATAAGTTGTCTTAATAAAGTCATTAAGTATATTATTTAAGCCACATATTAAGTTTCTGGTTATGTTATTAATAATAATATGACTGTAGCACTGTCCTCCCGTTGTTCATCAATTTGCTCTAGCGGGCCCAGTAATGTCTCCATCATGAGACTTGTTGTTACTGTGTTTAGCATATTGAATACGCCATGGTAGCTTGCCAGGCTTTGCTGTGTGGGTGAGATACTCTCGGTAGTTTGCTGGGCTCTCTGAGAGGGGCGGAGGAACTGAACCTGGCTCGGCCTTGCTGGCTGCTAGCAAGGCAAATGCCCTATTGCTGTGCTATCGCTCCTCCAATAATAATATGACATTTAATAGTCGAAGTGACATCTGCACTTGTTTGTTCATTGCAGCACTCTTTACAATAGCCAGAAACTGGAAGAAACCTGAATGCCCAAGAACAGATGACTGGTTAAAGAAACTTTGGTACATCTACACAATAGAGTACTATGTAGCTGTTAGAAAAGATGAAGTCATGAAATTTACATACAAGTGGTACAATATGGAAAGTATCATGCTAAGCGAAATGAGTCAGAAAGAGAGGGATAGACATAGAAAGATTGCATTCATCTGTGGGGATATAAAGTAACAAAGTATGAGATTAATACCCAAGAATAGCTGAGATCAGCACCAGGAGGATTACTCCATAACTTAGAGGCCAGCCGGGTATCCTAGAGGAAAGGGCAGTTCAGATAGAGAAGGGAGCACCAAATACAGGATGTTTGGAGGATCCTCCCAGGAGGGGAGATGCATGGCGAAAGAAGACTATGGACTGAACATGTTTGCCACTCAATGCCTCTTTTGCAGACCACAACACCCAAAAGGAGAGAGAGAACACAGGGGATTGCCCTGACACAGAGACAGGGGGGATGGGGGGATGGGGGTGGGAGGGATATTATCCATGGTGGTGGAAAATGGGCACTGGTGGAGGGATGGGTATCTGACCATTGTATAATTGAAACCAAAGCACAAAAAATTGTAAATTTACAACTGTAAAAAAAAATAAAATAAAATAAAGGGAAAAAAATAATATGACATTTATAGTAAAATACTAAATAAGTATGCTATTTAAATGAACAATATTCAAACACACTTAAATTGATTAAGCATTTACATTTAGCTTTAATTCAACCATGCTGATTTTATTGCTTTATTGAACTGGAATATATCATTAAAACACACTGCTGGAGTGACACCTCAAAGGTATGCTTGTGTGTCTTGGATGGGAGAGGCCCCGAGTTCTGTGCCCTGAACCACATGTGTACCAAACCCTGCTGGATGTACATTGCTATCATTTGGCCCAGATCAGAGGACCAGTGCATGGCATCATTGGGCAAGACACTGAAAGGTCAGGCCAACATCCTCAGGGCTGAATATTGCTGGGAGTGGCTCCTTAAAACATTAACTTAAAAACTAAAATACACACCAGGTTACATAATGTTCTGTATTATTCTATAATTCCTTTTGGAGGTCATCCTTCAATAGTGTCTATTTAGGGGAGCCAGTGCTATAGCAGAGAGGGTAGGGCACTTGCCTTATACAAGGCTGACCTGGTTCAATCCCTGGGAACCCATATGGTCCCTGATCCTGCCAAGAGAGATTCCTGAGAACAGGGCTAGGAATAAACCCTTAGCGCCATTGAATATGCCCTCTTGGTCCCCCAAAAACCCTCACAATAAAATCAACAGTTTATATTTATTCCTACCTCCTTTCCATACAAGTGGATGAGAAACAAGAATGAGAAATAAACTGTATCCAGAGAAACTTGTGACTCTTTGATCAGATTTGGGAGTCACAGACTTGTGTACCAGAGGTGTTGCTGCTCAATATTTTCAACTCTATGAAGTGTGATAACCTTCCCTCCTTAATTTTCTGTCTCGGTAGGCTTTGCTACATGAGGTAAAACTTAAAACAATGCAACTTGTATTGTGATTCAAGTGCTACTCAGATAAATTTATCCATCTCCTATTTTATAATTAAAACAATGCAACTTGTATTGTGATTCAAGTGCTATTTAGATAAATTATCCATCTTCCATTTTATAATAGAACACCAGATATATTTTTCTCAATTTCAGCTAAAGAGATATTTGGGGATGCTTAACTCTTTGTTGGGGGAGGTTGTGGCATTCTTAGATTTAACTCAGCTGCTCTCTGTCAGGAGCAAATATGACTTCATAAGCCCCTGGGGTTATAGCAAAAGTGAAGAGCTGCAGCTATCAATTAAAGATGATTTCCTTCAGATTATTTATTTAACTTTTTAATTATTCATTTGGAGGGTACCCTCAGAAGTGTTCAGGGGCAATTCTTGCTGTGAGGAGCAAAGCTGGGCCTTCTGCATGCATAGCATGGGTTCAGGGCATTACTTTATCTCTCCAGTCCCCAATTTGTTTTTTAAATGATTTACAGTATTCTGATAAAGATTTTTATTCTTTTTCAAGTAAAGAAATATCGACATATGAAAGGGGGAAAAGCCTCAAGAGCCACCCAGTTTAAATATTGGTTGAAATATTACATTACATAAAGAAGTGGGTTCCTTAAATTGTTTCCAGTACTTCCATGTTTATTTTGCTTCGTTTTGTGCTCTAAGTCAATGAGAGCTCTCCAACATTTTCACACCTGCCACCCAGGGAAAATAAAAGAAACATCTCATGAACCAGCTGATGGCTGACAGAAATGAAAACAATGTAGAGAGTTTTTATTTAATCCAATGTTATGAAATTATAATTTTTAGCTACAGCAACAACTGCTGTTCTGGCAACTACATGACTGGGGAAATTTTTGGCAGACCACCTGGAAATTTCCACTAACTGGCACTGGTTCTTGGACCAAAGATGGAAGAACAAAGCTCTTAAGATACAATTTTAACTTATGTACTAATTCACATGCAATTTTCTTTTAGTCTTGACAACATTGCTAATTTTATTTTTTATCTGTTTGCTTTTCTGTAATGGTTTTCAAAAACATTTTTCAGAATCGAAGAGATAACTCAATGGGCTTGAGTGTGTTTGCATGCTGGAGGCCAGGGTCCAATCCCCAGCATGGCATGTTCCCCAGGGGCCATCTGCGGTGATCCCTGAGCACAACTGGCTGTCTCTTTCACATTTTTTTTGTTTTTCAGATACTAGTAAGTTCTCTATGCTCATTATGTCTTTTTAAATGTGCAGTAAAATAGCTTTATTCAAGAAATATGAGACTAAAAGAGGTGTTTAAAAATATATAGAATGGGACCACATTATGCCTTTTCAAACAAGTGGTGGAATTTCAGAGCAGGCAATTTTCATATCTATTCTGCAAAGAAATTAAGTGGCGATAAGTCTCAGCCTATTTTCAATATCCCAATGTTTCTGTGACATGGTAGCACATGTGTATGTACACAACACACACACACACACACACACACACACACAAACATACCCCTACTTGGCCTTGGGATGAAAGTACTAGATTCTTCTAAAAAGATCAAATGTGAGCATATTTTGAGTGCTTCCAACTATTTTGTTCTGAGGACCAGCAAAGGATTTGAAAATCACTGCTTAATACCCAGGCTTTGGAGCAGCTTCTAAAAGCATTTCAATAGCTTCCTGAAGCTGACATTGTCCTCAAATCTTTTATTTAATGTTTGTCTTTTCAACCTTCTTAATACAGTACAAAAAGTCCTTTCAAATGCTGCAGCTATTTTATACATGGAAAAACTGCACTGTAGCACTGTCCTCCCATTGTTCACTGATTTGCTCGAGTGGGCACCAGTAACGTCTCCATTGTGACACTTGTTGTTATTGTTTTTGGTGTATTGAATACACCAGGGGGAACTTGCCAGGCTTTGCCCAGCAGGCAGGATTTTCTTGGTAGCTTGCCGGGCTCTCTGAGAGGGAAAGAGGAATCGAACCCGGGTCAGCCACGTGAAAGGCAAATGCCCTACTTGCTGTGCCATTGCTCTAGGCAAATTTTAAAAATTAAATATGCAATGGTGGGAAATCTGATGGAAAACATTATATGTTGCAAGTGTAGTTATGGCAACTTTTCTGGAGGTATACGGAAGTAGATATCAAAGACCCTCAATCATTCTATTGGCTAGATCCAGGTATTAATGTTCCTGTACTTGATTTTCAAAGAAATAATTATAGGGGCTGGAGAGGTAGTACAGCAGTTAAGGTAGTGGCCCTGCACACAGTCAAACCTGGTTCAATCCCTGGTAACACAATATAGTTCCCGGAGCACCACCAGAAGGTACCCCTGAATACTGAGCCAAGGAGTAAGACTTGAGCATGGCAGAGTGTGGCCCCAATATCCCCATATACTGGAATTTATGGCAAAAAGGGGGAAAAATCACTGCAAATATAATCAAAGATATCTATTCAAGGCAAAGATATTTACCCAAAGGTTACTGTAAAAAGAACATATCAAACAAATTGGTAATATGATCGATTATATAAACAGTGGCTTATTAATGCAATGGATCCAATGATCATTCCCATTCAATAATCCATGCTATTAAAATGACGCCTGGAAAAATTTGGAGACACTTAGGTGTTGTGTTGTTAATGGGGTGGTGGGCTTTTAGTTTCTTCTTTATGTGTTTTAAATCAGTCAGAATTGCTAGGATGAACTTGTACTGCTTTAATAAAAACTAGAACGAAATACAGAAAATTGAAATAAAGAAAACAAGGTAGAAAATTGTCTGTTTTTCTGTCCATTGCTATGTAAAAACAATTTCCCAACCGTCTCACTTGGCAGGTTCAAAATCTTAAAAGGTGTGGAGTTATAGACTTGGAATTTGCTTATTATCAATGATACACTCCAATAACTTTCATTTATTGACCATTGGAAATGGGCAATGCATTTGTGCTATATTTACATAAGCCATGTCCTTCATACTGGAACCTCCAGAGCTATTATTATTTCTTTTGCAGATAACAAAACTGAAGTCCCAAAAGTTAAGTAAATATGAAGCCTATCAAGAATTTGAGATTGCATGTTCTACTGGCACACTTAACCCCAAATTTTCATTACTTCTCTGAGTAAGGGATGAACAAATGGCTCAAAACTACAGACTCTGTGAACTGGTCTATAGAACTAAGCTTAGGGGTACAGGGGAGTGGTGCTGAGACAGTGATGGAGGGAAGCAGAAACTCGGGTGGAGGGTTTGGGGTCTGGATGCTGCATGTATGAAATCCTATCATTAACAACATTGCAAATCTTGGTGACTAAAATAATACAATTAATTGTTTCTCTAATTTTTGGGGTGAGCTGCTCCCAAGTGATACTTAGGAGGTCTAGAGACTCCACCAGCAATTATTGGTCAACTAGATCAGCAGTTCAGTGCAAGAGCCTGAGCATGCAATGTTGCTCAGTTTTCAGGGTGCAGGAGACTGGACAGCTTGGCAGTGCTGGGGCCTCCAAGACTGCACCTGGACCAATACTTGGGGAAGCAAGTGATGTTAAGAATTAATCCCCAGTTGGGAACATGCTACGAACATGCCTGATCTGCTATACGATCTCTTGATCCTCCTGCAATTTCAAGTCTAAGTATCTCTTCCTGAGGTCATTTGGAGCCAGAATATGGATAGGCAGGATAAAAGAGTTTTGGTAAAGTCTAGTAAGTCTTATAGTTCGAACAAGATTGCCACTCAATGTCTCTTTTGCAAACCACAGCACTCAAGGGGAGAGAGATAACAAAAGGGAATGCCCTGCCACAGAGGTAGGGTGGGATGGGGGGAAGGGAGGTGGGAGGGATGATGGGACCCATGGTGGTGGAGGATGGGCACTGGTGGAGGGATGGGTACTTGATCACTGTATAACTGAAACCCAAGCACAAAAATTTGTAAGTTTACAACCGTACCTCATGGTGTTTCACTAATAAAAATTTAAGAAAAAAAAAAGTCTAGTAAGTCTTCATAAAAGAGAATGAACTTCACTTTTCTTCATATTTGCTTTGTAATGTCCATAAAACTTGTGATTAACTTATTTGATGCATACAACAACTTTAAGGACAAAAAATTAAAAAATAAAAATTGGGAACACCTTCCCACTGGAAAACTTATTGCGAGCAAATATTAGCATAGGAATTTTTAAAAATATGTCTTTATTAACAGAGAAAACTTAGATGATAAAGTTTATTTTACCCATCTACCAGCAGAATTCCGTTTTGTAGGTTAAACAAAGCAAATGAACATTATGCATTTTTAGTTAGATTTCAAGTTCTATTTTATTGGTTTTATCTGACTCCATTAATAGGCATATATACCCTAATGGAAAGGAATGGCATATACTGAACTAATTGCACAGAGACTTCATTGTTGGAACAAAAATATGAGTTAGTTTAATGTTTTCACAGCTTTGAAATTTTGAGAATATAAAGGAGTTACATGAAAAAAATAGGAGGTGGTTGTGATTGAGGAGGAAAATGTAGAGGATAGAGGTTTAATTAGATATTCCTTGTACCAATTGTGGATAAAAAATACAAACACAGACACTGTATGGGACACAGTTACTACTTTACTACACAGGGTGGGAAACAATGATGAACTGATGTTAAGCTTTCTATAGAACTTTTCTGCTATGACTTAGCTGTTAATTTTTCTGTATTTATGTACCAAAAATTCAACATGGAGAACAGTGTCTTGGAGCTTAAAAAAACATATATATTACACACAACTCATAATATATAAGTTGTGTGTTGTATTACACACACAACTCATATGTAAGAACCTAAGTTCTAAAAATAAAGATCTTCTGACTCAGAGTTTATTGACACTTCTGATGATTTCTATGTAATCATTCTTTCAGAAGTTATTTTGTAAAACAACGCATACCTTAGGTAAAATATAACAATGTACAATCTCAATTCAGGTTCAGTGACAAAATGAGTCTCTGAATCTAGTGAACACATTTACTCTGCTGCAGATAAGCTGCACATAAGAAATAAAGGCTCAATATTTTAGACCCATGCAATAAATGTCCATAAAAACCAAGCAAACAACTAGACATCTTTTAGTTACTAAAAATCCTCCCAGTCACAAGAGATTTATCAATGAAAATAAAAGCACAGATGGAAGCATCAATACCATGCTGGGCTGAGTTAGTCCGGAGAAGGGCTAGCTGTAAAGACCAAAGGGAAGTACTGGTAGCCATAAACTGCACAATTGTTTGTATATGGGATTGAAGCTCTTCTCTCTTCTCAGGCGACTTTTCACCAAACCAGAGGCTTTTGCTTTACGATGCATTACAGGCTTCAGATAAGATCATCCTTTAAGGAAAACACAGGGAAATGCCTCTTAGGAGTTTCTAGTCCTGGGAACAGCTTGCTATAGGTCCTTAAGGCAAACGCCAGGAATTAAAGAACTTATACAATAGTCTCATCTTAGAATGTAAACAAGAAAATTGTTGATTGAGGTGTTTTGTCTATGGATGAAACTCCTCACTAGAAGACCTTTCTAGATAGTGCCAACTTCCTGTTTTTTAAGTTAATGATGAGTATTACATCCAAGAAGTGCTGCAGACTGTTTTCTTTGTAGAGACTTCAGGAGAAGATGGAAGTTTGTGATGCCACTTGAAAAATGCAAAATACCAGACACCCAGAGCATGGAGTAGCTACTCAAATTCTAAGCAGTTTTGATGGTTTGTACTTCTCTTTTTGCTTTTTTTTTTTCACTTTCACATTTTACTTTTGTGGTTGGCATATGGAAAACCAAACTGAGAAATCATAATGTTGGAGTATTTTAAGGGCATGCTAGAGTAGATATTAACAAGCTTATTTATACAGTAAGATCTCTGCAGAAAATGCTCAGCTCGATGCCACATCCCAGAATAGCCACCATTGGTTTCTTTTTCTAAATTGCCCATGTTTACAGGCTTCACAAATACCCCAGAAGTTTTTCCAGTGTGCTTGGCAACAATAAAATTCATGGTGATATCATCACAGTTTTGTGTCTCATCTATTAAAGCATGGACAGCTGCAGGCTGTCTCTCAAAGAGTTCAAGGTATCTGCTACTGAAGAAGGAGGCTCCAATCAGCACCATAGAATACTGGTCACCATTTCCAAATCCAGGTGTTTGCAGTTCAAAACCTCCATAACTGTAGATACCTGATGAAGTAGAGACGTGCTTTCTAGGCACAAATCCTACAATCTGATCAGGAAATTGCTGGAGGAAAAAAACAACAACAATTAAAGGTGGCACTTCTTTATTGCAGACATATGGAAAGAGCAACTTTAATTAATTGGTCAACTTAATTCTATTCCTATTTTCTACATCTCAGTTCCATCTAACTCCAGGCAACCTCATAAATAAAATGTCCTCATAAGTTTATAGGTCAAATTCCACCACAACCTAAGACTCCCCCAAAACATAACTTTTAGTCTTACAAATGCTCACCTAATTTAGGACTATTTGAAATTTATAAAAGCTAGTCTTTCACAGTCAAAGTTTAAAGTAAGAAAGAACTGTGTAAATGCTATTTATCACAGGAGATAAAAAGATATGACTATTTTTGAAAATTTATTTTAATCATCTAAGTATACAATTAATTATATTTTATGATATATATTAAAATGTTTTATAATTTATATGATGCATAATATTATGCATAATATTACTATTTTTATTTATTGATTCCAATATTCTTGAATGTCATCAATTGATTTTTGACTATTTGTACAGGCATTTTTAATTGATGTTAACACTGCATTATATCATATTTCAGGTACATATCTCTAAAAGCCAACACAAGCATATACTAAATTAATTCCACTGGTAAAGGGCCAGAGAGATAGTTCAATGGACTGGGCACATACTTTGCATGCAGGAAGCCTGCATTCAATTTCTGGAACTACACAGTCTCCTGAGTACCACAGGAAGAGAACCCCAAGCACAGAGCTGAAACAGAGTCTGGGACCACTAAATATCCTTCCACACTCAAAGGACCCCTCTCTTTTACTGATTGGCCCATCTCTCCTTCCCCTTTTCCCTCCTAGTAACTACTAATTTTCTAATAGTCTTGAAGTCTATTTTTTTTAATTTATTTATTTATTTTTTGGGGTCACACTTGGCGATGCTCAGGGGTTACTCCTGGCTCTGCACTCAGGAATTACCCCTGGCGGTGCTCAGGGGATCATATGGGATGCTGGGAATCGAACCCGGGTTGTCTGCATGCAAGGCAAATGCCCTACCTGCTGTGCTATCGCTCCAGCCCCATTGAAGTCTATTTTTACTTCAATGAGTTCATCCATTCGTTTGCTTTCTCTATATATTATATACAAGTGAAATCTTAGTCAGCTTGGCTTGTTCTCACTAAGATAGGCCGCTCGAAGTCTCATCAATGTAGTTGCAAGTGGAAGGTCTCCATAATTTTTTCCTCTCCAGCAGTGCTTGAGTACCTTTGCGGACTTTTCCTATGATAAGTTTATGGGAAATGCTTCTGCTCTAGTGACTCAAAATAAAGTGTTGCTGTGGCTAAGTTGACCTCAGGGGGGTTTTGAAGGCTATTGGGAACCATGTATGTGGGAATCACACTTAGGGACACACACACACAGGACACACACACTAGGAATGTGTTCCATCTCTCTGAGATATCCCCTCAGTACTTCTACCACATTTTCTTTATTTAGTTTCTATATATAGGAAACTTAGTTTTTTTTACCTTTTGGCTACTATACAAACATACAGATGCAAAATGCAACTAACATGTTATCCAACTTAATTTTTTTTTAAATTTGGGGGCAAACATTCAAAAATGGGATAAGTAGATCACACAAAATGTTTATTTTTAATTATTTTAGGATCTCCATACTGCTTTTCCATAATGACTGCTCTAGTTTACATACATTCCGACCAACAATGCACAAGGCTTCCCTTCTTTCCACATCCTCTACAATGTTTGTTTTCCTGTCTTCTGGATTTTAGATGATGTCTCATTTAAATAATGTTATACATAATACTTTCTGCTTGGGTATTTCCTTTCATTTATTTTTAAAAATTGGAGAGGGGTGGTATTGGGTCATACCCAGCAGTACTTGGGGGCTAGTGCTGCCTCTGTGCTCTGGGGTCCCTCCCTGCAGTGCTCTGCAACCATGTAGTGCTGGGGATCATGTTAGAGTTGGCCATCTTCTAGGCCAACTTAACCCCTAGACTATCATTTCAGCTATGAGTATTTCCTTTTATATACCAGATTATCATGCAAGTGAGAGATGGAGCAGGATATCAAGAGGGAAACTAGAAGAAACACAAAGATATTGGTGGATGAACTTGGGTTCTTTGGTGGTAGTGAGATGCGATAACTATAAAAAGACCATAAACATTAGCATTATAGTAAATGCCTTACCTTAATTACAAGAGTAATAAAATAATAAAACAATCTTTGAAGAAAGTTGAGTAGCAAAACTCTTAATAGTATTAGGTCAAATGACAGAAATCAGCAAATAAAATGCAACCAGTTAATTACAGAAAATAGATAAAAATTTAACTGGTTAAAAGGTTTAGATCAATAGCACACATAATTTGAATTACAATCATTTACAGAAATCAGAATAGATACTAAACTATGAACACCTTGTCACACATATCCCCAAATCAGTTTGTGTCAAAATCTCATTTCCAAGAAATCAGTATTGAGAGGGTCTGATGCAGATATACAAATAAGCAACTACCAAACTGTATGAACGTTGCAAAAACTTGGGAAAATCAAGAGGCACTAAGGAAAGGATGGAAGCTGCTATTCGGAGAAAGTGAAGGGATGGGGAATAAAGGCTGAGAGACTTCAGAGAAGTACTTACTAAATCCAGGCGGAAAAAAAAAATTCATAGATGGTCACAGAGGGAAAAGGGAAAGTATGAGAAGAAGTCAGAGGTAAGTACAAATAAACAAATGAATTCTATAATTCAGCCTTGGGTGTGGCAGCAAGGGTACAACAGGTCAGACATTTGCCTTTAATGTAGCCGGCCCAGATTAGATCCCCTGAACCTGATATGGCCCCCAGAGTTCTGTCAGGAGTGATCCCAGAGTGCAGAGTCAGGAGTCAACTCTGAACATCACTGGCCTGGCTCCTCCCAAAAACCAAAAAAATAAACCTGTCTAATCTTATATAAATACCCCAAATCATCATACTATGCAGGACACTGCTGGGAATGTAAGAAATCAAATTGTCCTGAACAGCAGATTGAAACTGAATATTTTTTTGGTGTTTTTATAAATAAAACAAATTCCTATTTATCCATCTTTAATTATAGTTTACTCATAGTGATCTTTACTCAAAGCTTTTCTCCCTCCTGACATTTTAGCCAAATTGATTTTTTTTTTTAAACCTGAACATGAAATCTCACAGCTGGAGCATTCTTTAAATTAGGACTTTCTTGCCTAGAAGCCTTTATTAACAGAGTTGGAAAAACTGATGGCATGAAAAAAAATTTGTTGATCTGTCTACTAGGTATAAAGTTCAAAAAAGTTTTTTAAATGTGAGGCTCGGGCGACTTCTCCCATTAACATCTGAGGCTGTTACATCCCAAGTTGCTAATTAAGAAAAGTTACTACAGTGCAAATTAGACCCTTTATTTGTTCACACAGTGTTTAATTACTTGACAGGGTTTCAGAATATTTGTATGCTGTTCTGGTTTCTGGTAATTGTAGGGCAACTTGTAAAATTTGGCTACTATTAATACATATTCAGTAGGAGAGAGCTATTTTATAGGACAGTGTATGCCTGTTTATCTCATCCAGGATTTAGGAGTTAAAAAATTTATAACTACCACCATAATGATACATGTTGTGTGAATATACCATATTTTCTTTACCAAAATCATCCATGGATAGGCAGATTATCGATGTTTATCACACTAACCAATAGTCTCAGAATTAGGCTTAAATTTTGTGGATAAAAAAATGCTCTTTCCCCTTGAGTGACTGGCATTGATCGGGGCTTTCTGCTGGTTCGGTACTCAGGGATCACTCCTGGTAAGCTCAAGGGAACATATGCAGTGCCAGGGAGCAAATCCTGATCAGCCGTACTCAAGGCAGATGCTCTACCTGCTGTACTATCTCTCTGGCCCAGCAAATCCTTTCCTTTAAGGAAAGTTATATAAATGTTAATACAGAAATAAACTTTCATTTGAGACACATGTTTATAGTTTTGTAAAGGATTATCCTTAGATCCTAATCTTTGCTATGCAAAATTACTTTGGAAAGGAATTCTAACTCTTCTTTCCAACATAGTAAACACGAATAAAGATACTCTTTCTGCTTGGCTTCATTGAGCACATATTGTGTACTTAACTGGGCATACACTATATAGTAACTTGATAACATACGACGCATTTATCTAACTTTTACTTTCTACACTGCTTTGTCTGAATCTCACACAAAATTAAGTTACCCTCACTAAACAAAAGGTAAAAATTTACGTAAAATAATTCATAAACGATAAGCAACAATACCTGCCACACGGAGAAAGCGAAAACAAGGTCTTGGGCACTAATTAATGTGTCATCATCTACCATTAATACCGCTGAAAAGAAAGAAAAAATATTTTAATAGAGCAGTTTTGAAATGAAAACAAAACCGGTAAGGATACAATGGGTCAATGTAAATCATTCAAAAGAGGTAGTTTTAGAGCAAATGAATAAATAAGAGATGTACTGCTAGAGAGATGCATCTAGCAGGAAAAAGTCATTTGAATTGTAACTGTTATGACAACTATTCGAGAGGGAATTTATGACGGGAATTTGCCATCCATCATTTTGAAGCTAGTAAATATATAATTATTTATTATAACTAGTGAAGGTATAATAAACACTGTGATTCTTTTAAGCCAATAAAACCTTTGTGAAACTGCTATGTATATCTGAAAAAGGGGAGTTAGCAAAAAATGTATTGAACATAAGATAAATGGCATTTTCAATCTTCTAAACTGTAATTCCTTTACAGTAATAGGACTCTGCGCCAGTCTGTGGGGTGGATGAGAGCCCTCCCCACCCCAAGGGACCCAGCCCTGGCAGCCGACCTCCACTACCCAACCACCATCATGCTCCAGGCCGCTTTCCAAACCGCATGGCGTTACATTATAAGATATTTTCTTCCTAGTTATGCCTGACAAAGAGCCCAGCAAGCTACCAAGAGTATCCCACCTACACGGGCAGAGCCTGGCAAGCTCCCCGTGGTGTATTCGATATGCCAAATACAGTAACGACAATAGGTCTCATTCCCCTGACCCTGAAAGAGCCTCCAATCGTTGGGAAACTATGAGTAAGAAGAGGCTGATAAAATCTGGGAGAAATAGAGATGTTACTGGCACCCGCTCGAGTAATTCGATGATCAATGGGATGACAGTGATACAGTGAAACTGTAATATGTCATTATGATATAACTTATTTCGCAATATTAACCTCTCCAATTTTGTTAAAAGATGCTTGTAACTCCCTGCCCAACAGCCTTCCAGGAAACCACTTCTTGACATTTTGGAAACCACCTTACGATTTTCAAAGTGCTTTATATCAATACATTTTCCTATTTTCTTCAGTCAAATATGGCAAGGTGATGGCCATCAACTGGGGCCCCAGAAGCTTTGATTAGTTGCTCTCCTATCACAGTAAAAACACAGCTGGCAACTCACCCTTTGTTTCCAGTTCTGGAAAGGCCTGGAGTCTATTTCTCATCCTGTTAACTGTCTGCAGTTTGAAGATTACAGGAACGGGGTGAGGCCCAAGAGAATTCCATAATTCATCTGGACTCTTCTCCCCAATATTGTTCCACACGACAATCACTTTGTGCAGATGTGGTACAGCCTGATAATGATTTAAAAGTCTCAACAAGAGATCAGTTCTATTGTAAGTCTGCATAATGAGAGTGAAGGAGTCCATGGCAGACTTGCTCTGGGATTTTATTTCCCGCCGCAAAGTGATCATCTTGTCCTCTTTGATGTTCGGAAGCAAAGTGGTCAAAGCTCCAGCTACCAGAAGCAACACAAGGACAATCACCAAAGAGAAACGAAGCACTCGGATCCCCATCACCCTTCCAGGAAGTTTGCAGATGTGGCAAAATCTGGAACAGGAACAGAAATAAAATCTAAGAATTTTAGCATTCTCTAGGGCTTGAGAGATAGTACAGAGATTAATGAGCTTGCCTAGCACACAGCCGTCCCAGGTTCAATTCCGGATACCACAGATGGTGCCCCGAACCTGCCAGGAGTGATCCCTTATATTTAGGAAAATGTAAATCATAACTACAATGAGGTAAAAATGACCTTTATCAAAAATATTGGAAACAACAAATGTTGCCAAGAATGTGAGGAAAAAGGTAATCCTGGTATACTTTGATGGGAATGTAAAGTAGAATAAGCCTCTGCTGGAAAACCAATATGGAGGTACCTTTAAAAAAATTAAAATGGGGGGCCGGAGAGATAGTACAGTGGATAGGGAGGCTGCTTTGCATGCAGTTGACTTGAGTTCAATCCCCGGCATCCCAAATGGTTCCCTGTGTACTGCTAGGAGCAATTTCTTCATGCAGAGCCCATAGTAATTCCAGAGCATTGCTGGGTTGGCCCAAAAAATAAAAAAAAAAAAGAAAGAAAGAAAGAAAGAAAGAGAGAAAGAAAGAAAGATAGATATATTCCAAGAGCCAATAAAACCACTCCTCGGAATTTATTTGAAGAACACAAAAGCACTAATTCTAAAAGATAGCAGCCCCCTTGTGATTATAGCAACATTATTTACAAGAGCCCAAGTATGAAACCATTTTGAATGTCCATAGACAACTGGACAAAGAAGCTCTCACATAGATTCAGCAAAACATGATTCTACAATTTAAAAAAGATGAAATTGTGTCATTTGGTTAAGACGATGGAACTTGACGTGGCCATGCTAAGAGAAATATTTCAGGAAGTAAAAGACAATTACCAGAAGGATTCACTCATGTTTAATATAACCAGTGGCCAGTGACGGTACAGTGGGCTGGATGTGTGCCTTGGCATGCAGCAGACCCTGGTTTGATCCCCAGCATCCCATATGGTCCTTCGAGTACCACCATGAGTGATTCCTGAGTGCAGCAATCACACACACACACACACACACACACACACACACACACACACAGAGAGAGAGACATAAAACCACGGAAAATGAATGAACTGGCAAAGAAATAAATAATCTTAACTCCTAGTCTCAGGGGGAGGGGTGATAGGCACAGGATGATACTGGAACTGTGGTAGTGGCATGGCAGATTCTATAGAGAGGTGTGAAGCTGTAAGCATGAAATTCTATAATGCCGGAACCTAAAGGTAAATGATATTCTAAAAGAATATCAAAATATGGACCAGAGCAGCTTTGCACATGACCAATCTGGATTTGACCCGGCATGACATATGGAGTGATCTCTGAGCACAGAGCCAGGAGTAAGCCCTGAGCACCACTGGGTGTGAGCCAAAAATCAAACAATAAAACAAGAACAAAGACAAAAAAGAATGTCAAAATATACAATTCGGAAGTAGAGCTCTTTGTAACAGACAAAATAAGATTATTGATCTGATTATGACTTATTGATAATTAATCTGCAGTTTATCCTCTATTCTTTTAAATACACTTCTCTTCCTAAGCTACACAACACATACTTTCATCTATTCCTTAATATAGAAAAATTTAATAAAGGTGGGGGAATTCTTACAATCAGGATAAAGGTGGCTCACGCAATGCCATGCTAACTGTATCGGTCACTGTTCATGATCCAGTGCTGCTTCTGCTCTGTTTTTCTCCATCTTGTAGAAAAGTAACCCATGTGGCCTGTATAAAGTGGCCTGTGTGTCAGAGCCCTTGGTCATACCTTCTCTTAATGTTGGGCATCTGCAGCCAGGTCACAGGCAATCCTAAATCCATAGTCTAAATCTTCCCATCAACAGACTTGATTCCAAATAAAACCTCACTTTACCTACCAAGTGATATATGATCAATCTTTTCTTTTTTTTTTTTTTTAAACTGGAGACTGAGCAGTGGTTGAAGAAAAGTAAACATCACATTCCTATAGTCTTGTTTCACATTGTGAAACACATTTTATAACTGTGGAAACAGTTTATTTTTTCTATATAGTTAGGCAAGGGCAGAGATATGCCAAACAGTGCCTTTAACATCTTACAAAGTTGAACAGAATAGGGGATGGAGAACTCCAGGGGAGGAGGAGCACACATCTAATCATGAGTAAGCAACGGAAGAGCTGATTCATGAGGATTCAGCAGCTCTCCATTTTCAATAGGCCAGAACTGAAAAGCTACATAACTTTGTAGTGACCTTTGGTGAGCTTTCAAGGATGTACTCTCCTGTACTTTCTCTGCAGCCTGCTTTTCTATTAAGAAAAGCAATTTTGTATTTCCTCTTTATCATAGCCTTGCTCTTAAAACAATAATAAAGCAAATTATTTTCGAAGGAACCTCAGCTTTACCCTGATTATTATTCAAGGACAGTAATTTAAGGCGTTTGAGCGCAGTATTTTCATTATGTGCACTCTCTTATTACTAGAACAACACACATCTTGCAAATGTAGCCAACCAAAACCAAACTATTATGAAATAATAATACAGATTCAAAGTCCTTCAAAACGCTTCTCATAATGAATCAAAAGCAGGTCTCATAAGACGTATTTCCAGTTCTACATAAAATGGGTAGTTGAAAGTGCTAAAGAATCACCAGGCAATAGTCTCAGTATATATCCTAAGATCTTTCTTTCATTTTCTACAGCAGAGTAGAACTAGCATTTTATAAAACTTAAAGTGTTTGGACTTTCTCAAGCGGATGTTGATAAATTATTGTTTGTCAGCTTAGTCTAGAAAAAAAGCAATTAATTCGTCACTATAGTCTACTATAAATATGTACTATCAAAGACATTCCAGAATGACTTTCACTTTTATCTGTTTTTATGTGGTAGTTTATATTCATGCTGATCATAAAATTTCTTCTTTTAGGTAGCTCTTAATCCCCTATTTAACCTGTATCAAAGATTCTAGGGGAGATATAAATAATTCATATCTTTTGAAATACACTTTAAATATTTCATGTAGTTTTATTAAATGACACAGCATAATAAAATTATATAAAAAAGTTATGCTAGTTTGCACTTAAGAGTAAGAAAAGCAAGAACTTTATATGATGCAATATAGTGAGAAAAATAGAAATATGAAATTCTGATGTAAGTCCATTAGAAACAACTTCAGATAGATTGAAAATAATAATGCCCTCATTACCATCTACCTGAATGTGTGGATTTCTGCTTCAACTTTGTTTTTATTTTTACTTGTTTTTTGCTTTTTGGGTCACACCCGGTGATGCACAGGGGTTACTCCTGGCTCATGCACTCAGGAATTACTCCTGGCGGTGCTCAGGGGATCATATGGGATGCCGGGAATCGAACCTGGGTCGGCTGTGTGCAAGGCAAATGTCCTACCTGCTGTGCTATCGCTCCAGCCCCATTGTTTTTATTCTTAAACTGAGAAGAAACTATCATCTAATTCATGCCTTTGAACTATAGGTGAAAGAAATCTGGCAACCTTAAGTAAATGTAGGCACCTCCCAATTTGCTTTCTTCAACTTTTAAATCATCCTGTCCAGATTTGCTTTTATTTCTTTCTTTTAAAAATTATGCCTTGCATATATTTACTAATCACACTGTCCATGTGAAAAAAGATCTGACAGCTTGTCTATTCCCTATCTACTCTTCTCCTATCCGTAACTACAGCTGACTATGATGAACACAGTAACTGACAGCAAAACAAATAAAAATTCTTCCTCTAATGGGGCTGGAGAGATAGTATAGAGAGCAGGGTGCTTGGCTTGCATATGGCCAACCAGGGTGCAATACTCGCACCTCATATGGTCCCCTAGCCCTGGCAGGAAACATTCCTGAGCACAGCTAGAAATAAGCCCTGAGCACAGGCAAGTGTGGGCCAAGAACCAAATGAAAACAACAAAAATCCTTCCTCTTCTCTTCACTGCATCACTGTTATCCTGTTGTTCATCGATTTGCTTGAGTGGGCACCAGTAAATGACATTCGTCCCAGCCCTTAGATTTTAGCAGCCTCTCCTTACCTGTCCTTCCCAACGTATTGGAGGCTCTTTCAGGGGGGTCTCTGAAAAATCAGATATCCCAAATGATATCACTTGCATATATGCTAACTTATTAGTTCTTCATAGAGGGAGCACACTCTTTGTTTTTTATAGCTATTCTAGTACCTTCTAACCAAGGATTTTCTACTGGGAATTTTGTTCTCTAGGGGGCAGTGGGTAGTCAGCAGACATGTTGATTGCTGGGACTGAAGAGGAGAAACTATTGCAGTCCAGTTGCAGATTTTAGAACTGCTGCTAAATGACCAATATTACATAGAACAGCCTTCCCCATCACCAGCAAGAATGCTCAAGCCCAGTGTTTACCAAGGTGGGCAGTACTGCCTCAGGGTGGGGCGGAAGCTGGAATGATAAGGGTCAGTATTCCCTGGTATACTAACAGAAAGCTAGGGGAGCTTTCTGTTTGTTCACATAAAGAAGGTATATTTGGGACTGGGGGACTCAGTAATTATCCAACCCCTAAAAAAGGGCTATAAACCAAATACATTTGGGAACCTTTAGGACTCCAACCTAATGTCGAAACAGTGCTGACGTTGAATGGCCTTTCTCTGGTTATTGTCTGGTTGTTGCCTAGGTTATTGTCTGGTTGTTGCCAAGGAAAGCAACCTGTGTGCTGGAAACGATTCTAACCAGGAAGTCTCTGAACACTCCACAAGTTACTACACTCCATGAGAGGTAAAGTCTGATCTCTAAAATGGCCCCGATCACAGACACACATAAACTCAGAGCGCTGAAAGGCAGCTCAGGTTCTAAGCCAGATTCCTCCTTTTTAAGATAAAAATCTGGGCATCAGGGACTTGCTGAAGGCAACCACAGCAGAGGTATGGGAATCTAGATCTGATGGCATGGTCCCTGCCTCCTCCCACCGTGTTATGGCAAATCCTGCAAGGATGTGTCCAAAGGTTAGTACTATCATCAGAGTACCAGTTAGAGGGTATAAGTATTCATGCTTAGTATTTTTGGAATAAGTTTTACAATTTGATTAAGTTCACTTTTCGTACATGCTACCTGAAGTAAAATGTTCAATGGCTTTTAGTATGCTTTACAGGATTATACAGCCAGAACCCCATATGTCCCCCACGTCCCATGAAGACTCAGGAATCACTCCTGGTGGGGCTCGGGGACCATATGGGGTGCCAGGGATCAAACCTGGATCAACTGCCTGTAAATCAAGTGCGTGCCCACCGCACTATCTCTCTGCTCGGTGAATATATATGTTTTTTCTATTAGGTCACTATATCAGAAAAGTAAATCACTGTATCTCTGTATCACTGTCATTCCGTTGTTCATCGATTTACTCGAGCGGGCACCAGTAATGTCTCTATTCGTCCCAGCCCTGAAATTTATCAGCCTTTCCTTACATGTCTTTCCCAATGCTGCTGTACTGGAGGCTCTTTCAGGGTCAAGGGAAAGAGACCCGTTATTGTTATTGTTTTTGGAATATTGAATATGCCACGGGTAGCTTGCCAGGTTCACTGTACCACATGTGGGCAGAAAAGAAAAATATCTAAAAATTAAGAAAACTTTTGGAAGGGCATTATTTGAAATTTTATGAAATTTCTTTTAAAAATTGTGCTTTTTTTGGTTATTATTATTATTATTTTTTTGCCATAACCCTCACCCCAATGCTCAGGGCTGCTGCTGTCCTCCAGCTGGTGTTTGGCCTGGTGAGCATTCTTGCTCCAGCCCTATTTTAACGTTCCAATGGGAAAATACATAATATGTAGTCTATGAAGAAACAGTGATATTCTCTAGTGTGTATCTTTAAATAAGAAAGACAATTTGAATTTTCATATGCCAGACACAGTAACAACAAAGTCTCCAATGGAGATGTTACTGGGCCCGCTCGAGCAAATCGACGATCAACGGGAGGGCCTTATTAACAGCATCCTCTAACCAAAGTATGCTAGAAGAAACACTATTGAATGGAGAATTCTTTTCTTAGGACTGGTTATGTCGGACTGAAAAATAACCAGTATTTATCCATGAAAAAGCAACAGAAACATGTGTGAGAACAGAGCATGAACAAAAATTACTCATGTCATCTTACTCCTGGAGAAGCAACGAGCAGTCTGATGTTGTATGCTGAGTGTCTGTCATTCTCCTTGTGATGTCACAGATGGTGGAAGAATGACAGCTCTTCTCTACCATTTCACTTCAAGATAGTACAGATTGCTTAAAAACTGTTATATAAATGTTCAGATAAAGGCCCTCAGTTGCCAAGAGATAAATTATTTCAAGGACTCAGAATCTGGGATTTCCTTGCATAGACATTCAAGAAGAGTCAGAAGAAGCAGTTGTCAGCTGATGGTCTGGTTGACACCTAGCCAAGAAACACTGTCAAACACAAAAATGGGCACGTGGTACAGTCAAAAAAAACTTCCTTCTGCTGGTACCTGTGGGCAGCTGGCTCATCCATTGGTCTCTGTGCTGTGACTTAATGTTTTCTCTACTAACCAAGCTCTTCCCTCTGCTCACCTGACACACTCCTACTCCCTACGTCCCAAGACCCTGTAAAATCCCCTTACCTGTGAATTCTCCTACCAATGCTCTACCGTCAGGGCTCTTGGGAAACAGGACCTTAGGGATCTGGGACTATGTCCAGATATTAGGACTACTGACTGTGCCACTGCTCATTTTTGAGTCTGATTTTATCTTGAAGATAGCTCATTCATCTTTATAACCAAGAATTGTAATCGGACAATTCAAGTGCCTTAGAACAGATGACTGATTAAAGAAACTTTGGTACATCTACACAATAGAATACTACGCGGCTGTTAGGAGAGATGAAGTCATAAAATTTGCTTATAAGTGGATAAGTATCCACTTGGTATTAGTATTGCAAGTAATATAAGTAATAAGTATCCACAAATATATTACTTATAAGTGGATAAGTATCCACATGATATTAGTATCATGCTAAGTGAAATAAGTCAGAAAGAGAGGGACAGACATAGAAGAACTGCACTCATTTGTGGAGTATATAAAATAATGTAACATGAGACTGACACCCAAGGGGAGGAGGTACAAGGGCCAGGAAGATTGATCCATAGCTGGAAGCCTGCCTCATGAGCATAGGAAAGAAGGCAGCTCTATAGAGAAGAGATCACTAAGAAAATGAGGGTTGAAGGAATCAGTCAGGATGGGAGATGTGTGCTGAAAGTAGATAATGGACCAAACATGATAACCTCTCAGTGTCTGTATTGCAAACCAAAATGCCCAAAAGTAGAGAGAAAGAGTATAGGAAATATTGTCCCCCATGGAGGTAGGAGGAAGGTGGGAAAGGGGGGTTATTCCTGGGATACTGTTGGTGGGGAATGTGCACTGGTGGAGGGATGGGTGTTTGATCATTGTGTGACTGTAACTCAAACATGAAAGTTTGTAACTATCTCACAGCGATTCAATAAAAATAAATAAAAAAATAAACAATTGTGTCCTTTTTTGCTTAAGCACTCATACCTCATTTGGTTGTACAGAGTGAGGGATTCTACGTTTAAATTGTATTAAATTTTACAATGGGTAAGAAATACCTGAAACTTAACTATATAATGCCAAATCATGGTGCTAGAGAGATAGCATAGTGGGTAGGGCATATTTGCCTTGCACATGGTTGAACAGGATTCAATCCTGGCATCCTATATGGTCCCCCAAGTGCTGCCAGGAGTAATTTATGAGTGCAGAGACAGGAGTATCCCCAGAGTTTCGCTAGGTATGACCCCCTAGAAACAAAATATAAATACATATAAGCAAAATATACATTACATAAAAAACAAAAAAATCCATATTACATTCAAATTAAGTACCAATTAGACTAAAGAGCACCTCTAAAAACTTTCCTCCCTTGAAAGACCTATCTTAGCTCCTCATGGAACTGAAAAAGTCTACTCCAGGACATGCCTAAGTGGCATGCTGATTTAAGAGCCTGAAATTTAGGAAGTTGCTCTGCCTAATTGTCTATCTCCCTGGAAACACAAAAAGCTCCAGTGGGAGGAGGAAGGAGGCCTCACAGACCTTTCATTCAAAGCTTGCACTTGCGAGATCTGTTTACAATGCCTATATAGATGAATCCTGCATAATTCCCTTCTCTTTAAAATATGAACCTTTTATTTCTTTGTCCTCCCCCCCCCTTAAGATTTCTTATCTCTCTTCAAGGGACTGTAACTTCACTGGAATGATCAGAAAGGTTCATATTCTTTGGGCACCCCCCCCCATCCCCAATATCTGCTGTGCATCCCTTCTCTGCTCACCTCCTTGCTCAACAGTTCATCTTTTTGCCTTTTTGCTTGCCAATATCCCTGATGACAATTTCTTTCCTAGTCTACGGACCTAGAGGAAGATGAGCTTCACCTCCGAAACTCATCTTGTGAGGAGAGCAAGTCATGAAATGTGGCTTCAAGCACAGGTCATACAAGTCACCTTTCTACTTTTAGTTTTGTGGTCAAGTTACTTGATGAATAAAAGATGCCCCAGAACTCTGCTTCTCCTTTCCAATATTTCAAAGATACTCTGCTTTAAAATACACTGACCTTCCTTGTTCCTATAAAAACTCTTGAAGAACGAACTCACTTACCTTGGGAGAAAATCATCATATGTTAAATAATATCATCCTGTCTAATTTACCCAAACTTTTAGTAGGTGATAATAACCAGCAACTGTATTATTTAACTGTATTATTTAACACTGTATTAACTCTGTATTATTTAACTGTATTATTTAACTGTAGCACAGCGGGTAGGGCGTCTGCCTTGCACGCGGCCAACATGGCCAACCCGAGTTCGATTCCTCCGCCCCTCTCGGAGAGCCCGGCAAGCTACCGAGAGTATTCGATATGCCAGACACAGTAACAACAAAGTCTCCAATGGAGACGTTACTGGGCCCGCTCGAGCAAATCGACGATCAATGGGAGGGCTTTACCTTACCTTTACCATTATTTAACAGGCAGCATCCAAGACTTACGCAAAGAGACAACAAAGCTTTACTGTTTTACCAAGCTGTGATTGGAAATTCAGTCCAGGGTTCTAAACTGAGAAAAAAACAGATTTCAAGAAAACCGGCAGAGTTAAAAATCCAATACTAAAAAATCAAAACGGCCTAAATCAGTTCACTACTGCCCTGAGAAGCTTGTTCCATTAAATGCTTAAGTGTCATATATTAGAATCTGCCTCACTGAAAAATACAGAAAACCAGAGAGAGCAGGGGAAAGTTCATTTTGCTTCACTAATCTTTTCCATGTGCTATATGGCAATCTGGGAAGAGTTTTTTGTTTCTTTGTTTGTTTTTTAAATTTTACTTTTAGTGTTTTCCTCAAAATCAGAAAATTCATAGTTTTTCATTGTTATTTTAGAAATGTCAGACAGGAGGTATGGTGCCGCCAGGAGGTCAACCTGTACCTGCGGGCGGTGCATCAGCAGCCTGATGTGGCTTCAGACTTATGGATACCCCAAAATCGCTGCTGTGCTTTTGGTCAGACCCCAATAACTTGGAGCCAAGTTTACCAAGAAATTAAATGGCCAAAAATTAGGTATGTGGAAGCCACACCCACAAACCACCTCCGGCTCAGCTCTATAAGCCCACTTATTGGCCTTATTTCAGAGACCCATAAATCTCGAAAGGGATCAAAAGACGCAAGGGCCTGAAGCACAGAGGTAGGCGAGAATCTGTGACTGAGACCTCCAGGACCACTTGTATCGGAACTGGACCTCCTCCACCCAGGTCCCCAGTTTTCCAGTAACTTGATAGTCACACCCACAAACCGCCTCTAGCACCATGCAATCTCATCAATGTCCAAGACTCAGAGACTATAAACTAAAGCTCTCGGAAAAGAGAGACGCAGAATCTCCTGACCTTGCACCAGGCTGTCCTCTCTGAGGTGAGCAGGTTGAGTCTCCCTTCCCACGCCAAGAAGCACTCCGGCAGCCGAAAACCTCCAGAACCCGACCGCTACCATGTTCAAGGCCCCTGTCCACATGCTCGGACAACCTTTCCATAGAGGGGACAAGCCTCACTCAAGATGGGATGAACCTCAGGGGAGAGCATACCAGCAGAAAAACCCAGTATGTGAGAACCCGTGACTGAGATCTCCAAGCCCACTCGATTGGGACTGGGCTTCCTCCCCCCAGTTCCTCAGTTTTCCAGTAGCTTGGCAGTCACATCCACTAACCGCCCCCCACCCCCTGCGCCATGTAATCTCATTAATGGCCAAGACCCAGAAACTATAAACTAAAGCTCCTGGAAGAGAATGACACAGAATTTCCTGGGCATTATATTCTATCCATAACAAACAATATAAAACAAATCGTCCAGCATTGCCTTTTCAGCAGGTTTGAGTGATGGTGAGACTGGTGTTGAAATATCAGATGTAACCAAAGTAGAGAGAGAGTATGGGGGAAACTGTCTGCCACACAGGCAGAGGAAAGGTTGGAACGAGGGTGGGGGGAGGGGGAATACTGGGGATTTTGGTGGTGAAAAAGTGCACTGGTGAAGGGATGGATGTTTGATGATTGTATGACCAAAACTCAAACATGAAAGCTGTGTAACTGTTTCTCACGGTGAATCAAAAAAAGGGGTGGGGGGAAATAATAATAAAATAAAAAAATAAAATTAACATTTTGAATAAAAAAAAGAAAAGGTAATGTGGAGTTTATGCCCAATTCAATCAACTTAATCAATGGCTGAATAAACAGCAGTACTCCTGCATTATATAAAAAAAAAAATCAGACAACTTTCCCACCTTCTATGGCTCTGTAATCCTCTCATGCTAAATGATTTCCTCTCAGTTTTCCTCTGAGAGGCTCATTCTTTCTTGTAAGGTTCTTAGTTCTCATTACTTTTTAAACTTACAAGAAACTTATTTTGTCTTGCTAATAAAAATTATTTAGGAATAGAAAAAGTAGGAAAGGACTTATAATAATAAAAAGGCATATATAAGGTCACAGGTTCATTTGATGGTTTCTGTGTTTAATAACAATTGAACAGCATTCTGGATGGATCATTTAGATGACAGAGTGTGGATTGACTGTGTTAGGTGCATTGGTTAAAAGAATTTTCTGTGGGTCAGAGAGATAGTATAAGGGGTAAGGGCTTGCCTTTCATGCAGTAAACCCAGTTTCCCTAAATCCCTGGCACCCCATGTAGTCCACCCCAAATCTACCAGGATTCATTCCCGATTGCAGAGCCAGGAGTGAGCCCTGTGTACGACTGGGTGTGGTCCCCCCCAAAAAAAAACAAAAAACAAAGAAAACAGAAACAAATAGGATTCATCTTTTCTATAGAAAATGATAACGTTAAATACTATTGGCAGTCAATTTAAATCCTGTCATTTAAAAGGCTTAATCCTGCCCTTACTGCATTTTGAGATAATAGTTCTGAAAGAATCGCTAAATATATTGATGAATATACATTGACTGCAATATCACATCTGGATATTCCCATGCAGGGTCATTTTTCCTCTGAAAGCTGCTAGGAAAGAATATCTGTACTTGTTACATTAAAGATCTAGTCTTTCTGCTGGTGGTCAGGAAATATAAACCATTCAAGTAAATCTGGTTAGAATGTATAGTAAAGACAGCATTTAACTGTGCTGGAAGACGTACCACCTCTAGCAATAAGCCTAGACAAATTTGCAAGTAACTTTGAGTGTAAAAACAGGGCTAATATGGAACCCTCTAAAAAAAAATCTCACCCCCCCATATATCTCAGAAGAGAATACAGAATTTTAAGTTGGTCATACCCATAATATAATAGCTTCAAATTCCTAGAGCTATCAATTCAGGAAAACTTTCCACTATGCAAATCCTGCCTTAAAATGAACAATCTTGTGTTCAAGGCAAATCTTTTTTTTTGGATTTTGTTTTCAGGAAATTTGTGAGCTAGACATTAAACACCACTACTATTAAAAATTAAATCATATGAACTTAAATATGTTGAAAACAAAGGCAATAAATCATAAAAATAGACAAGTATAAAATATAAAAGGGCTATCGACATTAAGGACTTGTATCTCTACCCCTTTATAGCAAAGTCTGCTATGCTGTTTTCTCCTAAGTTTCTAAAAAGACTTCAGAGATCTCCTTAACCCTTCTTTAGACAGATATTTTCAATTAACTGGATTTGATTTATCACTATTATTTAAAAGGAACTAATATATGAATAATATGCAAAATCTCTATGGTACCAGGGATCAAACACATGTGAGGCCCATGTTTTATGACCTACCTATGATCCTGGCCTATGTAAAGCCTTTTTTAAAATTTATCTCCCCAACCCAGCCCTATCACTTTACTTAAACACCATGGGTTACAAAGTTATACATGATGATTTGTTACAGGCATTCAACATTCTAACATCAATCTGAAGCCTTTCAAATAACCCTGCCATTTGTTCCTGAGAGAGGCAGTTCAGTCCTTTCTAAACTTAAAATACACAGTCTGTATTACGCTAGCTAAAAATTCCCTTTAGCTTTATTTCTTTTCCCTGGGACTGCCAATTAAATATGGCTCTTATGTAGCTATGATGACAGAGTAGGAATGGCTTTATTCCTAAAAGAAATATCCATGACTGATAAGGATCCAAAGAGTTAATGTGTCCAAAGAAGAAAGTCCATAAATAGAGAACCATTTTTAACAAAGCAGAGTGTCACACAAAATTAGTTTCAGGAATGAGTCAAAATGAAGCCAAGTGCACCTACAATTGTTACTCTTACTGTTCCTTGATACTAGAGCCTTTCATTTGAAGAGTTTTAGTCCCAAGAAAATGGAGAGCTGGCAAAACTCTTCAGTAAGAAATCACTGGAATATTCTATGAATTCTTTTTCCTTTAACACAAACTACTTGCTTATAGTCATAGAATCCCATACCAAAACCATTTCTCTAAGAGAAACAGCTTTCATATTTATGAATATTATTTAAAGTTGTAGGTATAAAACTTGATATGGAAGCAATCCCAATTTACCTAATTTTAAATGACAATAATGTAGATTAGCTGTGATATGTAGGTTATTAAAGTTACAGAGATTGATCTTTTCTATTGGTAATTTAACAGGTTGTATATGTGTGCTATATAAATGGAGAATCTAGATAGATGTAAATCACTGATAGCAAATTTAAGTACTGCCATTTAAGTGAAGGTCAAAGATAGATAGCTTTCTGTCAACATACCAGTTTATAGGCTTACGAGGTACCTAGCAATGTCAGGTAACAGGGATGCTAATGTATACCCAGCCAGTTCCAGCCCTTGTAATAGTAACAAGTTATTAGATTGCTTCCCTTTTCTGTTACAGAATATCTCAAATTGATAATATATCAAGTATTCTGAAAGAAATGAATTAAAATACATGCACCCTATTTGGTAGATGAGAGAGCTGAAAAGATTATGAAATGATTTTTCCTGAGTCACGAAAGGAGTGGTCAGAAAACACTCCTGACACAAACTTGAGTCACCTGTATGTATTGTCAATGTCCTCTGAAGCACCTATTTTCAGTTATGTTCTAGTCATGTTCTATGCACTACCACTTATTCTGGAACATTTGAACTTTACAGTATTGAATTTACTCCATAATTTAGACTTGTGCTTCAGTGCACAAGATCTACAAAAGAGGTACAATATTTTGTCATTGGATCTGAGAAAGAAACTTTGCTTGAGTAAGAAAATTTAATTATTTATTTTTAATTTCTTCTCCTTTGGGGTAGAGGCACATGTGATGGTGGGGGTCAGGGGCTATTCTTGGCTCTGTGCTCAGAAGTGCCCCCTGCAGGTACTCAGGGAACCATATGCTGTCAAGGACTGACCCCGCTAGTGGAATGCAAGGCAAGTGCCTTAACCGTATGTGATTTTTTTCAGCCCTTGGGTAGAGCTTTTATTTCTAAGGAAACAAAGCCACCTTTGGGGGCAATATTGTTTCCCAGATAAAACAGTGGTGTTTCAGCCATGTTCACAGAATATTCCCAATACTCAAAAGGTAGAGGCCACCCAAACATTCATCAACACATGGAGGGATGAATAAAGTACACATATACACAAAGAAATATTATTTACCTTTCACAAAGATGTAAATTCCAATTCATGCTAACAATATGGACAAACCCTCAGGATATTATGCCGTGAAATAAGCTGCTTACAAAAACACAAATACTTTTGAATTCCACTCATATGAGGTATCTATTAGCACTGTTGCACTGTTGTCCCGTTGTTCATCGATTTGCTTGAGCAGGCACTGGTAATGTCTCCATTGTGAAACTTGTTGTTACTGTTTGTGGCATATCGAATATATCACGGGGAACTTGCTAGACTCTGCTGTGTGGGCAGGATACTCTCGGTAGCTTGCTGGGTTCTCCGAGACGGGCAGAGGAATCAAACTGGGGCGGAGGAATCGAACCCCAGTCGAACATGTGCAAGGCAAATGCTCTAACGCCCTACCTACTGTGCTATCGCTCCAGCCGAAGGTATCTATTAAATACCACAAATTAATAGAAACGTAGAATGGTACATTCCCCGGGGCAGGAGATGGGAGAACTGGGGAAGTCTTTAATAAACAGAGTTTCCATTTTACAAGACGATAATTTTAGACTGGATATCCAACAATGTGAATAAATTTAACACTACTAAATATACTCTTAAAAATGACTGTAAGCTATTTATTTATGCATATTTTTAACCACAATTTTAAAAACAACAACAATGGTAATGGTACTTACCTCATTATGGCAAAGTTTTAAATTAAAAAAATTTCCTTATGGCTTCAGTAACAGATAGGAACAGGCTCTCTTGACACTATTAAGGAAAATAAGAGAATTTCATGTGATACTTCTGTCAACTAGATCTTTAAAAATTACTTTTGATGCCATTGTTCATAGGCTTTGAGTTATTTTTAGAAATAAAACTTGCTCTTCTGTGACCGAAGAATTACATTTGTGGAATGATGTATGTAGGGAATGTCTTTCTGTGAGGTTGGTACTCTATTTTTGTTTTCTTCCTTCTCTTTATCGTGCAGCAGAATAAACTTATTTCATCCTGACCTTCTAGTGTGCTTGTGCATCTAAACCTAGATGTAAGCTGAAAGCTCCATCAGTCTGTACTTCAATTTGTATTCAATTTCTAGATTTGTAAAGATCTGTAGTTTCATCTAGCATTACAACTTCTTCATCATTCCAATATCATGGGATAGTGAATTTGAAGCATTTGAAAAAAAACTTTTAGATATGAAATAGGGCTGTAGACAAATTCCAGTATTGATCACCAAGGAATGACAGATGGTACCCTTCCTAATACTTACTGGTACCCTTCCTAATACTTACCTAATACAAAAAGAGCTAGAACGCTGGCTAGAGATGAGCTTCTGCCCCTTAATTCTGTTTTCATTTTATACAGTCCTCAATGACAGGACAGAGAAACTGGCTTCCTTCCTACCCCCACTGCAAAGCCCTCCCCACAGCTAGAGGCTGAATAGTTAACCCAATATACAACCAAGAGGAGACAAGTTCAGGGTAAAAAATCTATGAAAAAAATTATAACTACAGCTACATTTTATAATTATTAAATCCATTCAATCTTATAGGACATGAAGGAATTAAGAATTCTGAGGGGAACCTTTCAAGATATAGCAGCTGGAATGACCTGAACAGAGCTGAAGAATCCTCTTATGTTTTCTATGAGATGAGTTATTCAAGATGCTTTGACAATAGCTTTCTGCATACAGAAAGACTTCTTGAGAGATTCCTCCTGAATGTAGCAAGGTTAGTCCTCATATATATACTTTGTATACAGTTCCAAAATCCTAAACTGACCTGTCCTCTGCTCCCATCAGTTTCTTCCTGATATAAGATCCTTCAAGGGGAAGAACTTTGGTTTGTTTTTCTTTGTAACCAGACCCATTTCCTTCCCACAAAATTCGTTGTAGGACTGTAGAATGAATCAAAGAAACTAACTTTCAGATGACATAAACGGATGAACATAAATAGGATAGATATTCTATCAGGATCACAAAAGTGAGACATTCCATTGAGACAATTTCCACACATAGAACTTTCCAGTTTTAAGCAGGGGTGAATTTGTATTTCTGATACTATGTCATCAGTATTAAAGTTGGTAATTATAAGATTTATGACTAAAATATGTTAAGTAGCATTGAAAGAATATATATATATATAGTTACGGGGAGAATTTGAAAATTTGAGAATCCCAGGCAACAAATATAGTCAAACTTCAATTTCTCTATTTCAAAACTCTTTGAAAAAAAAAAAGCAATGGAGATTTCACCATAAATCAGCTAAAATATTTCTCAATTGTATAAAACGTAGAACTTATTTTCAGAGGTAGAATTAAAAAATATAGGCTTACTCTGCAACTGACCTTGAGTTAAGAGAATGCTGGAAATCAGCTGCTGACATTTGGTTCCATCTTCTCCATCCCCCCCCCCTCTTGTTACATCATATTGAAATAAAGCAACTGGGGGAAAAATCAAATTGCCATGGAAATATTGCTCTTTATTCTAGTTTACACTTAGCAAAAATTTCACCAGCAGTGCAGCAGTGTAAAATTCAGACTATGGTAAATATATAAGTATCCTGAAAAATACCAGTTATTAATTGAAAACATTTCTATTTAAATTATAAGAATGAAATATACATTAAGAAAGGCAAAGAAAAAAATACTCTTTCCATAACTTAATTTTCACACAACCGTTTACCACGAGCATTTTACAAATTGTAGAATAACAATTTTTTTTTTAGCAATAAAACCACCCAATTACTACCTCATAGTCGCACGAAGTTCCAAGAACAAAACATGCATAGCCTCCCTGAGGAAAAAAAATTGATAACAGGAGAGTAATTTGTTATTTCCTTACCTCGAGTGCAGAGGATTGCAAAGGTTTCTTTGCTTGCAGTTTGGTCACCATAAAACGGAAGGGGCGTCTCGCTGGCTCATGTGCCCCCACCCCCGCCCTGTTGTGTTTTTGCCCCCCCTAAGCCCAGCAGAGTGCATCCAGCCTATCTCGGTCTGGACACCGGTAACCTGCAAAAATGCCGCCCGCAAAGTGAGCGCCTGCAGCTGGGGACCGTCCCGGGTGATCGCCCCTCCCTTCGGTGACGCTACCACTTCCTGTTCCATTAAAAGGTGCTTCCCAAGAAGCTCGGTTTTGTAGTTTCCTGCTCAAAACCCCCAAACTCCCAAAGCCTAGCCTCTTTTCCATTTCTTTCCCCAATTGAACAACTTTTAATCAGTCGCGTAACGTACATCTGCCCAGACTTGGACACCGTCCCCCCTCCCCACCGCGTGGGCTCCGGATGCAGCGTTCCGAGATCGCCAATGGGAGCGCGGGGCCCTGCATTCCCGGCGCCCGGGACGCGTGCGAGTCTCCCGCACTTCCCTGCAACGCACAGTGAAGGACTCCTAGAGCTCCGGGTGGATCAGGATAGTTGGGGAAGCCACGCGTGAATCAAACCCACATGCAACCACCGTCTCAGATGAGGTCCCTCGATCGGGCGGCAGATTTCTTAGAACGACATTGATTGATTGCCTTCTGCGTACGAAAAGGATCGGACGCGATTTGGGGTGGGTTGAGGCGGGGGCGTGGCTTAGGATTGGGTGCCTGCACACTTCTAGCAAAATCATCCTTTGCCTTTTCTGCACCCAAGCGACTCGACCACACGCTGCCTTCTAGATGGACCACTGCTTCCCCCACAAATGCAGAGATTCAAAGCGGATGATGGGGAGGAAATGGCGAAAGGGCCGGCGCTGGGAGCCAGTGCATCCGGGGACGACGGTGGTAGGCGGGCGCGATAGGCTTGAGCAGGACCGCCCGCTCTCAGCCCGCCCATCCGAGACATTTCCTTTCTGAATCGCGGTGGCCCGAATCCTCCGGGTGCCACTGTACAGCTCCTGGGGCCGCACCGCAGCCTCCTGCGGCGGGAGCCCACCTGAGCCGGCGCCGCAAGCCCCGCCCCCGGCGCCGCAAGCCCCGCCCCGGCCCCTATAGCCCCGCCCTGGTCCCGCCGGCCCCGCCCCGCCCCGAGGCCCCGCCCCGCCGCTGCTCTTTCCGTCACTGGACGCGTAGAGCGGCCCGGGCCGGAAGTCGGCGAGTTCCCGTGTGTGTGTCTGGGTCTGTCGGCGGCTCGAGGCTGCGCGCGGTAGGGGAGATCGCCCGGGATTCCCGCCGGAGGCGTCACCTCTGTCACTCCCATCTCCTCCGCGAGCCGCTTCTCCAGGGGAGTCAGACCCGGCCCTTCGCCGGGCAGAGAAGATGCTGCCCCTGTCCATCAAGGACGATGAATACAAACCACCCAAGTTCAATCTGTTCGGCAAGATCTCGGGCTGGTTTAGGTGCGGGGCGCTCGGCTGTGGGGGGCGGGCGGGCGGGGAAGGGAGAAGGCCCCGACCTCGGGCAGCGAGCGTGGCGGGCGCCTCCCCCGTCCGTCCCGAAATGTGGCGGTGGGTGGGGAGGGCTCGGAAGGGGGTGGCCGCCGGTCCCGGCGCGCTGCCACCCGGCTTGACTCGCCCGGCTCTCCCCCGCCCGTGCCCCGTTCTAGGTCTATTCTGTCGGACAAGACATCCAGGAACCTGTTCTTCTTCCTGTGCCTGAACCTCTCTTTCGCTTTCGTGGAACTCCTCTACGGCATCTGGAGCAACTGGTAAGCCCCAGTGGGGGCCGGGGCTGGGCGGAAGCGCAGGGCGGCGGGAGCCCGAGCACTGTTTGCCTAGTGCCACGTCGCTCCTCTCCCGCAGCAGTTTGCTGCTGCTGGATTGCATTTTCGGGGCCGCACCGGTCGGTCCGGCTGGATCGCGGGTCCGTCCGTCCTGTGCAGCCGGGCTCCAGCTCTGGGTCCCCGCCCCACCCACGGAGTCTGAGCCCAGCGACGAGACGAGTCCCCTCCGCATTTGACAGGTGCAGGAAGAGGCTGTCCGCCCCTCGCGCGCCTCGTCAATCACTCGTTTGGCCCAGTTTCTGGCAGTGGGCTGGAATTGGGAGGGACCCGGTTCGTGGCTCTGGTTGGGAGAGTGGACCTTGCAGGGGGAGGCGGGGGGTTGGAAGGTAGGAAGGGGGAGTGGCATTTGGGTTCCTGTTCTGAGAAGGAATTTCTGAGATGTTCTACTTTTGTTGCTGGGTCTTGGGATAGATGTTCCTGGGTCGCGGAATAAGGAAGAGGCATCATCGAGAGAAATGTGTGTAGCGTGGCCTTCTTCTCATTCATTCCATGCTGGAGCAACCGCATGATTTTTCCTGTGATCCTGGCTTCGGTTTTGGAAATCCCCTCGTAATATTTTTCTTGAAGGTTGCATCGACTTGTGGGGGTCAACATTGTTGTTTGCAATTGTCTTGGGGGGGGGGCTGAACCAGAGGAACCCTGGGAAAAAGACACTCTTAAACGGACAGTGGCTTTGGAACGGTGAAAGGCCTCTCGTAAAATTGTTTTAACAATAAGATCACATTTCTAGGTGTAGTGACTATTCTTTAAGTCTCATATCCACCTGAGAAGCTGATAAAAACAAAAACTTAAGTGTGTTTTTGGGGTCTCTTGAAATAGAAATGTAAAGATTATGGACCTATGTCATTCATTCTTTCTATTCTACTAAATATATGAAATCTCTACTTTAAAGTCAGTTTTTAGCGACAGTTGCTGTCCTGGATTGTAACTGAGATTTAACAATCACATTGGATAACATCCGTTTTTATGCCATACACTTAATCACTTAAGTGATTCTGAGCACACGCAATGCCATACACATTTGCATGAAAAATAAGATTTTTCCATTCAAAATCAGTTCAATTTTATCAAAAAATACTCAATATATTATGAAAGTAGTTGATTTAGTTACCAGTTGGATAAAAAAGTATACTGAAAAATAGAAACCTTGGCATATATATGTATATTAGCAAAGCAGACATATGAAACTTATGCCAAATAGGATAATTTTTTAATCCCATAATATTAGCATCCTTCAATGCATGGCACATATTAAGAACACTAGGCTATAGTGTGTTGGAATAAACATAATTTATTACAATTATATTTATAGTATATCTTACATTTTTCTCCTTCGAAATTATGCCATATTTTGGTATATGTACTGATTGTTTCAAGTCTGTCTTGGTTTCCAGGTGTATTATATTACAGTTACTTTATACATTTTGTAATTCATTATATTTTACTAAGGCTTTCCATTGCATGAATTACATGATGAAATATCTTATTTAAAAAATTTATATTTGAATTATGGGCTACTTACTTCATAAAAAGTTTGGCATATAGTAATTCTTTTGACATAGGGAGATTTGTTGAGGAAATTAAAGCTATTGTTTTCCAAGCCATTTGTCAATCTGCATCAGTCCATAAGGAAAATGAGTATCTTTGTTTTCTGCCCTTAGATGTCTTGTTCTTCTGACTTGAGGCTCTCTTCTCTTCTGGCTTACTTTCTCTCATTGTATGATGTCATCTTTCAGATTTGAAATCTAGTTTTGAAGTAGCATCTGTCATACCTAGATCAATTAGTCTGTATTCATCTTATATTCACCTCCATATGCACAGTCACTTATTTCCCAGCATTAATTTCTTTTCTTGGGTTGGGAATAGAGTGTGTCTCTGTTGAAGCTGTTACAGATTTAGAAATTGCTTGAGGCTGTGTCATAGATAGGCATCACATATTTAGTTTTCTTTCTTGACTGAGCAACAATATCTTGGTAATGATGGACTGTCTGTTCCTGAAGACTCATTTTAATGAATTTGTTATCAAAACTTGTTTGTGATAGTCATTGCTTTGTCTGTTTTTATTCCGTAAAATTGTTTTAAGACATGGTAGACATGAAAAATAAAGAATCCCCGTCCCCTCCCTCCGTCCCTCCCTCCCTCCCTCCCTCCCTCCCTCCCTCCCTCCCTTCCTTCCTTCCTTCCTTCCTTCCTTCCTTCCTTCCTTCCTTCCTTCCTTCTCCCCTCTCTCTCTTTCTCCCTTTCTTCCTTTGTGTGTGTGTTTGGGTGACACCCAGTGATGTTAATGACTTACTTTTGACTCTGCTCTCAGAAATCACTCATGGTGGTGCTCAGGGAACCATATGGGATGCCCAGGCTCAAATCCAGGCTAATGGCATGCAAGGCAAATGCCCTATTCACTGTACTATCACTCTGGCCCCTCAGGAATCTTTTCTTTTATAGTATTATAGATGGTAAACGTATCTTTCTTCACAGATAATGCTTCATAGTGGTTGTGTATAGCTATGCAGATGTTCTTGTTGAAAGTTCTGGTTTTTTTTTTGCTTTGTTGGGTTTTGGACCATATCATACAGTGCCTGTCTTTGTGTGAGGACTATGGTGCAGGGAATGAGCCCTAGCTGCTGCTTGCAAAGCATGTGCTTAGCCATTTGAACTATCTTTCCTGCTCCAGAGCCTTCATTTTAAAGGAAGAATGTAGTTATAAACTGTAGTAAGATAAACTAAACAGAGAATTTTTACCTTTATGCGAAAATGTAAACGTTATTGGAACAGTCATCTTTTGTGTCTTCTTTAGGTACCTTGATACTTGGAAATGGAGAGGGAGAGAGGGAGGAGAGAGAGGAGAGAAACTTTTTTTATCTTCCAAGTTCCTTCTTCCCCCATAGCATGGCACCATGATTTTTTGTTAGTGTTCTCAGTGTACTTTGTGTTACACTGCATTTTTTTTTTGCTCTTTTATACTGCATTTATTTCACAGATAGAAAATTAAATTTCCCTGAAATTTACTTTAAGGGTGTTGAAATCATTTCCCCCTTTGGCATCGAAGAGATTCATCAAACTCTAAAGGTCTCTAAATGTCTTTGTACTAGCAAAGAAAATGCTTGTTTAAGAAATGTTTTTGGGTGTAATAGTCACTGATTTGATTCTACTGCTGAAAGCAATTTCTTGCGTATAAAACAATTGCTCTATTAGTCACATTTTTTCTTATTGAATTATAATTTTTATATTTAAATTTTATAAAATTGGTACATTAGCTTTTTTAAATTAATATCTCCTTCCTTAAAGCTGCTGTATTTGCAGCTTATGGTGAAGCAATGTAGATAAACATTCCATTGTGTTGAAAATTTTTCTGAATTACTGAGATAATACTGGTTTGCACATTGTGTGTTTTAGAATGCCCAAATGTGTTCAGATGTGTGTTATTTTTCCATACCTCCCACCAAAGCACCACCACTGCTCTCCACCGCAGTCCACTGAGCTCCCTCCACTCTTACTTCTTTTTTTTTTCCTTCTTTTTGGGTCACACCCGGCGATGCTCAGGGATTACTCCTGGCTTTGCACTTAGGAATTACTCCTGGCGGTGCTCAGGGACCATATGGGATGCTGGGAATCGAACCTGGGTTAGCCGCGTGCAAGGCAAATGCCCTATCTGCTGTGCTATCGCTCCAACCCCTTCAATCTTATTTCTATCTCACTTCTCTGGTAACCTCGCTTCTAGGGTTTGCTATGGGTTTATATTGTTCTTTGGAGTTGCTTCTTTATATGACACATATGAACAAAATTTTTCAGTATTTTTTCCTTATTATTATTTATAGTTTTGAGTTTTGTGTCTCACCCAACGGTGCTCAGGTCTTAATTCTGGTTCTGTTCTTAGGAATCACTCCTGGAAGAGCTGGGGGGCCATGTGGGATACGGGAATCCAACCAGGGTCAGCCCAGTGGAAAGCAAAAGCCCTACCCTCTGTACTATCTCCCCAGACCCCTCTTTCTACTTAAAAAAAAAAAAACACCAGCTTTTACTTTTATTATAATTTAGGTAACCTGGTTGTAGTAGTGTTAGATAACATTTATATTTGGTTTTGGTAGGGGGTGGGTGGGGGGGCACACCAGTACTGCTCAGGGATTCCTCCTGCCGCCTCTGCACTGTCTTAGATGAAACTCTGGTCAGCCACTCCAAGGCTTACCACTGTGCTGTCACTTTTGTCAACATTTTTGTCAACATTTATGGTTTTGATGTCCAGAGTTATTGTACTTTTACGCTGAGCTCAATCCCCTCCAGAAATTTCCACATTGTCACAAATGACAGGATCTCATTTTTTCCCCAATGACTTGTTTGTAGTATTCTGTTGAATATATGTACTGATCTTCTTTATCTAATCATTTGTCCTTAGGTATTTGGGCTGTTTTTCATATTTCAGCTATTGAATTAGTGTTTCAGTGAACACAGCAGCGCAGGTACCTTTTCACCTTGGTGTTTTGTTGGTGGGAGTGTAAAGCATGCACTTGACCTACCCCTTGGATTTAGATTCTTTAGGAAGATACCTTGGAGTTGAATTGTTGGATCGTATGGAAGACATACTTGTAGATTTTAATACTTTAAGGAACTGCTTTACTGCTTTCCCTGGAAATTGCAATAGTTTCCATTGCCCCCAACTGTGTACAAGGATTAATGTGAGAATTTTTTAGAGGGAGCATGGAGTTTGGCCCAGGCCTGGCAGCTGTCAGGCATCAGCGCTCAAGCGAGCTGGGGCCTCTTCAGAGTGAAGCTTGTGCATGCCCCAGTGAATTCTCTGTCTCTAGCCCCTGAGACATTTTTTTAAAAGTATTTTTTCTGTGTGCCTATGTTTTTATTTTATTTTTTAAGTTTGGGCCTCACTGGTGGTCAAGTCTTCTCCTGGCTCTGCACTCAGGAATCGTTTCTACTGAGGACTGGGAGATGATAGGGATGCTGAGGATCAAGCCTGGGTCGGCCGTGTGCACGGCAAGCACCTGCCCTCGATACTGTCTTTCTGACCCTGTTCCTATCATTTTAACAACTTCAGCAAATGTCAGGACTCTTAGAATTTTCTGATCTCCTGTTAGTAAATTAGATAGTTAATATTTTCTTCATTCATTTTGTGAAGATCTATCTTGATGCTTGCCTATCTTCAACTTTGCTTTCCAATTTCTGCTCTCATTTCTTTCCGTATTTTCTCGATTGTTTCTTTCATGTCCTCCTTTAGTTTACTGGATATCTGTCCTACTGTTTCATTGAGTTCATTGAACATCTTCATTACTTCATATCTGAATTCTTTCCCAGAGAGCTCCCTTAAGTGAGTAACACCTAATAAGGCTTCTGGACTCTTTTCATCGTCCTCTCCTCATGGTGGGGATTTGCGTTGTTTTTTGATGTTGGTGTGGTGGTATGGAGACAGATGTTTCACGAGGTTGCTGGGTATAAGTAATTTATGTGCAGCCCGTGAAATTCCCCAGGGCAAAAATTCGGCCATGCCCACTTCTGCAGAGGCCACGCCCCTGTGAGTACCTGGTGTGTGTGTGGGGGTACAACCTGGGAGGAGAAGAAAACCAGGCACGGGTTTGGGAGGAACAGGAAGAGGCTCAGGGATAGTGGGTGGGTGGCCCAGGGTCCTGGAGGACGCCTGGGGCGCGTATGGAGGGCGAGGAGGGAAGCGAAGTCCTGGGTTTGAATCGCCTATCTTCAATTTTGAATTTTAGTTTAACGATACTATAAACATACCATTGACTTAGGTACTAATGGACCTTGAAGTATTTTTTTATGGTCAATCTGCACAAATATAAAAAAGGAGTTCAATGGGTTTCATGGCTCCTGTATCCAAACAATATGTATCAATATGTGACCTGTTTTATTTCATCTGCATACTGTTCGGGCTTTCTGCCCAGTTGTATTTGTCCAGTGGTACCTGTGCAATAGCTTTTGGATTTTTTAATGCAGGTATGATTTCTTTCCTCAACTCTATTCACTCTCCTGATAAGTCATTTGGAAGAATTCTTCATCATTGAAACCATTACTATATTTTTCTGTTTGTTTCTAAGCATTTACATTTGGTTCTTTTAAAAACATTTTCTATTATTCTCTGCTGGGCTGGAGCGATAGGGCGTTTGGGCGTTTGCCTTGCACACAGCCAACATGGCTGACCCGAGTTCAATTCATCCGCCCCTCTCAGAGAGCCCAGCAAGCTACTCAGAGTATCTCGCCCGCACAGCAGAGCCTGGCAAGCTACCCGTGAGTATTCGATATGCCAAACACAGTAACAACAAAGTCTCACAGTGGAGACGTTACTGGGCCCGCTCGAGAAAATCGATAAACAACGGGAGGATAGTGTCAGTGTCAGTGTCTCTGCTAAAATTTCCTATTGATTCATGAATTTTGCCCATTTTTTCCCTTTGAAAAAAATTTACTAATTACAGTTATGATTCTAATATCAAGACCAGTATTTTGGCCTAGCTGTATTTGTAAAGACTTATTTTTCCTGGTAGGGCGTTCGCCTTACACGCGGCCAACATGGCCGACCCGAGTTCGATTCCTCCGCCCCTCTCGGAGAGCCCGGCAAGCTACCGAGAGTATTCGATATGCCAGACACAGTAACAACAAAGTCTCCAATGGAGACGTTACTGGGCCCGCTCGAGCAAATCGACGATCAACGGGAGGGCCTTTACCTTTTACCTTTTTTATTTTTCCTGCTGTCTTTTGTGTCTTGATTTTTTTTAAAAAAATCTAAGGCTGGGGGTTTTAAAGTATAAGACTATAAGATTTATTATGACTTAGAAGTGGGTATGATGCCTGTTCTAGTCAGCCGTTAGCTGCTGAGGCCTTTTGTTTTCAGTATTTTCTAATTGCATGTATGACAGAAGCTCTATATGTTTGTGAAACCCTGTGTCTGCCTCCATCCTCCTCTGGTGAAGGCTGCTGCCGCTTACTCAGTCTGAGGATTGTCAGTGGAGGTAGAAGGGAGTTCATTCCCTTCAAGTAGCCCCAATCTTAGTTCCTGTGGACCTGGGCTTTGGAGATATTTCCTCCCCCACCAAACTGTTACCCCTCAATCTATGCAAAATTGATAGTGTTGGATGATGCTGAGTTTTCTCTTTTCCTGCTTATTGTAAAAGAACATCTAACTTTGTGTTGGTGCAGGATCCTATCCTGGTAGAATTGCATGCTTCCCCATGTGCATTTATTTGTCTTAGTGGTTATTGGAGCATGTATAATATGAATTTTTAACTTCCCACAAATAATATTTCAGTTCCTGTGAAGCATAAGCAACGCACAATATAGTACACTTCTATTTCCCTCTTGTCCTCTGTACTATTATTGTTGTAGATTTCATTTTCTTGTTATAAATTCCACAACGCAGTATTTGTTTTTGCTTTATACCAGAGGCTAGCAAGCCTTTTCATTAAATAGGAGATAGTAAATATTTAGGTTTTAAGGGCCATTTAATCTGTCACAGCTTCTCTGATCTGCTGTAGCACAGAAATGGTCTCATAGACAGTATATAATTTAACATAATTGTGTTTCAATACAACTTAATTTACAGAAATGGACTGTGGTCCAGACTTGGCCTGTTGGCCTAGTCTTCTAACCCATAGCTTAAGCAGTCAAGTATCTTTTATTTTTAAAGCTTTAAGATGCAGTTAGCATGCGAATTCACCCATTTTTTGTATGTAACTGAATCCTTTTTAGTATATAGAGTTTTACAACCATAACAATACTTTCAGAGCATTATTTATTTTTTAAAATTTTATTTATTTATAACTTTCCAAGACCCGACCCTTCACCAGTGTACATTTCCCACCACCAGTGTCCCCAGTTTCCCTCCCATCCTTCCTGCAAATATTTCTTATTGCCCCATCCCCAAGGAAACCTTGTTTCTGTAGTCATCACCCTCAAGTTCGTTCATCTTCCCTTTCTTTATCTACCCCAGTTGTATGCAGCTTCATCTTTCCATCTGTATATATTCTGTCACTTAACCGGACATTCCGTTGAATGGAATTATATATAGTGTGTGAGTGGTTTCTTTAAATTAGAGTAATGTTTTCAAGAGTCGTGTTCTACATGTGTCAGATTTTATTTATTGTGATTATCAGATAATCTATGGAGTACTATGGGAGGGTTCTAATTTTTCATGTCCTGATGAGACCGGTGTTAAATGTCCACAAGGTGTCTTTTTGATTATAGCCAGTTTGTGGGTATGATGGTGTTTCTTACAGTTTTGATCTGTTTTTTCCTGGTGTTGTTAATGTTGATTATCTTTTATTGGCCCTTTGTATATATTTTGAGAAATATGTTCATTCATATCCTTTGTTTGAAATATTATGCCCTTTTTTGAAGAACTTTTTTGAAGAATCTAAGAATTCTTCATATATCTGGATACAACCCCTTGTCTGATATATGATTAGCAGATTATTTTCACCCACTTATGTATTGTCTTTTTTATTTCAGTGGGAGTGACCTATAAAGTACAAAAGCTCAAGAAGTTTAGTGATGGGCCAGAGTAATAGCATAGTGAGTAGGGTGCTTGCCATGCATGTAGCCTACATAGGTTCAATACCCAGCTTCCCATATAGTCCCTTGAACCCTACCACTAGTGATCCCTGTGTATACAGTCAGGAGTAAGCCCTGAGTACTACCAGGTGTGGTCCCAAAACAGAAACAAAAGTATAATGGAAACTAATGTTTATTTATATGGATTTTTTTAAGCATTCCCAGACATTCTCCCCCACCAAAAAAAAAAAAAAAATCAAATCATACCAAATAGGAATCGTTTATTTTCAGGTCACAGGAGCAATCAGTTTGAATGCATATTATACATTGAGAAATGGACCTCTATTTTTTCTCCATTAGAACATATATATGGAGGTTTTGGAGCTATAGAGTTGATGTGGATTTTATGTTATAGTTAATTTCACCAAGCCACATCTTTAATTTTTTCCCCATGATTTCTACTAACTTGTGATTAATGTGGGATTTGGTATACTACACAATTTGGTATTCTACACAATTCTGCCACAAGGGAGAATATTTCTGTGTGTTTGCTTAGTTCTTAGTGATTGTTGATGTCTTATATTTTGGTCAAGGCTTTTGCTGAGTAGGAGAGAGTACTTTACTTGATTTCCTCTTGCAAGCTCAGTGTTAAGCAGCCGCTCTGCATCTGAGAGTCAGTGAGTTTTATTTGTGTCAAGAGAAGGAGGTAGTGTTCTGTTCTTCTAACAACAGCAGACCTTTGATCAGAATCAATGGAATAGTGTGGATCCAGGACAGTTTTAGTCTTGCCCAAAGTAACTCCTATCTTATTTTTCAGTATCTCCCTTTCAGAGGCAGCTGATCTTTGCTCATGACCAAAGGTTGGGCAGATTCCCCTTGCCCCTTGCCCAGCAGCAGATAGCTATGTTTCTAGTTCTCATCATAGCAGCTGGGCAAGGGATATTCGGGTTTCCTTCTTAAGACACTTAAGGCTTCCGGGGCTGGAGCGATAGTACAGCAGGTAGGGCGTTTGCCTTGCACGTGGCCGACCCGGGTTCGATTCCCAGCATCCTGTATGGTCCCTGAGCACCGCCAGGAGTAATTCCTGAGTGCAGAGCCAAGGAGGAACCCCTGTGCATCGCCAGGTGTGACCTTAAAAAAAAAAGACATTTAGAGCTATCTTAATACCTTCTTATGTATCATATTTCACTGTTGAAGTTTTGAAAGATTCTGTGAGCAGAGTTTTAGAAAATGGTTACTCTTTGGTTGTTATGGTAATGTGCCAATGTGTTTGTTCTTTTGCAGCTTAGGCTTGATTTCCGACTCTTTTCACATGTTTTTCGATAGCACTGCCATTTTGGCTGGATTGGCAGCATCTGTTATTTCAAAATGGAGAGAAAATGATGCTTTCTCTTATGGGTAAGACTTTTTAACAAGCCTTTTATTAAATAAAAGCAATAGTAAAAAACAAATTGTATATTTTCAAAAATTGAACAAACTGTATAATTTGAATTCTTGAAACTCTTATTCCTAGTTTCTTACACTCATATTTTCAAGAGCACTCACTTTCCTAACTTTATGGGTTACTTTTGCCTGTCTTTGAATAGTATATGATCATAATCTACAATGTGTGTGTGTGGTTTTTTTTTTTCTGTCACTGGGGATCAAGCTCAGGGCTTCCTACTTGCAAGGCCTGTGTTGATCACTGAACTACACCTCGAGCAGAAATCCATAGTTTCTGGTATTTAAGGGTTTCTTTTGTTTGTTTGATTGTTTGTTTATTTTGCTTGCCCAGCTGCTATGATGAGAGAAGACTTCTTAATTTTTTATAAACATTTTGGTTGAGGTTGTTAATTGATATGGGAATTTCTCAACTCCTAACCTTCCCCCCCCCCCACACCAAATGTTTCAGAATATGATGTGATCTTATTTATTTATTTTTTGGGGGAAGTGATTTTTGTTGTTAATTTATTTTAAAACATTATTTCCTAATAGCACTCTGTATTATCTTCTTTAGCTCTGCTTTTATATAGGGTAGACACCACCCTATATAAAAGCAGAGCTAAAGAAGATAATAGTATAGGTATTCTTTTATACTCTTGCTGAATTTGGACAGTTAATCAGATGTTTAAACAATATTTTATGCTGAAGGGAACTACATTGGATGTCTTACTTAAGAGTCTCACTTATGAGTTTAGTTCCCTTTAAAGCAGAATTTGCTTTTTGCCACCTTGGGGAAAGCAGTAGATTTCTCATTTAATGTTTTCTGCCCTCATGCCTTTTTTCTGAGCTCACGGAATATATTGCAATGTTATTTTATTTATGTATAAGTATTATTCAGGACCTCTTTTATACCTTTCCTGCCTCTCTTTCCCAATTCCCTTCTGTCCTGCGTTCTTGGTCATAACTTCCCTGTTTCCTGTCCTCACCGTTCTTCCTTTCCCTTTTAAGTCCTTACCATTTTTTGTTCATCTCTCTTGTTTTCCTGTGCATCGCTATCTTTTCTCTCCTGAACAGCCTTTCTCTCTTGCCATTTTATCTCTGTTACTTGGTCCTGTGGTCATGATCTTTGTCTCTTTCCTTCTACTTTTTCTTCTCTCTTTGCTCTCATTCCCACATCATTTCTTTGACCCTTTTTCTCCTGCTCTCTCCCTTTGACCTTTACCTCTAGGTCTCCTGTGTTTTCTTCCTTTCCCTCTCCTTTCTTAATCTTTTCAACTGTAATTCTTTTTCTTTCCCTTTCTTGGTGTCTCCTTTTTCCCCACTGATTCTTCTTCCATGAACCCTCTCTTTCCTCTGTGGCTTCTCTCTTTAACTCCCTCTTCTGTTCACATATATCCATTCAGACTCACTGTCTCACATCTTTTTTTCTTTCTTTCTTACTATTGCTCACTTTCCACTTCCTCTCCAGCTTTGCTTTTGTCTTCTGCAAGCTCCTTCCTCCCTGCCTCCCTTCCTTCCTCCCTCCCTCCATCCCTCCCTCTCGCCCTCCCTCGCTTACTCACTCACTCTCTACTGGTGCTTGGGGACTTCTTATGGCTTGAGAATCACTCCTAGCAGTGTTCTGAGGCCTCCTGCTTGTAAAACTTTCGCTTCAGCCCATTGAACTGTCTGGTTCACACTCTCCTGTACATACTCTTCTTTTTTTATTGAGTGCCCAGTAAGATGCAACTTCTATTGATGAGTAAGATATCACTTCTTTCTTAGAGGAAATTGTGGTCTGATAGGAAGAAATTCTGTTAAAGTATCATAGTTACTATATATTCTGATATAGAAAGATAGAGAGATAGAAAATCTGTGGCAGAACTTGATTTGGAGTGTAATCAAAATAATGTGGTTATTGTAAAATTGTAAACAGTGAGTTAAGCAACGTTAATTAGACTCTTTTATAGTATAAAGCAGAAATTCTGTATATTGGTAAATCCAAGGTACATAAAAAGAGTGGCTGTGGTGCTGGTCCTGCAGTTAAGGCTCATGCCTTGCACATGACTGATTTGAGTTCAATCCCTGCCATCCCATCTGGGTCCCCCAAGCCCCACAGGAGTGATCCCTGAGCACAGACCCAGAAGTCGTCCCCAAACACCACCAGATGTGGACCTCAACAAAAAAATAGAAAAAAAAAACCCTTAGAATAAAACATTTTTTATGTACTGTAATCAAAATAGTCTTTATTAGATTTTAAAGCATTAAAGAGAATATGTAAAGTTATAATTTGTGTTTAAAAGAATTAGCGCCTCATATATGCGTTACATATCAAAATTCTAGAGAACTGTTTCTCAGTGGGGGCCCCAGGATATTCCAAGGAGCCACAGGGAATCATGGAAATGAAGGGCCTTAGCTTCAGACTAGGGGCCATCAGGTAGGACAGCAGGTTTTCAGGAAGGAAACAGGGTCAGAAAGAGGCCATAGCCCGAAAGGTCTAGAGTATTTTGTTCAATAATTTTTCTGGGCTGCCTATAAAAATTCGCAGTTCTTTATTTCTTATGCTATCATTTCCTATTTGGAATATTTATCTTCCTACTGTAAGATGATTCTTAGGAACAAAACACATTCAGTATCATAGAAGTTTTACTATTCAACTGTAACTAGTTCATATAAAAGAGTAATGTTCTTTCTACTTCTCTTATCCTGCCTTTTTTTTTAACTAGAAAGGAGAGAGTGGGGAATAAATGCTGATGCAACATTTGAAACTAGTAATAATTGCTTTAATAATAAAATGAGTAGTAATAAAACATGAGAGCTGAACATCAAAATGATTAAATAAAGCCTAGGTATGACTCTCCAAAATTCCCCATTCAATATGATCAAAATAGTAGATTGGCTCTGCAGTCTAAGAAATAGGGTGGAGCTGGAGTGACAGTACATCTGATTGGGCAGTTGTCTTGCACGCAGAAAACTGAGGTTCGAGCTCTGACTCCACACAGAATCCCTGAGCACACGGTCACGAGTAAGTCCTGAACACCACTGAGAAATTGGAGGAATCTGAGAGACGACAAAAATTTTTAAGTACATATTTAGAAGTCATTTAGGTATCTTTTGCATTCCTACTTTTTAACTAGCAAGACCAACATAAAAGTATTTATGTTTGGTATGTGGTAGATATATATGTGCCTGGTTAAATACCTACATACATATACTTTTGTTTCTTTTTCTACCCTCTCTGAAGAATCTAGATACCATTATACTTTTATTATACATTATGCATTATATACGGTCACGGTCCTCCCGTTCATCGATTTGCTCGAGCGGGTCCAGTAAAGTCCCCATTGGAGACTTTGTTGTTACTGTGCCTGGCATATCGAATACGTCACGGGGAGCTTGCCAGGCTCTGCCGTGCGGGCGAGATACTCTTGGTAGCTTGCCAGACTCTCCGAGAGGGGCGGAGGAATCGAACTCGGGTAGGCCATGTTGGCCGCTTGTAAGGCAAATGCCCTACCGGTGTGCTATCGCTTCAGCTCGCATTATATACATTATACATTATACAAGAATGAAAACTGAAAAAATTTCTGCCTTTGATCTTGAATTCTAGTGGAACTCAAGACAAAAGTTTTCAATCAGGCATTAGCTGTTTGAGTAAAATGTTGGTTTTAAAAAAAATGAGCTTTTGGCTTAGTGATAGTGCAGGGGGTAGAGCCTTGTGTAAGGCCAACCTAGGTTTGATTCCTGGCACACCATATGGTTTCCTGAGCAGTGCTTGGAATACTTCCAGAGTGCCAGAGCCAGAATTTACCCCTGAGCATGGTGTGACCCCAAAACAAAAACAAAACCTGTTAATCTTTCAGAACAATAACCCTGCGGAAACGTTAGATAAGTTCTTAATGAATGGGTTAAGGAAAACAGGTTGTGATTGCTGTGAATTTAGTGAACATTTTCTTGAGAATAGGGCTGGAACAATAGTACAGCAGGTAGGGTGCTGGCCTTGCATGCAAATGACCTGAGTTCAATTCCCGGAACCACATACGGTACCCCGTGCCCTACCAGGAGAATTCCCAAACGCAGAATCAGGAGTAAGCTCTGAGTACAGTTGGCTGCCCCCCATCCCCCCAAAAACCCTACATTTTTTGACAAGTATTATGTTAACTTCCTTCATATATATGTGTTTGAATATAGAAGTAGCAATATTATTAGTATAAAAGTATTTGGTACAACTTGACAGGCTAACGCCATCAAAACTGGGTAGAACGCATTTTAAAGAGTTTCCTCTCTTATGCTAAAAAACTGTATCTAGAAATTAACATAGAAGACTAGATCAAGCAATATTTTGATGCTCCTAGTATATTGATTTAAAGGACCAGAGTGATTAACTGCTATCATTACCCTTTGAATGATGTTTGAACATGTAAAATTGCCAAGTTAAAGTGCTTTCTAGTGACTTCAACTTAGTCAAATATACCTTATGGAAAAAAATAAAATCTTTCCCCAATGCTTCACACAGGTAGGAAACAGAAAGCTTCAGAAGTCCATGGAGAAAAAGACAGGTATTTTAAATAGTTTAATTAGAAATATGTGAAGCTAAAATTGATTCTAAAAATAGGTCATTGAGAAGTTTTTGCTAAATTTATTAATCTTAGGGGAAACAGTGGTAGAAATATAAATCTCAAGTTGTTTCTGGAGTAATTCAGAAATAATTTTATTTTCCTTCATATCAAAACTGTACTTATTCAGAAATTTGAAATCTGAAAGGCACAGAACAGAGAGCATAAGGAATTCTTATGAGTTGTAACTTACAAGAGTTGTAACTTATAGCTTAGAATAAATTATAAAATACTTCTTTAAAGCCCCCTGTCTTAACATTTTATCTTTAGATTCTTCCTTCTTTACCCACTTTTCTAGTCCTGATCTTCCTTCTCCAGTGGCAGCTTGAGATTTACATTTATGTGAAAGTTCTTTCTAAACCTACTTATTCTAAAAAGGTCTTTTGATTGACTTGTGAAAATTTATGTATTTTATGACATTTTGCTATTAAATGTAATTCATAATTAAATTCATTTCATTTCTGTAACACATAAAATAAGGCATACTATTTTGTAAATACTGGCGTTTTATTGGTCTTTTATAATCATGAAAAATGGCATAGATTATCTGAACATATATAAGTATACGATTTATTAAGAAATAACTTAATAATTCAGTTGTTTACTTTGCTCTCCTTTAGGTATGCTAGAGCAGAAGTTCTGGCTGGCTTTATCAATGGCTTATTTCTGATCTTCACTGCTTTTTTTATTTTCTCAGAAGGAGTTGAGGTATAGTAGATAATGACCAGAATCAGTAACTGATATTTGTCTAATGAAAATTTTTGCTTACTAAAAATAATACAATGGAAGTGTTTGTCATAGTATCATTAAGTATTTATAGAGGACAGTCTGGGATTAAATATTTGTATATTTGTATATAGGAAGTGCATACAAAAATGATTGAACAAATGAAATATGTGTGAAACTAACTACTTGGAATAGAAAACAAATAATGATTTTTTTTAAGTTAGAAAAGTATTGACACTGAAAAATAGAAGTGCAATCTGGGTAGTGCAGTCCCTTGGGAAGAATTCTTTAAATAGAAACCAAGTTTGCCAATAGATGTCTAGTATTTGGTATATATTTTTAAAATTAGAATAGTTAAATCTTGTACTTAAAATGAATGGCATTATTTTAAGATACCAGAGAAGGATGGTTTTTATTTTAGAAGACATATGCTTTTAAATACTTACTTTGAATATTAGGGGTGACCTTTTCTGTAGTATATGAGCACTATTTATTTATCTTAAGTATGTTGGAAGATACTTTTGAAATAATTGCGAAAATGACAAAAACCAAAATTCAAATTGCTTTTGTCTTAACCAGAAATTATTCATTGCTATTTGTGTTATGTGTTTTCTAGAGAGCATTAGCTCCTCCAGACGTACACCATGAAAGATTGCTTCTTGTTTCAATTCTTGGGTTTGTGGTAAACCTCATAGGAATATTTGTTTTCCAGCATGGAGGTCATGGACATTCTCATAGCTCTGGTATGATGGTTAGAACCCTTTGATTTTTTTCATTTTTTGGTTTCTGTCATGATTACTCACTTTTGAAACTGATCATTTTAAAAGTTAAATTCGAGTTTTAATAGCAAAACTGTCAGTAGACTCTTATTAATGTCCCTCGTCCACCTTCTTCTCCGTGTCATTCCCTCTGAGTGCCTTCAGAGAATCAGACACACTTTCAGGCTGTCACGTGGCTCCTTCCGGACCTTTGTGATTCATCTGTGTAGTATTCATTCATATAAAATATGCAGTATCAAAGCAACAAAAACAAATCTAATTACTAAAAATTACAGTGTTACATGGACATGAAATAGACTACACAGTGTCTCTCAGAACCTTTCTTTTGTATACCTTCTCTTGCAAACAGACACATAAAACTCCATAGCATTGTATACTCTTGATTTATTTAGTGTCTGATACATAGACCTCAATCTGTTCCACTTTTTCGTGTTTCTGTGTGAAGCATGTTGTTGTCAGCACATGAAAGTATCTTTCTAAAGCTGGCCTGTCCTACTATCCTGTGCTATAGCCACCTGTCACATGTGACTAAATTGGAATTAAACTTTAGTTACTTAGTTACACTAGAGACATTTCAAGTGCTTAGGATCAAATATTGGACCTATTTTCCATACTGGAGAGCACCCCTAGAGTTACTTCCATCATCTTGGAAGTTATTTGAATTACAATGGGCTAGAATTGGAGTAGAATTCCTGGAAAACAGGATATATAGTTTTTAGTTTCATAGACAATAGCAAATTTCCTTCAAATAACTTATTCACTGTACACTGTCCTCCCGTTGTTCATCGATTTGCTTGAGTGGGCCCAGTAATGTCTCCGTTCGTCCCTGTCACGTGCTAGTGTAGCCCAATGACATATTGAGGGCTCTTTCAGGGTCAGGGGAATGAGGACCATCATTGTTACTGTTTTGGGCATATCAAGTGCGCCACGGGGAGCTTGCCAGGCTCTGCCGTGTGGGTGGAATACTCTCGGTAGCTTGCCGGGCTCTCCGAGAGGGATGGAGGCTTTGGGGGCAGCCTCTAATCACCTTTTACAGGTGTTCCTAGTCAGGCATTTATGCGGGCATGATACTCTCAGTAGCCTGCCAGGTTCTCTGAGAACAAGAATTAGAGAATAAGAGGTCGCACGGCCGCGAATTCCGGGAGCTTGGCTGTGTAGCCTCTGGATCCTGCTGTTGATGGAGTTATACAGCAGTTGGTGAGTGTAACTGTCTAGCTACTCGAAGGTGGGGGATCTGGGTGGAGGAGGCCCAGTCCCGATCTGAGCAGGCTTGGAGATCTCAGTCCTGGGTCCTGCACACCTGGGTTCCTCTGCCGGTTCCTTCATGCGTGAGGCTCGTCCAAGTGTGTGGAGAGTGGTCTCAGCATGGCTTTGTCTGGGTCCCTGAGGTCTTCAGCTGCCAGGGCTCTGCTCAGGACGGAGAGGGAAACTCAACCCGCCCTCCTCCAAGGGGCCCCAGTGAGGACAGCCACGCATGGGGGCAGGAGACTTGGCCTTGTTCTCTTCATGGGAGCTTGGTTGTATAGTCTCTGGATCCTGGCTGTTAATTCACATTTACCCCAATAATAAATGCAGTACTAATTTTCTTCTTACTATAGGTTATTGAATATTAGTGACTGAAAACATTTTGCTAATACTTTGAAAAAGATGTCTCATTTTATTTTCTATGTCAATTAGTAATGACGTTGAAAATTTTTCTGTATGTTAAATCATTCAAGTTTTTCTTCTTTTGGTGTTTGTTCATTTTTTGAAGAGCTGTATTTTTTTTTTGCTGTCTTTTTATTAATCAATTTATAAATGTTTTTAAATGTATTTCTTTTTTTATTTCTTTTTGTGTCACACCCAGCAATGCACAGGGGTTACTCCTGTCTTTGCATTCAGAATTATTCCTGGCAGTGCTTGGGGGATCATATGGGATGCTGGGAATCAAACCTGGGTTGGCCACAGGCAAGGCAAATGCCCTACCTGCTGTACTATACTCTAACCCCTAAATGTATTTCTTAACTGATTCTTTGTATTATGTTAGCTTTTTCCAGTATATAACTTGTCTTTAATTTTTATATATGGGAGTTTTAATTTGGGGATAATCTTATTTTTTTGCATTAGATTTTTTTTCTGGTATGCTTTTAAGAAGTTTTTGCTTTAAGAAGTTTCCTCTGCCTGAGTCATAAATATATTCATGTGTACATAAGTGTATTTGTTTATATTTTAATAGAGGTGTGCCTCACTATATGAAACTAGAAATTTCCTGTTGATCCAGTTTCATTGTCTATATTCTCAATCCGAAACTGTTAATGTGTATTTACTAATATGGAAATTAAAAAAATAATGTTTGACAAAAATGCCATCTACTAAACCAACCAAATAGGAATATTCTGCTTTTGAATAGTGGGGGGAACTGTTACCATTATGGTTTTAATTTGCTGTTTCTTATCCTTTTTGACCCTTCACTTAATTTATTGTAACTTATTATTTTACTGATGAGGTTAATATGACTGGGCTTTTTTTTTTTTAAGTGTAAATGATTTCCCAAGTACTACTTTTGGGGAATAGGATGGGAAGGGAGGCACTCTCAAGCAACGCTCAGTTAGCCAGTCTGGCCAAATGGTTCAATGCTTGGGCCTAGCAGTGTGGCACTGGTACTGGACTGTGATATCAGGGCATCAAGGCCACCCTGGCAGTGCTCAGGACCTGGGCATTAGCTGTTTTAGTACTTAGGGCCCTCCAGAGCTACAACTAATGGTGCTCAGCAGAGAACATGGTGCCAGGAAGTGGATTAGGGTGTGCTGGAGATCAAACATAGGACCCCCGGAAGGAAAGCATGACTCCAGGCTGAGAGAATTAACACTCCATATTAAATTTTATTTTGTTTAATTCTCTTAAGAATTTAATTGAAGCTTATTTAGAAAGATGTGAGGGGAGAGAAAGGGTGTGTGTTAAAGAGGATGTTTTGATGCTGTCTTGATGGATGTACCTTTGATATAGGCTTTGAGATTGAACATGTGAATTATTCCGACTTTATTCTTTTCTTTGAATGCTATTATGGCTAGTCTAGATATTGTCCTGCATCTCGGTATCAGTTTTAGGAGCAGCTTAGTCTGGTGGGATATGAATTTAGATGCAATTTAGATCGTAATTGTATGGAATCCATAGATCAGTTTAGAACTTAATGTTGTAATGCTTAACATCACAAATATTGTACTTAAAATTTATATTGTGTTTGCAAACAAATACAATCCTACTAAACCTTTAAGTAAAATATAAATGTTAAAGTGTTAGGTTTTCTGATCTATAATTATGGGGAACTTCGTATTTATTTAATTTTAATTTTTTTTAGTAATGTTTTATATGTATCTCATTCTTTGTTAGCTTTACTTCTAAGCTTTTAGGAGGGGGTGACTTCTATTGTAAATGAGGCTTTTTGGGTCACACCCAGCAGTGCACAGGGGTTACTCCTGGCTCATGCACTCAGGAATTACTCCTGGCAGTGCTCAGGGGATACCATATGGGATGCTGAGATTCGAACCCGGGTTGGCCGCGTGCAAGACAAACACCCTACCCACTGTGCTATCGCTCCAGCCCCATGAGGCTATTTTCTTAATTTTATTTTTGGATTACTCGTGAATAAGACTGCTTTTTAATCTATTTTGAATATTAAATACATCACGGGTAGCTTGCCAGGCTTTGTCGCGTGGGCAAGGTACTTTCAGTAGCTAGCCAGGCTCTCTGAGGGGGTCGGAGGAATCGAACCCGGCTCAGCCAGGCTGGTTGTGTGCAAGGCAAATGCCCTACTGCTGTGCTATTGCCCTACTGCTGTGCTATCGCTCCATCTCATATTCAGTATGCCAAACACAGTAACAACAAGGCTCAAAATGGAGACGTTACGGGGCCTGCTCGAGCAAATCGATGAACAACGGGAGGACAGTGTTTTTTTAATCTATTTATATTGTGTATTAATCTTGTGTCTTGCCATGTTGCTAAAACTGTTATTTTATGTAGGTTATCCTATATAGGATTTTTTTTTAGTATTTTCTATTTATTGGATTGTTTCATCTGCAAATAGAAATAGTAGCAGTTACAAGGAATTGGAAATATTTTCCATGTTCATGGGTTAAAAGAATTGACATCATTAAAATGACCATCCTATCCAGGCACTATAAAGATTCAATGAAGTTCCAGCGAAAATTGCAATGCCATTTTTTAGGGACATGGGACAAATACTGCTAACATTTATGTTACAATGAAACACTTCAAATAGTAAAAGCACTTCTGTGGGAAAATAAATAAGATGAGAAATTCTCTTATTTTAAAACTGCTTTTACGTTTGACTTTTTTTTATCCTTTTACTTAAATCTATGTATGTTGCTGAATTTAAAGTATATCTCATAGAGATTTAGTGTAGGGAGCAAAGTGCTTTCCTTGCCTAAGACTGACTCTGATTAGATTCCTGGAACCACATATAGTTCTCTGAGCGTTGCCAGTTGTCACTTCTGAGCACAGGTCCAGGAATATTCCCTGACTACTATCAGGTAAAACTCAATTCTTCCCCCCCCCGCAATAAATAAAAAAATACTATTGGGTTGGAGCGATAGCACAGCTGGTACAGCGTTTGCCTTACACACGGACAACCCAAGTTCGATTCCTCTGTGCCTCTCGAAGAGCCCGGCAAGCTATCGAGCCTGGCAAGCTTCCGGTGGCGTATTCAGTGTGCCAAAAACAGTAACAACAAGTCTCACAATGGAGACATTACTGGTGCCTGTTCGAGCAAATTGATGAACAATGGGATGACAGTGCTACGGTGCTATTTTATTATTTACTCTGTGCAATTCTTTTTTGTTATTCTTCTATTCTCATTTTTAAATTTAGATACATTTTAGTGTACATTTTGAATTCTTATTGTGGGGCTGAAGAGATGGTACACAGAGTTAAGGAGTTTGCTTTGCTTGTGGCCTGCTCCATATCCATTCCCTATCATGGTTTGATTCTCTGTATACTGCTGAGAGCAACCTCTGAGTACAGAAGAGGAAATAAATGCCCTGTCATATCCAGGGATGGCCCAAACTCTCACCCCTAAGAAAATCCTTATATTGTTCACTGTATTTAGTATTTATAATAACAAATGCACAAAATCTCAGATGCATTATACCTATTGGGGCTGAGCATCCTCCACCCAGATCCTCTGTCTTCCAGTAGGCGGGGGTCACACCCACCAACTGGCCCCCCCTCCCCCAGCCGCGGCGCCAAATAATCCCATCAATAGCCAAGACCCAAGACCCAAGACCCAGAGACTATAAAACCCAGCTCCCGGACATGTTATTATCTTGTTCTTGCTTTGGACAACCTGGCAGGCTACCGAATGTAACCTGCCCACATGGCAGAGTCTGGCAAACTCCCCGTGGCGTACCCAATATGCCAAATACCAGTAACAATGATGGGTCTCATTCTCCTAACCCTGAAAGAGCCGTAAATGTGGCACTTTTTAGAATCTCGGGGCTAGGACGAAGGAGACGTTACTGGTGCCTGCTGGAGGCAATTGACGAACAACAGGATGATCTTGATCGTGATCACGTTATACCTGTTGTCACTTTCCTCCTTTTTTTTTTTTTGGCTGTTAGCAAGTTGCATTATTTATGCTGAGTCCGTCACAGTTTTTTTTTTTTTTAATTACTGCTTCTAGCATTGTCTTATGAGACATACAGAAAGTATAAGTAACAAGTAAAAATTTATCCTCTTTCCTAATTTCCTATACAAATGCTCCTTATTTGTGTGAATTTGAATTATCATTTTGCGTTCTTTCACTTTGTTTCCAGAGATATTTTGTTTGTGATTGTGCAAATGTTGTCTCTAGCTTGGAAGGAGAGTTTAGTTGAGTTTAGAATTACTGTTTGAACTTTGATATTTTGATTTTGTCATTCCACTGGTTTTGGCCTCCATGTTTTTTTTTTTTTTTTTAAGAATCCAATTTTATTTATTTATTCATTTATTTGTTTTTTGGGCCACACCCAGCTCAGGGATTACTCCTGGCTTTGCACTCAGGAATTACTCCTGGCAGTGCTTGGGGGACCATATGGGATGCCAGGGATTGAACCCGGGCCAGCCGCATGCAAGGCAAATGCCCTATCCGCTGTGCTATCGCTCTGGCCCCTGGGCTCCATGGTTTTATGGAAAAGTTAGCTCTTAATGTTACTCAAAATCCTTTGTGTATAGTCATTTTTATTTTACTGTACAGGTTCATTGTTGTTAGTTGTTGCTTTTATTTTGGGAAACCACATTTAGCAGTACTTGGTGGGGTGCAAGGCTACTCCTAGTATGCTTGATCGGTGAGTGCAGTACCATTCCAAATGAGGTCACTAGTGACTACGACCACACCTGATGATACTGAATGGTCTCCTGATGCCAGGGATTGAATCCAGGGCTTCATATATGCAAGGTATGTGCTCTACCACTTAGACACATTCTGGTCCCTCGTCATTTCTATTTTTCAGCAGTTTATGTTTTTAGATATGGCAGTCTGGAGTATATTTTACTTGGAATTTTTTGAGCCTTTTGAATATATAGATAGGTTAATATATTTCATTAGATTTGGAGGCTTTCTAGACATATTTTTCACATTCTTTTTCAGTCTCTTTTTTTCTTCCGCTTCTCTTTTGGGGACTTCTATTATGCTTAATTTCATATACTCTGTCTTTCACAGACTTCTATGTCTGATCATTTTTTTTCTTTTTCTCCTATTTTTCAAAGTGGATAATTTTTGTAAGTCAGCGGACTTGATTTTTTGCTCAAGTCTGTTGTTAAGCTCTTTTAGTACATATTTTACTTCAATTCTTATTTGTTAAACTTTGAAATTTGGTTCTTTTGAAATAACTTGTAGCCTTTTCTTGATATTCATTACTGGGTCAATTTTTTTTCTAGTACTTTCATTATTTAGGCATGGTTTCCTTTAGTTCTTTGAATATATATATAAATATGTGGCTGATTCAAAGTCTTTTATCTACTAAGTCTGTCTCCCTTTCAGGAATATTTTCTCTTGGCTGCCCACCATGTACCTCCTTGTGTATGTGAGAAACTTTCTTCTTACTCTACATGCTTTATAATTATTTCCTTTGAAAACTGAAATTTTGTGATACGGCTTTGGTGTCAGATGATTTCTCCCTCTCTTCTTTTGTTGCCAATTTGGTTGTTTTCTTTTTATGACATTTTTGAACTTACTATTTTTCTGCAGTGTTTCCATTGCATTCATGGAGCTGAGATCTAATAGTCACCACTTTGAAAATAGATTTTTTTCAGTGAATTGTAAATTTGGATAAAGTATTGACAGTGGTAAGGAGATGGTGCATTAATAGTGCTTCAAAATAAACTAGATATGCTGTTGCCAGTGATGCTTTTGGCTTTTGGCACTTGTTTTCTGCCTAGCTGGGACGAGAGCTAGAATGGGAGTAGTCCCAGGTGACAAGAGACACTTGATCTTTTACTAAAGTTTGGCAGTTTCTCTGGGTAGATAGTTTACTTTGTGGCTCTAATTAATTGATAGAATTCTGAAATGGTTGAGTTTTAGTTGTGTTTCCCATATTTTTGGTATGTTAGAGGGATAAAGATCTAGTTTGCTAGCATCTCCTCCTCATCATTCCAGGAATTGATATTCCCAACATTCATATATTTTTATATAATACAGTGCTGAACTTGATTTGATATTTTAGATTTTAAAAAAATATTATGTGATAATCAAAAATTTGCAGCACTCATGTGATAGGAGCTGTAGTACAGTGGGTTGGACCAGTTACCTTGCATGCTGCCAACCTGGTGTGTGTGTGTGTGTGTGTGTGTGTGTGTGTGTGTGTGTGTGTGTGTGTATGTGCCGATCCCCAGCAACCCTTATGGTCCTTAACCATTCCAGGAGTGATCTGAGTGCAGAGCCATCGTAAGCATTGAACACTGCTGGGTATGGCCCCAAATAAAAACAAAACAGCATCCAATCTTTTTTCTTTGCTTTGTAAGACTGATTTTTTTTCATACTTTAATAGTTTTTTGGTCGTTATTGAAAGTGAACACTGCATTAGTTTTTTTTTTTTTCTGAAGATCCTACTTTAATTTTTCTGAGCCTTATATCAAATGTAGTAGCGTCCCTGCTTCTAATTCAGTGTAATTATATGTATGTATCATATTTTATATTTATTAGTACATATAGTTTGCATTGTTGACCAGAATATTTTTTGTATTGTCTATTGCTTTATTATTCATGCCTAAAACATAACTTTCCTTGAATGAGTAAATAAATTTATGTTTGTTTCTGTATACTTTTTAAAAATCTTCTTTTGAAAAATCTGAATATTTTTATGTATATCATTTTTTTCTTCTTTTTTTAGGACATGGACACAGTCATTCCCTCTTTAATGGTGCTCTGGATCATGGCCATGGCCATGGCGATCATTGCCATAGTCATGATTTGAAACATGGTGCTACCCATAGCCACGATCACGCTCATGGCCATGGACATGGGCACTTTCATTCCCATGGTGAGTGCAGCCAAAAGCCTTTTAAGTTGACGGCCTTCCAAATCAACAGGAACTGTGGAGGTTATTTTACCTACAAAATAATCTGTAAAGAAGTTACTGTGAATAGCTTCCTTCTTAAGAAATCAGACTAATGGTTCCCAGGACCAGTTCATTTTTACTATATATAAAATGAATATGACTTTTTTCAGTACCCTGACAAAATACTATGATTGTAAAAGATCGTTGTATTAAAGGAAGAGTCGCATTCTTGAGAATTGAAAGAGGACCAATTCCTCTGTAGCACTGTAGCACTGTCCTCCTGTTGTTCATCGATTTGCTAGAGTGGGCCCAGTAACATCTCCATTGTAAGACTTTTGTTTTACAAGTTAAAATGCGGTTTTTAAATATTCATTGTAATTTTTGATGTGTATCATCTGATATTTATTGTTGTGTTCCTTTAAAAATACTTATATAGCATTAGACCTGTTATTTGTCATAATGAACGTGTTATGTATTTTAACTAACTTTCTCATGAAGTTTTGGAGTTCAAATTAATGGATGCTGCGTAGGTGATACAATTTGATTAATCTTTAGGTAACATATGCTTAACACGTTGATGTCGATGCTGCAATGTGTGTTAATTTGTGCAATTCGTGTTGTGTCCACATCCAAGTGTGAGTCACTGGTGATAAATACCAGTGTACCAGAGTGTTAAAATATTGTCTGTTGTGGCTAGAGCAATAGCACAGCGGGTAGGGAGTTTGTCTTGCATGTGGCTGACCCGGGTTTGATTCCCAGCATCCCATATGGTCCCCCAAGCACCGCCAGGAGTGATTCCTGAGTGCAGAGGCAGGAGTAACCCCTGAGCATAGGCTGGGTGTGACGCAAAAAGAAAAAAAAAACATATATATAGTCTGTACTTGCCATATAGATAGAACCCTAAAGATTCAAGGCTGGAGAGATAGTATAGTGGATAAGTTGTTTTTTCTTGTGTGCCCAGTACCACATACTGTCCCTCAAGCCCTGCCAGGAGTAAATTCTGAGCACAGAGACAGGAGTAAATTCTGAGCACCCTGGATATGGCCATTGCCGCAACTCCTTACCCTACCCCCCCTAAAAAATGAATCCTAAAGCTTTATATTTGAAAATATTAAAGGGATTATCTTTAGGGATTAAGATTTAAGCCTGCCTAATTTTTCAGAGTCTAGATTTGATATGTTTTTGTGTCTTTTGCACAGTTCTACTTTAAAAGCTTGCTTTTCCAAATTTTTTGCTCACAAAATAGCACTGTAGCACTGTTCTCCCGTTGTTCATCAATTTGCTCAAGCAGGCACCAGTAACGTCTCCATTGTGAGACTTGTTGTTACTGTTTCTGGCATATCGAATACGCCACGGGGAGCTTGCCAGGCTCTGCTGTGCAGGCGGGTTACTCTTCGTAGCTTGCCAGGTTCTCCGAGAGGGATGGAGGAGTCAATCCCGGGTCAGCCATTTGCAAGGCAAATACCCTACCCGCTGTGCTGTCGCTCCAGCCTAAAAATGGGGATCTGGCTGTGACATCTGTCACCCCATTGATCACCAGGGTTGATTCGACTGGTAGGTATGTGACAATATTGCAAGACTTGCACTGTTTTTAAATTTTCTGTTTTTTGCCAGATAACTTAAAAATAATAATTTCTTATATACTCTGTGCCATTTATGCATTTTGAAATTGTCTGTGTCTTTCTTCATTAACTTACTATATTATATTTTAGAAGTAATTTTGTATGTCTGGTGTGATTATAAAGCACACATCATATGCAGTACATTTTAAATTAATTAGTTGATTGATACAGGTTTTAGCTTTTGAGCCACAACTAGTGGTGCTCAGAGGCTAGTCCCTGCTCTGGGCTTGGGGCCTATACCTGTATGGAAATAAACTGGCCTTCTGCAAGCCTTCATGCTCTCAGCCTGTTGAGTCTTCTCTGGCATGATACATTTACTAATTTAGTATTCGGAATTTCAAATACTGAATCAGGAATTGAAGACATGCTTTAAAATATTTTATTTTATTTTATTTTGGTAATTTTATTTTTTTTTTCCTCGTATCCTCTTATTTTCTAAAGTAGTGCTTTTTAAAAAAATTTTATTAGTGAGACACCATGAGGCACAGTTGTAGACTTACAGTTTTTTGTGCTTGGGTTTCAATTATACAATGATCACCTAATTCTTTACAGATGGCCCCTCCTTAAAAGAAACAGCAGGACCTAGCAGACAGATTTTACAAGGTGAGTTAAGAAATTTGTACTTTTTTTTTTAATTTTATAAAATTTATTTCAAAGTTTTGAGCTATCTAAAGTTTTTCTTTGAGAACAACATGTAATATAGAATTTGTGATAAAAAAGTTAGCTTTCCTAGTGATTTTTAAAACTATATGCTATTAAAACACTGTCACTGTCCTCCCGTTGTTCATCGATTTGCTCGAGCGGGCCTAGCAATGTCTCCATTTTGAGACTTGCTGTTACTGTGTTTGGCATATTGAATATACCCTCTGTAGTTTGCTGGGCTCTCCGAGAGGGGCGGATGAATTGAACCCGGCTTGGCCAGGCTGGCTGCGAGCAAGGCAAACGCCCTACTGTTGTGCTATTGCTCCAGCCCTAAACATTGTTTTAATTGTCACTTGGCTCTTTTCTCAAATTTTGTAAGGAGATAAACTATTAAAAAACAATACCATTGAAATAAGATTGATTCCCATGCTTATGGTTATTGTAATACCATAATCATAATGTGCTTTCATGGGGTTATTGAGTAATCTTTCAAGAATAATACTCAATTAGAACTTACTTTGTGGGAAATTTATGCCTCAAAATGTAATGCATCCAAACCCATAAAATATAGAACAGCAGATCAAACCTTAATGTGAACGGTGGACTTTGGGTGGTAAATGATAATGTGTCAATTTTATCAATCATAACAAGTGTACTGTGTTAATATATAGTTTTCACAATTGGTGAGTGTATACCTAAGTAGAGACCAGAGAAATGTGGTAAATCTCTGTATATTCCATCAGTTTCACTGTGAACCTAAACGTGCTTCTAAGAAATGAAGTAGTGTAATTTAAAAATGTAATTCAAAGTGATTTCTTGGTTATAACCATAGACTTCAAATGACACCTAAACACTAGTGTATATATCATGTGAAAGTGTACCTTTCAGAGTATTGTTTTTGTTATTGTTTTTTGTTCATTTTGTTTTGCTTTGGGGTCACACCTGGCAGAGTTCTGGGCTTATTCCTGGCTTTGTGCCCAGGGATCACTCTTTGCAGAGCTCTTGGGTACTGTATGGGGTACCAGGGATGGAACCCCAGGTGGTACCTTTCAAAGGAGAAAAGCTTTTTCTCCTTTCAGTGTGAGAATTCTTCCATAGGATTTTATTTCAGGTTGGTTAAATGTGTCTTCCAGTCACTGATTTTCCATTTGTAAATATATAGGATTGTTTTAGAATGCCATTTGCTGAAATAGTTATAAGCATGCATACATAAGGAGTCTCTATTCAATTCTGTGAATTAGCTTTGACAGTAAGAATTTATTTTTAGTTTTGAAAGTCATCAAAATTTGAAGAAAGAGGCATTGGATTTGCCTAATTGTTATTTTTTAATATAAGCTGTAGTGAAAATTAGTTTATTTTCTGAGTAGGTATGGTGTGATTATAAGGTATGCATCATATGCAATACACTTTATATTAGTTGATTGATACAGGTTGTTAGTGGTCAGTGAGGCAGCCCAGTTGACCGCCAAAGGACATGGACAACTGCCCTTTTACCTTCCAGCTCTTGCTTTCTAGGTTCTTGAGCAGTTTTTCTACCAACCGTTTTTACAGCATTCAACTTTAAGTTAAAATTAATTTAGATTGCTTGTTTTGGGGTTTGGGGGCCACACCCAGCAATGCTCAGGGGTTACACCTGACTCTGCACTCAGGAATTTTTCTTGGCAGGCTTGAGGGACCATATAGGATGCCAGGGACCGAACCCTGCTTGACTGCATACGAGGCGAGCACTTTCCCTACTGTATTCTCACTCTGGCCCCTTTTGAGATTTCTTTGTGAAAATGTTGCTGACAGCAAGAAGGGCATAGATGGTTAATTACAGTTGCTAATAAAGCTAGTTTTCAGGTCAGCAGTAGCCAAAGACTTTCTAACTAAAGAAAAATCAAGAGCACAGCACATTCTTCCTTTCAGCATTCAGAACTATTTTCATTTCTAATCTTACCCAAGTGCTGATTAAGGAACATAAAGATTTAAAACTATGTATTGCTTAAGAGTTTTTGAAACTTAAGGACTTTCCGTTGACTTTGATATGTACTTTTCTGATTTTATTCTATTTTATTTCCTCTTTTTGAAGGGGGGAAGCTCTCGAGCAATGCTTAGGGGTACCAGGGCCACCCCTTGTGATATTCAGCCAATCCTGGGCAGGCCCTCCAGCACTCTAGCCTGGCAGGATTACAGTGGATGGTACTTAGGTTATTTAATTTTTAAACTTAAAGTGGTCAAGTATTTATTCATCTATTTAATACTTTGCTATTTGAAATAACCTGAAGAAATGGATTTATTTTTATTAAGTAGACTTCTGATGCACTGTTATATAGGGAAAAGAGCCATTAACCTTTTGAAAAATTAGTATTCCATATTCTGTACAAATGAAAATTTTTATCAGGTACTGAGATGATTATATTTGATATAATAATTTACATAACATACCACTAGAGCAGGTAAGCTAAAGAATCTTTTTTCAGAAGTTCAGTAAGACCCATTTTACTCTATTTTTAAATTGTTAAAGTATTTTCAATTATAGATAACTTTATTTCATACCTAAAATAATTATGATACCCCTTGATTGTTAAGTGAATAAGAAAAAGAAACAAGCATTTCTAAAGTAGACACATGCATTTTATACATGGTCTATTTCTTTTCAGATAAAGTGTAATTTTTATTACAAGGTGGTTAAAATTTGTGAAACAGTATTTTGCTCTACAGTAAATATTATTAAATATCTAAATATCTAAATGTTGAGTTATTTGCTTTAAATATTTTTAAAATTGGGGCGGGAGAGATAGTACAGCAGATAAGGTGCTTGCCTTATATGCTCCTAATCCCAGTTCAATCCCTGGCATCCCATGTTTTTTCTAGCACCATCAGGGGTGATTCCAGAGTGCAGAGCCAAGAGTAACCCCTTAGCATTGTTGGGTGTGACCGGAAAAACAAGTGTGTGTGTGTGTGTGTGTGTGACTAGGAAAATAGTTCTAAAGGCTGGCGCACAGGACTGCATTGTCACTGGAGCACCATGAAGGATAGCCCCTAAGCTCTGCCAGGTGTGGTTAAAACAAACAAAGATAGATTAAAACAAAAAAATATATAATTACATACATAATAAAATTGTTTATATTTTCAATTGTTTTTCATTCAGATGTCAGTTGTTAAATGTCATATTTTAGAGGCCACAAATGTGGCTCAGTGGCAAAGTGTATTCTGTGTGTGGGACCTGCCGGACTTTGACAGCACAAAAAGAAAACAGAAGAAAACCAAAAAAAATTAAGACAAGATACTTTATTCTGTTAAAATTTTTATATTTTGGGGCCTGAAGCAATTGCACAGCGGGTAGGGCGTTTGCCTTGCATGCAGCCAACCCAGGTTCAATTCTCAGCATCCCATATGGTCCCCTGAGCACCACCAGGAGTAATTCCTGAGTGCAGACCCAGGAGTATCCCCTGTGCATCGCTGGGTGCGACCCAAAAAGCAAAAATAAAATAAAATAAATAAATTATATTTTGGGAGTACCCAAGAGGTACTCAATAGGGCTTAACATCTAGGGTAGCCTTAGAGCCAGACCCAGTGATGCTCAGGAGGCCATGGGGTGCCAGTGATCTGACCGGCTCAGGTATACGCAAGGCTGTGCCCCATCGCTGTTCATCTCCGTAGCCTGAAATATTGGTGTTATATTAAGGTTCTTGGGCAGTTCTAATATCAGTATTCTACCAGCTTAATAGTTACAGTTTCAAAAAATGTTTCTATTCCTTTGAAAATATTCAAATCCTCACTTTTGCACAGAGAGGAGGGCATTTACCTCTGGTGGCTGACCCAGATTCGATCCCTGGCATCTCAGATCCCCTATTTCAAGTTTAGTTTATTATATAATTCTAGATAATGATAAGCTCAGTTAAGATAAGACCTAATGATAAGATCAAGATAGTTCATATGAAAAAAAAAAAATAGTTCATATGAAATTCAGACTAAATGGTAGTAATTTTAATCACCAGCAGAGGGCTCTGTTTGCATATATATTTGTAGTTAACTGTTGGGTTTTTCTGGGTTTTGTTATTATTTTTTTTAAATCAAAGTACTTTTTTTTTTTTTTACTGAATCACCATGGGATACGTTGCAAAGCTTTCATGATTGAGTTTCAGTCATGCGATGTTCCAATACCTATCCCTGCACCAGTGTACATTTCCCATCACCAATATCCCCCATATCCTTCCTGCCACTATTCCTAGAGCAGGCACTTTTCTTCTTTCCCTCTTCTTTCTCTCACTCGCTGTCTGTCTCTCTCTGCCTTTCTGTCTCTCTCTATCTCTATTTCTGCCTCTCTCTCTGTCTCTCTGTCTCTGTATTTCTCTCTCTCTTTTTCTGTCTCTGCCTCTCTCTCTCTCTCTCTCTCTCTCTCTCTCTCTCTCTCTCTCTCTCTTTGTTGGCTTATTTTGTTGTTGTTTTCCCCTGATTTTGTCAACCCAAAGGAGTTTCTTTCTAACAAATTAACCTCTGGACTCTTAACCCAAAAATGAATGTGTTCAAACAATTTAACATCAGTTTACTGATCTAGTTCTTCTTTTTTGCTACACCAAAATACTAAGGACCCTTAATAGGAATAATAAAATTATAAACTGATAGTTTAGTCCTTAAGACCACAAAAGTGTGGTTATAAGAAATGTGTATTTTCAACTTGTCAGATGATATTTTATTTTAATTATACTTTATTTCCAGGTGTATTTTTACACATTCTAGCAGATACACTTGGGAGTATTGGTGTAATCGCCTCTGCCATCATGATGCAAAATTTCGGTCTGATGATAGCAGATCCAATTTGTTCCATCCTGATAGCCATGCTCATAGTTATCAGGTAAGTATTAGTATGTTACTTTTAAGTATTAAAATGAGCGGCGACAAATTTGCTTTTTAAACTACAGTTCTAATTTACTGTGATGCTTAATTTTCCGTTGGACTATAGCAAATTCTTTCAAAGATTTAGTTTCTATTCTTAACTGTATTTGGAAAGACTTGTTTCTCTTTGGCCTTACAATTTACTTTTGGGGTTGCTATCCTTTTTATATGAATTTTTTAATGAATCTCTGTGAATTATAAAATTACAGGGTTATTCATGATTGATTTCCAGGCAGTTGATATTCCATCTCCTGTCCCTTCATCTGTGTCTACTTGCCTCCATCAATGTCCGTAGTTCCACTCCTGGTCCCTCAGTCTAGAGGTATTTTAGCTGTGCAGAAGTTTCATAAAAGTACTGAAGCTTTTGAATTTTTTTCTAGTTCATGAATTCTTGATGAAGAATTTGGCTCTTAATTCTTTAGTTCGTACCTATAAGAGTGGTTGGAGGTGGTTTGTGTATACCTTCTCACTGAATATTTGAATTAGACCTTATAGTTTATTTATTCTTAAAATATTTTATCCTCACATACATATTATTTTTATTTTTATCAGAATAAGGTGCTTTTATTTCATCTTCTTGAGTTACTTATAACACTTGATTCAACTTTTTTTTTTTAAATCTAGGAGTACTGCTATTTATTCAGCCACTGATTAGCTGATTGAATTGGACATGAACTGCACCTTACTTTTTTTTTCCATAGTTTTATTTATTTATTTTTTCTTCTTATATTTATTTATAGAATCACTGTGGGAAAAGATACTAAGCTTTCAGGTCTAAGTCTCGGTCATACAATGATCAAACACCTCTCCCTTCACCAGTACTCATTTTTCACCACCAAGAACCCCAATATACCCCCCTCCCACCCCTCCCAATGCCTGTGAGGCAGATGATTTTCACTTAACTCTTCTCTACATTGATTACATTCATTGTTTCGACAAAAGATGCACCATTATTGTTTAGAATTTCCCCCCTCCAACAATCAGAATTGCTGAAAAGACATTGTGAAATACTTTGTTTGCTATAACTGGTTATGAGAATCATATAATCTTGCGTGGCCACAAAAGCGGGCTCGCAGTTTTGGATTTTTTCAAAGAGCCAGATAATTGCGAGATTGGGTTCTGTCCATCTGGTGTTATGGCTCTGCGGAGAGACGCTCGTAAGGGGCAACTCGTGACCTCACTGCTCTCAACCACGTGCACATTACAACTCAGATTTCAACTTAACTGGTTCGTTCTTTCAGAGAGCATTTCTGGATTCTGTACTGCTCGGTGCTGGGTGAAATCTTCATATAGCGCCTGCTTCTCCTTTCATGGCCTTTCTTACCATCCTGAAATGGTCTCGCTCTTGAGTTCCATGCAGGCAAACTGTTGTTTTCATGGCTTCATGATATAAAGCCATCAGGCACCTATTTCTGCCAGGTGAAATAATGGTACATTTTAATTTGTATCCGAATAAATTCATGGTTTTTTTTCCCCCCTCAATCTCAGAGAATTACTTTCTTTACTTCCAAAAAGGTAATTCTTATGTTGTTCTATTCTTATTGTGTTGTTTCACAAAAATGTATAAACAAATACACAGAGAGAAGAGATCTTTATTACTGAAATGTAGCACATCATAAAGCTACACAAATAATTTTTTAAAATAAGAGCCACCTCCTGAGGTACAGGAGTTCTTCGGCCAATCCTAGTAGTGCCCAAAAGTTCTTACTTTTAAAATTAAACTTGGGACTGCCTTTGTACTCAGCATGACGACTATTACTTGCACTAACTCTTGACTAATTGTTTTTAACCAATATTTATTCAGTAGACTTCCTCTAGGGCAGTAAGAAGACAGGACATCCATTGTTATGATCCAACACAGTAGAAGGAAAGACAGCAATGAAGTTAGTAAATAGTGGTTTAATAAATAGCGATTCTTCAACAACATGTTGTTTTGGTTAGAGTGTTAGGATACAATGGCAGCGGCTGCATTATCACTTGAGATTGAGTGATGTGAAGAGAAAGAATTGAAATTGAAATCTGAATGTCACAAGGGAGCCAGGCAGAGAAGAAAGCTCTAACGTAAGCATCTTCTTGAAGATCGCAAAAACCATCTTCACACTGAAAGGGGCCCAGGATGACTGAAACACAGGAAGCAGAGGAAAAGTATACGGAGATGAAACCGGAGAAAGGAACTTAGGAAGGAGGAATCTAGCCTCTTAAACACTGCTGGCACTAATGGTTGGGAAAGACTAGACCTTCAGAGGTGTAATGAGAATGAAAGCCTGGTCTGAGCGGCCTCAGGAGAGCTGGGAAGGAAGTCAGTGAGACAGCATAGCCTGCTCCTTTTCTAGGCCCTTTGCTGTAAAGGAGTACAGTTGTGATTCACTTTAGAACCCCACTTGGAAGTTAGTGATCATGCCTTTATGGTGAAAACACTGCTGTCACAATTTTTTCCTATTCTTGTAAGCTATTTGGTTAAAGAAATGGCATTAAGTCCAGATTTGGATACTCTGTCTGGGAGATCCCACACTTTTGTACTCTGTACTCTGGGTGTGCAACTTTCTCCCTTTACCACCCAAGGGTAGCTTATACTCCGCCTTGGAATCACTGGCCTTTTGGCTTGGCTCATGGGTGTTAATTTCTGTTTACTTTATAGGACTTATTGTGTGTGTGTGTGTGTGTGTGTGTGTGTGTGTGTGTGTGTGTGTGTGTTTCTCTCTTCTTATTTTTCTTGGCTTTTTGAGTCATACATGGCAATGTTCAGGGGTTACTCCTGGCTCTGCACTCAGGAATCACTCCTGGTGGTTCTCAGGGGACCATATGGGATGCTGGGAATCAAGCCCAGGTTGGCCATGTGCAAGGCAAACTCCCTACCTGCTATGCTATCGCTCCAGCTCTGTTTCTCTCTTCTCTCCTTCCCTCTCTAGTCTCTTCCTTTCCCCCTCTTTTACTTCTCTTCCCTCTTTCTATCACACTTCTTCCCTCACGTCCTGAATAAAGTTATTTGCTTAAAATGAAATTTTTTCTGATTTCTAAAGCTGATTTTAGGAAACAGATTAAAAACTTTTGAATGTTCAACAAAATGAAGTATATAAATGTAATGTTCTTTACTTTTAATTTTTTGTTTGTATTTGAAGTTCACCAAGAACAAGACAAATAGTGGCACTTTTAATATATTCTCTGGTCTAAATGTTCTGAATATTTCATGAACATGCCATGAAAGTACTTATCTGTTCCTTCTAGACTGCCCAGCTCTCTATTGTCACTTCCACAGTTAAAAGTGATTTCTAAGGGGAAAAAAAATAGTCTTTCTCAAAAATTTCTAACACTTGAAAGGGTGATATAAATGTCTGGGTAAAACTGGACTGTGCTGTGATTGAGTATAACAGTGTAACAGTGATTATATAAATTTTTATCTCCTGAAATCATACTCTTTATTAGAGCTTCCAGAGTATTTAGCCCTTTTTTCTCTCCATTAGTAAATTGAAATGGAATGGAAAGTGAATTCATGAATTACCGTGCTGAAATGTGAACAATTAGTTTAATTCACACTGTGATTTAAAAGTGATGCCATTTACATAGATTTGTAGCTTGATTTTTTTTTTCAACTCAACTGAAAGAGGTAACTAAGCACAATGGGAAGAATCTGTAAACAGGATGCAGAAATTAGTTTTGTTACTGGTGTGGTATTTCTGAGACTTTGCTAGATTTTTTTAAAATAATTTTTCTGAAACTCACAGATTTATATCTTGTGATACATTGTGTTTTTTGGCCATAATAATGTGTAAGTACAAAGAAAAGCCATGGAAACAAATGACCTTTTTCAAATAATAAACTTGACAAAGACTTTCAAAAATATATTTGTTTATTATTAGATTGAAAATATAGCACAACTCTTACAAGCAAATTAAAGTACAAGTTTCATGTGACAAGTGGCGGTCATAATTAGAGATTAGAGGTATGAAATGGGAAGAATGTGCATTAATGAAATAAAATAATAAGCTTAAAATACTAAATCATAGGTAACCATTGTTCATAAAAACAAGATTTGGACCAAATGCTGATTTTGAAAAATCTTGTTGATTCCCACATGGAACAGATAATTATTTGTGTCCCAAAGTCACCTATTTTAAATTTTTATTTAAATTTTCCAAACATGCAAGGAGCTACTATCTTGAAGTAATTGTACATTTTGTGGAGAAATTATGGAGATATTTTTAAAAAATGGTTTGGGTGTTGCCTAACTATTTCCTTTGTGGTTTTTCTTTCAAGTGGTTATAATTTATGAACTCTACTTGTAGGTATCAGATAGTGTTTGGTGCTTGTATATAGCTATATAGTAAAGTTTAATATATAGGACCACTATTATTTTAAAATCACATAAAAGCATCATAGTAAGAACATTCATAATGATAGTTAGCCTAGCAACCTTTATCAACCAGGCAGAGAATGTCTTAATGCCCTAAGACATCCACTTGAATATCAATTTAAACTTCTCATTTGTGCAGTTAGAAAAGTGCTATTAAAAGATGAAGAGATAGTGCAGTGGATAGGGCACTTGCCTTGCATGTGACCAATCTAGATTTGATCCCTGGCTCCCCATTTGGTCCCCTGAGCCCTTCCAGGAGTCATCCCTGAGCACAGAATCAGGAGTAAGCCCTGAGCACTGCCAGATGTGGTCCGAAAACCAAACCAAGCAAGTTAAATTTCTATTACTGTGCTATTCTTGGTGACCATTAGAAATTGTCACTGAAATCATTCTATAAATTTGATGATTCATATGAAGAACCCAAGTAATAAAAGTTGGCAGATAGTCTTAGAAATGCTAGAACAGAGTAAGCATGGGAGTGCTGAAAGAAATTTTGAATTTGAGAACCTAATTATGTGAAGCCCAGGGAGATAAGCCAATGGCTGGAGCTCATGTTCTGCATGCAGATTTGATCCCTGCGGGGGCCACACAAGGTCTTCTAAATACTGCCAGGAGTGACCTTTAGCACTGAGTCAGGAATAACTTCTGACTACCAAAAGTATGACCAAAAAACCATGATCTCTCCACCCACCAAGACCTAATTATGCAAGAATTATTAATACATATTATAATAGTATGTAGTAATAATAAAAATATTATGAATAATCACTATTATTTAGTGACCAGATAGATCTTACAAGCTAGGCACAGCCTTTGCATGCTGGAGATTCAGTCCCCTGTACCACCTGGTTCTCAGGCACTCCCAGGGACAACCACCCTGCCCCCAGCGTGAGCTGGGAGTAGCTCTGCTGCTCTTCTGGCAATTCTGGATGCAGCCCAAAAACAGGGGGTGAAAAAGTGACCAAACATTCAGTAGTTTTCTGAACTCACCTCTTGGACACTTACTAAAGTTTTGAGAATATACTATTAGGTACTTGTATCACTTCTCAAATCTCCCAATAAAGAGCCCATAAATTGTAGCACTGTAGCACTGTCGTCCCGTTGTTCATCAATTTGCTTGAGGGGGCGCCAGTAACGTCTCCATTGTGAGACTTGTTGCTGTTTTTGGCATATCAATACACCATGGGGAGCTTGCCAGGCTCTACCATGCGGGCAGGATACTCTTGGTAGCTTGCCAGGCTCTCCGAGAGGGACGGAGGAATCAAACCCAGGTTGGCCGCATGCAAGGCAAATGCCCTACCCGCTGTGCCATCACTCCAGCCCAGCCCTTAAGCATATTTTAAAATTCCTAAATTAAGTAAATCAACTCTTTACTTCCTTCTCTCTCCGTTATTACATATTACACACATACTATGCACATCACACACACATGCACACACACGTGCCTTTATTTGTCTAAGTCTTTTGTCTTCTTTTTCAAATTTGCTTTCCCCAAATATTTTGTCTCTTTTTCGTTTACCACAGTAATATTTTTGCTATGTGAGTTGTTTTTCTTTTGTCAAATAATTGAAGAGTAGCTTTAAAATGGGAGGGGGCAGCCGAGAACTGTTGCTTGGAAGTTGTAGCCTGTTGTCTTAGCCTGATCAGTTTTAGGAGTGAGTGAGTCCCTATGGAAGGAGAGTGTCTCTTGTCATGTTATTGTACCACTGCTTATTCACAATATCTGTTGGAATGTTGTTGAGTCTCTCTAGAGATTTTTGTGTTCTTATTGATACATTCCATAATTGCAGGATGTATTCTATATTCCAAATGTTTACTCAAGTTTGAAAACTATCCTTAATTACAATGATTTCAAATTGCTAACACATTTTGTTTTTGTAAAGTTTGAGGGATTTTTATATTCTGGTTTATCTCTCAGCATGTAGATTTATCTCTCAGCATATACATAGTTTACACATATTTTCTCCCATCCTCTGGGTTATTTTGATTATCCCAATTTGTGTACCATGATCACAAGTCAGACCGTAAGTTAGCTGGATCTTGTGCTCAGGGTATCATAAGGCTCTAGTCAGGGTGTTGGCAGGGACCTTGGTGGGTCTCAGTTTCAGGGTTATCATCCAGGTTTATAAATTATAAATTCTTATAATTTATTTTCTTATAGCTGTATAATCCATAGTGCTTAGCTTTCTTACGACGACAGGAGAGCATCTGACTTGAAGGATGACTCCTGAGCTTCCTTTCACCCAAGTCAGGCCCACACAAGACAATCATCCTTTTGATTCAAGATACATTGATTTGGTAGAGCCAGAGAGACAATGCGGGGTGGTGGTGGGGGGTGGCTTCTGCCTTGCATCCTGCTAACCTTGGTTTGAATCCCCAGTACCTCAGATGTTCCCCCCAAGACTGCCAGAGGTCACATTTGAGCACAGAGTCAGGAGTAGCCCGTGAGAACTGCTAGGTGTGACCCCAGACCACACTGTCTCCAAGTATGCTGGCTTGGGACCCTAATTACATCTGAAATTCCCTTCATTTTACTATATTCTGTTGTGTGATGCAAGTCACAGTTTCTGACCTACTTACTGCAGTGTACAGAAAAACTATATAAATGTGTGATTCTTGGGACCAGCTTGTAGTCTGTTTACCATATTTTTATCTCTCTGTATTATAAATCTGTAACTCAGTGCGTAAGGAAGAGGCTCTCTCTCTCTCTCTCTCTCTCTCTCTCTCTCTCTCTCTCTCTCTCTCTCTCTCTTTCTCCCTCCTCCCCACCTCCTTTTGGGTATTATGCTTTGCAGTACAGACACTGAAGATTATCGTGTATATCCCTTTACCTACTTTCAGCACTCAGTTCTTGTCCAGTTATTTTCTGTGCTCTCTTGTTAGAGTCTGTCCCCTGCCCGCCATAACACTTCCCCTCTCCAAACACACTCAGATGGTTTTTGGAGGAAACCTACAGCTGCCATCTTTTCCATCACTGTATCACTGTTACCCTGTTGTTCATCGATTTGCTCGAGTGGGTACCAGTAATGTATCCATTCGTCCTAGCCCTGAGATTTTAGCAGCCTCTCTTTACTTGTCCTTCCCAACAGTGCTGTATTGGAGGCTCTTTCAGGATCAGGGTAATGAAACCCATCATTGTTACTCTTTTGGGCATATTGACTACATCATGGGGAGCTTGGCAGGCTCTGCCATGTGGGCAGGATACCCTCAATACCTTGCTGGGTTCTCCAAGACGAGAGCTAAACTATAAGAGGTTGCATGGCCGCTGATGCGGCTGTGCTCTTCTGGGACCTTTATTTTATAGTCTCTGGATCTTGGCCGTTGATGGGATTACATGGTGCTGGGTGCAGTTTGTGGGTGTGACTGCCAAGCTATTGGAAAATGGTGGATCTGGGTGGAGGAGGCTGGGTACCGATCTGAGCAAACTGGGAGATCTCAGCCCCAGAACCCAGGCACCTGGGTTCCTCTGCCGGTTCCTTCATGCGTGAGGCTCGTCTGAGCGTGTGGAGAGTGGTCTTGAGCCTGGCTGTGGCTGGGTTCCGGAGGTCTTCGGCTGCTGGGGCTCTGCTCAGGGCAGGGAGAGAAACTCAACCCGCCCCCCTCCATGAGGCCCTGGTGAGGACAGCCAAGCACAGGGGCAGGAAACCCTATATTTTCCATAGTAAGAGAAAAAAAAGTTTAACATATTTCAAACTGACTTTTAGGAAGGTTGCAGGAAAGATTTGTGTTTCTTTTTAAAGTGTCCAAGCCCTGAGTGGGGTTGGGCTTCCCTGAGAATGGACATTAATGAATACGTTAGAGCTTGCAGTGCTGCAGACAGACACTGGGTGGAGCCTTGGCACCGTAGCTGACTCCATACAGCTCCCAAAGCCAGGATTATTACAGTCGGACACCAGGGGGCCCTTCTTGAATCCAGCGAAGCTCTTCATAAGGCACAACCCGAGTAGCCATTAAAAACTTGAAAGGACGCCAGAATCTCTACTTAGACTGTGTGGAGAAAGCCCCTCTGTGCAAAACCAGACCACAAAGTGTGGACAGTTGATTGATTTTTCAGATGTCAAAATCTCAAAGCAACAATTAAGACATAGAAAGAAATAGCCAACCTTAGTACACATAAAGGAATCAAAATTTGATTTCTAGAAATTGAACCTAAAAGACAGATGTGCCAGATAAAGAATTCAAGATTACTATCATATGAATGCTTGATTAATTTTTTGGAAAAGACACAAATTGAACAAAGGATGGTGCTCAGAACTAAAGTACATGTCTCACGTGTCTAAGACCCTGAATTCAGTCCCCGGCATTCATTTTGCAAGGGGGGAAAAAAGAGAAAAATTTATAAAAAAATTTATGAAAAAGCACAAATCCAGAACTGAATGAAATCAAGCAATCCAAGAACAAAATAGAAAATCAACAAAGACATAGAAACCACGAAGAGGAGCCAAATAGAAATCCTGGAAATGAATAGTACAGTGATTGAATTGGAAATTTTACTGCAGGGACTGAACAGCCAACTTCATCAGGCAGAAGGGCAAACCCAAGCACTGTTATCTTTATGGGGTAACACCAGAGGCATTCCCACCAAAGCAGGAACTAGAGAAAGATTCTCCTTGCTGCCCCTATTTCATTAGTCCATAGTGTTAGGAAAGAGAAGTATTTGAGGCTTAAAACTTTAGGTCTTGGGGGCTGGAGACATAGTACAGGGGTGAAAATCACTCGCGTTGTATGCAGCTGACCTTGCATGCAGGGAGGGACTAATGAATCAGAATAGAGTCCGAAAGCAAACCTTTTGTGTATAACCAAATGTTTTATGATAGCAGTGTCAAAATTACATAGTAAAGAAAGGTAGTTTCTTTAAAAAATGGTTTTGGGTCAGGAAAAAATTGCATAAGGGGAAGACATTTGCCTTGCAAATACCTAACATTACTAGGCTCAATCCCTGGCACCATTGTGATCCCTTAAGCACTTCCGGAATGATCCCTGAGCACAGAGCCATAAGTAAGCCTGTGCATAGCCAGATGGAGCACACAAACAAACAAACAAAAAATGGTTTGGGGAAACTAGATATCCCCATGTAGCACTGTAGCACTGTCTTCCCGTTGTTCATCAGTTTGCTCAAGCGGGCACCAGTAATGTCTCCATTGTGAGACTTGTTACTGTTTTTGGCATATCGAATACACCATGGGGAGCTTGCTAGGCTCTGCCATGCGGGCGGGATACTCTCGGTAGCTTGTTGGGCTTTCCAAGAGAGGCGGAGGATTCGAACCCAGGTCAACTGCGTACAAGGCAAAGGTCCTACCCTCTGTGCTATCGCTCCAGCCATCCCCATGTAGAAGAATAAAATTACGTTCTTACCTTACACTCCATACAAAAATTAGGTCAAAATGGATCAAAGTACAAAATTTGTGTGCTGGTCCTTGGGTTCAGACTTTGGTACCACGTGGTTTCCTCCTGAGCACTGCCAGGAGGGACCCACCAGCTCTGAGACAAAGTGTCTCTTGAGCACTGTGGAGTGTGACCGCATTCCCTCCACCCTCCACTGCGGGGTGTGACTGCATTCCCTTGGCCCTCCAGCAGATCTAAATGTTGTCAAACTATTAAAAATCTAGATAGAAACTTAAGATGAGCTCTAGGATGTTGGACTTAGGAATGACTTCTTTTATGTGAATCCCTAAAACAAAAAAAGTAAACAAAATCAAAAGTAAATACATCGGGGTTTACAAAACAGGAAACAAAATCAAAAGTAGATACATCGGGGTTTATAAAACATAACTGCACATTTCTGCATGGAATCCAGGAGGTGGGTCAATAATTGGCTTTGCATGTAGGTGACTCTGAGCTCAAGTCCTAGCACTATCCATCTCTAACCTACCCCAGCTGCCCCCAAAAAAGCAAAAATAGAATTGTATATAAAAAACACTCAGCAGCTTGAATTGGAACAGATAATTGCAAACTGTAAGCCAGTCAGGTTTTAATATTCAGAATATATAAGGAAACTATTAGAACTTAATAAAAAACAAATAATACGACATAAAAATAGGCAAAGGACTTGACTATAGATATTTCTCTAATGAAGGTACATAGTTGACCTGTAAGCACATGAAAGGATACTTGATTATCACCAATCAATAATCAATAGGGAAATTCAAATCAAGATGGTAAGATAACCTTATACCCTATGAGATGGTCAGTTTCAAGAGTAGGTGTTGGTAAGGATGCACAGAATAAGGAACCCTGTTCATTGTTGGTAGGAGTGCCAATGATGCAGCACTACAGAGGATAATATGAAGAGTCCTCAGAAAATTAAGAATAGTTCCTGTGCAAATTAGCAAATTTGGGTAAACAGTCATTTGTTATATTATGAGAAATGAGTCCATAAGATGTCTTGCTGAGCGAGCATCATAGAGTATTCTTGCTCAAACACTTAGGGTTTAGTCCCACACTTCTTTTTGTTTTGGTTTTTTGGTTTGGGGGCCATACCCAGCTCTACTCGGGACTTATTCTTGACTCTGCACTCTGGAATCACTCCTGGCAGGCTCAGGGGACCATATGGGGTGTCAGGCACAAACCCAGGTTGACTGTGTGCAAGACAAGCACCCTACTTGCTGTACTGTTTCTCTGGTCACTAGCTCCACACTTCTTCAACTCTGGGTTGTAATTTCCTGTGGGGTCATATAGCAGCGTTGGATTGTGAGGATTTTGCAATAGTGAAAGATTTCTGAAACAGCAGTGACCTAGTGTTAATTCAAAATCAGTTGCATAATCAAGGTATTTGTGAAAGTGCTCACCACTGTTGCATCACATGTTTGAAGTAGCGGCCGTAGGTAGAGCTGAAGAAGCTCAACTACAGCCTCCTCCATACCTGCCTGCTCCTCACCTGCACAGTAGGAGCTATGCTGCTATGGATGCACTTGATTGACCCATCCTGGGTAGCAGATGGCTGACTATGTAACAAAGAACTTAGAGAGCATCTCAAAGAGATTTTCTTACCCATTCATTGTAGGTTTGGTTTTGGTTTGTGTACTGCACCCAGAGATACTCCGGGGTATTTCTGGCTTAGTGCTGGGATTGGGGGTAGTCACTGCCAGAGGTGCCAGGAGAACCGTGTGGTGCTGGGGATTGAACCTGGCCCCCCTGCATGCAATGTGTGTGTGTGTGTGTGTGTGTGTGTGTGTGTGCGCGCGCGCGCACGCTCCTGCCCTTTGAGAACTCCCTGGCCTATTGTAACATTTTTACAGTAGCCATGAAATGAAAGGAACTGAGATGGCCATCAATGGATGTGTGGCACATACAGTGGGACATTTTACACTCCAAAGTTCTGCCAGGTGAACTTTGACAACGTTATGTTAAGTAAAATAAACCACCAATAAAGAAACAATTACTGTACGAGACCACTCATGATATATAGAAAATAGAACTATAGGAAAGAAAACTACAGAGGTGATTCCCAAGGTCTGAGATCTTGTGGGAGAGAAATGCATGTTTAATAGCTATAGAATTTTAGTGTTGTAGCATAAAAACATTTTAGAGGTTTATCACGCAGCCGTGGTACTTGTCACTACTACAGTAGACTCTTAAGTATGTTTTAGATAGAAAATCATCTTCTCCTTCTCCTCCTCCTTCTCCTTCTTCTCCTCCTTCTTTTTCTTTTTCCTCTTCCTCTTCCTCCTCCTCTTCCTTCTTCTTCCTCTTCCTCCTCCTCTTCTTCCTTCTTCTTCCTTCTTCCTTCTTCCTTCTTCTTCCTCCTTTTCCTCCTCTTCCTCCTCCTCCCTAGTAGAAACAACTTAAAAGAGGCTTGGGTGTGGTTGGGAAACAGGGAACAGTGGACAGTGGTGGAGGGACGGTCACATTGGTGGTGGGATTGGTGTTGGAACATTGAATGCCTGAAGCAACTGTATTTTGAACAAATTTGTAAACCATGGTGTTTAAATAAAGTGAAAAAAGAAAAGAACTTGAAAGAGCTCTGTATGGTAGTAGGGTGATAAAATTTTTAACATACATTATTTTAAAATAGCATTTAATTTGTATCATGATGTATACACATAGAGCATAATAGCACTCCAGTTTCATATAAGGACATATATAATGTACATATTTTCTCATACCTTCAGGAAAAACAGCACCGAGGGTCCCAGAGATGTGGCTCTAGCATAGAGCCCCTGTTTGCAGTGTGAGTCTGCAGGCTCCCCCCGCCTCCCTCCCTGTCCCCGGCACTTCCTCCAATTCCCCTGTAAGATCTTGGCAGCTGTGCTGTTAATATCCACGGTCTCTCCAAGTGTGTGCTCTCCAGTGCACTGCAACCAAGTGTTCAAGCACTGTAGCCAACCATGAGTCCCTGGGACATTGCAGTAACAAAGGAAAGGGAAGAGGAAGAAAAAGAGCAACACCAGAAGAATAAGTCCAAAACGAAATCTAATAAGCAGCATTATCTCTAGGCAGAGAGAAATTAGTAAAATGAGACAGTAAGACTTTAAATGATAAAGAACCAAAAACTTTGAGACATTTGTTCATATAACTTACAGTATATTGTTGTAATAGCTCTACTTTATTAATAATATTGTTACTATCTTACTGTGTTTGCCATATATAATATATAGACACTATATGTTTAATCAGTACATATTTTATGTGTATATTTATATTTGATTATTCAGATGACCAAACTTAATTTCTCGCACACATTTGACCATTATTCACAATTCCTGCCTCACTGCTTCCCAAACTCTTAATTTCTTGAGTGTTTGGAATTGAAAGGTGACTCTTGTTATATAAATGAAGTGAAAAGGGGGTCTGGTTGCTAGGGGAACAAGCCTTGTGATTAGAAAACTAGAACTTTAATTCCACTGTGACTAACTTAGGTGAGGAGGACTCCAGATTAAATGCCATTGAATTCCACTGAGGATCAGCCCTGGTGAAACTAGGTGTTGAGGATTTGCTTCTGGTCAACCTTATGCTCAATTAACTCTAAAATGGGATGACACACCTTCTTGTTATTACTATACATATTGAAGATCAGTTCCTTCTGAAGCCAGAATTCTCCAGTAGGCAAAGATATTTTGACCACTAGTAAAGCTCATGAGGTTAGCAAGATCGTTAGAAGAAATTTTGCAGAATCAATATTAAGAACATTTCTATGTTGCAAGTTGTAGGTTCAGGTTCAAGTTCCACTATTCAACTGTGTTGGTCAAGTTACCCTCTTTGCCTTGATCTTGCATTTTTAAGGGATGATAGTAGCACTATAGCACTGTAGCACTGTCCTCCCATTATTTATCGATTTGCTTGAACGGGCACCAGTAATGTCTCCATCATGAGACTTGTTGTTACTGTTTTTGGCATACCGAATATGCCACGGGGAGCTTGCCAGGCTCTGCCATGTGGGCGGAATAGTCTTGATAGCTTGCTGGGCTCTCCAAGAGGTATAGAAGAATCGAACCCGGGTTGGCCACGTGCAAGGCAAATGCCCTACCTGCTGTGCTGTCACTCTAGCCCGTATTATAAGCAATAAATATTATGTGTTAATACTATTATATATATGGGTTGGGATGGTAGTAATACTTCGTAAATTTTTCATGTATCCATCCATTGGGCAGAGTAATATAAAGTATAAAATGGGTATGCCACATAGGAAGCCTTGTTTAAATGTTAATATTTTGTTTATCATCCTTTTAAATAGATGTTGTTGAGAAGTAGACATCATCCATTTAAATGATGTCTCATGATATCAACATGATCTCTTACCATATTAATTGACTCTCATTCACTCATTATCTACTGAAGGAAAAGGAGAGGGAAAGAACAAAAGATCTATAGTTTATTGATATCCATTGTCAATGGACCAATTCTTTGACACTTGGAAAGGTGCATCTTAGATTTGGATGGGTTGACCCTAATCCAACGCCTAGATAGATTCTACATGGGTATTTAAGAGGGCAAGGATGTCACTATCCTTTCAATGATGCCCTTTTCTACTTCTCCCTTTCTGCCCTTTTTGGGTTTTGGATTTCTAAGAAATATACATAGCCATCAAATGGCAAAGTTCTGCTACTAAACTGTGGGGAAATGGTAAGGTTTAAACATGTTACATTTTTAAAAAATGGTCTGGTCATGTGTTCAGTGGTAGAGCAGCTACCTCATGTTCAGCCCCTGACCTGGTTCACATTGAGTACCTTCCGCAGTACCAGGGTTCAGATCCCTGGTACCACAAGTCCACGGTCCTGTACACCACAGCCCAGCGTATGACCACGGACATCACAATAGTAGCATCACAGATAGGAGATACAAATCAGCACTGTAGGGGCTAGAGTGATAGTACAGCCTTGCCTGCAACATACCTGGGTTCCATCTCTAATGCCACACATGATCCCTGAGTGAAGAGGCAGGAGTAAGCCCTGAACATCACTGGGTGTGCCAAAACAGACAAAGAAATAAAAAGAGAAATAAATAAATAGAAAGCAGTGACTATGGGAAATGGAGAAATAGGAGAGTAGACTTGGGTTTAATCCCTGGCACCACACATGGTCCCCTGAGCACAGGCCAAAGTCTGAATATAATCAGGTATGGCTCCCAAAAGATCAAATATGGGTAACTATATATCTGTATCTGTACACTTACACACACACACACACACACACACACACACACACACATGTGCGCACACCACTGCTGTATGGAAGAAAGGTCGAACTCTTTCAGAGTTAAGACTTAAGCCTGGCAAGCAGGGGAGGTGGGGTAAGGGGCGAAGATGCCAATAGAAAAATCTGATTAGTTGCTTCCCTAGGCCCCCATGTAAATTCAAGTTATATATCATTATGACAGGTGGGCTCTACTCAATGGGAGTAAAATTGACATTATATCAGCATTATAAAGTAACAAAGCATTTGTTTGTGAGGGTATATGGTAATTCATAACATCCTAGCTGAACAAGCAAATGCATATTTGGAAGGCAGAAGATCAATATCTGAATATCTGAGTCAGGAACTGTCCTACGTGCGAAGAAATCAAACTAAAAGACAAAAACACATACCACTTCTGTTTTTGTGTGCTCTTTTAGCGTTACTCTTCACTGCTGCTCCAGTCTGCTGGTCCTTCATACTGCCATAGTTAGGCACAGGAAATTTGCATGGAACTTCATAGGCAGCAAAAGATTTTCATGTTATGTTGCTTTATTTGAACGTCATCTTCATTTTTCCTTGTGGCTAATGCAGAAATCATTGCATATATGCCTTACCTATGCCTGATTTTTCTAGGTTTCTTTTATAAGTATCATGTACATTGGATCAATTGGTTATAATTTTTTTTTTTTTGGTTTGGGGGCCACACCTTGAGGAGCTCAGGGCAAGTTCTGGCTCTCTGCTCAGGGGTGATCCCTGGATTCCACAGGGGGTTGGGGAGAGGTTGGGGGGGGGAGGGCACGTATAGTACTGGGATGCAAGCACCTTTCTTCATGTTCTATCTCTCTGGCCATAAATCTATAATTTTTTTCAGGGGGTAGGGATGCAGTTTGAGTCATACCTGGTGGTTCAGGGCTTTCAACTTCTAGTCCTGTACTCTGGGATCACTCCTGGTGGGCTTGGGGGACCATATTGTGTGCCTGGGATAGATGGGTCAGGCTTGTGCAAAGCACACACCTGGCCTGCTGTGCTGTCTCTACCCTCTCCTGTTTTTTTACTTGAATAATATAGGAAGGGAATGGTCGTGTTCCTAGTAGCCTTGTTGTACCTGAATGAATCAGTACTTTGGTCTCATTCCTCTTTGTTTTTTTCTTGCCCTGAGCTTTTTGTTCTGAGCTGAGCTTGTGATCTCTGGAGTTGCCTAGAGGAAAATTAATCCCCGAAGTTACCTAAATTGATGAGAAATTTAATTTTGATAATTTTAATATATGCCTCACTCTCTCCTGAATTTTCTAAACAAAGTCCTGTTTCTTCTAAAGATTATTTGAAACAGATTTCCTTAAACAGATTTTCTCTTCCGCTTTTGTTGATCTTCGCGTGGCTGCTCTTCTCTTTCAAACACAAGGTTGTAGGGATGTTCCTCCAGGTCACTTGATCTTTTCAGTACAAATATTGCCATATGTTAAATGAATAAAAGAGAATTCTTGCCCATTCTTCTCTGAAAACAACCTATATTTCAGTACAGCTTTATGTTGCGTTACTTCATTGATTCCATCTTCTCTCCCCTTTTCTCTGCCTATTGGCAGGATATTAGTGTGAATTTGCATTCTCTTCCCATCTCCAGCTGTACTTTTGTTCCTTATGGATTTATAATAGGCCATCTAACAGTGTTTCTTATCTTGCTGGTATAATTATAGTTTCTTATTCAGGAGAATGAAGTCAAGATCTTTTATTAAGATAATGAACTTCATGCCAAGAATTGGCACTGCTGATTACTTCTGCCTAAGTATAATTCTTTCTCACCTACATTTAAATAGAGGATTGGGTGCTTTTGCGTCAGATTTCTAGAAATTCTATTAGGGGAATGACTAAATTGAGGAATAGTTACTTAATTACTCCTAGGAAGGGCTGGAAGTCATGCCAAACAAGGACTATCCTGTATTATAATGTTCTTTCACTAGTGTTTGAAATTTGGAAATAGACTGTACATTCAGCATACTTGTCAGTTTTATTGCTTATTATATTCCAAATACAGTGCTGGGCTCTGGGAATGAAAAGATTATGACATTATCTCCAGCTCTGAAGGACTTAGTCGTGATAAAGCACTGGAGTATAGCCTTGGTATTATGTGTCTAAATATGCCTGTCACCAGGCAAAAAAAAAAAACCCGAAATTGTTTTAAGCTCTTTTGCAGAGGTTTTTTTTTTTCTCCTGTAAAATCGCCTGCAGGGCAGAGCCTGGCAAGCTACCTGTGACGTATTCGATATGCCAAACACAGTAACAATTCTCATGATGGAGACGTTACTGGGCCCGCTCGAGCAAATCGATGAACAACAGGAGGACCGTGACTGTGACCGTGTAAAATGCATGCATGCACACGAGGGGTGTGTGTGTGTGTGTGTGTGTGTGAAAGAGAGAGAGAGAGAGAGAGAGTGAGAGAGAGAGAGAGAGAGAGAGAGAGAGAGAGAGAGATTGAATTATTTTTTAGTGTCTTGCCTGCATCTGATATTCTATGATTGCAGAATGAATGGACACATTTTTTAAAGGTTATTTAAGGTTACTCCTTAGAATTAGATTAGAAAAAAAGTGGGAAAGCAATTTTTAAAGCTATTAAGTGTTGTCTAAACAAGACATTACTAATTATTTACAATTTGACATTGTTTACTAATACTTTTGGTCCGAAGACCAGATGCATTAGGTGTTATAACCAAGTTCCAGAAGTTTAAGGAAAAGACTTTTTTCTAATGACTCTAAGCTCAAAGTTCTAGGGAGATTTTAAACCGTCTTTATAAAATCCATTTGAGTGAATCTATTTAAACCATAGATTTAGAGATTCAGTATAAGGTAAACCACAATACAGGTTTTTTTGTGTGGGGGGGGGGGGGAGCGGGGAGTGTGGGCTGGTGGATATACACCTGGAGATACTCAAGAGCTACTCCTGGCTTGCTGCTAAAGGTTTCCTCCTGGCAGTGCTTGGAGATTATTAGGAGGCTTGGATGGAACCCAAGTATCCTGCATGCAAGACATGCACTCAACTCTTGGAGCTATCTCTCCCACCCCAATAGCTTTGGTTAATTAATAGATCATTGTTGTCATTGTTCACCATTGTATTTATGCAAATTAAGCTCTATGTTCAGGCTGGAGCGATAGCACAGTGGTAGGGTGTTTGCCTTGCACGCAGCCAACATGACTGACCTGAGTTTGATTCCTCCGCCCCTCTCGGAGAGCCCGGCAAGCTACCGAGAGGATCTCGCCTGCACGGCAGAGCCTGGCAAGCTACCCGTGATGTATTTGATATGCCAAAACACAGTAACAACAAGTCTCATGATAGAGATGTTACTGGACCCGCTCGAGCAAATCAGTGAACAACGGGAGGACCGTGACCGGACCATGACTGGAAGCTCTATGTTCATAACTCACCACAGAGTCACCATGCCTAAATGTGAAATGCATTGCAATTTTGAATCCCCCTTTTTTTTTGACTTTTGTGTCACTAAATGTTTTTAAGAATCTGACATATTCCAGACCTTCATATTTATGGGTTCTTTGAAAAGTATAACTTTATCTGTATTTGTAGGTTATAAGAACCCCTGATGATGTACATGAGGATTTAGCTCATAAGCCAATTCAAAATATTTAATCAGTAACTGTGATTTAATTACTATTAGATGTTTATTCTTTGGTCTAACTAATAGCTTTAGCTCTCTGGAACTTTTTATTCTGTATTATGATTTCACTCTTAAGGTTGTTTGGTAATCATTTTAATAATATATACCCTTTTTCTGTCTTTGATTTGCTTATAATTACTGCAGATAATTTTATTTACTGTTGAAATGAACTTTAGTGAAAGGAACTCTCTAAAAGCTGCTTTTGAAGTAAGATTTGAATAATTTTCAATTGCAAAGTTACTAGGAATAAAGAAGAATAGCTAAGCTTATTTAATCTGTTAGCATTTAAGCTTTCGCATTAATTTTGTTTATAATTCTGTAGTTGTAAATTTGGTTTACCACCTTCAACTATTGAAGAATAAAACCATTTCCGTGTCTTACTGGTAAACTCATTCACCAGTGACTCATTTCTTTTTACATGTGCTAGGAAAATGGTGTTTCATTGTTAAAGCTAAAATTGAACTAGTTAACCAGAAGTGAGCCCTCTAATTGTTTCCAAATGCTTACTTTTGGGGTTTGGATGCAGCGTTAAGTCTTAGCTCAGTCAGGAATTTGCTAAGCTTGTCTTTTCCCCCCTATCCTTTCATTATGGCTAGATAGAGCAGTGGTAAAAATCTGCTTTATGATTCCCCATTACGATAGTTAATCAGGAAAACATGGACACAAACTCCTGAACTAAACACAATTTTAAATGGCAAAAATAGAGTCTCTCTAGATTTCTTTTACATTTATATGACCTTCAAATGGATCATGGAAATTAATCTTGGTTCTAAATTGCAAATTATTTGTGATTTACCAAGCACCTTCCCCCCTACCACAGCAATTTCAGGTCCTATGTAAGCTTTCAACAGCTGAAATGGTCATTTTTAGGTTACTATTGGAGAAAATTTAAATAGCGTAACCATATGCTTTGGTGAAATGCTAGCTGTTCTTGTAGGTAAATATTTTATTCAAATTCTGCCTAAGGGCCAGAGCAATAGTATAGCAGGCAGGGTGCTTGCCTTGCATGAGGCTGACCCTCGTTTAATCATGGCATCCCATATGGTCCTTGAGTACTGCCAGGATTCCTAAGTGCAGAGCCAGGAGTAGCTCTTCAGTATCATCACCAGATGTTGCCCAAAAACAAACAAATACGCAAAAAAAAAAAAAAGAGAGAGAGAGAGAAAGAAAAGGAAAATTCTCCCTAAGTTGACCACCATTTTAAATTGTATAACAAAATCAGTAAAAACCTTATTTGACTTTTACTAGGAAAAAAAATCTAAATTATATTTTCTTCTGTCCCTAAAATAGCTTTTATGTAGTTGTTTAAAAATAAATACTTCTGACAATGATTTTATTAAAATATTTATGTGCCTTGTGTTTCTTGAATTGAGTATTAAAGCAAGTATATTTATGGTTGGAGAGATTTAGCACAGTGGATAGGGTGCTGGCCTTGCATGCTGCTGACCCAGGTTCTATTCCCAGCATCTCCTATGGTCCCCTGAGTACTGCCAAGAATGATCCCTAAATATGGCAGGGCGTGACCCCCCCAAGAAAAACAAGCAAAACAAATAAACAAAAACCAAGTAAGTGCTTGTTTGTTTTCATAAGGATGGTAGCAGGAACTATCATGCTGTGGGAGAAAACATACATGGAATACATAAATAAAAATTTGAACAAAAGTTTGAATAAATTTATAGAGATTATCAAGAAGCTGATCTCTTCAAGATTTATTTTCGAGTAGGCTCAGTCATCTCTTAACTGTGTTTTAGCTCTTTTGGGGGAAAAGTAGACAGACCTAGATTTATTTGTTTTAATTATTCCTTACTGAGGTAAAGTTTAGCAAGATTTATAAGAGTATAATGTTGTTATGTTTCAGGTATACGGAGTTACCACTCCATATCCAGCATTAGAGCACCAGGAGCCTCTGCCTAGGCCTTTATAGTTTAAAATTAGTTCATAAATAGTTATTTCCCAAATATTGTTTAAGTAATAGCATGGTTTATATTGTATATCATAGATAACAGTGGTTTCTGTCTTATTTTGTGATTCCTCCTTTGTCCCACAGCACTTTGCATTATGTTTAATGGTCTATTTGATCACTTGATCACTTGACTTCCCGTTAATCGCTGATTTGATCAAGCAGGTGCCAGTAACGTCTCCATTTGTCCCTGTCACGTGCTAGTGTAGCCCAATGGCGTCTGTTCGCTCTAGGAACACGAAGAGCTTCAAACCGATCGTTCATGATCTTGATGAAGAAGTCTGACCATCTGGTAGGTGGGCGGCCACGCGGTCTTTTGGCATCCCGTGGAATCCAGTTGGTAACAGCACTAGTCCAGCGGTCGTCTCTAAATCTCATTACATGACCAGCCCATCTGATTTTTGATGCCTTGGCAAACGAGACAGCGTCCCTGATTCTTGATCGTCGATGGAGGTCAGAACTCTGGATTCTTTCTCTCATTTGAGTGAAACGTGATATTCCAAGCATAGCTCTTTCAACGGTCTATTTAAACATAAGATATGAGCAACTAATATAGCGGATTCTTTATCCAAAATTCACAGGAAAAAAAATGGATGCAGGTATGATCTAAGTTGTGTCTAATTCACAAGTGTCTTCTCACAAATGGTGGGCCCTTAATAGTAGTACTTGACTGATTTCCACTGACCTATCTGTAGGCTTTTGGGGGATTAGAGAGGGCAGTGGCACACCTAGGGGTACTCACAGCTTATTCCTAGATCTGTACTCAGGGATCACTTTTGATGGGGCTCAGGGACCATATGTGGTACAGGGATTTGAACCCGGGTTAGCCGCATGCATGCCATGCACCTTACTCACTTTCTGTACTATTGCTTAGGCCCTATTTTTCTTTTTTTTTTTTCCCTTTATTTTTTTTAAAGTTGTAGATTTACAATTTTTTGTGCTTTGGTTTCAATTATACAATGATCAGATACCCATCCCTCCACCAGTGCCCATTTTCCACCACCATGGATAATATCCCTCCCACCCCCATCCCCCCATCCCCCCTGTCTCTGTGGCAGGGCAATCCCCTGTGTTCTCTCTCTCCTTTTGGGTGTTGTGGTCTGCAAAAGAGGCATTGAGTGGCAAACATGTTCAGTCCATAGTCTACTTTCTACATGCATCTCCCCTCCTGGGAGGATCCTCCAAACATCCTTTATTTGGTGCTCCCTTCTCTATCTGAACAGCCCTTTCCTCTAGGATACCCGGCTGGCCTCTAAGTTATGGAGTAATCCTCCTGGTGCTGATCTCAGCTATTCTTGGGTATTAATCTCATACTTTGTTACTTTATATCCCCCAGATGAATGCAATCTTTCTATGTCTATCCCTTTCTTTCTGACTCATTTCGCTTAGCATGATACTTTCCATATTGTACCACTTGTATGTAAATTTCATGACTTCATCTTTTCTAAGAGCTACATAGTACTCCATTGTGTAGATGTACCAAAGTTTCTTTAACCAGTCATCTGTTCTTGGGCATTCAGGTTTCTTCCAGTTTCTGGCTATTGTAAAGAGTGCTGCAATGAACAAACAAGTGCAGATGTCACTTCGACTATACATTTTTGCCTCTCTGGGATATATTCCCAGGAGTGGTATTGCTGGGTCAAATGGGAGCTCAATTTCTAATTTTTTGAGAATCGTCCATACTGTTTTCCAGAAGGGCTGAACCAGTGGACATTCCCACCAACAGTGAAGGAGTGTCCCTTTCTCGCCACATCCACGCCAGCATCGGTTGCTTTTGTTCTTTTGAATGTGGAAGGCCCTATTTTTCAATACTAGGAATTCCTTTTAGTACTGTATATTCTTTCTTTCTTTTTTTTTTTTGATTTGTTTCTAGTATCTATGAACTTTTCAAATTGAATTTCAAGTCAAAAGATCTAATACTGTTGTTCTAGTTCCCAACCACTGCCTGTGCCCTTAAGAAGTGACTTTGGTGCTCTGGGTTTCCATTCCCATTTGTCTAGAGTTATGTTCCATCTGGTTCTAGAAGATCTAATGTCAAGTAGAACATTTGATATTGCTTAATACTTGCTTATTTATATTGATGCTTACTAAATTCATTTTCAGGACACTTAATTAGTGATAGCATAAATCAGCTTGGCAAGTAACTAACTATCTTGTCTCACTTGGAGCTGCTGTTTTTTTTTTTTATTATGTAAACATAACCTTTATTTTCTTTAATTTCCAAATACATTCTCTAGTAGTTGCTTGTTTTTCTACTTAATCAAAAAGATGAAATAAGTTGTTTGGATATTTAATCACTTCCTCATTTTGAAGGTAGAATACTGATGCTCTGTCACTATATAATGGGAGAAAATTAGAATTCAGGCATTATGATTTCAGGAGTTAATCTTGGTGTTACTCAGGGGACTCTGAGTGACTGGGAATCTAACTCAGAGCTCTCTCCTATTTGTCAAAGCATGGAGTCTATCGTTGTTAATTATCTGCACAGTCCTTATAAGCAGTTCATTTGGATAAAGATTGGATAGAAACGATCAAAATGCGTAGTTACATAGGAGTTACATAGAGGAAAAATTTCTGAAAAAAAATTTTCAGTCATTCGAGAGAATCTATATTTGTCCCTCATTTTCTAAAAGTACAACGAGGGAGCAGGAAAACATATAAGTTGTAAAATAAGTACATAAAAGCATGGTGTGACCTTTTTTACCTGATAAATAAGGAGGGGAAAATGTCATAATGGTTGGATTCTACCAGCGTATGTATCATATTTTTCTCTACCTTTTTTTTCAAAAAAAAAATAATGAATCCCAGGTATTCATGAGTTCAGTAGCATAAGAGTAGATAGAAACAGAGGATATGATTCCTTTGATTGATTGATTGATTGGTTGGTTGGCTTTTTTGGGCAACTCCTAGCAATGCTCACGGGTTATTTATGACTCTGTACTAAGGAATCATTCTTTTTTTTTTTTTTTTTTTTAGTGAAACCCATGAGATACAGTTGTAGACTTACAAACTTTTGTGCTTGGGTTTCAGTTGTACAATGACCGAGTACCCATCCCTCCACCAGTGCCCATTCTCCACCAACACTAATACCAGTATCCCTCCCACCCCCCCTCATTCCCCCATCCCACCCTGCCTCTGTGGCAGAGCACTCCCTTTTGTTCTCTCTCTCCTTTTGGGTGCTGTGGTTTGCAAAAGAAGCATTGAGTGGCAATCATGTTCGGTCTAGAGTCTACTTTCAGCATGCTTCTCCCATCCTGGGAGGATCCTCCCAACACCCTTTATTTGGTGCTCCCATCTCTATCTGAGCTGCCTTTACCCCTAGAGTGTGTGGCTGGCCTCCAAGCCATGGAGTAAACCTCCTGGTACTTATCTCAACTATTCTTGGGTGTTAGTCTCCTATTTTGTTACTTTATGTTCCCCAGATGAATGCAATCTTTCTATGTCTGTCCCTCTCTTTCTGACTCATTTCGCTTAGCATGATACTTTCCATGTAGTACCACTTGTATGTAAATTTCATGACTTCATCCTTTCTGGCAGCTGCATAGTACTCCATTGTGTAGATGTACCAAAGTTTCTTTAACCAGTCATCTGTTCTCGGGCACTCAGGTTTTTTCCATATTATAGCTATTGTAAACAGTGCTGCAATGAACAGACAAATGCAGATGTCGCTTCGACAATACTTTTTTGCCTCTCCGGGGTATATTCCCAGGAGTGGTATTGCTGGGTCAAATGGGAGCTCAATTTCTAGTTTTTTGAGGATCGTCCATACTGTTTTCCAAAAGGGCTGAACCAGTGGCATTCCCACCGGCAGTGAAGGAGGGTCCCTTTCTGGCCACATCCACGCCAACACCATTGCTTTTGTTCTTTTGGATGTGGGCCAGTCTCTGTGGTGTGAAATGGTATCTCATTGTTGTTTTGATCTGCATCTCCCTGATGATTAATGACATAGAGCATTTTCTCATGTGCCTTTAGCCATTTGGATTTCTTCTTTGAGGAAGTTTCTGTTCTTTTCGTCACCCCATTTTCTGATGTGGTTGGATATTTTCTTCTTGTGGAATTCAACCAATACTCTGTATATCCTTGATATCGACCCCTTGTTGGATGTGTATTCGGTGAATATATTTTCCCATTCTGTAGACTGTCTTTGCATTTTGGTCACTGTTTCTTTTGAGGTGCAGAAGCTTCTTAGTTTAAGATAGTCCCATTTGTCTATCTCTCTTTTCACTTGTTTAGCTAGTGGTGTGACATCTTTGAAGATACCATTAGCTTCAGTGTCATGGAGGGTTTTGCCGACTTTGTTTTCAGTGTACCTTATGGATTCCGATCTGATGTTGAGGTCTTTAATCCATTTTGATCTTACTTTTGTACATGGTGTTAGGCAGAGATCTGAGCCCAGTTTTTTGCATGTAGCCGTCCAGTTTCCTTACTCCACTTCACATTTCTTGCTCCTTTATCAAAGATTAGATGATCATATGTTTGGGGGAGATGTCTGTATATTCAATTCTGTTCCATTGGTCTGCTGCTCTGCTTTTGTTCCAGTACCATGCTGTTTTAATTATTACTGCTTTGTAGTAGAGTTTGAAGTTAGGGAGGTTGATTCCTCCCATTTTCTTTTTCCCAAGAATTGCTTTAGCTATTTGTGGGGGCTTATTGTTCCATATAAATTTTAGGAGTGTTTGCTCCATTTCTTTGAAGAATGTCATGGGTATCCTTATAGGGATTGCATTGAATTTGTACAGTGCTTTGGGAAGTATTGCCATTTTGACAATGTTAATTCTCCCGATCCATGAACAGGGGATATTTTTCCATTTCCTCGTGTCCTCTTTTATTTCCTGAAGCAGCGTTTTGTAGTTTTCTTTACTTCCTTAGTTAAGCTAATTCCTAGGTAGTTGATTTTCTGGGGCACAATTGTGAACGGGATTGTTTTCTTCGTGCCATTTTCTTCTCTCTCACTATTTGCATATAGGAAAGCCATGAACTTTTGGGTATTGAAATTATAGCCTGCAACTTTACTATATAGATCTATTGTTTCTAGGAGTTTCTTGGTAGAGGTTTTAGTGTTCTCTAAGTATAGTATCGTATCATCTGTGAATAGTGAGAGCTTGATTTCTTTAAGGAATCATTCATGGCACTGCTCAGGTTGGGCACGTGCAAGATGAGCATCTTACCTGCTGTACTATCTCCCTGGCCTGATAATAAAATTCTTATTGTAAGATGATAGAGTAACCAGTATGTTTTATCAGAATATTTAACCCCACTTTGCTTTCTTTTTGTTATTTAATCTAATCTAATCATGCCAATCATATATTTTTATAAAAATAGAGGATCCTTCATGTCAGAAAACACTTTTATATCAGAAAATGGGCTGTGGAAGGCATGATAATTAAGATTTTATTATTTTATCTTGTTTTATACTGGAAATCAAACCCAGGCCCTCTTACATTAAGGGGAAAAAAGTATGTTCTGTTGCACTTTAAAATGCTTCAGATCTTTAAAGAAGGACTAAAAATTGGACAAAGGGACAGTTTAGGAACTTGGTCGGAGAGGTTAGAACCTAAGCCATGGCAAGAAGAAACAAATGAAGATAAAGAATGAGAACGTTAATGTGGGCCAGAGTTATAGCTTAGTGGTAGAGCATTTGCCTTGGATAGGTAAGTTTCTGTTGTTTCATTCCTTGTGCAGGAAACAACAAACAGAAGAAATAAGATCAGGATAGCCCTGGGGTTAAGGGCACACACTTTGTGTTCCTTGACCACAGTTAAATTCCAGATCAGTAGGATTCCCCCAGGTATTGAGTAGTGGAACTGATGTAGTTCTGGAAGCCCCGCCAGGTGTGCCCATGGTGACTCCTAAGCACCACTAGAGTGACCCCGATGGTCCACAGGACTGCACGGTCTGTAATGCACCACATCCTCGGACCATACCTTTGAACTCCCAGCCCTGTTCTGCAAGTATTGCTGGAAGTTGTTCTGGACTCCCTGAGCCCTACTTGAGGGCACTGTTCCCCACAAGACACAGTGTTTATGTTAAGAAGAGCAGAGAATATCAAACATGGATCAAAGAAGGTGCTCAGTGTATTGAGCTATCTCTCCAGCCCAGTAGTAGAAAGTAGATTTTTCAGTGGAGAAGTATACAGCCATTTCTGATGTTTAGATTACTTAAATAGCTTTATAGATCATAGTTGTATTTAATGATCTTTGGGTGCATATGAAACTTAGTAGCTGAAATAATGCTAATTCACATTTTTACCTTATGGTGTATCTTGGTTCAATTATCTAGGCATAGCTAATTGGGATTTGTGGAATGCTCTTTCACAAGTAGGCAGTGAAGGTGTCAGCCAGTGTTATAGTCACTCCATGGTTCACTGAAGGGGAATTCATTTCCACCATCACTGAAGTGATTAACAGTATTGAATTTCTTTGAGGCTGTTGGGTAGAATCTTATCTTACCTTAAGAGGTGAATCCCTTAGTTCCTGGCCACTTGAGTTTCTACATTTGAATTACTGTACATTGAGCTCACAATAGAGCTTCTGTGAATGATACAAGAGAGTAAGAGAGATGGTAATCAGAATGAGGTGGTAGTTCCTCTTTTAGCCCGATCTTTGCAGGGACATCTCATCACTTTTGCTGGAGCAATGAACAGCAGCTACTCTCACTAGATAGAACTCATGCTCAAGGGTGGGGAGTGACATGAGATCTTGAATACTAAGGAGGCAGAGGTATTGGGATGTATTTGAAGCTGCCTGTCCAGTGGATTTAAGCAAATGTTGATAATGGAAGTGAAGCCACAGAGATTGTTGTAGACATGTGTGTTAGAATAAAGAAGAGCGGTTGGAGTCAAGAAGTATTTTGGAGGGCCAGAGAGATAGTGCAGTGTGATAGGGCACTTGACTTGCATTACAGTTAACTTGGATTCAGTCCTCCAAATCCTTCATGATGCCTGAGCCTCAATCACAAATGATCCCTGGGCACAGAGACAAGATTAAACCCTGAACACCACCAGGTATGGTAGGGAGAAAGAGATGAAGGGAGGGAGAGAAGAAAGGAGGGAGAGGAGGAAGGAAGGGAAGGAGGAAGGAAGATTGATTACCTTAGATGTTAAACTTTAAACTCATGAGAATTTCGGGGTTTAGAGCTTCAGGTTTCCCTTGTGGTGCTCAGAGGGTCTTGGACTAATTTGGCTGGGCAGTTCAGTGCAGGGAACTAAGGATGTATTGCTATGAGCACCCCGCAATGCCAGGGACCATCAGGACCACCCCAGCCAGTGATGAGCAGGGACCAACTGGGCCACACCTGGTGGTGCTGAGGAGCCTCTAGAGCTTTTCTGGACTATGCTTGGTGCCATGCAGGAATATACTAGAAATTGAGGGGTTGTGTCCCTGCCCAAATGTGGCAGTTTTAAGGGAGAAGAAATTAAGAGAGGCATCTGGTTATTTTTGACTCTTAAATAACGAAATAAAATTTATGGGTCCGGGATGTCTTTGGTAGAGCAGGCAGGCATGAGGCAGTGAGTTGGCGCTGATCCTATGTGCTAAAAGAACACCGCAATCTCCTGCACACCTCTAGCACTGCAACTCAGGTGTCAGCACTGCAACTAAGTGCACTACAACCCCCAGTGAGCACTTCGACAATAGCTGCGGAAAGTGTGTAACCTTATGACAACACATAAAGTCCCCCCAGCCCCACCAGGATTCCTGAGCACAGAGCCAGGAGTCAGTTCTGGGCCCACTGGGTGTGACCCAAACCTCGCCCCACCAATCATCCTGCCACCAAAACAGAGAGAGAGAGAGACAAACAGACAGAATATTCTCCTAATTTTTCCCCTGTGGACTCATCCTATTTAGATTCTAAAACATTAATATCTGTGTATCTGTCATTCACTTAACCAGCAAGTGTTACTGGGAGGAACTCACAGATCAGCACTGTATAAGATCTTCATAGGAGTATAATAATGAATGGGACAAGAATTGCCTGTTTATCTGGTTTTTTGTTAGTATCTTTTCTTTCTCTTAACGTCTTTCAGAAATACCACTAATCCTCTCAGGTAACTTCACTTTTACTCTTCCTATTAGACCTTTCTTGAAAGGTGTTGTATGTTCCTTTTGTTTTTGTTTTCTAATGGTATAATCAGGAAGGTTTTTCTTTGGAAATACTGAGATTCTATAAGTTTAAAAGAGCACATGGTTGGCTTAAGCTGTTAAGTCTAGTGACACTATTTTTTAAAAATTTTTTTATTCTATAAAGTTGTTCATAATATTTTTTTACATTTAATATTTAAACACCAATCACACCACCATTACACCTTCCCACCACCATACTTTGGATGTTCCAATCCTAAACCCCAACCCCTGCCCCAAAGCAGAATCAAAATAATATATTTTGTATTGTTTGTTATGAAAAACCACTGAAAATGCTACAAAAAAAATTTCCTTAGAGAAAAGAGTATGAAGACTGTTGTATTTCACAGAGGGCACATTAAGCGCTTCTATAAGAGATCATTAACATGTTGTTAAAGGTTGAGCCTTGTACGCATATATATATATATATATATATGGAAAAATATTTCCCTCTAAGATTGGTTGCCTCCTACTTTGAACCCCATCAAATATGGTGCGGTACTCTTGGTGTATGGGTGATGTGAGGTATGAGTTGTCGAGACCCCGAGGTCCAGGAATAGATTCACTCATGGATGAGGATTGGCCTGACTGTGTGGAGAGTGGCTGTGAGCATTGCCGTTGAGTTCTGGAGGTTTTTGGATGCCGGGGCTAGGTCCCTTGGGGCGGGGACCCAACCCCTTTTGGAGCAGCCCTCGTGAAACAGCCTGGCGTGGGGTCTGGTGGCATGGTTATGGTGAGTGTCATGCTATGCTCCCTTCCAGGAGAGAAAGACATGCTACTCTGGATGGTGGCCAATGACAAGATTATCTGACACCAGCCAGAGGTAGCTTATGGATGTGACTGCTGAGTTGCTGGAGATAGGGGATACAGGCAGAGGATCTCCGTTTCTGGATCCATTGAACCCAGAGTTCTCAGTCACAAAGTCCCGCATACCTGGGTTTTCTGGGGATTTACTGGTGGGTGAGACTTGGCCTGAGCGTGGGAAGAGCATCTGTGAGCATGGTGGCGGTTGAGTTGTGGAGGTTTTCAGCTGAATGAAACTATTTCTGATGATTCCTTTCAACCTGCTTTAGCTAGAATAGCAATATCTTACTGCCCGATTTAACGACGCTGATTCAATTGAATCACCAAAAAATGAGGTTTTTTGGGGGAGGAGATGTGCTTTGGGGCCTTACCCAACAGTATTTAGGGGATATTCCTGGCTCTGTGCTCAGCAATAAACCCTGGTCATGGGGACTGCTTGTGGTGCCAGGATTGAATCAGTTTGTATACAAGACAAGATGTTTGTTTGTTTTGTTTGTTTGTTTGTTTTAATGTGGGGGCCTGGGGCTCCTGAGTTCCTCAATGTTCTAGCTCAATATGCCAAAAGTGAAAACAGGTAAGACTCTCAGGTGAGTTTGACATATAATATATGACTAATTTATAGCACTGTTGCATATAGTCACTCTCACTATTCATTACACTGTTCTGTTATGTACATACAACTGTTCAAATCGCCTAAAGCATAATTTCTTAATACTGGTCGAAGACCAAGTACATCATAGCATACAAATTTTTGGACTCTATCCCACAGAGACATTGATTTATTAGATCTGTGGTTATATCTAATCCTCTCTCTTGTAAATAATAAAATACAGCTGATATATCAGATTGGAAAAATAGCATTCAGATGTATTAATGTACTACTTTTGTATTTTTCTTAAAGATAGTATTCAGAAAAAAATATAAGTAAATATTTATTAAATGTTATAGGTCAGTTGGCCATGATCACTGTCACTGTCCTCCCGTTGCTCATTGATTTGCTCAAGTGGGCCCAGTAACATTGTGAGACTTGTTGTTACTGTGTTTTGCATATCGAATACGTCATGGGTAGCTTACCAGGCTTTGCTGTGTGGGTGAGATACTCTCAGTAGCTTGCTGGGCTCTCCGAGATGGGCGGAGGAATCGAACTCAGGTCGAACAGTTGGGCTGTGTGCAAGGCAAACGCCCTATCCGCTGTGCTATCGCTCTAGCCATGATACACTTTAAGAATTAACTTGGAACTATCTGACCATTTAAGTCATATTCTAATTAACAATTCAATTATTCCTGTGTTTAGATACTACTAGAATTTTTAATTTCAGTCTTTCAAACGTTGATACATTTTTCTAATTATTTTGCATTAGATTATTTATTGATCCTATGAAAAATGTAGAGCAATAACTAGATTATTTGACCTATAATATTTTATTAATTTTTACTATATTCTGCTGCAGAGATGTATACTATGATTGTCTCTCAAGATGGGACTGTCACAGAATGTGATTTTTATTTGTTGTTTTTCTTTTTGTTAGTGTTATTCCTCTTTTAAAAGAATCAGTTGAAATATTAATGCAGAGAACTCCTCCCATGTTGGAAAATCATTTGCCTCAGTGCTATCAGAGGGTAAGTTTTAAAGCTTCCAAACTACTGAGCTTTGTTGGTTCCAAACTTGTCGGTTTTTTTAACTTTCACAGAGTTGGTAGTGTGTGTGTATACTTGAGTATCTCTTCCAAGATTAAATGCTGACCATTACTGCCACTTATACAAACAAGAATAAAATCATTGAAAAATGTTCAGCTTTACTAAAAAAAAATAAAAAGAAATGAAAGTGCTTTAAAGTGTCCTGACCTAGAACTTGAGCAGTTATTTCAAAATATAAGTACAGATGATCTCTGCATTTATTCAACATTTTTTTTTTTTGGCTTTTTTGGGTCACACCTGGCCATGCACAGGGCCTGGCTCTGCACTCAGGAATTACTCCTGGCGGTAGCTCAGGGGACCATATGGGATGCTGTGAATCGAACCCGGTTCGGCTGTGTGCAAGGCAAATGCCCTACCCACTGTGCTATCACTCCAGCCCCTCAACATGTATTTTTTTTTCTTTTTAAATTTTTATTAGTGAAACACCATGAGGTACAGTTGTAGACTTACAAATTTTTGTGCTTGGGTTTCAGTTATACAATGATCGAGTACCCATCCCTCCACCAGTACCCATTCTCCACCAACACTAATACCAGTATCCCTTCCACCCCCCATCCTCCCATCCCACCCTGCCTCTGTGGCAGGGCACTCCCTTTTGTTCTCTTTCTCCTTTTGGGTGTTGTGGTTTGCAAAAGAGGCATTGAGTGGCAGTCATGTTCGGTCCATAGTCTACTTTCAGCATGCATTTCCCATCCTTGGTGGATCTTCCCAACACCCTTTATTTGGTGCTCCCTTCTCTATCTGAGCTGCCTTTACCCCTAGAGTGTGCGGCTGGCCTCCAAGCCATGGAGTAAAGCTCTTGGTATTTATCTCGGCTATTCTTGTTAGTCTCCTATTTTGTTACTTTATCAACATGTATTTTTAATCTTCTATTTTTGTGCCAGTTAATCTCATAAGATACTATTGATGTAATGAAAAGCAAATTAGACAGTGTCTTGGTTCTGAAAGGGTCAATGGATGGCCATTGGATTTACTACAAAAGTCATAATTAAGAAAGTTAAAACCTTGATGATAAATCTGAACGAACATATGAAAATTCTGAGAAACATGTTCCAGGAAAAGGATCATGCCAATGCAAGATTTCCGTAACTGGAACTAATTTAGAGTGTTTGAAAAAAAAAAGGAAAAAAAAACCACTGTGGCTGAAGCATAATAAATAATAAATATAGAGGAGATTGGCCGAAAGGCTTGGAAAGAATGTCAGGGACCACTGAGGTTTTGGTCATGCTGAGAACTTTATATTTCATTCTAATTCAGTGCGAAGCATTGGGTAGCTTTTGGTTAGAGACGTCATAAAATTTGTTACTACCAGATTATCCTGCTTGCTATTACAGCAGAAGGCATTGAATTTTAGGGAGAGTTAAAGCAACACAAATTAGACTGTTGTCATCTAAGAGTGGTTTAAGTGAAGAATTTTCCCTCTACCCTTATGTATTCTTTGATTTTGTTTTTTGTTTTTATGGTCATGTCTTACTCCTGGATCTGTGCTCAGGAATCACTCCTGGCAGTGCTCAAGAGATCTTATGCAGTGCCAGGGTTTGACTAGGCTCAGCTGCTTGTGTAAGGCAAGACTTGACCTCTGCACTATCTCTCTGGCCCAAACTTTCTGTTTTTCTGTTTTGTTTTGTTTTACGAGAGGCACGACCAGTGGTTCTAAGGGCTTACTTATGCCTTCGTGTTCAGGGTTCACTCCTGGCAGGCTCAGGGGACCATATGGGATGCTGGGGTTTGAACCCAGGTTGGCCACGTGCAAGGCAAGTGCCCTACCTGCTGTATTATTGTTTTGGCTCTACCTGTTTGTACTCTTAACAGAAACAATGCCAAAAAAGTAAAACAGATAAAATGGAGAAAATGACTAACTCATTGAATTGGCTCAAGCTTCCTCAAGTTAAATTTCAGTTAAAGTACTAGATATTAGGATATGTGATTATGGGTAAGGAGGTCATTTGTGAAGGGTGCAACGAAAGACAGTGAAAATATACGTTAGATTGAACTTTAAACTTGTCATCTCGTTTACTAAGCGATAAGGAGATTTGATTGTCTCTTCAGTGTGGCGGGGAGACACCCCTACAAATGGGGCGTTTCTGACTTACAAGCAAACCGTGTCTCTTTAAAATGATTCACCCTCAGGGTTCCTAGAGAGCTCAACTGGCTAGAGTGTCTGCTGTATGCTTGCACATAGGAGACCGAGATTTGAACCCCAGCATGTCATAGTGCCTGAGCACTGCTAAGAATGAGCACCAAGCATGAAGCTGGGTGGGAGTAGCACCTAAATCCACCAGGTATGACACCAAGACAAACAAAAAACAACTCCAACTAAGTTCTCAGAGCTTTACCAATTTCTGCTATTTATTAAAAATTACAAACCTAACAAATGATGCTCATGCTTGAGACACATTTAGGGTGGCAGATTTTGCTCCCTTGCAATGAAAACAATGGTAGTTTGACCAGAGCCACAGCAGTAAGATGGAGATAAGTAGGTACCAGTAAGAACCAGGAAGAACAGATACTACACTTGATGGGCTGGAGCGATAGCACAGCGGTTAGTGCATTTGCCTTGCATGCGGCCGACTCAGGTTCAATTCCTCTGTCCCTCTCGGAGAGGTGGCAAGCTACTGAGAGTATCCCACCTGCACGGCAGAGCCTGGCAAGCTGCCAAAAACAGTAACAGCAAGTCTCACAATGGAGATGTTACTGGCGCCTGCTCAAGCAAATCAGTGAACAATGGGACAACAGTGCTACAGCGCTACACTTGATCTTAGCCAAAAGGCTGAGAATCGACGGCATTTGGGTTAAATGTTTTTAGTGGGTTATATTAGTATAGGGGGGAAAAGTTATACAAATGTCATTCTGAGACTAAGACTGTTGATACAAGTTTGAGAGTAGGAAATTACCTCAAATTAGATTCTGGCAATGTTAAAATAGAAATTTCTGTTACCCTCTGGGGAAATGACAGCACTTTAGTTGAATGGTTGAGTATGAAAATATGGTATTAAAGGAACAGATTAGGACTAGAAGGAGGGTTTGTTTGTTTTTTTTTTTTTAATTTTTGGGTTGCACTTGGCGATGCTCAGGGGTTTCTCCTGACTCATGCACTCAGGAATTACTCCTGGCAGTGCTCTGGGGACCATATGGTAATTGAACCCTGGGTCAGCCGCATGAAAGGCAAATGCCCTACCCGCTGTGCTATCGCCCCAGTCTGTAGAAGGAGTTTTTAAGACAAAAGTAGAAGAATGGCATTTGTAGCATTAGGGTTGGATAAGATTGATAACCTAGGAGAAGTAACACTATAGCACTATCCTTCCTTTGTTCTTTGATTTGATCCAGTGGGCACAAGTAACATCTCCATTGTGAGACTTCTTGTTACTGTTTTTGGCATATTGAATACCCCATGTGGAGCTTGCCAGGCTCTGCCGTGCAGATGGGATATTCTCAGTAGCTTGCCGGGCTCTCTGAGAGGGAGGGAGGAATCGAATCTGGGTTGGCTGCGTGCAAGGCAAATGCCCTACCCGCTGTGCTATCGCTCCAGCCCTAGGGAGAACTAAGCTCTGTTTTTTCAAATCTGCTTTCAAGTCCAGATTTTGAGCCCTAGAGGAGAGTTCAAGGAAGGGAGTGATTAGTAAGGGAGCAGGAAAACCAGAACATTTAATATCAGAGCTGGAGGCGGAGTAGGAGGAACTAATCCATTGCCAAATATTAGTATGGCAAGTGAGGTCGAAAAAGACAAGGAGTCAGAACACTAATTTGCATAAATCCGACTTTGAGCTCATGTTTCTTCTATAAATGCTATACTCTTAGAATAGGAAAAACAGATTTTTCATCTATAATTATACTTTCCTTGGGGCTGCGGCAGGTCACTCTCAAGTCCTGCTCAGGAACCAGGCAAATAGTTCAATTAGTGGGCCTAGAATGGGAAGCTGCTCAGGGCCAGGGTGCTTGGGATTAACTGGGCCAAACCCCTCAGTGTTCAAGGCCTTCAGGGCCATACCCTACAGTTCTTGGTGCTGTAGCCCTTGTTTTCTCTCGCCTCCCCACATTTTAAAATATGAAAGTCAGTTTCTATAGGAATTATCCCTTAGTTTATTCTTTCAGAAAGATGCAACTTGCAGTTTCTAAGGTAGAGATAGAAAAATCTACTTATGTTATTGTTTTACTAACTGTAGAATACTCTATGAGGGCACCATGTGGAAAAATTTCGAGGGGCATCAGATTGAAACCACTATGTTATCAGAGACATAAAAGAGGAAGAAACTGTCTACTTGGATCTCTTTCCTCAGTAAAAGCAATTTTTAAATAGGGTGCAAGTGGGTATTGTATCAAACTTCCCCTCAGGTAATAGGGAATTTATAGGAAATAATGCCTACATTCAGAAAAGCCTGATTAAAATAAATATGTTAGATAAATTTGTAAGTTCAGCTTCTTTTCTTAAGATTCCAAATAGGTTGCTTAAAAATCACAGAATCTCTGAATCTAAAATGCTCTTACTGTGAATTTGGTGCAGACTTCTAGCTTTTCTTTCAGCCGTCTTCTCTCTTCTCTGTGACATCATCCAGCTCCCTAACCAGTTCTGAGAAGTGAGTGTGTTGGGTTCCCTGCAGCCATTTCCCAGGGGAATGTGTTTACCTCTCCATATCAACAATTTACTAGGTGTCTGAGAATTTAACTCATTTCAGTGGATGCCTTCCACTGAACATAGCATCAGATTCTCCCAATTTAGATGGTAGCTGCGAGCCCAGACAGTTACCTTTGCTTCTAACTAAAGGGCTGCAGATCTGAGTCTCCAGGAATCTCTCCTCAGCACTCTTCTAGTGCTGGCCTCTAGCCCAGACGTTTTCCTGTGCTTCAACTGTCTGTCCTCAGAAAAGTGGTTTTGCAGAAATTTACTGTTGGCCTCAAGAAAATTATTGTCACTTACTTAACATATGGCTAACATTTTCAGTTTCTGTAATCTTTTATTTGTAAGTTAATATAAAAATACTATTATAAACCATTGTTGTTTTTCCTGCCTAGCAATCTGTGAAATAGTTCTCCCATTTATACCAGTCCTTGAGTGTAAAATGTTTGAAAACTTCTAGGCTATAGATCCGTGGTTCTCAGGACACGCTCATTGGGTTTGTTAAATTTGGTAGAGCAATTCAGAGAAGCCAGGAAACCCTAGATTATCACTTTATTAGAATTTGATTAGAATTTGTTCACAAAGGGGATGTCTTGTAGAGCTTGTGGGTCAGCCAAGGTTGTGCATGAAAGCTCTCTGTTTCCCCATCCTGGAAGCTGTCTGAAGCCCTTCCTTTTAGAGCCTTTTCTTTTCTTTTTGGGTCACACCCAGCGGTGCACAGGGGTTACTCCTGGCTCTGCACTCAGGAATTACTCCTGGAGGTACTCCGGGGACCATGTGGGATGCTGGGAATGGAACTCGGGTCAGCCAAGTGCAAGGCAAAGGCCCTACCCACTGTACTATTACTCCAGGCCCTTTCAGAGCTTTTTTTTTAAAAAAAAATTTTATTTTATTTTTCATTTTTTTATTTATTTTTTATCATTTTTTTTATTAGTGAAACACCGTGAAGTACACTTATAGACTTATAAATTTTAGTGCTTGGGTTTCAGTTAAGAAGACTTTATTACTTAGGCATGATAAAAGGCTAGCCATTAGCAACTGAATTCAATCTTTAGTTCTTCTCCCTCCTTGGAAGTCAAGGCATAGGTTTAAAGTCCCACCCTGCAATCCTGTTGGTTCCCCAGAAACCACCCCACTCGTCAGCTTTTTTTCCAAAAGTGAACTTTGACACCTTAATTTTTTAATTGTTTTGGGAAGATGTGGAGTCTCACCCAGTGGTTCTCAGGGGCTGCTCCGGGATCAATTCTCAGGAATCATTTTTAACATACTTAGGGACCAGATAAAAGTACCTGGGATCAAATCAAGGTGTCTTGCATGCAAAGCATGTACTTCAGCTTGTTGTATGCAAAGCATGTACTCCAGCTTGTTGAGTTACCTAAAGGCCCAACTTTATACCATAAGTGCTCAACACTTAGAAAATGTCAGTAGTTTAAGAACTGTGAGCCAGAAATTATGGATAAAAATCAAATATGTATGAGAAATATATTTTGGTCATCTGAACAATGAAATATTTATATTTCCTACGAATGTAATATTGTAGGTAATTAACCCATTCATAGAGTGACTTTTTTCTCTTTATAAACTGCTATTGTGAGAAAGATTTGTTTTCTTTATGTTAAATCTTTTATCTTTGGGGTTTATTTACATGTATTTTAAATACTGAATACTGAATAATGGCCGTGATTTGCCATGTTTTTTATATAACTTTATTAACTTAGATGTGTCCTCCTAAGCATGATTTTTCCTAATCATAAGTTGGTGTTGAACTTTATCAAATTATTACATCACATCATCACGGTCCTCCCGTTGTTCATCGATTTGATCTAGCAGTCCCAGTAACGTCTCCATCGTGAGACTTGTTGTTACTATGTTTGGCATATCGAATACGTCACGTTATTATAAAGCTTTTATTGATCTTTACTTCATTATTTGAAAAGTAAAATAGAATTTCTAATAACTTTTCCTCTGAAGCTAATACACCTAGTTATGGTATATTTGTAGCATAATTTTTTAATTTATCATAGCAAGTCATTAACTAATTTTTATTATGATTTAACTTAGCAATTTGTAAGAAAAATTAGCTAATGACTAACTATATTCGGTTATAAGTCAAGACAATTTCTTATGAGGTAACATTCCTATTTTCTAGAAAAACTAACAGGTACTTATATGTTCCTGTGAAAGTTTACCCTCTGGGACTGGGACTTCAGGAACACGAGCTTTTACTAGCATTTGTAATATTTCTTTAATTAAAAAATACAATTGGCGGCCACACCCATCTGTTCTCAGGGCTTACTCCTCGCTCTGTACTCAGAGATCACTCCTGACAGGTCTCAGAGGACCATGTGGGGTGCCAAGGATCAAACCATTGCAAGGCAGGCACTTTACTGACTAGGCTATCTCTCCAACCCTTACATTTCCCCCCCTTGTATTATGATGTTTTCTGTACTTCCAGCAATATATCCTTTTGTCTACATTTTAAAATATATATTAAATTTTTAAAAAACGGAAAGCCTAGACAAAATGATTTATCTAGAGATACAGATGGAAAATATATATTCAGTTATTGCACTATTTACTGAATATTTACTTGATTCAGGCACTGTTCTAAGTCCTTAAGATGCAAAGCATAAAAACGAAACCTAAAAGAAATCATGGCCCTTACTGAGCCCAAGTTCTGCCAGATGAGATAGGTAAAAAACAGTATCAATGATATAAATAATGCAATATGGGATATCATCTGTTAAGAAACAAAGTGGAAAAATGTCAAAAGGGAAATATTGTCATTGTAGAAAGGAATAGGAGAAGGACCTGCTGAGAATAAGACATTTCAGCAAACACCCAAGTAAATCAAACAAAAGTATAGATGAAAGGTCACTACAGTGGAGGGAATTACCATGCCTTGAAATCAGTCTGCCTGGCGAAATTTCCAGAGAATGTGGGGTTTGGCTGTGGCTAAGGAAGGGGAGTAAGGGAAAGAAAATTTAGAGTTGAGGTGAATAAGGTTCCAGGGACGTCGTGGGACCTGGGCCTCCGGGCGTCACTTGTGGGAGCCTTCCTTCCTTTCTCCTAGAGCAGAATGGGAAGTTATTGGAGAGGTTATAACCTCCTCTAACAAGATCTCATTTACTAGTGAGAATACGTAGAAAAGCAAAAATTTGACCAGTTAGTAAGCTGTTATAATAATCTGAACTAGAAGAGATCATGCTGGCTTCAGTGAAACTGATGGCACGAGGATGGGAGAAATGTTTGAATTATACTTAGTCATAATAGTTTGTACATTCCATATTGATATATTATTCACATAGTATTCATAATCTCTTTTATTTTATATTATATATGTATGTGTTTTAAATTTTTATGTATGTAAATATTTTCTAAAAATATTTTGGCTGTAGTTGGTGGGCTCTGGTGTGATTCCCACCCTAATCCTCAAGGGTCATTCCCAGCAGTTCTTGGGCACCAGATGGTGCTGGGAATTGAACCCAGACCCCTTGCAAGCAAAGCTTGCATTCCAGCCCACTCTCCAGCCTCCCTTTTATGGTTTTAAAACTATTGTTTGTATATTTGTAGTTGTTTTCCCTTTTCATTTTATGTTTTGTTTAATTTCATAGTCTATTTTTTAACTGCTATCAGAGATCTTGCTTGCCAGTAGTGGTTTTAAATCTAAGTCTTGAAAACTTTCAAGACGCCATTAGAAAAACATAGAACTATTTCTCCCTATTCTGTTATCTTCTGATTTAGGGAAGGAGATAGTATCTTGGTCTCTGGGGCCCAGAGTCATTTCCTAAATCCGCCCTCCTCCCCCTGCCACCCCCTAACCCCCCGCCCCCCCCCCGTTATTTCCTTCCTTTTCATTTTGTTGAGTTAATTTTGTTCTTTTTCTAGTTTCTTCATGCATTCATGTCTATATTTTTTAGATACGTGCATTTATTGATGTAAATTTCCCTCCAAATTCTGTGCCCTCCAAATTCTGATATGTGTTGATTCATATTCCTTAAACACCTGCCATAGAATCTTGCACATAATGACTGCCCAATCGTTACTTGCTCATTTATACCCTACATGTCACTTTTATAAACTAGACAATAGAATCCATGTTTATTGATATGTTTTGTAGTAATTTTCGTAGTGAGGGACTTTATACTTGGTTATTATGTTAATGAGTTTCCTTGATATTTTAGGTCCAACAGTTGCAAGGAGTTTATAACTTACAAGAGCAGCACTTCTGGACTCTATGTTCTGACGTTTATGTTGGGACCTTGAAATTAATAGTAGCACCTGATGCTGATGCCAGATGGATTTTAAGCCAAACACATAATATTTTTACTCAGGTATGACTCTTTTCTCATGTCTTTTAAAAAAGTCTTGGAATATATCTACGAATTTTAATAATTTGTGCTATTTAATGTGTTAAACATACGTGTGTGTGTGTGTGTGTGTGTGTGTGTGAGATACATTATGAAGTAAATATGAAAGTACCTGAGTTGAATTTGGGAGATCCCTAATTTACTTAAGGAAAAGAGTCATTTTGTTAAGGAAAAGAGTCTTGTTACCTCATCATTGTACTAATGGGAACTTGAAGAAAATGTCGATTTTCCTGTACTATACAAGAAATGTTAGATGCTGTTTGAAAACAACAATTCTAAAATAGCCTTTGGAATAAGAATAATGGTTTGTCATTAGCTTTATATCAAAGCTAAGCACTGTGTTAATGTTTTTGTGAAGTAGCAATACCGTTGTTGCTTCTCTGTGTTTTAATAGCTTAACAGTAAGCTATTAGAGTTGTTTTCAGTGGAATTTGGCATCCTGAATTAGTCTGTGCATGCCTACAACCAAATTGTTTCAGTTAATGCTTGTGCCATCATTGGGACTAATAATCAAAGTAAGGGTGATAACTTTAGTCTTCTGTATATATTGGGAGAATGAAAACATTGTGTTAGTACACTCTAAGGAGAGAGAAAACAAATTCTCTGTCCAGTCTAGCCTGCTGGAACTACTTGGGTAAAATAATCTAGACACTGACACTGCTTCTAGAATTACACAGGAGGATGGGGGTGTTTATCTGCCAAGGTCCATTTGGATATTTATAGCATCTTTCATGGGCCATACAATACAGACAGGCCACAGGCAGCTGGCAACATGTACCAGGGCCAAACCATATGATTGTTGTACCTTATATGGGTCAAACCCGTGAATTCCATACCCTTGAATAGATCTAAAGAGAAAACTGACAGCATACCTTTAAAATATATGTTTATAGAGTCAGATAGATAACACCATGGGATAATACATGTGTGAGACCCTGATTTGATCCCTGGCACTGTATGGCCTCATGAGCACTGCTGGGTATAGCCCTAGTGGCTGTGGGTGCTGCCCAGTGTGGCCCTGAGCCCCCGAGCCCCTTCTGATGGAGGCCTTATGAAAATGTTGGTAATGGGAACAGGGAGATAGTATCGGGGTTAAGTTTGCCTTGCACACAGTCATCCAGGTTCAGTTCCTTGCACCATATATGGTTCCCCAAGTACCATTAGGAGTGATCCCTAAGTGCAGCAAGTAAGCACTGCGGGTATGGTCCAGGAACAAAACAAATCAGAAGGCAGTGTTGGGGCTAGAGAGAACACAGAGTTTAAGACACTTGCATGATGTAACTGCAGCTGTGGCGCTGGCTTGAGTCTCAGCACCACATGTGGCTCCTCAGGGAGCAGCAGGCTTAGTTCCTGAGTATGGAGCCATGCATGCCCCCGAGCATCGGGGTGTATGTGTTTGTGTTGGGCCAGGTGTGTGGCTCAGCAGGGAGCACACATTCACATCTGTGAAGCTCTGGGTTCAATACCCAACTCCACAAAGAAAAGGGAAAAAAATGTCATAAACTTACATGTGGCTGCTGGTATGATACATTGGGAAGCGTTCATGCCACCCATGTGGCACTCTTGTCAGCTGTGGTTGGCATGAACCCAATCATTAACATTTAGACCAAAGCAGCTTGTGGAAATTCCTATAAGACTGTTAACATGGGTTTATCATGTTAGCATGGGTTTAGTGACATGAATGGACAACAAAAGAACATTGCAGAATTGTTCTAGAATAATGGAGACTTTACAGTTTAATGGTTGTATGATCATGGATTTAATCTTGGACTGAAAAAAAGTCACAAAAGAAAGTATTGGGTAACCAAGGAAATTTAAATGTAGACTACATAGTTGCTTATATAATTGTATAAGTGTTCAGTTTTTGAAAGATTTAGTTGTGAAGGAGCAGGCTGTCTAATTTTTCAAACATTTCAGCAAAAAAGTAAAAATTACAGATAAAGTTAGTGTAGAAAATTAAAGCATATATGGTCAAAATGTTAGCAGTTGGTGAACATAGGTACTTACTACACTAGTCTTTTTACTTTGTTTTTTAAATGAAAAGTTAACAAAACAAAAGATCTGTTGGCTTCTCATTGCCACCAGGATAGAGCTTAGGCCTTTCTAGTGTGGCCCTGTGAAGTTTTCAAACTTCTCTTCATTCCACGAGCTACCTCAGACTCCTGCTAGAAGCAATTTAACTTTTCTGTGTGGGACAAAATACTAGTCTAATTTAAAAGTCCAATTTAATTCGTTACTTTCTCTCTGAAATCACAAAGCCCCTCTAAGCAGCATTGCTTTATCCTCAGATGTGCATATCACATTGTCTGCAAGTTCCTACAAATACCATGATTTTGCATTCCTACACTTAGAAAATATTTATATAAACAAAGAGACAGAAACACAGAGAAATATCGCATCTTCAGAAAAGAACAGCAGATTATAGTATACAGTTTAGTTGAATTGAATACCTTTGCATAAATTAAATAATCTTTCTTCTTTAATGAAGAGAAAGATATAGTTAAGTTCCTTTGGGGAAAATCACATATAATTTATGTAAATATATATAATTATCTGGGAGGGAATCTAAATTGTAACGAGAGCAAGGCTTATTCTAGTATGAAACAACGCATTCTATTAAGTACAGGTATCATTTATTTACTACAGAATTTTTTGTTGTTGTTTTATTTGGGGACTGGGTTAGCCACCTGCAATGCAAGTGTCTTAATTGCTATTCTATTTCTCTAGCCTCTACTGAAGACATTTTATTTTAGAGCTAGGGCTCTAAAACACTGTAGTGTAGAAACTTAGATCATAGTGACCTCCATAGTGAAGCATACAAGTCTTACACAGCATGTCTCAAATCTCACACCTCCTTTCTATTTTAAGACTAGGGGATAGTGTAGCAATAATCTTGTTTTTCTCTTTTTCTTTTTTGTTTTTGTTTAGATTACTGTCCTTTTTTTAGCCTTAATTTTCACGCAGTTTACATCAGATCCTTCCATCCATGAGCTTCTGTTGACCTTCCAGAGCACCCTGGAGTCTCAGAAGACTTCGGCACTTGGTCATGCTTTCCAAAGGAATGCAGTTTCCAGGGTTAGAAATGTTCCAGCAGCTGGTCTATGCTTATAGGAACTGCCGAAGTTGTAACTGAAGAAGGTGGAGGGAAGTTCTTCTGGTAACCCTAGAAATCTTGGCTTTTAAAATGCCTGACGTTGAAAGTTTATTCAGCTGCTTCTTTGGTTTTTGGAAGCTGTATTTGGGTTTTGAAAATATGAAGCTCTGAAAATAGTCTCAGCCTTTTTATCCAGCCAGTGATTTCATTCCTTGAAGAGAGCAGGGACTCTTGAGGCTTATACTGAAGATGGTCAGATACATTTTTCTCAAAAAAAGGGGATTGAGGGGGAGGGGGAGAGCTGTGAGGGTGGAGTTGCCCTAAAATTTGACTTTTTTTTCCGTGCATTTAATAAATTTCAGGTTCTCATGACTTTTTGGTTTAGTTGACATAGGAAATGGGTTATTTATTGACTTTCTTCCCTATGCAATAGGAATATATATTCATATGCTATAGATACATCCTGGGGATTTCATTAATATTTTCACTTCATGATATCATATTGAACAGGCTTTTGATTATTATTTTTTACTTTAAACTGCAGGTTCACCTATGTTAGTTATCAAATGTAGTAAAACTCAAATTGCTTAATTTTCTAGAAAGAAATCACATTGTAGGGATGCTTTAGGAGTACTTTTTGTAGAAAGACTTGAAACACTTTAAGCCCCAAAGGCCAGTAGAAGGGTTTTCTCAGTAATCAGTTATGCATTTTGGTTTTATGGAATTATTAATTGTTTCGTAGTTGCTTTTAATGAGAATTTAAGTAATATGTTTTTATTTTTAAAGGTTTATGATAGAACAGTTGATAAAGAACTTGCCTTGCTTGTGAGTGATCCAGGTTTGATCCCTGGTACCACGTTGCATCTCCTGAGCCCTACCAGGAGTGATCCCTGAGTACTATAGGATGTGACCCCCGAAAAAAATAGTTTATGTTATGGGACTATTTTTTTTCATTTTACTTTTTGGATCACACCCAGCAATGCCCAGAGGTTACTCCTGACTCTGCCCTCAGGAATTACTCCTAATGATGCCTGGGGAACCATATGGGACTCCGGGAATTGAACCCCGGTCGGCAGTATGCAAGGCAAACACCCTACCTGCTGTACTATTGCTCTGGCCATATGCAACAGTTTTAAACGGAAAAGATCAACATCCAAAGATAGAATTATGGCTGTTTCGCTTACAAGACTGTCAGCCTTGTTACTACTTTAGAAATATATATTAGGCATGTCTGTTGTGTGCTTATTTTTCATTGTTAATAATCTTTATCTGCTAAACAGTTTGTTTCTTATGCATGAATGCAAAATAGCACATTTAAACTTAAGGAAGTCTCTTCAGTACTTAGATTCCTTTGAGATAAGTTAACCCAGTTTTTAAAATACAGGGTTTTCTGTAGGCATTACAAACAAAAAAAGAACAACATTTTTTCCTTTCTTCTTTTTCATTAATTTAATTAAAAAAATTTTTTTTGAGGAAGTTGTCAAATAGGCAGTGTTCAGGGGCCATTCCTGGAGGTGCTCCTGGAATCATATGTAGTGCCAGGGATTTTATGGCGAAGGATGCTCTTGCAGTAGCTTTTTAGACATGGGTGAATATTGGATTATTTGGAGGAAACTGAGGATATAGAAAGCTTTTTTTTTTTTTAAATGTGCAGTGTATGAGCAGGAAGGAAAAGTGGGACACTAGGAAAGCAGTTTATCACTTTGTTATCTTGTTTTAAGCTGGAAAATCATGGTATTTTATAATCTACTCACATTTATAACTAGAATGTATTTTCAGTGGTTTTGTTTCAAAAAATGATTGAAGAAAAATCAAGAATGTGCCTGGGATTTATACCTTGATAGTTTCACAAAGCACCAAAGACAAGTTTAATTTACGCTAATTACTCCTTCATAGAACTATCTTAATTTCTCTGTCTTCTCTTCTGCCAATTTCTGTTGTGCCTTTAGAGACCTAAATCCCTAGCTTCCTGCTTCTATGTTTTGTGCTCTGTCCTCTAGCCTCTAAATAGAAATAAACGCTGATACCCAGGAAGGAACCAAAAAGCCTCCTCACAGGCCCTAATAGACGTTCTCCATTTCAGAAACCTCTACCTCCATCGCTTCCCCAGAGGTCAACCTTCCTTTCTCTCACTGTTACCCTTACCCAAACATAAGTCTGCTAGAGCCAGGAGGATAATCTATGTATCCCTTCCCAGGCAGGTAGCTATTTCCCCATTTATTTCATTTCATTTCATCTTTGACATTGATTGTGCTCACCAGCTTTGTAATATATCCTTATTCTTCGTTCCATTTTCTTTATCCTATGATGTGTACTTGATGCCCTTCAGAACCGGCCACCTAAACAGGTGGGTATGAGCAGAGACTCTCGGGAGAACCAACATGGCTCAGTTCCCCTAGAGGGGCCAGTGTGGTTTGGTTGATGGAGGTGAAAATCTAAGAGCAGCAACAGCAAGCAGCCCTGCTGAGTGTCAACCATGTACACACACACTGAGTGTTTCCTGACATATTAATCTACCATCCCGAGATAGGTGATATCATCATCCCCAATTTATAGGAGAAGGAACTGAGATTCAGGAGACAGTTCTTACCATTTTCTCCTATTCATTCGTTGTTTCACTAATACGTAGACATGTAAGCATGAGACAATTTTTCAAGATTTTGTGTTATTTTGATGAAGATCAATACTGTTCAGTCAGAAAGTAACACATCAGAGTTCATGTTCAGAGAATTAGAAAATATAAGCAAACGAATCATTCCTTATAGCCATATTTCTGTTCATTTTTCTAAAAATTTCCTTCTGATTTGCTTTCCTTTCTTTGCCTTTCCAAAACAATGAGTATTATTAAGACTCTTGTAAGTCAGTGACACTTATTTTCATAGGAGCACGTGTTCAAAATAATCTATCTTTCTGGTTTAAAGTGCTGGCTAAATTATGGCTCGTGCATTAGTCTCAGGATGTAAACATAATGAAAACGGTGTGGCATTCCTTACTGTAAGAACAATCCTTCAGCCAGCCTCTGTCTCATGGTGTCACCCCAGTGGTGGATTACGATGCCATCAATCAGTATTGATTTAGGATATTTGTCATGTGTTTGGTGTGAATAAACTGCAGGGGAAACAAACAAACAAACAAAACCCCCAAGTTTGAATTTAGAGGGCAGGTGACTGGCCACAGGGTTCATTGGGAATTCCACTTTTCTCTCTGCTTTGAAGAAAATTTGAGGAAGAAAACAGATTGGGATGGGTCTAGCTAGCCTCATTAGCACAGAAAGATAAAGCAAAAAGACTTTAGACTGAGCTTTTGTGTAAAGGGACTGCCACCCCTCAGGGAAAGAAATCACTGCCAGTAATTAACTCATGATTATGCAAAGATCAATTAACCTAGTCTCTTTGTTTTCCCCTCTTTCTCTTTTATTGCCTTAGGCTATCTCATTTCTTATTATCCTCAACATTTTAGGGGAGTGGGGCAGAAAGGGACTCAACTTTTTGCCCATTTTACTTTCAGTGCTCGTTTTATTCAAAGAAAAATTAAGATAATGTCTTTGAGGACAACAGTAGTTTTCTATGTTATTAGCTATTCAGGAAATTTTTGGAAGAATTTCTAAGTTTCTTTCTCATACGGACCAGCTGGGTTGACTTCAGACATGATTGCAATCAATCATAATGATGTGTTTTAATAGCCTTTCATAGTTTATAATATTATTTCTCAGAGTGACCCTTGCAATAGTGTGTGTGGCATGTATCAAGGATTTGTTTATTGTCAAATATTAGATGAACATAAAAATCCCAAGATACATAGGGTTAACTGTAACATTTTAAAATGAGGGGGAAATGAGATTCGGTTTGATTCTTTTGCCCTTTTTTATTTCAAAGAAGGTATCAGCATTTTAGTTTTTCCAACAAACATTTCTTGTTCACTGCTGTGTTCAAGTGCTGGAAATTACTAAGGTTCTGAGAATCGGTTATGAAAAAAGGACTAACCCCATATCTTGGAGAGATTATGTGACAGTGGGGGTGTGATGATAAAATGAACAGTGCAATAAATAAGTGTTGTATCAAAAGACGGGAGCAGAGAGATAGAACAGGGATGTGGTACTTGCCTTGCAGGTGCCTACCCTCATTGGATCACCAGCACGGCCAGGAATGATCCCTAAGCACAGAGCCAGGAAAAAGTCCTGAGCACCAGCATATGTGATCTCCAAATCAAATTAAAAGAAAACCAGTAAAGTGGTAGTACAGATGGCGGGTGCTTGGTGGGTGCTTGCGGCTGACTCGGGTCCAGCCTCAGTAGCCCAGATGGTCTCTTGCAAGCCTGGCCAGGAATGATCCCTGTGTGTAGAGCCTTGTATCCGTCCTGAGCACTGCCATGTGTGGCCCCGATATTAAAAAAATAAATAAATAAAACAAGCTAAAAGTTATGGAGGGGCTGGGCTAGGGAGATGGCTCCAAGGACCAGAGTACATGCTTCAGGAGACCCCGTTTGATCCATAGCATCACATGGTCCTCTGAGCACTGCTGGGTGTGCTCCCAAAACAACAAAAGAAAGTATGGAAATTGAGAATAGGGTAGGAAGATCGGGAGTCCAGGGTACAGTGGCCACCTCTGGTATTAAGCATATTTTTTTTTCCCATAGCGAATGACTCACCATCTGACATACTGTTTTTACTTCTCCTGAGCATCTCTGCCCTTTCCTGAGCCTGGGTAGCTTAAAAGCTCTGTTGGGCCAAGGGTGTTATAATCTATTTCGTTCACTCTTGTATTCCCAAAGGACAGTGTCATGCCCAGAACATAAACGATGCATGTAAAATATTTGCTGGGTGAATGACTTAAATGCATATTTTATTGATGATCAGGAACACACTGGTCACTGTACCCTTGTCTGAGGGGATGCCATATGGCCATCTGAAGGGACATTATTCCAGACAGAGGGCCTAGTATGCCTCAGCAGAGTGAACAAAAGAAGAGCATGAGGTCAGAGATGCAATAGGAAGGTGTGTGTTTGGGGGGCAGGGATTGGTTCCTATCACTCTGTTTTTTTATAGCTTTGAGCCTAATGAAATAGATCAACAGACACAAAGTTAAATATGACAGCTCCTGTGAGGCTTCTAGTAGTCGGGGTGATGCAGAGTGGTCTGATTTTGGGTTTGTGTTATTTTGAATGTGGGACAAATGTGTTCTGCTATCAAGTATAAGGAAAGCAAAGTCACAGGTTTTACAATTTCCACATTAAGGATGGAATCCGGCTATAGAAGGTACAGAGTCAACAAGTCTGAGAGGAGCTGTTCAGTTTGGCTGTGTCCTAATAGTATCCAAGTGGCTAGTCAGTCCAGTCTGAAAATACAAATGGGCGAGTGTTGGAGTTCTCCCCTGCATAACCAGGGGAGCTGTAGGATACGGGCCCAGTGACCCCTAGGTGCACCCCTGTATATAGGCCTACATATAATTTAGACACACTTGACATCATCTAGGGAACAAGTATGGAAAAGCAAGCGTCTGGAGACTGAACCTGTGGTTATTTCCGTGTTTCAGGTTCAAAAGGAGGAAGTAAGCCAGCAAAGATTTAGAAAGATTTTAGTGAATATTTTCTGAAACCCAGGGCAAGAGGAAATACTTGAGTAGAAACGATCACCTGTCCCTGTCAGATGCTCATCCTCAGAGGCTGAGTATGGAGCCTGGGTCTAAATAAGTTTGAATCTGGAGCTGAAGTGATAGCACAGCCGGTAGGGCATTTGCCTTGCATGCAGCCGACCTGGGTTCGATTCCCAGCATCCCATATGGTCCCCTGAGCACCACCAGGAGTGATTACTGAGTACAGAGCCAGGAGTAACTCCTGTGCATCGCCGGGTGTGACCCAAAAAGCAATAAATTTATAAATAAACAAACAAGCTGGAGGGGACCTGGACGAATGGATATGGGAAGTGATGGGTGGCAAAAGGTTGGTTGAAATATAACTATCTTGTAAAATAATTAACCAATAGATGATTACACTTACGAGTAGCTCGTTGATTATTTACAAAGGACTGTTTATGGGAGAATTTAGTCGTGATTAATTCATGCTCTTCGCAGTCAAACACTTAGGCTGTCCTCAGAGTAATGATTGATGAGTAGCCCATCTTTGCAGATATCATGTGAACAAGATATTTGATTAGTAGCATGGCTTGCTTTAGTATTAAATGGAGATTGATTTTCCAGAAACAATAGAAAAGTATATTTTATCTCTCTGTTCAGAAATGTAAACTTTATTTTCTATTTTCTGAAGTGAACTGTAGTCTGCTATTGTTGACTTTTCTAATTTTCCTTTTCTAAAAAAACTTTGCAGGCTGGAGTGAGACAGCTTTATGTACAGATTGACTTCGCGGCCATTTAACGAATGAAAAGGAATTATGCTTTTCTGTGGACCGAACTCTTTTGGTACTGTACAATCTTAAACATTGTACCCAGTTTTCCACAGCAGAAAAATCATCACTACAGTTCCTCAGCACCAAGCTCACCAGGTCGAGTGGGTCAGTGGTGCTGTGTCGGAAGTCCACAGACAAGGGATCACAATTAAGAGGATCTCTCCTAAGCTTTTGGTCTGGTCTTTTGTAATCTTCCATTCAAACCACTTTGATTTCTGAGGGTTCTGGTTTTGCCCTATAGCTTTTGTTTGATTCTTCCTCTCCCCACTCCTCAGCCCCAATTCAAATACCCTCATTCACACTCCTCATCCTAGCCAGTCAGAAATTCAGATTGTGGACCTCCAGTCATCTGGAATGTCTTCACTGAAGCTGCTGGAAACCACTGCTCTCATCCCCCCAAAACCAGTGTTATTAAGAAAAAGAAATAGAAATATGTTTTATATGTAATGTCACAGTTGTTGACGTTCTTCAGTATAATCATATGTTTGTAAAATTGTTTGTACCTTGCAAACTTAAGAACCAAACCATATTGGGTTTTCCAAGTGCCTTTGTATCAGAAAATGTGCCAGCTTAGAAATGTACCATCAACGGCCATAGATTTTTTTTTTAATGACTCTTCTGTAATCTGTCCAAATGAGACTTCTCAGTATACAGATTGTCTTGTATACAGATTGTATATTCTTGTATACAGGTTATCTTTTTTGTGTACATCCATTCTAGGTTTAGTTACGTGGAAATTTTCTCTTTGTTTTATTGCATCAAAAAAATAAAAGGTGTTATTTTGCTTTTCAGATCAAATTCAGTTATCACATTAAATGACTTTGTGGAGTTTATTTTCAAAATTTGGATATGCATATGTTTACACAGTTGTTTTGACTTATGCAAAACATCGAAAATTCAGATTTCTTAAAAGTTCTGTCTTTGAAAAATGTCTCCCCACCTCCCCCGCCCTGCTTGCTTTTAATTTTGGTAGAGGGGGCCTGGGGGTATTTGGATCACAGCTGGCAGTGCTCAGAGCTACTTCTTCTGGCTCTGTGCTCAGGTGTCATTCCTGAGGGTGCTTGGGGGACCATATGAGGTGCCAGGGTTCAAACCAGGTCTGCTGCAGGCAAGTCAAGCGCCTTAAGCCCTGTTTCTTCAAGCCTCCCTACTGTTCTTATGGTTTTTATTAATGAATAGAAAGGCAATGTGAGAGAAGACAAATAGATGTGATGCTATTTATCTTTTTTGATTTTCAAATGCCAGGTCATTCGATTTGTCTTTCTGTGCAAGTATTGCATTATACAGTTGCTAGGATAACATGGTAATACAGAACTCTTCCTCACCTAGGTATCTTAGGAAATAATAACTAAGTCGATTTCCAAGTCCTTGTGTATTTGAAAAATAAAATTGCTATTTGAAATTAGACTTTGAACATTCTACTCAAGTAGTCTGTTGTTTGGTGGAAAAGTATGGATCTGGATAAATATTTTTCCATTGTATTTCATTTCGTCATAGCGTATATTATCTTTTAACTAAAAATAGTTGCAGTTGTTCTGGGAAAACTTTGTAGGGTAGAAATGATTGTTTAGAATGTGGATAAATAATAAGCATTTTTTCACTGGCATGACAGAAATCACTGTTGTTTTTGTCTGAATACTTTGCCCCTATATTCAACCTACAATTTGCGAGCTTTCATTAGGAAAACTAGACTGCTTCTGCCATGCTTTTCTAAACTACTGAATATTGCCATAATCTGTCTTGTCCATGTTCCCTTTTTTGAACATTAAATAGTATTTTCAAAACATTTTACGTAATGTCAGGCAAGAATTCCCACATAGAATGTATTTAAAACAACTGCTGAGACATTTTAGGAGGAAAACTACAAAGGGAATAAGATCCTGTTAATGATGCTGTTCTTTCATTATATGTAAATCATCACTTGGGCTTCTGCAACCACTACCAAACTTGACAGAACTGTGAGATATTCTGTGGATTTGGGCATGTAATGGAAGATGATAGATAGTTCTAGAAGAAGGCAGGGATTTGGGATGTGGATCTTTACAAACTATAGGGTGAAAAATATCTCTAGGCAATAGAGCATTTACCTTACACTTTTCCTGATACTGCCCAAAAAAAGAAATGAAAAACTGTAATTGTACTGATATGGGAATATTTCATTTGCCCTGATCTGTGCAACATTCATGCTTTAATTAAATGTTTATATATGTTAATGAGTGCAGCAGTAAAAAATTAGTAAGAGAAAAGCAGTTTCTTCATCTTTAGGATAGATATTGTGTTCTTAGCATAGACGTATTGCTAAAGAAGGTAATTTCACTGAGAGGTACTACCTGATTCGTGTTATAAAATAAATCCTGACCTATTGCTGGGTTAAACGTTTGCAGAAAAAGAATTCTGTACATGAGTATAACTACTAATACTTTTTAGAAAAACAGAGTATCTTGAGAACAGATTTGTCATGCTCAGAGTGTGTACATCACTAAGTAAACTTCCCCCGAACAGAAACATACTGATGCTAGTTTGTGTTTTTAAAGCTAAATTATTGTCAGATGAAGGGTCTAACATATGTCTAGCTTTCTCCTTCTGCTGGCTGGCTCCCTGTGTACCTTTTCTGAAGGATGTTCTCAGGGGGACTTGTGACTCAGTGTGCCTCACTCAGTGCCAGCCCTGCAGCCTTTTCTGTAGAGATATAAAGAAATGCAACAGCTTTTACCACTAGTGAGAGTTTCTGTGAATCCTGAATGCTTCAGAATTTTTCAGATCCTACATGTATGTACCTGTTAACAAAATACTGTAAGTTTTGTGCACATTTGTAAAGTAGCCAACTCACTGACTTCAGATACAGTTTGTTAAAGTCTTTGACTCAAATGCAATTGATTCGAGTTCCCTAACATTTTAATCTACAATGAAACAATCCATTTTATGGAGATAATTAATACGGTAGCATCCTCCACATTGAGTAATGGGATTTAAAAACAAGAATATCATTCCCTATGCGAAATACACACCTAAGAGGACCGTCCGTCATTAGAAGTCATCTCTACCTCTCATTTTAGAGATGAGAAAACTGAAGTCCAGGAAAACTGTCATTACAGGATTAGAATTCAAGTCTTCTGACTCCAAGTCTAGAGGTTTTTTTGTTTTCTTTTTTCCTCTCTCTTTCTTCTGTGTGGCCTCTCCAGTGTGGTCTTTTGCCTTTCTGTAAATGTGATGAAGATGCCTCTGACCTATATTTTTGGTACATATAGGCACTTTATAGAGTTTTATTGTCTCACTTTTTCATATCTAATAGGAGCTTAGCATATTATTTCCATAGTATTCTTTATGGAAAATACCATTTTTTTTACTTTTTTCTTTTTTAACATTTTTACTCTTAGGAAAGCAGTTCCTGATTAAAAACAAAAGCAAACCAAATGACCTTTGTGCACTGGATAATTTCCATCTGTGAGTCACTTTTTTTATGTTCACTGCCCAAGGCTAAATCCAATTTAGAGTACTTTCCTTATTTTTTAAAACTTTTTGTATTTTTTTAGAAACCAGCCTAGTTCACAGGTCTTCCTACTGTACTTTCAGTCTTCCTACTGTAATTTTTAGTCACGGGAGAGCCTTTGCATTTTTAAAATTATTTTCAGTGCCATACAAAATTGGGCATAAAATTTTACTCAGAAAAAGTCTTTTCATTCAGTTGGGTAAAAAAATTGAAGTCTTAACAGAATTCAAAATGCTAAACTGCTACTTTCAACATTTCATTAGGTATTTATTCCCTTGAAAAAAATTTTGCCTTTTCTAACATCTTTGAAACAGATTATTTTCTAATTCAGAACTTCATCGAAGAGTTAGTTGTTTTATTCTTTGAAGAGCCTTAATTAATGGAAGATTAATAAATATTAATAAAGCCTTTATTAATGGAAGAAGATTGTTTCAAGACTCAATTCCTTAGAACCATAGTGATCCAGATTTCCACCATACTATCAAGACAGACTAAAATAGAATGAAAACTTGCATTTCAAAAAAATGTTTGAGGAGATGTATACCTCCATTTAAAAGCCAAATAAATATGAATCTTTTTTATTCTGGCATCTTTAGTTTCTGTTTAACTATTTCCTAAGTACAAATTATACAGAAGAAAAATGGAATAGAATTCTTATTTAAGTAGATATGAGCCAGGTTCATTATGTGGCCTTTTTAATGTTAGTCACATTTAAAATCCTCACATTTCTAGACAGAATTTTCTGTGATATTCTGATTGACAGCATTTTCAAATATTTTCTCTCTGGTTTTCCTAATACCCCAAGGAAGACATGTCTTACTTTCATTTTACAGATGAAGATGCTATTAGAGAATTTAAATGGCTTGCTTGATGAAGGACCATGGTTAGAAGAGATGCAGAATACAATGCTTTTTCTTAATGTTACTCTTTTAGTGAGTCATTCTACAAAGAAAAGGGATACCTACGTTGTAGCACTCTAAACAGACAGACTTAGAAAATTTTAGTGAACTACCACAATGACAAAATTGCTATGGGAAACTTGTTAATATATATTATGTGGACTCATCTTTTAATGTTTTCCATATCTATTTCTCACCTTTACTGTTGGACTTGTGCAGACTGAAAAGAATAATCAGAACTCCTTCTAGCACTTTTTAAAACCTTAAAGTAAAAAAAGATGACAAGTTTTATTGACATAGAATAAACTGTTTGGAACTGACTCAAGGGAGCCAGAGAAACCAAACCCCTGGCTTACTTAGTTTATTAGGGAATTGTCTTCAAGGAGTACTGATTTTTTTATGCTGTATTAAAAAGTTCCCCGTGACGTATTCGATATGCCAAACACAGTAACAACAAGTTTCACAATGTTACTGGACCCACTCGAGCAAAATTGATGAACAGTGGGAGGACTGTGCTACAGTGCAGTGCAGTATTAAAAAGTAATAAAGAGTTTGGTTTGTACGACTTTTGAGGGCACCTTTTCAAAAATTATAAATCTTATTATTTAGCTCTGAACTTTTACCATAACTGCAGAAATGTATTTTATAATTTTGATTAGGTTGGAAAGTTTGTAACAAAGAATCTTTGTCTCAAAAATCCTATTTTCCCCCAAGCTTGTCATGAGTTTCTCATGTAACATGCTGAGTAAATGTTAACAGCAGAAATGAATATTGTAGACAAGTGATTGGGATAGGTAAGGCCAATGATTTATGGTCTATTACTGCAGACATCTCAGCATTTCTTTGGCATTTTTTGCACAAACAAGTGACTATATTTACTTTGGCCATATTCTCCCCAGTCATGTGAGCTGTTCACTCTTTTAATCCAGGGTCAGTGGAAGCATAGAGGTAGTACCCGTCTGCATACTGTTGGCCAGGAATTTGACAAAACTGTGACTGTGAAACTTGGGCCACTTAAATTTTTACTTTTCGTATAAGCAAATGAAGCCAGTTTCTTTGGGTTATGAATAATTACCACGGTCATTTAAAAACTGAGTATAATGTCTTCTTGGGCATTTGTCGTCAAATGTATAATATTATTTAAATTTTTTCAGTGGTATATTTTGAAGGTGCTTTGATAAATAGAACACTATATGTATTCACCAAGAGATTACAGAATAATTATATGTTTTATCTTTTTCTCTTTTAACTACTCGATTTTAGAAGAGCTTTTGTTATTTCTGCACTTTTTATCTCTTCATTGCTGCTGCCAATTGTACAGCTTTCCTCTTTTTGCTAGTGAAAAAAAAAAACTTTAGTTTGAATTTTATGTATCACGTATCATGTATTAGCCTCAATGAAGAATCTGCTTTTAACAAGACATTTTCCCATTGAATTTGCTAAGTAATTCCCACTTCTTCCTCCAGCAGCAAATTCTGAGATAATTCCCTCTCTGTGATCCTTTGCCCCAACATTTGTGAGTTTGATCTAGTAACCATCTTTTATACCAGAAATACTGTGAAAATTGCCAAATCCCTTTTCAGTATCTTCTAGGCATCCCTACAACACTTTACCTCCCTATTTTTAATGCTTTCTAAATATATGACCAACGTGAATTTTGTTTTGAACCCTTTGGTAAAGATTATTTATGGCATCAAAACCTTTAAAAAAATGTTTTCAGGACAAGGCTAGATTGGAGTGTGAAATACGAAAGCATTATAATTTTGTTTGAATATGCTAAAGTGAGAAATTTGCCTAATTAAAATACAATAAATCCATAATGTATATTTCACATTTTTCTACTTGAAGACATTCATGTATATATTGTTTAACATCAATTGTATTTAAAAAGAATCAGCAATTGTATCAAAATCTTCCAATAAAATACCTGTTTAAAAATCTTCATCTGAATTGTATCAATTTGATGACCTTCACAGAATATTTTATTTTTTTTAAAACTTTTTTATTGAATCACTGTAAGATATACCCTCACAAAGCTATTCATGATTGGATTTCAGTCATACAATATTCCAACACCCAACCCTCCACCAGTGTATTTTTCCCAGCACCAGTGTCTCCAGGTTCCCTCCCATCAATCACCCCTCAGGTGCTTTTCTTCTCTCTCTCTCTCTCTCTCTCTCTCTCTCTCCTCTCTCTCTCTCTCTCTTTCTGTCTCTCTCTACCCCCTCCCCGATTTTGGCATTGTGATTTGCAATATTGGTACTGAAATGTTATCAAGAATATCCCTTTACCCATTTTTAACCCTCAGATTTTGTCTAGCGTGATCATTCCCAGCTAGTATTGTCATACTGGTCTTTTCTCAGTGCCACACACATTTGTGGTTAGTTCCAGTCATTGACCAGTCCTCCTAATCCCTGTTTTCCCTGGTCTTGGATGTTTAGTCTTCTACTATATTTTTTATATATACTACAAATGAATGCAAGCATTCTGATTCTGTTGCTCTCTTTCTGACTCATTTCACTCAACATGATACTCTCCATGTCCATCCATTTATGGGCAAATTTCATGACTTAATGCTTCCCTAACAACTGCATTGTATTCCATTGTGTAGATGTACCATAGTTTCTTTATCCATTCATCATCTTGGGTACTCAGGTTGTTTCCAGATTCTGGTTAGAGTGAATAGTGCTGCATTGAACATAGGAGTGTAGATGGTGTTTCTACTGTGTGTTTTTGGGCCATCAGGGTAAATTCCTAGAAATAATATTGTTGGGTCAAATAGGAGCTCAATTTCTAGTCTTTTTTAAAGCGTCCATATTGTTTTCCAAAAGGACTGAGCCATTGGCATTCCCACCAACAATGAAGAACAGTCCGTTTCTTCCCACATCTACGCCAGTACTGGTTGCACTTGAGATGATATCTCATTGTTATTTTGATCTGCATCTCCCTGATTATTAGTGAAGAGCATTTTTTCATGTGCCTTTTGGCCATTTGAATTTATTCTTTGACAAAGTTTCTGTTCATTTCATCGCTCCATTTTTTTTATGGGATTGGATGTTTTTTCTTGTAGAATTCAACCAGTGCCTTGTATATACTTGATATTAACCCCTTACCACGATATTGGGTGAATATCCTTTTACATTCCATAGGCTTTCGTTGTATCCTGGTCAGTGATTCTTTTGAGGTGCAGAAGTTTCTTAGATTAAGATAGTCCCATTTGTTTATTTTTTATTCTATTTGCTTGACCAGTGATGTTTCAACTTTGAAGATACCTTTAATGTCGTGGAAGGTTTTGGCAACCTTTTCTTCAATGCACCTTATGGATTCTGGTCTGATGTTGAGGTCTTTTATCCATTTTGATCTGACTTTTGTGTGTGGTGTTAGGTAGAAGTATTAGCCCCCCCCCCTTTTTTTTGCATGTAGCTGTACAATTTTGCCCAGTCCCACTTGTTAAAGAGGCTTTTCTTCCTCCACTTCAAATGTTTTGTTCCCTTATCTAAGATTAAATGATCATATAGTTGAGGTTGTGTATAAGGATATTCAACCCTATGCCATTGGTCTGTGGATCTGTCTTTGTTCCAATACCATGCCTACTTATTACCGCTTTGTAGTACAGTTTGATGTTGGGGGAGGTGATGCCTCCCACCTTTTTTTCCCTAAGAATTGCTTTAGTTATTCTTGGGGGCTTACTGTTTCATCTGAATTTCAGTAGTGTTTGATCAATTTCTTTGAAAAATGTTGTGGGTATCCTTATAGGGATTGCACTATATCTGTATAATGCTTTGGGGAGTATCACCATTTTGACAGTGTTAATTCTCCCAATCCATGAGCAGGGGATATGTTTCCATTTCCTCATGTCCTCTTTTATTGTTAGAAGTAATGTTTTGTAGTTTTCTTTGTACAGGTCCTTTACCACATTAGTTAGGCTGATTCCGAGGTACTTGATTTTCTAAGGCATGATTATGAACGAAATGTTTTTTCATATCACTTTCTTCTCTCTCATTATTTGCATATAGGAAGGCCATGGACATTGGGAATTGATTTTATAGCCTGAGACTTTACTATACAAGTCTATTGTTTTAGAAACAATAAAACAATTAGGAGCTTTAGGAGCTTCTTGGTAGAGGTTTTAGGGTTCTCTAAGTATAGTATTATGTCATCTGCTAATAATGAGAGCTTGATTTCCTTTCCTAACTGGATGCCCTTAATATCTTTTTCTTACCTAACTGCTATGGCAAGTACTTCTAGTACTATGTTGAATAGAAGTGGTGAGAGTGAGCATCCTTGTCTCTGATCTTTGAGGGAAGGCTTTTCGTTTTTCCCCATTGAGAAAAATACTTGCCCTGGGCTTGTGGTAGATGGCTTTGACTATACTGAGGAAAGTTCCTTCAATATCCATTTTGCTGAGAGTTTTTATCATCAACAGGTACTGGATCTTGTCAAATACTTTCTCTGCATCTACTGATATGATCAAATAGTTTTTATCTTTTCTTTTATTGATATGAATTATAGATTGATTTGTGAATGTAAACCATCCTTGCATCCCCAGGATGAATCTCTTTTAGTCATGGTGCATGATCTTTTTGATGAATCGTTGGATTCCATTTGCTAATATTTTGTTGAGGATCTTTACATCCATGTTCATCAGGGATAGCAGCCTGTAATTTTCTTTTTTTGTGGTGTCTTTGTCTGCTTTTGGTGTTATGGTGATACATGCCTCATAGAAACTGGGAGTGTTTCTGTTTCTTAAATTTCCTGGAAAGGCTTTGAAAGGACTGGCAATAGGTCCTCTTTAAAAGTTTAGAAGAATTCACTAGTGAATCCATCTGGACCTGGGCTTTTGTTTTTGGGAAGACTTTTGATTACTATTTCAATTTCCTTGATAATGGTAGGTCTATTCAGGTATTCCAGATCTTCTTGGTTCAGCCTTGGGAAGTTATAGGAATCCAGAAATTTATTCATTTCTTCCAAGTTCTCTTGTTTCATGACATACAGACTTTCAAAGTAATCTCTGATGAACTTATATAGTTACAGTCTATAACTGTACCTCATGGTGTTTCACTAATAAAAAAAATAAATAAATAATAAAAAATAAACTAATACCTCATAATCAGCCTAAGTAAAGAGGTAAAGGACCTCTACAATGAAAACTACAAAACACTACTCCATGAAATAAAAGAGGACACGAGGAAATGGAAACATATCCCTTGCTCATGGATACGAAGAATTAACATCATCAAAATGGCAATACTCCTGAAAGCAATATACAGATTCAACGCAATCCCTATAAGGATACTGATGAAATTCTTCAAAAAAATAGATCAAGGACTACTGAAATTCATATGGAACAACAAATGCCCATGAATAGCTAAAGCAATTCTTGGGAAAAAGATGTGGGGAGACATTACCCTCCCTAACCTCAAACTCTGCTACATAGTGGTAATAATTAAAACAGCATGGTACTGTGACAAAGGCAGGGCCGCAGAACAATGGAACAGGGTGGAATATCCATACACACAACCTCAAATGTATGAACATCTAATCTGTGATAAGGGAGCAAGAGTGAAGTGGAACAAGGAAAGCCTCTTCAGCAAATGGTGCTGGCGTAACTGGACAACCACATGCAAAAGAATGGGCTTAACCTCAATCTAACACTATGCACAAAAGTCAGATCAAAATGGATTAAAGATCTCAACATCAGGCCAAAATCCATAAGGTACATTGAAGACAAGGTCAGCAAAACCCTCCACGATATTGATGCTAACAGTATCTTCAAAGACGACACTCCACTGAGCAACCAAGTGGAAACAGAGAAAAACAAATGGGACTATCTTAAATTAAGAAGCTTCTGCACCTCAAAAGATACAGTGACCAGAATACAAAGACAATCTACAGAATGGAAAAGGATATTTACCCAATACCCATCTGATAAGTTTTTGATATCAAGGATATACAAAGCACTGGCTGGACTCTACAAGAAAAAAAAACATCTAACCCCATCAAAAAATGGGGTGATGAAATGAACAGAAACTTTCCCAAAGAATAAATCCGAATGGCTAAAAGGCACATGAGAAAATGCTCTACATCATTAATCATCAGGGAGATGCAGATCAAAACAACAATGTGATATCATTTCACACCACAGAGACTGGCCCACATCTAAAAGAACAAAAGCAACCAGTGTTGGCGCGGATATGGCCAGAAAGGGATTCTCCTTCACTGCTGGTGGGAATGCCAACTGGTTCAGCCCTTTTGGAAAACAGTATGAACGATTCTCAAAAAATTAGAAATTGAGCTCCCATTTGACCCATCAATACCACTCCTGGGAATATATCCCAGAGAGGCAAAAAAGTACAGTCGAAATGACATCTGCGCTTCTGTGTTCATTGCTGTACTATTCACAATAGTCAAAATCTGGAAAAAACCCGAGTGCCTGAGAACAGATGAGTGGTTAAAGAAACTTTGGTACATCTACACAGTGGAGTACTATGCAGCTGTTAGAAAAGATGAAGTCATGAAATCACATACAAGTGGTACTACATGGAAAGTATCATGCTAAGCGAAATGAGTCAAAAAGAGAGGGACAGACATAGAAAGACTTCATTCATCTGGGGAATATAAAGTAACGAAATAGGAAACTAACACCCAAGAGTAGCCGAGAGTACCAGAAGGTTCACTCCATGGCTTGGAGGCCAGCCGCACATGCTAGGGGAAAAGGCAGCTCAGATAGAGAAGGGAGCACCAAATAAAGGGTGTTGGGAGGATCCTCCCAGCATGAGAGATGTATGCTGAAAGTAGACTATAGACTGAACATGATTGCCACTGAATGCCTCTTGTGCAAACCACAGCACCCAAAAGGAGAGAGAAAAACAAAAGGGAATGCCCCACCAATGGGGTGGGTGGGATGGGGGGAATGGGGGTGGGTGGGAGGCATACTGGGAGCACTGGAGGTGGAAAATGGGCACTGGTGAAGGGATGGGTACGCAATCATTGTATAACTGAAACCCAAGCACAAAAAATTTAAGTCTACAACTGTACCTCATGGTGTTTCACTAATAAAAAAGAAGAAGAAGAGTATTCAAGACTAGGAAATAGCAAAAGTGATCAGAAAAGGTAATGTGCTAAGAAATTGAAAATATTAACACTATCAGCATTGTGGCTTAGTCTTTATCTCCTTATCTGTTATCTCTTATCTTCTTGATATCTTTTTATTACCTCCTCATAAACATGTCTCAAAGAATTAAGTTTCCAAAGTTTCCACTAATTTCCAGTTATCCTGTATTTCATATGGATTCAGCTTTTTCAGGAAATGAAAACCAAAAGCACAGCATGGCTTTCCATTATTCCAGTTTTTCTTCTAATGAGAAGCAACCCTGTTAAAAAACAACTTCTCGGGCCAACACGGTCATACAGCAGGTTTGCCTTTCTTGTGGCTCACTGGGGTTTGCTCCCCAGCATCATCCCATATTGTCTCCCAAGCACAGAAAAGAGTAATTCCTGAGTATAGAGCCAGGAGTAATCCCTGAGCACCTCAGGGTATGACCCAAAAAAGCAAAACAAACATAAGCAACCAAAAAAAAACCCCCAAACTTCTCTCAGGGACTTAAGAGATAGATAGAATATGGGTTAATGCACTCACCTTGCATACAACCAATCCCACGGGTATATAGTCCCAGCCCAGCCCCACCAGGAGTGATCCTTGCATGCATAGCTAAGCGTAAGCCCTGAACACTTAGAGTATGTCTCACTGTCACTGTCACTGTCCTCCCGTTGTTCATCGATTTGCTCGAGCGGGCCCAGTAATGTCTCCATTGGAGACTTTGTTGTTACTGTGTCTGGCATATCGAATACGTCACGGGGAGCTTGCCAGGCTCTGCCGTGCGGGCGAGATACTCTCAGTAGCTTGCCGGACTCTCCGAGAGGGGGGGCAGGAATCAAACTCGGGTTGGCCATGTTGGCCGCTTGTAAGGCAAAGGCCCTACCGCTGTGCTATTGCTCCAGCCCAGAGTATGTCTCAAAAAATTAAAAAAAAAATTAAACAAAAAACTCACAAAGCCCTCCAACCTTTCCTTTTCAGACATACTATTACCAAAGCATCCTCTTTACTGTCAGTCTTTGCCATACTACAAAGGTTTTATCCTCAGAGAATCATGCTAAAATACCTTAGATGTGGTCTATGTGTACTTTACTTTCTTTCAAATCATTTCAATAGCACCTAGTAAAAAATTTAACTGATGTTCTCAGTGACTATCTTCTTGTCAGACCCATGGCAGAACTCAGCATCTCAAATTGAACAAATAGAAAAAGACATTTATCTTTCCTACTATCTTTTGGGTTGCTTTCCCTGACCAGGAATCGAACCCGGGCGTGGCATGAGAGCACTGAATCCTAACCACTAGACCACCAGGGAGCAATAGCACAGCGGGTAGGGCGTTTGACTTGCACGCGGCCAACCCGGGTTTGATTTCTCCATCCCTCTCAGAGAGCCCGGCAAACTACCTAGAGTATCCTGCCTGCATGGCAGAGCCTGGCAAGCTCCCCGTGGCGTATTCGATATGCCAAAAACAGTAAAAACAAGTCTCACAATGGAGACCTTACTAGTGCCCGCTCAAGCAAATCGAACAATGGGAGGCAAGTAATACAGAGATACTGTCTTTTCAGATACCAAATTATGCTTACAAAATTCTTAGGATTCTAAACATTGCTTCAGCTACCTCTATTTCCTAAATTCCCCCTTAATCCTCAGAGCTGACTTCTTGCTCTATGCCCAGGGATCACTCCTGGCAGTGCTCAGGACACCATTTATGGTGCTAGAGAGCAAACCCAGATTAGCTACATGCAAGGCAAGTGTCTTTCCCATTGTACCTTTTCTCTTTCCTTCTTCCTTATCCCAGAGTTTCTTTGGTGACTGTATGCAGAAATCCCTTTGAGGATCTGCCCTGGCTTCCTATCTTTGCCCAGCTGCAGAAACCTGTTTCAGGCACGCCCCCACCATCATAAACACAGCCTGTGTCTGGGACAGGAAAAGAAGTGAAGGGATTTTTACTGAATGAGACTTTGCCTGCTAATTCTAGAACACCTGGCAGAGCATCCCTTCCTCTGTCCTCTGCAGGTAGCTGCTGGCCTGTTGAGTCTAGTGTGGTCAATCACCACCACCCTGAAGTGCTTTGTCTGTGCACAGGTTTAGCTAAGTTTTATACCTTAAGTAAAGTAAGTAAAGGCCCTCCCGTTGATCATCGATTTGCTCGAGCGGACCCAGTAACGTCTCCATTGGAGACTTTGTTGTTACTGTGTTTGGCATATTGAATACGCCACGGGGAGCTTGCCAGGCCCTGCCGTGCGGGCGAGATCCTCTCGGTAGCTTGCCGGGCTCTCCGAGAGGGGCGGAGAAATCGAACTCGGGTCGGCCATGTTGGCTGTGTGCAAGGCAAACGCCCTACCGCTGTGCTATCGCTCCTGCTTACCAATTTTATATTTCAAATCTTCCTTGCATGCCCTTTCTTAATGCTGCAGTCAGCAGGCTTGCAGTTGAGGTGCTCTTCTACATACTGGCTGCAGTGCTTGCTGTGGGTCAGACACTTAATTGTATTGCAGGGGATTCTAAACCACAGAACTGCTGGAATCGAACTTGGGCATATGGGGGTGATGTCAGGGGACTGAGTTTGCAGCCTCGCCGGCCTCAGGTCTGCAAGCAGGCACTTTTTGCCACAGAACTATTCTCAAGTTCCCTAGTGTATCTTCTGTAGAATTTTTTTTTTAAACTTTTCTCCCCAGAAACTACCCTGGTTAATAAAATGATGAGGTAAGTACCTCAGTTTCTGCATTCCAGCCTCCAGCTCAGGAGATTATCAAATACTAATTCCTCAGAAAGTTTCAGAACTTTTGATGCTTTTTCTTTTCTCCTTAATCTCCTGAATTATCCATGACACAGCAACATACAAACTTTTTATCACAGCAAAGACAGGAAGAAAACAGCAGGTTCAACGAATTCAGATTATATGTCAGCACTTGGGAAATACTATTTTCCATTCTGCAACAAAGAAAAGAGAAAATGGAAGAAAAGAAAGGGAATGGAGGAAAAGGGGGGAATGGAGTAAGGGTGGGTATGAGGGAAAGAAGGAAGGAGGGTGGGAGGGAGAGAAGAAGGGAAGAAGAGGAAGGGAGGGATGAAAAGCAAAGGAGGGAGAAAGGAAGGAGAGAAGAGGGAAGATGGGAGGGAAGAATGGGAGGAAGGAAGGAAGGAAGGAAGGAAGGAAGGAAGGAAGGAAGGAAGGGAGGGAGGGAGGGAGGGAGGGAGGGAAGGAAAGAAACTAATGAGACAGATTTAATGATCAAGGGACTTATTTATCAAGAAGATAACACTTAAGGTATATGCACCAAATGCATTGAAATATATAAAACAACTTCTAACAGACATGAAGAAATCATTAACAACCACACAATAGTAGTGGATGCTAACAGCATTCTTTTACTATTAGATAAATTTGTATGAAATCTTAACACTTTCAGAGTGACCAAAGCAGGGTCCAGAGATAGTACAGGGGCTGAAGCACTTGCCCTTACATGTGGCCAGCCCTAATTGGATTTCTAGCACCACATATGGTTCCCCTAACATTGCCAGGAATGAAAGTAGAACCGAGTAAGCTCTGAACAGCACCAAGAGTGTCACAGAACAAAAAACAAACAAAAAAACCCATAAATTGTGAGGAAACTCAAAATTTTACCCCCAGCATTAAGAAACTATTGAAGGAAATAAAAGAGGACAATAATAAATGAATGGATTTGAATAACTGTATTTGACAAAAATTTGTGCTAATATACATTATCAGTTATCTTTTATAAACATGGAGGAAACACTGGTAAGTTCTACACTCCCAGACTCCTTCCTTCCAATTGATGTCAAGACATCATCTTGACCATCTCACCTTTCTTCATGGGGCAGGTTTTCTAGTGATCATTTCTATATTTATGAAGAGAGCTTTATTTTACCTTTATTTTTTGAAGGAGATTTTTACTTGAGAGAAAATTCTGGATTAATAGTTCTCATCTGGATTTCAGTATTTCAAAGTTGTCTTTCCACAACTTTATGACTTCCAAGATTCTCTGTATGTAGTGCTTTCCCTATGGCCACTTTTGGGGGTTTTAAAGATTTTCTCTTTTGGGGGAGGACTGGAGCGATAGCACAGCGGGTAGGGCATTTGCCTTGCGCACGACCAACAGAGGTTCAATTCCCAGCATCCCATATGGTCCCCCGAGCACCACCAGGAGTAATTCCTGAGTGCAGAGCCAGGAGTAACCCCTTTGAGCATCGCTGGGTGTGACCCAAAGGGCAAAAAAAAAAAAATTTTTAAGCTTTAACTATGAGATGCTAAATACGACTTTATATTTTCCTAGTTCAATGAGCTTTTAGGAATTTTCACCTAACATGACAATTCTGGCTTCAATTTACATATAAGTATATACAGGTCTTTAATCTCTCTAATTTTCTTTCTCTTCTCTAATCTCTCTAACTTTATTTCTCTTCTTCTAGGAATCCAAATATACATACGTTGATCTGCTTGTTATTGCCACACATGGCAATAAAACTTTCTCTCTCTTTTAATTTCTTCCAATTAAAAAAATACCCAGATAGGATTTCTATTCACCTGGAATCTTTCCTTGTTGCTGTTTGCTTCTATTTTTCTACCGAGAGTACCTTTCTATTCACTATAATCCCTTGTCTTTTTCAACTTTGAACATAACAGCTGCTTTGAATTCTGCTAATTACTGTATCTTAGTTGCAAGGATTTCTTTATATTCTGTGCCTTTTATATATTTGTAATAAAATAAGTCAATTCTCATTTCTGTGCATGCCTCACAGTATTTTAATACTAATCATTTTGATAGTGTCATGGATTTACTGTTAATCATATTGTGTAAGCACGAAGCCTGTTTTTCTAGTACACATTGAAACTACTGGATAATCACCTTGATTTTATGGAGGCTTGTTTCTACATTAGGTGAGAAGTTTTATACTCAGTTCTAACACTGATTCTACAAAGCTCAAAGTGCTTATTGATCATTCTCTTCTTACTGGTCAGGACTCAAACTCAAAATTCTATCTTTACTAGCAATAGAGAACAAAAAAATCTCTCCTTAGTTTTTTAAGCCTTGCTCACTACATTCCACTTTCCACTATGTTCATAAAAATCAGGTTTCCTCTCCAGATTAGTTCGCCTAACCCTGCAAACCCTTTCAAAAAAGGAAAACTTTGAGTATTCCTCTCCCCAACTGCATTCAAAGCTTCTCTAGCCTCCCTGAATCATTCGAGCAGCCCAGGTGGAAGCCTATGTGGAAAACACTGATTGAGAAGCTGCTGGGCACAAGTACAGTTCAGGAGTTAGCAAAACATTTAAGAGATTATACAGAGAAAGACCCTCCCTCCCTCATTGCCTTCATCTCTAAGATTTCCTCCTTTAACCTAGTCCTCCAGGAGCACCTCCAGTTCACTTAGCAGGCCAGGAAGGCTGCAACTTTCTCCTGAGCTCTGGCCACCCCCAGCTCAGCCAGACTGGAGAATAACCTGGAGGGGGAAGCCATACTAGCATAGATTTCAGGCCGCTTTTAGTCACACCTCGTTGCCTTTAAACAGTTACTTATATTGTCCATAATTTACAATTGGGAGGGTACAAACCATTATAAGCTATTTCACCACTACAAAAACCAGAGGTCTTTCATTTTTAAATTCTTAAGTTCTTGGCTTACTGGATTTGCTTTAAACAAAACAGAACTGTTGCTTAAACTGTCACTGGATCATTTTTGTATTATCACTGTATCACTGTCATCCTGTTGTTCATTGATTTCCTTGAGCAGGCACCAGTAACATCTCCATTCGTCCTAGCCCTGAGATTTTAGCAAGTGCCACATTGGAGGCTCCTTCAGTCAGGGGAATGAGACCCATCATTGTTACTGGGTTTTTGCATATCGAATACGGCACGGGGAGCTTGCCAGACTCTGCCGTGCGGGCAGGATACACACAGAAGCCTGTTGTGTTCTCCAAGAGTGAGGACTAGACAATAAGTGGTTGTGCGCTGTGTGCTTCCGGGAGCTGGGTTTTATTGTCCCTGGGTCTTGGCCGTTGATGGGATAACACGGCGCTGGGGGCAGTTGGTGGGTGTAACACCTAGCTACTGGAACATGGGGAGGAGGCCCAGTCCCAATCTGAGCAAGCTTGGAGATCTCAGCTCTGGGTCCCGCACACCTGGGTTCCTCTGCCTGTTCCTGCATGCGTGAGGCTCGCCCAAATGTGTGGAGAGTAGTCTTAAGTGTGGCTGTGGCTGGTTCCTGAGGTCTTCAGCTACCAGGGCTCTGCTCGGGGCGGGGAGGGAAACTCAACCTGCCCTCCTCCAAGGGGCCCCGGTAAGGACAGCCAGGCATGGGGGCAGGAGACTCCCGTTTTTGTATTAAAAGCATAAATTTATCTCAAGATAATCAAAATAATCTCTTGCTAATTATGCTTCCCCAAATAGTAGGAAAATATTTATTCAAATCCAACAAACTCACTGAGCAAAGCAATTAGATATATTGATAAGTTCATAGAAATATTCAGACCAACTAAATTAAGTAATCTATTTCTATTATAAAACTAAGTGTGAACAAAGAAAAGTATAAAATTATAAAATAAATGTAGTGGTATTTAGAACTAGTAAGAAGATAGTCACTACTTATGTATCTTCATATCCTTTGGCATATTAACTAAGTGATATAAATATTAACAGTGTTGTCTTCGAATTTCGATTTAAAAATTTTTATTTTGTAATCAGCAAGTTTTCTAACAAATGTTAGCCTGAATGTAGAAGATGCTATTTAAAACCAAACAGCAACTGTACATGCTGGCTATACATTTATAATTTGACAATTATACAGTCTATAAAATTCAGCAGAAACATGAGACACATAATTAGGATGTTAAACATGAGACACTCAGAAGGCTGTCATTTTGTGGCAAAAAAATAAACTGTGATTTAAGTCAGGGCCACTGTCACTTCTGTTCACATATATACGCATTACTTCCAGAACAACCAGAACAACCCAGCTTGTAGTCAAAAAGAAAGTTACTGATTTTTGAAGAAAGAAGAAAATTCCACCTGGTACAAACTGATTTCATAAGTTATATGAAAAACATAAACATTTAAACACCTCTGACTACAGATCTTTACAAGTTTCCTGGTAGATCTGTTCCATGTGTATAAATCCTGAAAAAAAATGCCCAAATAGCAATGATATCACTTGGGGAAAAAATGATCAACTCACTGCTCAAGGAAACCATGCAATATTGAGTCAACAACCTTTCTTCTCGTTTACCTGTTTAATACTTATTGGATAAACCACAAACTCATTTCATTTGGTATACAAATGCACTTTCATACATATAGGACTAAAATTAACAACCAACAACACATCTGTGTTCAGAGTGTCACTGTTCTGCAACTGAGCTATTTTCTGGTATGGAAAACTGACTTAGCATCTCCATCTCCAGCGGATGCATGGTCCCTCCTGTGATAATCAAGGAGTGTAACGGTCCCCCCAAGTCCACAGTGCACATCTGCTTCAAGGTGCCTGATGCAATTTTCTGGTCTTCAGCTCCAACCCTGGCTAAGCCAACACAAAGTGTCTCTTCGGTGATTGCTATTCAAAAAGAAAAAAAAAAAGAAGAGAGATGAAAGATTGACATTTCATTCAACAAATACACTACCCTATCAAACATCCTAACACCAGCAACAAAAGCACACTTAAAGGAAGTCCCCACTGAAGCATTAGTAATAAGCTCTCAGTATCTTAAATCCTCTTTGATACATAATGAATTAAATTCTTAATGATTAATCTAAGATTTTTCTAAATTACTTGTACTGTCTGACTTATAAAGTAGTATCAGCCAGCCTTATTCTTTCAGAATTCTAAGTGCTTACTTTAAGGTTTTAAGATGTGATAAACGATTTCTCTTATCCATATACTTTTTTTGTTTGTTTTGGTTTAGGGGCCATAACCACTGTGCTCAGCATCTATTCCTGGAGCTGTGCTGAGAAGTGATACTTGGTGGTGCTTTGAGGGACCTCCTATGGTACCAGAGATGGAATCTGGGTTGGCCACATGTAAGGAAGTATGTTAGCCACTGTGTTATCTCTCTGGTCCTGCAGACTTATATGCATATACATTATGATCACAAAATGTTGTCTTTAAATAGACTGTGACCAATATCACGTGTTTATATTTTAACAAGTTTCTTGAGACATGTTCATACTGACCAAGAAACTGTGATACTATAGGTTAAAACAGATTAGTGTTTCATCATGATTACCTAACCAACAGGTAACAACAGTTTTTTACCGTGTGTGTGAGTGTATGTGTGTGTGTTTGTGTATATATGTGTATGTGCGTGGTGTCAAAGATTGAACCTAGAAACTCATACATGTGGGGCAAGTGCATAGCACCAAGCTACATCCCTGGCCCCTTAGTTTTTCACTTTAAAAACAAAAGAAATTTGATCTCTTTTAAAGTGTTGCTGTATGGCTAGGATAATAAAGATCAGTATCTTGTAAGCTATAGAGTCCTTAATGTGTAGATATTATGCTATTATTTCTATTTTTAAGCTTAAAATGAATGGTAAGTTTTAGTGTTTTCACTCTGATGGATTAACTTACGTAATAACACTTTTTTGGTTTTATTTCTGGCTGGGGAAGTTGTCCAAACTGAACACTGATCAAAATAAGGTTATGATCTATGCTAGGACAAGGAGGCATGCAAGAAATTCTGAAAAAATTATGGATATATAATTTTATCCTTGCAATTTTTTTTAATTTCTTTAACAAAGGCTATTCAAGTAAACAATACAATAACTCAAAAATGACTTCCTTTTTTTTTTTTTACAAAGAGGTGCTCATTGCTCGCTTCAGCAGCACATGTACTAAAATTGGAATGATACAGGGAAGATTAGCATGGCCCCTGTGCAAGGATGACATGCAAATTCGTGAAGTGTTCCATATTTAAAAAAAAAAACGAGGTGCTCAAAGGTAATCAGCATCTTAGAATATAATCACAGGTTCATGCAATAAAGAGTTTAATGACAACGAACATTTTTTATACTATATATACTATTGTGTGCATAGATATTAGGAATATAAGGATAAATTCTCTTGCCTTTACCTTGAAGAAAACTATCTCTGGTCTCAGAGGTTGGAGTGAGAAAAAAGAAGGCCCATGGGACTATATAAGGGGTTAAAGTGCTTGCCATTCATGAGGTCAATTCCAATTCTATCCCCAGAAACACATATGCCCCTCTGGGTACTAGTAGGAATGACTCCTGAGTTCAGAATCAAGAGTAGTTCCTGAGTATCACCAGATATGGCCCTAACTCCCTCCCAAAAAGAAAGAGGAAAAAAAGCAGAATAAATATTTTGTAGCACTAGAAGGTGAGTTCCATACTTTTCCAAAATATTTAAGAGGTAGGAGAAGAGAGAGAGAGAGAGAGAGAGAGAGAGAGAGAGAGAGAGAGAGAGAGAGAGCAATTGTGTGAATGCCATGGCCATTTACATAGCTCAGTGCACAGCGGCAGTCAGAAACTTTGAGATCGCTCAGGATCTTCGGTACCTGGCTCCTCTCCCTGTAGTCTTTGATTCTGGACAATCTCCAGGAGTTGCCGGGCTGCTTGGTTTACACTCATGTACTGGGGAGGTTCATAAATCTTCCTTCCCCTGTAAGTAGATGTCATTGTTCTTTGGTATGAAATCAGGTAAGTCATTACTAATGCATTTATTCTCTCAGATATACTCAAGCACCCCACAAACCACATTTTGTGTGAAGCTTTCGCATGACGCCCGCTTTAAGTATACACTAAAGAAAAATACAGCGACTGCTTTAGGTGTCTCAGGCTTTTTTCAGTACTCGTCAACTGCCTCGTGATCTCACTAAGATGTTGCCAGGAGTAAGAGTCCCCCCCAATTAAAGACAAATGTCTAAGTGAAACTTATTCTGTACTTCAGCCAAATCAAGTTCTGCAGTGTTCATTTTTGTTGCCATGTTTTAAAAATATATTCCTCTTTTCCCTTTTTCTACCAATAAAAATAAAACTAAAGTAGTAAATACAGCATAATACTGCAAACTTAGATTTATTCACTCCTGTATAACACCAAAGTTTACATTTGTCCAATGATCTTAATAAAAATATAGCTTTGCATTTAAAAAAACTGTTAAAATTAATTTTAATAACATATTTTATTGAGCTTAGTATGTCTAAAACACACATAAACAGTTGCGCCTATAAAAATAAAAAGATTGGTTTTTGAATTTTGAAATCTTTGAATTTTGTATTTTACGTGTTTAGCACACTTTAGTTCAAAAGTTACATTTTCATTGGAAATACCTGCTCTGTACTTAGATTTCATAAAATTTCTGGTTACAAAGAAAATTTATGTATTTAAGCTATAAATGTAGTTCAAGTTTTCTATTACTAAGATAAATATTAAATTAATTAACATTAATAAGGCATATAATTTAATGGGCATTCGCCTTGGGTCCATTAGTTGTATTTTAACAGTTATTGATTACATGTGGGTTGTACCTACTTCAGAAGGCAACATTTCTCTAAACAAAAAAGGATTTTTTGAGGAAAATATGACAAAGTCAAAATGGAAGTAACTTGACCAAAGCACATGGCAGTTTTGGGCTCAAATTCATGTCTCTGACTCCATGTTTATTTAGTTTATAAACCTTTACTGAGTCCCAATTTAATGTTTATTAGGTGTCAACCATTTTTCTCAATTTTGAATCTATGAAATACATTACTATTTCTACTCTCTCATTTCACATATTAAACAATTTTTTAAATGGGGCTTATACCTGATGTTATCAGGGAAGGGTGTCAAAGCCAGGACCTCATACCAAGCAAGGCATCCATTCCACCACATGCACTCTCTCCTTGACCCCTAAACAATTAAATTTTGTTCTTTTGTTTGGGGGTGACACCTGCTGATGCCAGGACCTACTCTTGGCTCTGCAGTCAAGGATCATTACTGGCACTAGTAGTGGGGGGACCATACGGGGTGTCAGAGAGAGTAACCAAGTGGGCTGCATGCAAGGCGAGTGCCTAACTCACTGCACCATTTCTCCAGGCCCCCTAAACTATTTAATTCTGTTTTTTTGGGGGGGTGAGGTGGGGGGGGCACTCTTGGCAATGTGCAGGGGTTATTCCTGGCTCTGAACTCAGAATTACTCCTGGCAATGTTTAGGGGATCACAATGTTTAGGGGATCACATGGGATTACACTTTGGTTGGTGCATTCAATGCAAGTATATTTCCCCACTCATTGCACTGCTGTCCCGACCTCCCAAACTACTTGACTGTTAAGGAGAGCTGACTTCCAACATTCTTTAGAACTCATATCATCAAAGCAGAACTTACTGAATTGATCAAGGAGGTAAAACAGATGGAAGTTTACTCAAAATCAGACTTACTTGATAAGATTTTCCATAGACTGTTCCTTTACCTTGATATCTATAGAAAACAAAACAAAAGCAAAAATCCAGGTCTTTTAAAATTACTTTATCCAAAACCTATGGGTAAACTTCACCTGTGTTTGGGAAAACATTCTTCTCATGTCTCCAAAGTGTTCACTTGTGAGACAGTGAGTATCTTCCCTCACAAACCATCTACCGCCTTTTAACACAGATAGAGGGACCAATGGAAGTTTGAGCTTGTGTAAACATCATAAGTGAGGAAAAACACCATCAGACTGGCCCTGAGAATATACTGAGAGGATGTATTTCTCCTCTTGGAAAAGACACAGGAAAAATTTAGATAAATATTGGCATGCATACTACCTCTGTGCTAATCAGAATCCTTGTGTTTTGTTTCTACTAGCTGGTAACAACACAGACCCAACTGAAAACTCTTGACATGTTCTTACTCATTTTTAAAAAAATTATATATTTTAGGCACAAAAATATAAGTTTCAATACTTGAAACATAAATAGAAGAAAATTCTGATTACACTGGAAGAAACTTTTTCCTACTTACAGGCGATAAGACATTCCACGATAACAATGAAAAAATAACACCAAATAATCATTCTCCCAATAGGGTCTCCCCAACCACTTACTCCTAATGACTGGGGGTATCACATGCACAAAACATATAATTCTCACTTCACGCTCCCATAAAGTCTAACAGCATAAATGTCACAAGTCTTCAATTCTTTATACTTGAATTACAGATACTCTGCTGAACAACTTGGTAAAAGGTAAAAAAGCAGAATCACTCTACATCCTCACAGGAACTCAGTGCACAACAGCAAGAGTAACAGCTGCTTCCTGTTCTACATGATGAAAACAAACGGTTCAGCCAAAGTTTGTTTTCATAAAAATAAATATAGTGCAATTGAGGGATCTTTTCTGATAGACTTCTACATTTTTCAAAAGTGATACAAAAGTTTTTCTTACAAAATATATTGAATAGTCTGCTTGGAAAATACAATAGGTTTTTCTAAGTACACCTGGAACCAAAAGCAAATATATTATTGAATATTTCCATTTGTCTGGCATATTTAGGAACAAATGCCTGTTACTGAAAATGTGGATCTTCACTATAATGAGAATAAATCAACTTAGATTTTAAATGGTACTTAAAGATTTAAAATGTTCCGACTATTTTTTTACCTTAAGCTTTTTAAATGTTATTTGTTATAATAGTTTTAATATTTTACATTTTATAATGATGTGCTATTCAGAATCTGATTTTTCAAATGAGTTAGGAAGAACCTTTATAAGTCATGTTTTTAAATCATACATAAGACTGCATTAGTGAGTTAATCTCAAACCAAGCCAGTCTTAATGCTTTTTTCTTGTCCTTAACACTAAGTATTCAATTCTACTTCTAACTGCTCGAGTATTTCTCCTGTTTATCTTAGTACCAGGCTATATCATATGATGCACAGTACCTAGTATTCTAGCACTAGGCTCTTTGAAACAACTATACAATTAATGTTAAATGTTGTTAATGTCTACTTATATCATATATCCATCTTGTATTTCCAGATAAAACAAATTCTCCCTGTTTTCTTACCATGATAAATTCTTACTAATACCTATGGAGTTTGGCCATTTGCAGGTTTTTAATAAATACAAATTAATTTAAATGATGAGAATTCCAGATGATTAAATGATGATATATATGGATTGAGGACCTGGAGTCATATCTCATACTTCACACCTTGTTCCTGCTTTTGTTAATGGAACAAGGAAGACATATTGTTTAACCTTGTTTGTCTTTTCCCATGAAAGACAAGCAGTGAGGGAGCTCTTAGAGAGCACAAGAGCCAAAGTTCTGGTTTGTCCTTCCTGCTTCACCACACAATAGAACTCAATTGTTCTTCAGATGTTCAATTATATAACATGCTAGTTACAAACAAGATCGCAGAACACTATCCACTGGAACTATGTCTAATACTTCCTAAGTATTCCAAATGAATATGAACTGTATATTAGGAAGAGTAAGCATTCAAGAAAAACCTACACATTGAAAAACGTATACATCGAAACTGTAACTACGGAGTGAGGGTTTCCCAAAAGATAAATGTTATTCTATCCCATGTCCCCTCATTTTTTTAAATCTCTGTATGGGAAAGCTACCAGAGAGTCTGCCTCCTAAAATTCTTCTCTACCTGTTCTGTTTCAGAACACCAAAGTCCTTTTGTAAAACACACACCCACTAGTATGCACCCAATGATACTTACTATTTTTTAATCTTTCGGTTACATAGCTATCCTTCCCTCATTCTATTCTGACCTTCTAAAGTTTGGGATAACATGATAAATATATGTAAAGACATGTTCTATACAAATTAACAAAACCTACAGTGTGCTCTTATAATCAGTGAAGATTATAGAAAAAAGACCAGTCTCAGGGCTAAATCGACAGTATAGCAGGCAGAGGTTTGCCTTGCACGTGGCTGACCCGGGACCTATTCCCAGCATCCCATATGGTCCTCCGAGCACTTCCAGGAGTAATTCCTGAGTGCATGAACCGGGAGCAACCCCTGCGCATCGCCGGGTGTGACCCAAAAAAGAAAAGAAAAAAAAGCCCAGTCTCTTTTCACATGAAAAATTCAAGTACAAAACGACAAAGCTAATTAAGTGCCAAATCACACTAAGAAACAAAGTTAAGATAACTAAGAAAACTGACTGCTATATCCTACTAATAGGATATAGCTGCATGCAAGTTAAAAAAGAAGACGGGGGAGCATTCAGAGTCTGATGTAGATCTAAGATTAATTAGGCGCCAATGGGAATGGCATCTAATTCTACCTGGAACTGAATGAATTAGCAAGAGTTAAGGGTTTTCTGTACCAATGGCAATAAGATAAAGTCTAAGGAAAAATTTAAAAAAGAGCAAACAACCAAACTTCAACCAACAGTCTTCCTTAAATATGAAACTGCTGTATAGTGCCATAGAAAAGAGAGCAATAAGCTGTAAAAATGACCTTACAAGGCAGAAGAACCCCAACGAGTTTATAAAATGATTTAGATGACTAAAGAAGGGCCGGGGAGAGAGTTGAGATGGCTGGAAAACACACAGGACTCCCTTTCCCATCACTAAGGGGAGCGCAGATGGGAAGGATTAATACAGAGTAATGGGGGAAACAAAAACAAGAAAGGCCCTCTTCAGAAAGGTCACTTGGGATCAAAGAAACATTTTAGGATCTAAGAACAACAATGCTCCCCGTCAAAACTATTCATCACTGCCTCAGAGCATAAAGCAGCCACAGATGATACAGAAATGAAGTGGCGTGGGGCTGGGGAGATCACACAGGATTTAAGGCGCGTGAAAGGCAGACCCTGAGCCCAGTGCAATCCCTAGCCCCAGTCCCAGCATCACAGCTGTGGCTCTGTGGACTACCAAGCACTGCTGGCACTGCAGGGCCCAAGCAACGCGGCAGTCTCGGGCCATTCCCCCATTCCCACTGGGAATGGCCATGGCCCTTGAACACAACTTGAGAGGGCCCCCCAGTCAAGCTGCCTAGAACTGCTGGAAGTGCCCTCAGGCCCAAATACCCGTGAGAGCCCCCAGCGAGGGGGAGTGGGGGAAGTACCATGGCATGTTCTCAAAACTTTATTTATAAAATAGGCAGTCAGTTGAATTTGATCCATAATCACTAGTTTGCTTACATCTGCTCTGTTCTAGACATGAATTCTTGATTTGAATTGTAAAGAAATTGGGACCGGAATCAGAATACAGTAGATAAGGCACTTGCCTTGTAAGTGCCCAACCCAGATTCAAACCCCCGCATCCCATATGGTCCCAAGTCTGATGAGATTAAGTGTCAACTACAAGTGTCAGCACTTGCAGTAATTTATAATGACACAAAGGACTGGAAATTAGAAAACAAATACATTATTATGTTACAATATATTATTTTACATTAAGTAAAACCTGGTTCTTTATCACAAGTACTTTTAGAGGAATTGCTTTTAAAACTCTTTGAGGCAGGAAGGACTATTTTTCTTTCTTTGGGGCGTGATGGGGCTTAGGGGCCATACCTGGTAGTGTGCAAGGCTATTCCTGGCTCTGTGCTCAGGACTCATCCCTGATTGTCTCGGGATCCAGACCAGGGTTACAGCTACCACATCTATGGGGTCAGAGCAGTAGTACAGTGGACAAGAGTGTTGCCTTGCACACAGCAGACCCAGGTTCGATCCCTGGCATAGCTTATGGCTCCTTGAGCACCACAAAGGGTGATTCCTGAGTACAGAGCAAGGAGTAATCCCTGGGCATCACTGGGTGTGGTCCCCAAACAAAATGCAAACAAACAGCTACCACAGCTACATGCAAGGCAAGTGCCATGCCTCTGTCTCATCTCTTATGCTTTAAGGAAGGGATATATTTTTTTAATTTTTATTAGTGAAACACCATGAGGTACAGTTGTAGACTTACAAATTTTTGTGCTTGGGTTTCAATTATGCAATGATCAAGTACCCTTCCCTCCACCAGTACCCATTTTCCACCACCGCGGATTCCAGTATCCCTCCCAACCCCCATCCCCCCATCCCATCCTGCCTCTGTGGCAGGGCATTTAAGAAAGGGATTTTCTGTGACAAAAATGAAGGCAAGGTTAAGGAATGTTCACAATATTGTCCATCTTGTACCAGCATTAGGATTCTGTGTTCTGATTTCAAGTATAAGTTTATCAAAGTTACCAACTCATCCTATTCACTAGTCACCAATTAAGATCTTGATATCAGTATTTATAAACCATATGGAGTTTAAACAGGAACAGAAAGTGGCTGTGCTGGAAAATGCAGCCCATGGTCTTCTGAATGCTCTATCCGTATCATCATCTGGTATATAAAAAAAACAACCCCAGCTCTTTCCATACCAAATAGAAAACAGGATTTGTAGGCATCGTATAATGAAAAGAGCCGTGAATAATAGACCATATGTTTTCTACCAATTTCACCATCAGGAAGTTCAGAGAAACTGGAAAAGTGATTTGATAATTCTGGGCCTCAACTTTATCTCAGATCATCTCCATTATCTCTTTCATAACTATAATTTTATGGTTCAGTTAGCTTCAATATTGGAATAGTTGAAGAATATTTCTGAAAAATAGAGTACTAGGGCCTGAAAGACGGTGTGGTGGTATAGTGGGTGGGATGTTTGCTTTGCATGTGGTCCAATGCGATTCTATTCCTAGCACCTCATATGGTTCCCCCAAGCCCTACCAGGAGTGAACCCTGAAGTCAGCAGTATACTTTGAACACAATCAGGTGTGGCCCCAAAACCCAATCCCACCTCTGCCCGCCCCTCACCACCACCATCACAAAAAAAAAAAAAAAGAGGATAATCTTGGGGCTGGAGCGACAGCACAGCGGGTAGGGCGTTTGCCTTGCATGCGGCCGACCTGGGTTCGATTCCCAGCATATCATATGGTCCCCCGAGTACCGCCAGGAGTGATTCCTGAGTGCAAAGCCAGGAGTAACCCCTGAGCATCGCTGGGTGTGACCCAAAAAGAAAAAAAATAGAGAATGGTCTTGGTAAGAAATTTTTATATATGTCTACTGAATTGCAGTATACTGACAAGAAGCAGGTCTCAAGAGCCAAATCATTTAGGATGTGGAATTCTGGAAAGGGCTGATTAGAGCATAAGGGGGCTGTAACAGACATGTCCTTTTAAATCTGTAGCTCGTTACACACAGAACAGTGTCACCTTAACAGAACAATTCAAATGCAACTTCTCTGAAAATTCTATGGAAAAAACGTATGGGAAGTGGGCGAGCCCTTACCCAGCAAACATAGTGTGTGCATGCCATTCTGTCTGTTCTTCTTCACTTTGTCAAAGAAGCTTTCTGGTCTCCAGGTGTCTGTCCAAAAAACAATAGAAACGGTCTCTCCAAAGTTGTATAACTAGGGGGAAAAAAATCAATTAATGGAAGTATTCACTACTATTTAATAGTTAATTAAAATAAGTTAGAATCAGACATGAGGTGGGTTGGGGATCAAAGCTGTCAGAAAATCAGGTGATACAAGTTCCCTTCAGTTCCACATAGTATTTGGTCACTTCTGACTCCCTTCTGGTATTACGCTCCAAGTATTTCTCTGTTCAGTGTATCAACACGTGTAACCAGTTTATGATTTAATCACACAGCTCCTAAAAATACAGTGAAACAAAGAACCTAAAAGGAAGACCCTCCACCCGAAGATTGCTGAGTGGTCAGGACTGAGTTCAGAAGGGGAGTGTTATTATTGTCACTTGATGTATGAGAACAACAAAACTCAGAAAGATCAACTCACTTGCCTAAAGTCACAAAGTCAGTTAAGAAAAAAGGAATTCAGGTTGAAGTCCTTTTCACGATGTCAGATTAATAACACTACATATCACTTCTGCCATTTCTCAAAGCCTGTCCCTTAGCTGGCCCCCATTTGTTCCCTCCCTGTAGAACTGATTAAGGGTCACCTCATGAACCACATCCTGAGGCTCCCTCGTCCCACTTACTAGCCACACCACTAAGATTGCTTTGTTTCGATTTGGTTCCATCCCAGCTGCACAACTGTCTTAATTGATTACAGCTCCAAATCTTACACTGAGAAAATAAGGTTTTGAAATCTGGTTTTGCAACTTTTTAGCTGTATGACATTATCCTTTCAAAGTCTTTGTAAACACGGACTTTATCTTCTTATCCATAGGATTATGAGGATCAAACATAAAAAGGACATTCGTTTTCTCAATGTTTCAATTATATGGTAAAGCTATGAGTAAATAACTATGATTTAATTATTTGACAGAGGAAATGCTTGAAAAGAATATGTCCTAGTGCTAGAAAGCACTGAATACTGACAATTCTCTCTAGCCATCTACTACAAAAACAGTTTTGTAACTGTAAAGGCCCTGAGACTTCAGAGTATCAACTGTTCTAAGTTTCTTGAGAAGAAATTTCTGTCCTTTGGGTCCTCAGATCAGTTTTCAGAAGTTGTTCCCAACCAGGAAAACTGGTCAATGGCTGGAAATTATCACAAGGGTGTGGGGAGTGGAGGATAGTTAAAAGAGGAGGGTCAATTATGACGATAAGAATTGGAAATGAGGGGCTGGGGTGATAGCACAGTGGGTAGGGCGTTTGCCTTGCACGTGGCCCACCCAGGTTCGATACCCAGCATCCCATATGGTCCCCTGAGCACCACCAGGAGTAATTCCTGAGTTCAGAGCCAGGAGTAACCCCTGTGCACTGCCGGGTGTGACCCCCCAAAAGAGTAATTGGAAATGATCACTCTAGATAAGAACTGAGTGTTGAAAGTAGGTAAAGTACTTGATAACTTTTCAGCATCTGTATCACAAACCATTATGTCTAAAATGACAGAGAGATGAGCAAGATATGAGAGAGAGAGAGAGAGAGAGAGAGAGAGAGAGAGAGAGAGAAAAGTGCCTGCCATAGAGGCAGATTGGGGTGGAGAGTAGCTTGGAGGGGTGGAGGGAACCTGGGGACTCTGGTGCTGGGAAATTACACTGGTGGAGGGATGGGTGTTGGAACACTGTCTGACTGAAATGCAATCATGAACAGTTTTGTAATGCTCTATCTCACAGTGATTAGATTACAAAAAGGGGGGGGGGGGGGAAATCCCAAGATACAAAGGGGAAGCAGATAGAAACAAAACAGAGAAAGCAGAGCAAGCACTGTCCTCCAGCCCTAAGTCCCTAGGGAAAGTCAATTCTTCTGCCCTTAGCTCCTAAAACTCATAATGGTACTCATCATGATGGCTGTGAGTTCTCAGGTGAGGTTTATCATGTTTCTCTTATATATTCTTACCAGCACTTGCTAGTTACCTCCCAGTTCATGTTATTCCCAATATCCCTGTGAAAACGATCTAAAAAGATCATTTCCCCCGGGGGCCTCCAGCACTGCTGACTCTGAACATCACCACTGCCAGACCCAGAGCTGAATGATCAGGCCGCACCACTCGACTCAACATTGCCATGAGTGGTTTCCAGGCGTTGGGACTTTACTGACAGGACCTGTGTCGCTCCCCCACCCCCACCCCCATTACAAAATAATCTTATTTGAATATAAAGTAGCAAAAACATTAATCTCTAACTGTGAGATGGAGTTTATACGGCATCTATGCTTCTGAAAAGAAGAAAAGGTTGGTGGCAATGAAATAAATTATAAGGTGCAGGCTCACGGCATTGAGAGCTTTACGCTAAAGTAGTTGAAAAACATTAATTCAAATAGATATACACTTGTTTATTGCAGCACTTGGTACAGTAGCCAGGAGATAGAAACAATCCCAATGGCCAATAGCAGATGAATGGACAAAAGTTATATTGTGTAATCATGATGTAATATAATGAAGCTGTAAGAAAAGATGAAATCATGCAGTTTGCGGCAACGTGGATGGACTGGAGGGACATAATGTTAAGTGAAATAAGTCAAGTGAGAGGACAAACACTAATCATCAAACTGTCTGTGGAATATAGAGAAACAAAACAAGGGAACAGACAACTTCAAGCAATGATGAACCCTTGTCCTTGGATTACAAGACTGACTACCAAAACAGAAGGTTTGGCCCAAACCCAAAGAAGAAAAAAGAAATAGTACTTAGAGGCAAGTCAGGCAATTGCTTTTTTCTAGGTAACTGCTTACTGCCATTCTAAATATTGCCCGGGATCCCCCACTTCTGTTTCTTTGTTCAAAACATCTCATTCTTCCCCGTATTCAGTCTCCCAGTCTAAATTGTATCTATTTCTTCAAGTTCAGCTTGTAGCCTGTTTCTTTAAAATCCATCTTCAGGTACTCGCTATATGGAAGAAATGGTGCACTATCAAAATCATTGTCTCCCCACGCCCCCTTATTAATTTTATTATTTGTTTGTTTTTGGCTTTAGGCCCACACCCAAGAGTGCTCAGAGCTTACTCCTGACTATGCAGTTGGTGATCATTCCTGGTGAGATTAGGAGGACCATATGGGGTGCTGGAGATAAAACTTGGATCAGCCACATGCAAGGCCGGTTCCCTACCCGCTGTACTATCACTCCAGCACTCTTTTTATATTATTTTTTCTCTTTTTTCTGGTGCCAGTAACTAAACCCAAGGGCTCAAATGTACAGAGTAAGAGAGTTCATTGAACCACATCCCAGGCACCTCTCTCATTTTTGGTCACTTTTTTTTTCACTACCTGATTTTTTTTTTTTAAATTGTGTTTCTTCTCACAGACAGGTGTGGGGGGTGGGGGGAAAAAGAATTCAAGGAGTCAGAGGAATAGCACAGTGGTTAGGAGCACTTATCACGCATATACACGATCTGGGGTTCAATCCTTAGAACTCCATATGGTCACCAAGCTTGCCAGGAGTGACCTCTGAGCACAGAACCAAGAGTAAGTTCAAGTATGAACCCCCCCAAAAAAGAAAAAAAAGACTCAATATTAAGTTAAATAATCTACTAGCTTAGTAAATTATACCAGGTTAAAATAAAGCAAAGTCTGCAGTTACCTGCTGTTACCTAGACAAAAGCCCCCTTTGTGTTTTTCTTTGCTTTGGTTATGTTTTGTTGAAATCTGACCGCGGCATAGGGGTTTACAGCACAAAAGCTTATACTTGTGACAGCTAGTGCTGCTTAGGCTTCTTTCTGCAACTCCAATTCTTGTCACTGTATGATTTGCCCCAGTTTCCTTTTAGAGTTTACTGGTAAGTCATTGCGTTGTGCAAGACTGAGGACTGGTCCTTCTGTTCTTTGAGGCCCTGACTAAATGCTCGAACTGTTTGCATAATGTCCCAGAATTCATTGAAGAAGTTTGCACCACAGCCATGGGAATGGTTACAGTTTATAAATCAGGGTCCTAGAAAGCACTGATTATGTGAGGTTTTCTTTAATCCCCTAAATCAGACAATTCAAAGACCGAATGCTTCAGTTAGTGTTTATATGTGACTAGCATATCAATTCTCTTTTAAACGATCTATTCTTTTTCTTTTTTCAATTCAGAATATATTTACTGCCATGGCACTATTTCAGTGACTCATACTTAAAATATTGAACACCAGTTCATATATATATGTATATATGCATATCTATATATAGCCAGTTATATAGATACACACACACACACACACACACACACACACACACATATAGCTAGTTTTTCTGTGTGGATGAATGTTCACTTTCTTTCAACTTTGACAGCTTTCCCTTCAAGTCTTTTTACAAAATAAATACTAGCATCTCAAAATCTAATCAGAGATGCCAAAAATTTTTTTAGAACGTAAACAGTTGAGTTTATCAGAGTTAAATCATGAGGGTTGTTTCAAATATCTAAGAATCGTTTTGAGTTTATCCTAATAAAGAAATCGGTTGGATTTTAGCAGAATACATTCTAGAACTTCTTCCTCTAATCATTACAGACATCATCAAGTCATCAGAATTTATTAATTTTTACTCTGTGCAAAGCAAGAGGGACTCCACATGTTACGGTAGCATGCTATTTAACATATCAATCACATTTCCGGCAGCCTGTGCCTTAGTTGTGGAGTGTAAAGTCTTGGATTTGATTACTAGCACTGCAAAAAACCCAAACTCCCATTTCATTCGATTTTTTTTTTCTTTTGGGGTCACACCTGGTGATGCACAGGGGTTACTCCTGGCTCTGCACTCAGGAATTATTCCTGGTGGTGCTCAGGGGACCATATGGGATGGTGGAATCAAACCCGGGTCAGCCTCGTGCAAGGCAAATGCCCTACCCGCTGTGCTATCACTCCAGCTCCCCTCATTAGGTTTATTTTTACTGTACCCATTTTACAGGACAGTTATTCCTGAAGGTCAGGGAAGTTATTATTTGGCTTCTTATGATGATCTTGTTCATAAGAACAGAGCTGTTACAAGAATTCAGGTCTGCTATGTGAGAAAAATTAGATTGTGTCCTCTGGGAGGCCCAGGGGTCTGCTCTGCATCTCACTCTATGCATAGCATAATGCCTCACGCATGATAAATGATCTGTAATATCTGTTAGATAAATTTCCCTCTCATAGAACAATAACAGACCCCATTACCTGGGTCAGAGGTATTCCTTGCCTAAATTTGTTCCATAAATTTCACACTGGGAGTTTGATGTTTATATCACTGTCCCTGTTAATGTTTTTCACATAGATTCTTATTAGATGTAGCCAGAAATTTTACGGTTCTCATTTAATTGTTAAGTTAAATGAGTCTTTGTACACCAAACATCCACCACTGGACTTCATGGCTTCTCTTTTTTGATGTTTAAGTCTAAACTCATCTGCTCTGTATATGGAAAAAATTGGAGAATTCAACTTGCTCAGAATTCTATTGAGCTCCAAATGTATTCTTTTATTTTTGGGGGGTGGGGTGGGGATGGAGAGAATGGGGGCATGTGTGGAGGCTATTCCTGGCTCTGTGTTCAGTATGAGTGGCGGGGGGGAGGCAAGTTGCTCCTCCTGAAGTGCTCAGGAGGACCAGGTACCTGCATCTTCCAGAGACAGAACTCAGGCCTCCCACATCCCCTGCACACACTCTGTCATTGAGCTATCTCTTCAGACTAGATAAAACAGGATTTAAAAAAAAAAAATCCTTCCCTCTAAGATCAGGGACGAGACAGGGATGCCCACTCTCTCCACTGCTGTTCAATATAGTACTGGAAGTACTTGCAATAGCGATTAGGCAGGAAAAAGATATTAAGGGCATTCAGGTAGGAAAGGAAGAAATCAAGCTCTCACTATTCGCAGATGATATGATACTCTACTTAGAGAACCCAATAACTTCCACCAAAAAACTCCTAGAAACAATAGACTCGTATAGTAAAGTTGCAGGTTATAAAATCAATACCCAAAAGTCCATGGCTTTCCTATACGCAAACAGTGAGAGAGAAGAAAGCAACATGAAAAAAACAATCCCGTTCACAATTGTGCCCCAGAAAATCAAGTACCTAGGAATCAGCTTAACTAAGGAAGTAAAGGACCTGTACAAAGAAAACTGCAAAACGCTACTTCAGGAAATAAAAGAGGACATGAGGAAATGGAAAGATATCCCCTGCTCATGGGTCGGGAGACTTAACATTGTCAAAATGGCAATACTACCGAAAGCATTGTATAAATTCAATGCAATCCCTATAAGGATACCCATGACATTCTTCAAAGAAATGGAGCAAACACTCCTGAAATTTATATGGAACAATAAGTCCCCACGAATAGCTAAAGCAATTCTTGGGAAAAAGAAAATGGGAGGAATCAAACTGTACTACAAAGCAGTAATAATTAAAACAGCATGGTACTGGAACAAAGGCAGAACTGCAGACCAATGGAACAGGGTTGAATACACTGACATCTCCCCTCAATCATATGCTCATCTAATCTTTGATAAAGGTGCAAGTAATGTGAAGTGGAGTAAGGAAAGCCTCTTTAATAAATTGTGTTGGCATCACTGGATGGCTACATGCAAAAAAATAGGCTCAGAACTCTGCCTAACACCATGTAGAAAAGTAAGATCAAAATGGATTAAAGACCTCAACATCAGACCAGAAACCATAAGGTACATTGAAGATAAAGTTGGCAAAACCCTCCATGACATTGAAGCAAATGGTATCTTCAAAGATGCCACGCCACTGGCCGAGCAAGTGAAAACAGAGATAGATAAATGGGACTATCTTAAACTAAGAAGCTTCTGCACCTCCAAAGAAACAGTGACCAAAATACAAAGACAGTCTACAGAATGGGAAAGAATATTCACCGAATACACATCTGACAAGGGGTTGATATCCAGGATATACAAAATACTGGTTAAACTCAAGAAGAAAACATCCAACCCCATCCAAAAATGGGGCAATGAAATGAACAGAAACTTTCTCAAAGAAGAAATCCGAATGGCAAAAAAGCACATGAGAAAATGCTCTACATCATTAATCATCAGGGAGATGCAGATCAAAACCACAATGAGATACCATCTCACACCTCAGAGACTGGCCCACATTCAAAAGAACAAAAGAAACCGATGCTGGCGTGGATGTGGCGAGAAAGGGACACTCCTTCACTGTTGGTGGGAATGTCCACTGGTTCAGCCCTTCTGGAAAACAGTATGGACGATTCTCAAAAAATTAGAAATTGAGCTCCCATTTGACCCAGCAATACCACTCCTGGGAATATATCCCAGAGAGGCAAAAATGTATAGTCGAAGTGACATCTGCACTTGTTTGTTCATTGCAGCACTCTTTACAATAGCCAGAAACTGGAAGAAACCTGAATGCCCAAGAACAGATGACTGGTTAAAGAAACTTTGGTACATCTACACAATGGAGTACTATGTAGCTCTTAGAAAAGATGAAGTCATGAAATTTACATACAAGTGGTACAATATGGAAAGTATCATGCTAAGCGAAATGAGTCAGAAAGAGAGGGATAGACATAGAAAGATTGCATTCATCTGGGGGATATAAAGTAACAAAGTATGAGATTAATACCCAAGAATAGCTGAGATCAGCACCAGGAGGATTACTCCATAACTTAGAGGCCAGCCGGATATCCTAGAGGAAAGGGCAGTTCAGATAGAGAAGGGAGCACCAAATAAAGGATGTTTGGAGGATCCTCCCAGGAGGGGAGATGCATGTCGAAAGTAGACTATGGACTGAACATGTTTGCCACTCAATGCCTCTTTTGCAGATCACAACACCCAAAAGGAGAGAGAGAACACAGGGGATTGCCCTGCCACAGAGACAGGGGGGATGGAGGGATGGGGGTGGGAGGGATATTATCCATGGTGGTGGAAAATGGGCACTGGTGGAGGGATGGGTATCTGAACATTGTATAATTGAAACCAAATCACAAAAAATTGTAAATCTACAACTTTAAAAAAAAATAAAATAAAATAAAGGGAAAAAAAATCCAACTGGGAGAGAAAGGAGGAGAAAATTAAAAATAAGCAATTCAACTCAGAAAAAAAAAATTTTAAATATGAAGAATATATGCATGGCAATGAATAAAATGCTAGGGAAGATGCAAACAAATTAAGGAGTTCACAATGTAGTAAACAGGAAAACTAATATTCAATATTCTGATATTCAGTAATTGAGTATTATTAGAAATAGAAGGAAGATTCAGCAGGACTGAGTTAAGAACGGCATGATCAGATCTACAACTTGTAAAAGCAAGCTCTAAAGTGCAAACGAGTGATGGTAAGGTGACTATTAAAAAAGTGATTAAAAATAGATATCGCTGAATGGGTTAGAGTCCCACAATCTATCTCGAACCCTGAGCCCATTGCGATGAAATAAACTTCTATCCTACCACCCCCTGCTCCCTCCAAAGAAATAGACATCACAGAAATACAAAGCGTAGAAAAAAAATTCATATGCTCACGACTCAGAAGTCGGCAAAAAGAATTTCTAAAAGACTAAAAGAATGGAGACCTTAAATTAGTTCTGACCTGACATAACTATGTAGAGCTCTGATATCCTTATTAGCTATTTAAGTGCTCTTTGTTCTAGGTTTGATTTTATCATTGCATCATTAGTTTCTAGACAAGAATAAAAACAATTTAATGTTCCTGGAAGCTAATAGAAGAACTATTACAAGGTCAACAATGCCGCTTATCATAGTATGAAAATAAGGGAAGGAAATGAGTTGTTACTTTTTTGAAAGTAGTATACATTCCATTCAAAGTAGAAATATATCATATAAACAGATAAACATATGGTAATAATCAGGGTCATTCATGCAAGAACCAGAGAAAGTGGAAGCACTTCATAACAAGGAGATAATTATACAATCTTTTCCCTGAAGTCAGCCACAACCAGTAACATAGCTCTTATGCAGAAAGCATTGCTACCTGTTTCGTAGTACTGATCGCTTATCTGTCTGAAAATGCCTCTCAACCATTTCAAAGCTTCAGAAAGGAATATGTTTCATCACACAAAATAGTAAATACCACACAAAAATATTTTAGAACTTGCATTTTTTGTTTGGTTTATCAAAGTCTGGTGAATATATGTATAGAAAGTCTTGAATAAAAGACTGAAAAAATATATATACCAAAATGTTAAATATGGTTCAAGATGCCACTCTGTCTAACGTTCATTGATTTAAAGAAGGCCTTTGATTCTGTTGAGACGGAAGTGGTCACTGAAGCCCTAGCGAATCAGGGCATTCAAACTCAATACATCAAGATCCTCCGTGAACTGTATTATGGATTTACTACCAGGATCTCACCATTCTACAAAGAAGTAATCATCAATGTCAAGAGAGGGGTTCGGCAGGGTGATACCATTTCACCAAAACTCTTTAGTGCCACCCTCGAGAACATCATGCGACGACTGGAATGGGAAGGAATGGGAGTGAAGATAGATGGTCGGCAACTACACCACCTCCGCTTTGCTGATGACATTGTTTTAATAACACCAAACATCAGCCAAGCGGCACAAATGCTGGCCGACTTTGACCCTTTGACCGTGAGTGTGGAAAGGTAGGACTACAGTTGAATCTTACGAAGACAATGTTTATGAGAAACAGCCTTGTTCCTGATGTCCCATTCGCTCTCAATGGAACGACCATCTCCGAATGCAACAGCTATGTGTACCTAGGTCGAGAAGTCAACATGACAAATGACCTGGCACCCGAGCTGCGCAGGAGGAAGAGAGCAGCTTGGAATGCCTTCAAGAGCGTCGAAGAAATAGCTAAGAGGACGAAGAACCTCTGGCTCTGGGCACATCTATTTGATTCCACTGTTCTTCCTGCATTAACATATGCCTCAGAGACCTGGGCCCTATGCAAAAAGGATGAGAACGCTATTCAGGTCTCCCAAAGAAGAATAGAAAGAGCTATGCTTGGAATATCACGTTTCACTCAAATGAGAGAGAGAATCCGGAGTTCTGACATCCGTCGACGATCAAGAATCAGGGATGCTGTCTTGTTTGCCAAGGTATCAAAAATCAGATGGGCTGGTCACGTAATGAGATTTAAAGACGACCGCTGAACTGGAGCTTTTACGGACTGGATTCCACGGGATGTCAAAAGACCGCGTGGCCGCCCACCTACCAGATGGTCAGACTTCTTTATCAAGATCATGAACAATCGGTTTGAGGCTCTTCGTGTTCCTAGAGCGAACAGATGCCATTGGGCTACACCAGCACGCGACAGGGAAAAATGGAGACGTTACTGGCGCCCACTTGAGCAAATCGCCGATTAACGGGAAGTCAAGTGATCAAGTTAACTATGGTTACAAGTAGGCAGTGGGAGCGGTAGGGCATTTGCCTTGCGCACAGCCGGCCTGGCCGAGCCAGGTTCGATTCCTCCGTCCCTCTCGGACAGCCTGGCCAACTACCGAGAGTATTCAATATGCCAAACACAGTAACAAGAAGTCTCATAATGGAGACGTTACTGGGCCTGCTCGAGCAAATCGATGAACAACGGGAGGACAGTGTTAGACAGTGTTATAATTTCCTGATTTTTCTACAGGAATATATTGGCCATTTATTATCAAAGGAAAAGGGTGTTAAGGGTGTTTTTTTTAATTAGTGAAACACCATGAGGTAAGACTTACAAACTTTTGTGCTTGGGTTTCAGTTATACAATGATCTAGTACCCATCCCTCCACCAGTGCCCATTCTCCACCACCAGTGATCTCAGTCGCTCTCCCACCCTCCAACCTATCCCCCCCCCCCCACCCTGCCCCGCCTTTGTGTCAGGGCATTCAAAGGAAAAAGGTTTTTTTAAAAAAACACTTCTAAAATAGAAACAAAGGTAGATAGCCTGACTGTTACTAAATGCTTCTATAAAAAGGCTGAGCTCAAAGAATTCAAAAAAAGTAAGACTGTCCTCTGTGTACTGAGAAATATCCCCGATTTTTCATGATCAAGAAGAAATGTTTAAAGAGGCATTAATAAACAATGACTGGGTTCCTGAAAATTTAAACCTCTGCTGGTTGGTATTAATTACTTCATTAAATGCAGAATCCCTGAAGTATTTTTCATACTTGCTGACACTTGGAGTGGTTTAAAAACCACCAAACTTGTCGATATTTTTCCATGCCCCCACTCTGTCCTCTTATAGTTAAGAAATATAATATTCCCTGAAAGCTGACACCTTTGTCTTCTATTTCTGCCTAAGCAAAATGTAAGATGAAGATTGAACTCTAAATTTTTTTCATTACATTTTTCCTTAACAAATCCCTTGTGTCTACAGATAATCTATGTTCTAATCCCTAGACTCATTTGATCAGTGATTACTTTCTAACTACAGATTTCCCTTCTCTGGATATTGCCTATAAAACAAAATTATATATTGGCTCTGTGTTCTGTTTCTTTCACCAAGTATAAGCTCTACCCCCAAAGGGGCTGACTCCTGCCTCTGAGCTCCTGGTAGGGCTAAGGGGCCATGTGGGATTCCAAGGATTGAACCTGGTCAGCTGTGTGCAAGGCATGTGCCCTTACCCACTATACTATGAGTCCATCCCCAAATAACCAGTTTTTCCTTGCAGGCCCTACAAAGTGTTTCTATGGCTACTTTATGCACTTATCTGCTAGGAACATCTTTTATTCTTTTATCCAATAACCGCTTCTTAAAATTCCTTTTTCTTCTCTTTAAATAAGGGCCATATCCAACAAAGCTGGCAGAGACCACCGGGGACATCTAGAGCAAACTAGGTGCAATTTGGTGCCGGGAACTGACAATGTGACATTGCTTAAACTGGTGCTTCTTTTTTTTTTTTAATTTTTATTAGTGAGACACCATGAGGTACAGTTGTAGACTTAGAAATTTTTGTGCTTGGGTTTCAATTATACAATGACACCTGCGACAGTTACACCTGGCAGAGCTGGGGTGTAGAGTTATATGGTGTCAAGGAGCTCAGTATGTTTAAGCATAAGCTCTACCAGTTGAGCTATCTTTCTGGTCTTACGATACTTTTTCCCCCCCTTTTTTCTTTTCTTATTTGAGTCACAATGATTTAGTGTTAACGGTCGAGCTTCATAAATATACCACTCCAATATCACATCCCTCCCTCCACCATTGTTGGTTATGATCTGCATACTATAAAGTTCACTCCTTTCAAGCATATATTCAATGATTTGATAGGAAAAAAACTATCAAATTATACAACTAGATCCAGTTTTTAGATGTTTTTTTTATCACATCTGTCATATTCCTCAAATGAGTCTAGGGATTAGAACATTATAGATAATCTATGTTCTAATCCCTAGACTCATTTGATCAGTGATTACTTTCTAACTACAGATTTCCCTTCTCTGGATACTGCCTATAAAACAAATTACTGGCTTCTGTGTTCTGCTTCTTTCACTTAAATGTTTATGATAATTAGACTACGTGGTTTGGGGCTTTGTTTTATTTTTCTCTTTCTGGTGGGAGGGTAGGGTCATAACCAGTAGCACTCAAATATCCTATTGGTGGTCAGAAGAACATAAGTGATGCTGTGAGTCAACAATGATTGGTCAAATATAATCTAACTGCCTTGTTCTTACTAGAATATCTAGCCAAGACTAGTTCTTCACAAGAACAACATAAAGGTTAGAGACAGAATTCCTAATCATACTCATCTACATAATCAATTCTAAAGTTGGTAATGATCCTAAAACATGGAAATTCTGAAACAGAAGGCAAGAATTAATAAAAATGACAAGTCAGCACAACCTTCCCAGAAGCCAATGAGAAATGGTAACAGGACATAGTTCCTTAGACAAATCAGGCCCGTGAGTAGCTTTTTAAAACTATCACTCTAGGGACCAGAGATATAGCAGAGGATAAGGTGCTTGCCTTGCACATGACTGATCCAGGTTTGATCCCTGAGCACCACTGGGTGTGGCTCTGGAGACCCCAGAACCCCAGAAGGCTGGCCTGGAGAATCCCTGTATACAGATCCAGAAATGCAGTGCCGGCCAGAGGACCACTATATTCTGGTGACCTTACATTAAATTCTCACTTTTTTTTTTGGGGGGGGGGGTTTGGGTCATACCTGGCAATGCTCAGGCATTACTCCTGGCTCTGCACTCAGGAATTACTCCTGATGGTGCTCAGGGACCATATGGGATGCTGGGAATTGAACCTAGGTTGGCCGCATGCAAGGCAAATGCCCTACCCACTGTGCTATCGCTCCAGCCCCACATTGAATTCTTAGTTAGCTGAGAATCACCTGGAGGGAAACCCATGCTTTCTGAGCACCAAGAGGGAGACACACACTCCCCCACCCCACTCATCTCTTCCCCAACCCACCCCTTGCCTAAATAAAATGAAACCAAAGAAGCTGTGCTCCTATCCAGGTTAGGTACTTCATTATACCTTGTTTTAAGATAAAGATGTTAGTATATCCTGTTCAGGACTGTCACTTGAAGTAGCACTTCTGTTTGCAAAATGATAATTGTTTTTGAACTCGTGAGAAAGCTTTGAATAGAGATGACAGAATGGCTTTCGAAAGTGGTGCCCACTTCCCCTTTCAAACATTGAGCAAAACAACATGGCAAAGAGCCTGTTCTCACTCTGCATTTAGCAAGCATTGTTTCTGGGAACTAAAACCTACATTTCCCATTCTGCTATGCTAAAATAAAGACAGTACAGGTTCTTTAACTTTCTAAGAAACTTTTGACCTGTCTAGGCTGGTGGTGCTCCAAGAGTGATAACTATAACAATAGCTTCAGCATCACGTCAATCTGCTGGAAATGCCACTTCACCCCTGCCCTAAATAAATTTTTCTAATATCTTAATCTTGGAAAACTGTATAAACTGTATAAAGCTTATAAAGTAAATTGAAAATTACCATTCTTGTGGGAAATGAACACTTCAGGTGGTGTAACAAAAATACTTTCATAGAGATTTCATCAACACTTAAGATAGAACCTTAAAAATGATCATTTCTCCTTTCCACATAAGTTAAAAACATTTAACTTAAGTTAAACAACCATATTAGAGAATATAACCAATATAGGGAAAGACTCTTTTCCGCTGCTTAGAAAAATCCCATGTAAAATTTAGAGAAAATTAATTTTTTGAACAATATATGTAGATGTGAATATAGTCTAGGGGCTTATATGGTCACTATCAAACCTCACAGTAAACTCCTTCTCAAACACCTTCCATTTTAAACATGAAAACTGGGGCTAGAGAGATAGTACAATGGGTAGGAAATTTGTCTTGAAAGTGGCTGGCACAGGTTCGATCCCCAGCATCACACATGGTCCCCCAAGTCTCCCAGGAGGATTCCTGAGAGCCAGGAGTAAACCCTGAGCACCATCAGGTATGACCAAAACAAAACAAAAAAAAGAAAGAAAATGCCACTCTACCTCTCTATTTGTTCGTTTGTTTGGGGGCCACAGTCGGCAGTGCTCAGAGGAGTACACTGTGCCAGGGATTAAAGCTGGCTCCAACATACAAAGTATGCCTACCACCACTCGGAAGTATCTCCTTTGCCTGCAGTTTTGAGGAGAATAAGGTGACCCTTGTGTAGCTCTATCTAGCCAATAGCATTTACATATGAGAAAACAAGATCTTTTAAAAACGTTTATGCATAGACTGGAAAGTTAGCACACTGGGTAGGGTGTTTGCCTTGCATGCAGCCAAACCGGGTCCTATCCCCAGAATCCCATATGGTCTCCAAGCACTGCCGGGGGGTGGGGAGGATGGGGGGATTCTTGAATGCAGAGCCAGGAGTAACCCCTGAGAATTGCCAGGTGCCCTCCCAAAAAATTAAGTAATCTTTAAAACTGATTATACTTAGAAAGAAGCAGAAATATGATTAAAGAGGCTGACCTTCCTCATCAAAAATAAAACTACTGATAGTATATATACATATTAATATACTAATTTACACTGATATATATTCATGTATACATATATAGTCCAGTACGATGGTTTATATTTTGAGCAATCACATGGCAATTCTTCTTTTCTCCTGGTTATCATCAACTCTTAAAAGATGAAATTGGTGCATGGAACTGGAGAGTAGCATGCTGAATACATCAAGCAGGAGAGACAGATACAAAATGTTCTTTCTCACACATGGGATAGAAAGAAGCACAGCAGGAAAATAACAAAAGGCCCAAAGCAGTAGAATCTAGGGACTGGTCCACAGGACTGACCTTACCGTGGCAGTAAGCGGTGGGAGAGTATGAGGAGGAGGAGGGTTGAGATGGCAGAGGGAGGGGGGATAATGGCGGAGGGAACAGATACTCTGGTGGCGGCTGTGGTGCTGGAATGCTGGATTTGTGAAACCCTACAATTGACAGGACTGTACAATTGCAAACCACGGTGCATAAATTAAAACTAAAAGCTTTTTCTAAATAGTAGTGGTTTCCAACTGCCAGTTTGTGAAATGCAAAATGGCTGAAAACGAGTGGTTCCAGAAAGAGTATCTGAGAACCAAGAGACATTCCACTCAATTTAAATTCAAACAGACTATTCAGACAGGATTTTAAAGATAACAAAGACTAGCACTGACAAGGTTATGCAAGCAACCATTGTATTAGAAGTCAAAACAAACAGTCAGATAGCACAGCAGTTAAGGTGCTTGCCTTGCATGTGGCTGACCTGGTACTGTCCTCAGCACCACCAGGAGTAATCCCTGAGCACAGACCCAAGATTAAGCACTGAGCACCACCATCGGGTGTCACCGGACTTATGCACCCTCTCCCACAAAAAAAAAAAAAGAAGTAGCAAAATTCTTTGTTAATTTCAATATAATAAGAGTAAATGATGATATCAAAATAGAATACTCATACATTTTCGTTGGTTCTTTAAAAGCAAACAGTGTATCAGATGATTGACAAGGATCAGTCAATTAAATTGAGCTATTCTTCCTACGTAGCACAAAAATAAAGATTGATCTAAACCAACAACACAGCATCTTTTTATGTAATACTAATGTATCTTATCTTAAGTATCCACTGGGAATACCTTATTTGATTCTAAGATGCAGATTTTCCTATTTTGTCTAAAACAGGAATGTACCTCAACAATAAAGCAGGTAAAACCACTGTTGGGCATAGACTGGATTGTTTATGTGCAAACATGAGAATAAAAGCATCAGATTTGGAAAATAAAAGTCAGCAACCTGTTATGGAATATTTTTTTTCTCTCACTTATGAAACATTTTTTTTTAAACTCCTCAGAACCAAAACTATTGGGGTAAAAGAGAACTTTACCCATCAGTAATTACAAAGTTGGTCTGAGAGGCTAATTTTCACTGACTTCAAAATTTTTTTTATATATTCTTTTAAATACTGTTACATCATGGATTAGGGATGTAACTCAGCAATAGATGACTTGTCTGCTATGTGTGAGGTGCTGGGTTCAAAATCCAGCACTGCAAAGAAGAAAATTAAAAAAAAAAAAAAAGAAAGGAAAGAAAAGAAAAGAGAAATTCTGCATATGATGCTCTTAGTCACAATACTGTGTGGGAAAAGTGGGCCTCACCAATACAGAGTAAATTATTTGTAAGAATGTAAAAGTGTTTCCTACCTATTTATTTATGTTTCCTACCTATTTATTTATTTAGATTTTGGGCTATCCCCAGTGATAATCAAGGCTTATTCCTGGCACTATGCTCAGGGAACACTCCTGGTACAACTTGGGGATGCATACAGAGAACCAGGAATCAAACCCAGCTCAGCCAAATGCAAGGCAAGTGCCCTACCATCACCCCAGTCCATGTTTCCTACCAATTTAAAAAAAAAAAGAAAGAAAAGGAAAGAAAACCTTATTTGCATGTGGCTTGTCAATCATCTGATACACTGGGTTTTATTTCTTTCTGTTTGCACACACTGGCCCTAAGATTAAAATGTATCCCTAATTACATTTCTAGTCCTTTCAAAGATGGGTGACATCATTGAAAATGAAAGGTAACACAAATTTTTGGTAATAAAATACAGTGCATACTCTTTAATATCAAATATTAATGTCTTATGCTTCATAAAACTATTTTCAGTAAATACTGTTAATGAAACTTTCTGTAGAGTATTACCTGCAAACCGCAGCAGCCTACAGCATTCATTATGGAAGCATTATGAATAACTCGATACGGAATTCCCAGTTTCATAGCTCTCAGGACAAGATCACTGTGTGTTGTAGCCCTGAAGTGAGAAAAAAAAATGAAAAGTAACTAACATTGACTTTTTAAGAAGGTAAAACTATAGTATTTCACAAGTTTAAGTCTAAAGGATCAAAGCTTTCATCTGTGATCCTGGCAAGAAAAGTTTAAATCTATACACGCCTTCACACTACTGAATTGGACCTGAGTTCCTCTCAAAGCAATCTTGGAAGTATGGAAAAGGGAAGAAGGTTTATTTGTTCTTTTATCCTGCTAATACGCTAGTACTGGCCAAAAGTATCTGCAGAAAATGAGCCAGGCAACTCAAATCAGGCAATTTTGGTGTAGGCCTCCTTTAAAGTCTTAAAATTACCATTTTAGAGTTCTATATTATAGCATAACTAGACCCAATCTTTGATTCGTATTCATTTTGGGTTTTGCATTTTCAAATAAAAGACAAAATACAGGCTGTACAAGACAAAATACAGAGCATTTCCATAGCTTGACAGTCAATCTCTGTAAGAGAGTTCTAGCCAATATAATCCTAGTTGGATTTTACATGCTGGCAGTGACTTTATTTTAGATTTTCACTGTAAATGTTGTGTCATTGCATATGTATTTGCATGTGAATAATTTTCTGCCTTTCCTTTCTAATAGAAAGTTAATGATTATAATCAGATAGGTTTGGGTGGAAAGAGAATAGATGTAACAAGACATCAATTTTGAACTGCATTATTAAAGACCTTTTTTTCCCCATGGATGAGAACTCCAGGCTGGATAAAAATCCTCCTAGATGAATCCCCCTGGATGAAAACTCCAGCATTAGCATGTTTAAGAAACTATATACAAACAAGCAGAACCTGTCAACTGGTCAATGAATACCAAGTAGGAAGATCAAGGGCTTTTACCCCATGAGGCAGACAGAAACAGATTAACAAATGCCCACCAGGAAGCCTGTTCTAAATCACTTACATGAAACAAAAACTTGCATGAAAAACAATCATTAATTTGAGAAGCTTTTGAAAAATAATATAAATGCCAGCTGTAAAGAATGTTTTTAATATAATCTGTAACAGGATTTTGCAACTTGACATAAAGATTAAGGAAAAATGAAGTTGTTACCTGCTGAGTTATTTAAATAAGAGAAAGAAAAACTGATTGAAAATCATATATTTTTTATTACAGGTTCATTTTAAATGACCAGATGTGGATGATGCACTATTTTTGCATAATACGTAATGGTCTAGCAAAGTGATTTAATTTTGTGAGGTGCTATGCATGTCATTAAAAAAACCCCTCGGATTTCTAGTACATAACTGTAATACAAAATTGGCATTTTATCATCAGAGTTACCTAGGTCAGTGCTTCTCAAGGTTTTTCAACAGTGGCCCTCTTCCAACCTTGTTTTCTTCCTGTGGCCCCCACCTTTAGACAGCTGGCCCCTTAATTGTATGCAAAGCCTCCACATATCTGATGTTCACCTTGACCTTCTTAGAATATCCTAGGCACACAGGCTGAAATATGGCGTTGGCTGAAAAATGCTGCACCAGAGGCCAGAGACAGTCCAGCAGTGTGCTTGTCTTGCACACTGCCAACTGTGGTCTGATTCCTGAAACCCCTTTTGGTCCCCTGAGCACTGCCAGGAATGACCCATGAGCACTGTCAGGTGTGGGCCCCCCAAAATAAAAACTACCAAAATAAAAAAAATGCTTCCTTAGTTTGTATTGCCTTATGAAAAAGAAGCAGCTTTATTTAAAACACAGGCTTAAACTATTAGTATTCCTTCCAGATTGCACTTATGAAAATACTTTTTGGTGATTGTAAAAAAGGTGTGTGTGTGATATGACATAAAAATTATTATTTTGGATTCCAAAATCACACATACTTTTGTAAACATGATTTTAGATAGTCAAATGCCTCCTACCAGTAATATATCATGCTTTAATATACATTTTAATATGCTTGTCACTTGGAAATGGTGTGAAAGCAATTTCAAAGGAGATTTAATCATTTTTTTGAGATTTAATATTTTGATCAACATTATCAACAAAAAAGCACATAAAAGTGATTAATGTGAAAGTATTATATATGGTCTGTTTATTTTATAATAACATTAATTTGTGGATATAATACTACCACATTTGACAAAGTTATGGATAGCAATCTGAAAATTCACTAATATCTAAAATGATGCAGTGAAACTGAGAGTCTCATGAACCACCAGAAGACCTATAATCCTTCTGTAAAGTAAAATCTATAATCTTTCTGTAAAGTAATTTGATAACGCACAACTGAAAAATTATAAAATTTATAATCTTTCTGTAAAGTAATCTGGTAACACATAATTGAAAATATCCAAGGCTGGAGAAAAGTACAGTGGGTAAGACAATATATTTGCACACAGCCAACCCAGGTTTGATCTCCAGAACACCATATTGTCTCCTGACCCCATTGGGAGTGATCACTGAGCACAGAGCCAAGAGTGAGTAATGAGCATCATCAGGTGTGTCCCAAGACAAAACACGAACAAAAATAAAATATCCATATCAAAACATTTTGTAAAAATAAAAAGTTGTTTTATATATTAAATGTTACATATAAATATATAAGTAAAATCATATATAAATATATAATAAAATCTAAACCTGATTTGGGGACTCATAAGAAAATAATCTAAAAAGTGAGGACAGAAAGTGGGAGGAGAAAAGAATCATACACTGCCTCATACCTGGCAGTTTCATTTATACTGAAGAAAAAACATGGACGAGTGGCAGATAACAATGCTGCTATTCAACAGACTCTCTAGGTTATAAGATTTATGGAAATGAATCGTATCTTCAGGGGACTTACTCTGGGTTTGCATATATGCTTGCAGTCTTACCCTAGGTCCTATACCCCACAGTCTCTTCCTAGTGAATTCTAACTGAAAGCATACCAACTCCTCCACAGAGCCACCACTGATTAACACTGTGCCTTTAAATTTATACAACCGCAGATCCCCTTTTTTCCAGCTGAGTCCCAGAAGCCTCCACACCTGCCCAGCAGCACATTAACCATCCCCCACTGTATTCCTAGAGTGACATATGTGATCTATAAAGGTTAGATCTCAGCACAGCAGAAACACCAGAAAACTCAATGGGGAAGGTGGGCTTCCTGGGGAAGATGTGCGGAGGCCCACCATGTCCAATGAGTAAAAATAGTAACAGGGAGAACACAGCCAGCATCAACCAACTCTGTAAGCCCCCAGAAAATGACTTCAGTGATACCATGGTGAGGATACTTAAAGAGCTCAAAGAAATGATAGCTCAGGTAGTCAGGAAAGCACAATAAAGCATGAGATAATAACCTTTCAGCATCTGGGGCCAGAGTGATAGTACAGTGGGTAGGGCATTTGCTTTGCACGCAGCTGACCCCAGTTCAATCCCCCAGCATCCCATATGGTCCCCCAAGCACTGCCAGGAATAATTACTGAGTGCAGAGTAAGGAGTAACCCCAGCATCGCTGGGTGTGACCCAAAAAGCCCACCCACCCCCCCAAAAAATAACCTTTCAGCATCTGTATCACAAACCTTAATGCCGAAAATGAGAGAGAAAGAAAAAAAGAGAGAGAAAGAAGAGAGGTGCTTGCCATAGAGAAAGGTTGGGGTGGAAGGTGGCTTGGAGGGGAGGGAGGGAAACATGGTAAAGGGATGGGTATTGGAACACAGTATGACTGAAATGCAATCATGAACAATTTTGTAATGCTCTATCTCACGGTGATTCAATTAAAACAAAGTATGAGAACCAAAATGAGAAAACTTCAAGTAGAAATGACAGAAAGAAGAGTATGGTAGGTGATTTATAAACAAAGAAAACACCTGGTTTGAAGCTCTAAGCAGCAGAATCACAGCAGTGAGGAAAGGATAAAAAGCTTCAAGATGAGATGGAGAAAACCCCCCGGAAACAACAGAACATGGGGGAAAAGTCTGAAAAGAAGAGATGAATTCAAGAGGAACAATATAACAATCATTAGAGTTTCTGGGCAACAGTGAGGTGAATTTGATGAAGAACTGACAGAAATCATAGTTAAGAATTTCCCAGAGCTGAGGAATCCAGGCAACTAAACATAAGCGGCCCAAAAGGTCCCACTGAAAACAGACTCAACTAAGAAAACTTCAAGGCACATAGTGCTCAAAATGACAAAAACCAGAGATAGTATACTGAAAGCGGCAAAATCAACAGAGGAACTTAGAAAGGAAAGCCCTAAGATTTACAGAATAGCTATCAAATGAGACTCTGAGCCAGAGGACAATAGAAGAATATAGTCCAAAACTCGGTGACATGCATACTTCACAGAGAATATTCTATCCAAATAGATTATTATTCAGATTTAAAGGAACAATACAGTTTCATAGTGAGGCCACAGCTTAGGGAATTCATAGCCTTAAAATCCGTTTTGCCAGAAGTCTTAAAGGAGCGTCTATAAAGGACAGGATAAATTTCCCAGCATGTAGTACTGAGTACAGCACTGACTCACAGTGCTTATGGCTGCCTTTCACTAGATTAAAGAATTGTCACAGTCACTGTCCTCCCACTGTTCATCAATTTTGCTTGAGCGGGCCCAGTAACATTTTCACTGTGACACTAGTTACTGTGTTTGGCATACTGAATACGTCACGGGTAGCTTGCCAGGCTTTGCCATATGGGCGAGATACTCTCAGTAGCTTGCCGGGCTCTCTGAGAGGGGGGGAGAAATCGAACTGGGTCAGCCCGAGTCGGCCATGTGCAAGGCAAACGCCCTACCTGCTGTTAGATTAAAGGTAAAGGTAAAGGCCCTCCCGTTGTTCATCGATTTGCTCGAGCGGGCCCAGTAACGTCTCCATTGGAGACTTTGTTGTTACTGTGTTTGGCATATCGAATCTCGCCCGCACAGCAGAGCCTGGCAAGCTCCCCGTGACGTATTCGATATGCCAAACACAGTAGATTAAATTAATTTAAATTAATTAGACTTCCTAGCTTGCTGGGGAAGTTTTATAATCTTTTACTTGTTAATACAGACATGCAACATCTATAATATTTACTGATAAAAAGCAAATATTCCCTTTATTAGGCTAAAACACTAAGTATTCTTATAGGCCTATTCAGGTTTCCTCTTTAAATTTCCTAAATTCTCTTCGCTCTTGCTAAATTTTACATTTGGAGGAATTACCTTTTTCATGTAAACTCTAGAATGTACTGGCACAGTACTACTCATAATATTCTTTAAATTTTATGTAACTGAAAGAAATTATTGAAAAAATATAATTTTTTATGATTTTCATAAGTTATAAAATTTTTAATAATTTTTTAGAATTTCAAGAGGTTAGTTCTATTTATCTATTAGTTCTAGTCATCATTTCTATGAGCTCTATAAATATCTACTTATCTATATGTGTGTATATGTCACTACCTCCATGAAGAGAGAGAGAGAGAGAGAGAGAGAAAGAGAAAGAGAGCGCACTCTCCTATATGTGGGGGATAAAAAGAAACATAATAAGAAAATAACAAATGATCAAAGTCATCAGGATTAAAGAATTTGACTATCGAAGTTAGCTTACATGGCGTGAGGGTGAGGGGTCCTGGGGACATGGATGGAGAGAAGCAGGTTCTCAGGTGACAGACCTGATGTTGGAAAGGTGTATGCATGAAAAATGTTATTAACAGTATTGTGAATCCCATTACCTTCCAGTTGTTCATCGATTTGCTCGAGTGGGCACCAGTAACGTCTCACAACAAATTGTGAGACTTTGTTGTTACTGTTTTTTTGGCATATCGAATACGTCACAGGTAGCTTGCCAGGCTTTGCCATGCGGGCGAGATACTCTCGGTAGCTTGCCAGACTCTCTGAGACAGGCAGAGGAATCGAACTCAGGTTGGCCATGTTGGCTGCGTGCAAGGCAAATGCCCTATCCGCTGTGCTATCACTCCAGCCCCCCATTACCTTAATAACAATAATTTTAAAATGAATTTATCACACCTTACTAACCTTATATATATACTCAAGTTTTCAGCAGTACATAAAAATTGACCACCTGTTCCTTTTCAAATATTGGTATTGGTTTTGGTGACAACAAACATTTTGTGGTTTCCCTTTTCTAACTAGGAAATGTTCAAGCTTTTTAGGGATTGATCCTATGTTCTCATCTCTTCCCCTGTTCTTTCCTAAAAGAAAGAAAAATCTATTCTTCTGGCTTCAAATAACATCTATTTACAGATAACTTCAAAAATTCTATATCCGAGATAAGTTCCGCCTTAAGTTCCTGTATGAGATATTGAACTAACTATTGCTATCTCAGACTTACAAAGTTTTCTTCTCACAATCCCAATGAGTTTCCCCACTAAGTGCATCATTTCTAGACATGGAACCATGATCTACTCAGTTGTTTTCCTAACTATGTCAAAGTATGGAAGTTCCTACTTGGAAAAACATAGTAGGTTAGTTTTGGGGGTCTGGGAACATTTAAAAAAATGACCCCATACAGAGCTGGGTATAGAGCTCAAAGGGCTGGGTTGTCTGCTTTCCATGCAGAGGCTCAGATTCAATCCACCATGATCTGTAAGGTTTCTAGAACAATCCAAGCACTAAGCTTGAGTAGCTCCTAGCTTTGCTGGGCAGATCCTCCAAACAAAACAAAAATTAAAATTAAATTAAAAATTAAAATATTAAGTTTTCATATAAATTACAATCATTCCTCACCCTCCAAAATTTAGGTACCTGAGAAATCAAATAGCTGAAAGAAAGATGACAAACCAATTGTTCTGTGTATAGAATAATAGTTGGCAGGACATAGGTAAAGAGCAGGTTGGATATTATTTTCCTTGTCTGGCCAATAATGGCTGTAATAATGTTATTATTCTGAGTTGAATTGAGATTTTCAAACTGTGTATAAAATATGAATATGATCATGGCACAGTTAATAATCCGTGTATAGGGGCTAGCGTGATAGCACAGCAGGTAGGGTGTTTGCCTTGAATGTGGCCAACCCAGGCTCGATTTCCAGCATCCCATCTGGTCCCCCAAGCATCGTCAAGAGTAATTCCTGAGTGCAGAGCCAGGAGTAACCCTAATGCATTGCTGGGTGTGACCCAAAAAGGAAAAAAAATATGTATCTGTGTACAGTCTAGGCAAAAGGCTTCTGTATTAAACTGTAGAATACATGATCAAACTATAGAATATATGATAAAAAGAGGTAGTATCAGGCATAATGGTGGCAACTAGAGTGGAAAGAAAAAGAAGTCCAAAACTTGATAAAATTAATGTAATAATAATGCTTCTCTAATTCAAGTTCTAAATTGTCAAATGCAAAAAAGGGAAGAATATCAGAAAAATAAAACATAAAATACCACTTAAACAAAAAACACTTTAAATTTTATTATGAATGGCAGCATAAAGGTACTTTTTAATATTAATGTGAAAGTTTCTAAATATATACTTTCAACTTCAGTAGTCACCTGATCATAACTAATATCAAACCTCATTATATACAGCATTGGCTCATTGGACTTTGTCAGTGACTGGTTCCCATGAAAGTTGAAAGAGACTGAGGGGATAAAGAAACAGTACCGGGGGTAAGGTACTTGCCGTGCACACAGCCCACCTGGGTACAACCCCTGTTATTGCATATGGTCCCCTGGCCACCACCAGGAGTAATTCTTGAGTGCAGAGCCAAAAGTAAAGTAAGTCATAAGCACTGCTGAGTGTAGACCAGAACACCACTTCCCCCCACCCCCCACCCCGCCGGCAAAAAAAAGACTGAGACTACTAGTCTAAGTAACTGTCACAATTTTAAAATTGTTTCAGAAAGTTTGAAAGGCTCAGAAGATGTTCTTCAGGAAAACAAAGGTTTTTAATAGAACTTAATGTTGTAATGGAAAAACTCCTATATAAGTTCTAAGATATTATATAGAAAAGAGTTTTTATAAGTATTTTTTCCTACTATAACTAGAAAAAGGAACAGTTATGCTAATTTGGATTAAAAAAAAAACCTAGCTTTCACAGAAAACAAGGTCAAAGGATAAAATGGATTATCTATTCAAATTCATGGTTATTCCATGTCATTTGCAATTAAGTATCATAATTATATACAATCTGTTACATCATACATGGATATAATTACATGTTTTCCAGTAGACAACAGATACATACAACTTCATTCTTATGAAAAATACTTGATGTTAGGCTCCTGGTGATGCAATTATCCTTATTTTCCTTAAGTTTGTTACATAAATCTTCAGTCACCAGCTGAAAATAAAGAACTCTGCTATTCTGCTCAACACTAGAAATTAACAATACATGATTAGACAAGTAGAAACCAATCTTTTTGGTTATGCAGAATACAGTTCCTAATATAAATATGAGAAATTATAATCTGAGGAACAGGAACGGCAGTTCAGAAGTATAGCACATGCTCTGCAAAAATAAAAACCAAGCTTTGATCTCTGGGTGTTTCTCCGACTTCTAAAGGCAGGAGTGGGTGAGGAAGAAAGTGAAATTTGAGACTCAATACATGAAAAGTTCAAGGCAAATATAGTGTCAGCACTATAGATAAACAGGTGATTAAAAAAGTGGAAAGTGTAACATTTTAGACTGCTTAGGTAAACAGTTCCTTACTAGAACCTTGTGGGCAAAGGTTTTGACTCCATTAGAATAATTCCTAGTGATTTTTTTAAAAAGGCAAATGAACTAAAACTCAAAAATAACCTCTCTGACTTACCCAAAAGGATCACCAACCACAAGGAATGCAACATCACTGGTATCAGCGTCCTTTAAAATATTATCAGCTTGTTCCACTTCTTCTCTATCAGCAAGAATCAGTTTTCTTCCATAAAACTCTTCCTATAAATTTAAGCCCAATGTAAAAATAAGACAGCCAGCAACCATTTACACACACACACACACACACACACACACACACACACACAAAATCTGTCTTGGAGCTGGTGCAAATCTTGGCAACCATCCAAACACAGATCACTTACTGCAACCCATCAATGAGCAAACACTTTATATTATGTTGCAATTAAACTCTGTCTTTGGGGTTATTTTAATATCCCAAGAGAAAGCAGCTCTCCTAACATCTGCGGCTTCTTGCATTTTAATTTTTTTCTAAATTTGTCTTTAACAGACCAGGCAGAATATTGTAAGATGAGCAAAGAACATGCATGCATAAGCCTTACTTAAGTAACAAGCAGAATACATAAATAGTAATTATAAGTGCACACAGTAGTTTGGGTCTTATTTTTTCATGGAAAAGGCTATGAGATCTTAGATAAAAATGGATAACTAAAAATGATAGAAAATTAAGATTTGTTTATAAAAGCAGCAAACATAATGGCAGAAAAGACTAATTTAAAACTATATTAATATATACCGCACAAAATTATAATTTTTCTTTTTCAGGCTATGCCCAGTGGTGTACCAGGTTCAAACTGAGTTAGCTGCATGCAAGCTAAGCACCTACCCGCTCTACTATCTGGAGATCCAGTGAAAAAATATTTTCTAATTCCTGTTAAAATGGGAGAGTTGAAGTATAAAGATAATTCTAAATATATAGAAACCTGGGAACTAATCACAAGTTCTACTCTGAAGAAAATAAATCTAGGAGGTGCACCTTAGCTGAAGTAGCAAAGGGTAAAGAGAACAAGCAAAAATAGGGCACGCAGCAACAGTTTAGATGTCACGGTCACGGTCCTCCCGTTGTTCATCGATTTGCTCGAGCGGGCCCAGTAACGTCTCCATTGGAGACTTTGTTGTTACTGTGTCTGGCATATCGAATACTCTCGGTAGCTTGCCAGGCTCTCCGAGAGGGGTGGAGGAATCGAACTCGGGTCGGCCATGTTGGCTGCGTGCAAGGCAGACGCCCTAACCGCTGTGCTATTGCTCCAGCCTACAGCAGCAACAGTTAATAAGCTATTAATCTGATCGTAAATCTTAACATTTGTAGTATATGTGAACTTCTCTGAATTTTGGGGTTATTTTAATATCCCAAGTCAACTTTCTTATGCTCTTTCCTTCACTGATAAAACATGGACAAATATGGTGTCCATCTCTATTCTTTAAATTTTGGGTTTGGGGCCATACCTGGCAGCGCTCAGGACTTAGTCCTGGCTCTGCACTCAAAGATCAGTCCTGGTGAGGTTGAAGGATCATATGGGGTGGCAGGGATTGAACTCAGGCTGGCTGTGTGCAAGGCAAACATCCTACACACTGTACTCTCCATGGCTTCCCTATTTCTAGATTATGATAAAAATTAGATGAATTCATATGCATATATTCTTAGAATACTATCTAATCACACAGTGAGTCCAATGAAGGTATAATATAGCAAATATTTTTTAATCATAGTACAATCTGACAAGGAGAAAACGATTATTCCTTGAAAAAAATATGTAAGTCAAAGAACAGAAGAGGAAAAGCGCAAGTATGTATTATGCTTGTTCTTGCATGTCACTGAAAATATTCATTTCTCCCTTGTCTACCTCTTCCTTCTTTTTTCCTAACCTAATTCATCTGGGTATAGCTTCGCTCTGTTTCCTTATCGTCCCATAGAGCTACTGAGAGTTGAAATCAGGGGGACAGAGAGGACAGGAAAGGGCAGTAGTTGAGAAAAGTACAACCATCAGCGATTGCCTTTATTCACTCTCTGGCATTTATTCTGTATCCGAGGCTGTTTTCTCTCCAGTGTTAATAACTTAGTGGCCTCTGCAAGGTAGTTTGGGGTCCTTTCATGTAAAAGAGGTAAATAAGAATTATTTTCCTAGTAGAAAATTATTTTACTCTACAGTTTTTTGGTATTTGCATTTATTTATTTATATACTTATTTTGTGTTTGGGCCATGTGTCCAATGAAGCTCAAGGATTACTCCTGGTTCTGTGTTTAAGGATCTCTTTTTGGCAGGTTCAGGATAGACAATATGCTAAAATTCGCTCCGCAGGAGTTCCCTTAGATTGCTTCTCACTAACATGCATGCATACTGTGTTTACACACAATCCAGCATAAAAGACAGGAGAGTAGATTCAGCTTATGACAGCCTGAGTTCATATTCTGGCTCTATCACTCACTATCCATGACTTTGAGAAAATGTCAGTGTGGCTAAAATATGAGCAGTACCTAAAGAGTTATAATCATGTTCCATGTGTGAAACATTTTTAAAAACATAAATAGGAGGTGTTTCACAAATACTTAATGATAAAATAATAACTCTACATGCTTCTTGAAGAAAAAATGGTAATAAATGAAGTGCAGGGAGAGCGAAGGTCATTTCTTAATAAGTAAAGTAAAGTAAAGTAAAGGCCCTCCCGTTGATCATCGATTTGCTCGAGCGGGCCCAGTAACGTCTCCATTGGAGACTTTGTTGTTACTGTGTCTGGCATATCGAATACTCTCGGCAGCTTGCCGGGCTCTCCGAGAGGGGTGGAGGAATTGAACTCGGGTCGGCCATGTTGGCCGCTTGTAAGGCGAACGCCCTACCGCTGTGCTATCGCTCCAGCCCTGGAGCGATAGCACAGCGGCAGGGCGTCTGCCTTGCACGCAGCCAACATGGCCGACCAGAGTTCGATTTCTTAATAATCAAGGAATATATACAGAGGGACTGGAGCAATAGCACAGCGGGGTAGGGAGTTTGCCTTACATGCAGCCGACCCGGGTTCAACTCCCAGCATCCCATATGTTCCCTGAGCACTGCCAGGAGTAATTCCTGAGTGAAAAGATTCTGGACTGCAAAGCCAAGATATATAAATAAATAAATAAATAAATAAATAAATAAAAAGGAATATATACAGGAAATATATACAGGAATATACAGATTAGCCAAGTGGCACAAATGATGGCCAACTTCAATTGTGAGAGTGGAAAGGTCGGACTGCAGCTGAATCTCACGAAGAAAATGTTCATGAAAAACGGACTCGTTCCTGACATTCCGTTTGCTCTCAATGGAACGAACATCTCACTATGAAGAAGTTATGTGTATCTAGGTCGAGAACTCAATATGAAGAACGACCTGGCACCTGAGCTGCACAGAAGGAAGAGAGTGGCTTGGAACGCCTTCAAGAGTGTTGAAGAAATAGCTAAGAGGACGAAGAACCTATGGCTCCGGGCACATCTCTTCGAATCCACTGTTCTCCCTGCACTAACATATGCCTCAGAGACCTAGGCCCTATGAAAAAAGGATGAGAACGCTATTCAGGTCTCCCAAAGAGGAATCGAAAGAGCTATGCTTGGAGTATCACGCTTCAAACAAGTGAAAGAAGGAATCTGGAGCTCCGACCTCTGTCGACAATCAAGAATCAGGGATGCTGCCTTGTTTGCCAAGGTGTCAAAAATCAGATGGGCTGGACACATAATGGATTTGAAGACGACTGCTGGACTAGAGCTGTTACCGACTGGATTCCATGGGACCTCAAAAGGATGCATGGCTGCCCACCTGTGAGATGGACAGACTTCTTCGTCAAGACCCTGAACAAACGGTTTGAGGCTCTTTGTGTTCCTGGAGCGAGCAGACACCATTGGGCTACACTAGCATGCGACAGGGACGAATGGAGGCATTACTGGAGCCCGCTCAAGCTAATCAATGAATAACGGGATGTCAAGTGATCAAGTGATATACAAGAAGAAATTACACCCTAAACATAAACGCGCCCAATGAAGGACCAGAGAAATACTTAAAGCAACTGCTAATACACTTCAAGGAGGACATTGGCAGCAACATAATAGTTAGAGATTTCGACACCGCCTTGTCATCTCTTGATAGATCAATGAGACTAAAACTCAGCAAGGAAATACTGGTTTTGAAGGAAGAAATGGTAGAAAGAGGACTAGTCAATATGCACAGGGCTTTCCATCCCCCAAAGCCAAATACATTTTTCTCCATATAGGACATTGTCCAATTTAGACCACATGCTGGGTCATAGAACATACTTCCATAAATCAAAAAGAAATTGTATCAACTATCTTTTCAGATCATGATACACTGAAAATAGAAATGGAGAAGCAAAATAAAACACTTGGAAATTAAACAGCTCACTACTGAAAAACCAGCGGGTTATGGAGGAAGTCAAAGGAAAAATCAAAAGATTCCTGGAAACAAATGAGAACGAGGACACAAACTATACAGCAAAAGCAGTGTTAAGAAAGTTTATAGCAAAGCAAGAATACATCAGGAAGGAAGAAAGGGTCTAAATAATTAACCAGACTTCACAGCTTAAGATCTTAGAAAATGACAAACAAAAGGAGCCCAAACCAGGCAGGAGGAAAGAAATAATAAAACGTAGCGCAGAAAATAATGAACTGGAATTCAAAAAAAATAAAAATCCAAAAGATCAATAAAACCAAGAGCTGGTTCTTGGAAAAAATAAACAAGATAGATCAACAAATAGCAAGACCCATCAAGAGAAAGACAGAGAGAGAGAGAGAGAGAAGCCTAAAAAACCAAGTCAGAAACAAAGGATACTACAACAGAAACAACAGTAATTCAAAAGATCATCAGACGTTACTTTGAGAATTTGTATGCCACAAACAAGAGAACCTAGAATAAATGGACAAATTCTTGGATTTTTATAATCCCCCAAGGCTGAATCAAGAAGATTTAGAATAGCTAAACAGCCCTATCACTAGCGAGGAAATTGAAAGTTTATAGCAAAGCAAGTTTATAGCAAAAACTTTTCAAAAGTCTCCCCCCATAAAAAGCTCAGGCCCAGATTGATTCACTAGTGAATTCTTCCAAACCTTTAAAGAGGACCTACTGCCAATCTTTTTCAAGCTTTTCCAGGAAATTAAAAAAAAAAAAAAAACAGAAAGACTTCCAAGCAGTTTCTATGAGGCAAATATCACTTTGATAAATACAAACAGACAGACACCAAAATTAAAAAGAAAAAAGAGAGAGAGAGAGAACTATAGGCCATATCCCTGATGAACACAGATACAAAGATTCTCAACAAAATACTAGCAAATAGACTCCAATGACTCATCAAAACATACACCATGATATCATACACCTAGGGATGCAAAGATGGTTTAACATTTGCAAGTCAATCAACATAATACATCATATCAATAAAAAAATAAAAACCATATGGGCTGGAGCAATAGCATAGCGGTAGGGCGTTCGCCTTACAAGCGGCCAACATGGCCGACCCGAGTTCGATTCCTCCGCCCCTCTCGGAGAGCCCGGCAAGCTACCGAGAGTATTCGATATGCCAGACACAGTAACAACAAAGTCTCCAATGGAGACGTTACTGGGCCCGCTCGAGCAAATCGACGATCAACGGGAGGGCCTTTACCTTTACCTTATGATCATACTAATATATTCAGATAAAGCATTTGACAAAACCCAGCACCCATTCACGATAAAAACTCTCAACAATATGGGAGTTGAAATAACTTTGCTCAATAGTCAAAGCCAACTACCACAAGCCCACAGCAAACATAAGCCTCAACAGAGAAAAATGAAAAGCCTTCTCTCTAAGATCAGACACAAGACAAGGTTGCCTACTCTTGCCACTTCCACTCAATGTAGAGCTGGAAATACTTGCCATAGTAGTTAGAAAAGATATCAAGGGCATCAAATAGGAAAGGAAGATGTCAAGCTCTCACTATTTGGAGATGACATGATAGTATACTTAGGCAAAAAACTCCTAGAAGTAATAGATTTGTATAGTAGAGTGGGAGGTTACAAAATCAATACCCAAAAATCCATGGCTTTCCTATACGGAGATAATGAAACTTAAAACTTAAGTTCATTTTAGTTTTCCTTGCTGATTAGACAGAAATATTCCCATCAGCTATTTTTTTTTGGTTTGTATTATATTATTTGGGGGCCAAATACAGCAGTGCTTGGGGGCTTACTCCTGGCTCTGCATGCAGGTATCACTGCGACAATGCTTGAGGGACCAAGTGTGGTGCGGGGGATCAAACCCGGGTGGGCTGTGTGCAAGGCATGTTCTTTATCTGCTGTATGAACTCTCTCTCCTACCCCTATTTCCATCATCTTGAGCTTAAATATTGTTATTCCATCTTAACAAATAAAAATCAGATACTTTTATTTCAGTAAAAGCACAATTCAAAAGGCAATTCTTAATTCCTTAAAATTTAGAGTCTGAGAGATGGAGAAATGGGCTAAGCCCATGATTTGCATTTAAGAGGACCAGGTTTGATGCCAGAGACCATATGGTCCCAGGAACTAACTCCATAAAAAAAATACTTGGCCCAAACGCTGTATTCCTCCACCTCTTTGCTGAGGATCCATGGAACCCAGGTCTCATGCATGTATGTCATGCACTTTACCACTGAGGCACTGTTCCTGATAGGATTTTAAAGTATCTCTGAGACCTTCATTATTCTCAGGGTTGTGCATCTGAGAAGAGACCTGAAAGTGACCAGGTCACCTTTTCTGCTTGGAAAACTTGATAGATAATGACAACTCTAAAATCCTTTCTGTTTTCCTTTACAATCTCTTCATTGTATTCTACTTGGAGTTGGACCATCGACCTGGACTTGATTTTGCCTCCAAAATTTACCGAGTCTTTAAATGAGAGTTAAATGTATGTGATTGATTCATTAACAAATCCTATGGTTATTGAGTCTCAGGGTCACTCAACATACGTGTATGGTCATATGTTTACACCTCCTTGGAAGATGTCTGCTTAAAGGCTTCTCTGGATATGACTGACATCAAGGCAATTACCATTCCCGATGGAAATTCTTCAAAGAGAAAGCGTTCAACTTGGTTTCTGAATGTATAACCAATTCATCAAGGCTGTGCCGGCACCTCATTAGCACTCAACCCAGAAGATTTGCTTGTAACTATGAAATAAGAAATAGAAAATTTTCAAAACTATTTTCCCAGGAATGCAAAAGCAACTACTCCTTTTCTTATTTAGGCTTGCAAAGTCAAAGAAAGATCCTTTTATTTTCAAAAGTCACTCGGTATATGATTTTCATCCTCGCACTCCTCAGATCTGAGTGAGCAGGAATGTCTAACGGGTTTGAGGAAGACCTGGAAAGCTCGATTCGGCTTCCCGCAGAGAAGGTCAGCCGTGAGCCAGAACCTTGGGCACCTACCAGGACATCCTGCCCTACAGTCAGGATCGAAGTGTAGGCGTCCAGGTACACGCGGCTGCAGCGTCTTACAATTTCCAGGCCCTTGACTGTGATGTCCTTGGCATCTCCCAGGCCCAATCCGATCAAGTAAAGCATTTCAACAGTCCGGGGGAAGAGGGAGACTGCAAGACGGAGTGAAAAAGAAAAACATGGCTCAGCTACAGCTAAAGAACTCTGCTATTTTAGAACATCTAAAATCTCGGGATAAACACGAAAATAAAGACCAAAATTGCACGAGGATGTTATGCCCCAGGGGCTGAGGACTGGGGACTGAGGTTATTATTTCAAGTTTAAGCATGAATTAGAGTAAATGGTGGTGTGGTTTCTTTTTCTCCAAGAGCCCCTTCACGCCTTTTGTCTGGTTAAACTAACCTAGAGCAGACGATCCTTTCCTCCCCAGTTCCCTAACTACCACCTTTCCGGAGAACTTGCTCAATGGTGACGGGCTCACAAGATCCACGCCGTGGGATTCACCTACGGTGCCGCAAAACGCGGACGCCTTTGCAACACTTTACGACTAGCGGGCGGCGCGGGGACCAGGGGGTGGAGCCAAATCCGGGTTTGAAAGGCAGCAGCCCGCCGGCTACTGTGGCTGGGAAATGACCCTTCACTCTTTAAGGGAAGTTCATCCGGTTCTCCCAGCATGGCTTCTGGGACAGAGCGAGGCCGACTCATCATTCCCCTCGCTAAAGATTTAAAACTTCCCACAACTAGGTGAGCGCGGGAGCTCCTTGCCCGGGCGAAGACAGACGGTATTGGATCTGGGAGTTTGGGAAGTTCCGGGTGGAGGCCACGCCCCCAGTGGGCGGAGCCAATCTTGGTATTGGGCTGGGGAGTTCCGGGTGGAGGCCCCGCCCTCTGTGGGCGGAGCCAGTGGTGCTTGCTCGGGGAGAGTATGGGGCGTTCCGGGTGGAGGCCCCGCCCTCGGTGGGCGGAGCCAGTGGTGCTTGCTCGGGGAGAGTATGGGGCGTTCCGGGTGACGGCCACGCCCCAGAGGGCGGGGCGGAGCGTTGGGGCGGGGCTTACTCTGAATTCCCCGGGGTGCTCCGAGTGCACGCTTTCCCCTCCTCGCCTTTTCAACCTTAGTTGAACCAGTGATTTCCCCTTGAGGTGTCAGCTAGGCAAGCTCCGGGGTGAGACTGGTTCTCTTTCCAACGCGATCGCCCCCAGTTCCGCTTTTCGGAGTGAGCCTTGAGTCTCCTTCAATGCCGGGTAGCCCAGACCCCTCTATACTACTTTAAGTGACCTTTAAGTATTTCTCAGGAGGTTTTCAGGGATTTTCCAACACCCCCTAATCGCGTCTACGGGGAATAATTATAAAGTGGTTGGTTAAAAGAAGTTTCGCTGTCGGAGGGGTTGGTTTGAACTGAAAATGCTTTTCTCTTCCTAAGGGCGTGACTGCATCGAATTTACAAAGACAGGTTCCATTGCTAATCTTAGTGGACAGTGTTTATTTTTCAGAATTTTCCCGGTACTTCTACAGTGCCTTGTATCTTTTAGCCCAGTTCTGTTTCATTAAGTTTTCGCTTCATGTTTTCTTCCCGAATTTCAGCCACACTTTGATTTTCTGTCTGTCCATTCTCAAGACAGCAAATATCAACTCAAAATGAATCCTATTTGTGTAAATGGATTTACACAAAAACCTAAAGCTGTAAAATACCTAGTAGAAAGTGGACAAAAACGTTGTTTAGGGGAAGATTTACCAAGCACAACACCAAAAGACCTGATGAGGAAGGAAAGATATTACATTAAGGTTGAAGTAAAAACGTGGGAGCATGGGAGAGAAATTGTAAGCTACATGTTGGGTGAAAATGTTTGCAAAGCATCTATACAATAAAGGATTTATGTCAAAAACAGAAAGATCTTTTAGAGAACCCAAGAACTGAGTGCTGGCTTTTCTGGCAGGATGAATTACTGGGTCCAATCCCTGCTGGACAGGGAACACCACTGGGAGCAACTCTCACCGCCCCCCAAAAAGAAAGTAAAAAAAAAAAGATGCTGACCATTAGAAAATAACAACTAAAACCACTATGAGACCACTGCACATCTATTAGAATGGCCAAAATTAAGAACAGAACCTGAATATTCACTCTCATAAAGTCAGGTAGCCCTGTAGCACTTTCCTCCCATTATTCATAGATTTGCTCAAGCGGGCATCAGTAAGGTCTCCATTGTGAGACTTGTTACTGTTTTGGGCATATCCGATACATCACAGGTAGCTTGCCAGGCTCTGCTGTATGGGTGGGATACTCTTGGTAGCTTACCGGGCTCTCTAGTATTTTATTCATTTAAATTTCAGCCTCCCATTCAGACCTTTCCTCCAGCTTCCTTTAATTTACTTTCTACTGGAAATTGTCGAAGTAAGTCAGAGATACATAAATTCTGTTAGCTAAAGCAGAGTCTCTTATTCCTTTTCAACTTATGTTTTTCTTCTCTGTGATCTTTGGAAGGCACTCCTGTCCATGCAGTCTTCCCCAACCAGATACATGGAGGTCACCCCACTTTCAATCTGGAGTACCAGTTCCTTTTTCTCAGTAGAAACCATCCCTACTACCACACTCTTGCTTCAGGCCCTCAGTACATCTCTTCTCTAGGTCATCACCTCCCTCCCTCACGGTCATTCTCTCGGGGACCAGGGAGGAACAGACTACAATAAAATCAAATTTACTGGGCTCCTCACCCCTTCACCCATTATTTTACTTACTTTCTGAAAATCCTTTTGCATCCAAAAGAAAGTCCAGATTCCTTAATATCTCCCCCAAGAGATGTGACCTCTCCAGCCTCCTCTATCTCCAGCCTATCCCTGTACATTTTATCACAGTGCTCTGTTCTGTGCCTACATTTGCTGCTGGTGTCTCTTTAGAGACCTTTAGTTAGGCTCTAACTTCAGCATGGAATGTCTTCAATTCTCCTGCCTCCATCATTGCTACTTATTTTTAAATCTAATATGAGGAAGCCTTCCCAAAGATCCAGAAGCCAAGATCAGTAACTCCTTTCTGTTCCAAATATGCGCTATACCTATTCTTATCAGTCCTCTTAAAAGTGTGTTCTAATTGTCCATCTGTAAGTCTTTATCACACCATCAATTTCATGAGCTGAAATAGCCTATCTTACTGATATTATCCCTAGAGCGTGTTCATGTCATGTCTCTCACATTGTAGACATAAAGAATACTTCCTTTGAATTGTCAAATTTTCTATTTTAGCGATAGCACAGTGGTAGGGCGTTCGCCTTACAAGCAGCCAACATGGCCCACCCGAGTTCGATTCCTCTGCCCCTCTCGGAGAGCCTGGCAAGCTACCGAGAGTATCTCACCCGCACGGCAGGGCCTGGCAAGCTCCCCATGACGTATTCGATATGCCAAACACAGTAACAACAAAGTCTCCAATGGAGACGTTACTGGGCCCGCTCGAGCAAATCGACGATCAACGGAAGGGCCTTTACCTTTACCTTTTATGAAATTTAGGAAGTGGTATGTTTTATATTGCTACTAAAGAGTCATTGTGGAATATCAAACAAGCATGCCTTGTTTATGCCACATTAAAGTCATTTATACTGACAAGCTTATGTTATGTATCACATATAGTTCACATGCCCACTGGTCATATTTTATGTTTTTGTTTTCATTTTTTTGAGTAATTTCCTCATTAGATCACAGAGAGAAGAATAGAGATTTTCATAAAGAATAGATAACCCCTAGTAAGTTTTATTTTGTGTCCTTTCAGGAAAGAAATCTATGTTGAAAATGAAGTTATTCTTGGTAGCTAAATAAATTTTTCTTTAAACAAATTTTTGAGTTAGAAGAGTTTGGACCAGAGCCAGTGGTATCCAGAGCTTACTCCTGGCTTTGTGCTCAGCTTGCTTCTGGCAGTGCTTGGGGTACCTTTTGCAATTAGCCATCTCCTCTGTTCTATAGTTAACAATGTTCAGTTGTGTTTCTTTCCTCAAGTATTTGTGAATTTATCTAGCCATCAACCCATCTTTTAATATTTTTATTTTTTACTAAGGTAGTTGCGGTCTACATTGGTTACTTTTTACCTGACCTGTAAACTAAGTAACAGTTAAAAATGGACCTAAGCAAAAGCTATATAAATGGTATGGTGTCTTCACCAATTTAGGAGCAGCTTTGAAACTTTTACTTTGAAACAGTTTCAGAATAGTTTTTAGTCAACAGTGTAGCATTTGATGATAATATAAGCAAGTGTCAGATCACATAATCATGGATATTGTTATGGCAAATATGAAATCTCATATAGTAAAAGAAAAGGAATGATTATAAAGAAAAATAATTCTCAGACTAGAAGATGGACTTAAACCATTTTTGATTTAAAGAATAATAAGGTTAGATAAAGCCTACAGAGTTTTCTGCTTTATATTTGTGCTTTTGGATAAAACAATCCAGATCATCCCTAAGCATGAATATTTATGTCTTTATTGAAAAATATTTGAGTTCTTTTATAACCTTTGTAAGTAATTCATTTTTAGTACCTGCGTCATCAGAAATTCTTATATTTAATCTGAGACTTTCTGACAGTCTTAAGTGTGAATGAGAAGTACAGAAAGTCATAAGAAATTAAAACTGATGGATGGTCTTTTTTCATAAACATATCACATTGTACTTTTATTTTAAACTGATAACCTAATTGACTGACACACTGCATTACATTATAGACAAAGTGTGGTTGTTGTCTAATTTCTAAAAGTCATCCGTCAATTTTCCTGTTTAAGTTCATTGTTTGTCCATAGAAAATGAATTTTTCTTGTAAGTCCATAGAAAAAACATCAGAGCTACTGGGTAAATTCCTTCTGATCTTATTTGGATAGAAAATATTATTTTACTCTGAAGCTAGCCTTTTAACCTACATGCTCCCAGTGGTTCCCTCTTTGTTAGAAGAAATTCTGATTAATATTCATAATGCTTAGAGACTGAATTGATTGATAGTCATTTTATTCTAACACCTCACAAAAGATAGTTTTGCTTTAGGAGAAAACTTTGAAATTAACTTTATCAGGAAAAGGATCACTTTTTCTTTATTCAGTAATCTTATCTGTGTACAGTTTTCTTTTATATACTGTCATTATGTAAAATGCATAATAAAAACTCTCACACCCAGAGCTATTTTCTGTGGAAAACAGGGGAATCTTTTACTGACCCCCATCTAGTGGATTGAGAGAGTAACCTTGCATATATGAGTGTATGAAAGTCACCCAGAGCCCTTTGTTTTTGTATAAAGGATGTTGTGGGGTGGGGTGGGGATTAACATTTTTTTGTTTCTAACCCATTTTTTTAATACTTGACAGTTCCTTCTTTAAAGTCTTTTGCTAAAAGGGATATCAGAAGGGATATATAGCTTAACTATTTCTGTAAATATAAACTAGTAAATATAAATTAGTAAAAAATTGGTAATATATATTTTATGTTTTATGTTTCTTGTTTTTTTCAACCTTTTGATTCATGCCATACTACCTGCTGGAATAATACTTTATAAGAGTGTTCTTCACTACATGCTGAGGTTATCACCACCTTGATCCCATCTGCTTTGTATCCTTTCTGGTTAACTTGTCTAAACTTTCACTTCTCCCATTGTTCAGTGTTGTTGCCTACACTGTAATATTCCTTCCCTGTTTTATCACATAGGAATCTTATCCTTTAAATTCTAGTTTAGAAGCCCCTTATATGTGGAATCTTCCCACTTTACCTAAGCTGCAGTTTCTTCCTTCATATGATTTCCTTTAATATTTTGTTACTATTTTGTGTTCTCTCTCTAGTTAGACCTAGGATTTTATGGACAAGGGCACTGTTTTATTCAAAAGCTCCCTCACATATGTTGCTGCTTGCTCATAATAGATGTGAAATGAGTATTTTAAAACATCTTGGCAAAAGCACTACTTAAGAAGAGCACTCAAGGAAAGTCTTGCTTAATGGAACCAAAAGGTCAGAGGCTGGAAGGTAATTAAGTAAACTGTAGCAGTGATTTATTCATCAGAACACAATGAGTCTTGAGTGTCTTCAATAGAAAACTAAGTTGAAATATGTTGATTGCATCAATCAGTATGGATGGCCATGTACATAATTAAGTGGAGTGGGAATAGGAATTCATTAAAGCCTGACATTGACCAGGACCAGAACTTACTTTGTTTAAAAAATTTATGTCAAATGTCCAGAAATTAAAATAATGTAAATCTAAACCAACAGTACTCTTGATTCAGTTTAATAATGTTTAAAACCGGAAAGAAAGTGTCTGTCCAGGGCTATCATAACATTTGAGTACTGCAAACATAAAACTTCATTTTGTGGTAAAATTTCAAAAAACAATGAGCTCTAGATTTTCTTTTACTAATAACAGCTATGTACAGGAATCCACAGACATAAAGAATTGAGATTATTACAAATTTCTGTTTCTTCAAATCATTTGAATATTTTTACACCCTTCTCCCCCTGCCCCCCAAAAAGTGTCCTGAGAGCTGGATTTATTATATTTGGAGGGTCATATTTTTGACAGAATTTTGCAGTTTAGGAATGTTTATTACATGGAGAAATTTAGCTTAATTATTTTGACAACTACTTTGAAGTTCTCACATGCCTAATTGACTTTAATAGTAGCTGATTTGGTACAACAAATATTTGCATATCTGTATGTCATGTATAAGGGTATGTGTCCTATATTCTCTGGGGTAAAGAGAAGTATAAGCTATTATCCAACTCTCCAAAAATGGGTACTCAAGGGCTGGGGATATGGCTTAGTAGTAAGGTAAAGGCTTTGCGTACATGAGACCTGGGTTTGATCCCTGGAACTGCAAAAGATAAATAGATGACAAGTATATAAATAGAGATATAATGAAGTGTACAAAACAGTATAAATAGGTGTAGTCCTTAAGAATAATACAATATGACATACAGTAAATGATACTATAATAATATTTTCTCTCTACTACAATGTACAAGCCATAGAGTGGAATACTGGGGAAGAAGAGAATAATCAAACTGGATACTACTATAATAGCATGGTCTAATTCTGTTCTTTTTATAATGTCTAGGTACCACACGGAAATACTTTCTGGATGCTTGACTAGTCAACAGATAACCCAAATTTATTTATGTCATGATTTGAGGAAACTGTATTGGTAGGATATTCTCCAAGAAACCCAACTTGTGGCAGATGAGACAGCACAGCCGATGGACTTCAATCTTATAAACATAACTGGATTTTTCAGGTTATGAGGTATACCTGTATCTTAACATCATTTTCACAGTAACTACATATACTGGTTTCTGATAAACAAAGGTTGGCTGCTGTTTTATCAACTTTACTATGGCTTTCAGGAGCAATGTGGGATATGTTTGTAATTTAACTTTCAGATGCCAGCTTGAAGCATACTTAGTAAATCTATGTCCAAATTTCTGTGTAGACTTCCAGACAGTATGTGAACGAGAGGAATTCTTATGAATCTTGTAATTGTAAGTTTCCTTCCTGAACCCTATTTTTTGGACTGAATTTTTCATAGTGACATTTATTTCTGTATAAAGCACACTCGTGGAACCTGAGTCCAGATGTTGTTTCTATATATGTACTGTGTTGTTTGTTCTTGTATCATTTTCAAAGATGAGCAGGTACTTCCTTGTCAGTTAAATCCTTAACCATGTAAGTAGTTTGTCTTTTATTTATAACTTTTACTTTCTTGCCTACCATTGTTGTTGTTGTTGTTTAACGTGGTTATAGGGTTCCTTAATGTTTGTTGAATCTATGTTCTTCTCCTTTGAATCTCTTCTTCCAAATTTGTATATATCCTATTCCATTGTTTCAGCTACTCCTTCCCTGCTAGTTTCTTTCCAGCAGAAACATTTTCATCTTAAAAAATAATTCAGCTAGGCTTTCTCAAATTCTAACCTCCTTTCTAGCTATTTCCTAATGTTTTCACTTTCTTTTACATGCAAACAATTTTGGAAAATAGAAATTTTCCCAAATTTCTCATCCTTGCTATTTTCTTAATCTATTTTGTTGGACTTCTATCCCTATTTTAAGGAAACTGTTCTTGCTGTAGTCTCTAATGATTTGCATATTATTAAACCAAAGGACTTTCTGCTTCTGGATATCTATAGCTATTGACTGTTGGTTAGTCCATTTTTTTTTTGTTTGCTTGACACCAGTTTCTCATAGATTTCTATATGGGTTAATTCTATCTGTTCTTCAGATAGTACTCCTCATATATCAGGATTCCTTTCTTGAACCTATTATTTCCTCACTCTGCAAATTCACTATTGAGACATTTGTTCCATAGATCAAAAATTCCTTTTAAAGTTATGGAATTTTTATTCGAGTGAAAATACTAGCTCACTTTCCTCTCACATGTTCACCTGTATATCTAGAGTAACTCTGTTTCTTTACAATACATGAGTATGTGCAATCACAGAAGAAGTATCCCGCCCACAGGCAGAGCCTGGCAAGTTACTCGTGGCGTATTTGATGTGCCAAAAACAGTAACAATAATGGGTCTTATTCCCCTGAATGAGCCCCCAATATGCCATTGGGCTACACTATCATGCAACAGGGATGATAGAGACGTTATTGGCACCCGCTCGAGCAAATCGATGAACAACAGAATGACAAGTGACAAGTGACCACCTAAACTCAGCTCAGATGTCTCCCTGATGCTCACTTCTCAAATTTCTATTGAATTTAATGCAGTTTCGCCTTATATCTCTCAATGCTAATTTCTTTTTTTTTTTTTGGCCTAACTCCAAGTTAGTTTTCCTCCAGAATTATCTCATCACTTCCTGCTTTATTCGTATCATCTGAGATCTAGTTTGCTCATCACATCACTCCACTTCTTTTTCTTTTCGAAGTCTGTCTCTTTGTGCTTTATTCTCATGTTTGAAATTTTTTTAATTTGTTGAGAGCCAATTCTATCCCTGGCTGCCCCATCAAATATTTTTAAATTGTCAACACTGTATACGTTGAGACATTTTGTGTTCTGTCTCCAGGGTTACTCTCTAACTTTAACTCTTATGTATCCTGTCTATCCTGATTCAAGTTATTCAAGTTTGCTTCAGGTCCCAGAGAGCAAGTCACTGCTCCCCTTTCCATGATTTGTTGATTCACTTCACTGTTTCCTGTTCCGTGCAGTTCTCATACCTCAATCCAGATGTCACTTCCGGCATTATTCATCTTCCTCACCCATCTGGCAGTGCCATCCCTCCTTATTTATGCTTCTTTCTTGACACTGATTGGTTCTCCTGTTATGGTTTCTTTAAGTCTTACCTAGATTGTAAGCTCCTTGGTAGTAAAAATTAGGTATTTTATCTTTTGGTCCTGTAAACTGAATGAATTTTTTATTCAGCAAAATAAATATTTAACAAGATTTTACTGAATAAAAATACAGCTGATGTTTGATTTACTTCGTAAATAATCACTACTCTTCCAATTGTAATGTTTTATAGGTAAAGGTAAAGGCCCTCCCGTTGATCGTCGATTTGCTCGAGCGGGCCCAGTAACGTCTCCATTGGAGACTTTGTTGTTACTGTGTCTGGCATATCGAATACTCTCGGTAGCTTGCCGGGCTCTCCGAGAGGGGCGGAGGAATCGAACTCAGGTCGGCCATGTTGGCCGCTTGTAAGGCGAACGCCCTACCCGCTGTGCTATCGCTCCAGCCCTTTATAATTTATAATTGATTTGTTTGCACTTACAGATTCTGACCCTTATATGAACATCAAAAGCTTAAAGATAGTGCAGGAACACAAGTGACAATAAATATAATAAAATCTTGACAGTGGTATTCTGATACTACGCAGAGTTAGGCTAAAGTTCATAGGTTAAAAGCACAATCCTCACTAAGACTGTGCTCATCTCAGTCTCTCAATCTCTTTCTTTTTTGGTTTTGGACACATGTGACAGTGCTCAAGGCTTGCTTCCTGTCTCTGCACTCAACAATTACTCCTGGTGGTGTTCACGGAACCAAATGGGAATTGAGCCCAGATTGGTTAGTTCTGTGCAAGGCAAATGCCCCACCCGCTGTACTATCACTCTGTGCCTGTTCCCACCCCTGCTCATTTCTGACACCTATAACGTGTGGAAATTCCCAGAGCCATCTTCACTTCTGCTCAAGTGGTTACAAATTTGGCAAGCCCCTATGACTCCTGGTTTGGTTATTCTCAAGAACAACTCACTGAATTCATGAAAACACTATAATTAAGGTCATAGTGTTGTTATAGTAAGAAAGGTCTAAATCAGAACAAGTCAGAAGAAGAAGCACATTGTCTGTGAAATGTGAAATTTCTTTGCCTACTCCCCATAGAGTTATATTGTATTGTCCCCACCAACCATGTCATTAACGTGATAATGTGTGGCATATCACTAACCAGAGAACCCCCTCTAAGTTCATTGCCCATAGTTTTTATTGCGAATTCATTACATACTTGACTGAATCACTGACCAAGCAACTGAACTTAATCTCCATTCTACCACCTACTGCTTAGAGATATGGCTGATAATGTGGTGCAAAGTTTTATAATCATATGATTGGTCTTTTTGGCATGTCCAACCTCATCTTAAGCCTTCTGAGCATAAGCTCTACTTCCCTGGTACACCAAAAAAAAAAAAAGAAGAAGAAGAAGAAAGAAAGAAAGAAAGAAAGAAAGAAAGAAAGAAAGAAAGAAAGAAAGGTAAAACCTGGGATCCCACTATAGATAACATTTTTATCACTGGGGAAATTACAAGATAATAAAAGCTGTCCCACAAGGTCCCGGGACAAAGTCCAATTAAATTCTCTGTACAACAATCAGGAGCTGCCTAAAAACAGTCATGATCACCAAAAGCAGAGCTTGTGCACAACAGCTTATGTGATAGACCAGAAATTTTGTACATTGTCTGTTTTAATCATACCAATATAAGGCCAACTTCCAATGGAAATGAAAACAGGATATCAAAAAGATAATTTCACTGAAGAATTCCACATACTAGCAAAGAAATTGGAATGACGTAAGTCCATCAATGAACAAATGGATAAGGAATACTTTTATTCATACTCAACCATAAAAAAGAAGGAAATCCTGCCATTTGAGTCAAAATGAATAGACCATGAGGGCAAAATGACAAGAAAAATAGCTATACAAAAGAAAAATATCACATGGTATCACACATATGTGGAATCTTTAAAAAAAAAGAAAGAGTAAACACAGTAGAAGGGTGACTTTCTGAAGCTGATGAATGGATAAAATAGAAATAAATTGGTAAAAGGTTACAAGCTCTTATTACAAAAGTTTAGTAGCTTCTATGAGATATAAATTTACATGTTCTAAGAGCAGATCTTAAATTTTCTTTTACCGGTCCTTAAAAAGGATAATATAAACTGGCAATAAATTTGCTATTCATGTACAGATTGGAAATCTGAAGGGACTTAGAAACTGAGTTAAAACCTGCATAAATTTACATTTAGCAGTCTATTAGAGATAGTTCATGTTAGAAAAAAACTTTTCTGTATGAGGAAATATTTCTCTGCACAGAGAATTAGTTTTAACAGAAACAGAAGATCCTACAGTGGATAAATAAGCTCTTTCCTTGCATCACCAGTCTGGGTGTGATCCCTGACTCTGCATATGGTCTCGAAGCACCAACAGGATTCATCCCTGATTACAGCTGGATGTGACCCCAAAACAAAAAAAAAATTATGTTTCAGAATGTTTACAAGTGTAAACTTAAGAGCACATAAACAGAATGAAATGTGAACCATCCTGCTTTTCTTTTTTTTTTATTATTATTTTGTAGGTTTTTTGGGTGTCTGTGTCACCCAATCTCCTGCCCCCCACGCCTGGCTGTGCTCACAGGGGCCCATTGGAGGGGGGCGGGGCGGGTTGAGTTTCCCTCCCTGCCCCAATCAGAGCCCAGGCAGCTGAAGACCTCCAGAACCCAGCCACAGGCATGCTTAAGACCACTTTCCACATGCTCAGACGAACCTCACACATGAAGGAACCAGCAGAGGAACCCAGTTGTGCAGGACCCGGGGCTCAGATCTTCAAGGCTGCTTGGGTAGGGACTGGGTCTCCTCCACCCAGATCTCCCATCTTCCAGAACCTAGGCATTACACCCACCAACTGCCCCGACACCGTGTAATCCCATCAACAGCCAACATCCAGAGACTATAAAACCAAGCTCCCAGAAGCACATGCGACCTCTTATAGTCTAGTTCTCCTTCTCAGAGAACCCAGCAAGCTACTGAGAGTATCCTGCCCTCACTGCAGAGCCTGGCAGGCTCCCTGTGGTATATTCGATATGCCAAAACCCAGTAACAATGGTGGGTCTCATTCCCCTAACCCTGAAAGAGCCTCCAGTGTGGCACTTGCAAAAATCTCAGGCCTAGGGCAAATGGAGACGTTACTGGTGCCTGCTTGAAGAAATTGATGAACAACAGGATGACAATGATACAGTGATACAGGTTTTTGGATGTCACAGTTGGCATTTCTCAGGGATCACTCCTGGTGGTGTTCTGGGTACAATATCGGGTGCTGGGAATCAAACCTGGATCAGCTGTGTACAAGGCAGGCACCCTGACTACTCTGCTCTCTCTCCAGCCATCATCCTGCTTTTAAATATAATTACTTAGGAAATTCTAAATCAAGTTCAATTGAATAAACAGATATATTCCTTAGAATTTTTTTTCATATTTCAAATGTTAATTTTCAGTTTGATGATCTGAAAAGGATTAAATGATTTGGCAAGTTGTAATTCTATACCTTTTTTTTTTTCCTCTTTAGGTCACACCCAGCAATGCACAGGGGTTACTCCTGGCTTTGTACTCAGGAATTACTCCTGGCCCTGCTCAGGGGACCATATGAGATGCTGGGAATCGAACCTGGGTCGGCCACATGCAAGGCAAATGCACTACTGGCTGTACTATCACTCCAACCCTTCTATACCATTTTAAATAGGTGTATCACTGTCACTGTCCTCCTGTTGTTCATCAATTTGCTCGAGCAGGCCCAGTAACATCTCCGTTGTCACAATTGTTACTGTGTTTGGCATATCGAAATCGTCATGGGTAGCTTGCCAGGCTTTGCCGTGGGGGCGAGATACTCTAGGTAGCTTGCTGGGCTCTCTGAGAGAGGCAGAGGAATCGAACTTGGGTCGGCCATTTTGGCTGTGTGCAAGGCAAACGCCCTACCTGCTATGCTATCGCTCCAGCCCAAATAGGTGTATATTTTATTTATATTTTGTTGTTGTTTTTTTGGCAGTGCTCAGAGCTTACTTCTAGCTTTGTTCTCAGGGATCACTCTTGGCATGCTTGGGGAACCATATGGGGTACTGATGATTGAAGCCAGGTTGGATTCATGCAAGGCAAATACTGTACCTGCTGTACTACCTCTCAGGCCCTAGATTTTGTTTATAAACAGTATTTTTGATTAAAGGTTTCTGCCTGCATTTACAGATACCTTAAGTGCACAAACTTTAGACTCATTTTACTAATATTGACACTTCTTTCCTTTGGTTTTGGAGTGACACCCCACTGTGCCCAGGGCTTACTTCTAGTTTTGCACACTTCTGGCAGTGCTCCGGCAGCCACCTGGGGTACTGAATATTGAACCCAGTCAGACAAGTGCAAGACAAGTGCCCTACCCACTGTACTCCCTCTCTAGCTCAATGCCTTCTTTTTGTATGTTTTTGTTTGGGAGCCATTCCTAGACAAGCTCAGGGTTAGTCCTGGCTCTGCACATAGGAATTTTCTCTGACAGTGCTTGGGGGACCACAAGGGATGCGGGAGACCAAACCCAGGTTGGCCTCATGCAAGGCAAGAACCCTACTTGCTGTATTATCCCTCCAGTCCTCCAGCTCAACACTTAGTTGAGTGTGACGTTGGTCAAGTGAAGTCAGCTCCTAGGAAAATACTGTCAACTTTCACCTTTTTTAAAGACTTCAAAAGTATAGAGTAATTTAAGAAGGTAGACTATTAGGGAACAGAATACAAATTACTTTGAATGAGAGGATTTCTTATTTCTGAGGAGGCAGGCAACTTATTCTGAAGAACTGCCTAATGAAATGGTAGTATATGGTGGGGAAAATGTATAAGAAGGATGACAAATTTAGAAATTCAAGTACCAAAAGCAAAATAAATAAGCCTAGATAAAGTCGTATTCAACCTGCTTTTAACATTGAGAATTTATACAAAAATATTTGAACCCTGGATTTTTGTACATTGTAGGCAACTGAGTTGCCTATTAAACAGACCTGTATTGTAAAGAACTATACTTAAAGAACTTTACTTTCTATACAGGATGAACTAAATATAAATCTGTCTCACCAAAGGGGGAAGCAAGGAATATTAATAAACACTAAACTTCCATTGTCTGGAACTCAGCAAATTAAGACTTAAGGCCAAATCTGCTTATTACCGGTTTTTTTGTGCAGCTTGGGCAGGTAAGAATGGTTTTTGTTATGTTTAAAGGGTTGAAAATAATTGAAAGAATAAACTTTTGTGATATGAAAATGATACATGGAATCAAATTTTTGTGTTCATAAAATTTTATTGGAATACAACTATATTCATTTGTTTACAACTGTGATTATTTCTGCAATAGATGCTATTCATTGCCTGAAAAACTTAAAGTATTTACTATCTAGTATTTATCACCAGCCTTTCTTTTTATTTTTTCCCTTTATTTTATTTTATTTTTTTTTAAAGTTGTAGATTTACAATTTTTTGTGCTTTGGTTTCAATTATACAATGATCAGATACCCATCCCTCCACCAGTGCCCATTTTCCACCACCATGGATAATATCCCTCCCACCCCCATCCCCCCATCCCCCCTGTCTCTGTGGCAGGGCAATCACCAGCCTTTCTTTTTTTTTTTTTTTTTTTTTTTAATTTTTTTTTTTTAATTTATTTATTGAATCACTGTGGGAAAGGTTACAAAGCTTTCAGGTTTATGTCTCAGTCATGCAAATATCAAACACATTTCCCTTTACCAATACTTATTTTTTACCATGAAGAACCCCAATAAAACCCCACCCCCCACCCCTCCCCGTCCCTGTGAGGCAGATGAATTCTAGTTAACACTCTATCTGCTTTGATTAGATTCATTGTTTCAATAAAAGATTCACCACTATTATTTAGAGTTTACCCCCCCCCCAAATCAGACATGTTGAAAAAGCATTGTGAAGTGATTTGCTTTCTACGGCTGGGTTCAAGAATTAAATGTTGGTTTTGGATTTCTGCTCTTTTACCTATTGACCCTGGAAGTATTTCCACTGAAAGTCAGATAGTTAAGAAATTGGTTTCTGTGTTCTGGAGTCCTGGCCGTGCTGGAGAGCCGCTCGCGGGGGGCAACCGGTGGCCTCGGTAGGGCGTGAAGGGCGGAGCGAAACGCCCCCCTTCCCATGAGGTTTTAGTCGCCCCCACACTCCCGGCTCATACCTGCTGTCCACAAGGCTCCCATGTGGCCGCCATCTTTCTTTCCAGAGAGGAGAGGGCGAATGGGGCAACACCCTTTCCCCTCCGGCAGACTTGATGGCCTGGATCAATGCATAGTCCGTTCACTTTTCTGCTCCAAGCTGCTGGGTTCTGCATTAAGTCCTTGTGCTTCTGGGGCCGTGGCCGTGCTGGAGAGCCGCTCGCGGGGGGCAACTGGTGACCTCGGTAGGGCGTGAAGGACGGACCGGAACGCCCCCCTTCCCATGAGGTTTTAGTCGCCCCCACACCCCCGGCTCATACCTGCTGTCCACGAGGCTCCCATGTGGCCGCCATCTTTCTTTCCAGAGGGAGGAGGGCGGAAGGGAGCAACACCCTTTCCCCTCTGGGCAGAAATGATTGCCTGGATTAACGCATAGTCCTTTCACTTTTCTGCTCCAAGCTGCTGGGTTCTGCATTAGGTCATTGTGCTTCTGGGGCTGTGGCCGTGCTGGAGAGCCGCTCGTGGGGGCAACTGGTGGCCTTGGTAGGGCATGAAGGGCGGACCGAAACACCCCCCTTCCCATGAGGTTTTAGTCGCCCCCACACTCCCGGCTCATACCTGCTGTCCACAAGGCTCCCATGTGGCCGCCATCTTTCTTTCCAGAGAGGAGAGGGCGAATGGGGCAACACCCTTTCCCCTCCGGCAGACTTGACGGCCTGGATCAATGCATAGTCCGTTCACTTTTCTGCTCCAAGCTGCTGGATTCTGCATTAAGCCCTTGTGCTTCTGGGGCTGTGGCCGTGCTGGAGAGCCACTCGTGGGGGGCAACTGGTGACCTCGGTAGGGCGTGAAGGACGGACCGGAACGCCCCCCTTCCCATGAGGTTTTAGTCGCCCCCACACTCCCGGCTCATACCTGCTGTCCACAAGGCTCCCATGTGGCCGCCATCTTTCTTTCCAGAGAGGAGAGGGCGAATGGGGCAACACCCTTTCCCCTCCGGCAGACTTGATGGCCTGGATCAATGCATAGTCCGTTCACTTTTCTGCTCGAAGCTGCTGGGTTCTGCATTAAGTCCTTGTGCTTCTGGGGCCGTGGCCGTGCTGGAGAGCCGCTCGTGAGGGGCGACTGGTGACCTCGGTAGGGCGTGAAGGACGGACTGGAACGCCCCCCTTCCCATGAGGTTTTAGTCGCCCCCACACCCCCGGCTCATACCTGCTGTCCACAAGGCTCCCATGTGGCCGCCATCTTTCTTTCCAGAGGGAGGAGGGCGGAAGGGAGCAACACCCTTTCCCCTCTGGGCAGAAATGATTGCCTGGATTAACGCATAGTCCTTTCACTTTTCTGCTCCAAGCTGCTGGGTTCTGCATTAAGCCCTTGTGCTTCTGGGGCTGTGGCCGTGCTGGAGAGCCGCTCGTGGGGGGCAACTGGTGACCTCGGTAGGGCGTGAAGGACGGACCGGAACGCCCCCCTTCCCATGAGGTTTTAGTCGCCCCCACACCCCCGGCTCATACCTGCTGTCCACATGGCTCCCATGCGGCCGCCATCCTTCTTTTCAGAGAGGAGAGGGCGAATGGGGCAACACCCTTTCCCCTCCGGCAGACTTGATGGCCTGGATTAACGCATAGTCCTTTCACTTTTCTGCTCCAAGCTGCCGGGTTCTGCATTAAGTCCTTGTGCTTCTGGGACTATGGCCGTGCTGGGGAGCCGCTCGTGGGGGGCAACTGTTGACCTCGGTAGGGCGTGAAGGACGGACCGGAATGCCCCCCTTCTTGTGAAGTTTTAGTCGCCCCCCACACCCCCGGCTCATACCTGCTGTCCACAAGGCTCCCATGCGGCCGCCATCCTTCTTTCCAGAGAAGAGAGGGCGAATGGGGCAACACCCTTTCCCCTCTGGGCAGAAATGATGGCCTGGGTTAACTCATCATCCGTTCACTTTTCTGCTCTAAGCTGCTGGTTTCTGCATTAAGTCCTTGTGTTTCTGGGGCTGTGGCCATGCTCCAAACTTAACTCTGACTTTCAGGGAGAAAGATTGGGTGGTTTACTTCTCATTGATCACTTTGTATATAGAGAGATGTCGCGCGGCCGCTTATGCGGTTTTGAGAAAAAGTCCTCGTTCCCGCATACTCGAGCTGTGTTTGTAGAGGCTTCTGGTCACCGGGGTTCCATCTGGGGGAGGCGGGATGCGGCGCCTACTCCATCTGGAACTTGCCGGTGCTCTCGGCTCTTTTTGGAACCTGTTTTTTCTTTTTTCTTTTCCTCCGGGATCCCGCACCCTCCATGTGTTCCTTCTCTTATTCTGAACACTTCAAAGATGGCCCAGCCTTTCTTGATTTGAGTTTTATAGCAGTTAGGAATCATTCCAGCTTTCTTTAAATGTAACTGTTATCTCTGACATTTGTGATATTACTAACCCTTTGTTTAAATATCAGATTTAGAAGTAAATGGTAGAACAGTAATATAAAAGCAGAGAAATGGGATTTATGTAATTACTTTGAGTTTTTTTGAAATGTAAAGTAATAAAACAATACAGACTATGAGGTTTAATAAATTTATTGAGTCTTAATACCTTTTAATTTGAATATCTGAAATATTCTAAGGTAAAGGTAAAGGCCCTCCCGTTGATCGTCGATTTGCTCGAGCGGGCCCAGTAACGTCTCCACTGGAGACTTTGTTGTTACTGTGTTTGGCATATCGAATACGTCACGGGGAGCTTGCCAGGCTCTGCCGTGCGGGCGAGATCCTCTTGGTAGCTTGCCGGGCTCTCCGAGAGGGGCGGAGGAATCGAACTCGGGTTGGCCATGTTGGCCGCTTGTAAGGCAAACGCCCTACCCGCTGTGCTATCGCTCCAAGCTAAATAACAATTTAAGAAATAAAATTATTGTAAAAACTTTAAAAAGCACTACCATTAGGGGCCAAAGAGTTAGTATCGTGGGTAGGGTGTTTGCCTTGCTCACAGCTTACCTGGGTCTTTTCCCCAGCACCTGTATGGTCCCTGAGTACCACTAGAAGTGATCCCTTAGCCCAGAGCCAGGAGTAACCACCAGGTGTGTGTGGCCCAAAATCAAACAAAATTTAAGACTTCTATTCATTTTAAGATGGTTCTTAGGGACCAGAGCATTTAAAGATGCTTGCTTTAAATGCAGCCAACCCATGTTCAGTTCCCAGTACCCCATGTGGTCTCAAAAATTCTACAGGAGTGATCCCTGAACATAAACCCAGGAGTAAGCACTGAGTATGACTACGTGTAGTCCCCCATCCCCCCCAAAATATAAATGTATTATTAGAAAATAAAGTTGTGTAGTGTAGGGTAACATTGCTTTGTCCTTCTTCCACAAGAAGCTTAGGTTTATCTGGTTATACCCATCACAGTGCTCCTGAGGCACTTCCATTCTATTGTGTTTATCTGTAAACAGTCTTCCCTATGCTCTCCTCCCCACCCAGTTAATCAGTTTTCTCCCTAATCAGACTCTGTTAATTTGTAAGGTCAGATTCCCAAAAATCTATGATTTTATATGTATGAGTGAAATATTGCCTTTCTCCTCTCCTTATGCCTTATGAACAGTTTACTTTAAAGCAATGCCCTTTTTGTATAGATACAGGAAGACCGTTAACATTATGCTTTGTAACTTAGGATTTGATTGGCTTTGAATATTATTCACTCCTGGGCATCTGCTTTCTCGACTTAAGCCTCAATTGCCCTTAGTTCCTAACACCCCAAAAGCAGGGTCCTGACGAGGGACTGAATGGACCCAGGGCAAGCGGTGAGCTACCCTGGCATTGAAATGGGCCAGGCCAAAATGCCACGATTCTTAACTATAAGTTAAGAGTTTGATCATAGACAAATGCTGTCATGATCCAAAGGTAACGATGAGACTAGGATCCTGCTAGGGGTGGGAAAGACTGGCCAGAGCACTGTAGTCTGAGATTGAGATGGCCCTAGGAGAGCAATTCTATAAGTTTAAGATATTTCTTACTGTATCCATACAAAATGATTGATGTTACATATTCTTATATGCTTGTGGACAAGGAGAGGAGAGACACACCCACGTGATCCTGCTCTAGAGTGGGTGTCCTGCTGAGAAAGGATCTGTCCTAGGAGCGGCTTTCCCTGAGGCTAAGAGTTCTACCCCTATTGATTGTGACCACACTTATGTGTAATTATTACACCAACCCCTCATGCTTTGGGATTTAACTAGACTGTAAGAGTGGGCTGGGGGATCAGAAGGGAAGAGAAGGAGGATCAGAATCCAGACTCCAGAGAAGGAGGATGAAGGGGGATAGAGAAGGAGAATGAAGTAGCATGGGGGAGGAAGAAATGGAGGCAGAGTCAGAGAAAAGAGACTGGTGTGGATGAAGAGAGGATTGGAATAAACTGCGACTAAGACCAACCAGTCTGGCCCTTGTTCCTTCCTTTGACTGCCCATCGCCATCGACCTCCCCGGGGTGGGGGAAGAAGGGTGAGACTACCGAACGCGGACGGCGGGAGAGATAGAGCCACCGCTGTGTGTATGTGTGAGTTTACACAGTGTAGCACCCAAAAGGAGAGAGAAAACAAAAGGGAATGCCCTGCCACAGGGGTGGGGTGGGATGAGGGGTGGGGGGTATACTGGGAGCACTGGAGGTGGAGAATGGGCACTGGTGGAGGGATGGATACTCAATCATTGTATAACTGAAACCCAAGCACAAAAACCTGTAAGTCTACAACTGTACCACAAGGTGTTTCACTAATTAAAAAAAATAATAAAAAAAAGAAAATAAAGTTGTGTCAAAAATTATTCAAAACTGTCTATCTGAAAAAGTACTTCCCGAATAAATAATTAAATGCTGCTTTTGGGTGATCTCCCTATTTTTCCTTTACTAACTCTCCTACACATTTTCTGACCTTCGGTGTGTTTTTTCCCACCACAATCAACTCTCCAATACCAGCTGCTACTCAATCAGTCCTAACGGTAAATGGAGTTGTCACATGGGCTGCAAGCCACAAGCTGCTCCCTACTTCAGATGCTTAGTTGTACAAAACTGCTCTCACTTCAGACACCACTCCCAATCTGGTTTTATCGTACTTCTGTCTGCCAAGCTATAAACCAGAAGTTCCTACCACTTTCTCTTAGGCTTTAATTAGTTTGCTAAAGAAATTAGAGAAATATATTAGACTGTCAGTCTATTTCAAAAGACTATAACTCAGGAACAGCTAAATAGAAGAGATGCAAAGAGCTAGGTTTGTGGGAAGAGATTCAGGGCACCCTTCGCCCCCAATTTATGGGCCTAGCAACTCTCCCACCATGTCCAAGTGGACAGAAACCCTTATAATCACTTCCTTTTGGAGGCTTCTTTAAATAGGTATGATTGATTTCAATAACTCACCACTGGCGATTGATTCAACCTCTAGCCTCTCTCCACTTCCTATAATTGGGAAGGGTGGAATTGAAATTCTAGCCCTATAAGTTAGAGGTTCCCAAATCCACTGGGTCTACCACTCCCATAATTTTTTTTTTTTACTTGCTCGCCTCTGGAAATCACCCATCATCCCTTCTTTAAACAAGCAGAAAGTGGCCCCCCAATAGCACCCAAGAGCTTCCTCCTTTGGTCTAGCACCTACCTTCCAGGGGCAGGATTCACTTTGGGGACCATTTCTCTAAATCATGAGAACCAAACTATTTCTGTCACCATAGTCACCTTAACATAGATACAGACGTGGGTGGAAGGGGTCATAACAAAGACACTCCTTGCATCTTAGTGGTTTTGCAGCTGTACCCAAAACTTGGGAAAAAAAGGCAAAATGTAATAAGAGACCACCCCTAAGTTCTTGTATAGGAAATTGTAAGACTCTTTTAGAGACACAAGACAAAGACCGAGTATGTATTTTTTTTCTTTTTGGGTCACACCCGGTGATGCACAGAAGTTACTCCTGGTTCGTGCACTCAGGAGTTACTCCTGGCAGTGCTTGAGGGACCATCTGGGATGCTGGGAATCAAACCTAGGTCGGCTGCGTGCAAGGCAAATGCCCTACCGCTGTGCTATTGCTCCAGCCCCTTTATATTTTTTAGCCAACTTTACACTAGGTAACCCACAACTTCGGTTCAACTCACTCCAACTCAAAGATTCCAACCCCACTCTTTGGACTCACTGCTAGAAGAGCTCACAGACCTCAGGGAAACACTAATGTTTACTGGCTTATTGTATAATAAAGGATATGTCAGGTATACAGATGAAGAGATACTGGAAGTTTCCCAAACAGGAGCTTCTGTTCCTGTGAAATTGCTGTGTGCTGTCTTCCTGTCACGTAGATGTTCTTCATTAACAGAAGTTCTTTGAAGCCTGCACTATTGGGATTTTTATGGAGCCCATCACATTGGCATAATTTTTAAAAAATTCAATCCCCTTGAGATAGATACACACTTACAAAGCTGTTCGTGATTGGGTTTCAGTCATACAATGTTCCAACACCCATCCCTCCACCAGTTCCAAAACCACCCCATCACCAATGTCCCCAGTTTCCCTCCCCCACAACTCCCACCCCACCCCATCCTGCCTCTATATAGCAGACACTTTCTTTCTTTATAGTTTGCAATACAGGTACTGAGAGGTTATCAAGTTTGTTCCTTTACCTTCTTTATACTCGCAGTTTTTATTCCAGAGTGATCTTTCCAACTGTCTTTGTCATAGTGATCTCTTCTCTGTCACAACTGCCTTCTCCACCAGCAATTGAGAGGCATAATCATTCTCTGTCTGTCTCTCTCTGACTCATTTCACAGAGCATGATACTCTCCATGTCCATCCATTTATAGGCAAATTTCATATTTTCATTTTTCCTAACAGCTGCATAATATTCCATTGTTTAGATCCACCATAGTGTCTTTCACCAGTCATCTGTTCCCAAGCACTCCGGTTATTTCCAGATTCTGGCTATTGTGAATAGTACTGCAATGAATATAGAACTGCAGATGATATTTCTGCTATGTGTTTTTGCACACTTGTAAGGTCTATGCCCAGAAGTGGTATTGCTGTGTCATATCTAAGCTCAATTTCTAGCTCTTTGAGGAATGCCCATATTGTTTTCCATAAAGGCTGGACAGTGGGCATTCCCACCAACAATGAATGAGAGTCCCTTTTTTCTGCACATCCCGACCACTACTGGTTGTTCTTGTTCTTTTGAATGCGTGCCAGTCTCTGTTGTGTAAGATGATATCTCATTGTCGTTTTGATTTGCATCTCTCTGAGGATTAGTGATGTAGGGCATTTTTTCATGTATTTTTCTTCTTTGAAGAATTTCTATTCATTTCTTTTCCCCATTTTTTTTGATGGGTTGGGTTTTTGTTTTCTTGAAAAGTTCTATCAGTGCCTATTATTTTGGATATTAATCCCTTATCTGATGGATAAATAATTTTTCCCATTTCATGGGCTGTCTCTGTATCTTGGGCTGGAGCGATAGCACAGCGGTAGGGCGTTGGCCTTACAAGCGGCCAACATGGCCGACCCGAGTTCGATTCCTCCACCCCTCTCGGAGAGCCCGGCAAGCTACCGAGAGTATTCGATATGCCAGACACAGTAACAACAAAGTCTCCAATGGAGACGTTACTGGGCCCGCTCGAGCAAATCGACAATCAACGGGAGGGCCTCTGTATCTTGGTCACTATTTCTTCTGAGATGCAGAAACGTCTTAGTTTAATGTCGTCTCATTTGTTATCTTTGTTTCCACTTGCTTGGTCCGTGGTGTTTCACGTAGCTGCCCACTTTTCTTAGCACCCCTTGTTGATGAGGATTTTGTTGCTCCACTTTACATTTCTTGCTCCTTTATCAAAAATTAAGTGATCACATATTTGAGGGTCTGTGTCAGGATATTCAACTCTATTCCATTAGTCCTTAGGTCTGTCTTTATCCCAATGCTATGCTGTATTAATAGTACCACTTTGTAGTACATGTTGAAGTTGGGGAACTTGATGCCTCCCATCTTCTTTTTCCCATGGGTTGCTATAGCTATTAATGAGGAGTTATTTCATCTGAATTTCGGGAGTATTTGTTCTTTTTTTGAAAACTGTCATGGATATTCTTATAGGGACTGCGTTGAATATTATAATAACATTAACATGATTTTTAGCTTCATTTCCAGCCCCTCTCCCCGTCCAGAGAATGAAACAATATGATGGGGAATTGAAAGTTTCAAGTTTCTAATCTTGCCTTGGCCTTTAGTGACCAAGAATATTGGAGCCAGAGAGATAGTACAGAAGTTAAGGTACCTGCCTTGCAAATCCCCAGTACCACGTATAGTCTAGTAAAGACTTTTAGGCCTCATTCCTGAGCACAGAGTCCGAAAGAGTCTCTGAGTATCATTGCAGAATGTGATGCAACACCCTCATAAAAAGGACACTTAATTATTTTTATCTCCCATTGCTACTCAAAATAAAATAGCCCAGTTTTTACAAACGACAAAGATGCTTTTATGAAGCATCACCAGATTGTCAGATAGACAGATATATAACATCTGTAGATATAATCATGATTGTTTTCAATGCTGTTGCCAAAAATAGGTTACATGATAGGCTGTATACATGTCTCGCTGTGGTGCTCACAGTTTTAGCTGGATTGCACACTGAAGATGAATTCCTTAAATTGTGATATGAGCATACAATAAAATACCATACTATATGCAATTTAAACATGAACCACTTATTTACACAGTTGCAACACGGAGCAGAGCCATGCGGAGAACACTTGGTGCTTGTGGGCAGAACTGGGAATTGAACTCGAGACCTTTTGCTTACGAGGAAGTCTCTTAGCCACCCTCTGCTGTACCCTTTAAGTTTTTGATCTTATATTTTTAGATAAAAAATAGAAAGATAATAGATCAGTTGACTTGCCAGTTAGTTTGTACCATTGTTTAAGTGTATTTGTACATTTGGGAACTACAGAAATATTTATCACATTAAATAAAATCTTGACCAATAATAGTTATACATCTCATTATTAGCATATCAATTAAGTGTAGATCCTCTTCCTCAATAACAATTACTTAAATTCATAGAGCAAATAATCTAATCTATTTTAACCACATTTCTACTAATTGTCAGAGTCAAGTATTTTAGCTAGCATTTTCTTTTCAAGTTGTACTTCTTGACTTTACTAGAGACAAACTGAGATTCAAAACAACCTAGTTAGGTGCAATTTTACTATCAGGATGAAATAATTCTATGTACTCACATTATTAAACCTTTATCCTTAGCTAAAGTTTTATATATTCTCTATGAGTCTGGTGTGTAACAGATTATTTTTATCTTTTCTGGTATCAGGAAACATAGATTACAAAGTATTTTTAAGTAACAATTGTGAATATATTTGCATTCTTTCTAAAGTAATCTGAACCTTTCTAGGAATTCTCTTGTATTTATTAAAAGTATTGCCAGCATTTCCCTTGTAATGTCTTGCTTGTCATTTGTGACACGGAACACATTTCCATAATGTCTGGCATCTGAATAGCCAGAGCTACACCTGTTCCTATGGAGATGCCTCAGGGAGTGAGTTTATTCCTGGGGAGGCCCCCCCAAATATCTCAGTAGTTAAGAAGTTCAAGCTGAAGAAATGGAAGGACATTTGGGTGCACATTTCTATGAGTGTTTATACTAATATATTGCAATTATGCCTTTGCTTCTTTGATTTCCTTTCACTTTTAAATCCATTGCCGTGTTACCCTCTTCCCTAAACTTCACCGAAACAGTTCCGACTGATGTCACAGATGACTTTTCCCTTGAGTCATAAAGCAGATTGTTTATTGGAGATTGTTCTTATTTCTTAATGTAGGTGTTAATCACTATCAGCTTCCTTCCCTCTCAGAACTTCTTTGACTCTATCCGATACAGTTTTGTATGTTGTATTTCTTCTTATTTAATCTGGTTTTGAACCACTGTATTGAATTTTGCAGTGAAGCATTATGTTTGAGCTTAGTGCTTTCTGTTTGAGAGAAATATCAATTTGTTTAGATTGATATGCATTTATATATCAGATATTAAGTTTACAAGACTGTTCATGTTTTAGGGGCACAATTTCACGTTTCTTCAAAGTATATAATCATAACTCCTTCGTCCCTACTCCTCCTCCCCTATAGTCCTTTGAACTCCAGCCCCACTTCCGTCTGCCCCCTTTGCCAACCACAGTTCTGCAGGCTAAATCCACAGATTGACTTCTGTTTGGTTTTATCTGCCCCTTTGCTTTGCCTCTCTTGATCTCACATGAGTGACAGTAGCAAATATTTTTCTTTCTTTTTTTTTTTGACTTACTGCATTTAGCTTGGCACCTTTCTAGCTCTCTCATATAGTTCCAAAATATAATTTTTTTATTTTTCTCACAGTAGAGTAATATTCCACTAAGCGTTCACATATTTAGTATGGTCTTGCACTCTGTCTCTGTTGAAATTCTGTTTTGTTCAAGCATTATTCTTTGGACTTTAGTGAACTTCTGACCCTAAGCATAAATTCCTTATCACTATCTTTCATGAAGATCTGTTTATGGAATTTTATCTTCTTTTATTTGGGATATATTTCTGTTTCTTCATTTACCGTTATTCCCTGAATTGGTTTTGACAACACAGCTGACGAATTAGCAACTTCTCTCAGTCTTGTTGGAGTAGCCTTGTTAGATGAACCTTGTTCAGAGAGCAGACCAGTCTCTTAATTGATTCGCAAACCTTCTGTCTGTTGGTGCTGCCATGTCTGTCCCTAGTCAGTCCCAGTATTTGTGGGCTTGCTAATATATCACTTTCTCAAAGGGTGAAAATTTAGTCGATCTATGAGAAGTGATTGGAAGGTGGAGCTTGGGACTGCGGCTCTTAAATATGTACATGAGCATTTTGGGGGGCAGTGAGGAGTTAAACATTTGTCTGCTCCCTCTCTGCTGAACTTTGGGTAAGCATCCAGTTAACGAACAAGGCTGGAATGAAGTTGTGTGCCTCAGACTTGGTCATTAACGCTGTTGTTGATCAAACTGCCTAAATCAAGGTTGAAAGAAAAAGTGAATGATTTGTTTGCTACAGTCCAGTGAGATTCAAAAAGATAACCTAATTGATGACCAGATCTCCTGGTTAAGAGGTGTTTCCCCAAGGACACCAAAACTGGAGCACTAGGCATTTGTTCAATTCTTCCACGGACACACTAGTGACATGGGGTGGACCAGAGAGATAATATGGGACTGTGCTTACTATTCTCCAGGAGGATCTCTGTCAGCACTTCAGTGTGGAGGAAGTGATCAGTCTGACCCTCAGTTAACAGATTTTGAAGTAACAAATATGGAAAGCTGGAACTTGGGCCTGTGTCTTGGCTTGCTCTGCAGTGAACCCTAAAGGCACACCACAATAGTCCTTACAAACTGTTCTTTAGTTTTTGACTGGCTATCCCCTCAGGGCGAGGCATGCAGGCCTCAGCCGGAGATGCTCTGCCTTTCTGTGAGAAGCCACTAGCCGTGTTAATAGCTGCAGCCTGAGGGGCAGATTCTAATTTCGCACACATGAAGGGGCCCACTGCTGTGCTCTGCGGAGACAGCAGGTGCCACCTTCCAATTCTCTCTGTGCCACTATCTCCAAAAGCAGCTTATGCACACATCTGGTACCCTGCGATTTCCTGGCTGTCACACTAACTTGAAAGGCTGTATGTACCCTCTGCATTAATTTGCAGTTGTATTTACAGCAAGCAAGCCATTTGCTCTGTATTCATCAGTAGGTGAATGGATAAAGAAAATGGGATGTACATAATTTTTTTATTGAATCACCGTGAATTACAGGTACAAAGCTTTATTGATTGAGTTTTAGTCATACAGTGATTGAGCACCCGTCTCTCCACCAGAGTACATTTTCCATCACCAATGTCCCCAGTGTCCCTCCTACCACCGCCACCCCTACTCCACCACTTTCCATTTTGGTTCACACCCAGCTGTGCCCAGGGCTCACTACTGACTCTGTCCTCAGTGATTACTCCTGGAGTGGTTCAGGGAGCTGTATGGGTGCTAAGGATCAAACTTGGGTCAATTGCTTGCAAGACAAGTGCCTTACCTGCTGTACTATCTCCCTGCCCATGTATATAATTTGAGGACCATACCTAAGCTCAGTACTTACTCCTGGTTTCTGGCTCTGAGCTTAGAGATCACCTCTAGCCAGGCTTGGGAGACCATATGTGGCGTCAGCTACATGCAAGGCAAGCGCCTTAACCCCACCAGTCCTTGGTGTGCATAATTTATATGTAGCACTGTAGCACTGTCCTCCCATTGTTCTTTGATTTCCTCGAGCCGGCACCAGTAACATCTCACAACAAGTTGTGAGACTTGTTGTTACTGTTTTTGGCATATCGAATATGTCATGGGTAGCTTGCCAGGCTTTGCCTTGCGGGCAGGATACTCTCAGTAGCCTTCTGGGCTCTCCAAGAGGGGCAGAGGAATCGAACCTGAGTCCACCGTGTGCAAGGCAAATGTCCTACCCGCTGTGCTATCACTCCAGCCCAGTTTATATGTAAAATCTAAAAAGATCAATAAATCCTAGGGATCTAATGTGTACCACGACAAGTATAGTTAACAGTAATGTAGTGTGTGTGTGTGTGTGTGTGTGTGTGTGTGTGAGTGAGTGTGACCCCCCACCACACACACGTTTGTTTTTTTGTTCCAGTGGGTTGTGGGTGCTACTCTTCTACTTCATTGCTTAAGGTTGCCTTTGGCATTGCTTAGGGGATTATGCAGTGCTGGGTATTGAACCTGGGGCTTCAGCATCCAAAGTATGTGCTCCAGCTCATTGAAGTATTTCCCTCTATATTGTATATGTGAAAGTTACTAGGACAGTAGATCTTAAAAGTTCCTATCACAAGAAAAAAACCTGTAACTGAATAGTGAAAGATATTAACTAAACTTTCTGTGGGAATTTAGAAATAGCTACCTATATATGTATATATGAAATCATTGTACAATGTTATGTGTCAGTTGTACTCAGTTTAGCTTGTTTAAATGGAGATTTTTATTGTTGCTGCTGTTGTTGCAGTTATTGTTGTTACTGTAGTATTTGGAAGAGAGTGGGATTAGGCCACACCTGGCAGTGATCAGGGGTCACCACTGAGGGTACTGCATATCAAACCAGGGCTAATTTAATTCAATGCAAATGCCTCAATGCCTTTACTCTTTCTCTGGCCCCTCTTTCCTATGTCAGCGTTAAGATTTTTATCCAGAGATCAGCACCAGGAGGATTACTCCATAGCTTAGAGTCCAGCCGGGCATTCTAGGGGAAAGGGCAGCTCAGATAGAGAAGGGAGCACCAAATAAAGGGTGTTTGGAGGATCCTCCCAGGAGGGGAGATGCATGTCAAAAGTAGACTATGGACTGAACATGTTTGCCACTCAATGCCTCTTTTGCAGACCACAACGCCCAAAAGGAGAGAGAGAACACAAGGGATTGCCCTGCCACAGAGACAGGGGGGATGGGGGGATGAGGGTGGGAGGGATATTATCCATGGTGGTGGAAAATGGGCACTGGTGGAGGGATGAGTATTTGATCATTGTATAATCGAAACCCAAGCACAAAAAATTGTAAATCTACAACTGTACCTCATGGTGTTTCACTAATAATAAAAAAAAATGGAAAAAAAAGGATTTTATCCATTTTATCCTCTCTAAACAACCCACTGAGAACAAAGTTTCTGTCATTTTCAAATTACAGTAAATCTAAGTAGAGAGGAATGTAGAGAAGCACTTTGATCTATGCCATAGGCTGGAACCATTTCAGGCATTTGCTCTAAATATGACTCAGAGGAAATTCACTCTTAAATTTTCTAACCAAAATAATCTGCTTAGGCTAACAACTGCTTTCACAGGGACTGAGAAATTCTTTGTACTCATTTTTTCTCTAGGTGCACACTCATGTAAACTAAGCTCTTTCTAGTATTTGGACTTGGTCATATGTGGGATTCTATATAGATTGCACTGGCATAGTTTTCAGAAACTACTCTTTTTTAAAAATTTTTATTAGTGAAACACCATGAGGTACAGTTGTAGACTTACAAATTTTTGTGCTTGGGTTTCAGTTATACAATGATCAAGTACTCATCCCTCCACCAGTGCCCCATTCTCCACCACCACTGATCCCAGTATCCCTCCCAACCCCCAAACTCCCATTTCACCCTACCTCTGTGGCAGGGCATTCCCTTTTGTTCTCTCTCTTCTTTTGGGTGCTGTGGTTTCAAAAGAGTCATTGAATGGCAATCATGTTCAGTCTTTAGTCTACTTTCAGCATGCATCTCCCATCCTGGGAGGATCTTCCCAACACCCTTTATTTGGTGCTCCCTTCTCTATTTGAGCTGCCTTTTGCCCTAGTGTGTGCAGCTGGCCTCCTAGCCATGGAGTAAACCTCCTGGTACATATCTCGGCTATCCTTGGGTGTTATTCTCCTATTTTGTTACTTTATGTTCCTCAGATGAATGCAATCTTTCTATGTCTGTCCCTTTCTTTCTGACTCATTTTGCTTAGCATGATGCTTTCCATGTAGTACCACTTGTATGTAAATTTCATGACTTCGTCTTTTCTAACAGCTACATAGTACTCCATTGTGTAGATGTACCAAAGTTTCTTTAACCAGTCATCTGTTCTCGGGCACTCAGGTTTTTTCCAGATTTTAACTATTGTAAACAGTGCTGCAATGAACAAACAAGTGCAGATGTCACTTCAACTATATTTTTTTGCCTCTCTGGGATATATTCCCAGGAATGGTATTACTGGGTCAAATGGGAGCTCAATTTCTAATTTTTTGAGAATCATCCGTACTGTTCAGAAACTACTCTTAACCTAAGTAATATTAACAAATGTAACCTCATAGGAATACTAGATGATTATATAAATGTGAAAATGGGTAACTATTAGCAAACTTGTGATCTGGGTCATCAATTACTAAGAATCTGTTGTTTGTGGATGCTGGCTTTGTACAATACCCTCTGCTGATACAGTTCCTTTAATGAGTATGGTAAGAATCAAGAGACAGGAAGGGAGTACCTTGGGTGAATGACAAGTAGTCCATTTGGGGGCCCATGGCCTCCCCAGAAGTACTTGGGGGTCACTCCTACAATACTCAGTGTTTGGGTGCTCACGGGTGTGCTCATACCCAAGTGGTAGGAGTCACCAGAGCCACACTCAGTTTGGTTGGGGCAGAAATGGAAAGGGGTGGGGGCAGAGTACAGGTGATTAAACTCAGAGATTTGTGCATTTCACATCGGGGTGTGCTCCAGCCATTTGAATTAGCTCCCTCACCCAAATAGCCCATTTCTTGTTAGAGTTTAGACCTCCTGTAGGTCAGTGCTTCTTAAACTTCATCTCACATTAGAATCAGATTGCTCTATCCCTATCCCCATGGTTTTGGATACCTGATTCTGTAATTCTGCAGTAGTACCTATGAAATTGCATATCTAGCAAGTTTCTAGGGGATTCTGCTATTCTTGATCCAGTACCTTATTTTGAGAATGACTTTGAGAGGAAATAGGTCAACCATGGAAACAAAGATTTGCAGACTGCAGATTATAGAGACTTTTCAGTACAAAGATAAACATTTGGAGTTTATCCTGCTCTTGGTGGAAGCTATGAAAAGTTTTAAGACAGGGAGTGACAATAAATATTTTACAAAAGATACTCAAAGGTCTTTTTTGAACTGCCATTAGACATCTCTATATAAATTTTCAAAGGTAACTCATATTCAAAATTGGACTCTTTTTATAACTTACCTCCTCTCTTAAATTTATTTCTGTGCTAGTTGTGTCACTATATTTCTTTTTAGCTAAATTAGAATGCTGGAGTCATCCCTGGATTCTTTTGTTTTTGTTTTGGAGTTACATCCAGGAATGTCAAGTTATTCCTTGGGATATCTCCTGGCAGTTCTAAGGAGACCAAGTATGGTGCTAAGTTGGACCATGTGCAAGGCAAGTACCTTCTCCTCTGTCTTATGTCTCCACAACTTTCTATGTTATTTCTTGCTTGGACCATTTAAAAAAAATCTAGCTTTTTTCATATTTTCTAATTTTTTTAAATCTATAATCTCTCTTCATGTTTATCAATTGATCACTTCTAAAATATAATATCTGTGTATATATGTATATATATTTGGAGCCAGAGAGATATAACAGTGGACAAGGCACTTGTGTTACAGGTTGCTGACCTGGGTTTGATCCCTGGCACCCCATATAGTTCCCTGATCACCTCAGGAGTGATCCTTAAATGCAGAGCTAGGAGTAAGCCCTGAGCATAACTGGAACTGGGTATGGCCTTAAAAGTAACATTTACATATATGTATATATGTGATATATATATATATATAATGTATATTATATATAATATATATATCAGCTCCCGGGAGAGAACAAAGCAGAGTCTCCTACCCTGTGCCTGACTGTCTCCACCAGAGCCCAACAGCTGAAGTCCTCCGGGCCCCAGCCAAGGCCATGCTGGGACCACTCTCCACACACTTGGATGAGCCTCACGCATAAAAGAACTGGCAGAGGAACCCAGGTGTGTGGGACCCGGGGCTGAGATCTCCAAACCTGTACGGTTTGGGACTGGACCTGCCAGTAGCTAGACAGTTACACCCACCAACTGCCGTGTAACCCCAACAACGGCCAGGATCCAGAGATTATCACACTCAGCTCCCGGAAGTGCGTGGCCGCATTTGCGGCCGTGCAACATCTTATCATCTCATTCCTATTTTGTACAAACTGGAGGCTACCGAATGTAACCTGCCCACACGGCAGAGTCTGGCAAACTCCCCGTGGCGTACCCAATATGCCAAATACCAGTAACAATGATGGGTCTCATTCTCCTAACCCTGAAAGAGCCTTGAATATGGCACTTTTAAAAGAATCTCAGGGCTAGGACGAAGGAGATGTTACTGGGGCCTGCTCAAGGCAATCGACGAACAACAGGATGGTCGTGATTGTGATATATATGCACAATATATGATCATTGCTTTCATGGTTTCTCATTACTTATAGAACCAAATTTGAGCCCTATCTATAAAATGCAAATTCTTCAACCTTTGATGCTTGCCACCTTCTACATACATTTTCTGCCACAGTGCCCTGAAAACTCTGAGTCCACAATTAATGATTTTTCTCGGTGAAAAAATTTTTCTATTGGTACTTGAAAGAAAAAAATACTTTTCTGCCAGGAAGAAGGGTCTATATATATATATATATATATATATATATGTATATATATATGTGTGTGTGTGTGTGTATATATGTATATTATATGTCAGTTATATCAAGTTGGTTGACGGTATTGTCTGGATGGTTCTATATACTTAATGCTTTGTGTTTCTGTTTTTATAGTAGTGAAGCAGAGAGTTTGAGATCTTCTTCAGTGGAAACTACTTTGTGGGGGATAGGCTCTTACATGGTGCTTAGGAAGCCTCGGGACCCCACTGGTGACTCTTGGCCAACAGGGCTGGCAGTTCACTATGACGGCTCAAGGATGCAGGGCTCCTCAGGCTCTGTGATGCTGGGAATTACTCAGTCATGCCACTGGTGCTTGGACGCTTCTGGACTGACTCCTGGTGATTCTTGGGAAGCCAGGTGGTGCTAGGTGTAGAACTCAGGTCAGGTGCTTGCTAGGCATGTGCCTTAACTGTTGTACTGTCTCCTGGCCCCAGAAACTATACATTTTGTTATCACCTCTTCTTATTCCCCTTTTAAATTTTTATTTTGTCCATTCATAAATTTTATGTCCTTAAATTTCACATTCAGGTGCAATTATAGAATACTTATTTTTACCTTCTGGTTTTTTTCCTTTTGACTTTTTTCTTTTTAAAATGTTTTACAAAAGTCCTTGGAGTTCCTTCCATTTTGTTGTAAATGGCAGATTTTCATCTTTTGTTCAACAGGTTAATAGTACTCCATTGTACAAATTTACTGCACTTTCTTTATGCAATCATCTACCAACAAGCACTTTGATAATGTATATAATATGGCAATAAACATTTAACTGGCTATAATGTTTCAAGTTGTTTTTGTATTATTCTTCAATCCTACTTTTGAAGAAACGGATCATATCTTAAGCTCTATCTTAAGCTTCTTAAAAAGTGCCCCAATATTTTTCAAAAATAATCGCTACGGTTTACAGTCCCATCAACCATGCACCAGAGTTCCTTTATATCTACACCTTGCTATTGGTCCTTTTGATATAAACTGTTTTCACAAGTGCCAGGTGATATGTCATTCACGTGTTTAGTTGTTTTTAGTTTAGTTTTTGTTTTGGGAACACACCTGGTTGTACTCAGGGCTTACTCCTGGCTCTATGCTCAGAAATCATTCCTGAAAGGGTTCAGTGGATCATATTTGGTGCTGGGGATTGAGCCCAGATTGACTGAGTGCAAGACGAGCACCCAACCCACTGTACCATCTCCCCGGTCCCTATTTATTTTTTCTCTTAAACTTAGCTAATGGTATAATTTTATGTTTGTTGTCTCATCTTCTCTCCTCCCAATATTTTGAAGTAATGAGAATATGAAAATGAATTTCACAAATAAATTTGTTGCAGTGTAGCACCCTAAAAAATGATTGGGCTCTTACTACTTTTTATTGCAATTTATTCTATTTTTAATCACGTTGACAGCAATTGCATAGTAATATTTTTCTCTTTTAGGAAATGCTGAGAAAGTCTTTTCTTAAGGAAATGCTGTTATCTTAAAGCACACACATACACACACACACACACACACACACACACACACACACACACACACCAAATATCCCGACAGTCTCCATGTTCAGATGTGGTAGGGCTGCATTCCTCATAAAGAACAAAAGGAATTCTTCTGTACACTAAACAGCCACACAGAGATGGTAGTAACGTTTGACTGCTGTTAGGAAGTTTAGAATTCCTTTCCTGTTTTGAATGGTCATTCCCGTTCTGAATTGTTGATTAAGAGAACAGATTTATTACTTCTGGATTTCAAGTGATGAGGGTTGATTGATTGGCAGTAAGTATTAATAGTGAAGGCTACAAGGATGCTAGTGATACCTTTGAGAATATTAATATTTAAATGCACTGAAAGGTAGAGATTTAAGGTGGAATTCTGAAAACAGAGAACTCTAACCTCAAGTAAAGATTCTAGAACTGAAGCTGAACTTCGGATGGTTATAAAGCATGTGAATAAAGAACATTTCAGGAAGTAAATAAAAGCATGCTATAGTCAAGTTGACAAGATAGGAATGTACAGTCTCAATCTTTTTATTTAATTCAAAATAATTTATCAAAATTTATTCTACAGTTGTAGATGTGGCTAGTGAGGGGGAGAGTAGGCCTTGCATGTACACAGCACTATTCGTTCCTGAAACTTAAAAAAAATTCACTTCTGAATATTTAGTTAATTAAACGAGGTATAGATAAGGTCTAGTTCAGGGGTTTAAGGCACTTGTCTGCATGCAACCAGTCTTGGTTAGAACCCTGGCAGAGCACACTGCCCCCTTTGCTCCACCAGGAGTGATCCTTGAGCACCGAGACAGGAGTAAGCAATGCTGAGTGTGAGTCCAAAACCAAAACAAATACATAATAAATAAAGAAGATGAAGATAAAATAGGAATAACTTTTACTCCCAATTTATTAATTCAGAAAGATGAAATGATGTGGGTGTTCCCCCAAAAGAAGGGAATTCTAATAATAGAACTTATTTTGTGGCCTTACTTAAATACTTGTGCAACAGTTTTGGAGTGGGAAAAATATTGATCTAAAATCTAGCCCCATTATTTTTCCCTCTGGGTAGCCCATGTTCTCACTTCAACACATATCTGTCTCTTTCTCTCCCCTTGCATTTTTTAAGTAAAATTTTTTAATAAAAATATTATACATACATTAATAAAAATAAAATAAAATCAAGCTTGCCTCTTCTTAGCTTTGAATTGCTGAGCTTCTAAGAGTCTTTGTTTCATTCCTGTCTCCCATTGTGTTCCCAACATACAAGGGAAATTCCTCAACAGTAAATTCATTCTCAGCTGGGTGGGAGAGCATTTTATTAACAGGACTGGAGCGATATCACAGCAGGTAGGGCATATGCCTTGCACACAGTCTACCCGGGTTCGATTTCTCTGTCCCTCTCGCAGAGCAGGACAAGCTACGGAGAATATCCTGCCCACACGGCAGAACCTGGCAAACTCCCTGTGGTGTATTCAATATGCCAAAAACTGTAACAACAAGTCTCACTTAATGTTCCTGGAGCAAGCAGATGCCATTGGGCTACACTAGCACGCGACAGGGACAAATGGAGACGTAACTGGTGCCCACTCTAGCAAATCAATGAACAACAGACAGTGCTACAGTGCTACTGTTAGTAATGGAATTGAAGCTAGGTTTTCTACTAGAAACAATATTTCGTGCTCCATTAATATCAAAAGATCATGGTAACACTGTCTGTATCACTAGGCTCCATTTTTTGCCAACTCATGTGGATTCAATCACCGACACTGCTACCCTGAGAGCCAAGCGTTAAGACTTTTCTTGTATTTGTGTGAGCATGCATTGTGTGTATATTTATATGTGGAAAAAGTTAAACATCATGAAAAAAGTTGGATAAATCAATAGAGCTCATCTAATAATTAGATATCTCAGAAGCAGCTTAATAACCAAAGAAAGTGTTTAATTATCAAAAATGCTCAACTTTATTGTGATGAATTTTAGACTGGAGCAATAGCACAGTGGTAGTGCGTTTGCCTTTCGTACAGCCGGCCTGGGTGAGCCGGGTTCGATTTCTCCGCCCCTCTCAGAGAGCCTGGCAACCTACCGAGAGTATCTTGCCTGCACTGCAAAGCCTGGCAAGCTGCCTGTGACATATTCAATATGCACAACACAGTACAACAAATCTCACAATGGAGACATTACTGGGCCCGCTCCAGCAAATTGATGAAGGAGGACAGTGCTACAGTAATTTTGGTAATTAATCACTTAATCACTTAACTTCCCGTTAGTCGTCGATTTGCTCGAGCGGGAGCCAGTAACGTCTCCATTTGTCCCTGTCACGTGCTAGTGTAGCCCAATGGCATCTGTTCGCTCCGGGAACATGAAGGGCCTCAAACCGATCATTCATGATCTTGACGAAGAAGTCTGACCATCTGGAAGGTGGGCGGCCACGCGGTCTTTTGACATCCCGTGGAATCCAGTCGGTAACCGCTCTAGTCCAGCAGTCGTCTTTAAATCTCATTACGTGACCAGCCCATCTGATTTTCGACACCTTGGCAAATGAGACAGCGTCCCTGATTCTTGATCGTCGACGGATGTCAGAACTCCGGATTCTTTCTCTCATTTGAGTGAAACGTGATATTCCAAGCATAGCTCTTTCTATTCTTCTTTGGGAGACCTGAATAGCGTTCTCATCCTGTTTGCGTAGGGCCCAGGTGTCTGAGGCATATGTTAATGCAGGAAGAACAGTGGAATCAAAGAGATGTGCCCAGAGCCGGAGGTTCTTCGTCCTCTTAGCTATTTCTTCGACGTTATTGAAGGCGTTCCAAGCCGCTCTCTTCCTCCTGAGCAGCTCAGGTGCCAGGTCATTTGTCATGTTGACCTCTCGACCTAGGTACACATAGCTGTTGCATTCGGAGATGGTCGTTCCATTGAGAGCGAATGGGGCGTCAGGAACAAGGCTGTTTCTCATAAACATTGTCTTCGTAAGATTCAGCTGTAGTCCTACCTTTCCACACTCACAGTCAAAGGGTCAAAGTCGGCCAGCATTTGTGCCGCTTGGCTGATGTTTGGTGTTATTAAAACAATGTCATCAGCAAAGCGGAGGTGGTGTAGTTGCCGACCATCTATCTTCACTCCCATTCCTTCCCATTCCAGTCGTCGCATGATGTTCTCGAGGGTGGCACTGAAGAGTTTCGGTGAAATGGTATCACCCTGCTGCACCCCTCTCTTGACATCAACGATCACTTCTTTGTAGAATGGTGAGATCCTGGTAGTGAATTCGCAATACAGCTCACGGAGGATCCTGATGTATTGGGCTTGAATGCCCTGATTCGCTAGGGCTTCAATGACCGCTTCCGTCTCAACAGAATCAAAGACTTTCTTTAAATCAATGAACGTTAAACAGAGCGGCATCTTGAACTCCCGAGAAACCTCAATGAGCTTGGTTATCGTGTGGATATGGTCGATGGTGCTGAATCCTTTGCGGAACCCAGCTTGCTCGCATGGTTGTCCTTCATCTAGTGTTCTGCCAATCCTATTTAGGATGACTCGAGTGAACAACTTGTAGATGACAGACAATAGGCAGATTGGGCGATAGTTGCCAATGTCATGGATGTCTCCCTTCTTGAACAGTAGTATGGTCCTGCTGGTTTTCCATTGCGATGGAACCTTGCATTCAGACAGGTAGCGTGTGAAGAGCTGAGCCAGTGTATTGATGAGTACTGACGGCAGGTTCTTCAGGTGTTCAGGTCTGACCTTGTCTGGGCCAGGTGCTGTTTGTTTCTTTACCGAAGAAATGGTGTGTCGGATTTCGGAAGGGAGAACGTTGGGAATGACATATCCATCCTGTGGAATTTGGTATGTGGGCAAGTGGACATGGCTATCGAAGAGATTTGAGTAGAAGTCATGGATAATCTTCTCCATTGCCGTTCTGGAGGATGTGATGGATCCATCAGGACGTCGGAGGGCAGTCATCTTGGTCTTATAGTTGGCGAAGGACAGGCGGGCGTTACGAATACTTTTCCCGGCTTCTGCCGCATCTACCAGTACTTCTGCTCTTCTCTCCTTGAGGTCTTCCTTGATCGCATCTCTGCACTGCTTTGCGAGCTCGGATGTTAGCTTGCGGTTGCCTGAGGCATGCGCCAAACCACGCTGGCGAATTAGCTCAAGAGTTTTCGAAGATAGGCGATTTTTTGTGACTATCTCTCTCTTGGCGTTCCTCGCACATTCACGGAGGTGCTGAACCAGTCGATCGTATTCCTCGTCAATGTTGTCAACAATGGCATCTTCCCATGTTGCCGCAACAGTACCAAAGAGTTCCCAGTTGGTGGTCATTCTGGGAGTTCTCTTTTTGAACTTTGCAGCCCTTTCTCCCCGCTCTGTGAAGTAGAATTTTGCATGAAGGAGACGGTGGTCCGATCCCGTTAGAAATTTTGGGACAACAGCGACATCAGTCAGGCAAAACCGTCGATTGAATATGATGTGGTCTATTTCGTTGTGGAATCGTCCACCGGGAGACTCCCATGTCCATCGTTTAGATTCTGCCTTCTGGAACTGTGAGTTACCATGAATGGTCTTGGTCGACATGATGAACTCAGACAGTCTCTCACCCTGTTCGTTCCATTCTAGGCCATGGGTCCCAATGTGAAGTTCTTCAGCTGATCTTCTCGGTGCTATCTTGGCATTAAAATCACCCACAATGATCTTGTAGAAGGTGTGGTCTTCTTTATAGAACTTCTCCAGCTCCATGTAGAACTTCTCGATTTCTCTTTCATCATAATGAGATGTTGGTGCGTAGACAACGAAGATAGAAACTTCAGGAAGAGAGCCACATCTATTCAAATGTAAACGTCCGATTCGGGTTGTTAGGCATTCGAATGAATCAATGCTCTTGGCCAAGTTTGTGTTGACAAGGACACCGACGCCTCCAACACCTCTTTTATCGCATGTTCCGAGGAACAATTCTTCTCCAGTGTCGAAAACGGCATGGTGAGATTCGTGCCTTCTTGTCTCGGTCAGATCAATGATGTCATACTTGATCATTCGCGCTTGTACCATCAGGTCCTCGATGGATGCATCTGATGCTGATGCTAGCGTACGTGCATTGAAAGTACAGACAATCATTTTTGTCTTCCTTCGTTGTGGCAGCCTACGTCGGCCTTGAGATTTTGTCGGCCTCTCCTTTCTCATCCTTCTCAGTGCTGCCATGTCAGTGAAGCCTTCAGGGTCAGGTGAATGAGACCAGTTGTAGTTACTGGTTTTGGCATATCGAATACACAGCGGATAGCTTGCCAGGCTCTTCCGTGCGGGCGGAATACTCTCGGTAGCTTGCCAGTCTTTCCGAGAGGGATAGAAGCTTTTGCGGCGACCTCTAATCACCCTTGTAGGTGTTACCATTTTTGAACCCTATCAAATATGGTACGACAATTCCGGAAGATGGGTATTTAGTGTCTTATGATGTGTGGCGGCTTCGCGGCTGCGCGGGTCCGGAAAGCGTCCTGGAGTGTGGCGACGGCTGGGTAGTGGAAGTAGTGTCGAGAGTGGAAGTCTGCCAGTGGGGTATTTATCTGGGTAGGGTGGGTCTCCTGTGCACAATTCGATCCCTGGGTGGTTGATGGAAGCAGACAGGGCAGGGTAGGGTGGGGCTCCTGATTAGAATCCCTTTGTCACCTGTGGTGGTGGGAGCAAGCAGAGAAGCTCTGTCCCTGGGTCCGCCGAGCCTGGAGTCCAAGGTCTCAGAGAGTTCCGCTTATCTTGTTCTGTGGGTCTTCAGTCGTGCGTGGGTCTCAGCCGGAGCTGCCACGCGGGTCCGGAAAGCGTCCTGGAGTGTGGTGACGGCTGGGTAGTGGAAGTAGTGTAATTTTGGTAATTACAGAGATATAATTTTTTTTACATCTTTGTGAGATTCTAGTATACTGCTTGATTAAAAACCCAGATTAGATTTGCTCAAGCGTGCTCAGTAACATTGTGAGACTTGTTACTGTGTTTGGCATATCGAATACATCACGGGGAGCTTGCCAGGCTCTGCCGTGCGGGCGAGATACTCTCGGTAGCTTGCCGGGCTCTCTGAGAGGGGCGGAGGAATTGAACTCGGGTCAGCCATGTTGGCTGCGTGCAAAGCAAACACCCTACCCGCTGTGCCATCGCTCCAGCCCAGTACAGTACAGTACAGTTAATAATGAAGATGGTTACTTATAGGATGACTATGTCCATTTAGTCAACAAATATTTATAGAAGTCTTCTTCATGTAAGTCATACTTCTGATTACAGAGATACAAGCAAACTACCTTGCTATATAGAGTTTATAATTTAGTAGGGGAGACAGAAAAAAATAGATTACTGTAGCACTGTCCTCCGTTGTTCATTGATTTGCTTGAGCGGGCACCAGTAACATCTCACAACAAATTGTGAGACTTGTTGTTACTGTTTTTGGCATATCAAATACATCACAGGTAGCTTGCCAGGCTTTGCTGTGTGGGCAAGATACACAGCAGCTTGCCGGGTTCTCCTAAAGGGGTGGAGAAATCGAACCTGGGTTACCCGGGTCAGCTGCATGCAAGGCAAATGCCATACCCACTGTGCTATCGCTCCAGCCCCCAAAATATTATTTTTGTACTATGAAGAAATTAAAGCAGGGTAGAGCCTGCTGTTTAAGGTCCCCTTCTTCTTCCTTTTTTTTTTAATGTAGGAGTACTGGTATTTATTCAGCAATTGATTAAGCTGATTGAATTGGGTATGAACTCCACATTACTTTTTTTTATTCAGAATGTCACTTGATCACTTGATCACTTGATCACTTGACTTCCCGTTAATCGGCGATTTGCTCGAGCGGGCGCCAGTAATGTCTCCATTTGTCCCTGTCGCATGCTAGTGTAGCCCAATGGCATCTGTTCACTCTAGGAACACGAAGAGCCTCAAACCAATCATTCATGATCTTGATGAAGAAGTCTGACCATCTGGTAGGTGGGTGGCCACGTGGTCTTTTGACATCCCGTGGAATCCAGTTGGTAACAGCTCTAGTCCAGCGGTCATCTTTAAATCTTATTACATGACCAGCCCATCTGATTTTTGATGCTTTGGCAAACAAGACAGCGTTCCTGATTCTCGATCATCGACAGAGGTCGGAACTCGGATTCTTTCTCTCATTTGAGTAAAACGTGATATTCCAAGCATAGCTCTTTCAATTCCTCTTTGGGAGACCCGAATAGCATTCTCATCCTGTTTGCATAGGGACCAGGTCTCTGAGGCCTATGTTAATGCAGGAAGAACAGTGAAATCAAAGAGATGTGCCCGGAGCCAGAGTTTCTTCGCCCTCTTAGCTATTTCTTCGACGCTCTTGAAGGCGTTCCAAGCTGCTCTCTTCCTCCTGCGCAGCTCGGGTGCCAGGTCATTTGCCATGTTGACTTCTTGACCTAGGTACACATAGCTGTTGCATTCAGAGATGGTTTGTGCTGCTTGGCTAATGTTTGGTGTTATTAAAACAATGTCATCAGCAAAGCGGAAGTGGTGTAGTTGCAGACCATCTATCTTCACTCCCATTCCTTTCCATTCCAGTCATCACATGATGTTCTTGAGGGTGGCACTGAAGAGTTTCAGTGAAATGGTATCACCCTGCCGAACCCATCTCTTGACATCAATGATTACTTCTTTGTAGAATGGTGAGATCCTGGTAGTGAATCCGCAACACAGCTCACGGAGGATCTTGATGTCCTGATTGGGGCATTCAAGAACAGTGCAGTCTCCTGCCCCCGCGCCAGACTGTCCTCACTTGCCGGGACCCCTTGGAGGGGAGCGGGTTGAGTTTTCTTCCCCGCCCCGAACAGGGCTTCGGCAGCCAAAGACCTCCAGGACCAGCCACCACCATGCTGAGACCACTCTCCGCATACATGAAGGTAGTGGCAGAGGGACAAAGTCACGCGGGTTCTGGGGCCGAGATCTCCAAGCCTACTCGGATTTGGGCCCAGCATCCTCCACCCAGATCCTCCAAATTCCAGTAGGCGGGGATCACACCCACCAACTGGCCCCCTGGCGCCGTGTAATCCCATCAACGGCCAAGACTCAGAGACTATAAAAACCAGCTCCCGGAACCATCTTATTATGACATCTTATTTATCTCATTCCTACTTTGGACAAACTGGCAGGTTACCGAATATAGCCTGCCCACATGGCAGAGTCTGGCAAACTTCCCGTGGCGTACCCAATATGCCAAATACCAGTAACAATGATGGGTCTCATTCTCCTAAAGAGCCTTGAATATAATCTCAGGGCTAGGATGAAGGAGACATTACTGGGGCCTGCTCGAGGCAATCGACGAATAACAGGATGATTTGTGATTTGTGATTGTGATTGCCCTGATTGGGTAGGGCTTCAATGACCGCTTCCGTCTCAGCAGAATCAAAGGCCTTCTTTAAATCAATGAACGTTAGACGGAGACTAACAAGACTCTGCTTGCTCCCACCAACCACAGGTGACGAAGGGATTATAATCAGGAGCCCCACACTACCCTGCCCTGTCTGCTTCCACCAACCACCAGAGACCCAGGGATTGGATTGCGCACCGAAGACCCACCCTACCCCTACCGGGACCAGATAAATACTTCACTGGCAGACCTCCACTACCAACACTACCTCCACTACCCAGGCACCGCCACACTCCAGGACGCTCTCTGGACCTGTGCGGCCGCAAAGCGGCTGTGTGACACATTATAAGACACTAAATGCCCACCTTCTGGAATTGCCGTACCATATTAGATAGGGTTCAAATATGGTAACACCTATGAGGGCGATTAGAGGTCGCCCCAAAAGCCTCCATTCAGAATGTCAATTTTATTTTATTATTATTTTATTATTATTATTATTGTTATTATTTTAATCACCATGAGATACAGTTACAGAGCTTTCCTGTTTGAGTTTCAGATTGATCACCCAACCCTCCACCAGTCCACACCTTTCACCACCAAGGTCCCCAGTATCCTCCTCCATCTCACCCCTCCCCCTGACTCTATGGCAGACAATCTCCCCATACTCTCTTTTGTAAATAGCATAAGATGCTGCATGGCCACAAGAGCAGCCGCGTGCTCCTGGAACTCAAAAAATCCAAATAATTAGGGTCTGTAGAAATCTCTGAGTGAGCTGCTCAGTTCGGAGATTCTTTTGTGTGTCTCTAGATCATGGCTGCCAAGGAGCTTAAGTAGCAGTTTGTGGGTGTGACCTACAGGTCCCAGGGGAAAGGGGGATGAGAAAGATCCTATTCCTTGAGGCCTGTAGTTTGCTATCACTGAACCTGTGTACTTGCACTTTTCATTGGGTTCTGAAAGTTGGCGGCTGCTGGGGTTTTTAGGGGACAGGGGGGAAGGTCTCCTTTTGAAGGACACAGTACATGAGGAAACTGAAATCTGTCTAGGCAAAGGGAATAACAAATGCCACGATCCAAAGGTAGGATATTCAAGGGTTAACCAGTCAATTAGTATAATAGGATCAGTTAGAAGAGGATGAAGTAAAGGGGTAAAGTGTCAAGGAAAGGAAGTCAGAGAGGTGAGGGCAAAGTGGCTGATCAAATATAAGAACTTGAATTTTAAAGCAGAAATTTGAGTCATTTAATCCCACTAAGATCATTTGGAAGCAAAGGTTGCAATTTTAAATATTCAAATACTCACAAACTAAATTGCCATGGGACTTATGTTACCTAATTAAGAAGATCAATTTCAATTTGAATTATATTTTACACTTAGATGGGTGCATTATCCAATAAATTTATTAATTCAATTATGGCAAAGAGTTTGGTGGCTCAATTTATGATACTTCTTGGAAGAGCTTGTCTATTTCTCACTTTTCATTTTTACCTATCTGAAATGTTTAGCTGAGGTTTTGAGCAAAGCAGAGTCCATACTTCTGTAATGTTATTTTACTGATAATTTTCAATTGAAAGCCTCTTCTATTAGAAGATTTTCTTTACTTTAGATATTTAACAAGTATTGGCTTTGTGCCTATTGTATTCTAAAATTTGTGCTGCTGGGTATTAGGAATACAAACATTTACTAAGGCTCTTACTGCACAGAACTTATATGACTGAATACATAGGTAAAGCATACTTCCAAAGAAGTAATTGCCATATGACATCTCAATACCTAGAACTTAGAAAGGTGCTCATTAAGATACTTGTTAAATAGAGGAATGATGATAGCACCAATATGGAAGTGTTTATCTCTGTTTCATGAATTTGAGGAACAGTGAAGATTTCACATTCCGCTCCAATATTCATGAGGAAAGAATACTGTCTGTATTGTTCACCTCAGCATCTAGCAAAGAATTTAGCAAATATTAATTAGCCAGTGGAAAATTATTGAATAAATGACTGTGCAGAGATGAGGGAGGATATGGTTTATTTGAGATGCAGGGGTACATTTCTGGCAAAGAGAATGTGTGCAAAAGGCATAGAGGTGTATGAAAACATGATTCCATCTCATCAATAATTTTAGATTTTCATTTTGTTTCCTGGTGCACTTTTGACATAATTACCATTAGTTATTGGTATACTAAATATTGGTGCCATTTGGTGTGTTTATTTGTTGTTTCTATGGGGTCATTGTGGGGGGAGTTAAAGTGGCTTAGTGTTTGTGGCCATATTTGCAGTGATGCTCAGAGCTTACTTCTGGCTCTGTGCTCAGCAATCACTCCTGACAGTGCTCGTAACCATATGCAGTGTGGTCTAGGAATGGAACCAGGATCAGCTGCATACAGAACATGTGCTTTAATCCTCTGTACTATCTTCTGATCACTGGTGTAGGTCTTAAACGTTGTATGTTTCCAAAAACATAAAAAATATATTATTTGTATATATGTTTGCATACACTTGTCTCTTAAAAAACTTGCATTTTTAGTATAAACACTTTCTTTTTGGCCCAGTTTATTTTTTATCATTATTTTCGTCGATTGCCTCGAACAGGCCCCAGTAACGTCTCCTTCGTCCTAGCCCTGAGATTTTTTTAAAAAGTGCCATATTCAAGGCTCTTTCAGAGTTAGGAGAATGAGAACCATCTTTGTTATTGGTTTTTGGCATATTGGGTACGGCACGGGGAGTTTGCCAGACTGCCCTGTGGGCAGGTTACATTCGGTAGCCTGACAGTTTGTCCAAAGTAGGAATGAGATAATAAGATGTCATAATAAGATGGTTCCGGGAGCTGGTTTTTATAGTCTCTGAGTCTTGGCCGTTGATGGGATTACACGGCACCAGGGGGCCAGTTGGTGGGTGTGATCCCTACCTACTGGAATTCGGAGGATCTGGGTGGAGGATGCTCAGCCCCGATCCGAGTAGGCTTGGAGATCTCAGCCCCGGGACCCATGTGCCTTTGTTCCTCTGCTGGTACCTTCATGTATGCAGAGAGTGGTCTCAGCATGGTGGTGGCTGGTTCTGGAGGTCTTTGGCTGGCTGCCGGAGCCCTGGTCGGGACGGGGAGGAAAACTCAACCCGCTCCCCTCCAAGGGGCCCCAGCAAGGACAGCCAGGTGCAGGGGCAGGGGACTCATTATTTATCATTATTTATAAACAATTTATAAACTGGACCTGCCAGTAGCTAGGCAGTTATACCCACCAACTGCCGTGTAACCCCAACAACGGCCAGGATCCAGAGATTATTACACCAAGCTCCCAGGAGCGCGCGGCCGCAAATGTGGCCACGCAACTTTTTATTCACATTTATTTAATTTTTCAGGGTACCTTAAATATCCCACCCACACGGCAGAGCCTGGCAAGCTATCCATGGTCTATTCGATATGCCAAATCCAGTAAAAAAAAAAATGGATCTTATTCCCCTGACCCTGAATACGGCAGAGTCGAGAAGGATGTGGAAGGAGAGGCTGATAAAATCCCAAGGCAGAAATAGGCTGCCAAAATGAAGAAAGACAAAAATGATTGTCTGTACTTTCAATGCACGTACGCTGGCATCTGATGCATCCATCGAGGACCTGATGGTACAAGTGCAAAAGATCAGGTACGACATCATTGGTCTGACCAAAACGAGAAGACATCAATCACATCACACCTTTTTTGAAACTGGAGAAGAACTGTTCCTTGGAACATGTGACAAAAGAGTCGTTGGAGGTGTCGGTATCCTTGTCAACACAAACTTAGCCATGAGCATTGATTCATTCGAATGCCTAACAACCTGAATAGGATGATTACACTTGAATACATGTGGCTCACTGCTGGCAATTTCTATCTTTGTTGTCTATGCACCAACATCCAATTATGGTGAAAGAGAAATTGAGAAGTTCTGCATGGATCTGGAGAAGTTCTATAAAGAAGATCACACCTTCTACAAGATCATTGTTGGTGATTTTAATGCCAAGATAGGATCAAGAAGATCAGCCGATGAACTCCACATCGGGACCCATGGCCTAGAACGGAACAAACAGGGTGAGAGACTGTCTGAGTTCATCATGTCAAGCAAGACCTTCCATGGTAACTCACAGTTCCAAAAGGCTGAATCTAAACGTTGGACATGGGAGTCTCCTGGTGGACGGTTCCACAATGAAATAGACCACATCATATTCAATCGGCGGTTTTGCCTAACCAATGTTGCTGTTGTCCCAAAATTCCAAACGGGATCGGACCACCATCTCCTTCATGCAAAATTCTACTTCACAGAACGGGGAGAAAAGAATGCAAAGTTTAAGAAGAGAATTCCCAGAACGACCACCAACTGGGAGCTCTTTGGCTCTGTTGCAGCAACATGGGAAGATGCCGTCATTGACAACATTGATGAGGAATATGATCGAATGATTCAGCACCTCCATGATTGTGCGAGGAATGCCAAGAGAGAGATAACCACAAAAACCTGCCTTTCTTCGAACACTCTTGAACTTATTTGCCAACGTGGCTTGGCACATGCCTCATACAACCGCAAGTGAACATCCGAGCTGGCAAAACAATGCAGAGAAGCCATCAAGGATGACCTCAAAGACAGGAGAATAGCGGTGCTGGTAGATGCGGCAGAAGCTGGGAAAAGCATTTGTAATGCCCGCCTGTCCTTCACCAATTACAAGACTAAGATGACTGCCCTCTGACATCCTGATGGATCTATCACATCTTCCAGAAGGCAATGGAGAAGATTATTCATGACTTCTACTCAGATCTCTTTAATAGCCATGTCCACTTGCCCACATACCACATTCCGCATGATGGATATATCATTCCCAATGTTCTTCCTTCTGAAATTCAACACACCATCTCATTGGTAAAGAAACAAAGAGCACCTGGCCCAGACAAGATCAGACCTGAACACCTGAAGAACTTATCATCAGTACTCATCAATACACTGGCTCGGCTCTTCATATGCTACCTGTCTGAATGCAAGGTTCCATCCCAGTGGAAAACCAGCAAGACTATACTACTATACAAGAAGGGAGACATCCACGACATTGGCAACTATTGCCCAATCTGCCTATTGTCTGTCATCTACAAACTGTTCACTTGAGTCATCCTGAATAGGATTAGCAGAACACTAGATGAAGGACAACCATGTGAACAAGCTGGGTTCCGAAAAAGATTCAGTATCATTGATCATATCTACACAATTACTAAGCTCATTGAGGTTTCTCAGGAGTTCAAGATGCTTCTCTGTCTAACATGATTTAAAGAAGGCCTTTGATTCTGTTGAGACGGAAGTGGTTATAGAAGCCCTAGCCAATCAGGGCATACGAACACAATACATCAGGATCCTCCATGAGCTGTATTACGGATTCACTACCAGGATGTCACCATTCTAAAAAGAAGTAATCATCCTTGTCAAGGGAGGGGTTTGGTAGGGTGATACCATTTCACCAAAACTCTTCAGTGCCACACTCGAGAACATCACGCAACAACTGGAATGGGAAGAAATGGGAGTGAAGATAGATGGTCGGCAACTACACCACCCCCGCTTTGCTGATGACATCATTCTAATAACACCAAACATCAGCCAAGCAGCACAAATGCTGACTGACTTCGACCGTGAGTGTGGAAAGGTCGGACTACAGCTGAATCTTACGAAGACAATGTTTATGAGAAACAGCCTCGTTTCTGATGCCCCATTCGCTCTCAACGGAACCACCATCTCCGAATGCAACAGTTATATATACCTAGGTCGAGAAATCAACATGATGAATGACCTGGCACCTGAGTTACGCAGGAGGAAGAGAGCAGCTTGGAATGCCTTCAAGAGCGTTGAAGAAATAACTAAGAGGACAAAGAACCTCCAGCTACGAGCACATCTCTTCGATTCCACTGTTCTTCCTGCATTAACATATGCCTCAGAGACCTGGGCCCTATGAAAACAGGATGAGAACACTATTCGGGTCTCTCAAAGAGGAATCGAAAGAGCTGTGCTTGGAATATTACACTTCACTCAAATGAGAGATAGAATACGGAGTTCTGATCTCTGTCAACGCTCAAGAATCAGGGACGCTGTCGCATTTGCCAAGGCATCAAAAATCAGATTGGCTGGACACGTAATGAGGTTTACAGACAACTGCTGGACTAGAGCCTTTACTGACTGGATTCCACGGGACATCAAAAGATCGCGTGGACGCCCATCTTCAAGATGGTCAGACTTCTTCGTCAAGACCCTGAATGATTGGTTTGAGGCTCTGCATGTTCCTAGAATGAACAGATGCCATTGGGCTACGTTAGCACGCAAGAGGGATGAATGGAGATGTTACTGGCACCCACTCAAGTAAATCGATGAATAACGGGGGATCAAGTGATCAAGTGATTTATAAACAATGATAACTCTGATTTCAGAACATCATTATATTGTTGTAATAATAAAAAGAATTCATCTGGCAAAGTTAGTGGGTTAAATAACTGATTATTGTCAAACAGGAATATATACTATTTTGTCCATTTGTTGTACAGGTATAACACCCTGGAAATGATTTCAATTGAATGATAAATGAAATAAAATTCATTAATACTGGTTCACACCAGCTCTCCTGCATGTACTATTAACTGCTAAGATCAAGTCACAAAACATTATTTTGAGGAGAAAGGGTTTAGTGAACCCTAGAAATTGAGTTTGATTTATGCCAGAAAATCTGCCTTTTCACTGCTTGAGATTTCTATGGAAGAAAGCCACAGTCTTTTACCAAATGGTTTCTAAGGAAACTCCTTATAGCGCAGCATCTGAAAACAATTTGGTTGTTAATGAGAAATGGTTCTCACGATGGTGGGAAAGTGTTGACTGAAAGAAAAAGCTTCTGGATTTGGCAGTCAGTCTGTAAAAACTGTTTACTGTTCTGCAGTTGCGTTCCTGACATTTCTACATAGATCAAATATTTATAGGGCCTATTTCACAGTAATTTTTGATTGCAAAAAAATATATATCTATATATGGAAGCTAGGCAGTAGAACATTTATGTATTAAAATTTAAGTACTTGAATTTGTAAATATATTCCAAAGTTTCCTCCCAGAGTCTGCGCATGCCATTGTGTTTTCTGCTCTGGTTTGGAATCCTGACATTCTAGAATTCATTTATTATTAGTGTTCAATTATAAATTCATCAAAGTAATTTACATAAAATGTTTCTAAAAATCCTAAAATAGAGTAAGTTGTATATTCTTTAAATCTGCTTTTCAAGTGTAATCTGTAGTGTCCCATAAGTTTTATTTATTTTATTTCTTTTAAGTCCTTCCTGAGAGTATTTCAATATTGTAATTATAATTTTCATAATTACTTCCAGGTTAAATTTTAATATAGAACAAAACACTAAATCTTGTAGTTAAAAACCAAACTCTAGATAAATATTAATATCTCTAAATTTACCTTTTGAAGTCAGATTCCATAATAAGTATATATTTATATTATTTATACAATAAATGGGTATATATTTTCCCAAATCTTTAAATAATGAACTGAGTCAAGAAGAAATTTATACAGTAACTTCAAATAGATTTTTATCTGTTGCCTGATTCAGAAACATGAATGACTATATGACAAAAATAAAATCAGTGACCAGAAGTTCTGAAGAAAGTATTTAGAAGTATTTCCTGCCTTGGTACTTTCAAAGGTTTTTTGAGCCTATGTAAAAATACAATGGTCAGTGGTCAGTTGCTTGAAAGTTTACGGGTGAATTTCTTTGCTCCTGCTTGCCTCTGGTCCATCTGTGCCCCCGTATGTTTTCTGTTTGGGACTTCTGTATCAGGCAGAGTTGCCAAGAGTTTTCTTGTTGTCCTCAGTTGTTTTCCTCATTTGACCTCCACCTCCTTTCTCTTTCTTCTCTGGTCTTTGAACTTCCTCCACTTGGGGCAGCTGCTTTTATTTGCAACTCTGCTTTGGATAGGGAAAAATTGCGCCAGTGAAAACAGGAAAAATAAGAAAACAAAAAGGGTTGCAAGTGCTTTGCATTTGCTCTTGCTCCCCGGCAGCCCACATTGAGGTCTTCCCACTCATTGGGTAGTACCCTGAGAAGAGTCTGCTTCTAGAGACTGACCTCCTGTGTTCAGCTTCCTTTCTCCTCACCACAAAATCAACAAATGCAGATAGGACGTTAAAAGAAGTTGGAAGATGTTCTATTTTTTATTTACACACCCACTCCATTCTCAGAAGGCAGAAGTTGTCCATTCAATTGAGTCCAATCTATACCAGGTTTAATTAATTAACATCACTGCTTGGTGATGTTAATGAATTATTTAATTATAATTACGTTTAATAATAATTTTACAATACTAATTTAGATATTCTTTTTGACTATTCTATGTAAGAAGGAAATAGAATCTATTTTAATTCTACTTTTCATTCTCTAAAAAACTCAGATGCTAAAGGACAGAAATTTTTCTAATTTTCTCAGAATGATAGGTGAAAGGTAAGTCTGTATATGAAAGTATTTTTGGAATATTAGTTTCCGAATACATTTAAAAAATTTAAATAAAAAAGAAACAAGTAAATAGTTGTTGGTTGCTGTCTTTATGTCAAAATGCTTGGTTTTTGAGATTGAGTGATAGGTGTTTGAGTGGCTCAGACAGAGAAGAGATGTAATTCTTGTCTTCGTTGACAAAACATTAGAGGGGTTGATTGACAGTGGAATTTGAATGATAGGTTTAAAATAGATTCGTAGTTTCTGCCTCAGCACATTTCCTTTCTTCTTTTTTTTCCCACAGTATTCAATACAGGACTACAGGATGTGAGATAAGGCAATTATCTAACTGGGCAGCTGAAGACTGTATGTTCAACTTAGAAATACTTGATTGGACTTCTTTAGCTACTCTGCACCTTGCACTGACAAATTTACACCTGAAGGAAGAAATTGCTCAACTGAAACATCTCTTCCCTTTGACCTTGTCTGAGTGTCATTAGTTGCTATTATCAGGCTTGAACACGTAAAGTACAGGAACCATCTAAGAGCTGTACACATGAAAAAAAAGGAGTAAGTGTATTTGCTGAGTCAAGGCCCATGCAAGGAAGCAGATCATAATGACCTGTCTTGCAGAAACTTTTTTTTTCACTTTTAGCATGATTCCATTTTTAGATTTTCTTTTATTTTTATTTACTTTTTTTTTTCATTGAATTACCGTGAGATATAGTTACAAACTTTTGAGAATAGTTAGTCCTGGGATAAATTAAAAATAGTCTCGTGCTTGTTGCTTTGCTTGCCTCTTCCGTAGTAACTGTGACTACAAAGAAAAATGAGAGGGCCTGCTCATGGACAGGTTCATAGTCTACTTTGTGACAAGCTCTCTTCTCCTGGGAAGTCAGAGGGTTTTAGAAGGTCTCCCTCAGTTCATGTTTGATTGAGCAGTGATGCCCTTATTTTCTCTTAAAGATCGAATGAATGCCCTATTTTGTGAGAAATTTAACTGTGTTTCTTAAGAGAAAACACAGTCAAACTGCTTAGTTAGTTATCTGCCAGATCAAAAGCACTTACCAGGTGTTCACTACTTGTATTACTACCATCTCCTCCACCTTTCCTGTTACATTATTCTTATACCAGGAATGAGTACAAATCTTGTCCTTACCTTACAAATCTTGCCCTTCAACTCTGTAAGTGTCTAGGAAATGCCAATGTACACTTTTGAGGTAAAACTCAACTCCTTGTCACTTCCATTTAACCACAGTTCCTAAATATCACACATGGTCAGAAATATGAAAAGTTTGAAAATTGTCTTTACTGAGAGAAAATGGAAGTCTTTGCATTGGACTTCTAAGTTCCCATTTCAGCAGCTTTACTATTTTTAGAAAGTTTTTGCTGAGTTGAATAATGAAACTTGTATTTGAACAAGGTAGAGCTTAGTATTCTGCCCTGGACTGTCTGATACAATCATGACTCTTTTTTTTTTTTTTGACTTTTTGGGTCACACCCAGAATGCTCAGGAGTTACTACTGGGTCTGGACTCAAGAATTATTCCTGGCGGTGCTTGGGGGACCATATGGGATGCTGGAGATTGAAGGGGGGGGGGGGGTCCGCCACGTGCAAGGCAAACATCCTACCCACTGTACTATTGCTCCAGCCCCACAATCATGACTCTTAAACTGACTTTTAGATCAGAACTGGTCAAATTCAGCACAATTGATACTGAGGAACAGATAACTCTTTATTATGAGGACCTGTTCTCTGCAGTTTTGCATATTCGTTACCTTTTTTGGCCTCTACCATCTGTATGACAGCGCCTCCACTGTTGTGACAGTCGAAAATGACCTCAGGCTTTGTGGAGTGTTCCCTGGAAATAATTGCCCTAATTTACAGCCGATAGGTTTCAGCATATAACCATTGATCTCAAGCCAATCAGATGATGCAGCCAGAGCTTGTTAGAGCTTTTCTTCTAGCAGGTCTTCGTTCAGTTAGTGGTGCTACTTCATAGACTCACTGCTTAATTTGTGTGAGGTACTCAGCCATGAGGAATGGACGGTTCTTGTCCCAAAGTAGTCAAGGTCTTAATTTTTAAGTTCAGTTGATTATTCAGGCTTTACAAACATTCTTAACACTGCGAAACAGAACCCCGGGTCGGCCTCGTGCAAGGCAAACACCCTACCCACTGTGTTATTTCTCCAGTTCCTGCCTTGAGTTTCTTAACTATAATAAATTTCGCAGATGAAATATAGCAATGTGGAATAAAAATTTAAAACTATGGCCACCTTCTATAATCTTCTCTAAAATTTTCTTGGGTAATACTTGATTCTTGTGTATGGAATGAATTAAAATTCACTGCTTTTGTTTTGCTACGGGGATGCCTGCTTTTTATATTTATTGAGCTTTTTTCTTCCAAATATTTTATTTTATTTTATTTTTTTTAAGGTTTTTTTTTTTTTTATTAGTGAAACACCATGAGGTACAGTTGTAGATTTACAAATTTTTGTGCTTGGATCTCGGTCATACCACGATCATATACCCATCCCTCCACCAGTGCCCATTTTCCACCACCAGGATAATATCCCTCCCCCCCCAAATATTTTATAAAGCAACACTTGCGCTGTGGATTTGAGGGATGATAACAGCACCTGTCCTGATACATAGAGTTCTTGTTGTTTGGGCAGCTGTCTAAACTCTGGACATTTGTACATGCACTTTCATTTGTAAGAGAATAATTTGTGATGAAAATATCTGCATAACTTAAAATAAATGGAGTGTTTTGCTCACCATTAAGCATATAAAAACATTAAAAGTAGAAATAATATCAACTTCTATAACTATGTATTATGATGATGAATTTAAACTCAAATATAGAACAACATATTATTTGTAAATTATACAGTTCAGTATTACATTTGAACTGATAAATTATTAGGAAAACTAAGTGAAATAGAAATTAAAGGATTAGTCTATTGTAATACAATTTCTCCCTGGCATTTTTCAGTCCTTTGTTAGTGCTAAAGTAATTCTGGAATCAGGAGTGATTTCAGCTCTGTCTGAGGTTTAAGGACCAAAGGTTACAATGAAGTTTAAAGGAAAATGTAAAAAATAGCACCAGAGGAAAAGTGAATAGGATGTTGGGTGGAAAATATCAGGAAAATATACAATACATTGACATTTAGTTAAATGTCAGTTATTATTATTATTATTATTATTATTATAAGTAATTTTGTTCTCTTAAAAATCTTAGTAAACTATCCAAATATGAAAACCACTATTATTTTTTTTTTTTATAATGTAGGAGTCTGTCTTCTGTCCTCTGTCCTCCCATTGTTCATCAATTTGCTCGAGCGGGCCCAGTAACATCTCCATTGTGAGACTTGTTATTGTGTTTGGCATATCGAATACATCACGGGTAGATTGCCAGGCTTTGCTGAGTACTGCTATTTATTCAGTCATTGATTAAGCTGATTGAATTGGGTATGAACTTCACAAAACCACTTTATTTTTTTTTAATTTTTATTAGTGAAACACCATGAGGTACAGTTGTAGACTTACAAATTTTTGTGCTTGGGCTTCAGTTATACAGTGATCGAGTACACATCCCTCCACCAGTGCCCATTCTCCACCACCACTAATCCCAGTATCCCTTCCACTCCCCCATTCCCCAATCCCACTCTGCCTCAGTGGCAGGGCGTTCCCTTTTGTTCTCTCTCTCCTTTTGGGTGCTGTGAAAACTGCTCTATTCTTAACTTTACTCAGAAAACATATTAAGATTCCACTTGTGGATATTCCTGTGTAGATCTCTTTCCCTCTTTCCCTTGTAAGGTAGAAGAATCTTCCATAAGAAGGACGATTTTAAATTAAACTCTCATTTAACTTTTCTTGGCCTTGGTTTGTTGTTTTTTAGGCAAAACATCAAAGAAAATTAATTAATTTTTTTATCAAGCTATTTTGTTCCCTCCAGAATTAATCTGGTAATAGATTCTTAGCTCAGAACTTCTCCTTTTTTCTTATTTCAGGAACCAATAATTTTAAGGGTTATTTTTAGTTATTTCTTATTATTGTTGTTATTACTTATTTGCTAATAACGATCTAGAAACCACCATTTCTAGTTTCTCTTTTTTTCACTTTGACTCCAGAGTGAAAGCGAGGGTACACATATTAAATGTTAAAAGTGGACTGTCAATATGCTAAAAACTAAAGTAAGAGGGTGTGGATATGGCAACTACGAGGTGAGCCACATTCACAGACAAAGGGAGTAATTGGGAAAGACTGAGGTGAGCTTTTCATAGATGACTTGTGGTATTGAGGGATTCTGAAGGCGTAATGGTGTTCAAGAAAGTCTACAAATGACACTTAGCCATGCCACTTCCTTTGCGTGCAAAAAGAGTTTATTATAATCAGGCCCCACCCATTAGTTTGTGTTGTTGATGATTGCTTTAGTTCCATAGCAGTAGAGTGAGTTACTGTGATGATAGGACTCTCTAGGTCTTAAACGCCTACAAATGTACATTTTGCCCTTTCTCAAAAAGGTATGCTCATCTCTGCCCCAGAGAAAGGAATCTACCAGTTCAAAATCTAAAATAATTGCTCATTGGAAAATGGCTCTATTAAGACAGAATGTCTGCTGCAAGGCTAGTGTTAAAGATAAGGAGGAGGAAGTCATGCTGATGTCCAGGCCTCATTCTGATGGAAACACTCAACTGGATTGGAGGATTCATTCAAGGCTAAAATTTATGTTGAGTGAGCAGATTCAATATCTAAGATAAACAGCTTCCCATTATTCCAGTTTAAAGATGTAGAGATCATAAATTTCCTCCTTTTTTGAGGTAATTTGGAGGATAGCCTTGGTCAGGATGTAGGGCCCTGGATTGGAAAGCTTTGAGACAGAAGCGGTCATCAAACCCCTAGCCAAACAGGGCATTCAAACTCAGTACATCAGGATCCTCCATGAGCTGTATTATGGATTCACTATCAGGATTTCACCATTCTACAAAGAATGATCATCCATGTCGAGAGGGGTTTGCCAGGGTGATACCATTTCACCAAAACTCTTCAGTGCCACCCTCGAGAATGTTATATGACGACTGGAATGGGAAGGAATGGGAGTGAAGATAAACGGTCGGCAACTACACCACCTCCACTTTTGCTGATGACATCATTCTAATAACATCAAACATTAGCCAAACGGCACAAATGCTGGTCAACTTTGACCGTGAGTGTGGAAAGGTCGGACTACAGCTGAATCTCACAAAGACAGTGTTTATGAGAAACGGTCTTGTTCCTGACATTCCATTCGCTCTCAAAGGAATGACCATCTCCAAATTCAATAGTTATGTGTACCTGGGTCAAGAAGTCAACATGACGAATGACCTGGCACCTGAGGTGCGCAGGAGGAAGAGAGCAGCTTGGAACGCCTTCAAGAGTGTCCCAAGAAATAACTAAGAGGATGAAGAACCTCTGGCTCTGGGCACATCTCTTTGATTCCACTGTTCTTCCTGCATTAACATATGCCTCAGAGACCTGGGCCCTATGAAAACAGGATGAGAATGCTATTCGGGTCTCCCAAAGAGGAATCGGAAGAGCTATGCTTGGAATATTACACTTCACTCAAATGAGAGAAAGAATCCGGAGTTCCGAACTTCGTCAGTGGTCAAGAATCAGGGATGCTCTCTTGTTTGCCAAGGCATCAAAAATTAGTTGGGCTGGACACGTTATGAGATTTGGAGACAACCGCTGGACTAGAGCCATTACCAACTGGATTCCACGGGATGTCAAAAGATCGTGTGGCCTCCCACCCACAAGATTGTCAGACTTCTTCATTAAAACCCTGAACGATTGGTTTGAGGCTCTTCGTGTTCCTACGAGCAGACGCCATTGGGCTACACTAGCATGCGACAGGGATAAATGGGGACATTACTGGCACCCGCTCGAGCAACAGGATGTCAAGTGATCAAGTGATCAAGAAGAACTAGGCTTATGGAGGGAACCAGCACTTAGTTGATGCGAAACAAGTTGAACTATTATAGTTCTCTACTTAAATCCATATTTAAGTGAAATAAAGTATGCAAAAGTAATAAACAATGCAGTCTCCTAAGTACTTTCTGACCTGGGAAAATTTTTTTTCCTTTCTGTTTGTGACTCAAGATCTCAAAGGCTCATAGCTTCTAAAAAGGATCTTGATCCCATTTTAATCTGTAAGTTGCAACTCGATTTGATTTACTTAGCTAATTCTTTGGCCCAAGTTATTCTTTTCTCTGACCTATTTTATATATCATAATAGTCAGCACACCTTGCCTCCTATTACAATTATATGAATAATATGCTTTTCACCTAGATTAGGCATTCATTACTTGAAAATAAAGAGGTAGACTCACTCACTTAAATAGCACCTGTATTTTGTATTATATAATGAATAGCTAATCGTAAATGGTTATTGACTTAAACAGAATTTTATTAGATCAGGTTTGTCATAGCCTTCTGGGACTATAATAGATAATACACACATTTAACTTTCCTTAATTTACAAATTAGTAAAACCCATTTGTTTTACTAATGGATATATCTACAACACATGACATATTCTTGAGCTTAATTTGATTTCCAAGAGCTTAGTTTACCACAGCTCATGAAAGTTCCTAGAAGAAACGTAATCACCGATGGGACTAGAGCAGTAGTACTGTGGGCAGGGCACTTGTCTGACATGCAACTGACCTGAGTTTGATCCCTGAAACTATATATGGCCCCTGTGGTCCCACACAAGGGAGGCCAAAAGAAAAAGGACATAACATGGTACAAAGCCAAGAATAAGCCCTAAGAAACACTGGGTGTGGCCCCAAACTCCCCTCACCCCTGACAAAAAATTTTTTTAATAAAGTTAATTACTGAGGGTCTTGGTTGTAAGAAACAGAATGTATCAGCAACGCTGAGGAATACTATTGCTCACAGAATTGACAACAACATTGAATAAGTAAGCTTCAAGAGATTAGAAATCAGGACAGGGCTGGAGCGATAGAACAGCGGGTAGGGCGTTTGCCTTGCACGCAGCCAACATGACCAACGCAGGTTTGATTCCCAGCACCCCATATGGTCCCCTGAGCACCGCCAGGAGCAATTCCTGAGTGCATGAGCTAGGAGTAACTCCTGAGCATCGCCGGGTGTGACCCAAAAAGAAAAAAAAAATCAGGACAATTCCGAGGAGTCTGAAGAGCTTTAGAAAACTTAGTGCCAGACAGTTTGACTGAAGATTCAAATTCCTAAAAAATATGTTTAAGCAGCTTGATTCAGGTCCAGTCCAGTTACTGGAAAGGTGTGCTTGTAAGAAATTTGAATGAGGATCCAGGAAGAGAGATGATGGACAAACTAAACCTAATATTGTCACAGGAATCTATTCCTGTTACAAAAATACTCTCTCAAGAATGTAAGTCTAGAGAAAGAAACCACATGTGCAAATGGATGAGTGATTTTTATTACCTCTGGGGGTTATCCCCAAGCACTAAAATAGGAATAATCCCTGAGTCCTAGCATATGAGGCCCTAAAAGAAAAGTCATGTAGGCTAAGACTGGGGCCACAATGGGGAATGGCAGAAGCAGAATGCTAATGAGAAAAAAGATGCAACGGTGAGAGACATGACTAGCTGTGTTATCCCTGAGAGAGGAACAGGTGGCTTCATTTCCTTTCCACAAACCATGGTCCTCTATTTCTTCAGCCTACCAAGAGAGAAGGTTAGCACTCCCCTTGACAAAGATGGAAGAGGCTTATGCCTGCAATACACATACAGTTAAGGCACTGCCACCTATTTCATAGCATCTAACCAACCTTTTTTTAGGGCTGGAGTGATAGTACAGTGGGTAGGGCATTTGCCTTACATGCGACCCACCCAGATTCTATTCCTCCATCCCTCTCAGAGAGTCCGGCAAGCTACCGAGATATCCCGCCTGCACGCCAGAGCCTGGCAAGCTCCCCTTGGTGTATTCAATATGCCAAAAACAGTAACAACAAACAAGTCACAATGGAGACGTTACTGGTGCCCGCTCGAGCAAATCAATGAACAATGTTAGGACAGTGCTACAGTGCAGTGCTACCAATGTATAGTTCTTTCCCATGCTCCACTAAGAAATCCCCTTAATCTAGTTGAGTAACTTTTATGTTATGGAATGGTCAGCTATAGAATGATCAAAGTTAAACTAAAATTTCTTAGACATCACAGAGTACAGAACATGAAAGATAATCTTCAGCAATAAGATATCAATTTCATTTGCCATTCTGCAATTTGGTAATAATGATAATGGTGATGATTCAATGTTTAGTACTTAGTGAGTTCCAAGAACAGTTGTAAGCATTTTCTTTTTTTTTTTAATTTTATTTATTTATTTACTGAATCACTGTGGGAAAAGTTACAAAGCTTTCAGGTTTAGGTCTCGGTCGTGCAAATATCAATCACATTTCCCTTTACCAATACTTATTTTTCACGACAAAGAACCCCAATAACCCCCCCCCCCCCCCAATGCCTGTGGGGCAGATGAATTCTAGTTAACACTCTATCTACTTTTGACTAGCTTCATTGTTTCGATAAAAGTTGCACCATTATTATTTAGACTTTACCTCCCCCCCCAATCAGCCATGCTGAAAAGGCATTGTGAAATAATTTGCTTTCTACAGCTGGGTTTAAGAATTAAATGATGTCGCGTGACCGCAATTGCGGCCGCACGGTTTTGGATTTCTGCTATTTTACTTATTAGCCCTGGAAGTGTTTCTATTGAGAGTCAGATAATTAAGAGATTGGTTTCTGTGCTCTGGAGTCATGGCCGTGCTGGAGAGCTGCTCGTGGGGGGCAACTGGTGACCTCGGTAGGGCGTGAAGGACGGGTCGGAACGCCCCCTGTCCCATGAGGTTTCAGTCGCGCCCCACCTCCGGCTCATACCTGCTGTCCACAAGGCTCCCATGCGGCCACCGTCTTTCTTTCCAGAGAGGAGAGGGCGAATGGAGCATCACCCTTTCCCCTCCAGGCAGGCATGATGGCCTGGATTAACGCATAGTCCATTTGCTTTTCTGCTCCAAGCTGCTGGTTTTCTGCATTAAGTCCTTGTGCTTCTGGGGCCGTGGCCGTGCCGGAGAGTCCAAGAACAGTTGTAAGCATTTTCTGTTACCTATACCTTAGTCCTAATTTGTAGGTAAAATTATTAGCTTCATTTTTCACATCAGAGAACAAAAATAGGGCCTAGAGAAAGCACAAGTGTCAGTGAGGCCCAGTTTGATTCTTGGCACTGTATGTCTCCTGGAACACCTGTGGGTGTGGCCCTAGAGGTCACTGTGTACCATCCAGGTGGTTCTGATGGTCTCTGGTATCATAGTCTGAGCAGCACTGCATCCTCAGGCCCTTGCCTTGAGTCAACCATCCAGGTTGCTGAGTATTTCTCAGAGTTGCCTGCCCTCTTTTCCTCCCACTCCCTTGACTCAGTGAACACCTCTTTGGAGGCCAAAAGATTTTTAAAAAAAGGATAGAACAAAGTTTACTAAGAGTTAAATCATGGAATCAGGATTCAGACTCCCTATTCAAATGTAAAAGGGTAAGTTCTTGAAGGTTGTATCTCTTCCCAAATCTCAAAAACTGGAGCTTCGAACCTCAGGGAGGTTCAAAAACCTTCTAAGTGTCTCTAGATTAAACATTTGTCTTTGGTTCCCCATTTCACTATAACCTCAGAGCCACAGTTTAGGTTCTGACATCACCATGGGTGTCTGTAACTGGGCCAGGAAATTAATGGGCAGAAACAACTTTCATAATAGCAATCATTTTCTGCACAATCATAGTCTATCAAGAGTATAACTTATGGGCACTCTTTTTTTCTCATCTTCTCGGTCTGGTAAGTTATATTCTGCCATTGTTTCCACTGTAACTATTTAACTATATATTATACATAATATAATTTTGTAATAAAATTCTTAGAATACATTTACAGTTGCTAAAACAATATATAATAAAGCTATAACTCTATATGTTTGATCCATTACATGAACATTAGCTAAATGAAAACAGGTTAATTGACAGTTTGTTGTTTCTCTAGTGTAACTTTTTTTTTTTTTAACAAATTTTATTTCTTTTTCTTTTTGGCCCACACCTGGCAATGCTCAGTTACTTCTGGCTCTGCATTCAGGAATCACTTCTGGCGGTGCTCAGGGGACCATATGGGATGCTGGGGATTGAACTCGGGTCGGCCGTGTGCAAGGCAAATGCCCTACCTGCTGTACTATTGCTCTGGCCCCTCTAATATAACTTTTAAAAGGTAGTTTAACTTGATTTAGATTTTTAAAATTCCCCCCCACACACACACAGAACTATTTAGTTTTGTAATTCTTTAATCTTTAATATCTTCTTTAAAGGATTTTCTCTCAAATTCTTTAAAAACACACAATGTGAAGGAGCATTACTGACCCTATTTGAGAAGAAAACTATGAAGGACCATGCTCCTCATTTAGCCTCTGGATCTGTGCTCAGTTTGGCCCAGTCTGTCTTGTGGGCAATAATAAAGGCTGAGGAGCAAGCAGATGCCAAGAAACTGTCTCACTAGCCACTGGGTAGTTACTGCCTTTTCACTGGGATTCAGGGCATCTTTTGTAGTTAAATCCTTTGAGAAGGAGCGAGCCATCCTTAGGTCAGTCTAGGAACAAATGAGTTTCTTTTGATAATGAAACCAGGGGAAAGATACTAGTGACATTTCAAGTATTGAAGTCTTGGTTCAAAAAATTTTCTGTGTGTTTGAGAGGGTATAATGTCAGGGTATAGCCATTTTGCCATTGTGGGCTTGGCACCTTCGGGAGGTTATTCTGTAATCAAACATGGAGTGGAGGGTGTTAACGAAGTGGATACATCTAAGAAATAGATGGGACCTTTCTGTTGGTACTGAGTTGTTGATGACAGTTATTTGACTCTAGAAGTCTAGTCATAATAGGACAGGAACTACATAAGCCAAAGACCACACCAAGGATCAAGAGGGTGTGGAGGAAGTGGGTTTACAATCTTTTCCTTCAGCTGTTATTATGTCTTCTATTGACTTAAAAATTGGTTAAATAAAATACATGAATCCATAATTATTTAAAGAAAACAGTAATGACAACTCAAAATGTAGGTTGATTGAAGAAAGTGTTGCTTTTCATCTTTTTTCTTTTCTCAGGATCTTGTTCTTTCCAGTAAACTTTTACTGATCTTTCACTCCCCCCCTCCACCCCTTAAATGTTATTTAATGTCATTGTGTCAAGCTCAGTGTATGGAAATTCTCCTGTTCTCTGTAATTTAGGTTTTAAACAACATGTGATTTACCCTACTATGACAAAATAAAACAACTCAGATGTCTTCCCTGAGTAGTAGACCTCCTTCATATTTTTCCATGGAAATTATGATAAAAGAGCAGATAAACCTGAGTAAATCTAGTACAGAACTCCTTTAAAATAAGAAGACGCAATCAAAGGGATAAAAAGTTAAAGTGACTTTGTTCTAACTATCCTAGCTGGGACCCATTATGCAGAAAAAGGAACCACAGACCATTTGCAACACCCTGAATAAACTCCATTCATTCTGTACTTGGAAATGTCTCTTCAGCCACAAAGAGAAACAATAGTTATAACCTAATTTCTTTGGCGCCAGTATCAGCAGAGAAAAAGCCAAAAAGGGAGCTATCGTGAAAATTCTAGTAACTTCTCAGTGATTATATAATTCTTAGTAACTTTTCAGTGATTATGCAATTCTGTATGAATTGATAATACTTGTGTTCTTAAATAACAACTTTTAAAAAGTATTATAAAGTGGTTTGGCAATGTTGCAATATCGCATTTTTTGCACTGAGTTTTGCAAAGAAGACCTCCAAAGTAATTTGCTTATTATTGTTCCCAAAGTACAAAAAGCACATTAGCATGCACACTCCTTAAGAGGGAAGCCTTTATATTTCCTCTCCCTTTTCATTTCACCTGTGTGTCATAGTGCTTCATTGTCTCCCCACCCACTATAAAAGTGACTAGTGATTTCCAAGGCAGGCCTTCCCCCACTGTACGAAGTCTGCCTTACTTCTAGCCCAGTCTTTTTCTATTCGCTGTGATTTAGGCTGGATACCCAAAGTGACAGTCATTTCCCAGAACACCCAATAACTCTCCTCCAAGCACCAACTGTTCTTACTGCCTCTCATTATTGTGCCCAGATTTTAGGGGGGTTTTTTTGTTACTATGAAATGACAAAGTTACTCATGACTGGGGAGCTGGAGTAATAGCACAGTGGGTAGGGCATTTGCCTTGCATGCGGCTGACCAGGGTTCGATTCCTCCATCCCTCTTGGAGAGCCCGGCAAGCTACCGAGAGTATCCCGCCCACATGACAGAGCCTGGCAAGCTCCCTGTGGCATATTCGATATGCCAAAAACAGTAACAACGAGTTTCACAATGGAGACATTATTGGTGCCTGCTTGAGCGAATCAATGAACGGGAGGACAGTGCTACAGTGCTACAGTACTACTCATGACTGGGTTTCAAGCACACATGTTCAACACCAGCCTGTTGATCAGTGTCCGCTACCCTCCATAATGTTCTATCCAACCCCATTTACTTCCCATCAACCAGTTTGCTTCTGTGAGAGGCCCTTTTTTTTTTTTTTTAAAGTAAATAGATTTTATTTGGAGGATTTTTAGGTATGGAGGGAGGGAGAGAGAGTGAGAGAGTAAAGTTAGACACGAAAGCATGAAAGTACACATCTCAAGAGGGGAGATGCGGGCGACACATGTGCTCGGGCACCACATGTGCTCGGCCACGTGGGCACAAGCAGCACATGGGCTCGGGCAGCAAATGCGCCAAGAGGCCCTTTTTAAAATAAGATTTTGCTCTGTGGTTTGTAGGACTGTTGCTGATAGGATTTCTTACGTAATACTTTTCCACCTTTAAGATCCCCCTGCAGGGCTGGAGCAATAGTACAGCGGGTAGGACATTTGCCTTGCACGCAGTCAACCTGGGTTCGATTCCCAGCATCCCATATGGTCCCCCAAGCACTGTCAGGAGCAATTCCTTTTGTTAGAATTGGAGTAAGCCAGTGGATTATTATTGTTGTATTGTAGTTGAGGTGGCCAGAATTTTTTCCACAGATTGAGGTGATAAAGGCTGGGATGAAAGTCCAGAGAGCTAGGAGTGGGAAATATAACTGCAACGGCCACCCGACCCCCCTCTGAAGTCCACGCCCACTTTTGAAGAGGCAAGGTGCGGCAGTGGTGGCCACGCCCCCAGCCAGTTCAGATGCTGCGGGGTGTGGGGGGGTGTCGACTAGTTGGGCTGGCGCTCACTGCAGAAGTAGAGGCAGGTGCCCCAGGCCAGGGTCCTGGCGGTGGCACCTGACTTTCGGGTCCCGAATTGGGGTGGAAAGTGGGTGCGAGGCCCATCAGGAGTAATTCCTGAGTGCAAAGCCAGGAATAACCCCTGTGTATCGCTGGGTGTAACACCAGGAATAACTCCTGTGCATCTCCAGGTGTGACCCGAAAAGCAAAAAAAAAAAAAAAGAACCCCCCCCTCCTCACAGCCCCCTCAAAAGGCAGGTTTCCTGCTGAAGATCAGCGCTCGTGTTCTTGATTTCCACTTATTGTCTTTGGGTATTTATTATTCCACTATTATGTTTCTTTGTATACCACATCTGAGAGAGATTATTCTGGGTCAGTCTGTCTCTGTCTGACTAACTTCACCCAGCACTATACTCTCCAGGTCCCCCATTGAGTCACAGACTTCATGACTGTATCTTTTCTTAAGTGTGAGTAATATTCCACTGTTTCTATCCCATAGTTTCCTTGTCCAGTAATCTACTGGACACTTGGGTTGTTTCCAGATCTTGGCTATAGTGGATAGTGCTACAAGGAATTTGGGGATGCAAATGTCTTTTCTCCATTTCGTTTTAGGGCCCTTGGGCCCTTGGCCCATTTCAAGAAGTGGAGTTATTGTGTCCAGTTTTTAATGCTTATCTCACAAATCTTATTTATAACTGCTTTCTTCATTAATGATCTGAATGTGGTCTCTCTCGCTCTTTCTCTCTCTCTCTTCTTCATAGAATGTCTATCATATTTCGCCAAAATTATATATTAGAGACCAGATTGCTAGTATAGATATTAAGGCATGTGTTTTGCATGCAGATGATCTGGGATCTGATTTGAGCTCCTGAACCCTAGGATCTCCAGAGCATTGATGAGTGCAGCCCTGAAGACCCCTTAGTAATGCTGGGCTAGTCCGAGTAAGCCCGGGCACCGCAGAGTCCAAACATCACTGTATATTTAGCCCTATCATTTAATCTCCAGCTTAGCTGGCAGAAAATTGGAGCATCTCCTGGCTCCTTGAGTATTGCTTAGGCATCCCCTCCCCCACCAAAAAAGTGGTAATCTAGGGATTTAGCAGTGACTAGGAAAGAATTGGATCTACCATAATTAAAGTTGCAATCTAACACAAAGCACTGTAGCACTGTCCTCTCGTTGTTCATCCATTTGCTCAAGTGGGCCTAGTAACATCTCCATTGTGAGACTTGTTACTGTGATTGGCATATCGAATATGTCACGGGTAGCTTTCCAGGCTTTGCTGTGCTGGCGAGATACTCTCGGTAACTTGCCGGGCTCTCCGAGAGGGGTGGAGGAATCGAACTCGGGTCAGCCAGGTTGGCTGCATGTAGGTTTGATTTTCTAATTTTCCTTCTTTTCCCATCATGACTATTTTTATTTGCCTTTTCATTTGTTGTGATTGTATGCACACTCACTGAGGGGGTCCCACTCTAATTGTGGTGCTTGTCAGGGGTTGCTTTGGTGCTCAGCTAGGTGCGCTACTGGCTCCGGTATTTTTTAAGTTATGGTGCTCCTTGGAGCTAGCATTCTTCAATTGCAGTTCTAACACTCCCCTGGCTACAGAGCAGCTGGAAATAGCTTGAACAGTGCTGAGGATCAGACAGTGGAGTTGCCAGGCTGGTGCTTGGAGCATGTGGAGCTCAGGGATGGACATTTTGACCTGACTCTGGTAAGGCAGGCTTCCTAAGCCTTTGAACTATTCCCCTAGGCTGGTGTCACAGGCTTTCTAATGGTTTATGCATTGTGTTTAGAAAGGTGCTCCTAAGCTGGGAATCAACTTTAGTTGCCTTGATAGGAGGTTTATTTTCCCTAAAGAATAAAGAACTAGTCAGATGAAATGGAAAAGTCAGGAAAGGAATTTGGAGACATAAAAGCATTCAGGTGTAAGGGAAACACATTTGCAAAAGCTTGGAGGTGGGTATGAGTTGGGCACATTTAAAGTGCTGAAAAAAAAAAAGGATAAAATCAGCTGCCACACTCTTTACAATAGCCAGAATCTGGAAAAAACCTGAGTGCCCGAGAACAGATGACTGGTTAAAGAAACTTGGTACATTTACACAATGGAGTACTATGTAGCTGTTAGAAAAGATGAAGTTATGAAATTTACATACAAGTGGTACTACATGGAAAGTATCATGTTAAGCAAAATGAGTCAGAAAGAGTGGGATAGACACAGAAAGATTGCATTCATCTGGGGAACATAAAGCAACAAAACGGAAGACTAACACCCAGGAATGGCTGAGATTAGTACCAGGAATTTTGCTCCATGACTTGAAGGCCAGCCACACGTGCTAGGTGAAAAGGCAGCTCAGATAGAGAAGAGAGCACCAAATAAAGGGTGGTGTGAGGACCCTCCCAGGGTGGGAGAGACATGCTAAAAGTAGTCTATAGACCAAACATGATTGCCACTCAATGCCTCTCTTGCAAAACACAGTACCCAAAAGAAGAGAGAGAGAACAAGGGGGAAAGCCCTGCCACAGAGGCAGGGTGAGACGGGGGGATGGGGGGTGGGAGGGATGCTGACCCGTGATGGGGGAGGATGGGCACTGGTGGAGGGATAGGTACTTGATCATTGAATAACTGAAACCCAAGCACAAAAATTTATAAGTCTATAACTGTACCTCATGGTGTTTCACTAATTAAAAAAATGTTAAAAAAATAATAAAATTAAATTAAAAAAAAACTCGTAACAAGTCTCACCATGGAAACGTTACTGGCGCTCGCTCGAGCAAATCGATGGACAACAGGAGGACAGTGCTATAGTGCTATTAATAAAAAGAATAACAAACAAAAAAATAAAATAAAATCAGCTGCCAGATGGAATGTAATATGACTGAATGATACAGGGGGAATTGAGATGTTCGGGACTGATAATCCATGGAGACTAAAGTGATTAGAATCAAAGCAGGAAATACAAACTATTTTTAAAAGTTGATTGAGGGTCTGTGATTTATAATATTGTGTTTTGGAATATAGCTCCAAATATTTTAGGCCTAACATTGGTTTGTCCTTTCCCCCTTGCCACAAGGATTTTAGGTTCACTCAGTCACACCCATCACAATGCCCCTGAATCACTCCCATTCCTTTATCTGTAATCACTTCTATGCTCTCCTCCCCAACCAGTTAATCAGCTTTTCTGCTAATCAGAATCTGTTAATTTGTAAGGTCAGATCCTTCTAGGACACTGAACTTGTAAGTTAATATTGTCCTTCTCCTCTCCTTATAACTTTTGAATAGTTTACTTTAAAGCAATGTCCTTTTTGTATAGATACAGGAAGACAGTTAATATTATGCTTTGTAACTTTGGATTTAATTGGCTTTGAATATTATTCACTCCCGGGCATCTGCTTTCTTGACTTAAGCCTCAATTGCCCTTAGTTCCTAACACCCCAAAAGCAGGATCCCGATGAGGGACTGAATGGACTAGGGCAAGCTGTGAACTACCCTGGCATCGAAATGGGCCAGGTCAAAGTGCCACGATTCTTAACTATAAGTTAAGAGCTTGATCATAGACAAATGCTGTCATGATCCAAAAGTAATGACAAGACTAGGACCCTGCTAGGGATAGGAAAGATTATCTGGCCTGAGCACTGTAGTCTGAGATCGAGATGGCCCTAGGAGAACAATTCTATAAGCTTAAAGTATTTCTCACCGTGTCCATACAAAAGGATTTATATTATGAATACTTATATGTTAGTTGGACAAGGAGAGGAGAAACACACCCATGGGATTTTGCTTTAGGGTGGGTCGGCCTGCTAAATGAGAATCTGTCCTAGAAGCTGCTATCCCCAAGGGAAAGTATACCCCTTTTGATTGTGACCACACCTATGTGTAATTGTTACCCCAACCCTCATGCTGGGGGATATAATGAGACTGTAAGAGGAGCTCAGGGAGGGAGAGGAGAGACAGGAGTGAATGGAGAGAGGATTGGAATAAACTGCAGCTAAGACCTACCAGCCTGGTCCTTATTTCCTTCCTTCACCTGCCCATCACCATCAACCTTCCCGGGGTAGGGAAAACAGTGCGAGACTACCGAACGCGGATGGAGAGATATAACGCCATTGCTGCTATCTTTTTATGTTTACACATTGTTAATGGTGATTTTCTGTGTGCACAGTTCCAACATCATGCCCTTCACTAGTGTTCCCACTTTCTTCCCCCAAGGTTCCCAATTCCAATGCCCATTCCCTTGAAACTACCACCCACCCCAAACTTAATGTTATGGATCAGTTCTCTCACTGTGCTGCCTTTGGTGCATTGATGTTATCTTGCTGTGTATCTATAAACACCACAAATGAATGAGGTCAATGTAGGAAATACAGCAGTCCAGATCTCATTTCTCACTAAACCATGTAATCCTTGCTTATTTCCTACATAGTCACATTTTATAATTATTTTCATTGTCTTATTCTTGATATTAAATTATAAATATAAGCTCTCCGCAAAATTTAATAATTATTAATAATTATTTTCCTTAGTTGTGTGATTAAATATTGCCAGATAAAAAGCCTTTAGTTCTATACTTACATTATTTTGTTCTTTGTTAAATAGAAGTCATTTTCCTATCTTATTTCTGAATTCAACTTACAAGGCCTTCGGCAAGAACTGAATGCTACAATGTTCAGGGCACTAAAACCAACATGTAGAGAATTACCTGAAACAAGAGCAGACTATTTGTTACAAAAATAATAAAGTTAATAAATGAGGTAATTTTCTGGAGTTTCTTTTGGGCTGGAACGATAGCACAGTAGGTAGGGTGTTTGCCTTGCACGCGGCTGACTTGGCCAACCCAGGTTTGATTCCTCTGCCCCTCTTAGAGAGCCCAGCAAGCTACCGAGAGTATCTTGCCCGCATGGCAAAGCCTGGCAAGCTACCCGTGATGTATTCGATATGCTAAACACAGTAATAAGTCTCACAATGGAGACGTTACTGGTGCTCACTCGAGCAAATTGATGAACAATGGGAGGAGAGTGCTATACTGTTTTTCTTTCAAAATTCGAATTGTGGGCCAAGGAGATAGGTCAAAGGGGTGGAGAAATTTGATCTCTGGTACAGCATGCACAGAGTGAGCTTGGGGACCCCCAGCACCACCAGTTGCCCAGAACTGCATTGCTAGATGGCCAGGAATGACCTGCCTGGGAGGAGCACAAAAACGTGTGTGTGTGTGTGTGTGTGTGTGTGTGTGTGTGTGTGTGTGTGATATCTAAGTCCATTAACAGGATAAGAAGGAAAATGGGAAAGAAAGGGTTGAGAATTAATGGTAAGATACAATTCAGTAGCTCATATTTCCAGTTTCTTAGTATCTTGATGCTTAGCCAGACTATTGAACTCTTCTCCATTTATTTATTTATTTATTTTTAATTTTTTATTTATTGAATCACCGTGAGAACAGTCACAAAGCCTTTCATTTTGTCTCAGTCAGTCATACAATGATTAAACACCCATCCCTTCACCTGTGCACATTTTCCACCACCAAGGACCCAAGTATGCCTCCCCTCCCACCCCTACCCCTGCCTGTGTGGCAGATTTCCACTTTATTCTCTATGTTGATCATGTTCAATATTATGACAAAAGACCCACCATTATTATTTAGAATTTTCCCCAACAATCAGACCTGCCAAAAAGACATCATTAGATAATTTGTTTTCTATTACTGATTATGCAGAGCATATGATGTCGCATGCCTGCTATTACAGCCACGCGATTTTGGATTTCTGATATTCTAGTAATAAGTCTGGAGGGATTATTACCAAAAGCCACTGGGTTCTGAGATTGGTTTGTGTGCCTCTGGGATCATGGATGTTCAAGAGCCGGGGAGGCTTTCTTGGGTGGCAACTGGGGGCTTTGTCAGGGTGGGGAGCAGGGCCAGTTCCACTCCCCCATTCCATGAGGCCTCGCGTGCCTCATCACTGTAGTCTCATACCTGGCTGTCCATTAGGCTCTGAAAGATAGTGGCCACCTTGTCGCCGCCGCCAGGTGGAAAAGGCGGAGGGACAAACACCCTCAGGGTCAGAATGGTGCCATAGTTTAATGCACAGTCCAGATGCATTTTGGTTGGGCATTATATTTTGATCAAATTTCCCCACCACCATTCAAGCCTGCCTTCCAGGTACAGATGCTAGATAATTTACATTCCATTGCTCACTTTGGATATCAGGAAAGGTTTCTTCACTGCTGTGTGCAGCAAGATGGCGCCCAGGGCGGGTTGAGGGCGTGACTTCTGAGGTCAGGGGCTGACTGGGAGCCTGGATGGAACTGCTGGGTCCAGCGTCTCTCTGTGCTTTGGAAGAATAGTCCTGGTGCCCACATACTGGAGCCATGCTTGTAGAAGCTCATGGTCGCTGGGATTCCATCTGGAGAAGGCGGCCATTTCTTTATCTAGAGCTCTTCTGTTTCAGCTGCATTGCATCATACCAGTGGAAAAAAAATGCACTTATACCAAAGTCTTTTCAAAATCTAAGCAAACCGAATGTGTGATTTTACAATGAAAATGTCACTTTTTAAAAAATAACTAAGGTAACAATGAGTTTCCAGAGGGTAAATGGTTATGTTTTAGGGATGCCATGTTATACACCACACCCTTCACCAAAGTGCTGTTGTCGCCCTGCCCTTGTCCACAGGACCTTCCTGTCTGCAGCTGCTCCCTGCTTGGTAATCTTAGTTCTATCTTCAGAGTCTAAGGTGGTATTTTTAAAAATCTATTGAACATTATCTCTTCCCTTGAATTGTTTTATGTATAAAATGAGATCACTGAGTCTTCTTTTAACTTGCTTAATTTACTTAACCCCTCCAGTTCCATCTTTGTTAGGGGCAAAAAGCAAGATTTTATCTTTTTTTCCAAGCAGTAATTCAGTGTGTGTGTGTGTGTGTGTGTGTGTGTGTGTGTGTGTGTGTTTGAGAGAGAGAGAGAGAAAGAGTTTATTTTTCTTCTTATCTTTTCTTAGGCACATGGGTTGTTTATAAATCTTGACTACTATTAACTAGTGCTGTAATGAACATAGGTGTACATTTATCTTATTGAATTAGTGTTTTTTTTTAAGTTCCTGAATATCTATCAAAGGGTGGAATTTCTGGGTTATCTAGCAGTTGTTGTATGTCTCTTTTAACACTTATGCATTTCTTCTGTGTTGACTTCATTGAATCTGATGTGTTTTTTTTTAAATTTTCATCTTATGAGGATAAAAGAAGGATGATTCTGCTTTTGTTTTTTTCAGTCATATGTTAAGCTGCCCAAAGATTCATTTTCAACATCATGTTTAAAAATGTTTTGATTACATGAACTTATCCACATGACATTATAGAGATCCAGATTTAATGGAAAATAATAATAAAGTATGGAACTTATAAAATGTAAGTGGTGTTCATTTTCCTTTTTTCCCTTCTAGATGTTGCCTATTGATAGTTATGACAATCAAGTGAAGTATATACAGGAAAAAATATGTTTCCTGGCATACTCTTGTTCATGTCTTCAGAAGAAGCTACTGAAGACAATGTAATGAAATATGAGGATGTCTTCATCTACAAATCTGTGGCTCTGTGACAATAGCTGTGCACAAATGCAGCTGGCTTGCAGTAGGATGCTTAAGTATGACCTGTAGTCATTATCTTTTTAGGCATGGGATTCAGCTAATCTTTATTACATTTTTTAAAATTATATAATTTTATTGTGATTTTAGCATGGTAGAAAGTAGAAAAAAATAGCGTTAAATTTGATGAAACCTCTTTGGATATTTTCTTATAGAATTCCTAAAAATTTAGAAAATCTAGTCTTTCAGATATGATCTATCTGTCTTCCCGACCCTTTTATGGCTTATTTTGTATAAATCTTACAACCCCTATAAATGTTTAATGTCATTTGTCTTTATGAATCAGTCATATTTGGTATAGTTATATACATAAAGTGGAATAAAAAGTTCTACATTCCATAGCATGAGAGGTGGCATAAGTGCTGGAGAGATAGTGCGGTGGGTAAAACGCTTGCTTTGCATACAAGAAAAGCACCTTAACTCAATCTCTATTAAAATACTTACCAAAAATATCATATAAAAGTTTTGTCAAAAGTTTAGCTTCTTCCTGCAGTTTTTTAAAAATTTTTATTAGTGAAACACCATGAGGTACAGTTGTAGACTTACAATTTTAAATGGGACTAAATTAAACTAGGAAGCTTCTGCACCTAAAAAAAAAACAGTGACCAAAATGCATAGAGAGCCCATAAAATGGGAAAGAATATTTACTCAATACCCATCTCATAAGGGGTTAAATATCCAGGATATACCAGACACTCATAGAATTGTACGAGAAAAAAAGCCTCCAACCTCATCAGAAAAGGGGAGAAGATATGAACAAAAGATTCCTCAAAAAAGAAATACAAATGGCCAAAAAGCACATGAAAAAATGTTCTACATTGCTAATCATCAGCGAGATGCAAATGAAAACAACAACAAGATATCATCTCATACCACATAGGCTGGCACACAACAAAAAGAAAAAAAAACAACCAGTGCTGGTGCAGATGTGGAGAAAAAGGGACTCTCCTTCATTGTTGGTGGGAATACTGACAGGTCCAGCCTTTCTGGAAAATAATATGGCCATTCCTCAAAAAACTAGAAATTGAGCTTCCATATGATGCCGCAATACCACTTCTCTTTTGAATCTATGTATCCCAAGGGCACAAAAAAAGCACAGTAGAAATGACATCTATAACTGTATGTTCATTGCAGCACTGCTCACAATATCTCAAATCTGGAAACAACCTGAGTGCCCAAGAACAGACAACTGGTTAAAGAAACTTTGGTACATCTACACAATGGAATACTATGCAGCTGTTGGGAAAGATGAAGTCATGAAATTTGCTTATAAGTGGATGGTCATGAGGAGTATCATGCTAAATGAAATGAGTCCCTCAAAGAGAGGGACAGACATATAATGAATGCATTCATTTGGGGAATATAAAATAACATACTATGAGACTGACTCCCATGGACAGTAGAGACAAAAGCCAGGAATATAGCTTCATGGTTGGAACCGTACCTCATGAGCTGGGGGAGAAGGCATCTGGAATAGAGAAGGGATCACTAAGTCAATGATGGTTGGAGAGATCATTCGGGATGGGTGTTGTATGCTGAAAGTAGATAAAGGACCAAACATGATAGCCTCTCAGTATCTGTATTGAAAACTATAATGCCCCAAAGTAGAGAGAGAGAGTATGAGGGAAATTGTCTGCCATAGAGGCAGGGGTAGGGATGGGATGTGTGTGGGGGGCATACTGGGGACATTGGTGGTGGAAAATGTGCACTGGTGGAAGGAATGGGTGTTCGATTATTGTATGAAATTCAAACATGAAAGCTTTATGGCAATCTCATGGTGATTCAATAAAAAATTCTTTTTAAAAATAAAAAAAGAACATTTAAAAATAATACTGTTTTATGATTTTTGGGCATACCTTTTAAATTAAATCTTTCTACTATATGATTAAATATACTATTTGTTTCCAAATCTGGAAACAACCTGAGTGATTAAATATACTATTGATTAAATTATCAAACATACTATTTTGCAATATTAAGTATAATGCTTGCCTCTCCCACAGTACTATTTTCTCTCTGGCACCTAAATTCCATGTTTAACTCATGTGTTAAATAAGGACATAAAGCACCAAATCTTATGATTGAGCGCTGGCTTGAAGGGTGGACTTCCACCCAAGATTTTCCTTAACAAAGCCAATGGCTCGCCAAATTTTACCATACTGTCTTCCAAGGGTGGTTCCTTAAAGTGCTAACGGAATTTTCACACTTTTGTTATTTACGATGACATTACCTTTAGTTTTATTCCACATGTTTTAAGACAATGAGAATGTGAAGAAATAACATTTTTAGGTATTCAGAAGTATGGAATCATAATTATATAAAGACAACCATAAACAGTTGAAATATTTTAAGTGATCAGAATTTACTTTCTTTTTTTTTTTAAATTTTTATTAGTGAAACACCATGAAGTACAGTTGTAGACTTACAAATTCTTGTGCTTGGGTTTCAATTATACAATGATCGAGTACCCATCTTTCCATCAGTGCCCATTTTCCACGACCATGGATCCCAGTATCCCTCCCACCCCCAATTCCCTCTGTCCCACCCTGCCTCTGTGGCAGGGCATTCCCTTTTGTTCACTCTCTCCTTTTGGGTGCTGTGGTTTGCAAAAGAGGCATTGAGTGGCAATCATGTTCCATCTATAGTCTACTTTCAGCATGTTTCTCCCATCCTGGGAGGATCCTCCCAACAGAATTTACTTTCAAAATTAAAAAGACCATGAATAGGACTGGAGAGATAGTGCAGATTGTAAGACATTTATCTTATCTGATTCATTGATCATTGGCATATGGTCCCCCAGGCACTGCCTGGAGTAGCTCCTGAGCACAGCCAGGTGTGACCTCAACGTCCTCCCTCTCCAAAAGAGTCAATGATAAACCAAATGGTTTTAATTCACTTGTCTCACTTATATTATTCACCTATATTATTATCTTTCTACCCATTCCAGAGGAAGAACTATCTAAACTAAAATAATGACAGAGTTCAGTGATAAGTGGTGGAGATTGCTGGTTATGCCACTGCATTGTTGCCATGTGACAGGGCCTCAAGTCTGTGACGACATGCAGTGGCCACTCTGTTTTGCAGCTGCCCATCAGATACAGTCCAAACTCTACAATTGACGATTCATCTTGTGGTGGTTTTCTTGAGCTGTCCTTAGGACAGAATGAGGTCTGTTCCTACTGTCCTCTGATCCTTTTTCTTTCTGTTTCTTTGGAATATGATGCTAACACCTGGAACTTTGCAGTACAAAACACCAGTTGGATTGGACACTAGGTTCCTGGGATGTGGATCCAGGATACAATGCTTGGCACCATGGCAACTACAAAGCACTTCCTAAACATTTCCTTGAGACAAAAACAACCTTCTTTGCTTATTAAACTACTGTTTCTTTCCTTTGCTGCCACTCCTAATTTTAGCTAATACAGATATTGAATGTGAAATGTTTGCATCCTTCTGGATTTCTTTCAGGCTTTTGTTCCCATACTGGTTTCGTATGGCCCTAACATCTATCTACTTACACCCTATCCTCTCTTCCCTTTCCCATGATAAGACATTTGCCTATCGTTTAAACTTAGTTGTGAAAACATTTGTATTTTTTTGCAATAAAATTGCAAGTGCAAATAAAATTTGTACTTTTATTTGCAACAAAGTTGCAGGCAAATAAACTTTCTCCCTATTTATTTATTTATTCCTTTTTGTTTGGTTTGGTTTTCGGTTTTTGGGTCACACCTGCTGTATTTAAAGTTTACTCCCGGCTCTGTGCTTAGGGGGTCACTCTGTCAGGGCTCAGGGAATCCTGTGGGGTGCTAGGAATCAAACTCTGGTCAGCTACATGCAAGAGAAAGCACCCTACCCATTGTACTATGGTTCCAACCCACTCCTTGTCCCTTTTGAAAGGAAATATCTTAATATACTTCTTTGTAGTTTCATCATTAAAATTTCCTCTAGATTTTCTTAGTAGTTAATCTTTATGCAGTTTTTTTTCTATCTCTTCTATAGCATAAGGTATTTTTAATTAAATGGCTTTTCTGGTCTAGACATTTCTATTTTAAGGAATTGAGAGATGTGACTGTTTTTGTCTTCAGCTCATCTCATTGTTGATTTGAGAGTCTAGGTTCATTATGTTTTCACTTTCATATTTTCATGCTCTGATAACCTGAGTGTCTGGCGAAATTTTGAAATGACGGTTAGAAAACCTGAGTGTTACCAAGAATTGATTTCTACATTTATTATTTTGTAAAATGGATGATAATGAGCAATCAGTTGATATATATATTTATGTGGTCTTTCTGGTAAAGTTACAGAAGCAATGACTACTAATCTCTGCATTAAAAAAAAAGGATTTTCAGTTTTTGTTTTTATTTTTCTGAGGTGCCAGGAATAAAACTCCACATGCTCTACTACTGATCCATATTCCCAGATCCAATTTTCTTCATTTAATCAACTTGATTAAAGAAAAGGAAGATCAGTGCTTTCAATCATTTATCACACGATTAGTTTTTAAAAGTCCGGGAAACTTTCCTGTTGAGTATTTTTTCAAAATGTACTTCCATAGTTGTCATGTTTTTTGGTTGTTTCTTAGAAAAAGGCAAGAAACTATCCTCTTTTATATACTTCCATTCTTTTTGTCTCTTCTAGACGCAATTTCATGTCCACACAAGACAAAAAAGTTCTACAATTTTTCAATCATAAAATCTCACATTATACAGTGTTTTCTACTTTTTTTTCTTATGCTATTCTTGTGATGTAAGCAGGTAGACACAAAACACTTTATTCTTCTCTCTCTTGAAGTATTATTATTTTACTTAAAATTCTCTAAGATAATATATGTAGCACTATAGCACTGTCCTCCCGTTGTTCATTGATTTACTCGAGCGGGCACCAGTAATGTCTCACAACAAATTGTGAGACTTGTTGTTACTGTGTTTGGCATATTGAATACGTCATGGGTAGCTTGCCAGGCTTTGCCATGTGAGCGAGATACTCTCGGTAGCTTTCCAGGCTCTCCGAGAGGGGCTGAGGAATCGAACCCGGTAGCACAGCAGAGAGGGCAAAGGCAAACGCCCTATCTGCTGTGCTATCGCTCGAGCCCAAGATAATATATAGAATGGAAATATTAGAATCAAAATTCTCAGTTTAAATCTTGGTCCAACAGCATAGCAGCTCTGTGCTTTTGTTATTCACTTAAACACTTTATATGTAATTTCCTCTTCTATAAAGTACAGGTGGTTGCAATAATTAAAATAATTAATGTGGGAATTAAAATAATTAATACATATGAAGTACTCTGAATTCTTCCTTGAACTTAATTGCCACTGAATAATTGTCTGTTTTTATTTACTTGGGGGAGAAAAATAAATGTTTTACTATTCTACTTGAATTCAGATATATTGCCTTAAATTTGATATAAAGAGTGGATCAATAGTAGTTGCTATGTGAGTCTATTTCTAAGACTAAAATGTGACAAACTTAGTTGTAGCCATGGTGTCACAAACTTTTTTAGAAATTTTTTTAGAAACTATCCACCAGCACCTAGAACAATATTTTATTAGTGCTCAATAAATATTTGCTGACTTTTGGGTATATAATTTACTTTCTTTTGCTTGAAAAGTAATTGTTAGAAGATAATTTTGTGACATTTAAAAATTTGCTTTGCTTCCCTAGTGTCAAATTTTTTCTTTGCTTGTTGAAATGCACACAGAAGTAAATATGTATAATTTATGGTTTACGTTATAAATCACATATTTAATAATAAAATCTATTTCAGTAAAGATAAGAATTTTTCAATGTCACTCCATTTCTTCCATTAACATCTTTATAATTACAATCTCTTATTAAGTGTCCTTCTTGATTTTTATGTACTATACAGACACAGATGTATGTCCATATATATGCATATATATATATGCATATGTACCCTTACCCCGCACCCCACAAATTTGGGATTATGCTATTTGTAGAGATCTTTGATTTATTTATTTATTGAATCAAAGTGACATACTCAAAGTGACATTTATACACAAAGTGACATTTATTGAAACAAAGTGACATACAAAGTTACAAAGTTGTTCATAATTGGGTTTTAGTCATAGAATGTTCCAACACCCATCTCTTCAGCAGTGTACATTTCCCACCACCAATGTTCCCAGTTTCCCTCCCCTACCCCCCACCCCCCTCCCCACCTCTACTCTATGACAGACACTTCTCTCTCTCTCTGTCTCTCTCTGTCTGTCTGTCTGTCTGTCTCTCTCTCTCTCTCTCTCTCTCTCTCTCTCCTCTCTAATCCTTTTCTCTTCTCTCTCTCCCTTTCCTTCTGGTTGTTGTGGTTTGCAATATGGATACTGAAAGGCTATCATATCTACCGTTTTACTTACTTTCAACACTCAGTTCTTGTTCAGAGTGATCATTTCCAACTATTATTGTCATGCTGGTCTCTTCTTTATCCTCTCTGCCCTTTGCCCCACACACAGTTGTGGTAAACTTCCAAGCATTGAATTGACCAGGCCTCCTGGCCCCTGTTTCCCCTGGCACTGGATATTAGTCTTATACTATTTTTTTCAATATCCCACAAATTAATTCTATATCTGTCCCTCGCCTTCTAACGCATTTCACTCAGATTCCTAGAGGTCTTAATAGTATACTATGTTCTTTTTAAAAATATATAATTTGCAGCTTAATATACTTAGTTTACGTACATTTATCTACAGTTTTTTCTTTTTTCTTTTTGCAATGCTGGGAATTGAATCTAGGGCCTCACATACACACAGAATAATCTTCACCATGGAGCCACATTCCCATTTTCCCCCTTTCATTTGGTTTTATAAAAATCCGGAAGCATGTTGAAATGTGTATAACTATATATGTAAATGAGTATATGCATAATGAACATCATATATCCAGTAGTTAGGATTAAAGGAAAAACATTCATTTCCTTTGAATGTCTGTTGGTATTCCTTGTTTAATAATTATATTGATTTTATGTCTCTATCTTGATACTTTATCATATACTTACAGGGTCATTAAGTTCCTAATTTTTTGCTTTTGGTAAAAATGTTTTAATGTCCATTATTTTATTTTTGGACATGACTTCCTAGAAGTGGGATTCCCAGGTAATGGGATATGTGGTTCTCAGATTTATCTGTTTACTTTTGGTTTTGAGATCATACTCCAGCTCTGCTCAGTACTTACTCTGGCAATGCTTTGAGGACGATAGGTAGTGCCAGGGATTGGAGCAGAGTCTACCATATGCAAGACAAGTGCCTTAACTCCTGTTCTGTCCCTATGGACCCGAGTTCTTAGATTTCAATAGGGAATATTTTATCCTCTAGATATTTGTACAAATGTACACTTGCACCAACAGTGGAACAGGGATTTTTAATTTTTCTAATGATATTCAGAAAAATAATTTTATTTACATATTTTAGCTGCATTTTACTCTGTATTTATACTTTTTTGTGTGAATTGCTCTAGATCTCAAACTAATATCTTATTGATTTATGTTCCCTTCATAATTTGTAGGAATTATTTGTAAAGCACATATATAAATCCTTTGTTATAAATCACAAGGTTTTGTATAGAGTATGATTTTGCAGTTTTCTTTTTTATGCATCACCGAATGTGTGAAGAAATTCCTAGATACCTTGAGGTTGAAGAATGAATATTTAATAAGCCATTTTCCATACTTCCGTTTTCTCAGTCTTTTAAACCTCTTACAGAAAAGGTAATTTAAAGACTTGAATTACTACAACTAAAAATTGTCTTTGTTATTTTGGTTCCATTTCTCAATATGCACCTGCTTATTAAGTCTCTTCTTTTCCACAGGTGGCATAAAATTTCTGAGAGCTTGATAATACTTGGAAACTATTTCAAATTTTGTATGTAGTTTTCTAAAGAGGCAATTTATTACTATACCAAATAAATCACTCTATAGAAGTTAAGCATTTCTTAGTAAAGGGGCAAGTGCATTAGTTTAGGCTTAAGAATCCAGGCTTCAAGTTTCCTGTCTTAAAATTCTTTCATCTAACACTATTGTGGGATTTTACATATTATATTTTTAAATAAATTTTGGTTGTGATTGGTGATGAAGGTCTTAGAAAATCTGACAAGTTATTGAAAATTACTTAATACTTTACCTATAGGCTCGAGTGATAGCACAGCGGGTAGGCCAATCCGGGTTCGATTCCTCCGTTCGTCTCGGAGAGCCCGGCAAGCTACTGAGAGTATCCCGCCCGCGTGGCAGAGCCTGACAAGCTCCCTGTGGCATATTAGATATGCCAAAAACAGTAACAATAAGTAACATCTGGAGATGTTACCATCTGGTGCCCGCTGGAGCAAAATCGATGAACAATGGGAGGACAGTGCTACAGTGCTACTTTACCTATTGCTAAATAAAAAGAATTGCATTCTTGTTAGAGAAGAAGTTGTGCTTAATTTTATTCTTACCAGAAAAAAGGGAGGGTGGCTGGAGGGATAGTATAAGGGTATTTGCCTTGCTCATTACCACCCTGGTTCCATCTCTGACATGCATAGAGTGATTTGTGAATGCAGAGTCATAAACAAAGCCCTGAAAACTCCCTGGGGTAGCTCCCTGGGGTAGTTCCCAAACCAATAATAAAAACCCAAAATGTGAGAGTTAAAAATGTATATATACTTTTCCAAAATGAATTAAACTAGAATTAGATATATTTCTCTATTTTGTTCATTATGGTGCCAGGGACGAAGCACATATTCCTCTTGCATGCAAAGTATGCACTTTACTTCTGAGTGTTATCCCTGGCTCTTTTTCCGTCTTAAACATATGGGTTATGAGTCTTTGAGATATAGGAAATATTAGCCTAGAGGTATCATGAACAGTCTTTCATGAGAATTTGTTGTTGCTGCTGTTTGGGGCCACATCCAACTCTTTCTCCTGGCTCTTGTGCTCATTCCTGGTAGGTTCAGGAGACCATATGTAATAATGAGGATCGAACTTAGACTAGCCACCTGCAAGACATGTGTCTGATTCTCTGTGCTATCTCTCTAGACCTTTATATGATTTATTTATTTGTTTATTTTTAATGATGCTCAGAGATTAGTCCTGGCTCTGCATTCAGGAATTATTCCTGGTGATATTCAGGGGACCAGATGGGATTGAACCCTGGTCAGCCACGTGCAAAACAAGCACCTACCCACCATACGATCACTTCAGCCCCATGAGAATTATTTTATTTTTACTTTTTAAAAATCACTGTGAATTACAAAGTTACAGTTATGCAGAGCTGCTTTCAAATGTACAATGTTCCAAGCTCATGAGACTTTTATTAATATTTTTTCAAAGAAACGCTTTGATCTACTATCTATAAAAAAAAAGGGGGGGGGGAGAGAATGCCATTTTGAAAAATAGGAAAACCTAATCTCTAATTTCTTAAGACCATAATATGTTTTGTGGTAATTGCTTTTTAAATATTTTAATATATTTATTGTGGTTTTAATATGTCCAATATGTTAGAAAAATAATCATATTATTTAATTTTTATCCATTGCTAATTGTATTCTGTTTGATGTTTAGTTCATATGCATGAAATAGCTAAATGTTGGCAAGCATTTTTTGCTGGGCTCAGCTTTTAGTAAGCCAAACAATTTTGAAAGAAGATGGGCATTCTTTAGTTTCCAAATGTTGACTCTGGATTCAGCAGTTACCAAGTAATAATAGACTACCCACTGACTTAAAGGTCAGAATCAGAGAATGATTAGAACATTGTGATTATGTGAAGAAAAAAACATTGCATCATCTGGTGCCAAGTTGGATTAGATTGTATTCTGTGACCTACTTTCCTTAGACTGGCTCTGTTTCTATGGATAGAACGTGCACCAATCTTCTCTAGAAACTCTTTGCTATATTTAAATTGTGGAAATTTTAAAGAAGTTACATGTTACTCTTACCATTTTCTCAATGCTACTAGTATGATTACTTTGTCAATAACTATATCATGTAAATAAGTTTAAAATATACAAAATAAAGACAAGCAAATGTAATGAAAGCCTTGACAGACTGATATTATAAATTTCACTGTGTTTTTTATACAAGTCATGTGCCATGTTTGGTTATACATTAAACTAACAGCTTTATTCAATATAATTCACATGCAGAAAATTTATGCTTTTAACATGAAATTTATTCATTTTTTAGCATATTCACAGAGTGATGATTTGTCACTATTTAATTTTTTATAACTTTTTTTGGTAGGGAGTTGGGCCCAGCTGTGCTCAGATCTTAATCCCGATTCTTTGTTCAAGAACACTAGGGCACCATATCCAGTGCTGGGCATCAAACTTGTATTGAACACATGAAAGGCAAACACCTGATCTCCTATATTATCCCTCTGATACCTGGCCCCCATTTTAACTTTAACTTTTAAATTTTAATTACCATGGTTTACAGTACTTATAGTATTAGGATGGCATACACATATTTCCACACCACACTCTTCATCAGAGTGTCCACTTACCTCCACCATTATCTCAGTGTTCCCCCACCCTATGCCATGAACACCAAAGCCCACCGTTGCCATCTTTCTGCCATGATAAATTCAGCTCTGTAGACCAGTTAATCAGATTCTGTTGCTTTGGGCCATTTCGTATTCCCTTACTATGCCTCTTTATAACTGATATCTGGCCCCAATTTTTAATAGCATTTATAACATTTGAATCATGCTCTCCAAAGAAGCCTTATACCATGAGCACTCACTTTATAAAGATTGTTATTTAGTAAAATAAGTAAATAATTAGTAAAGTTAATATCTATAACCGGACTGATGAAGAAAAGAGAAGACAAACATAATAAGTAGCAGCTTTAGAGATAAGGAAATATCATCATCATCATTATTATTACTATTTATTATAAACTTTTCCAAAAAATTTGGAAATTTAGATAGTATGGGAACATTCTAAGAAAAATATAATTCACTAAAGATAAACAGAGAATAGACATAACATTACAGAAGTGCAGAGCCAGTTGCTCAGGCGATAGCTAAAAGGAGCCATGCATATACTTGGCTCTGGGTTTCATCCCCAGTGATTTGGGACAGGTCAGGGATAATTCCTGGTGATGCTCTGGGGACCATTCAAGGTTGGGGATTAGGCTTGGGACTCTTATATGCAAAACATGCTCCCCTTCTTTGAGCCATCTACCTAAGCATGCACCCTTCTTTTTAATAAACCTTAGATTTTTAAAATTTATTATTTTTTTATTAGTGAATCACCATGAGGTACAGTTACATACTCACAAACTTTCGTGCTTGTGTTTCAGTCATACAATGATCAAGTACCCATCCCTCCACCAGTGCCCATTCTCCACCACCAATGGTCCCAGTATCCCTCCCACCACCCTCACCACCCCACCCTGCCTCTGTGGCAGGGCATTCCCTTTTATTCTCTCTTTCCTTTCGCATGTTGTAGTTTGCAATAGAGGCATTGAGTGGCCATTGTTGAACATTAGATTTTAATGTACTTATTTTAGTTGGCTTATCTCCTACTTGCTGTAATCATTTTTTGTCTTTCTTTATCTGCTAAACTTGTACTCCAGCCTTCTAGACTTCAGTTTATTGCATTTAACCCGCGTATCATCCATCCCAACCATTGTCATTCCTAAATAGATCCAGGAATTTCCTTTGAGCTCCCACAGCACTTGTTCATGCTTCCCCAAAATACTGTCATTATTTCTTCATATGTCTGTGTTTCCTTTTGGGCTAGAAGTGCCTTGAGCCCAGGGCCTGTGATCCATACACTATTGTATTTTTTCCCACTTAACCATGAATTACTGAGTGTCTACACGCCATAGGCAAGAAAATGTTCAGTAAGTAAAAAAAATGAATCATACTTCACTGGATGAAACACATAGGTGAAGATGAGCCTTTAGGAAAGCCAGGAACCAAGCCGATCAGTGCCCTAGCTTATCAAACCATTTACTCTACTTACTTGACTATACAAAGAAGGGAGGGCCTTAAGCAGACAGCCTTATCACATTCCCGTATTATCTTCATCTTCTCAACTGTTGTTACCATATTACGTTATTGCATTTGCCTAGAACACAAACTGTTTACTCTCCTGTTTCTAGACTAGGGGTTGCTTCAAAAGCTGATCAACAGCTTTGGTTCATTAGCTGTGAATTTTTGGTGCTCCATCATTACATGGAGTTTATTCTGTCATCTCCCTGACAGTCCAGATGACTACATTCTGTGTCAATCTTTCACCCCTGGACCATGTGCAGGGTTGACCTTCATGGTTTCATAGTACACATTGTTTTGGGTCAGTCCTAAAGATAGGGAGGATTACTCTCAGCCATGCTGAAGTAAGTATTCATGTAATTTAAAAAAAAAAAAAAGAAAGAAAAGCGGTATCTTGGGAGAAAGTCCAGAGTTCAGCTGATATTCCTTTGTCTCAGCATGAACTATGTGCTCAACTCTCTCTTTTTGAGGAACCAGTCTTCTCTCTTAAATTATCTCTCACTTTATCTCTTCATTTTCAGAGCCCTGTGAATATGTCCACATGCATGCACTCCTGTGCTTTCTTCTATTCATTTATTCCTTTTGTCACTTATAGAACTCAATACTAGTGGCGTCCCGGTAGCTCGCCGTGATCGTATAGTGGTTAGAACTCAATACTATTCTGGACTCTGGAATAAATAGGACCTAAGATTAGGGGCCAGAGCAATAGTACAGCAGATAGGGCATCTGCCTTGCATGTGGCCGACCTGGGTTCAATTCCCGGGATCCCATATGGTCCCCCAAGCACTGCCAGGAATAATTCCTAAGTGCAGATTCAGGAGGAACCCCTGAGCATCGCTGGGTGTGACCTCGCAAAAAGAAATTTAAAAAAAAAAGGAATAAAAAAATTTCCTGTGCTCTTCACAATTGCTCATATTTTAGGAGAGAAAGTAATGCCGCGCGACATCTTATTATCTAGTTCTTACTCTGGAGAACCATAAAGTATCAGAAGTATCCTGCCCACACAACAGCGTCTGGCAAGCTTCCCGTGCCATATTCAGTGATTGACAGTAATTATGAAATAATAAAAATGATGATTATTTTAAAATAAGAATATACATATATCCAAAAGAAATAGAGGTGTAATAGTCTTAAAGGTGATATATAATGTCTGACAAAACTCAAAAATGTTAAATTTTGCATTCAAGGCTGTCCATACTTTCCTGATCTTATCTTGCCAACAGGGCTGGAGTGATAGCACAGCGGTAGGGCATTTGCCTTGCATGCAGCCAATATGGCCGACCCATGTTCGATTCCTCCGCCCCTCTCAGAGAGCCCGACAAGCTACCGAGAGTATCTCGCCTGCTCGGCAGAGCCTGGCAGGCTACTCGTGACGTAGTCGATATGCCAAACACAGTAACAACGAGTCTCACGATGGAGACGTTACTGGGCCCACTTGAGCAAATCGATGAACAACGGGAGGACCGTGATCTTGTCAACTGTATTTCTTTATACCATGAAGTATACCACTATACTCCAGCCAGATGTGAAACAGATGATCTCAGAAAGCTTAAACAGTTTTTATTTTAGGGAGACATTTTTTTTATAGTTGAATGCACACTCAAGGAGAGATGCCCTCTCCTTTTGTGTTTTATAAAGTCTTGTGATTCAAGGCTCTGAAGTAAGATTTGTTTATTATAGGAAGCTACTTTGATGAAATAATGTATTTAAGATAGCCAGCCTCAAAATGCAATGGAAGAAAAGATTCTGAAATAGAACCAGGGTTAACAAGATGAGGGATGAAGGAGAGGGAGAGGAGGTAAATAAGAAGGGACAGTGGGCAGAAAATATTGGCCCTTCACTGGTGGGTGTAGTGCAGTAATCTACGCCTAAAGCTTAAGGGTTAATATTATTATAACTGTACAGTAATATTACTGTAGTAATAGTAGGGCATACCTAAATCTTATATTCTGATATTATTGGCAACTCTGTTTCCTGTATATCTCAAATGTCATGTAATATTTATCTATAAATTTAGTTTCATAAACAATTTTAGTATTATTAATGGTTAAATTTGGAATGCATTTTTATTCTCGCTTTAGTTTATTTCCTACAACATATATACACATATATATGTATATATATATATCTGTAAAGTTTTTCCATTTGGGGGCTCTCAACACTTAAAATTTAAAACTATTCTGCATTTCCTAATCACCTGTCAATGCTGGTAGGTTTCTGGTGAAGAATGAGGAAGGAAACTGGAAACTGTCTCAGAAGTAAGATTTGTCTAGCATAACCTCCAAATAAATAACCAAATCCGTACTTAAATAGTCGTTTTCAATTTTTTTTGTGTGTGTGTAAGTGTGTGTGTGTATGTGTCTAAAGATGGGCACAGCTTAGAGAAAAATAAGAGTTCACTTGTGCACCAGAAAGATGTATAATACCTGCCACCCAAGCAGCATTTTGGGTGGAGTTGTATTACTGCCAACGGATTTTGCTGTGGTTTATTTGAACACTTACTGTTGCTTTGAAAGATTTAAGTGGTTTCATCCAACATTAGGAGACCGCGGTTCATGAGAACCAAGACAACATCTACCCTGGCCGTCTGGGCGAGCGTGTGCGTCAGCTCAGACAGCCTGCGCAGCCACCTCTTTCCGGTTCCTGTTTTTGTCTGAAAAATGGCAACGCTGGGCATGGAAATAGCTGTGAAAGACCCCATATCTATTCTCTATAATCGTATATGAATGTCAACAAAATCATACGTGGTTTAAAAATCATATCAAAAGTATGTATGCAGTATTGCTTCATTTTAAAATGAAGATTAAATATAGCAGATGAAATTCCCTGGTTCCTTTCTCTTGCTGCGTTGCCAGTATTTGCTGGGTCTGAGACACAAACATGCTGCATTGCCCCTTTACCTAAAATATTTTTCTTGGTTTTGAGCTGCACTGCTACCTTCTTCTCCTCATTTTCAGCTCATGCCTCATCACATGCAATCTGACTTCGCTCTGAAGAAACCATTTAAATGAAAACTTTCCACTCACCCAAACCCATCAGCTGTTTTGGGGGATCATCATTGTTCCTACCTTTTTTTTTCATTTTTCTTTTACTTCCTTTTCTTTATTTTTTTCCTTTTTTTTCTCTTTTTCTTTCTTTCTTCTTTTTGTTTGTGGTCTTATGCCCTTGTTACCCTGACTTATCTCTCACCTGGCTTTTAGTCTTCTATTTCCACTCTCTAGCTGACTCTTAAATTACACTTGTTTTGAGAACATTTCTCGGGTTCCTGTCTTTGACCCTCTCTTTCCTCACTCTGTATTCTCACCCTTATTTTTCTTTCCATAACCTATTTTAACCCTAAAAGGACATTTAAAAAGCAGAAGCAGTGAATGTTCATGGTAGCAATACAAAGAACTGAGTGCATTTTACATAAAAAGAATAGTTGTTTTGCCTTCTTCCCACACATTTTTTTCTGCGCATTTACATGTGTGTTTAACATATATATGCATATATATTTCCATGTGCATTTTGTTACAAAAGTTGAATAATTTTACATTCTACAACTTGTATTTTTTGGGTAACAAATCCTAGGTTTTGGGGGCTAACCAGATATTATAGGGGTAAAAGTGGATAATTTGCTTCCCCAAACACTGCCAGAAGAAAGCCCAAGTAGAGAGCTGTGCTATGTGGGTGGTTGCTGATCACACGCAAATGGGTGTGATCATTCTGTTTGTCCCCGTTCCTCTGACACATTTCACTAATCAAGACACACTCCATCATCCATCTGTGTATCAGCATATTTCATGACTTTATATTTTTTTAATGACTGCATAGTATTCTGTTGTGTGGATGTACCATAGGTTCTTTATCCACTCATCTATTCTCAGGTACTTGGATTGTTTCCAGATTTTGCATACTGTGGATAGTGCTATAATGAACGTAGGAGTTCTGATGCCATTTCTGCATTGTGTTTCGGATCCTTTAGGGTATATTGCCAGGAGTGAAATTTCTGGATTGTATGGAAGCTCAATTCCTAGTTTTTGAGGAATGTCCATATTGTTTTCCAAGAAGGCTGGACCAGTCAACATTTTCACCAGCAGTGAGAAGGGTCCCTTAAAACCCCCCAAGCCCCCACCCCACCTTGCATTGTGCCAACACTAGATGTTGTTTGTTCTTTGTGATGAGTTCCAGTATCTTGGTGTGGGTGGTATCTCATTGTTGTTTTGATTTGCATTTCTCTTATTATTAGTGATACACACACACATATATATATGTATATATATATATATATATCACTTGATCACTTGACTTCCCATTAATTGTCAATTTGCTCAAGCAGGCACCAGTAAGGTCTCCATTTGTCCCTGTCACGTGCTAGTGTAGCCCAATGGTGTTTGTTCATTCTAGGAACATGAAGAGCCTCAAACCGATCATTCATGATCTTGATGAAGAAGGTGGGCGGCCATGCGGTCTTTTGACATCCCGTGGAATCCAGTCGGTAATGGCTCTAGTGCAGCGGTTGTCTCTAAATTTCATTATGTGACCAGACAATCTGATTTTTGATGTCTTGGCAAACGAGACAGCATCTCTGATTCTTAATCATCGAAGGAGGTTGGAACTCTGGATTCTTTCTCTCATTTGAGTGAGATGTGATACTACAAGCATAGCTCTTTCAATTCCTCTTTGGGAGACCCAAATAGCGTTCTTATCCTGTTTGCGTAGGGCCCAGGTCTCTGAGGCGTATGTTAATGCAGGAAGAACATTGGAATCAAAGAGATTGCCCAGATCCAGAGGTTCTTCGTCCTGTTAGCTATTTCTTCGACGCTGTTGAAGGCATTCCAAGCCGCTCTCTTCCTCTTGCACAACTCAGGTGCCAGGTCATTTGTCATGTTGACTTCTCGACCTAGGTACACATAATTGTTGCATTCAGAGATGGTCGTTCCATTGAGAGCGAATGGAGCATCAGGAATGAGGCTGTTTCTCATAAACATTGTCTTCGTAAGATTCAGCTGTAGTCCAACCTTTCCACACTCACGGTCGAAGTCGGCCAGCTTTTGTGCTGCTTAGCTAATGTTTGGTGTTATTAGAACAATGTCATCAGCAAAGCTGAGGTGGTGTAGTTGCAGACCATCTAAATTCACTCCCATTCCTTCCCATTCCAGTAATCTCATGATGTTCTCGAGGGTGGCACTGAAGAGTTTCGGTGAAATGACATCACCCTGTCAAACCCCTCTCTTGACATCAATGATTACTTCTTCGTAGAATGGTACAATCCCGGTAGTGAATCCGTAATACAGCTCACGGAGGATCCTGATGTATTGAGTTTGAATACCCTGATTGGCTAGGGCTTCAATGACTGCTTCCACCTAAACAGAATCAAAGGCCTTCTTTAAATCAATGAACGTTAGACAGAGCAGCATCTTGAACTCCCAAGAAACCTCAATGAGCTTGGTTATCCTGTGGATATGGTCGATTGTGCTGAATCCTTTTCGGAACCCAGCTTACTTGCATGGTTGTCCTTCATCTAGTGTTCTGCCAATCCTATCCAGGATGACTCTAGGGAACAGCTTGTAGATGACAGACAATAGGCAGATCGAGCGATAGTTGCCAATGTCGTGGATGTCTTCCTTCTTGTACAGTTCTGCTGATTTTCCATTGGGACGAAACCTTGCATTCAGACAGGTAGTGTGTGAAGAGCCCAGCCAGTGTATTGATGAGTACTGATGGCAAGTTCTTCAAGTGTTCAGGTCTGACCTTGTCTGGGCTGGATGCTGTTTGTTTCTTTACTGACGTAATGGCGTATCGAATTTCAGAAGGGAGAACATTGGGAACGACATATCCATCCTGTGGTATTTGGTATGTGGGCAGGTGGACATGGCTATCAAAGAGATCTGAGTAGAAGTCATGGATAATCTTCTCCATTGCTCTTCTGGAAGATGTGATATATCCATCATGATGTCGGAGGGCAGTCATCTTAGTCTTATAGTTGGCTAAGGACAGGCGGGCATTATGAATGCTTTTCCCAGCTTCTGCCGCATCTACCAGCACTTCTCCTCTTCTCTCTTTGCGGTATTCCTTGATCGCATCTCTGCACTGCTTTACGAGCTCAGACGTTCGCTTGTGGTTGCCTGAGGCATGTGCCAAACCATGTTGGCAAATAAGCTCAAGAGTTTTCGAAGACAGGCGTTTTTTTGTGGCTATCTCTCTCTTGGCGTTCCTTGCACAATCATGGAGGTGCTGAACCAGTCAATCGTATTCCTCGTCAATGTTGTCAACAATGGCATCTTCCCATGTTGCAGCAATAGTGCCAAAGAGCTCCCAGTTGGTGGTCATTTTGGGAGTTCTCTTCTTAAAATTTGCAGCCCTTTCTCCCCACTCTGTGAAGTAGAATTTTGCATGAAGGAGACGGTGGTCCGATTCCGTTTGGAATTTTGGGACAACAGCGACATCGGTCAGGCAAAACCGTTGATCGAATATGATGTGGTCTATTTCATTGTGGAACCGTCCACCGGGAGACTCCCATGTCCAACGTTTGGATTCGGCCTTCTGGAACTGAGTTACCATGGATGGTCTTGGTCGACATGATGAACTCAGACAAGTCTCTCACCCTGTTCATTCCATTCGAGGCCATGGGTCCTGATGTGGAGTTCTTCGGCTGATCTTCTTGATCCTATCTTGGCATTAAAATAACCCACAATGATCTTATAGAAGGTGTGGTCTTCTTTATAGAACTTCTCCAGCTCCATGTAGAACTTCTCAATTTCTCCTTCATCATAATTGGATGTTGGTGCGTAGACAAGGAAGATAGAAACTGTCTGCAGTGATCCACATCTATTCAAATGTAAACGTCTGATTCGGGTTGTTAAGCATTCGAATGAATCAATGCTAATCGCCAAGTTCATGTTGACAAGGACACCGACGCCTCCAACACCTCTTTTATTGCATGTTCCGAGGAACAATTCTTCTCCAATGTCGAAAATGGCATGGTGAGATTGGTGCCTTCTTGTCTCGGTCAGACCAATGATGTTGTACTTGATCTTTCTCACTTGTACCATCAGGTCTTCGAAGGATGCATCTGATGCTAGCATGCATGCATTGAATATACAGATGATCATTTTTGTTTTCCTTCATTTTGGCAGCCTAGTTCGGCCTTGAGATTTTATTTTATTTTATCAGCCTTTCCTTTCTCAACCTTCTCAATGGTGCCATATTGGTGACGCCTTCAGGGTCAGGGGAATGAGACCCATTGTAATTACTGGTTTTGGCATATCGAATACACAATGAATAGCTTGCGATGCCATGCAGGTGGAATACTCTTGGTAGCTTGCCAGGCTCTCTGAGAGGGATAGAGGCTTTTGGGACGTCCTCTAATTGCCCTTGTAGGTGTTCCCATGGTTCAAATACGGTCCGGCAATTCTGAAAGATGGATATTAAGTGTCTTATAATGTGTCACGTGGACGCTTTGCCGGCAGTGAGCCATATCTATTCAAATGTAATTGTCCGATTCAGGTTGTTAGGCATTCGAATGAATCAATGCTCATGGCCAAGTTCGTGTTGACAAGGACACCGATGTGGTCTGGAAAGCATCCTGGAGCGTGGCGGAGGCTGAGTAGTAGAGGTATTGGAGGTGATATAAAAGGTAAAGGTAAAGGCCCTCCCGTTGATCGTCGATTTGCTCGAGCGGGCCCAGTAACGTCTCCATTGGAGTCTTTGTTGTTACTGTGTCTGGCATATCGAATACTCTCGGTAGCTTGCCGGGCTCTCCGAGAGGGGCGGAGGAATCGAACTCGGGTCGGCCATGTTGGCCGGGTGTAAGGCGAACGCCCTACCGCTGTGCTATATAGGTGATATATATATATCATTTTTATGATATATATATAATTTTTATGATATATATCATTTTTTTCATGTGCCTTTTGGCCTTTTTGGCCATTTGGATTTCTTCCTTGAGTTTCTGTTCATCTTTCTCCCCACTTTTCTATTGGGTTGGATGTTTTTTCTTGTAAAGTTCTACCAATGCTTTATATGTCTTGGATATTAACTCTTAATCTGATGAGTGATAGGCAATAATTTCTCTCACTCTGTGGGCTGTATTTGTGTTCTTATCTTCATTTCCATTGAGGTACAGTGTGTAATCACCAGGCAGCTTGGGAAATTCCCGTGACTCTCTCTAGCTGCCTTCATTTGGTGGTCTCGAGACACTTCCCTACCCAGGATAGCCAATACTCTGAGCGAACAAGAGGAAATGAGGGCCAAGATGGTTGGTGATCAGTTGCTGTTTATTCCATTCTCCCCATGCACCTGTTTAGTCTCACTGAGCCCTCATTTTAGTCTCACACTGCCCCTCATTTCCCACTCCTTTTGTCTCTCCCACTCATCTCTCTACGCTCCCACTCACCACCTTGGTTTCTCTCTGTGCTCTCACCAACTCCCTGCATTAGGTGTAGCATCACACCCCTTCCAGTAGCACAATCAGCATATGAAAGCCCTTCTTCCACTCAAGGGCAAAATACCACTTGGGGATATTTCTCCTCTTCTTAGTCCAATAACTTAATTAACATCTTAATTCCACTTCTTAATAGTAGTTATTTTCTATGGACACAGTAAGAGATACATTAAGCTTGTAGGGTGACTCTTCTGGGGCCATCTCACTATAAGTCTCAGACGACAGTGCTGGGGCCAGATTAATCTTTCCTAAGCCTAGAAGATTCTTATCTAGTTGCACTTTTTGGATAATGAAAGAATTTGTCCATGACCATGCTCTTAACTTACAGTTAAGTATTATGGTACTTTGGCCTGGCCCATTTCAATGCCAGGGTAGCTCACAGCTTGACCTGGGTCCATCTAGTCCCTTGTTGGGACCCTGCTCTTGGAGTGCTTGGAAGTAAGGGCAACTGAGGCTTAATTCAAGAGAACAGATGTCCAGGGGTGAATATCATTCTGAGTCAATTAACTCACAAGTTACAAAAGCATAGCATTAGCTATCTTCCTGTGTCTATACAAAAAAAAACATTGCTCTGAATAAACTATGCAAAGTACTTAAAGAGAAGAGAAAAGCAATATTTACAAGTTAATAGAGTCTGAGTAGGAGATAAAGCTAAGCAGTTGGGGAAGCAGAGCACAAAGAACGAGGTTACAAATAAACACAGAGGAATGGGAGCACTGTGATGGGAGTAACCCAATAAACCTAAGCTCCCTGTGGCAAGGCAGATTGGACAAACTAATGTTATCTTACAGTACAGAATTTAATGTAGTCCTATTTGGTTATGCTTGCTTTCACTTGTTTGGAAGCAAATAAAGCATTTCATCTCCTTGTTCCATTTCATAATTTTTACTCTACAAAAGATCATATACCTTTAGGGTTTCTCTCTGAATTTTTAAATCTATTCTATTAAAAAGTTGTTTTTGTAAAAAAACGTTGATGCCTTTGGAGTACCTAATACTTTTTTTCTCTTTTTAGGTCACACCTGGCGATGCACAGGGGTTCCTCCTGGCTCATGCACTCAGGAATTACTCCTGGTGGTGCTTGGGGGACTATGGGATGCTGGGAATCAAACCCAGGTCAACCACATGCAAGACAAATGCCCTACCTGCTGTGCTATAGCTCCAGTCCCAGGACTACCTAATCCTTTAAAGGACTACATAGTTAGCCATAGTATAGAAACTCCATACTTTCAAACTTTGTAGAGAAATTGCCACATAGTTATCCTACTGGACTGTCACATAGTTAATATACTAGCAAAAACCCCAAATAACAATTTTCATTATAGACTATTGCATATCTTAAAACTGAATCCAGACATTGGTTAATAGTATTGCCCCAGTGTCCTGTGTGATTTGTAATCCATGAACATGTCCTCTAAGTCACATTAACAGACATAAATTCTTCTATTAGAAATATCTCCCATATGTGCCACAAATGCTCTGGGCCTTTGATGTCCCAAATGGAATCTTCATTTAGTGGTACAACTCTCAATCTGGTAATTCAAATTTATATGCCAGGTAACTGTGTCCAAGTAAGATTTCATCATCTTCCATCCTCCTGAGACAAGTCTCTTTGCATTACCATCCTCTCTCACTCCCTCCCACTTCCTCTTTTACCATACCTCTTATCTAGCTTTCATCAATACTACTTCTCATCTGTGCTTTTCTAGAGGGTATACCTATTGCTCTGCAGTTTAAATGAAAACTGTCCCAGTGGGGCTGGAGAGTTAGTACAATAGGTAAGTTGATTGCCTTGCATGCTACCAACCAAGGTTCATTCCCTAGCACCATATATGATCCCCTGAGCACCACCAGGAGTGATTCTTGAACATAGAGCCAGAAGTAAGTCCTTAGCACAGCCTGGTGGGGCTCAAAAACTTTTTTAAAAATCCCAAAATATGCATACGACAAAAAAATTTTCAGTTCTCATTTGGGAGCTCTGTTTTTTAAACATCAACACACACTCACACACACGCACAGAAAAAAACATTTCTTGAGACCTCTATATACTTATAAATGTCAATTATTCTATGTGGTCTGGCCTCCTAACCCTCCTTATCTTGAAAATGTCTATTTATCCTTCAAGGTCTTACTCAACCATAATTCCTCAAAGAAAATTTTTCCTCTGTCTCTCCAGACAAAATACATTGCTTTATTCTTCAGCATTTGTGAACTTCGCATCTACATTATTGTATATATATATATATATATCAGTAGTATCACAAAATTACATATTTTTAATTTATCTATAATAGCTCTGTAGCACTGTCCTCTCATTGTTCATCGATTTTCTTGAGCAGACACCAGTAACGTCTCAGAGCAAATTGGGAGACTTGTTGTTACTGCTTTCTGGCATATCGCATAAGTCACAGATAGCTTGCCAGGCTTTGTCGTGCGGATGAGAAACTCTCGGTAGCTTGCCGGACTCTCCAAGAGGGGCAGAGGAATCGAACCCAGGTTGGCTGCGTGCAAGGCAAACGCTCTACCCACTGTGCTATCACTCCAGTCCTCTATAATAGCATTTACTCCAGTCCTCTATAATAGCATATAATAGCATTTACTAATAAATATTTTATATCACCCTAGTTCTTTAATAGTGAAAACCAGGTGTTAATTCATATTTGAATTTTTAACTCTTGCCACACTTCTGGCACATAGTAAGTATTCAGTCCATTTTCATTGGAGTGAACTGAGTAATGTTTTTATTTTCTTTTCTCCTTCAACACCTACATCCAATCAGTTAACAGTTCCTTTCAGTGTTATTTCCTCGATTACAGTGTCTTTCATTTTTTAATATATATCTTATTTTCAGAAAAGTAGTTCACAATAGTTCATTACAGATAATATTTAAACAACTAATCCTACCACCGAGCACCTTCCCACCACAATAAGAGGGAAATGTGTGAGTGTTGTTGTATTTCATTCTGGAGCCATTTAAGCCCCAATATAAGAGAATACAAGCAAGTATGTAAGAAACCAAACAAATGTGTGATACTTTTATAAGTGAGGTAAGAGTACAAGAGGTCGTGGCTGCGTGCTCTGGAAATTCTGCTGTGCTCTCTTCCAGGAGCTTTAGTTTATAGGCTCTGGATCTAGGCTGTTGATGAGATTACATGGCGCTGGGGGCAGTTTGTGGGTGTGACTGCCAAGCTACTGGAAAACTGGGGAGCTGGGAGGAGGAAGCCCAGTCCCAATCCAAGAGGGCTTGGAGATCTCAATCACGGGTTCTCGCATACCTGGGTTTTCCTGCCGGTCTGCTCTCCAGTGAGGTTCATCCTGTCTTGAGTGAGGCTCGTCCCCTCTTGGGTGAGGTCATCCGAGCATGTGGAGAGTGGCCTTGAGCATGTGGAGACTGGGCTCTGGAGGTTTTCGACTGCTGGGGCTCTGTTTGGGGCAGGGAGGGCATCTCAACCCAATCCCTTCCGAGGTGCTCCCGTGAAGACACCTTGGCATGGGGTCAGGAGATTCTGTAGTGCTCTCTTCCTGTCTTTCATTTTCATTCCCACCACTTACCTAGTACAAGAACTTACTCCCTTTAATTGTTGCTGTTAGCAGCACTAATTAAATATGTAAGGTTTTTTGAACATAAAGTTATGGAAAACACAGGTGTTGGGCTTGAGGAGCTCATAAAAACTCATTATGGGAAGAAAAAGGCACACAAGAACCATTGAAGTAATATTACTATTGCTTTTGGATCAATAACTTTCTTCTAATTTTATGTCCCCATCACAGTACCTCCAGGATACTTACAGCTCAGCTCATATTACTCATTTATCCCACACAACCCTGTAACTTTCTTATTGCAGAATAAAGAGTCACTCTTTAGACTTGCTTTCAAGACTCCGTGCTTCTTTTTACTAAGATGTATCTGGCATGGAACATGGATATTAGTTTTCCATGTGTAATATAATAATTTGATATTTCTATGTATTATGAAGTCATCACCCATTAAGTCTAATTAACATTCTCCCCCTACTTGGCAAATAGTTACAATTTTTTTCCCTTCTAGCTACTTTTCAATACATGGAGCAGGTATTTTTTAAACCATGCTATACATTATATTTACATATTTGTTTTAGAACTAGAAATATGTGCCCTTATACCACCTTCTCACAATTCACTCTTCCCTTTCCTCTTGGCCTCTGACAACTACCAGTTTTTTCTCTAGCTCTTTAAATGAAGCTATTTATTTTATTTATATTTTTAGATTCCACATATTAAGTGAGATAAGAAGACAGTTTCTGTCTTTGTCTGACTATTTCAGTTATCACAGTGGTCTCAAAGCCCACTCATGTTGTCACATATGGCAAGATTTCATTCTTTCAGACAGTCTTGTGTTGTATATGTTCCATGGCTCACTATTTATTCATCAGTAGTTAACAGATTTTTACTGTGCAACTCTGCTACTGTAAGTAGTGTTGTGATGAACAGGTGGTATACATATATTTTCACATTAGGAGTTTTGGCTAAATACCTAGGAATGGAATTGCTGTACGATGTGACAGTTCTGAGATATACTCAACCTCTTTCCTTCCTTCCACTACTTCCTGATTCTGCTTATTAATCAAAGATTAATTCAAATGTTATTTTTCCCATTAAGTCTTCCAGGATTTTTGTGGGAATGATTAGCATAGCACTTCTTTTGTTACAACATCAGTCATGTCTATTGTTCTTTTTATTATAATTATTATGTGTATGTTATCTTCATTATTAAAAGGAACAAGAATAAAATTTGGGAGAGTCTTGTTTCTTTTTCAGCCTCACAAAATTAGAAAAAAACAAAGATAATGGGCTTTTGAATTTGAATCATATTTCTTGTTTCATCTGAAGATTAATTATTCAATTCATCCCATTTACATTTTTTGTCCACAAGCTTGCCAAATCAATTATGGTGATGGTAAAATTTATACTTAACAAAGGATATTATTATTTTATAAAATAACTTCACACCAAATTTAACTAATTCTCTCAAATGAATTTTATTGCCTAGAGCTACCGTGAAATTACATAGTAACAAACCATTAGCGAAGAATAATTATTGTACTATGGTAATCTCAAATGCAAAATAGTATTACAATAGAGCATATGTATTACTCTTGACAAAATGAATTATTATTGCTTACCCTTTTGATTAAAAGATCAAAGATTTTTTTAATCATGTCTTTGCACATTTTGCATGTAATCTGCTGAATCCAGTAATAAGTGATAACAAACCTATTGTTTATGTAAATGTTCAGAGGCTTGACAGTAATGAAGCTTGGATTAGTCTTTATGGAGGAATGAGAAGTGAAAATACAAAATGTTCTCACACCCATACGGAGTAGTATAATTTTTCCTCAAAAATGAGAACCATTTATGCAAAATCATTTTATGTTGCTGTTAGATTTTCATTTGATACATTAAGCTGGAAGACAGATTACCAGAAAAAGTTCTGTGAAACTCCATTAGAAATATGAGAATTCTGGAAGAACTGTGTGGTAGAGGAGAGTATCTATGTCCTTACCAGTGAAGGCAAAACATTATGCATATAACATTGTTATACAGTAAAGATAATATTGTGACTTTGGGAAAAGATACTTCTATTTTCTTAACTTCATATCTCTCAAGATCCTTCTCTCTCTCTTCTCTCTCTTTCTCTCCTCTCTCTCGTTCTCTCCCCCCATTTTTTGAGGGGGGCAAACATCTGGCAGTTCTTAGGGTTTATTCCTGGTTCTGTGCTCAAGGATCACTCCTGGAAGTTCTCAGGGGATCATATTGAGTGCTGGGGTTGGCCACATGCGAACATCTCACCTCCCTGTGCTACCACTCTGCTCCTCCCCCGATATTCTCTTAGAAAATTAGGCTGTGCCATACAGAGTATCAAAATAATTGGATCAGCAAGTAAAAGTACCCTTTTATGCTCAACTGTAATTCTATTGGCCAGAGAGAACCACTTTGTAAATATTTCAAACCCTACCTGTGCATCAATAAATATTTTCTCACCCATTTCCCTTTATCTTTCAATGTTACTGAAGTTCTTGTTGCAGTGACTGGACTTACACACACTCTGACTGTGCTGTTTCCACATTTTTAGCTATGGTGCTTTCTGGAGAATCCCACATGAGAATGCACTACTCCTTACTTCAGCCATAGTGTTCACCAAGATTTGTATTCCTTTAGATGTTCTTGCACATATGTCCACTGGAGATTGCACGTGTTCAAACACATCCTGGCCAGGGATGGCACTTCCAGGCCATGCCACTTTTATATCATTTTAATTATGGTGTGTTGGGGACTTGAACCTCTTTGTGGTGCTTTCACACTTGACTAAAATGCAGCAGAAATTTCTTTTCTTTTTTTTTAATTTTTATTAGTGAAACACCATGAGATACAGTTGTAGACTTATAAATTTTTGTGCTTGGGTTTCAGTTATACAATGATTGAGTACCCATCCCTCCACCGGTGCCCATTCCCCACCTCCAATGCTCCCAGCATCCCTCCCACCCCTCCCTCAACCCCCCCATCCCACCACACCCCTATGGCAGGGCATTCCCTTTTGTTCTCTCTCTCCTTTTGGGTGCTGTGGTTTGCAAAAGAGGCATTGAGTGGTTATCATGTTCAGTCTATAGTCTATTTTCAGCATGCATCTCTCATCCTGGGAGGGCCCTCCCAACACCCTTTATTTGGTGCTCCCCTCTATCTGAGCTGCCTTCTCCCTCAGCACGTGTGGAGCCTCCAAGCCATGGAGAGAGCCTCCTGGTACTTATCTCGGTTATTCTTGGGTGTTGTTAGTCTCCCAATTTGTTACTTTATATTCCCCAGATGAATGCAATCTTTCTATGTCTGTCCCTCTCTTTCTGACTCACTTTGCTTAGCATGATACTTTCCATGTAGTACCACTTGTATATAAATTTCATGACTTCATCTTTACTAACAGCTGGAGTGCAGCAGAAATTTCTCAAGGCACCAGGAATTGCAGACAACGTGGTTGCCAGCCTCAGATGGCACAGATGTCAATCTTAAATGCACAACGTGTGGGATACTGGGGATTCTAACTCATGATCTTTCAAGGTAGGCATTCTGAGGTACTACACTCTTCCCTCCAGCACCACACAAATATTCAAAACTCAAATGTAGATAGATTGATATGTATATGCAAACCTCTATCCCAACCCTCCACCAACTTAATAAGATTTTTCCACCCACTCTATTATTCATGGTTCTGGGGACTGAATCCAGGACCTTTCACAAGCAAGTCAATCATTCTACCACCACTGGGCTACATCCCTGGTCCCAATATTTTCTAAATATTTAACCTGGTTGTTTCTACTCTGTCCTCTTAAAAATACTTCAATAACTTCACATGTATAAAATAGTTGCAAGAATAAGCTCTGTTGTTTATATTCATCCTTTGCAACTTTGTTTTGTAGTTACATATTTTATGTTTTGCAAATACATCTCATGCCTTGCAACCCTCTCTCTGTTAAAGACATAAATTTTGTTCACACCATAATCCAGTGCCCTTATATTCTTGAATTTGTATTTTCATACAAGAGCATGTATGAACACAACTAACCAGTCAGTAAAATTGACATTTTTATTGTTTTATTTTATTTAACTGCCATCTTTATTCCTGTTTTATTAACCAGTGCCATAGTGTTTTTATCACATTGTTTTCTTCTCTAGTGCAGAATCCAGTCTAGGGTCAGGAACTGTATTTAATTGTCTTATTTATCTTTGCTTTAGAGATGAGACTTTCTATAGCTTTTCTTTGATCTGCTCTTTGTCTTCATGATGATCACCAGGCTGGGGGGACAGTGTGCCGGGTGGGGGGGTCTGGATCCCTCTGCACAGGTGTGGCACCATGATTAAAGTCAACCAGGGTATTAATTCACAATCTTATGTTTGCTAGGCAAGTTTTTTGTGTGTTTTTTTTCTTTTTGGGTCACCCCCAGCGATGCTCAGGTGTTTCTCCTGACTTTACACTCAGGAATTACTCCTGGCGGTGCTCGGGGGACCATATGGGATGCTGGCAATCGAACCCAGGTCAGCCCACGTGCAAGACAAACACCCTAACCACTGTGTTATTGCTCCAGCCCCTGGCAGACAAGTATTTTAAGCCACTGAACCATCATCCAGGTCTCTGGCATTGACTTCTTTTTTTTTTTTTCTATTTCCCAGTGCTCAGGAGATCCAGAATTCCCTCCTGGACATTCTCAACCAGTAGGTTTGGTGGTACAATTTACAAGCCCAAGTATATGATGCTGCTCAGACCCTGAGAAAAGTGGGATTTCTGGGACCACCCAGTCCTAGCAGTGCTCATGAGCCTCTGGGAATACAACTGCCCATACTTGGGATCTATATGACATTGGAAACTCAAACAGGATCAGCCACATGCAAAAATTGTGTTGTAACCCCTGTGCTCTCTTTCTATCTGAGATATTGATATCTAGGAAGAAAAATACAGTTTCTGTCACCTTACTGAAGAATGTTCATTTATATACTTTATTTATTAGAATTGTATTTCATGTTTCTAAGGCATTGTTTACCTCTTGATTAATATTTTAAAAGCAAGTATGTTTTCTTCTTCACTTACCACTTAATCACTTAACTTCCAGTTAGTCGTCGATTTGCTCGAGCGGGAGCCAGTAACGTCTCCATTTGTCCCTGTCACGTGCTAGAGTAGCCCAATGGCATCTGTTCGCTCTGGAAACATGAAGAGCCTCAAACCGATCATTCATGATCTTCACAAAGAAGTCTGACCATCTGGTAGGTGGGCGGCCACGCAGTCTTTTGACATCCTGTGGAATCCAGTCAGTAATAGCTCTAGTCCAGCGGTCGTCTTTAAATCTCATTACGTGACCAGCCCATCTGATTTTTGACACCTTGGCAAATGAGACAGTGTCCCTGATTCTTGATCGTCGATGGATGTCGGAACTCCGGATTTTTTCTCTCATTTGAGTGAAACGTGATATTCCAAGCATAGCTCTTTCTATTCTTCTTTGGGAGACCTGAATAGCGTTCTCATCTTGTTTGCATAGGGCCCAGGTCTCTGAGGCATATGTTAATGCAGGAAGAACAGTGGAATCAAAGAGATGTGCCCGGAGCCGGAGATTCTTTGTCCTCTTAGCTATTTCTTCGATGTTCTTGAAGGCGTTCCAAGCCGCTCTCTTCCTCCTGCGCAGCTCGGGTGCCAGGTCATTTGTCATGTTGACTTCTCGACCTAGGTACACATAGCTGTTGCATTCGGAGATGGTCTTTCCGTTGAGAGTGAATGGGGCATCAGGAATGAGGCTGTTTCTCATAAACATTGTCTTCGTAAGATTCAGCTGTAGTCCTACCTTTCCACACTCACAGTCAAAGTCGGCTGATGTTTGGTGTTATTAAAACAATGTCATCAGCAAAGCGGAGGTGGTGTAGTTGCTGACCATCTATCTTCACTCCCATTCCTTCCCATTCCAGTCGTCGCGTGATGTTCTCGAGGGTGGCACTGAAGAGTTTCGGTGAAATGGCATCACCCTGTCAAACCACTCTCTTGACATCAATGATTACTTCTTCGTAGAATGGTGAGATCCTGATAGTGAATCCGCAATACAGCTCACGGAGGATCTTGATGTATTGGGCTTGAATGCCCTGATTGGCTACGGCTTCAATGACCGCTTCCATCTCAACAGAATCAAAGGCCTTCTTTAAATCAATGAATGTTAAACAGAGCGGCATCTTGAACTCCCGAGAAACCTGAATGAGTTTGGTTATTGTGTGGATATGGTCGATGGTGCTGAATCCTTTGCGGAACCCGGCTTGCTCGCATGGTTGTCCTTCATCTAGTGTTCTGCCAATCCTATTTAGGATGACTCGAGTGAACAACTTGTAGGTGACAGACAATAGGCAGATCAGCGATAGTTGCCAATGTCATGGATGTCTCCCTTCTTGAACAGTAGTACGGTCCTGCTGGTTTTCCATTGGGACGGAACCTTGCATTCAGACAGGTAGCGAGTGAAGAGCCGAGCCAGTGTATTGATGAGTACTGATGGCAGGTTCTTCAGGTGTTCAGGTCTGACCTTGTCTGGGCCAGGTGCTGTTTGTTTCTTTACCGACGAAATGGCATGTCGGATTTCGGAAGGGAGAACATTGGGAACAACATATCCATCCTGTGGAATTTGGTATGTAGGCAAGTGGACATGGCTATCGAAGAGATTTGAGTAGAAGTCATGGATAATCTTCTCCATTGCCATTCTGGAAGATGTGATGGATCCATCAGGACGTCGGAGGGCAGTCATCTTGGTCTTGTAGTTGGCGAAGGACAGGCGGGAGTTATGAATACTTTTCCTGGCTTCTGCCACATCTACCAGTACTTCTGCTCTTCTCTCTTTGAGGTCTTCCTTGATCGCATCTCTGCACTGCTTTGCGAGCTCGGATGTTAGCTTGCGGTTGCCTGAGGCATGCGCCAAACCACGCTGGCGAATTAGCTCAAGAGTTTTCGAAGACAGGCGTTTTTTTGTGGCTATCTCTCTCTTGGCGTTCCTCGCACAATCATGGAGGTGCTGAACCAGTCGATCGTATTCCTCGTCAATGTTGTCAACAATGGCATCTTCCCATGTTGCCGCAATAGTGCCAAAGAGTTCCCAGTTGGTGGTCATTCTGGGAGTTTTCTTTTTGAACTTTGCAGCCCTTTCTCCCCACTCTGTGAAGTAGAATTTTGCACGAAGGAAATGGTGGTCCGATCCCGTTTGAAATTTTGGGACAACAGCGACATCGGTCAGGCAAAACCATCAATTGAATATGATGTGGTCTATTTCGTTGTGGAATCGTCCACGGGGAGACTCCCATGTCCAACGTTTAGATTCTGCCTTCTGGAACTGTGAGTTACCATGGATGGTCTTGGTTGACATGATGAACTCAGACAGTCTCTCACCCTTTTCGTTCCATTCTAGGCCATGGGTCCCGATGTGAAGTTCTTCAGCTGATCTTCTCGGTCCTATCTTGGCATTAAAATCACCCACGATAATCTTGTAGAAGGTGTAGTCTTCTTTATAGAACTTCTCCAGCTCCATGTAGAACTTCTCAATTTCTCTTTCATCATAATGAGATGTTGGTGCGTAGACAACGAAGATAGAAACTGCCGGCAGTGAGCCACATCTATTCCAATGTAAACGTCCGATTCGGGTTGTTAGGCATTCGAATGAATCAATGCTCTTGGCCAAGTTTGTGTTGACAAGGACACCGACGCCGCCGACACCTCTTTTATCGCATGTTCTGATGAACAATTTTTCTCCAGTGTCGAAAATGGACACAGGGACAGAGTTTCTTTGCTCACTCCCACCAACCACAGCCGTCGCCACACTCCAGGACGCTTTCCGGACCCGCGTAGCAGCTCAGGCTGAGACTCACACATGACTGAAGACCCACAGAACAAGATAAGCGGAACTCTCTGAGACCTTGGACTCCAGCTCGGCGGACCCAGGGACAGAGTTTCTCTGCTCGTTCCCACCAACCACAGGTGACAAAGGGATTCTAACCAGGAGCCCCACCCTACCCTGCCCTGTCTGCTTCCATCAACCACCCAGGGATCGGATTGCGCACAGAAGACCCACCCTACCCAGATAAATACCCCACTGGCAGACTTCCACTATGGACACTACCTCCACTACCCAGCCATCGCCACACTCCAGTACGCTTTCCAGACCTGCGTGGCAGCTCCGGCCGAGACTCACACACGACTGAAGACCCACAGAACAAGATAAGCGGAACTCTCTGAGACCTTGGACTCCAGCTCGGTGGACACATCATAAGACACTAAATACCCATCTTCCGGAATTGTCGTACCATATTTGATAGGGTTCAAATATGGTAACACCTACAAGGGTGATTAGAGGTTGCCCCAAAAGCCTCTATCCCTCTCGGAAAGACTGGCAAGCTACCGAGAGTATTCTGCCCGCACGGAAGAGCCTGGCAAGCTATCCGTTGTGTATTCGATATGCCAAAACCAGTAACTACAACTGGTCTCATTCACCTGACCCTGAAAGCTTCACCGACATGGCAGCACTGAGAAGGATGAGAAAGGAGAGGCCGACAAAATCTCAAGGCCGAACTAGGCTGCCACAATGAAGGAAGACAAAAATGATTGTCTGTACTTTCAATGCACGTATGCTAGCATCAGATACATCCATCGAGGACCTGATGGTACAAGCGCGAATGATCAAGTACGACATCATTGGTCTGACCGAGACAAGAAGGCATGAATCTCACCATGCCGTTTTTTCGACACTGGTTTTCTTCTAGTTCTCTTAAAAGTTTACCTTTTTTAACATTTTGTTTTTGGGGGGTCACACCCAGTTGTGTTCAGGGCTTATTCCTGGCTCTGCACTCAGCAATCACTTTTGGCAGGCTTGGGGGACCACACAGAGTGCCAGGAATCAAATCTGGATTAGATGCATGCAAGGCAAGTGATCTACTTGCTATACTGTCTCTCTGGCCCCACAGTTTTAAATCTTTGATCTACCAAGTAGTGAATAGACAAAAGGTAATATAGTTCTATGCGGAGGAGTCTTCCTTCGTCATGAAAATGAACTACACATAGAGATGAGCTATATGATGACATACCTTGAGAGCACTTTTCTAAGTAAAACAAGCCAGGCACAAAAAAATCCCATGTATTGAATTATTTAATTATATGAAATATATAGAATAATCAAACCAATACATACAGGAAACATATCTGTGATCACCAAGGATTGAAAGAAAGGTTGTAGCTGCTTAATGGAGTACACAGAATTCTTTTGGAGTAATAAAATATTCTGGAACTAGATAGCAATTATGGTAGCATATTATGGATTGTCTACTTTAAAGCAGTAAATTGTTATGTGCATTTCATCATTGTATTTTAGAAGTCTTCTCATCTACTTACAATTGATCTAATAATCTAGGAACAATAACTCCAGCATTTCCCCTTCAATTTCCCTTCAACTAGTCAATTATATAGTATTTAAATGATTATCAGTTTTGATCTATTTATTTATTTTAAGTGCCTCTGTATTTTTATGCAAATTTTTGAATTCTTATGTTCTGAGTTCTTACATGAACAGAATTTTTCAGAGCTTATGTCATTTTCTTGAGTCCCATCTCCCTCTCCCTAGGAAATTTTTATGTTATGTTTCTTTATATTGCACTTTGGTGCTTTATAGAGCCAAATAAATTGGCCTTATAAATTGGCTCTGATAAATTCTTCACTCCAAGGATTCTTCTTTTTCAGAATTTTCATAGAAGTTCATGTAAATTTATTAAGCAAGATAGTATTAAACTCTTATATTCAGCATCTTTATTAAAGCTACCAGAATTTTTTGTAGAAATATGTACAGCAATGTTAGGTTCAGAGAAAAACATGGCCTGACATACATGGCTTTCAGCTTTCCATAACCCCAGACAGAACAAACTGCCACACAGTACCATACTGGGACATTTGGTGGTCACACTTAATAAACATCAGGATCATTTAAATTCATAAACTACATTAGAGTTCACTCTTGGTGTTGTAAATTCTATGGCTTTTGTTGTTGTTGTTTTTGTTGTTTTGTCAAATCCAGCAATGCTCTGTTTTTTTTTTTGTTGTTGTTGTTTTTTGGTCACACCCAGCACTGATTCCTTGTTCTGCACTCAGGGGTCACTCTTGATAGGCTCAGGTGGCCTTTTGGGGTGCTAGGAATCAAACCTGGGTCAGGCCACATGCAAGGCAAACATCCTGTACTATCTCTCTGATCCCTCTATAGCTTTAGACAAAGGAATAATAATATAAATATATCATGCTAAATAATCTCATTGTCCTAATCTATCCCTAATCTTTGGCAACCACTTCTTTTTATTGTCTTTATAGTTTTGCTATTCCAAAATGCTATGTAATGGGGATCATCATGCAATATGTAATATTTTTAGAGTAGTTGTTATCACTTAGTAACATACATGTACACTTCCTCCATGTGTTTAATGGCTAAATTGCTTAGTAGTTATTTTTTTATAGTATCACACTGTCTAAATATCTCAATTTATTTATGCATTCTCCTACTGAAGGACATCTTGGTTGTTTCCAAGTTTTGTCACTGGTAGAGTTTTCATCTGCCAAGTTTTGACAAATAATATCTAAAGAGGTGTTAAACACCTATGTACATACATCTTATTATGTAGATACAAATTTTCAACTCCTTTCTATAAATACCAATCAAAAGTGTAAGAAACCAGCTGTTTTCCAAAATGACTGTACCACTTTGCATTCTCACCACTATCGAATGGATTCTTATTACTCTACATTCTTATGAGCATCTACTATTATCAGAGTTTCTGATTTGGAAGTGGAAGAAATAGTACAGAGCATAAGGTACTTGCCTTGCACATAGCTGAATGCATGTGGTCCCCTGGGCACTGATCACCAGGAGTGATCCCTCAAGATAGAGTCATGAATAAGCCTTGAGCACAGCCAGGTGTCACCCCCAAACAAGACAATATGACTTCTGATTTTGGCTATTCAAATTAATATATAAGGGGATACTAGAACTGTGGGTGCAATGTGTATCTTCTGATTTAAACTTTCTCAAATCTTCTATCTTAGTCATTGGAGATTTAGAATGTTTTCTTAAAATTCCTGTATGTTTCCAGATTCTGGTTATTGCAAATAGCGCTGCAATGAACATATCAATGCAAATGGTGTTTCTGCTGTGTTTTTTGGACCTCAGGTTCAATCCTCAAAAGTGGTATTGCTAAGCAATGTCTATATTGTTTTCCAAAAAGACTGGACCAGTGGCATTCCCAGAAGCAATGAATAGGATTCCTTGTATTCCTGCATCTGTGCCAGCAGTGGTTGTTCTTATTCTTTTGGATGTGAACCAGCCTCTGTGGTGTGAGATGGTATCTCATTGCTGTTTTGATTTGCATCTCCCTGATGATTAGTGAGTACCCAAGAACAATGCAAGTACTTGTGAATAGATGACTGGATAAAGAAACTAAAGTACATTTATACAATGGAATACTACAGAGCCATTAGGAAAAATGAAATCATGAAATTTGCTTGGAAATAGATGAACATGGAGAGTATCATGATGTGTTAAATGAGTCAGAAGGAGAGGGACAGCTATAGAATGACAGTATTCATTTGTAGGATATGTTTTTAAAGTAGTATGAGATTACTATCCAAGGCCAGAAAAAACAGAGGCCAGCAGACCTGGTGAATGGTTGGAAGGTTGCCACAAATGTGTGAGGCATGAAGGGCAGTTAGGATGGAGAAGGGACCAGTATGATAATTATAGTTGGAAATGATCATTCTGGACAAGAACTGAGTGTTGAAAGTAGGTAAAAGGATATACGTGATAATCCTTCGGTATCTATATTCAATCATAACGACCAAAAGAAGAGAGAGAGAGTAAGAGAGAGAGAGAGAGAGAGAGAGAGAGAGAGAGAGAGAGAGAGAGAGAAAGAGAGGTGCCTGCCATAGAGGCAAGGTGGGTAGGCATGAGAGAAACTGGGGACACTGCATTGGTGGGAATGAACATTGATGAAGGTATTGGTGTTGGAATATTATATGACTGAAACCCAATCATTATATGACTGAGTAACTTTGTAACTGTGTATCATTGTGATTCAATTTAAAAAAGTATTTATTTTCAAAAGGAAACATGAAAAATGCCAAAAAATCCTGTATGTGTTTGTGAGGTTTTCTTTTCATTGAAAAAAATATTATACTATGACATAATTTCCTTTACATTAAAGAGAATTATAGGGACAGTGAGATAACTCAATAAGTAAAAGTAAAGTAAAGGCCCTCCCGTTGATCATCGATTTGCTCGAGCGGGCCCAGTAACGTCTCCATTGGAGACTTTGTTGTTACTGTGTCTGGCATATCGAATACTCTCGGTAGCTTGCCGGGCTCTCCGAGAGGGGCGGAGGCATCGAACTCGGGGCGGCCATGTTGGCTGCGTGCAAGGCAGACGCCCTACCCACTGCGCTATGCATATACCTTTCATGTATGTGTCAGGCCCTCAGTTTGATCCCCTGTACCACATTCTCATGCATTGAGCCATCTGACCACCTAGCCTAATGTCACTGGGAGTGACCCTAAGGCCCCTAAGTACTGCTTGGGATGCTCTCCCCTATTACATTTTGAGTCTGAAAATTATTTATTTTTTGTAATAATACCTTACTGTAATATAATAGTAAAAGATATATAATTTTAATAATTAATTTTCTTTTCAATTTCACACTTTATACTCAGCATTCTTTAGAATTTCTCTCTATATATACTCTTCTTTCATCCATCTGGAATGAATTCTGTTCCTTTCCTTTTTTAGCTAATATCCTTAGATCTGCCTCTACATTCCAGACTTTTCTCCAGAACTTGAAACTCATATATTTATTCACTCAAATATTTATTGAGCCTTTATAGTTGAATTTGTTCCAAATATATCTTCTGGGATTATAAAATAACTAATTCTTCATAAAGAATGTTCTAATTATAAGAGAATGGCAATGCTACCTTGTTATTATAATGTTGAACTAAAGCTTTAAAATCAAAGCATTTGATTTCAAAGAATTTATCATTTCTCAAATAGTTTCTATTTGTAAAAATTATGCCCAAACTATATTTGGCAACATGCCTTGCAATGTGTGTTGATGGTCATATGATTCTACAAACCCTTTCCATGTTTAAATTTTAAACTTGTAAGGAATGCCAAAATGTACTGTTGTGTTATCAAAAGGGTATATATTATTAACTTTCATGAGGATTTGAACCAGAAATACCAAAGGAATGTCGTAAATCATTTATTTGCTTGGTTAACAATGAATGACTTAGGCTAAAGACTAAATTCGACTTTTGGTATTATCCCACCAACTTGCTTGGAAGATTCATCTAAATCTAAAGTCTGAAGATCTGCTCAACTTATTACTGCAGCAGCAAATTATAGAACTAGTATCATTCTGTGAAAAAGAATTACAAATCTCCAAAATTTTTTTTGAAAATTAAAAAATAAAAACACCCAGAGTTTAAGAAGAAAATTCATGTAGGAAGTCTTAGAAAATATAAAGACAAGTTTACTATAACCTATTTTGGTTGTCTGTAATGAAAGACCTACTCCATCAAAAATGAGTGGAAGAAGGGGCCAGAGGGATAGTACAGTAGCTAGTTGGTTGCCAGGAATGACCCATCGGACATTTGTCTTGCACGTGGCCAACTTGGGTTTGATTCCCAGCATCCCATATGGTCCCCTTAGCACCGCTAGGAGTAATTTCTGAGTGCATGAGCCAGGAGTAATCCCTGTGCATCACCGGATGTGACCCAAAAAGCAATATATATATATATATATATATATATATATATATATATATATATAGAGAGAGAGAGAGAGAGAGAGAGAGAGAGAGAGAGCCAAAGGTATATGGGGAAAAAAGCTCAGTATCAGGTAAATGCAATTTAAAATAATGAGATATCATGATATCATTTCATGCCAGTGAGATTGGCACACATCACTAAAAACAAAAACAACCAGCATTGAAGTGGATGTTGGAGAAAGGGACCCTCATTCACTGCTGATGGGAACACCAACTAGTTCAAAGTTTTTAGGAAACAGTATAGAGACTTCTCAAAAAAATACTAGCAGTTGAGCTTCCATCTGATACAGCATTTCCACTGCTGCCATCAACCCCAAGGACCCAAAAACTCTATTCAGAAAAGATATTTATCTGTACTCCTGTGTTCACTGTAGCACTATTCACAACAGTAAAAATCTGGAAACAACCCAAGTATTCAAGAACTGGATAAAGAAACTCTGGTACATATACACAATGGACTACTACTCAGCTCTAAGAAAATTCAACAATCATACAATTTGCAGCTACATGGATGAATCTGGAGAGTGTCATGCTGAGTGAAGTTAGTTTGGAGAGGGACAGACACAGAGTGACTTTTATATGTGGGATATAAAGGAATATAGTAAGGAAATAATAAAAGCCCAACAACATCAGAAACTGAGAGCTGATCTTTAGTAGAAAACTTACTACAGTAGGTGGGTGGGGAGCAGAATAAGACATGGATGGGAGTAAAAGTGAACATTGGGACAATATTAGGGGGATGCAGACGCTCTGGTGGAGGGTGTCATGCTGGTACGTTTCATAAAGTAAACCCTAGTGTTGTAAATCATGAGGCACAGTATAAAACAGAATGTTAGAAAAAGAAATATCTGAAAGCAAAGTATTGACTGTTAACAGAAACACAAAAAAATCAGTTTTGCTTCATAGTATCAACATATTTTTCAAGAGGCAAAGAACTATCATATAGAGAAAATGCTTAAGTACTACTACTACTCCTACTACTACTACTACTACTACTACTACTACTAATAATAATAATAATAATGGGCTAGAGCGATAGCACAGCGGGTAGGGCGTTTTCCTTGCACGCAGCCAACATGGCCGACCCGAGTTCGATTCCTCCGCCCCTCTCGGAGAGCCCGGCAAGCTACTGAGAGTATCTCGCCCGCACGGCAGAGCCTGGCAAGCTCCCCGTGACGTATTCAATATGCCAAACACAGTAACAACAAAGTCTCCAATGGAGACCTTACTGGGCCCACTCGAGCAAATCGAGCAAATAATAATAATAACAATGACCAAGCTAGCCTGTTGTGTATTCTAGTAGTGAGATGAGAGCATGGAGGCTGTACTGTTGTCATGCTAAACAACACATAAATAAGGAGAGAAGTCATGGCTTGCATAAAGGAAAACTGTCTTTTACTGGTGTCAACGTCGCTAATGTTATCCTTCTTAAATAGAGATAAAATATACATTGAAGTGAGGCTTTTGTTTTTGTTTTTTTTCTCACAACTGAATAAGCAAACAAAAGATCATATTTCAATTCCATTGTCTTTTTAAGAGCATTTATTTATTTATTTTAACAAAGATGTTCATGATTAGATTTTAGTCACACAGTATGCCAACACTGTCTCCACCAGTGTACATTTCCCAGCACCAGTGTCCCCAGGTTCCCTCCCATCACCTCCCAATCCCCACCCCCCCAGCCTGTCTCTATGGCAGGGGCTTTTCTTTTCTCTCTCTCTCTACTATTTATAGCAGTTTTAGCAGTTTTCATGACAAACAATACAAAATATATTATTTCCGTTCTGCTTTGGGACAGGGCCTGGGGCTTGGGATGGAAACATCCCAAATACAGTGATGGGAAGGTGTAATGGTGGTGGTATTGGTGTTTGAATATTAATTGTAATCAAATATTCTGAACTACCTTATAAAATAAAAAAATTAAAAAAAAACTTTGGATTCAATATTATGGAGGGTTTTGCCTACCTTTTCTTCAATATACCTTATGGATTTGGTCTGATGTCTAAGGGTTGTTTCTTTGTATGTGATTTTCTTCTTTGACCTTAAGAGTATTTCTTTTGTGCACCTTAAAATGCCTTTGTTCAAGAAAATCTCTAGATAATGATGGTGATTGACTAGAAAGAGGAACTCAGTTGTGTTTAAGGTGTGATGCAAAAAACACACAAAAACAAAAATTCCCCACAACAAGAATATACTCTCTTTTTAGAGCACTGAGAAATGTAAGACCTTTAGTCAGAGGAAAGTACACTGACTTAGTAGCAATCAAATGCTTTCTACTGTATATACATGTTTTTAAAATTAAAGAAAGGAGTATATAACCTAATTTCATCAACTTATTTATATTATTTCTTGGCTTAAAATAAAGTTTCCCTTTAATATTTTTCTTCCTCACTAAAAATTTTTAAATGCAATCAGTTATTAGTATCTACTGCCCCAAATACTGTGTGATTATTTATTGCTTCTCAAGGATGATTCAGAGAAACTGTTGAAAAGTTCCCTTACTATATATATATTTTTTTTTCAAGTGAACTGCATCCTGTCTGAAGCAAAATTACTAACAAACTAAAAGCAAGAGTTTCGGGGTAACTGAATTTACAAGTCTCGCACTAAAAAAAGATAGTTCTGAAAATATCAGATGATAGTTTAGCATAATAATCAAAAAAGAAAAAACTTCGAAGTAATTTTTAAACTACCCATTCAACAGGAAACTCTGCCTCATGCTAGAAATCATTGTGCAAAGAATTAGAAATGCTTAGATTTCTCTTTTTCTTTCTTTCTTCCTTCCTTTCTTTCTTCCTTCCTTCCTTTCTCTCTTTCTTTCTTTCTTTCTTTCTTTCTTTCTTTCTTTCTTTCTTTCTTTCTTTCTTTCTTTCTTTCTTTCTTTGAATCACCGTGAGATACAGTTACAATGCTTTCATGTTTGAGTTTCAGTCATACAATGATCAAACACCCATCCCTCCACCAGTGAACATTCTCCACCACCAGTGTCCCCAGGATACCCCCCCCAACACACACACACACACACACACACACACACACACACACACACACACACTTTCCAACCCTCCCCTGCCTCTATGGCAAACAATTTCCCCCATACTCTCTTTCTACTTTTGGGAAAAAATGCTTAGTACTTCTATAAATCAAATCTTAGAATTGGTGTGATAACTATTTCTACACAGTAACTCAATATGTTACTGTGAATTTTAGAGTTGATGATTAAATATATGGATCTTAGTGTTGATGATAAAATGAATATGTCTATTGGTAGTCTTATAGAAATTGAAAACCCTTAGATTATATATTTTTAGAAGGAGTAAGGGCTTTTCTAAAGGCATGTTTCCTTGGTGTTTTTTCTCTAAAAATGAGAACATCCAGGGACTATCATTCTCCAGGAGTCTCAGAATGGAGCCACTGTTGCCCACCCACTTCCTTTCTTCCAGCTTTAACTTTCACTGTCTTGGTAGCAGAAAATTTCTCCCACCAGTGGAAGAAGTAGCAGCAATAGTAGTATAGCATTTTCTTTATTAACTTACCATATTGTAATATTGGTTTATGGCATTTTGTCTGTATATACTACATTACGTCCTCTTATATCATACAATTGACTCTTTTGACCTGACTCCCCCTTTCCCTTTCGATCTGGTATTCCCATTTTGTTTTTTTGGTCTATGAGTTTGTTTTGTTTATGCAGTCCTTTTATTTACTTATGTATTGGTTGATTTATTTAATAGCAGTGCCCAGGATCAAACCAGGTCTCACAGGACAAGTGCTTCAACGACTGAACCACATCCATGGTCCTTCCTTTTTATTTTCTTTATCTTCCACATGAGAGAGAAACTCTATGCTGTTTGTCTTTCTTCCTCTGACTTATTACCCTTATCATAATGCTCTCCCTATCCAACAAAGCAGCGTTTCTACGATACTACTGCAATGAAAAATAAAGCAGTGGCCACTGCAGACAGGGAAAAGCTTGGTAGAAAGAAAGAGAATAGAGAAAGACACCAGTAGTTGTCACGCGCCCTGGAAACCAGGGCAGTAGGAAGCCTTACTCCTTCTGTCTTATCTCCCACACCCAGAGTTTCACTAGTTTGCACATTATTCCTCCTGGCCACTATTTATCTTTCCCTGCTTCCTTGGTACTGATTACACCATGGTGATATTTTGTCTGGAATGTTGCAACCACTGGTAATCTCTCTAAACTCCTGCATATAAAACTCTTTAATAGTTCCCCGTTGTTTTCATCATAAAGTCTGCATTCCTTCATATGACTTACTGTGTTCTTTGTTATCTGAACCTCTACCTATGCTTGCAGCAAATATTTCTCCAGCTTCAATACTTTACTCTCTGAATTACTGGACATTCAATTCCCTGAACAAATGATAGTCTTACTTCTGGAGTTTTGCACAGTCCCTTCCTGTGTTTTATTTTTGATCATTTGTGTTTTTGTGTGGGGCTAAGTGGGGGATACTCCTAGTTCTGTGCTTGGGGATACTTAATTCATGTGGTGGCAACCAGCCCACAACTATCACTTATCAAGTATACTCTCAGTTTTTTTAAAGCTATCTTGCCTGCCCCTGCCTGAATTTATTCTCTTTGCCTTCATAACATCACCTAAAACCATTATCCCATCACTCCACATTATTCTTTAATGAGGCACTTTCTGCCTCAAGGATAGTTGTGTTTTTCTTGGCTTATATGTTCTTCCTAAGTGCCAAATGACTCTAACATGTTACACTAGCAAGCATCATGGAAAACTGGAGTGACAGAGCATGCATACCTCATTTAAGATATGAAATACAGATTGAAAATTTGAAAGTTCTAAGAAATGACATTGGAAAAGTTGTTTTCAGTACAGTAAAAAAAATTTTTTTTAAATAGCAAAGGGACTTTTTGTGAACAGAAGCTTCCTCAAAAAAGAAATACAAATGGCCAAAAGGCACATGAAAAAAATACCCCACATCGCTAATCATCAGGGAAATGCAAATAAAAACAACAATGAAATATCATCTTGCACCACAGAGACTGGAACACATTCAAAAGAACAAAAGCAACCAGTGCTGGTGTGGATGTGGGGTAAAAGAGATGCTCTTTCACTGTTGGTGGGAATGCCGACTGGTCCAGCCTTTCTGGAAAACAATATGGACAGTCCTTCAAACACAGAAATTGAGCTTCCATATGACTCGGCAATACTGCTTCTGGTAATATATCCTGAGGGTGCAAAAAACACAGTAGAAATGACATCTGCACCTATATGTTCATTGTAGCACTGTTCGTAATAGCCAAAATCTGGAAACAACCTGAGTGCCCGAGAACAAATGACTGGTTAAAGAAACTTTGGTACATCTACACAATGAAATATTATGCAGCTGTTAGGAGAGATGAAGTCTTGAAATTTGCTTATAAGTGGACGGACATGTTTTTGTCTGGAATGTTGCAAGCAGTGGTAATCTCTCTAAACTCCTGCATATAAAACTCTTTAATAGTTTCCCATTGTTTTCATCATAAAGTCTGCATTCCTTCATGTGACTGTGTCCTTTGTTATCTGAACCTCTGCCTATGCTTGCAGCAAATATTTCTCCAACTTCAATACTTGGAGAGTATCATGCTAAATGAAATGAGTCAGAGAGGGACCGACATGGAAGGTCTTCACTCATTTGTGGAGTATAAAATAGCATGATATAAGACACTTCAGGACAGTAGACACAAGGGCCAGGAATGTGGCTCCATGATCGGAAGACTGACTCATGAGCTGGGGGGGAGGGGGGGGAAGGCAGCTGGAATAGGGAAGGGATCACTATGTCAATGATGGTTGGAGGATTCTTTCAGGATGGGAGATGTGTGCTGAGAGTGGATAAAGGACCAAACATGATGACCTCTCAGTATCTGTGTTGCAGACCATAATGCCCAAAAGTAGAGAGAGAGTATGAGGGAAATTGTCTGCCTTGGAGGAAGGGAAGGGTTGAAAAGGGTGGGGGGTATACTTGGGACATTGGTGGTGGGGAGTGAGCGGTGGTAGAGGGATGGGTGTTTGATCATTGCATGATTGAGACTCAAACATGAAACCTTGTGACTGTATCTCATGGTGATTCAATAATAGAAAATAATAAAATAAAACAGGAAAAAAGAAAAGGAACTTTTCTTGAACAGCAGTGGGAAAAATGAAAGTGAGAGGCAATCACTAGACAGAACCAGGAAGTGTCAGTAGCTGCGAAACATTTCTGTGTTGCTTACTCTGCACTATAAGAGACGTATAAGCTGGGCTGTGTATGTTTCCTGACCAGTGCAGGAAGGAGAGAGCAGCTAGAAGATCTGTGTAGTACTAGCCACTGCTTAATGAACTTCAACTCTGGTCATGCCCCATCAATTGTCTCTACATCTCTAACCACAACTTGGGTATCCCACAGGCACCACAGACTCTACTTATTTAGAACAGAATTTGTCATCTTTTGCACAAAACCAGCTGCTCTTCCAGTGCTCTCTCTCCTATTAAGGGCAGCCCCATCCATATAGATATCTAGATACCTGTTATCTCTTACCTCTTGCCACCTGTGTTACCGGTGCCTCTCTCCTATTGATAGTATTTTCTTACTTACCTACTAATGTGCAAATTGACTCAGAATTTCTCTTCATCCTCACTGCTTTTACTTTCATCAGGTCTGGGGAGTGTTTAACTTATGGGTCATACGAAGTCTTGAAATCCTATGTTCTGACCTAGTACATAACAGAACAGACACATGTGTTTCTTGTTAGTTGCTGGTGGCCCTGTCTATCTGTCTGTACATCCTACAAATGATGTTCTAAATGTCCAAATGACCTTCAGCATAAAAATGCTTCCCTACCCTAATTTAGATGAAGAATGCCTAAACTATGAACATGAAGGGGTCTGTAACTGGTTTCCAATCTTCAACCTTGACTTGCTTTCATTCATTCTTAATCTTGTATATAGAGTGATGGGTCTAAAGTTCAAATTAAAGATGCCACCATTACTGTTATTATTTTAGTTAAAACTCTATAGTGATTCTTTATTGCTCTCAGAAAAGAACACTTAGTGAATATTTAGTGATTGAATCATCTTCTTGAATATTAAGAATAACATTAAGTTGTACATTCTGATTCCATTTCTCAGGGAAAGACATGAATGAAAAGTGGTTGTAGTCAGGTGACCAGATTTGACTCCTGAGTCTGTGCTGTGGTTGCTGAACCACACAACTCTCCTTTTATCAGATGTCTTTCCATGAAGACAGTGAAGGCTACCAGTGATATAGTGAACTCTGCTCGTCTTCCATAAGTAAGGACTGTCTGAATCCTATCATATTGTAGTAATTGCCATATAGAATTATCTTAAAATCACACACATTTTTAAAAAATTTTTAATAGTGAGATATCATGAGGTACAGTTGTAGACTTACAAATTTTTGTGCTTGGGTTTCAATTATACAATGATCAAATAGCCATCCCTCCACCAGTGCCCATTTCCCACTAGCACGGATTCCAGTATCCCTCCCACAACCCATCCCCCCTGCCTCTGTAGCAGGGCATTCCCTTTTGTTCTCTCTTATTGGGTGTAGTGGTATGCAAAGAGGCAATGAGTGACAATCATGTTTGTTCTATCGTCTACTTTCAGCATGCTTCTCCCATCCTGGGAGGATCCTCCCAACACCTTTATTTGGTGTTCCTTTCTCTATCTGAGCTCCCTTTTCCTCTAGCATGTGTGGTTGGCCTCCAAGCCATGGAGTAAAATTCCTGGTACTAATCTCGGCCATTCTTGGGTGTTAGTCTCCTATTTTGTTACTTTATGTTCCCCAGATGAATGCAATCTTTCTATGTCTATCCCACTCTTTCTGACTCATTTTGCTTAACATGATACTTTCCATGTAGTACCACTTGTATGTAAATTTCATGACTTCATCTTTTCTAAGAGCTACATAGTACTCCATTGTGTAAATGTACCAAAGTTTCTTTAACCAGTCATCTGTTCTTGGGCACTCAGGTTTTTTTCCAGATTCTGACTATTGTAAAGAGTGCTGCAATGAACAAACAAGTGCAGATGTCACTTCGACTACACATTTTTGCCTCTCTAGCATATATTCCCAGGAGTGATATTACTGGGTCAAATAGGAGCTCAATTTCTAATTTTTTGAGGATCGTCCATACTGTTTTCCAAAAGGGCTGAACCAGTCTGCATTCCCACCAACAGTGAAGGAGGGTCCCTTTCTCGCCACATCTGCGCCAGCACCGGTTGCTTTTGTTCTTGTGGATATGGGCCAGTCTCTGTGGTGTGAAATGATATCTCATTGTGGTTTTGATCTGCATCTCCCTGATGATTAATAATGTGGAGCATTTTTTCATGTGCCTTTTAGCCATTTGGATTTCTTCTTTGTGAAAGTTTCTATTCATTTCATCTCCCCATTTTTTGATGGGGTTGAATGTTTTCTTTTTGTGGAGTTCAGCCAGTACTTTGTATATCCTTGATATCAACCCCTTATCGGATCTGTATTTGGCGAATATACTTTCCCATTCTGTAGACTGTCTTTGTATTTTGGTCACTGTTTCTTTTGAGGTGCAGAAGTTTCTTAGTTTAAGATAGTCCCATTTGTCTATCTCTGTTTTCACTTGCTTGGCCAGCGGCACGGCATCTTTGAAGATACCACTAGCTTCTATGTCATGGAGGGTTTTGCCAACTTTTTCCTCAATGTACCTTATGGATTCTGGTCTGATGTTGAGGTCTTTATTGCACTTAGATCTTACTTTTGTACATGGAGTTAGGCAGAGATCTGAGCCCACTTTTTTGCATGTAGCCATCCAGTTTTGCCAGCACAATTTGTTAAAGAGGCTTTCCCTGCTCCACTTCACTTTTCTTGCCCCCTTATCGAAGATTAGATGCTCGTATGCTTGGGGGGAGATGTCAGTATATTCAACCCTGTTCCATTGGTCTACAGCTCTGCCTTTGTTCCAGTACCATTTTGTTTTAATTATTACTGCTTTGTAGTAGAGTTTGAAGTTAGGGAGGTTGATTCCTCCCATTTTCTTTTCCCCAAGAATTGCTTTAGCTATTCGTGGGGGCTTATTGTTCCATATAAATTTCAGGAGTGTTTGCTCCATTTCTTTGAAGAATGTCATGGGTATCCTAATAGGGATCGTGTTGAATTTATACAGTGCTTTGGGAAGTATTGCCATTTTGACAATGTTAATTCTCCCGATCCATGAACAGGGGATATTTTTCCATTTCCTCGTATCCTCTTTTATTTCCTGAAGTGACGTTTTGTAGTTTTCTTTGTACAAGTTCTTTACTTCCTTAGTTAAGCTGATTCCTAGGTACTTGATTTTCTGGGGTACAATTGTGAACGGGATTGTTTTCTTCATGTCACTTTCTTCTCTTTCACTATTTGCATATAGGAAAGCCATGGACTTTTGGGTATTGATTTTATAGCCTGCAACTTTGCTATACAGATCTATCATTTCTAGGAGTTTCTTGGTAGAGGTTTTAGTGTTCTCTAAGTATAGTATCATATCATCTGCGCATAGTAAGAGCTTGATTTCTTCCTTTCCTACCTGGATGCCCTTAATATCTTTTTCTTGCCTAATCGCTATTGCAAGCACTTCCATTACTATATTGAACAGCAGTGGAGAGAGTGGACATCCTTGTCTTGTCCCTGATCTTAGAGGGAAGGCTCTCAGTTTTTCCCCATTGAGGATGATGCTTGCTATAGGCTTGTGACACACAATTTTGAGTACACATTTTTTGTCTGTTTTTTTTTTTTGGCCACAAACAACTGTTTTCAGGTTTATTCTTGACTCTGCCCTCAGAGATCACTCTTGGTGGTCTCAGAGAATTATATGGAATGCTGGGGCTGGAGCGATAGCACTGCAGTAGGGCATTTGCCTTACACGCGGCCGACCCGACCAACCCGGTTTTAATTCCTCTGCCCCTCTCAGAGAGCCCGGCAAACTACCAAGAGTATCTCGCTTGCACGGCAAAGCCTGGAAAGCTACCCAAGACATATTCAATATGCCAAACACAGTAACAAGAAGACTCACAATGAAGCTGTTACTGGGCCCGCTTGAGCAAATCGATGAACAAAGGGAGGACAGTGACAGTGACAGCTGGGGATCAAATCTACATCAGCTGCATGCGAAGCGAGCATCTTAACCACAGAACTACCTCTCCAGCCCCTAAGTAGGCAGATATTGTTTTGAAAGCTCACTGACAAAAGATTTCAGAAATATCTAGGCAAAATTGCTGCTTTATCAGAAACAAACTCAGGAATTTTAAGGTGTAACATGGATTCCTTACACATTGAATTCTGTTGTCTTTACTTCTTAATCAGCATGATTATGGTAATCAAATAGTGCATTTGCCCAAAATAGTGCTTGATGCAGGGTTGATGTGTCAAGTGAAGGAATTAGTGAAGGGTGAAGTAAAAATCTTAGTATGCTAATTCCAAAAAAAAAACATTTATAGTCATGTTCTTCATATTAAGGGGAAATAGAACAAACTAATAATCTAGCTACATTCTCCACTATAGAGATCAAAAGAGAAGTTTTCATATTCTTTTAAAAGAAGTGATAGTTCAGTGAGTAGGGCATTTGCCTTGCTTGAAACTGACTCAGGTTCATTCTCCAGCATCCCACATTGTCCCCCAACCTTCACCATGAATAATTCCTGAGTGCAGAGCTGGGAGTTACCCCTGACCATCACCAAGTATGACCAAAAAAGCAAAGAAGAAGGAGGAGGAGGAGGAAAAAGAGGAGAAGAAGGAAAAGAAAGAGGAGGAGGAGGAGGAAGGAAAGAAAGACAGAAAGAAAGAAAGAAAGAAAGAAAGAAAGGAAGGAAGGAAGGAAGGAAGGAAGAAAGAAAGAAAGAAAGAAGATTCATTTAATCACAACATACTAATGAAATTCAAACATACTGATGAAATTCATGTAAGGTTCTAGTTATTGAAAGTTGCTATCGAAATTTAACATATGTATTTATATTTGGGTTTGATTCTGAATTTAACTAGGTTAAAAATGAAGATAGACAGTTATTTGAAAAGGAAGCTTTATATTTAATTGTACTTTCTGAAGTTTTTATTGAATCATTGTGATTTAAAATACTGTTAATAATACTGTCATGTAAACATCCTTCCAACCCAACGCCCACCACCAGAGAGCCCAGTTGCCTCTACCAGTGTGCCAAGGACCCTCCCAACCCCCTCTAATAATACCAGTGTGTTTGGTTCTGTGGCCTTGGGCTCGCCCATCCATCCTTCCTTCCTTCCTTCCTTCCTTCCTTCCTTCCTTCCTTCCTTCCTTCCTTCCTTCCCTCCCTCCCTCCCTCCCTCCCTCCTTCTTCTCCCTCCCTCCCTCCCTCCCTCCCTCCCTCCCTCCCTCCCTCCTTCCTTCCTTCCTTCCTTCCTTCCTTCCTTCCTTCCTTCCTTCCTTCCCTTTCTTCTTCTCTCCCTCCCTCTCTCTTTCTTTCTTTATTTTTTTCTTCCTTTCTTGTATAGTCACATTGTTTTTGTGTTTTCACTTAGAAAAACTTTATTTTTAAATTATTTATGTATTTATCTTTGTGCTTTCCCCATTTCTGATCACGATTAATTTCTATTTTCAATGCATCATGGTCTTGATGTGTTTTTATCTTCTTGGTTTTGTGGAGATATGTTGTCTATCTTGAAGAGTGTCCCACGTGCACTGCAGAAGAGTATGTGCTCCAATTCAGGGGGGATAAAGGACCATATGTCTTGCAGAACCATTTCTTCCTTCAAAGGCCAGTGTTTTTGTTAGTGTTAGAAGAGTGTCAAAGTCTCCCATTACTACTTCACTGCTATCATGTCTATTCACATTTTGAAGTACATTGATGATATTTGCATCTTTTTTGTATCAGCAGTCAGGTATCTAACACAGGGCTCCACCATACAAAGGTGCCGGGAATCTAACACAGGCTCCAATGTATAAAGCGTCCGCTACAGCTCTGTCTTTAATTTGTAAATGCATAACTCTCAGATATGAAGAATTTAAAGATACATGTTAAGAAAATTAAATCTAATTTCTCCTTTTTAAAAAAGTTAATGAGATTTTTGCATGATTATTATGTCTGATCTGTTTTCAGAGTAAGCTATAAATGATACTAGAAAACAGAAGGAAACCACCTTCTCATTAAGTGGAATTCTGACTTCATTATGTTCAATGGACAGTGTGTACTATTACTACCTAACTGCTCCTTGTTTTTGAGTGTAGGTCTCAATATTTATATCAATATCAAGGATTTCTGATGGAGGCTAACCCCATCTTGAGACTGGGATGAAATTATTTTAATGTCAAGAGTTCCAATGCTTTAACAAAAACTTGTTTTTAACTATGTCACAATATTGACAACTTTGGAAAATCTGGAGTTGGAAATGATAATTAGGCAAGAATTAGATTGTTTAGGACCATTTTTGACAGCTCATGGATTTTTGCAGAATATAATTCTGGACATTGACCTCAACTGGGGATACACTATGTCTGTCTGTCTATCTATGTTAGAGGATCTCTCTTTATTCTGTTTATTAAATCACATGTCAGGAAGATACAATTAGTCTGTCCTGAAGCACATCTTCACAACTGCTTTCACCAGAGGAGGAAGTGCTGCATGCACTGTTTATCTATGCAAATTCACATGCTCTCTGTGCTTGATGTATGCAGGAGAACCCATCCATCCCGTGCTGCTTTCCTCTCTGGGTCTCTGAGGGTCAGGCTTCCTTCCTGCAGTAAAGTAGGGTGGGACTCTCAAGCTACTGTTTTCCGGTCCAGGTTTTTTTGCTCTCCATAAGATAGGCGATAGATCAAACTCATTCTCTTTGTTGAAGTGATCAGCTTGACTTTCCCCTGCGACTGACTTGGTGTTTTTTTTTTTTTTCTGTAGTCCTCAGATGAATTGTGCATGAAGCATTCACCAGCTGCCCTTCACAGATAACAGCGGAGCACTAGGGCGTAGAGGAGAGTGGTCGGGTATTTCCTCTCCAAGGTTACCCTCTGCACCTTTGAGGGCTCTAAATTCTCAATGGCCAGAGTTCAAGGAGATCTGACAGCATTTTAATTCTAGAAAAGAGAAAGAGTTGATTTCGAATTCAAAGTGCCAATGGAATTGTATAGTAAAAAGGATCTCTATACCTTTATATTTACAGAAGAATGAGAAAATAGATAAGACATTCCCTCAGCCATTTATTTTGGAAACAAAACCGTATGATTCCTCCTTGGAAACAAATAAAAATAATAATGCTGGAGAACTTGTTTAAGCTAAATATATTATAATTATCATGTTCAGAGCATTAAATGTAAGAGCTCTGAATATAACCTATCTGATTCATATGCTCTGGATTTTCATTCACCTTGCTTCTTCTCAAGTGTCTTAGGGGTTATTGTAGATCAGGAGCCCCACTCTTTTGATCAGATAAAATTAAATTATGATGATAAAGGAAGGGGAAAAACTCTCAGATACGTAAGTAAGTTGGTGTTTATAAAGATGTACAAGATAACAAGCTATCTAACACAGAAGCTTATTCGACTTCTTAATAAGTTTTAACATTTTAATCAGAACTACTGCTTTTTAGGTTGCCTTTTATTAGAGATCAAATGTTTTAAAACAGTTTTTAGAATCACTTGGGGTTCAGGCAAATTATTTTGCCACTGATTCTGCACACATAATAAGACTTCTCTTGCACAGTGAGTAGTCTGCATAAACATATTTAGTGATCTTCCAAATCCCCTGTTCTTTACTTTAATCCAGTGGATACTCTTAAGCTCATGCCATATAAAATCTCTAAAGCTATCACTTATACCAGGTTCTTTTGGTTCTATCCCAAAGTGTCCTTTTCATCACCAATGCCATATGACAAATCTCTATTGCCACCTCTTTATACTCTTCGAGGAAAACTCCAAACTCATCTGATTGTTTTCTATCTGTTCATTACATTTTTGCTAGTTGTCTTTTTCAGTGCAGCAGTAATAACTTCATTTCTATACTTAGAAACCGTCAGTGTTTCATAGCTCACAAGAATGACATTACCAGTGTGACTACATACATATATAGTCATATATATGTATATATGCATACAAACATGGTTACATATATATGCACATATATGCATATGGACATATATAGTCATTAAAAAGTCTTAGAAGAAGAAAGTAGGCAGAAATCTAAATTTTATGTATATTTTACCATAATTTTGAAAAGGAACTTAATCATTATCAGATTCTTTTACAGTTCGCGTGGGGTATTTGAAGAGTTGCTTTTGAGCCTTCATGCCTTCATTCTGTTTATTTCCAACTCAATTATTGTAGTTCCTATGTTTATGGATACACCTAGGAATATTTTGGTCTATGTATGTGCTGGTGTATGTATTTGTTCTAATGTATGTAAATATGTAAATAAACACAAAGTCACTAAGAGAGCACAGAGATTGTAGTGGGTAGGTAGTAGTAGGTATGGCATGTTAATATTCTTATTTAACTCTGCAGTCCAATCACTTGTCATTAAAAAATCTTGTTGTTTCAAGGATATTTTGCTCTAATTCTTCATGGTTTTCTTTTTATTTTTGGTGTTATGTGGCAATCCCATGGTAGGGACATTGTTTATTGTGGTTCAATCATCAGGAGAAACAAATGCTCCTAACTCTAGTAGAATAAGTGGACTCTAACATCTTTATCAGCCATTCTTCTTGCCTTTGCTGCCTTTAAGTACCATATAACATTATACTTAAAATCAAATAGACTTGATACTTTTTTATATGGAATTTGTGAGCATACTGCATTGGTGTACCATATTGATTTCCTAAAATATCATTTTTTCTTAGCTGGTGACTTTACTTCCTATTTCACAAAGAATATATCAGGCATGAATACTCTTCATTTCCTGCCCCTCCTCCAGTTTCTACAAACATATCTGCACATTCTGTAAGCTAACCTCTTTTGCTGTTCCAAAAGAAAAGGTTGCAAACCTGATTTTAACCTCCATCTTGCTCTGGATATCACTCCCTCCTTCTTCCTGCAAGACTTAGATTCCTTGGGTCTTTTCTCTCCTGCATAATTTGTTCTTTCCTCTATTTAACTTTCCCTTTTGCAAGCTCTTATATTTACTTAACACACACACACACACACACCCCTAAGAATGTGTGTTTCTCAAGCTCCCATCCCAAGTGGAAGTTACTCTTAGCAACTTCTAAATTTCTTGAAAGATTGTACTTTATTTCTAGCCTCATAGGTTTCATCCCCCAGCTCACTACAACCACCCACCCACCTATTTTGAATGTAACAGTGAAAAGCCACTTCTTAGGTTGGCTATTATATTTTATGAAAATGCAGGAAATGAGAAGTGCTGCTGCAATGCTTAGAAATTTAAACCTTTGTGCACCGTTGAAGATGGAAAAATAGAGAAAATGTTATGAGAATGAGCATTTCCTCAAAAAAATAAAATACATTGAATTATAATATGATAATATGATACAGCAATTCCACTTCTAGTTATACATCCAAAGAAATTTAAATCAAGGACCAGAACATTGCCAAAACGTGAAGGTAATCTAAATATTCGTTTACTAATAAGTGGATACCCCAAATAATAAACAAATTATTACATAATGATGATAGGTATAATGGAGTATTAGCACTGTAGCACTGTCCTCCCATTGTTCATCGATATTGCTTGAGCGAGCTCGGTAATGTCTCCGTTGTGAGACTTGTTATTGTGTTTGGCATATCAAATACATCATGGGTAGCTTGACAGGCTTTGCCATGAGGGTGAAATACTCTCGATAGCTTGCCAGGCTCTCTGAGAGGGGTGGAGGAATTGAACTCAGGTCGGCCAAGTTGGCCACGTGCAAGGCAAACGCCCTACCACTGTGCTATTGCTCCAGCCCAATGGAGTATTATTCAGTCTTGAAGTAGAATAAAATTTTGATAATTGCTATCACATAGATGAATCTTGAAGACATCAATCAAAGTGGAATATCGGACATAATATGTCAAATATTATGTGACTTCACCTATTTGATGGCTCTAGTTCAGGGAGACAGAAAGTAGAATGGTTGTTTCTCCAGAGACTAGGATGAAGGGATATTAGGGAGTTATCATTTAATGGGCACAGAGTCTCAGTGTGGGATGAAGTAAATTTGCAGATGGATGGTGGTGATTATTGCACAATGATATGAATCTATGTAATTCATTTGAAAATGATCAATATTATTATCATACATATTTTTACTATTATTTTATTCTACTTAGGTTACTCTAACGATTATTTTATAGTCAGCATGACTTAAGTTCTGCACCGTTAGTGATTTTGACTAAAATATCCAGTTTTCTGGTTGGTAAACAGATGCCTTCTTGCCATAGCCTCACTTGATAGAGAAAAGTCTTTTTCCCATATAAGTTTTATGAGGCATTGGTCTCATCCATGAGGGGTATCCATCTTTCTTTATGGTTCCACAAGCATTTACACTGTCCCCAGGTATACAACAAAATCTAGTTAACTAAAGCAAGTGCACTTTTGTCAACTTGGTACATGGGTCCAGTTCCAGAAGACAATTAGAGCTGGGCAGGCTTGGGTGGTAGGTGGGAAGCTGGGGACACTGGTGGAGGGAAAGTCACACTGGTGGGATTAATGTTAGAACATTTAATGCCTGAAACAAGTGTAATATGAATAACTCAGTGAGCAAATCACGGTGTTATAATTTTTTAAAAAGAGAGGGGAGGACAATGAAAGCTATGGAGGGGCCCTTTAAAATCCTCAAGTGAAAGGAAGAAGAGACCCTACTGCAGTGACTGTCCTTCCTGTGACTTGGAAATTCCTTCCTTACTCTATTTTTATCCCTCTGGAAGCTTTGTAGCAGCATGTATGAGTTGCTTCTAGAGGATTTTCCAGCTTCAGTTCAAGCAAGCAGTGATACTCAGTACACTCCTACACCAAAAAGAACTACACTGGAACTAAAGAAATGTTTTTAAATGCATGTTTTTTGAGTGTGTGCAAAGCCATTGGAAAGCCAAATGTGAGAGAAAGCACTCAAGAATAGAGCAAAACCTTTGGGAAGTCTAACAGGAAAATATGTTTACCATTGTTCAGTGCCAAAAGAAATACTGCGTGCAGCCCCCAAACTGCTTATCTGTGTGGTTTCCATAGTACCAATGTAGATGCAAAGCTGGTCTCTCTGAGAACCATGAAAGGTCATTGAAAGTAAAAACAAGTCAGACTGTGTGAACCTTTGGCAGCAAGTGACAGGGCTTCTCCACACTTTCTCAGTTCCAGAGAAATGAGCGAGAGGTGGCAGTAATGTTCTTTCTCTCTCCCTCTCTCCCCCTTCTTTCTCTTTCTCTCTCCTCCCTTCTACTCTCTCTGTTTTCCTCTTCCCTCCCCCATTCCCTCTCTCTCACTCTCCCTTGTGAATTAAAGCATTCTTTTCTTTGAGCCCCAAGACATGGAATTCAAATTTACAGTGGTCCTTTATCTATGCAAGAAGAGGTGACCTGTTTCTTTTAGTATTTTCCATACATAATTGCAACATAGTTCAAGTGAGAGCTATTTTCGTTAAACTGCACTTAGCATTTTTTGGTGGGGCAGGCAATAGGCACTCTTCCTTGTTAAATCAAAATATTTCAGATAAATGAGTAGCAGAAGATTGCCTGCTGTAGCAACATCGAATCAGGGTGACAGAAATAGCACATCATGCTCTTTTTCTTGGGTTGCTCGACAGTTTTGAGCACAGATTAGGCTGCTGAGATGTTTAGCGGGTCCAAGTAACAATTACATTTGTGGTAAAAGTGGCTATGCTTGGTGGGATGACTTCAATCCCTGGTTATTAGACGTTTAAGTGTCAGTTTGGGAGGGGGGGTGTTTTTATATTTTGTTTTGTTTTGAGTGAAAAAAATACAGAAATAAAGAAGCAAGTTAATTCATTAGGCTCTCTGCTAGGTACAGTTGTCAGTTATTTGAAGCTCACATCTGTTGAGTAACTAACTGGCCTAAGGTTCAGTGCATATTGGCTTTTGCAATTCTAAAGTCCAGGCTTTTAACTTCTATTCTGTTTCCTCTCAGTTATGTTTGTTAACAGGGCAAGGTTCTGCTTTTTGTATTTGCACTTCTCCCTCACCTCTGACTCTCAGACTCTCTGCCCAAACAATTCCTGTCTCTTCATCCAAAGACAGTCAAAGTCTCATTAGATGAGCTTTAGTCCCTTGTATCTACTCCTGCTGATGTTGTGATTCTGATGTCTCTGTTTAATAGTACGACTTCTTGCATGGTGTATTAGGGCTAATGCCGATCATTGATAATATCCATTGGGTCCACTCTACATGATTAGAACTCTATCCACTTTGTAAATCCTATTTCATGAATACTCTTGATGGTGCTGAAGGTGGAAGAGAAGATACCTTTAGGGTTAAATCCCAGCCCCTCACTCTTGATTTTCTTGATTTCACTTTTGATTTTCTTGATTTCACTCTTGATTTTTCTCATCTGTAAAATGGAAATAATAAAAAGTATATAAGAGAGCTGTGAAAATCAAGTTAGAGAAATTGTGTGCCCATTAAATAGTGGCTTTAAAATTTATTATTATTATTATTATTATTATTATTATTATTCTTACAAGGGCTGGAGCTATAGCACAGAGGGTAGGGTGGTTGCCTTGCACGCAGCTGACCCAGGTTCTATTCCTCCATCCCTCTCGGAGAGCCCGGCAAGCTACTGAGAGTATCCGCCCACATGGCAGAGCCTGGCAAGCTCCCCGTGGCATATTTGATATGCCAAAAACAGTAACAACAAGTTTCATAATGGAGACGTTACTGGTACCTGCTCAAGCAAATCGATGAACAATAGGAGGGCAATGAGACAGTACTATTATTACAAATGCTATTCTATTAAGAGTTTCATTCATTCATAAAATTCCTGCAATATCCATACAACTCAGGCACAAGGAATTTTGCCTTTGTTTACCACCCCCTACTTTCCCCTAAACTTCTGTTTCAAACCCAATTTCAGTTGGCTGAATCCTTAGCTCTTTGTTATCTATCTGTGGGACCAAAATCTTGTCCCGTACATTATCAATTGTGGACCAGGATGCTACATTACACTCACTTGTAATGGAACCAGGATGTGCTACCAGCTAATTTGTACTACGTTCATTACTGTTGTATCCAGCTAAGTTAGACTCCCTCAGCTCTGTCTTTGAGCAAATTTCCGTTCAACATGTGGTTTTAATTCACTTAGAACTGCTGAGTGGTTCCCCGACATTATGTTTAAAACTGTTTTTTTGCCCTTCCTCACTAGGTATCTTTGAATGCATAGTTCATCCTAAAATCAAAATCACCTAAGGTTCAATTTTCAGTCTTATAATTATAGAGGACTCGAAGATGAAAATGCATAGACCTGCCCCCAAAGAGTTTATAATCTTCATAAAATAGGAAAAAATACAATTTATTCTTCATAAAATAGGAAAAAATACAATTTACTTACCCCCTCAGATTCATTCTACTTGCCTGACCTGTATAAATCTATTGACTCTTCCTCAATAACTTTGAGGCTATAAGTATTTTATGCCCCCAAAGGGTTCTCTTCTCTGAAACTAGCTAAATGCTTATCTAGGGACTCGGTGAAACTTAAGTTGTGCCAATCATGGTTAATATTCATTGCATACCTGCTAAGTGCTAGTCATTGTACTGTGAGACTAACATACATTAGGATTTGCCTCATTTTTACATAATAGTAGAGTTGGAGGAGTACCACACCTGGCAGTGCTAAGGTGTTACTCTCAACCCAGAAGTCAGGGGCCGCTCCTGGGGTTGAACAGGCACCATGTGGTGATAGGGATTGAATCCAGGCTTCTGGTATGCAAAGTATGCATTCCAGCACAAAGTTAAATCATTTAATGATGGTCACACTGCCTTATAGCAGAGGATCAGAATTAAAATCCCACTCTGAAGCCACTGCTTTTTGTCAGTACTCTGAGTAGCATTGTAGCACTGTCCTCCCGTTGTTCATTGATTTGCTCCAGTGGGCCCAGTGACGTCTCCATTGTGAAACTTGTCGTTACTATGTTTGGCAGATCAAATACGTCAGGGGTAGCTTGCCAGGCTTTGCATTGTGGGCGGATACTCTAGGTAGCTTGCCAGGCTCTCTGAGAGGGGAGGAGGATTTGAACCCAGGTCGGCCAGGTCATCTGCATGCAAGGCAAACACCCTACCTGCTGTATTCTGAGTAGCACTGTCCTCCCGTTGCTCATCAATTTGCTTGAGCGCGCACCAGTAACGTCTCCATTGTGAGACTCGATGTTACTGTTTTTGGCATATTGAATATGCCATGGGGAGCTTGCCAGGCTCTGTCATGCAGATGGGATACTCTCGGTAGCTTGCCGGGCTCTCCAAGAGGGACAGAGGAACCGAACCAGGGTCGGCTCTGTGCAAGGCAAATGTCCTACCCGCTGTGCTATCACTCCAGCTCTTTGGTGAAAAAGTACTTTTATGACTAAGCTGCAAGCTCAACCAGCTGCTTTTTTTTATTAGTGAAACACCATGAGGTACAGTTATAGACTTATAAATTTTTGTGCTTGGGTTTCAGTTATACAATGATCAAGTACCCATCCCTCCACCAGTGCCCATCCTCCACCACCACGGGTCCCAGCATCCCCCCACCCCCAATCCCTCCCGTCCCACCCTGCCTCTGTGGCAGGGCATTCGCCCTTGTTCTCCCTCTCTTCTTTTGGGTACTGTGCTTTGCAAGAGAGGCATTGAGTGGCAATCATGTTTGGTCTATAGCCTACTTTTAGCATGCTTCTCCCACCCTGGGAGGGTCCTCACAACACCCTTCATTTGGTACTCTCTTCTCTATCTGAGCTTCCTTTTCACCTAGAGCATGTGGCTGGCCTTCCATTCATGGAGCAAAATTCCTGGTACTAATTTCAGCCATTCCTGGGTGTTAATCTCCCTTTTTGTTGCTTTATGTTCCCCAGATGAATGCAATCTCTCTGTGTCTATCCCGCTCTTTCTGACTCATTTCGCTTAACATGATACTTTCCATGTAGTACCACTTGTATGTAAATTTCATAACTTCATCTTTTCTAACAGCTACATAGTACTCCATTGTGTAAATGTACCAAAGTTTCTTTAACCAGTCATCTGGTGGTATAGTGGTTAGCATAGCTGCCTTCCAAGCAGTTGACCTGGGTTCGATTCCTGGCCAACACAAGGCTCTTTTGCACTTTGTGTGGGAGAAACCAGCTGCTTTTTTTTTTCCTAATGTGACTGGTTTATTAGATCACATTAAGAAATAATTTTTTTTTTACTCAAGCCAGGTGTTATTTTTATTGCTTTTTTTTTTACAGTTGTAGATTTACAATTTTTTGTGCTTGGGTTTCGATTATACAATGATCAGATACCCATCCCTCCACCAGTGCCCATTTTCCACCACCATGGATAATATCTCTCCACCCCCATCCCCCTAAACCCCCTTGTCTCTGTGGCAGGGCAATCCCCTGTGTTCTCTCTCTCCTTTTGGGTGTTGTGGTCTGCAAAAGAGGCATTGAGTTTTTACTCAAATTGACAAACTTATTCAGATTTAGGCCTTTGACAGACCATTTTCTTGAAAATGGACAAATGAGCCCATCACATTAGCAAACAATGAAAATGGAAAGCAGGAGCTGGAGTGACAGTACAGTGGGTACAGCGCTTGCCTTGCACACGGCCAACCGGGTTCGATCCCCGGCATCCCATATGGTTGGTTCCCCAAGCACCACCAAGAGTAAACCCTGAGTGCAAAGCCAGGAGTAACCCCTGAGAACCGCTGGGAATGACCCAAAAAGCAAAAAAAAAAAAAAAAAAAAAAAAAAGGGAAAGCAAAAATAACCCAGAAATCCAGATATGAGGTTTTTGTCAGACAGGTGTATATGACTAAAAAGGCTTAGAAATTATTCTTTTACATAGGATCTTATCATTAAAAAAAGTCATTGCAATCTGGCTGGCAAAATCATTTTCAGCATCTACTAGATCTGTCTACATCTACTAGATCAGTCTCCTGCCCCCCGTGCCTGGCTGTCCTCGCCGCGGCCCCTTGGAGGGGAGCTGGTTGAGCTTTCCTCCCCGCCCCGACCAGGGCTCCGGCAGCTGAAGACCTCCAGGACCAGCCACCACCATGCTGAGACCACTCTCCGCACACATGAAGGTACTGGCAGAGGGACAAAGCCACGCGGGTTCCAGGGCCGAGATCTCCAAGCCTACTCGGATTGGGGCCGAGCATCCTACATCCAGATCCTCCAAATTCCAGTAGGCGGGGGTCACACCCACCAACTGGCCCCCTGGCGCCATATAATCCCATCAATGGCCAAGACTCAGAGACTATAAAAACCAGCTCCCGGAACCGCGCGGCTGTGAATGTCTTATTATGACATCTTATTATCTCATTCCTATTTTGGACAAACTGGCAGGCTATTCAATGTAGCCTGCCCACATGGCAGAGTCTGGCAAACTCCCCGTGGCGTACCCAATATGCCAAATACCAGTAACAATGATGAGTCTCATTCTCCTAAAGAGCCTTGAATATAATCTCAGGGCTAGGATGAAGGAGACGTTACTGGGGCCTGCTCGAGGCAATCGACGAATAACAGGATGATTTGTGTGATTGTGTGTGACTAGATCTCTAAGTAGCATTTTTTGTTTGGGGATCCCACTCAGAGGTGCTTAGGGGTTACTCCTGGCTCTGTGTTCAGTGATGACTCTTGGTGGGGCTCAGGGGACTATATAAGATGTTGGGGATTGCACCCAGGTTGGCAGCATGCAAGGCAAACACCCTATTGCTCTAGCCCCCTGAAGCTCCAATTTTCATGTTATTTATATTCAAAGCCAGCATATTTACAAATGCAATGAAGAAAGAAGATCAAGATGTATCATTTTCAGAGCTCAAAAACTTGAGACTTTTGAACAACAACAATAACAAGAAAGAAAGTCTTAGATTAGTTTGAGGAACAGGGAATAAGGAGGAAGATCCGGCATTCTTTCAGCTCATTTTTCCTTCAAATAAAATTCTTACCACAACTTCCCCTGTCCCAAACATACACAGCACCTACTAAAACTAATGGTTTTTTCTTTGGGATTAGCATGTGAGCCAGCTTTTCCCTTCCATTTACTACTTTTTCCTAAAAGGAAAAATATCATTTTGTTGATAAATCCTTTCATTCTACCATGAAGGAGCTTAAAAATACAAATATCTGAAACAGTCTTAGCTATAAATTATATCAAACTTCTGTTTGAAGAGAGAGAGGAGAGTCAGTGGGCAAAAAAGCACCTGTACCTCGAAAGGGGCAGAATATCATGGAGAAGCACGGAAGGTGGCCTTATCCAATTACACAATTTATTTTCAGTTAAGCATTACTCATCTGAGAACAGCCAAAGGAAAACTGGGCAGAGCAACCCTAGGGGACCATATATAGATAAATCATAATTAAAACTAGGCATGCATTTGACCCAGGTTCAATCTCCAGCACTTTTAGTCCCCACAGAACCATCAGGAGTGATCCCTGAGCACAGGGCCAGGAGTACAGCTGGGCACAACTGGACATGACCTAAAAACCAAAACAAATAAGCAAAGAAACAAATCTTGTCATCTTTTGATTTCTCAAGCATGGCTTTTAAAAAATTTTTTTATCTTTATTTTTTTCTTTTTGGGTCACACCCAGTGATGTACAGGGGTTACTCCTGGCTCTGCACTCAGGAATTACTCTTGGTGGTGCTCAGGGATATGGGATGCTGGAAACCGAACCCCGGTTGACCGAGTTCAAGGCAAATGCCCTACCCTCTTTGCTTATCACTCCAGCTCCTCAAGAATGGCTTTTTTTCCCTTAAATTTTTATTAGTGAAACACCATGAGGTACAGTTGGAGACTTACAAATTTTTGTGCTTGGGTTTCAGTTAAACAATGATCGAATACCCATCTCTCCACCAGTGCCCATTTTCCACCACCACTAATACCAGTATCCCTCCGACCCCCTCCCCCCATCCCACCCTACCTCTGTGACAGGATATTCCCTTTTGTTCTCTCTCTCCTTTTGAGTGTTGTGGTTTGCAAAAGAGACATTGAGTGGCAATCATGTTCGGTCTATAGACTATTCTCATCACACATCTCCCATAGTCAGAGGAACCTCCAAACATCCTTTATTTGGTGCTCCCTTCTCTATCTGAGCTGCCTTTTCCCCTAGCATGTGCGGCTGGCCTCAAAGCCATGGAGTAATCCTCCTGGTACTTATCTCAGCTATTCTTGGGTGTTAGTCTCCTATTTTGTTACTTTATGTTCCCCAGATGAATGCAATCTTTCTATGTCTGTCCCTCTCTTTCTGACTCATTTCACTTAGCATGATGCTTTCCATGTAGTATCACTTGTATATGAATTTTATGACTTCATCTTTTCTAACAGCTACATAGTACTCCATTGTGTAGATGTACCAAAGTTTCTTTAACCAGTCATCTGTTCTTGGGCACTCAAGTTTTTTCCAGATTCTAGCTATTGTAAAGAGTGCTGCAATGAACAAACAAGTGCAGATGTCACTTCGACTATACTTTTTTGCCTCTCTGGGATATATTCCCAGGAGTGGTATTGCTGAGTCAAATGGGAGCTCAATTTCTAATTTTTTGAGGATCGTCCATACTGTTTTCCAAAAGGGCTGAACCATTTGGCATTCCCACCAGCAGTGAAGGAGAGTCCCTTTCTGGTCACATCCACGCCAACACCGGTTGCTTTTGTTCTTTTGGATGTGGGCCAGTCTCTGTGGTGTGAAATGATATCTCATTGTTGTTTTGATCTGCATCTTCTTGATGATTAATGATGTAGAGAATTTTCTCATGTGCCTTTTTGCCATCAAGAATGGCTTTTAAGATCAATTTCTCTGCTTGTACTAAAAGTTGCAATTTTCCTCACTGTGTGCGGTGGCCTTGTCTAGCCACTACTGTACAAGAAGGGAGACATCCACAACATTGGCAACTATCGCCCAATCTGCCTGTTGTCTGTCATCTACAAGCTGTTCACTTGAGTCATCCTGAATCGGATTGGCAGAACACTAGATGAAGGACAACCATGCAAGCAAGCTGAGTTCCAAAAAGGATTCGGCACAGTCGACCATATCCACACCATAACCAAGCTCATTGAGGTTTCTCGGGAGTTCAGGATGTTGTTCTGTCTAACATTCATTGATTTAAAGAAGGCCTTTGATTCTGTTAAGACTGAAGCGGTCATCGGAGCCCTAGTCAAACAGGCGTTCAAACTTAATACATCAGGATCCTCCATGAGCTGTATTATGTATTCACTAGCAAGATCTAACCATTCTATAAGGATATGATCATCGAGGTCAAGAGAAGGGTTCGGCAGGGTGATATCATTTCACTGAAACTCTTTAGTGCCACCCTCAAGAACATCATGCAACGACTGAAATGGGAAGGAATGGGAGTGAAGTAAGATAGTCAGCAACTACACGACCTTCACTTTGCTGATGACATCGTTCTAATAACACCAAACATTAGCCAAGCGGCACAAATGCTGTCCAACTTTGACCATGAGTGTGGAAAGGTCGGACTACCGCTGAATCTCACGAAGACAATGTTTATGAGAAATGGTCTCGTTCCTGCCATTCTATTTGCTCTCAACAGAACGAACATCTCCAAATGGAACAGTTATGTGTACCTAGGTCGAGAAGTCAATATGACAAATGACCTGGCACCTGAGTTGTGCAGGAGGAAGAGAGCGGCTTGGAACGCCTTCAAGAATGTGCAAGAAATAGCTAAGAGGATGAAGACTCTCCAGCTCTGGGCACATATCTTTAATTCTACTGTTCTTCCTGCATTAACATATGCCTCAGAGACCTGGGCTCTATGAAAGCAGGATGAGAATGCTATTTGGGTCTCCTAAAGAGGAATGGAAAGAGCTATGCATGGAGTATCATGCTTCACTCAAATGAGAGAAAGAATCCGGAGTTCCAACCTCTGTCGAGGATCAAGAATCAGGGGCACTGTATCGTTTACCAAGGTGTCAAAAATCAGATGGGCTAGACATGTAATGCAATTTTGAGATGACCGCTGGACTAGAGCTGTTACCGACTGGATTCCACAGGATGTCAAAAGATTGCGTGGCCGCCCACCTCCAAGATAGTCAGATTTTGTCATCAAGACCCTGAACGATCAATTTGAGGCTTTTCTTGTTCCTGGAACAAGCAGATGCCACTCGGCTACACTAGCACACGACAGAGTTGAATGGAGACATTCCTGGTGCCTGCTCGAGCAAATCAATGAGTAACGGGATGTCAAGTGATCAAGTGATCAAGTGATCAAGTGATCAAGTGTGCAGTGGCCTTGACTAGCCTGACATCCCTAGCCATCTCACAGTTTTGAACAAGGTTAAAACTTGTTGTGTTGTGCACACCTGTACTTATCATAGATAGCTGTAATCACAATGATCCTTATCTTAATTAGTCCTTTTTGGTTGCATCCCATTCTCAAATAATTGTACAGTTGTTTAACTTTAGTTAACCTAATAGGAAAAGTACATTCTGGCATTCTATGCATGTATCCCATGAAACAAGAGGAACCTATTGCATGAGTTAAAAGCTCCCAGTGGTCCCATAAGCTAATTAAAATGAAGAAGAGTTACATTTCGTAGTAATAAGAGATTAATATTTAATTTAAAATAACTTGTTTTAAGTTGCATTTTTCTGCCTATCCTCTAGTCATTTGAAAATCATTTTTTATTTCAAAATGTAGTTAATGGTTAGTTTTCCCAACTGCTGCTAAAATTTTACCATAACTTCAGTGTATAAGATGACACCAATTTCTATCTTATATCTTTGTAAGATAGAAGTCAATATGGCTCTTATCTGCTTAATATCAGTTAATAACTGAATTCATCTGTTGGTTCTAAGGGAGAATCCACTTCCTTGCTCCTGGTTTTGACAGAATTTTGTTCTATGTAATCAAAAGACTCAAGTTCCCTTTTTTTTCTGGCTGCAAACTGAATGTTATTTCTGTCCTCTGCCAGTCATTATATCCCTGGCTTGGGGCCCCCTTTTCCATCTTAAAATTTGGCAATGGTGGTCAAAGGCTTTGTTCAATTCTCTTTGAACACAGCTGGAAGAAGTTCTTTGCTATTAAAAACTCACATAATTAGAAAGGGTCTACCTGGGTTAACCAAGGTAACTTTGCTATATAATCTCTTAACCTCAAGGTCCATGATATTAATCTCATCTGAAAATTCCCTTTTGCCTTTTAATTTGGTAGAATTACTAGTACTGGAGATTAGGATGTAGTTGACTTTGGCAGATTAATATTCTGTCTATCACACCTGAGGAAGAGATATGTGTCTTAGCAGCAGGGGTGTGGGGGGGGGGGGCGGGGTAGGGACAATTTTGTTCTAGAAGAAAACTGAATGTTCCCTTTCTATTTCTCCAGCAAAATCTTCTGCCAAATTTTTCCCTGTCATTGGCTTATAGCTTTTGAAATGGTGTGCATACTAACAGTGCGTAACTGAAGCCAATTAAAGGAAGCCTCCATTATGAGTTGTAGCTAACTAGCACTGTTTTCTATAGTTAGAAGCTTTATGATTCTCACCTAATTGGACCTTTATGACAGTCAGCATCAAGAGTCCTGTGGCTTCTGCATTGATCATCTGCTATTTGGTTCCTACAGGCTGCTCTAAATGTTGAACTAGAGCCAGTCTTCAGAAGTATATGGCTTTTACTAGGAATCTATGCCAAACCCTGGCATAGCCCAGGAATGGAACATGCTAGCTTCAGCCTTCTCTAAGTTACTGTTTCATAGACTTTGATCCATATCAGTTTTAATTTACAATTTTCTGTTTCAGATTTTCCTAGTTGTCTTTTTCCACTTAGGTCTGAATATTGATTTAAGTTCCAGGACTGTTATAGTGACTTTCTCATTCATCTCCATGCTTCTAGTTTTCTTTCTTATAATCCAACCTCCACATAATCAGGACAAGAGAGACTCTCATCGTTGATTTCTCTTAACATAGAAGAAATCCAACACATTTCCCACAGAGTGCTTCAGAAATGCTGCTTCTTTGCGGCACAGGATTAAGTTTACAAAAGAATTATGGATAATTCCTCACAATCGGACCAAGCAATCTAGCAATCTCATCTACATACTTTAAGGAGATGTGATTATTAGGATATTAAACCTTTTATCAGTATTAAAACTCATGCTATTTAATGAATGCCAAATATTGTTTTCTTAAGTGCTATATGTGTGTGAACTTCTTAATCTGTGTACCAACACTAGAGTCAAGTTTTATTCAACCAGTCTTATAGAAAAGGTAAATGGAGCTAAATGAATTTTCCACAGGCACATAGCTAATAAGTGAGAGCTGTGATTTCAACTCAGATCCCAAGAGTTTTTTTTTCTTTAAATTTTCTTTTTTAAGACACTGTGATTTATAAAGTTGTTTCAGGCATGCAATATTCCAACACCAGTTCCAACACCAATCCCAGCACCAGTGTACTCTTCCCTCCACCAGTATTCCCAGATTCCCTCCCAACCCAAGCTATTTCCCTTGGCAGGCTTATAGCTAATTAATTTTGTACTATTTTCTCCAATAAAGCCTAAAGGAATGGCAAATAAAGTTATCAGAAAATAGCTCAATAAAAGTCAATTTGTGGTGATTGATTGCTATATGATTTTAATCTATTTATATAAGGAAACTCAAATCATTTAATACAATATAATGCCTATTCTCATTTACCTAAATCAATTTTCAGCTCTGGCACTTTAAATATATCGCATTAAATTTTATTTTGTACTTGGATCTTATTGTAATCATTATTATGACTTCCCTGTTATAAATAAAACTTTTTAGAAATTCTGTGCTAATACAGATTCCAAGCTTTTACATTGAAATGTCCTTTCAGCACCTTCTGTTAGCATTCATGAGTATCTGTTGCTAAAAATCATTATTGTAACACTTCTACCTTCTAAAACTTTCCATTTAAAATTCAGCTCAACATTCAAGGCTCACTATAATCCATTTCTAACTTCAATATTGACCTTATTTTATTCTCGTATTCCATCACATGAGATCCTATTCAGTAAGCATGCATTGAGTGACTGTTTTGAGCTAAGCCCTATATTAGGTAGAAAGGATATAAAGGTCATAAATACTAAAAAGGAAATAAGCAATTATCCTGAATAGGAGAGAGAATTGTTTGTACATGTGGCAGACCCTGATTAGTATAGAAATTTTATTCTCCACACTGCAGGGAAGATAGCCCTTTTCTCATTTAACAGATGTGAGCACAGGGGCTTCAGGTGCTGGAAGATCTGGAGTATAAGTGGAATTCATACTCAGGCCTTCTGTCTCTGAAGCTCATAGGTGCCCAACTATGGCTACTGTTTCAAAGTTTCTGTGAATAAACTTACTCTTTTTTATTTTAATTTACTTTTAAAAAATTGAATGACATCGAGGTATGCAGTTACAAGGTTGTTCACAATTGAATTTCAGTCATATAATGTTCCAACACTTGTCCCTTCACAAATGTACATTTCCCACCACCAGTGTCCTCAGAAGAAACTTCATTCTTGAAACAAAAACAAGCCTAATAGACCTGCTCTCTTAATATATCTATTATCCTAGAAAGAAATGAACTTATTCTTGAAATAAGCTTTTAATCTGCTCTTCTCAGATCTTATTCACACTCAGAACAGGAGTGTGAAACCTAGAGACCCTCCTTCTCGTGTCCCCAAGTCTCTGGCACTGTAGAGCTCAAAGTCAAAATCACACCTCACTCTTTGTTTCTCTCTGCTTTGATCATTAAACAGGTTCAAAATGCAGTAGTATATGTTGTGTGACAACAAAATAAAGAAGAGCCAAACCCTAACTTTATAAAAGAGAAACTGTGTCCCTGAAGAGACCACCTCTGAGCTGTGCTCTGAGAACAGGTTGGAGTTTTCCATTAGGAACATAGAGAATTCTCAAAGCTGACTCATCTGCCTAATAACCCTAAATATTCAGCATCCTCCTGACATGTTGCCTGTAAAAATAAAAACGGCATGTGGTGAAGAGAAGAGATAGTATAGTGAAGAAAAGAGAGAAGAGTCTGGAAGATAGGAAACTTGAACTAACTCGATGCGTCTAGTCCCTTCATTGTCTCGCTCTCTGCCTTTCCATTTATAAATCAAGAGGATCTACTAGTAACTAAGAAAGGTTGTTTTGATTTAACTTAGCAAAACAATGGTATTTCTAAATTATTTCTAAATGAGATTTCTAAAGCACTAGAAATATCATTCTGTATTTTATTATCAATGTATCTAAATTATCTTCCATACAAGCACAAAGGAAACACAATTATTACAAGTGTTAAGGCCAAGTGTTAAAGTTCTTCTACTTTTCAACTGGATGGCGGCAGAACAAGGTTCTTTTTGTTTGTTTTTATTTGTTTTGTAGGCCACACCCAGAGGTATTCAGGCCTTACTCCTGGCTCTGCACTCAGAGATCACTCCTGGTGGTACTCAGGGGACCATATACAGTGCTGAGCATTGGAGCAGTGTTGGCTACATGCAATGCATATGCCTTACCTCTAATCACTTAGCCCTATTTCTCCAGCTCTAGAACAAAGTTCTTGACTTTGCTATATTTATCTTTAGCTGACCATGAACATTTGTTGGAAGTATGAGGTATATTAATATGCATAGATTTCATTATGGACTGGAGCGATAGCACAGCTATAGGGCATTTGCCTTGTGCACCCTTGTGAACCCGGCTGAGCCGGGTTCAATTCCTCCGCCCCTCTCGGAGAGCCCGGCAAGCTACCGAGAGTATCTCGCCCATTTGGCAGAGCCTGGCAAGCTCCCTGTGACGTATTCGATATGCCAAACACAGTAACACTGAGTCGTTAGAGACGTTACTGGGCCTGCTCGAGCAAATTGATGAACAACGGAAGGACAGTGCTACAGTGCTACAGATTCCATTATATTTTATAAAGGGTTCAGTCATAATTATAGATGTGTTTTTTGTGTGAGTGCACATTTAGATACAACTTGCCCATTTAGCTTGTATCACTTGTATCACTTGTCATCCTATTGATCGTCAATTTGTTCGAGCGGGCGCCAGTAATGTCTCCATTCATCCCTGTCACATGCTAGTGTAGCCCAATCGCGTCTACTCGCTCCAGGAACACGAAGAGCCTCAAACCATTAGTTCAGGGTTTTGAAAAAGTCTGACCATCTCGTAGGTGGGCAGCCACACGTTCTTTTGATGTCCCATGGAATCTAGTCAGTAACAGCTCTAGTCTAGTGGTCGTCTAAATCAGCCCATCTGATTTTCGACACCTTGGCAAATGAGGCAGTGTCCCTGAGCACGTTAGAACTAGCAAAAGAACTTGCAAAAGATTCATAGAGTATATGGAATATTTAGGCTTTCAAAATGCAATGAAATTTTAAGTCAGAGAGATAGTACAAGGGTTAAGATACTTATGCAGCTGACCCCAGTTCATTCCCTGGTATTACATATGGTTCCCATGAATATACCAGGAGTGATCACTGAGCATGGAGCAAGGAGTTGCCCCTGAGCACCAACCACCAGGTATAGCCCCCAAAACACCCCCTGCAGAAGAAAAGAAAAAAATTTGACTAAATAAAATAGAAAATGCAGTGAAACAAGTTATATCACTAAATACAACTGTTTTTTTTTCTTTTCTAGATGAGAAAGTGGGTTTTTGTTTGTTTGTTTGTTTTTTTTGCTTTTTGGGTCACACGCGGCGATGCTCAGGGGTTATTCCTGGCTCATGCACTCAGGAATTACTCCTGGTGGTGCTCGGGGGACCATATGGGATGCTGGGAATCGAACCTGGGTCGGCCATGTTGGCTGCATGCAAGGCAAACACCCTACTCGCTGTGCTATCTCTCCAGCCCAGAAAGTGGGTTTTTAATTATAACTTTTACTTTACTTTAAAAGGTAAAGTAAGGTTATTTTCTAATCTACTTTCTTGTAACTTGGAGAAGTTTATTGTAGGACTCTGTTTAAATGGTTGTTTTGGTTTAATTTAGCAAAGGAAATAAGAATAGAGTTATTATATATGACTATAAAATACATCTGTCACAAAACAGTGAACTGATGTAATGAAATAAATAAAAATTATGTAATGAAATTAATGAACTTCTAAGTAATGTTTAACAGCATTTATTTATTGTAAATATTTGACCAGTTGCATTCTGAATTTTATTTTAAACTAAGGTCTGTGAAATAAAGGCTACATCTTATTATTCTAAAATTAAAGTGCTTTTGATTTTTTTAAGAGTTATATCCTCTTGCCTACTAAACTGCCTTAATTCTTAGTAGAAATCTAATATTATAATTTGATCCCTCTAGTAAATCAAATACAATTATGTAAATGACTGGGATTTAGGCGTAATCTAATTAATACGGTATATATGAAGCAAATAATAATTTTCCTGGTTGAAAACTAGATAATCTTATTTCATGTTTGAGCTATGAGGAAAACATTGTACTAATCTCACTATAAGCTAGATTTTGTTATCTTGTGTGTTGTATTTGCTCAGTTTCATAATGGATATATTTAGAAAAATGAAGCCAAATTAGAATCTTCAAATAATGAATTTTTCTCCTAGAAACGTGTGGTTCAAAAACAGACTATCCCATTAGACTAGAAAAATAATTCAATTGAAGATGATTGCTTATTTGCAAATATAAACACCGTCACAATTCTTTACTTTCTATAGTAACAATCAGCATCAAGTATGATTTGATGAAGATAATTCTGCTCATTTAAACATAAAAGCTTTAGAGTTTAAAATTGACCTGGATTAAATGCATACTAACACCTTCCAATTATAAACTTTCTGAATGATATTTATAATCCTGAGATTGAGTGCACTCTTTTTTTAAATATGTGAATCCCATTTGCATTAATCAGTACTACATGTGTGCACTCAGCAGAAATCAAGAAAGACTTTCCTTTAGTGTCTCTAATAAGGAAGCCAAGAAGTATGTTTTCTCACAGAGGAAGGAGCTTTAATTCACTTTTCTTTCTTCCTTTAAGAATAAATTTCATGTGTAAAAAAGTTCTAACTCAACAGCTTCTTTTCTAGAAGGAAACGTACAGGGTGTCCTGAGGCCTTCCCTGCAGAATTGTCATTCCCAAGTGTGTGAACAGTCTTTGCTCATTTGTTCCTGCCTTAGCTCTGCGGGAAGACTGCCAACAAGCACGAAAGCTCTCAAGCTGTATTATACAAAGATTTCCAGCCCACCCCACCCCCAGCCCCCAATAGGTAAGGGCAGTGTCTTAGGCCCCTAAACAACTGGTCAGGGTAGCAACTTTTAAAAAACAGTGGTTTGTATTATTAACTCTTTTTTTATTTGAGAAATGCTTGTTTGGCAACTAAAGAAGGTGGGAGGAAGTTTTGTTTGCCATTCTAATGCTATCTTTCCTCAGCTGCTCATAAACTTATGCGGGCAGAATATTTCCTGAGAAATAAAGGAGGATAAAATGTTTTCATGTTGGTAGTTTGTGTAGGGTACTAGTGAACAAGCACATGTCAAACTTACTTTAATTGTGCCAGACATTTCCTCCTGGCTGTGTGCGTTGCAAGGAGAGCAAATGTGGAAAGGGAAGAGGCGTGTAGAGATGAAGCAAAGAAGTGGGATTAGGGAGAGGAATAATCAATGTGTTGGCTATCTGTGTATGTGGACTTTCTTAATTGAGTGTTATTAAGAACACAACTCCTATAATACAATATGGCAATATCTTCCAATGCTTTATATTAAAACCAAAAATAAACAAATTATCTCATATCTTAGATTTGCTTCAAAATAATTTGGGATGGAAAGAGTTGGTGGGATAGAGATAAACTAAAATTGGTCATGAGTTGATTATTTTTTTAAGATGAAATGTAAACACATGCATTTTTATACTCTAAAAGGTTAGGAGCCACCATCTTAAATTATCAAGTAAATTTGTTTGATAATTATTCTTTTGGATTAGAATAGTCAAGCATTAAAATGTTAAAGATATAGATTAGAATGAATTATAAAACAGATGCATTGTTATTCAGACATATACTATAGATGATTAGATCTTATTCTTTTAATGTACACAAAAACCAAATCTTAACCTCATGTGAAGAATTGGGAAGAGAAAGCAATATTTATAAGTTTATATTGGGTTATAAGATATATTGGTTGAGAGAAAACTAAGATTAAGATGCATCTCACACAACTTTCTTCTCTCATTTTTCTTTTCCTTTCCCTCTAATGCAGTTATATTTGCCCAAGTTTGAAGGTAGTGGCTTATTTAAAAATTTAAGTGGCAAACACAAATTAGAATACATCCTTTTGGTCTGTTGTTCACAGCCAATTCGTTAGGCAACTGTTCTACTTTTCTTTAGCCTTGGCAAGCTATTGAGAACAACATTTCCTTCTTTTCATTCTGATTCTGGGCGATTGTTCGGATGCTGATACCACATTGGCTTTTCCCATAATTCAGCGTAGAGTTTTTTACACAAGGCAGTTTCACTGTGTTTAGATTTTAAAGCTCTTTATGAATGCTTGTAACAGAACTCAGAGTTCTAAGAGTTCCAGCAAAGTTGTTTTTATTATGTTCCCCCTGAATTTTCATCAAAAGTCGCTTCCATCTTAAGTCTGATGGTTTATCATTGCTTTGCCCCAAAGTTAAATTCAAGCATGTGGAAAGATGGTCATTTCCTCTTTGATGTGTTGCTGTTCCTGTCTACAATGTCAGTCCTTTTTTTTTAAGGTCTGTGTCATTCCGTGGGGGTGACTTCCTGATTAGTCATCAAGTGCAACTCCTGGAAAATGGTGATATGATCTCCCATATCAGCCAAGCAAATTATATTGGGGTCATATGCATATATACTCCTTTTTGATTTAAGAAAATTATCATTTATTATATTTATTTATCGCTGTGATATTTCACTACAAATCACATACAATCATATGCCTTTTTTAATATCAGTTTTTCACATTCTCTTTAAATGATGCCAGGATTGAACCCAGATCCTCATATGTATGAGGAGCTCCACGTTCTTGCTTCTTGTCTGATAAATATAATGCTGCTGGTCACTAGCTTTTTTTTTTTTAAAAATGTTTTTTAAAGAAAATTTTAGTCACTGTGAATTACAAAGTTATTCATGATTAGATTCAGATACACAATGTTCCAACACCAATGCCTTTGGTCATCAGTTTTAAGATGCTGTAGGGTAGTAGTAGAAGAATCAAGCAGACAACTACGGGAAGATATTGACTGAGATAAGAAAATTCAATAGGTCAATAGGTTCTATTTGCCTTGGTAATTTTGTGCTCTTGGAATAAGGTCATCTGCAATATAACATAAATTTTAGAAATAGCTGCATTTGGGGAAAGGGAGGATTAGACCACACCGTTAGTGCTCAGGGCTTACTCCTGCCTCTGTGCTCAGGGATCATTCCTAGTGATGGTCAAGGAAAATATACAGTGCCAGAGATGAAACCAGGTTGAGTTGCTTGAAAGGAAAGCACTTTACCCACTGTACTATCTCTCAGCCAACATTTATTACATAAATATTAGAGTGATATCTCTTATAGGAGTAGTCTTTAAAATTTATTGTTCAAACACAGCCTCATAGAACTTTGAGAAATCTTGTGTTCCTCATGATTGTAATGACAGTTAAAAGTTTTTATTTAACACATTGATATCAGTGCATTGAGATGATGCTTCACATTTAAATGTGACTTGGTTGGTACAAATTGTCATACTGGCATCAATGTGTTAAGTACCAATAGCTGCAGAAGATAAAAGTTTTTATTATATATATTCTACCTGTAAAAAAAACCTTCCATAATGTTACTTATAACCAATCTGACCTAATTATCATACTAACTTAATACTCTATTATCCATTTAAAACTTACTTTATATATATTTATATATCTACTTATATAATTGTCCCCATATACTCACGTTTCTATTCCAACTCTTCTGTAGAATTTCATTCTAAAGTAATTTATGTTTTTGTATGAACATTTTTTTATTAATGACGTTATCTTATTTCACTTCGATAAAAACATACATATAGAAATCAATATTTTAAATTTTAAAAATTTTCTGGCAATCCTTTTATGCCAAAATTTCTATGTTAATATGTAGTTGACAAAAAAATTTTATATTAGATAACTTTAAGTAAATACAATTCTTACTCCAGGTCCCAAGCAGAGCCGAGATCACTGGAAGGTCCCAGATGGGGTAGGTGCCACATCCCACCTTCTCCAGATGGAACCCCGGTGACCATGAGCCTCTACAAGCATAGCTCGGGCATGCGGGAACCAGGACTTTTATTCAAAACCGCGCGACCACTTATGCGGCCGTGCGACATCTCCTTATATACAAAATGATCAATAGAAAGTAAATCATGCAACGTTTCTCCCTGAAAATCAGGCTTAACTCTTTTACAAACCACAACACGCAATAGGAGAGAGAAAACAAAAAGGAATGTCCTGCCACAGAGGCTGAGTGGGATGGGGGTGGGAGGGATACTGGGATCCGTGGTGGTGGGAAATGGTCACTGGTGGAAGGATGGGTGTTCAAAATAAATAAATAAATAAATAAAAGTTTTAAAAAATAAAGTAAATACAATTCTATTGAAATACATCTCAGGGGCTGGAGAGATAGTACAGGAGGTAGGGCGTTTGCCTTGCATGTGGCCGACCCAGGTTCAATTCCCAGCATCCCATATGATTCCCTGAGCACCACCAGGGGTAATTCCTGAGTGCAGAGTCAGGAATGACTCCTGTGCATCGCCGGGTGCGACCCAAAAAGCAAAAATAATAAATAAATAAATAAATAAATAAATAAAGTGATTAAAGAATTTAAACTTTCAGTTGTATACAACTTGTTCTGGAGTGTTAATGGTTTATTTTTATATAAGTAAAAGCATTAATGAGTGGGCTGGAGCCATAGTAGAGCAGGTAGGACATTTGCCTTGCACTCACCTGACCTGGATTAGATCCCTGATACTTCATACCTTCCCTGATCCCCACCATGACTAATCCCTATGGGTAGAGCCTGGAGTAAGCCTTGAGCACCACTGGGTGTGATCCAAAAACAAACCAAATTAATCAATGAACAATATAACCATAGTGAAAATTAGACAAAGAACCAAATACTTAATGGAAACGTTCTTTCTGTTTGCTTCTTTTGTATTTCAACCTATTTTGATTTAATAGCCAGAATTTCACTCTGAATTTATCTATAGCCTCTCACCATAAATGCACTTGTGTAGTTTTGAACAGAAAATTTTTTGCACATTCAAGTGGTCAGCAATAATGTTTAATCTTGAATATCTTGTTGCAAAGTTTGGGAGTCAATTCACATTTACTGTGTTCCCATTGAGGGTGTGACACTGACTACTAAACATAAAAGGATCTGAAGCACTCCCTGAAGTGAGACTCACTATGGAAAAAAGTGAGATGTCCGTCAATGGAAGCAGGGCATAACCTTTGCTGATTGTTCAAACACTAGTAAATCCTTTAACTTTTACTTGTATTTTGATAATTCCCAATTATTAATAACTCAGCTAGGAGCATAGGTAAAGGTAAAGGTAAAGGCCCTCCTGTTGATCGTCGATTTGCTCGAGCGGGCCCAGTAACATCTCCATTGGAGACTTTGTTGTTACTGTGTCTGGCATATCGAATACTCTCGGTAGCTTGCCGGGCTCTCCGAGAGGGGCGGAGGAATCGAACTTGGGTCGGCCATGTTGGCTGCTTGTAAGGCGAACGCCCTACCCGCTGTGCTATCGCTCCAGCAGAAAATTAGATATAATCTAATATAGGTAGTGCCAAATTAAATGGGACAGTGCTAAGAATTTTACCGATGTGTTTTTATGTAAATTTGTAAATGAGGTCACTTAAAATTCTTGTTTTTTAAGGCTGGAGAGAAAGTGCTTCACACGTGGATGACCAGAGTTCAATCCTCTGCACCCTGTATGATCCCTTGAGCCCTGCCAGAAATGATTCCTTAGAAGAGCCAAGTATAAGTCCTGAGCACTGCTAGGTGTAGCCCCAAAACTAAATAAATAAATAAAATCTTACAGATCTCTTTGTAAACAGTACATTTAAGGTCACCTGATCTCTTAAGTCCAAATCATATTTTCTTAACACAAAAGGAATACATTTTGAGGCCTTTGAGACTGTGTGGGAAGTTGTAAACTCATTTTCTTTTTGCTTTACAATCCTTATATAAGAACTTCCCCAAATTTATGGGTGTTTTCTTTGCTTTTTAAAAATATTTTTTATTGTGGTCAACTATGCATTACATTAAATTTCCATTTAACCATTTTTAAGTGTATTATTCAGTGGCATTAAGCACATTTATAGCTTGTGTTTCTTTTTTTTTCCTAGCTGAACAGAATTACTAATGTGTCTGTGACAGAGATGGATGAAGTATTAGCTAAGAAACCATTGTAGTCAGCTTAAAGGACATTTTGTAATCACAGAATATTTATTAGGGAACACAAATATACACAACATATGAATTGAGTAGACCCTGATTCAGACCCCAAAGATTCAGAAGGTTGCATAGGTTTATAAGTGTTGCATAGTGTGTAGCATCAAGTTTTTATTGGAACAGAATTGTCTTATGCCAGGCCAACAAAATCTTGGCATTGATGCATAATTAATGAACTGGGAAATGGATTAATGAGATTTTTCTCTAATTAATGTTTCCCTAATATTTGGCATGAAAGCAAAGCTGTGTTAATTAGTGGATAGCATTGTGTGTGTGTGTGAGTTTGTGTGTGGGTGTTGTGTGGCTATGGGTGTAGTTTGACATATTTTGTTTGTAGTGTTTTTCTTTTTCAGCACTTACCCTCCTTCCTCATTTCTCCCTCCTCCACTTCTCTTATTATTCTCAGAACTGCCATTGTATTTTTCCTGTGGATGTGGAGGAAGGAATGACAGGTTGAATGAGTCCCTTTAGAGATCGATGTCGGAGTACATGTGAATTAATCAATATTTCATAATCTAGGTGGTGAAAACCCCTCCTTCCCCTCCTTTTCTGAGCTCAAAGAGGACATTATGCTGTGTGTGTGTGTGTGCAGCTTAACTACCATTAATGTTAATTGTATGACACAGGAAAAGCTTCTTTCTCGGGTTGATAACATGCTCCAACGTAGTTCATCGTCAATTATACACCAACTCTTAATCATCTTGGGAAGCAGGAGAGGTAAATTTCTCTGCTGAGCCAAAGCTCCTCATAAGGGGATTATTGACTTGTGTTAGGATCTGACCTTAAAATATTAGCACTTTCTTTTCCTTCATGTTTATTCTACTGTTATTAATTAGGTCAAATATCCCTTCCGCCATCAACCCCACATCTTACACACGTACCCCAAGAAACAAACAAATATAGGGTGGGAGAAGATGAGGGAAAAAAGAAAGACTAATTGACAGCTAAGAGAAAATAAATTTTGGTTCATGTTCAAGGGCTACAAAAGTAGCCTTGAAGTGTTGGTAGTTTTGTTAAAATCTTGAATTTAAATATATGGATTTCCAAATGTAAGATGCTCCCTGTGATATTTAGCTTTGCTAGTTTTAGTTCTGGGCATGAAATAGCTACCCTTGGAAAATGTTTCTCTTACTTGGCTTAATATTTCCTTATTCAACCTATATTTATGGAATTTATTTGGTGCCAGATGCTGATGTGTATAAAGTGCTTGCCACAAAGATAGTTCAAACTAAATTTTGTCATCATGTAACTCCCTAATTAGTGAGACACTGGAACATAAACAGGCATTTAGAAAACCAGGAGCAAGTATTTCAGGTTGCTAGAACTCAAATTCAGGTTGGTGTATGATGACAGAGAGCCAGACAATGGATCGCCTGTGTTCCCGGGAGCGGTGGTCAGGATAAAGACTACAGTCACGAACAATGATTTGAAGTGCTAGAGGTGATATTCTGTCTAGTGTTATTTGATAGAAGCCCTTACATTGTACATCTCAGTTCAGGGTCTGGGGTGGGGAGTCTGTGCTTAGGGCTTTCCCCTGGCTCTGCACTCAGAGATCACTCCTGCTGATTCTCAGAGGCACCAAATACGGTGCCAGGGAATCAAAGCTGGGTCACTTGCTGCAAGGCAAGTGCATCCATCTCTACTATTACTCTGACTCAGGCATTCAGGTTTTTTTTTGCTTAATGGGTCTTCCATATCTGTTAACCACTGGAGAGGAGGGGCTTAAGCCTGGGTCTATCCAGGTAGAACACTTCACTTCTTTACAGTAACTTGATTTAGACAATAAGTCACATGATCACCCTATTTTCTCCCACATTCCATGGGCCAGAATTTGATCACACAGTCCCACCTAACTTCCAGGGAGGTTGGGAAATTAATTATATGATCTGGCTGGAAAGGTAATGGATTTTGGTGAATGCCAGGCACTCCTGTCACACATGTTAAGGAGCTGAAGCTTTATCCTTCATATCAATTGACTTTTAAACATGTCCACCCAAAAGCTTATACTTCTTTGAAATCTTCAAGTTTATCTAAGACTTATTTAAATCTTTCTTCCTGTTCCATAATATATTTGTTTTTCTTAAAATAAAAAGAATGTGCTTTCTTTGTTAAAAATTGTTAAAAATCTTCACCCTAAAGAATGTCGCAGGAATATTTGTCATGGTTGGTTCTTATTTTATTGACTCCTGGGAGAGGTGGGTGGATCCCCGATTTGGGTTACTTACTACTGAATTTAGGCAGAAGAATGGCCTGGCCAGATTTCCATTCAAAAAGAATAACTTAGGGGCTGGAGTGATAATCCAGAGGGTAGGGAGTTTACCTTGCACATAGGTGATCTAGATTCATTCTCTAGCACCTCATATGGTCCCCTGAAATTGCCAGGAGTGACCCCTGAGTGCAGAGCCATGAGTAAGCCTTAATCACTATTGGATATGCCCCCCCAAACACCCTCAAAAGAATAATCTAATAGCCATGAGCATCATAGATTCCAGAAAACTAATTTAGAGGGTTAGAGTTATCTAAATGGAAAACAATAATGGATCCAATTTAAGTTAGTGATCACAGACATGTAAGAGAATTTAAATCAATAGGACCAAATTTAAAAAGAAATTATCATAAATATAATTATGTACAAATTAAGTGCTTCAACACTGTCACTGTCACTGTCTTCCCATTGTTCATTGATTTTGCTTGAACGGGCCCAGTAACATCTCCATTGTGACACTAGTTAGTTACTGTGTTTGGCATATTGAATATGTCACGGGTAGCTTGTCAGGCTTTGCCTTGTAGCTTGCCAGGCTCTCTGAGAGGGGCGGAGAAATAGAACCCAGGTTGGCCCTGGTCGGCTGTGTGCAAGGCAAACGCCTTACCCACTTTAAAAAATTTAGATAGAAAAGCAGAAAGGCAAATTAGGGTTGGAGAACAGAAGAAACATGCGAATAATATAAAAGAAAGTTGATAAACTCTAATATCCAGAGAGGTCTTAAGGAAGCAAAAAGAAGAAGGTGTTGTCATAGGACAATGGATGTCACAATTCTTTAAAGATGATAAATAGCTTACAGAATGCTAAAATTCCACTAAAATTTTTAAAATTAAATAAGGGAGTTCTTTTTCATTTTGGATTACTAGTAAAGATTTTACTTTTAGCATACTAGTAAAAAGATTTTATTTATAGCACGTACACAAACCTGGCTCACTTTATAACAGCTTCTTTTGAGAAATACCTGATTTCATCTTCATGCCAACAACAAAGGTGTAATTAGACAAACTTGGGAGTATAGACTACTACTCACCAAGCTATATAGATGTTATAGCCAAATGGCGTTACCCAATATTCATGTGTTTTGACCAAAATTTCATTAATGACAGTAATAACTATGTATACAACATATCACTGTCAATGATATCATTAGTAGTCAAGTTTGAAAAAAATCTTTTTTCAAAGAAAAATTTGTTAAATAATGACATATCTCTCCTATGCAATATTACGCAACCATGATTTGTGAGTATTTATGTTGAGAAAGGAAGATATTCATGACCTATTATGTGAAAACAAAAGCTATCTATCTCCTTGTATAAATTGCTTTGCTATTTGTAAAATACCTATACTTTTGTACAGGAATTATGTGTGTATAAAAAGATGTCTATCACACTTTATAAAAATTATTTTTAACAGTGTTTATTTCTGAACTAAAGCTTAGAGGTGTTTTCCAACTTTGCCTCATTCTACACTGTTTTGAAACTTAATGAATTTTTTTCAGAAAACAACTTTATTGGGAGCACAGAACAGACAGCAAACATTTTATCCTTTGGAATAAAAAAATTTTATGTACATGAGAAACCGTCTTTAATGTATTGTAAGTCACAGTATCTCAATATTTTTTTTAAAAAAAGGAGGCTGATAATAGGTTGTCTAAAAAAGCTGTCTTCAGGGATAACTTCTGGCTCTCTCATGCCTATAATTCCCTTCCTCTGGATTAAAGGCAACCCTTTTCCAGTCTCAGATGGCTCCCCCAACCTCCTGCCCGCCCCCATTGTCACTCCTTGTGTTTTGTAATTTGAACTCAGATTCAGTTCCTCCTTAGCTGTGTCCTTGTTCCATTACTAATCCTTCTGCATCCTCTGCTGTATTTCAGAATGTTCTCTCTGCTTTCCCTAGCTGAGCGGCATGAGATAAGAGATATGAGATATCAGTGGAAATGATGAGCCCAGATATTCTCAGGTTGGCACTGATTGTTTTTATTGCCAGCATGTACTGGGGGTTCTGATCTCGCCTCAGTCAAAGATAGATGTGGGGCCAACCAAATTTAGGAGGGTCCAGTACTGCGTGGTTCCGTCTTAGAGTGTTCAAGATGGAGATGAGAACAAGACTTTGCCATGTTTTGAAGTTTAGTGAGTAGCAGGAAAGTATGCATCTATATATTTTTTTTAACCTGGACTGACTCTTGGGAGCAGGAACAGGAAATTGGATAGTGGAAGCAGTGTCCTGGTTAACAATTTAAGAGGAACTGCCAGTTCATTCTTTTTCTGTAGTACAGGTTTGTCTTGAAAACAACTTTTAAAAACAAAACAGTCAGGTTACTCTAACACAAACCTAAATCTTTTTTTTTTTAAGTTTGACTTCTTGACTCATTCTCAGGGACCCCCACGCCCCAGACACCGTCTGCCTTTCTTGTCATCATTGAGATCTTTGCCATTGGAAGCTGATTCACCTCAGCTTTTAAGGACTAGGACATTTCTTAATATGCATTGAACTCATGCCAATCTATTGTCTCACGTTGTTATTGTCTAAAAGACAGCGTGTACTAGAAATGTGAAACAGGAAATGTTCATATGACCTTCTGAAGGTAGAAGAAATTTTCCAAAGTTTGTATGCTGATGTAATTATTTTCATAGTTTTCTTTTGTATGTATCTGTTTAGTGGGAAGATCTTTTAAACAATTGTTTTTACTGTCTTGAGCTGTCCTGGGCATAGGTTATAGCTTCTTATCTCTGTTTCAAAGGAATAGAGCACAACGGTAGTTATAAGGTTGTATATTATTTTAAAGCGAGATGTTTTTCTTTTTTTTACACAAAAGCATTTCTTAAAATAATTGATTTGCATACATAACATCACACTGTCAGGAAAAAATTCAACAATGGAACAAAGGAAAAATATGAAATGCTTCACATATTTGCATATCATGCTTATGCAAGGCCATGCTCATCTTCTGTGTATCATTCCAGTTTTAGTACATATGCTGCATAAGTGAGTGCTAAATAGGTTTGGGGGGGATATTTTGGCTAAATTAGGTTTTGGGATATTCTTTTTATTTTTCTCAATGTGTGTGTAAAGCATAAATATTTGAATTTTTAAATCTATTTTAAGAAAACTCTTCATTATTTAACATAAACTTTTTTTCTGCTCAGGATCTAACATACACTCTATGCCCTTCTGCTCAATACTGTGCTTTGTAAAATTCCTGGAAACAGCAGTAGACAATTTCAGTGTATACTGGTGGATGGATTCAGTGTTCTTGCAATACTTGCAATAAGCATTTGTTAGCACAACTAATCTCTTTTAAAATTTTGGTCCTATTGTTATCAGCACCAATCAGTGCTCTGAAATAAATTGAAATACTAAACTCTTTGAAAGGATGGATTAAAGTTTAGACAAGTTCTAGTACTGAGGTAAAGGGGTAAATCTCACAAAATTGGTTCTTTTTCTTCAAGAAGTGAAAAGCAATGAGATGTTCTCTACAAAAGAAAGGAAGCAGTGATTATGATCCTCATTTCCCCTACTTTCTTTGGTTTAGAGCAAAGCCAAAGTCAGCCACTTATTCAGTTCTCCGGCATATTGAAGTGAGAGATTTTATTTAAATATGCATCAGGCAGTCTTACTTCCAGGTATGACTCTGTCTTTTTTTCCTTCTACTCATTCTAGGTAGCTTCATATTCTTATTTTATATATATGTTTGAATCTAGGATCTTTTTTCATCCTATGGCCTATCTTACAAATTTCACTTTATCCCATTTTCCAGCTTTTTTGCAGTTTTATATCATTACAGAAGCTCTCTTCTCCTTGTTTCTGTCCATTTGACTTCTTTATTCAAGCATACTCTCTGTAACATCAACTCTAATGTGCAATTGTACAGAATGAATGATGAAGAAAATTTGGTAAGCGGCCAGTTTTGCCTCTGTCTTCCATGACCAAAACAATGAGGTGAAAAAGGGAGAATTCAATCATCTATTGTTTTTTGTGTGCCTGGTTCCAAATAACCTTTAATTTTGGAAATTTCCTTAAATTCATTGTGTGCCTATATTGATGGTTGGATTTTTATTATACAGCTGTGTTGTTATAATTTTTTGAAAAGCTATTTTGAATTTTTTAAAAGTAATTTCAGAAACAAATGAGGTCAGTGGGCATCTTGTGTTAGGGAGGGGGAGGTGGGGAGGTTGGAATAAGAGGAAATCTTATGTCAGAGGCCTCTGTGCACATTTCCCTGAAATACCTCAGTTCTGCATAAGTGTAATCTGTTATTTTAGCTAGTTATAATAGTTGCACTCTCCTACCAGCCCCTTCCATTATAAAATCTCTAATATAGAAATAAAAATCTTTCTTCATTTAGGATTTCTCTCTAACCTTCCCAATTTGCATTTCCTAACAGGTTGCATTTCATCCTTTCTACAGACCAGATGATAGTTAGAAACAGACAAGCATTTTCAAAGATGTATTAGCCATAGTGGAGGTTCTGAGTCATCTGAATGTTCTCCAGCCAGGAAGAAAAAGCATGACAACTCCTGCCCAGGTCTGTGCAATTGTAGAGTAAGTCAGGTAAACAGCAGGACGCAGTTAGTTGCATCGCACCAAGGAAATGAGATGGTGAACTGAATGTGTCTCTGTACCTCCAGCGGAAGCTTTATGTTCAAAGGATATAGGGACATATTCTTCTTTCCAAATCATGTATTTTTAATTTTGTAATGAAATGCTCCCTGCCATTATAAAATACTTAAGACCTATACCAGAAAAATAGGAGTCAAAGGCGAAGTCTCTGGGAGACTTCAGGAAAACAAAGGCTTTCAGAGGCCACACAAGGAATTTATCAGCACCAGCTTCCCTTCATCTTTGACTATCCACTAAATCCATTGAGAGCAAGAACAGTGAAGAGGAAACATTGGAAGATTTGGTCTGGGCAAAAGCTGATCTGAAAGTTCTTATCTCAGACAGTGCCAGATATATTGCCTTGGTCAACATTGGGATGTTTAAACATTTACTAATTGCTTGAATGTTTTTAAAGAAAAACAATTAATTCAACTTAGAGCAGGAGAAATCACACAGGGACAAGGGCAGGGCTTTGCATGTGGACAACCCTGTTTTAATCCTTGATAGCACATGGTCCCACAAGGATTTGGCTCTGGAGATCGGAGCACTGCCATAATATCTGGGTAATGCCCATCAATGCAGGACATGAGAAGCACTGCATTGCCCAGCCCCCATATTGAACCAGCTGACCAGAACCCCTGAAAGGGCCCCTAGGTATTGTTTGGAAGGCCCATCTGCCCTCTACCAAATTATTGTTATTTTTTTCAATTGGCATGTCATTGCTATACTAAACTACAAAATTAGATCAATGAAAGGGAAAATCTCAGGTGAGAACAAATTATTTCACTACAGGTTTAAGTAATAAAAGTTATACAATATAATTATAAAATGCATATGGAAAGGTATATATATTTAAAAAAACTAGAAACTTTGGTTGCCTTTGAGGAAAATAATTCAGAGCCTCAGAGTCAGGAGTGCTATGTAAATGTTCACTATTACACACTAATTGAATTTCTTCCCTTGTACATCTATGGCAATTTAAAAAGACATAAACATTCTACAATTACAAATATTTTTATTATAAGTATATTTTCATAGGGACTCCATGCCAGGCTGTGGGGTGGGTGAGATCTCTCCCCACCCCAAGAGACCCAGCCCAGCAGCCTACCTCCACTGCCCAACCACTGCCATGCTCCAGGCCGCTTTCCAGACACTCAGGAGGAGCCTCACACACGAATGAAGTCCCACGTAACCCAGATAATGCGGAACTTTGTGAACTTGAACTCTGGACTCATCAGGACCAGAACAGAGATCCACTGCCTGCTTCCCCCAGTCTTCCGTGACTCAGGGATCAGACCCATAAGCCCCACCCTGTCAGCACCAGATAGTCTCCTCATTGGCCACCCTCCAGAACTCACGGATGCTCCTCCCAAACAGGAGTATAAAAGGAGCCTCCCAGAATCATGCCACCGGACTCTGCACCAGGCTGTGGGGCAGGTGAAAGCCCTCCCCATGCCAAAGGATCCAGCCCCAGCAGCTGACCTCCACTGCCCAACCACTTCCTGGACCTCGCGGTCGCTTTGCAGCCATGAGACACATTATAAGACACTTCCTACCCATTTATGCCTCTTGGAGAGCCCGGCAAGCTACCAAGAATATCCTGCCCGCATGGGCAAAGCCAAGCAAGCTCCCCGTGGTGTATTCAATATGCCAAATACAGTAACAACAATAGGTCTCCTTCCCCTGACACTGAAAGAGCCTCCAATTGTTGGGAAAAGATGACTAAGAAGAGGCTGCTAAAATCTCAGGGCTGGGAGGAATAGAGACGTTACTGGTGCTCGTTCGAGTAATTCGACGACCAATAGGATGACAGTGATAACAGTGATATTTCCATAAAACTATCTAAGTAGTTCATGGTTGTCTGATTTGTGTAAATCACCTAATTACTTAACATAAATTACGTAGTTTGTAAGATTATATAACTATTGCTTTTGCTTGGGTAGCTATCTTAACATGGGATATCACATTAACCGCAGTAGGTTTTTTTTTTACATCATACTGTACACAAAATACATGATGCTTGTAGATATGATTTTCTTCAGCGATTTCTAAGGAAGTTTCACTTGATAGTTTTATGCTTTCCTTCCTTAAGTATTAGACCAAGTGGTAACAGAATTATAAGACTTGGCCTTTCAATTATGATACTCAGGTGTGTTTTGTTTTGTTTGCTTTTGTGGTGTCAGGAATGGAACCCAGAACCTCACATGAGCAAGTTAAGTGACCTACTGCTCAGCCTCATCCCTGACCCCAAGTTCAGGTATTTATCCTCGTAGCCTCATTGTGATGTATCAGAATTCTGACAGGATCTTTGTCTAATCTCACTAGGTCCCAGCCAGAGTAGCTGAATCTTATCGCTGAATCTAAGATTGAATTATAATATCAATCAGAATTAGGGACCTAAGGGTTAGTACAGGAGGTAAGGTAAGCCTTGCCTGCAGCAGCATTAGCAAAAGCCTGATTCAATCCTTAACATATGATCTCCTGAGCACCACCAGGAGTGGTCCTGCACAGAGCCAGGAGCACACCTGAGCACCACCTGGGCACCACCCCTGAGCACCACAACTGGTTCATGAATTAAAAGACAGATCTCAGGTCTCCCTTTTTTTTTTCAGATCTTACTCTTTTTTTTTCCCTTTTCCCTTTTTTTAAATTTTTTTTTTTATTAGTGAAACACCATGAGGTATAGTTATAGACTTACAAATTTTTGCGCTTGGGTTTCAGTTATACAATGATCAAGTACCCATCCCTCCACCAGCGCCCATCCTCCACCACCACGGGTCCCAGCATCCCTCCCAACCTCCTCCTCTCCCATCCCACCCTGCCTCTGTGGCAGGGCATTCCCTTTTGTTCTCTCTCTCCTTTTGGGTCCTGGGGTTTGCAAGAGAGGCAATGGGTGGCAATCACGTTTGGTCTATAGCCTACTTTCAGCATGCTTCTCCTCTCCATCCTGGGAGGATCCTCCCAACACCCTTTATTTGGTGCTCTCTTCTCTATCTGAGCTGCCTTTTCCTCTAGCACGTGTGGCAGGCCTTCCATTCATGGAGCAAAATTCCTGGTACTAATCTTGGCTACTCCTGGGTGTTAGTCTCCCATTTTGTTGCTTTATGTTCCCCAGATGAATGCAATCTTTCTGTGTCTATCCCTCTCTTTCTAACTCATTTCACTTAACATGATACTTTCCATGTAGTACCACTTGTATGTGAATTTCATGACTTTATCTTTTCTAACAGCTACATAGTACTCCATTGTGTAAATGTACCAAAGTTTCTTTAACCAGTCATCTGTTCTTGGGCACTCAGGTTTTTTCCAGATTCTAGCTATTGTAAACAGTGCTGCAATGAACAGACAACTGCAGATGTCGCTTCGACTATACTTTTTTGCCTCTCCGGGGTATATTCCCAGGAGTGGAATTGCTGGGTCAAATGGGAGCTCAATTTCTAGGTTTTTGAGAATCATCCATACTGTTTTCCAAAGGGCTGAACCAGTCGACATTCCCACCAGCAGTGAAGGAGTGTACCTTTCTCACCACATCTGCGCCAGCACCGGTTGCTTTTGTTCTTTTGGATGTGGGCCAGTCTCTGTGGTGTGAAATGATATCTCATTGTTGTTTTGATCTGCATCTTATTCTTTTTTTAAAAAAATTTATTTTTTAATGAATCACTGTGAGGTATAGTTACAGACTTACAAACTTTCGTTCTTATGTATCAGTCATGCAATGATCGAATACCCATCCCTCCACCAGTACCCATTCTCTACCACCAATGTTCCCAGTATTTCTCCCACTACCACCACCACCACCCTCTACCCCCCACATCTGTGGCAGGCACATTCCCTTTCACTCTCTCTCTCTCTCTCTCTCTCTCTCTCTCTCTCTCTCTCTCTCTCTCTCTCCTTTAGGGTGCTGTGGTTTGCAATGCAAGTATTATGATGCCAACATATTCAGTCTATAGTCTACTTTCAGCACGCATCTCCCATCCCGAGCAGGCCCTCCAAGCATCCTTTACTTGGTGGTCTCTTCTCTCTCTCTCTCTCTCTCTCTCTCTCTCTCTCTCTCTTTAATTTTATTGAATCACCATGAGAAAGTTACAAGCTTTCATGTTTTGGTTACAATCATACAATGATCAAACACCCATCCCTCCACCAGTGCACATTCCCCACCACCAATCTCCCCAGTATGACCCTCTTCCCCACCTTCCCTCTGCATCCATGGCAGACAATATTCCCCCATACTCTCTTTCTACTTTGGGGCATTATGGTTTGCAATACTGACACTGAGAGGTCATCGTGTTTGGTCCTTTATCTGCTTTCAGCACACATCTCCCATCCCAACTGATTCCTCCAGTCATCATTTTCTTAGTGATCCCTTCTCTATTCCAGCTGCCTTCTCCCCTCCGCTCATGAGGCAGGCTTCCAGCTATGGGGCAATCTATTTGTCCCGTGTATCTACTATCCTTAGGTGTCAGCCTCATGTTATGTTGTTTATACTCCACAAATGAATGCAGTCCTTCTATGTCTGTCCCTCTCTTTCTGACTCATTTCACTTAGCATGATATGCTCCATGTCTATCCACTTATAAGCAAATTTCATGACTTCATCTCTCCTAACAGCTGCATAGTATTCCATTGTGTAGATGTATCAAAGTTTCTTTAACCAGTCATTTGTTCTAGGGCACTTGGGCTGTTTCCAGATTTTGGCTATTGTGAACAGTGTTGCAATGAACATATAGGTATAGATATCATTTCTACTGTGCTTTTTTTGCATCCTCATAATATATTCCCAGAAGTGGTATTGCAGGGTCATATGGAAGTTCAATTTCTAGTTTTTGAAGGACTATCCATATCGTTTTACAGAAAGGCTGGACCAGTTGGCAATCCCACCAACACTGAAAGAGTATCCCCTTTCCCCCACATGCACGCTAGCACTGGTCGCTTTTGTTCTTTTGAATGTGTGCCAGTCTCTGTGGTGTGAGATGATATCTCATTGTTGTTGTTGCTGTTGTTGTTTATTTTTGGGTCACACCCAGTGGTGCTCAGGGGTTATTCCTGGCTCTGCACTCAGGAATTACTCCTGGTGGTGCTTAAGAGACCATATGGGATGCTGGGGATCGAACCTGGGTTGGCCGCGTGCAAGGCAAATGCCCTACCCACTGTGCTATCGCTCCAGCCCCTCACTGTTGTTTTTATTTGCATCTCCTTGATGGCTAGAGATGTCAAGGTCTCCTTTTTTAAGAGTGCTCATGGGCCAGTGCAAGTTGTTCTTGAATTTGCTGTTATTAGTTTACTAGGTCATTTTATGTCAGAAAGTTTTGTAGATATTTCCCTGCTCTCAGTTAACTGAAAGATGAAATGATAAACAGTCCTTTGATCAGAAATTGGGATTACTCTGACCTACAGTGAGAGAAGAATTTAGTATACAGAGGGGGAACTTTCATTTTCTTTTTGCATTTTTTTTTCAGAAATTATCCAATCCCAGGATCAAATCACTCTAATTTGGCTATTTAATACTTCATTAATATGTATGTGGTCATATAATACTTCAAACCATTGCAGTGTAGTGAGTTAGGATGAGTTTTTTTTTAAAACCGAATGAGATAAATTCAATTTATGGCTGTCTCTTACCACACATGAGACCTAAAGAAAGTTACTATTTCCTCATTTATAAGTTTCCTCATTTATTAACTTCATTTATAAGTTTCCTCATTTGTTAACTTCATTTGTTGGAAGGAATCATTCTTTTTTTGGAGACGGGGTGGGGAGGGGGGAAATTCCAAGCCATGCTCAGGACCCCCGGGGCCCCTCCAGAGATTCTGGGACCATTGGTTGGTGGTTCAGTGCAAATGGCTGAGGATGTGATTACTCAGGCCCTGTAGTGCTGGGATTACCTGGGCCATGCCAACGATGCTCAGGAGCCTCTAGGATTGAACCTGGGTCAAATGCATACAAAACATGCACCTTAACCCCTGTACAATCTCACCAGTTTGTCTTTCGGCACCCTCTTTAATTTGTAAAGTGCTTGATACTGGGTTTATAAGGTAAGAGGGTTTAGAACTTAAGATTGCAATTATTAAAATTGTTTTGTACTTAACAACAACATAGAAGTATCATTGCATGTGCACAAGAACTTCTGGTCTCCCACTACTTGCTAGCTCCTACTTCTCTCCTTTCTCCTTGCCCCTAAATCTCCTCCACTCTTTAGGTTTTCCTGACACTGAGGCTGCAAGGCTGAGCATTATGACTTCTTTTCTATCCTGCTGGCCTTATGCAGTCATGGAACTTGAATGTCTAATATATGTTACTAACCCTCAGATACATAACCTCAACTCAGACCTCTCCTGGACTATATACAAACTTATATGCTTTGCATGTTTGTCCTTAATCTGGATGTCTTAGAATTTATTTTGAACACAGAAGATTTCAAACTGAACTTCTTGATTTTTTCACCAATTTGTTGCTTCAACAGTTTTTTCCATCTCAGTAAACGACTCTATATTCAGTTGCTCAGCTAAAATCTTTCAGGTTATCCTTGAATACTCTACTCTTTTCTCAGATCTATAACCAAAATATCAAAAAATCCCTTAACCTTCAAAATCTATAAAAAAAAATTATTCACTTTGTGCTCTGCTTCCTTGCCTCTCAAATATTTCACTTGATTCTTATTGGGAAAAAATTTGTGTCTGTGTGTGTGGGGCGGGGGAGGGGGGTTGGGCCACATACAGCAATGCTCAGGGCTTATTCCTGGCCCTGCACATAGGAATTACTGCCTGCAGTGATTAGGGGACCATGCAGGGTACAAGGCAACCACCCTATCCACTGTACTGTACTACCACTCTGGTTCCTCTCATTGGAAATTTTACTCAAGCTTTTTGCTTCTACCATTTCACCTCTAGACACTTCTCAAAGAATAGTCAATATGATTCACCCATAATGCAGTTACATACTGAATTATGTCACTCTTCTGCTCAAAACTCTCCATTGTTTTCTTACCTCAGAATGAAAACAATCAACTCTAATTTTTCATAATCTCTGCCTTGTTCACTCTGCACTAGAACACTACCCTCTTCTTTAAACATAATAGACACACTCTCTTATTAGGCTTTTGTATGTTGTCCCTATCCATAATGTTCTCATGGACAGACACATCACTCATCTTCTATATCTCTCACTTCCTTTGAGTCTTTCTTCAAATACTACTTTCTCCATGTGGTTGTTATCACCAACTGGCTTAAGCTTGAACTCTCCAGTTACTCTGTTCCTTGATCACCTTTTGATTTATTTTTAAAAATAATAATCACCATCATCTGACTTGTGTAAGGTATTCTCTTATTTTATATCTTCTCCACTGTAAAACTATAAATTATTGTTCACTGCTGTATCTCTTAATAGAGTAATAACATTTTGCGTATACTATTATATAAATAGTAATAGTTGTTCAATAAATATTTGGATGTTTACATAATGGAATTAATAAATGCATTTGTAGAAACTCATTTTCTATGAAATACAGTAAGAAATATGAAATAGGAAAATATAAAAGTCATATTGGGTATGGAGTCAGAACCTGAATTCTTTCACCTGGACCACCTATTACACTGGAGCTCATTTGTAGAATATTTATAGTTCCATCTCTGAGACCTAGTTCCTAATCTCTAAAATCTGTCAGATAAGTTTATATTAGCAGTCATAAATATGAAGTTGTTACATTTTTTCACAAATAAAATATTTATTTCTCTCTTACCCATCATATGTTCTAACACTATAAACTAACAGTCAAGGATATTGAATATTACTTTAGGAAAATTAGGCTGCATATAGAATATATTTTTAAAAAATTTGTCATCAAAATAATTATTAATTAGGTCTACATTTTACTGAGATATGGAAGGTAATAAAGAGAGTACAACATATTTAGAGCACACCATCTTTTCAGATGGAGAAGGAAATGGAAAGAAATGCTTAGATTTCTTCTTCTTCCTATCCTTGTTTGCATGTTTGGTCAAGCCCCTTTGGTTTACATTGTCATAAAACCATTCAAATGACTATTTTGGAAGTTCTTGTATTTAGTGTCCTAACTTTGTTCCAGCTATGAAAGTCAAATTACTATTTATGTGTGTAAATTAATAGTTATAGAAAAACCAAAGGATGCCCCAAAGCTTTTAAACAATTTAAACAATTTGGAATATGTTAGTAGATGTCTATGATTGAAAAACATTTTCTTACATCCAAGAAGAAATAAGGTTGTATAACAAAACCACATTAACTAAGATTTACTTAATTGTATTTACTAATGATTAATTCAAGATTTATGTGCTTGTCACTTTTTGAATAGGTCCTCAATCTATTAGACATTTTAAGCTGATTAATATATACTTGATTGAATCTTACATTTGCATTCTCAGTAAAGTCTGCGTTGAAAAATTGTGTAAGTGGTTTGTGCAAATAAGATTGGAAAAGGGGATTATTAAAAATTGTAAAGAATACAAACTTAAAAAGTTAATGTTTACATACAAACATCTAATACAGAGATAATCTAAGCCTGTGAGGAAGGATTCTAGTTATGGATCTGTTGTCCATACACTTCTGTTCTTAGAGACAGCTTCTGGATAAGCTCTTCACTAACCTGGCCATCATTCCTAACAGGTGTGTCTATCCTATTTGTCCGGAATGCCTTTTACCATTAAGGAGCAATAGCACAGTGGTAGGGCATTTGCCTTACAAGCAGCCAACATAGCCAACCCAAGTTCGATTCCTCCACTCCTCTCGGAGAGCCCGGCAAGCTACCGAGAGTATCTAGTCCGCATGGCAGAGCCTGGCAAGCTGCCCGTGATATATTCGATATGTCAAACACAGTAACAAGTCTCACGATAGAGACATTACTGGGTCCGCTCGAGCAAATGGATGAACAACGGGAAGACCGTGACCGTGACTGCCTTTTACCACCAAATCTGCACCCTCATAAATCTTCCATGTATTCATGTTCATGCCCAAGTTTGCACATAAGTCATTGTCTCATTCTTGATGTGTAGAACATTTAGAGATGCTTTTGGTATATGATAAAAGATGGATAGACAGGCTTTTACTTTCCCAGTGGGGTGTTGTCTTGCCGAGGTTTTCAGGTATAGGAGTGAAACTTCAAAGTCCGTAATGTGGTAAGGGTAGAGCCTGTCTGGAGTGAGAGTTAACAATTGAACAATATAAGATAGTATACAAACCTAGAAATCTAGCATAAACATGTGGAAAAAACAGCTGTTTATGTGACAACCCTACTGTTAACCTACTGCCTGCCATATATTTTTTATTCTAAGTAGGGAAAATTGAAACTGATGTAACAATTTCATTGTTAACTTTGCAGCACAATACAAAGTACATAATACAACAATAAAGTTTTTTTTTAATTTTTATTAGTGAAACACCAATCTTTTTTTAAAATTTTTATTAGTGAAACACCATGAGGTACAGTTGTAGACTTAGAAATTTTTGTGCTTGGGTTTCAGTTATACAATGATCAAGTACCCATCCCTCCACCAGTGCCCATTTTCCACCACCACTGGTCCCAGTATCCCTCCCACCCCCCAACCCCCCCCATCCCACCCTGCCTCTTGGCAGGGCATTCCCTTTTGTTCTCTCTCTCTCCTTTTGGGGAAACACCAATCTTTTTAACCTGTGAGTCAACGTCTATTTTCTAACTCCCGGTAACCCAGCCCTCTTGCTCTCTGGGTTTGGTACTCTACCTATGCATTCTCATAGCACTGTCTCTCTCTCTGAGCATACATGACACCAGTTTTCAGATCCATTCTCTGCAATTCCTGATACCAAGAGGCTTCGAAAACAAAGGTTTATTTTATGATCTTGCCAAAACTTCTTTGGTAGCAAAAGCGGACTTAAGCTATTTATAATGTTATGCTTTACTGCAAGATAATTTATAATGTTAACGGTTTACTCCAATTTGTTACCACGATTATTTATAGATGCTATGAATAATAACTTTATTATTTAGAGGTCCCCCATCTAGTGCTCTGGTGAGCAAGGGGGAGGTGCTTCATATGAAATGTATTACATGTCATCTGCCCATTCTAAAAAGCCACAGATAGAGCTAGTTCTAAAACAGTTGTGGCTCAGGGGCTTCAAATATGATGCAGAGCTGTCTGACCCTGCACTTTTTGAAGTCAGTCCTGGTTCCTTGTACCTGCTTGGTATCTAGCGGGTCTCAATAAGTGTGGAACCAAGGGAAAATACATGAATATTCTACTTAACATATTTAAATGTGTCTCCTTTTTTGGTTATTTTAAAAAGTAATTGCTACTTTGAGAAAGAAGAGTTAGAACAACAGATTTTTTAACTCCAATTTTTCAACTGAAAACATAAATATTTGGACAGATTGAAAAATTCATGACAGAACCAAAAACAATATCATGTTTCCTGGTTTTCAGATTTGTGGGTTTTTTTTTTTGCCTAGATAAGGCTAATATTATGAATGCCAGGTAACCAAAGGCCAAGGGAAACAACTTTCTTTAAAATACCATCGAGACCTTACTAATTGAGATTTTAAAAAATGGTCCAAATCTAAAAGTTTGGTGGGTATTGTCAGATATGGTTAGAGGAAAAAATGTCTTATATGTAAACAGTTTGCTTATTTTTTTTCTTTTCTTTTTCTTTATTTGTTTTGTTTTTGTTTGGGGGCCATACCCACCTCTGCTCAGGACTTGCCCCTGTCTCTGTGCTCTGGGACAACTCCCGGCAGGGTTTGGAAGACCCTTATGTGGTGCTGGGGATCAACTACATGCAGTAAAGTGCCTTACCCTTTGCTATCTCTTGGCCTACATGTTTGTTTCTTTACAAGATTTCAGTAAATTAGTTGCTTTCTCTGAAAGCAGTTTAAACTTAGCTTTTTCAGGCCTGCCATATAAATATTTTACTTGAGATGTTTTAAGATTGTTTTCTGCTCAACTATCTTAGCTGGGCCCAGAGAGATAGAACAGTGGGTAGGGCACTTGCCCAGGTTTGATCCCCAGCATCCCATATGGTCCCCTGAGCCAGGAGTAATTCCTGAACACAGAGCACAGCTCCTGAGCACTACCAAGTGTGGTCCCAAAATAAATAAATAAATAATAGTAAAATAAAATATTATAGTCCCCTTTTCGATTGTTTTAATGTTCTGGATACATTTGGCGCAGTGAAGTTAATTAAAATTACCTATTTAGATATAGTATTTTTATTTTTTAAATTCTCTTACTATATTTTAATTAAGTATAGCTTTTAAACATTTCATCAAAATGGTGTGGACAATGCATATGCCTTTATATTGAATTGAACAAAATTCATGTTAAAAAAAGAAAAAGAAAGCTTCTTTGTCTACTAAATGTGAAGAATTTTCATATGGGAATTAGACATTTTCACAGTCATTAGAAGGGTTGGGAGACTGAAAATCCGGGAAACAGTTTTTTGTAGTCTTAGTTTGCATTGCCACTATGGTTGACTTTGAAAACTTCTTTTGAAGCTCTGTCTTTTCAAAAATATTCAGGAAATTTCCATCAATTACATAATTGGAGAAAGAGTGATGCCAATTTGACAGCAATCATACTTATTTCAATATTGATGACAACTACACAAATATCTTCTTTGCTGATTTTCCATTCAAATTTTCTATGCTGTCAGATTGACTGAGAACCAGAACTCTCTCAGCCAACACCTAATATAGGGATATGATTGACATCATCTTTGATCTGAGGATTAGAGGGGGGCAGGTATTAGTCCATGGAGCACGGAACTGGAGAGATAGGACAGGAGTTCCAGTGATTGCTTGCAGGCAGCTGATTCCAATTTGATCCCTGGCACTGTGTATGATCCCCTGAGTGATCCTTGAGCACCAGGAGTGATCCTTGAGCACAGAGCACTATTAGGTGTGACCCCCAAGCAATAAATAAAAAAATGTAGTACAGAGGATTTATAGAGCAGTGGAACTATTCTATAGTGCATCATAATGATAGATGTGTCATTAAACATTTATTTGAGACAATTTAATGTACAATACTAAGAGTGATAATTATGTAATTAAGTTTTGGTTGATAAAGATGTGTTGATATAGGTTCATGAGTATAACAAATGAATGACTTTTGTGTGAAGTGTTGATAATTGCAGAATTTTGTATATAGTGGGTTGTGGAATTTACAGGAATAGTCTATACATTTTTTCATCGATTTTGCTGTGAACCTAAAACTGCTTTTTTGAAAATCAAATATGTAATATTTTCATTAATATAAATTTCTTGGATCAGTTATATACATACCGCTTTTTGTTGTAGTGTTTACTCCCCTCAGAATTTTCATGAGTGATGCAGAATTTTATGAATAAAAAAGGGATTGTATTAATTTTTAGGTCTTTATTGAGTGTTTCAGTTATGTTTGTGCAACAAACTTAGTAGCTTACTCAATCAGTAGCCCAGGAGAGAGCTCAAAGGGATGGAGTACAAGTTTGCATTCTGGGGCTCTGAGTGTGTTCACTGGAACTATGCCCCCAGCACCATCATTGTCACTTAGGTGGCCATCAGCAATGCTGGCTTGAGTAGCATCACATTGCAGGGCTTGCGTTGAACCTTAAATGCCAGTGGCTGAGTATTGCCAGGTATGGCCTCAGACCCCCAGAGCACTGCTTGGGGGGGCCTCAAATTTTTTAAAAGCCACTTATTTGTGTATTTATTTTGTTTGGGGGCCACACCCAGCAGGTGCTCAGGGCTCTGCACTCAGGAATCATTCGAAGTGGTACTCGAGGGACCCTATGGGGTACAGGGAGTCTTAGCAGGTTTGACTGCATGCCAAGCAAGCCCCTTAACCCTTTTGTTATCTCTCTGGCCCAACAGAGAGATTTTGTCTTATTTTGTCTTGGCTCTAGTTTCGTTTTTGTTTTTTCTTTTTTTGGGGGGGGGGGTTGCATGCTGGATGGTACTTGGAGTATACTTCTGGCTCTGTGACTCCTGGAGGGGCTCTGGGGCCCTAATGCAGTGCTGGGATAGAATCAGGGCCAGCTACTTGCAAGGCAAGGGTTTGCCTGCTGGACTGTTTCTCTGGGAATTGACGGGCAGGGCTGACAGCTGAAGCATCATCTGAAATCTTCTTGACTCTCCTCCCTCCCGGAGTAGAGACTGGTGGCTAATGTGCTTCTTTTCTCTTCATGTGGCCTCTTTCTGGTTCTGGCTTGGGCTCCATAGTGTGAGGACTTCAGGGGCAAGCTTTCTAAGGGACCCAGGCAGACCTGGAGGCGGATGTCCTGCAGCTCACTGTCACTCTAGCAGACAAACCTGTCACAAAGCAGCCCAAGGTCAAAAAAGTAGAGACAGGAAAGGAGGAAATTGATGGTAACCATGTTTGAGATAAAGTATTGCCATTTGATTGGGTGATATTTGTAAATTAAAATATGTATATGTATATATGTATGTATGTACACATATATAGATATGGAAAGAAGTATCACGGTCACGGTCCTCCCGTTGTTCATCGATTTGCTCGAGCGGGCCCAGTAACGTCTCCTTCGTGAGACTTGTTACTGTGTTTTGGTATATCATATACGTCACGGGTAGCTTGCCAGGCTCTGCTGTGCGGGCAAGATACTCTCGGTAGCTTGCTGGGCTCTCTGAGAGGAACGGAGGAATCGAACTCGGGTCGGCCATGTTGGCTGCATGCAAGGCAAACACCCTACCCACTATGCTATCGCTCCTGCCAGGAAAGAAGTATACTCAACGAAAATAATTAAGAGTGTGGGCCAGAGCGATAGTACAACAGGTAGGGCATTTACCTTGCACACGGCCGACCTGGGTTCAATCCCTGGCATCCGATATGGTCCTCCGAGCACTGTCAGGAGTAATTCCTGAATGTAGAGCCAGTAATAGTGTGTCCCAAAAAGAAAATCTCAAGACTGCCAGCACATCCTAAATAAAATTCCTTACTTAAAAAAAAAGAAAATAATTAAGAGTGATTATAAGGAATGTTCAGGTATAAAATAATTTTGAAGGCAAGACCTATGAAATTAAGAAATGAGTAACTCATTGAGGTTAATCAAAGACATTAACATTTTTTTAATAAAAATGATTGAAGAGGTGATGCCCACTGGTGTTGCGGAATAGGCAGTGTTATTCAGCAATGCCTCCTGGAGGGATTGACCTGGGGGATTGACCTGGCAGTTCTGCTGACAGTTCTGTGATTGGTCCGGGAATGCTTGGGGACCACCAGAACACCCCACCCCACCCTGTGCACGTACACACACACACACACACACACACACACACACACACACTAACTGGTAATCACAGGCTACCAGACCTCTCCTCAGTGGTGCACATGGTATCTGAAATAGAACTCAGGACTGGTACATGCTAGGTATGTTCTCTATAGTTTAAGTCATATTTCCAGACCAAAAAGAACAAAAAGAAATTAGTTTAATCAGGTTTCTCAGATCTAGTGCTTAACACCTGCGTTGATCTTTAGGAGAACGAATCGTGCAGGTCATTCCAAGCCATCTGACTTCCCAACCCAAAATTGTGTTCAAGATAGACTATATTAAAAAATAAGTTACATTTATTTTTATTTTTTGCTTTTTGGGTCACACCCAGTGATAGTCAGGGGTTACTCCTGGATGTTTACTCAGGAATCACTCCTGGTGGTACTGGGGGACCATATGGGATGCTGGGGATTGAACCTGGGTTGGCCATGTGCAAGGCAAAAGCCCTACCTGCTGTTCTATCGCTCCAGCCTCAGATATATTTTTCACTCACCATAAGATACAGTTACAAAGCTTTCATGATTGAGTTTCAGTCATACAATGATTGAACACCCACCCTCCAACAGCGTACATTTTCCACCACCAACGTCCACAGTATCCCTCCCACCACCCCCACCCCACGCCCTGCCTCTATGGCAGACAATTTCCTTCTTACTCCCTCTATTTTTAGGCCTTATGGTTTGCAGTACAGATACTGAGAGGTTATTATGTTTGGTCCTTTATCTGCTTTCAGCACACATCTCCCATCCCTAGTGATCCCTCTAATCATCATTGACTTAGTGATCCCTTCTCTATTCCAGCTGCCTTCTAGGTAAGGCAGTGCCTTGGGGTGGGGGATAACTTGTGGAATTTGAGAAATCCTTAATAAAAAAATGGCAGGTAAGAAGAGGAAATCTGGGTAAGTGAAACTAGAAAGACCAAACAAGGAAGGTGGCAGGAGAAACCCCTCGAATTAAACCATTCCAGGAAATAGGAGACGGATGGAGATTTATTTGCTCTATAAATATTTATTGGTAATGGAGCAAGTATCTTTCAATTTGTATTTAAATGGCTTTAAGGAAATGACTTATTAGCAGGTTTTTCTCATTCCAATAGAAATTCGTGCCAACGAAATGCACTATCAAACAATCACTGTGGTAAAGAAATACCTCCACTAGGGATGGGTACTCTATCATTGTATAACTGAAACCCCAGCACAAAAATTTGTAAGACTACAACTGTACCTTATGGTGTTTCACTAATAAAAATAAAAATAAAAAAAGAAATACCTCCACTGTTAATTTTTTTTTCTTTTTGGGTCACACCCAGCGATGCTCAGGGGTTACTCCTGGCTTTGCACTCAGGAATCACTCCTGGCAGTGCTTGGGGGACTATATGGGATACTGAGAATTGAACCCGGGTCGGCTGCGTGCAAGGCAAATGCCCTACCCGCTGTGCTATTACTCCAGCCCCTCCACTGTTAAAATTCTGTGTTAAAAAAAAAGTTACATTTCTGGGGTCACTGTGTTCTCTATCATAGATTTTTTTTTTTGGTCATACCCGTAGATGCACAGGGGTTACTCCTGGCTCTGAGTTCAGGATTTACTCCTGGTGGTGCTCGGGGGACCATATGGGATGCTGGGAATCAAACCCGGGTTGGCCAGGTGCAGGGCAAATGCCCTACCCACTGTACTATTGCTCCAGCCCCCTATCATAGATTTTTAATATAGACTCTGATTTTCTAAGCACATATCCCAATCATTCAGTCCCCCAAATTTACTGCTCCCTATGCTTCCTAAAGCATGCTGGCAGCTCTGTCAGGGAGTTCAGATTCTGCATTATTTCAATAAGCACGAAGCCTTTTAATACTGGATGGCCAGACTGTGAGCTCTTTTATCCCTCCTAGTTACTTACATTTTCTTAACATTGTCTGTTTTTGTTGCTGTTGTTTTTCTTTTCTTTTTCTTTGTTTTTAGAGGGTGCACATTAGGCAGTGCTCAGGGAATACTTCTGGCACAATTCTTTTTTTTTCTTCGCTTTTTGGGTCACACCCGGCAATGCACAGGGGTTACTCTTGGCTCATGCACGCAGGAATTACTCCTGGCGGTGCTCAGGGGACCACATGGGATGCCGGGAATTGAATCCAGGTCAGCCGAGTGCAAGGCAAACGCCCTACCCGCTGAGCTATCACTCCAGCCCCTGGCACAATTCTTAAGGGCCACGCCTTGGTGTTTAGGGATCATGTGGGGACAGAGACTAAACCCAGGGCTCCTGCGATGCCCCAGCCCTTAGAGCCGGCTTCCTGACCAATTTTCTTCCGCTTTTTGATAAGAATTCCTATGTGATAATATACTCTCTTTGGGAAAGATTATTTATAGTAATAAGGTTAACATAAATTATTACTTAGTTTGATATAGCTTATAATTTCACCTTATAAAATATTTTTAAGTGCCTCTGAAACTTTTCTTTTGCTACAAACAGGCAGAATGGAGTGATATTTTAAGATTTCCTGCCACTCGAAAGGTATGGAAAGTTTGACGAATTTATATTGTGTTCTGACTTCCTCAGGCACTTTTCCTAATGTCATTCCACTTTATTCATACTATAAAACAAAGCTTCAAAATTTGTTGCTTTCTGTTTTCTTAAATCAAATTCACTTTAGAGCTGGGCATTTCAATTTTGTTCTTTGTCTCTTAAGGTTAATTTCTACAGAATTCTATAGTCGTGCAATTTTATTTTGTAAAGTGTTTCCTGTTCGGGGTGGAGCTGGGGGGATTCTGGAAGCATTTAAGAAAAAGAATAACTAGTTTAATTTTCAAAATTTCTTTAAGAAATAAGTAACTTGATTATTGAAAATAAATTTGTGTTGTGCTTTGGCATTTTTATTCTGCAGTAGCTCTGTGATGGCAGTAAATTGTTGGATGCTATATAATTAATCCTTTGGCTTGTACTATGTTATTTGAAATTTTATTTTCTGTTGTCTGCACTATTTTCATTGTGCTTAAAAGTCTTATTCTTTGTATTAAGAGTGTTTGTTCTTTGGGACAAGATCGTATTTGACAGTTCTTGAGTTTATAAAGTCTGTTCCATATTGTTAGGCATATAATATGGGGAGGCTATCTTGATATATTGGTGTTTGTGTTATGTTCTTTCAAATCCCTTTTTATAATGTGCATTTTACTTGCCATTTAAACACACTCTAAAGAATCATGATCAACTCTTTTTATTGCCTAATTTAGAATTAATAGAATTACTAGTTATACTTACGTAGATTTTCTAGACATTAATCTTCCTCCTAAGAATTGGGGGAAAGATATAAAAATAGAATCTTTCTGAAATATATCCCCATCATTTTATTTGTTAAATGGCTTTTAATTACTTAATTATAGATTTTAAGGGCATGCCTCTGGAAACAGATTATATGGGCATCAATCCGAGTTTTGCTCTCTATATCTACTTAAAACTTTTTTGTATGTGTTTCCTCAGTTTCCAAACGGGACTCACAATCACAATAGTTAATGACATGGTGAGGATTAAATGAGTTTTCTCGGAGAGACATTTGGAACAGTTTTAGTATCTAGCAACTGAGTAATGTTAGATGTTGTACTTTTATTTAGATATAATAGTGTTCATTCTTTGCTAACTGTATCTTCATTATGACTTTACTAAGTGCCTATCAAGGCAATCACAGTTTGAAAGCTATGTAAGTTTAATGGCTTTTATCTGCAAGTTTGCTGCAAGTTTGCTTCTCAGCTGTTTCCTAAGGGTTGGGGTAGAGGTGGGTGGAGCAGTGGAGCAGGACGGGGGGGGGGGGGGGGGGGAGAGCAGAAGAAAATTTGTAATTCCAGGATGAAATTTTGAACCATGTATTATATGTATAAATACACACATATATGTGTGTATATGCATATATATAGCTTTAGGCTAAACATTTATGTTTCTCACGCTGAAAATGTACATCATTGTTATGTAATCTTCATTGTGGATGAGGCTTTGTGAGATAATCTGTCATGAGAGTGGAACCTTCATGAACCGAAGCTTAAAAAAAAACCTGAGATCCTTTCTTCCAATCAACAGGGCATACAGCTTGAAGGTTCCATTTGCAAACTGGGAAGGTGACTCCTCTAGAGATTGAATCAAGGTTGGTGCCTTTGTTTTATATGCTCTAGCCTTTGTAAATGCGAGTTATGAAGTTCTGTTGCTAAAAACACACATTGTAACGTGCTACAGCAGCCCAAACGTAGACTGATGCTAGTTTGAATAAACCTGGCCTTGAAACTTCCACAGCGAGAAAGTCAAAAACTCAATTTAAGCCAGGGGGTTACAACGTGATGGTGGATGTGTTACGTTTGTGTGCCAGATAGACTAAAACCTGGAAAAGTCAAGGAAATCTCTGAGCAACACTTTTATGTGTGTTGAGTCTTGTAGGTTAAAAATAAACATGGTAGGCAACAAAAAGAAAAGTTATTCCAGACAGGAGCAAACACGTGCAAAGGCAGAATACTGGAATGACCTGGAAGCCTGCAGGACTGTGAGAAGTCCAAACTTGCTGGAGTTTTCACAACACTTCCTACACAGAAGGGGCAAAGGAAACATGGGTAGAGTTTCTGAGAGAGAATTCTTGCTATGTCCACTCAAAGTTTCTGTATTATTCTATAAGCAAGTGGGAGGAGAAGTGAAAATTTTTACAGTAGTAGCACTGTAGCACTGTCTTCCCTATGTTCATTGATTTGCTCAAGCAGGCCCAGTAACATTGTAAGACTTGCATATCAAATACATCACGGGTAGCTTGCCAGGCTTTCCCGTGGGGGCAAGATACTCTCAATAGTTTGCCAGGCTCTCTGAGAGGGGCAGAGGAATCGAACTCGGGTCGGCCATGTCGGCCACATGCAAGGCAAACTCCCTACCTGCTGTGCTATCGCTCCGCCCTTTTTACATTTTTTTTAAAAGCAAGGCAACATGATTGACAAGAGACTTCAGACTAGTGTCAGAAAGAGAGGAGTTAAAATGTCAGCTCCTAGACTTACTATATTTTTTTAAATAAATGATTGAATTTTCTTTGATTTCCTCATTGAAATGCCATAGAAGGACAACTCTGCTGCATGTTGCATATCAGTGAACATAATTCATCCTAAAAACATTGGTATTTAGTATATAGCTGACACATAAAAAAATTTACTTTCCTTGGGCTATGTAGAAAGGTCTGAGAGCAAGACAGACTAAACAAACAGATAAGAGAAACTTTGGGACTAATAAGGGAACTCAATAGATGCTGAGGGCTGATATTTTAGCATAAAATATGAAACAATGAAGAAAAATGAGATTTATGGCTTTTGAAGTCTGAGAAAAAGAAAAAACTGAAACTGACTTTGAGATTTTTACTTAAGGGAAGCTAGAAATATCTGCTATATTTTACGCAGCAATCTAGGTGCTTTGGATAAAATTTTTTGGGGAGTCACACCCAATGATGCTCCAATATAATTGGAAGCATCTCATTGAGATTTCAGAGAAGACCTTTAATTCTTTGCGTGCAAAGTCTTGTAATGACAAATTTCAGCCAACTTGAATTCTTTGAATGACAGAAGATTGACAAGAAGTGGAAAGAACCGTTAAAAAGAATAAAACAGAAAAAGTTTAGCTAACAGTGACACGTAAAGACATGAGACATTTCTGGAGAAATAGCAAGTTCTTTTGATTAACTTCTTTGATCTAGGGTGACTAATAGCATTTTTTCAGTTAATTTTACCTTTTTAAACCCAGCAGATAACACAGTGGCATATGAGTCCTGAACATAGTTCTTACTATGAACTCTTACCCAAAAGTAAATCCTACCCATGTTACCTTTCCCAGTGGTATCAATTTCTTCATATTATTTTTTTCTAGTTTCCAAAAAATGAATAATTTCCTCTAAATATGTCATCCTGGGCTGGAGCAATAGCACAACGGGTAGGGCGTTTGCCTTGCACGCGGCCGACCTGGGTTCAATTCCCAGTATCCCATAAGGTCCCCTGAGCACCGCCAGGGGTATTTCCTGAGCGCAGAGCCAGGAGTAACCCCTGTGCACCGCCGGGTGTCACCTAAAAAACAAACAAAAAAAATATGTCATCCTTTCTACAACACTACTGGTCTCTCAGTATATTTTGCTCTCTTCATCTTCACAGTATAACTTATTCACATCTAAATCTTTTTTTTTAAGTCTTCTTCAAAACTTTGATCTCTGTTGGGGTTTATTTGAAATGTGCAATGGTAAAGGAGTTTGAAGGAGAAGAGAAGACAGATGATTCATAGTTCTTGGGTGAAGTACGTTAGTTTAAAGAATCTAGTGACAGAGCGTGCAAAGTACATGAGGCAAGGGAGTAAGTGAAGTCCCCACAAATGAGTCATCATGACAGAGAAAGTAGAGGACTATGTGTGTGTACGCATTTAAGAAGATGACAGAATTTGAAAACTCTTGTCAGTGAAAGGATGGGAGGTGAGAGACTTACACCCAGTTGCCATGGTAGTGTGTAGAGAAAGTTAGGAGGTTGGGGGGAGGGGGCAGTAGTCTAAAGTTTCAGTTAAGGTTTCTGAGAAAAAGGAAAATACTCTTTTGTTTTATTTTATTTTTTAAATTTTTTATTAGTGAATCACCGTGAGGTATAGTTACAGACTTACAAACTTTCATGCTTGTGTTTCAGTCATACAAAGATTGAGTACCCATCCGTCCACTAGTGCCCATTCTCTACCACCAATGATCCCAGTGTCTCTCCCACCACACTCCTCCATCACCCCTACCCACCCTGCCTCTGTGGCAGGGCATTTCCTTCTCTCTCTCTCTCTCTCTCTCTCTCTCTCTCTCTCTCTCTCTCTCTTTCTCTCTCTGTCTCTGTCTCTGTCTCTCTCAGTTTTGAATGTTATGGTTCAAAATAGAGGTATTGAGTGGCCATCATGTTTGGTCTGTAGTCTACTTTTGGCACGCATCTCCCATCCTGAGTGGGTCCTCCAAACACCCGTTACTTGGTGTTCCCTTCTCTATCTGAGTTGCCTTTTCTCCCAGCATGGGAGGCCGGCTTCCAAGCCATGGAGCAAACCTCCTAGTAAAAAGAAAAATACTCTTAATATGACCACTTGAGGAAACACAAGAGAGACCTCCAGCGATGCTGCTTCTTGGCCTGGTTCACAAGGAAGTGTTCATTTTGTGAAGATTTATCATGTAATGTATTAATGTTTTATATGTTTTTTCTTATATAAGTATTATATTTCAATTGAAAGGAAATATTTTGATTATGAAATTTTTTTCTTTCTAGCACCTCAGAGGTTACCAAAGTTTCTTAGGCATTTGACTCTTTCTGAAGAGATCTGGTATTTTTTTTTCTGATTCAAAGCAATGCAGGAAATATTCACATAGATAACTGTGTCTGATGGGAATGATGGAGAAGACTGCTTACGTGAAACTCACAGGAGACATCAAATGGCTTAGAACACTGACTGGTGTATAAATAGTATCATTGTGGTAAAAGCATGAGCAGTATGGAAGAAGTAAGAAAAATCATGTTTAGGAGCTGGGGTTTTTTTTTTTTTGAGCCAATGATGGAACTGGTGTTGTAATAGAAATCTCCAAAGGTGATTTTTGGACAAGGCTTTTGGACATAGGCAAAAGCATGTTTCTCTGACACAGACATCACTGCTTGTAAGTAGATTAGTATAGCTAAATTGTAAAGTTCTAACTAGTGTGAAAAGACAGGACAAGGATAAGACTATACAAAATGTGTTTGGAGAGATAGTACAGTGGCTAGATGCTTGCCTTTCATCCAGCCAACTGGGGTTAAATTCTCATATGTTAAACTGGGGTTAAACCCCATATATTCACCCCAGTCCTGCCAGGAGTGATTCCTGAGCTCAGAGCAAAGAGTAAGCACTGAGCACCCATAGGTGTTCCTTCCCCCTTAAAATAAATAAATAAATAAATAGTTACATAAATAAAACCCAAGACTATTCAAAACCCTAGAGACCCTTACTAATGAGAATATAATGCTGATTTTCTCTTTCCTATATAAAAACAAAAAAAAACAAAATTAAAATTTAGTTTAAGTGTTAGGAAATCTGACATGGTCTTATGTTTTTTACAAGGGTTCTTACCCGAGGAGCTCAGGCCGGGCCCATACCCTGAAGTGTTCCTGAAGTGCATGCCAGTTGGCTGAGGCCCAGCCCGGCAGGGCTCTGAGTCACTGGGCTTCCACTCACCATAGAACTGGTAGCCAGAGATTGGACTTGGTGTCTTCTATGCCCCAGTCCCTTCAACTCTCTCTCTAGCCGTAAGTTCTCATTTTTCAAGGATGATAATTTTGATGCATATTAGTAGCAAATGCTAAAAGATGCTAATATTTTCTTCTTTCTAAAGGTTTATTAAGAAATCATATACACACACACACACACACACACACATATATATATATATATATGCCAAATAATAGAGCTGAATAGCGAGTTGCAAGTAGCTAACTCACTTATGATCTCCGGAGCACAGAGCCAGCGGCAGCCTCTGAGCACTACCTGGTGAGGCCACCAAACAAAACCATCCAAACAAACAGGGCAAATAATAATCAAAACTATAGCCAACACTTACTGATGTCTTACCATATTCTAGGAGCTGCGATTAAACCTCTTGTTCACATTATTTTACTGAAACCTCCTTGCAAACTTTGGGGAAATACTATTATTGCTATTAATGTAATTATTTCTAACAGTCTTGTGGGGAAGATATCACTATTGCTATTAATATTATTATTACAGACAAAAAATTTTGAGATTTAGAGAGACTAACTTCCAGGAATATAAAACCAGGAAGCGAGACCTGCATTAGCTGACTAGGGCTGAATTCTATCTCAGGATCATGCTACATGAGGTTTTAGTAAATGCCTAAACACATATGTTGACAACGGCTTTGCTGTTTGCAGTCCTCTTTAAACCTCAGATTCATTCACTGAGCATACTGAATAAATGAACCCCTACTATGTACCAACACAGTGATAGGCACCGAAGACTCGGCTATAGATGCTGAATACTGCAGAAGTTACATATCCTCATAGACTTAACATTTTTGGTGAGAAACCAGAAGTAAATGATGAGTGATAATGATGTATGAGAAGGTTAATAAGAAAGATGACACTAAAGAAATGTGGAAAGTTTGGGTCTGGGAAGATCAGACAGGGATCAAGGGGTATGTGCTCTGTGTTCTTGGGACTATGGTTCAGGCCCTGGAGTTTGAACTGGAAACCTGAACTGGGTGTGGTCCTGTGATTCCTGGCTCTGCTGGGCCCAGTCATTGAACTGAACTGTTAATCCCAGTAAGCCTGAGTATTAATAGTAGTGAGCCACAGACTGCCTGAGCACTGTTGGGAAGGGGAGGGGAGAGGAGGAAACTTGAGAAGTAGGCAAAATAGGCAAACCTACATTGAGATCTGAATGATTTGCATAAATTCCTGTGTGACCTGGACAAGAGAACTGCATCCAAGGCAAATGCCTTACAAAATAAGGCAGAGGTACAAATGCCTCAGCTCCCTTGAGCTCCCAAAGAAAGGATTTGATTTCTCTGACAATGACAGTCCCTCAGGGAATCCCTGTAGAGACACTTTGTCCAAGGTCACCCTGTCCTCCCACATACAGGCCAGAACTGTCGGACTTGCTGGTTTCCTAGCACCAGCACTGTGACAGAGGCTGCCAGGCTTGCTCACAGCTTGATTTTGCCACTTCCCAATCCTGCTTCCGTCCCCGCCCTTCCCTGGGTGTTGATCTTAAGAGCACTCCTTAATAAACATCCTGAACTCTAAACTTTGCCCACTTCTGCTTCTGCAAGGCCCAAGCTGTGTTCAATATTGAAAGACTTTGATGAGGTAATGCTTTTAGGGTGGCTACTACTATAGTAGAAAACAGAGGTGAATTGGGGTTGAAAAGGCAGACCCAGAGTCAAATCCGGAAGCATCTGGTAAACCATGCTAGCAACAGTTTCCCAAAGGCAGTGGCCAACAGAAAACCACTATAGGACCTTAAGTAATCGTGGCATGATCAGATCTACTTGTGAAATATTCTTCGTTGCAGCGTACAATTAATTGCAGGGATGCTTTGAATACCAAATTCATCTTTTAAAAAAAAAATTTCCCCAGCCTGTCTCTATGGCAGGGACTTTAGTTTTACTCTCTCTATTTAGGTATCAAACTTTCTTGTCCTTTAATTTTCACCTCCCTTATTAATAAAGCCACAAAATCCATTCCATGTTCTATGCAACTACAATCCTGTTATCTAGCATTAGTTTTTTGAGAAGCCATAGGAAATGGTATTTTGTGAGACTTGGAAAATTATATGCTTAACAATGATGAAATAAAATGGTTCAACATTGCTGAAATTCTTATTGTTAAGTCAGTAGAGACATGACTTCCAGACTTAGTATCAAAAGAAACCTGACAATCGTACATCTGTGATCCTTATCGTTATTTTCACCTCCATCGCCAGACATGTGTAACATATAACAATTGTATTACCACAGCTAATCTGGACAGGAGTAACCTGATAGTGAAAAGAAAAGTGTTACGAAGGGTGGGAGAAATGGTACAGGGGTTAAGGTGCTTATCTTGCATGTGGCTATTCCTTGGGTCTATCCCTGGTGTCACATATGATCTCTAGAGCACCTTAAATCTCTAGAGCACCAGAATTCACCCCTGAGAATAGAGTCATTAATAAGCCCTGAGCACAGCCAGATATGGTCCCAAACAAAAATAAAACTTAAGGGGCTGGTGAGATAGTACAGCATGTAAGGCCCTTGACTTGCTCACAGCTGACCCAGATTTGGTTCCTGACACCACGTATGATCCCCTAAGTATCTCCAGGAGTGGCTTCTCAGCATAGAGCCAGGAATAAGCCATGAGCACAACTGTTGTGTGGCTGCAAAAACAAATACTAACAAGTAAACCAAAACCTTTATTGGACTATAATTAAGATGCAAGAAATTTCTTTAAATTGCACAACTGCGTTAAGTTATAACCCATAGATACATCTGGAAAACAATCCTAATTAATAAAACAAATATTTCAAGCACCCCAGAAGTTCCTTTGTAATCTCTCCCTCTCCCCTTCTCCTACATTTGCCCCTTTGCAACTGCTGGTTAACTTTGTCATTATAGATTACATATTTTGCATTGCCTTGAATTGTATCTAACTTTAAACTTAAGGAATATGCTATTTTTTCCTGACTCTCACTCACTAAACTTATGTTTAATGCAATATGTTCAATTATATTTTTAAGTGCTGCTATATGTTGTGCATTTAAAAAGTCTTCTAGTTAAATGATATTACATGCATTGTAAATATTAGCAGTGAAAGCAATATTCCATTCTTTGCATATAGCTTACTGTATCTCAAATTGAAACTTAGCTGATAACCAAAGCCATTTTCCTTTGAAATTATACACAAAAAGCAAAAGCCTACATTCAAAAGAACATGAATAAGACATTTGGTAAGAGACTTTCCTCTCACCAAAATGTGTGATGAGCTAACCTCAGAAATCGAAAGCTGAAGAGCTGCTGCTGAGTTGAAACATGGTCATCTGCTGAATGTCTCTGACATGCTGCCTTAAACTGGAGGCTGTCTCCCACATGCATCTGTGCATCCCTCATACCTCAAATGAGTATATGTGCACATGCACATACAATCTTCTTTTCTCCCTAAACTTCTTTTAGCCTATACTAGTTCAGATTGCTTCACATTATTATTTAAATCTTCACCTCTAAGCACTGTAGCACTGTCCTTCCATTGTTCATCCATTTGCTTGAGCGGGCACCAGAAACATCTCCATTATGAGACTTGTTGTTACTGTTTTTGGCATATGGAATATGCCACGGGGGAGCTTGCTAGGCTCTGCCATATGGGTGGGATACTCTTGGTAGCTTGCCGGACTCTCCAAGAGGGATGGAGGAAATGAACCCAGGTCAACCTCATGCAAGGCAAACACCCAACCCTGTGCTATCGCTCCAGCCCAAAAGGGATTAAAAGATGGATTGATCTCTCTAAAAGGGACTAAATTTAAAAATTGTTGGAAAATGCTATTATATACAAACTTTAGACCTATTTCATTGTACATATAAAAATGAAGATTCTAGAATGGGTCACAAAATAGTATCTTTTTGTGGGCCTGCTCAAGCAAATTGATGAACAGTGGGAGGACAGTGACAGTGACAGTGACAGGGAGAGTAGTGGGTAGATCACCACTACCCAGAAGTGTTTGGAGGACTATGTGCACTGGGAATTGAACCCAGAGATCCTGCAGGCAAAACATGCTCCAGCCCTTTGAGCCATCTTCATTGTCAAAGTCTCATCTTTCACTTAAAAAAATTGTTTCACATTTAACACCATGATACACACATTGAAAGCACTTGGGGAAAAAAATTAAGTGAATGAAATGAGTGCTTTGCTCTGTGCCTGCATTTTGTCTTACATCCTGCCATCTGACCTTGGCAGTCCTGAGAAGAAAGCCTTATCAGCTCTTGCATGCCACTGGAATGGGATCCTGTTATCTCTTTGTTTTGTTTTGTTTCATTTTGTTTGAAGGGTCACAGATAGCAGTGCGCAAGGGCTATGCCCCCAGCTCATCTTGGAGACTGTATGGGGTGCTAGGGACTGAAATGAAATTGACAACATGTCACTTTAGGCCTTCATTCCTTCATTCATCACTTCAGCCCTAAATTTTGTTACCTTGCGTTGGCTGAGGGCACTGTGGATACTGGGAGTTTTGCATGCTCAAGTTGTCTTTTACTGGTCAAATAATTGTCTTATTTCCATACTTGTGACAGTTTTTTAATTTTTTAATTTAAGTTAATTTTATAAAGTTGTTCACAATAATTTATTACATGTAATATTCCAACACCAATCCCATCACCATTATACCTTCCCACCACCATATTTCAAATGTTTCCACCCTGACCCCCAAAGCAGGACATAAATAATTTATCTTGTATTGCTTGTTATGAATAATACACTAAAAATTATCCAAAAAAGTTTCCTTAGAGGAAAGTGCGTGAAGATTGTTGCATTTTACCCTGGAGCCATTAAGCCCTTGTATAAGAGATTACTAACTTGTGGTGCTTGTATATGTATATATTCTTTTTCTCCCCAAGATTAATTGCCTTCTAATTTACATCCCATCAGATGTGGTGTGCTACTCTTGATATGTCAGTGGCATAGAATATGAGACATCTCTGCAGAAATTCTCAAATTTTAAATACAGTTATACAGCTGAGGGTTATTATTATTTTTTTTAACTGGAGGTTGACTTTGGAATCCTGAGGCATCTCTACAGTGCATCACTCTGTGTTGCTCTTTTCTGAGATTTATTTGTGTGTCTCTGAATCATGGCTATTAATGAGCTTACAGGGTGTCAGAGGTAGTTTGTGGGCATGACTGCCAGGCCACCAGAAGCACAGGAAGATGGGGGAGGTTGGAATGAAATCGGGATAAAGTCTCTGCGAGATCCTGGAGATTTCAGTCACAAGTCTTCCATGCCTGGATTTTTCAGCATATTCATTCATGAATGCAGCTCATTCAAGCCTGTGGAGATCAGATGTGAGCATGGCGGCAATTAGGTTCTGGAGGTTTTCAGCTTCCCGGGTTCTGTCAGGGCGGGAAGAGGAACTCACCCAACCCACTCCAGGTTGCCCCTGATGAGACAGTCTTGTGACGTGTTTGTAGTGATACTTTCTGTATATGTGCCTTGCTTCTGATGATTTTTTCAAATATTTTTTTAAAAACTTAACCTTCAGTGTATTAACCAGACAGCCCTATTTATCCTGTGCCACTGGGTATATGCGTGTGTATGCAAATTCCCATCTATGTGAGAACTATCTAAGATCCTCTGAAATTCTAATGTGGAAACAGTAAAAGTGAAGGGAACTTTTGGTTGCTGAATTTATTTTGGTGGGGGAGGGACACAGTTGGAAATGCTCCAGGGTTACTCCTGGCTCTGCACTCAAGAATTACTCCTGTTGATGCTTAGGGACCACATGAGATGCTAGGGATTGAACCTGGCTCAACTGTGTGCAAAATGAGTGCCCTACATTCTGTACTACTCCTCCAGCCCTAGTTTATGGACAAATTTCTGTGTTAGTTGACCTGCCTAAATACGATGTAAATATACTGATTTTATTTATGGATTTTAAATTTGTTTATTGAAGTAGTATTCACTTATAGCATGTATGTTTTAGGTGGACATTGCTATAAATCAGAATCTGAACATGTTACATTATATTCATCTAAAAATCCAGTTCTCTATCCTTACCACACAGTTGATTGCTTTTACCCAGTTTATCTACCTACCCCTCCTTCCATGTTCCATTGCTTTGTTTTATTGGTTGTTTTTAGTTCATTTGCTGTTTCTGTATGTACTACATGTGAGTGAAATCATACAGTGTTTTCCTTTCTCTAGCTGACTTATTTCATGAAGCATATTATCTTATAGGTCCATCAAAGTGCCTGCTTGCAAGTATGTGAGGCCATGAGTTTGACCCCTGTGTCAGCCTGCATCCACCAAGTGAGATCAGGCAGAAGTGCTGTTTGGGATTCCTGGTGCTGCAGCAAATGGCACAATCTCAGGTGGGCGAGATACCACAGGGGTTGAGGTGCTTGTCTTGCAGTTGACCCCAGTTCAGTCCTCAGCACTGCATATGGTCTCCCAAGTACCACCAAAAGTATCCCCTGAACACAGATTCAGGAGTAGCCCCTGAGCACTGCTCTGTGTGGTCCAGTACTGATTCCAAACAATAAACAAAGTATGCTGTCTCTCTGAAGTATGCAAGCACAACCACCAAGTGTACAAGCAGTACAACCATGTTGTGCAAACTTCAGTCTTAACAGCACCAAAAAGGACCAGAAACAGGAATAAATTCTTTAAAAGAAATAAGAAAAAAGGGAAAGTTTAATTTTTTTCTGGAATGTAATTTTATTTTTTAATTGTTTAGAATGTTATTTATTTATGTATTTATTTTTATTGAATCACAGTGAGACACACTGTTACAAAGTTGTTCATATTGGATTTCAATCATATAATGTTCCAGTACCTGTCCCTTCACCGGTGTGTATTTCCCACCATCAATGTCCTCAGTTTCCCTCCTGTACCTCCCTCCTTTAGAAATGTCCTATTAGAGTTTCCATATATAGTTCTTAAATAGTAGAGCTTAGTACCAGGAAATAATAACAAGAGAGTTTATATTTTTAAGTAATAGCTAAATCAATGTAATGATAGAGTTCATGTCAAGTTTTTGCTTTTTGTTATTTTTTCTCTTTTGCTTTTTTGGACCACACCCATGGTTTTTATGGATTACTCTTGGCTCTGCACTTGGGAATTACTCCTGGCGGTGCACAGGGGACATGTGGGATGCCACGAATTGAACCCCAATCAGCCACTTGCACGGCAAGCGTTCTTCCCACTATACTATTGCTCCGGCCCCAGTGTTTTTCTTTTTTCTTTTTTTTTTAGAAAGGGCATAAAGATGATACAGATAAAAGGCACTTGTCTTGCATAGGGCTGCAACCATGACAATGACTTGAATCACAGCATTGCTCATGTCCCCTGAGCACTGCCAAGTGTGGTCCCTGAGCACCACCGAGTGTGCCCATCAAGCCTCATCCCCCCAATACTTGAAAGAGAAATTTCGTGCGACTCTCATCCACCTCTGCAAAAGTCTGAGGACACATTGGCACAGTGAGGGGCTGAAAAAGAGCAATAGGTTCAGTCCGGGTTCTCCTTTCCAAGAGCACAAGCTCAGCTCTCAGTTTTACTGAATCCTTTTCTTTTCGGCCGAGTTCCGTATTCGCATTAAATAACTCCTGATAGAAAACCTGATAAGTTGGTGGTGTGTACACAAATGGAACTTCCCAGATTTGCTTGGAACATGGTGCTTACTGGAGGAATGGAAAATCAATTTAAAACAATAAATCGGGAAAGCAGAAAAGAGTAAACAAAATGTGGAAGGGCGAGGCCTGTTGTGATGATGAATAACTAAGTAGGCAGATTCCTGAGAGCTCTGTAAAGAACTAGCTTTTAGAAACTGTCCGCCCTACCAGTTCTTAACCGGAAAGCTGGAAAATTTGTTTGAAATTAAAATCCTGATAATTCAGTATTTCATAGTATATTTATTTTATATATAAGCACAAATATATGTGGATAATTCTGAATGCAAAAAGAGATGTTGGGCTGGGAGCTGGCTTAGAGCTGGGGCAGATGCTTTGCATATGGGAACCCTGGGTTCAGCCCCCTGCATGGTCCCTCCAGGAGCAACCCCGTCCCACCTCTGAACATCCCTGGATGCAGCTTCCCCCACCCCAAGAAATAAAAGTCAACCAAAACATAAAAAAGGGGTGATGTTGGTCCAAGAATCATAGTCTCTAAATTTTAGGTAAGCATTTGTACTTAAGTTTTCTCATTTGAAAACTGCATATGCAAATGTCTCAAAAAAAAGTCTCATTGGTTCATTTTTAAGCCTTTCCTTAAAAGGATTACAGAGAACTTTAAGATTTGAATATCTAAACTAAGCAATGTAATAATTTTCTGTCTTCTGGCTGCAGAAAAATGAACATTATTTTGTAAGTGTAACTGTGTATTATAACATGCTGAAGAGAGTAGTAATAGAAAAATCTATTTTAGTAAAGCAATTTAACTCATTTATATTCAAACATACATCATTCCTATAAATTAGATACTTAAACTAGATCCTTTAGATATTTTATAAACTATAATACTATTTCTTTTATTAACTATCATTTAAATTTTAGACATCTGTCACAATTGTTTTTTATTTGAAATATGTATTTAACTATAAAGATTAAGCTGCTTCCTCATTTTTGCTTTCTGTTTTCTACCATAAAAATGAATTGTGTACAGATGCAAAATTTTAACAGAGGAATTGACTTAAGATGCCATTCTCAAAAAAAGAAAAGAAAAAAGATGCCATTCTCAGGGTATGAGGGAACTTGGTTAGCATTTAGAACTCTGGGTAAAAACTTGCATATTCATATTTAAATGCAAATGAGGGGGGATGTTACAAAAAAAGGGGAGAAATTCTGCAAGTGTGTGTCATTAAAAAAATGGAGTCACTTTGTATTGATTTTGCCACTCTCCTACCATCTACAAGTAATTTAGGCACTTAAAACAGTCTCTGCTGTGTCTATTAGCACACAACCTCTTATACTGTTTAAGTATCTATCTTGTTTAGGTACTCAGCTCTTCTAGCTGGCTTGCAATTGCTTTGTGTCTATCAGGGTTTTCATCCAAATTAAATGCACAGTACATGAGCACACATGTTTTACTCTGCCCTCCCCGCTTTTGGATTACACATGGCAATGCTCAGGACTTACTTCCGACTTTGTGCTCAGGGATCACTCCTCTTGGTGCTTGGGGATCATATGTGGTTTGGGGATGAAAATAGTGCTGAGTAAGGTGAGCAAGTACCTTACCCCTGTACTATCTTTCTGGCCACCTTTCACTTTTTTCATCCCTTTAAAGTCTGCAGCTCAGTGCTGCGTATGTAACGAATGTTTAGAAAATTCTTGGTTGATTGGATATATGTGTGCTATGAATTACGCGTCAGGAGAGAAACACAGGCTCCTCAAGAAGAACATTAAGGAACTTGAAACCAACTCTATGCTTAGGAACATATTAGCGATGAGACCTTACACGTTACTGTCTACTGTGCTTCAATTCTCTTCACAAAACGAGAACAGCATTGAGTAGCTTGGGATTCGGGCCAAGGTTAGAGATTCCATCCTAAAGTAGCTGGTCTGGATTGTGGCCCACACTCTGCATTCATGCTATTATCATTCTCAACTTTCCAGGGAGGAGATGAAGAGTCAAGTGGCAGTAACTCCCCATACATCACATTGGGTCAAGGGCAGGAGCCAGGATTTGAGCCCTCCATCATCTGACTTTATGTAAGTACTTAGAGATTTCCTTCTTGTACTTACTTTCTAAGAGAAATTTCTTTTCTTTGGTAGAAAATGAGTTCAGAGAGCACAAATAGGAAAGGAGGCTGACAAATTAGGCTCACACTTTGTGTGTGTGTGTGTGTGTGTGTGTGTGTGTCTTATTTGGGGGCCATACCTGGCAGTGCTCACAGCTTTCTCCAGGCTCTGCACTCAGAGATCTCTCGTAGAAGGCTCTAAGACCGTCATGTGGTACTGGGACCCAAACTGGGTTGGCCATGTGCATAGCAAATGTCTTATGCCTTGTCCTATCTCTCTTGGCCTGCATTTCAGTTATTGCTTTATAAACCAAATACAAACTACACACTAAGCACTTGAACTTTACTACATGGGATGTACTTGATATTTTCTACTTTATTTTATTTCATGTTTTTAAAAACTCTGATTTTGGAGGCTGGAGAGATATTACAGCCAGTAGGGCACTTTTCTTGCATGTTGCTGACCCATGTTTGATACCTGGCACCACATATTGTCCCCTAAGCCCACCAGATGTGATCTCTGAGTGCAGAGTTAGGAGTAAACCCTGAGCATTGCCTGGGTGTTGCCCTCTAAAACAAACTTACAAAACCCACATAGATAAATAAAAACTGGTGATGGTGGCTGGGCACCAGAGAAGGTTTCCTCAGAGTGGGAGGGTCATAGGGCCACTTACCAACAGTCCCACCACTACCACCACACACACAAACGCAGGCACTGCTTCCCTCTGTCACCGTGGACTCCATTGTAGTCCTGGTGATCTCAGCTGGTGGTGGGGAACAGTGGACATTCAACCATGTGGGCTCCTGTTTTGGTTTCCATGCAGAGCAGACTCACGAGTGGTGTGGTTCTGGAGACACTGGTAGACAGCTGGCTTAGGAACTCATAACTGTTCCTTCTGTGCTGGTTTTCCTGGCTGTTCATGGGAAAGGAAGAAGCTCTGATGACTGGAAGAGTATTTCATCCAACACCACAAAATAGACACCAAAGTCACATACAGAGGCCCTGGAAGTATAGTAGTGAACCACGCCTGTTTCCGGTGCTCCTGGAACTTGCCTGCAGTAACCAGCATGGGTAACTAAATGAGATGATAAAGGGTCTGGATGCTTCATAAAGAACATCTTGGCTGTTTTTGACATAAAGCATAAGACCTTGGAGTTGTTTGGGAACCCTCAGTGACCAATCCAGGCATCACTGCAATTTCTGAGCAGGTGTGCATCAGAGACTGGAGGATGCAGGCTTGAGGGAGACTGGTCTCCAGGCAGAACTCAGAGGTTGCTTCAGGAGGTGGAAGAATATAAAGATTTCTGGACATGTTGACATTGGCAAAAATTTCAGTGAGCAAAAAAATGCAACCCTGACCAATAGCAGAAAAAGAAAAAAAATCTTAAAGACTAGTTTGATGCAGGAATACTTGAATGCTACTTTAAATTCAAGTTGGTTACTAAATTTAATAGGTAAAGATTATTCTAAAAGACTACTAATTTTGGACCTGAGTGATAGTATAGCAGGCAGGGTGTTTGCCTTGCACATGACCAACCCAGGTTCAATCCCTGGCATCCCATATGATCTCCGAGCACCACCAGGAGTGATTCCTGAGTGCAGAGCCAGGAGTAGCCCCTGAACATCACTTGGCGTGTTCCCAACCCCCTCCCAAAAAAGACTACTAACTCTTCAGGGGACAACCGATATAGTGAATACGGACCTTGCACAGCAACACCGCAGAGAAACAAACTCTGTGCCTTTGCACAATCATGACACCTACATGAATCATGTTGAAACTCAAGTTGGAGGCAAGGAACACTGGTAAAGCAGTTGCCTTATATGTATAAGGCCTCACATTTGCCCCATGATACTCCACAGTGCATTGGATACCAAAGTAGGAGCAACCCCCAACTCAAGCCAAACACAAAACTGAGTAGAAGCTCAATCGCTGTAGGGGGCGGAGAGATAGTATAGCACTTGCTTTGCACGTACCAACCAGTTTCACTGTGGAGCACTGGATATGGTCCCTTGAGCCTTACCAGGAGTGACCTCTGAGCACTGAGCCAGGGTCAGCCTTGAGCACAGCAGGGTGTGGCTGGAAAACACTAAACAACAACAAAGTCAACACAGTGTTTAATAATACAATCCACTATTCTTATAAAACACTTTCCCCACTTGGTTAAGTGTGTGAAGGCAGGGCAGTGATTTTCTCTGTTAAACACTGTTAAATGTGTTTTGTGCTCATTGAAAATGTTTTGTGTACTTTGACCTTTTATAAAAAAAAAAGCTGCCAAAAACTATGTCTGTATCAATACTGATTTGTCTTTGGTAATTTCTGGACTGTGTGAAGAAATATGCTTTATTTTTTTTTAACTGGGCATATTGGTGGAGGGAAGTTGACACTGGTGATGGGATTGGTGTTGGAAGACTGTATACCTAAAATTCAACTATAAATAAATTTTAAATCACAGACGTCTTAATAAAAAATAACAAATAAATAAAAGTGTATTATGACACACTAAATTGATTTTTTAAGTTGGTGATTTTTCCAGCAGTTTTTCTAAGGTGTGACAATAAGCATTACTAAAGTAATATACAGTGAAAACAGAAAGCAATGCCTTATTTATTTGAGACATAGAATCAATATTACCTAAGAGATGGTAACAGAGGATGGGAAGCTCGCCGACTTGTCACCAGTCATTGACTAAGGACACTGAAGGAAAAATCATTTTTATTGAGAATAAAGTATAGTTTGGAAATAGTAAGCATGATATGACTATAGCCTCTCAATCTATTCCCTTTTTCACTTCCTATGGTTTATAAAGGGCTGGAGCGATAGCGAGATACTCTTGGTAGCTTGCTAGGCTCTTGAAAGGGATGGAGGAATGGAACCCAGGTCGGCCGCGTCCAAGGCAAACACCCTACCTGCTGTGCTATCGCTCCAGCCCTTTATAAACCATAGGAAGTGAAAAAGGGAATAGACTAGCATTTACTGGTTTCAGTAATTTAGGTGAAAAATAGATGGAACTGGATTCAATTGATAGATTGAGAGGCTATAGTAATAACTTTAATGGATCATCCAGGCTAAATTGTAAATACTTTTTACGGGACTGGTGATATAGTACAACAGACTGGATCACCTGTTTTGTATGGAGGAGATCTGGGTTTGGAACCTGGCACTGCATCTGGTCCCCTGAGCACCACCAGGAGTGACCTCCAGGGCCTGGAGAGCCCCTTAGTCTTGCCAAGTGTTGCTCCATTCCCCCACCCTTGGAAAATACTTTATATATTCCGCTGACATTGTCTCTGTAGAAAGCTCTCTAAGGTCAGTGCTATTATTATTTTCATTTATTTATATATATTTCAGTGTTAGGACTTAGACCCATGCTCCAAATCTGATTCCAAATCTGACTGTAGAACTTGTGTGGCACAAAATTCTGGATACAAGTTTTGCAGAAGGTTTGAGAGAGAGATAGTACAGTGGGTAGAGTGCTTATCTTGCACGTGGCCTACCCAGGTTCTATCCCCTGCACCCCGCATGATTTCCCAAGTACCAGCAGCAATGATCCCTGAGTGCAGATTCAGGAGTAAGTCCCAAGAACCACCAAATGTGACCACCCCCCCCACCCCCGAACAAAGAAACCAAAAACAAGGTCAAAACATTTTTTTCAGAATGCTTCAAAAGTTCAGCTGGAAGACCTTTTCATTCAGATGGCTAAACTGATTTTGACTTTTGTTGTTCTATGCTCACACATGCCTGCCTACAGCTGCTTTGCTTGTGGTGCTCTTGCAGATCCTGTAGTGTTTCCTGTAGTGCTTACCAAGGGTCACTATGGAACTCATACCCATGCTTGCAGAGTGCTGTGCCCCTAGCCATGTTGCTTTTCACTTTGGGGTTCACCAGGGGCTGGCACACCTACCTGGCTATATGCTGAAGATTTTATACTTGTGAGTTACCAGGACTCTCCAGATGGCACAGCTGGTTGGATTGTGCTTGGTGCATATGGGTGGCACTGGGGACCAAGTCATGGCCTTATGCTTGCAATTTAGAGATTTTAGCCACTGAGAGAAAGAATCCGGAGTTCTGGCCTCCGTCGACGGTCAAGAATCAGGGACGCTGTCTCATTTGCAAAACAAATGAAAATCAGAAAAATCAGATGGGCTGGACACGTAATGAGATTTGGAGATGACTGCTGGACTAGAGCTGTTACTGACTGGATTCCATGGGACGTCAAAAGATTGCGTGGCCACCCACCTATGGTGGGTGACTTCTTTGTCAAGGCCCTGAACAATCGGTTTGAGGCTCTTCATGTTCCTAGAACGAGCAGACGCCATTGGGCTACACTAGCACGTGACAGGGAGGAATGGAGACATTACTGGTGCCCTCTTGAGCAAATCGATGAGTAACAGGACTTCAAGTGATCAAGTGAGCCACGACCTGGACTTCAGCTGGAAGGTCTTGATGAATCTGATGGATGTTGAATATAAAAGAAAGGAAAATTATCAATCAAAAGTCCTCAATCTCTTCAGGTAATTGGAGAGTAAGTAGGCAGGAGAGAAGGGAACAAGAGAGCTGCTTAGAATACGGCAAGTTCTTAATATCAGCTCAAGAGAGCCTGCGAGAAATTTTTAGTAGATGCTTTGAGTCCTCTGAGATCTGAAAATGGACAATTCTAATTAAATAGAAGAGAAAAGCAATATGATATAATGTTAGAAGAAAAACTGTGCTGGGATAAGTCCATCACCTTTTTAATGTATTCTTAGTTAAATGCAATTTCCACTATGGAATTTCCACTATGCAATTTCCACCATGGAATGCAATTTCTACTGAGGGGGAGGTTTTGCAATATCACACAGGAATATAACTGAAATTAACCACCACCTCACATTTATCTGCCAGTCAGCAAGCAGTTTTTTTAAAAAGAGAAATGCCAAACATCTCATCAGCTCAGCTTGCAGGCATGGGCACCACATACCTGCACCCCCAAACTTTCTAGAACTTCTCAGAGGACAAGTTTTCCCAGCCAGAGAATTAAAGCTTCCTTTTTCCCCGTGTCCCTCCCTGTCACTCCGCCACTGCTTGTAGGTCACTGACCCTTGCCTGCATAACACACAGTTTCACAATTCTAAACTTTTCAGGCTTACAAAATATGCCCTCTTGTCCCCACTGCCTAGCTTCAGTATCTGACTTTTCCTTTCATCTGACCTTACATGATCTAACCCTTTAGGCAATCCCAAAACTCAGATTGACATCCCTAGGGCTGCCTGCTTCTCCTCGTGCAAGCTTGAGGAGCATGGAGTAATTTGTGAGAAATACCATTCAGGAATGCCCTTTGCCTCCTTTGGATTGGTGGGTGGTAGGTACATAAGTCTCTGTGTCTTCAAATCTCTTCAAGATATACTGTATACTTCAATACCTCAATTAAAAAATAATTCCTCCAAACACCCCAACTGGTAAGCTATATTATGCTATATGCTTTCTAAATGAAATACCCTCTCATTCAAGAATCCTGATATCTAAATCTCCTTCAAGAACTTTGCAATCTAAAGAATGTAAAATCTCAAACAATAACATGTAGCATCTATCATCTCATACCCGAGAGACCAACACACATCATAAAGAACAAAAACAGCCAGTGTTGATGTGGAAGCGGGGGAAAAGAACCCTCATACCTGGATGTCGACTGATCCAGGCTTTTTAGAAAACAATATAGACACGACTCAAAAAGCTCGGAATTTAGTTTCCATAGGACCCAGTAATTCCACTGCTTGGACTTTACCCCGAGGGTTCCAAAACACAATGTAGAAAAGAAATTTGCACTCCACATTCACTGAGCCCTATTCCCAACAGCCAAAATCTTGAAACAAACCAAGTGACTAAGAACAGATGACTAGGTAAAGAAACTGAGATACATATACACAATGGAATATTGCTTGTTGGGAAATGAAAAGTTGAAATCATGCAATTCTCTTCATTGTGAGTGGATCTGGAGAGTATCATGTTGAGTGAAGTTGGTTTGAGGGAGAGGGGAGACACGCACAGAAAGATCTCTCATATGTGAGATTATAAAGAAATGTATTAGTGGAATAACACATGCCAAAGGCAATAGAATTGAAGAACAAGATAGCTGATCTTCTGCAGAAAGCCTGCCATTGGGGGAGGGGGGCGGGCAGAAAGGGGTAGGGCAGGGAAGGGACCACTACAGCAATGATGAAGGGAAGTAACCACTCAGGAGAATGAAGTGGTAAGAAAAATTGATGAGATGTTTGTTATGCATGAAGCCCTATCAGTAACAATACTGTAAACCACAGTGCCCAAAATTTATTTTTTATTTTTTTTATTATATTTATTTATTTTTTAATAGTGAGGCACCATGAGGTACAGTTGTAGACTTACACATTTTTGTGCTTGGGTTTCGATTATACAATGATCAAATACCCATCCCTCCACCAGTGTGCATTTCCCACCACCACGGATCCCAGCATCCCCTCCCCCCCCCAGCCCCCATCCCACCCTGCCTCTGTGGCAGGGCATTTCCCTCTCTCTCCTTTTGAGTGCCATGGTCTGCAAAAGAGGCATTGAGTGGCAATCATGCTTGGTCGACAGTCTACCCTCAGCATGCTCTCCCATCGTGGGCGGATCCTCCCAACACCCTTTATTTGGTGTTCCCTTCTCTTTCTGAGCTCCCCCTTCCCCTAACATGTGTGGTTGTCCTCCGGGTCATTGAGTAAAATTCCTGGTACTAATCTCTGCCATACTTGGGTGTTAGTTTCCTATTTTGTTACTTTATGTTCCCCAGATGAATGCAATCTTTCTATGTCTATCCCTTTCTTTCTGAGTCATTTTGCTTAACATGATACTTTTCATGTAGTACCACTTGTGTGTAAACTTCATGACTTCGTCTTTTCTAACAGCTACATAGTACTCCATTATGTAAATGTGCCAGAGTTTCTTCAACCAGTCATCTGTTCTCGGGCACTCAGGTTTTTTCCAGATTCTGGCTATTGTAAAGAGTGCTGCAATAAACAGACAATTGCAGATGTCACTTCGGCTATACTTTTTTGCCTCTCTGGGATATATTCCCAGGAGTGGTATTGCTGGGTTGGTGGGAATGCCGACTGGTTCAGCCCTTCTGGAAAACAGTATGGATGATTCTCAAAATTTATTTTTTAAAGCACCTATCATAAAGGCAGGCTGGTGGATGGGAGGGAAATGGAGGATATTGGTGTAGGGAAATGGACATTGGTGAAGGAACTGGTGTTGGGGCTTTGTGTGCTTAAAATGCAATCATAAATAATTTTGTAACTCACAGTGACAAAAAGATAACAATAAGTGACATTTACACGCTGAATTGCTATAATAACTGGCTTGGGCCTGGAGCCACTACAGCAGGTAGTGTATTTGCCTTGCATGTGGCTGACCCAGGTTCGATTCCCAGCATCCCATATGGTCCCCCGAGCACCTCCAGGGGTAATTTCTGAGTGCATGATCCAGGAGTAACCTCTGAGCATTGCTGGGTGTGACCCAAAAAGCAAATTAATATAAACTAAACTAAAATAAAATAATAACTGGCTTATAAAGAAAAACATCTCAGCGAAGATAAGCCTGGTAGAACATAGACTTAAGAACAGAATGAGGAGAAGGATTTTAGGCAAGGGAAAGGGTCCAAGCAAAAGATTTTTACTTAAGTCAAAGAAGTTCAGGGAGATGTTGGGTAGATGAGCCTGGGTATATTCAACCTGGGTTTATTTTGAAAAAGGAACTTTGGAGGGATCTAATTTACTGATGTTCTGCATCCTCCAAATAAGAAAAGCTAGAAATATTGTATGGTCAGAAAGGAACTGTTGAAAGAGGTTGAGATGCAGAGTTGTAATCTTTTGTTGTTGTTGTTGTTGTTGTTTAAGGAAATCACTGTCCCCCCCACCACCACATTCCACCACAGTCATTGACTGGTATGACTCACAGTTTGGAACACATAGTGCTTCAATATATGCTCCACACAAGGACATCCAGGACATGGCTCAGAGCCCCCATTCTGACTCTGGTTGTTCAGATTTACACACGTGCAGTCTTCCAGATCTTTTTCTCTCTTTACTCAGAGTCCTATTCCAGCTGTGCCTTCACATGTTCTTCTTGATGTGACTGTTGATGTGACTGTTTTAATATGTGTGGGGACTTGCATCAGGAGCTCTTCATGCTACTCCTCTATTCTGTCTTTGTTAAAGTCTTTCTGGTGAAAAATAAAAGCAAGAGCTAATTAAGACTAAATGGTAGAGGCTGAAGCCATAGTGCAGCAGGTAGGGTGTTTGCCTTGCATGCAACTAACCTGGATTGGATCCCTGAGTGATCCCTGAGTGTAGAGCCAGGAGTAAGACCTGAGCACTGCTATGTGTGCTCCCACCCTGAAAAAAGAGACTTAATGATAAAAACAATGTAAATATCCTGACATGTAATTATTCTCCCCATGGGCTGCAGAGATGGTATCGGTAAGAAAGACACTTGCCTTGCATGCCGTTCACCCAGGTTGATCCCCAGCCCAGCATATGTCCCCTGAACACTTTTAGGAGTAATCCCTTAGCACAGAACCAGGAATGATCCCTGAGCACTGTGGGTGCCCTTCCATAAAAAATCCTCCCCATGTCGCCTTTGCAGAACTCCTAACTCTCATTCATAATGGTTTGTATCTCACAGCTCTTTTCCTACCTCCTTACTGCTAACACACATACCTTCTCTCCCTCCCCTACATCTTGTCAAGTAAACCTGGTTTGTTACCAGTGCCCTTTGTTCATGAGCTTATACCCTTATATACATGGGGGAAATCCATCAATATTTGTCACATTTTCAGATTTATTTTGCTTCACAATATTCCCTTAATCTTCTTGTATTTTGTTGCAAATATCAAAATTTATTTCCTCCTCTTCCTCTTTTTTTCTTCCTCCTCCTCCTCCTCCTCTTCTTCCTCCTCCTTCTCTTCTTTCTTGTCCTCCTCCTTCTCCTGCTGCTGCTGTAACTGAATGGTGTGGAATAAAATTTGGGCAGAGGAAAACTGGTGGGTTTTTATGGAGGGTACCACACCCATTGGTGCTTGTGGTGCTCAAGCCCTTTAACCTTTGTATTATTTCTCTAGGCCTTAGTCATCTATTAACAACTAGGCTGGATATCCTTCTAACATAACTTACGAATGATGAATCATAACCTCTTGAATCGTATTTCCTCACACCTAGAATTCATCCTTCCTCGAACCTCCAGTGGTATTTTTTGGTTGTTGTTCAGCCAGGATGTTGGGAATTGCCATGGGCCCATCAAAAGACAATTCTTGCCTCTTTCTATTACTTTAGATGTAAATTGTTCCTCTATTAAGAATAGCCTGCTTGCCAAAATGTTATAAAACCCAGTTCTGCTTTGGGGGAGGTAGAGTAGCTGCACAGAATGCTATTAACTTTTTCCCCTGGGCGTTAAACCTTTAGAAAATTAAAGTCCTCTTCATCCATGTAAAAGCAATTTCTCTTAGTTAAGTATAGTATTCCAGGAAAAAAAAATCAAAAAGAAAAAATAAAAAGCTTAGTATTGCAGGTCAGAGATAGAGCTCCAGGAAACGAGAGTTGTGCGTTGTGTAGCTGGATCTGATGCTTAGCACCACACAGGCCTCCAAGCACTGCTAGATGTGACCCTGAGCACCAAGCTGGGAGTAGCACTGAAGCACCTCTGAGTGCGAGGTGGGGGAAGAATAGTATTTCACTGTATAAATGTACTACATCTTTTTTTTATTTATTCCCCCTTTTTCTTTGTTATGTTGTTGCAATAAGGAGGAGAGACTCACTCACATGGTTGCAGAGTTCGCTGAGGATTGCATGCTGGTTGTAAGTACTGAGACCCCTAACAGTGGCATCACTGCATTAGACTCCGCATGTTGGGCGGTGCTAATCACTCTGCCACTGAAGTCTCCCTGGGTTCCCTGTACCACCACATGTCCTCTATCTAGTCTTCTACTGATGCGCACTTCAGTTGCTTCTGTATTTTAACTGCTATAAATAATGCTGAAATGAACACTAAAGTGGAGATAATATTATATGTTGATATTTTTGTGTGTTTCAGATTAGTAAGCAAAACTGGAATTGCTGGTTCATTTGACAGCTCTCTTTCCTTGTTTCTTAAGTAAGTTCTACAGCATTTTCCAAAATTATATTTCCAGAATCGATTACATATTTCCTTTCGTGATACCATGAATGGAAATGAAGGAGGTCATGCTAACAAAATAAGTCAGAAGGAAAATGCAAATACTGGATGATCTCTTTGAGACATGTAATATACAATGCCAAATGAACAGAACCTCTGTACTCTGACCACTGGACTAAGGCTAGCAAAAGGGTAAGGATAGAGGGTTCCCATCGACAGTGGTGGAGGCTTATTGATACTGAGAGTTTATGGTCACAAAAACATTGTTAACATAAAATATGACATGTAGTAGTCCTGGAGTGGTGAGAAGTAACCTGATTCTTTAAAACAATCACCCTATGACCCAAAACCATCACCTTTCTTGTTCGTTCCTCCATGAGAAGATGAGTAATTTGAGAACAACAGTTACATGTTCTTTAATTTTGTGTTCTCAAGACTTCTCAGTACTTGCTAGATCACACGAAGGTTTGCTACGTCTATTTGTTGAATGAAACAGTGACTTATTTCTGTTGATAAAATTAGTTGAAAGTTGATGAATCATGAAAAACAGAAGCTCTTAAGGACTGATCATCCAAGAAGAAAGTGATCAACTGGTTTCAAGGTTGAACAACCCAATATTCCTGCCACTCCAGAGAAGCAAAACATGAGATGGCCAACTACTGTCCGCTCCGAGTCAGGAAGAGGAATGAATTTCCCAGTAAGGTGAAGTGTTTGCATCATTTATAAGTAAAGTAACAATCCAGATGTGATTATGATGTCTATTTTACTCTAAATTCATTTTTCATAGAGCTAGAGAGATAGTGCCATGGGAAAGTGCTTGCCTTGCATACAGCTGACTTCAGTTTAATTCCTGACACTGTATATGGTCTCCCAAGCATAGCCAGGAGTGACCTCTTAGCTCTGAACCAGGAGTAATCCTTAAACACAGCCAGATGTGGCCCACAAATCCAAAAAGAATGCTTTCTATACTTTATTATCATTAAATGTGTGGTTTATTCAACTGATCTTTTCTAAGAGGTTCAGATTTATTTCTCCTTGCTATTCTTTTCATGATGCTAAGGATTAAATCCAGAGCCTCACACATGAGAGGCAAATGTCGCACTGAGCTGCCTCCTGGACCCTTCATTTTTCAACAAATTTTTTTTTAACAGTAACAAAACTTTTACTAATAGGACATTGTGGTTAAAACATTCTGTCAACAAATATTTTAACTAACCAATTTTCATCTAGTTTATTCTGTTCCATAATCTACCATGGGAACCTCAAAATTATACATGCAATGATTAATTTTCATAATCTACCATTGGAACCTTAAAATTACACACACAGGATGATAACTGTCCTCCTGTTGCTCATCAATTTGCTCGAACGGGCCCAGTAACGTCTCCATTTTGAGACTTATTGTTACGTGCTTGGCATATTGAATATGTCATGGGTAGCTTGCCAGGCTTTGCAAGAGTACTACAAGATACTCTTGATAGCTTGCTGGGCTCTCCGAGAGGGGTGACTAATCAAACCTGGCCTGGCTGGGCTGGCTGCGTGCAAGGCAAATGCCCTACCACTGTGCTATTGCTCCAGCCCAGGATGATAACTAATGATTTAAAAAGAAACTAATTTCCTTTCCCAGTATATTTCCTATGTCAGTAAATGGAATGTCTGTGCGTTAAGCAACCCACAACAAATTTTTTCTTCTCTTTTATTTTCTTTAGTGGGGTCTCCCTAGCAGCACTCAGAGACTGGGGCTGCCCTCTGCTTGGCCAGTGAGCATTCCATGGGGGCCTTATGGTTTGGTGCTATGGTCCAGCAGTGGTAGAAATGCTCAAGAATCCAACTCTGGGGGCTGGAGCAATAGTACAGCGGGTAGGGCACTTGCCTTGCACACGACTGACCTGGGTTTGATTCCCGGCATCCCATATGGTCCCCGAGCACCACCAGGAATAATTCCTGAGTGCAGGGCCAGGAGTAACCCCTGAGCATCACTGGGTGTGGCCCAAAAAGCCAAAAAAAAAAAACCCCAACTCTGTTAGTGGCCCTATCCATGATCGAGAACCACTAGACCTATACCCTTCTATGCTGGGGTTAGGAGACACAAAGTGCCAGGGATCAAACTTGGGGTTTTACGCATGGAAAACACAAGATAGCCTTTTGAACTATCTCTGCTGCCCTAGTTCAATTTTCTTAATATCCCATTTATCTGTCTCTTTCCACCCTCTCACCATACCACCTTTCAGTCAGGGAGATTCTTACTGTTATTCTCCTGGGCTTTTCCAACAGTCTCTGCTTTAGTTTCTCTCCAAACACAGTCCTATTAGGGCAGGCCACCCAAGTGGACTTTCAAAAGCACAAATCTCATAATACAGAGCCTTCCCTTTCCATTACTGTTGTGCTGAGATTCTGGGGTGAGTGGAGTGGTACTTTGTATGTCACCACCTGACTGTGGTTGCTCACATACAGACTAAGGCACTTTCCAGAGATCATGGTGTTTGCCAAGGGTTGCCCTTCTTTGTGGTACACTTGGGAGCTTGGAGCGATAGCACAGCCAGTAGGGCGTTTGCATTGCACGCGGTCAACCCGGGTTTGATTCCTCCGTCCCTCTCAGAGATCCTGGCAAGCTACTGAGAGTATCCTGCCCACACAACAGGGCCTGGCAAGCTCCCCTTGGAAGATTCCATATGCCAAAAACAGTAACAACAAGTCTCACAATGGAGAGGTTACTGGTTGAGCAAATCGATGAACAACAGGAGGACAGTGCTACAGATAGTGAACAGTGGGGAGCCTGGAGGGACAAGTAGAGGTTGGGGGAAGCTCCACATCTTCTGTCTTCATTGCTTGCTGCTGGGCTCAGTCAGTGCTGGCCAGGGCTGGCATGACTGACCATCCTGCTCGCATGGTATCTTGTCCTTTATTTGCAGTATCTCTCAGGGGGTAGCTCCCCTTTCATTTAGGTGCAGCTCTCGGGGTCCCAGATGGCACTCGGGTTGAAGGCAGGACCTTATTCTTACAAGGCAGATGTGCTGAACTCTTCCCAACGCCCTTTTGTTTCTTCAGAATCCCCAGGTGGATGCTGAAGAGCAGCTCCCTGAGCCTGGAAAGCCTTCAACTCTCTCTCACCTCCTTTCTCCTTTCACCACACTAGACCTACACATGCTTTGGGTACCTTCTCTTGATTTGTCCAGAACCACCCCAGTATAACTCAGGAAATCTGTGGAGGCTTCTTGACTGAGAGCTGCTCGGGGGTCATTCTCGAAAGCTCTCTCATGCCCAGGATTCCGAGAACGGCTTCATACAAATACCACAGAGTGGCTGCCGTAGATAACAGAAATCAATTTTCTCACAATCCTGATACGAGAAGCCCCAGGTCAAGGTGCCAGGAGGTCACGCTTTTCCTGAGGCCTCCCTTCTTAGTTTATGGGGACCCCGATCCCTGTGTCCTCACACCAGCATTTCTCTGGGCATTTCTGCCCTCAGTTCCTGCATCCTCATCTCTGTTTATTAAGATGCTGGTTAGATTCAATTAGCATCTGCCCCAGCAGCCTGATTTGGACTTACTGAGATCATTTTCATGGTCTTATCTCTGAAAACTGTAATATGTGAGATGGTGGGGTGAGGGGGCCAAAATATGTATTGGGGGTTGAGGAACACAATTCAGTCCCTTACACTTATAGTGGACAATACTTTATGTATGATTATTATTGTTATTATTATTATTATTTATTATTGGTTCCGGAGGTCTTTGGCTGCCAGGGCTTTGCTCGGGGTGGGGAGGGAAACTCAACCCGCTCCCCCTCCAAGGTGCCCAGGTGAGGACAGCCAGGCGCGTGGGCAGGAGACTGCACTGTTCTCTTCCAGGAGATGGGTTTTATAGTCTCTGGGTCTTGGCCGTTGATGGGATAACACGGCGCCAGTGACAGTTGATGGGTGTAATGCCTATCTACTGGAAGATGGGTGATCTGGGTGGAGGAGGCCCAGTCCCGATCTGAGCAGGCTTGGAGATCTCAGCCTCGGGTCCCGCATGCCTGGGCTCCTCAGCCAGTTCCTTCATGCCTAAGGCTCATCTGAACATGTGGAGAGTGGTCTTACACATGGCTGTGGCTGGTTTCGGAGGTCTTCTTATTATCTAGTTCTTACTTATGGAGAACCGAGCAGGCTACTGAGAGTATCCTGCCCGCACGGCAGAGTCTAGCAAACTCCCTGTGGTGTATTTGATATGCCAAAACCCAGTAACAATGATGGACCTCATTCCCCTGACCCTGAATAAAACCTTGAATGTGGCACTTTCTAAAATCTCAGGGGTAGGACGAAGAAGACGTTACTGGTGCCTGCTTGAGGAAATTGATGAACAACGGGATGACAGTGATACAGTGATTATTATTACTACTACTACTACTACTACTGCTGCTGCTGCTGCTGCTGCTGCTGCTGCTGCTGCTGCTGTTACTACTACTATATTACTCACTAAAATTGGTCTTCTGCAGATTTGTCTCTTAGCTATAAAAACTAGGTAAGGGAGGATAATGGCATTGAAATTGGGGAAGCTTAGTACCATCATCTCTGACCACTTGCTCTCCAATATTCAAGGTAGACTACAGACCGAGGAAGAGGATCAACCAGATGTAGGTGATTGCTGATGCTCAGTATCAAACACTATATCTTGCTGGTAGAGGGCTGTACAGGAAAAGGAAAACATGGGTGACACTGAAGCTCAGAGGCCCCCATATTTAGGCCCAGTCTGGGTTCCTGAGATAAACTAACTTCTCATAGCAAACCCAGATTCAGGCTTCATCCCACAACAGGACTGATCATTCCTGCCCGCAGTTGATTGTTGCTGCAACAAGACTAAGTCTTTCGATTCTGAAGCTCAAGAACCAACATACTCAGAGGTTTCTTCTATTTCCAGGGAATTTTATGGAAAAATTAAGTTGACTTCATTGCCATATAACCATTTAAAGGGCTTGGGATGTAACTCAAAAATAGAGCATATACCTTTCATGTGTGAAGTCCAAGGGCAACCTCAGGGGATAAAATGGAGCCTGGGAAAATGACTCAGTGGTTTATGGCACCTGTCTGGCAAGCCTAAATTTGTGAGTTTAATCTCCAGTGCTGCCACATAAGCTGAGAGGGATCCGGTAGATCTGCTGTCAGGGCCCCCTAAAATACAAGGAGTTCACAGCTGTACCACAGCCAGATTGTTTGAGCCACAGAGTGCAACCCCAAGTGAGCATGTGTGCAAGCATCACAATGAAAGAAGTGCAATGTCAGGAAGTACCACAACTAATGTGTGAGCACCACAACCGGCATGTGTGCATAATCCTCAATCATTGAAACAGGAAAAAAAGCAAGAAGAAAGAAGGAAAGGGGGGGAATGAAAAGATTAAATAACCATTTACTGTGAATTCAGATATGATCAGTGTCTAAAAATTTATGAAAGCTATTCTTGCCAAGATCTGCTAAATGTCAAAACTTGAAGTGAAATCTTTCCCAAAGAAATGAGAATAGTTGTTTTGTTATATATAAACTGTGACTTTTATCAATAATGTGATTAGGCTATAATAGGGAAAGAATAGCCTGGCACCCACTGCTCTGTACTACAAATGTGTGTGCATGCATGCATGCGTGTGTGTGTGTGTGTGTGTGTGTGTTTTCTGCCCACCTTGGTGGTGTTGAGGGAAGTACTCTGTAGTGCTGGTCTATACCTCTCCATGTTCAGGGGCCACATGGTGCTGGAATCTAATGCTGTACAATTTCCAATTCACAGGTCTCTTGAAAGCCCCTTTAAAATTGTAGGGCACAGGGGTTGGAGAGCTAGTGCAGTGGGTAGGGCACTTACCTTAGTATGCGCCTGACCTGGATTCAATATGGGCACCCCATATGGTTCCCTGACACTTTCCAGGAGTGTGAACACAGAGTCAAGATTAAACCTTGAACACTTCAAGGCATGGCCCCAAAACCAAAAGAACGAAAAGAAAAATAAATTCTAGGGCACAGATACAGCCTCCAGAGATATGTGTCACCTTCAGTGACCCAGCTGATTATGATACAGTGCTTTGATGCCACTCTGTATTACAAGTCAGAATTACAGATTCTGTTTGAGAGGTGAGCTGGATGGGAATAGGGAGGCCGTGTTTCCTAAAATGGCAATAAATTCTTATGATAGAATAATGTTTTATGATTGCCAAGGAAGTCAAAGGGAAGAAATTTTTATTATAGAATGAGAACTTTTCTTCTTCCTTCAAAATAGTTCATTAAATATAATTTTAAAACAACACATATAGGAAAGCATACAAAGACTCTTGATGAATTTTATCATTGTTTTTATGTACTTTATTGAGTTATCTTTTAAATATGTGAAAGTTGGAGCAAATTTCACATTCTTAGCTCCAGGTTCAATCACCAGTGTCATATGGTCTCCTGAGAACCTCCAGAAATAGCCACCAAGCACCACTGGGTATGTGAGTGTGTGTGTGTGTGTGTGTGTGTGTGTGTGTGTGTGTGTGTGTCTAAATCTACATACTTTCCTTTATGCCTCGTTTCTCCTCCATAATCAAACTAGTATATTCTCTGATCTTCACCACCACTGTAAAAATGTATTATTAGCTCATCAAAACCAGGCAACATTTAAGCATGATACATGATATTTAAGAAAGAATGTGTCCATGTATTAAATCTTTAATAAATATAAATTTTTATATGCATACTGAGCTCACTCTTAGGTTATAGAAGCATGATAGCTTTTAAAATTGTATCCAAAATACCAACATTATCCACTAATAATTGATTCCATCACCAGAGAATTCTGCTGATAAATTAAAATCAAGTTGCATTAAAAATAATAAAGAAGTGGGGCTGGAGCAATAGCCCAGTGGGTAGGGCATTTGCCTTGCACGTGGCCAACTCGGGTTCGATTCCCAGCATCCAATATGATCCCCTGAGCACCGCCAGGGGTAATTCCCGAGTGCAGAGCCAGGAGTAACCCCTGTGCATTGCTAGATGTGACCCAAAAAGTGAATAATAATAATAATAATAAATAATAATAATAAAGAAGTGCAATTAATGAACATTAAAAGTCCATTTTTTAAAGGAAAGTTCCTGTCATAGAGACAGGCTTTGGGGAGAGTAGCAGAAGGGGAACTGAGGACATTGGTTCTGGGAAATGTACACTGTGGAGGGATGGGTGTTGGAAAACTGTATGACTGAAACTCGACCATGATCAGCTTTGTAACTGTGTATCTCACAGTGATTCAATTTTACAAAAGAGAGAGAGAAAAAAGCATTTTTTTTAAACAAAGTCTTCTTTTTAAAAAAAATTCCTGTTTATCTGGAATTTTGCTTTCACTAGAAAGTTTAAATAGTAAAAATTTCCCCTTTAACCTTCATTTAAGTTTTTTTTTGTTGCTTAGATCATAAAATTATCAGTGGACATAATAACTTAAAACAGTACAATTTGGGAACTGGAGAGATAGGTCAGCTGGTAGGGCACTTACCTTGCATGTTTAGACCCTGGCATTCCAGTCCCTAGCCCCGCTAGGACTGACCCCTGAGCAGAGAGCCAGGAGTAAACCCTGAGCATTGCCTGGCGTGGCCCAAAAACCAAACCAAAATAACAAAACCCAAAGCAGTACAATTCATTTCCTTTCAGTTCTCTAGGCCAGAAGTCTGAAACTGGATTCTGGAATTAAAATGAATGTGGGCTGGCTTGGACTCCTGAAAGCTGTGCTTCCTGCCTGCTCCTGTTTCTCAAGGCTGCCACGTTCCTTGGTTGATGACCTCATACTCGAACTCTTGGAACTCATCTTTCACTATTATATTTCCTTTCTGTCGACTTTGATTCTTCTCCTGCTCATCTCATAAATTTTTTTGTGAATTTTACAAATCACAAATGAATGGTAAAACCTTATTCATTACAATAGCAAGAACAAAGAGAGGGAAGAGGGAAAAATACGTTGTATATCTTAAACTTATGCACATTACTGTATAATTTTTTTCTCAATAAAATTGGGGTGGAAGGGCTGGAGAGACAGCACAGGGATTAAAACACTTATATTGTGGGCAGGTGATCCTGGTATGATCCCTGCCACCACATGTGGTTCCCTGAGCATCACCAGGTATAAATGACCCGTGATTATATACAGAGCCAGGAATAAGCCCTGAGCACAGTTGGAGGGGCTAGAGAGTTAGTATAGTGTATTTGGTGCTGTCTTGCATGCAGCTCGCCCTGGTTCAAGTCCCTAGTACTACATATGGTTCTGTCAGTTTTGCCAGGGGTTCACTCCTGAGCAGAGAATCAGGAATAGCCCTTGAGCATTGCTGGTTGTGACCCCCAAACCAACAAAAAAATAATCTGAGGAGAGGAAGAATGAATTAATGAATTTTAAATAATTGACTATAATTTGGGGCTCTCATCAAAATTATCATTGAGTATTAAAGTTATCAAGAAGGGTAAACATTTATTAGTCTCACTTCTTAACCCCAGGTGTTTCTAAATTCTATAAATGACAAATGAAAAATGGTTCCTTTATGATAGTTGCGAGGTAACAATATCTTAATCATCAAGGAATGGTTCTTATTTGAAAATTTAAAGGAAATAATGGTCTTTATTTTAATTTTTTGATTTTTTAAAATTGATATTACCAAGCATAAACTTACATATTTCATTGCATTACTGCCAAAACCACATAATCATCACACTCTGTTTTTAAGCAATACTGGCACAACTTTTTTAAAAAGTTTACATGTGTTCTCACCCCATTTTTTGGTGGGGGTTCACACCCAACTGTGCTCAGAGGTTACTCCTGGCTCTGCACTCAGGAATTATTCCTGGCAGTGCTCAGGAGACCATATGGGATACAGTGAATCAAAATTGGGTTGGTTGCATGCATGGCAGATAGATGCCCTACCCTCTGTGCTATATATCCAACCCCTCATCCCAATATAAATTATTTTATTTTTAAAATTTTTATTTTATTTTTTGTAGTTCCCTAGCTGTACTTAGGGCACCTTGGAGCCATTCCTAGTAATATTGGATCAACCATGTTGAAGAATTCAGCGCTAGTACCAGAGGATACAGAGCTGTTCTAGGGGGGCCATCAAGGCACCCTGGCAGTACTTGGGGGGAACATTGGGGTGTCAGGGTAAAACTTTTCACCCCATTTTTTTAACAAAAAAATGTTTGGCTTGAAATCTGTGCCAATTACATAGTAAAATGCGGTTGACACTTAAATAACCAAAATATTCATTCTGTAGGAATACTTTAGCCTTTAACTGTAAGATAATTAACAAAGTATTGAATATTCCTGTCATATTTCTCTGAAGTCGACTTTCCTAGTTCCAAAGGCTGCTGCATTCCAGCACATTTGGAGAAAACAGCACTTGAAAGTGACCATGGTGTTTGTCCCCTCAGTAGGTAAAATATTTTACCCCTAGCACTTCTGAATGCCTGCCCTGTGCTAGCCTCTGTATGAGGTTTTGGGAACAGAGATGAATGAGGCTCCTGGCTCCTCATACAATGCCTGGCAGTGCCCAGAGACACTCAATGAATGCTTTTCGAATTAATGACATAATCCCTGCCTCTAAGGGGCTCTTGCCTGTGGGAAAGACAGACACCGAATTGTGACAAACCACGCTCTGTCAGTGCCCCCAAATCTGAATGGGAGTGGGAGTGGGTGTGGAGAGGAACTACTGGCATGCCTCAGATGCCTTTGTAATTTCTTATCGTGATGTCGAGGTCACACTGTCCCGTCCAGTGACACCTTCTGGCCTGCTCAGAATTGTTATTCAGGCCTCTCTCTCTTGCTTTCCAAGTCCTCATGGTTGAAGCTTGTGACACTGTGTTTGAACTCCTATTAATAGGCCTAGTCAGCGCCTCAGCAGATTGCATCTTAACATCAAACAGCCAGAATCCCCAACAATGACTGCCTGGCGCAAGGCCAATCTTCAAGCATCAAAGCTATATTCCTTGCAAATCAGCTCCACGTGATGACAAATAATGGCACTGGGATTCCAAACCAATTATCCCATGGTGAAAGGCACGTTCTTCAAGGGCACCCGGGGCTTTGTTGAAAAAACAGTAACATTGCCGATGCTAGCCCAGAAATGTCACAACGAACACAGCAAATCATGAGCGGAGGAATCAGAAAAGGGGTATAACTCATGCACCCTGTGTTGTGCCAACTCAGAAAAATTCAAGATCATACTGTATGGGGTGAGGTACAGTCTAAGAGTGTTTGATTTGAGATCCAGCCAGAAAAACTAATGGACCATCATCTTGTCTGGAATGCAAAAAGAAGTAATAGCGTGTGTTCTTAAATTCAGATCTCAACACTGGTGTTGAGTATCAGGCAATGGTGTATCAGGTTATCCACAGTTTAAACACCAAACCTGTATAAATATTAATGAGGGATATCAGTCAGGAAACTTTGGCCATGGAGACCTGTTTTAAGTCTATTTTATACATAACGATGTAGCACTGTAGCCCTGTCCTCCCGTTGTTCATCAATTTGCTCGGGTGGGCACCAGTAATGTCTCCATTGTGAGACTTGTTACTGTTTTTGGCATATCGAATACACCATGAGGAGCTTGCCAGGATCTGCCATGTGGGCAGGATACTCTTGGTAGCTTGCCGGGCTCTCCTAGAGGGATGGAGGAATCGAACCCGGGTTGGCTGTGTGCAAGGCAAACACCCTACCAGCTGTGCTATAGCTCCAGCCCATACAAAACAATAGCATGTCAAAAATTCAATTAGGGTCAGAATGATAGTACATAGGGTAGGGCGTTTGCCTCGCACGAGGCCAACCTGGGTTCAATTCCTCCATCGCTCTAGGAGAGCCCGGCAAGCTACGGAGAGTATCCCGCCCGCACGGCAGAGCCTGGCAAGCTGCTCATGACATATTCAATATGCCAAAAACAGTAACAACAAGTCTCACAATGGAGATGTTACTGGTGCCTGCTGGAGCAAATTGATGAACAACGGAAGGACAGTGCTACTCCTAACTGTAGGGAAGAGAGAAAGCTCAAAGTCAGGCTTGTCAGATCCTATGGCTAGGCTCTTACCCACACCATGAAGCTTCCTTCTGGCTATCACAAGTCAAACTCTTCTTTGCTTCTTTGTTCTTCGCACTTGCGCTAGGACTCCCAGTGTCTCTTTGTTGACCTCACCAGGAATGATCAGTCACTATTACTGTGCTAACCAGGTTCACTGGACAATCTGCCCTCTGCCATGGATCATATCACCATAGCAGATATGCAGCAAAGACCTTTATTGAGACAGCTCAGCTTGAAACAAAATATTGCACTCGTCAATTCACACAATATTCAATCATCACCAACTCCATCATTAACTGAAGAATATCTGGGAAAGCAGTTTCTCTGAGGGATCTGGAAATTTGTATTAAAGTCTCTGATCAGGGATTATGAATGATGTAAATTTAATCAAGCACTTAATTGCTCAGTGTGTTCTCTTCTGATTAATACATGTGGCGAGTTAGTCTCTGGCTTTCCTTCCAGATGCATTTGCCCCCACTCCATGCTCCTCGGTGCCCTCAGGATTACTGTCTTCTCCTAACAAACTGCATTACCCGGATCCTCTTGCCATCTGGCTCCTGGTTGGCTTTAGCAGCAGATAGGCGTTGGGAAGAAAGCTCACTATAATTCTGCCTTCTCCCCTTGCTTTCACACCTCATCCTGGCTACCCCTGGTAGCTTCTCTGAGCTCCACCTTTTCATGGGGCTCTGGTAATAGTGTTTTTATCCTTTGGCCCTTAGATTCAAGAGGAAGTAATGACTTTCTCCACTTCCTGCTCTTGCTTCTCTCTTGGCTTGCTCTTAAGCCTGTTTCATTAAATTCTCTCCATTTAAGTATCTCCTTTGAATCCTCTGATTCCTGCTTGGAACCAAGTGGGAATAGTATGCAAAGGGGCTGGCAAACAATAAAGCAATATCTATAAGAAATAAGTCATAAGTGGTGAATGATATGGTGGTTACTAGAGGGAGGGAGGTGGGAAGGGCATAGTAGCAGTCTTTGGTGATAGGATAGAACCAGGACTTTTGTATTTGGACATTCCTATAGACATAAATTAGGTGATTCCTATACACATATACATTGTTTTTCATATATGTGTGTATATGATTATAATCCATGTGTCCCTTAAAGTTCATATGGTAGCCTAGTGTGTATTCAAGGTGTGTATTAATTAAATCAGGATTCCAGGGAATAAGGCAAGTCCAGGGGCAGTATTCATGAAGAAAAAAGTTTCTACAAGAATTATCAACAAGTTCTGCATCCTCCTTTCAACTCTAACTTAATTAGTGATAGTGATAAATTAATTTTTAAAAAGATGAAAAAATTTCAGTAAAAATAAAGCTAGAAAAAGAGGTCATCAAGTTAGTAGTGCTATCAGGTAGGTCTAATTTTACTATCAATATTATATACTAATGTTTTCAACTTTTTCCTTGTTATTGTATCAGTCTAGAAACTTTTTAATGAATATTATCAAATGGTGCTTAAGATTATAAAGAATAAAATACACTTAGATTTTCTCCCTTTCCAAATGAGGAAATGGTTAAAATGGTAATTTGAAATTATTTCCAAACATAATTCATCTTCTATCCTCAAAAAATAGGTGTCTTAGTGGAGAATAAGATGCTGCTTTGTATAGATGCAAATATGTGTGCATGTGTCTTTCTATACACATATATACATATTTGGTACTTTTAGTGAAGTGACTATGATAGATCCTGCTTCCACATACAGAGAACAGTGACTCATTTTGTTTCTACCATATCTCATTTTGGAAGCGGGAGATTATATTCATTACAAAGCTTATATGAATATTAATGGATTGATATAGTTAGGATATGGAATCAACCCAAATTTCCAACAACATATGAGTGATTAATGAAATAAAAGCATGGTTTATATGAATGATGGAATACTATGCAGATTCCAGGAATAATGAAATCATGCAATTCACTACAATATGTATGGAACTGAAGAATACTATGTTAAATAAGTCAAAAAAAGAAAGATCAAATAATTTTATGATAAAAATATAATTTTCTTCAATTTACTAAGAAAACAGGTTTATTGCATATATATGTGTATACATATATATATATATATATCTGTATCTTTGTTTCCTAAGGAGTGAACATAACTCTTTTTGGGTTTGTTTTGTTTTGTTTGGGGGCCTGGGGACTTCACCATATGATACTCAAGGGCTATTCCTAGCTCAGGGCTCAGGGATTGCTCCCAAGTTGTGCTTGAGGGACCAGGAAGTGCCAGGATCAAACCTGGGTTCCCTGCATGCAAAGCATATAGTCCTGGTCTTTGGGCCATCTTCTGGCCCACTTCTAGAGAACTCTTGAATAAAGGAGAATCATTCCTCATCTTCACTGTTACCTGAAAATACTATTTAAAGGTTTAAGTAAATATTTAAATTACTTTCTCCAGACTATTACCATAAATAGATCTATGACAATCATTTGTTCACAGACAACAGAAATCAATTCCACATATTTAATAAAAGGAAATTTTACTGGAAATGTATCTGGGGATAGCTCAGCTAAGTTTGGGTATCTAGATGGCAGGAATAAACAGACGATTTCTTCAGGGCTCTGCCACAGAAGGCTTTGGCTACCAATGTTTTCTGACCTCGACTCACCCTGCTCAAAATTCAGATCCCGGGAGAATCAGCCTGGCCTGGCTTCGGTCCCAGGCACATTGCCTGGCCAAGGGGAGTTGGGTCACTTGATTGGCAGTTCTGGCAAGTGGAAGGAAGAGGGGTGGCTTGCCAAAGGGAAAGTGGGGTGCAGGATCAGGGAAAGGGGAAGAAACTCCAGACCAGCAAACAGAACAGAGTCTGCCACAAAAATCTTTGAAACATTTTTGACATAATAAAGTACTGGATATAGTACATTTTCGTCTTTAAATTAACTTCCACAGTTTAGACGATGGGACATTAAAATGCAACATGAAGTTAGAGTTGAAAGGAGGTTGCAGAACTTGTTGATAATTCTTGTAGAAACTTTTTTCTTCATGAATACTGCCCCTGGACTTGCCTTATTCCCTGGAATCCTGATTTAATTAATACACACCTTGAAAAAGGAGCAACAAAAGTTTCTTTGTGCTGGTGAAAACAAAATGACATCTGCCACAGCAGAGACAGATACCATCATACCATTCCTCTGTTACAAACAATGTTTTGATTACAGGAGTATTTTGGTTGACACAACAAATATCAAAGAAGTCTTCAAGAGTAGTTATTAATTTTAGAATAAGGTGTTACACAGATGCAGGCTTTTTTCAGATCTGTAGCTTCTTTGTAAAATTCTTGAAGAGGCATGTAAAACTTGCCCATGAGGGCAGAGTATGACTATACTGTGCTTTTGCACCAAGTTAGAAGTTGATACATCATTTTAGAATAATACCTACTATATTTTTACTGGGGAGAGGGGAGCATGGGCCACACCTGGTGATGCTCAGGACTTCCTCCTGGCTCTGCATTAAGGGATCACTCCAGGTGGGCTTGGGGGGCATATGGGGTACCCAGGATTGAACCCAGGTCAGCCGTGTGCAAGGCAAGCACCCTGCCCACTGTAATACCTATTATTAATAATGATATCTTATGACTGGTGTTTCCCAGAAAAATTATTTTAAAAGTGAGCAGATGATGGATTGGAGAGATACTGTAGCAGTTATGGTTCTTGCCTTGCATGGACTTGGCCTGGGTCCCATTCCCAGAACCCTCTACATTCCCCAGAGCACCACCAGAAGTGGTCCCTGAGCACAGAGCCAAGAGTATGCTCTGAGCACAGATGGGTGTGGGACCCAAAGCAAAAATAAATGAATGAATGAATAAATAAATAAATTAAAATGAGCAGATTTTGCTTTTAGAGTATTCACACATTTAAAAATTCTTAGAAGGAGAGTAAATGTGTTTTTTTCTTTTAATTTTAGGAATCACCATGAGATACAGTTTACAGACTTACAAATTTTTGTGATTATGTTTCAATCAAGCAATGTTTGAGTGCCCATCCCTCCACCAGTGCCCTTTCAAGAAAATGTGTTTAAGCCATTTCCTCTGTTCTTGGTTTATATGTATTCATTTTTACTATTTGTAATATACCACATAATTGACATATTTACTGTATTTGTTATTTACAACTGCTAAAAAGTGGACTGTATAAGGCTGGAGAGATAATACAGGGATTAAGGAGCATGCCTTGCACATGGTCAACCCAGGTTTGTTCCCCCACGTTGACCCCATACCGTTCCCCCACGTTGACCCCATACCGTACCAGGAGTCATACCTGAACACAGAGCCAAGAGTAAGTCCTGAGCATCACTGGTGTGGCCACAAAGTAAAAACGAAAACTAAACTAAAAAAATGGACCTCATAGACACACAATCATCTGCCTGTTTGTTTACTACTGGGTTTGTAATATGTGCTCAATAAATATTTTGAATTTTAAACACTCATGATTTACTTGTTTTATGTATGATTAATTTGCTGTCTCTCATTATCACTTGATCACTTGACATCCCATTACTCATTGATTTGCTCTAGTGGGCTCCAGTAATGTCTCCATTCATCCTAGTCGCATGTTAATGTAGCCCAATGGCATCTGCTCATTTTAGGAACATGAAGAGCCTCAAACCGATCATTCAGGGTCTTGACGAAGAAGTCTGACCATCTCATTGGTGGGCGGCCATGTGATCTTTTAACATCCCGTGGAATCCAGTCAGTAATGGCTCTAGTCCAGTGGTCATCTCCAAATCTCATTATGTGTCTAGCCCATCTGATTTTCTACGCCTTGGCAAATGAGACAGTGTCCCTGATTCTTGACCGGCAATGAAGGTCGGAACTTTGGATTCTTTCTCTCAGTTGAGTGAAGCGTGATACTCCAAGCATAGCTCTTTCGATTCCTCTTTAGGAGACCTGAAATAGCGTTCTCATCCTGGTTTCGTAGGGCCCAGGTCTCTGAGGTATATGTCAATGCAGGAAGAGCAGTGTAATTAAAGAGATGTGCCTGGAGCCGGAGGTTCTTTGTCCTCTTAGCTATTTCTTCGACATTCTTGAAGGTGTTCCAATCCACTCTCTTCCTCCTGTGCAACTCAGGTGCCAGGTAATTCATCATGTTGACTTCTCAACCTAGGTCCACATAACTGTTGCATTCGGAGATGTTCTTCCTGTTGAGAGTGAATGGAACATCAGGAATGAGACCATTTCTCATAAATATTGTCTTTGTGAGATTCAGCTGTAGTCCAACTTTTCCACACTCATGGTCGAAGTCGGCCAGCATTTGTGTTGCTTGGCTGATGCTTGGTGTTAGAAGAACGATGTCATCAGCGAAGCGGAGGTGGTGTAGTTGCCGAACATCTATCTTCACTCCCATTCCTTCCCATTATAGAATTTAGTTTCCACAGAGGAAATTATAACTTTGTTTTGTTTCCGAAACATTTCAAATACATTGAACTAGACCTGCTATATTTTATTATTCTAAATAAGTATTGGTGAGTGGATGAATTAACGAATGAAAGATATTCCAATAAGAGTCAATTCATCTTTCCCCCATATGAATTACTCACCAAATTGCCCCCTTGTATTTAAAAGTTAGAATATGACTAAGTTGAAGCTTTAGTATATTTATGATGATTGCTTTTTAACAGTTTTGAAGTATAATTTACATAAAATGGAACCTCATGTGCATGGCATAATAATTTGGCACTCTTACATATTGCAGTATGACTACCACCATAGAATTAGCTAACACCTATATCACATTACATAATTGCCATCTCTCTTTTGTGATGAAAAGATTTAAGATCTAGTCTCCTAGTGACTTTGAAGTTTACAGTATAGTACTTTGACTATAATCACATACTATGCATTAGAGCTCAAGAACTTATCTTTCAGTTGAGAATTTGAACACTTTAGTAACGTCTTCCAGAGACTTCGACCCCCTCCTTCCAATCCCTGGTTACCCACAGTCTTCTGTTTCTATGAGCTCTAAATGTATATATATATACATTTAGACCAGAGAGATAGTACTGTGGGTAAGTCATTTGCCTCACATGCAGTTTACCTGGGTTCTATCCCTAGCACCCCATGTGGTTTCCCAAGTACTTCCAAGAGTGATCCCTGAGTGCAGAGTCAGGAGTAATGTCTGAGCATTGCCAGGTGTGGCCCCAAAACCAAAAAAATAAATAGAGAATATATGCAAGACTCTGATCATATTTGTATTTGTTTACAAAGCTCCCAAAAGAGGTGAGCCCCATTGTAACTTATTCCCACTGCTTATACCAATAACAATTGCCAGAGTGCTTGTTGGGCCTCTAACTTTACAAGTCCTTAGTTCAGAAAGTTACGGTACTTACAAAAACTTTAAAAGTATTGGGTAGTTCTCTGGAAAGAAAGATGGCGGCCGCACCGGAGCCTTGTGGACAGCAGGTTTGAGCCGTGGGGCGTGGGGGCAGCAGGGACCTCATGGGAAGGGGGGCGTAATGGGCCGTCCTTCATGCCTGACTGAGGTCGCCAGCTGCCCTCCACGAGCGGCTCTCCGGCACGGCCACGGCCCCGGAGGCACAAGGACTTAGCACAGAGAGCCACCCACTTGGAGCAGAAAAGCAAATGGACTATGTGTTAAACCGCGCCAGCATGCCTGCCCGGAGGGGAAAGGGTGTTGACCCACTCGCCCACTCCTCTCTGGAAAGAAAGATGGCGGCCGCACCAGAGCCTTGTGGACAGCAGGTTTGAGCCGCGGGGGGGGGGAGGGGGTGGCAGGGACCTCATGGGAAGGGGGGCGTAATGGGCCATCCTTGACGCCCGACCGAGGTCGCCAGCTGCCCCCCATGAGCGGCTCTCCAGCACGGCCACGACTCCAGAGCACAGAAACCAATCTCTTAACTATCTAACTTTTAATAGAAATTCTCCCAGGGTTAATAAGTAAAATAGCAGAAATCCAAAACCGCGCGGCCGCAATTGCGGCCGCACGACATCATTTTATTCTTAAACAAAGTTGTAGAAAGCAAATCATTTCACAACGCTGTTTCAGCATGTCTGATTGGGGCGGGGGTGGGCGTAAACCCTAAACAATAATTGTGCATCTTCTATTGAAACAATGTATCTAGTCAAAGTAGATAGAGTATTAACTAGAACTCAACTGCCTCACAGGAATTGGGAGGGGTGGGAGGTGGGGTTCTATTGGGGTTCGCGGTTAAAAATAAGTATTGGTAAAGGGAAATGTGTTTGATATTTACATGACTGAGACCTAAACCCGAAAGCTCTGTAACTTTTCCCACAGTGATTCAATAAAGAAATAAATTATAAAAAAAATAAAAGTATTGGGTAAAGCTGTATTTTAATATAATGCATACTCAAGTTTACTTCTTATTAAAAATAAATTAGTGTCACGCACATTTTAAAATCACTGGACTGGAGCCATAAAACAGCTGGAAGGGCATTTGCCTTGCATTCTATAGACCCGGGTTTGATCCCCAGCACCCCATATTGCCCCTCGCCCCCAAGTCCTGCCAGGCCAGGAGTGATGCCTGAGTGCAGAAACAGAACTAATCCCTGAGCACTGTTAGGTATGACCCCCAAGAAACCAATAAAGTCATTTAGGGGCCAGAGAAATATAAGGGGTAAGGTGGTTGCTTTGCACGTTTACATCTCCATTTGAATCCCAGGCACCAATTATGGGCTCCTGAGCACCACCTGGGTCACTCCTGAGCACAAACACAGAAATAGCACCTAAGTGTTTCTGGGTACAATAGTGGCCCAAGCCTGCCTCCCCATCCATAAAAAATAAATCATGTAACTTTTTAAGGGTTATTAAATTATCCATTTATATTTGTATGGAAATTTTTTTAAAAATTTATTATAGAGGAAATTTGAACCAAAACACAGAAAATAATTTTTGAGCCATCCCCTCTTACTCCTCCTCCCATTCCTCTTCTCCTCCTCCTTCCCTTTCCTTCTGCTTGTCTGCCTTCTTCTCCTTCTCCGTCTTCATTTTTGGACCAAGTTCTGCTTTGGGCTTTCTCACTACTACCAGGCTACAGTGACCATTTGGGGTGCCAGGGATCGAAACTGGGTCATCAACATGCAAGGTGAGTGCCTCACCTGCTGGGCTTTACTATCATTCTGGCCCCGAACCTAGAACTGTTTGTGTTTTGTTTTGTTTTTAACTTTTTGACTCATACCTGGCAATGCCCGGGAACAACTCCTGGCCCTGCACTCAGGAATCACTCCTGACAGTCCTTGGGAGACCCTATGGATGCCGGGGATGGAACCTGGGTCTGCAGGATGCAAGGCAAATGCCCTACCCACTGTATTACCACTCAGGCCCCCTTCCTTCTTTTTTTTGGGAAACTTTTAAAAGCTTATTATAGTTTTAAAAGTTTTTCTACGGCTGAAAGAATACACTGGAGATGAACAGAGAAAGGTGAAGAACACACTGTAGTGATAAATTGTAAATTGCTTGGACAGAGGGTCACTGGAGAAAGAAGTGGACCGTTCAGATATGTGGTTTAGTGACAAAACTGATGAACTTCCTAAGGGACTGGATCTGCTGATAAAGGTAAGGGACAATCAAGGATAATTTCAGATGACTAATGTCACTATTCATGAAGATCCAGAAGGTGGGAGGGAGTGTGGGTAAAAACCAGGATTTTTTTTGGGGGGGGAGGAGAAATCTATAGTTTCATTATTGTTGAGTCTGAAAGGGTCTGAAATATTCATTGGAGACATTAAGTGGATTGTTTTTGTTGTTTTCACTTTGTAGCAATAAAAATGTCATTCCCTACAGTCTTTCAAGAATGAACTTTCCTGATTTAGAATCTAACTTAAAATGTGTAACAAAAGGCATAGGTTGTTTTTCTAGAAAGGGTCTAATGAGGCATTTTTTCTAATCAAATGTATATGAAGTGTCTAATTCTCGATTAAACTGCTCATTATTTTGAAATGAGGTTTGTTTTTGTTCCTTTTTTAACTTTGTTTGCATCCTAATGAAGTTTAATGATTTTGAGGCCAGTTTCAGAGAGTTGGGTTCAGGTACAAAGTTCTTCTTTTAGTAGCTTCTACAAGAAGAAAATACTGTCAGAACCTGGGGGTATTATGGATTGCAAGCTCATCTGGGGACACAGAACCACACATGAAGCCCTGTAATTTTCCTTAATTACAGAAAACATTGAGGCGCAAATAGATAAGAATTTTGAGGGGAAGTGGGAAAGACCAGGAAAAAAGCCAACTTTGAGTTACTGGGTTTTTTGGTTATAAATCCAAATGAGGACAACACAGTGGTCAAAATTACAGCTGAGCAAAGGGCTGTTTTTCTCTATGACATGGAAAATTGCAAGTTTGACTGATTTCTTCACTGAACTGACAGAATTTGATAATTTGGTCATAACGTAATGGATATGGCATGTGTACTTGTCCTGGACATTTTTTTTTCTTTTTGGGTTACACCCAGTGTTGCACAGGGGTTACTCCTGGCTCATGCACTCAGGAATTACTCCTAGCAGTGCTCAGGGGACCATACGGGATGATGGGAATCAAATCCGGGTTGGACGTGTACAAGGCAAACACCCTACCTGCTGTGCTATCACTCCAGCCCCATGTCCTGGACACTTATATGAATGCTCTGTTTTGCCTTGGAGGTTTTGGCACTTTCACGTGGGACTTTCTTTTGGGGGTGGGGGTTAAGCAACTTTGGGGCAAGATTAAACTTGAGGTCCTAAAGCTTCCCTGCTTTACACCAACATAAAAGTTTTTTTGTTTTGTTTTGTTTTTTAGTTTATTTTTGTTGGGCATTGGATACATCCTTCGAGAACCTGATGGTGCAAGCACGAAAGATCAAGTATGACATCATTGGTCTGACCGAGACAAGAAGGCATCACCACATCACGCCATTTTCAACACTGATGAAAAACTGTTCCTCGGAACATGTGAAAAAAGAGGCATAGTGGTGTTGGTGTTCTTGTCAACAAGAACTTGGCCATGAGAATTGATTCATTCGAATGCCTAACAACCCAAATCAGACGATTGCACTTGAATAGACGTGGCTCAGTGCCAGCAATTTCTATCCTCGTTGTCTACTCACTGACATCCAATTACGATGAAGCAATTGAGAAGTTCTACATGGAGCTGGAAAAGTTCTATCTACAACTTCTACAAGATCATTGTCGGTGATTTTAATGCCAAGGTAGGACCGAGGAGATCAGCCAAAAAGTGCACATCGGAACCCATAGCCTAGAATGGAACGAACAAGGTGAGAGACTGAGTTCATCATGTCAACGAAGACCATCCATGGTAACTCACAGTTCCAGAAGCCGAAACAAATATTGAACATGGGAGTTTTCCGGTGATGTGGTCAATTTTGTTCCACAATGAAATTGACCACAGCATATTCAATCAACAGTTTTGCCTGATCGATGTGACAGTTGTCCCAAATTTCCAAAAGGGATTGGGCGACCATCTCCTTCATGCAAAATTCTACTTCAAGGAATGGGGACAAAGGGCTGCATAGAATAAGAAGAGAACTCCCAGAATGACCACCAACTGGGATCTCTTGGGCACTATTGTGGCAATGTGGGAAGATGCCATTGACAACATTGACGAAGAATATGATCCACTGGTTCAGCACCTCCATGATTGTGTGAGGAATGCCGAGAGAGAGAGGGAGAGAGGGAGAGAGAGAGAGAGAGAGAGAGAGAGAGAGAGAGAGAGAGAGAAACGCTTGTCTTCAAAAACTCTTGAGCTCATTCACCAATGTGGGTGGGCGCGAGCCTCAGGCAACTGCAAGCAAACAAAGTCTGAGCTTGCAAAGCAGTGCAGAGAAGGGATAAAGGTAGACCTAAAAGAGAGAAGAGCAGCAGTGCTGGTCGATGTGGCAGAAACTGGGAAAAGCATTCGCAACACCCACCTGTCCTTGGCCAATTACAAGACCAAGATGACTGCCCTCCAAAGTCCTGATGGTTCTATCACATCTTCCTGAAGGGCAAAGGAGAAGATTATCCATGGCTTCTACTCAGATCTCTTCGATAGCCACATCCACCTGCCCACATACCAAATTCCGCAGGATGGATTTGTCATTCCCAACGTTATCTCTTGCAAAAAATGACATACCATTTTGTCCGTAAAGAAGTAAACAGCACTCAGCCCAGACAAGGTCGGACCCAAACCCGAACCTGAGGAACCTGCAATCAGTACTCATCAAAACACTGGCTCGGCTCTTCACACACTACCTGCCTGATTGCAAGGTTCCGTCCCAATGGAAAACCAGCAGGACTGTTCTACTATATAAGAAGGGAGATATCCACGACATTGGCAACTATCACCCGATTTGCCTGTTGTCTATTGTTTACAAGCTGTTCACTCGAGTTATCCTGAATAGGATTGGCAGAACACTAGATGAAGGACAACCATGCGAGCAAGCCGGGTTCCAAAAAGGATTCAGCACAATCGACAATATCCACACGATAACCAAGCTCACTGAGGTTTCTTGGGAGTTTAAGATGCCACTCTGTCTAACATTCATTGATTTAAAGAAGGCTTTTGATTCTGTTGAGACGGAAGAGGTCATTGAAGCCCTAGCCAAACAGGGCGTTCAAACTCAATACATCAGGATCCTCCGTGAGCTGTATTACAGATTTACCACCAGGATCTCACCCTTCTACAAGGAAGTGATCATCGTCGTCAAGAGAGGGGTTCGGCAGGGTGATACCATTTCACCAAGACTCTTCAGTGCCACCCTCGAGAACGTCATGTGATGACTGGAATGGGAAGGAATGGGAGTGAAGTTAGATGGTCAGCAGCTACACGACCTCCGCTTTGCTGATGACGTTGTTCTAATAACACCAAACATTAGCCAAGCGGCATGAATGTTGGCCGACTTTGTCCTTGGGTGTGGAGAGGTCAGACTACAGCTGACTCTCACGAAGACAATGTTTATGAGAAACGAACTTGTTCCTGATGTTCCATTCTCTTTCAATAGAATGAACATCTTCAAATGCAACAGTTATGTGTACAAAGGTCAAGAACTCAAAATGACGAATGACCTGGCACTTGAATTGTGCAGGAGGAAGAAGGAGCTTGGAATACCTTCAAAAGTGTTGAAGAAATAGTTAAGAGGACAAAGTAAGTAAAGTAAAGGCCCTCCCATTGATCATCGATTTGCTCGAGCGGGCCCAGTAACGTCTCCATTGGAGACTTTGTTGTTACTGTGTCTGGCATATCGAATACGTCACGGGGAGCTTGCCAGGTTCTGCCGTGCGGGCGAGATACTCTCGGTAGCTTGCCGGGCTCTCCGATAGGGGCGGAGGAATCGAACACGGGTCGGCCATGTTGGCTGCGTGCAAGGCAAATGCCCTACCGCTGTGCTATCGCTCCAACTCCAGGAGAACAAAGAACTACGGGCACATCTCTTCGATTCCACTGTTCTTCCTGCATTAACAATACGCTTAGGGGGATACGGTGCCGCCAGCAGGTCAATCTGTACCTGTGAGGTGAGTGCATCAGCAGCCTGATGATGACTTCAGGCTTCCAAAAACCCAAAAATTGCTGCTGTGCCTTTGGCCAAATCCCAAAAACTTGGAGCAAAGTTTACCAAGAAAGTAAACGGCCAAAAGTTAGGTATGTGGGAAACACACCCACAAACCACCTCCGGCTCAGCTATATAATTGGAGGCATGGCCTCATCTGGTTCCTGATTGAACTACTTAATGGCCATGATCCCAGAGACTCAGAAACATATCTCAAAACCCAGTGGCTTTTGGCAGAAATGCATCCAGTTCCTGCAGTAGGTTACTGGTGCTGGGCCAATACAGGTGGGAATAGATTTCGTGCCTTGGCCTGTTCCCCCTGGTGGCTCGATGGCCACCATCCTCCAGAGGCCACTGGACAGTCAGGTTTGGGCCCGCAGTGATGAGACACATTGGGCCTCAGGGATGGGGGTGGATCCGGTCCTGTCCTCCCCACCACAATGAGACCCCAAATCATTGCCCACAAATGGCCTCTCTGGCTTCTGATCAAGCTGCTTAACGACCATGATCCCAGAGACTCAGAAACAAATCTCGAAACCCAGTGGCTTTTGGCAGAAATGGGTCCGGACCACGCAGAAAGTTACTGTTGCCGGGCCACTCCAGGGGGGAAAGGATGTTTGTTGGGATGGGGGTAGAGCCAGTCCTGTCCTGCCCGTCCCAAGGAGACCCCAAGTCATCGCCCACGAACGACCTCTCTGGCTCCTGATCAAGCTGCTTAATGGCCATGATCCTAGAGACTCAGAAACAAATCTTGAAACCCAGTGGCTTTTGGCAGAAATGGGTCCAGACCATGCAGTAAGTTACTGTCACCGGGCCACCCCAGGGGGGAAAGGGTGTTGTCCCTCTGCCTGCTTGCCCCTGCAGCTCAGTGGCCGTCATCCTCCAGAGGCCAATGGACAGTCAGGTTTGGGCCGGAATGACGAGACATTTTGGGCCTCATGGGATGGGGGTGGAGTCAGTCCTCTCCTACCTGTCCCAATGAGACCTCAAGTCATTGCCCATGAACAGCCTTTTTGTCTCCTGATCAAAAACTGCTTAATGCCCATGATCCCAGAGATTCAGAAACAAATCTCAAAACCCAGTGACTTTTGGCAGAAATGTGTCCAGACCCCGCAATAGGCTACTGTCGCCAGGCCACCCCGGTGGGGAAAGGGTACTGTCCCTCCGCCTGCTCCCCCTTGGTGGCTCAGTGGCCGCGATCCTCCAGAGCCCATTGGACAGTGAGGCTTGGGCCCGCAGTGACGAGACATTTTGGGCCTCACGGGATGAGGGTAGAGCCGGTTCTGTCCTCCCCACCCCAATGAGACCCCAAGTCATTGCCCACGAACAGCCTTTTTGTCTCCTGATCAAGCTGTTTAATGCCCATGATCCCAGCGACTCAGGAGTAAATCTCAGAACCCAGCAGGTTTGGGCAGAAATCCTTCCAGATTTAAGTGTTAAAATTTCAGAAGTTTAAAATTGCACAGCCACTACTGCAGCCACGTGACATCATATGTTATTCATAACCAGCAATAGAAAACAAATTGTCTACTGTTGCCTTTTCAGCAGATCTGAGTGTTGTGGTAAAATCTCAAATAATAATGGTAGGTCTGGTGTCAAAATATTGACTGTGATCAAAGTAGAGAGAGAGTAATGTGGAAATCATCTGCCCCACAGGTAGAGGGAGGGCGTGGGATGGGGGTATACTGGGATTGTTGGGGATGGAGAATGGTCACTGGTGAAGGTACGGGTGCTTCTTCGTATGATCGAGACTTAGACCCGAAAGCTTTGTAACTGCTCTCATGGTGATTCAATAAATAAAATTATAAAAAAATGAAAAAAAATTAAGGTGGAGTTCATGCACAATTCAATCAGCTAATAAGTGGCTGAATAAATAGCAGTACTCCTGGTTATAAGTATCTTTTTCCATTTGTCCTGTGTGCGGCCACATGCACAAACCTGGGGTCTGTGAGAAACCAGGATGCTTCTTAAAATTCTAGAGTGTCTGGTCTGTGATAAGGGTTATCACCTTTTGGGGAACTTTTTATAAATGTACAAATCACAGGTAACTTGAAAAACATAGGTCTGGATACTTTGACTCTAGAATCTTATCTATTTAATTATTATTATTATTATTTTTGTTTTCTTGGCTGCAGCGATAGCATAGCGGTAGGGCATTTGCCTTGTATGCAGCCAGCCCAGCCCAGGTGGGTTCGATTCCTCCACCACTCTCGGAGAGCCCAGCAAGCTACCAAGAGTATCTTGCCCGCACGGCAAAGCCTGGCAAGCTACCCGTGACATATTCAATATGCCAAACAAGTAACATCAAGTCTCGAAAAAAAAAATCTCAGGGCTAAGACGAAAGACGTTACTGGTGCCTGCTCGAGGCAATCGACGAACAACAGGATGATCGTGATCGTGATCGTGAACTCCTACATAAAAAAAAATATGCTCAGAGACCTGGGCCCTACGAAAACAGGATGAGAACACTATTTGTGTCTCCCAAAGAGGAATCAAAAGAGCTGTGCTTGAAGTATTATGCTTCACTCAAGTGAGAGATAGAATCCAGAGTTTTGACCTCCGTCAACGATCAATAATCAGGGACGCTATCTCATTTGCCAAGGCGTCGAAAATCAGATGGCTGGACATGTAATGTGATTTGGAAACAACCGCTGGACTAGCGCTGTTACCAACTGGATTCCATGTGATGTCCAAAATATGTGTGGCTGCCCATCTACGAGATGGTCAGACTTCTTCCTTAAGACCCTGCATGATCAGTTTGAGGCTCTTCATGTTCCTGGAGTGAATAGATGCCATTGGACTACATTAGCACGTGACAGGGATGAATGAAGACATTTCTGGAGCCCTGCCAAACAAATAGATGAGTACAGGATGTCAAGTGATCAAGTGACCGAGTGATTTTTGTTGGGGGTGGGAGGTACCACACCCAGCTGTATTCAAGGCTTACTCCTGGATCTCTGCTCAGGAATAACCCCTGGCAGTGCTCAGTGAAACATATGGAATGCCAGGGATTTAACCCAGGTCGCCACATGCAAGGCAATTACCTTACCCACAGTACTATGGCTTTGACCCCATTGGCTTTATTTTTTACCTTTCCTGAAAATTTATTTTTTTCAATCAAATGTTCACTTTCTAAGTAAAGATTATTTGTGGGGATGTGTTTGCTCATGTGGTAGAGCACATGCCCAGCATGGTCAAGACCCTAAAGTCAAGCCTCAATGCCCCCCATAGCCTCAGACATCCCCAGGCTGGAAGAGCCCTGCAGAGTACTGGATAATCTGGGTGTGCCCTCACTGCTGGGTGTACCCCCCAGTCAAAAAAATTAAAAACAAAACTATTATGTAGCTGTAAAGCAGGGAGATTCCCAGGACCTCAGATTTAATCTTCCCCTGAAGTTCCTCAACACCTGCCACCAAAAGGAAGTTCAAAATGCAGTTATCTAAACCTCTAAGGTAACACGGAGCTTTCATACAAGTGTCCAGGGCAAGTACACATGCCATATGAAAAGTGAGTATCCATCTCAGTCTCACACTGTAGAGTCTTCCCTGGTTTCACACCACAACAGCTGGAGTTGGCCCTTCATGGGAAAATAAAATGAAAGTCATTTGAGATTTTCAGAGAAAGACACATCCAAAACTCTTGGATGATTTTATTTCACTCACTCCACAGATATTTCTCTACTTGACTACTGTCCTTGGGATCCTTCTGGGCTACCAGTTAAACTGTTTATTTCTAGAACTTGCATTCCGGTGGGAGAAAACAAATTACAAGTAAATGATGTGTTGAATGAAAGCATAAGAGCTCTAAAGAAATATTAAGTAGCTAGAAGATCAAGTGAAGAAAGTACATAAGGTGTGTCTAAAAGTTTTCAGGTTGTGGTTCTCTGTGAAGATGGTGCTTGATTCAAGAACAAGTGAAGGGAGAGTGTGAGCTATTTGAGAATAAGAGGAACAACCCAGATAGGGAAAATTGTGAATACAAAGTCCTGAGCTGAAGAACTGACATGCAATTATTATTATTTGCTGAAAATAAGCTTCACTTATTTTCTTTTCTAGAAGTTATTTTTATTTCAAATGAAGACACCAGGAAGGTAATGACCCATAAACTACAAACACTGTTCACTTCTCTGTAGTTCAGTTTAGTGTTGGAGACATAACTCAGAAGTATTAGCTGAATTAGGAAACCATCTACAAGTCACTTGATCTGTTGATCCTATTGCTTCTCTCTATTCAATTATCAACTCCACCCCCTACAAACTCTCATCCAGCAAAAGGGGGTCCAGAGCGATAATATAGCAGGGTGTTTGCCTTTCATGTGGCAGACACAGGTTTGATTCCCAGCATCCCAAATTGTCCCCCAAGCATCGCCAGGACTTATTCCTGAGTGTGGAGCCAGGTATGACCCAACAACGCAAAAAAAAGAATGAAAAAACAGACATAAGAAAGATTAAAAATGATGATGAAATGTGTGAAATTAGAATAAAATGAACTCTGGGAACAAAGTCCTATGAACACAAGGTAGGTATACTAAACTAACTGAGTCTAACCACCACTTGAGGGCTTGAAATAAACATGTTGAGATCTCTGAACTACTTAGGAAACATTTGAGAGTCACATAATGACTTATTGATAAGTCACATAATGAGAGCTGTTTTATTGCCCTTTCCTTTCATTTGATAAAGGACATCTCTAGTTTTATTGTTGTTTGTTTTTTGTTATTGTTGTTAGCCAAAGTGACTTACCCCTCTCTCTGTGTTCAGGGACATGTTGGTAGGCCTTAGGGTACTCCTTTGGATGCCAGAGATTGAAACCAGGTCATCCTTCTTTTGACCAATCCTTGGTTACTGCCATTCTTGGAATTGGAATAACTTAAATAAATCAGACTGAATTGACATTGTTTGGATTTGCTTGGGGCCCACATCTGGTAATTAGGGCTTGCTTCTGGCTCTGCACTCAGGAATCACTCCTGATTGGTTGGAAGGGGATGAGGGACCATATGAGATGCAGGGATTGAGCCCTGGTCAATCTTGTGCAAGGCAAATGCACAAGTGTACTATCGTTCTGAGCCCCAAATTTACTTTTAAAAGTTCATTAAATTAGATGTGTCACTGATCTATTTCACTCTTTTCTAGGTAATAAGGATTCCTATGATTCTGCAATGTTGATGTTAATAAAATTTTAGCGGACAGTACCAAGAGCAACCCCTGTGCACAAAGTTAGGAGTAGCCCCCAAGAGAAGATGTTCATCTTGTTTTCAGTTGGTGGTGCTATGTCTGGTGGTACTTGAAGGTATCTCCTGTTCTCTCATTGGTACTCTGGACTCTGCAGTATGGGAGAGCAAATCTGAACCTCCTGCATGGAAAGTATGTATTCTTCCCTTTATACTATCTTTCAGGCCCTTCAAATAAAGGTTATAGGGGCCATAGAGATGGTACAGCAGGTAGGATGCTTGCCATGATCATGGACAACCCAAGTTTGATCCCTAGCACCACAAATAATCTTCCGAGCACTAACAGAATTGATCCCTGAGCACAGCTAGGTGTGGCCCAAAAATTCAAATAAAGGTTTTAACTAAATACCTGGAAATTTGGCACTTAGGAGATTAGGGTCTTAGGGTCAGAGATGTACAGTTTAGGTTATCTGCTTGTATGTGATAAAGACCTAGACGGAGGCAAAAAAGGGTATGTATAATAAAAAGTAAAATATTTGAATAAGCAATATGCACAGTAAGGGGATAGTGGGATTGTTTTTTTTTTTATTTTTGGGCCACACCTAAGCATGTTCAGGGATCAGTGATAGCTTTGCACTCAGGAACCACTACTGGTAGGCTCGGGGGAACTGTATCTACCGGATAACAGGGATCTAACCCAGGTCGGTTGTGTGCAAGGCAAATGCCTTACCTGCTGAACTATTGTTATGACCCAAAGCTGGGATTTATTTGTTTGTTTCTTTAGAAGACATATCTGGTGATGCTGGGTGTTGGGCAGGTGGTGCCAGCAAGCCAACTCAAGGTCTTAAGCCTTATACATGCTAGTAATACACTTGTGTGTACTACTTGAGCCTTATACCTTGGTTCATAATGCTGCACTCAAGCTTTCTGTCTCAATGCCTTCATCTGTAAAATGGATTATATATGCTGCCCCATCTGTTGAGTTGCTGAGGGTATAGATTTATTATATACAAAATACTTGTTAAGAGTACAGGGCTGTAGGGCTGGTGTGATAGCATAGCGGGTAGGGTGTTTGCCTTGTACACTGCCGACCCAGGTTCGATTCCCAGCATCCCATATGGCCCCCAGAGCACCACCAGGAGTCATTCCTGAGTACAGAACCAGGAGTAACCCAAAAATAATAATAAGAAAAAGAGTACAGGCTGTATAATTATCTCTTGATATTGGAGTAAGGTCATTTAAGCTATTATAGAAGCCAGTTGAAGTGTTGGGAAAAGGCCAGGAGGGAGTTCACAGGGCTGGAGCACAGGCTATGTAAGAGGATCTCTGGTTTGATCTCCAGCAGCACAGGACCCCCAAGTGAGTACTGCCAGGAGGGACCCCTGAACATGCAGCTAGATGTAGCCCTCAAGCAAGGCCCCATTTAAAAAACCCATATAAAGCAATCTGCATATCAGGAGATAATGATATGGTTAAATTCTTCATGTTGCTCTCTCTCTACAGAAGAGAGAAGCAATTCACAGCATCAGTACAAGGCAGGTTCCCCTGAGTGGGTATTCATGAGGGACCCAGGCCCCATTGGTCATGGAGTGATGTGAGTTGAGTCCTGAGAAAGGGCAAGCACCAGGGAACAATAATAGTAGACTGCATGTGTTTATAAAAATAAAACAGAACAAAACCAGAAATGACCTCTGTTCTGAGAAGATAATTTAAATACTTTCACTTCTTCCCACTCTCAAATGTCACTGGAATTCTAGAAAGGGATTTTTTTCTTTGCATAACAAAGAGAAAGAAAAGAGACTGACGATTGACGCAACAAAATTTTGGAAACTGAAAGGCAGAGGTATGGATGCTAATTTACTTAGTCCAAGTAAGAAGATGGGATCTGCAGTGGGGAAATCCCAGAAGCAACATGACTTCCTGTATAGAAACCAAGAAGACTCACAAGTCAGGATTTTTTTGGCATTTGAAAGTTTGATATTTGAGGTCTAAAATTGAGATGAAAACAGAAAATCTGCTTTAGTGCTTTAGGAGTAATTAGGCTTAACATCACCTCCTCAACATACCTCATTGATAGCTTCTTCAGCCCTGCTCAGTCAGGTAAAGGTAAAAGGTAAAGGCCCTCCCGTTGATTGTCGATTTGCTTGAGCGGGCCAAGTAACGTCTCCATTGGAGACTTTGTTGTTACTGTGTCTGGCATATCGAATATTCTCGGTAGCTTGCCGGGCTCTCCAAGAGGGGCGGAGGAATCGAACTCCGGTCGGCCTTGTTGGCCGCTTGTAAGGTGAACGCCCTACCACTGTGCTATCGCTCCAGCCCTGCTCAGTCAGAGTAACTGTTTTCTCCCTCAGAACAGAGGATTTTGGTAATTAGGAGAATAAAACCACTATGAGCACTTGGTTATGCAACATCACAGTGAAACCAGGAGCTTGGAGAGGGAGTTTATTATCTAAATAGTATTTTAAGGAAGGGGCTGGAGGGATAGCCCAGCGGTAGGGCGTTTGCCTTACAAGCGGCCAACATGGCCGACCTGAGTTCTATTCCTCCGCTCCTCTCGGAGAGCCCGGCAAGCTACCGAGAGTATTTCGCCCGCACGGCAGAGCCTGGCAAGCTACCCGTGACGTATTCAATATGCCAAACACAGTAACAACAAGTCTCATGATGGAGACGTTACTGGGCCTGCTCGAGCAAATCGATGAACAACGGGAGGACCGTGACTTTAAGGAAGACTTGGTTCCATAACCACCAGCTGAATGGAGCCATGCCCCCCTGCCCCCACACCGTGCGCGTGCACGTGCGCGCACACACACACACACACACACACCCCAAAATGTGTAGAACCAAGCAAACAACAAACTTCAAATAAAATTTTCAAAGGGGAACAGGAGAAGGAAGTGAAAAGAAAGAGATATAATTCTATGTAGATAGACTTTGTAGATGTCGATACGATGTATGTAGATATTTTACTTAAAGAATGAATGAAGAGTTAAGACAAAGACATTTGCATATATTCAACTCCTCAAATAACTTTTTCTTTCATACACTTTTACTCAGGAAACTTGGAAGCAGTATGGTAATCCACCAAAAGGAAGACAAATTGGTGCCAGAGAGATAATACAGTGGGTAGGGCTCTTGCCATGCATGTGGCCAATCTATATTCAATCCCCAGAATCCATATGGTCCACTGAGCATCACCAGGAGTTATCCTGAGTGCACAGCCGGTAAGGAGTAAGCCCTGAACATCACCAGGGGTGGCAAAAAAAAGGCCAAAAAAATAGTGAAGACAAAGAATAAAAGAAGATGATCTGACAAATGATGCTCCAAACAGCTATCAAAGAAGTCCCTCTACTCACTCCACAAAGATCAGATGAAAACTAGGGCCTGACCAGAGTGGCCTGTAAATATTATGCATTTTCTCACGTTTGCCCTAAGAGTGGGAGGATAAACTAGTAGTGAGTACATTGGAAGTCAAGTATGAAATTGTAATTGAGAAGAAATGCACTCCTATTTGGTCATTCAGTTGACTAAAGTCTCTTTTTCACACATACTTGGTTTTTATCCATAGTTCCCAGCTCACAGCTCCCCAGACTTTGGAATGTCAAGTGTTGAAAGTGGTAAGGCAGTCTTCTGTTATGCTAATGAAGAGACTTCTCAGCACCTATGGATGAGGTCTGGTCTCCAGGAAAATCAAACATGATTAGAGGGATGGCACTTGCAATTCTTACTCTCAGAAATCTGGGAAGAGGGGCTGCTAGGAAGTTGAGTTCAGTTGTCAATGACCAGTCGTTTCATCACTTGTGCCTAAGTAGTGAAACATCCATAAAACCCTCATAGAAGAGGTTCAAGTTGCTGCAGAGACAGCTGGAGAGAGTGCAGAGGACAGGCTGAACTGCTGAAGACCTCTGAAGTGCAAGGGCTGTTCTGGGAGACAGAGTCAAACCCTCTGGGACCTGATGCTCCTCAATCCCCCTGGAAAGTCATAATTAGGCTGAAAGAACTTGAATTCTTGGACATTCTTTTGCTGTCTGAAAATTGCTTTTTGTCGTAGGAAAACCTCCAAACTCTCATACTCACCTGGAATAAGGAAAAGAGAATATTTGCATTTAAAAAAAACAAAAAATGTTCGTGTACATATAGACATAGATTCAGACATATCAGTACCTACGTGGCTGTGTTGTGAGTAAAATATCCATCGCCATAGTAGTGTAAACTAGCACTGCATTGTAGTACTGTCCTCCCTTTGTTCATCCATTTGCTCAAGAGGGCACCAGTAACGTCTCCATTGTGAGACTTGTTACCTTTTTTTTTGGCATATCAAATACATCAGGGGTAGCTTACCTGGTTTTCCCATGTGGGTGAGATACTCTCAGTAGCTTGCCGAGCTCTCCAAGAGGGGCAGAGGAATTGAACCCGGGTCTGGTGCGTGCAAGGCAAACATCCTACCTACTGTGCTATCGCTTCAGTCCAATAGTGTAAACATTCAAAGTAATCTATATATTTGGAAGATAAGGAACTGTGTATGGGAGGCAGGGCAGAGTGTGTTTAAGACTAAATTTGAAGAACAATTTTGATTTATTTGTTTCCTTATTTTTCCTTCTTAGAATTTTAAACACGATCAACGGGAGGGAAGAAAAAAAAGAAGAAAAAAAAAGAATTTTAAACATGATGTTTAAAAGCTGTTTTCACCCAGGGTGCCCCAGAGGCTTTTGTGGCCACGTGATACATCATAAGACACTTCCTACCCATTTTCCATAATTACCACACCATATTTGATGGAGTTCAGACAGTAGGCAACAAATCATATATATACCTCTTGGAGAGCCCAGGAAGCTACCTGTGGCTTATTCGATATGCCAAAAACAGTAACAATAATAACAGGTCTCATTCCCCTGACCCTGAAAGAGCCTCCAATCACTGGGGAAAATGAGTAAGGAGAGGCTGCTAAAATCTCAGCGCTAGGACAAATGGAGACATTACTGATGCCCACTTGAGTAAATCGATGAACAACGGGATGACAGTGATACAGTGATACAGTTTATTTATTTATTTTAATCAAGGGCCTCCCACACAGTGTTCAGGTGGCCTAAGGAACACTTGTGGCCATACTTTTTCAACCAGGCTGAGGGTTCCATGGTTCTGGGAACACACCAGAACCACACCAGTTTAGGATGAGACTTGGTCATCTAAGTCAGGTACTTGCACAGGCAAAGCATCTACCCCTGACCCCTGAGTCATCTCCCAGACTCCTCAAAGGACAATTTTAACAAAGATTTAAAATTGGGAAGGAATTTATAAGTCATTAGAAGCAAATCACTAAAGAACATGACTTCCCCCCTTCACTACTGGCTTAAATGCATGCAGGATATGGCACTGTGACTGAGGAAGGATTGGTACTTAATGGCCTTACACTGTGTTGCTGAGAGGTGTGAAGACAGCTCCACCCTCAGAGCCCTGCACAAGTGTCAAGCATCATTCTCTGGCTTGCATTCAGCTGTGTTGAGCCATTTGTAGATGAAATCTTGGCAAGTTTTGTGCTACATCAACCCACTTTTTAAAAATTTTTTTCTGGTTTGGTTGGAGAACCACACCCAGCGGTGCTGGGAAGTTGGGCTAACAACCTCCCCCACCTCCACATCTTTCCACCCTTGCTCCAAGCTTGGGGGTTCTTCCTGGTGGTGCTTAGGTAACCATGTAATGGCAGGAATTGGCCCTGGATCTCACATGAGAAGGAAAAAAGCTCTAACACTGAACCACGCCCAGTAAGACAACCCAGTTAAGGTTTATAACAAACAACCAAGGTCATGGGGAGGCAACTATGAAATAAACAGATGGGGAGAGAAACCTCAGAAGTCGTTGGTCACAGTTGTATACTAGGGATATTAGGGACTATGTCAAGCATATCATTGAGGAGTACCCCAAATGTAAAAGAACGAACTAAAAAAATCTTTGGTTCTTGTTTGCAAACAAAACAAAATATGGATGTGAATGTTCAAAGGAAAACCCAAGAAAGGCAAAAGTGGTAGCAGGGGAGAGAGGATTGTTTTTCATGACAAACTTAATAGAAATAGTCTTGCACACAGCCAACCCGCGTTCAATCCCTTGCATTCCGTATGGTCCCATGAGCCTACCTGGATTAATCCTTAAGTGCAGAACAAGAAGTAAGCATTGTAAGCCTACAACACTGCCAGTTGTAGTCCAAATACTACACTGTTTCTACTACTTCTTCTTCTACTACTACTATTACTACTACTAATAATAATAATTTCCCAGACTGCAAACATTCCATTGCATGTCTAGAGAAATCTTGGAAAATTAAATCATTACTGTATATTTCTGGAATGCTTTGAAAAAAGAGAAAAAAATTTAAGTATCAAAACAAGAAAAAATGTAGTCACATGTGAAATTGTGGAAACAGAATAGTTTTAGGCTTTTCTTTTTGGTGACATGTGAGTCAAACCCAGGGCCTCACACATGCAAGGCAAGTGTTCTAACCTGAAGCTATATTCCCTAGCCCATTTTACTTCTTATTTATTATTATTATTGTTATTATTTGCTTTTTGGGTCACACCCGGCAATGCACAGGTGTTACCTCCTGGCTTTGCACTCAGGAATTAGTCCTGGCGGTGCTCAGGGGACCATATAGGATACTGGGAATCAAACCCAGGTCAGTCACATGAAAGGCAAATGCCCTACCTGCTGTGCTATCACTCCAGTCCCTTATTAATTATTTTTAATTAATTTATTTATTTTTATTAAGACACCATGATTTATAAAGTTGTTAACAATAGAGTTGTTTCTGGTTACAATGTTTCAGCACTAAACCTACCACCAGTGTGACCTTCCTTCCAGTAATGTTCCCAGATTCCCTGTCACTGTCAGCCAGCCCTCTCCGAAGCCATATGACAAATTTATTCCATACTGCTTACGATAAATAAAAGCTTAAAAGAATTCCCCAACCTATCTTAGACTTCTCAGTAGCCCGAGGGAGTAAAACCAAGGATCACAGCCATAGTACAGTGGGTAGAGCAACTTGTCTTGTACACAGCCAGCCTAAGTTCGATTGCTGGCATCCCTCATGTGCCACTGGGCACTGACAGAGGTAATTCCTGAGTACAGAGGCAAGGGTAAACCCTGGCATTGCCAGATTTGGCCCAAAAAGCAGAAAAGGAAATTTTAAAACAATAGACTGGGGCTGGAGTGATAGCACAGTGGGTAGGGCATTTGCCTTGCACATGGTCAACCCAGGTTTGATTCCCAGCATCCCATATGGTCCCCCGAGCACTGCCAGGAGTAATTCCTGAGTGCAGAGCCAGGAGTAACCTCTGTGCATCTCTGGGTGTGACCCAAAAAGCTAATAAATAAATAAATAAGAAACAATGGAGTAACACCTCAAAATTCACAGGAAAAAAACTACTTATGACCTCTAACTATACCCAGCTAAAACATCAGATATGCAAGGTTTCAAAAGTTTATGACACAGTCATCTCTTTTAAAATTAAGTGAGTTAATACTAGTGAGTTAATACTCTTTTAACATGACATGAAGTATATAGATATTGCCTAAAATTGTTAATCAAGTAATGGAGGTATAAATTTTGAGATTTAGGAATTTGCAAGTAGCTTCCAGAAGAGGCATTAGTAGGACTTCAAGGCAGTAATGAGATGGTTAGAGGGGGACAGAGATTCAGGACTGAGGTTCTTTCTTGCAAGTTTTACACTTTTTGAGTTTTTAGCTGTGCAGGTGTTGATTTAATTTAAAATAGTTTTTATTTGAATGTAAAAAGGGAACCTGAATGGACATACAACAAGGCAGATGTTGAAAGGGAATAATGTGGAGCATCTGAAGCTTTGTAATCCTCACAAGGACTGAGAGACTATCATTTTAAAACATTTTAGAGATCAAGAGACTGAGGATCAAGGAAATTAAATAAAATTGCCTGACATCATACAGCCAGGATTTCTTAATTCTTAGCAGTGTGTGGGCTAAATCCATCTATCTTGGGGCCAAAGCTCCATCACGCTCTGCTAGATAGCTTTGAATATTGGCCAATGAGAGAAGAGAGAGTGCTATCACTAACTGAGTATGAGAGGCAGACAATGATTTTTGTGTAGAAAAAAATACAAAAACTTTACATTGAAGTTTGTCACCAGAGGTCAAGAGTTCAAAGTAGGGGAGAAGAAACCACAGACCTCACTCAAAAAATTTAGTGCCGAGCTTCATGGGTCATAGCAAAACTACCTTGGGAAGGAGTAAAGCTATTGGTAAAGTGCCTATTACACTGGAACTTCAAGGTGAGGTACTGTGTTCTCCAGGAAGTAGGAAGTCAATTATTCTCATATATATAGATATATATGAGAATAATATAAATACATATATACATAAATATGTAATATATTAAATATGTATATATATGTGTGTAGCATATTAAAAATACAGTAAAGAAAGAGTCCAATCTTTATGGGGGATTGTGTATTGGGAAAATAGTTGAAAAGTGATTGAAACATGTGAGAAGGAAGGTAGGATTGCCAGATTTTACAGAAGGAAATACAGCTCACCCAGTTAGGTCTGACTTGCAGATTAACAACAGATAATTAGATTTAAGGTGTTGGGGTCCTGGAGTATAATGCCCCTGGTCGCCAGATTTACTCCCTATAGGAGAGGGATTGGGAAGGGGAGAAGCCTCTGCCCTGGACCTCTGTGCACCAACGAGAAAGAATCACGCCGGTGCGGGGGGGCGGGGGGGGGGGGACTGGTGGTCAAGCAGCAATCCGTTTATTAGCTCTCACACAGGGGTTTTTATACATCCATTTCAGGGGTCAATCCATGTGTATCACATTTACCTTGTCAGGCTCAATACAGATGTTAGTTAATGGTTTACATCTCCCACTTTCAGGGCCAGGTGTATTCCCCCAAGCAGATGGTAACTGTTACATCCCTCATCCTCAACCAGTGTGTGTGTGTGTGTGTGTGTGTGTGTTTGTGTGTGTGTGTGTGTGTGTGTGTGTAGTGCTGGAGCATGCCCCTGAGCCCCTGTACACAGGCCCAGCTCCTTTCAGGGGCAGGGGATTTAGTCAAAGTCTCAGGCCAGCTACTGAGACCCCAACATTAAGGCATATGTTCCAAATAGTGTATGATCTTTTATCTGGCAACTCTTCAAGAGAGATGCTGCAGCATGGTTTGAAAAGCTGCTTTGAAATCTGAAATTTGGAATAGAAGAAACTCAGTATGAATTGGGCATCAGATGGTAACCTCATTCAGCTTGGCTTCAGCAGAAAAGGATCTGGGATAGCAAGCAGACAATAGCTTAGGGATGAATTTTTGGGTCGCCCCTGAAGTAATGGAAAGAAACATAGGGAAACTGGGAGGGACGCTTTGCTGCCTAACTTTGCCTATTTTGTGGCTTTAACAGAATGGTCATCAATGCCCCATAGTTGCATTATAAGGATGAATGTTACCAAGTGATTATCTGAGAATATTTTAAAGTTCTTCAAAACATTGAGTCAGAGACTGGAAAGATGTGCAGGGGATAAGGCATTTGCTTTTTCTGCAGCCTTGAAGCCAATTCTGGTTGCAGCGAATCCCCAGTGCCACATAGTGTTCCCCGAGCACTACCAGGGGTCACTACTGAGCACAGAGCTAGAAATAGTCCCTGGGGTACTGCTGGGTGTGGCTCCCACCCCTCCAATAAATAAAGGTAAAAGGTAAGGTAAAGGCCCTCCCGTTGATCGTCGATTTGCTCGAGCGGGCCCAGTAACGTCTCCATTGGAGACTTTGTTGTTACTGTGTTTGGCATATTGAATACTCTCGGTAGCTTGCCGGGCTCTCCGAAGCAAACAAATTAATTTTAAACATTATTCCTGGGGCTGGAGCAATAGTTCAGCAGGCAGGGCATTTGCCTTGTATGCAGCTGACCTGGGTTCGCTCCCCAGCATCCCATATGGTCCCTTGAGCATTGCCAGAAATAATTCCTGAGTGCAGAGCCAGGACTAATCCCTGAGAATTGCTAGATGTGACCCAAAAGGCAAAAACAAACAAAACAAAACAAAATTAAACAAAAAAAAAAAAACGTTAATCCTGACCTGTCAACCTGGCTTCAATCTGAGTTGCCTAGTGATACAAGCAATTTTTGTTCACATAAGGTCATAAAAATTACAACCAGGGTTCAATGCCCAATGAGGCTGGGAACTAAAAAGATGCCCAAGTCCTATGGTCAGGAAATACAACCCCAGAGATCACATGCTTCAGCACACCACAATGACACCCACAGTCATTATTCATGTGCCTCGACTAAGAGAGTGATCCTGTGTGAACACCACAGTGAAAGTAGCGCTAGCTCTGATATATACCACAGATAAGCGTGAGAGCACCTCGATCTGATGCACAACACCCAGGGAGCAGCACAGCGAAATTAACATGTAAATCAGGGTTCTTTAATTAAAATTTTTAATTAATTAAAAAAATAAAGTGCTGGTTTTATAGCCAGGTCAGTACACAGTCCCTGGCAAGTACAGCAACAACATCATCCATAACAGGAAGAGGAAACAGAGGAGATGAAAATGAAATTTTTTTTTCTTTTTTGGGTCACACCAGGCAATGCACAGGGGTTACTCCTGGCTCTACACTCAGAAATTACTCCTGGTGGTGCTCAGGGGACCATATGGGATGATGAGAAACAAACCCCCGTCGGCCCTGTGCAAGGCAAACACCTTTCCTGCTGTGTTATTGCTCCAGCCCCCAGAACATTTTCTTGAATTAAAGAAAAATGAAGCCACTCAATATTGAATATTGTTCTCACTAACTATATTCAGAAGAAACAGACTGTTGAATGGGGTGATGGCTCAAAGGGCTAGAGAGCATACTTTGCATGTGGGATCCCTGGGTTTGATCCCTATCATTACTGAGGGCAATCCAGGAGGTCTAACCAAAATGCCATGGGATATGGATACCCTCCCCCGTTTCCCCAACCAAAGAAACAAAAGAAGCAATGATCTGACTTCTTTATAACTTTTGGCCACAGTTGACCCTAGTGGATATGTTGTAAGGTATTTTGGAGTCCTACGTGGAAGTCCCACTTTGTCTATATTATAGTCCATGCTGATTGAGCGATAAGACAGTGGTAGGGCATTTGCCTTGCACGCGGCACGTGGCCGACTCAGTAGACCCGAGTTCAATTCCTCCACCCCTCTCGCAGAGCCCTGCAAGCTACCGAGACTATCTCGCCCACACGGCAAAGCCTGGCAAGCTACCTAAGATGTATTCTGATATGCCAAACACAGCAACAACAAGTCTCACAATGGAGACATTACTGGCCTGCTCAAGCAAATTGATGAACAACAGGAGGACAGTGCTACAGTGCTAGTCCATGCTAACCATATTGCTTATTATACTTGGGACTCAATTAACTTCTCTGTAAAATTGTGTCCCTGAAATGTCTAACTTGGAGGATCGTTGTAACAGTTAAATGAATAAACATGTGTAACCCTATAGAATCTGGAGCTCAAATACTTGAAGTACAGCCTTGCATTAGATGTGGTAAATAAATGAGAGTTTCAAAAACACATTGAAAGTGGACCTTGAAGTCCACTTTAAATGCACTTACTGTCAGGAAATCTGTGACTTTCAAAAATATACTTACAGAAGGAAAGAAGGAATAAAACTGCAGAGCAGTGTTTTTTTTTTTTAGAGCAGTGAAAATTTTTAGAGCAGTGAAAATACTCTGCAGAACCCCGTAGTCATGTGCTCTGATCTCACTTATTCATTTAAACATTTAAAGTGTGCTGCTTCAACATTGAATCCTCGAGGGTCTGGAGAGATAGTAAAGTGGGTAAGGTGCTTGCTTTGCATATGGTGCATATGACTGACTGGGGTTTGATCCCTGGCATCCCACATGCCCCCCCACCCCCAGGAGTGATCCCTGAGCACAGAGTCAGGAGTTACTCTGAGCAGCACTGGGTGTGTTCCAAAAGCAAACAAAAGAGTGAAGCTTCAGATCAGAGGGATAGCACAGCAGGTAGGGCTCTGTCCCTGTGTCCCATCCCTGGGTCTCCAAATGGTCCCCTGAGCCCTGTCAGGAATGATTCTTGAACACAGAGCCAGGAGTAAGCCCTGAGCACTTCCAGCTGTGCATCCCCCGCCCCAACACACACACAAAGTGAAGCCTCATATAGATTACAGGCTATGAACTTGGGTGATGATAATGCAGTCATTATGTCCTCAATTTTAATGACTGTATGGAGGAGGGAGGGCATGATCATCCTGGGAGAGCCTGTTCAAGTGTCTGGGAGGTGGAGGCCAAAATATATGGGAAATGTTTGTACCGTTCACTCAATTTTAAATATAAAAGTAATCTTTATAAAAAAGTTAAAAAATTTCATAAAACATTTCAGCCCAAAAAACTTATGATAGAAAAAGCATTAATTTACTTTGATGTCTTTTGTAGACAGAAAGTGATTCTATTATTAATTTTTATTATCATTGAAGTAACGTGTTTGCAACAGTATTGAAACAGCAACATAGGGACAGGAGGGAGACAGCTAGGGTGAGATTAGAAAAGTCCCCAAAGAAAAATTCCTGGTATGGAATGTTGCTAATGAGCCCAGGATATGCAACTAGGATATGCAAAAGGCATCTTCAAACATCCTGCTCTTCCCCACCCCCTCTGATCACCATCTTGGTGCCTTAACCCAATGCAAAGTGCTCACCCATCCCCCTTGTTAAAAAACTATGAAAGGGAAAGAGTTCTCACCTACCTAGTCAGTTGGCTTAAGAAACCCCATGACCTAGCTTCCTTGCCTTGCCCTGCCCTGCCCATCCTCAGATTTCTTTTGTTTTCTTCTTTCAATAGCAGAACCAGAACATCCTGATGCTGCACTTTTGCTTTCAACCTTCACAGCCTTAGGACAAGAAGTCGCATGCACTACAACAGGGTAGGCATATATGGTTTTGACAGTTACTGCACAAAGTTACCACCACCAAAGTTACTCAAGAACCCCCACCACTGCCCTTAAATCAAGGAAATATGTGATTCCAAAGGGACATTCATTAGCATCTCATTGCATACATTTTGCAAGCATAGAGGATCAAAAAGTTGGTGTAAATCTTTAAACTTCAGTTCTACAAGTTAACTTCCCTTCAGGAAGATGCATGTGAATTCCTAAACGATTTATTGACTGGAAGCATTTGACTGAGAAGACCTGCTGGGCTAAGCGACTTAAACTAGGGATTGACATTTTCCTCATCAATAAAATGACCAACGAAGTTTGCTGCTCAGATCAGAAGTGCTCAGTGAGAACAGCAATCACAAGCCTGAGGTAGTCTGGGCGTGCAATTTACTTCACTCTCTTTCCCTTTAAAAAGAACCCAAAGATTAATGGATGGACTGCATTTGTCCTCCTCACTTTATGCTGTCCTTGGTGGTCCCAACCTATCTGCCCTTTCAAGGTAAGGAAGTCCTCGAAGCCACTCACTTCTAGAGTCTGCACTCAGGCTGTTATGTCAGTGTCTACATAACATGAAATCTAGCTGAATTCATGGGTATGTGTGGGATGTGATGTATGGTTTTCAGGCACCTGTGAATGTAACTGTCATTTGAGGTTTTTTTTTTCTCTCTCGTGAAATCCCTTGTTTATTCATTCAATCTCCTTTTGAGTCATTCAAGTACGGGTGTGTCTATCAATTGAAACTGCAAAAGCAAAGAGTTCTGCCCAGGTGGGAGTCAGCAAGACTGGGGACAGTATGGAAACCATTTTAGTGGCCCTAGGGCAAGTCAGTGGCCCTAGGGCAGGCTGATCACTGCCTCCTGGCAGATGCACCTTTTGAAGTTGCATTTTAGGGAAAGTAGAGACTGGGTCAGTGGTAAGCTGTCGTGTGTGTGTGTGTGTGTGTGTGTGTGTGTGTGTGTGTGTGTGGCGCGCACGGGGTGGGCTGGGTGGGGGAAATGAGGGAGAGTGAGGTTGGGGGCGGAGGGGTCTCAGAGTTATCTCACTGGTAGAAAAGAAGGGACTCTCCCAGGCAGGCCTGCCTGGTTTAGGGGTCGGCCCTGTCACTTTGCCAATTCCAGGGCAAATCGAGTTTGTCAGCGCTCCTCAGCTGCCCACCTCAGAGATATAGCCACTGACCCAATCTGGGACACACCGCCTGACTGCGCCCAGCTGAGGACGGGGAAGCCCCGCGGGTTGCTGGCCCACTTCACTATGCCCTGGGCAGCGCCAGGGCCGCCCTCCACCCTCTGCTCCAGCCCGCCGCAAGTTTCACCCCCTCAGAGCGCTGTGTGAGCGCGTGTGCGTGTGAGTGTTTTGCAGGTGGGGTAGAGATGCAGGAAGAAGTGAGTGGGGAAAAAGTGGAAGAACTTCAGACCTTTCTCCCTCCCTGGCTGCTCACCTTCCCCCAGAATTTTCGAGTACCCCCGCCTCGTCCTGGTCTCATCTCCCCAGAGTCTCTTGTTTAGCAGAGACGCGACCTCTGGGGCGCTCAGTCGGATTCCCTCCGCACCTGCACCCCAAGGGATTGCCGCAAGTGCGCCTCGAAACTCCGGGGCCACGCTCTGGCCCCCAAGACTGCGTGAGAAAAGTTTCTAAAGCTTCCTCACTTCTCTCCAACAAAGCTCGGGGAGCCTCTGCGCCGCCCGGAGTAACCGGAGGCAGTGACCGTGATTTATACCCCAGAGTCCACGGGGGCCAGGCTCCGCCTCCGGCTGTCGGTGGCCTGGAGGGAGGAGGGTACTTGGCTTTTTTTTTAACCCCTTTTTCTTTTTTTCTTCTGCCCCAGATCGGTCCTGGATTTACGTCTCAGCAGGAGATCCGGGGGGCCCCCCGCGCCGCTGGCGGAGGGCGTGGGGGGTTGAGGCCTTAACCCCTCCCCGTCTCCTCCTCTAGCCGCCACCCAGTCTGTGGGCTGCGCGCTGGGCGACCTCCGGCGCGGGCTGCGGCCAGCCGCCCGGTCATTGGAGTGTGCGGCCGCAGAGGGAGGGGACCCCGGCGGGAGGAAAGTTTAGGGAGCGCGCCGCCCTCGGGGGCAGCCGCAAGATGCCGAGCGCGCAGCGCGGCGGCCCCGGAGCGCTGCCCACGCCACTCGGGCCCGCTGGATCGAGGTAAGGCCGGCGGGGCAAGGCGGGCGGGCTCGCCGACGGGTTTCTAAACACCGAGACGGAGCACGGGGACCGCAGAAACCCTTGAGAGCATCCGTCCCCGGGTGCAGCTGGAAGCACGCGATCTCCGGGCGGCTCCGGAGCCCAGCCCGAGGCGCTGGTTCTTTGGGTGGGTGGGTGGGGTGCTGGGGCTTTGTGAAGTTTGGCCCCGGGTTGAGTCCCCCTGGTAGAGGGGACGCGGTAGCAACGGCGCCGAGGAAAGGAAGGCACTTGTGTGTGGGGAAATCCTAGAGACAAAGAATAAGAGAGGCAGGGTGCGAGTTTTCAGTCCGCCGGCCAAGCGCAGAGAGGGTATCGGGTTAGAAACGGGGAGTTTCGGGCCGTGTGCGAGTAGCCGAGTAGCGGGGGTTGCTCCGTGGCTCCGCTGGGACCACACGTCTGCGTTACTCTGGAGCGTGCAAACAACTTAGAGGTACATGCCTGCTCCCCCGGACCCGTTCCCTGCCCCATCCGCAGCACTCCCTCCGTCCCCCCCCCCCACGCTTTGGCGTGATCTGAGAGGGGCACCGTGCTGGATTGGGGTGGGAGAAACGGTCAGTGAAACGGTGCCCGCAGACTTAGCCGCCGGGAGAGCTGAAGGGAGTTTCTGGAGCTGGCGTGCAGAGGCGCGCCTGTGAGCATCAGCGGCGGCGCAACTTCTCTTTTTAGTGTGTTTGGGCATTTGTGCCCAAGTCACTCCAAAAAGACTCCTTTGAACCGAATAGACGGAATTGCTGGGATTTATCACAATTAATGATTGCGGTGAAGTATCTTGACATTCTTTTGCGGGGCTTGCGGGGGGCGGGGGGTGGGAGCGAGAGGGCTAAGGCAGTCAGTTGCTTCACGGAGGCGCCGATCTTTCCTGTTTATCTCACGACTGGGGCGGGCTTGGCTGCCCACAGCGGGCTTCGCCCTCGGACCCGAAGCACACCTGCTCGAGAGCTATTAATAGAGCCCGGCCGAGGGCTTGCTCTGTCAAATTATGCTCGTGCACATTTAATGACCTGAAAGGCAATTTGGGACGCGGATCTCACCTCCCCTGACTCAGGGGAGGCTGCGGGGGGCGGGGTGAGGAGTACTGGGGTGCACCCTCCTCTCTGCCGCCAGGGCTTTTCCGTCGGTGGGAGAGACCCCGAGTGGGGTGCGGGAGCCGGAGAATGAAACGGTGGCAAAGTGCCACCTCTCTGGGCTTGCAGTTTCCAGTGGAGTGGGTATGACCCGCAAGGAGGGTTCGTTGAATAGACTGGAGCTTTTTAGTTTGGCGAAATTCTTGTTTCTGCTTCCCCTTGACCCCCTCGAGAAATGGGACGTGAACAATTGTTCTTAAATCCCTCTCCCCGCGCTTTCCCCCCAAGTGTCCCTAAACGAAGGACAGCAAATCTGGAGCACTGTTTTGGCTGAAATGAATTACGCCAGGATGCCTCAGCTTGTTCCCTAACTCTCTTCCCTTTGTATTGGTTTAAGGCTGCGGTTTCGAGGCGAAAAAGCGACACAATAAGCGTGGATCCGTCCACCGAACCGGCGCGGCAGCTAGTGACGCCTTTCTCCACGGCGCCCTCTAGCGGTTGGTCTGCAGAAGCGCCCTTCGCGGGTTCCTGGGGACCCCGCGTGCGTGCGCGATGGGTTCCACCAGCATCCCGCTGGTCAAGGCCCTCCGCAGCTCCGTCTCGGACTATGTCAACTATGACATCATCGTCCGGCATTACAACTACACGGGAAAGCTGAACATCAGCGCAGAGAAGGAGAATGGCATTAAGCGGACCTCGGTGGTGTTCATCCTCATCTGTTGCTTCATCATCCTGGAGAACATCTTCGTTTTGCTGACCATTTGGAAAACCAAGAAGTTTCACCGACCCATGTACTACTTCATTGGCAACCTGGCCCTCTCAGACCTCTTGGCGGGAGTGGCCTACATAGCCAATCTGCTCTTGTCTGGGGCTACCACGTACAAGCTCACACCCGCCCAGTGGTTTCTGCGCGAAGGGAGCATGTTCGTGGCGCTGTCGGCCTCTGTCTTCAGCCTCCTGGCCATCGCCATCGAACGCTATATCACCATGCTGAAGATGAAACTGCACAACGGCAGCAACAGCTTCCGCTCCTTCCTGCTCATCAGTGCCTGCTGGGTCATCTCCCTCATCTTGGGGGGCCTGCCCATCATGGGTTGGAACTGCATCGGGGCGCTGCCCAGCTGCTCCACCGTGCTTCCCCTCTACCACAAGCACTATATCCTCTTCTGCACCACCGTCTTCACTCTGCTCCTGCTCTCCATCGTCATTCTCTACTGCAGGATTTACTCCCTGGTCAGGACTCGGAGCCGACGCCTGACTTTCCGCAAGAACATTTCCAAGGCCAGCCGCAGCTCGGAGAAGTCCCTGGCCCTGCTCAAGACCGTCATCATCGTCCTGAGCGTCTTCATCGCCTGCTGGGCCCCGCTCTTCATCCTGCTTCTGCTGGATGTGGGCTGCAAGGTGAAGACATGTGACATCCTTTTCAAAGCCGAGTACTTCCTGGTGTTGGCCGTGCTCAACTCGGCCACCAACCCCATCATTTACACGCTGACCAACAAGGAGATGCGCAGGGCTTTCACTCGTATCATGTCGTGCTGCAAGTGCCCCAGCGGGGACTCCACAGGCAAATTCAAGCGCCCCATCATTGCCGGCGTGGAATTCAGCCGCAGTAAGTCGGACAATTCCTCCCATCCGCAGAAGGACGATGGGGACAACCCAGAGACCATCATGTCTTCTGGCAACGTCAACTCATCTTCCTAAAATCGAAAGCTGCTGAGGTCACCGACCACCAGTGTTTGGAGAAACAAAGTTTCCACAGCTGCCTAAGAGCCAAGGGAGCTGTTGGAACCGGCCTGGTGGTCGTGGGTGTTGGTGGCTTGAGTGAGTTCCGGTGAACAATGCCCTGGGAAGGGTGGAGATCAGGTCCTGGCCCGGAGTCTATTTCCTCCTCCCTGGAGTTTTGATTTTTGCACTGAGCCAAAGGTCTAGCATTGTCAAGCTCCCGAAGGGTTGTTCATTCGGCTGCTCCTCATAGACCAGTGTTCGGTCCCCGATATGAAAGCTCCCTGGAGCTTTGAGGAGGTGTTTTCTTTCACTTTAGTTTCCAAGCCAACTGTGTACTTCGCTCACGTAGGTATGCGCTCCCTGGCCCACCCTCCTTTGCCTTTCACATCCGTCCTCGAAGTTCTTTTACTTTTTATCTTAACTCCCTGACCTTCATCAGAGCTGGAGGCGGTAGGACGGACCTTTTCTCGATCAATTGATCAGCCATCAGGTTGGGTTCAGTAGATCAAGTTTTCAGCATGTAGGTAGACCATGAGGAGATAGAGATGGATTGGGGATGTAAAGCAGTTTCATTTGCCTAGGCCAAAGTTTCTCTGAGCTGCATCAGTGTTTGGGACCTATTGGAATCACTTTAATTTTGCTCCCTGCCGCTCAACCCCCCCCCCCCCCACCTTGACAATGAAATTTGTTACAGTATGATTTGTGGTTGAAATCTGAGTAAAAAAAGTCCAAGATCTCTACCTGTTGGTAGCTAGAAACCTTAGTATCCTAGGGGAAAGTAAACAAAAACAAAGTCAAAACTGGTCAGAATTGTCTTCTACAAACCAAGAGACATTTTTTTTAATGACGTCACCTAACAAATGCATATGTCTTTGGCACTTTCCTTGATGTTTATTTCAGAGTGTTGTGTGGTTCATTTCAGCCGGTGGGATGGTTGTATTTTGTTCTGTTAAAAGTATTTTTCATGATTTTTGAATGTATTTGTTTCAGCAGAGATGACTTTTTTGGATTTTTTTCTAACCTGTGTTAACACCCGTTGAATGTGTATTTTATACCACCCTCTTGTGCCCTCTAAAGCATTACTTTAACTGATACAGAACTTCAGAAGTTTTTCAGTACAGTTACTCATTTAATAGCTAATTGAGGATGTGTATAAATATCACAAGGAATAAAATTATGTCTCTGTCTCTTTCGTAGGGTTTTCAGTGCAATTAAACTGAGAAATTACTTTTTTTTAAAAAAAAAATAGTATTTAATGGGTTCTTTCCTGACTGACGTGGATCATTTTGCACATAGCTTTATCAACTTTTAAACATTAATAAACTGATTTTTTAAATATTCCTTTGTGAAGAGCATTTGTTAAAAGTAATTATTAATAAATTCTGTTTGTCAATGCAGCTCTTTAGGATCACAGTCGAGGGAAAATATCTGTTGTTCTTAAAAGGATACTTAAATCTAGGGTGTAAAAAAATGTGGTTTACTTAAAAACCACTTGGCTTTTTTTTCAGGAAGAGAAACTTCAATTTCTTTCTACACTTTACATTGAAGTGTAGTAAAGAATGAGATGAAAAACCGCCAATCTTTAAATACCACATTGAAAAGTTAATGTAATAGTTGTAAGTTTAAAATTACTTTCAAGTCAAACAAAATTTAATGCAATAATTCAGGTTTAAAATATGAGCATCAGGGGTCAGAGAGATAGTACAGGGTAGGGTGTTTGCATTGCACACAGCCAACTGGGGTTTGATCCCAGCCATCCCAGATGGTCCCCCAGCCTTGTCAGAGGTAATTCCTGAGTACAGAGCCAGGAGTAACCCCTGATCATTGCCTGGTATGGCTCCAAAACCAAAATAAATGAATAAAGAAAACAAAATAAAACTTGAGCGTTGCGATCTCATTGAGAAAGCAAGCTGTAGAATGCAAGCTGAGCATTGTACCTTTGTTTTATCTGAAAATTTGTGAATACTTTAACATCCCTAGTCATTAATTTCTTCAATTATAAATAAGGGCAAAGGCACTTTGCAAACATCACAGAATTATGGTCAGCATTAATCCTTATTGTGCTTTGATTGTCCTCTTGATTGAGAATTAAATTGATGTATTTTGGTATATCGGGCTCTCTAGTGCTATTGTTACATTCAGAATTTGTGTTTTTAAATATCACTGACTGTGAACAGGACACAGTTGGGACCTGGAGATAAACCTTACCTAATAGCGTAGTTGTCATTTCTGGGTAAGGCTGACTGTGGGAAAGAGAAGTGTGCTCACTAAGGAAAACTTAGGTCACCACCTCCAGTTTCCTGAAGGAAATGCCAAAAATGCTCCAAAGACAAAAGACTGGAAACAAACTGGAATGTCTCTATCCATCTGTCTGCTGAAGCGGAAGGAATGAGTTCATGCTAAACTCACATCCTAGGACTTTCATTGAAGAGTCAAACCTAATGGCAAAGTGTGTCCATTTCTGTGCTTCTGTAAAAGATAAAGTGTGTGCTCTTGGCTTATCTTAATAAACACGGCGGTGACTCATGGCAGGGAGGAGAGAAGATAGGGTAGGTGACTTTGGTAGAAAGCAAGGAGCCGTGACCAGGAAGACCCACCACATTTGCTCACCTGGGAGCACATTGGTTGCCAATGATTTCGTATGCTTTCTTCCTGTTACCTCCTAACAGTGCATAGCATTCCAAGACACTGGACCATCGTAGACCATGGTTTCCCGGGGCAGGCATATGGTGGAGCCTGGGTCTCGTTAGGAAACAAGGGCTAAGATAAAGAAATCTTTGCTTATATTCCAGATGAATATTCAGTTAGAATTAGGCTATCCTGAAAATTGAAGATTAAAAGAAAGTCTTCGTGCTTTTATGTTTATACGAAGATAAACATCCATAAAGTTTTGATTCAAAAACACAGGTAGGGGACTGGAGCAATAGCACAACAGGTTGGGCATTTGCCTTGCATGCAGCCAACCTGGGTTTGATTCCCAGCATCCCATATGGTCCCCTAAGCACTGCCAGGAGTGATTCCTGAGTGCAGAGCCAGGAGTAACCCCTGAGCATTACTGGGTGTGACCCAAAAAGAAAAAAAATCCATGCAGGTAATGTTTTTAAGAGGAGTAAAGCAGAAAGTTTTAGCAATACTTAACATGCCATTGTAAAAGTACCACAAGATCATAGACATTTAACAAAATTGTTAGTAGATAATACCATATTTCCAGCACCAAAGAGTTTTATAGTTTTATAGAATATTCAATTTAATGGATTATGTAAACATGCTTATTTTTACTGGTCAGTGAAAAAATTAAAAAGCATTCACCTAATGACATGATTATAACAAACTCATTTGTGTTAATTAGACACGACTCTATTTTAGTAATATCAACAGTTTAATAATGATTTATGGTATTTCTAATTTTAGCCCCCAAATGTAAAAGTCTTAAAAAACTTACCTTTAGCTCTTTGCAGACTGGATTAAGTTCTACTCTTGATATTGCTTATGTTAAGTGTACTCCTAATGCAACCCTTATAGAATTTCTTGTTTTGGATGATTTTGACACTATATGTCTCATACAGCATGTTACTGAGACCTGTCACCATTTCTAAGCAACCATAAATATAAGACTATTTGAGAACTATTATTCTTAAGTAGCTATGTCAGAAAAATGATTAGCACTATTAGGGAAATTCTACAAAGTGAATACTTGAAATTAAAGTAATTCTAAGTATCAGCAACAGTGTTTTCTACTGAAAAGTAAGGGGTAGTGTGACAGTACCATATTAAAAACAAAATTAATTATTGATTTTGTAAATAGTCACAGAAACCCAAAACTGTTTCTAAGTAGAAGGCTGTTAATATCTATATAATAATCAGTTGTTAATACTGTTTTTTTATTTTGAAATGTTATTTGTTTTTTATTGAATTACACTGAGAAATACAATTACAAAGTTGTTCATGGTTGGGTTTCAGTCATATAATGTCCAATACCCGTCCTTTCACCAGTGTACATTTCCCACTACCAATGTCCCCAGTTTCCCTCCCCTACCTGCCTGCTTCTATGGCAGGCACTTTTCTTCTCTCTCTCTTTATGTCTCCCTCTGTCTCTTTCATTCCTTTTGGGCATATGGGGTGCAATACTGAAAGGTTTTCTGATGTGTCCCTTTACCTATTTTCAACACTCAGTTCCTGTCTAAAATAATCATCTCCTACTATTATCATGATACTTGTCCCTTTTCTATACTATCCTAACTCCCCTTGGCCTTGTCTCACTAATCAATTAGACTAATATTAGTCTCACTAATCACTGTTGTCATCACTGTCATCACTGTCATCCGGTTGATCGCTGAATTACTCAGGCGGCACCAGTAATGTCTCTATTCCTCCCAACCCTGAGATTTTAGCAGCCTCTTCTTACTCTTTTCCCAATGATTGGAGGCTCTTTCAGGGTGAGGGGAATAAGACCTGTCATTGTTACTGTATTTGGCATATTGAATACACCACGGGGAGCTTGCCAGGCTCTGCCCTTGCGGGCGGGATACTCTCGGTAGCTTACCAGGCTCTCTAAGAGGCATATATTTATATAATCTTATAATGCGGCTGTGCAGTCCAGAAAGCAACCTGAAGCATGGTGGTGGTTGGGTAGTGGAGGTTGGCTGCTGGGGCTGAGTCCCTTGGGGTGGGGAGGGCTCTCACCCGCCCCACAGCCTGGTGCGGAATCCGGTGGCATGGTTCTGGAAGCTTCATTTTATACTCCCGTCTGGGAGGAGCATCCTGAGTTCTGGATGTATATATTAGTCTCGCTAATATACATATACATGTACATATATATGTACACACACATTTATATTATTCTATATCTGTCCCTCTCCTTCTGACTTATTTCACTGAGCATGATACTCTCCACGTCCATACATTTATAGGCAAATTTCATGACTTCATTTTTTCCTAACAGTTGCATAGTATTCCACTATGTAGATGTACCATAATTTCTGTATCCAGTTGTCTGTTCTCAGGCACTCAATTGTTTCCATATTCTGGCTATTGTGAACAGTGCTGCAAAGAACATAGGAGTGCAGGTGACATTTCTGCTATATGTTTTCGGGCCCCCAGGGTATGTTCCCAGAAGTAGTATTGTTGGGTCATGGGAGTTCAATTTCTAGTTTGTTGTTGTTGTTGTTGTTGTTGTTGCTGTTTTTGCTTTTTTGGGTCACACCCGGCAATGCACAGGAGTTACTCCTGGTTCATACACTCAGGAATCACTCCTGGCAGAGCTCGGGGTACCATATGGGCTGCGGGGAATTGAACCTGGGTTGGCCGCATGCAAGACAAATGCCCTATCCGCTGTGCTATTGCTGCAGCCCCTCAATTTCTAGTTTTTTGAGGAATGTCAATATTGTTTTCCAAAAAAGGCTGGATCAGCATTCTCACCAACAATGAAGAAGAGTTCCTTTCGCTCCACATCTGGGCCAGCATTGGTTGATCTTGCTCTTTTGAATGTATGCCAAACACTGTGGTATGGGATGATACCTCATTTTTGCTTTGATTTGCATCTCCCTGATGGTTAGTGATATAGGATATTTTTCATATGCCCTTTGCCTTTTGGACATTTGAATTTTTTCTTTGAAGAAGTTTCTGTTCATTTCTTCTCCCCATTTTTTATGGGGTTGGATTTTTTCCTATAAAGTTCTACCAGTATATTATATAATTTTGATATTAATCCTTTATCAGATGGGTATTCGATAAATAATTTTTTCCATTCCATGGACTGTCTTTGTTTCTTCGACACTGTTTCTTTTGGGGTACAGAAGATTCTTAGTTTTATGTAGGCCCATTTGTTATCTTTGTTTCCACTTGCTCAAAACTGCTTTTTAATATGAAGGTGTTCCTCAGCTGGAAAGATGTTTCTTTCAGACAATGAACTACTAGATATCATTTGTTATCTAAGCAGACCAAACTAAATTTAATCTGTTTTCTGGGGAAAAAAAGGTTTAAAACATAGATGAAATCATTATAAGACCTACAAGATTATTTTTTCCCAGTAAATTGATGATGAGAAATCCAAATAATTGCATCATTTCCTCCAATCGTCCTTCCTTTCTTTGTATGTTTGCTTTACATGTTCAAGGAAAGTTAATTCAGAATCTTTTTCATACACACCATTGGCTTCACAATTGTGTGAAGAAATTGGAACAAGAATTAAAGACCTTGATATCACATTGGAATCCACAAATTCTATTGAAAACATAGTAGAATCCTTCTTGATATTGAATCTAGAGGCATCTTCAATAATTCAGTGCATTGACCAAGCAAATGGAGGCAGAGATAATAGGGACTGCATCAAACTAATCTCCCATATTATCCACTTGTCGGCATTTATCCCAAAGGTCCAAAAACTCTATTCAGAAAGACCTTTGCACTCTATGTACACTGAAGTACTATTCATAAATAATCAAAATCTGGAAACAACCCAAGTGTCCAAAAACAGATGACTGGATAAAGAAACTGGTACAGATACATAGTGGGATACTACCGGGCTATATAAAAATATTAAATTATGCAGTTTGCTGCTATGTGGCTATCCACACGGATCTGGAGAGTATCATAATGAGTGAAGTTAGTCAGGAGAGAGACAGACACATTGTAATCTCCCTCATGTGTGGCATATATAGAAACAGTAGGAAAACAATAAATACTCAAAAGGCAACAGAAACTGAGAGCCGATATTTAATAGGAGCATTTATCTGCAGGGGGTATGAGGGAGGGTAGGGTGGGGGATATGGGGACAATGGTGGAGAGAAGCTAGCACTCTGGTGGAGGGTGTAGCATAAAACCCTGACATTATCAATATTGTAAATAAGGGTATCTTAAATAAAAATTAAAATAAAAATGAATATTGGTTAACAGTGAATCACCATGAATTATGAAGTTATGTTATTCCTAAGTTATGTTATTCATTCAGGTGTACAATGTTCCAACAGTAATCCTTTCACCAATATCTACTTCCCTTCAACAGTGTTCCCAGTTTCCCTCTCACCCCCAGGCCTGACTTTACGACTGGCATTTTTTTTTCCCTATTAGGCGTGGTAGTTTACATTGCTGTTACTGATAGTGTATCATGCATATCACTTTACCTCATTTTAGCGAGATCTTGTCCAGAGTGACCACTTCCTTCTGTTATTGTCTTAGTGGTCCCTTCCCTGACCTATCTCTTGTCCCCACACAATAGCAAGCTTCCTACTAAAGACCACTTCTCCTGCTCTTCATTTCCTATTGTTGTCATGCATTAATTATTCCCCTACTATGTTTCTTTATATCCTGCATATGAGTGAGATCATTCTGTTTCTGTCCCTCTCCCTCTGACTCATTTTATTCTCCAGATTTATTCATGTATCAGCAAATTGCATGATTTCATCCTCTTAGTCAAGTAATATTCCACTGTAGATATGTAAGCATAGCTTCTTTACTAAGAAAAGCTAAGATATGGTACATATCCATAACTAGGCACTTGGGTTGTTTCCAAAATCTATAAATCATTATGAGGAAATTAGAAGTCAGTCACAAATGAGAAAATGACAACACACTGCAAATTCCACTGTAGCACTGTAGCACTGTCCTCCTGTTGTTCATTGATTTGCTCGAATGGGCACCAGTAATGTCTCCATTGTGATATTTGTTGTTACTGTTTTTGGCATATTGAATACACCACAGGTAGCTTGCCGGGCTCTGCCCTGTGGGTAGGATACTCTCGGTAGCTTGTCGGGCTCTCCAAGAGGGACAAAGGAATCGTACCCAGTTGGCTGCGTGCAAGGCAACCTCCATACCTGCTGTGCTATTGCTCCAGCCCCTAGGAACTTTATGGCATAATAAACTGCAAATTCCATTTACGTGAAATTTTAAAAAAAGTAAAAACTAGTATATTAAGAGGCATCTAATCTAGAAATCAGAACTGTGGTTTCATGGGGGAGGAAGAAAAGACTGTGAAGCAGTATTTTAGGTTGTCAGCACAGTTCTATTTCTTAAGACTTGTGTGTGGAGATGGGGGAGGATTGTTCATGGTAGACCGACTTTTGAGTAAAAAAAACTAAATAGGATTTTGTCTGTGAAATTGTAACGCAAGATACCAAAGAGCTCAAGAGTGTGTGGCAAAAGCGAGCACCAATACTCATCTGATAAGGGATTATTATCCAGAATATACAAGACACTAGTAGAATTGTACAAGAAAAAAACCTCCAACCCCATCAAAAAATGGGAAGAAGAAATGAACAGAAGTTTCCACATAAAAGAAATACAAATGCCTAAAAAGCACATGAAAAAATGCTCCACATCGCTAGCCATCAGGGAGATGCAAATCAAATCAACAATGAGATAACATCTCACACCACAGAAACTGGCACACATTCAAAAGAACAAAAGCAACCAGTGCTGTCGTGGATATGAGGAAAAAGGAATGCTCTTTCACTGTTGGTGGGAATGACGACTGATCCATCCTTTCTGCAAAGCAAAATGGACAGTCCTTCAAAAACTAGAAATTGAACTTCTGTATGACCCCACAATATCACTTCTGGGACTATATCACGAGGATGCAAAAAAGCACAGTAGAAATGACGTCTGTACCTATATGTTCACTGCAGCACTGTTCACAATAGCCAAAATCTGGAAACAACCCAAGTGTCCTAGAACAGATGACTGGTTAAAGAAACTTTGGTACATCTATACAATGGAATACTATGCAGCTGTTATGAGAGATGAAATCATGAAATTTGCTGATACATGGATAGACATGGAGAGTATCATGCTAAGTGAAATGAGTCAGAAAGAGAGGGACAGACATAGAAGGACTTCACTAATTTGTGGAGTATACAATAACATAACATGAGGCTGACACCCAAGGACAGTAGATACAAGAGCCAGGAAGATTGCCCCATAGTTGGAAGCCTGCCTCAAGAGTGGAGAGGAGAAGGTAAGTGGAATAGAAAAGGGATCACTAAGAAAATGATGGCTGGAGGAATCGGTTGGGATGGGAGATGTGTGCGAAAGTAGACAGTGGACCAAACATGATGACCTCTCAGTATCTGTATTGCAAATCATAATGCCCAAAAGTAGAGAGAGAGTATGGGGAATATTGTCTGCCGTGAAGGCAGGGGGATGGTGGGGAAGGGAGTATACTGGGGAGATAGGTGGTGGGGAATATGCATGGTGGAGGGATGGGTGTTTGATCATTGCGTGATTGTAACCCAAACATGAAAGCTTGTAACTTTCTTACGGTGATTCAATTAAAAAAAAAAAGAGTGTGTGGCAAAAGTCTTAAAGTGCTCCATTGAAGGAATATCTACTCTTCTAGCATTCTCCTAGGCCCCGAACCAGACACTCAATCATTAAATAATTGGGACCCAATGACATTCTTTTCCTCCATAGGACAGGAATTTGGTTTAATATTGCTATTTGTTAAATTTGAAAGAAATTTTAGTGATACTAATCTCAGTGAGACCCATTGTATTTACTGCACCTCCATGATTTTTGCAAGGAACGCCAAGAGATAGCCACACACACAAAAAAAAGCCTGTCTTTGAAAACGCTTGAACTTATTCACCAACGTGGCTTGGCACAAGCTACAGGCAACCTCAAGCAAATGCTTGAGCTCGCAAAGCAATGCAGAGAAGTGATAAAGGAAGACCTCAAAGAGAAGAGCATCAGAGCTGGCAGATGCGACAGAAGCCAGGAAAAACATTTCCAACGCCCGCCTGTCCTTCGCCAACTACAAGACCAAGATGACTACCCTCCGAAGTCCTGATGGATCTATCATATCTTTCCGAAGGGCAATGGAGAAGATTATCCATGGCTTCTACTTGGATCTCTTTGATAGCCACGTCCACCTGCCCACATATTAAATTCTGCAGAATGGATATGTCATTCCCAACATTCTCCCTTCCAAAATCCGACACGCCATTTCATCGGTAAAGAAATGAACAGCACCTGGCCCAGACAAGGTTAGACCCAAACACCTGAAGAATCTGCTGTCGGTACTCATCAAAACACTGGCTCAGCTCTTCACACGCTACCTGTCTGAATGCAAGTTTCCATCCCAATGAAAACCAGCAGGACTGTACTACTGTAAAAGAAGGGAGGCATCCAAGACATTGGCAACTATCGCCCGATCTGCCTGTTGTCTGTCATCTACAAGCTGTTCACTCGAGTAATCCTGAATAGGATTGGCAGAACACTAGATGAAGGACAACCATGTGAGCAAACCGGGTTTCACAAAGAATTAAGCACCATCGACCATATCCACCAATAACCAAGCTCATTGAAGTTTCTCGGGAGTTCAAGATGCTGCTCTATCTAATGTTCGTCCATTTAAAGAAGGCCTTTGAGTCTGTTGAGATGGAAGTGGTCATCCAAGCCCTAAACAAACAGGGCGTTCAAACTCAGTACATCAGGATTCTCCATGAGCTGTATTCCGGATTCACTACCGGGATCTCACCATTCTACAAAGAAGTGATCATTGATGTCAAGAGAGGGGTTTGGCAGGGTGATACCATTTCACTGAGACTCTTCAGTGCCATCCTTTAGAACGTCATGTGACAACTGGAATGGGAAGGAATGGGAGTGAAGATAGTCGGTTGGCAACCACACCACCTCTGCTTTGCTGATGACATTGTTCTAATAACACCAAACATTAGCCAAGCAACACAAACGCTGGCCAACTTCGATCGTGAATATGGAAAAGTCGGACTACAGCTGAATCTCACGAAGACAATGTTTATGAGAAACAGTCTCATTCCTGACATTCCATTCGCTCTCAACACAACGAACATCTCTGAATGGAACAGTTATATGTACCTAGGTCGAGAAATCAACATGATAAACGACCTGGCACCTGAGTTGCGCAGGAGGAAGAGAGAGGCTTGGAACACCTTCAAGAGTGTCGAAGAAATAGTTAAGAGGATGAAGAAGCTTTGGCTCTGGGCAAATCTCTTCGATTCCACTGTTCTTTCTGTATTACCATATGCCTCAGAGACCAGGGCCCTATGAAAACAGGAGAATGCTCTTTGTGTCTCCCAAAGAGGAATTGAAAGAGCTATGCTTGGAGTATCACGCTTCACTCAAATGAGAGAAAGAATCCGGAGATCCGACCTCCACCGATGATCAAGAATCAGGGATGCTGTCTCTTTTGCCAAGGTGTCAAAAATTAGATTGGCTGGACACGTAATGCAATTTGGAGATGACTGCTGGACTAGAGCCGTTACTGACTGGATTCTACCGGAAGTCAAAAAATCGCATGGCCGCCCACCTACGAGATGGTCAGATTTCTTTGTCAAGACCCTGGATGATCGGTTTCAGGCTCTTCGTGTTCCTAGAACGAGCAGATGCTATTGGGCTACACTAGCATGCTACAGGGGTGAATAGAGACGTTACTGGCGCCTGCTCGAGCAAATCAATCAGTAATGGGATGTCAAATGAGCAAGAGACTAATCTCAAAAATATTTAACCTGATAGGAACTCTGAAGAATTTTGGCACCATGAAAGAGTTGAGAGTTGAAACTGTCACAGTAAAATTTATTGATAAATTAAAAGAATAAAATTTTTTTCTTTTTTTAAAATTTTGGGGCCACACCGGCAGTGCTCAGGGTTACTCTGGTTCTGCACTTGGAAGTTGCTCCTAGCAGACTCTGGGAACCAAATAGGATATTGGAAATTTAACCTGTTCTGCTCATGTGCAAATCAAGTGGCCTAACTGTTGTACTACTACTCTGGCTCTGACATGCAGATTTTAGTCCTTGGACTATATGGTTAGTTTTAAATAGCCTTATAAGAAATTTATTATTATTATTATTATTAATATTATTTTGGTTGCTGGGTCAAACCCAGTGGTGCTCAAGGCATACTCTTGACTCTGTGCTCAGGGTTCAAACCAGGCAATGTTCAGGGAACTATATATAGTGCAAGGGATTTAACTGGGGTCAGTTACATGCAAGACAAGCACTTTACCCACTTTACAATAATGAACTTTTAGGTTTCTCAGGAATAGTAAGACATACTAGTTCTGACACCTCACAGATTGAAGTGACCTAACTATCTCGTACCTAACCAAATTTTGAGGACTCGTTTTATCTTACAGATAGTAAGATGTATTCTGGATGCAAACACCACATCGTTAAAAATGTTAGAGATAGTTTGGAGAGCCAGCTTAAGAGACTGAGTGCATGTAGAGCATGCATTTAGTGCAGGGGATCCTGGTTCTAGCCCCAGCATTGCATGGTCCCCTAAACACTATTGGGAGCAACAAAACTGGAAGTAGTACTCAAATACTGTGTGACATAGCCATCCCCTGCCCCACAAAATGAACAGAGACACAGACAAGATGGGATATAGGATCATACCTTTGAGCTCCCTAGGGTTTGCTGTGGCTGAATACATTGCTTGCTAATGCTCAGTACTACCCAAGTATTCTTTCTCCAGCTGACTCTGGAATTGTCTGGCAGATGTGAAGTACCTGAAATACTTAGATAAGTGGTAGTCTAGAGACAGTTTGAGTAATACAAGGAAGAAGAGCAACAGAAAAGAAGTGGTAGCATTATTGGGGTTGACCAAAGTAGAGGTTGCAGTTAATTGCTTTTCATATTCCCTAGACCTCTTATTACTCATTGTTACTTCTTATTACTGTTCTACTTTTCTGTTACCTTATTTATAGTAGGCAGAGAGAACAACCTGATAGGAAGTGATGAGTATGCCCATGCTTTCTGCACCTATCACTGTTGAGGGATGCACTGACATATTTGCCCATCCAATCAACAAGGATACTAGTCCTATGTTGTGTGCTTTGGAGAAGAGGTGTTCTACAAGCAAGGTTTCTGCCTTTATAGAACTTACAGGATTTATATACCCAGCTTCGCTGCTCCAGTTGATTCCTTCTCATTGGTATATAGGAAGCCTAATAGCATAAATGATAGTTCTTATTTTCTTTACTTTGTTCATTATTGTATACTTCCTCTAATACGGTGAGTTCGTACGCAAAAATAATTTCATTATATAATGAAATTTGCGAGCTGGAGCGATAGCACAGCAGGTAGGGAGTTTGCCTTGCATGAGGCTGATCCAGGTTCGATTCCTCTGCCCCTCTCGGAGAACCCAACAAGCTACTTAGAGTATCCCACCTGCAAAGCCTGACAAACTACCCGTGACATAGTCTATATGCCAAAAACAGTAACAAGTCTCACAATGGAGATGCTACCAGTGCCCTCTCAAGCAAATCGATGAACAATGGGAGTGCAGTGCAGTGCTAATGAAATTTGAAGATTTTGATCTTTGGCTTTCATCTAGATAATATGTTCTAAAATGGAAATAATGGTGAATTAACGTGTAGACTTGGAATAGGAAAATCTTTGAGATTATTTATTGGATGCTGCTATAAATATCAGTATTTGTATCCAAGTTTTCTAGTAGTTTTGGGTTCATGTGAAAATAAAGAATTTCAATATTTGTTATTTGTTTCTATCATCTTAGATTTTGCTTTATTTTTAGAGCATTACTATAAACTCTGTTGGGTGGAGCCACTTGGGTTAAATTGGGCAAAGTATACACTTGAAGGAATCTTAGGTGGTGTTTTGTAGTATAACATTGGTTTGTCCTTTCTCCTTTGATGCAGAGAGTTTAGGCTCATTGGGTTACACTCATCACAGTACTCTGAAGTACTGTGTTTGTCTTTAGTTCTGTGTTTATCTTTAATTCTCTGCTCTGTGCTTCCCCTATCTGTTAATCACTTATATGCCCAAATCAGACCCTGTGACTTGTAAGGTTAGATCCTTCCAAAGACTCTGGATTTTGTATTTGAAAGTGAAATATTGCTTTTTCTCGATAGCACAGCGGGTAGGGCGTTGGCCTTACAAGCGGCCAACATGGCCGACCCGAGTTTGATTCCTCCGCCCCTCTCGGAGAGCCCGGCAAGCTACCGAGAGTATTGGATATGCCAGACACAGTAACAACAAAGTCTCCAATGGAGACGTTACTGGGCCCGCTCGAGCAAATCGACGATCAACGGGAGGGCCTTTTCTCTTAAGTTCTTTGCATAGTTTATTTTAGAGCAATGTCCTTTTTGTATAGACACAGGAAGACAGTTAATCCTATGCTTTTTGTAACTTGGAGTTAATTGACTCCGAATAATACTTACTCCTGCGCATCTGTCACATTTACTCAACTTAAGCCTCCTTTGCCCTTAATTTATAGCATCCCCAAAGCTGAGTCCCAACGGAGGGACTGGATGGACCCAGGGCAAGTTGTAAGCTACCCTGGCATCAAAACGGGACAGGCCAAGTGCCATAAACCTTATAATAAGTTAAGAGCACAGTTGTGGACAAATTCTGTCATGGCAATAAGAGAAGTGACTGGACACCTGCTAGGGGTAGGAAGGATTAATCTGGCCTGAGTACTGTAGTCTGGGATCTATAGTGAGATTTTCCCAGGAGAGCAACCCTTTAATCTTACTATATCTCTTACTGTGTTCATACAAAATGGCTGGAAAGATTATTAAAGTAAATTTAAAGTTTAAATGGTTATGGACGACGGAAATGAGAAATATGCCCTTAGATGAAATTCTGCCCTTCAGCGGATCTCCTGGAAGGATGAAATCTTTGTCTTAGAAGAGCTTCCCCTCACCCACCTCCCTCCCCCCCCTCCCCCAGGAAGAGCTTTACATATATTGATTGTGCTATTTCACCTATGTGGAATTGCTACCCCCAACCCTGGGTGGTTCGGCTCTTGACTAAGGCAGCTAGACTAGGCATGGGGAGAGTAGCATGGGGAAAGTAAGAGACAGAAATGAGGAGCAGTGTGAGGCTAGAGTGGGGAGCTCCGTGAGATTGGAATAGGCATGTGCGAAGAATGGAATAAACAGCGGGATACAGATAGTTATAAATGAAGACTGATCACCAACCAGCCTGGTGGCCCTGTTCCCTCCTTCATGTGTCTGTTGGCAGTATCTGCAGGCTGGGGTGGGGGAAAGGTTCATGGCCACAGAACACATGTGGCAGTCGTCCAAACACATATTTTGAACACAGTGTTTTTCTTTTAATGTGAAGGAAATAGAAAAGAGACAAAGACAAAAGAGGATTGGAGACAAATACACAACCTAAGAAGAACCATGACATGTTATTATCAGTATAATTATGAGCAAGCACATCTCACAGTGAACAACTTAAAATCACCTGGAGGACTTAAAAAGGAGTGTAGATTAGTACTTTGTTCACTGTATGTTTCAGTGTTGACCTATGCAAGAGAACTGAAATTAATTGCTTGGTTGTCTAAGAACTCTACATCCTAGTGATAGACACCAATCCCATCTAACCCTGTTGAACCTGACACAGTCAAAGGGGAGCCTCAAGTCTTGGTCCTCAACCCAGGATTTCATTCGTTTCTGCAAAGAAAATCATATTTATTTCTAATTTCAGTGTTTCCTTTGCTCTTGACTAGTATCTTCATGGAAAAATAAACTTGTCATTGGTAATGTTCAAAATAAGAGAAGACATGCTGATTCACTTATCATTAACTCTGATAAGAGATTCATTAATTTACTGAAAAGAGATTCTTTACTTCACTTTTTATTTACTTTTACTTTAATTTGCTTTATTTTACTTTTAAACTTCTGCAAATATTTTGTGACACCAGAAATAGCGCTTAGCTCTCACATGCTGTTCTGCTTCAGTTGGCTTCATGTGGCCACCTGCAGGAATAGTTCTTGGTTTCTCTTCCTTGTCTCTATGCTGGTCAGAGCAGCATTTAGAAAAATACAGATTTTCATATTACCATTCACAAGTACAAAATAAATTTCAACATCAAAGAATTACCTAAATAATTCACTCTTTTGTCCTAATTAGCTGAATATTTATATCAATACTTTTTTTCCAACTAAATAATTATACATCATAACCACTAAGTAGGAGTGGCAAAATTATAAAACATTTAGAAGACATACCCACAGAACCTCCTCTTTTAAAGATACTACAGTAGAGACTGCAAAGATTTTTTCATAAGTTTTTTGCTTGAAAACTATGCCTTGCTTGGGGATGACCCGATTTCATTCCTCACATGGCATATGGTCCCCAGAGCACCACCAGGGGTGACCCCTGGGTGCTGAGTGTGGTCCCACAGGAAGCAAACAAACAACTAATATATGTTTATTCAGTACCTTTTAAAAAATTATTATTGTTTCATTGGTGGGGGAGGGGGGAGCGTGTCACAGTCAGTGGAACATAGGGGCTGCTCCTAGCTTGTTTCTTGGAGTTCGCAGAAGATGATCATGTGGTGGCAGGCCTCAAATCTGCATTTCTGGATTGCACAGTATGCACCCTGGCCTTAGAGCTACCTTCCCAAACTACATACTGATTTATTTGCTTTGTTTTCTTAGTTTTTGGGCCACACCCAGGGGTGCACAGGAGCTACACCTAGCTTGGTGCTGGGGGTCAAATCACTATTGACAGTGCTTGGGGGAACCATGTGGCTATGGGAATTAACCCCAGGGCTTCACACATGAAAGACAAGCACTCTACTGCTGAGTCATATCCTGACCCCTATTTTGTGGGGGAATTTTGGTTTTGTTTTCTAATATAAATATGCTATTTCAAACTTTGGACCGGGTAGCAAAAATCAAAATGCGTGAAGATATTAAACATCCATAGATGATTTGGGTCAAATAGAGTTCTGTTCTTTGGTTTCTAAGACATTGAATATAAGCCAATTTAGCTCTTGTTAGTGGGGCCAAGGAGATATCTTAGAGTAGAACGAAAGCCTACCAACTATTAGGTCCGAGTTGATCTTAGTACCCAGGACCTCTCTGAGCAGGTCTCAAGCACTTCGTGGGTTGCATTGTGGTGTTTGAACATAATTTGGATTGACTGCACCAGTCCCAAAAGGTTAGGGTCCTTATTATAAAAAAAACTAATAAAATGCTCTATCATTGCCTTACAGGTTCAGGAGGAACAAGAACTGATTGAGGTTTATGTGGCCAAATATGTGGCAACTGTTTGGCACATCAGAGAATTTTGCTTTCTAAGGTTATTTACTTGGTAAGGTTTTGTACTCTTCTGGGGTTTCTTATTTAAAAAATCTGTATTACTCCCAGGATGGGAAGCATGCTGAAAGTAGACTATAGACCAAACATTATTGCCACTCAATGCCTCTTTTGCAAGCCACAACTCCCAAAAGGAGAGAGAGAACAGAGGGGAATGCCCTGCCACAGAGGCAGGGTGGGATGGGGGGATGAGGGGTGGGAGGGATACTGGGATCCATGGTGGTGGGAAATGGGCACTGGTGGAGGGATGGTATTTGATCATTGTATAATTGAAACCCAAGCACAAAATTTGTAAGTCTACAACTGTACCTCATGAAGTCTCACTAATAAAAATTTTTAAAAAATGTTCATATAAAAATGTGTTAAATGTTTTTACAAAGTCTCTTAAATACTAATCAAGGCACTATAGTATATTTTTGAAGCATGTGTGTATCATGACCTAAGTATTTGAAGCAGCCAACTACCTGAGTACTGGGAGTTGGCCTCTTGATTTTAGATTTCTACCAAAGGCTGGGAAGAGTTCAATGGGCTAAGAGAAAGGCTGTGTGCTGGAGACTCAGGTTTAGCTCTGACACTGCATGGTCCTCCAAGGAACATCATCCCTGAGCATGGAATCAGACATACCCCTTGAGCACTGCCAGGTCAGGTACAAAATTTGTTTACTCGGGAAAAAAATATACAATTCTTTGTTTTCTCAAGAAAAAAAAGAACTAGTCTTCGCTTAAATGAAAATTTAGGGTAAATGCACTAATTCAAGACCACGAATATTTTTATATACTTATTTGGTGTTCTACTTGTTCATTGGTTGGGGGGTTGGGTCACATTTGCTGGTGCTTGGGGTCTCTGGTTCTGTAATTCAGAGTCATACCTGGCAGTGATCAGGGCCCATATGTGGTGCTGGGGATCCATGCTGAGTAAGTACATGCAAGTACTTACATGAGTAAGTACTCTCTTTCTCTCTCTCTCTCTCTCTCTCTCTCTCTCTCTCTCTCTCTCTCTCTCTCTCTCTTTCTCTCTCTCTCTTACTTTTTTGAGCCATACCTAGTACTCAGGGCTTACTCAGGAATTACTCCTGACTATGCTCAGGGGACCATATGGAATGCTGAGGATCAAACTCAGGTCAGCTTTATGCAATGCAAGTGCCTTGCCTGCTGTACAATCACTCCAGCCCCAAGGCCAGTGTCTTAACTCTTGTACTATCTCTCCAACCTACAATGTTCATCTTTTCAAACCTATTTATTTTTTTAACTTAAAGAACAGACTGGGATGGACGATAGCACAGTGGGTAGGGCGTTTGACTTGTACACGGCCACCAGGGTTCGATTCCTCCGTCCCTCTGGGAGAGACCGGCAGGCTACCGAAAGTATCCGCCCTCACGGCAAAGCCTGCCAAGCTACCCGTGACATATTCCATATGCCAAAAACAGTAACAACAAATCTCACAATGGAGACATTACTGGTGCCCACTCGAGCAAATTGATAAACAACGGGAGGACAATGCTACAGTGCAGAAGGAACAGACTGTGCATTTATGTGTGCATGTGTGTGTGTGTTGGGCTGGGGTGGTGTGAGCTCAGACAGTGGGGCTGCCAGGATGGCATTGGTGCCTGTGTTTGCCAGGCTGTAAAACAGACTCCTGAAAACACTGCACAAATACTCTGGGTCCCTAAAATAGACTTTCTTAATTAACAGGCAGGTAACTTTTGAAACCACTCTGATTTTACCAGTCTCTAAGAGACAATTATTTGCACCTAACATTTTCCTAATGGATAAAAAGAGCCTGGTGAGAATTTGGAGTTTTTTAGCAAGTATCAAGTAAAAACAGAAAACCAAGCAAACAAACAAACAAAAAAGTCACCACACAAGGGATGAGTTTCACTAGAAAACCACACCATCATCAACTGTGGTGATGCCTTTCCTGGCTAGAATAATCTTCACAGCACCACAACTGCCTCTCGTCACGGCAGAGCTGAGTCTGGACAGCTGGTGAAATTAGTAGGTGGTTTAGAGAAGTTTAAGTCACATGGAGTCGTGGATCCAAGTCACCACAATTAGGTTCACTTTAGACTTTGTATTTCATTAACAATGAAGAATGCACTGGTAACTGGCAGGAAACTTCCATTTGGAGCAAAGTAGTAGGAACATTTTCTTATTGTTGTAAGCACTTTTACTTTCTCCCAACTTTCATTTAACCTATCTAAAGGAAAAAAGAGGAAAAAGAGCAATTTGTATTCCATACAATAGAAGTCTTAGACATGAGCGATTACTATAGCTTCTCTGTTATAAACTGTCCGCATTCTTTATATGTCACTCCATGAACTTTTCTGTAATTTGGAGGAAATCCATAACATTAACTCTTCCTTCAGCAGTTGTGACATCCTGCCAAAAGCAAATAAAATTGGCAGGATCCTTTCCCCTTCCTCAAGTCCTTTTTGGATAAATTTTAGGAGGGGTCTAAATGGAGGATGCCATGTTTTTCCCATAGTTTTGAACAAGGAGTCCCCCTGGGGGTCTGAGATCACCTCCTTAAATAACCTGCTCGGACCAACACCATTCACATGTCACGGCTCTCACTAGCGATCATTAACAGCCCACTGTGGTTTTGCTTTTTACTTGTGAGAGAAAGAAGAGGCTCTGCCAAGGTTCAGAGAAGGAAAACAAAGCGTGGGCTCTTTAACGGGATGGACTAACAGAAAAGTCTAAGTACACGAAGCCCTTTCCCACAAGTGGGACCTGATCTGACACTGGCATTCACGCTGACAACCATCATCGACAGCTTCAGAGCAACAAAAGAAACTCTACTGAAATGAGCCAAGAGTGAGTCTGGGGGGAAAGAAGGATCTATCTGTTCAGTTTTGCTCAGAAAAGGATCTCTGTGATTTATAGCATTTTTCACGGAACTGGGTTTATTTTTATGGAGGAGAATTATAGGGTCTAGAAAGCACTTACTATTTAATGAAGCACTTTAAATTCAGCTTTCAGGAAGCTGAAACAAGAGACTGGAGAAAGAGGACAAGGCACTTGACTTGCATGCAGTGGATCCTGTTTGATCTCCAGCATTGCATACGATCCCCTGAGCATCACCAGGCATGACCTCTGAGCACCTGCCAGGGTTCACCCCAGAGCAGAGCAAGAGGTGGTCCCAAAACATTCCCATGAGTCTTCTCTCAAAGAACACTGAAGTAGAGGCAGAATGTGGCTCTGTGAGAAAGAACTTGCCTTGCATATATAAGACTCATGGTCCACCGAGCAATGTCTACAGCACAGCCGTGGGTGGCCCCCAAACAAACAAACTCAGGCTGATATGTATTCTTTTGTTCAGTATGAAAATCACCATATCTTTGTTAGCTATTTACCATGATATCTCCATAAATAATGTTTCACATACCATACCTGGCACAGCAGCTGGACAGAAATTGCATTATTAAGCAGTGTTTCTTACCTGACCCTGTTTGCTTGTCAATAGGGACATTCAGTCTCCTTGTCACAGCACAGAGCTAGCCAGTGTCCTGCAATCACTTGGAGTTCAGGACCCCTATGAGATGTCTCTTGTGAGATCAGTTTTCGTGACTACATGCCCAAGTAGTTACTTACATCCAGAGACAATTAACTCACAGTTGAGGGCCTGTAGAAGTTGTCCTAGTTCACAATGGTATTCTGAATCTGTGATTGCATTCCAATGCCTCTAGGAATCAAGCAGTGAGGTTACTAAATTGAAGTGGATTGGGTAGCGGCTGTGATGAATTTGACAACCAATGTCCATTTCAGTGGAAAAATCTTTATTTTCTCCAGACTTCTGTTGCCAGCTAAGAATGTGAGTCCAGAGTTTTGAGGCATTCCAAAGCATCTAAAAATATAGATTTGGCTGGTAGTCTCTTGATATTTACATGTTTGGGCTGGAGTGATAGTACAGTGGGTAGGGCATTTTCCTTGCATGCGGCCAACCCAGGTTCGATCCCCAGCATTCCATATGGTACCCTGAGCACCACCAGAAATGATTTCTGACTACAGAGCTAGCCAGGAATAACCCCTGAGCATTGCTGGGTGTGGCCCAAAAAGCAAAAATTAAAAAATAAAATAAATTGATATTCACATGCAAGCAATTTCGATTATAAAATAAAACAACAACTTATGCAGGTCAAGTGTGACCTCAGGACTCCCAGTTTCCCACCTGCTTTATAGTGGAGAAATTGAACTTTCAGAATTGAGCTGCTTATCTGCAGGTCCATTGGTTTTAAATCCATCCCATATCAGTGACAGGCTTGCATGGAGAAGGGAATAGGTAAGTTTCCAGACTGGACGTTAGGAAGGCTTCTTGGTCGGTGTGTCTGTGTGGTAATGGTACATGCACATACAGCAGCATCTCAAGAACTCTAAGGGGGCATCTTGTGTTTGTACTGGCACAGTGGGAAAAGATCTGCCATGCACACACTTTGATGCATACTAGGCACTTTCCAAACCCTCATTCTTCATCTTTGCTGTCTGAAATTCCTTTACAAATGAAGAACTGTAATAAATATATGAGGAAGCCTGACTTCCCTTTTTCCTGCCAGTTGAACCCAACAGCCCTGTATCATTATCTGCCTGCTGAAAATGACAAATATTAAGGTAATGGGGTGAAATAACTTCCCCCAAGCCACATAGGGAGTGACTAGTGGGGCTGGGCTTTGCTTTTGTGTTACATAGCAGAGCCAGGAAAATGTTCAGACTTTCCCAGATTTACAGTCACAGATACAATGGGTTGAAAAGACCCTTAGAAAAGACAAGTCCAATTCTCTCATTTTAGATATGTGACCTGGTTCTGACTCTAATCATTTCTCTTTTCCTAATTCTATTTGGAAGCAAGAGCCTGTATCAACTAGAGCAAAAATTAAAAGGAAAATATTTGTTGTGTTCTTGGTAACACTACATTTATATGCTTCCAGTTTCAACTGAGTGGAGCTCACTCAGGTTCTCTTCCACTCTAGGCGCTAGGTTCTAATTTTTGTAGCTGGGAATAATGGCATGCAACTTCTTGAAACTACAAAGATTTTGCTTCTGCAGCAATGTGCCTGCCTATGGAATTCAGAGGGAGCCGCAGATCAGATCAAAGCGGAAGAGCCTGACAAATTTTAACAGAGAAATGGAGTCTGACCAAACAACCCACCCAAGAGAAAAAGCTGATGCTGTAATTTAAATAGATGGTGGAGCCTTTTGTGGTCTGTGTCGTCACTGACAACCCAAGAAAGGACTTATTTTTATGTAACCTATTTTGTTGTTTATTTTGATTACACAAAGCTCAAGGGTTCTTCTGACATTTAAAAAAAATGTTTTGGGTAAAAGTACTAGTTATGGTTATGATTTCCCTTTTTTCTTTTTCTGGGATAGAATTTTGGTTGCCCACAGAGTTTTCTCTTCTGTCATATGATTGCTTTCCATGAAGACAACTAGCAGCATTTTTACTCAGATACTGTGGCAACAGCCACAATATTGGGGTAGATCGCTGAGTGTGATCATGGCAGGGGAAGAGTCATTTTTTGTAATGGAAGTTTGATCACCAGAGATAAAGTTAGGATATTTCTTGTAATGTAGGGTGCATTACCATTGGAATTGTGTGTGTGTGTGTGTGTGTGTGTGTGTGTGTGTGTGTGTGTGTTTGAAGACATATTCCTTCCCAGGAGAAAATACACTGACAAGTCACAATGGTTCATCTTGTCTTGTGTTTGAATTCTGTCTATACAGTCATATACTTAAGAGGTGAGAAATGATTCGACCTTTCTAGACTCATTTCTTTATCAAAGAGTGATTGTAGTACCATTTTCAAAGTCTCTTGAGAATTAAACAACATCATGTTGTGCCGCATCTGACACAAGACATACTCAATACTTGTTTGCTTACTCCTTCAATTCAATATATTTGTGCCAACAAATATATTGGTAATTACTGGGCAATTACTGCCAACCACAAACAGTGAGGAGCAGTGAAAACAAAAACAAAAACAAAGTCACTTCCCTTTCTTCTCCTTCCCTCTGTCACTTGGTTCTCCCCACCCAGGCCCTACCACAGAGGATGAATATTCTAATTCTTTCAAAGAATTCATTCCTTTGGAAGTTCCACTGGGCAACAATTACATTTCTGTGCCCAGACTGCCTTTCTTGTCTAAAACCCCAAAAGAATGTGTGATGAAACTGCAAGATCTAACCCACATTACAACTTGGATGCAGAGAAAATGGAACTTTATCATTTACGCTGAGTATTTTTCCTTAATCCTTACCTTCTGATTACAGGGAAGTAACATGAATGAAATGCTGGGTATCAACTGAAGCTTCATTTAGTTTACAGTTCCCTTGAGAGAATGTGCTCAGATTCTCTGATAACCTTTAACTCTGGTGGCAGCTGTTTAGCTATGAATGGAAGGGTCCAGGCTGACACAGCCTCGTGGTGGGTGGTGAGTGGGTGTCCTCAGGCTCAGTTCCTCGCTTGCCCTGACCCTCCGGCTGCTGCCCTTTCCCACTTGTTGTTGGCCCTGTTACTGATAGGCTTAGAGCAGAGGGAACCTGTGGTTGATTCCACTGCCTGATCAAAGTTAGCAGTGTGCCCCGGCTGAGCTGTCATAATTCAGAGCTCCCTGATGGTGAGTCTGGCTGGCTTCTTTATCCAGTCCTGCCTGACCTTCCTTCAAGGAATAGACAGGACTGTAACTTCCGCCCTCTTCCCTTTGACATTAATGCACTTTATTTTTTTCTTTTTAATATATTTTACTGAATCACCGTGAGATAGTTACAAGCTTTAATGTTTGAGTTACAATCACACAGTGATCAAACCCTGATCCCTCCACCAGTGCACATTTTCCACCACCAATATCCCCAGCATAACCCCACTTTCCCACCCTCCCCTGCCTCCATGGCAGACAATATTCCCCACACTCTTTCTACTTTTGGGCATTATGGTTTGCAATGCAGATACTGAGAGGTTTGGTTCATTATCTACTTTCAGTACACATCTCCCATCCGAACTGATTCATTTTCTTAGTGATTCCTTCTCTCTTCCAGCTGCCTTCTCAGCACCTCCCCCACTCCGCTCCCCCCTTCTCCCCCACTCCTTGAGTCAGGTTTCCAGCTATGGAGCAATCTTCCTGGCCCTTGTATCTACTGTCCTTGGGTGTCAGTCTCGTGTATTGCACTTTATTAAGGTGGACTGGGTCCCAAGATGGTCTAAGCGCCAACACATCCCAGAATCTGTGAGTGTGTAGGAGGGTGTGTGTGTGTATGTGTGTGTGTGTGTGTGTGTGTGTGTGTGTGTGGTGTTCTTTAAGAAATGCTCTGCATTTCTTTGTTACCTTGTCAACCAAGAAAGAAAAGGAAAGGAAAGGAAAAATTTTGCTCTCCCTGCTTGAGCAAAAATTCAAAGAGACCAGGAAAGGGAGATTAAGTCATCATTCACTCTCGCTGTGCTCTGTTAGAAAGTTGTTCTTGATGTTATGGCCCATTCAGATTCTCATCCTCAGGACTGTCAGGATTGAAAGCAGAAGACCACAGATAAGAGGACCAAATTTATTCAAGAAAAGAGAGGGAAGGTAAGGAGAGGGAAGAATGGAGCAAGAAAGGGCAGGAAAGCTAGGACATATATAGTTACATATAGTTAAGTAGGAAGCCATGGAATGGTGTCAGACCTATTTTTATATTCTATTTACTAGGGGGATGGGTGAACACTCAGCACTGGATTTAGGAGGTTCAAGATGGAAAGATAAAGAAACTGAGAGGAACAGGATATTTGAAAGGCTTATTTTCTATATTTCCTGGGTCCTTATCCTAAGTCCAATCTCAGGAATTTTTCTCTGAGGTCCTTCTCTTTTTTCATCTCACCTTGTCTATTTGTCTCTTATTCCTCTCTCGCCGTATCATTTGTTTCCATCATATCTTCTTCCTGACTGACTTCACACACCTGGGCTAAACCTTAGTGAAAAACAGGTTACTTCAAACCAAGCACCCAACGGTAATTTTACTTCTATGATCTGAAGCTTCTGTGGTTATTAAAGTACTGGTGCCTCACAAAGGAGTTACCAAATGCCCTTTCAGGAGGATTGCATAACCCTTTTGGATGACAGAAGCAGAATTTTACTTTTTCCTCTTCTCCTTCTCCAATATTCAAAACTTCCTCTGGGCAAATTGTTACCTAGAGCAGACTAGTGTCCAGAAGGACAAAAAGAGATAAGTAATTAAATTCTTTTAATCTACCTAAAATGCATTGACCTTCTGTGCAAGAACCTTTATATATGTATGACTACTTCTAATTTATCATGGTGATTACTTTGAAAACATGTTAATCACAGCTGGATTGACAGAGACATTGAGAAATGTGGCAATGATGTCCATGTGTCACATTATAAGTCCAGGGGATAACTGAAGTTCTACCTTTATTCTAAAACAAAGGATGATACCTTCAAGGCTTATTAACTTTAAAGTGCCCTCAAAGGGGTAAGGCATATGCTTTGGCACACACCCGACCCTGTTCATTCCAGGCACTGCATATGTTCCTTCAACTACCACTAGAAGTCACTGATGAGTCCCCCCCCCCCCCCGCACCCCCCACCTCCACCCCCTGTGAGGCTCAAAAGCTAAAAAAGAAAGAGAAAAAGGCAGGGGAGGTGGAGTGGGAGTGGATGGTCAGGGGGTGAGAAACATAAATAAAAATATTAAATTAAAAGGTACTCTATCTGGATTACTGGACTGATTCCACAAGTCTGGGAAGCTATTTTAATGTCCCTTGATTGGAAGAGACTGACAGGTAACATGCTTTTGGGTAAAAATTCTCCTTCGCCAAATGTAGCCCTTACTCTGCTTGTTATTGTAAGGGTTTCCCATCCTCTTCTTCATCATCTTCCTCTTTTTGCTGCTCAGCTTCCTTTCCTCCTCCACTTGCATGTTGCTTCCAAACTGAACACACATATACATACACAAACACCCTTCCTTTCCTTTCCCCTTGTTTATTTCTACACATTTATAGCCATTGTTATTCTTCCTCTTTTCCAGATCTTTCTTTTTGTCCTTATATATGTGTGAGAGTATGGATTTCTTAATGTGATGCTAATACTCATACCTCTAAGTTATTGAACACCAATTACAGAGCAGAGATGAGTCACATTCTTTATTATTAACTCTCTTATTTAGTCCTTAGAATCCCTATTGTGTATAGGGAAAAAGAAGGACACTAAGAGAAGTTTAAACAAAAATTTTGTTCAAGGCTGCCCAACTAGTAATCAGCAAGTTAGGAACTGAAGGCACGTTTCATTGGTATCAAAAATGATTGCTTTAAGGTAAACTGTTCTGAACAAAAATTTAGACATGAGTAGAGATTTTATAAAAGTTGAATCATTTTATTCTAATGCTAAACAGGGAACTCAAAAATTTATCTCAGAATGACTGATCAAAGCACCACTACTTTGGAGAGAAGAAGGGGAACTCATTTTCAAAGATGATGAGTCCTTGATGCAATCTACTAAAAGCGCTGACTAACGGTCTGATGACTGCTTATTTTGATTGTGGTATTGGGACAGAGGGTAGTACAAGTCAGGAAATGGAGAGGATCTTACAGATTTTCACCACTCAAAATTGCTAACAGTGGAGGTCTCAATATTATTTTGGTCCCAGATTTTTGCTCTGGGTGATGCAGGAGCTAATTTCATCACTTCCTCTTCTAGCCCTCTATTTTGTTCTTGAAGTTCAAGCTACTTTTCCTCCTTTTTTGTTTAGTTTCTATTAATCTTAAGGTTTATACTTCACCTCCCATTTCTTAGCATCTTTAACTATCCTTATTTTTCTCTCATTTTTGGGGTCATTTCTTTCTTCCTATTTCTCTGGTGTTATTTCTTGGATCCTTTCTCCCAGCACTCTGTTCCTGAAATGAAAATAAATCTCACTGAAACCCTAATCTTTAAAATTCTGGTCATCACAGGTGGGTTCTTTGATGTTTGCTTTCAGCTTCTGTGTGCCTGATGATCAACTTACTCACCAACCACAACCATGTCATTGCTGCATTGGAGGTGAGTTGAAGAGCACTGTCAGTATATTTTTTTATTCTGGTTTTGCTAAAAGATAGAAGTGGCTCTATGAGTAACAAAACTGAACATTCACTTTAGAAAATAAGTCGGGGGGAGTGAGGAGTGACTGTGAGTGTGTTTGTGTGTTTTTGTGTGTGTACGCATGTGAAGTTCATATGCACATGTCTTTGGGAATAAGAAAGATGAGTTCTACCTAAAGATTGCAGAGTTACTTGGGTTGGAGAGATAGTACAGGGCTTAAGGCAAATGCTTTGCATGCTATTCCATCCTCAGCACTTCAAATGGTCCTCCAAGCTCTGCCAGAACTGATCTCTCAGCAGGGAACCGGGAGTAATTCCTGAGAATCTCTGGATGTGTCCCTGCCCCCAAATATTTAGAGTTATTTGCTATGAGATAGTTACTTCTAAGCCTCTGCTCTAAGCAACCTCTTTCATCAAGGTGGAAATTACTTTCAGATCAAAATGATGGTTCTGAGTTGTTATGTGGTTAAAACAGACGTGAGTGAAGACAGAACAAGAAGATAATTTCAAAAAGGAGTAATCTAAGACTAAACTAAGCCAAGAGATATTTAATATCTTTTCTCCTCTGCTGACATTCCCCTCTTCCCTCTGGTTTCCTTGGCTGACTGTCTTGATGCGAGAATGGGAAGACCCTATAGAGATTCCCTTCTCGGATCAAAGATCTTCATGGATTCCCAAAGAAGGAGTGAGGGGAAGAGGAGAAAATTCTTTATGCTTTAGACAAGGCAAAGGTTAGGTCCTCAAACTGCTTCGTTATTTTTATTTTTTTGGTTTATTTGCTTTGGGGACACACTCGGCAGTGCTCAGGGATTATGCCTGGCTCTGGGCTGGAGCGATAGCACAGCGGGTATGGTGTTTGTTTGCCTTGCATGCCGCCCACCCGTGTTCAATTCCTCCACCCCTTTCGGAGAGCCCAGCAAGCTACTGAGAGGATCCCGCCTGCACAGTAAAGCCTGGCAAGCTCCCTATGATGTATTCGATATGCCAAAAACAGTAACAACAAGTCTCACAATGGTCTCACAAGTCTCAAGTTACTGGTGAGCAAATTGTTACCGCTAGAGGACAGTGCTATAATGCTACAGTGCTGCACTCAGGATTCACTCCTGACAAGCTTTGGGACCATCTAGGATGCCCAGGATCGAACCCGGATCAGTAACACAAAGACAAAGATAGTACCTTCTGTATTATCTTTCTGGTGCCCTGCTCTGTTATTTTGAGATATAAGGTGTTTGTTTTTTTGTTTTTGGGGGTGGGTCCTTGGCTCCTCAAACCTTTCAGGAAACATCACTATTTGTAATATTAGTGACACGTGGAAGAAATAAAACCTATTTGGTGTGACTGCTAAGACCCAATTTTATTGTAGTATTTGTTCATTGTTAAATTTCAAGAACAAGTTCTCTAAAAACATTTCTATGGAGTGAAATCACATCTTTATCCTGGCAATTCTCTGCCCTTTTCTTCTCCAACAGGTCTTAGTGGTCCTCTCATTCTCTTTCAAACGGCCCCTCAGCAACTTGCTGCCAGCCATTTTCAGTTGTAATCGCCCATGGAGAGCAGCGGAATTTAATGTTTTTGTTTGTTTATATTCATGTGGGGCCCCTCCAAGCCCAGCCTGTGATCCAGACTTCTGTGCCTTCTGCCATAGGAATTTCATAAGAACAATGGGGTACCAAACATTCAGATAATTACCAGCCTCAAGAGAGAGAAATCAGGTCAAACCCCTTCAGCAATCTGAACTTTAGGCCTGAGATTGACAGCGGGCTCACCTGAGTCATATACAGCAGTTACAATTTAGAGGGCAAGTTAATAGCACTAAAAAAAAAAAGAAGAAATTTATAGAAAACAGGGACAGTGGGGTTAATAACAACTGCTCTTTGCTCTGGTTGCCAGAGTGACTTTTCCTGAATGAAGTAAGACAGACATGAGGCAAAAATATTTTGCTTTCTCCCAGCTCCCTCTAACATTTTTCGTCTTTAGCCTAAATTTCTTTGAGAGAGGGTGTAAGCTTTTCTTTCTCGTTGTGCAGAGGTGTAATGAAGGTGCAGAGGCAAGTCAGACAGTGAGAGTAGGAAGGAGGCATCTGACCTCTTTCTGATAAACTGCAAACTGGTGGTCACAGTGTGGAGCTGCTTCTGGGACTTGACTAGTTAAAAGAATCTGAGGTCAAAGCCACAAACTCTAAAGTAATGGGAAGCCAAACAGAAGCTTTTCAACAGTTAGAGTTTCTTTGAAAAGAGAACAGGATTTAGATTAAGTTAATGTTGCTTAACACATGAAATTGGTAGTTGGCAATTTATGGAGCTCTGTTGAAGTGGAGTAACTGCAGCATACTCTAAACTCAAACAGAAAACACAGAGCGCTGGCCAGTGTTACGGAGAGCAGAGGAAATTTAGACTGTAGCAGAAAAGAATCAATTCCTAAACCTCATGAGTCCTACAATTATAGGTGGAAAATGAAGAGGGGCAGCAAAAATTTCTGCAGGGAAATGGTAGGACTTGCTAAGGATCAGATAACAGTGCCAAAATCAACTTTGCAAAACTATTTACAAAAATAATGCATATAGAAAAATTAAAAGTACAAATAGCACTTTTTAAAAAAACACACTTTCATTTTCAATGCCTAAAACACTAACATTATAGGTGCCCTGGTTTCTTGCGTAAAATTATTAATAGGACCAAAGAGGTGGCATAAAGGCCTGAGTGCATACTTTCCATACAGAAGCACTGAGTTCTACCCTAGCACTTTGGGGTCCTCTTGAGCACTGCTAGAGAGAAACCTGAGGAGTGAGCCAGGAGTCCTGAACAGCTTCAGGCATGGCCAACAAACAAGGCTAATAATAATAATAATAATAATAATAATATTCATCCAACAAAAATCTTAATATTGCATCCTTTGAAATGCCTATGTTGGGGCCAGAAAGATATTATACAATGGATAAGACACTTGCCTTGCAATCAGCTGATCCAGGTTGATCACTGGGACTCCATGTGTTCCCCAAAGTCCCAGGATGAGTGATTCCTGAGCACAGAGAAAGGAGTAAGCACTAAGCACTGGTATAATCCCAAAATTACATACACACACACACACACACTCATTTTTAATAGATATATACTTTAAGTGTAGGTCAAGTAGATATGTATGCACAACACTGTCCAACACTGTCCTCCCATTGTTCATCGATTTTTTTGAGTGGGCCCAGTAACGTCTCCATTGTGAGACTTTGTTGTTACTGTGTTTGGCATATCGAATACGTCATGGGTAGCTTGCCAGACTCTGCCGTGCGGGCGAGATACGCTCGGTAGCTTGCTGGGCTCTCCGAGAGGGGCGGAGGAATTGAACTTGAGTCAGCCATGTTGGCTGCGTGCAAGGCAAATGCCCTACCACTGTGCTATCACTCCAGCCCATGTATGCATATATATATATATCATATATATATCAAATTGTTACTTGAGAATATACATCTCTCTCTATATATATATGTGTGTGTATATATATATATATATACATATATATATATATATAGGCTGGAGCGATAGCACAGCGGGTAGGGCGTTCGCCTTACAAACGGCCAACATGGCCGACCCAAGTTCGATTCCTCCACCCATCTCGGAGAGCCCGGCAAGCTACCGAGAGTATTCGATATGCCAGACACAGTAACAACAAAGTCTCCAATGGAGACATTACTGGGCCCGCTTGAGCAAATCGACGATCAACGGGAGGGCCTTTACTTTACTTTACATATATATATATATATATATATATATATATCACAATCACAATCATCCTGTTGTTCGTCGATTGCCTTGAGCAGGCACCAGTAATGTCTCCTTCTTCCTAGCCCTGAGATTTTAAAAGAGCCATTTCAGTGCTCTTTCAGGGTTAGGAGAATGAGACCCATCATTGTTACTGGTATTTGGCATATTGAGTATGACACGGGAAGTTTGCCAGACTCTGCTGTGCAGGCAGGATACTTTTGGTAGCCTGCCAGTTTCTCCAAAGGAAAAATGAGATAATAAGATGTCACACGGCCGCAAATGCAGCCGCGCGCTTCCAGGAGCTGGGTTTTATAGTCTCTACATCTTGGCCATTGATGGGACCAACCTGGCACTGGTGGCAGCTGGTGGGTGTGACGCCTACCTACTGGAAAATGAGGGATCTGGGTGGAGACGGCCCAGTTTAAATCCAAGCAGGCTTAGAGATCTCAGCCCCACGACCTTCATGCCTGGGTTCCTCTGCCAGTTCTTTCATGTATGAGGCTTGTCCAGACGTGTAGAGAGTGGTCCCAGCATGGCCGTGGCTGGCTCTGGAGGTCCTCAGCTGCTGGGACTCTGCTCAAGGGGGGTGGGAGGGAAACTCAATCCTCCCCCCTCCAAGGGGCCCTGGTGAGGATAGCCAGGCGCAGGGGCAGGAGACTCTCTCTCTCTCTCTCTCTCTCTCTCTCTATATATATATATATATATATATATATATCTCCATGTTTTGAGGAGGGCCCATCCAGATGTTTTCAGTGTTTACTTCTGTCTCTGTGCTCAGGAATCCCTCCTGCTGGGGCTCAGGGGACTATAGGGGGTGTTGGTTATCAAGCCTGGGTCAGTTGCATGCAAGGCAAGTGCCCTATACCTGTTGCATTATCTCTCTGGTTCCTATTAAATAATATTAATAATACACTGAAAATAAATTTTCTATCAATGAACACAATTTGTATTATTTTACTGCTTGTATTTGTATGTCTTACAACATAAAAAGACAATTAAGGGGGCTAATTAAGGGGGCTATTTCTGGGGACTATCCTAGTTGTATCTGCAAATCAATAGACCTTATTGAAAAATATAATATTTAATGACCCCTCTAAGTGAGAAAATGGATTATAAAAACAACAGAGTCTGAAAAGAAAAGAAATGCAGAGATTGGCTATGCACATATGAATATATGCAAGGGTCTGGGCTAAAGAAATGAGGACTCAACTTGAGCCCAGGGAAGAGAGCTGAGACCCTCCCTTCCGATCCAAGGCCTCACCCTCTTCTTCCCTCCCTTTTCTTTCTGCTTCCCCAGAAATAGCCCCCTTAATTAGTTCAACCCAGGACTTCCTGATTATAAGGAGGAAGCCCTGGCTGATCATGCCAGTGAGTTCAGATTCGAATCATATCACCTTTTGACCTTTAGTCGCACCCTCTGTTTACCAATCTGACAGCTGGCACTCATTACTGTAAATGGAAGAAAAAAAGAAAGAAGGTGAAGAAACAGGGCAATCTATGCCAAGTGGCTGACAGTGTAGGGCCACGCCTTGCTTCTCTTCCTGTGTGATGATCAGAATCGGGGCGTTGGATCATTATATAGTTTAGCGGAGATGCATAGGGGCCATGAACCAGCAGCTTTTATCGACTGAGGGCAGTTTCATTCACTGAGAAAATAAAAGGTATTGTGAGGGGCTGGAGCAATAGCACAGTGGGTAGGGTGTTTGCCTTGCACGTGGCCAACCCAACCTGGGGGTGTTTGATTCCCAGCATCCCATATGTCCTTTGAGCACCGCCAGGAGTAATTCCTGAGTGCAGAGCCAGGAGTAACCCCTGATTGCAGAGCCTGTAGTAACCCCTGAGCATTGCTGGGTGTGACCCAAAAAGCAAAAAAAAAAAAGGCATTGTGATATCCTTTTGAATTCTCCTACCACCGAATCAGTTCTTCTGCTCACGTCTTTTCTCATCTTCTTTTCTCATGGTTCTGTTATCACTAGTTACCAATCTTTCCACTTCTATGCAGAGATTCATTGCCGCTCCCTGCTATACATTGAACCTGAGCCTTTCTTTTCCTTTTTCTGGCTACATCTAGGCCTCCACGCCCAATCCACATGCTCTAGTTTCAGCCACAAATTAAAATGATGCTATAGCTTCTAATGAGTCCTCCTCTCCTTCCAATTGGAAGCTCCACCTAGTTTTATATTCACTCTTACAGTAAAACTAAAAAAAAATGCTTTACTCATCTTCTTTGCCAACAGTCCACTTTCTCTTTCAATACATACTCATCTGCCTCTGTCACCACTGGTTCCTAAAAGAATTGATCCAATGTAACACGCTGACAGAACAATGGGCATGTTATGTCTTATACTTGAAAACCTATCTACTCTGAGTTCAGTGACTGTTTTCCTGAGGTCTTTTCTATCTTATTACTTCTTCTCATCTTTCAAAATAGTTTTCTCTATATGTATCTATTTGATGTAGGGGCAGGTACTAGGTTCTCTTTTTGTTGTTGCTGGTTTTGTTTTCTTTTGAGGTCACACCCCGCGGTGCACAGGAGTTACTCCTGGCTCACACACTCAGGAATTACTCCTGGCGGTGCTCAGAGGACCATACAGGATGCTGGGATTTGAACCCGGGTCGGCCATGTGCAAAGCAAATGCCCTACCCGCTGTGCTATCGCCCCAGCCCCAGTACTAGGTTCTCTTTTCTTTCCACTTTGAGTTTTCTCCCCAGCTATCCCTTCTTATTGAGGGATTAAATTTATCATCAATATGCAGATGAACCCTCCCTATATGCTGATGGAGGTTGACCATTAAGAGAAAGGGTCTCATTCTTCTGGGTTAGTAGTTGAATTCCTCTCTGAGTATTATCTCAAGTGAAGAGTATAGCCTTTGCCCAAGAATATCCTGCATCCAGCATTGGTTGAAGTAAGGGCACCGAGATTTTCGGTTTAGGACATCTCTTGAAAGATATGGCAGAAAGAAAAATCTTTTCAGTGGGAAGAACTGTTAGAGATGTATTAAGTCATTCGTTGGTGAGGAAAGAGACATGACCCAGAGAGATTCAATGATGCGGTCTGTCAAATACTTAAAGTGGAAACCACATAAGTCTCACAAAAACATCTTCAAAATTTAGATTGATGAACAGGCTAATGTAATTTCAGTAAACTCTAAACAGACTCTTTAAAGGCTGACATGTTGGTTTTACAGTTAAAAGGAAATGAATGTTGAATAACTGAATCATCTTGGCAACAAAGAACACATTTTCAGAGTACTTGACTCAATACTTAGTATGCAACTGTAGTAATGAACAGAGCCAGAGTGTATTTGTCAGTAACATAGCTATGGACAAATAGATAAATAGAATAAGGTGAAAAATATTTAGATACATATAAGTCTAATAGAAAATTTTTAAGGCACCAAGATAATTCTAATGAAAAAAAGTAAATGTTTTATACATCCATGGAGGGGGAAAACTATGGAAATGTGTGTGAAGTCCTTTGATTTCTACTTCTCTGTATAGAATCACTAATTTGGGGTAGTAAACGAAGTACTTAAATGTAACACTAAACGTAAAATGCTTTAAGAAGTGTAGTAAGCACATACTTAAGCACATCTTTTTCACTTGGAGGCAAGCCAATATTTGGGCAGACCGGACATATAGCACAGAGGAAGAGTACTTACTTGCTTTGCATGTGAGTTCCCTGGGTTTGATCCTCTGGACTGAAAACTAAAAACAAAAAGATGAGTGAAGTGGAGAGAGAATCCCAATGGGCTGAGGGCATATAGTTCACATGTGAAGCCTGGATTTGATCCTCCATATTGTATTGTTTTGCCAGCTTCACCAAGGCTATCACCCCATGCAGAGAACTGGGGTAACCTTCACCCCCAGCACCTCTGACTCTGCTTTCTCTATAACAAAATGGAAGCAAGAAGAAGTTATAAATTATATAGTTATATATTATAAATTATAAATATAAGTTATAAATTATAAGTTATATATTGGGCCAGAGAGATAGTACAGGGATTAAGGTGCTTTCCTTACACAAGGGCAACCCTGGCTTGATCGCAGGCATTGCATATGGTCCTCTGAGCACCACCAGAAGGAACTTGAGCATAAAACCACAGACAACCCCTGAGAACTGCTAAATTTACTCCTGCCTTCCCCCACACACACTGCTAACTTAGTGATTACAATCCTAGGTATTTATCCAAAAAAAATTTAAAAAGGTACCCACAGAAAGGCTTATAGCAGTCTTGTATATAATATATTAAAAAATGAGAAAAAAACCCACAAATGCCTAGCAAAAGGGGAATGAATAACACACAGTGAGATATTTACAATGGATAATACATCTATTACCAGTCATTAATAAAAAAGGAACAGACCACTGTTACCTTAAATAAGGCAAATAGATTTTTAAAAAACAATGATATTTTGAGTGCCAGAAACTAGAGAAAGAGTACTCAATTCAATGACTCCATTTGTATGAAACACTAGAACAGTCTAAGTAATAAATGGTAGAGGAAACTGATTGCCTTTGGAAAGGGTTAGGTGTGAGTGGAGTTGATTGCAAGAAGTAGGAGAGAAAATTAAGAGAATATGAATATGTTTTTCAAGGTGGTTACAGGATACAATTGCCAAAACTCATTAAACTGACCATATAAAGACTGTACATTTTATATCATTTAACTAAGAAAAAGTATGCCCATTGATATATAGTTAGATATAAATACAAATATGATATAAATATAGATAGAAACTCACATAAATATATCATCACAGACAAATTTCAGACTCACTATGATAAGCCAATGAAGCTAGGTACTAAGAAGCACATTTTGTAACAATTTTTTTTAATATGGACTTATATCACTTGCAAAAGTAATCTCTAAGTGACAGAAAGAAAAATAGTTGTTGCTTACAGAGATGGAGTTTGGATGGAAGAGAGATTTTCTTGCATGATGAAATAGCCTGTATCTTGATTGTGGGTTTAGTGAGAAGGTATGAGCATTATCAAATCTCATCAAATTGCATGCTTATAATCTAAGTACTTTACCAAATGTAACTTTTTATAAAGTATAGCAATTTTTTCATTCATACAAACTGACAAAAATGACCCTATTTTTTGCCAAGCATGTAGACAAATCAGCACTCAAATACCTTTCTGAAGAAAATAAAAACCGATCAGTATTTTAAACAAGTCATCAATCTCCCGGGCCTATTTAACAAGTAATGACTTTTATCCTGCAGGCTAGCAATCCCATTTCTAGGAATCTGCCCTGTAGAGGTGAAAGCCCCAATGTATAAGGACATTTGAGCAGTAGTGCTTACTGAGGCAGCGTTAATAGTGGCAAAAGGACTGTGAATAAATGAAAGTCCATCTATTATGGAACTGCTGAATAAATTAGGGTACATCTGCCCCAGAGACCATGATGGCACCATTTAAATGATGAATTAGACTTATACCAGTTATCTTGAAAAGATTTCCACATGTTAGAGTGGTCTGAGAAAAATCTGAGTATAGTTTGATTTAATTTTTCCAAAACAGAGAAGCATGTCCCCCCCTTCACTCCACATACAAATTAACATGACTGAATTACTTGGAGAAGAGCAATTAATAATGTAAGTAAAGGAAAAAGTAAAAAATGAAGCAAAAGAGAAAAGCATGCTTTTCATTTTATATTTTGTCTGTATGTAAAGATACATTTGTCTGATTTATATGTAGGCATCTATTTATGTTTATTTAGCAAGCATTTTGTGTGTAAATATATATGCACATACATAAATTTATACATAACCACATATATGCATATGTTAATATGTACCAGGCATTATTTTTAAATGGTTTCAAATAATAACTGGATTGAATTCTTATAAAGACTCTCCAGGGCAGGCACTTTTAGCTTCTTTCTTTTTTAAAAAAGAAAATTGAGACTCAGGAAAACTGACCCCAGTCATTAGTTAATGAGGGGTTTGAACTCTCCAGTTTGTGTCTATTACTTCATGCTTCTTGTGGTCTTCATAAGTAAATCAGCCATTTAAATCTGCTCCACGTCCTCCACTGCAGACCACTTCATTTAGAAGTTAACTGTAACTCCTTTGATGGCCTGAAGCTATTTTGATGACCATGAACTGTTCTCCAAACTCCCTGTGGACCGCTGCCTTCTCTTGAACAGGTCTGTGTTAGGTCTCCTTAGCTCACTGCTTCCTCTGGTGACCTCCCGGCACCTCCCGGCTCAACTACATCCTTTGAGTTCCAAGTGCTGCCCCTTTTCGAAGGCTTTGCATCAGATCCTATTCCTGCCCAGACTGCTTCCTTCCTCAGGGGTCTTCCTGGACCATCTACCTCAGCTTCAGTCCTGTACTTCTTTACGACACTCCCTTCATCTCCTTTATAACATTCATATAATCACTACTTAGCTGTGTTGACTGGTCACTGATCTCTCATCTCCTTACTGCAGTGTGACCTTGGAGACAGGGGCATTTCAGTCTCAGTGTCGAGGGTCATGGACACAGGGTACTCAGGAGTGTTTACTGAATAGATTACAAATGAGTGGAAGACAATTTTGAAAGGGGACCAAAACCTGAGTTTAGCATCATATAGACCAGGGTTTAACTTAAGCCTTTGATCTTGGAAGTTTTGTGAAGCCTCTTGAAATACATTTGATCACCTGTAAAAGAGAGAGGATAATAGGATTTACTGTCTAGAGCTGTGGGGATCAAATGAGATGACTGTCTTTCCAGGGACATTGGAAAGCTTCCATGCATCCCAACCACCCTGGTACCCTCACCCTCTTCATTGTTTTCAGGCTGTATCACAAGTCACTTTCCTGCCTCTGGGTTTCTAACTCCTGAGAAGATGCTCCCACTCTTTTCTTGTCTCTCTCACCCTTTCTCCCAGACTCTGCCCTTTCTGTAAACTGTAAGGAGTTGAGAATATAACCTAGCACATGCCTCGCATATGTGAGGCATGGATTCAATCCCTGGGATTTAAAAACAAAACAAAGAGTATAGCTATATTATTCTTCATACTGGGTAAATCAAGCCAGCTCTTGGTTTAGCCCCTTTTTTGCTGCTGGACATCCATCAGTTAGCATAAGGGATTCTGGCTTCTCTATAAACAGAAGCTGCTTAGAAGAGCCAGGTATTTGATGCTGTGTTAAGATAGGTTAACCAGACGTTTAAGGAAACACACAGTGGCTTTATCATAGCACAGAAGTGATAAACTCTTGTTTTCTCTTGTTCCTGGGTCACAGGAAACTCTGTGCACCCCACCCTTCCCATCTGTTGCTGGCAGAAAACACGATGGGGATCAAAGTGTTAGGTTTAGACAGAAGAGAGATGCAAAAGAAAATGCAATTAGAGGTTCAAATATCTCTCAGTGGAAAATAAGTGGAAATCTGGAAATAAGAGAGGGAACACAGAAAGCTTGAATTGCTTTATGTTTATCTAAGTGGAGAGGGCAAACGCTATGGCTTCTCTAGGGATCAACCAGAGAAGACTTCCTGGAAAAGTACCGAATTATCCAGACTCCAATCTGCCAACTCCTTAAAGACTTCCTGCCTCCAGCTTTTCTGAGCTTATTATCAGTTACCCGAGTGTATTATCTTGAATATTTAATGCTGGTGGCTCTTTGAGCAATGACTTTCTACTGCCTCTTCCTGGGTATTCTTGTTCCCCCTAACTGTCCTATCATCTAGTTCCCCATAACTGTTCTATCACTTACCTGGGTACCCAGCACAGATTCAATTTTAGAACCAGCACAGGACCACAGTCTCTTAGAAAAATAACACTTCTGTCTGAATCTCTCTACTTTGAGTTAGCAAGCAAGCAAGAGGGGGAAGTGGGGGGAAGATACGGGGCAGAGGGAGTGGGGGAGATGTGGTAGTTTACTTGGCAGGTGAAGAGAAAAGAAAAGATGAGGAAGCCAATCACCACAAATCCTTTCTTTTGTTCTCCTTTGCTGATTAAATGTTATAAGCGCCAGCTCCTGGGCTCGCTCTGCCTTCACTGGGCAGGGGAGCACTCATTGTTTTTTTTTTTTTCTCAGATAGTTTTGATGTGGCCAGGCTTGTCTTTGTAGAGCTCTTCTATGCCAGGGTGGAGCTCAGTGGCAAAAGTGGCTGTCTTGTAGTTGTGCAGCCTTGGGTTCAAACCCTGGTACCACCAACATGTGCCCAGCACGATCCCTGCAGTTCTGCTGTATGGGACCCCTGACACAGAGTGTGTGGTGTACAGTCCAGCACAGCCAAGCCATGAGCACTGAGAAATGTGACCTCCAGCAGGAACTGTGGTGAGTGCACAAGCACTGTGAACCCCACAATCAAGAGTGTGCAAGCTGCCGTCATTGCAACAACACCGAAAGAGAGGGAGAAGGAAATAAAGACCTACTGACCACTTCATATCTTTTAAGCCCCCTTCTGATTATTTAATATGAGGGCTTAAAATTTGCATGTACTGAATATTCATATATGCAATCAGCTTTAAATTATTCCAAGGGGCAGAGTGTACATATTGATTGGGTTAGTGGCCTGTTCACAATCACTTTTGATTTCAGGTCCTTATCTAGATAATCACAGACTCTACTTCATTATTTCGTTGGTTGAAATTATTAGCTGTGTTTATTCCTACGTGGGGGTTAATGCAAGAACACTTTTCTTATGCAAAGTAGCGTTTCCCTCTACCTTTTCTTCTGATTGCCTTTTAGGAAAAACAGAGGCAAACAAGATCTTTATGTCTGAAGGGGAATGTTTACAGGAGATCTGAGATACTGTAAAAAGGAGACTGATGAGTCATTCATTTGCTGAACATCTTTTGTGTGCTGTTACGAGGCTAGTGGGCTAGGATTGTGATGGGGTGCTCAATTGGAGTAAACCCGGAGCGCAGCCAGGAATTCCCCAAAATCCAGCAACACCAAATTCTGGCTCAGTCACATACTAGCAATATAATTAGTGGGGGAAAATCCTTCCAGTTTGCCTGGGTTGGTCCTGCTTTTCACACTGAATGCTGCAGCCCCGGAAATTTTCTTTTGTTTTTGTTTTGTAGTCACATCTAGCAGTGTTCAAGGGTTACTCCTAGTTCTGTTGTTAGGGATCATTTCTGGTGTAATTCCTGCCACCCTATGGGGTGCCAGATATTGAACCTGGGGTGCCCAAGATCTGGGTTTAATTCAGCACCACACACACACACACACACACACACACACACTCACACACACACACACACTCACACACTCACACTCACACATATACACACACTATATATTAAAAAAATAAAAAGGGAAGAATGGTTTTAAAAAAAATACTTCTGTGGCCACTCCTAGCTCTATGTACAGAGTAGTTGCAAAATTGGGGATCCATGCAGTTGGAGCAATCCAAAGCAGATTCCCACACTGAAAGCATGGGTGTGTATTCAGCCTCCTGAGCTTATTCTAGCTCCAGCAAGACTTTCATGATGAAGAAAGAATGGTTTGGAATTTAACTTCTGCCCACCTCTTCAAAGATCAGCAAAAACATTTGGAAAGTTGACATAGTCCAGAAGCAGGGAGTGGTCCAAGAACCCCTGGGATGGCCCTGTGTAACTTACCATGTTGGGGCAGAGCAATAGTATAGCAGATTAGGTATTTGCCTTACATGTGACTGACCTGGGTTTGATCCCTAGCATGCCATATCCCCTGAGCACCTCCAGGCGTAATTTTGAGTGCAGAGCCTGGAGTAACCCTTGTGCATCACCAGGTAGCACTGTAGCACTGTTGTTCCACTGTCTTCCCATTGTTCATCGATTTGCTCGTGCAGGCACCAGTAACGTCTCCATTGTGAGATTTGTTACTGTTTTTTGGCATATCGAATATGCCATGGGTAGCTTGCCAGGTTTTGCCCTGCGGGTGAGATACTCTCGGTAGCTTGCCAGGCTCTCCCAGGAATCGAACCCAGGTCGGCTGCATGCAAGGCGAACACCCTACCCGCTGTGCTGTCACTCCAGCATCATTAGGTATGACCCCCCAAAACCCCCTGCCCCCAAAAGTTCCCATGTCTCCTTCTCCCTCCTATCAATCTGCATCTGGCAACAGCCTCTCAGACGCGTTTTCTCTTCTGCCATTCCTTCACTTCCATTCCTCCCACTGAAATTCTACATCATTCCCCAAAGAGGCCCACAGATTCCTTCACAGTGAGGTGCAGGCAAAATAATGCACTGTAATTGAGCGATCACGGCCAATGCCAATGGCTTCAGTGTACAACTTCACAGTTCCTCCACCACTGCCCTTGGATCAGTTTTAGTTCCCAAGTTCTTCCCCTTGGCCCCACATATACCCCTTCTGCTGACCTCTGTTCTGTTGTCAAAGTCCAAATGCTTTGTTTTGTGGGATACCACCAGTCCCTTGCTTTTTTTACATTAAATATCATAGATGAACGAGACCATTTGTCGTTCTTCTTTTGATTTATTTCATTGAATGTGACACCTTCTAGTGCCCTCCAAGTTGTAAGACATAACAGGTTCTCATCGTTCCTTTTTGCACCCTGCCCCGTGCTGCACCCTGCCCTATTTCTTGTTTCTTTATTAGCAGGAGGACCCTTGCAGACAATAGCTCAGTGCTTAAATCTTTCCACCTTCACACTGGCTGGCTGGAGCTTCCTCTGGAGGCCAGGGGGAAGCCTGGGTGTCTTGGGGTGCTTAAGCTGCTGCTGAAACTGCAGCTGCCACCAGAGTCTTGGTTTGAACCATGGTCTTTGACTGGAGAACCTGAGACCCTTGGTAACATGGGGACAAGTCTTTTCCCAAAGCCTTGGGGTGAGCCGCATCGACAAGATAACAGGACTTGTGACTGCTGCCCCATGAGACAAGGGCCTGCAAATCCTGTTTGGGCTTTATAAGGGTCCCCGATGGTTTTGGTTTGGGCTTGGAGCTGTTGGCCTTCATCTTTTATCTTTTTTAGGCTCTTTTTTTGTATTTTTTGTTTCTAAGATTTTGGGGTGTGCCCCTTTAAGAGACTCATATTTTGACGGGGGTTTCTCAATGTCAATTTTATACTGTTTGGAGGACAGGCTCTGCTTGGTTTGGTTCTTGGATTTGGCCAAGTCTGCACCACAACCAAGCTCCCCAAGTGCTGGAATTGGAAATGCAGGATTTCTTTTCTTTTCTTATTTTTCTTTCTTTCCTTCTCTTTCTTCTTTCTTTCTTTCTTTCTTTCTTTCTTTCTTTCTTTCTTTCTTTCTGTGGTGTGATGGGGTGGGGGAGGGGAGGGGACAGATTGTGCCATAGCTGGCAATGCTCAGGGCTTACTCCTGGCTCTGCACTCAGGGAACACTCCTGGTGGGCTTGGGTGTGCTAGGAATGGAACCTAGGTCAGCTGCATGCAAGGTAAGTGCTGTACACACTGTACTATCTTCCTGATTTCATTTTATAATAACTAAATATATCAAATTTTGGCTATCATAAGTAGTGTTGCTAAACACACAGAATGTATATTTATCCTTTTTTTGATTTAATGTTTTTGTGTTCTTGGGATAGATGCCAACAAATGGAATTTCTAGGTCAAAAAAGAGTTCAATTTTCAGTTTGAGAAATCTCTTTACTGTTTTCCTTAAAGGCTAATCCAGACAATTTTCCCTCCAACAGTGAGAGAGGGTGACTTTCTCCATATGTCTCTGCCATACTGGTTGTTTCTTTATGATCTGGTCTTTTTTGATACAGATCATTCTATTGTAAGATAATTCATTGTTTTGATTTGCATTTTCCTGATATTAAGTAAAGACTAACATTTTTTTTCCTTATTCCTATTTGTCATCTGCATGTCTTCTTTGATGCATTCCTTTTTGTAGAGAGTATAGAAAACAACAGCAGAACAACGTGAGAGGCCTTTGGAAACGGTCACTTAAGTTGTAAGCCTTTCCTGAATCTGAGTGCCCAAACACGCATAACTCTGAAAGGTGTCAGAACACACATTTAAGAAAAGAATAGTTTCTTTAGCCTGGCAAACAGCCATGGTCTGGCTAAGCGGGTAGAGGAAGCAGTTCAACTGTATTTCCTCTCTCCCCATTCTCCCCCTGCCCCCAACTTGGAGTGTGGAAACCACCGATGAACGTTCAGGATGTCAGAGACAAGAGTCCACACAGCTCAGTGCTGGGCCCTGCCCCTACTCTCAGCCACACTCTGGCCGTGCACTTGGTGGGGTCATGTTCCCCCTTGGCCTCTGATAAACTAAAGCTTTGGTGGGAGGAGACCATTCCTCAACCCTGCTGGCTCAGATCCAGTCAAGTCGTTGCCCTTTTCCCACTTCTATGAGCCTATGCTTTATTAACATTTGCCTCCTTTTGTTCTCTCTCTCTCCTTTTGGGTCCTGTGGTTTGCAAGAGAGGCATTGAGTAGCAATCATGTTTGGTCTATAGTCTACTTTCAGCATGCCTCTCCCATCCTGGGAGGATCCTCCCAACACCCTTTATTTGGTGCTCCCTTCTCTATCTGAGCTTCCTTTTCCCCCAGCACATGTGGCTGGCCTCCAATTCATGGAGCCACAGAGGCAGGGTGGGATTGGGGGACGGGGGTGGGTGGGAGGGATGCTGGGACCCGTGATGGTGGAGGATGGGCACTGGTGGAGGGATGGGTACTTGATCATTGTATAACTGAAATCCAAGCACAAAAATTTGCAAGTCTATAACTGTACCTCATGGTGTTTCACTAACACAAAAATATAGAATCATGTAATACCTGGTAGTGGGAAATGGGCACTGGTGGAGGGATGGGTATTTGATCATTGTATAATTGAAACCCAAGCACAAAAATTTGTAAGTCTACAACTGTACCTCATGATGTCTCACTAATAAAAATTTTTAAAAAATTGCCTCCTTTGAGAAGACGTTTTATGAAAGGATTGGCTTCCAACCAGGTGTGTAGTCTGCAGATAGTTTTAGAAAGACAAATTTAGGAATTCATCCATTTTATCTTATCCAAATGCTCTATCTATAGATTCATTTTTTTCTTTTTCTTTTTTTCAAGTTAACGGAAACAAGTCTTTATGAAGTAACTTGTAATATCAGAAAAATAAAATTCATGATTCTCTTGAGAGCAAATACATAAAATCAGATTCATTTTTTCATCCTCATTGGCTGCTTGTGAGCATTAGCCCTCCCCCATACTGTTTTTCAGCCTTGGAGCTGAGACGAAATGTTGCTTGGATGGACCTCGTCCAAGGCCATGCAGCTGGTGACTGCAGAAATTAGGTGCTTTTCTGGATGGCTCTTGGGTTGCCTTCCTCTCAGAAGAAAGGAGGTGCCCTGGTCCTCTGTCAAGGTCGCTGGGGAAAAGAATATTTCTAGTAGAATTCAACAAAACAACCCAAACCAAGCAAAACACACTGACTGTGGCTATGAGACAATAAGCAGGTGTAACAAGACAGGGAGCAACTAGGTTGAGGCTAGCCTTCCAGAGTGGGACAGTCTTGAAAACGGTAGTCGAACTCACTTCACAGGCTAGCAGGGTTGAAAGGCAAGGCTTAATCAATTTGCATGCAAAGTGTGCTAGGGTAGGAGTTGCCAGGAGGTGCAACCACTGGGCTAGGTTAGACCCGTGTGCCCCAGTCCCCAAGTTCTCTCTCCTGTAGGCTCATTTCCTCACAGTGACTCACCACAGGGTGATATTAAGAGCTGAATTTCTTCCCTGTTCTCCCTCGTAATATGTGGAAGTTGAAACACTAGACTCCAAATGTATTTGGCGATGAAGTTTTGAGGTGATGAAACTCAATCAAATGAGGCCCTTAAAGTGGATATTAATCCAATCTTATGTCCTAAGAAGAGAAAATTTGTGTCAGGACAAAAAGGGAAGACAATTTGCTCCAGAGATGCATGAAGTATGTCACTGTCACTGTCCTCCCGTTGTTCATCGATTTGCTCGAGCGGGCCCAGTAATGTCTCCATTGGAGACTTTTTGTTGTTACTGTGTTTGGCATATCGAATGCATCAGGGGTTAGCTTGCCAGGCTCTGCCGTGCGGGCGAGATACTCTCAGTAGCTTGCCGGGCTCTCCGAGAGGGGCGGAGGAATCGAACTCGGGTGGGCCATATTGGCTGCCGTGCAAGGTAAACGCCCTACCGTTTTGCTATTCTGTAAATAACTGTCCTGGGCTTACCATGTGTCCTGGTTGAGAGCAGATGAAGAATACACATACCAACATCAAAATAACCTTCCTGGATTTAAAATAGCATCAGTAGGAGGCCTTGTGAATTTCAAACTAAATCTGTAGTTTACTTAATACTATTGTATCAATGTAGCTTCCTGGAGCTCACAATTACATTATTTGTGTGTGGTATTTACTTGAGGGTGAAGGGGATAGAAACTCCATTATTTTTGCAAATTTTACTCTGTCTAAAGTTATCTCAAAGTAAAACTGTACAAAAATAACAATTACCCATTGAAGTAGGTGCAATTTGATCTTGTGATTAGCATGATTATGAGCAGGGCCCTCAGTCTACAAGGTGTGAGGTAATGATAGGTTCCCAAATTAGCTGATTCCAGAACTTATACAGAGATACTTGCTGTACTTCAAGGGCACATGAAGTTTATTTCCTTTTAATTTCTTTCTCTCTGTCTTTCTCTTTCTCCCTACCTTCCACTCTCCCTCTCTTCCTTCCTTCCTTCCTTCCTTCCTTCCTTCCTTCCTTCCTTCCTTCCTTCCTTCCTTCCTTCCCTTCTTCTTCTTCTTCTTCTTCTTCTTCTTCTTCTTCTTCTTCTTCTTCTTCTTCTTCCTCTTTCTTTCTTTCTTTCTTTCTTTCTTTCTTTCTCTCTCTCCCTCCTCTCCCTCTCTTTTTTTCTCTTTCTCTCTCTCTTCCTGTGCTACACTTAGCTGTGCTCACAGGGTTTTTTTAATCTTCTTTTTTTTTTTTGCTTTTTGGGTCACACCTGGCAATGCTCAGGGGTTACTCCTGACTTTGCACCCAGGAATCACTCCTGGCAGTGCTCAGGGGACCATATGGGATCTGAGAATCAAACCCAGGTCAGCTGCATGCAAGGCAAACACCCTACCCGTGGTGCTATTGCTCCAGCCCCCTGTGCTCATAGTCCTTGACTCTGTGCTGAGAGATCACTACTGGTGGTGCTCAGGGAACCTTATGCGGTGCTGGGGATCCAATCCAGTTTGTTGGTGCAAGGCAAGAGACGTACCTGTGGAGCTATCCAGTCTCTCCACATTTTTTATTTGTTGTCTTGAGGTCACACCCAGCTGCTCCCAGCTCTGTGCTTGGGGTTGCTCTTGGCAGTTTTCCTGGGACCACCTGGTTCTATGGATGCTTACCATTGAGCTATCTCTCTGGCCACTGGGTCTGATTTTTGACTTAAATAAGTGCGTTCTTTGCTATCATAATAATAGAGAATGTAGAAAATAAAAAATTTTATAGAGCTTGTGTTAATAACTATCCCTGCATCTCAAGGATACATATCCAGGTGGGCCAGATGTAGGGTATAAATTCATTGATTCTAAGATCTCTAAGCCCGAGGTGCAGGAGTTGGCTAACACATCTGTCTTGCAAGCTTACAGCCCTGAGTTCAATCCTCAATAATACTCACAATTCTGAGTGTATGATCCTGGCAATGCTACTGAGATCCCTGACCGTTCGAGTGGTTTCTCAACACACAGCAATCGGGGCTATGTGAGCATCACAACTCAAAGGTGTGAGTAGCAGCTAGCACCACAACTGAAGAAGTGCGAATACTGTGGCCAGGCGGTGCAACCCTGGGGAGCATGTGTATGAGCATCAAGACACCCCCATCCCACAGCACTGCAGCCTGAATGTGCCCTGGCCCCTCACCTCAAGGAGTGCTCTTCTCAGCTGTGTGACCCCCAGTCAGCACTGTTAGTAAAATGTGTGAGCACCACGACCACAGAGGGTTGTGACATGGTTATTGCAGCAGTAACATGGATAGAGGGAAGGAAGGGAAGCCGGCAAAAGACCGCTGATGCGGAGGCTGCATAGTGCCACCTAGTGGTCAAGGGATGGTGCCAGCACCACCACTGACGTGACCGCGTTGCTTTCTATATATGGTGCTTCCATCTCCCAAATGTTTGCCTTGTGACTCACGCGACTGAGTGGCCTGATAAGCGAAATAATCCTTTATGGAGTGTTGGTTATTAATAGTGCACATGTCTGCAAATGGGGAAGGCTGTTACAGTCTTACTTGGGTTCTGCTCAGATTTTCTCTGCCTCTGCCATGTGTTTTCACACCCCACCAGTGATATCGTTATAACTGGGGAAGTTCAACAAACGCTGGAGTCTCTATGTTAATGGGTCTGATGGTGAAAAATTGGGAAAAGAATTCAGAGGTTCAGATTTGCTCACAACCTGGCTGTAAATATGTCAGTTGGCTTTCCCGGGCATCTGTTCTGGCAGCTGAGACACCCAGGTGGAAAGAGTTTTCCATCCAGATCTCCTGGGCGCGTTTTGTAGTCCTGAAATGAGATTAGAAATCCCTACAGGGGCTAGACGGGGTATAGGGTCTGGGTGAGGAGAAAAGGAGCAAAGTGAGATCTAGCCTGTTCTAACTGGAGTGACTCCATGACCAAAACCACATTAACATTTTTGTTTGAATGGATTTGTGAACACGATTCAAGAGTCAAGAGTTGCAGAGTATGTGGTGAAAAGTTTTCTTGTTAACCTTCCCCCAAATTCCAACCCTGGAGAAAACCAGTATCACAGTTGAGCCTCTATCCCCTTCCATCATCTTCTACCTATTGTTTATGTTTATTATCCTGATCAGCAGCATAGCATATACCCTATCTTATTGTTCTATAAAAATGTACTTTAGAGGCCAGAGCAATAGTACAGTGGGTAGGATGCTTGCCTTGTACTTAACAGACATGGGTTTGGTCCCTGGCATCCCACTGGCCCTAAGATCTGCCAAGAGAGATTCCTGAGTGCAGAGCCAGGTGTAAGCCCTGAACACCACTGGGTGTGACCAGGCCCCTGTCCACCACTCCCCACCTACTCCAAAATCTATTTTATATGTTTGATTTTAGACTGGAGTGATAATACAGTAGGTAGGACACCTGCCTTACACACGGCCAACCCGGGTTCAATCCCTGGCATCCCATATGCACAGTTCCCCAGCTTGCCAGGAGTGATTCCTAAGCACAGAGCCAGGATTAACCCCTGAGCATCTCTGGGTGTGACCCTAACACCTGAAAAAAAATCCTAGTCCTTTAAATGTTGGAGTTTCATGCAAAACTTTACTGATTACACTGCGACTCTGAAGGATTTAATTAGTTGATCTATAGGTTTTTCTTTTTTAAACCTGGCCATTTTATGACTCTTAAATCTACATATTTTTATTTGCTATAAAATGAATGACTCAGAGACATGGCTCTGCAGACTGAAGAACCTTGAACTGGGGCCTTTGGAGGAAGGGAGAAAGCTGTGGGAGAAGGTGAAGCTGTCAGACTGCTGGAAACAGAACAGGATTCACAATCAGCGAAGCCTTGGGGATTGGGGTGGGGGAAAGGAGAGTAGGGGGAAAGTTGCTCCAGCCCTGGGCAGGACAACAGCCTTGTCAGAAATGGAGTGGGGGGCTGGAGCGATATTACAGTGGGTAGGGTGGTTTCCTTGCACGTGGCCAAACTGGTTTTGATTCCCAGCATCCCATATGACCTCCCCCCCTCTCCCCACTCAGTACTGCCATGGGTAATTTCTGAGTGCAAGCAGGGAGCCAAAAGTAACCCCTGTGCATGGCCAGGTGTGACCCAAAAAGAAAAAAAAAAGAAATGGAGTGGGCTTTGAAGAAGCGGCAGGAGAGTGAGGACAGGTCATTATGGACATCTTGTTAACTGCTCAGGATGCTGGAGACAGGCTCCTAGATCCATAGACCCCTAATTAGACTGTTTTCTTTCAGCAGGATGATATTTCTCTTAGCCCCCAGGCTCTCATCCTAGTTGCATGCTCAAATCCCCTACCAGGCAGGGAACACCCAACATCCCTTCCTCCCCTCCCTTTAACAGATTCTCACGGACAGTTTGAAGTTGTCCCCTGTTTTGACTCCTGTCACTAGGTTGCATTGCAAATGATGAACTCCAACGCCTTCAAGTTGCCTAAGATTCAGCTACTGAGGCTTTAGCCCAGAGTACCAGCCACAAAGGTCTAGGTGGGTGGTTCTCAGACCAGAGAGAGACATTGACACTCTCTGCGAGTGCTCAGAGAGGCTGAGTGAGGAACTGAGGGGCAGGCCCAATCATTGACATCTCAGCTAATCCTCCCCATCACCCTGGGGAATCCCTGTGAGAGCCCCTGTGGCCAGTTCTCATCAGGACAGAGCAGGACTGGGGATGGTAAGCCTGGGGCCTCCCGCTGGTGGCACTGAGAATCGCCATCCTGCTCTGGGTGTCCACGCCAGAATCTTTCTTTGAAATCCTCACCACTTCCCTCCTGTCATGCACCGTGCTGGAAAATAAAGTGTCTGCCTCAGTTTCCCTGTCTGGTACGAAACAGCTTCTGCCAGGCCCTTTCCAGATTCAGCCCTAAGATCATCCCCTGCCGCCTTGTTCTGCAAGAGACCCTATACTTCCCTGAGAGAGCGCAGATTCACTTTTCTATCCTTGTTTCTTTTGGACTTCAGGGTCATTCCCAGGGATTGCTGAAGGAAACTATGCAATGCCAGGAATCCCCACATGCACCCTGGCCCTTGGACTTTCATCCCAGTCCGTCATCATGGGTGACCAAGTCCCATCACTTTATTTATTGTGATTATTAGTTTTTTGTTTGGAGTCACATTATGCAAGTGCTCAGGGGCTACTAGGGCTACATGCAGCAGTAGTTGGAATGCCAGGCGGGACCAGGGACTGAACCTGGGACTCCCACATGCAAAACATGCACTCCAGTCCTTTGAACTATCTCTGAGGCCCCAGAATAAATTTTTTTGAAGGTAGTTTCCTAGAAGAATTTATCATGCTCTTTAGAGTCAATGCCCAGCAGGACTGCCTCTCCTTGATAGGCCGCAGGTGACTCCTTGGGAGGCCTGACTTCTTATATTTTCTTTTCTTTTCTTTTTGATTTTTTAATTTTACAGCTTATTTCACGATATTTGATTACATTTAATATTCAAACACCAATCCCACCAACATTACACCTTCCCACCACCATTCAGGATGTTTCCATCCCAAGCCCCAATCCCTGTCCCAAAACACAACCGAAAGAATATATTTTGCATTGTCTATTATGAAGAACTGCTGAACATGCTTACAAAAAAGTGTTCATATAAGAAACTGTGTGAAGATTGTTCTATTTTGGCAGGAGCAATTAAGACATTCTATAGGATATCACTAACATATTGTTAAAGTTTGGGTGATGTGAGCTTTGGTATATACGTCTGAAAGTATGTATATATATATGTATATATATATTTCCCTTTATGATTTGTTGTCTACTGTCTGAACCCCATCAGATATGGTGTGGTAATTGTGGAGAAAGGGTAGGGAGTGTCTTATGATGTGTCCAGTGGCATGGCTATGGGGAAGGAGGCCTGATTTCTTATCTAATTGGTGCTGAATTGTCTTCTGTGGAGACAAGGTGGAATTAGATGTGATGGTCAATGAATGGAAAGTGATCTGGTGGTCAGCAGTTCTGGGACTTTAACATTTCAACAGGTGTGGCTCTTCAATTAGTCGTCTCAGGAAGTGGCCTGTTTATGGCCACGAGGCTGCCATTGTTCCCAGCTGGGCTGGCCCTGCTCCTCGGGGTCTGCTGTCTGGAGCCTGGTAACTGCTCTTCTGGCGTCTGTTCTCATCTTCCACTGTCATCTCCCAAGTGCCTGTGGATGCGACCTCAACCTCGGAACTGTTTTTGCTATTTCTCTGACTCATCCTGCACATTCACATCTCTGCGATTCTGTTTTTCTCACTGTTTGCAAAACCCGAAGGCCCAGAGCAGCTCCCTTTCTGGGCTTAGTGATTCGTTTTATTCCCCCGTGGCAGCTAAATTGCTACATGTGCTTGGGATCCTTTCTTCATTCTTCAACTCAGAACAGTAGATTGCTTTCTTCTTACACCTCCTGGTATTTCATTTTTGCGAGTATGAAGCATGCCTGCTTGAGTAAATGTTGTCACAAAATGTAGAATCCTGACAATAGGGATCATGAAAACCATCCATTACCCCTGGAGTACCCAGCAGTGTGCAAAATCAATAGCTGCCTATAAGGAACCCCATGAGACAATAATCTGTGTATTTCATTGTAATAAAAATAGCATCCTCAGACTGGAGAGATAGTACTGGGAGTAAGAGCACTTGCCTTGAATGAGACTGATTCTGGTTTGATCCTTGGCACTGCATATGGGTAGCCCTATGCTGCTGGGTGTGCCCAAACCCCCGCTACCCCCCATGCCTCCCAGCATAGTATTATAGTCCATCAAATAAGGTAAGTGAATCCCCAGAGTTAGAACCAACCAGACACAGTTCCAGAGCACTGTTCTATTAGTATCCCCTATTCCCATTGTTTCCAACCATCTCTCTGTCTCCAGTAAGATACAGAGCTATGTTGATGGAGTAATGGAGTAATGGAGACTTGTTGAAACTTATTTGAAGGGGTCCACGTTCTTCGTCTTTGCAAACACTTGCCAAAAGTGCGCTTTACTGATATTAATGCTCTGTACATTTTAAAGGGTTCAACCTACTGTACTAGAAGGGTCACCCAGCCCAGCACATTTCAGAGAGTAAGGATAGATGGCATCCAGTTTCCCACTGGCAGTGACTTTCTGTGGCTGCAGATATCTGACCACCAAAAGGAGAAATTGGATCCCATGAGCCCCATGACTGCCCTAGCTCTGGGAAATGTGATACAGTGAAAATTTGATGCTTTAGTTGGAGGGGAGGCTTCAAGGCCACAGGCCATACTTGGAATTTTTCACTATGGGATTGGGTCTTATCCTTTTTTGTGGGTCTTCCTTCACTGATGCCTCATGAGAACATTTTTATTCCCCTATTTCTCTTCCCAGAATCTACACTGATCTTGAGTCATGCTTGGTCTACTCGAATTTCTAGCAGAGTTCACCACACCATAGACCTCTTGACTTCTCCGCGGCAAAGAATCCCCCTGATGAATGAGGCATCATATATCATGCCCCGCTATCCCTTTTCCCAAACACATGACTCACTAGTCCCTGCCCTGGTACCCTCCTCTTCCTTCCACTATCATATGCCAACAGGAAAACAGTGCCCCCTCCTTTATTGGAAAGTTTCTCTCTGTGTCTATTCCAGGATTGCTTCAAAATCCTATTCTTCCAGGAACACCTCCTGAAACTCATTCCAATCAGTTGGGTTAGAATACATTCTAGAGTACATTCTAGCCCAATGGATAAATTATGTTGTATTGTTTAAGAGTACATTCATTCTATTTAGAAATGTTCATTATACTTTTTTTTACTGTGGTTGTTCTGAAAAATTTTGTTGTAGGCATAAAACACCAAGTAAAGAGATGATTAAGATTGGATTGCATGAGTCCCACAGAGTTACTTCTCTATCCCCTCATGTTAACTTAACAAATCCCAGGTTCAATCAGTGAGAGGGGGCTGGAGTGATAACACAGCGGGTAAGGCATTTGCCTTGCACACAGCTGACCTGGGTTAGATTCCCAGCATCCCATATGGTCCCCTGAGCACTGCCAGGAGTAATTCCTGAGTGCAGAGTCAGGAGCAACCCCTGTGCATCCCTAGGTGTGACCCAAAAAGAAAAAAAAATCAGCGAGAGGGTTCACACTTGAAAACAGAGCTGATTAATTAAAGGGTGACCTCAAAAACTTAGAAAGGATGATTGGTGGTGAAAAATTCTAGCACCCTCCAACACACTACCCTAGGAGTTTATAAGCTCTCTGTTGGGGACATGTGGAAAAGAGTTTGGGAGACCCTAAGAGTGGCAATCAGGAGGCACACAGCAGAAGATCTCAGCCTGAAATCGGTTCAGAAGGATTGATGCAGATTTCCAAACAATGAAGAGCAATCTGGAATTTTTTGTGCCCAAGATGGTGACATAGTTTATGATTGCTATATGCAAATTCCTGAGGGTGAGGGACAGAACAATTCTTATGATTTGATCAGAGTGATCTGCTTTATAAACTGGTGAGTTGACTTACTGACTTGCTCCTACTTATGGGAACAAGCACACAGTGTCTGCATATAAATCCCAATTAAGACAGACTGGAAGATAGTAGGAAATAAGGGGGGAGTACACTTTGCAAGCTGTAATTTTTTTTCAACCCAACACAACAAATTCTAAACTTCAGCTGATCGCTGTGTGCATGACCCTGCATCAATGGCCTCTGCATCAAGAATTTAATTATAGGTTCAGATGGTACAGTGGGCAGGTGGGGAGGGCACTTGCCTTACACTACAGGCCTGACCTGGGTTCAATCCCCAGCACACTGTATGTTTCCCCAAGCATTGTCAAGAGTGATCTCTGAGCACCACCGAATATGACCCCAAAACAAACAAAAAAATTCACTCACACCTATTTATTGACCATTTGTAAATTGCATATATTGGTCAGAGTGTCCTTACTGTATTTCACCAGGAGAAGAAATATGAAAGAAAAATAAAAATACAAACAGAGAAAGCCAACTATCCCTCCCCCCACTCAATGCAACAGTCAATTATATGGTATATTATACAGTGTTTAGAGGGCAGGGCTGAGGACTGGGGAAGCTGGAGGCATCTTACATGGAGTGGTTGTTAGTCTGAGATGATGATGTCTGAGCACACTGGTGGAGCAGGAAGACTGAGCCCTGTGTGTTTGCAGGGAAGAGTCTTCTGGAGTGAGTAGAAGTCAGTGCAAAGGCTGAGGGAAAGCATGTGTTTGCTGTGTACCAGTAACATCAGAGGCCAGTAGAACTAGCATAGAAGGAGCAAGGGTGAGTGCAGTGATGGAGAGGGTGGGCAATTATTCCCCAGGGTCTCATGGTCACTGCAAGAACTTGGCTTTCTTCTGAGAGATCCAGAGACCTGTTGGACCAGAGAGTTTTGAGCAAATAGGTGACCTGATCTGAGTACTGTTTCAAAAGAATGTCTGGGGCTGGAGAGATAGTACAATAAGCAAGGCACTAGCTATGACCAGGACTGACCCCTCAGCACAGAGCCAGGAATAAGCCTTGTCTACCAAACAAAACAATGCAGAAAGAGAGAGGGTGGGAGAGAAAGAGAGAGGGTGGGAGAGAAAGAGAGAGACAGAGATAGAGATAGAGAAAGAGAAAGACAGAGAGAGACAGAGAGAGACAGAGAGACAGAGACAGACAGAGGAAGACAGAGACAGACAGAGAGAGAGAAAGCGAGAGAGACAGAGAGAGAACATTCTGGCCTCTGAGCATTGCCAAGGTAATTTCTAATACAGAAAACCAAGTAGGATTGCATTTTTGACCCCTGGCATTGAACAAGCAGGAATCCAGGAGATGGCCCCCCAAACTGTGATCGGAATATGCTTAGGAGACCCCTCTCCCAAACTAAAAATAAAAAGAACTCTCTGGGCTGCAGATATAGTGTAGTGGGTGGAATGCATGTTTTGCATGTGGGAGGCTAAGATTCAAATCCTGCACTGCGTGATCAGCTAGCACTGCCAGGAGTATTCCCCAAGGACTGCTGGGTTTGGAGGCTTCCCACCCTACCACCCCCAGAAGAAAAACCCAAGTCAAATAAAAAAAGGGGGGACACTGTGACTGTTGTGTAGGAACCAGTCTGGTGGTGGGATGGATGTGGGAAGCAAGGGTGAGCATGTGGAAGTCCACTCTAAATGCAAGCTGGAGGTGTTAGTGCAGATGGTGGGCATTATGAGAAGTGGAAAGTTTCTGGATGTATTTTAAAGGTGGAGTCAATAGGATTTCCGGTCTCATCAGACACAGGATGTGAAAGAAAGAGAGGAAACGAGGATGCATTTAGTTTAATAGCCACAACAACAGAGTAGGAGATATTGTCCTCAACTCAGATGAAGAAGGCTGCAGGGAGAGGGTATGTGTGTGGTGGTTTGGAAGTTTAGAATATCGGATTTGGACATTGGGTATCTTGAATGTTCTGCTAATTCTAGAGTTTTGAAACTCGTTTGCCTATATTCATAGAGAGTGAGCATCAGTGAAATCCTGTGTCTGGCACTCAGAGCCCCATAGGCTGCCCGGTGGAGTGGGATCTCGCCCTCTGGGATTCCAATGGCTTAGCACCTATGAAATTCTCGCGTGCAAAAACTGTGCTCATTGTAGAAGAGCCCGCTCGGTAGCCTTTTCTAAAGCAAAAGCCTTTGTATTCTCTCTGGTGAGGAAGGATCTCACTGGGTATGGAGAAGAGAGACATGGTTCAGGAGCAGCAGTGAAAAAGAAGTACAGGGGGCTGGACTGATAGTACAGCGGGTAGGGTATTTGATTTGCACACAGCCGACCTGGGTTTGATTCCCAGCATCCCATATATTCCCCCAAGCACCGCCAGGAGTAATTCCTGAGTGCATGAGCCAGGAGTAACTCTTGTGCATCGCCGGGTGTGACACAAAAAGAAAAAAAAAAGAAGAAGAAGAAGACTAAGTAGAGGTGAGAGACATTTGTTCCTGGGAATGACAGAGCATACCAGTGGTGGGCATAGCTGCCAGCTTAAGGATGAGTTCATGGACAGATCAACACATTGTTTTTTACTTCCAAACCACCAAAGAAAGTTTTATCGATGGCCTTTGGTATCCTCATAGGTCTTGCTTCTGTGGTGCTAGGGTACGATTAGGTGTTCTTTGAAATTAATAGAGTATTGGACTCAAACACTGCAAGTGACCCAATTGGGTTATCTGCAGCAGGAAAGTACCTGCATGATACTGGACGACACAGTATACACAGATACTGGCTGGTATATGCTAAGATATCCTGGGAAGTGAAACAGAGATCCTGTGGAGAGCTCAAACTTTGCTTTCTGAAGGGAATGAGCATGTCTCAACAGCATTGGATTCTGCAGGAATATGCATGACATCAACCATTCTTCAAAGCATTTGCTCCCTGTCTGTGAGACTCTGACCCCAGGTCTGAGAAGGGGCTGACTGGGTCCTGTCACCTGCATCTGGATGTGTGTGTTTCCTATTTCTGCAGCAGATTCCATAGCCTCACTTCCAGCTTCCACATTTTCTCCTTTCTCCAGATTACGTTCTCTCACCGTATTCTCTTTACTTCCTTGCTTCTTCACCTGAGAATGTCCCTGCATCCCCTAACTTGATGACTTTCCCACCTTCAGCTCTAGTGCTCTCTAATTTCTCTCAACTCTGAAGAATTTTTTTTTGAGGATTTAACTATAACTAGGGACTTCTATAATTCCTCAAAATGAACTCAACACTAAATATTTGTCAAATGGGCAAATGAATTAGTTTCTTTTCTGCACTTTCTTGAAAGGGATTTAGTCATGAGAGAGATAAAGTAAACACTTTTTTTTTTTTTGCTTTTTGGGTCACACTTGGCAATGCACAGGAGTTACTCCTGGCTCTGCACTCATGAATTACCCTGGTGGTGCTCAGGGGACCATATGGGATGCTGGGAATCAAACCTAGGTCAGCAACGTGAAAGCAAACACCCTACCCACGGTACTATTGCTCCAGTCCTAAGTAAAACACTTTTATTTCTTACTGTTTGGTTTTGGAGTCACACCAGACAGTGGTCAGGACTTACTCCTGACTCTGTTCTCAGTGAGCATGACAGAAGTCCTTGATGATCATTTGGGGTGCTTGTGGTTGAACCTGGCTGCATGCAAGATAAGTGCATGCCCCACTGTCCCGGCTCTCTAGCACAATGTAAAGACAGTTCTGAAAGGCTACGCTTGGGACAAGCCTGGAGTTTTTCTCTCAAAAAATCTCCACAGGTTGCAGGGCAGCTCTTACACACCTTTTAGAGGAGAGTTGTTGTGCATCTCTCTCTACACAGGCATTGTGATCTTCTTCAGGGCACAGAGAGAGTCTTACTCATCTCTATATGTGTTCCATGTGCTGTGCATGAATAGGCACAAAATGACCCCAGAGTAGGGGTCGGAAAGAGTGGCCTGATTTACTCATGCCAGCAATACATAGTTGATAGTTTGAGAGTGTCGTTTAGTCTTCGAGTAGCAAACAACTTTTACATACACACACACATGCACAATCATTTTATATTGTAGTTTTAGGCAGTCTAGGAACCTCACTGAGGAAACCATGATTAAGTCTCAGGAAGTAGAAAGGAAAGATAAGACGCAATTGAAGTTAATGGATCCGGATGGGAAGATCTGATGCTAGGACTTCTGATGTCAAGACCAACCTGACTCAAACCATTCTTTTTAACAACATCCTTTTACCTTCCAATCTTTATCCACTTAAGAATATTTTGCCTTGATGTTCTCTCTTACCAGCTGTAGGATATTGTGATGCTTTTTGAGAGTCTATAGAGAAATCCAGGCCTTTATTTTCTCAAGCTGGTGTTTGGCCCTATGTGTTGTCTCATAGCATCAAAAGTAGATTGAAAAAGGTCACTGATACGGCTTGGTGATAGAGTACATGCCTTGCACATGTAAGGCCTTCGCTTTGAAATCTGCACTGCAAAATGAATAAGGGAGAGACACGCACACACTTTATTTTAATCAACTCCCCAGTCTCTATGATTTCCAACAATCATACCTTAAAAGGGAAAAGATAAAATAATGCAGTGTCTCCAAACAGAAAAGGAAAGCAAGAAAATAAGTCAATACTTCTTCTGTGGCTCTCCGCAGCAAGGAAAGGAACAAAATTTCTTGACATCATAGATCCCTAATGTTCTGCTCATCAGAAAGACTGTCATTCTCAAGGCTTTACTCTCCGCAACTCTCAGTTTCTGAGTGCTTTTTCTTTTTCTTTTTGGGCCACACCTATGGATACTCAGGGGTTACTCCTGGATCTGCACTTGGGAATTAATCCTGCAGTGTTCAGGGGACCATATGTGGTGCTAGGATTGAATCCAGTTTGGCTGCATGCAAGACAAATGCCCTACCCATTGTACTATTGCTCCAGCCCCCAGTTCCTGAGTGTTTTGCAAGAAGATGAGAAAGTAAAATTAGGCTCCTTGAGAATTATTTCTAGGTGGTTTTTAGAGAAGGTTGAAAAAAAATTTAACAGACGATGAAATAGACTATAAACCAAAAATTAAACTGAGGGTTCTGGGGTGATAGCATAGTGGGTAGGGCTCTTGCCTTGGGCACAGATCCAGAATAAACCTTAAGCACCACTGGGTATGACCCAGAAATCAAATCAAAGCAAAACAAAATAAAACAACAACAACAACAAAACAAAATAAGAATTAAACAGACTACCTTACTAGGATTGGATAGGGGCTTCTGAGCTAGTTCTGTGGGACCTTTTGCTCCTTTACTTCTTCGTATGCCTAGAAACAAAAATCAGTCATTCATGCCAAAAACGTTTATTGGCCTCCCACGATTGCCAGGGATTTCTCTAGGCCTTAGATATGCATCACTGAACAAAACATTAAAATCGTCTCCCTTCTGATTTGGAACTTGCATTCTATTGGGTGATGCGCCTCCTGCCTGTCAGTCTTTCTTCTTCTGAGCAAGAGAAAAGCTTCTCAGAACAATTTGAGGAAATATATACCTATCTCTGCCTCCATATTCGTCATACTGTCCTTTCTACTTTTTTTGTTGGTTTTTTTGGGGGGGGCACACCTACAGTGCTCTGGGCTTATGTCTGGCTCTGCAGGGGATCATACGTGGTAGCAGGGGTGGAACCTGGGTTTGTCGAATGCAAAGCAAACATCCTCCCTGCTCTACTATTTTTCCTGTCTCCTGTCTTTTCTATTTAATTGTCCCAAGATTTTCATAGAGAAACCCCTGCCCAGTGAATGGTAGAGAAAGTAATTCCCAGTATTTTTAGTTTTATTAAAGGGTATGAGAAGGGCATGGCTCACTTTTAGAGAAATGAACCCGAGTAGTTAGTTCTATCAGATCAGAGAACTACTTTTTTCTTTCTTTCTGTGGTGGGTATTTACTTTCTTTCTGTTATTCTTTCCAAATTTCTAATCATTGTTCAATATCCATGGCAAGTATTCACATATTTCTCATTCTCTTAACCCACCATCACCAATAGAACCTACTTCCCCATTTGGGCTATAGTAGTCATCTGCTAAGATTCTTTCACCTTCCAAATTCATCTTCCACAATGTTGTTAGATTTGCTGTGAGAACAGTTCTTAGCAGGGCACTCCTTTCCCTTGCAAAAATCCTCACTAACTTCTGATTGTATGGATATCCAGATACTCCTCCAACTCTGCCCTAAACATTTTAAAAAAATACGATCTGCAGGGGTGAGAGATGGCTTGTGTCTAAGACACCTGCATTGTAAACATATGGCTGGGGCATGGATGTGAGGTGCTGCTTGCACACGGTGAGCCCTGACCTCATGGCCCTGCTGTCTGTCTTCCTCAGTAATGCAAATGATTTACAGCTGCTGCACATCCAACTGTGCCTGAGCACTTGCAGGTAAAGGGTGTAACCCACAGCCTGGAGTGTGAGCTCTGGTGGAAGTGTGACCTCCAGCAAGCATCCCAGTCAAGTGCAGGAGCACCATGGTCTGGTGTGCAGTCACTGGAGGGCACCACAACAGATGCACAAGCACACAATCACACACCTGGAATACTCTTGGTCTTTGCAGCAACAACATCAACAGAGGGAGGGAAGGTGGAAATTTATCTTCAATCTTCACTTTTTTTGTACCCTGAGCTTGTAGCTGAGGAGATGGCATGCTACTCCTGGGGTATATCTCAAGTTCTCTCTCTCTCTCTCTCTCTGGTTTTGCAATGTGTGTGTGTGTGTGTGTGTGTGTGTGTGTGTACGTGCGCGCATGCCTATATGTGTTTGGAGGGAGTTTTAGAAATGAACCCAGTGCCTCACACATGCAAAGGATGTACTTTACCACTTAAGAATGACAATATTAATGTTCTGTTTTGGCAATGCTCAGAGCCAACTCCTAGTTCTGTTCTTAGATTTCATTCCTGGCAAAGCTCAGGGGAACTGGGGATTGAACTGGGATTGGTTACATGCAGGGCAAATGTTTTAATCCCTGAACGATCTCTGTGGTCCCTCTATCTCAGTTCCAACTGAGCTACACACCAGTCCTTATCTTACTGCTATTTTAGCTGTTAAGTTTCTGTTCCTTTTTGTTTGGAATTCCCTATTGACTTTAGGCCTTTGGCAGTGTTACATATAGATTTGGATAAAGCTCTAGTGTCCCTTCCTTCCTGAAGTTCTTTTTACCCCCCACCCCCCTTTATTTCTCCCTCAGGTTGTCTCTCACCCTTTGACTTTTGTTTATTTTTCTTCCTTACTGGCCATCCTGTTTTTGAGGCTGAGTTCATGACCGCCTCTTCTTCTTGTCTTTCCAACTATGGCAGCTGTGTGGCAAAGATGTGTGGGATTATGGAATCATAGGATTATGGAATCATGAAGCATGGAGGTGAAGTTGGGGAGAGGATTTTTTTAATTGGGGGCCAGATGGGTTGGAAGTGTGTGTGTGTGTGTGTGTGTGTGTGTGTGTGTGTGTGTGTGTGTGTGATGAGACATTTGTTGGACCTGAGGTCAGTCGCATCTGTAATATTTCCAACAGGAAATGAGACCAAGAGGCCTGTGTCCACAGAGATAAGGGGACAGTCCTTTACTGTAATCTTGATTTACGTAGAAGAACTAGAAAATAACAGGTGCTGAATAATGTCACTTAACGTTTCCTGGAGTTTGCCAAAGCAGAGTGAGAACTTCTGTTTGTTGAGTAGCTGGAATGTGCAGTGTAGGCATTGTGGTGGTTTCACAGCAGTAATGATATTAGTGAGCACTTCTTTTGTTGCTTTGGGGCCACACCCTGCTGTGTTCAAAGCTTATTCCTGGCTTTGGGCTCAGGGATTACTCCTGGAGGGGTCAGGGACCATATAGAGTACTGGGGAATGAACCACTATTGCAAGCGCCTAATCCACTTTAATCTATCTCTCCGGTCCAAATAAAGAGCACGTTATGAGTGGTTCTTATATGTCAGACACTGCTCTCAGTTCTTAAGCCATGTTAACTCATTTCATCCATTTTTTTGTTTGTTTTTGTTTTTTTTTTTTATGGTGGGGGAGAGGGCTCACAATTGGCTGTGTTCAGGGTCTATTCCTGGCTTTGAGTTCAGGATCACTTTTGGCAGTGCTCAGGGAGCATACGCAAGGCAGTTACCTTAACCCTTGTACTATTTCTCTGGCCCTTATTTCATTCCTTTTTTTTGGTGGGGGGGAATTACTTGGTGCCACATCTAGTCGTGCTCAGGGCTTACTCCAGTGTCTGTTGTCAAGGATCACTTTTGGCAATGCTCTGAAGACCATATGTAGTTTGGGGGTTGAACTGGGGTTGGCAGCATGCAAGCCTAGCACCTTCTTCACTGTGCTATCTCTCCGCCTCCTCATTCAAATTCAGTGCTATGACAATGAGATACTGAGGAGCAGAAGTGGGTATGTAACTTATCCAATGACACAAGTAGGCAAGAAATAGTCCTGGACAGAGGAGTCTGGTGCCAAAGAGTAGCTATTGTTTTCACTGGTGTGCTGCATTTTATTTAATCCTCATAAGGACCCATGAGACAGATGTCATTACTTTCACTTTACTTGGAAGAATATGGACTCTTTGAGAAGTTAAACAATTTCTCCACAGATATCCATGAAGTAAATGGTCAACCTGGGATTCCAGTTCAGCTTTATCAATTACCTCTCATGAGTTGCTTTTCCCCCTGTGGTTCAAGCTGGTAATGAATCACAAACCTCTTTTGAGAATAATCCTGACAGCTGAGTTATTTCGGCAAACACCCAGAAAACACCCTTCAAGAACTAGGGAAAAAGCCTTTTTCCAGAAGAGATCCTGATGCCTTTTAAAAAATACTTCTTAGAGTGACGATGATTCAAGTGCAATAGATTTCCTGGAAATGAGTGTGTGAAGTTGAGTTAATGGCGTGACATGCTCAGTTGGCTCAGTGAGTGGTCTTCTGGCTGTGAATTCCCAGGAAATGCCCTGGGAGTGGATCATTGTGGCTCAGAGAAAGACCTTCTCTTCCTTGGGTTTGCACACGTGTTCCCAGGGGACGTCAGAAAGTCAATTTGATTCATCACTCGAACTAGGAAATGCTCTCTGACTTCTGTGCAGCTTGCACTTACCCCCTGCTGATGTGTCCCGGATGAGATTCTGCTCATAAGGGTAGCACTTTGTACAGACTCCCTCTCGGCAGGCAGCACAGCCTCTAGCCCGTGTCGTTTCTGTGAAGAAGTGTCATTACTCACCACATAATTAATGAGAGGGCCGCTTTGATTCATTCAGTATCTCGAGAATTGTTTTCCAGCATTGATTCTGCTCTGTCGGAATGCTTAAACGTGGCCGTGATTAAAGAGAGGAGAGGAAGCAGGCCTCCCCACGGCTGCCCTCTGATCCCACATTCTATAGACAACGCGGAGGCAAAGAAAATGGACCTCGGTTTCAATTGTCTTTGACAGTAAGAACAAATATAGAGTTTCTCTGCTGTCCCATGTGTCCCGAAGTCTACTCTTACCAAGGAATGTGTCTTTGAAAGCCAGTAGGAAAAAAAGGGGGGGGGGGTGGCATGAAGATGGAGAAAGGTAGCTTTTTAGACAGACTAAGCCTTATTGTTTGGAGATGCTATGAGAGGTTCAAGGGATATAGACATTTATTTTTCTTTATGTATTCAATTTTTTGGATTGTGGTCTGGCATGCTGTACCCAGTGTTGGCTCAGTGCTCAGGAGTGACCCTCAGTGGTGCTTGGGAGGACTGTACATGAACTGGGGTCAGCCAGAGGCAAGGCAAACACAGTAACTTTTGCATTCTCTCTCTGGTCTGGGGATATCCAAAGATAGATATGCAGAGAAAATTTTGATTGTGATTTGCAGGCATCTTGGAACAGCTCTGCATAAAGGGGTGGCTGCCTTGCGTGCTTGAGGCTGTGAGATCACACACTGGTGCTGTCCGCATGCGCCAACTATGGTGTGTAATGAAAACATGAATAAGTGACTGTAGGTGGTGTTGTCTCTCCCCCATCAAGAGCGTTGGGTGGCCAGGAGCTGATTCTCCACCCAGCCTCTGCCGCAGCCACCAACAGACACATGAAGGTGGGAATAGGGCTGCCAGGCTGGTTGATGATCGGTTGCCATTTATTCCAATCTTGGTCCTCCCATTTATTCCACTCTTCCCCGCTGCTAGTTCCAGTCTCACTAAGCACACCATCCCAGTCTCACGCTGCCTCTCATTCCGCTCTCTGCAGGCTGTTTCACAACCTTTGTCTAGAGCCCAACTTCCAAGCCTTGGGGGTAGCAACTCCACTTAAATCAGAGAGCGCAATCCACATATGGAAAGCTCTTGCTCCAGGGAAGCTCTTCTAAGAGATCTCCTGCTAGGAGATTTTCTCAAGGGCATGTTAAAAGGACATACTTCTCCTTTACCTAGTCCATAAACAATTATCTTAGATTTACTTACTTTATAATCTTTCTGGGCAGAGCCATAGCACAGCAGGTAGGACATTTGCCTTGCACAAGGCCAACCTGGTTTGGAATTGTTTCATCCCTCTTGGAGAGCCCAGCAAGCTACCCAGAGTATCCTGCCCGCACAGCAGAGCCTGGTAAGCTCCCCATGGCGTATTCAATATGCCAAAAACAGTAACAACGAGTCTCACAATGGAGACGTTACTGGGCCCGCTCGAGCAAATTGATGAACAAGGGGAGGACAGTGCTACAATGCTACAGTGCATAATCTTTCTAGTCATTTTGTATGGACACAATAAGAGATACAATAATCTTATAGGGTGGCTCTCCTGGGGACATCTCGCTATAGATCCCAGACTACAGTGCTCAGGCCAGATAGTGTTCGTTTAGATATAGTGCTCATTTCCTAACCCTAGCACGGACCTTATGCAGTTGTTACTCTTTGGATCATGATGGAATTTGTCCATGACCACGCTCTTTACCTATAGTTAAGTATTATGGCATTTGGCCTGGCCCATTTCTATGCCAGGGTATCTCAGAGTTTGCTCTGGTTTGTCCAGTCCCTTCATCAGGACCTTGCTTTTGGGGTGCTAGGAACTAAGGGCAACTGAGGCATAAGTCGAGTAAATATGACAGATGCCCAGAAGTTATACTGAGTCAATTAACTCCCAAGTTATAAAATAATATCATAACTGTCTTTCTGTGTCTATAAAAAAAAGGACATTACTCTATAGTAAGCTATGCAAAGGAAGAGAGAAAAGGGACATTGATATTTCACTTACAAATACAAATTCAAATTCAGGGATCCCTGAAGAGGTTGACTTTGCAAGTCACTTTACAAGTCACTGCTTAGAGGAAATGAGTAATTAACAGATAGAGAAAGCAGAGCACAGAGAAGTTAAAAATGAATACCAAGGAAATAGGAGTGTTTCAGAAGCATTATGATTGGTATAACCCAAAAAACCTAAGCTCCTTTTGGCAGGGGAGAAAGCACAAACCAATGTTATCCTACACTGTAGTCCAGGAGGCTCTGTCTGGATGCCTTGGTGCTACCATAAAGTGGGTGATTCACCACAACCAAAGTGTATCATGTCTGGTGTATCACAATAAAAAGGTGTTCGAGCACTAAAGGAAGGAGTGAGACCTCGAGTGTGGGGTCTGTGACACGGTGTGCAAGTACCACAGTCGAAGTGAGCAATCCTGGGCCAGAGAGAAAGCAGCAGGGTAAGGCACTGGCCTTGAACATAGTTGACACAAATTTGATCTAGGGCACCACATACTATCCCTCAAGCCTCTCCAGGAGTGATCCTTGAGCTCAGAGCCAGGAGTATTAAAGCACCACTGGGTGTGGCACCAAACAAACAAACATAGAGTGTGTCACCCTGGATGCACACCACAACCAAGTGTGTGTGTGTGTGTGTGTGTGTGTGTGTGTGTGTGTGTGTGACCCATGGTTACCAGGGCAGCAAAGGGAAGGGAGAAGATGTATTTTCAGCATTTAAAAGTTATTTTGTATTGGTTTCTAATAGTATATAGGCTTCTGGTGTTCAGTCTTTCAATGATTTGGAATATTGTATTGGATAAAAGTGCACTGGTTAATGTGGTAAATGTTTTAATTGAACCTTCAAAAGGCAGCTGTCAGTGAGATGGATTCTAACCTACACTGTTCTCAACTGGAGTGCTCTCTCTCTCTCTCTCTCTCACTCTCTCTCTCTCTGTCTCCTCACCCCCTAACCCACCAACCCACCACTCCCCTTTTGGAACCTTTCTGGTATGTGAAGTTGAAGTTAGTGAGGAATTACATTTGACATTTATTTCACATCTTTCTTGGGTTACAACCGTCAATGGCCGAGAACCATTTGATTGTAGGAACCTTAGGAACAGATCTTACAGATGATCTACCTCTTTTTCTTTCTCCTTACCCTACTTGAGTCAAATGGGTTCCGGTAGGCTGTACATATGAAAACATCTGGAATTATAGAGGTAGATAGAATTTTTGGCATAAGATACGCCATGAGGAGCTTGCAAGGCTCTGGCGTGTGGGCGGGACACTCTCAGTAGCTGCCAGGATCTCCAAGAGGGATGGAGGAATCGAACCTGGGTAGGCCTCATACAAGGCAAATGCCCTACCCGCTGTGCTATCGCTCCAGCCCTGGCAAGCTCCCTGTGGTGTATTCAATATGCCAAAAACAGTAACAATAAGTCACACAATGGAGACATTACTGGTGCCCACTCAAGCAAATCAGTGAACAACAGGAGGACAGTGCTACAGTGCTAGGGGTGGGAGGGATACTGGGATCCATGGTGTTGGGAAATGGGCATCGGTGGAGGGATGGGTATTCGATCATTGTATAATTGAAACCCAAGCACAAAAATGTGTAAGTCTGCAACTGTACCTCATGATGTCTCACAATTAAAAATGTTTTAATTAAAAAAAATTTCTACAGATAGAACTTTAATACTTCTGGCATTTTTGAAGGCATTTCACCAAAATGATTATGACACTGGCAGTGAGTGAGACATGTATATATTGCTGAAAGTTATACTAGTGAGATAGAGGGGCTGATGTTTTTCCTGAAAGCACTAGGAATATGCCCTGGACTTTTAAGAGGATGGTTTTGTGTGACTGGTTGCAGCACTAAGTGCAGGTAGTAAGGAGACTTCCCCTAAGGCATGACACAATGGGGCCACGAACATAGCTGGCACATGTGCTTTGCATGTGGGAGACGGAGTCTATGAGCACTGCCAGGTGCGGCCCAAACAAAAAAGAAAAAGATATAATAAGACTTCTCTTTATAAGCCCCTGATTTTCTCTTCTTTTTTGGTGGGTAGGGTGGGGCTTTGACTCTCCACTGGGCTGTGTTCAGGTGGCACTTCTAACAATGTTCACGGGACCATATACATATTCTGGGGAATCAAACCAAGGTCAGTTGCATATACTGCAATTACCTAAACTCCTGTTCTATATGTGGCCCTTGACTTCCTCTTCTTTATTTACATTTCCCCACTAGACAAAGAAAAATCTTAGAAATTCTTCCTGGAAGTAATCAGTAAGGTCATATAAGGCAAAATTCTAAGCACTTTGCTTTTTTAAAAACATACTACTTTATTCTTAATAACATGAGCAATGCATTGGACAGTTTCTGTTTTTTTTTTTTTCTGAGGAAGCCACCCCCAAGGGCGTCCATAAGTGAGAGGTGAACTGATTTGGCCTCTTGGCTTGACAGTCATAGTCAGTTACAGGCAACCCTTTTCTGTCCCGTGATTCCTGCCTCTCTTTCAGTTAGGGCTCCATTAATCCATGGCATGATGGAATTTGATGTGTCCAAAGGATTGAGGTGAGGAGAGACAAAGCAGAGAAGAAGAACCAGACAGGGACCTTCTTAAAAGGCTTCACGTGTCTGGGCATCTGGTCAACCCTGCTGGGTTCTTGAGCTAAGGCTGCATCAGGGAAGCTCGACCCTGGGCAGCATCCGTGAGTTCTCAGAGCACCCTTGGTGCTCAGTCAGTGCCAAGGGCTCAGGGATAAGGGATGCGGTACCACTCCAAAGCTGGGGGATGCCGAATAACCAGAAACTCTTCTTTCACTTGACTTCTTGTAGTTTGTACCTTAAAACCAAAGCATATTGATCATAGCTTTGCAATAGCATGGAATTTGGAGTGGTAGGCAACATAGTCTCACCATCATCACACCCCCCCCCACCAGAGTGCTCTCTACACCAAAAAAGACCCCTTAACTTATTTATGCCCCGTCCTCTGTCTCCTCTGCAGCCACCAGCATTTCCACCAAGTCTAGGCATTTGTTTTGCTAGTTTGGGACAAGTAACTTGACGCGGGGGCCTTCAAGCAACTTCTCACAATGGCTGACACCATTGTTAGGAACTCTCTTGCTATTTTCTGCTCCCCTATCTTTAGACAAGTGTATGGTGAAAATAAATACCAGAGGGGCTGGAGCAATAGCACAGCGGGTAGGGCGTTTGCCTTGCATGCAGCCAACCCGGGTTCGATTACCAGCATCGCATATGGTCCCCTGAGCACTGCCGGGGGTAATTCCTGAGGGCAGAGCCAGGAGTAGCCCTTGTGCACCAGGTGTGACCAAAAAAAGCAAAATAAATAAATAAATATCAGATCATTCAAAGTCTTTATTGTATGATATAGCTGGAATGGCAGCAAATGAGTCTAGTGATCTGGGTACTTCTTCCCGTTGTTGGCAAAAAATCTTGGGACCAGATCATTTCATGCATCTCATGTTTTCCTAAGTCTGAAAAATCGTTCCATCATGTCACTTCAAAGTGTGTGGTCAATGCTGGGATTACCAGGGCCAGCATGACACAGTGGAGGTTCTCTCTTCCAGAAAGTATGACTTTGCTTGCCAGGCCTGGGCTTAAGAATGGTGATACCTCCCAGCCTGTGCCTGTTTTTTTGGGCTCACCCAGTCTTGGTCCTTTGCAGTTTACGCGGATTTGTGTTAGTGGAATTTTCCATCTTGTCTCTCAGTGTTCATGCCTACTGGTTCTTTTTGGGGATCCACACTGGCTATGCTAAGGGCTTACTCTGCACTTAGGATCTCATCCTGGAGGTGCTTGGGGGACCCTATAGGATGCTAAGAATGGAACCTGGCTTGGCCAGGTGCAGAGCAAGCGGCCCTCTGGTTCTTGTAGGGAGTGTCGATGCTTCTCCAGGTATTGAGCTAAATCTCAAGGTACAAGAAAAGCACAGTCTTTGTCCTCTAGCAGTATAAATAAAGGGACCTGCACCATGCAGTGGCGTAGAATTGATTGTTGAGGGCTGCTGAAGGGAAACACTTCTGCCTGGGCTCCTAGTCAGCCTTCAGATGAGGGGTGCTGCTGCCAAGTGAATCTACCCAAAGACAAAACTCTTAGTTGAATCCTCATGAATATTGAATAGGAACCATTCATCCAAGCCTGGGGTGGGAAAAGGTGCCCAGTGCAGATGGGAAGAGCATGCTCGGGTGCAGGTTTCGGTCAGGAGAGGGGAGGAGGGGCAACGTTCTAGCCCACGTAAAGTGCACATTGAGAAGAAAGTAGGAAACCACGACTTGGGCATGGGGCCTGGTCTAGAACCTTTCCTAAAGGCCACAGGGAAGCCAGCATGACAGTCCCAACAGGAAGACTGTCTCCTGACTCCTGTGGGCCCTGGGTGGCAGGGAGGAAGCTGCAAGTCGCCAGCCTTGGCTTGACTATGCACTGGTGCCACAGGCCTGCAGATGACATACATGCGGCTGTGAAGGCAGGAAAGAGGCGTTGCCCAGAGTGTGAGGTGCCGATCGCGGATGTTTTTATAAAGCAAAGTTGTACAGACTAACCGTCATGGGAAATGCCCTGACACTGGGTGAGTAACCTCAGTTCTGTCAGGTGGCACCTTTTACTAACTTGAATGCTACCCTGGAAAGTTGAAACCCTTTCCATTTTACTTGTGCCCACCCTTCCTGTTTGAGAATAAGGTTCACTGGGTTTGCAAAGTGAACCTGATAGTGCCCTCAGCTTTCTCAGCACCATCACCTGGGAACTTAATAGAAATGCAAATGACCAGATTTCACTTCTAACCTACTGAACCAGAAACTCTGGGTGGCATTCAAAATTGGCATTGTGTGTGTGCGTGTGTGGGTGGGTGTCAACGGGGGAACGGGGGAAGGGGGGTTGTTACTGATTTCTTTTCTTTTAAAAAGTATTTTTTTTTAATTGAATCACTGTGACATAGACCATTACAAAGCTCTTCATGATTGGGTTTCAGTCATACAGTATTCCTTTTGTGGGAGAAGAGGGGTAGTTTGGACTGGAACTTAGAACCTCACACATACAAAACATGCTTTCTTTACCACTAGATTTGCACTCTAGAAATCTCGAGTTTAAAAAAAAAATTCTTAAGGTGGTGCTCAAGGATCTCTCCTGGTGGGGTGCTGGGAATTGAACCGGGGTCGACCAAATGCAAGGCAAGTGCCCTGCCCGTCGTGCTATCTTCCCATTCACCTCGAAATCTTGATTTAGAGAGCCTCAGGGCGGTAGACATTAAGTTTGATCAGCCTAGGGTAAACTTGGTTACCCAACCAAAGCAGGAATCAAGTTTTCTCCTTGTGGCTCCTCTTGGCTGCAACTCTGCTATGCACCAGGAGAGGGCGCCAACGCACCTGCCTTGGGTCCTGAATCCAAGAGATAAACACGGGCGCAGTCAGCTGTCTGCAGCAGGAGTAAATTACAACGTGAAAAAAGGACTTCAAAAGGCTTCGGTATCAAAGTGGCAGTTCCAAAGAAAGCATGCTCCGTGTTGCCCCTGCAGCGGGCAGCGCGGCTCTTCCCGCACCCCTAATTTGAGTAGCATCTTCAGCTGAAGAGTTTCCTCACCGCCGGACTTTGAATCCCTTCCCTTTGATCTGCACCAGCCTTCCAACTTTCCTTTGTTCCTTTTCTTGTGTTGTTGTTCTTCTTTATTCTTCCTTCTTCACGTCTGGTTTCCGGACAGCCGAGCCCCGGGCGTCCAAGGCTAGATCTGTAAGCTGCACCCGCCCTCTCGGTTCCGCATTGTTCCGCAGCGCTTTTCGGGGCTCCGGGTCCAGCGAGGGGGTGCCCCCTTCTCCCCCCTTCTCCTAATTCGGACCCGCCTCTGGTGGGCTCCACTTCCTTAGGATCCCGCGTCTGGAGTCTGCGTCCCCGTCCGCCTCTTGCTGCAGCTGCAGCAGGGAATTCTCATGCTTGAAGCTTTTGCACCTAACAGCCTCTGAATACACGGGCGGGGATGGGGCGGACAGCAACCAACCCCGCTTCCCCCTCTTCTTCCTTTCTTCTCTCCTGCAGTTGTTTGGGGGTCCTTTATGCAGAGTCCACCTCGATCAGAGCTGAGGTGTTGGCCGCAGGGTGACCTGGACTTTTAGCTCCTTCCAAAGAGAAGCACAACTCCAGAGAAGTCGCAGGGCAGGACCGGGCAGGGCGTGAGACCTCAGGGTAGGGCGCTTGCCTTGCAGGTCTGAGGTCCTGGTGGTGACATTAAAAAAAAAATAGAGAAACAAACTCAAGTATCGATGGGCTTTATATGGTATTTGTGTGTGGTTTAGAAATAGTTCCCCTGTTGTTTTCTGTGAAAACAAGTCCAACGCAAATGGTTGCATCTTCTAACACAGTACAATTCAAAATAATGTGCTGTTGTTAGTTTGGTTGCTTCTAAACCCTTTTTTAGAGCAGTTTTAGGTTTACCACTGAACTGAGAGGAAGTGACAAAGATCTGCCATCTCCTCCCTGCCCCCCACACCTCCATTCATAGCCCCCCCATTATCAACATCTTTTACCAGAGGGGGTTAGAATATTTTTCACCAGGAGTGAATGGACATTAACGCTCTATAATCGCCCAAACACCCTTGTTTATCTTCCCTTCACTTCTTGTGTGGCCTATGGATTTGGAAAAATGTACAGTGACACAGACCCTCTCTCCCATTCAAGTGCCACAGTGCTTGCCTCTGTCCCTGGCAGAGTCTGGTCATGCTCCCCTCACCGCCTCTTCCAGAAGGCCTTACACGCAGAATCCAGGGAGAGAATCTTTTCAGACTGAGTAACTTCATTTCATACAAGTAAGGGCCTTCCATGTCTTCCATTCATCACTGAAATTTTTTTTTTTTTGCTTTTTGGGTCACACTCATCGTTGCACAGGGGTTACTCCTGGCTCATGCACTCAGGAATTACTCTCGGCGATGCTCAGGGAACAGTATGAGATGCTGGGAATCAAACCTGGGTCGGCCCCGTGCAAGGCAAACACCCTACCCGCTGTGCTATTGCTCCAGTCCCATCACTAAAATTTTTAAATTTATTTTTGGTTTTGGTCTGATGATGTTTTGCTTGCTGTTGGGATGAGGGGTGTGGGGTGGGGGAGGTGGCACTCATTACAAGTGATTTTAGGGAGACTGTGCAGTGCTGGGGGATCAAACAGGTGTTTCTTCATGCATTGAAATACGGAACCGTGAGGTGCTGGGGATCAAGCAGGGTCAGCCACAAACAATGCAAGTGCCCTAAGCCCTCCTGAGCTTCTCCTGCTTCTTCTGTTGACATGTTCAGGACATTTTTGAGTTTAAGAGAGAAGCAAAGCAAAGCTTTTCAGGCATCTACTCTGGGAAGCAAATATCTATAGGGACCATATGGGATGCTGGGAATCAAACCCGGGTCAGCTGTGTGCAAGGCAAACTCCCTACCTGCTGTGCTCTCGCTCCAGCCCAGAGAAGAAGTTTTTAAGAAAATACACAGACAACTTTGGTACATCTACACAATGGAGTACTATGTAGCTGTTAGAAAGGATGAAGTCATGAAATTTACATACAAGTGGTACTACATGGAAAGTATCATGCTAAACGAAATGAGTCAGAAAGAAAGGGACAGTCATAGAAAGATTGCATTCATCTGGGGAACATAAAGTAACAAAATAGGAGACTAACACCCAAGAATAGCCGAGATAAGTCCCAGGAGGTTTACTCTATGGCTTGGAGGCCAGCCGCACACACTATATGGGTAAAGGCAGCTCAGATAGAGAAGGGAGCACCAAATAAAGGGTGTTGGGAAGATCCGCCCAGGATGGGAGATACATGCTGAAAGTAGACTATAGACCGAACATGATTGCCACTCAATGCCTCTTTTGCAAACCACAGCACCCAAAAGGAGAAAGAGAACAAAAGGGAATGTCCTGCCACAGAGGCAGGGTGGGATGGGGGGGGGGGGTGGGAGGGATATTCGGATTAGTGGTGGTGGAGAATGGGCACTGGTGGAGGGATGGGATCATTGTATGACCGAAACCCAAGCACAAAAATTTGTAAGTCTACAACTGTACCTCATGGTGTTTCACTAATAAAAAAAAAAATAGAAAAAAAAAGAAAATACACAGACATCATTTTCCTTTTTACACAGAGTCATTCATATATTTGTTCTACTTAGGCTAATCCTGTTTGCTTGCTTTCTGGGTTCCCCCATCAATGCTGAGGAGTCCTTGCACAGCTGGGAATATAACCCAGGTCCTGTGCGTGCGAGGCGTGGGCTCCAGCCCCCCCTGGGGCTCTCTCCCGGCTTCCTCGGTCTGTTCTAAATAACAAATTCAAGTGAGAAGTTGTCCATCACTCTCCTAGAGTGGAACAGCATTGGGAAAGGAAGAGTGAAATCCTTTAAGCATGGTTTCATGGTGACAGATTTAATGCAATGAGTCCCTGAGCCGTTTATTCCTCAGGCTGCCTTGTCTTTTGCTTGCCGAGAACATGTATCTAAACGGTGGAGTGTAGCTACAGTGGTATTCTTTTGGCTTTAAGATAATAAAGAGAATTTACAGAGCCCCCCACAGCTGTTCTTGATTTGTCACTATGACGCAATTGAGTTCTTTGGGGTGTGGGTTGTCTCCCCAGTAATGCTATCAGTGTCCCCAGGGGCCATTCCTGGCTGCTCTTGCTCCCGTGGGCTATGGGCAGGCCTGACTGTGCTTCAGTATGGTAGGGCCTGCAGTGGGAGATTTGTAATAATTTTCTTTTAATTTTTGAAGCTCTGCACAGAGTGTTGTTTTTTTTGTTTGTTTGTTTGTTTGTTTTTTTACCAAACTTGAAAGAGACTTCTCTGAGCTCTTTCCCAACTTAAACCTCATCTTTCAGACTTCCTGTTTCTCTGTGTGCGGCCTGATTTTCGTAAGATTCCCAAAGGAGTTTAATCAGAGTCCCCACTCTTGATACAACTGGTCATTGTCAAGAACAAATCCAGCTCATCAGCCTGCTCCCCCCGCTGAGTGTCTGGGCCAGAACCCCATGAGTGGCTTTAGCTGGAAGCCCCTCTTATCCTAAGGTTTGCTCTTGGCAATTTTCTGCCTGCAAACTCCCAATCTAAATCTGTTCCTTGGCTTTAAGTTCACCCTCTTTTTCTGCTGTGCTTGTAGCTGAAGCCCGGCCTCTCTCCCCTACCACACAAACCTGTCTTAGTGGCTCCCAGACTTTCAAGATGGCCTCCCTTGGGTAAAGCCTGCCTTCCAGTTTTTAAATAAGTGTTGTGGAAACGTTTCTGTAACATCTCTCTCAATGGAATAAAGTTCAGAAATATCTTTTTTTTTTTTTTTAGGAAACAAAACAAAACAAACAAAACAGAAAACCAGGTCCTTCTACTCTGACCTTGTTTTCATTTATATTAACTGAGGATCAAGAGGCTTTGCCTCTGGGCTGGAGCGATAGTACAGCAGGTAAGGTGCTTGCCTTGTACACAGTTGGTTTCAATCGCCAGCACCCTATGTGGTTCCCCTGAGCACCTCTAGGAATGATTCCTGAGTGCAGAACCAGGAGTAACCCTGAGCATCACTTGTTGTGGCCTCAAAATAACCATGGGGTGGGGGGACAGGCAGACAGAGAAAGAGACAGAGACAGACAGAGATAGAGAGAGACAGAGACAGATGGGGAGAGGGAGAGGGAGAGAGGGGGGAGAGAGAGAGAGAGAAAGAGAGAGAGAGATTGCTTCTACCTCACACAAATGAACCAATGTTTCCTGCTGCCTGCCTGGAAGAGTGCCTGATGAGCACATGTAGGATGAGCTCAGGAAATGTTTGCTGGACCAGAAAAGCCCCCCAAATTTGTTTTCTTCCTTTTGTGGCTCCTTCCTTTTGCATCTTGGTGCTTTCCCCATCTGAGCATCCTTCCTGAAAGGGATTGGACTCTTCCCACTTATGATCTTAACTCTCCTGGAGGAAAGAGATTGTGGTCTTTGGTCAAGTCTGGAGTGGCTCGGGTTCAGCAGCTCTCTGCTGAGCTCTGTCCTGACTTTGTCTGTCCAAAGGCTGGGATGGGGGGTGGGGGGACCTGGGTGGGTGCAGTCAGGTTTTCTCCCATGCCCTTTCACAGACACTACTTGTATTTTTTTCTTTTTCTTTTTGGGTCACAACAGGCAATGCACAGGGGTTACTCCTGGCTCATGCACTCAGGAATTACTCCTGGTGGTTCTCAGGGGACCATACGGGATGCTGGGAATTGAAACTGGGTGGGCCCTGTGCAAGGCAAACTCCTTACCTTCTGTGCTATGGCTCCAGCCCTGAAATCTTGTCATTTTTTGAGTGAGAGACATGATGGGAGAATTTGGGCTTACAATTGATCTCAGTATCTGGGCTTGTTTAGTTTGGGGTCCACATTGGTATTGCTCAGCTCTTCTCTCAGAAATCACTCCTGTTGGTGCTCAGAGGGTCATGTGTGGTGCTGGGGATTGAACCCGGGTCAGTTATGTGCAAACAAGTGCTTTGCCTTAAGCCCTGGACTAGTTCTCCAGCCGGAGTCTTTGGTTCTTCTAAGGCCCTTGAAATCTTCGGAAGGGATATGAAGGGTTTACGGAGATAGTGATACAATTCAGTCAAACAGGGGAAAAAAAACCCAAAAACCGAAGAGTTTTTTTTGTATGTAATGAGCTCACCAGTGATGGGAAGAGCCCAGATGGTTTCAGCATGCAGAGCTGGTTATATGAGGAAGCATGCATATTACTGGAGCGTCAGAAACCTTCAGCACCATCCCAATGGACCTCCCCAAAACACCTAGGGAGGGGAGAGCGGCTTGAGATGAGATTCAATCTTGAATTTGCGGATTCATGGCTGTGTCATGGATCCTTCAATCAAAACCCTCATTGGAAAGGTTTGACAAGTTTCCAGGCTGGGGACTGTGTGAGGGTGCTGGAAGGGGCTTGACTGGAGAGGGCCAAGAGTCTGAACTCGTCCAAGCTCCCTTTATCTCTTCCTCTGAACTACCCCCAAAACCAAATTTTCCTTAACAAACTGGCCATGTTAGATCCAGTGTTTGCCTGATTTCTCTGAGCTGTTCTCACCAGTTATTGAACCTGGAAAAGGATTGTGGGAACCGCCAAGTTCCAACCTATTGCACCTGAGTGTTGAAGGTCTGGGTTTGGCAGCTGGGGTCAGAGGTGGGCTGGGGGCAGAATCCTGGGACGGAGCTATTAACTCGGGGTTGCACCGATGCTGGGTTGTTAGTGTCAGAGATGAATGATGCGGCTTGGTATCTGGAGGGCTGGGAAATTGGCTTGTGTATAAATCCCCATGGAGAATTATGCAGTTGTGGGCAGTGAGTTGGGAAGTCATTTCCACCTTAGTGGCTCTGAGTGACACCATCTTAGTAACTCACCAGAAAGCCCAAGAGCCATCACCTGGAGATTGTAATGACTTTTAAGTAGCTATTTCCATTGACTTCACAGCTAATTCATCCCAAGTCATCATGAAGTCATCATCCCAAGTCATCAAGAGCACGTTTGACTTCGCAATGGAAATTATAAGGTAGACAGAAAATAAATGTGCCACAAAGACACATCATAAGACACTTCCTACCCAATTTCCAGAGTTACTGCACCATATCTGATGGAGTTCAGTAAGTAGGCAACAAATCATAGAGAAATATATATTATATATATATATATATATATATATATATATATATATATACATACATGCCGCTTGGAGAGCCCAGCAAGCTACTAAGAGTGTCCTACCCACACGGGCAGAGTCTGGCAAACTATTCATGGCATATTCAATATGCCAAAAACAGTAATTATAACAGGTCTCATTCCCCTGACCCTGAAAGAGCCTCCAATCATTAGGAAAGATGAGTAAGGAGAGATTGCTAAAATCTCAAGGCTGGGATGAACATAGATGTTACTGGCACCCGCTCGAGTAAATTGATGATCAACGGAATGACAGTGACAGTGATAGAGTGATACCTTATAATTATGTGTGGCCGTAGATTCTGGCCTCTGAGATTCACAGGGCCGTGCTGGCTGACCCATCAGACTTTGTGGGAAGGCAAGCCCGTGTCCCTCTTCCCTCCATTCTACTTTCTGGAATGCGGTTATGCCTAGGGTTGCCAGACGCCGCAGCCTCTGTCTGGACCTGGGTAGAAACAGAGTTCCTGCCTCTGAATACCACAAGTCCACTGTGGTAGTTTCCATCTTCCAAGACCCGGCTTTTGTGAGGTTCCTTTTGAACTTCAGTCTCACTGAGCTGAACTGACTCCAACTGCTTTCATATGTGCCTTGTACTTGTCCTAGCAGAAACAACTGGGGGCGGGGGGAGTTCGACTTGTGACTGAATTTGGACCTTGTCCCAAAGGCAAACCTCCTACCACTGCTTTGGTCTAGGCAGGGAGCCTCTTGAACAGTCTTGCGCCCTTTGCCCATGAATGATTCCTGTCCGCTCTCCCTCAGCTCTTTGGCTCCTTTCAGCCTTCTGTGGCTTTTGACCTCCTGCCTGATGGCTGGGCCTGACTTCCATCTGCTATCTATTCTCACCACCAACCCTCATGTGCTAGTCAGGCCGCCTGTTCTAGACTCTCTTTAGCCTCACAGGTTTATTCCTCTCCGAAGTCTCTCAGATATCACTGTAGCACTGCACTGTCCTCCCGTTGTTCATCAATTTGCTTGAGCGGGCACCAGTAACGTCTCCATTGTGAGACTTGTTACTGTTTTTGGTGCATCGAATATGCCACGGGAAGCTTGCCAGGCTCTGCTGTGTGGGCAGGATACTCTCGGTAGCTTGCCAGGCTCTCCGAGAGGGACAGACGAATCGAACCCAAGGTGGGTCGGCCACGGGCAAGGCAAACGCCCTATCCGCTGTGCTGTCTCTCCAGCCCTCCCCTGCTAGAATCTCCAAACAAGCTCTCACAGAAATCACATGCGCTTAAATACACTTCAGGTCCCTGTGCCTCAGCTCTCCAGTGGACAGGTTCTGCATTGGGCAACCCTTGGGACTACTGGCCATTTAGCTCCTGCCTTGGAGACTGGGGCTTGGGTCCATGTTGGCGGACTGATTTATGCAGGAGACTGTTCTGCAGCAGGCTCTGAGAGCCCATAAATTGAGGGAGAGACATAGCCAGCAGGCCCAGAGCCCCTGGGAGCGTGATCCCTGGCAGGCCGGCTGCACCCTGGAGACACTTCCTTCCCTGGTGTTAACCTTAATCACCAGCTTAATTGGAGTCTTGGAGTCCCTTGGCGAGGATGACAGGGTTCTCAGATGAGCGCGGCCCATCCGGCCTAGGGCAGACACCTCTGCTCTCTGCTGCTCCCGCAGGAAGGCCCAGGGATGGAGAGACCTCACCCCAGTTAGGAGGAGCATGTCCTCCTCCAAGAGTTGCCGCAGCCAACCGTTGTACCTGAAGTCACCCCAATCCCTGGCAGAGGGGCCCTAAAAGCAGGCTGGGCAATTCTGCAGACCCTTTGAAGCTCCTTTGTGTTTCTCAGTCTGGGTCCTTGCAAAAGCAGCAAGACTTGTATCTGCTTGCACAAAGGTGGTGCAAATTGCTATTGTTTCTATGACAACTGATGGCTTTCCACCCCTCCCAGCTCCATTTCCTCAAAGCTGCCTTCCTGATGGACAGCCTCAGGTCGGAGAAATTTGCAAGGTAGCCACCACCCCCCTAGGTTGCCAAGCAAAGCACACAGCAATTTCATTGTCTTCCTGGAGCAGCTCTTTGTCTACACATTAGGTTTCTGTGCTTGCCATGCAAGTCACATAGTTGTAGGAATCATAGCTGCTAGGCTGAATGGAGAGGGACCCCGGCAATTTACGCCATCTCATTTGAACTCTTGGATTTTGGAAGGCAGTTTTGTTCTTTTTCTTTTTCTTTTTTTTAAATTTCCTTAAAAACACAACAACGTTTTTTTGTGTTTTTTTTCCCCCCCTGCAAAAAGCACAACTCCCCTGTTCAGCTTCTTGTGCTAAATGAGGCCTTTCAGAAAGGAAAACCAGCAAACAACAAAACAAGAGTTCTGCCCTGTAAGCAAGTGCTTTCTAAATCCTTCATCACAATATGGTGACGCTATGAACAGCACATGGATTGAGGGTCTCACTGTTTGTAATCTAGGTGAGGACATCACAGGAACTAGTCTTTTGTGGGGCTTAAGCAGGACCGATTATTAAACATCACACTGCATTAAATGAGGGAATTGGAGGAAAACCTAACTTTTGAGGGATAGTAATTGCTCACCTGGTAGGTGAGAGTGCTCTGGTCGCTCGGTACCCTCTGAGGATGGACTCTCCTTAATGTCAGCTCAACGTCAGGCAAATCTGATTGGAGGTGATTAATGGTCAAAATCTGAACAAAACACGAAATGGATCCCTTGATTTTTCAGTGATATGTGGACTGAAATAAATAAAAGTAAAATCGTGAAATAAAAGCTTATTCTAAAATGAGATAGTATTAGCTAGAGCTCTGGTTATTATTTTCTCAATCTACTGATACATGCCAAATACCAGCCCTTCTCAGAGAGGGTCCTTGGTATTTTAAAAACATCACATGATGGGGCTGGAGCAATAGTACAGCTGATAGGGCACTTGTCTTGAACACGAATGACCCCTGTCACCCCACATGGTCCCCTTAGCCCTGCCAGGAGTAAGAACTGAGCACTTCCAGATGCGCTCCCCACCCCGCCAAATAAAAAGAAAAAGACAAACAAAGATATTTCATGAGAGTTCTTATAGGCAAAATCTTTTAGGAATGACTATATATCGTTTTGCTCAGAGGGTAAAGAAGTTCTTAGGACATCATTTTGGATGCTGGTTATCTCAGACATATGAGAGATGTTGAGAGATTGTGAGCGCTTTCTGAGTGGTAATTGAGAGTGCTATATAGAGAGACTTGGGTGCAGAATAGTTTGATCCTGGATATGACATCATCCAACTCAGAAGACAAAAAGGGGAAGAGTCTGCATCGAGTTCTTTTTTTCTTTTTTTTGGGATCATACCCGGCGATGCACAGGGGTTACTCCTGCCTTTGCACTCAGGAATTACTTCTGACAGTGCTCAGGGGATGCTGGGTATCAAACCTGGGTCGGCTGCGTGCAAGGCAAATGCCTTACCCACTGTGCTATCTCTCCAGTCCCTGCATCAAGTTCTTGACTGTCAGTGGGGGACTGAAGACTGGAATAAGGGTAGGAGAGACCCCAGAGCCAAGCACCTTGCCTAGAACAATGCTTCTTAATCAGAGGCCATTTGACACTCATTGTGCCTCTCAATTTGTTGTGAGATGTTACTGGTGCCTGCTCGAGCAAATCGATTAACCAAGGAGGACAGTGCAGTGCTACAGTGTGCGTCTGGGATATCCCAAAGGGACCACAGATAAAAATCACCTAAGTGTGTTTGGCGGTGTGTGTGTGGGGGGGGGTGTCGGGTCAGAACATGAGACTGGGGGGGGTCAACTGGTAGTACAGGGAGGCCACAGGAAGAAAACAAAGTTGGAAGGGGGTCCCTGTTGGAAAAAGCCTGAGAAGCAGTGCCTTAGACCCTCGTTTTCCAAAGCAGGCAATACTGCCCTCTGCTGGGGGATTCAGGTATGATCCAAGGGGCTGGTGCTAGCCACAGGTGCCATTTGGGAAGCTACTTTCCATTTGTTCATTTACAGATGATGATTTCCAGGGATTATCGACTGTTTTTCTGCAAAGGTGGTAGTTGGCTAAAAACATCTGGGAACCCATGTTTGCACTATCTCTCCGAGTCCTCCCAGCTCTGATTTTCCAGGGCTTGGTTTATAAAGCAAACTCCCTACACTGTCTTCTCTTGGAAACTGAAATGGTAAAAATAGCAGGAGGCAAGCAACATCTACAGCTGACTGGAGCACTTGTGGCAAAGGAACTTTCCAAGAAACTTTACTTCCTCCTGGTGAGCTGGCCACCTGCTGAGGAGACTGGTAGCCACTGAGTCCTTTAGGTTACAAAGGACTAGGTTACAAAGGACTAGAGATTAGGTTACAAGTCCATCCTTGTAACCTAATTTCTCCTGATCCAAGTCCTCAGGTCCTTCTGTGTATTTAGAGCCATTAGAACTGTCACACTGTCATCTCATTGCTCATGGATTTGCTCGAATGGGCACCAGTAATGTCTCCATTGTGGGATTTGCTGTTACTGTTTGACATATCAAATACGTCATAGGTAGCTTGACAGGCTCTGCTGAGCGGGCAGGATACCCTCGGTAGCTTGCCAGGCTCTCTGAGAGGGACGAAGGAATAGAACCTGGGTTGGCTGCGTGCAAGGCAAACGCCCTACCTGCTGTGCTATTGCTCCAGCCTAGACCCATTAATTTATGTAAATTGTTTTGTCTTCAATATTCTTTTTTACTCAGCTTCTTCCATCTACCCCCAAATGGTAACATAGCAACAGTCTCCTCAATAAAGTCTTACCCTCGTGAGATGAGCTGTCAGGCTTCTGGATGCTTCATTTTAGATCCACGTCTGGGTACTCACTACTTGCAGGTCATTTCTGAAGAGACTAGAGTTGATGCAAGTGAAACAGCTTTTCTCAGGTACTAGCAACTTGAGAAGATGGAGGACTTAGGTTTTGAAGAATTCTTCTGTCTGCAGAGTCAAGGGGGGCAGGGGAGCACAGTTGTAGGAAGGTGGATTGCAGACTGGTTGTAGACTATGGTGATGGGTATATTTTCCTCATGAGCTGGCCCCCTGAGGCACACTCCCATGTAATTGCAAATAAAGATTTCTGATGACGTTTCTGCCTTTTTATCCTCTAGGACAAGATTAAAGAGAACATTCTCAGACTAAGTTTTCTAATACTGATTTCAGCCCTTAATTTCTTCTGGCTCACTTTAATTTTTCTTTTGAAGCATGTGAGGGATAAAGATCTACTTGTAAGTTTTGAATGAGTTAGTGGAGGTGGTGTCTTGAGTTTATTGCTACCCACATAATAGGAATTTGGGATAGGAGTAACTTGAAATTACTAGTAATGCTATTCTCCATTCGTAAAGGTTCAACTTCTGTTCTCTCATCAAGATTTTGCCAAACAGTTTTAAGGTTTTGAAGCTCTTCCAGATCATTCAAGGTTACAGAGATCTAACAGGTTTTCTTAAAATTTTATTTTTAAAAGGTTGTTTACATTAATTGATTACATTCAATATTTTGACACCAATCCCACAACCATTACACCTTGCCATCACCATTATTTTGAATTTCTCCACGACCATTCAAGCCTGCCTGCCAGGGGCAGATGCTAGATAATTTATTTTCTATTGCTTATTATGAATATCATGAGAGGTCGCTTCTGGAATTCTAAAATTGCAAATGTTTGGGGTCCAGAGACATCTCTGTGGGGGAGCTAATCCATTTTGAGATTCATTTGGGAGTCTCTGGATTAAGACCTTTGATGAGCTGAGATGGCGCCTGGAGGCAGATAGTGGGCATGACAGCCAGGACCTCAAGCCAGTAGGGAGACCGGGAGGGAAGGCCTGTCTTCACTGCCACCATGTGGCCTGGAGTCTTAGTCCCTGAACCAGCGTACCTCAGGTTTTCTTCTGGAAGCTTGTGGCCACTGGGGTTTCATCTGGAATGAGTGGAGAGGGCACACCTGTTCTATCTGAGGTACCCCGGAGGAATTAGTTTAGTATGGGATTCGGAGAGATCTCAAGTGACCTGCTGTCTTCTGGGATTAACTGCTGTGTCTTACGTGTTTTTTTTTTTTTTTAATTTAATTTTTATAAAGTAGTTCACAATCCAGTACCTTAGACAGCTCAGCCATGCGTAGCTGGAGCAATAGCACAGTGGTAGGGCTTTTGCCTTGCAAGCCGCCAGCCCGGCTGAGCCAGGTTTGATTCCTGCGCCCGTCTCGGAGAGCCCAGCAAGCTACCAAGAGTATCTTGTAGTATCTCACCTGAACGGAAAAGCCTGGTGAGCTACCCGGGGAATATTTGATATGCCAAACACAGTAACAACAAGTAACAACAAGTAAAAACACAGTAACAGCAAGTAAAAACAAGTAAAAACACAGTAACAACAAGTAAAAACACAGTAACAACAAGTCTCACAATGGAGACCTTACTAGGCCCCCTCGAGCAAATTGATGAACAACGGGAAGACATGCTATAGTGCTACAGTTCACAATATTTGATTACATTTAATACTTGAACACCATTCCCACCACCATTACACCTTCCCACTACCATATTTTGGGTGTTTTCATCCTGAACCCCAACTCCTGCTCCAAAGCAGAACCTAAATAATTGATTTTGTATTGTTTGTTATGAATAAACCACTGAAAATTCTCCAAGAAACTTTTCTTAGAAGAAAGTGTGTGAAGATTGTTGTATTTCACCCAGGGGCCATTAAGCCCTTCTATAAGAGATTACTAATATGTTGTTAAGGGTTGAGCTAATTATATATATATATATATATATATATATATATATATATATATAAAACTGCCCTCCGACGTCCTGATGGATCCATCACATCCTCCAGAACGGCAATGGAGAAGATTATCCATGACTTCTACTCAAATCTCTTCGATAGCCATGTCCACTTGCCGACATACCAAATTCCACAGGATGGATATGTCGTTCCCAACGTTCTCCCTTCCGAAATCCGACACTCCATTTCGTCGGTAAAGAAACAGACAGCACCCGGCCCAGACAAGGTCAGACCTGAACACCTGAAGAACCTGCCGTCAGTACTCATCAATACACTGGCTCGGCTCTTCACTCGCTACCTGTCTGAATGCAAGGTTCCATCTCAATGGAAAACCAGCAGGACCGTACTACTGTTCAAGAAGGGAGACATCCATGACATTGGCAACTATCACCCGATCTGCCTATTGTCTGTCATCTACAAGTTGTTCACTCGAGTCATCCTGAATAGGATTGGCAGAACACTAGATGAAGGACAACCATGCGAGCAAGCAGGGTTCCGCAAAGGATTCAGCACCATCAACCATATCCACACGATAACCAAGCTCATTGAGGTTTCTCGGGAGTTCAAGATGCCGCTCTGCTTAACGTTCATTGATTTAAAGAAGGCCTTTGATTCTGTTGAGACGGAAGCGGTCATTGAAGCCCTAGCCAATCAGGGCATTCAAGCCCAATACATCAGGATCCTCCGTGAGCTCTATTGCGGATTCACTACCAGGATCTCACCATTCTACAAAGAAGTGATCATTGATGTCAAGAGAGGGGTGCGGCAGGGTGATACCATTTCACTGAAACTCTTCAGTGCCACCCTCGAGAACATCATGCGACGACTGGAATGGGAAGGAATGGGAGTGAAGATAGATGGTCAGCAACTACACCACCTCCGCTTTGCTGATGACATTGTTTTAATAACACCAAACATCAGCCAAGCGGCACAAATGCTGGCCGACTTTGACCGTGAGTGTGGAAAGGTAGGACTACAGCTGAATCTTACGAAGACAAGGTTTATGAGAAACAGCCTTGTTCCTGATGCCCCATTCGCTCTCAATGGAATGACCATCTCCGAATGCAACAGCTATGTGTACCTAGGTCGAGAGGTCAACATGACAAATGACCTGGCACCCGAGCTGCGCAGGAGGAAGAGAGCGGCTTGGAACACCTTCAAGAACGTCAAAGAAATAGCTAAGAGGACGAAGAACCTCCGGCTCCGGGCACATCTCTTTGATTCCACTGTTCTTCCTGCATTAACATATGCCTCAGAGACCTGGGCCCTACGCAAACAAGATGAGAACGCTATTCAGGTCTCCCAAAGAAGAATAGAAAGAGCTATGCTTGGAATATCACGTTTCACTCAAATGAGAGAACAAATCCGGAGTTCTGACATCCGTCGACGATCAAGAACCAGGGACGCTGTCTCATTTGCCAAGGTGTCAAAAATCAGATGGGCTGGTCACGTAATGAGATTTAAAGACGACCCTTGGACTAGAGCTGTTACTGATTGGATTCCACGGGATGTCAAGAGACCGCGTGGCCGCCCACCTACCAGATGGTCAGACTTCTTCGTCAAGATCATGAACGATTGGTTTGAGGCCCTTCATATTCCCGGAGCGAACAGATGCCATTGGGCTACACTAGCACGCGACAGGGACAAATGGAGACGTTACTGGCGCCCGCTCGAGCAAATCAACGACTAATGGGAAGTTAAGTGATTAAGTGATTAAGTGATAGTTTGCCTTGCAAGTGGCCAGCCTGACTACACACACACACACACACACACACACACACAGAGCTCCAAGTGTGCTAGTCTTGGAGTATGAGTGGTGTGAAGTATGAGATGTGCGCTGTTCAGGGATAGGTTCACTCGTGGGTGGGCTCGGCCTGAGCATGTGGAGAGTAACTGTCAACATGGCAGCGGTTGATTTCTGGAGGGGTTGAGTTCTGGAGGTTTTTGGCTTGCTGGGACTTGGTCCCTTGGAGGGGGGAGGGACCTCACTCATCCCCTCTGGGGCCCCCTAAATGAAACAGTCTTGTGCAGGGGCCTGAGATCTTACAGTTTGGTCTCTTACTTGGCAATAAATCTCGTGTTTTTTAATATTTTTGCATGGATAGAACTTTATTTGGTGTGGGGGAGGTCACACCCAGTGATGCTCAGGAGTTACATCTGGCTCTGTGCCCTGGCAGTGCTCAGGAGACCATAAGGGATGTAGGAGATTGAACCTGGATCAGCCATGTGCAAGCCAAACACTCTACCCATTGTACTATTTTTGTTTGTTTGTGGCCACACTTCTTGCTGTACTCAGCAGCTACTTTTGGTTTGTTGCTCAAATATTCATCTCAGCGGTACCCAGGAGACCATAACAGTACAGAGGATCAAACCCAGTACCTCAAACATTCACCGTAAGAGTTCTACCATTGAACCACATCGCCAGCCACTAGAACTTATTTATTGGGACAGGACACATCATGTGGTGTTCAGGGATTACTTCTGGCTCTGTGCTTAAGAATGATCCCTGGTGGAACTTGGGGAAAGATATGTGGTGCTGGGGACCAAAATGAGGTCAACCACACGCAAGGCAAATGCCTTATCTCTTGCATTATGTCTCTGGTCCCTAGAATTTAGCACTGTAGCACTGTTCTCCCATTGTTCATCCATTTGCTCTAGCAGGTCCAGTAACGACTCCATTGTGAGACTTGTTGTTACTGTTTGGCATATCAATTACGTCACAGGTAGCTTGCCAGGCTTTGCGAGATACTCTCAGTAGCTTGCCGGGCTCTCTGAGGGGGCAGAAGAATCGAACTCGGGTCTGCCGGGTCAGCCGCATGTAAGGCAAACGCCCTACCACTGTGCTATCGCTCCAGCCCTCCCTAGAGTTTAAATATGTGTGTATGTATGTGTGTGTGTGTGTGTGTGTGTGTGTGTGTGTGTGTGTGTCGGTGTGTCTGTATGTGTGTCTGTATAATTTTTTTGGTTAGGAATAACGTTTTTGTGGAATTTCTTTTGCCTACCTGGGCAATTTCAAGATCTCTGTGCCTCTTCTCTCACCCTGAGTGTTCTGTAGAGTGACTGTTACTTGGTTATTATATCAGTAAGAGCTGTTTGGTTTAGTAAATGCCTTTTTAGTGTCAGCTTTGTAGTGATAGGCAAGTAAATAATCACTGGAACATGGAATCACTTGGGCAGGTCTAAAATGTTCGCAGGCTAGGATCCTCAGAAACTAAATTCACAGTTACGAAGAAATTGATGGAACTGTAGCTCCTGTGCCTGCTGCGTTCCTGCCCCTCTCCCCACCCCCCACCGGAACCATTTAAATACCTCACATTAATGCATTGCAGGATAGTGTGGGCTCCCCATGAACAGTTAATTAGGGGGAGCAGGTTCATTACGGCAAAGTGGTTGAGTTTAGAATTAGCTAAATAAGAAGATTAAAATCATTTCAGAGGAAACATTTCATGGTATATTAATACATTGGCTGTAAATAATAAAAGATAATGAGAGCATTAAATCCTAGCAACAATATATTAACTGCAAGGGAACTAATTTGTAAATGAGTGCTTTGCTGCTCCTTGGGAAGCATTTTCTCTTGTTTAAAGGAAGGCTGAGAACAGCTTCCATGGAGACACCTTTGCTAAGCTTTGAGCGGAACTCTTTCAAGAGTTTACAGATTTATTGCAATGTTGGCTCTTAGATTCTTATTTTTTTTGGTGGTCATGGGGGGCGATGCCCACACCTAGCAGTGCTCTGGGCTTAATCCTGCCTCTTCATTCAGGAATCCTCAGGAATCACTTCTGTTAGTGCTCAGAGTACCATAGGAGATGCCAAGAGTCCAATCCGAGTTGGCTGTGTGCTCTGACCCTGATCCCAGATTTTTTTTTTTTTTTTTTGCTTTTTGGGTCACACCCGATGATGCACAGGGGTTACTCCTAGCTTTGCACTCAGGAATTATTCCTGTGGTGCTCAGCGGACCATATGGGATGCTGGGAATTGAACCCGCCTCGTACAACAAACGCCCTACCCGCTGTACTATCGCTCCAGCCCCAGTCTCAGGTTTTTTTTAGGAGTGCAAAAGAAACACCCTGAGGGGAACAAAGAAACCTGGAGGTTTTATTTTTGTTTTTGAAGAAAGAACTCATGGCATTCCTTTAACAGGGATGAAAAATTCACTAGATGCTTTATTTTATTTTTTAAAAAATTTTATTAGTGAAACACCATGAGGTACAGTTGTAGACTTACAATTTTTTGTGCTTGGGTTTCATGTTTAGAGCTAAGTTCAAAATCCTGGAAATTTACCAGCACCCGTAGGTGAGTGAGTGCGGGACAAGGAAACTTTGGCAGTGGCCATTTTCCAGGGTTTGTCTTATGCTGTCTTTTTGTAACAAGTGGTACCAAGAGTAGAGAGTTACTTTGGGGAGGAGAGATAGGGAGAGATGGAGGAGGCCCCAGGTTCTATTCTCACACCTAATTTGCTCCAGAAATTATCCCACTGTGCAAGCCATGAAGGGGGGGAGGCAGAAAGAGAACTGATTGGATTGAGCACTTGCTCGGCACACAGGAGACCAGGGTTTTATCCCCAGCACCTTCTGGTTCCTGGAGCACCGCTGGGAGTGACCTCGAACCCAGAAAAGGGTTATTTGAGGTGTAGCCAAAAAAAAAAAACAAAGAAAAAAAAATGAGAATAGGGATCCTGAAGGGCTAATGAAGAGATAGAAAAAAGAATGTTGCTCCATGTGGCTGGGCCTGACAACACTTTATAATGAGATTTTTCAAGGTGTGTCTCTGCAGACTAACATGTGAACAAACGCGTGTTTTGAAATCTGGTTTTGGAGAAGGGAGACTTGCGCTTTCATTGGCATTTACCTTTTTTTGCGTCTTTTATTGACCTCAAAATTGAGTTAAATTAATATTACTTAAACTAGTCCAGTTCTTTGCTCTTTTCATTATGTAGTTTTAATTGTATGGAAAGAGAACTAAAGACATTAAAGGAAATGAATGATTTGCTTACAAATTAGTAGCAAAGCCAAGAAAGGAAAATAAAACTAGGGATGAGCAGTTATTTGCTTGAACTATTGTATGTTCTTTGTTTTCAGGGAAGAGCTTATTGTGTTGCTAGGATACATTCTGGTTACTGTTGAAGGACATTGTTCTATGTACAATAAAGACACTTGGCTTGATTCATTGCCTTGGAGTCTTAATAATCATATTATTTCTTTCTGCAATTCACAAAATTTTATAATTCATCATGAGTGTTTTACTTAATTAGTACAGATTAGAAAGTTGCTATAGACTACCGATTTCCTCTTTGGTAATTACACATCCAGTTTCACTAAATCTTGGCAGGGATAAACAATTACCTCCCAAGTTCATTTAAAAAAAAAGCCCTCACATTTCTGACTATAATGTCCATTAATTTCAGTATGACTACCTTAATGCCAAATTAGATATTTAAAAAATTAAACACACTTTAATAGGCACCAATCAGTTTAGAAATGTACTAAAAGCTTTTCCTAAAGAATCAGATCAAATAACAAACCCTTGGCTCTGGATTACAAAACCGAGATTACCAAGTGAGTGGGAAGAGGGTGATGGGGAGGAAAGAGAACAGAAGAGATGTAAGGACAGTGGTGAAGATTCTTGGGACACTTGGGTGGTGGTAATAACTGTGTACACTTACAATAACGGTGTACATCAAAAAACTAAACTTGAACATTATTAAAACCATCTTGTCTAAACTATAACAACAACAACAACGACAGCAACAACAATAGCAAGTTTACTCTTCTTCCTTGCAAATTAAAGACAAGGCAAAAAGAATAGGGAAAAAAACACTTTGGGAAACAATCCCTCCCCTCCCTTCCCCTCCCCTCCTCTCCCATTCCCCTCCCTTCCATTCACTTCCCTTATTTTTCCTACCCTGCCCTGCCCTGTCCTGCTCTGTCCTGCCCTGCCTTTCCCTTTCCTTCCTTTCCCCGCCCCTCCTCTTCCCTTCCCTTCCTACCCCTTCTCTTCCTCCCCCTGCCTCTTTTCCCTCTCCTCATCTCCCCTCCTCTTCCCTCTCCTCTCTTCCCCTCCTCTCCTTTCATTTCTCTTCCCCTCCTCTCTCCATACAGAAGTTCAAATGCTGATCTGTTCTATAATCAGATTTTCTTGGAATCAATTGCAGCTGCTCCATGAGCCTTCTTAAAAACCATATCACTGCAGCAGGGATGGAAGGAGGAAGAGATGGGATTCATTGAGGCAATGGTAGCAGGGAGCTGACACTCTGGTGGAAGATATAGTACTGGAATGCTCTACACATGAAACCCTGCCATTATCAATAATATAAATCAGGGATTTAAAATAAAATAAATAGTATTTTCTTTTAAAAAATATGGTCTTTTGTTTGGTATTAAGCTATATATATTTTTTTCTCCCCATGAAAAGTAGAATGTTCCAAGCGTACAAAGCATCAGTACAATTTAAAATTCTAAATGTAAAAGGTGGACATCATTAATCCAGTAAGAGTTTCCTTCACAGCATTTTGAAGTTAACATATCAGAAACAGTTGCACCAGTCTTCAGTTTTGGTAACGTTAATAAACAAGTGTCTGTTATTTAGGAGTAATTATGAATCCATAATGTGTGATTTTCAAATGAAGTAAAATAAGGAAATAAGCAGTTGCTGACAATCTTTAGTTCTTAATTAGAAACCAAGAGCAAGGTTTTAGGTCTTAATTTTCATTCAATTCTTCTCATTGTATTGCTCCTATGCAATGATATTATAAAGTCATTGCATTTAGAGAATGCCGTGTTTGACAGCAGAGTACTTGGAGCTATGCAATCCTTTCCTCTGCCATTTTCACAAGCAGTGCTATTAATCACGGAGTACATTTGCACTTGGCAGAAATAAAATGCTTTGAGATCCTTGGATAAAAAGATATGTAGGAAATTACAGCACATACTACTCTTCCAAAGATTTTGCGAGGAATGCCTGTGACAAGAATTATTGGATTAATTTGATATCTATAGGCACTTTTCAACCTACTTCCACGCTATGTGAATGGAAAGGAACATAGCAGTTGATTCTTGCTATGACCAAAGAGTAACCTAGGGATCCAACACATCTAAATGCATTATTCACTAACACAGGGGAAGACCCTCTTAATATCTAGGGACTCAGAAGAGTGAGGTCTGAGCCAGAAATGTAGAGAACTTGAAGTTTGGGAATGTGAGCAACTCTGTGATGTGCCAGTTAACGGTTTCTGACAAACCAAAAGCGGTGATGGTATTTTTAAGTAATACATCCATTCATGACCTTTTTGTGCTTGATCATACAAGACAGAGTACGGTCCTCTGGATGTGGGGATAGCAAATGCTTCCCATGTGTCAGGCTCTAGATTGGACTCCTTTGAGCATACAGATGCTCTACACAACAGTGTGAGAGCCATAACAGGGACTCTATTATATCCTCCAAATAATCCTGTAAATCACACACTATTAAGTTCCTTTGATAGATGAGGAATTTCTTCCTAGACTCTAATTTGTGTCTTGGAAGCAGGTTCCTGGTCTTGATAGCATTTCAAACCTGATGATATTTTATGATCTGTTCAGATTATAAACATTTTCCTACAGTAGCTGGACTTCCTGCTGCACAATTAACCCTCCTTGAGCTCTTTATAGACATTTGTAAAGTATTTTATAGTTCTTCAATGATTTGATATAGTGTGCCTGCTCAGCTGCACTGGCTTTTTTTTTAGCTTGTTCACCCTTTCTCCATCCCTCCCTCCCTGCTTCCCTCCCTCCATTCCTCCCTCCCTTCCTCCCTGCTTCCCTCCCTCCCTCCCTTCCTCCCTCCCTCCCTCCCTCCCTCCCTTCCTCCCTTCCTTCCTTCCTTCCTTCCTTCCTTCCTTCCATCTGACCCAGGGTGTTTCTTTCCTACACAAATTTTTGTATTTCTGCTCTTCCTTCCCTCAAGCTGTGTTTAGCCTTAAAGTGGTTTTAATCAAGCTTCTTAGCCACATATCACACCATCCCATTTCTTTAGCTGTGATGTTTGGGAACAACAGAACGGCCATCTCCGAATGCAACAGTTATGTGTACCTAGGTCGAGAAATCAACATGATGAATGAACCTGAGTTGCGCAGGAGGAAGAGAGCTATTCGGGTCTCCCAAAGAGGAATCAAAAGAGATATGCTTGGATGCTAAGCGAAATGAGTCAGAAAGAGAGGGATAGACATAGAAAGATTGCATTCATCTGGGGAATATAAAGTAACAAAGTATGAGATTAATACCCAAGAATAGCTGAGATCAGCACCAGGAGGATTACTCCATAACTTAGAGGCCAGCCGGGTATCCTAAGGAAAGGGCAGTTCAGATAGAGAAGGGAGCACCAAATAAAGGATGTTTGGAGGATCCTCCCAGGAGGGGAGATGCATGTCGAAAGTAGACTATGGACTGAACATGTTTGCCACTCAATGCCTCTTTTGCAGACCACAACACCCAAAAGGAGAGAGAGAACACAGGGGATTGCCCTGCCACAGAGACAGGGGGGATGGGGGGATGGGGGTGGGAGGGATATTATCCATGGTGGTGGAAAATGGGCACTGGTGGAGGGATGGGTATCTGATCATTGTATAATTGAAACCAAAGCACAAAAAATTGTAAATCTACAACTTTAAAAAAAAATAAAAGGAAAAAAAAAGAGATATGCTTGGAGTATCATGTTTTACTCAAATGAGAGAAAGAATCCGGAGTTCCAACCTCCATTGAAAGTCAAGAATCAGGAACGCTGTCTCGTTTGCCAAGGCGTCGAAAATCAGATGGGCTGGACATGTAACGAGATTTGGAGAGGACTGCTGTTACCGATTGGATTCCACAGGACATCAAAAGACCGCGTGGCCGCCCACCTAAAAGATGGTCAGACTTCTTCGTCAAGACTCTGAACGATCGGTTTGAAGCTCTTCATGTTCCTAGAATGAACAGTCGCCATTGGGCTACACTAGCACACGACAGAGACGAATGGAGTTGTTGGTGACACCCGCTTGAGCAAATGGATGATCAATGGGATGACAAGTGACAAGTGACAAATACCAACTAATAGATCATGCTGCACAGGAGTTGGGGAGAGAGCAGGAGCACATACCTTGCACACAGCAGACCCATCTTTGGTCCCCAGCACCTCATTGCTCCCCCTGCTATGTCTAGAATGACTGAAAAATATGTTGCAGCATAAACGTGTTTTGAATAAATCATATATATTACATACCTGACATGTTCCTCTTTAATATTCTTTACCATATGACTAATGAGAACAGAGTCTAACATTAGTATTAGAAGGAAACTGTGGTGTTCTTGGCTCTACTTTATAGAAAGTTGGATGTGTCTTTTATTTTTTCAAACATTTTTGAACCTCACATATTTTGTAAATTGAGAGGGTTAGTCTCAAAATAAGAACAATTTTTTATTCTTCCACATACTTACAGTCATAGAACATTCCCACGAGTGATTTCTCTTATTGAGTACAGTAACAGTTGGGGAACTGTTTAATGGTGTTGCCAACCCATTCCCTTAAAATAACTGGATTCAGTTATCCCTCATGGTTTCCAGGGCATTTATGAACCATTTATTACACTTCACAAAAAATATTTGTGGGAGCTATCCAACAGCTATTCTGGGATAGTTTATCACAATATCAATGACAGAAAAATAAAATATAGGTGAAATACTTTACAAACAATTTTTTATTAAACACATTTATTAAGCTATCTTTATGTACTATATTCTTCTAGGTTCTCTAAAGAGAAAGGTGAACAAAAACAGATCCTGATCCCCTCTGGAGTTTTCAGTCTGATGGGAAGCTAGACTTAAATGACTGTATGAATTGATGTTCAGTTATAAACTAAATTCTCTGAAGGGAATGTGAGTTTCTGCAAAAGTGTATAATAAGAGAGCCTGACTAAGTGGGATGGCATGGAATTTTTTTTGGCTGAAATGATGATTTAGTTGAAGCATAAAGGATGAGGAAGCTGTTAATTTGGAAGGAATTTGGAAGAATGAAGAGGAAGAGAACATTCTGCACGGAGAGAATGGTCAGTGCTAAAGTGTGGCAGAAGCTCAGGATATTACAGACAGATTCCTGGGTTGGAGAGAGAGAAGTATTTTGCTTGGTGCTTGAAAGATGGACACTGTATCACTGTATCACTGCCTTCCTGCTGTTCATCTATTGCCTCGAGCAGGCCACAGTAATGTCTCCTTCGTCCTAGCCCTGAGATTTTGAAAAGTGCCACATTCGAGGCTCTTTCAGGGTCAGGAGAATGAGACCCATCATTGTTACTGTTTTTTTGCATATTGGGTATGCCACGGGGAGTTTGCCAGACTCTGCTGTGTGGGCAGTATGCTTTTGGTAGCTTGTCAGGTTCTCCAGAGTAAGAATTAGATGATAAGATTTCGCACGGCCGCATTTGCGGGAGCTGGGTTTTATAGTCTCTGGGTCTTGGCCGTTGATGGGATTACACGGCGCCGGGGGCAGTTGGTGGGTGCAATGCCTACATACTGGAAGATGGGGGATCTGGATGGAGGAGACCCCAGTCCCAATCCGAGCAGGCTTGGAGATCTACGCCCCAGGTCCCGCACACCTGGGTTCCTTGGCCAGTTCCTTCTTTTGTGAGGCTCGTCCGAACGTGCGGAGAGTGGTCTAAAGCATGGCTGTGGCTGGAATCAGAGGTCTTCAGCTGGTTGGGCTCTGCTCGGTGTGGGGAGGAAAACTCAACCCACCCCCCTCCAAGGGGCCCCGGTGAGGACAGCCAGGCATGAGGCAGGAGAAAGATGGACAGGGGCAAGAAATGCAGAACTTTGCAGTCAGCCTGAAAGTTATTATTTATTTTTGTGAGTGTGGGAGTAGGGCTTTGGTCATATCCAGTGGTACTCAAGGGATGCTCCTCGCTTTCTGCTATGAGATCATTCCTGGTGGTACTTGGTGCCTCTCCTGGTGGTGCTCAGGATTTATTTCTGGCTCTGCACTCAGGGATCACTCCTGGTGGTGTTCGGGGAATCGTATGGGTTGCTGGAGATTGAACTCTGGTGAGGTTGTGAGCAAGGTAACTGCCATTCTTGTTGAAATATCTCCAACCCCAAATGTATTTTTTTTTTTTTGCATTTTTTTTTTTTTTTATTTATTGAATCACTGTGGGAAAGGTTACAAAGCTTTCAGGTTTATGTCTCAGTCATGCAAATATCAAACACATTTCCCTTTACCAATACTTATTTTTTCCCATGAAGAACCCCAATAAAACCCCACCCCCCACCCCTCCCCGTCCCTGTGAGGCAGATGAATTCTAGTTAACACTCTATCCGCTTTGATTAGATTGTTTCAATAAAAGATTCACCACTATTATTTAGAGTTTACCCCCCCCCCCCAAATCAGACATGCTGAAAAAGCATTGTGAAGTGATTTGCTTTCTACAGCTGGGTTCAAGAATTAAATGTTGGTTTTGGATTTCTGCTATTTTACCTATTGACCCTGGAAGTATTTCTACTGAAAGTCAGATAGTTAAGAAATTGGTTTCTGTGTTCTGGAGTCGTGGCCGTGCTGGAGAGCCGCTCGTGGGGGGCAACTGGTGGCCTCGGTAGGGCGTGAAGGGCGGAGCGAAACGCCCCCCTTCCCATGAGGTTTTAGTCGCCCCCACACTCCCGGCTCATACCTGCTGTCCACAAGGCTCCCATGTGGCCGCCATCTTTCTTTCCAGAGAGGAGAGGGCGAATGGGGCAACACCCTTTCCCCTCCGGCAGACTTGATGGGCTGGATCAACGCATAGTCCGTTCACTTTTCTGCTCCAAGCTGCTGGGTTCTGCATTAAGTCCTTGTGCTTCTGGGGCCATGGCCGTGCTGGAGAGCCGCTCGCAGGGGGCGACTTGTGACCTCGGTAGGGCGTGAAGGACGGACCGGAACGCCCCCCGACCCATGAGGTTTTAGTCGCCCCCACTCCCCCGGCTCACACCTGCTGTCCACAAGGCTCCCCTGTGGCCGCCATCTTTCTTTCCAGAGAGGAGAGGGCGAATGGGGCAACACCCTTTCCCCTCCGGCAGACTTGATGGCCTGGATCAACGCATAGTCCGTTCACTTTTCTGCTCCAAGCTGCTGGGTTCTGCATTAAGTCCTTGTGCTTCTGGGGCCGTGGCTGTGCTGGAGAGCCGCTCGTGGGGGGCAACTGGTGACCTCGGTAGGGCGTGAAGGACGGACCGGAACGCCCCCCTTCCCATGAGGTTTTAGTCGCCCCCACACCCCCGGCTCATACCTGCTGTCCACAAGGCTCCCATGTGGCCGCCATCTTTCTTTCCAGAGGGAGGAGGGCGGAAGGGAGCAACACCCTTTCCCCTCTGGGCAGAAATGATTGCCTGGATTAACGCATAGTCCTTTCACTTTTCTGCTCCAAGCTGCTGGGTTCTGCATTAAGCCCTTGTGCTTCTGGGGCTGTGGCCGTGCTGGAGAGCCGCTCGTGGGGGGCAACTGGTGACCTCGGTAGGGCGTGAAGGACGGACCGGAACGCCCCCCTTCCCATGAGGTTTTAGTCGCCCCCACACCCCCGGCTCATACCTGCTGTCCACAAGGCTCCCATGTGGCCGCCATCTTTCTTTCCAGAGAGGAGAGGGCGAATGGGGCAACACCCTTTCCCCTCCGGCAGACTTGATGGCCTGGGTCAATGCATAGTCCGTTCACTTTTCTGCTCCAAGCTGCTGGGTTCTGCATTAAGTCCTTGTGCTTCTGGGGCCGTGGCTGTGCTGGAGAGCCGCTCGTGGGGGGCAACTGGTGACCTCGGTAGGGCGTGAAGGACGGACCGGAACGCCCCCCTTCCCATGAGGTTTTAGTCGCCCCCACACCCCCGGCTCATACCTGCTGTCCACAAGGCTCCCATGTGGCCGCCATCTTTCTTTCCAGAGAGGAGAGGGCGAATGGGGCAACACCCTTTCCCCTCCGGCAGACTTGATGGCCTGGGTCAATGCATAGTCCGTTCACTTTTCTGCTCCAAGCTGCTGGGTTCTGCATTAAGTCCTTGTGCTTCTGGGGCCGTGGCTGTGCTGGAGAGCCGCTCGTGGGGGGTGACTGGTGACCTCGGTAGGGCGTGAAGGACGGACCGGAACGCCCCCCTTCCCATGAGGTTTTAGTCGCCCCCACACCCCGGCTCATACCTGCTGTCCACAAGGCTCCCATGCGGCCGCCATCCTTCTTTCCAGAGAAGAGAGGGCGAATGGGGCAACACCCTTTCCCCTCCGGCAGACTTGATGGCCTGGATTAACGCATAGTCCTTTCACTTTTCTGCTCTAAGCTGCTGGGTTCTGCATTAAGTCCTTGTGTTTCTGGGGCTGTGGCCGTGCTCCAAACTTAACTCTGACTTTCAGGGAGAAAGATTGGGTGGTTTACTTCTCATTGATCACTTTGTATATAGAGAGATGTCTTTGAGAAATGGTTTTGAGAAAAAGTCCTCGTTCCCGCATACTCGAGCTGTGTTTGTAGAGGCTTCTGGTCACCGGGGTTCCATCTGGGGGAGGCGGGATGCGGCACCTACTCCATCTGGAACTTGCGGGTGAACTCGGCTCTTTTTGGAACCTGTTTTTTCTTTTTTTTTTTCCTCCGGGATCCCGCACCCTCCATGTGTTCTTTCTCTTATGCTTAAGGCTTCAAAGATCCCAAATGTATTTTTTTAATTGAAGTATTGAGCTGTATTATAGCACCAACATTACAGGAATGAATCATTGAGATCAGTAAATTTCAATAGAGTAGCTAGCTGCGAAGGTAGAAAAGCAACTAAGTGTAGTGTAAAAAAAAATTTTTAAGATGAGATAAGGGGCTGGAGAGGTAGTATAGCAAATAAGGCATGCCTTGCATGCATCAGACAGGTTCAATACCTGCATCCCGTATGGTCTCCTGAGCCTGACCAGGAATGATCCCTGAGCACAGAGCCAGGAGTAAACTCTGAGAATTTCCAGGAGTGGTCGCCAAACAAAACAAAACAAAAATAATCAAGAGATGAGATAAACTTGAGCTTGCATAATTGTTAATGAGAAGAATACAATTAAGTGAAAGATTTTCACTTATCTTCCAGAGAAACTTCCACAGATGGAGGAAAATGAAGATTTAAAACAACAAAACAACAACAAAATAACCAAGTAAAAGAAAAAGAACAGTTGTTGTATCTCCATTTTACTTCTCAATAGCTTCATTAACGTTTCACTTTATTCTGATTCTTGCCCATGAAGGATTTAGAGCTGAAGTGAATCCTCATCAATTAGCCTCTCTAACAAAATATTTGTGTTGTTTTCAAAAGGATGCATGTTGCCTATTGCTTTTGAAATTGTATAGACACGACAAATGATTAAAATACTATATTTATAATTATTGTCTTTAGTTATTTTATTAAAATATACAGTCCTGTTGGTTGTAGAGAAACCAATTAAACATGAAACCTTATACAAAGCCACTGTGAGTTCGAGGAGGAATGAAGGAGATAGGAAATTGTATAATTTAAAATACATTATATTTCAATCCTTTGTGTGGTTAAATCCTCCAACCTTCTGTGATAGGAAACCTGCATAGAATCCTAATTGCTTTTGTGACTGAAAATGACCAGGTGTACAATCTAGCAGGAACATTTCTTGCGATTTGATCGCTGAGCTATTGATCAGTTTCATAAAGGGGTGGGCCATTTTGTTTCTGAGACTGAATTGGCTTTTCAAGTGATCCATCAAGTTACTTTATCTATACTAATATCAAAATTTGATCCATTTTCTAACTGTGATTTCTTATTAGTGTCATCCACTTTAGGGAATCTGTGTATTTATCCCTAACTCTAGAGCTGAGGTTAATCCTTTCTGCTAATATTTATGGAGAGGCTTTTAATTCTAAGGAAATTTCTTTTGTTCATATCCTGTATCTGAAAAATAGGTTGCAAAGCAGAACTGAAGAAGCAGAAATGTCCCGTCTCTCAGACACTTTTCACTTTCATCACTTGGTCCTAACGTTCTTTTGAAAACGATCACATTAAGGCTGGAGAGCTAGTATGGTGAGAAAGATACAGATAATCCGATACAGATAATCCCTGTTTGATTCCCACCATTGCAAATGGGCTCCAGAGCTCTGCTAGGGACCGCTTCTGAGCACAGGGTCCAGAATAGCCTCTGAGTACTGTCAAGTGTGGCCCAAACATCTCTACCCTTAAAAAAAAACTAACAAAAGACATGATTGTTGAAAACAATTTCTTCAGGAGACATTTTGTTTCATATTCTCTTTCTACAATTGACCAACCATGAGGTTCATTTCTTGGGAGTTCATCATTTTTTTTCAAGCATTTAGTATTTTTCACTGAATATAGTGGTAGGTTCTTCCTACCTTGTCTTTTATTTGTTTGGAGACCACACCTTGCCCCCTGTCTGTTCTTTTATTTTTGATGTTTTATCTCCCTGGGTTACTATTACCAATGACAATGGCAAATGCTATTAGATGGTTGTTGTGCTTGCCCCATTTTTTAAAAAGTAATTCAGTACAGTCAGACAAGTAGTGAAGCCTATTGACTCTTGATTCTGAACTCAACTTTACCTTCAGTGGTGGAGTAGGTGAATAAGTGGGCAATTGTAGGTCAGGTTTTCAACTGCATCAAATGCAATGATGTTATGATAGTCAGTGACAATACCTCTCACAACTCTGATGAAGCTAGAATCTGTCAAAAAAACTTCCCTCCAATTTTTAAAAATTTGTAAGAAAAGTTTGACAGTTATAGAAATAAAATTATACTTATGTATTTATGAATTTTGTTCAATAAAAAGAATATATTTTATGAAGTTGAGTTTTTTTCATTGAAAGTTGTACTAGTTGTATAGGTTGAAGTAAAGTTAATAAATTTAATTCATTTCAATTGAGCAGGAATTATTTTAATAATTTTTTAAATTTAGGCACCATGATTTATAGTTCTGTCATAATAGAGTTTAATACATACAGTTTTCCTACTCCACCCCATCACCAATGTTAGTTTCCCTCCACCAATTTTCTACCAACATTCCCTCCCACCCCAACTCAGCTTCCTTAACAAATTCATTAAAAAACATTATTATATTTTGGAACACTTACAAAAGTGTTGATTCTTTTGGTTTTGATGTACCTTACCTCTACACAATTAAAATGTTTAAGACCTTAACCATTGCCTTTATGTTACCTCCAGTCCAACTTCCACTAGTACTCTACACCCTGTTTTTTTTTGCATTCTCAGTCAGTATCAAAGGTTTGCCATCATTGAATACCCTCCATTCCCCTGTCCTGTTACTCTACCGACATACTCCAGACGAATGAGATCATCCAGTGTTTGTATTCTCTCTGACTTGTTTTACCCAACATGATATCCTCAAGTTTCATCCAAATTACTGTGAATTTCATGATTTCATCTGTCCCAATGAATAGAAATGAATAATTTATAAATTAATTAAAAATTAATAAATTAAATAGTATTTAATTGCATATTTATACAACATAATCTCTTTATTAATTTATTTGCCATTGGATATTCAGGTTGTTTCCATATCATGGTACTAGTGCTCATAGTTGCAATGAACATAGATTTATTTATTTTGAACTAGTACTTTTGTGTTTCGGGAGGTATATACCAATAAGTGGGAATGCTGGGTCAGATGGAAGCTCTATTATTACTTTTTTGAGATGTTTCCACACTATTTTTCATAAAGGATGAGCCAGACAACAGTTTCTTTTTCAGTCTACCCCCGCCAGCGGAAAGTGCTTTCAGTCTTTTTGGTATATATGCCATACTCACTTAAGGGCTTATGATAATATCTCTTTGTTGCTTTGATTTACATTTCCCGAAGAACAGTGACAATAAATACTTTTTAATATTCCCATTAGTTGCCCTTACGTCCTCTTCAAGGGAACTGTTTGCTTATTTCCTTTGGAGAGAGGAATTTAAACCTTAAAAATATTTATAGGCATTGGTGGTGTCGATGTCTTTGTCAACACGAACGTGGCCATGAGCATTGATACATTTGAATGCCTGATATCTCGAATTGGATGCTTATGCTTGAATAGATGTGACTCACTGCTGGCAGTTTCTATCTTCGTTGTCTACATACGAACATCCAACTACGATGAAGAAGAAATTGAGAAATTTTACATGGAGTTGGAGAAGTTCTATGAAGACCACACTTTCTACAAGATCATTATCAGTGATTTTAATGCCAAAATAGGACTGAGAACATCGGCTGAAGAACTCCATATTGGGACCCATGGCCTAGAATGGAACAAAGAGGGTGAAAGACTGTCTGAGTTCATCATGTCAACCAAGACCATCCTTAGTAACTCACAATTCCAGAAGGTCAAATCTAAACATTGGACATGGGAGTCTCCCAGTGGACAGTTCCACAACAAAATTGTCCACATCATATTCAATGAATGCTTTTGCATTGCCAATGTCACTGTTGTACCAAAATTCCAAATGCGAACAGACCACCGTCTCCTTCGTGCAAAATTCTATTTCACGGAATAGGGAGAAAGGGCTGCTAAGTTTAAGAGAGAACTTCCAGAATGACCACCAACTGGGAGCTCTTTGACACTATTGCGGCAACATGGGAAGATGCCATCGTTGACGACATCGATGAAGAATATGATCGACTGGTTCAGCACCTCCACAATTGTGCGAGGAATGCCAAGCAAGAAAAAAAAACACAAAAAGACGCCTGTCTTCAGAAACTCTCAAGCTCATTTGCCACCCTGGCTTGGCGCGAGCCTCAGGCAACCAAAAGCTAATGTTTGAGCTCACAAAGCAGTGTAGAGAAGCGATAAAGTAAGCCCTCAAAGAGAGAAGAGGAGCACTGCTGGCTGATGAGGCAGAAACAGGGAAAAGCACTCACACGCCCCCTGTTCTTCACCAACTACAAGAGCAAGATTACTGCCCTCCGACGTCCTGATGGATATATCACATCTTCCTGAAGGGCAATGGAGAAGATTATCCATGACTTCTACTCAGATCTCTTCGATAGCCCTGTCCATCTGCCCACATACCAAATTCCACAGGATGGATATGTTGTTCCCAATGTTCTCCCTTCCAAAATCTTACATGCCATTTCGTTGGTAAAGATATGAACATCACCCAGCCCAGACAAGGTCAGATCTGAACACCTGAAGAATCTGCTGTAAGTACTCATCAATACACTGGCTCGGCTCTTCACATGCTACCTGTCTGAATGCAAGGTTTCATCCCAACAGAAAACCAGCAGGAATGTTCTGTTGTACAAGAAAGGAGACATCCATGACATTGGCAACTATTGCCTAATCTGCCTGTTGTCCGTCGTCTATAAGCTGTTCACTCGAGTCATCCTGAATAGGATTGGCAGAATACTTGATGAGGGACCACCATGAGAGCAAGCTGGTTTCTTAAAAGGATTCAGCACCATCGACCATATCCACACAAATAACCAAGCTCATTGAGGTTTCTCAGGAGTTCAAAATACCGCTCTGTCTAACATTCATTGATTTAAAGAAGGCCTTGGATTCTGTTGAAATTGAAGCAGTCATCTAAGCCCTAGCCAAACAGGGCATTCAAACTCAATACATCAGGATCCTCCATGAGCTGTATTACAGATTCACCACCAGGATCTCACCATTCTACAAGGAAGTGATCATTGGCTTCAAGAGAAGGGTTTGGCAGGGTGATACCATTTCACCAAAATTCTTCAGTGCCACCCTTGAGAACGTCATGTGACGACTAGAATGGGAAGGAATGGGAGTGAAGATAGATGGTTGGAAACTACACCACCTCTGCTTTGCTGATGACATCGTTCTAATAACACCAAACATTAGCCAAGCAAGTGGCATGAATGCTGGTAGTCTTCGACCGTGAGTGTGCAAAGGTCGGACTGCAGCTGAATCTCACGAACACAATGTTCATGAGAAGTGGACTGGTTCCTGACGTTCCATTCTCTCTCAATGGAATGAACATCTCTGAATGCAACAGTTATGTATACCTAGGTCGAGAACTCAATATGGCGAATGACCTGGCACCTGAGCGGCTCAAAAGGAAGAGAGCAGCATGGAACATCTTCAAGAACATCGAAGAGGTTGTTAAGAGGACGAACAATCTCCAGCTCTGGGCCTTCCACTGTTTTTCCTGCATTAACATACTCCTCAAAGACCAGAGCCATATGAAAATGGGACGAGAATGCTATTCGGGTCTTCCAAAGAGTGATTGAAAGAACTATGCTTGGAGTATCATTCTTCACTTAAGTGAGAGAATAAATCCAGAGTTCTGACCTCCATTGATGATTGAGAATCAGGGATGCTGTCTCATTTGCCAAGGCACTGAAAATCAGATGCGCTGGACATGTAATGCAATTTGGAGACGACCGCTGGACTAGAGCCATTACCGACTGGATTCCATGGGATGTCAAAAGATCGTGTGACCGCCCAGCTAGGAGATGGGCAGACTTCTTTGTCAAGACCCCGAACGATTGGTTTAAGGTGCTTTGTGTTCCTGGAGGAGCAAGCATACATCATTGGGTTACACTAGCTCGCAACAAGGACTTATGGAAATGTTATTGGCACCTGCTTGAGCAAATCTATGTGTAATAGGATGTCAAGTGATCAAATGAAGTGATCAATTTTTTATTTTTGTCTTTGCAATGATCAGGCATTAATCTTGGTTCTGAACTCAGGAATTAAAACTAGCAGTGCCAGGGGTGCCATTTGGGAAGCTGGGGATTGAACCTGGGGTCGACAGCATGCAAAGCAAACACCCTACTTGCTGTATTATCTCTCCAACTCCTTTCCATTTTTTGATGACATTATTTTTTGTAGCTGAACTTTGTGAGTGCTTTATATATTTTAGTTACTGTACCTTTATGTTACATATTGTGTGCAAAAAAATTTTCCGCCATTGGCTGTGTATCTTTTCATTTTAGGCCACATTTCTTTTTCTATGGAAATAAACATTTTAATTTGACGTAGTCTCATTTGTTTATTCTCGGTTTTGTTATATTTGTTAATGAAACCAAAGCATTGGAAACACCTCTGAGGTTTATGGATTCTAGCCCAATCTAAAGGTTTTTTTTTTTTTTTTGACCATGCCCAGTGATTCGTAGGTGTTACTCCTGCCTGGCTTTGCATTCAGTAATTGGTCCTTATGGTCCTGGGGATGGGGGTGGGGTCATGTGGAATGCCAGGGATTGAACCCAGGTTGGCTGCATGAAAGGCAAGTGTACATGGCTCTGGCTTCCAAATCTCAAGGTCTTTAATCCATTTTGAAGTAACTATTGTGCAAGGTGTGAGATGTGCATCTGATTTTTTTTTTAACTTGTCTCTGTCACTGTCCTCCCGTTTTCATCAATTTGCTTGAGCGGGCCCAATAACATTATGAGACACGTTACTGTGTTTGTTATATTGAATACATCATGGGTAGCTTGTTAAGCTTTGCTGTGTGTGTGAGATACTCTCGGTAGCTTGCCGGGCTCTCTGAGAGGGACGAAGGAATCGAACTTGGGTTGGCCATATTGGCTGTGTGCAAGGCAAATGCCCTACCCACTGTGCTATCACTCCTTGAGATTTTTAAAATTTTAAATCTGAACTTGATATTGTGGTAGACATTGTATTATTAATTAACTGTCCTCACGTTGTTCATCAATTTGCTCGAGCAGGTCCAGTAACATCTCTATTTTGAGACTTGTTACTGTGTTTGGCATATCAAATACATCCTGGTTAACTTGTCAGACTTTGCCATGTGGACAAGATACTCTTGGTAGCCTGCTAGGCTCTCAGAGAGGGGTGGAGGAATCGAACTCGGGTTGGCCATGTTGGCAGTGTGCAAGGCAAATGCCCTACCCGCTGAGCTATATTGTATATGAATGCAAATTCCATTCTTTGTGAGGGTTATACTGGAGGATGTCAGTGGGTGGGGGGAGAAAGAAAGATAATTCACCAACCCCTTGACAAGGTATACTTGGTACAGTGAAGGAGTACGCAGGGTCTGTATGGAAAACGAATCACTAATAGTTGCATAATTAGATGCATTTCCAATGTCCCCCGACTTCAAAGAGCATATATTAGTATATTACTCAATTCATGAAATAAACATAGGCCAGACAGAGAAATTAGAAGAGATTCCAGATCTAAGGAAATGGTATAATATAGAGACAGAAGCACTAAAGAGCATTTAGATTTGGGATGGCAGATCACTGGGTATGGCTTTAGGCTCAAGTTCCACTAGAGTTCGTGTGTGTGTGTGTGTATGTGTGTGTGTGTGTGTGTGTTGTGTGCTTGATTATCTAGATTCTCTATGTTCCCATGGTAAGTTCATCAACACTGTCTCTTACCATTTTGTATTTCATAGTCTTCAAGAGTCCTCTACATAGAGATTAGATAGTGGTCACTGTCATTCTCAGAAGACAGCTGTCCAAGGAAAGTGGTAGAGATGGAAAGAAGGGGGAGTGGGCAGCAGATTTGACTAGTTCATTACTTTATCAGATAAAATCAATAGTGCCTAGTGGATTTAGAGAGTGGTCTGATTGGAGACATGGGGCTAATGATGGCTGGTTTGCGTTCTTTCCAAGTTAGAGATCTGGTTAGGTTAGGGTAGCAGCTATTAGGCTATCACTGTGATATTTAAAAATGAACATGGATAAAACAAGAAGAATTGATGGGCCACAGTTAAATTTTCACCTAGGTGTCCAGTTGAAATGCTTGCTGGATTCCTATTGATCAAAAAATGAGTTTGGTAGTGTTTATCAAGGCTACTTTAGTTCAATGAATCTACCACTTAACTTTCTGCAGCATAACAAAGTGGGAATCAGCGAGAGTTCCTGCAGAGATTGGCCTACATCCCACTTTGACATGGAACTTGGGCAGCTAAAGCTCTAGCAATTCAGGATGATTGACAGTTCATGAACAAAGCAATTATTTTCAGTATCTCCACTTTGTAATTACCTGAAAATTTGAAAATGGACAATTAGTTCCTAATTCTTTAGTCAATACCAAAATACCTTAGCATTTGAGCTAGGCTGAGTCTGGCAACTGTTATTCTGGACCATTTCAAACATTTCAGTTAACCTTTTGTATGTAAGTGACTGAGATTTAAAAAAAAATTATCAAATATTTTAACCTTATTCCTACTCTGGAATTTGGGCTTTTGTTTTCAAAATAAATAATTAATCTTACCCTACTGAAGCATGAAATTAAGTAGGGGTGTCCCCTTGGCAATGAGTTTTGGGGGAGATATAAGATTAGAATGTGATCTGAAAAGAACTTTCTTTGTTGCCAGCCTTTTGCCAGGCCAAATGAAGAAGGCTGGATTCACTTAGGAGAAAAGAAGCTTCCAGTAGGAAACAAAAGGTCCTCCTCAAAAATTTCATTTTATTTTATCGGGGTGGGGGATGAGAGTTTGGGTCACACCTGTGATGCTTTGGGAAATATTCCTGACTCTCCAGTCAGTACCGACCCCTGCAGTATTATGATGACAGAGATTAACCCTACTCTCACCCCCATGCAAGGCAGGTGCCTATTTATTTCCTCTGGCATTTTAAAAACACCCTGGCAACAACTTATCAACATAAAAATCCCCCAAGCCAGCCTGGCTCTGAAAAACACTATAAAGCCAATTTTGCTTTTTGCTTCCCTTTCTGGAATCGTTCCCATAACAATTTCGGATGTGTAATTCCTTTCTTTTACTTCTAAGTTTCCTTGCCCCTCTCTCTCAACTTCCTTTTTTATATTTCTGGAATAAAAATTCTTTGCTTCACTGTTTGCCCTTTTCTGAACACCTCTGTGAGTGTTAACAAGAAACGTGAGCAAGAATCAGGAGTGACTTCTGTTTCCTGTGATGAACAAAGCTTCTCTTCATCCCGAGAACCATGGTTCCAGAAAACTCCCGCACGTGAGCATCAAACATAGCTCAGGTGCAGCCGGTCGCTGCCTTGGGTGTCTACCTTGGGCACCAAAAATCCCATTCTTTAATGTGGCAATTTATGATCCAAAAGATCCACACTTAGGGTTCTGTGGAGGGGAAGATACCACAATACTTGGGAGTCAGACTTCTACATTTTACAGGTGTTTGAAGGTAAGGGTGGGACATGCGCAGTGCTGCGTCCATGTAGGGTGAAACTCTACTCAAATTGTAGATTTCAATTTAGGACTTAGAGAAAAGACGTGAAAACACTATCTTCACCATAATAGACTTTTTCAAAATTAAGTTGCTTTGGTGAAAAGTGTATCCCACATAAGAGTTTTCAAATGAAAATCAATCAATGAAATGGAGGCATTTATTTTAATTCTCTTTTGGTAAGAGAGGGGCTACTTGCTATGCTGTACAACGTAAAGTTTTAGAAATATTTTTTCTGGGATTAGCAAAGACTGGTACTAATGCTGCATGCAGAAAGCTTGAAACCCATAAGCACTAAATGATGGAATTCATTGGAAGAAAATGCATCACTATTCTGACATTAATTACTGACTTGCAGTTCCAAGTTTTAGTGTATGAGCTACTTGTCAGTGCAAGCTCTGAATTTCCCTGTTGCCTTATGTGGTACTTATAATTTCTACTTTGACATATGCTTATGTTATTTTTATCTTTAGGTAAATAATTTTTTGAGAGCAATTTATTTTCCATGTACCAATTAAAAAACAAACTTTAAAACAAATTTTACCTTTCTTCCCTGATCCTGTCTTTTACTTTTCTCTATTACTCTCTTCCCTTTCTATCTAATCCTTGTGTCCCCAGAAATTAACAATGAACTAATCATTTATATTCCCAGAAGGTACTTACTCTTCAACAAACAAAGTTGGGCAAGAGATGCCGGAAATAATAACTAACCAGGAACTTGTCACAACTTGATTCCTAACATTGCTAGAAGTTTGGGGAAGGCAGAAAGTACAATAGCAGCTAATATTGTACTTCTTCCAACCTGATGAGAGAGGAAATGGATCTGGAACTAGTTTGATTTTTAAAATGTGCCTTTTCTATCACGGTCACTGTCCTCCCATTGTTCATTGATTTGCTTGAGCGGGCCCAGTAACGTCTCCATTTTGAGACTTCTTACTGTGTTTGGCATATCGAATACGTCACGGGTAGCTTGCCAGGCTTTCCCGTGCAAGCGCGATAGTCTTGGTACCTTGCTGGGCACTCCGAGGGGGCCGGAGGAGTTGGACCCAGGTCTATTGGGTCAGCCGTGTGCAAGGCAAATGCCCTACCACTGTGCTATCGCTCCAGCCCAGTCTTTTCTACATATGTCCTTTATTAGGAGATGTTTCATGAGGTTTATGTACTTACTCATTTAAATTAATTGTGTATCATAGTTCATTTAAAGAATTTTAGTTTGTCCTTTTCCATTAATAAAACTTGATCTAACATCTGGACCTAAGAACAACTCAATATTAACAGGTGAATAAGAAACAACTTGTGCTAACAAGGTGATTTCTCCTTGATATTCTCCTGTTCTTTCTTCCTTTCTATAAATTAGTTGTTTTGTTCTGTTGTATTTTGGGGCCACACAAGTCAGAGGTGCTCAGGAATTACTTCTGGTTCTGTGCTCATGGGTCACTCTTGGCAGGGATCAGGGGACCATATATGGTGCTAGAGATTAAACCCAGATCAGCCAGATGGAAGACAGGTGGCTTAACCCCTGTGATATCTCTCTGGTTCTGTTCTTTTTAAATGCTTTTTAAATATAGGGGCCAGACCGCTGGTAGTGGAAAGAGGCATGCGGAGGCAGGGATTGAATTCGGGGTCGTAATGCTTACTAGCATACGCTCTATCACTTAAGCTGTCTCCTCACTCTATTTGTTTTGGTTTTGTTTTGGGCCTACATCAAACATTTCTCAGAGCTTCCCCTTGACTCAATATTCAGGAATTATTCCTGGTGAGCCTTAGAAGGCCACATGGGATGCTAGGAATTGAGCAAGGGTAGCAAATGTTCTACCCACTGGTCTACCTATCCGGCACCTCATAAGTTTGATTAAAGAGGGAAGCGAGAAATTTAGGCTGCTTCTTATTCTTTTGCAGAAAGGTCAGTATCTTTTAAAATCAGAAATAAGCTTGTTTGGCATTTCAAGTATTTCATAATCAGTTATCTTCTTGCAGTTTAAATAGATTGCATTAGTGACAAAGATACTGAGTAGAAAATTACATTTGAAAAGAATGAGCACAATTAAGAGAACTGTGCCTGGAATATGCAAAAGAAACAGATATAAGTTACACCATTGAATAGAAATCTCCAGCATTCAGAATGATCCTTAAAAAATGCATATATGATTTTCTTCATTAGAGCTACTTCTTGGATAAGTTGATGACAAGCATCTATCAGAATTTAATTTCAGCTTGCATTAAGGGAAAAAGATTTTTTAGAAAGCCCATTTCAAAGATTACGTCTTGGTAGATATTTTTTTAGGTTTATAATCTAAAAAACATTTGTTTTTGAGTCACCATGAGATAGAGAGTTACAAAGCTTATCATGGTCAGTTTTCGGTCATACAGTGTTCCAACACCTATCCCTCCACTAGCGTATATTTCCCACCTTCAATGTCCCCAGTTTCCCTCCTGCCACCCTCTCCCCAGCCTGTCTCTATGGCAGGCACTTTCCTTCTTTCTCTTTCTGTCTTTGTCTCTGTTTTTCTGTCTCTGTGTCTCTGTCTCTGTCTCTGTGTCTCTGTCTCCTCTCTCTCTCTCCTCTCTCTCTCTCTCTCTCTCTCTCTCTCTCTCCTCTCCCATCCCCCCACCTTGGAGTGTTATTGTTTGCAGTACAGGTACTGAGAGGTTATCATGTTTGTGCCTTTACCTGTTTTCAGCACACAGCAGTAGGGATTTTTAATATGGATGTTTATTTGAAGCTACTATGTTTTTTTAGGCTTTTCACAAAATCCATGGTTAGGTAGGCAGGCTGGAGATGGGTATGCTCACTTCCAGAAGTAATATTTTGGTTTGAAAATTCATTTAGTCTCAGCTTAGCTTTATTTGAGTTAAAAGAATATTTTTTAATTGAGGTTCACACATTGTAAGCGTTAGTGCACAAGAATTTATATGTACATATTTTAAGGGTTTTGTGTCACTATGCCTGCCACAAAAATGTGACTATCCCTCCACTATGGTGTTAGTGTTCGCCCTTCACAGTTCCCACCAGAACATAAACTCTAAAAGGGCAGGGACTTGGTTTCATTCAATAATTTGTTCCCAGAGTTTAAAATAGGATCTGACTCATACTACATGCTATGAGCTGAATTGTGGCCCTCACATTTACTTGTTCATGTCTTAATCCCAAATTCTTCAAAATACACTCTCTCCCCAGAGATAGGGTTATAACAGAGGAAAATAAGACAAAGTCATTAAGGTGACTTCTGATTCTATGTGACTGATGTTCCTAAGAGGACACTTAGGCAGAGAGGACATTTAGACAAAGATCTGTAGCAGAAAGAAGATATGACAGAGAGGAAATGACAGCCTTTACTGACATCATGAAGAGGCGTCCAGAACAGATTCCTGGTTCAAATTTAGTTCAAAATTCCCTCCATCCCTCCCTCCATCCTTTCGTTCCTCAGTCCCTCCCTTCGTCCCTCTTATCCTTTCTTCCATCCCTCCTTCTGTCCTTCCTTCCTTCCGTCTCTCCTTCCCTCCATTTCTCCCTCCATCCCTCTCTCCATCTCTACTTCCGTCCTTCCTTCCTTCCCTTTGTCCCTCCTGCCCTCCATTCCTCCCTGCGTCCCTCTCTCCATACCTCCTTCCCTCCATTCCTCCCTCCGTCCCTCTCTCCATCCCTACTTCCGTCCTTCCTTCCCTTTGTCCCTCCTGCCCTCCATTCCTCCCTCTGTCCCTCTCTCCATACCTCCTTTCCTCCATTTCTCCCTCCGTCCCTCTCTCCTTCCCTTCCTCTCTCTTTCCCAATTTGTTTAGATTATTTGGTCACAGTATTGTCAAAGTTTGTGTGCACAGTTATGCATAGACCACAGAGTGCAGATCATCCTCCACCATCATCCTCCACCACTGGTCCAGTATTCATTCACCCATCTTTCCCTATCTTTTTATAAAATAAGTTTGATTGACTTTTTTTCCCTCTTCCTTTCCCTTTGTTGTTCTTTGATAACTGGGAGTCACACATGTATATTTGTGTTGCTCATAGGTAGTCACATTCTTAAGTCATACCCACACATATTTAGGTCATATTGTTCATGGGGGTCACTGTGATGCTCACACATGTACTTGGGGGTGATGGGGAGAGGTCACATTCATCTCCTCAATTTGCACATTTTTGTTTTTTTCTGAGACACACCCGGCTGAGCTCAGAACTTGACTCTTGGCTCTGTGCTAAGGGATATTCTTGGTGGGGTTTGGGAGACCATGTGAGGTGCTGGTGATAGAACTCAGGTTGACTCTGCAAGCAAGCAGCCTACTAGCTGTACTGCTTCTCCAGACACAATTCACATTCATCATTTTAGGTGTGGAGCTCAGGGTTGCACACGCCAACTCCTAGTGGGACAGAGATCACACATTTTGTTGCAGCAACAAGAGTGCCAGGCAGCAGAAATGCTGCTCAGGATATGGTGGGGTAGACTGGGGCGACACCAGGGATTAGACTTGTGCTGAAACCCATACTCGCAAGCTGTCATCTTTAGCCAGTGAGCTATCCTCTTGGCCTCAACATCCTTATTTCTGACTTGAAGGCTCCAGAATACTGAAAAGTAAATTTTTATGATTTAGACCACCCAGTCTGTGGTAGCTTAGAAATGAGCACAGAACATATGCTTAATAAGTGTTAGTTAATAAATGTTATGGAACATTGTTTTCAAGCAGCGGTGATGTTGGACACTTACCTAAAATGGAACATAGATAATGATTTCTCAATGAAAGCTTAAATCAAAAGGGTAGGTGAGCTCGCTCAAAGGGCTTTGTATGTGGAGGGTCAGATTTCCTCTCTTGTACTGAATTGTTTCCTGAGCGCTGCTGGTATTGACCATGAGACAGAGCTGGGAGCATACACTGAGACTGCTGGATACCTTTTCCCCAAGTACGATATACACACAAAGCTAAAAGTTGGGAAGAAGGCAAGATCCTAAATTGATGGTAAGATGGGGAGAACCTAGGCTCTGCATGCAGGGAGCTGTAATCCAACAGTGGCAGATCAGATCATTTTGTACATCTGTCTTGTAGCATGTTTCATTTTCAGAAAGTCCGAGAACTCAGTGCTCTGCTATGTGGGAATAACCAACTACCACCAAGGAAGACAACTAATGGGTAAATAATAGTCATTTGAATGTGATGAATGTCTCTATCATTGTGGGCATCCAGCAGTCAAAGTTATTGGTTCTTGTTAACCATCTCCACTGGACATGGAGAAATCCTGCTGAAAACTAGGAAAGGAATAGAGAGATTCTATTTGCATTATCAACAATTCTAACTGGGAGGAAACAGAGGTGGGTTGAAAATCATAGCTCTGACATTGCAGTTTCAATGGACTTCAATGAAGATGTACAGAGGGACTGAAAGAAAGAATCCACAGGCAGCAGCATATTCACAAGTCACGGAGGGAGAGAGTCCTGGTTAAGAATGAATACAAGAGAGTGGATGAATCAATAAGCTCAGTGCTATAAAACCTGCAGACAGGAATGCACTGAGAGCCTCAAAATGCTAAGGACAGCAGAAACAGTTCAATTTTGTTTTAACATGTGGAGACAAAAAAAAAGTATTGTTTCTGACCTGCATGAAACTTGCTTCTTGAGAAAGGTGTCATGCTCCACAAAGACTGGCCCACATCCAAAAGAACAAAAGCAACTGGTGCTGGCACGGATGTGGCGAGAAAGGGACCCTCCTTCACTGCTTGTGGGAATGCTGACTGGTTCAGCCCTTTTGGAAAACAGTATGGACTATTTCCAAAAATTAGAAATTGAGCTCCCATTTGACCCAGCAATACCACTCCTGGGAATATATCCCAGAAAGACAAAAAAGTATAGTCGAAGTGACATCTGCACTTGTTTGTTCATTGCAGCGCTCTTTACAATAGCCAGAATCTGGAAAAAATCTGAGTGCCCTAGAACAGATGACTGGTTAAAGAAACTTTGGTACATCTACACAATGGAGTACTATGTGGCTGTTAGAAAAAGATGAAGTCATGAAATTTACATACAAGTAGTACTACATGGAAAGTATCATGCTAAGTGAAATGAGTCAGAAAGAGAGGGATAGACATAGAAAGATTACATTCATCTGGAGAACATAAAGTAACAAAATAGGAGACTAACACCCAAGAATGGCCGAGATAAATACCAGTAGCTTTACTCCATGGCTTGGAGGCCAGCCACACATGCTAGGGGAAAAGGCAGCTCAGATAGAGAAGGGAGCACCAAATAAAGGGTATTGGGAGGATCCTCCCAGGATGGGAGAAGCATGCTGAAAGTAGACTCTAGACCGAACATGATTGCCACTCAAAGCCTCTTTTGCAAACCACAGCACCCAAGAGGGGAAAGATAACAAAAGGGAATGCCCTGCCACAGAGGCAGGGTAGGATGGAGGGGTGGGGAGTGGGAGGGATACTGGCATTCGTGGTGGTGGAAAATGGGCACTGGTGGAAAATGGGCATTGGTGGAAGGATGGGTACTTAATCATTGTATAATTGAAACCCAAGCACAAAAATTTGTAAGTATACAACTGTACCTCTTGGTTTGTCACTAATAAAAATTTAAAAAAAAAAGAAAAAGGTGTTGTGCTAATTGCTGAAGATAAAGTGCTCAAAACTGCTCAAATCTGATTTTATACCTAATAAATGATTTTAAACTAGGCAGAGCATACTGGAGAGGTTAGGGCACTTGCCTTGCATATGGTCAACCCTGATTCTGTCCTTGGCACCACGGGATCCCTTAAGCACCCTTACATGGAGTCTGGAACTGCTGCTGAGCACCAGTGGGTGTGGCCCAAGTCCTTGCCCCCTGCTCTCCTGCCCTCCCCCAAAATAAAAAGCTCAAGCAACCAACATGAAAAAGAAATTGCAAGCAATATTAGGCCAAGGTAGTAAATGAAGAATTGTGTATCATGAGGTCAAATCCCATTTCCAGATACCATCCCTAAGGTGGGAAAAGTCACAGAAGTGGGAATGTAAGACCAATATCAAGCTTTTCTGAAAGGCAATGATCATAGACAAAAATGAGAATGTCTAGAGCTGCACAATGTTGTATCAATTTTCCGAAGGGGGGAAAAGTTTAATTTCTAAAAATTATTCATGATTGAGCTAGCTATTTATTGCTATTGTGAAACAGAATGTTAAGCAGATGGCTCGTAAAAAAAAATAAAAGTGGTAGTCAGTAGTTGTCATTCATTGTCACTAGATTTTGTTATAAGCGCTTTCTAAAGAGCCATGTCACTAAAAGTGATTCATGCCAAATCAAGATCGTTTCTTTTGGAAACATTATGATCAGTGGATGGAGGGGGAGGGGAGCATCTAAGACATATATGGTCTTCATTTTGTTAAGGTGTTTGTGTCTGATGAGACCCATTTTATTTATTTATTAAAATTTTTATTTATTAATTTTATTAGTGAATCACCATGAGGTACAGTTACTACTTACAAACTTTCATTCTTGCATTTCAGTCTTACAATGATTGAGTACCCATCCCTCCACCAGTACCCATTCTCCACCATCAATGATACTAGTATCCCTCCCACCATCGCCACCCCATCTCCCCCCACTCCACTCTGACTCTGTGGCAGGGCGTTCCCTTTTGTTCTCTCTTTCTTTTTGGGTGTTGTAGTTTGCAATAGAGGCATTGAGTGGCCATTCTATCTATAGTCTACATTCGGCACACATCTCCCAACCTGAGTGGGTCCTCCAAATACCCTTTATTTGGTGTTGCCTTCTCTATCTGAGCTGCCTTTCCCCACAGCATTTGAGGCCGGCTTCCAAGCCGTGGAGTAAACCTCCTGGTTCTTGTCTCTACTATTCTTGGGTGTTAATGATGAGACCCATTTTATTTTATTTTATTTATTTTTATTTTTTATTAGTGAAACACCATGAGGTACAGTTATAGACTTATAAATTTTTGTGCTAGGGTTTCAGTTATACAATGATCAAGTACACATCCCTCCACCAGTGCCCATCCTCCACTACCACGGGTTCCAGCATCCCCTCCACGCCCCATCCACCCCGCCCCACCCTGCCTCTGTGGCAGGGCATTCCCCCTTGTTCTCTCTCTCTTCTTTTGGGTACTGTGTTTTGCAAGAGAGGCATTGAGTGGCAAGCATGTTTGGTCTATAGACTACTTTTAGCATGCTTCTCCCTCCCTGGGAGGGTCCTCACACCACCCTTTATTTGGTGCTCTCTTCTCTATCTGAGCTTCCTTTTCATCTAGCACGTGTGGCTGGCCTTCAAGTCATGGAGCAAAATTCCTGGTACTAATCTCAGCCATTCCTGGGTGTTAGTCTCCCTTTTTGTTGCTTTATGTTCCCCAGATGAATGCAATCTTTCTGTGATGAGACCCATTTTAATGACTGCTAAGTCCTTTGCTCAAACACAACCTGGCTGAAGGTCAATGCACAGTCTTGCTCCAGACATTTTCCTTTTTATGTCTTAAAGGAAACCTAAACCACCATCTTTCCATGATAAACTCCTCTTAGTGACAATGATTCACTACTCCCAATCATATACTAAGTGCTGTCAGTTACCTAAAAACACATCTTACTTCTTGAGAATTTTGTTTGCTCTTCAAGGTACTCATGATAAATTCAGTATATAGTATGTAATCCTTCACAGTCCCTTCTTGGTTTTCTTATCAAAACAATTTCTTTCCAAAGCACTATATTCACTATACTAAAATATTCATTCTTTTACAATTTCAACACACTTCCATGTTCTGGCCTTTTCTGCTTAGTACAATTTTGTACATATTTAAAAGCAAAACAAATATCACTGGCATACTGGCATGAAGCTGTTTCTGTGTCCCCTGAGAAGAGTTCTCCATTTTCTTCTTTGATTTTTTAACAAATAAGCTCCATTTCCAAAAGCTTATTTGCTATATATAATGAGAGAGAGCCCGGCAAGCTACCAACAGTGTCTTGCCTGCATGGCAAAGCCTGGCAAGTTACCCTTGACATATTCAATATGCCAAACACAGTAACAACAAGTTTCAAGATGGAGACGTTATTGGACCTGCTCGAGCAAATCGATGAACAATGGGAGGACAGTGACAGTGACAGTGACAGTGTGTGTGTGTGTGTGTGTGTGTGTGTGTGTGTGTACATATATATGTATAACGGACTCCGCGCCAGGCTGTGGGACTTCGTGCCAGATTGTTTTCACTCAAGGCACCCCAGAGGGGGTGGGTGAGAGCTTTTCCTGCCGCAAGGGGCCCAGCCCTGGCAGCAGATTGATCTCCACTATCCAACCACCGCCATGCTACAGGCTGGACATAAGACACTTCCTACCCATTTTCCATAATTACCACATGATGTTTGATGGGGTTCAGACAGTAGGCAACAAATCATAGAGAGAAATATAAATATATCATTGTCACTGTCCTCCAGTTGTTCATCGATTTTCTCAAGCGGGCCTAGTAACATTATGAGACTTGTTACTGTGTTTGGCATATAGACTACATCATGGGTAGCTTGCTAGGCCTTGCCGTGAGGGCGAAATGCTCTCAGTAGCTAGCCGAGCTCTCCAAGAGGGGCGGGGGAATTGAACGAGGGTGGAGGAATTGAACTCCAGTCAGCCCAGTCAGCCATATGCAAGGCAAATGCCCTACCCATTGTGCTATCACTCCAGGACATTGACAGTGACAGTGACCACACCATGTTTGATGGGGTTCAGACAGTAGGCAAAATATATCTCTATATCTATATCTATATCTATCTATCTATCTATCTATCTATCTATCTATCTATCTACATGCCTCTCAGAACGCCCAGCAAGCTACTAAGAGTATTCTGCCCGCACAGGCAGAGTCTGACAAGCTCCCCGTGGCATATTCGATATGCCAAAACCAGTAACTGTAACAGGTCTCATTCCCCTACCCTGAAAGAGCCTCCAATTATTGGGAAAGGAGTGGCTGCTAAAATCTCAGGGCTGGGATGAATTGAGACATTACTGACACCTGCTCAAGTAAATCGATGATCAACGGGATGACAGTGATACAGTGATATCTATCTATATCTATCTATCTATCTATCTATCTATCTATCATCTATCTATCTATCTATCTATCTATCTATCTATTAGGGACTACTCCCAGCAATGCTCAGGGGTTACTCCTGACTCTTTACTGAGGAATTACTCCTGGTGGGCTTGAGGGACAAGATTGGATGCTGGAAATTAAATTGGCTGCATGTGAGGCAAGTGCCTTATCAGCTGTACTATCTCTTCGGCTCATTGTAATTTTACTGTTAAACTTATCAGATGATGGATAAGATATTTCTCTACTCCTCCCCCCACCCCATTAGTCATTCTGCTGAGTCTTGAAAGTTGGATATTTGGCAACTCTGCTTTTTTTTCTTTCCCCCTATTACAAATACATTGTACAAGCAAGCGTTTAAATAATGTTGAAAATCAAGACAAGACAAAACATTAAGGTGAGAGACATTTTTACTGGCAAGTCAGAGACATATGTGTTAGTAGAGGTAAATCAGAATACAGAAGTTTCTTTGACCTCTGCTCTGATTTAATGTGGGTGAGGGGTGGCTATGTGAAGATCCACTTGTGAAGGTTACCTGGTCAGAGTTACGGAAAGATTCAAAGAAGGCAGATAGACAGAGGGCGCTGGCAATGAGTTTCAGGAAGTAATAAAATCAAGGCATGAGCTAGAGAATTTAGTTCTCTAGCCAGTTCATAAAGTTCATAAAGCCAGAATGCTGAGCCCCCTGATCAAACACTAGCCGGAGTCAGCACTATCCCAGAGAAGGTTGGACCCTTCAGGAGAGGATAAACTTCAGCAGAAAAGGAGGCTCTACAATAAGAACCTAAGTCACCCTGAAAGGTAAGGTAAACTTTCAACTCCACGCAAGGCAGGTGAGGTAGTCTTTAAGGGCAGCCTGGGGCCTCAGTGATGCCCAGAGGCTGTTTCCAGAGGCTGAGTTTGGCCTCTTTGCCTCTATTTAGTCTCTCTTTCATATCCTACTCTGTTCTCTTTGCCAATTAACTTCTCTGCCTTCATCCTCCAGGTCGCATCCTGAATCTAGCTCTTTTTATGTTTTGAAAGCACACTATCTCATTATTCACACATCTTTTTTGTTTCCTTGACTTTGCTTTCTGCACCTTTCGCTTCAATGACTTTTCAAGTCCACTCCTAACTGCGTTTTCCCTTCCCATGACATCTTCTTGATTTCTATCTTTCTCATTCTTTTTTTTTCTGTTTTGGGTCACACCCTGTGATGCACAGGGCTTACCCCTGGCTCATGCACTCGGGAATTACTCCTGGTGGTTCTCGGGGGACAATATGGGATTCTGGGAATCGGACCCAGATCAGCCGCATGAAGTCAAATGCCCTATCCACTGTGCTATCACTCCAGTCCCCTTTCTCATTCTTGTGTATAGCCTGAAGCATCATTTATCCTCAGGCTGTGGACATGGTTTTCCATCTCTGTTGTCTGAAGATCCCAAGTCATTCTCACACAAATTGCTTGTAGTATTCAAATGGTCACGATTTGCTTGAAGGAATTGGAGTGTGCTTCATTGGATTTTCTTTCCAGGAACTCTCTCTGATTTCCAGGACACTCTTTTAGGCATCAGAGGTTTGTCCTAAGACAATTGAGCAGACGCACCTGAGGATACTATTGGGTTATTCTCAGTACTCCACTGGTCATTTCAGGCTTACTTGTCCCTGGTGCTGCTGTATCAAAGTTTCTTGTCTCTGTCATAATGATATCTTCACTGTCAGTGACCCTATTGACATGTTTTCCTGGGCACCCAGTGTCCTAGATGGGTGACCTCTTTGTCTACTTAGTCTTTTTTTTTTTTTTTTTTTTTTGCTTTTTGAGTCACATCTGCGATGATAGGGGTTACTCCTGGCTCTGTACTCAGGAATTACTCTTGGCGGTGCTCAGGGGACCATATGGGATGCTGGGAATCGAACCTGGGTCACCGGCCTGCAAGGCAAACACCCTACCCACTGTGCTATTGCTTCAGCCCCTGCCTATTTAGCCTTGAGGAGAAAATTCTACTGTCCCTTAACTGCATTTCCTTCAGAACATAAAAGGAATCCTTCATCTACTACTAAGAATGACTTCTCTGATCTCTCATGAGGGCTCCTGGGACTCACTTCTTCCTGTCTCTTTTAATGTACTTATTATTTAAAGAACTTCATCTTCCTCTCTTTCTAGCATTTCTGCTTTTCATTCTCTAAAAGCAGAGCTCTTTCTGGGTTTATCTTACTTCCTATTTATTTTTTGCATTTTTTTCTTGATATTTCAAATCAATTTGCAGGGGGCGTAATTAAATCTACGTACTCTTGACTTTCTCCCTCAGCTCTGGATACACACTTACAGTAGTTTACTTGACATGTGCGCCAAAATATCTTGTAGGCAACTTTAATTCAATGTTATTTGTACAAACTCCTTTCAGGCATAGACAATTTAGGAAAACTATGTATTCTGGGACTATGATTCAGGAAAAAGATGTACATATATTAATCTCAAGATCTAAACCAATGAAACTCCCTTGCCTTCTACCAATCTTTATTACACTGACCTTCTGATATTGGGGCTTTTACATCCTGAGGCAGCTTTATCAATATTTCTGTAGAGGGAATTCCTACATTAAATGGGAGTATTGCTAAATCACCTTTAACACCTCCACCAGTTTTAAGAATAGGTGATTTGAAAGTATAAAATGCTTAAAATTTTTCTTATATGCCTATATTATTTTGATTTAGTTGAAGGCTTTTATCATTTGTATATGGTTTTAGATTGATGTTAAGTTTTCTTTATGGATTTGTTTGAAATGAGAGGGTTGTTCCTTGCAGCTTGGATAGTTTCCAGCTTCTATGGATTATCTGAGCTTTGATGATTTGTTTTGGTAGCAGAAAACCTGATCAGAACTGACAGAAACTGATGGTATTCTTGCTGATTGTTCCAAGTCTTCCAGAGTAATAGTATTTTCAGCTGGACACAAAGCTGACACTTTTGTCCTTTTAGACTACTTGAAGTTAGGTGTGACCAAGTTCTAAATATGTGACCCGTGAAATTTCGTGTGTCCTTAAGGGAACATGACTTGTCTTTCTTCCTTTCTTTCCCACTTTCTGATGGCACAAAAGCAGACTTATTCATGACACTAGGCATGGATAAGTAACAATGTGGCAGGCCTGGAAGCTCAGATGTGGAAATCCTACCATTAGGAGCTCATTTGTAAGAGATAAAAATGTCCAGTCTTATGTAAGCACTGTTATTTTGAATTCTCATCTCAATAATGAATTGGAACTGTATCCTAAAAATGCAGCAGATTTACCTTCCTCTGCTGTAGTTAAACACTTTATTTTCTCTACCACAGTTTAATAATTGCTCAACAGCTATATACAGAGCATAGATAATATTGATGGCCCTCTGAGAAAGACCAGATTATAGAATAGAAGAGTCATGTATGTTGACAGGGAAAGAAGAAGAGAATGAATAATTATTGAGTACCAGCGGTAGGGCATTTGCCTTGTGCGCAGCCAGCCCGACCCAGCCAGGTTTGATTCCTCCACCCCTCTCCAAGAGCCTGGGAAGTTACCGAGAGTATCTCATCCGCACAGCAAAACCTGGCAAGCTACCCATGATGTATTTAATATGCCAAACACAGTAACAACAAGTCTCAAAAAAATGGAGACGTTACTGGGCCCGCTTGAGCAAATCGATGAACAATGGGAGGACAGTGACAGTGACAGTGACTATACACCAAATACTATGTCAACTATTTCCTATACTTTACCATTTCCCTGGGCTGGAGCGATAGCACAGTAGGTAGGGCATTTGCCTTGCACGCAGCTGGCCGGGTTTGATTCCTCCATCCCTCTCCGAGATCCCGGCAAGCTGCCAAGAGTATCCTGCCCACACAGCAGAGCCTGGCAAGCTCCCCGTGGCTTATTTGATATGCCACAAACAGTAACAACAGGTCTTATAACGGAGACGTTACTGGTGCCCGCTCAAACAAATTGACGACAGTGCTACAATGCTGCCATTTCCCTCATTTAATCCTCGAGTTAATTATTGCTAGTCGCTTTGTTAGGGAGACTTAGAAGGTAAGTTTGTAATAGGAGTGGAAGTTTAGTCTCAGGTCTTATCTCAAAACCTGATCTTCCTTGCTTCTAAGGTGGGAATGGTGAGAATGTTGAATGTGGTGGGCATTTGCAGTGGGGTCATCATGGGGTTCACCTATTTATATAAGGGCTTCTTTGGGAAAAATACAAATGACTTCTGGTTCAAATTTAGACTATATATTTTTTGTGTGTGATTTTCAGGGGTTACTCCTGGCTCTGCACTTAGGAATTACTCCTGGTTGTGCTGGGGGACCATATGGGATGCCGGGAATCGAACTCGGGTCGGCTGCGTGCAAGGCAAATATCCTACCCTCTGTGCTATCTCTCCAGCCCCCAGGACTATAGGGCTTTTTGTTTGCTGTTTTATGTTTTATGTTTCTCCAGCAGGAGACTGGATACCTGCCAGGAGGGTAAAGGCACCTGGACCCTGTTCTTAGGTCCTGGCTCATGTTTGATGGACAGGGGTCACTTTTAAGCACAACACTAAATTCTGATTTACTTATCATATCTGTGCGGTGGTTGTAAAAATACAGAGAAAGAAAATTACACTTGGAAACTTAATATGGAACAAGATTTATCCAAATGCCAGATTGAAGGAAAGACCCTTGTCCAAGTCTGAGATCTCTAAGGGGAACCTCATATTTTCCATCCAACACAGGGAAAAACCTTACAGATAACAGTGCCAGGATATGGAATGAGAAGCAATAGAAGCTGGGAACCGAGTGGCCTGAGACACTGGGAATTATGGGGAAATGAGGCAACCTGGAAGTGAATATAGGATGGACAAATGCTTGTTTTTCTGGTACAGTGCTGATAAGGGTTAATGTACCTTGGAAAATAAGGCTTCTATTGGGATGATTACTCAAGCATTAATTATTTCTAAGGCCAGGGGGGGAGAGTTACTTGTAAAAGTCTGGAGCAATAACACTGCGGTAGGGCGCTTGCCTTGCACGCAGCCAACATGGCTAACCCGAGTTCGATTCCTCCGCCCCTCTCGGAGAGCCCGGCAAGCTACCGAGAGTATCTCGCCCGGAAACGGCAGAGCCTGGCAAGCTCCCCGTGACGTATTTGATATGCCAAAATACAGTAACAACAAAGTCTTCAATGGAGACGTTACTGGGCCCGCTCGAGCAAATTGATGAACAACGGGAGGACAGTGACAGTGACAGAAAATATACAAATTGAAGATGTTCAAAGCCGAGGTTTTTAACATGAGTTATTTTTCCTTGATGAGACTAGTGAACCTGAACCACCAATCACCAAATGATTAGAGATGTTTAGGGAAGATTCTAGTTAGAGAATGGAGAGGACAAAGACAGAGAAAGAAAAACCTTTGGAGGACAGGTCCCAGGGGGACTAGCTGAGCACTGACATATGCAGTTGGGGTTTCTGATTAGACTGGAACCCTTCAAGTCTGGGCTTTAGAGGCATCTAATCACTGGAATTGCTGACACAGGTATAGTTTATAATATTTTGTAACCGTGGGTTCTAGGAATGTGATCTTAAGATTTTATCAAAGCCACGATGAACATTTGACCCAGGAGAGAACTGTGCCACTGTTAGAGATGACAGCCATGCAAATTGCGGTCCTCCTAACCTTCAGAAGACTTATCTATGTTTTAAAATTTAATTAAAATAAATTGGGAAAATTTGGGGGAAACCGAGTCAGGAATAACTTGTATTTGGCTTTGTATGAGTGACTGTACTAATTACAATATTCCTCTAAATATTACTTCTTGGCTTTTTCCTTTGGAAAAATCTAACTTACATTTATTAGAGGGCTGGAGCGATAGCACAGCGGTAGGGCGTTTGCCTTGCACGCAGCCAACATGGCCGACCCGAGTTCGATTCCTCCGCCCCTCTCGGAGAGCCCAGCAAGCTACCGAGAGTATCTCGCCCGCACGGGCAGAGCCTGGCAAGCTCCCTGTGACGTATTCGATAGGCCAGACACAGTAACAACAAAGTCTCCAATGGAGATGCTACTGGGCCCACTCGAGCAAATCGACATTTATTAGAGGGCAAGTTAATAATTTTTGACTTTCTTGGAAGAATAAATGATTTGGAAAAGATAAAATTTTTCTAGTAGGACCGTGGTTCTACCCAATCAGTGCCATCTCCATTAAAAAAATATCTTTTAGGGGCACATACCCATGCCTGGATTGCTACCAAGGTCTCCGTATTTCTCAGCAACAGTATGTAAAATCATTTCAATTTCCCTTCACCCTCCTTCTCTGGGAAAAGCTGTAGCAGCTTCTAATTGTCTTCACTGGTGTACATTCTCTAGCTTAATTTTTTAAAATATGCTATCTATGAATGAAATAATCCAGTGTTTATTTTTCTCCTTCTCCAGCTCCTGGCAAGCTACCGAGAGTATTCAATATGCCAGACACAGTAACAACAAAAGTCTCCAATGGAGACGTTACTAGGCCCGCTCGAGCAAATAGACGATCAACGGGAGGGCCTTTACCTTTACCTTATTATTTTTCTCCTTCTAACATATTTAACTTACTTTAACAATCTCCTCTAGTTCCATTTGTGTTTCAGCAAAAAGTGAGATTTCATGTTTTCTTAGAGCTTGGTAATCCTCCACAGTGTATATGTATGCCATATGTATGCTATAATGTCTTTATCGGGTTGGAGCAATAGCACAGCAAGTAGGGCGTTTGCCTTGCACGCAGCCAACCCGGGTTCGATTCCTCCACTTCTCTCAGACAGCCCGGCAAGCAAGCTACCAAGAGTATCCTGCCCACATGGCAGAGCCCGGCAATCTCCCCATGGCGTATTTAATATGCCAAAACAGTAACAACAAGTCTCACAATGGAGATATTACTAGTTACCACTCGATCAAATCGATGAACAACGGGAGGACAGTGCTACAAGATAATGTCTTTATCCTCTCATGTCTGTGCACTAAGGTTGATATAGAGCTTGTCACTTACAAAGTGTGTCAATGAGCACAGCTATGAATTTATGAATTTATATTTTCAACTGTTACTGTTGTTACTGTGTTTGGCATATCGAATACTCTCGGTAGCTTGCCGGCCTCTCTGAGAGGGGCGGAGGAATCGAACTCGGGTCGGCCATGTTGGCCGCTTGTAAGGCGAACGCCCTACCGCTGTGCTATCGCTTGGGTAGATGCCTGGGATTCAATCACTAGATCACATGGTAGTTCTATTTTTTTTACCTTTAAAGAATTCTCCATGCAGTTTTCCACAGAGGCTGAACCAATTTATATCCCCATCACTAGTGAATGCGGGTTCCTTTATTCCTCCACATCCCCATCAGCACTTGTTGTAAAACCGACTTTTTTGAACAGAGTTTATGATTTGTTCACAAGAATACATTGAAAGTTAAGGATGCACTCAGTGGTGCTGTCTTCTCAAATAACAAAGAAAAACGCTGTAAAAAAGACAGGGTATTATGATGTAAGAGTTCAGAATCTTTATTTTATAATGTCTAAGTATTTTGGTCATTGGAATATTCCAGGTTATGGTTTATTGAAGTCTGAACTTTGGACTTTGATTTCAAATGGTATTGATGATACTGAATCTGCTGTCTATAGTACAAAACTTAAAATACAGCCCATCCATCCTCTATCCACTGTATTTATGGATTAATATGAAATAAGTGTATATAAAAGCTAATATTATTTGCCTGTTTACTAAGTGCAAAAAGGCTCTGGGATATAGATCCTTCAAAAGCAGCAGCTAACAATGATAAAGAAACTAGGCTATGGTAATGTCTAACTCCAAAACCCATCGCAATGCCAAACTACCAATTGTAATATTCCGAAATATTCTGGACTATCCTAACCAATTCTGTCTCCAGCTTTCTTCAACCAATGCTAAAAAGAAAATTTGTTCCTTGAGAAACCCAAACAGAGAAATAAATAAGGAAGAGAGCAGGGACCAATTTTATAGGAAGAAGAAATAATTTAGAGAAGATGAAATTTTTCTAGTAAGATTGTCTGATTCTACCCAACAAGCTTCCATCGCTTTTTAGGGGCACAACACCTACTGTCAATTTCTGGTGTCCCACTAGGGACCTTGTGGAGTGATTTGTGAGCTTCTCTTGCTGCCATGGCCTGGAAGCTTTCTGTTTACTCCGACTTGATTTAGCACCTGATGAAGCTTACTATTCATTCTGAAAATTAAGTGCAAGGGTTAGGTGACAGATGTTTCTTTTTGCCTTGAAGGAAGATAAACATGTAGTTTAATAGACCAAAACGTATTTCGTGGAATCTTCAGAGGGTAAGCATATGGAGGCTCCCTGCCCTCTCCAAATAGATCTCGTTTATCTAAAGCCTTGCTCTCCACTGCCATTAATCGCAAGCGACAGTGTCTGCCTTTCTGAACCCCACAGACTGACAGGATCTGCAGCTCTTTAACCTGAAGTTTTAGTGGGACTCGGACTGCCTTAGATCTGACCATTGGCAGCTGCTGAAGCCATCAGGTGTTTTGACTTTGGTAGAGAGCAATCTTCAGAATAGGAAGGGTATCTGTGAATCTCCTGGCCTGAGTTCTCTCTCATTTCCCCACACTGCCTCACCTGAATAGAACCAGGAGAACTCTGCTAGGGCAAGTAAACACTCAGTTCTCCACTGGACTCCTAGGTTCTGGATCATTCCACAGTACTCTCAAGTCCCAGTTGGACCTTACTCTAAAATGTAGCTAATCAGTTTTCCTCCCGGTTTTTGTTTTTTAGTTTGTTTTTCGACCTCACTGAATGGTGCTCACAGCGTACCTCTGGCCCTGTGCTCAGGCATCATTCCTAGTAGTGCCTATGGGACTACATCTGGATCAAACTCGGGCTGGCTTTGTGCAAGGCAAGCATCCTATTCTCTGTATAATTCCAGCCCCTTACTCCATTTTTCAGTCTCTGCCCAATGTCAGACATTGTATGAATTCCCGTTGGGCTCTGAGTGTGACTTAAAGAATGACTCTGAAACCTGTGGTTAGACACCTAGACACTTTTGCTGGTCCATTGCCCCATTTGCTTCCCCTCATTCCTTGTCTCTTTCTTCTTTCTGTTTGTTGTCCCACTATGGTAACGTCCTCCCCAATCTCATTTCCAATCTGTGTGACTCAGCCATCAGTTATTTTTCCTTTTTATAAAACTTTTATTTATGCGTGTGTGTGTGAGTGTGTGTGTGGGGGGGAGGGGGGTGAGGAATTTAGGCCCCAGACATTTGAGTCATATTATCTACTTCTCAGTCATATCCCTGGCCCCTTATCAGCGATTTTTGACAGTGTCAGATGCTATGCTGGATCCTGATGAATAAAAGATGAGCAAGTCACAGTTCATCTTTGTCTGAAAGAGCAGTTTGACTCCTAAATAGATGATGACAAGAGAGCCTGGTAATCACAAGGAGAGACTTATATGTATGAACAAAAAATTATGGGTGGGCCCTCTAATTCAGTGACCAATTTCACACAACAAAAGCTTTCAAAGTCGTGCTGGGAGCTAGGTCTTCTCTCTGTGGTACCTCAAGGGCTCTACTCAGCATTATCAGGAGCCTTTGGTGTTGGGCATCAACTCCCAGTCTCACTCATGCTATGCATATACTCTACCACTTGTGCTCGAGCCACAGTCCTAAGAAAATCTTCATTTTATGTTTTGGGGGCCACACACAGTGGTATTCCGGGGCTACTCCTAGCTCAGTGCATGGGGATCTCTCCTGGAAGTTCTCAGGGGACCATGTGTTTCCAAGGATTGAATCTGGGCCTCCTGAATGGAAAGCATGTGCTCAACCCATTAAGCTCTCTTTCAAGTCCAGAAAGAATTTTAAGTGTTAAAGGATGGGATTGAAATAATGTGTAGGAGTTTTTAGGTTGAGAGGAATCATGAGAAGACTTGAGACTCAAACTAGGATTCATTATCTAAGGAACTCTAAGGGATTGTCATGCTGAAGAATAAGAAGATTCAGAGAACAGTAAAAAATGACATTGGGAGGGGCAGTGAGACCAAATCTTAAAGAGTTTTATAAGTAGGATGATGACAGAGTTTTCCCAAATACAGACATTTTCAAGAGTAAAAGAAGTCTCATAATTCTGCTATAATATAAATGAACAAAGGCATGCGGGTCCCGGGGCTGAGATCTCCAAGCCTGCTTGGATTGGGGCTGAGCATCCTCCACCCAGATCCTCCATATTCCAGTAGGCAGGGGTCACACCCACCAACTGGCCCCCTGGCACCATGTAATCCCATCAACGGCCAAGACCCAGAGACTATAAAACCCAGCTCCCGGAAGTGCGAGGCCACATTCATAGCCGCGCGACATCTTATTATCTCATTCTTACTTTGGACAAACTCGCAGGCTACCAAACGTAACCTGCCCACATGGCAGAGTGTGGCAAACTCCCCGTGGTGTACCCGATATGCCAAATACCAGTATCAATGATGGGTCTCATTCTCCTAACCCTGAAAAAGCCTTGAATATGGCACTTTAAAAAAAAAATCTCAGGGTAGGATGAAGGAAACGTTACTGGGGCCTGCTCGAGGCAATCGACGAACAACAGGATGGGCGTGATCATCGTGAACATAAATGAAAAAGTAGAACTACCTTAGAAAAAAATGGACGCATTCTCACCTTAGTTTTCTGTATTGTTGCACTTCATGCTGGGCCAATGTTGATTTACTAGAATGCTAAATTTGCAGTTTTGCAGCATTCACAAACTTTCCTGAGTTTGGAGGAAGGGGTCCCTTCCTTTAGGGGTAGTTGTCCCATAAGCATCCAGGCACTGATCCAGATATGTGACCCAGGCACTGACTCATTCATTCTTTGAACTGGGATCTTGAATCCTGGGCATGAAACAGGAATCGGAGCAGACTCTTCTTGTGACCTCATCTTCGCTATGCTTTGCCTACCTTGACCTGTGTCATTGATGTGGACTGTGCATTGATTCTCTAACCTCTCTGGGAGCCTTCAAGAAACTCCCTTTCTGAGTAAGCCAGCCTCGGTGTCAACTTTGGGTACAAAAGGACCCGATTATTTTAGTTCCAAATGTAAAGTCACAGGTTCAGGCTTGGTTGGTCTGGGCCACTCTGCTTTGTGGAGGATGTTGGGAGCAAATTGAACACCCTGACCTCTGTCATCTACGGTGAAGACTGTTGGCATTATGCTGAACATTCATTGTCCTCACTGAGCACAAAAAACAAGTATGTTTCATTAAATATGCATCTTGGAGGCCTAGAGTGAGCCCAGAGAATGACCTTGGCCAGAAGTGAACAATTGGCTCTCCATAGTTACTATTGGACAGCGACAGTGTAGAGCAGTATTTGATCAAGGGCAGTGGGGTGTTTGGCTTGAACTTTTCAAAGCCCAGATTATGCTGCCATAAAGAAAATGCACAGCAGCCCTGCAGTCTCCAGGGTTGCTCCTTATGTGAGTAGTAAATTCTCTTCAAGAAGCGGGAATGTTAAGCTGCATTAGGCAGGTATAAATAAAGATGCAGTTTTTATTTGATCTTTAAAGATTTGGTTTAAAACAATTCAGTGTATGTTTTCTGCACTGCTTTCATTAGCAGAACTGCGGATACCATGCTTCCCATGGCTCTCCTTGTGATCTGTGCCTTCCCTTTGTAATACATTAAATTTTATGGCGTTAGCAAGGATTTGAAGCACCAGATTTAATCAATAGTCATTTCTCCTGCCTCAGCACTTTTGCCCAGTGCTGTGTATATTAAGCAGTATTTTAGTGCATTCTTTGACCTTTACCTCCCAGGCGGTACTTCCTAATTATAGCTTTTCCTGTTTGACCATGATATATATCTAAGGTCAAAGGTTATTAATAGCACTTGTGAATTTACCCGCATCCTCTCCCACCCTGCCCCCGCAAAAGATTACACACACACACACACACACACACACACACACACACCCCAAAATCAAAATATTCCCCAATGTATGGAAATCAGGATTATCTGATTTGAACAGAATTTTTGAACTGACAGTCTATACTTTCTAATATACAATCTTTTTATTTCTAATGTAAAACCACACCAAATTTGCTATTTAAGATTCTGGCTCACTCTGGGTGTAATTCCATTTGTGGGCATTCTAAACCAGCAGTTGTAAGAAAATCCATTTGATTCCTTTTACATTGATGTTTTTCTCCTGAAACACTCTGATAATAACACTCTGATAATAACTCTGAAGCCTAGGTCACTAGCAAACTGCCTCATATTGGCAAAGTTCTCAATCTTAGAGAATGCACTTCCTGATTCTCTTATGGGGACACAGTTCCTGTTATTGCTCCCAGGCCTGTAAGTTATGCAAGTGTTCAAGGCCTTGTACTACATCTGCATCTGAGAGGCTAATATGTGCGGCCTCTTACTTCTTGAGTCAAATGGGAAAGTAACTCTTGGCAATAACAGATTTGTCAGCAAATAGGCCGTTTTTATTTTTAGAACAAATTTTCATCATGAGTCGGATCTGGAGGTTTGGAAGGTCACCTCACTTTCAGCAGTTCTAAAGGAAGAATTTGCTTGTGAGTATATCTCAAGTTCGTACTGCTCAACTTTGTCAGGGGCACCAATAACCTCTCCTTTCTCTTACTTCAACTTCCCATTTTTAATCCAAAGCCAGCCTGATTCTTTCCTAGAGACCAGTTGTCCAATAGAATCATCTTTCCAAAATAAGGCTCTCTTCAACATTTCTCAGTCTCATTTTTTAAAGTACTGTCAATTATAGGATAGTGCAAAGCCTGGAGCTGGACCAGCAGAGCCCAAAGCAACTCATTCTACCAGGAATGTTTTTGCAATTTTCCTCCTAGGGCTAATGGCTCCAGTGCCTTAATTGGTGTATATTATCAGAGACATTTGTCCTCTAGTGCCTGGGTGGAAATCAGGGAATTCATGAAAAACAAAATAAGTCAGAAAATGGAGGAAGAAATGTCAGCTATTTTACCATGAGTGTGTTTTTTAGAAAAAATCTTTAAACTTAGAAATAAAAAAAATAAGATAATACAGTTTGTTGGGCTGGAGCGATAGCACAGCAGTAGGGCGTTTGCCTTGCACGCGGCCAGCCTGGCAGAGCTGGGTTCGATTCTTCCGCCCCTCTCGGAGAGCCTGGCAAGCTACCAAGACTATTTTGCCCACACAGCAAAGCCTGGCAAGCTACCCGTGATGTATTCGATATGACAAACACAGTAACAACAAGTCTCATGATGGAGACGTTACTGGGACCACTCGACCAATTGATGAACAATGGGAGGAGAGAGAGAGAGTGCTATAGTTTGTTGAGAAGATTCAGTGATAGCAAGTTTGACCCTCAGTGATGTCAAGAACCCTGAAGATTCTGAAAGACTGTACTCTACTTATAAGCTAATGACTTAATCTGCTACTATAAACCTGGAAAGTAACAAGACTCCAGGATTAGAGATAGTGACTTAAAATCCAACAAAAGCAGTAATCAGAGATTTTGTTATTATGCTGATTAGCTTTACTTCCCACAAGGCAAAGCTATGAGGGCCAGGTAACACCGCATTTGCAGTGGGTTTGTTGTAGAGAGAAGTGCTAATAGGGAACTCCCTCCCCCCCCTTTTTTTTTTTATAATGGTCAGCTAGTATTTTTATCTTTTTCTCTGATAGGTAAAGGTAAAAAGGTAAAGGCCCTCCCGTTGATCGTCGATTTGCTCGAGCGGGCCCAGTAACATCTCCATTGGAGACTTTGTTGTTACTGTGTCTGGCATATCGAATACTCTCGGTAGCTTGCCGGGCTCTCCGAGAGGGGCGGAGGAATCGAACTCGGGTCGGCCATGTTGGCCACGTGTAAGGCGAACGCCCTACCCGCTGTGCTATCGCGGGTATCCTCCAATGTTATACAAGTATTCTTGAAAAAACAACCCAGAGTAAAAACTATGAGAGTCTCTATTTCAAGATGAACCAGAATGTAAGAAACTCATTGAGAATTGTCTCCTGTAATGCAGTACCTGGTTGATGAGATCAGTGAATTCTAGGTGTCTTAATTATCAGTAGAAAACTTAATGCAGTACCGGCATATAGTAAGTTTCAGTACAATGGTAGTTATTTTTACTTTATTTATTTATTTATTTATTGTTGTTAGTGAATCACCCTGAAGTACATTTACATACTTACAAACCTTCGTGCTTGTGTTTCAGTCATACAATGATCGAGTACCCATCCCTCCACCACTGCCCATTCTCCATCACCAATGATCCCAATATTCCTCCCACCACCCCCACGACCCCTCTCCCCACCCTGCCTCTGTGTCAGGGAATTCCCTTTTGTTCTCTCTTTCCTTTTGGGTGTTGTAGTTTGCAATAGAGGCATTACGTGGCCATTGTGTTTGATCTATAGTCTACATTCGGCACACATCTTCCAACCCGAGCCGGTCCTCCAAGCATCCGTTGCTTGGTGTTGCCTTCTCTATCTGAGCTGCCTTTCCCCCCAGCATTTGAGGCCAGCTTCCAAGCCGTGGAGTAAACCTCCTAGTCCTTATCTCTACTATTCTTGGGTGTAAGTCTCCCATTCTCTTACTTTATATTCCACAGATGAGTGAGTGCAATCTTTTTTTTTTTCTGTCCCTCTCTTTCTGACTCATACAATGGAAGTTATTATGAACTAAATATTTACTCGAAAATGATGGGACTTCATTTCTGTTAGTGAGCCTTCAGAACCTACATCAGAGTCTGGTATACATTTTAAATATTAATGGAAACGTTTTGAAAATTAAACCAAGAATATGTGGTTATCAGGTTTTAAAACACACAGCACTCATTTTTAATTTTTTTAATGAATCACCCTGAGGTACAGTTACAGACTTACAAACTTTCATGCTCACATTTCAGTCATACAATGATTGAGTACCTATCCCTCCACCAGTACCCATTCTCCACCACCAATGTTCCCACTATCCCCCGCTCCCCACATCCTTACCTCCCCCCGCCTCTGTGGCAGACACATTCTCTTTTACCCTCTCTCTCCTTTTGGGTGTTATGGTTTGCAATACAGGTATTAAGTGGCCATTATATTCAGTCTATAGTCTACTTTCAGCACGGAAGCATAATTCTTAAACCAGCAATGTTCACAAATTATTAGAGTGCCAATGTCCTTATTAAAAATTCCACAGTAAAGATTTTCATATTATGGTAAGCCCTAACTCAGCAAAATTAGTATTGTGATATTAAGTTTTTAGTATTTGGTTTGTACTGACTGAAGTGTCTTTTGTTGTTTTTATTTGTTCTTTTCTCTTTCTCTTTTTCAAAAATACTATTAAGAAACTGTGATTTACAAAGGTATTGATAGTTAAGTTTTAGGTTATAATGTTTCAACACCAATCCCATAACCACTGTCTACTTCCCTCCGCCACTGTTCATATATTCTCTCCCCTCCCCCAACTCTCCAACTCTAGCGGCAGCCCCTCTTCCCCGCCCCGCCCCCCCAATTAACTTGATGGGCATATTACAAAGTTCCAGTGGTTACATTTTGGATCTCATATCTTCAGTGTTGCTGAGTCCATGTTTTGGATATATGGCTGTACTACTCTCCCATAACACCAGTGTAACTAAAACCCTTGATTTTTTTTTTAAATTTTTTTTTTTAGTGAAACACCATGAGGTACAGTTGTAGACTTACAAATTTTTGTGCTTGGGTTTCAATTATACAGTGATCAAGTACTCATCCCTCCACCAGTGCCCATTTTCCACCACCATGGATCACACACAGCACCCTTTAATTAAAATTTTATCAAAATAATCAAAAAAGATACAATTGATTTTGCATTACAAAGAGTTTTGAGGAAGAGACCACTTCTCCCTCATGTTCCCAGAAAGCCAACACGTCTGCCACCAGGTCACCCTATTTACAACACCCACAGTTTCTGCTTGGAGCAGGAAGAAGAGCCAAAGTAGGTCTGGTCTCTAATCGCCTCCCGCGCTCACGGTGAGAGGAGTGCAGTCCCGACCCACACAGAAGTAGGGCTTCAGCACGTCAGCAAAGTTCTCCATGAACGAGTGGATGTGAGACTTGTCACTCGCGTTGTAAAAGGAAAGCTGGCCCAGCTCATAGTCCAGGTAAACGCCAAGGCGGGTGGGCTTGTCTTTCAGCGTCAAAGGCACAGCTCCTGCCAGGTAGTCTTCATCCTGCAGCTGGACGGTCCAGCGTCTGCGTGGACCTCCCGGGGGCCGCTGCTCTTTGCCGGAAGGGGCATCGATGCACACCCCCACGGCCCACTCGGGCTTGTTGCCCACCTGCACCTCCCAGTAGTGCCGGCCGCGAGAGAAGGCTTCCCGGCCCAGGACCGCCAGCTCAGCGGCGCTTTCTTCCCATCTCTGGGGTTTCCTGCCTCGTTTGGGCCTTTTCCTCACGTAGCTCACTGACCTGAGATCCTTGGACAAGCGCAGACTGGGGTGAGCTGTCTGGGGATCCAGGCTGATGTGCTCTCGGAATTTCTGGATGATGCTGCTCAGCGTCATGCAAAGCGGTGGGAGGCTGTAGTCGGGCCGCCTGAAGTGCAGGGGATGCAGGGTGGGTTGCTCCAGGCCCGCGCAGCGCTGCTGTAGGTCCCTCGCTCCGCGCAGCACCATCTCTCCCGACATCACTCTCCTCTCGGCCACCTCCCCGAGGAGGCCCTTCAGCGAGGACACGTAGTCGGAGAGGGCCTCGAGGTTGGCGTCCAGCTGCTGCTGGAGGCGTTTCTCCTCTTCCGCCAGCCTGAGGAGCGCCGCCTCCTGCTCCCGCTCCACCAGCTGGCTGAGCTGCTTGAATTCCGAGGTCAGCTGGCGCCTCTGCTTCCCCATCTCCTCTCTCAGCTGCAGGAGCTTCTTGTCCTGGTTGACCGCGAGCTTCTGCATCTCTGCCAGCCGCTTCTTCAGAGGCACGATGTAGCCGCAGAGCCTCTGCTTGTGATGAGTTGCGGCCTCCGCCACTGACCTCACCTCGTGGCCCTGGTGGGCAGGGCACTGGGTGCACATGGAACACAACAGCTCTCGGTCTTCCTCACAGAAGAGGCTCAGGACCTGCTGGTGCTCCTTGCACCTGTGCTCCTCTCCCGGCGTCGCCTCGCTGCTGCCCGCGCTGTGGAGGAGGTGGACCAGCTCCACTAACCTTCTTAGCTGGGTGTTGGCATAGATGCGCTTCTCCTGGCGGGACTGCCTGCAGACTGGGCACGGGAACGCATCCTCGAGGTCCTTCCACGACATCTGGAGGCAGGAGTCACAAAAGTTGTGTCCGCATTCGATGGTGACAGGGTCATTGAGGTAGTTCAGGCAGACGGGACAGATGAGCTCTGCCTGCATCTTCGCCAGGCCTGCAGACTCCATCTTCAGGGGTGGGAAGTGCAGGACTGGGATGGGTTTCCTCAGAGGGCCAAGCTCCTGAGATTCTCTCTGCCAGCCACTGGTCACAGTCAGGTGCAGGAAGTCCAGTTCAGTAGCTCTCTGGAGCAGAAGTCAGTCAGGACGGACTGGTGCAGATGAGTCACTCGAGTGGAGAGTCCGGCCGCCGGCGGCGGAGTGGTCGGTGCTGGTCCTGAGCTAACTAACTCTCCTTGCAGAGATGGAGGCGTCAGCTCAGCTCAGCACAGTGGTCACTCCGGAATGACCACACTCTGCACTGAGCACAGCGCTTATATAGGTCACTGGGTGGAGCCCTAGAGACCCACCCAGGAAACCCTGAGGGGGAGACAGGGTGGGGCTGATATGCAGATTTGCAGAGGTGTGATCTACTTGGCAAACACTGTTCTGACTTCATGGAAGAGTGCAGGGAACCTACATTAATACTCAAAATCTGGTTTTCACAGTGTAGTGCTTTCTGAATTGTCTTCACATGCCTCAATCCCATCCTTGTTGAGGAAAAGTAGATAAATTGGGTTTTGGGGGTCGGAGAGAGCGAGAGAGAGCAGTTGCTTGTCAGGATGGAAACTGGGTGGCAAAGTCAGGAGAAAATCCTGTGTCTGGAAGGGAGTGACTGGCCCCAGACAAAACAAACAAAATACCAGTTGCGCAACAAATCCGCTCTCTCCAGAGAAGTGAACTGAGGGACACAACTTCTCCTTTTGTAGAGTCTGTTGTGAGGCTTTTGAGAACATTTTTTCATTAACATGTAAACATTATCTCCTGATTGGCAGGCAAATGACATCAGCAAAGGTTTGGTACTGGAACAGTACATAGCTGTAACTCAACTACGGATAACCATAAATCACAGTACCCTATTCAGATCTCCTACAAGGCCACATCAGTCAGTGGGGAAAAGCCCTGTTCTGATGAACCCTAGAAAGCAGTCACCTGGTAGACAATAATTTTAGGGTTTTTCCATTGCAAAGAATAGAGGCAATATACAAAGAAATGGAATAACATTGCCTTCCAGACCTTTTATAAAATTACCTAAAATAAGCCTCAGTACCGGGTGAACACGAGTCAAAAGTAAGTTCTCCAAATCATCTCTTGGAGGAGACTCCATCACTGTGGATAGCAGTGTTTAATGTTTGTTTTTAAGCCACACTCAGCTCTATGTTTGGTGTCACACCCCGTAGCACCTGGGGAACATGCAGTGCTGGGGTTGGATTTGGGCCTCTCTAAAACATGTATCACTCTTCTTTCCCTTCTATTATATAATTCTCTTTCAGAACATTTTGCATGTAGTAAGCTATTAGCAAATATGGCTTCAGAGAAAACGATGCATGATCCTAAAGTTTTAGTGATAGAAATTGAAGGGTTAGAAGAAGATACTTAGGGGCTGGAGTGAAAGCACAGTGGGTAGGGCGTTTGCCTGGCATGCGGCCAACCCAGGTTCAATTCCCAGCATCCCATATGGTCCCCTGAGCACCACCAGGGGTAATTCCTGAGTGCAGAGCCAGGAGAAACCCCTGTGCATCGCTTTTTGGGTGTGACCCCCCCCAAAAAAGAAAAAGAGATACTTGAACTCCAGGGGTGGTAAAAGAATTTACCAAAAGAGATGGTTTAAGGAAGATTTAAGTTGATTTATTTAAAAAGGGTATGCTCCTGAGACTGACATAGCTCCCCTGAAAGACCTATCCAACATTATTCTTTTTTTCCTTTTCCATCTTGGGGGCATACCCAGCAGTTCTCAGGGACTACTCCTGACCAGTTTGGGGGAGCATATGGGATGCCAGGATGTGTACAAGGCAAGTGACCTACCCATTGTACTATTTTTCTGCCCCCATCTAGCATTTTTTTTCTTTTTTGGGGTCATATCCGACAATGCACAGGGGTTACTCCTGGCTTATGCACTCAAGAATTACTCCTGTTGGTGCTCAGGGGACCATGAGGGATGCTAGGAATCAAACCCAGGTTGGCCGCCTGCAAGGCAAACGCTCTACCAGCTGCCCCCTATCTAGCATTCTTAAAGGTCACTTTTTATCTGGGCTGCTTTGGATGGTAATATTTTGCTTTTTAAAGATAGTTCGGGGGTGGAAAAATAGTACAGTGAGTGGGTAAGGTGCCTTACTTTCAGACAGCTGACCCACGTTTAATCCCTGGCATCCTGTGAGAGAAGGCCCGATTTGCTCGAGTGGGCCCAGTAACGTCTCCATTGGAGACTTTGTTGTTACTGTGTTTGGCATCTCGAATACATCACGGGTAGCTTGCTAGGCTCTGCCGTGCAGGCGAGATCCTCTAGGTAGCTTGCCGGGCTCTCCGAGAGGGGCGGAGGAATCGAACTCGGGTGGGCCATGTTGGCTGCGTGCAAGGCAAACGCCCTACCCGCTATGCTATCGCTCAAACTGATGGAAATTTATTGGCATTGGGGGCTCTGAAGGAGGGTGGTGATGGATTTTGAGTGAGGTGAAACCAGAACCACCACAGCAAGACAGGTGGTGTAGGCAGTTTTACACAAAATCCTTTGTTCTTCATAATCTTGTTAGCCTAACTGCATATTAGTTCGTGTAGACCTGCTTGCATGCTTGCTTCTGCACCTGAAGACATAAAAGCAGAGTAGACCCTTTGCTTGGGGTGAGAGTTGTCAGGATGATCTGAATGAACTCTTGATCCTTGCGAATTTACTCCTTTCTCTTCCACCCATCTTGGCCTGTGATCTCGGTTCCTTGGACTTGCCACATGGTCCCCTGAGCACAGCCAGGTGTCATTCGTTAGTGGAGAGCCAGGAGTAATTTTTGAACTTTGATGGTGCCACTCCAAAACAACACAAAAATAAAGATTAAAATTAAATTAATCACTTGACATCCCTTAAATTAAGGGCTGAGTGATAGTACAGCGGGTAGGACGTTTGCCTTGCACGTGGCCGATCAGGCTGACCCGAGTTCGATTCCTCCGCCCCTCTCAGGAAGCCTGGAAAGCTACCAAGAGTATCTCTCCCGCATAGCAAAGCTTGGCAAGCTACCCGTGACGTATTTGATATGCCAAACATAGCAAAAACAAGTCTCACAATGTTACTGGGCCCGCTCAAGCAAATCGATGAACAAAGGGAGGACCGCGACCCGTGACCTTGACTAGAAATCTATTCCTTGCCATGATGTCTTAGATTATTAAAATGGCTAAAAAGTTAGCAAGACCATGGAGAATTTGAGATATAAATAACACACAAAGAGATAAACAGTTCTAGTATGAATTGAAAGTTTATGCCAGCTCAGGAATTGTACTTCTTTTCACTTGTCAATTTACTGGAATTCATGTAAATTTGCAATTAAAAAGTGCTCAAACAGTCACGCCTAGGTTTAACTCTTCTCTAATTTCAGAGATTAAAACTCAGGAGTCACATTATACCACATTATACCAATTGCTTCTCCCTGTTCAGGCTCTTGCCTTGCTCTCAGCCAACCTGGGTTCCACCTCAGGACACCCTATAGTCCCCCCACAGCACCACCAGGAAATAACAAGAAATTAAAAAAGAAAAGGGGAAATAAGGGGGGAGGGGTATCATTTTGTTTGGTTATCTAAAAGAGTCAGGAGAATATTGGAAACCAGGATCCAGGCATCACTAGGATATGCCCACACATGGTTGCCTCATTGCATCATTGCATAGTATTGTGCTAATATGCAATGATTTTTGGCTAGATTTGCATAGTTGATTAAAGTGCAAACTCTCCTGCCTCTCTTTTGTGTAGATAAGCCTGGTTCATCCATCAGCAACTGAATAAGATACAGTTGTTTTTAAAATAGGCTGGAGCAATAGCACAGCAGTAGGGCTTTTGCCTTGCGCAGCTAGCCTGGCAGAGCCGGTTCAATTCCTCTGCGCCTCTCAGAGAGCCTGGGGCATATTCAACATGCCAAACATGGTAACAACAAGTCTTACGAGATGTAGACGTTACTGGGCCTGCTCGAGCAAATCGATGAACAACGGGAGGACCGTGACCATGTGACCGTTTTAAAAATCTGTGTCTCAAGGCTACAATGCCGCAGTTGCAAAGCCCTAAATAGCACCTTAAAAAAATCCAACTTGACCAGGCGTTGGTTTCTTGGTTATTGGGGGGAGGGAGGGCACTGCTGGATTTGTTCCTTTAAGAATGAATGTTGGGGGAGAGCTGAGCAGGTCAGACTGGTATTATTATTATTATTATACAGATTCAGTATTCATAAGCTTAGAGCACCGGGCTGCTACTGTTTGTCAGTTTGGTTAGATTTTTTGGGGTCTCTGAGGAAAGTAATGAATAAAAAAGTAATAATGTGCTGTGTACCACCTGCTGTTCTTTAAACTATAGTGAAATTTCCCCTGATAATTCTTTTCCATTAATCCTTTTTCCTTTGTTAGGGTATCTTTGGAAAAATTGCTAACTTGGCAGCTGAAAATATTTTCTTGGCAAGTCCTTTGACAGTGTAATTGTATTAAAGTGGATTTTTCTTATCTCTGTCTATAAGTAATTTTTAGGGGGGAGGGGTTCTCTTGGAGAAAGAAAGATAAAAATAAAATGGCATATCTTTATCCTTCACACATCATTATTTTTGAAACTTTGGAAACCAGCGAAACTCACCATTCATTGTGAGGAATTTTAGCTTTAAATCAGCTGCCATGTCAAGAAGCATTAGTGAGGCATAACACGACAGGCTTTCGCAGATGGGCCTGGTGTCTTCTGAATGGTTATGGAGCATATGTGAACTGTCAACAAACAAGCCCCAGAAGTGAGTTTTTAAATCTTATCATCCCCAGTCTCACTGATTCTGGCCCCTAGAACACAAACGCAATCTGCCAATTATGACAACATTTTCTAATCTTAATTTATCAGAAGATTTAAACTTGCATTTTGATATTTTGTGGAGCTACTACTTCAAAACAGATTTTTAGGCAAAAGCTATTTGTGACTTCCACAGAGAAGCTGGGGTTATAAGAGCAGTATATTCGTATATTCAGTTAATCTCTCTCTCTCTCTCTCTCTCTCTCTGTCTCTCTGTGTCTCTCTGTGTCTCTCTGTCTCTGTCTCTCTCTATCTCTGTCTCTCTGTCTCTGTCTCTCTCTGTCTCTCTGTCTGTCTCTCTCCCCCGCCCCCCCATAAATGCAAAGACAATAGGAGGCCAATTTCAAGTTAGCCTTCGGGGGTCCCCAAGGCATCCATACGAATTTTGTCACACTTCTCTGGGGCTTAGGCTTGGCCTGAGGTCCCAAAGGGAAAGAATCAGAATCTCAGAACTAGGGAGCTGCAAATAACTGTCTTTGATTGTAAATCCTCTGTGATTTAGGCGAAGAGTCTTCTGCTGTAGTTCTGCTGTAGATGGAGCGCATGGAAATGATGTTAGTGTTTTTCTCCCAGCATCCCGGTTCCTCAGAGAAGCAATTATTCCTTCCCCTGGCCTGTGCCTGAGGGAAGATCTGACAAAGAAACTGCAGCACAGGAACCTGGGGTGGTCCACCAGTTTACATGTGTTACAAAATACTGAATTACTAAGTGCTAATTCAAATTTGCTTCAATTTTCCAGTCTCTGGTTGAAAAGAAACAAATGAATCCTCCATTGAGGAAGGGAATAGACTGGTGGTTGGAATGAGTTGGCAATTAGAAACTTTGTATCAAAGAGCAGGGAACCAAGTCTGGGCTTGGGATACCTTAAGGTAGTCACACAAGTGGATGGTGAAAGATTGTTTTTTAAATTCTGGGCTGGAGCAATAGCACAGTGGATAAGGCGTTTGCCTTGCACGTGACCGACATGGCCAACCCCAGTTCGATTTCTCCGCCCCTCTCGGAAAGCCCAACCAGCTACTGAGATTATAGAGAGTGTATCGCTCCAGGCAAAGCCTGGCAAGCTCACCGTGATGTATTCAATATGCCAAAAACAGTAACAACAAGTCTCACAATTTGTTGTGAGACGTTACTGGTGCCCACTGGAGCAAATCGATGAACAATGGGAGGACAATGGCAGTGACTCTATATTCCGGAGTTTCTTAGCTAAAATTGATACTGAGAGTTAAGGTCTTAGTAGTGCTATTTTATCAGTTGGAGAGTCTTTATTTTGTTTTTGTTTTGGGGTCAGACCTGGTGATGCTCAGGGCTTACTCCTGGCTCTGCATGCAGGAATTACTCCTGGTGGTGCTCCCAAGAATCATATGGATGCCAGGGGTATAACCAGGGTCAGGAGTGTGCAAAGCTTACCTTAAGTATTATTATTATTATTATTACCACCTTACCTCAAGTATTATCTCTTCAGCCACAAGTTGGGAAGTCTTGAGCAAGTTATTTCACCATTGCTTGCTTTGTCTATAAGGTTTCTTCATCTATAAAACAAAATAAAGTACAGAATGAGTTAAGAATAAACATGTTGGGGCTGGAGCAATAGCAGAGCAGATAGTGTGTTTGCCTTGCTCGCAGCCAACCCGGGTTCGATTCCCCAGCATTCCATATGGTTCCCTGTGCACCGTCAGGGGTAATTCCTGAGTGCAGAGCCAGGAGTAATCCCTGTACATCACCAGGTGTGACCCAAAAAGCAAAATAAATAATAATAATAATAATAATAAAACACGTTATTTATTGTAATTCTTATCATAATCACGACCATCCTGTTGTTCGTTGATTGCCTCGAGCAGGCCCCAGTAACGTCTCCTTCATCCTAGCTCTGAGATTTTTAAAAAAGTGTCATATTGAAGGCTCTTTCAGGGTTAGGGGAATGAGACCCATCATTGTTACTGATATTTGGCATATTGGGTACGCCACGGGGAGTTTGCCAGACTCTGCCGTGTGAGCAGGTTACATTCGGTAGCCTGCCAGTTTGTCCAAAGTAAGAATGAGATAATAAGATATGTGCTTCCGGGAGCTGGATTTTATAGTCTCTGGGTCTTGGCCGTTGATGGGATTACATGGCGTCAGGGGTCCAGTTGGTGGGTGTGACCCCTGCCTACTGGAAGATGGAGGATCTGGGCAGAGGATGCTCAGTCCCGATCTGAGCAGGCTTGGAGATCTCAGCCCCAGAACCCGCATGCCTTTGTTCCTCTGCCGGTATCTTCAAGCGTGTGGAGAGTGGTCTCAGCATGGTGGTGGCTGGTTCTGGAGGTCTTCGACTGCCGGAGCCCTGGTCAGGGCAGGGAGGGAAACTCAACCTGCTCCCCTCCAAGGGGTCCCGGCAAGAAAAGCCAGGCGCGGGGGGCAGAAGACTCTGCCCTGTTCTCTTCCGGGAGCTGGGTTTTATAGTCTCTGGGTCTTGGCCGTTGATGGGATTACACGGCGCCAGGGTAATGCTTATAGTACATAATTAATACTCAAATAATGTTCCCACTTAAAATTTTGTTGCTGTTGTTGTTGTTGTTCTGGGTCACACTTGGTCATATTCAGGGTGTACCCCAATCTCTGTGCTCAGGGGCCCATATTTATACCGTGAATTTAACTGAATCAGGCCATGAGAAATGACAAGTACTTAACCTCTTGGCCCCTACACTGTTTCTCCTGCACACCACATTTCCTCTTTTTGTTCCCTTTTATTTACGGTGTCATACTAGTTTTTTTTTTTTTTTAAGAAGTGGGCAAATTGTTTCTTTCCATATGGGAAATTTCTGCCTGATCTCTGGCATCAAGTGCTTTAATGAGCATTGCCAAAAGCAACCTCTGTGCATTGAGCAGTGAGTAACTATCGAGTATTTTAAGGCCTGTTCCAAAAGCAAGCCAAGTCAAAATAAAACAAACAAAATAAAAATGATAAAATGAAATGGGCAAATTGTTTTTCAAAGTGGTTGTGTCATTATATATTACATTACAACTCAACATGTTACTGAATACTCTTTTACATTTTAAACTTTCAAATGTGTGTGATAAGATCGTATCATGATTTTAATTTCCATCACTAATCATTTTTGGGTATCTTTGTATGTTTGAAGGCTACTTAGATATCTTCTATTGTAAAGTAGCTTAACCTATTTATTAATTGGGTTCTGTTATTACTATTGAGTTATGCTACTTATATATCCAGGTAAAAATGTTTTTTATTAGATATATTTGTTGTAACTGATATTGGTAAGCTCCATAGTGACATATGTGAAGTGGAGAGGAGAAAGATGCCCCTGCATGGCACGGACGTGAGTGCCATCAGCCCCACTCAGTAGCTGTCAAGCCACACCAGATATCCACTTGTTTTGCACCGCACAGGAGTTAGTCCCCACCACATGATTTTCAGGGGGAACCATGGACTTGGGTGAAGACAGCCCCAGTACACATCCCAGCATTAGATATGAAAGTATGAATGCCCACATCTCAAGAGCAGTGATGGGGACAACACATGTGCTTGGGCATCACATGCACACAACACATGGAAACAGGCAGAGCATGGGCTGGGGCAGCACAGGCTGAAGTTTCCTTTGCCCAACTTGGCTTTGGTAGGGTTTTTCCCAGGCTGTACCACCTGGGAATTTCCACCTAGTTTAAGAGTTTGTTGCTAGGGTGGTTGCCAAGGGAGTAGAGTAGGGAGTGATTGATGGTCTTTGAAATTCCTTTCCTGGTTTTTGTTCCTGCTGGAGCTTCTGTGGTGGTGCCAGGTAAATGTCTTATTAGGCCTTAACACCTGGACTCACAGGTGGGTTTTTGAAGCCAAGGGTCTATTGGTTTTATTACTTCCCAGGAATTCCATTGCCATGGGGGGTGGGGACCTTCCCTATCTACCTGCCTGCCTCATAACTATTTTACCCCATTTTGGGGGGCTCAGGACTCAGTGCTACCCTACTCAGTGCTCATGACTTACTCCTGGCTCTGTGCTCAGGGATCACTCCTGGTGAGCTTGGGGGACCACATGTGGTGCCAGGGATTGAACACAGGTGGGCCATGTTAAGGCAAGCGTTCTACCTGCTGTACTATTGCTCTGGTTCCTCTTACCTTAGTTTGTAGTTACTTTTCATTTTATCCATATTGATTTTATCAACATTGATTATTCTTTCTGATAAAATTACAACTAATTTAGTGACTTCGAAACATATTCCTGTCTTCAGAAGCTCTCGAGCTCATTCACCAACGTGGCTTGGTGCGAGCCTCAGACAAGCTAACGTCCGACCTCGCAAAGCTGTGCAGAAAAGCAATAAAGGAAAACCTAAAAGAGAGAATAACAGCAGTGTTGATTGATGGGGCAGAAGCCAGGAAAAGTATTTGAAGCGCTCTTCTGTCCTTCGCAAACTATAAGACCAAGATGACTGCCCTCCAACATCCTGATGGATCTATCACATCTTCCAGAAGGGCAATAGAGAAGATTATCCATGACTTCTACTCAGATCTCTTCAATAGCCAAGTCCACTTGCCCACATACCAAATTCCGCAGGATGGATATGTCGTTCCCAATGTTCTCCCTTCTAAAATCCGACACACCATTTTATCGGTAAAGAAACGAACAGCACCCGGTCCAGACAAGGTCAGACCAAACACCTGAAGAATCTGTCACCAGTACTTGTCAATACACTGGCTTGGCTCTTCACATGCTACCTGTCTGAATGCAAGATTCTGTCCCAATGGAAAGCCAGCAGGACCATTCTGTTGTACAAGAAGGGAGACTTCCACAACATCAGCAACTATTGCCCAATCTGCCTGTTGTCTGTCATCTACAAATTGTTCACTTGAGTCATCCTGAATAGAATAGGTAGAACACTAGATGAAGAATAACCATGCGAGCAAGCTGGGTTCCAAAAGGGATTCAGCACGATCGAACCATATCCACATGGTAACCAAGTTCACTGAGCTTTCGCGAGAGTTCAAGATGCTGCTCTAACAGTCATTGATTTAAAGAAGGTCTTTGATTCTGTTGAGACGGAAGTGGTCATTGAAGCCCTAGCCAAACAGGGTGTTCAAACTCAGTACATCAGGATCCTCCACAAACTGTATTACGGATTCACCACCAGGATCTCACCATTCTACAAGGAAGTGATCATTGACGACAAGAGAGGGGTTTGGCAGGGTGATACCATTTCACCAAAACTCTTCAGTGCCACCCTTTAGAATGTCATGTGACGACTAGAATGGGAAGGAATGGGAGTGAAGATAGATGGTCAGCAACTACACCACCTCTGCTTTGCTGATGACATCATTCTAATAACACCAAACATTAGCCAAGTGGCACGAATGCTGGCTGACTTTGACCATGAGTGTTGAAAGGTCAGAGTGCAGCTGAATCTCACCGAGACAATGTTCATGAAAAGCGAACTAGTCCCTGATGTTCCATTTGCTCTCAACAGAATGAACATCTCCGAATGCAGCAGTTATGTGTACATGGGTTGAGAACTCAACATGAGGAATGACTTGGTGCCAGAACTGTGCAGGATGGAGAGTGGCATGAAATATCTTCAAGAGCATCGAAGAAGTTGTTAAGAGGACTATGGACATCCAGCTATGGGCACATCTTTTCAACTCCACTGTTCTTCCTGCACTAACAAACGCCTCAGAGACCTATGAAAACAGGACGAGAACGGTATTTGGATCACCCAAAGAGGAATCAAAAGAGCTATGCTTAGAGTGTCACACTTCACTCAAGTGAAAGAAGGAATCTGGAGTTCCAACCTCCGTTTGACCATCAAAGATCAGGGAAGCTGCCTTGTTTGCCAAGGTGTCAAAAATCAGATGGGCCGGACACGTAATGCGATTTGGAGATGACTGCTGGACTATAGCCATGGGACGTCATGGATTCCATGGGACGTCAAAAGAACACCTGGCTGCCAACCTACGAGTTGATTGGACTTCTTCTTCAAGACCCTGAACAAACGGTTTGATGCTCTTTGTGTTCCTGGAGTGAGCAGATGCAATTGGGCTACATTAGAATGTGACAGGGTCGAATGGAGACATTACTGGCACCTGTTCGAGCAAATCAATGAATAACTGGATGACAAGTGACAAGTGACAAGTGATTAATGGCTTCAAGCAGCACAAATTCATCATTATTGCTGTTATTATTATTGATATTATTGTGGTGGGAATTGATCTAGGGTGTCACAATACAAGGTAAGTACTCTACTGCTGATCTATATCACTGGCCTTACAAATTTGTTACTTTAAAGTTCTGTATGTCAAGGGCCAGAGTGATAAGACTGCAGATAGAGTGTTTGCCTTGCACAAAGTCAACCTGGGTTCAATCTGTGGCACTCCATATGGTCTCTCAAGCCCACCAGGAAAGATTCCTGAAAGCAGAGCCAGGAGTAACCCCTGAGCACCACTGTGTGTGATCCAAAACCAAATCTAAAATAAATAAAAATAAGACTCTGGATGTTAGATGGCTAGAGTGGATGTCAGATTTGTGTTTCCTCTGAATTCTCTAAGGGATGATGGTTCTGGGTCTTTTTGCACTTCTCAAAGGTGACCACATTCCTTGCTTCATGAAGCCACATCATTCTGCCCTCTGCCCTCCTTACTTTGCTCCTCATACTCTAATTCTCCTGCCTCCTTCTTCCAAGGATGGCAATGGTAATTGTGTTAGGGTGTCTTGGGTAACCCAGGGCAGTCTCTCTGTTTCAAGATCTTTAATATAAGATCTCACCCCCACCCCTTTGCCATATAAGATAACATGCTCAATTTCTGCAGAATAGGACAGACACTTTAGGACACATTCTTTAGCCAGCCAAACTCAGATCATGTATTTTTTCCCATATCCTCCTTGGTTTTTGCATTCTTTATAGTAAATCTTTGCCTAGCTACCAATCTTATATTTTTACTCCGTGTGTTTTCTTTTGTTTTTTTTAAAGCTTGTTTAAATCCACAACTTGTTTCAAAATAATTGTTGCTTTTGGTTTTGATGTGAGAATTAGTATTAACTTAAGAAAAATCACATTCAGTATTTCCAGTGTCTTCGTTGAAAATACAGTTCTGCCAATATTGAATTATCCTGATACCTTTATTAAAGGTAATCACTTAGGTGCCTATCTAATTTCTCTCTATCTCTCTCTCTCTCTCTCTCTCACTCTCTCTCTCTCTCTCTCTCCAGAATACAGATGTGATTGATAAAGTCTTGAATAAACATCATAGAATGATCTTTATTTTACTTATTTATTTAATTTTGGTTTTTGGTCCACTATAAGCAGTGCTCAAGGGTTTATTCCTGGCTATGCACTCAGGAATCACTTCTGATGAGCTCAGGGGAACATATGGGGTATCAAGGATCAAACCTGGATCAACCATGTGCAAGGCAAACACCCTACTTGCTTTTATATTGCTCTGGTCCCATGGAATAATTTTTAATTACTCCAATTTATTTTTTTAATGAATTATAAAGTTCCTTACAGTATACCACTTTCTTGTCTATGGTATGAAGATGCTTCCTATTCAGTTGTACTAAATTTGCAGTAAGAAAAGAGAAAGTCTTACAATTTGCTGCAATTTGGAACTAGAGAATATTGTGTTAAATGAAATAAGTGAATGTGTTAAGTGAAATAAATCAATGATGTAACTGTGAAATATGGAGAAAAAAGGAAATAGACAATATCAAATGAGGACAAACACTTGGCCTTTGACTGCAAACTGAGAATATCAAGGAGTAGGGGGAGGTGGGGCAGGGACAGGAGGTGAGGGAAGAAAGAGGAGGTAGACTATAGAGGTGACCCAAGGTCACACAGAGGTTGAAAATCTGAGGCATTTTGGAGGTGCAATAACTTTTTTTTATCAGAACCACGAAAGTTAACGCTAATCATATTTTCCAATCACAATAAAAATTAATAACTATGAACTTGTAGTTCTCTGTGCTTTTGTGATGTTATGTCTTTGCACACATTTGTCTTTCCTCCTTTAATATCTTTTTTTCCTCTTTGTCTTCTTTATTCCTGTTCATCCATTAGTTTGTTATCACTTCTCTAGGAAAACTTCCTCTTGATGTGATCAAAGCCCATATCACACTGAATTCCAATTGACACTAAAATGATCTGTATCCATTCTACATGTAACAGGTTCTTGGCACGGGGAAGGATGCCATGTGTTGCCTTGTTTGCATTTCCCAGCATCCAACATACTCATTTGTAAAAGGAATCCTGCCGAGCCTTCTGCCACACAGTAGAGGACACTCCTACACTGGTGACACTCACAGCAGCTATACACAGTAGGGAAGAATGGACTGGTTGGAGGAAGATGGCAAAGAGCCAACTTTTTTGTTTTATTTAGGCAGAAGAGCACTAAAGTATCACTGTAAAAAGGAATATTCTAATTGACATAGCAGACTTTTGGTAAATGAACTTTAAAATAATTTTTTAAAAGAATTTTGGTAAATGCACTTTTATAATACCTTAACTATATCTCATTGTAATAAGAGAATAGATAATCTGATTAATAAAATATTTTGACATTTGAAGATCTGTACAAACATTTTGAATTTGAGAGGGGTAAAGGAAGAAAAAGAAGCAATGGATATTTAGAGTGTCCAATGTGTTGTGTACTGGATTTTGTACTTTACAACTGTTGTATCATTAAGTCACCAAAACAACCTTGGGGTGTTATGGTGAGGATTGATTACCTAGAGGATAGAATAAGTCAGTAATGATCACATTATTAATAGAAGAGATAGTATAGAAATAGTATATAAACCTAGAGGCATCTTATGAGTTTCTACTCTTGTTACCTCTAAGATTATAACTAAATCTCTGATTACTATTAAAAAAATCTCGATTTCCTTGGATAATTACTATGATATAATGATATAGGGTGGCATTGGACATTAGTTGCTGTTTTAGCTGAAAGAAATAGATATGTAATTTAATAAAGTTTCCCAGTTAACATAATTTCCCATTATTTTTTTAGATTGTGTTATTTCCTATTAATATAGAATTTTTGTGTCGGAAATCCCTGCGCTTTCAGGATAACTCTAAAATGCTATTATAGACAAAGAACTGAGGAAATCCCAAAGTCAGTCTCCAACCTGTGGCCATTCTTCCCACTAAGTACATAAGCATATTCTGGAAGGAGACACACATAAGAGGAAATATAACTGAGGGATGTAAGATGTGACTTCGATATTGATCATGCTCATAGTCCTGTAGCAGATCTCTTTGGAAAGTCTGACAGCATGGCAGGCTAACAGAGCTGGGAGATTCTACTGTCTTATATCCTTCTAGTTCTTCTTTGTTATTATTATTTTGTTTCAATTGTTTCTTAATCTACAAAGGTTTATAAACCAAACCAAGTTTGTTGCTCTACTTTGTGGAAGGAGAAATTACTAGCGCATTAGAGAAAGGCATCCAGAAGCTCCATCTTCTTATGTTAACTTGAAATTCACTGATAGACATTTCTGTGGAAACAATGTTTATTTGATGTTGCTCCCTAAACTTTCTAAAATTGTTTATGAGAAGACAAAAGTGATTTTCAAGACTTTATTTCTACAAAAGTTCTTGTTAAAATTTGTTCTATTTCTCATCTTAAATTATGCTCTAGTCTCTGTCCTGCCTAGCTTAGTAGAGAGGCTTAAGTTCACAGGACAGAACTCCCCCAAGCAATAAGATGCAAAAACAAAACAAAACAAAACATGCTTCAAGTTGGGGAAAGGAGTAATAGTTCAGGGATAACAGCACTTGCCTTGGATGTAGCCAACCTGGTCAACCGAGGTTTGACCCCAACATGGTATATGGTGATCAGTAGTGGTTCCTGAGCACAGTGGCAGGATTAAGCTCTGTGCATCAATGAGTATAGCCCACCTTCCCTCACAACTTCCAAATTTGAACAAAATACAATTCTTTGTCCCCTGTTTTCAAAGAAAATGTAGCATCTTGAAATGGAATGAAACTACTCTTCTATTGGTAAAAGTAATCTTAAAAAATAGTCTTTCATTTATTTGAATTTATTTAAAAAGCACTTGAGAATTTGTGTGAGGTTCAATTTCTCAGCTGTAGTTTGGCTTATCCTCTAATGAAATGTCATGTTGTCTTACATCGTCTCTACAATTGTATCAACCCAACACCCAATAACAAGTATGTTTTACTTTCCCCAAATGTGAAGTGAAAACATGGCCATGATTTTTGGGTGCTTTTTTTTGTCATTGTGCCCCAAAATGCTCAAGAGTAACTCTTGGATCTGTAATCAGGAATTACTCCCCTGGCAGAGTTTGGGGAATCATATCAGGTGCTGGGGTGAAAATACCTCTGCGAGATCAAAACAACAATGAGATATCATTTCGCACCACAGAGACTGGCCCACATCCACAAGAACAAAAGCAACCAGTGCTGGCGCGGATGTGGAGAGAAAGGGACCCTCCTTCACTGCTGGTGGGAATGGCGGCTGGTCCAACCCTTTTGGAAAACAGTATGGACTATTCTCAGAAAATTAGAATTTGTTCTCCCATTTGACCCTGCTATAGCACTCCTGGGAATATATCCCAGAGAGGCAAACAGGTATAGTTGAACAAACAAACAATTGTTTGTTCATTGCAGGACTCTTTACAATAGCCAGAATCTGGAAAAAACCTGAGTGCCCGAGAACAGATGACTGGTTAAAGAAACTTTCATACATTTACACAATGGAGTACTATGTAGCTGTTAGAAAAGATGAAGTTATGAAATTTACATACCAGTGGTACTACATGGAAAGTATCATATTAAGCAAAATGAGTCAGAAAGAGCGGGATAGACACAGAAAGATTGCATTCATCTGGGGAACATAAAGCAACACAAAGGGAGACTAACATCCAGGAATGGCTGAGATTAGTACCAGGAATTTTGCTCCATGACTTGAAGGCCAGCCATATGTGCTAGGTGAACAGGAAGCTCAGATAGAGAAGAGAGCACCAAATAAAGGGTGGTGTGAGGACCCTCCCAGGGTGGGAGAAGCATGCTAAAAGTAGTCTATAGACCAAACATGCTTGCCACTCAATGCCTCTCTTGCAAAACACAGTACCCAAAAGAAGAGCGAGAGAACAAGGGGGAATGCCCTGCCACAGAGGCAGGGTGGGGCGGGGGGATGGGGGGTGGGCGGGATGCTGGGACCCGTGGTGGTGGAGGATGGGCACTTGTGGAGGGATGGGTACTTGATCATTGTATAATTGAAACCCAAGCACAAAAATTTTTAAGTCTATAACTGTAGCTCATGGTGTTTCACTAATAAAAAAATTAAAAAAAAAGAAAATATCTCTGCGAAAGATAAGAGCAGACCATGAAGTCAAATAAAGCCTGGACTTATTGTCAGTGTGGACAAATGCTGGTGCCATTTATTTGACTGATTTGGTTTTCCTGTATATATCTGGTTATATCTATAAGATAATGTAGCATTTCCCCCCCTGAGTTCTTGCAGCATAAGGCCAAGTAGATGAACTCAGGAAATGAGAATAAGTGAATGTTTTGGCCTCATCTATCCGATGGACTAGATAGCCTATTATTTTCCCTTATCTTTTAATTATTTTGGTGTGTCTTCATGTCAAAATGTACTTGCGATTTAAAGAACAAGATATTTTACTATTTTTAGCTTTAAAAAATCCTTTTTTGTTCTTGTTTTGTTCATACTGATCCTGTTTGTAATTCACAGACTTATTTATATGTAAAGAAAATATGTATGAAAATGTATTATACATATATTCTTCTTCTGTGTTCTAAACATTCATAATCCAAACTGAGACAAAGGGCCAAAAATTTAAAATAAAAATGAAAGGAAAACAAATGTATCTTTCTACTTCTTACTCACACATTTTGGCTTTTCTGATGAGAATGATGTCCTGTAGATTCTCTATGCTGGAAACTGGTCCACATCGAGCCCTGAGATGTTTACTCCAAGCTTTTCCCCTGTATTCTCTCTCTTTCTCTGGACTCATATTTTTCTAAGTAAATTTCTCTAATAAAATGATTTTACTTCTTAAATGAAAATAAGAACAAAATCCAAGCTCTTACTATATTCAAATTTGAAAGGAATGAAAGACAAGACACAGAGACTAGGGATATTTATTGTAGTCCTACACTAGACTTTGTGAGTTAGTTGGTGAGATAAAGCAGACTGGCTTAAACTTTAGTGCTGTTTCTATTTCATCAGGTTCCACACTAGATTTTGATCCACACTCCCATAGCTAGCAAATCTGAAGCGGGGCAGGAAATCGCCTACTTGAAAGGAAAGATGAGGTTAAGGCACTTAATTTTACACACCCTGATTCCATCTCCAGCAACATATATGATCTCCCAGTTCTTTTTTTTTCCCTCCTTTTTCTGTCACACCCAGTGATGCACAGGGGCTACTCCTGGCTCTGCACTCAGGAATTACTCCTGGCGATGCTGGGAATCGAACCGAGTTTGTCCGCGTGCAAGGCAAATTGCCCTACCCGGTATGCTATCGCTCCAGCCCTGGTCCTCCAGTTCTTGTGGGTGGTCTTGAGCACATCCTGGAGTGGCTACCCCAATAAAGTTTCCTTTAAAATATGCTTCCTGGGGCTGGAGCAATAGCACAGCGGGTAGAGCGTTTGCCTTGCAAGCAGCCTACCCGGGTTTGATTCCCAGCATCCCTTATGGTCCCCAGAGCACTGCCAGCAGTAATCCTAGAGTGCAGAGCCAGGAGTAACCCCTGTGCATCACCGGGTGTGAACCAAAAAGAAAAAAGAAAAATAAATGAATAAATAAACAAAAAATAAAATATGCTTCCTGTTTTTAGTAAACACACACAAACACACACACTTTTAAATTTTGGTGGCAGGTATTGAATTTAGGATCTTATACATGCAAGACAAGTGCTATACTGCTGAAATATATCCTCAACCTTACAGTGCTCATATAAAAATGAGCATTTGATAGAAAAATGACTATAGTTTATTAAAGGACAAGACTAATTTAATAGCAGAGGATCTCCAAGACCTATTCATCCCTCATTGTATAGCTCAGTTAACACTTTTGTGGAGGGGGCTTGGTGGGGTGCTCTTTGCCATGTTTGAGGGCCAGACAGTGCTGGGTTGAATTTAGGCCTTGAGAAAGACCTTGCGTAGACATTCATATACAATGTCACCCCTTTGAGATACTTTTCTGGATTCTTGTTCATATAATGTTAATCTAATGAAGTGGATAGAGCAACTTCTGCATTGCTCTAGTACCTGCTGGAACATTTGATAATTAGAAATTCTATTCAGGAATAAGCATGCATGTGTAGTAAAAGAGCTGCTGTGTAATGTTTGATGTTAGTCCATAAAGAGGATGGAGAAAGAGTAGAGTAAATAGATCTTGCTTGCACATGGCCAAGCCTACTTCAATCCGTGGTACCATATGAGGTTCCCTGAGCACTACCCAGGAGTGATATCTGAGCACAGAGCCAGATGTAGGCCCTGAGTAATGCTCAATGTGCCCCCAAACAACAAGAATAGAAAGAGAGTGAATGATTTGCTCTCTGTTAGGAGCTTTGTTCTGGAGGTTCTAAACTACAATGGCTCTTCTGAAATACCTATACTGGATTGACCATGTGGGCAGCGCAAATGGAGATAGAGAAATCTATCAGAACATCCCAGAGATCTCATCTTTTCAAACCAAGGTCTCAGGCAGGTGAGTAAATGAACCATCCTTTACTAAAGTCATATTATTGCTCATCTGAGGAAAAAACTACCAGATGGTCCTGGTCAAATTCAAGAATCATGGGAGAAAACATTAAAGTAAGATGGCTATTTTCAGGCATTGTTTGTAGGTAATTTATTCTGCAGCCAGAGTCAGTGGAACACCGGCCCTTCTCCATAGGTTTCTAATTCAGAGAACAAAATCATCATTCACTTGACAATTTCCAAATTTTCACATCATGTTATTTCAGATTTTTCTGAGGTCCAGATGGGGAGTTCCAACTGCCAATGCAAATGTTCATGGTCTTAAATGTACCTACTGAGTGATGCTACAAATCATATTGCAATAGGAAGGGATGTGTGCTCTCTAGTCAAGGAGAAGAATCAACCTCCAGCATCCATAGTGTGGGCTACTCAATCACCCAAACTGTCTGATTTATAAATATGATAAGAAGACTAGCACTTTATGTTTATATCTATGGTTACATCAATGCACACCAAAGTGCTAACAATCCTCTGACAGTTAGTGAAATGTAAAAGCGATAAAGGAAGATTCCTGTTCTCTATAAAACACATTATTTTATCACAAAATCACAAATCACGAATCATCCTGTTATTCGTCGATTGCCTCGAGCAGACCCCTGTAACGTCTCCTTCATCCTAGCCCTGAGATTATATTCAAGGCTTTTTAGGAGAATGAGACCCATCATTGTTACTGGTATTTGGCATATTGGGTACGCCACGGGGAGTTTGCCAGACTCTGTCATGTATTATTTTATAATATTATTTTATAGTAATCAGACTACAAGTGATATTGAGACTTGGAGCTGCTGCCTATTATATACAGGATCAAATTCAAAACTGAACCCAATTTGAAGCCGTTTGCAATATACGGTGTTAGTGCTTGCCTTGAACCATCTGTATGTGCTTGTTCAGTGTTCCTGTTGTCATCTGAGTTTGTACAAAGCAAGATGGCCATATGGGCTGTGTTTCTGTTGTTTTTCTTAAATTCCAGACCCTGTGTCTGAGGTCATAGTTATTTACTTTTGCCTTACTGCTTCCTCATGTCCTTCTTCAGCTTATTGACAAGGTGTTGATGCCAGGAAGATTAAAAAAGTTCTTTGGAGCAACACAAGGTAAAGAAGGAGCTTGACCAATAGCCTTCTCAGAGAAATTAGCACCAGTAATAGACTTTGTGTTTTCTCTCACAGCAAAGTCTATTTTCAGAATAAAAAATTTTTTCCTAGGGGTTAGTCCTGAACATACTTTGATTATAACTGAGAATTAGCTTTCTAGATTCAACTGTCAGTAATTTGCAAGTTGTCTCAAAATATTCCTTCTCTTTCCTCACTTAGTTTTTATGGTTATGCTACAAGGAAAAGAAAAACACAGATGAATATCCTTTAAAATAGAAATCACTTGGCTTATATTTTTCCATGATTCACCATAGATCTTTCCCCAGGAGTCTTTTAAATAGGATGAATCTAATATGTTTTATATTTTATACATGAGTTGTAATTATTTTTGTCTTAATGGTTGTAAGAAAAAGTGCAGAGAAAAAATGTTTTTAAAAAATCAGAGACATAGTACAGTAGGTACTTGCTTTACATGCTATCAGCCCAAATTTGATTGTTGGCATGCCATATGGTTCCTGAGCCTTGCTAGGAGTTATTCCTGAGCACAAAGCCACAAGTAAGCCCTAGCATCATCAGGTGTGAACCCCCCAAACCAAAAAATAAATAAATCAATAAAATCAGAGTCCAAAAATCAATAAAGAGAAAAAAACCTAATTGTCAATCTCACAAAAATATTAAATTCATAATAGATAGAGGAAAATAGTATAAAACATAAAATTTTATACTTTGAAAGATGCAGTCTTTCTCCTTAAAATAACATCTCTTTGCACAAAGGAGAAATACAAAAGTGTACTTTGTAAAAACAAGACATTATTAATGATGAAAGGCTGTATTGTAGCAAGTCATAGGCAGAAAGCAAGCCCTCCCCCACAACAATTGGATAGACCTAGAGCTTATTGAAAATAGAATACTGCTTCATTATTTTACCACACTCTTTGAAATTGAACATTATTGCTATCTATGAAAAGGTGATCTGTTTATTTCTCAACAAAATACTTTCTTCATGATGTTTTTTGTGATTGTGTTTTAAGAAGGTATTTAATCCTTGCCTTCATCTTACTTTGTGAGAAAATTAACCCACCGACATGGTTTTCAATAGCCAAAGCTCTCCTTTTCCTCTATTTTAAAAAATGTAGTAGATGGGCTCTTGGAAAATACTTTACCCCCCTCTCAGCTTCTCTGCTGTAGCAGGTTTTTTTTTTTTATTTGTAGCACAGGCCACAGGTCACTAGAGCAATAGCACAGTGGGTAGGGTGTGTTTGCCTTGAACGCGGCTGACCCGAGTTTGATTCCACCATCCCTCCCGGAGAGCCTGGCAAGCTACCGAGAGTATCCCACCTGCATGGCAGAGCCTGGCAAGCTCCCCATGGCGTATTCCATTCGCCAAAAACAGTAACAACAAGTCTCATAATGGAGCTGCTACTGGTGCCTGCTCGAGTAAACTGATGAACAACGGGTGGCCAGTGGACAGAGCTACAACACAAGCCACACAGGAATTCTGGGACTATGAATCAATAGAAAGACATATTCAGAAATCTGGAAACTCAAAAATTCAATTTGCGCATTGCTAAGAATTTGGTCAAAATCCCAGATTCTGATCTGAGAGACATAAACAGAGTCTGTTTTGCCATAGGACCACTTCTTTTTGCTTTGTTTTGGGGGCCATAATGACAGTGTGTAGGGCTTACTCCTGGCTTTGTGTTCAGGGATCACTTCTGGTAGGAGTCAGGGGACCAGATTGGGTGCTGGGATTGAATTCAGGCTAGCAGCTTGCAAGGCAAGTATCTTATCTGCTGTATTGTCACTTGGACCCCTCTGGCAGAACTTTTTATTAGAAAGAACTCCCTTCTTCCTTTACATCTTTTTTTTTTGTTTTTAGGCCACACCCTGCAATGCTTGGGGGTTCACTCATGGCTCTGTACTGAGGAAATACTTCTAGTAGTGCTCAAGGGACCATATGGGATGTTGAGGGGTGAACCAGGGTTGGCCATTTCAAGGCAAATGCCCTACCATCTGTACTATCACTTCAGTCCTCCTCCCTTGCTGTTTGAATGGCAACGACCTTATTGTTATTTTCCCTCAAATGTAGAAATAATATATGCTCAGTGGGGAAAAATTACTATGTTTAAAACAGAAAGTGAAAACTTTACCGTACTCCCATAATACATTTTTTTTTATTTTTTTATTTTATTTTTTTTTTTTTATTTTTTTTTTTATAATTTATTTATTTATTGAATCACTGTGGGAAAAGTTACAGAGCTTTCGGGTTTAGGTCTCAGTCATGTAGATACCGAACACATTTCCCTTTACCAATACTCATTTTTAACCCCGAACCCCAATAGACCCCCACCTCCCACCCCTCCCAATTCTTGTGAGGCAGATGAGTTCTAGTTAATACTCTATCTACTTTGACTAGATAGATTATTTCGATAGAAGACGCACAATTATTGTTTAGAGTTTACGACCCACCCCCCCCCCCATCAGACATGCTGAAACAGCGTTGTGAAATGATTTGCTTTCTACAACTTGGTTTAAGAATAAAATGATGTCGCGCGGCCGCAATAGCGGCCGCGCGGTTTTGAATTTCTGCTATTTTACTTATTGACCCTGGAAGAATTTCTATTAAAAGTTAGCTAGTTAAGAGATTGGTTTCTGTGCCCTGGAGTCATGGCCGTGCCAGAGAGCCGCTCGTGGGGGGCAGCTGGCGACCTCGGTGGGGCGTGGGGGACGGCCCACAAAGCCCCCCTTCCCATGAGGTCCCCGCCGCTCCCCCGAGCCCGGCTCAAACCTGCTTTCCACAAGGCTCCCGTGCGGCCGCCATCTTTCTTTCCAGAGAGGAGCGGGCGGGCTGGTCAACGCCCTTCCCCCTCCGGGCAGGCTTGGTGGCGCGGATCCACACAAGTCCATTTGCTTTTCTGCTCCAAGCGGCTGGTTCTCTGTGCTAAGTCCTTGTGCCTCCGGGGCCGTGGCCGTGCCGGAGAGCCGCTCGTGGGGGGCAGCTGGCGACCTCGGTGGGGCGTGGGGGACGGCCCACAAAGCCCCCCTTCCCATGAGGTCCCCGCCGCTCCCATAATACATTTTGATATAAATCATTCCAGATATTTTCTGCAAATGAAAACACAATTTTATTTTTTTGAAACCATAGTACTTTTTATTTTACAATGTGATCTCTTCTATTTACAGTCAAAGCAGAGTTGTTACCTGCAGACCTATAGCTCACTGTTTATAAAGTCCAAATAATGTTTAGTTCATAGAACCTTTATTGACTGACATTGTCCTTTGTTACAAAAACACTACTGGTGAAATATTTTCACCCCATTTTCCATTCTTACCTTTTATTTTTATGTAAATTCTCCAATGCTTTGCTGGACAATATACAGGATTTGCAGTGTAATACAGACTGTCAACCCTCCACAAAAGTGAACTACCAGACCATACAGGAGCATTCTATGTCCCATACCTTTGCTAAAACTGGTATTTCCTTTTAAAAGAAATTTTACCAAATGAGAGGCAATAGAAAGATCTAAATTCACTAAACTTCCCATAAGATATTTGATTTTAGTTTTTATTTTTCTTCTTCTGAATCCAAATTGAATGTGTTTTCTTTAAAACCGCATCTTTTGGGTCTGGGGACACTCCCAGTTATGACTCACCTCTGTCTCCTGCTCACCAGTGCACTGCTGATGCTCATTTGTCTTTTGGTAAACTTTTATTCTTATGTTGGGCTTAGGGGAAATTGCTTTCCATTTCTGACATAGAGTCTCAAAAGATTTACACACACAATTACTAATCAAATCCATACCCCGACAACATGTATATTCACAGAGCCTCATTCACATACATGTGTGCACAATTATGAATTATTCATAATATCTCACATGCTATCATACAATGTAATTGCAACAACAGATGTCACATATCATGGTAAGGCAATAAAAATTCTGCTAGTTAGTTGAGAGTTTCATCACATTCCTCGGAACTTTTCAAAAATCCCAGATGGTGGTGGTCCTTTTGGTGTCATCTTCAACATGACATTTACGAAGTATCTTATTCCTAGAGCTCTTCTGCAAGCTGTGTGCTATTTTCTCCTGGCTGGGCACATTTACACTCTCCTAGCACAATAGCATCTAGTAAAAAGGTGAGAACTGAAATTCATGCCACAACCTCAAATTGACCGGAAATGTTTTAAATCTGTTTTCTTTTAACTCACTCAAACCAGTATATGTCATTTGCCATTAAATTTTATCACATGGATCATAGATATTGAAGAATTGAAATGTAAAAAGGCCTAAGTAGATTCGGTTTTGTCTGGCTTCTGCTTAAAACATTCTGCTTTACCATTAGTCCAATGTTTCTTTCCTAGTGCACAGTTTTCTTTATTGATTTTTGCCTTTGTCATCAGCATTGCTCAAAACAGAGCTGCTAAAATATGCTGACTGTTTTTCTTTCCTATTTCCTTAGCAATAAGATTTACACAGAACATATCCATCAAGCCCAGTATTTAATTAAAATACAAAGTTAGGTTGGAGAAATATAAATAAGAGAACCTCGGTATAGCTCCTCAGAGAGGAGTTTGCGTGGCACAGTTCTGAACGAGAGAAGTCTGTGTTTGTATCCGACGTTGGTGTGGCCTCAGCTTAATTTCCCTTTCTAAACCGTGATTTTTTTTTGGCATATAAAATGGGATAAAAGAAATAACACTAGATTTTAGGAATAAATGAATGCTGTATGAGAATTCACTAAATAATAGCATTTTATTATATAATACTATGGGTGCATTATTTCAATCCACTCAGAATATGTGGTATCTAACCACATACCAGGATTGTGAAAGAAACTATGGAGAAAATGCTCATTAAATTTAGTGATAAAAAAATTTGGTGCTGCCTGCTTTTTCTCCCAGAAGGGAGCAACATGATGTCTGCCATAGCCATGCCACAAACTCTGTGCCAGGCTGTTTCACTCAGGGTGCCTTAGAGGGGGGCGTGTGAGAGCCCTCCCCGCCCCAAGGGACCCAACCCCAGTAGCCAACCTTCACTACCCAACCGCCGCCATGCTCCAGGCTGCTTTCCACATGTTCAGGCGGAACCTCACACATAGGTGAAGTCCCACGAAACCCAGATAATGTGGACTTCATGACCTTGGACTCTGGGTCCAATGGGACCGGGAGTGGAAATCCTCTGCCTGTTTCCCCCTAGTCTCTGGTGGCCCAGGGGTCACACCCATAAGCCATCTCCTGCTGGCGCCAGATAATCTGGTCATCAGTCACCATGCAGATCACAAGGCTTTTTCTCCCGGAAGGGGGCAACATGATGCCCACTATAGCCATGCCACTGGACTTCCCACTAGGCTGTTTCACTTGGGGCATTTCAGAGAGGGGTGATTGAGAACCTTCCCGTCCCCAAGGAATCCAGCCCCAGCAGCTGAAAACCTCCAGAACCCACCCACTGCCATGCTCATGGAAGCTCCCCACATGCTCAGGGCCGAGCCTCATGCATGAATGAACTCATTCCTGGACCTCATAAGACACTTCCTACCCATTCTCCACAAGTACTACACCACATTTGATGGGGTTCAAATAGTAGGCAACAAATCATAGAGGGAAATATACATATATTTGATTCTGTTGAGACACAAGCGTTCATTGAAGCCCCAGCGAATCAGGGCATTCAAACTCAATGTATCAGGATCCTCCGTGAGCTGTATTATGGATTCACTACCAGGATCTCACCATTCTACAAAGAAGTGATCATTGATGTCAAGAGAGGGGTTTGGAAGCATGATACCATTTCACCAAAACTCTTCAGTGCCACCCTTGAGAACATCATGTGATGACTGGAATGGGAAGGAATGGGAGTAAAGATAGATGGTCGGCAACTACACCACCTCCGCTTTGCTGATGACATTGTTTTAATAACACCAAACATTAGCCAAGTGGCACAAATGCTGGCAGACTTTGACCATGAGTGTGGAAAGCTCGGACTACAGCTGAATCTTACGAAGACAAGGTTTGTGAAAAACGGACTCATTCCTGACGCTCCATTCACTCTCAATGGAACGACCATCTCCGAATGCAACACTTATGTGTACCTAGGTCGAGAAGTCAACATGACGAATGACCTGGCACCTGAGTTGTGCTGGAGGATGAGAGCGGCTTGGAACACCTTCAAGAGCATCGAAGAAATAGCTAAGAGGATGACGAAGCTTTGGCTCCCGGGACATCTCTTCGATTCCACTGTTATTCCTGCATTAACTTACACCTCAGAGACCTGGGCCCCATGCAAACAGGATGAGAACACTATTCGGGTCTCCCAAAGAGGAACCGAAACAGCTATGCTTGGAATATCACGTTTCACTCAAATGAGAGAAAGAATCTGGAGTTCTGACCTCCATCACCGATCAAGAATCAGGGATGCTGTCTCGTTCTCCAAGGCCTCAAAAATCAGATGGGCTGGACACATAATGAGAGTTGGAGACGACTGCTGGACTAGAGTCGTTACTGATTTGATTCTACGGGACATGAAAAGACCGAGTGGCTGCCCACCTACCAGATGGTCAGACTTCTTCATCAAGATCATGAACGATCAGTTTGAGGCTCTTCGTGTTCCTAGAACGAACAGATGCCATTGGGCTACACTAGCACGCGACAGGGACAAATGGAGATGTTACTGATGCCCGCTCGAGCAAATCGACGAATAACGGGAGGTCAAGTGATCAAGTGATATATATTTTCAGATATATATATGAAATCTCACATCACTCAACCTTTAACAACATGTTAGTGATATTCTAAAGAATGTCTTTTATTTATTTATTTATTTTTATTAGTGAGACATCATGAGGTACAGTTGCAGACTTACAATATCCCTCCCACCCCCCATCCCTTCCATCCCACCCTGACTCTGTGGCAGGACATTCCCTTTTGTTCTCTCTCTTATTGGGTGTTGTGGTTTGCAAAAGAGGCAATGGGTGACAATCATGTTTGTCTATAGTCTACTTTCAGCATGCTTCTCCCATCCTGGGAGGATCCTCCCAACACCTTTACTTGGTGTTCCCTTCTCTATCTGAGCACCTTTTCCCTTAGCATGTGTGGTTGGCCTCCAAGCCATGGAGTAAAATTCCTGGTACTAATCTCATCCATTTCTAAAGAATGTCTTAATGGCCCCTGCCAAAACAGAACAACCTTTACACTGTTTCCTCTATGGATACTTTTTTGTAGCATTTTCAGCAGTTTTTCATAACAGACAATACAAAATATATTATTTTGGTTGTGCTTTGAACAGGTATTGTTGCTTGGGACGGAAACATCCCAAGTTTGGTGGTAGGAAGGTGTAAGGTGTTGAGATTGGTGTTTGAATATTAAATGTAATCAAATATTGTGAACTACCTTATAAAATTTAAAAAACATTTGGTGGTGCTCTTTTATTAATTTATTTATTGAATCACCGTGAGAACAGTCACAAAGCCTTTCAGTTCAAGTCTCGGTCAGTCATACAATGATCAAACACCCGTCCCTTGACCAGTGCACATTTTCCGCTCCCTGCCTGTGTGGCAGATTTTCACTTTACTCTCTCTCTCTCTCTCTCTCTCTCTCTCTCTCTCTCTCTTTCTCTCTCTCTCTCTGTTGATCACATTCAATATTACAACGAAAGACCTAACAATGTTATTTGGAATTTTCCCCAACATTCAGACCTGCCACAAAGACATAATTAGAAAATTTGTTTTCTATTGCTGATTATGAAGAGCATATGATGTTATGTGGCCACAACAGCAGCCATGCGAATTTGGATTTCTGACATTTTAGTAATAAACCTAGAGGGATAACTGCCAGAAGCCCCTGGGTTCTGAGATTGGTAATGTGTGCCTTTGGTATCATGGTTGGTCAGAAGCTAGATGAGGCATTTGAGGGTGGCAACCGGGAGCATTGTCATGTTGGGGAGCAGGGTCGATACCACCCCTATCCAATGAAGCACAACGTGCCTCATCAATGCAGTCTCATACCTAGCTGTTCATTAGGCCCTAAAAGATGCAGGCCACCATGTTGCTGCTTGCAAAGGGGGACAGGTGAGGGACAGACACTCTTCCCCTCCCAGGGCTGCATAGCATCATAGTTAAATGCAAAGTCCAGATGTGTTTTGGTTGGGAATTCTCTTTTGCTCAGATTTTCCTATCACCATTCAAGCCTGATTTTCAGGGGGAAAATGCTATATCATTTGCTTTCCATTGATCACTTTGCATATCAGGAAATGTTATGCGGCCGCTTATGCGGCCACACAGTTCAGGAAAAAGTCCTGGTACTTGCATGCCAGAGCCATACTTGCAGAAGCTCATGGTCACCGGGATTCCATCTGGGGAAGGTGGGGAGACAGCACCTACCCCATCTGGGACTCCCCAGTGATAACGGCTCTGGATTGGGCCCGGAGCATCCTTTGGGAGCTGTGGGGCCCTCCAGACGGTTTTTTTCTTCACTGCTGTGTGCTGTAAGATGGCGCTGGGGGCGGGTTGTGGGCATGACTTCCAGAATCAGAAGTTGCCTGGGAGCCGGGGCAGCCCCGATACAGTTCGGGAAAAAGTCCTGGTACCCACATGCCAGAGCCATGTTTGCAGAAGCTCATGGTCATTGGGATTCCACCTGGGGAAGGCAAGGAGACAACACCTACCCGATCTGGTGGCCCCCAGTGATAACGGCTCTGGACAGGGCCGGAGCATTCTCTGGGAGCTGTGGGGCCCTGCAGCTGGTTTTTTTCTTCGCTGCTGTGGGCTGTAAGATGGCCGGTGCTGCTATTAAGAAACTTTCTCTAGTGATGAGAAAAATAATCTAATAATGGTTTTCCATGGTTGGTGACAAATGAAGATTGCAAAATGAAGGTGAGATTTTAAGAGTGGCTCACAGCACATCAGAAAGTTCTTCCTGGAAAACTTCCTGGCAATGGGTATTTCCCTGGTTGCAGGAGGCTGAGGCAATGTGTTCACACATACATTTACCTAACTTTATCAACTTATTGGACCAATTAAATTTCTGGAACCCCCTAATGTCAATTAGACTTGAGGATAAACCAGGCATGGATCCACTTCGTAAGATTCAATATTTCCCTTGGGAGATAGAAACTACATTGAGATAATATTTATTACTAATGTGTTTTCCTACGTGGTAGGGATTAAATACTATGCAAGTATTAGTTCATTTAATTTTCAAGTCAGGAGGAATGTGCTATTGTCATGCCCAATTTATGAACAATTTTATGAATCAAATGAATTTAAGAACTTTTGCAGGTTTTTAATAGTAAGAAGAGGTATGATCCTTTTCATATAGGTATCTAAAGAAACAAAACATCGGAATGGATTACATCTAGTCACAAAGACGCCTTGACTTTGAATATATTACTGAGATTACCAAGTGGTTGTGTGTATGTGCATGTGTGGGGAGGAGAGTTGGCATACAGGGAGGGGCTTAGGGGAGGAAAAAGGCAAACTAGAAGTGACACCGAACTGTGGTGGTGATTGAGGGGTCATAATTTTGTATACCAAATCATAAACATAACACTATTGTATCCATGTTTGCCTCAGCCAAAATTAAAAATGTTTTAATTTAAAGAAAAGGGAGTCAAATCAGGCACATAACTTGTGGTCTTCTCAATCTAGAAACTTCTACCCACACTACTTTAGTGGAGATGCTGAGATAGGAGGTAGGGAGCAGGTCCTGGAAAATCCCAGCTCCACTGGAAATGCTTCCTTACTCAGTTTCTTTTCTTCTTTTAAAACGTGACTTTCCTGAAGGAGGCATGCATTTCTTTCCTTACAGTCACATAAGGGGTTTCTCTCTAGCTTTGTAAACACCATGGATGGGGGGTAAGCCCTAAGGTTAAAACTCATTCTAAAAAATCTCATCAGACCCTTAAAGCTGAGAGAATTCAGGATCCCAGATAGTGGAGGAACCATGGCTCGGTAGGGGAGAATAAGTAGGAGTACACACATGAACATGCAGCCTAAAGACACATGCTTAGCCTCACACTTCAGTGCTTTGCCTTGTCTCTGCTTGTTCTTGGGACCTCCGGAATCTGCTGTTTTCCTCTAATGCACATCTTCTTCCTACATATCACTTCTCACTTTTTTTTAAAGGAACTTTGCTTAATTCTATATCTTCTAGTCTGCCCTTCCTCTCTCCTTCTAGGTCTAAAATGAGCACAGAATTAAGATTTTTGGGGGCATTCCTTTTTCCCATGCATAGGACAGGGCACTTGTCTGCAGTTCATTTTTGTTGATGGTCTTTCCCTCGCATGGTATCTTTTGAGGCATTTCTGAGAAACCACCTTATTTAATTTTTAAGAAAAGGAATTAAGGAAAAGGTGAGATAGTCAAAAGCCTGAGTGCAGCTTTCATATGTGGGAGACGTGTGTTTGATCCCTGTTATGCATGCTTCCCTGAGCATTTCCAGGAGTAACCCCCATTACAGAAACTGGAAGTAGTTCCCAAACGCTGCTAAATGTGACCCAAACTGTGCTTCCCCCCAAAAAAAATGAGTTCAGAAGAGGATTTTTATTACTACTAATTTTAAATTATAAGTCATATCTGCTACTAAAAGGCATTTGGAAAAACAGAAATAAAGAGTGGTAAAAATAATCCCTAAACACTGTTAATAGTTTAGGTTATTTTCCTTAGTCCTTTTAAAATGAATGTGTGAAATTTTTAAAACATATTGTGCAATCACTACATTTACATATCTATATTATGCATACTTAAACACATGCCTGCAATTTTGAGTGGGTAAAAAGGATTGTGATAAGATTCAGTCCATAGGCGCTAGTCACTTCAATCAGCCCCTCTATTGACTTCTGTATCGAATGTCTGTCATCATAGTTGTCTTTTAATCTAAATTGACCACTTGGGCTTCTGTTAACCGTTCAACATTTCTTTGGGGTATAGGTACAATTTCAACTCTTTCTCAATTCAGTCTTGCAAATTTCACTTTCTCAGGCATCATGCTAATTTCCTAGAACATGGGAGATTTCTTTTCTCTCATGTATTCATGAGAATCTCAGATTCTTAAGTGCATCTATTATGTAGTGCTCCTCCTAGTTCTTTCATCCCTTGCCCTACTCAATATCATATTAAGGAACTGAAACTCTAAGAGACATCAGTACAGAAATGGAGAAGACAGCGGAAAGATTGCCATTGTCTGGGTATGAGATAAATACCTCTGCAGGAGAATTCATTATGAATGATGGTGCCTCCGTACTTAAGGATTGATTTGCTCAACAGGATGGATAAAAAAAAAATGAAAGAAACACTTAGAAGAGGAGGGAGTGATGGGGAGCAAGCTGAGTAGCCATTTCACCAAAATCTTGATTCCATTTTTAGTATGATGACTTGAGGGCTTTTTAAGAGTGATTGAAATTTAAATGAGAATCTTTACATTGTTCTCTTGAATTCTTCAAGTGATTTCTTTTAAAAAAGGTATATGAAATGCAACAACTAAAAATATTAGGAGGAATTATTTATTAAGTACACACTTATTGGAAGGAGCACCCACTTCCATTATTTTATGCACATATATATATATACACATATATATGTATATGTGAATCTTACATTACAATGGATATTCAAGTCTTTCTATTTATAAACTAAGGAAATGGAGAGGCCCTCATTCCTGTTTAGATAATAGGAGTTGAAACATTTCATGTGATTTGGGATAGAAAATGCAGGAATTAAACTGTACTTGAATAACAAAGGATGGTGGCCAGAGAGATAGTACAGCAGGTAGGGTACTTACCTTGCACTTGACAGACCCAGGTTCAATCACCAACACCCCATATAGCCTCTACGAGTGATCCCTGAGCATAGAACCAAGAGTAAAGGTAAAGGTAAAGGTAAAGGCCCTCCCGTTGATCGTCGATTTGCTCGAGCGGGCCCAGTAACGTCTCCATTGGAGACTTTGTTGTTACTGTGTCTGGCATACCAAGAGTAAACCAAATAAAACAAGAGTATCACCAAGTTTGTCCCCCAAACAAAGAAAACAAACAAACAAACAAAAAAACCAGCAAAAAACCAAAGGATCATATTTAGCATGTCAACTCACCCTTTCTATCAGCCATAAGCCCAGTCTATGAGCTGAAATTGAGGTTAGCTACTACTATAATAAGAGTAAAGTATTTCTCAGGCTGAAAGCACCTTTGTTAGAGAAAATCCGAGGTGATCTCAAATGGGAAAGGTTGTATGTAGGTTTGGAAAAAAATGTACTTTTTTGGAATCCTGAAATGTCATTTGAACTCTTTGTTAGCTTCTTGGCTAGACCTGATGACAAAAGTTTGATTTCTTACAAAACTTTCATACTGATCTCTTTAACTATTTTGGTAGTTTGACATGAATTTCCTATGGTTCTTCCTTTGATTATGCAAAGAATTCCACCTATGAGAAGAATTCTCCCAAATATTAATCCTTTACACATTCTCCTTGTAAAGGAGAAATATTTAACTGTGCCTATTAATTTCTACTGACAGATGTTTCAGGGACCAGTCTTTGGCCAAATTGAACCCTCAACCTTTTCTCATACAATTTTACTGGGACTTAACCATCCAACTTTTTAATCTTTATATTGTCTATGGCGGGTTATACAATACAACAGAAGACTTTAGTTGTGACAGTGAGTGTATGATTCACAAATTTCCAAATATTTGCTGACTCTTCATGGAGAAAACTTGCTGAACATGGCTTGATTAGAAAATCTTGAAAGCAAAATCCTATATTCTAATTTACATTTCCTATCTCATGCTTCAGGAAGCTTTCTTATTCAGGTAATAATCCTTGTTGCCTTTCTTTGGTGGGGAACAGTTTTCTATCTATAGAGAGAGGCTTGGATATCAGTGTATCTACAGGAAGTAGGCTAATCTTGGTAAAGATCAATTTTAACTTTCAAAAATAGGTCACACTTTAGCTTTCTATTGTGGCTTTAACAAACTACCACAAACTTAGTTATGAAAACAGCACTGCCTTTTGTCTTCTGAAGATAAGGATTCTGAAATGGATTGGCAGGACTGTATTCGCTCCTTCAGCAGACTTCAGGGAATGAAGTTTTTTCCTTTTGTAGTCATTAGAGTGTGTCCACATCCATTGACTGGTGGTCTGTTTCTTTTCTCACTTTGACCTCAAGTTCCATAAGCAGCTCTCACCTTGACTTCTGCCTCTTGTAAGAGTTTCTCTGAGCATGTTGGCTTACACTGTGATTCCTGGGTAATCTGAGATTCCTGGATAAAGCCAATCATCTTGATAACTTTATTTAATCTGCTAAATGTCCTTTGATATGCAAAGCAACATATCTCCAGGCTTGAAGTATAAGGTTACAGACAGTTTTGGGAAGGGAAAATGATTCCAACTCCCATAGATGATAAATTATTTGATTTCTGGTCAGAAATCTTTCCTTTATAATTTGTACTGATTGCCAACATATATATAGAAAGTCTCTATAAATCTCTCTATATATGTATATTAGTGGTTTGATAGTTATCATAGGTCTTCTATTTACATTTTGAATTGAAAACATTAAATACCTTTAGTACTTCTAAGAGGACAGTAGGAGAATAATAGAATCTTGACTGCATTGGGAAGTAAATGAATTATTTACTAAGTAAGTACAATGCATATTTACATAAATCAAAGAATTCTCCAAATGAGAATAATCAGTTTTTACTTCATTTTCTAAATAAGAAATCAATTTCACATTTTCCAAATACAAGGTAATTCCCATCCCATACTAAGTGTAAATAACTCTCATAGCATATATAAATGCTATAGATCAGAATCATTAACCACAGAAAAACACAGTCATAGACAAACTTTCACAATGTACATTGCTAATTAATTGTATCATTTATATTAGATCATTCATTCCCCAGACTCTAAAACAGAACCTTCCTTTTGACTACAGCGAGGTAAGCATGGTGAGTATAAATGATAAAAGAACTTTTTTGGTTTTGTTTGCATAAAATAAATATTCAGTGAACTATTTTCTGACTCAATGAGTCTGGTTTTAATTTCACATCCTGAAAAAGTCCCTGGGTCCTAAATGGTTTCCATGTTTGCGGATGAATGTGTTAGCACTGTCACTGTCAGTGTCCTCTCGTTCATTGATTTGCTCGAGCAGGCCCAGTGATGTCTCCATTTTGAGACTTTGTTGTTACTGTGTTTGGCATATTGAATATGTAACAGGTAGCTTGAGAGGCTTTGCCGTGCCGGCGAGATACTCTTGGTAGCTTGTTGGGCTCTTCGAGAGGGGCAGAAGAATCGAACTCCGGTTCGCCATGTTGGCTGCATGAAAGGCAAACGCCCTACCTGCTGTGCTATCGCTCCAGCCCATTTTGTTTCCTTTGAGTATATTTACAGTCCCAGTTATCCCCATGCTTGTTTTGTGGTAACTCCGTTCTTGCTTGTCTCTTGGCCTCTGGGTCTCTGATTACTTTGTCCTCTTTGCCCTGAAGTAACTTTTAAAATAAACTCATTAGGTATTTTTAGCCTCCTTAACTAGTCTATATGCTCATTGAGGCAAAGGCTGTCTTTCATCTGCCTTGCAAATTTCATCTGATGCATAAAGTTCTAAGTTTACAAGGCAAACCCTCGGGAATCTCCTGTTGTTGAGAGCATCTTGTCTCCGAGTTTCTGTTCTGTTCTTTCTGATTGTTTTATTCTATTTCCATTTATCTCTGGACCAAATGCACGTTTGATTTGTTTAAAGTAGTTTTTGATAATATTCTTCTTTTTTTTCCTTCCTACTTTCTTTTAAGCTCCTGTCAACTTTCCAAAACACTGAAATCATTCTTCTTGGTCCCAGCAAGGAGAATTTTATTCTGTTCTGAGTTTTATTGTCTACCCTTCCTCCAGGAAACCTTCTTCGATTTCCTTTAATCATTTTCATCTTGATAGCTTCATCTGGGGTGAAATTACCCCAACTTTCTTCTGGAAAATACAGCTTATTCTTTTTACAGGAGATGGAGGATGACAATGCTCATGCCTTGGGTTGTGGCTGTAAAGTGAATGCTGAAAAATAGTTCTTGAAATTTACTTTGGTAATTTCACAACCTTTTCAGCTTATCAAGTGTACTTCATTGTACCTGTTTGGATACTTCTTTATTTTTTCTAATGTTGTTGTGAAGTTGGTGGCCCCCCCACATGTGGCTTATGTGAAACAGAGAGGAGATAAACTGTCACTATTTCTGCCACCCCAGGACCAACTAGGAAGGCTAGGACTGATAAAGAAAATCAGTTCTAGGCCTTAACTTAGGCCTTTCAAGCTTTTGTCCTTCCCACAGAAAAGAATTTTAGGAATAGAGGTGCAGTGAAATAGACATAGATTTTATTTAGAATTTTTTGAGAAAGAGAAGGAGGGGAGGAGGGAGAGAGAGTGAGAGAGAGAGAGACAGAGACAGAGACAGAGAGACAGACAGAGAGACAGACAGAGACAGACAGAGAGACGAGAGACATGAGACAGAGAGAGAGACAGAGGGAGAGACAGGTAGGGAGAGAGAGGGAGAGAGGGAGAGAGACAGAGAAGGAGGGAGGAGAGAGGGAGAAAGGGAGTGAGGGAGAGAGAGAGCGAGAGAGAGAGAATAATATGTTCAAGAGAGAGAATGTAGGCTTCTCCCGAGAGCCCCAGTACACATCTCAAGAGATGTGGGCAACACACGTGCTTAGGCATTACATGTGCTCAGTCTTGGCCACTTGGATTCAAGCATCATATGGGCTCAGGTAACGTATGTGCATGCTTCCTTTGTTTAAGTTGGCTTTTATGGGGTTTTTCCAAGCTGCCCAAGTGGGGCTTTCTAGTGAGGTAAGAGTTCATTGCTAGTGTGGTTGTCAAGGCAGTTGGGAGTATCTGATAGTCCTCTTTGAAATTCCTTTCCTGGCCTTTGTTTTTTCAGGAACTTGTCTGGGAGGTGGGGGGTGGGGGTGTTCCAGCCTTTTCTGGGTCTGCTGGTGCCAGGTGCCAGTCTTATCAGGCCCTACTTCTTATGTTCACAGGTGGGCTCTTTGCAGCCTTGGACTACTGGTTTTACGACTTCTAGGAATTACACTACCATGGTGGGTGGCCCTTCCCTCTCTAACTGCCTACATCAATTGGTTTTCACTGACTATCTCTCCACTTTCAGTACATTTTCAGTATTTGGGAAAAAAAGAGAGAATGAACATGTTTTTGTGGCATACCAGTAAGGCACCGAGATTAGTTTACAATAGATATTCAATAGATACTTGGAACTGAAATAAAATACTCTGTGCTCCCCAAAGCTGAGTTTTTCCTGTGATTAACAACTATATCTACTACGGAAATGTAGGATATTTTCAAAGAATGATACCATCACTAAAATTTACTGAGCAATTCAGAGCACTCTTCAAAAATGTGGACTTCTGCTTGTTCACTAATTAATTGTTCTTTGTTTTATGTATAAACCACGTTTGGTAGTATTCAGGCCTTACTCTGTGCTTAAGAGTCATTCTTGGCAGTGCTCAGGGGACCATATGAGGTGCCAGGAAGTAAACCTGGGATGGCCATTTGCAAGGCAAGCACCCAGTCCTCTGTACTGTTTATGTGGTTCCTCCCTTGTTTATTTATTTAGTTTTTAGTGGTGCTTGGAATTGAACCCCAGGCCTCATATATGCAACACATATGCTCTACTACTGAGCTCCATGCCCATTTCCAAGTTTCTTTCATGCCTTCAAAATTGTTAGAAGGATTGTATGTTAGTCACATCAAGTGCTTCCATAAAATATTTCACATTTTAAAACTGTAGCAAATTTATGTGATGTTTTTGTTTAACTTGAGTCACTATCACTATCCTCCCATTGTCCATCTATTTGCTTGAACGGGCCAAGTAATGTCTCCATTGTGACAATTGTTACTGTGTTTGGCATATCGAATAGGTCACGGGTAGCTTGCCAGGCTTTGCCATGCGGGCGAGATACTCTCGGTAGCTTGCCAGGCTCTCCTAGAGGGGTGGAGGGATGGAACTCTGGTCGGCCATGTTGTCTGCTTGCAAGGCAAACGCCCTACCCGCTGTGCTATCACTCCAGCCCAAGTTTTTGAAGTCAGAAACATGGGAATAAGTTTTCTGGGAAAGTCCCAGGATTTTATTTATTGATTTTTTCAATTTAGTAATTTTTGGTAATTTGGCCTCTCCTTTTCAGATTTTTCTACCCACTTAAGATTTTTAGTATTTGTGTTATTCATAAGATTTTCCGAAAAATAACCGATCTGTTTTCTGCTTGATTTTTTGCAGTCAGGCTAGAAACTTCCAAACCAACATAGAGGAGTCCATGTGAGGAAGAGAAGATCCATGATTTTGTGGCAATTTAAGTCCTTAAGAAAAATTAAAAATCATCATAGACCAGGACGCAAAACTTCCCCTTCTCCAGGTGAGCTATGTAAATGAGGAAGAACTCATCTCAAGTTTTACTAATGAGAGTTCCACCAATTTTTTTTTTCTTTTTGGGTCACACCCGGCGATGCACAGGGTGTGCATTTCTGGCTCTGCACTCAGGAATTACTCCTGGCAGTGCTCGGGAGACCATATGGGATTCTGGGAATTGAACCCGGGTCAGCTGCGTGCAAGGCAAACACCCTAACCCACAGTACTATTGCTCCAGCCCCAAGTTCCACTGATTTTAGACCTGCCGTGGATCCACTCAGAAGCAGACTACTAAGGGAGAAGGTGATGAATGATATTCCTGGTGGGTGCGACATTTGTTAGCATTGCTCTGAGAAACCAGCAAGTACCAATAGGGTGCCTTCAGTGGACCCCACAGGTGCAAATTTTGTGGGTTTCAGTTCCAGTTTTCCCCTTCAGAGATCAGTAATAGTCAGCCTTAGGGGCACCATCTGCAGACCTCTGGGAAAGATGTCAGATTTACAACTTGTGGGAAAGGAAGAAGTGTCATTTGAGAGTTGACTTAATTAAATCTTTGTTTCCCCTTTGTGCCTCTCACCTTTTTTTTTTCTTACTCATGCTGCAGAACAATTTTGATATTTGATTTTTGCCCCAAACTATTGGTTTCTACTTTCAATTTCTGTATATAGTTGAGGGATACAAATGTGGTACTGGAGAGTTATTCTAGGGCTTCGAGTCTAGCTAGAAGTAGCAGATAACTTTCAGGGGTTCAAGGCTACTCATGTTCACCTCCGACATTTGTGTCTGAGGAGTAAGAATCACTTTGTAGATGTTGTCACATTCATTTTCACCAGAAGTAAGTTGAAGACATGAATAATTAAAAAAAATATATTTTTTAAAGTTCTCCTTTAAAAGCCAGAAAAAAGGAAAACACTGCACTTATGCTAGCTAAACTTAAAAGATGTGACATTGATTAAAAAAAAAAACAACATTAACCTTGGGTTATAATAATTATTATTCCTCATTTTGTTGGGAGCGGGAGGGGAAAGGAGGTCATGGATGATCCAATAAGAGACTAGAATTCACCAGGTCTGGGAGTTAAGATGCGGAAATATATAGTGCAGAGATCAGCATTTAAAGAGGGACGTAAGGAAGATGCACATCTATTCAGCACATTGGAGATTGGCCATTGATTTAAGACAAAGCCTTCAAATTGATTGGATTTAAACTTTTAAGTTTTGCTTATTCCAGTCTTTTATCATAGACACCAACAGTTACATTTTCAGTTTTTGTTTTGAAATGAAATTAACCTGGGAGAACTTAAAACTTTTTACTGTAATGCTGTTGCTTTGCTTGACACCTCAGGAAACTAACAGAGTAACAATCAACAAATCTAAATGATGGCCTCAGTTAGTTTCTGTGAGATTTGTTGGTTGCAAAACTGAACCTCTCTAGGCTTGAGTTCCTTCATCTGTTCAACTAGAGTGAGTAAACACTGCCTCTAAGATGCCTTCCAGCTTTGCCATTTCCAGAAGTACACAGAATATATTATAACCTACTTTCTGGCAAAAACATGGAGTATCAGAATCTGCTTGCCTGAATCTACTTTATAGGGTTTCTTTCTCTTAAAATTCTCTTAAAATTATAGTGATAATGAAAAGAAATTGTATTTAAAAACTATACTTGTTAGTTTAAAACTAACTAACACTAGAAATGATACAAACAAAAAAATCTATATAATCTTATTACTCTTGAATACCTACCATTAAATACCTTGTTATATATTTATATATATATCCAGAGATATTTAGGAATATTCATTCTTGACTCTGTGTGCATAAATTATTCCTGGCAGTGCTTGATGCACCATATGGGATGCTGGGATGCTAGGGATCGAACCTATGTCTGGAAGCTGACAAATGTCCTACCCGTTGTACTATTGCTCTGGCTCTTACCTAGGTATATATTATCTGATCTTTAAAAAAACGAATGTTTGCATAACCTTTACTTATGGCTTATATGTCTTGAATGGTATTAAAGTGAAGTGGACTAAGGCACCTTTGCTACTAGATGTTTTGGATATATCCAGAGCTCTAAAAAAGCTATAAGATAGTCCCTTGCTTTTTGCTTTGGGTTATGACTCATTTCATCCTGTCTTGCTTCAAATAGACTTCTTCTGTTTTCTTTCTAGCCTTCAATTTTTGTTTGCCTTATTCCTTTCTCTCCTAATTTAATAGCTCACTTGATTCTATTACTTGCAAAGGTGGTATCAGTGCCTTTCATTCTAAGCTTTGTTGGAAGGCACATTTGTTTATTCAGAGTGAAATATTTATAGAACAAAAAAGAATCTCCAGTTGTATATATGTTTATAGTATAAATAAAATACTGTACCTTACAGATAAACAGATTCTATATCTCTTTTTTCCCCTGCTTTCAAAAGACATAAACAAAGTAGAACAAAAAATACCTGTGACTCCAGTAATGCCATAAAACAAAACAAAATAAACAGCAAAATCCAAAACTGCTTCCAGCAAGGAGCAAGAAGAGAAAAAATAGTTGAGGATGGGGGAAAATTTGGAAAAACTTTTATATTTACATGTATAAATATTTTCTCAACAAACACGACCATGCTTTATATGACATGGATCCACACATTTTAATTTGTTTGTTTGGTGGCCACACCTGGTGATGCTCAGGGGTTACTCCTGGCTCTGCACTCAGGAATTACTCCTTGAGGTGCTTAGTGTACCACCTGGAATATGAGGGACTGAACTCAGTTTGGCTATTTGCAAAGCAAGTGCCCTATCCACTGTACTGTCACTTGCTCTGTCTGGACTCACATTTTTTGATTTAGTAAATCCATCATTAACATCATTGCACACCATGTAATAGGTAAAGGTAAAGGTAAAGGTAAAGGACCTCCCGTTGATCATCGATTTGCTCGAGCGGGCCCAGTAACGTCTCCATTGGAGACTTTGTTGTTACTGTGTCTGGCATATCGAATACTCTCGGTAGCTTGCCGGGCTCTCCGAGAGGGGCGGAGGAATCGAACTCAGGTCGGCCATGTTGGCTGCGTGCAAGGCAAACGCCCTACCGCTGTGCTATAAGTATTCAATAATAATTTTAGTGGTTGAAAGCATTAATATATACAAAATTATCTAAGCCTAACATACTAATAATAGTTTTACCGATATGAAAAGTAATAAAAATTATATTGGATTGTAGCACTGTAACACTGTCCTCCCATTTTTCATCGATTTGCTCGAGTGGGCACCAGTAATGTCTCCATTGTGAGACTTGTTGTTACTGTTTTTGGCATATCCAATACATTGGATTAGGTAATGAAAATCTTATTCATGCTTTTGTTTAAAGATATAAATGTCATTGATAGATAATGTGACAAATATATAGTTATAACCATGGCAGACAGTACAACAAACCATAACCCTTAGCTGAACCTATTTGCCCAGTGCTTTACACAGACCCAGTAAATTAGGACTGAGAGACTGGGTGATATCTAGGCCATTTTGCTTCTTTGAACCTACTTATTTCCAAAAGAAGGAATAAAGAGTGATTGGAATATTTCCTATCATCAATAACTAGCATTTTAAAAGGAAAACCTTGATCTCAGGAATTCTTTAATAATGGGCAATAAACATACTTACCAAAAAATACTATCGCTGCATTACAGAATTCTTTCTATATAAATACCCACAGAACAATCTAGAACAAAAGGAAAGTAGTGTCTTTGCTTGTGGATACTAAAAGAAATTTGAGAAGCCTGTAGGGAATTGTCTATCAATGAAATGTTGTTTGATTTGTATACAAAACTCAGCTATACATATTCAGGGATATATTTTAGGCATTGCCAAATTTCCTAGGTAATAGTGTTTTCTAGTAATAAAATGATTTTTTTACATTTTATAAATATCATCAATGCATAAGTACATAACTAGAATTATATGAATACTTTTAATGCGACTGATAATCTTTGTAAATATAAAATGTGAAATTGATAAAGGATCAATGAATATCCCATTACTACTATAACTACATTTTGCCTATCATCTAGATTCCATATATCCATCTATGTATCCATATACATTATCTACCTATCTAACATCTATTTATTAATTATAGTATACTATTTTAAATTATAGTATATTATTTTGAAGACAACCGCTGGACTAGAGCCATTACAGACTGGATTCCACAGGATGTCAAAAGAATGCGTGACAGCCCACCTACGAAATGGTCAGACTTCTGTGTGAAGACCCTGAACAAACAGTTTGAGGCTCTTCAAGTTCCTGGAGCGAGCAGATACCATTGGGCTACACCAGGACATGACAGGAACGAATGGAGAAGTTACTGGCGCCCACTTGAACAAATCAATGAGTAACGGGTTGTCAAGTGATCAAGTGATTTTAAAAATCATTTTCATTAAATTTTTGCTGTTTTATATAATACTTGCAGATTAAAGATGGATCTAAGTTCTTTAAATAGTAATATGAAAACTTCATTCTATGGAGAAAGGGCAGAAGATACCTTTAGCAGGAACTAATTAATACAATGTCATGAAACTGAAGAATATTGCTTATTTTAATAAACTGTATGATATAGAAAAAGTTTGAAAACATCTCTAGGACATCAGAAGGAATAGTTTTTTTTTTAAACGGATTACAGTAGGTTGGTTCTCAAATTAAGAATACTTTTACATAACATTTTTTCTGTTCTGGTCATTTCAGATTGATTCTAATTTAAATATAACAGTAGGTACTGCAAGATTTCAGGCAAATTATTTTTGGAGGGTATGGAATGTACAATGACGTTATCAGTATCCTGTATTAGTTCAGAATTACTTTTTAAGTGATCATTGTCCTGTATCAGTTGATATATGCATTTACTCATAATTCTCTCTATTTTAGATACAATTTCTGTTAAAAGGTTGAAAATATAATCTATTAGATTTTATAATTATGTTCTCAAATTCTGTAATTGGGTATGTCTTTCAAATTCTGTCCAAACATTTCCTTTGCTGTAAAATTTTAACAGTAGGCAATTATGCATTATGCTTGAAGTTCATTGTATTAACATAATAAAAATAAGGCAGATGAAATTTTGTTAAAGACTAGAATAAGATAGACAAATATCCCTGAAGTCAGGAATTTGTTACCTGTAGAAGATATTAGATACATTACTTGATTTGTCATAGTGGTCAATAATTTCTATTGCTCCAGGATCCTTGTTTAGAACTTCTGATCAAGAGTAATTTGAATTGTCATCTTCTGAGGCAGATCCATTGAGCAATTTTTAGTTGTTATGGGAATACTTTAGGCTAAGCTAGAAGGGAACTGTGATTAGAAGGAAGAATGTAGCTGTGGGGTTCCCTATTGAATTTTTCACTGAATTTAATTGCACATGGAAATCCCAACTGAATAGTCAGTTACAAATTCCTCAGGCATAGACTGACAATCATGGACTTTCACTGATTCACTTGTGATTTGATTTCAGTTTTGGGTCTCTGGCACATATCTTGTTCTAACTACAGGCTGCATCAAATGTGAAGTTATTCTCAATATTTACTTTTAAAGTGTAATTCCCCAGACTGCCTGACTGAGTCCCAGTTTGTCAGAATCTCTAGGATGCTTACTAAAAATTTTGGGTTCTGGATCCTACTTCAAATGTAATATATTGTATTTTTCATTTTGTTTTGTTTTGGGGCCAAATATCTAGTGGAGTTCAAGGCTTACTCCTGGCTCTTCATTCAGGAAACACTTCTGGTGGGCTCAAGACCATATGTAGTGCTGGGGATCAAAGCTGTGTAGCCTGTGTGCAAGGCAAGCGCCCTACCTTCTGGCCCCATATCTGGCCCCATATTGTATCTTCGACATAGGGCTCAGGTATTTCATTTTTAACAAACTTAGGGCTGGAGCGATACCACAGCAGGTAGCACGTTTGCCTTGCATGTGACCTACCTGGGTTTGTTTCCTCCACCCCTTTCGGAGAGCCCGGGAGGCTACCCAGAGTATCTCGCCTTCTCAGCAGAGCTTGGGAAGCTCCCAGTGGCATATTCGGTATGCCAAAAACAGTAACAACAAGTCTCACAGTGAAAACGTTACTGATGCCCGCTCAAGCAAATCCATGAACAATGGGAGGACAGTGTTACAGTGCAACAAACTTACACAGGTGATAATTAGACCCCCCCCCCCCCACCACCACACACACATATACATGCACAAATGAGAATAGGCATACAGGATGGGGCATCTGGCAGGGAACGAGATGCTTTGGGTTCCTCTGATTCTGGTGGAAAATTCGGTCTGCAGTGTATTATCAGATGATACTCAACAAAAGCTGATGGTGATTTAGATTTATGTGTCAGCTTGTCTAGGTCACAATACTGAGATATTTGATGATGATGATGATGATGATGATGATGATGATGATGATAATGGTGATTTTTTATATTTTTCTGTGAAAGTCTGACTTAGATGAGATCCTTCTGTAGCATTGGTGGGCTTCATTTAGTCTTTTGAAGGTCTTGATAAGAAAAGACGCTGACCACAGATAAAGAGAGAATTCTTGCCAGCGGGCAGTCTTTGGAATTAATCTACAATGCTTCTCTCTTTCTCCAGGATGGTAGTTTATCCTGCATGTGTCAAACATCATTTTCCACAGTCACTCTCTTCTGTTGGGGAAACTTGACAAGCACTGGTTACATGTATCTACTTGGGAAAGTGTGAAAATATATTCTCTGAATTTGAGAATGAGGCTTAAATTTTTTGTGTGTTTGCATTGAATGAGAACCTTTCTTGTGATATATACTTTATTTAAGACCATTTTAATGTTTTCCTTTGTTCAGCGAGCTGTCACATGATTCCAGTTATAAAATTTGTGATTGGATTGTACTTGTTAGAGTCAGTTGAAAGGAAAAAGTGATCTATGTTTTCTGGTATTTTTGAAATGGAAGTAAATAGATCTCGATGTTGGGTACCCATAAAAATATAGGAAATCTATTAATTTGAATTTCTGACAAGTAAAATACTTTAAAAAATTTTCCAAATATTATATGTGATATATTTAGGCTGGGCTGGAGCGATAGCACAGCGGTAGGGCATTTGCCTTGCATGTAGCCAACATGGCCGACTCGAGTTCGATTCCTCCGCCCCTCTCGGAGAGCCTGGCAAGCTACCGAGAGAATCTCGCCCGCACGACTGAGCCTGGCAAGCTACCCGTGACGTACTCGATATGCCAAACACAGTAACAACAAGTCTCATGATGGAGACGTCACTGGGCCCGCTTGAGCAAATCGATGAACAACGGGAGGACCATGATATTTAGGCTAATCAGTTTTTGTTGTTTGTCTGAAATTCAATTTTTAACTTGGCTTTCTGTATTTTTCTTTGCTAAGTTTCTATTTCCTCATGCTCTCTGAGATATATTGATGCTAACCAAACTCTAAGGAGTCCGTTTTGTAATTCAGATTTGAATATTGATTTACATTGGGAAGTATTTTGGTCTATCATGCTTTCTATATGATGGATTCACTTAGAAAACAAAAATGTATAAGAAAATAGAGCTTGAAGAAGTAAAACTTAGAGCGAAGAAAATAGATGTTCATTCTTGTTTCTACTGAAAAATTTTGAGGCGTTTTCAGACTATACCTGGTGATTCTCAGGGTTTATTCCTGGCTCTGTGCTCAGGGATCTCTCCTGGTGATGCTCTGGGGACCATAGTAAAGTTGCAGATTGAACAGAGATTGTCCATATGCAAGGCAAGCACTGTAACACCTGCACTATTTCTCCTATCTTTGAAAATTTATCTTCATGATGCTATGAAGATGAGGTTACACAAATATCTGGCAGTGGTGCTTTTACATATTTTCTAGTGGTGCTTGGGGCTTGCAAACCAGGTTATATGATCATTGCTCAATTTGCTGTACTTGTTAATTTGGGTGCCTGCAAATGCGTGCTCTCTGGGGCTCTCTGGGATTTGCATTCTTGAGGCTTATACAATATTATGGTTGTGCTGTTTGTCAGGCATCTCATTTCTTGGCCAGGGAATTTTTGTTTGCGGTGCTCACTAAAGGTTGCATCCCTCTTTTTGTAACTGCATTATAAACACCTACCTGCATGTTGCCAGGAATCGCTTGCAGGATTATGAAATCTAGACAACAGAATGCAAGGCTCAGACAGCAAAATTGCCAAGGTCCTTTTCTGCACACATAGAAAATATGGGGCTTTGAACCATGGACTTCAGGGCAGGTGCTCTACACCTCTGTAATTCCTTTAGCATCTCGTACTTTCTCCATCACCAGCCTGGAAATGGAGTCTTTTTAGAAGTGACTTTGATCAATGTATAGTAGCTTAATAATATCACCCTCCCTTTTAGAAAGAAAACTTTCATTTCTATAGTTTACATTTAATTATTGTTGCCAATGATAATATAAAATTATTATTGTTGATCATAATAATAAAATGCCACAGGGCTGGAGGGATAGTTCAGTGGGTTAACTTACATGCTGTGAATGCAGAAGTCCTAGGTTCAATCCCTGTACCACATGATCCACCATGTACCTTTTGTAACAACCCCTGCTCAATGATCTGGCAGTAACCCTTGAGCATTTTTGTGAATGGCCCCCAAACGAAAACAAAGAACAAATACACAAAACATTCAGAGTTAAGAAAACAATGAGACGAGACTTGATTCTTAGATCGTTAGTGGTTACTATCTATTTTCTAGGTGATGTGTAATATGCAACTTTCTTAAAGCTGCAATATGCTTATTATATGCTTCTTTCACACAGCTGCTCCATTTGTGTTATAACCCATAATGCAGCCTCATCAGTGAAAGTCGATTCTGTATCCACAGGAAAAATTCATTTTTGTAGTGTAAGTTTTCAAAACCACATGACTTTTTAATTTCATTCTTTCCTTTCCTAAGTGTTCTCAATTACTATAAAATCTAATTAAGGTGGTGATTTAAAAGAATGGAAATGACTAAGATAAAAACCAACCAAAAATTATTTTGTAGAGGTTGGCTGAGAATCCCATAATTATTTTACTATAAGTAAACTAAAATTAGTTCACAATACAAGATACAACATTAAAGAATGATAGTAGCTTCTTCAATACATATATATATATATATATATATATATATATATATATATATCTTTTATCCTAGAAGATACATTGTCTTTCAGAGTTCTGATTTAAATCTCAGGTATTTCCTTGAACATTCAATTTGGATTTACTTAATGATGAAATTATAAGAAGGGAAGCAAGAGACAAGTGTCCCCAATAGTAATTCTACCTAAAGTCTTGTTTGACCCAGCTAACCCCAAATACACACACACACACACACACACACACACACACACACACACACACACACATTAACCCCTACAAAGACATCTTTAAAATACCCATAGTTTAAAAAGACACCAGGACACATAACCCCTCCATACAATGACACATTTCCCTAAAGAAGTTTAAAATTATGCCTCATATCTGCAGGTTTGTAGCATTTTAATAAGGTTCAGGGCAGACATAACTATATTCTATTTCCTTTTATAGGTGAAGAAAGTAAGGTTCACCTACATTAAGTAACTTATTCAGTCAAAAAGGTCATAAGATAATAACTAGAAGTCTGATTTTTTTCTTCTCTAAATTTGTTCTCCTTTCAATAGTGTGAGAATTATGAGTGTTATAAAGAAATAAAGCAGAAGGAATGCTGAGTATGAGTTGTGGTGATATTTTATTCTGCTCAGTTTTTCTAATCCTGGTGACATTAAACAAATTCTCTTAAAAGCTGTACTTTTCTGTAGGGAAGGCACAGCTCAGGTGGTGCTCAGGGGTCACTCCCAGTAGTGCTCAGGGCCCATGTTGTGCCATGGTTCAAATCCAAGCCTCCCTCATGCAAAGCATGTATTCTAGCCCTTTGAGCTATCTCCTGGGAATCTGAAATTTATCACTTTTAAAAATGCTCCCCTTGTCCTGGATTCAATTCCTGGCACTAAAGGGCTCCATAACTATTAAAAAACAAACACCACTTTCCAGTGTTTGATGATGATCACTGAGTATGGATTGGAAATTTTGTATCAGACACCCAGAAAACCAAATGAGTTTTGTGACATTAGTATAATATAGTTGTGTTTATTGTCCAAACATGTCTCCTACTGCCTATTTGATCAAGTTTGAGTCTCCATATGAAAATGGTTTTCATTCACCTTAAACCTTCCTTGTGAGATTATGTGATAGACATGCTGGAATTATTCAAATATGAAGAGGTTATTATCACTCAACAAACTTGCAGTCTACAATGCTGAGTTTCTGGGAGAATAACTAACTTTGCCAAAGGAACTGACACTGAATAAACAGATTTATTTAACTGAAGGTTGATAATCAGTTCATTAATGATACTGATTTGAAATAACGGGAACATTTATCTTCTAGTTCTAACATCAAATGTTACCTTGAAAAAAAAAACACATGGGCTTTTAGTCTTATTTAGAAAATATGCACAGTTTCTCTTGTACTCATAATGCACATCCAGAGTCTTAGAATAAAGTTTGAGGGGTCGGGAAGATAGCCCGAGTGGTAGATCACATGCTTAGTCAAGGCCCTGAGCTCAGTCCTTGCCATCTCATGGTTGCCTGGGCACTGCCTGGCATGGTTCTGGTAACCCAGGAGCACTGCTGACCAAGCAGGACTGTGTGGTTAGGACCTTAACTGTCCCACCTCCTGGCTCTGGAGAGTGTGGCTTCTAAAAATCCCAACCCTCAACTGAAATAGGCTTGCTTACTTTGCTTTCTTTGCATTTGGGAGAACAGGGAATTGGGTCATAGCCAACAGTGCTCAAGGGTTATTCCTGACTCTGTGTTCAGGAGTGATTCTTCAGGGTGCTTGGAGGAAGAATATATGGTTGTGGGAATCCAAACTAGGATGGGCTGCATGCAAGGCAAGTGTCTTAACCCCCTGTTACTCTCGCTCCAGTCCTAAAATCCATTTGTTTTAAATAGCATAATTTATTTATTGAATTATAACTTTATGCTTTTTTGGGTCACACCCAGCAATGCACAGGGGTTACTCTTAGCTCTGCACTCAGGAATTACTCGTGGCGGTGCTTAGGGGACCATATGGGATGCTGGGAATTGAACCCAGGTAGGCTGTGTGCAAGGCAAATGTCCTACCTGCTGCACTATGGCTCCAGCCCCAATTGAATGATAACTTTAGAGAACTTCCCAGAATGTATTCTTTTTTGAGATATGAATTTTTCCTGGGAAGAAATATTTGTTTTGAAATAAGTCTGGTGGTTTAAGCAACATCTTTCGCTCTGATTCCGTTCTGCGTGAAGATGAGCATTTCTTATTCAGCATCAAAATTTTATGGTTTCTCCAGAGTTAGTGGAGGAGAAACATAACTTAGGACAAATGAGACTTGTAGGTGTAGCCAAGGGCTAGTAATATGTGAAATGATTCCAGACATAAAAAATTATGCTTTGTGCTCAAAATGTTGTCTAGATATTAGGAATCTGTTTACTTTGAAAAGAGAAATTTAAAGCAAGAAAAATAGTTGTAACGACAATGTGCCTAGTTCACAGTCATGTCTTGGAGTCAGCTGTAATTTGAGCAAAACAGTAGTACTAAAGGCAGAGGCAGCTTTTCCTGCAGTCTGCTCAGAGTCTTACTGTGCTTAAGTTACTGAATCACTTTTGTCAATAAGTCTAGCCATCCCTGTCTCACAATAGAAATTACAAAAATCAATGTGTCACACCTCGCTTCCTTGAAAAGCAGAACCAAGGATCTATCAGTCAATAACAACCACAACAGAAATGATTCGCATTACAGGCTTCTTTCTTCCTTATTTTCTCTCCCTCCCTCTATCATCCCCAGCCCCTTCTTTCTCTCATGTGCACACATGCTACTTAAAGATGAGAGATGCCTGGGTTAGTGGTCCCTCAGAGAGTCGTGCTATGTGATTATTTATTGCATCAACTAATGAATACTTATTGGACATGAACAGTGATTCGGCATTGTTGTTGGCTTTCAACTTACGACCTTTGTAGTAGTTACTTTCTGTGCCTAGAATACTCTTATCAATTATCATCACATAACTGCTTTCATGTTGTCATTCAAATATTAACTATAATTTTAAATTCACCACTCTAGAAAGGTCTTTCTATATGAAGTATCTATTGTATCATTTTAATTCTCTGCATAGCACTTATTATCATCTGCCATTTTCTTTTTCTTTTCTTTTTCTTTTTTTTTTTTTTTTTTTGGATTTTTGAGTCATACCTGGTGACGCTCAGGGCTGACTCCTGGCTTTGCATTCAGGAATTACTCCTGGCAGTACTTGGGGGACCATATGGGATGCTGGGAATTGAACTCAGGTCCGCCTTGTGCAAGCCGTACCTGCTGTACTATCGCTCAAGCCCCTCATCTCTCATTTTTATTTCTTTTAAGAATAGGTTTGTCTGTCTTCTATCACCAGAGTGTAAGGACCATACAGATGGAGCTTTTTTATCTTGTTATATCTGTGGACTTAAAACCTAGAATACTTCCTGATACAGAAATATTTAAATGAGAGACATAGGGTACAGTATTGACACAAAATTAGACATGGTTCCTGATGTTATAAGACTGCCAGTAGTTTAGTAAGGGGAATAGATTTGAATTAAAGTATCCTACAGTTGAATGTGAATCTATAATAGTACATTGTAGATTCTATCAATCTACATCAGTGTGAGAATAGGGAGTGTTCTAGGAGTGGTTAGGAAGGTGACGGTTAACTGCAAAATGGAGCACCTCCAGGGGCCCAGGGTGAGATACATTATAAAAGAATAGGTGCAAGGGAGGTAGGATGAGTAGTGAGATCAAGATCTAAGAAGTTCTATGCTTCCACTTTCCTTACTAGGGGCAAGGTGTCCTTTCAAGAAGAAAATCAGTGTAGCAGACTCGAGAGGGGAAGTGAAAGGCTGTTCTTGAGTTGAATCTGTGCAGGGAGGTGGGATCCAGACCAGGGCAGGGTTTTGTGGGTGATGATTAAGCATAGAGATCATTAGTGTAAGATGAATTGGGGGTCTCTGAGGAATTTTAAGCGGTAGTAGAATGATGAGATTCTCTATTTTAAGAAGACACTCTGCATTGCAGAGAATGGAGAAATAGTGGTTTAAATGTGTAAAAGACTGTTGCTGTTCAATCCAGAAGTGTGCCTAGTTTGATTTTGGACACTGTAGAGAAGAAATGTAGTACAGCTGAGAGACGTAGGGGATATTTTATTTACTTATTTTTGTTTTAGACGTTACTAGTGCCCATTCAAGCAAATTGATGAACAACGGGAGGACAGTGCTACCGTGCAGTGCTACAGGTTGCATACAGCAGTGCTCAGGGCTTACTGTTGGCTCAGCACTCAGGGATCACTTCTGGCAGGGCTTCAGGGTCATATATCCAGTACCCAGGAGTGATTCCCACCTGCTTGCATGCCGCACCATCCCTCCCAAGGGTACAAGAAAAGCCCCATACCGATCTCTTAGGTAGGAGATATTCTAAAAAGCAAATCAACAAGATAGAGTTTGGGAGCAGACAACTGGGGTCAGAAAGAGGGAAGTGTCAAGGGTGATTCTTTGCTTCTGGCTTCTTTACAAGAATGGAAACCTGTGTTCACTGATAATACTCACACCACAAGACAACCATGCTGGTGGAGTACAGAGATGAAAACAATGAACTGAATATTGTATTATGTAGTATTTTGAGAGCTTTGAGATATACAAGTAGAGATATTTAGCTGATAATTAGTTATATGAATCTGGAACTCTGAAGTAAGTTGTGTGCCCGAATAATAACCACAAATTTCTGACTCATGTATAAATAGGTGAACACTGGAGTCACTGATGTGGATAGAATAACTTGAATAAGAGATTGGAAGTGGAAAATATGAGACAGACTTGTGGAAGTTCATCATTCAATATCATTTAATTATTGGATGATGAAGGATGTTTGTGCAAAGCAGAGAAAAAAGGAAGTGTCAAGGAACAGGAATAAATAGGAGAGAGCTGTGTGGTGAAGGCCAAAGGAAGATTCATCAATGTCAGAAGTGGAAAGCGATTGAAAAAGATTTCCACCACTGTCAGGCAAACTTACGTGCATTATTGTATGCAAAGACATTAACTGCATTAGCCCACACTAGCCTTCTTTTTGGAGGGTGGACTCAGGCTTATTCCTGGTTCTTTACCCAGAATCACTCCTGGCAGTGCTTGGGGTACCAAATGTGGTGCCAGGTATCGACCCCAGTTTTTCTGTATATAAGGAAAGCACCCTACCTGCTTTACTAGCTCTGACTCCCATGATAGATGTTAAATGCATTTTTCTTTGCTTTGTTTTGTTCTTGTGTTTGGCCACACCTGGTTTTACTCAAGAACTACTCCTAACTTGTTGCTCAGGGGACCGTATGGTTCAGGGGATCAAACCCAGGTCTTCTGCATGCAAACCATGTACCCAGTCTTTTACATTTTTAAAAAATTGAATCACTGTAAGATGCAATTGCAGAGTTTTCATGTTTGAGTTTCAGTAGTACAATGATCAAACACCCATCCCTTCAGCAGTGCATATTCACCACCACCATTGTCTCCCATATACCCCCCACCTTCCCAACCCTCCCCATGCCTCCATGGCAGGCAATTTCCCCCATACTCTCTCTCTCTCTACATTTGGGCATTATGGTTTGCAATACAGATACTGAGAGGCTATACCTTTGGTCCTTTATCTACTTTCAGCACACATCTCCCACCCGATTCCTCCAACCATCATTGTCTTAATGATCCTTTCTCTATTCTAGCTGTCCTCTCTCCCCACTCATGAGATAGGTTTCCAACTATTGTGCCCCAGTCTTTTCAGCTATCACTGGCCTTAATTTTTGAAATAAATATTATGTTTTTATAAATAAATATTGAACAAGAAGCAGGGAATCTTCTAGGAAAATAGAAGGCATTTGGGGAAGATGGGAAAACCACAAAAAAAGGTAAGAGACATGATACTTAAAATAAGCATCGTGATGTTTGGCCATTATCATTTGACTTAGAATGCAAACCCTAACTAGATCACCTTTCCACCTGCTCAGCCTTATATATGCATGATACAAATTCCAGAAGAGGTCGCTCAGTAAAGGGGAGCATTTGGATGGATCCTGGGGCATTGGGGAAGACTCACAGAGAGAACAAGGCCTACATGGAGTGCCACTGATTAGAAGCTTTCATTGGTTTTGGTCTTTGGGAAATTCCAAAAAAATTGCTCTATAGTCATTTTAAGGTATAGGTTTCTGAATATGGTATGAAATACTGCAGTTTTGGCTAAATATGTATTTATTTTTATTATTCAAGTGAAGACAAGTGACAACATAAATTCTATTTGTCATAACTCCTAGACTGCATTGTAGTATACAAATGGGAATAAAGTTTCAACTATTATATTATATATTATATTATATTATATTATATTGCATTTTTATGTAGATCTGAGCTCATGATCCCTTTATCTTGAAGCTCACCTATCCTTTAGACTTGATGTCATCTATTGAATCCTCTGCTTCTAGGCAGTCTGCAAGAAAAGAAAAAGGAACATTATAAGAACTTATACTTTGTAAAATGGCTTTGTTAATAGTGTCCATTATTCCATGGCTAGAGCGATAGCACAGTGGTAGGGGGTTTGCCTTGTGTGCAGCCAGCCTGGCCAAGCCAGGTTTGATTCTTCCACACCCCTCTCAGAGAGCCCGGCAAGCTACCGAGAGTATCTCGCCCCCACGGCAAAGCCTGGCAAGCTACCCGTGATGTATTCAATATGCCAAACACAGTAACAAGTCTCAAAATGGAGACATTGCTGGGCCCGCTCGAGCAAAAATCGATGAACAACAAGAGGACAGTGTTTACAGACAATGTATTCCACTCATGTTTTGTGACAGAACTCAGCACAGAGTACAGTTAGCTGCATGGAGGATGAGGGAGCTAATCTGACCATATATTTAAGTCCAAAGTAAAGCAGATTTGGTAAATCTATTCATCTCATTCCTTACGACCTTTAAAAATATATTCTGCTGGTTCTGGGACCTAATCAAGTCTGAGTACGTTCCTTAACAGAGAATTACCTTTCCTTGATACATTTAATTTAAACCATTTTTGCTTGTTTAGTTTTTATTTAGATGCTTTCTCTTACTCAGAGCGAAAAATATGATTTTGATTTTGGAATGATTTCCCATAACTGTCAAAGATCCCTGATAGTCAAGCTGGCTGTTTATCAGAACTATTACTTTATCTGATCTTAGCTTTTAGGTTGCTGTTTTTGGGGAAAAAAAAATGTTTGTATAGGATTTGACTTCAACTAGGTTTTAAAAAAAAAGTTGCCTAAGAAAGTGCTTCTTAAACTTTCCATTTCCCCTGAATCTGCAGGCTGGCCCCACCCTTCCCACAGAAGTTCTGGTTCTCTGGTCTAGAGGTCTAGAGGAAGGACTGATAATTTGCATTTTCTAAAAAATTCCCAAGTGGTTCTTGGGCTAATTATTCAAAGGAGCAGTGCACACATGAAGAATGGCTGCACTGCAATGAATTTTTAAATAAATGAATTTATTTTTGTTTGGAATCACACTTGTGCTCTGGGGCCACTCCTTGGCTCTCTGCTGGGCTTTCTCTAGGTGGTCCTGGGAATCCTACCCGGGCTTCCTGTGTGCAGAGTGTAAACTCAACCTATTGCATTATGTTTACGGCTCTGATTTTTTTTTTTTAAGAGGACATTCTACTTTTCTGAATCTGAAATTTTAATCATGTTGGAATCGAACAAAAATATAACAAATATTTTAAAATCTTGTTAGATTAGAAATTAAAAATCTTGATCCTTGTTTTGAACCAACCATTTTTTAGATGATAGTGTGAGACTGGACACGTTTTTCTGCCTCTATGATTTTCCATTTCTTTATTTATAACATGATGGTAATAACAACTACTTTGCCTGGAACAAGTGATTTTTTTTTTTTTGGTCCCAGGCTAATCAGAACAGAACAGCCAGATTTATTTGTTTCCATGAAAAGAGAAATTTATATCCATCAGAGAACTTCCCATGGGCTGCCCACCTGCAGGGAAAACTGTTATGCAGCTTCCACAAATGAGGTCTCCTTAGTTTTCTGAAAGGCAGTGTATTCCGAACCCTTGGGTCAGATTTTAAAACAATGAACCAATAATGGCACCAAAAGGTCAACATGAAATCCCTGTGATTCTCAAAGCAGTTCTGTGAGGGATCTACCCCTGATATTTTGAGGAGGGAGAGGGAATCTTGGTTTTGGCTTTTCACATTTGAGGTGGGCTTGGGATTCCACAAATCAGTCATACATGCAAACCAGGCTTCAGGGCCTTCCTGCGGGAAGCAGATCCTGGTCAGTGAGGGTTAGTATGAAAGGACTTGCAGCTTACAGATGATAGGCACATTCTGTGCACTGCAAAGTTTGATTGCATTGGGATATTAAATTCCCATGCACTGAGCACTCTATCACAGGACAAATGAGAGTGTCAGAGCAGGCTTTTTAAGGTCCTGTGTTATTATGTTGAATGATAAACTGCTTGCAGGTGATTAAACTGCCTCCACAGACTTAGGCCCTCACTTCTTTTGCTTCTCAGGTGATGCCATCTATCTTTGTGATTTTTTTCCCCCACTGAAGAGAAAGCACCACATGTTGAATTGTGTGGAACATCCGAGACAGTAGCCAGGGAGGCAGGTTGAATAAGAAGCTTGATACTTAAATTTGTTTGTCATGCAGAGCTGGAATAAATAGAAGGTAGCCATGTCAGAAGAAATTGGAAGTTATAAATAACCTTGAAATTTAATACCTGATTTTGAGTTTTTATTTTGGCTTTTTGAACTAGGTTAAGGCAAACAGAAATGTAATTGTGAGAATGAAGGGCAATTGGTTGTGTCTGAGATGTAAATGGCCTCTGCAGCTTTCATGTTTATATTGCTTGGGGTTCCATTGTTTCAGGAGAAAAATGGACCCAAGGAAAAGGTTATTTATTTGATTAAGATTACATCAACTCATATCCTGACCTCTTCATGTTTACACTTTTGAAAACTGTTATTATTAACGCACAACATTAATTTGACCTGTATGCTATTTGTCTCAGCTATTTTAATTTTGTTCACATATCAACATTAAGTAACTTTTGATGTTTCTAGAAAGGCACTGAAATAATAAAAATTGTGAGATTCTGTTGGACTGAATGTTATAGCTGAATGAATGGCTCAGAGCATGACCTATTATTTTCTTCAAATCTCCTGATAAGGTAGAACAGCAACTTTGCAATAGCCCAGTTATTTTGGTAATTGCAACTGTCTGGAGATGATAAAATTTTTTTGTCTGATGCTGGATCAATGTTTTTTTAAAAACTTATCTTCTTCTGGAAACTTTCAAGAACCTGTGGCCCTGTTTTTTTTGTTGTTTGTTTATTTATTTTAAATTTTTGTTGTTGTTTTTGATGACCTGGATTTGGTTTTTATGATTATTTCTGGAAAAATTGTGTTAGCATTCTTGTTGACCAACTGATGGTACTGATGGTTTGGGAGCTCTGAGATTTGGGACTGGATTCTAATTTAAGCCATAATAGCTAGTGGGAAACTGAGGCCGGGAAGGAAATAGAAATACTGTCCTTAGTCTATGAGGAATGAGACTAAGGCAGAACTGGTCTGAGACTCTCAACAAGGCAAGAAGCAAGCCAGGTTATTGGAAGTATGCTTTCCAAGTTCCTAGTTGCCCACTAACAGGGGAGAGTGCATATGTGAAAACCTGCTGTTGGGACTCAGTTTCCAGAAATGAAATCTGGCACTCTACGCACGTTGTAAGAAACCGAACAGAAGAGATCTTGATTTTACTGCTCTACTGCAAGAGCGAAGGGCAAAAACAGCTTGTAAATAGGTAGACGAAAACTGAGATCTGCTTATTGAAGGTAATACGCCTCTTTTCATAGGTGACTCTAAAGAGGCATACAATGCTGCATCTTCTCTTCTTCAGAATCATTTTTTTTAAAAAGGCATTTTGCTTTTGTTTAGCCAGGGCTGAATGTGTGACACCAGACATTGTCACTGTATTCTGTACTTGAATTACAGACTCGAGAACTGGATATGACTGACTATACTTTGTGTGTGTTTGTGTGTGTGTGTGTGTGTGTGTGTGTGTGTGTGTGTGTGCGCAAATAGTCCTAGAAGTCTAAGTTACAGACTCACAAGGTAGATTTTTGCTTAACATTAGTCCTTCTCTTGACTTTGATTGTCGGCAGGAGTCAATGATTTGGGCCAAAGTGTTTTACCTAGAGTCTATCTTTTGATTCAAAAAGACCCTCATAAAAAGAAAGTACAATCAGTTTTTTTAAAATTATGCCTTCTTCTTTGTAATTTTACCCTAACTCAATTAATTCCAACTTCTCATACTCTCCTCATACTTTTCCATAGGTTCATCTTGTTTTCCAACAGAAATGGGAATTATACTCTTTTGTAATTAGATTTCTAGGCTTAGGAAAATTGCAATTCTTAAAATGATAGCTAATGTGAAGTTTTAGTGTAATGAACAAACTAGAACCATGCTACTTTCCTACACACTGAAATTTGATGGGATAAGTCCTGGTTTTATAGCTGATGTTTATGGACTAAACGAACTTTTTTAGTAGAGACAATTTCTGGGGCTGTAGTCTCATGACCTTAAGTTTGGCAGAGTTATTCAAGTTAGTAAAGTTATCGAAGACTTATTAAAGGTCTGTTTCCTCATCCACCCAGTGTTGTCACTGTCTTTACACCATCGCCCCCAAGTGGCCTTTTTGAACATGCTGGAAACTCTAATAGGCCAAGGTAGAATCAACATCCAGAGAACAGTTATAAGTTGAAGAACCTTACTAAAAACTGTAGTGAGCATCACCTTAGGAGAAGACCTAAATGCAGAAATAGAGAAATTGTTATTAAACATGGTAAATGCTTTGGTTGAGGCTCACATAAGCTATTTAGGAAGTACAAACTGAATGCTTGGGTCTAAGAAAATTATTTAGAGAAGATATTTGAATATGTCTTGAGGGATAAGTGGAAGCTTCTGGATATGTGTATGAGTGTGAGTATTTCTACTTTTATGTGATGGGGTAGGAAAACCTGGTGATTCTCAAGGGTGACTCCCAGTTCTGTGCTGGAGGGGTCAAATTCCAGCAGTGCTTGGGGAACCGTAATGTTAGGATGAAAACCAGGCCTCCTGTATGCGAAGCATGTGGTCAGCATGCTGCGCTCTCTCTCCAGTCTTGTGGAAGGCTCTTTATGTAGGAAGAATAGTAAGTGCAAATGTCTGGAATCTAGAAAATTCTGGACTCTAGTTAAGAATTGATGGAAAGGAGCTGGAGCGATAGCACAGTGGGTAGGGCGTTTGGCTGGCACACAGCTGACCCAGGTTCTATTTCCAGCATCCCATATGGTCCCCCGAACACTGCCAGGAGTAATTCCTGAGTGCAGAACCAGGAGTAACCCCTGAGCATTGCCGGGTGAGACACCCCCCCACCACCACCGGAAAAAAAATTGATGGCAAGTTCAGAATGGCACAAAGGGAGTATTTAATGAGGTGGGATTATGAGAGAGATGATGGACAGGTTATTCAAAACTTGGCTTGCCCAATCAAAAATGTTAGATTGTATTTTGAGGGGGGGCTGGAGCAATAGCACAGCGTGTAGGGCGTTTGCCTTGCATGCAGCCAACATGACCAACTCTAGTTCGATTCCTCCACCCCTCTTGGAGAGCCCGGCAAACTACCGAGAGTATCTCGCCCGCATGGCAAAGCCTGGCAAGCTACCCGTGTTGTATTCGATATGCCAAACACAGTAACAACAAAGTCTCACGATGGAGACGTTACTGGGCCCACTTGAGCAAATCGATGAACAATGGGAGGACAGTGACAGTGGCAGTATTTTGAGGGAGAGTTCAAAACATTTTAAACAAAGGATTTAATGACCTTTAGCGAAGGTAATCTAAGTGGCAGTTTTGAGAACTCACTTAATAGAGAAGAGACTGACTTCAGATGTGCAGCCTGGACAGAAGGCTTTTGGCTCTGAGGGCAGCTTGTATGTCCTTTTATGGTTCCAAAAATAAGGTCATTGTTCATAGGGCCCCACCTAACTGCCATAGTGTTTCATTGCAGAATGCTAAACTTAATATTGTGTGAATACTGGCAAAGTAAATGGAAAATTGTGGCAATTATTTGGATTGTGCAGGGAAGCAAAAATTGACTTACAATACTAACATACAGAATTAATGGAAATATATGATCATTCAGCAAGGGTAGCTTTCTTCCATAAAGGCTCAACTTTAATTTGGCTGGACATAACCTGAGGGACATGCTCTGTAATTTGATGATTTCAGCAGTATATCCATCTGTAATAACTTTATGGATCAGAAATTCATTATGAAATAGGACAAAATGAAACTATATATATGCATTCTATCCTAAAAAGGAAAAACCAAGATAACATTAGGAGATGCATTTGTATCAACTTTAAAATCTTTCTTTCATCTGGAATATGGGGATTACAATATCTTTGGTAAGCTAGTGGAGATGAGGTAGTTTTGAGTGTCTTTCAGAAAATCAACAGCCAGTTTGTATGATATTTTTTGTATGTATATTGGAATGTTTTGCCTTTTTCTCACATTCACTCTGCCTCATGAGATTTATATTATCTGCCCTTTCAATCTTGCTTGCTAATTCCCATTTCCCACATGCTATAAACAAATGCTTTTAAATTGCTGCTGTCAGAATCAGAACTCTAGTAGTGTCAGAAAATGACGAGGGGGAGATGTTTCTGGATTAAATGCATAAAACAAATCCCTACATATTCTTGCTAATTCAACATGAAAAATAGGCTTTCAGTGGTTTATTTTTTAACCATTGTTCCATGTTTATTTAGTAGAAAACCAGATTTGTTCCGAACTGACAGAAGAGTTCAGTCTGCAGACTGGTTGTATTCCCTGCAGGGCGGGGTGGCTCCATTGCCTTTTCATCTCTAGTAGGTTTCTGATAAAAAAAAAATGTGAGCAGGTCAGAATTGATCTCTGGTGTTATTGTCCATGGCACCCCTGATTTGGCCCATACCAGCATATTTTTCCTGTGGCTGGTCTAGAGCTGCATCCTATCATTTCATATTTGTTGCCTGCTCCATCAAGCTAATAAAGCAGCTGTTTATTATGCATGACATGCTTTATACAGTGACTGACGGATCACTGCAGTATTTTAAGTCTTGTGCTAGATTCTCAATGTGCTGCCAGCCTCTCCATTATTCCATAGAAATGTTTCTTGTTATGTACTCACAGAAGCAAAAGTAAGTTGTTTTAGGGTCAGTGCCAACTTGAACCCTGTCGAGTATTACCACATTTGAAGGCCAGGGAAGATGATGAGAAACTACTTGGTAGAAGATGCAAATAAGGGCAAACACACACACACACACACACACACACACACACACACACACACACACACCACTTTACACAGTCTTGTATTTGTGTAGAGAGTTAGAACAATTTCTTTTTTTAAAGTTTTTTAAATTTTTAAATGAATCACCGTGAGGTACAGTTACAGACTTACAAACTTTCGTGCTTACGTTTCAGTCATACAATGATTGAGTACTCCTCCCTCCACCAGTGCCCATTCTCCACTACCAATATGAGCCATGCAATTCATGGTATACTTAAAATATGTATGAATAGAATAGTATTTTAAAAAATAAGGAGGCTGGTTAAAAGAAAAACAAGGAGAAAGATCACTGTTATTGATTCATTCAATTCATTCATTCATTAAAATACTGTTCCCAGAAACTTGCTGTATTCTTTGACACACATTGTGTGATTTTAAAATTACTCTGAGAATCAGGGGATTTTAATCCTCATTTTTAAAAGGAACATGACAAGCAGGTTTAAACAACTGTGCAACTTCCTTGGTTTATCATATACGATATGGCTGAATTGAAACCCCGGGTAAAAATGGCTATTCCTGGGCCCTTCCTATCACACTAGGCTCACAGCATGATGGCTTCCCTGGGGAAAAACTCTTTTTTTCTTTAGTTTTTATTTATTTATTTTTTTAATTTTTGTTAGTGAGACACCATGAGGTACAGTTGTAGACTTACAAATTTTTGTGCTTTGGTTTCATTTATAAGTCAGTTCTAAGCACCAACTTGACACATCTCCAAACATTTTCTTTCATGTGATTTTTGTGGTTCAATGACTAGAGATTGTGCATGTCAATAATACACAAGCTGAATTAGTGAAATTTGTTTATATTAACAATTAAATAAAGTTTATGTTAGCAAATTTACAAATCTTTATAAAATCATAATTATTTCTTAGGGTTGCATAGAAAACAACTGTTAAGAACAGCCTTAACACAATCCCCCATTAACTGATCTGAGATGCAAATTTCCTTTGTTCTTCTAATCTTGAACTCTTGACCTTCTCTAAATTACTGGATGCCATTCACTCAGAAGGATATGGGGAGCAGAGGTCTGAGAATAGAAGTGAAAAAATCCAGAGTATTTGGCTTATGTGTTTCAGGAATCAGGTATTTGGGTATCAAGAGACATGGTCCTATGATCAGTGGTCAGGATTTGGAAAACTGTGTTGTGGATCAGAGGCAGTTTTTATGATACTCAGATAAGTAGTTTCTGTGGAATGAGAGAAAGAGGAAACATCAGAAGAGAGTACAGGGCATTGACAATGGGATCCCTGTTAGCACCAGTTGATATTCATAGACACTTGGGATTAGGCACTTTAAAAATATATCTTAAAATAAAATAAACTCTATGTTAAGATGTACAGAATAATGATGCTATATATGGACACAGTGAAATAGACAATAGACATCTACTATTGTAACTAATTTCCAGTACCCAATACATTGTTAGTAACTCTTGTCATCTCACCTGTATATTAGATCTATAGACTTATTTATGCTATGTAACTACAACTTTCCTCCTCGTTTTTATTGAGGCATTTACAGTACTCTTACGAATACAGCTTCAGACATACAATGTTTTCACACAACTAGAGTGTTGGAATTCCTCCACCAATATCTCAAGATCTGCCCCACACCCACTGCCAGGCAGACTGTGTTCCCTAATCTGAATATCTAGATCTATTACCATTATCTAATAGGATAATTACAATTTCATACCTTTTGAGCAATATCTCTTCTATTTTTTTCATTCGCAGTCTTTACTAACTTCTGCTATGGTCTCTGCATGCATGGATTTAACATAGGATTTTAGATTCCACATATTAATCACATCACTGTTCTCCTGTTATTCATCAATTTGCTTGAGCAGGCACCGTAATGTTTCCATTGTGAGACTTATTGTTACTGTTTTTTTGGCATATCGAATATGTCATGGGTAGCTTGCCAGGCTTTGCCCTGTGGACGGGATAATCTCAGTAGCTTGCTGGGCTCTCCTAAAGGGGCAGAGGAATCAAATCTGAGTCGGATGTGTGCAAGACAAACGCCCTACCCGCTATACTATTGATTCCACATATAAGTAAGATAATATAGTATTTTTAATAGTCTGTTTGACTTATTTCAATTTTCAAAATGTATTCCAGTATCATCCATGTTGTTGCAATGGTAGGCTTTCCTTTTATATCATAAGTGAATGGTATTTGTGTGTGTGTGAATGTGTAAAGTGTTAATTCAACTGAGTTATCTTTATATAGTGACTATTTTTTATGTTAATATGAGCACAGGAATGCAATTATGCTGAAATTAACATGGGAATGCAAATACCTCTCCAATATTTTTATTTTCTTTGGATAAATATCCAGGAATGCACTTGCTGGACCATATGTTACCCTATTTTGATTTTTTAAGGAAACTGTGCTGATTTCCATGATGACTGTACCACTTTATATTCTCAGTAGTGACACACAAAGGCCCTTCTTTTCCCACATCCTCAACAGCACTTGTCACTAGTGTTGACACAACATTTGTGTTGTTGGCACAATGTAAGGACATCCTCTTATCTTTTTGATAATAGTATTTTAATAAATGTAGGGGTGCTCTCTAATTGTGGTATTGATTTGCATGTCCCTAATAATTAGTGATAAGACTCTTTTAAAATATCTTTTGCCTGTTTATATATCTTCTTTTGAGAAATTCAGTTCTGCTGTTCATTAAAAAAATGGGTTGTTTTCTGGCGATGCCAGTGGGAATCCCTGACTTATGTGAAGTGGGGAGGAAAAAGGCTATAGTTTCAAGAAAGGAATCTGCAGCTTTCTCTCTGTCCACCTCTGCCATCTTGGGAGAAGTGGGGGAAATATAGAACTGATGAGTCAGCTGTGAAGCTTGCTCCTTGCAGGAAACGAAAGTCAGTCCTAGACCTTACTTAGGCCTTTTGGGTCCTCACCTTTTCCTCACAGAAAAGAATTTCAGGAGGAGATGATCAGTAAAGTATCTTATTTAGAAATTTTGAGGAAGGAGGTGGTAGGTGGGGTGGACAGAGAGAGAGAGAGAGAGAGAGAGAGAGAGAGACAGAGACAGAGACAGAGACAGAGATAGACAGAGAGAGGAGGGAGGGAAAGGGAGGGAGGGAAGGAGGGAGGGAAGGAGGGAGGGAGGAAGGGAGAAGGAGGAAGGGAGAGTGAAGAAGGGTGAGAGAGAAGAGGGGGGAGAGAGAGAGAGAAGTAATGCTCAAGAGAGAATGTGGTCTTCTCCAGAGTGGAGAGAGCCCCAGAACACATCCCAGCTTTATAGTATGAAAGTATACATCTCAAGAGGGGACATATGTGTGACTTGTGCTCAGGCACCATGATAGCAACATATGGGCACAGGCAACACATGGGTCTGTGCAGCATGGATGTGAGCCTACTTTTTTCAAGTTGGCTTAAATAGGGTTTCTCCCAACCTGCCCCACTTGAGGTTTTCAATTTAAGCACGAGTTCATTGAGTGAGTGGTTGTCAAGTGGGAGTAGTTAATCACAATCACAATCACAAATCATCCTGTTAATCGTCGATTGCCTTGAGCAGGCCCCAGTAACGTCTCCTTCATCCTAGCCCTGAGATTATATTTAAGGCTCTTTAGGAGAATGAGACCCATCATTGTTACTGGTATTTGGCATATTGGGTACACCACGGGGAGTTTGCCAGACTCTGCCAGACTCTGCCGTGTGGGCAGGCTACATTCGGTAGCCTGCCAGTTTGTCCAAAGTAGGAATGAGATAATAAGATGTCATAATAGGATGCATCCTCCACCCAGATCCACCCAGATCCTCCAAATTCCAGTAGGCGGGGGTCACACCCACCAACTGTCCCCCTGGCGCCGTGTAATCCCATCAACGACCAAGACTCAGAGAATATAAAAACCAGCTCCCGGAAGAGAACAGTGCAGTCTCCTGCCCCCGCGCCTGACTGTCCTCGCCGCCGGGGCCCCTTGGAGGAGTAGTTAATAGTCTTTGATATTCCTTTTTTTCTTTATTCCTTTATTCCTTTGATATTCCTTTATTCCTGCTGGAACTTCTCTTGGGGTGGGGTGGGGGACAGGGGGTTCAACCTTCTCTGGGCCAGCAATGGTGCCAGGTAAAGGTCTTAACAGGTCTTCATTTCTGTGTTCATGAGGCAGGTCCTCACAGCCTTAAGATCAGTTGATTTTATTGCTTCCCAAGAACTCATTGCCATTTTCTCTGTTTGTTAGCATGCCTGTTTCACTGACAGTTAGTTTCCTTATGTGTATAGGATATTAACATCAGATATATAGTTTTGCAGATATTTTCTTCCATTTCATAGTTTGTCTCTTTACTGATTTGATTGTTCCTGTTGCTGTGCTCAAGATTTTTCATTTGACTCAACCCCATTTGGCTGGTTCTATGTTTGTTCTCTATGCATTTTCAGTCAAATCTTAAAAAACACTTCCCAGATCAATATACTGATGCCATCCCTAGGGCTGGAGAGACAATTCAGTGGGTAATATGCTTGCCTTGCATGTGGCCAACCCTGGTTTGACTTCTCAAACCCCATAGGGTCCCCTGAGCTGCCAGGAGTGAGCCCTGAGTGCAGAGCCAGAAGCAATCCCTGAACATTGCAGAGTGTGACCCCCAAACGAAACAAAACCCTAAATAAACATCCCACCCGACTCCCACCTATGTTTATCTCCATGGGCTTTTATATTTCTGTAGAAAGAATTGTAACTTCCCTCTTTCAGTTTTGATTATTTCCTGGGGGAATCAAGAGGGTATGAACCTCCCAAGCAGTGTTCAGAAGACAAGAGAGACCCTTCCCTGTGTTTCAGTACAAGGGCCAGAGGATTTGATCCTGCTCCAGTCCTATAGTGACAGGAATTATTGCATTACCCTAATGGTGCTCTGTGGGCCTCCAGTGACACACCTGGTGATACTCAGGATTCTCCAGGAAATTTCTCTTTAAAAACATGGAAAACCTACTGCAAAACTGTCATATTTAATACTTGGCACAGTTTTGTTGCTTCTAATGGAGTCAACATGTTCATAGCTATTCATTCATGAGTATTCATAAAGCAAGTTTTGAATTAAAAGGAATAAAATTAATTAGGAGAACATTTTAGGCATTTGCTCTAAAGAAAGGTAGGCTTCACAGAGACTTGTATAAATGTAATTTCTTCAGTTACATTTGTTGAACCATTATTTTCCATTTCAGATTGTTTTATCTACACTTGAAATAAACACTCCAGGTTGGCTATGTGCAAGGCAAATGCCCTACCCATTGTGCTATTGCTTCAGCCCAAACACTGATACTTTTTGCAAGTTTCATGATCTTTAATTTTCTTGGTGACATATAAGTACTATTTGTTTTTTCATTAAACATGCAGATGTGTTCTGAATACATGACCACCATTAGTTTATTAAGAATGATTTGTTACACATTTACATGTTAAACTCAAAAGAATAAAAACAACCGAAGCAAGTGTGTTCAAATTCCTCTGTTTTGCAAGCAGGATTGCTCATTATGTATTATTCACTCATACTTTACATAGCCCTAACCTATAATTTCTCATTTTCCACTGACTTGGCTGATTGGTACGGTGCAGCTTCATGCCTAGCACAGGAACAGCACATATCCAACTAGTTGGTGCACCATATACTTATTAAAAAATGGATTTTGGAGGTTCAAAGTAACCAGGTAAAAAATGTAAAATAGAGACATTTGAAAAAAATTTTTTAATTGAGTCACCATGAGATACATGGTTACAAAGATAATCATGGTCAGGTTTCAGCCATACAATGTTCCAACACTCAGACCTCCACCAGTGTACATTTCCCACCACCAATGTCCCCAGTTTCCCTCTGCCTCCCTCTCACCATCCTGTCTCTAGGGCAGGCACTTCACTTCTTTCTCTGTCTCTGTCTCTATCTCTGTCTCTGAAATAGAGACATCTTTTGATTGTAGTGTAACTCACAAAGTTGAGGGCAATACAACATCAATTTTTTGAAAAAGAAATGTCAAAATGTAATTTAGAAACTAAAAGAAATTGAGTAAGAGCAATGTCTCCTTGGCAGATTATTTAGCATTTTTGGAGCTCAATCCAAGGGCCTCACGCATGCAAGTTTCATTCCTGTGAGCGACATCCCTGGCTCTAAGCAATGACCTTCTTGTTTGAACGCAGTTGTTTTTATCAGTAATCTTCTATATGCTTTTGTAGAAAGGAAAATGTTAGTTCCAGAGCTAATGCTAATTGTTTCCCAGTGTTAAACATGTAGCACAATGATGCATGTACATGGGATGAGGTAGAAATTGGGAACACACAGAGGAGGACTATCAACTCATTAAACTCTGTGCTAATGGTGTTTATTTCTTTCCTTGTCCAGCTGTGTTTTTTCCTTGACCCATCAAGTAAAACAACAAATGCATACATAATGATCAAGAATCAAAAAATAGGACATGATTATTAAGTATCCTGCTGCATCAGAAAAAATGACATCAGCATATTAAGGATAGCTTTGTGACAAAATTGTAAAATCTGAATGAACTGGAGATGCTCCTGGAAAATATCAATTAACCAAAATAGAATTAAGAAGAAATATAAATGGTTATATAATTATTAACAAAAATGAAAATATGATTTAAAATTTTCTGTAGAAAAAATATCAATACTATTGGTTTAATTATAAATTTTAGAATGCGGGTAACTCTCATTTTCTTTTTCACAAACTTTTCCAGAGGGTTTTAGCATTGATATCACAGTTTTTGTTGTTGCTGTTTTTAGGCCACATCGAGCAGTGCTTAGGACTCAGAGATCACTCCTAGCAAGCTAGGGAGACCAATAGAGTGCTGGGAATCAAATCCAGATCGAGGTAAGCATCAATGCACCATCTCTCTGACTCCTCCCAATTCATTTTTTGCAACTAATAGGACTTTAATGAGTATCTAAAAGAACATACTAAAAATGTAAAAGTATAGCAAATATCTCCTTCAATATAGATGAAATCATCTAAAAATGATCTCTAGTACAGAAATAAAAGGAGAGAATATTATGACCTTGTCAAGTGTATTCAATGAGCATGATGTGGTGTTAGAAAATTAATCAAATGTGGTATATTATAGCACTGTCCTTCGTTTTTCACAGATTTGCTCAAGGGGCACCAATAACGTCTCCATTGTGAGACTTGTTACTGTTTTTGGCACATCAAATATGCCACGGGGAGCTTGCCAGGCTCTGCCGTGTGGGAGGGATACTCTTGGTAGCTTGCCAGGCTCTCCAAGAGGGATGGAGGAATTGAACCCAGGTCAGCTGCATACAAGGCAAATGCCCTACTCGCCGTGCTATTGCTGTGCTATCACTCCAGGTAATATAACACATTATATAATATAATAGCACACATATAACATGGATAATATGTGGTGACCTGGGTTCCAATCCTCCATTCGTCTTGGAGAGCCCACAAACTACCGAGAGTATTCCACTCCCACGGCAGAGCCTGGCAAGCTCCCCGTGGTGTATTCAATATGACAAAAACAGTAACAACAAGTCTCACAGCGGAGACGTTACTGGTGCCTGCTTGAGCAAACCTATAAACAATGGAAAGACAGTGCTACAGTGCTATATTACCAGAATAAAATAGAAATAAAATAGGATAAATAAAAATAAAATAAAATAGAAATAAAATAAGAAAATATTCTATATTTTTGATAAATTTTTTTCTAGGGGGTCACATCTGGGGATGCTCTGGGATTACTCCTGGCTCTACATGCAGGAATTACTCCTGGCAGAGCACAGGGACCATATGGGATGCTGTGGATCAAACATGGGTTGACTACATGTAAGACAACCGTCCTACCAGTATGCCATCACAAAGGCCCCATTTTTGATACTTTTAACAGATGAGCAGAGATATTTGCAAAGTTCAATATCTTAATTAAATTTTTTAAAAAATTAACAAGTTAGGACTGAACTGGACTCTGACAACTTAATACTTATTGTTTAATCATATTTGCTGCTTAATCTGTAGCATTTTGATGAGTTTGGGAGTTTGTTGAGGACTTTCACCTCACTACCTGAATGCAGCATTCCTTACCCCTCTTTCCAAGAGAACATATCTGATATAATAGAGGTGAGAAATTAGAACCCAAATAAATATTTCATCAAAAGCACAACAGCAAAACCAAATCAAACGTGCATTTAAAAGGTAAAAATTGTATTATTCTTACATAATATGATAACATTATATGTAGAAAGAGTGAGTATTTACACAAATAAATGTTTGTATAACAACAGAAATTTTATTAATTTATGCTATGTGATATTGGACAAGGAGTGAGTCTGTATCTGAGAAAAAAATACACTGGTTAAAAACCAAAACACAAAAAATAACAATCAAAGTTCCCTAGGTAAAAGACAGCATATATTGCTACATATTGTCATGAACAATGCGTTTTAGGGGTAAACTCGGTTTATTCATTAAAATATTAACATACTAGTTTAACAAATATTTTCTGAGCATCCACTATGTGTTGTTTGCTAGGCAAGTTTCTGGGTATACAATATTGTACAAGATTAACATGATATTATTAACATTGACTAACATGATTTATTGATGTCAACTTACTTTACAGAGTAGGTTGAGTAATTTGAAATAGTAGAGACAGTGTAGAGATTTGCTTCTCAATCTCCTCTAATTGAGCGCAAATCAAATATGTTCTTTGATGTAAAGCCTTTAGAGGTTTTCCTGACCCCACATATGACACTTAGAGATTTACCCTAACTCAGATTGTGTTCAGCTGATTTGGGATCCGATCAGTTTGGCTGATTCTTTTAGTTTGGGAAAATCATCTTGTAACTACTTTGGTGCCTCTGCTACTTCAGATTCCTTCAGATTTTAACTTTACTTGAAGTACTTTGAGTTCAAAATGGAAAAAAAAATTTATGCTTGCAACTATTTTCAATACAGGAGGCAATTAAACAGTGAAAGTTAAAATAAAACTAAGTCTTAAGAACATCTCAGAAGTAATTTGTAATTTTAATTGTTGACTCAGATTTGCTTCTTATTCTGGAAAGAGTTTGAGTTGTTTATCTGGAAATTTTACTCTAATAATATAAAATGTATTGCATATTGAACATCACTGGACAGGACCAGGGAAGATCCTATGATGGAATTCTTTAACAGAATATTATTTTCCACATTACACGTATGTGTACATTTATAATGTAAAATGCATTTTTTAATATTTTAAGGTATGAATTATTTGTTTCTTAATTTTGGCAATAACTTTTTTTTTGGAAGTTTTTAAAAAAATTTTATTCGTGAGGCAACATGAGGTACAGTTGTAGACTTACAAATTTTTGTGCTTGGGATTCAATTATACAATGATCAAATACCCATCCCTCCACCAGTGCCCATTTCCCACCAACATGGATCCCAGTATCCCTCCCCCCCCCCCATCCCACCCTGCCTCAGTGGCAGAGCATTTCTTTTTGTTCTCTCTCTCCTTTTGGGTGTTGTGATTTGCAAAAGAGGCATTGAGTGGCAATCATGTTTGGTCTATAGTCTACTTTCACCATGCTTCTCCCATCCTGGGAGGATCCTCCCAACACCCTTTATTTGGTGCTCCCTTCTCTACCTGAGCTCCCTTTTCCCCTAGCATGTGTGACTGGCCTCCAAGCCATGGAGCAAAATTCCTGGTACTAATCTTGGCCATTCTTGGGTGTTAGTCTCCTATTTTGTTACTTTATGTTCCCCAGGTGAATGCAATCTTTCTATGTCTATCCCTCTCTTTCTGACTCATTTTGCTTAACATGATACTTTTCATGTAGTACCACTTGTATGTAAATTTCATGACTTGGTCTTTTCTAACAGCTACATAGTAATCCATTGTGTAAATATACCAAAGTTTCTTTTTTTTTCCCTTTATTTTATTTTTTTTTACAGTTGTAGATTTACAATTTTTTGTGCTTTGGTTTCAATTATACAATGATCAGATACCCATCCCTCCACCAGTGCCCATTTTCCACCACCATGGATAATATCCCTCCCACCCCCATCCCCCCATCCCCCCTGTCTCTGTGGCAGGGCAATCCCCTGTGTTCTCTCTCTCCTTTTGGGTGTTGTGGTCTGCAAAAGAGGCATTGAGTGGCAAACATGTTCAGTCCATAGTCTACTTTCGACATGCATCTCCCCTCCTGGGAGGATCCTCCAAACATCCCTTATTTGGTGCTCCCTTCTCTATCTGAACTGCCCTTTCCTCTAGGATACCCGGCTGGCCTCTAAGTTATGGAGTAATCCTCCTGGTGCTGATCTCAGCTATTCTTGGGTATTAATCTCATACTTTGTTACTTTATATCCCCCAGATGAATGCAATCTTTCTATGTCTATCCCTCTCTTTCTGACTCATTTCGCTTAGCATGATACTTTCCATATTGTACCACTTGTATGTAAATTTCATGACTTCATCTTTTCTAAGAGCTACATAGTACTCCATTGTGTAGATGTACCAAAGTTTCTTTAACCAGTCATCTGTTCTTGGGCATTCAGGTTTCTTCCAGTTTCTGGCTATTGTAAAGAGTGCTGCAATGACCAAACAAGTGCAGATGTCACTTCAACTATACTTTTTTTGCCTCTCTGGGATATATTCCCAGGAGTGGTATTTTTGGGTCAAATGAGAGCTCAATTTCTAATTTTTGGAGAATCGTAGATACTGTTTTCCAAAAGGGCTGAACCAGTCAGCATTCCCACTAGCAGTGAAGGAGAGTCCCTTTCTCGCCACATGATAACAACTATTTTTTTATGAAAGAGTACTGCTATTTATTCAGCCATTGAGTAAGCAGATTGAATTGGGCATGAACTCAATAATACCTTTTTTAATTCAGAATGTTAATTTTATTTTTTTATTTCATTATTATTATCCCCCCACCCCCCTTTTATTGATTCACTGTGAAATACAGTTACAAAGCTTTCATGTTTGAGTTTCGGTCATACAATCATCAAACACCCAACCCTTGACCAGAGCACATTTTCCACCATCAAAATCCCCAGTAATCCTGCCCCCTCCATGCGGGATCCCCCCTCCTGTGCCAGCCCTTCCCCTGCCTGTGTGGCAGACAATTTCCCCCATACTCTCTCTACTTTGATTACATTTCATATTTCAACACCAGTCCTACCACCACTCAAACCTGCCAAAAAGGCAATGCTAGACAATTTGATTTGTATTGCTTGTTATGGATAGAGTATAATGTCCAGCAAATTCTGTGTCATTCTCTTCCAGGAATTTTAGTTCGTAGTATCTGGGTCTTGGCCGTTGATGAAATTACATGGCGCCAGGGGCAGTTTGTGGGTGTGACTGCCAAGCTACTGGAAAACTGGGGACCTGCGGGGAGGAGGCCCAGTCATGGGTTCCTGCATACCTGGGTATTCCTGCTGGTCCACTCTTGCATTACCTTTGATCACTTGATCACTTGACTTCCCGTTAATCACCAATTTGCTCGAGCAGGTGCCAGTAACATCTCCATTTGTCCCTGTCGTGTGCTAGTGTAGCCCAATGGCGTCTGTTCGGTCTAGGAACATAAAGAGCCTCAAACCGATCGTTCATGATCTTGATGAAGAAGTCTGACCATCTCGTAGGTGATCTTTTGACATCCCGTGGAATCCAGTTGGTAACAGATCTAGTCCAGTGGTCGTCTTTAAATCTCATTACGTGACCAGCCCATCTGTCTTTTGACACCTTGGCAAATGAGACAGCTTCCCTGATTCTTGATCGTCGACAGATGTTGGAACTCCGGATTCTTTCTCTCATTTGAGTGAAACGTGATATTTCAAGCATAGCTCTTTCGGTTCCTCTTTGGGAGACCTAAATAGCATTCTCATCCTGTTTGCGTAGGGCCCAGGTCTCTGAGGCATATGTTAATGCAGGAAGAACAGTGGAATCAAAGAGATGTGCCTGGAGCCGGAGGTTCTTCGTCCTCTTAGCTATTTCTTTGATGCATTACCCTTAACTTTTATTTTATTTATTTATTTTTTAATTTTATTTTTTTCAAATACCATCCCTCCACCAGTGCCCATTTCCCACCACCACCACGGATCCCAGTATCCCTCCCACTTCTCCATCCCCCCCATCCTACCCAGCCTCTGTGGCAGGTGTTCTCTCTCTCCTTTTGGGTGTTGTGGTTTGCAAAAGAGTTAAGCCTGATTTTCAGGGAGAAATGTTGGATGATTTAATTTCCATTGATCACTTTGTATATAAGGAGATATCACTCAGCCACGTAAGCGGCTGCACGGTTCAAAAAAAAATGTCCTGGTATCCACTTGCCAGAGCTATGCTTGTAGGAGCTCATGGTCACTGGGGTTCCATCTGGAGAGGGCGGGACGGCAGCACCTACCCCATCTGGGACCTCCCGGTGATATTGGCTCTGTCTGGGACCTGGAGCATTCTCCCAGAGCTGTGGGGCCCTCCAGCCAGTTTTCTTCTTTGTTGCTGTGTACTGTAAGATGGTGCTGGGGGGCGAGTTCTACCCTTAACTTTTAATCCTATTTATCTTTCCAGTGTCTGACAAGAAACTGATTCCTTTGAGGGATATTTGTTAGTCAGAGTTTGCAAAAACTTTTCTTTTATAAGGTCTCACAAATGGACTATAAAATGTAATTTCTACTAACAAAGGCATATATATTATTTTTAAAAATTTCTGCAATGAAAAATTAAACAAAAATGGAAGACCTGAACTACCACTTTTCCAAAGAAGCCATATAGATGGACAAAGGCACAAATGTAAAAACCGTTATTATTGATAATGTGAAAGATGCAAATCAAAATGATAAATAAGGGGAGCAAAGAGATTGTATAGAGGATAGTGCATTTGATTTGCATGGGGCCAACCTGGATTCAATCCCAGGAATCCCATATAGTCCCCTGAACACCTCCACAAGTGACTCCTGAGTGCAGTCAGAAGTAGCCCCTGAGCATTTCCAGGTGTGTCCCCCCAACAAAACCAAAAACTGATAAATGAAGTTTTATATCATACCAGTGAGAATGACCTGAATTAAAAAGGTCAGAAACAGCATGTGTACAAAAAAATCTTGATTTTTTGTTGATGGGAATGTAAACCGATTCTGACTCTATAAAAAGCTGTATAGAGATTTCTCAAAATGCAATTAAAAATAGAACTGCCATGCACTCTAAAAATTACCCTTTTTGTTATCTAATATAATATATATTATATAAATATAAACACAGCAATTCAAAGAGATATAAGTACCCATATCTGGAAAGAACCCATGTGCCCAGATGAGAGGATCAAGAATTCGTGTTATCTCCACATGATGAATTGCTACTCATCTATAAAAAAAGATGAAACATTCTCTTCTGCTACCATATGGGTGAAACTGGAGATTGCCATATTAAGCAGAATAAGTCAGAAGAAAAACAGACAAATATCAGATGATCTCACTTTGAGGTGGTATATAAATAAATGAAATAAGGGAATAACTAATATTGAACCTTATATTCTGAGAATTGAGGTTGCCAAAGGTGGTGATGAGTCATGAGTGAGTGAAATAGATGGGTTTTATGGACAGTAATGGAGGGAATCAACAGTTTGGTGATGGGCATGGTGTGGTAATGTTGTTTCCTAAGACACATAAATGTCTCCAGTCTTATTTTGTTTGTTTTTGGCAAGACCCAGCTATGCTCAGAGTTTACCATGGCTCTGCATTCAGGGATGACTTCTGCCAGGATTTGAAAGACTGTATGGAGTGTCAGGAATTGGACTGAAGTTGGCCGCATGCTTGGTAAGTATCATACCTGTTATATTGTCCAGTTTCCAACATCTACAGTCTTATAAGTCAATGATACCTCAATAAAATTGTGTACATATAGATCAATGCGTTTCTTTATCTATAAAAGCAACTTCTAAATAATCCCACTATATGCTTCCTCTTAGATTTCTTATAAAAATTTATCTTTAGAACAAGTATTTCTGAGATATTACACATACCAGATAATTAAACAAATATTTACTTAGTGCCTACTATATTTTACACACCTTGGTTTTTCTTTTAAATGAATCACCATGAGATACACTATTATAAAGTTTTTCAAGATTAGATTTCAGTCATACAATGTTCTATCACCTGTACCTTCAGCAGGTTGCATTTTCCACCACCAATGTCCCCAGTTTCCCTCCAGCCCCCATACCCCTATCCTATGTCATGGCAGGCACTTTTATTCTCTCTTCTCTCTCTCCCTCTCTTTCTCCCCCCTCTCTCCTCTCTCTTTCTCTTTCTCTCTCTTTCCTTTTGGGCAATATGGTTTGCAACACAGGTACTGAATGAAGGTTATCATGTGTGTCCCTTTACCTACTTTCAGTACTCAGTTCTTGTGCAGAGAGGTAATTTCCAGCTATCTTTGGCATAATGGTCTCATTTTTTAAAATCCTAGCTGCCCTTTCCACACCTATGGCAAGCTTCCAACCGTGGATCAACCCTCCTACTCACCTTGTCTTTTTTTAAACAGAAACAAACCACACATAAAAGGAGCACCTGTCCCTAGGATTTCAATTTAAATTGATGATCACGGTATCACAGTCCTCCCGTTATTCATCTATTTGCTCGAGCGGGCCCAGTAACATCTCCATCATGATACTTGTTGTTACTGTGTTTGACATATTGAGTACGTCACGGGTAGCTTGCCAGGCTCTGCTGTGCGGGCGAGATACTCTCGGTAGCTTGCCGGGCTCTCAGAGAGCCCGGCAAGCTACCAAGAGTGGCAGAGGAATCGAACTCGGGTTGGCCATGTTGGCTGCGTGCAAGGCAAACACCCTACCTGCTTTGCTATCGCTCCAGCCCAATTGATGATACATAAACATAAATTTCAATGATGACAGAGAATGGAATAGAAGAGAATATGAAAAATCTTTAGCTATTGTAGGAAACCAAAATAAAATTTCAAAATGGAAATGATGTGAGCTAAGATTTGAAGAGACGCAGGACTGGTCATCGACATTAAGTCATTAAGAATAGAGATTTAGGCCATATTTACAGCATTCAGTCGAAGAGAAGGACAACATGGAGGGCGGGATCCACAGATCCCGAAGGGAAAAAAAAAACAGGTTCCAAAAAGAGCCGAGATCATCGGGAAGCCCCAGATGGGGTAGGTACTGCATCCCGCCTCCCCCCAGATGGAACCCCGGTGACCAGAAGCCTCTACAAACACAGCTCGAGTATGCGGGAACTAGGACTTTTCCTCAAAACCATCTCTCTATATACAAAGTGATCCATGGGAAGTAAACCATCCAACGTTTCTCTCTGAAAATCATAGTTAAGTTTGGAGCACGGCCACAGCCCCAGAAACACAAGGACTTAATGCAGAACCCGGCAGCTTGGAGCAGAAAAGTGAACAGACTATGCGTTAATCCAGGCCATCAGGTCTGTCCGGAGGGGAAAGGGTGTTGCCCCAGTCGCCTTCTCCTCTCTGGAAAGAAAGATGGCGGCCGCATGGGAGCCTTGTGGACAGCAGGTATGAGCCGGGGGTATGGGGGCGACTAAAACCTCATGGGAAGGGGGGCGTTCCGGTCCGTCCTTCACGCCCTACCGAGGTCACCAGTTGCCCCCCGTGAGCGGCTCTCCAGCACGGCCACGGCCCCAGAAGCACAAGGACTTAATGCAGAACCCGGCAGCTTGGAGCAGAAAAGTGAACGGACTATGCGTTAATCCAGGCCATCAGGTCTGTCCAGAAGGGAAAGGGTGTTGCCCCAGTTGCCTTCTCCTCTCTGAAAAGAAAGATGGCGGTCGCATGGGAGCCTTGTGGACAGCAGGTATGAGCCGGGGGACTGGGGGCGACTAAAACCTCATGGGAAGGGGGGCGTTTCGGTCCGCCCTTCACGCCCTACCGAGGCCACCAGTTGCCCCCCACTAGCGGCTCTCCAGCACGACCACGACTACAGAGCACAGAAACCAATTTCTTAACTATCTGACTTTCAGTAGAAATACTTCCAGGGTCAATAAGTAAAATAGCAGAAATCCAAAACCAACATATAATTCTTGAACACAGCTGTAGAAAGCAAATCACTTCACAATGCTTTGTCAGCATGTCTGATTTGGGGGTGGGGGGGTAAACTCTAAATAATAGTGGTGAATCTTTTATTGAAACAATGAATCTAATCAAAGCAGATAGAGTGTTAACTAGAATTCATCTGCCCCACAGGGACTGGGAGGGGTGGGGGTGGGGTTTTATTGGGGTTCTTCATGGTAAAAAATAAGTTTTGGTAAAGGGAAATGTGCTTGATATTTGCATGACTGAGACCTAAACCTGAAAGCTTTGTAACCTTTCCCATGGTGATTCAATAAATAAATAAATAAATAAATAAAAAATAAATAAATAAATAAAAAATTACCACCAAACATGGAGGAAAATGTAGGCAGAACCCTTCATGATATTGAAGCTAAAGCCATCTTCAGGGGTGAAACATCACTGACCAAGCAAGTGAAAACAAACATAAACAAATGGGACTACATTAAACTAAGAAGTTTCTGCACCTCAAGAAAACCAGTGACCCAAATACAGAGGGAATCAACAGAATGGGAAAAACTGTTTACCTAATACCCATCAGATAAGGGCTTAATATCCAAGATATACAAGACATTGGCAGAACGTTAAAAGAAAAAACCTCCAACACCATCAAAAAAATGGGGAGAAGAAATGAACAGAAACTTCCTCAAAAAAGAAATACAAATGGCCAAAAGGCACATGAAAAAATGCTCTACATCGTTAATTATCAGTGAGATACAAATCAAAACAACAATGAGATATCATCTTACATCACAAAAATGGCACACATCAAAAAGAACAGGAACAATTAGTGCTGTTGCAGATGCAGAAAGAAAAGGACTCTGATTCATTGTCATTGGAATGCCAACTGGTCCAGTCATTTTGGAAAACAATATGGACATTCCTTAAAAAACTAGAAATTGAGCTTCCATACGACCCAGCAATACCACTTCAGGGAATAAAAGCACAGTAGAGACCTTGGACTCTGGGCTCTATGAGACCCAGAAGCAGAGATCCTCTACCAATTTCCCACAGTCTCTGGCAACCCAGGGGTCACTCCTATAAACCACCTCTTGCCAGCACCAGATAATCTCATCTTTGGCAACCCTCCAGATCCCATGGCTACTTCTCCAGAAGGGAGCATAACATGAGGCCCACATAGCCATGCCACTGGACACCGCGCCAGGCTGTTTTCACTCAGAGTGCCCAAGGGGGGGGCGGGTGAGAGTCCTACCCATCCCAAGGGACCAAGCCCTGGCAGTCGACCTCCACTACCCAACTGCCTCCACACTCCAGACCACTCCCCAGCCACTTGGGCCAAGCCTCATGCATGAGTGAACATATTCCTGGACCGCATGGCTACAAAAGCGGCCGCAAAACACATCATAAGACACTTTCTACCCTTTCTTCATAATTACCACACCATATTTTATGGGGTTCAGACAGTAGGCAACAAATCATAGAGGGAAATATATATATATGCATATATACATATTTTCAGATATATATATATATATCATAGCTCACATCACCCAAACTTAACAACATGTCAGTGATATCCTATAGAATGTCTCAATGATTCCTGCCAAAATAGAACAATATTCACACTTTTTTCCTATATGGACACATTTTTGCAAGTATGTTCAGCAGTTCTTCATAACAGACGATACAAAATATATTCTTTCAGTTGTGTATTGGGACAGGGATTCGGGTTTGGAATGGAAACATCCCGAATTTGGTGGTGGGAAGGTGTAATGGTGGTGGGATTGGTGTTATAATATTAAATATAATCAAATTTTGTGAGTTAACTTATAAAATAAAATTTAAAAATAAAGCACAGTGGAAATGAAAAAAAAAAAAAGAATAGAGATTTAGGGAGAAGCAAAACAGTCATAAGGCCCAGGGTGTGAGAGTGCGATGCGAGTATAGGTGAGCCTTGAACAACACAAATTTGAGCTTGCTTGAGTTCAGTTGTACATGAATGTTTTAAAGTCAATATTGGAAATAAATTGTTGAGATTTTTGATGGTCTGAAAAAATATATTGCAGACCTAGAAATTATGAACAATATCTTTCAAAAGGTATGCTGTGAACACATAAAATAAGTCTAGAAATGCCTAATGTGTAATTTTCTATCATAAAATGTACATACATCTATTTTTAAACATTAAAACTTCAATAAAATTTTCACATAGAAACACGTCTAAATCACAATTGGTGCCATTCAATCAGAAGAAATCTAGAAAAATGTTACTGGCAAGTCTTTTAGTCAACAACAGGCTATTGTCTAGTTTTAGAAGAGTCAAAAGTTATATGTGGATTTCTGATTTCACCTTACTTGGTATCACTAATCTTGTTCAAGGATCATCTGTAGCTTAGCTGATTGAAGTGTAGTCTTTGAAATAAGAACTGTACCGAGAATGAGAGTAAAGAAGTTGTTGGAGGGAAGAGAGAGAGTACAGGTGTTAAGGTGCTTTATTTATATGCAGCTGATCTGAATTCTATTTTGGCATAACATATGGTCCCTGAAACACACCACACCCACACCCACACCCACAGGCGTGATCCCTGGACACAGCACCAGTAGTAAGTCCTAAGACACCTGGGAAAGGGCATAAAACAAAACAAACAAGTTAGTAGCATCTATGTAATTAAGTACTTCATATATCATTCTTTTGTTTGTTTGTTTTTGTTGTTGCTTTTGGGAATTACCCAGCTGTGCTCAGGTCTCACTCCTGACTCTGTGCTCAGAGATTACTCTTGGTGGGGCTCAGAGTACTATATGGGGTGCCAGGGATCGAACCCGGGCCAGCAGTATACAAGATAAGCACCCTACCTACTATACTATCTATATCTCCAGTCCCAGTTTTACATATACATTTAAGGAACATTATCCTGAAGATAACACAATCAAACAATTTTAAGTAGAAAAACGAGAAAATACTTGTATTTTAGACTGGTAAAGGCCCTCCCGTTGATCGTCGATTTGCTCGAGTGGGCCCAGTAACGTCTCCATTGGAGACTTTGTTGTTACTGTGTCTGGCATATCGAATACTCTCGGTAGCTTGCCGGGCTCTCCGAGAGGGGCGGAGGAATCGAACTCGGGTTGGCCATGTTGGCCGCTTGTAAGGCGAACGCCCTACCCGCTGTGCTATCGCTCCAGCCCTGGTAGTAACTTGGAAAATGGATTGTAGGTAAAGATTTGGTGTCTAGAATAAGATGATCTGTTCAAAGACAAGGTAAACCAATAAAATGAAGAAATTAAATAATTTAGGAATAAGTAGTAACTTTTGTTCCAACTGTCTATGTAGCTTAAGAATTTCTTTGAAAAAATTTCAGATAATTGCCACTTTATCTAGCCTGTCATTGACTTATATTAAGATAGTAGGTAATTGAGTAAAGTTCATGTAAATGAAGCATTTATTCCTTCTTTGAATAGGATACAAGATGTTAAGAAAATGGTAATTATTTATTAACAATGTGAGATATAACTAGAAAAATACAAGATCAAGAATGAATTTACTTAAATTATTATGAATAAGCAAAGGGGAGGTCTTCTGACAGCCCGGACATTGTTTCAACAGCTGCCAATATTTGGTAGCTAGAGATTTGTTCATATTTGTTCAAGAGATAGGTTAATGGCAATATTATAGATTATGGCAGCCATTCAATCAGTCTTCCAGCTAGACAGCACCATCATTTGATAATGCCCTTGGTTCAGTTAGGATTGATATATAGAAAGTGAGAAATTAAGTGAAGCTTCATGACATTCTATCCATTAAAAAGGGAGATTTAGAAAAAGATTAAAGGAGAAGAGTGTACGTGTGCTTTAAGTTTGGATTTATTGGTATATTGGAAGAGAGAAAGGTAAAAAGAACATGCAAAACACCTCAATTTGCAAGATCTGGTCTCTCCTCCAACTTGAGAACCATTAACACAAAAGTTCATAGCTTAAATTGAGAGACCTAACCACATGTATATTCTGAGTGTTATTATACTTTGCATTATAAAGTATAGAAAATATCAGCATTAATTTTGAAGGTCTAGAGACCACAAATATATGTATAAACCCCATGCTGTCTGGTTTATTCAATGTTGAAAGAAGCAAGTGTGCCATCCTATTTTGACTGAACACTATACTGCTAAAAGATACAGTATAAGCCAGAACTGATTACAAGCCAGAACTCTACAAAGTCACATTGTAATTAAACTGTTCTAATTGAATACTTTATCTTTTTTAGTAGTTACCCTTGCCATCAGTTTTATTAGTAAACATTGTCTAATAAAGTACTCTATTGGATAGGAAAGTTTGAGCAAAAGAGAAATTGTTCAGGGAAATGAGTAAGCAATGAACACAATCTGAAATAAACTTGTTTTGTAGCAGTCAGACAATTAAGTTTAGGAATAGTGCTTAATATCAATTTTGTGTGTGCAGAGGGCATGTCAAGTGACTCAGAGGAGGTAGAGAGATAGTTCTTGGTACTTTTCAGTTCCCATGTGCCATTGCATTGAAAAGATCAATAAATATATAGTTAGTTGCTCGGTGATTAAAATTTATTTCCACTACTGAACATAAGATGCTAAGTAAATGAGTTCATCCTTTGGCAACTGTAAAACTACCCCAAGTTAGATTTACCACATACTGTTCAATTGGTCTTTCTGGCAGGGATAAAAGAATAGCCATGACTATAATAATTTGCCCCCTGAATTTATGTGCTGAAAAAGTATTGAGTTCATAAAATATTGGTCTCTACTTCCATCCAAAAGAGTCAGATGACCTCATACAAACCTAATTCAGATTATTATTTGGAAATGTAATATAATTAATGGTATAAAAGCATGTAATTAATGTTAACTATTCAAGTTGAGTGATTTTTATTAATTATCTATTATGTGTAACAAATTATCCCCAAACTTAGTGACTGATGATAGCACGTATTATCTCACCATTTCATTGAGAGTCCTAATTGAGGTAAATAAGGCATAGCTGATGCCACTGACCCAGGATCTTTCATGAGGTGGAAATCTTAGTGGCCAAGTTTGCAATGATCTTAACACACTCAATAGTAGAATGTCCAAGGTCAATTAAATTCTTATTGTTTGAACTTAATTCTTTTTTAGGTATGATGGATGGCTTTCAAGTGCTGGTTAGAACTCTGGGAGTCACTTCTGTGACTTGGCCAAGCTGGCTTGGTGCTTCAGAGTTAGGACCCAAGGATGCAGTATTGCAAAATCATAGTGGACCAGCTGGGCTCCATAGGCTATTCTTAGACAGCTCCCAGGGCCATGCCCAGAAACACTTAGGGGTCACCAGGATAAAGAAGATGATGCCCATAAGTCCTTTGATGCCAGGGATAATACCCGGCTTGGTCTCATGCGTATACCCTAACCCTTGTACTCTCCCCCTTGTTCTGGATTCAATTCTTAGTGAATTGTTGGATGGAGGCTCCCAGTCCTTGCTGCTTGGAATTTTCCATAGAGGAGAACACATTGTGACCTTCTTTCAGAGTAAGGGAACAAGATATCGAAGGATATAAAAGCACATCTCTTTGCAATGGAATCTCAGAAGTGACACCCCATAACATCAGTGTCCGTTAACACCTATCACTAAGCCCTGCTCATAATGAAGGCAAGGGGCTGATGTAAGGGCAAAAGAACAATAGGAGATGGGGTCATTAGGGTCCCTGTAGGGGCTTCCTGTTGTCAACTGGAAAACTAGGAAAGTGTGAGCTTTCCTATATACCTTACCTTTTAGTCAAATTCCTGCAACAAAATTTCTTGGTACTTGTACTTCAAAATCTATTTCCTGAATCTTGTTTCTTTTCTTTTTATAGGAAGTTTCCCCCCTGAACTGTTATTGATATCTACTCCTTAAAGCCATCTGTAGCGGCTTAAAATCAGACTGGTGATGTATTCTCAGAAATGAGTATATTAGCTAAAGTTTCTGTTTCTTGACCTTACAATTTTGAGGATCTGGGAGAAATCTAATCAACTTAGAATGGCTAACATTCATTAGTTATTTTAAATGTTGGGAATTGGATTGTGGACAAGACTGGAGACTAGAGAATTTGGAAGTGCTTTCTCTGGTTTTGTTTGACTTCTATACAAAGCTCATTGTCCTTCAGCTACATGTTACAATTGTTCTTGAAATCTGCTTTATGAGAGGATGGCATATGAAGAGGAATAATGTCTTGAACTTGCTCCCACCCAGGCTGTTACAGCTTTCTGATAAATACCAAGCGGCAGTAACTCCTGAACGTTTCTCTCATTAGGTCTGGGTAATTAATTGCTGAATCTTGCTGTTTTCTTTTGAGAAAGGAGCAGCATATCAAATACATCTTGTAAATAAAAATATGCCTGCTGTATCTGCTTTGAGAATAAATGTGCAATTTGAGAACAGTACTTTGGCAATGCGTTTTAAATTTGTCTACTCTGTTATAAGTAGATCAAGGTCAGTGGTTTAATTAGTTCAGCATTTATCAAGTACCAACTGCTGCCAAGCATGGTGCCAGGACCCAGAAGTAAGCAGATGAGTTATACCCCTGCCTGGCCTTGCAGAGTTCTCAGTCTTTTGGGAGGAACAATCAGGTAAACCAGTAATAACAACGTGATGGGGTACAATAGAGCTGCATATGGAGTGCACAGAGGGCACCTCGAAAGGCATCTCTAGCTCTTCCTAGGGATTTGTGTTTGATGCATACTTAGAATATAAAACTTTGGAGCATGCAGTATGATCAAGAGGAAAAGCAGCTACTCATGTAGGTTGTGCATTGTTTGCTTAGCTGTTCTATGCCCAGAGAGAAAGAATTGCATCTTCACTGAACTTTCACGATTTTCAATAGGACTAGAGTATCATCTCTAGGAGGCAGAAAAAAGCTCCATTGTCCATTAATTCTATTTTGAATGAAATGAAACTATCTTTCAATTTTCAAATAAAATTCTCTAATAAACTATGAGGAGAAAAGTCCATTCTCTGGGAGATACCCCATCAATACCTTGGAAAGTGGTTCTGAAAGAGAGGAAAGGCTATGTATTACTTTGTGCTTAGATAAGTCAACTCCTCATAATCAAAATTTTTACTGATTCTCATTGAAGACTGACTATTCCAGTATACCAGTTTTCTAAAGTTGCAATACAGACTAGGTTACTCAAAAATGTCTCCTTCTAAAATTCTAGGGAAGAATCCTACTTTTCTTCTTAGAGCTGCCAGTGGTCCTGCTCTGTGGCCTGTTCACCCGGATACCTGCTTTTGTCTTTAAATGACTTGGCTTTGCTGGAGGTTCATCATCCTTTGAGATCAGTCCCCCACACAGGTACCCCCTGCCTCAAATGACCACATAGGGCAGCTGCTGGAACCATGAACTGACAGCATGGATGGAACTAGGAAAGTTGATCCGAGCAAAACAAATCAGAAGAAGAAGGAGAAATGCCGAGTACTCTCATTCCTTCCTGTGTGGTATATAAAGAAGAAGACAAAGCACGTGAATAGATACTGTCCAATGAAAATAAGCCCTCAATCTCTGACTGAACTGATGTTACTTAAAGGTGATTGGCATGGAAGGGAATACCCTACAGAAAATAGTGGAGGGGTATTAACATTTGTGGAAGATACTGTGTGTTTATAATGGGCCAATGAAGACATTTACGCTAATAAACCAAAGTTGCTTTAAAAATAAATTTAAAACAAAGGACATTCTTAAGTTGAGATGTGGCTCGAGGATTGTACATATGCCGGCATGTATGAGGCCCTGACTTTAACCCATGACACTTCGCTGTTATATGCTCCCACTTCTCTGCAGCACAAAAATGCAGAGTTATTCACTCATAATTTCTAGTATCTTCATATTTTAATCTCTTCACAATTTTAGTTGTGCCAGAAAGAAGAAAAAGAGGGGGAATCATATAGATTTTAAGGTAGTTAGGCAATATTGGATAGAGGCAAGAAGAATTAACATATGCAGGAAAATAAAGTGCTTAGGATTCAAGTGTTTAGCAGAAAATGCTGTAATGATCAGACAGACCCAAAATTATTCAGCCAAAAAGGACAGCTAGTTTATTGAGCAATGCAAACACAGTGAAATCATACTTTAAGGAAATTAATCTTATAGTGTTCTGCAGCTCCAAAGGTGGAGATCAATGATATATCATTGGCAGTTCCACCAATGATAAATTTTTGTGAAAATTAAATTTACAAAAACTAGTGAATTGGTGATAGGTACTTCTTAAAGTTGGACATGAAACGTGCCAGTGAGAGCAAATAAAAAACAGTGTACAATTGTGAACTGCCTATCAGCTCCAAACTCACTCTTTTATGTCTATTCTTTGGTAATGGAGCTGCGCTGCTGGCTGGTGAGTGATTACTATGTGTCAGTGGTGGATTCCACTAGGACACGGGGCGGGGGGGGGGGGGGGAGGCAGAATTTTTACTGCTGCTCTCATTGTGCCCGTCTCCCTGGTCTCCTTTAGCATACCTAAATTCTCTCAAAGTGTTAGTTCTCTCGATGCTCTGGCTCTTGTCACATGTACATCTCTTCTAGCATCTGGTTACTGAAGTCTGAGTGTAGGATCTCTTGGCATTCTGCAGGTGGATTTATAAAGTGTCACCAGTGAATGATGCATCTTTGGCTTCCCCTAGACAGTTCTGTGGGCACAGCTCCTCAACAACTTTTTCTTCTTCTGTTTTTTCTTCTTTTTCGGTCATATCTGGCGATGCACAGGGGTTACTCCTAGCTCTGTGCTCAAGAATTATTCCTGACAGTTCTCAGGGGACCATATGGGATGCTGAGAATCAAACCCAGATTGGCTGAGTGCAAGGCAAATGCTCTATCCGCTGTGCTATTGCTCCAGCCCCTCAACAACTTCTTTACTGTTCAGAGAGTCTCAGATTCCTTCTCTTCAGTGATGCCTCCACCAGTCTTAGGGGAGACACTCCTCTCTCCCATCAGTGAGGGACTAGTTCATCCTTAGGGATCATGTCTGCATCTGTGATCTGCTCTCTCTCCCCACCCACCCAACCACCTGCCATATTGGGGCCTCATTTGGCGCTGCTCAGGGGTAAGTCCTGGATCTGCATTCAGGAATTACTCTTGGTGGAGCTCAGAGGGCAATTGCTTTCTGTTTGTTTGGTTTTTGGTTTTTGCTTTTTGGGTCACACCTGGTAATGCTCAGGAGATACTCCTGGCTCGTGTACTCAGGAATTACCCCTGGCGGTGCTCCAGGAACCATATGGGATGCTGGGAATCGAACTAGGGTCAGCCACATGCAAGGCAAATGCTCTACCAGCTGTGCTATTGCTCCAGTCCTCAGGGGGCAATTGGGATGCTGGTGATTGAACCAAGGCCAGCCATGTGCAACGCAAACACCCTAACTATTGTACTCTCGCTTTGGCCTCTGTGATCTGCTCTTCTGGTTTACCCTAATATTTGCTTAGTTAGCCCTGTTGCATTGAGAGAGCACATATCAAACATGTCTTGTTCAAATTCCTGTAAAATTTCTATCTCTTTGTATCAAAAAGTGCTATTTCATTTTATTGGCCATCCATAATTAAGGAAAGGCTACCACATCTCTCTGCACTTGAAAATATGAATGACATGTTATAGTCCAATATGGTCATGCTAGTTCCCATATTTTTCTTGCTGCTGGGAGCAGCAAAAATAACCATGTGTAACTTTTGATGGCTGTAAACAACAGACTTTTGGAATAAATTCTTTATAAGTAGAGGAAAACAAATTAATATTGTTTTTGAAATCCAGTCTGTGGTTGAAGAGGGAAAGGGACCTTTATTTATTAATTCTTATAGTCATTCAGTCATGTACTCTGTTATAAAGCGACACTTTTAATATTATTGCAGAAATCCATCTGGAATCATGACACCTGGAGCTTTATCATTAAAACATATGTTTAAACTCTCTTACTTCAGTAATATTTGATGACATTTATTTAAAATGGAAGGCATTGCATGGCTAAGAGCTTCTTACATTTTTCTCAGCTTTTGCTTAAAAGTTCTTAATTATAAATTATTCTGCTACTAAGTTGTAGAATAAATATTACACCTGAATATGTATAGTAAATATCAGAAAGTTTGTGTGTATGTGTTTCGTGGAACATTGGCAAAGGAAACGATTTCCTTTTTAATTTTAATGCATACAATTACCTCAGTTTGTAAACCGAATTTAGCAAGATTATGATTTCATAAATAAAATATCAATCCTACTATGAAGGTAAAGTCATTTATCTATTATCAAAGCAGCAATAATATTCTGCCTACTCTTTGCTGAGACACCTTTCTATGAGAGACCTAATGAAACTCGAAATGTTTCCAATTGCCTGTCTTCTCTTTGAAAAGTTCTGAACTCTAGTTCTAAGAAATGCTTTCTTTGTTTCTTTCTCTTAAATTGAGGTTAGTGGTTTACAAGAGAATGTAAATGTTTATCTTTCGGGGTACAATGTTACCACACCACACCTACCACCAACACTTTACTCTCAAGTGAGATTTTCCAGGTTGACAATCAACAGGGACTTCATGGGACAACCCTTGCCTGATTAGATCAGAGATGGTTAGTAGTGTTACCCTGTATGCTTGCTAGATGGTGCTAGAGCTCAAAACGCTTATCTAAATGCACCCTCCTCCATCAAATGGTTGGGAAAGCAGCCTCTTAGTTTCATTCTTGTTAGATTAAAAAACTTACCACCTTAAAATATTACTTTTAAGCACCTAGTGTTACTTTGCCCAACATAATTTACTATGCCATTTCCTCTAGCTTTTAGAAATATATGACATGAAAAGACCTGACAACACACACATACACACACACGCACACACACACGTACAACACACATAGACACACACACATGTATTTTTTTTTTTTGGATTATGTTTAGAGAGTAGAAGACTGAACATGTTCAGTTTGAGATTTTTCCAGAAAAAAATTGAGCTCTTAATATTTCTATACTTGAAAATTGAGTAGGGGGACTCATGCTTATTTAAGCAATAATAATAATAATAACAACAACAATAATAATAATAATAATTGAATCAATTACTTCAATGTTTTAGTGAAGTGTGTGGAATATTTACATAGTCTCTGTTAACATAGAAAGGGATGTGAAATGAAGAAAAAACAAGTTTCCCATAAGAGAAATTTTTATTTATCAGTAATAAATATGGAAATATCATAGTTTAAGAAGACAATACCTTATATTTTTTAATTTTCTTTACTTTGTTTCACTTAAAAATTATGCCTTGAAAGATGTATTTAAGTATATTTTATTAGACTCCCTCTCATGAAGTTTGAGATTATAGAGGTAATTGATGTTAACATTTAGATGTCTATTTTTTTTTCAGTAAATTTTGCCAAACAGAACATCACACCATCATATTATGTCTATCATTTTTAACTCATATTCAGATATTCTAAGTGTGACCTTTTTCTATTCCAATTGTTCTCTGATGAAAAATATGAGGACTAATGAAAATAATTTAAGCTAATGTATTTCCTACTCAATCTTACACAAATATCCAAATGGGCAAACATTTCCAAAGTGTCCTAGAACTTCTTTCTCATCCTCATTTCTTGTCTTCATCACATCCACAGTGGTATTTAAAAGAAATTTCTTCAAAGCTTCTCTCAGTTATCCACGCAATTCAGCTTTTTTTCCCCTCTCTGATTTTTTTCTCTATCATGTCATCAATTTACCTTCTTCCAATTTCTCTTTTCTTTCAAAAACTAGGTTCTGAAAATAAGGTACGATATTGAGGCTGACCAAGCAAGCAAATTTCATCTTTTGTTCTTTGTAGACAATTTGGAGAAGATAGTAAATATTTTAGCAACTTTTTAATTTTTTTAGTCACATGAATAAAAAACAATGCATATATTATCCCATATGTTGTTTTCCTGCTCAAAAATGTACTATGAATATCTTTCTATACAACCACACATGCATCTATTTCTTTAAAACTCTCACATTTCACGAGACTGATGAGCGCTCTATGGCAAAGAACCTGCTTTGCAGGCCTGAGACTATGGGTCCTACACTATGTCACGGATGTTGAGCATGACCCTGGTGGCAGCGCTGTTAAGGATTTTCAACTTCACAAGGATGTTTGAATGTTGTGATCAGAGAAGTAGTATAATGGGTAAGATACTTGCCTTGCATGCTGCAAGCCAGATTCAAATCCGAGCACTCCCTAGGATCCCCCAAGCTCTGTAAGGAGTGATTCCAGAACACAGTGCCGTAAGAAAGCCCTGAGCACTGCCAGGTATGACACAACCTGGGACTTATGAAAAATACTTACAATATTTATTTCACTGCAACCGCTGGTGAGCTCTGAAAGCAGAATGTGCGTAAAAATCACAACTAAAGGGTATAACTTATGGCAAACATATGTGCAAGTTTGACAACCAAGTGTGCCAGGTCCCAGTGAATACTACAGCTAAATGTGAGACTACCACAACCAACTGTATACAGCTGTTGGTCACTGTTATGATAAAAAAAGGCATGATAAAGGAAATAAAAGTACAAAAAAATTAATGATATTCTATGCATTGAGGAATAGGAACATGCTTTATGTAACTGTTTCTCTACTGATATTTGGGTTAGTTCTATTTTTATGGTAATCTGTAGCACTGTCCTCCCATTGTTTATCGATTTGTTTGAGCGGGCCCAGTAACGTCTCCACTGTGAGACTTGTTACTGTGTTTGGCATATCGAATACTTCATGGGTAGCTTGCCAGGCTTTGCCATGCGGGCGAGATACTCTTGGTAGCTTGCCGGGCTCTCCGAGAAGGGCGAAGTAATTGAACCCAGCTCGGCCGGGCTGGCGTGTGCAAGGCAAATACCCTACCGCTGTGTTATTGCTCCAGCCCATTTTTTATGGTACTCTTCTAAAATACTCTGGTAGGCATATTTGTATAACTTTGAAAATATTTCAAAATAGAATAGCTGATGTATAAATTTAAAATTTTAATTGTCAATCCATATTGCTTTCCTAAAATTACCTGCTGTTTTTTTCCTTTCATCAATAATGCATGAGCATACACATATTCCAAGTATCTTGCAAAACAATCTTGCACAGATTTTTAACAATTTTTCATTCTGAACATTAAAATTATCAAATACATTCAGCTTTATCATAGTAGTGAATGCATATTTTTATAAAGCCAAATAGAATCATATATTTGTACTCAAGAAGCCAGAAATGTTTTTCAGTGCTCTTCTGAAACTTCTGTTAGTCAAATGTTCACTCTCCTAGATTTATTCTTGTTTAGGCCAGATTTTGCTGTGAAAAATTTCCATTGTGAAATCTCAGTTCTTAACTCAATAAGTTTGTTTCATTCTTATATTCAAAGCTAGTAGTGGATCTGCTTCACATGGTCCCTTGGGTACCCAGTTGAAAAGGCTCTTTCATTTGCTGAAGGGTTGGATATCATGGCAGAAAATAATTTTCTGTTTCTGGCTGGAAGTAATATCAACTCTGCTCACATTTCAGTGGTTATAGCAAGTCATATGACTTTACCTAGTCCCACAAATTCTGTGAAATGTAGTGGAATCTTTGACGAGTAAGCCTATGTTTTCCAAAAACCTGTAAAATTCACATTTTATTTTTTGTTTATTGAGGTAACACTGGTCTATAAAAATATATATGGTTTAGGCACAGTGGTAGGGCATTTGCCTTGTGCATGGCCAGCCCGGTCAAGCCGGGTTCGATTCCTCCATGCCTCTCTGAGAGCCTGGCAAGCTACCGAGAGTATCTCGTCCACACGACAAAGCCTGGTAAGCTACCCATGACGTATTCAATATGCCAAACACAGTAACAACAAGTCTCACGACAGACTTTACTGGGCCTGCTCAAGCAAATTGATGAACAACTGGAGGACAGGGATAGGGATACAATGTTATTATACTATGCCCAGTAATAGAATGCCAATGTTCTCCCACCACCTTTTCTGTTCCTCTGCACCCTTTAAACCTGCTTCTTCATTTTTATTTTTTGGTTAAGCTCAATTTTGTGGTTAGGGTCTAAGGGTTTGTTTTTGTTTCACTTTGTTCCCTCTCTTTGTTTCATAATATCTCACATATGAATGAGACCATATGGTATTTGTCTTTCTCCGTCTGTCTTTCTTCAGTTAAAATAGCCCTTTTAGCATCATCCATTTTGTAACAAAAGAGACAATTTCTTCCCATGAACTGCCTCAGGCTAGAGCCAAATAAGCTCATTAACCGGCCATGATTCAGAGACTTATAAATAAATCTAGAAAGAGATCAACAAGCTTCAGAGATGCTTCTGGACCCTGCGCCAGGTTGAATCTCACCCAGGTCACCCCAGAGAAAGAGCGGGTGAGCCCACCACCTGCCCAAACAGAGCCCCAGCAGCCGAACATCTCCACTTTTCTCAATTGCCAACATGCTCAAGGCTGGACTCCACCACAGCTCTGGACAAGTCTCCTCCAGAAATTGAACTGCTGAAAAACTCAGGAATGCAGGTTTTGTGACTAAAATCTCCAGGATATCAAAGAGTCAGGGATGGGCTACCTCCCCCCACCTCCCTGTTCTATGGGGAGTCTGGCAGTCAGGCCCACGAACTGCTTCTGGGCCAAATAAGCTCAGTAACTGACCATGATCCAGAGACTTATAAATAAATCTCAAAAGAGATCAACAAGCTGCAGAGATGCTTACGGACTCCCAAATCACTACCCCATTAGAAACTTAACTCTAGCTGTATTGCCCCGTTCAAAATTTTAGAATTCCTGGAGTGCGTGGCTACAAATGCAATGTAGTTTGAAGTCTTAAACTCTCCACCACTAATATACCAGGAGTAGTACACCACATTGGATGGGATATAAAGTAAGTAAAGTAAGGCCCTCCCGTTGATCATCGATTTGCTCGAGCGGGCCCAGTAACGTATCCATTGGAGACTTTGTTGTTACTGTGTCTGGCATATCCAATACGTCACGGGGAGCTTGCCAGGCTCTGCCGTGCGGGCGAGATACTCTCAGTAGCTTGCCGGGCTTTCTGAGAGGGGCGGAGGACTCGAACTCATGTCGCCCATGTTGGCTGCGTGCAAGGCAAATGCCCTACCACTGTGCTATCGCTCCAGCCCAGGGATATAAAGTAGAAGTCAACCAAATCTCGATTAAGAAAATGTTAACACACAAGGCTTAACCTGTATCAACATGTTAGCTGTACAAGGGCTCTTATACAAGGGTTTAATGGCTACATGGTGAGACATAACAATATTCACACACTTTCTTCTAAGTAAACCTTTTCTTTTTGATCATTTTAAGCGAATTATTCATAACAAGCAATATAAAATAACTTATTTAGGGCCTGCTATTGGGGCAGGCTTGAGTGGTGGTTGGGAAAATAGGAAATAATGGTGGTGGGAAGGTGCAATGGTACTGGGATTGGTGTTGGAATATTAAATGTAACAAATCATGAACAACTTTATAGAAAAAAAGATAAAGAATAGCTCCTAAGGTAAACTTCAGCTTGGGCCCCTTGAACTGGTGTATGGCAGACCCTTTTAGTGATAGATTCTTATTGGACTTGGAGAGCTGTGATGTGTGAATTACAATAACGTAATTTTATGCTATTTTTAAAAAATTTTATGAATTTTTAAAATTTTTGACTTTACTTGTATGAGTGAAAAATTTTAGCTTTGAGAAATGCTGTAACTTGCAATTTGTACAGACCCATTTCTTTTCTAATTTCTCGTGACACCTTTTTTCTTTACTACCTGGTTAATAATAAATCACATAAATCAAAAATACCATGTTGTCACTCCCCCCCAAAAAAGAACACCATTTTATCTTTTCTTATAGTTGCATGACATTTCATCATATATATGCACCAATTTTTAGTATCTACTCATTTGTCTTTGGGCACTTAGATTGGTTCCAAATAATTCTTTTTTGGGGGGCGGAGACAAGATTTGTACCATATCTAGTTATGTTCAGTGCTTATTCCTGGTTCTGTGCTCAGAAGCTATTCCTAGCAGTGCCTGGGGACCATATGTGGTGTCAGGGATTAGAACCAGGGTCAATCACATGCAAGGTAAATGCCTTGCTGTGCTCTCTCTATTTCCATATCTTGCTTCAATATCTTGACTATTGTAAACAGTGTGATAATAGACAAAAGTATATTGTTTTTCAGCTTTTAAAATAAAACTATATTCCTTTTATGGTAAACCCCAATTTAATCTTCTACCACTGTGACACTATATCACTCTCATTCCGTTGTTCATCAATTTACTCGAGTGGGCACCAGTAATGTCTCCAATCGTCCTAGCCCTGAGATTTTAGCAGCGTCTCCTTACTCATCTTTCCCAACGCTGCCATATTGGAGACTCTTTCAGGGTCAGGGGAATGAGACCCGTTATTGTTACTGTTTTTGGCATATTGAATATGCCACAGGTAGTTTGCCAGGTTCTGCTATGTGGGTGGGATACTCTAGGTAACTTACCGGGCTCTCCAAGAGGGACAGAAACTTTGTAACAATCTGTATGCTGACAAACAGGCAGCTGCTTGTGTCTCTGGGCAGCACCTGGGATATCTATGGTCTAAGGTTGATCTCCTTGAAGTGGTTGGAATGTGCCCGAAGGTTGTTGAGCAGCTGGCAGAGCAGGACCCCATCACAAAAGGTCTGTGCCAGGTTGAACATCTGCACCTAGATCCTATTCTTCTAATTTGCTCGAGCGGGCCCAGTAACGTCTCCATTGGAGACTTTGTTGTTACTGTGTTTGGCATATCGAATACGTCACTGGGAGCTTGCCAGACTCTGCCGTGCGGGCGAGATACTCTCGGTAGCTTGCCTGGCTCTCCGAGAGGGGCGGAGGAATCGAACTCGGGTCGGCCATGTTGGCTGCGTGCAAGGCAAACGCCCTACCGCTGTGCTATCACTCTAGCCCTTCTTCGAAAGATTTCACCTTTTCAATTAACCAGAGTCTTTTCCTTTCATGTTTTATTGAAAAACATTTTCCTTCCAGTTTAATATACTTAGTATATTTTCTTATTTTTCAGGAGATACATTAATCTGAGTTAAAATTTTTTTAAAATCACCTACTAATGCATTTCCATTGTGTCTTTAAATTCTTTTTTTCCTGTTTGCTTTTTTGTATACTATGTCTTTTATGTTGGAAGATTTCCTAAAATCTTCAATGATCTTCAAAACAACTTTTAAAAAACTTGTTTAAAGAGAAAAATAATTTTTTTTGTGCAGCTGTGTGGGATTGAGGAGAGTCTTGCTAAATTTTGTGATATGTATTGGAACCACTCAATATTAAATGTGTGTCTTTTCTTTCTGACTACTAAGTTCCTTTATAAAAAACTTCCCCATTTTCTGAACCTTTGAAGTGAATAAAGGTATCCACAGTGTTCTGGGGGTCAGTTAAGGAGAAGCATAAGAGTTCACTATTTCTTACATAACCTTCACTTACCTTTCTATTTCCAAGTGATGTGGCATAATGGCTACCTTGTCATCAACTTTTAAGTCTCCAGATCCACTGTACATGGAGTTAATATTGGAAACAGCTTCCCAGCTCAAGACTTTAGTTTCCAATTGCTTTTTTATTCTAGTGTAGCTGGAAACCTGTAGCATGCATTCTTTGTGTGGGAGATGCTTTATACTTTCCTTTTTAAACTGATTGTCATGGACATAAACCTCAGTAAAACTTTCACATTTACATTTTGATGACAGTAGATTTTCAGATAGGATGCTTGGATGCTTCATCGAAGATATATTTATTAGTTTCCCACTGTTGCTATAAAATTATCATAGACTTAGTGGCTAGAACCAGCACAAATTTTTTTTTCTTGCAGTTTGGGAGGTCAGAAGTCTAAAATATGTATAATGGGCTCTGTTCCTATTTGAGAATCACTCTCATTGCTTTTTACAGCTTTTGGAGTTGAATGGTGTTCCTTGACACAAAGGCTTACATCATTGTGCTTTCTATAGATTTTTTTCCTTTCTTCTTTTTTTTTAAAATCACATCTTGCATTCCAACACTTCTGTTTCCATCTTATAAATACTCTTGTCACTGCATTGGGTTCATCTGAATATTCAGGAGAAAAAAATTCTCTATTTCAGAATCATTAAATCACTGTTATCTACAAAGACTTTTCACCATGCAGGTATTGTATTAATAGATCTGGGCGTTAGGACAAATGCTTAGGATGCAGTTTTCTATGACAAAGAGAATTGTCCTTTATTTGCTTATGTACTCGATACTGTTATATAGCAAGTATATAGTCTTAAAAACAAACTGTCACCATGTAAAAGCAATACAAGTTTAGGTTTTCATTTGCTATAGATTTTAGCTTTATGTTAGCTAATATAGTATTGAAGTTGGGGTTATGCTTTAACAATATAATTTAAAATTGTGTTGTTGAGTTGGGGCTTAAATCATGAATGGTGAAGAAAGATATATGAGATGCTATAAAAACAGAAGATTTTGTGAAACTCTTTACTGTGAAAGCAAAACTAAAGAGATTTAGATAAAGAAAGGTTGGAAGAGACAACTGCTTTTAGACACTGAACTCCAGGAAATAATGCTATAATAGATTTTGTTGCAAAACTCATGAAGAGTTTGGGGTCTGAGCGATAGTGTCAGGCGATTGTCTTGTATGCAACTGACCTGAGTATGATCCCTGGCATCTATCACGGTTCCTTAAGCCTACCAAGAGTGAGCAATGAGCTCAGAGGCAGCAGGAAGCCCTGACCACAGAGTACAGCCAGGAGTTGGCCCCAAACAAAAGCAAGAACAACCACTACTGCAACAAAATAAACGATTCATTTCCACAACAAATATCACATTAAGCATATCACTTTCTTGTTTTTTTTTTTTTCACCTTTATTTTATTTTATTTTTTTTAAAGTTGTAGATTTACAATTTTTTGTGCTTTGGTTTCAATTATACAATGATCAGATACCCATCCCTCCACCAGTGCCCATTTTCCACCACCATGGATAATATCCCTCCCACCCCCATCCCCCCATCCCCCCGTCTCTGTGGCAGGGCAATCCCCTGTGTTCTCTCTCTCCTTTTGGGTGTTGTGGTCTGCAAAAGAGGCATTGAGTGGCAAACATGTTCAGTCCATAGTCTACTTTCGACATGCATCTCCCCTCCTGGGAGGATCCTCCAAACATCCTTTATTTGGTGCTCCCTTCTCTATCTGAATAGCCCTTTCCTCTAGGATACCCAGCTGGCCTCTAAGTTATGGAGTAATCCTCCTGGTGCTGATCTCAGCTATTCTTGGGTATTAATCTCATACTTTGTTACTTTATATCCCCCAGATGAATGCAATCTTTCTATGTCTATCCCTCTCTTTCTGACTCATTTCGCTTAGCATGATACTTTCCATATTGTACCACTTGTATGTAAATTTCATGACTTCATCTTTTCTAAGAGCTACATAGTACTCCATTGTGTAGATGTACCAAAGTTTCTTTAACCAGTCATCTATTCTTGGGCATTCAGGTTTCTTCCAGTTTCTGGCTATTGTAAAGAGGGCTGCAATGAACAAACAAGTGCAGATGTCACTTCGACTATACATTTTTGCCTCTCTGGGATATATTCCCAGGAGTGGTATTGCTGGGTCAAATGGGAGCTCAATTTCTAATTTTTTGAGAATCGTCCATACTGTTTTCCAGAAGGGCTGAACCAGTGGACATTCCCACCAACAGTGAAGGAGTGTCCCTTTCTCGCCACATCCACGCCAGCATCGGTTGCTTTTGTTCTTTTGAATGTGGGCCAGTCTCTGAGGTGTGAGATGGTATCTCATTGTGGTTTTGATCTGCATCTCCCTGATGATTAATGATGTAGAGCATTTTCTCATGTGCTTTTTTGCCATTCGGATTTCTTCTTTGAGAAAGTTTCTGTTCATTTCATTGCCCCATTTTTGGATGGGGTTGGATGTTTTCTTCTTGTGGAGTTTAACCAGTATTTTGTATATCCTGGATATCAACCCCTTGTCAGATGTGTATTCGGTGAATATCCTTTCCCATTCTGTAGACTGTCTTTGTATTTTGGTCACTGTTTCTTTGGAGGTGCAGAAGCTTCTTAGTTTAAGATAGTCCCATTTATCTATCTCTGTTTTCACTTGCTCGGCCAGTGGCGTGGCATCTTTGAAGATACCATTAGCTTCAATGTCATGGAGGGTTTTGCCAACTTTATCTTCAATGTACCTTATGGTTTCTGGTCTGATGTTGAGGTCTTTAATCCATTTTGATCTTACTTTTGTACATGGTGTTAGGCAGAGTTCTGAGCCTATTTTTTTGCATGTAGCCGTCCAGTGATGCCAACACAATTTATTAAAGAGGCTTTCCTTACTCCACTTCACATTACTTGCACCTTTATCAAAGATTAGATGAGCATATGATTGAGGAGAGATGTCAGTGTATTCAACCCTGTTCCATTGGTCTGCAGTTCTGCCTTTGTTCCAGTACCATGCTGTTTTAATTATTACTGCTTTGTAGTACAGTTTGAAGTTCGGGAGGTTGATTCCTCCCATTTTCTTTTTCCCAAGAATTGCTTTAGCTATTCGTGGGGGCTTATTGTTCCATATAAATTTCAAGAGTGTTTGCTCCATTTCTTTGAAGAATGTCATGGGTATCCTTATAGGGATTGCATTGAATTTATACAATGCTTTCGGTAGTATTGCCATTTTGACAATGTTAAGTCTCCCGACCCATGAGCAGGGGATATCTTTCCATTTCCTCATGTCCTCTTTTATTTCCTGAAGTAGCGTTTTGTAGTTTTCTTTGTACAGGTCCTTTACTTCCTTAGTTAAGCTGATTCCTAGGTACTTGATTTTCTGGGGCACAATTGTGAATGGGATTGTTTTTTTCATGTTGCTTTCTTCTCTCTCACTGTTTGCGTATAGGAAAGCCATGGACTTTTGGGTATTGATTTTATAACCTGCAACTTTACTATACGAGTCTATTGTTTCTAAGAGTTTTTTGGTGGAAGTTATTGGGTTCTCTAAGTAGAGTATCATATCATCTGCGAATAGTGAGAGCTTGATTTCTTCCTTTCCTACCTGAATGCCCTTAATATCTTTTTCCTGCCTAATCGCTATTGCAAGTACTTCCAGTACTATATTGAACAGCAGTGGAGAGAGTGGGCATCCCTGTCTCGTCCCTGATCTTAGAGGGAAGGCTCTCAGTTTTTTCCCATTGAGGATGATGCTTGCTGTAGGCTTGTGGTAGATGGCTTTAATTATGTTGAGGAAGGTCCCCTCTATACCCATTTTGGCTAGGGTTTTCATCATAAAGGGGTGCTGGATCTTATCAAATGCTTTCTCTGCATCTATTGATATGATCATATGCTTTTTATCTTTTCTTTTGTTGATATGGTGGATTATGTTGATTGATTTCCGAATGTTGAACCATCCTTGCATCCCTGGGATGAATCCTACTTGGTCATGGTGTATGATCTTTTTGATGAGTAGTTGGATTCTATTTGCTAGTAGTTTGTTGAGGATCTTTGCATCTGTGTTCATCAGGGATATCGGCCTGTAATTCTCTTTCTTTGTGGTATCTCTGTCTGCTTTTGGTATCAGTGTGATATTTGCTTCGTAGAAACTGTTTGGAAGTGTTTTTGATATTTCAATTTCGTGGAAAAGCTTAAAGAGTATTGGGAGTAAGTCCTCTTTAAAGATTTGGAAGAATTCACTAGTGAATCCATCCGGGCCAGGACTTTTGTGCTTGGGGAGACTTTTTATTACCATTTCAATTTCCTTGATGGTGATAGGTCTGTTCAGGTATTCCAGGTCTTCTTGGTTCAGCCTTGGGAGTCTGTAGGAGTCTAGGAATTTATCCATTTCCTCGAGGTTTTGATGTTCCGTGGCATAAAGCTTCTCAAAGTACTCCCTGAGGATCCTCTGAATTTCTGTGGTTTCTGTTGTAATGACCCCCTTTTCATTTCTGATTCGGTTGATTAGGGTTTTCTCTCTCCCTTTCTTTGTGAGTTTTGCTAGAGGCTTATCGATCTTGTTAATTTTCTCAAAGAACCAGCTCTTGGTTTCATTGATCTTTCGGATTGTTTTTTGGGTTTCCATCTCGTTAATCTCTGCTCTGAGTTTTATTATTTCCTTTCTCCTGTTCGGGTTGTGCTCCTTTTTTTGGTCCTTCTCCAAGCTCTTAAGCTGTGAGGTTAGGTTACTTATGTGTGCTCGCTCCTCCTTCCTGAGGAATGCTTGTAGAGCAATAAACTTTCCTCTTAACACAGCCTTTGCTGTGTCCCATAAGTTTTGGTAACTCGTGTTCTCATTTTCATTCGTTTCTAGGAATCTTTTGATTTCCTCTTTGATTTCCTGTCTAATCCACTCGTTGTTCAATAGTGCACTGTTTAATTTCCAGGTGTTTGATTTAGTTTTCTGTTTTTGTGTGTGATTTACTTCTAATTTCAGCGCATTATGGTCTGAGAAGATTGTTGATACAATCTCTACCTTCTTAATTTTATGGAGGCATGTTTTGTGGCTCAGCATGTGGTCTATCTTGGAGAATGTTCCATGTACGCTTGAGAAGAATGTGTATTCAGCTTTTTGTGGATGAAATGTCCTGTATATATCTACTAAGTCCCTTTCTTCCATTGTTTCCCTCAAATGAAGTATGTCCTTGCTAAGCTTGAGTCTGGTTGATCTATCAAGAGGTGACAAAGCAGTGTTGAAGTCTCCCACTAGTATTGTGTTGCTATTGATGTCTTTTTCCAAATCTATGAGTAGTTGTTTTAAGTACTTTGCTGGTCTCTCATTAGGTGCATATACATTTATTATTGTAAGTTCTTCCTGTTGTACAGATCCTCTGATCAATAAGTAATGGCCTTTACTGTCTCTTATGACCTTCCTCACTCTGAAATCAATGTGGTCTGATATATCACTTTCTTGTTTAAGATATTGCTTCAGATTACCTCTCAATGATAAGTAGGTAAGCCTATATGTTTCGATTCAAAGTGTAGCAGGAAAATCAGGAAATGTGAATGAGGAAACAACCTGGGAAAGAATGCTGATGGGATCATGGCACAGAGCGTTTAGGATATTGGCAGTAAGAAAGAACTAGGATGCACTGTGTCTAAGGAGACGAAATTTTAGTTAAAATGCTTACAAACCTCCTCAGAATAACTTACATTATTAAAAATACCCATAAAATAAAGACATGCTGAGCCAGAGAGAACAGCCACAAAGGAGCATGCCTTATATGTTGCCAACCTGGGTTTGATCCCCAGCATCTCCCATGAGAACACCAGAAGTGATCCTGAGCACCTGAGCACTGCCAGGCATTACCCACCCCTCTAAATTCCCCTTAATATTTAAGTATTTGCACATCTGGATTTACAGGGTCTTTAATGTTTTTTGTTTTATTTATTTTTTTATTTTGATTTGGGGGCCATACCCAGAAGTGCTCAGTGGTTACTCCTGACTCTGCACTTATGAATCACTCCTGGCTGGCTTAGGGATCCCTATGGAATGCCAAGGGTGGGACCTTGGCAAGGTGGGTTGACTGCTAGCAAGGCATGTACCCTACCTCCTGTACTGTCACTCCAGCCCGGGTCTTTTAGTTTTATTTGGTAAATCTTGACTGTATTATAAGTTCTCTATCACTTTGGATGACTGTCATGTAGTTAATATTTACCATGGCTCAAATACATGGTTTTCGGTTCCTTAAAGAATTGAAGTCAGTTCATTACCCAATTAATGAATTTTTCATCTAAAGGTAAATGAAATTGAATGTTGGACCTCAGAAACTCTACTGCAACCCTGACACATGACCTAGTAGTGAAAAATTAGATCTTTTATGTGTTTGGATGATATTGATTGCCCTTCATCTTAAAAGGAAGGAAACTACTGTCCTTTAAATAATAAGGAGTTAGTGGAGTTATAGAGAAATTATACTAGTTCTTGATTGTTGCGAAATAATATTACCAAAAACATAGGGGCTTGAAACAGCACACATTTATTACAGTTTCCTCAGGTGAGGATTCTAGAAATGGCTTAGCTGGATCTTCTGCTTTAGGGTCTCACAGCAATCAGAGAAATAACTCAATAGGCAGAATTTATACTTTGCAAGTGAGAGACTCGCAAAGGTTTGATCTCTGCTATGCAGCTCATTCCCTTCAGTACTGCTGGGAGCAGCCCCACATACTGAAAGTGGCCCCTGGGCATCTCCAGGTATGGCCCCAAACCAAAAATAATTTCTCAAATTTCACATTCATTGTCTCACCTAGGTCTGTAATCTCACCTATTATCTCACCCAATTCCTATTGAAGGTCAAGAATTGGAGAATGGGAAAGTTATTAACTTTTTACTGATGGTTACTCCACTCCAGTGGTTGCAATCAAGATGTTCACTGTAGCTGGTCATCATAGAACACTGGACAATTTGCTTCAAAAGTCCACTCATCTGTCAGGACTTATCAGGGGATTTCTGTTCTTTATTCTGTGGACCTCTTTCTTTTTTTCCTTTTTACTGGGGCACTGTGATTTACAAAGTTATCCTTGATTGAGTTTCAGACACACAATGTTCCAACATCAATCCCACCAACATGTACCTAGTTTTCCTCCCACCCCCCATTCTGTCTCTGTTGCAGGAAGCATTTTTCTTTTCTTTTTTTTTATTTTAAGCACTGATTTATGGTACAGTTACTGAAAGAGTTTCATCAACTGTTTTGTTTTCTTCTTCTTTTTAATTTTTTGCATTATTTTATGGTGTTTGGGTTTGACAACACAAACAAGCACACAGACACCAAACTACATCCCAAGCCCCCGGGGGCCTCTTTAGGATTGCTTTGGGCAACTTGTGAGTTGGCTTTCTCTAGTAGATGATGTGGTTGGGGGGTAGAGGGAGAGAGAAAGGAAGGGAAGAGGGGGAAGGAAAAAGAGAGAGGGGGAAAGCAAAGAGGAAGAGTGAGGTGAGGCAGAGAGTGTGGACAAAGCAGGAAAAGGAGTTAGTGGGTGAAAAAGAGCAACAGGGAGAAGGTGGAAGAAGAAGAGAGCAGAAAGATGGAAACTACTGTCCTTTAAATAATAAACCAACTGATCTTTGGAAACATGAACCATTACTTCCGTGTTCTGTTAATTAGAAGCTATTCACAAAATGCAGTTCTCATAGAAGGGGAAGGAAATTTTATGTGTTAAAGCAAAGGTTATCAAAGAGTTTATAAACATTTTTGCCCACAGGGTGAAGGTACCCTCCTAAGTATGCTCTAGGGACCTCGCAGTCCCCTATGATTCTCTGTCAACCTGCCAAATTGAAAGCAATTTCTATGGAAGAGAATGCAATGCTGCAAGGGCCCTGTGATGCTGGGGAATATTCTGCGACACCAGAGAGAACTACATCTAGAGATGTGCAGAGGCCATGTGGCGCACGGAATCAAATCCAGGGAATCAAATCCAAATCAAGGCTCCCAGTCCCTAAAAGCATTTTTTTTTTTAAAACTTACCACCACTGAGCAAATTGATGAACAATGGAAGGTCAGTGCAGTACAGAAACTTACCACCACAGCCATTGTTGGTGTCCTGAGACTTACTTGTGTTTGCTAAAGACTGTTTTTTTCTTGACCATTGTGAAGCAAATTTTGGCTCCCTGAGAAAGAATCAAAGGAAAAGTTAACAAGAACACCATGCATTTTAGGTTTTGTGAGGTTCATTTTCTATAACCTTGTTTAAATGTCTAAAAGAAAATGAATATTTGATATTTTTCAGATAACCAGTATAGGGTGTTACATTAATTTCAATAGGTTTTTGTTCAGCTGATTTATCATCTTATCTAATATATTAGAAAAACTATCTATTTCTAGGCTTCAGTTGCTACTTTTCATTTGAAAGGTGCTTTTTATTACTAACTAGAATAGATTTTTTTTTAAAAAGAAAGCAATCCCTATTAAGATGACTTAAAACAATGTTTGAAAAGGACTTTAGTTTATTAAGAATATTCAAATAATTTATTTTACAATTATCTTGGATATCTGAGATGCAAAAACAGAAAAGGGCAATGTGTTCCTTTCAAAATTCTTTTAACAATTACCCATGAAACCTATAATTCCGTTTGAAATAAATTAAATAAATCAATGTTGTTAAGTCTGTTAATTATGGTATTATCTTTAGCGTTCATCTCTATTCCTACTTCTCAGTTCTAAGCATGGATCTGTCAGGAGGATCAGCAATGACTCTACAAAATCCCGATTTGATTCAGCTCAACCCTTGTTCATTGTGGACAAAGAGCATAAGGGAGTTTGCTTATATTTGACTGAAATTGTATACAAGTATGGACAGTATTTCACAACTGCTTCCCTATGAATTGGAGTATAAAAGTGCTTCAATGGATCCTTAGAATAGTCAGACTTTAGACGGTAATTCTGTGTACTGAGTTCCATAATTCTTTTTTTTTTTTTGCTTTTTGGGTCACACCCAGTGATGCACAGGGGTTACTCCTGGCTCATGCACTCAGAAATTACTCCTGGCCGTGCTCAGGGGACCATATAGGATGCTGGGTATTGAACCCGGGTCAGCCGTGTGCAAAGCAAATTCCCTACTGGCTGTGCTATCACTCCAGCCCCCATAATTCTTGTACTTTCAATGAAGCCAGATCCTCTTACCATTCTCTAATAACAATATTATCTTTTATAGCACAAGTTTACAATAAAGTGAGTTAATTTAAGCTAGATATTACATGTTTTTCTGTATTTATTATCTCTTATCAAGGTGTCTCTTTTCTCTACTAATTGAGATAATACATCCCTGATAAGGCAAAAGGACCCTAGGGCATCAGGTATCTCTCTTCACTGACCCTTCTGTCTGAATAACCATCTCCAGCATATTTTCCCTGTTCTGTCCAGCCCATGTCTGATTCTTTCCTACCACGCTTAATGTCACTGTCATTGAGTGATCCTCAGTGAGCTTAAATCCTTGATGAGGAGGGTTTAGAAAATTATCACATAAAGTTGTAGACAATTCCAAAACACCAAAGGCAGAAACTGTTTGAGACTTTACCTGAGCTCTGGATGCTTAAGTTCCCTTAGACACAACAGTCTTTTGGTTTGGCAGAAAAGTAATCCCAGAGAGTGGGCACTTAAAAATACTTTGATAGACTCATACCTAGGTATAATCTCCACCTCTTGGATGTGTGTGGAACCTGTGACTTGCTTCTAACTTAGAGTATGACAAAAGTGATGGAGAATTATTCCCATTATATTTCACCATACCTGAATCTGTCTTAGCAGAGTCTACTGGCTGTCATGAAATATTGTGCAAAGCAAGAAATTACTTATGGAAAGGGTTGCATGTTAGGAGCCATGAGTGGCTTTTAGGTCCAAAAAGGAACCTCCATCTGACAACCAATGGGATGGATTTTCAGTTCTAGAATAAAACTGAATTCTGGCACCAACAAAAGAAAAAGATCATAAGTAGATTCTTCCTCAGTCAAGTCTCCTGCTGAGAATGTAACCCAGCTGATACCCTGATTGCTACTCTCTGAAACCCTGATTTGAGGGCCTAGCCAGGCTTCTAATAAATGAAAACTATGACAAAATAAGTGTGTATTGTTTCAAACTGATAAATAAGTGGACATTTTATTAAGTATAAATAAAAACTTAACTGAATATTCAAACTTTAAGGAAATCCCCACTGTTATTCTTGGAGAAAAAAACCTGAAACTTTATTAAAATATAAATACATAGAGAAAAGTACACATTTATAAAAACAACTGCCTAAAGAAGTTAAATAAACAGAAAATGCCAGACCTGAAATATAGAATCAGAACAATATTAGTCCTCCAAATTCCCTGATGAATATTTCCTTTTGAATTTTTTTTGGTTTTTGGTGGTTCTGGGGATCAAATCTAGGATCTCCCACATGTAAAGTAAGTGCTCTAACACTGGAGCACATGTTCACCACTGCTGATGACTGTTGAATTCTGGCAACCAACAAAATGCAACTGCTACAGTAGAGAAGTTCAGTTTTGGGTGTATCACTGTAAGCAGGGTCAAACACGTAGTTGTCTGTGTTTATGAAACTAGTGTTTAGAGACAATATTTCTCAAAATAAAGTTTGGAACTACATTGCGTCTTAAAGTTGTTATTCATTACTGGGGCATGAATGTGCTTAAGAGCTATTGACTGAAGATATGGGAGGGTCCCTCTTCATTGCTGCAACACTTTACAGCCTGCAGTACACTTTGAGAGTTATTATCTCATTGCATTATCTTAATCACACTGTTAAATGGGCTTCCCAGACATTTGCCTTTTAAAGAAGCTGCAGTTATTCATTATTGACTCAATATGCTTAGTATCAATATTGTAATAAAGGCTGATCTTCATGTTTTAAACAGAGAAATGTTACACACATATGTATGTGTATGCATGTGTGCATTAATGTATGTATTTATTCATTAATACTTGACCATTAATCTTGTTTTTAATGTCACTTCCTTTATTGTTTTGGTTTTATTTCTGGATTACATCTAGAGGTACTCAGAGCTAACTCCTGGCTGTATGGTCAGGAATCACACCCGGAGGTGCTCAGGGGATAATATGGGGTGCCAGGGATCAAACCAGGGCTGCTATATGCAAGGCAAGTGCCTTCCTCGCTGCATTATATATATCACATGCCTCTTATATTTATATGCCTATCTCAATATATGCCTATACAAATAAATGTATGTCTATATATTTCGAATAAAGTAATCTCAATCTTACTACAGAGTCCATGAAGTGATATATTTCACTTGTTTCTAAATATTTTTCTTCAGAAATCCCACAGTTTAATTGAATAGAAGGTGGGAGCAGATAGCAGATAAAAGTGAAGGCGAAGGGAAACCAAGGGAGAGAAGGAGCACCAGCTCTACTTCGGTTCTTTAGATTATTGCTTCTTGATAAGTTTCACATAAAATAAAGTGTCCTATTGCAAAAAAGGAGGTCACCTACATATTGTAATTATTTCTTCTGACAAATTAAATTCAAATTCACAAAGGTTAAGAGTCTAAGAGAAAATCGTGCATTAGACGATAACAAAAAAGTAGTCTGTGAATTCACATTTTGACTCTTAGACTTATTGTCTTTCACGGACTCCATCCTTGATGCCCATGGAAGATAAGCTGAAAAATGCGGAGAACTGCTTAGTTTAATACAGTATGACTTTAGAATCATTCTAATAATGTTCTTCATATGTATGTATGCATGTTTGACATTTACTTATAAACAACTTTCTTTTTTTTTAAATTTTATTGAATCACTGGGAGATAGTTACAAGCTTTCATGTTTGGGTTACAATCACACAATGATCAAATACCCATCCCTCCACCAGTGCACATTCCCCACCACCAATCTCCCTGGTATACGACCCCTTTCCCACCCTCCCCCTGTCTCCCTGGCAGACAATATTCCCCATACTCTCTCTCTACTTTTGGGAATTATGGTTTGCAATACAGACACTGAGAGGTTATCATGTTTGGACTTTTATCTACTTTCAGCACACGTCTCCCATCCTGACCGATTCCTCAAGCCATTATTTTCTTAGTGATTCCTTCTCTATTCCAGCTGCCTTCTCCCTTACGCTCATGAGGCTGGCTTCCAGCTATGGAGCAATCTTCCTGTCCGTATATCTATCCTTAGTTGTCAGCTCATGTTATGTTGTTTTAAACTCCACAAATGAGTGCAGTCCTTCATGTCTGTCCCTCTCTTTCTGACTCATTTCACTCAGCAAGATATTCTCATGTCTATCCATTCATAAGCAAATTTCATGACTTCATCTCTCCTAACAGCTGCATAGTATTACACTGTGTGGATGTACCAAGGGCTGGAGCGATAGCACAGTGGGTAGGGCATTTGCCTTGCAAACGGCCAACATGGCCAACCTGAGTTCAATTCCTCCACCCCTCTTGGAGAGCCCAGCAAGTTACCAAGGGTATCTCGCCCTCACGGCAAAGCCTGGCAAGCTACCCATGACATACATATTCGATATGCCAAACACAGTAACAATTGTCACAATGGAGATGTTACTGGGCCCGCTTGAGCAAATCAATGAACAATGGGAGGACATTGACAGGGACAGATGTACCAAAGTTTCTTTAACCAGTCATTTGTTCTAGGGCACTTAGGTTGTTTCCAGATTGTGGCTATTGTGAACAGTGCTGCAATGAACATATAGGTACAGATGTAAATTTCCATTGTGTTTTTTTTCATCCTTGGGATATATTCCCAGAAATGATATTGCAGGGTCATATGGAAGCTCAATTTCTTTTTTTTAGACTTTAAAATATGTTTGGTCATTATTATTATTATTCTTTTAATTTTTATTAATGAAAAACTATGAGATACAGTTGTGGACATTACAAGTGATTGTGCTTGGGTTTCAGTTATACAATGATTGACTACCCATCCCTCCACCAGTGCCCATTCTCTACCCCCAATGATCCCGGTATCCCTCCCCTCCATCCCCCCATCCCATCCTGCCTCTGTGGCAGGGCATTCCCTTTTGTTCTCTCTCTTCTATTGATTGCTGAGGTTTGCAATAGAGTCATTGAATGGCAATCATGTTTGGTCTATAGTCTACTTTCAGGATGCATCTCCCATCATGGGAAGATCCTCACAACACCCCTTACTTGGTGTTCCCTTCTCTATCTGAGCCTCCCTTTCCCCTCTCATGTGTGGCTGGCCTTCAAGCCATGGAATGAATCTCTTGGTACTTATCTAGACTATTCTTGGATGTTAGTTCCCTATTTTGTTACTTTATATTTCCCAGATGAATTCAATCTTTCTATGTCTGTCCCTCTCTTTCTGACTCATTTCACTTAGTATGATACCATGTAGTACCACTTGTATATAAATTTCATGACTTCATCTTTTCTAACAGCTGCATAGTACTCCATTGTATAGATGTATCAAAGTTTCTTTAACCAGTCATCTCTCCTCAGGCACTCGGGTTTTTTCCAGATTTTGGCTATTGTGAATAGTGCAGCAATGAACATAGAAGTGCAGATGTCATTTCGGCTATACTTTTTGCTTTTCCACGATATAGTCCCAGAAGTGGTATTGCTGGATCGAATGGGAGCTCAATTTATAACTTTTTGAGAATTGTTCATACTGTTTTCCAAAAGGGCTGAACCAGTCGGCATTCCCACCAGCAGTGAAGGAGGGTCCCTTTCTTGCCACATCCGTGCCAACAACGGTTGCTTTTGTTCTTTTGGATGTAGGCCAGTCTCTGTGGTGTGAAATGATTTCTCATTTTTGTTTGATCTGAATCTCCCTGATGATTAATGATGTAGAGCACTTTCTCATGTGCCTTTTTGCCATTCGGATTTCTTCTTTGAGAAACTTTCTGTTCATTTCATCACCCCATTTTTTGATGGGGTTGGATGTTTTCTTCTTGTGGAATTCAATCAGTGCTTTGTATATTCTTGATATCAACCCTTTATCAGATGGGTATTGGGTGAATATCCTTTCCCATTCTGTAGATTGTCTTTGTATTCTGGTCACTGTTTCTTTTGAGGTGCAGAAGCTTCTTAATTTAAAATAGTCCCATTTGTTAATCTCTGTTTCCACTTGGGTGGTCAGTGGAGTTTCATCTTTGAAGATACCATTAGCCTCAATATCGTGGAGGGTTTTGCCGACCTTGTCTTCGATGTACCTTATGGATTTTGACCTGATGTTGAGATCTTTAATTCATTTTGATCTGACTTTTGTGCATGGTGTTAGGTCGAGGTCTAAGCCCATTTTTTTTTGCATGTGGCTGTCCAGTTACGCCAGCACCATTTGTTGAAGAGGCTTTCCTTGCTCCACTTTTCTTGTTCCTGGAAGCTCAATTTCTAGTTTTTGAAGGACTGTTCATATTGTTTTTCAGAAAGACTGGACTAGTGGGCATTCCCACCAACAGTGAAAGAGCCTCCCTTTTTCCTCACATCCACGCCATCACTGGTTGCTTTTGTTCTTTTGAATATGTGCCAGTCTCTGTGGTGTGAGATGATATCTCATGGTTGTTTTTATTTGAATCTTAAACAACTTTATTTAATGAAGAATTTAAAGTGGCATACCACAGGAAGCATAATAAAATAATGGTAGCAAGACTGATAGTCTGGGCAGAAAGTTAGATGCCAGTGGAGGCACAGAATACATACTGTAAGGTCTGATTGATTGTGGAGTTAGGTAACAACATAATTGTGACTGTGGGTAGTTGTCAGTTAGAGAAAACCAATTATACACAACAATTTTTAGTTTAATGTATCTGAAAAATATGTGAAATCAAAATCCAGGGAAAAAATTTTGGTCCAGCCTGCCTGCCAGCTTTTACTATTCTTGATGGACTTAAGACCTATGTAATTCCCTTTGCTCTAATGTACTGAGATTCCAAGTGTCTGAACATAATGTTTAGAATAAAAGTAGAGGAGTCTCTCAATTCACAAAGTGCTTTGCATCTGTCAACTAAGAGGCAACTGCAATATTGCATTAATACTATGTCTGTGTGTATGCCTGCACACACTTTTATTAAACATATGCTTCCAGCCACATTCCACTTGGCAAGATCACAAGTACATAATAGCTACAAGCTGTAAAAAAAAGAGAGGGAGCAGAATCACTAAAACAAAACAAAAACAAATAAATAAAACCCCTAAGCCAACTTATGCATTCATTTATATATTCTTTGAGTATGTGTGTACTAGCTTTTTTCTATGTCTCATTCGCTATTTACTCAAAGATAAGTAAATGCAGTATGTGATGCAAACATTGAAAGACTGTATTTACATTCGTGTTTCAAACTAAATATGCAAATAGTGTTTAATCAGTACTGAAGCTGCTTTATATCAATGTTTTGTGCCTTACACAGCCTCAGTGATGATGCTGTGATAGCCAAAATTTTTCTCACATCAAAATTTGGAGGCTATCCCAGTTTTTTGAGTAGTCATTTGATTCCAAGATACGATAAAATCCTTTAATCTTCTTTCAGATTATTTCCCTGTTTTCAGGAAGCATTAAATATGCCCTGTGTTTCACAAAGTGGGTGTTGTTGTGGGAAGTTGGAGGAAGTTTCCTTTTGCAGCAATCCTGAGGCTTTGTATTCTAAACAAGTACACAAGCTGGCCAGGAGAATTAGCAGGAGGAAGGTTGTGATGCTGGAGAAAGGAATGACTGCAAGTTGCTAGGAGATATTTGGGGAATAACTCAGCAGCACACTGGTCAGCAGCAGAAGAAAGCAACCACACTTGAGTGCAATCAAGGAGAGCTGACAAGTTTCCATATCTGAGTTTACACACAAAATATTCTAGCGATTTAGCAAAGAAAAGTACAGCTGCAAGCACAAGACAAACTTCTTTTCTTTGTGCCAAGGGGTGGTTTCCAGACAACATTCCTTCAGCAGCAATATCCCTCTCCTTCTAAAGGGGGGAAAAGGGAAAGAATAGCAACCTCACAGCCCAAATTTTATTTTAAAAGCAGAAGTGCACTTGTTTTTTGAGCAGCATATAGGTTTTGCTGATCTCCTGCAGAATCAGACATGTGGGTATTGACTTATATAGGACCCGGAATACCGTATCCATGAAAATCATATCCCTAGATCCAACTAACATAGATAAATGTACATGCATAGTTCAAACACATGTTGTTCAAGGCTGTACTTATTAATTACCTATATTCATGTTTTGGGGTCATATCCATCTCTGTTCAGGTCTACTCCTGGCTCTCAGCTCAGAGAATCACCTCTGGCAGGGTCTGTGGAGTCATATGTGATACTAGAGATCAAAATCAGGTAGGTCACAGAAAGCACCTTTCCTGCCTTACTATCTTTCTAGCCCCTAACTTTGCATTTTGACTTAGTTAAATTTAATCCAGATTCTATGGGATACAGTTTCTCTCATAGGGCATAGAGTATTTTGGTTCTTAAACACTTATGAGAGGTACATTGCTTGAAATGTACAGATAACTTTCATTAGTGCTAATGGGAATTATATTTCTGCACCAGGAGAGAATAGAGCTTGAATATTTTAAATTATGCTTGGTGTAGATCATCCAGATGGAATAAATTACAAGGGATGCTTATGGGGGAAAGTCCTAAATATCCCCTAAAGCCATAGTTTAATAGCGAAGCAATACTTCTTAGTAACAGAAGTGGAGTTCACAGTGATGGCTTTACTGCTTTCACTGTACTAAGTAGCTGATATTGACTGTTGAAAATTCTTATTGGATTAGCATTGCACTTGAATTCCATTATTTTCCAAAGGACCTAGGAGATAGTTCTCAATCTTTAATAGCCTACTAAAAGTGGGCTCAGTTTTTATGGCCATACATCTTAAATTCTGTAAATTTCCAATTGGCAAAGACAATCCCAAGGAAATCTTTGATTCTGCTTTATATTATCACTTTCTGGAAAACCTGTGTCTACTTTTATCTTTCTTTGAGTGTGTATGTTTTACTTTCTTATTTTAAAATTATAGACATTTTCTTTTATTTTGAAAACTATTCCCCACACCTCTGAGGTGATAAGAATTATATTGCTTACTGTGCTAACATATCACTTCTTATTATAAAATTGGTTACATTTTAATTTATTAATCACAAATCACAAATCACAAATCATCCTGTTATTCATCGATTGCCTTGAGCAGGCCCCAGTAACGTCTCTTTCATCCTAGCCCTGAGATTATATTCAAGGCTCTTTAGGAGAATAAGACCCATCATTGTTACTAGTATTTGGCATATTGGGTACACCACAGGGAGTTTGCCAGACTCTGCCAATTAATTTATTAATATATATTTTATTTGAGCATTATGCCTCACTCCTATCAAATTAGCTCAATAACTGAGGAAATTTATTTCCTTTCTTTACTTGTCTAAAGCTATCTTTGATTTCCTTCTTGCCATATTTTCCTGGCTCTTTCCACTCTGCCCTTTAATCTTCCATACTTTGTTGTTGATATCTTGGTTGAAATTGCCAAAATAGAGAATGGAATTTAACAGTGGAAGACACTACTTGCTATATTCTCTCCTATTTCTTGTTTAGCATGAAACTTATTTATTTCCTGGACCCTATGTTTACTTTAGTTGGGTCCATGGACTGGGTTAAAATCCAATCTACCATTAAGAGAAATACAGGAAATTATATAGCTTCATGGAAGAAATAGATACATATCTGAAATTAATATAGCCAACAGGGAATCTCTGCATAACCATAATTTCAGGGACATTCTGGAAAACACAGAGTTGTATAGACAGTAAAGCTCTCACTTGGTTGCCAAGCATTTGGGGGGGGGGGCGTGTGTCAAGGGGGTGGAAGCAAAGAGTGAACAGGTGGAGCCTAGAGGAACATGGAACATTGAACTGCTTTGTATAATGATGTAATAGTAGATGCATATAATTATAATTTTCCCCAAACCCACTAAATGTACAATATCAATGTACAATATCTAACATAGGCTGAACCTTAACTGAAAATGATCACTTATAAAAAACGTATTACTCTAAGCCATGGAGTAAACCTCCTGGTATTTATCTCGGCTATTCTTGGGTGTTAGTCTCCTATTTTGTTACTTTATGTTCCCCAGATGAATGCAATCTTTTTATGTCTGTCCCTCTCTTTTGGACTCATTTAACTTAGCATGATACTTTCCATGTAGTACCACATGTATGTAAATGTCATGACTTCATCCTTTCTAACAGCTACATAGTACTTAGTGGTGGTGGAGAATGGGCACTGGTGGAGGGATGTGTACTCGATCATTGTATAACTGAAACCCTAGCACAAAAATTTGTAAGTCTACAACTGTACCTCATGGTGTTTTACTAATAAAAATTTTTTAAAAAATGTATTATTCTGATAAGATGGTACCATTAAAGAGGGTCTACTTATATGGAGATAAAATCTATTTTTAAAACATGTAGTGAAGTTAAAATAAAAGGTAGGATTAATTTTTGTAATTGTGCCTGCTTCTTTTAAAACACATACACAGCATCTAGTTATGTAATTATTCCTCTATCCTCATAAACCTATTTCTTTGTCCATTCACCCACACTCCTGTGTTTTTCTCATAATTCCTAAAGTAGAAGGAAATGCATATTTGTGTATGAGTGTTTGTGTGTTGATTTTCTATTTGGAAAAGAGAGGAAGTTTTATTACCACTTGAGCTAAATAAAGAAAAGAATCATTTTGGTTTCTCCCCTCTTTTTATTTCAAGGTTCTCTTGGTAGAATAGAGGCTGGCGAGAAGGAATTGAAGAGGCAAGAAGGCTAAAAAAGAAATTTCTGTAATATACATGAAGAGTTACATTCTTGTCACCTGAGATTTTTCTATATCAGAGTACCTATTATTTTTCATAAGCATCAATCATCAAAAAATACAACTACTGGGAAAGTGCTTTTTTTTAAAACCCCAAATAATTCAGTTCTAGGATTTAAAGGCTCTGTACAACATTTTATATGTCAAAGATCTCAGTTCCCCAAATCCATCAAATCAGACAGCTCACACTGTTACTGGAAAGGAACATTCGAATATGTGAGCAAGCCTAACATCTCCTCTTGCCTTTTAAGAATATAAATGAACAGTTCTTCACCCGCTCACTGCTAAAATTAAATGAGCAGCATGGGATGGTGAATGGCAAAATAATGACGTGAAATGTGAACCGCCTGGGTGATCACTCTTTGCACTGTGGGGAAGTGGAGACTCCACAGGAGGCAGAGAGAAAAAAAATCGGCCAGGCCGTGTAGATGGTGCTCTTTGGCACCCTGAGAGAAAGTGGGCAGCACCCACAGCTGGACTGCAAATTGAAGAGGATGGAAAAGTGGGAGGAGCAGAAATCGAGACTTCATGCTGTTACTTTTGCATATGGTCCCCAAGCTGTCAGACCCTCAGGACGCACTCCTCTTTTCATTCTGGGTTAAGTGTCCCGTTTGGATATGTTCTGACAGCCACAGAAACTGGGACAATGAGTCCTTGATATGCTGAGATGGATTATTATTTAAGGCTAGTAAAACAAAAGTAAACAAAAGCAGAGTGAAGCAGAGTGAACTCCCAGGAGAGTTTTCTTTATTTAGATTTTAGATTTAGTCTTGTAGAAATGACACTGACTTCCCAGGTTAAAGAAGACAAAGAAAATTCCAGAGAAGACCATGATATATTTAAGGAGAGGCCTGGAATTTAAATTTGACCCATTGAATGAATGAAATTATTCACTTTTAGGCAATTGTTTGCTGTTTTTAGTTTAAGATAGCTTTTAAAACCTATTCTGAAGCACTGGGAATCATTATGAATATTTCCCTCACCCAACACAACCTGATTTTTTACCCTTCCCATAGGTCCTCAAAGGTTGAATACAAATAAATGAAGAATAAAATAAAATTAATTGCCGATCATAAAAAGTTGTGCTTAGAAATTTTTCTTTATTCGTGTGTATGTTTGTGTGGTTTTGTGTTATTACTGAGAAGGAAACATGACAAATGAGTAAATGATATTAAAAAACAGAGAACAGTTTCTTGAAAGGATAATGACTGTACCAATATTTAATGGAGAGTTGTCAACATTTTTACTTGCAGGAATAAAAACCACAGATCAGACATTTTTTAAACACAACTCTTATTATGCATCCACAATTTGTATGCAGAAAGAGAAGATGGATTGCCCACCAGCCAGAAGTCAGATGACAATTCATTTTGGTCTTGACTAGATAGGGTTTATAAATATGGTCTTTTATACAAGAGCACAACTGTAATTGTTCCTTCACCTTTACTGTGTGAACAACTCTTCTGGACTCCACAAAATTCCATAGAATTTTTGTACTTAAAAAAAAAAACCAAATTGTACATATCAGAAATGTTCTAAGGTTGCATTTTGAAAATAGGGAAATAACTATAAGTACAGGTAAATTATAAATCTATCCAAGATACAAGTATATATATTTGAAAATGGGAGGTGTCACACTAAGCAACTATGATTTAGATAGACATTTGGCATTTCTCTATTGGCAAGTAGAAAAATATATTTCTGGCAATGTACTCAGAAATCCATTTCTGAGTATTTACTCAGAAATACAAAGGAAGTCAAAAGAAGTAGAGCATTGAGATTGTAAATCATTAAGAATTTCTTTTGTAGTTTGAACTTTAAAATTTTAGAATATACCATGAAAAAGTGTATGTTGATGTGTGAGCATTTATTTATTTTTTATAAACTATCATGATGAATATTTTATGCTGGTATAATCTAACTTCGTAGCAAAATAATATTTTAGATAAGTAGATCAGCATCATTGTATTTCTTTCTTCTTTTTTTTTTCATCTAGCCACTGTAGGACGACATTGCTCTGTCCTTTCTCCCTTGCCACAAGGAGTTTAGGTTTATCAAGTTATACCCATCACAGTGCTCCCAAGTCACTCCCATTCCTTCGTTTATCTATAACCACTTCTCTATGCTCTCTTCCCCAACCAGTTAATCAGCTTTCCCCCCTAATCAGACTCTGTTAATTTGTAAGGTCAGATCCCTCTAGGACACTGAACTTGTAAGTTAATATTGCCTTTCTCCTCTCCTTATGTCTTATGAATAGTTTACTTTAAGGCAATGTCCTTTTTATATAGATACAGGAAGACAGTTAATATTATGCTTTGTAACTTAGGATTTAATTTACTTTAAATATTATTCACTCCCGGTTATCTGCTTTCTCGACTTAAGCCTCAGTTATCCTTGGTTTCTAATAGCCCAAAAGCAGGGTCCCGACGAGGGACTGAATGGACCCAGGGCAAACGATGAGCTACCCTGGCATCGAAATGGGCCAGGCCAAAGTGCCACAATTCTTAACTATAAGTTAAAAGCTTGATCATAGACAAATGCTGTTATGATCCAAAAGTAACAACGAGACTGACTAGGACCCTGCTAGGGATAGAAAAGACTATCTGGCCTGAGCACTGTAGTCTGAGATCGAGATGGCCCTAGGAGAGAAATTCTATAAGCTTAAGGTAATTCTTACTATATCCATAAAAATGATTTATATTATGTATACTTATATGTTTGTTGGACAAGGAGAGGAGAAACACACCCATGGGATTCCGCTCTAGGGTAGGTCATCCTGCTGAGAGAGTACCTATCCTAGAAGCAGTGGCTTTCCTCGAGGGAAAGAACTTTACCCCTATTGATTGTGACCACACCTATGTGTACGCCCCAACCCCTCATGCTTTGGGATTTAATTGTACTGTAAGAGTGGACTGGGGGATCAGAATCAAGACTCCAGAGAAGGAGGAGAAAGGGAATCAGGATCCAGACTCCAGAAGGAGAAGGAGAGAGGGGATCCAGATTTCAAACCCAGAAGGAGAATGAAGGGGGATGGAGGAAGAGAATGAAGTAGCATAGGGGAAGAAGAAGAGGAGGAGAATCAGAGGAGAATGGAGATGGGAATGGAATAAACTGCAACTAAGACAACCAGCCTGGCCATCATTTCTTTCCTTCATCTACCCATCGCGATTGACCTCTCCAGCGTGGGGGAACCAGCCACCACTTTTTTTTAAGGCCATACCAGGCTGTACTCAGACTTCTGACTTGGTGCTTAGGGATCACTCTTGGCACGATGGGGTACAGGAGAACCATCCTAGGAATCTAACCGGGGTTGGCCACATGTGCAGTAAGGACCCTGTCTCCTATACTGTATCTCCAGCCACAAGTACATTTTTTAAAATGGTAGTGTGAGAAGTTTAAGTGATAATTTCCAAGTTACAAAGCTGATACTGAAAGAACATTAGACTAAGAAAAAAACATTAAATAGAAAGTCCATTTTGTTGCTTCAATTATTAATGAAGCCATACTGTAATCTCTTAGCTTCCTATGTTAGTCCAACGGAACACTGCTTAATTAAATGAAAGAAACTAAAATCTGAACTTTATTGTAATGAAAATATGTCCTCAGGGCCTTTAAAATTGGGTACCTTTAAACACTGAAAAATACTTAGGAAGGGTTAGATGTCCTAGAGTGGGCAGTAGTGAGTGATGATTAAGAATACAGGCACATCTCTTGCTAAGATTGATTACCTTTTCCAAAACAAGAGGGAACTAAGTGGCTCAGATGTGGCAGATACAGGAAGACATTTAAACAAATGAGAGACATTTTTCATAGACTGATAAGTTTAAAGTCAACTAGAGGAGGCTACATCTCTCCAGTCTCTATATTGTTTTCTTGATTCATTGGACAAGCATGACTGTTTTAAAATATGACCTCATGGGGATAGTTCCAGAAATCTATGAGAGAGGAGTTGACTTGACAATAGGACTAGTCAGGCCAAATTAGTCTGAAACTAGCCTTCCTGGAGTGACTAATGCAATTTTGTACATTATTGTTGTCAGATGGTGAGAATGATTACTTTTATGAGTGTGTGTGTGCGTTTGTGAGCACGTATGTGCATGTGCACGCCGCGCGCCTGTGTGTGTGTGTGTGTGTGTGTGTGTGTGTGTGTGTGTGTTTTGCAGGAGCCTTCGAATGAAAATTCTCAACAGTGAATTCAATTTGCCTATAAAAATTAGCCAGGTGTAAAGTTATAATGAGAAGATAATATGTACATCAGTTATCTACTACTTTGAAATACATCGTCCCCAAATTCAGAGGCTTGAAAACAACTTGAATGTTTATTATATGATCACTATGTCTGTGGTTTAGGAATTTGGAAGCAGTTTGGCTGGATTGTCCTGAAATAAAGGCCAGATAATATGAAATAATAGCTAGACAAAATCTGGGGTTAGTTATCTGAAAACTTGACTAAGGCTGGAACCTAGTTCATCAATATAACTAACTCATTAGACCTGCAAATTGGAACCGACTGATCTCAGTTCCTCTGTGTCTGCTCACGTGGACCTGTCTGTAGGACTGGTTGACTATACTACAGAATCATGTCTAGCTTCTTCCACCACAGAAAGCCATCCCAAACCAAAATATACCCCCCCTCCCCACCAAAGCTTCTGTTGAAAATATTGAAAGCTCTTCCTTGGTAGTTAAACATGTTAATGTCTGCTGTATTTTAGTTATTACATAGACTAACCAACTTCAATTCAATATTGAAGGAGGTTAACATAGGGCAAGAAAATAAAAAGGTGTAGCACATTGGCAGTTATCTTGAAAACTGGTGGCCATAACCTATTCAGGAACATTCTGTTTCCCATAGCAAAGAATTTAGATAGAAAAGGTTCTCATTAGAAAGTTTATGTGAATACTTGTCATCAGATTGTAAGGTTGAATCACAATTTTATATGAAGAGCTCACAGAAATAATGAGAGCGTCGTGATTATCCTGTTGGATAATTATACTAGAATTGCTATCAAATAGTGATAAGGAAGGAGAAAAAAACCCTATGCATTCACAGTTGTTAATGTCACATAATAAAGATAAAAAACGAGCATAAACAAATAAAACAGAAAACACATTTCTTTTGTGCTCATAAAAATTTTGCCAACTTTTAAAAAGTATTTTACCTTAGAAGAGAAACAAAATTGTTTGTAGATTGTGAACATTTGAAAATATGACACAAATTATTGAAAAGAAGTTTTTTTTCTTTCTTCCAAGCACTCGGGGATTAAACTGTACTCCTCATTGTATTTATTTTATTATTGAAAGTGTCATGTAATGCTAAACTAATTTGTTTCTTCACACTCATTGATTAGCATTTTCAGTTGGCTTTTTACTTGGCTGGTATATGTCCTGGCATACAATGACTAATTTGACTAAATTTGGATAATGGAGATTTGAGTGTGGAGTGGAGTGTGGGTAGCTAGGTATCAATTCACTGTTGGAAGATACTATCCCAAAATTGCTTTTCCTTGTTATCCATTCCTCACCCAATTTTTCTCTCCTTTGGCAATTTGACCTATAAATTTCAATATGAAAAAGCAGAGGTATTATGATATAAAAACATTTCCTTTCCAGATAGAAGAATACTGGATCTTGGATCAAATTGAATTCCGTGATGGACTCTGACCATTTGTGACTGTTCGAATGATTATGATTCTTGTCTCTGTCACTGTCACTGTCATCCCATTGTTCACTGATTTACTTGGGTGGGCACAAATAACATCTCCATTCGTCCCAGCCCTGAGATTGATAGCACAGTGGTAGGGCGTTTGCCTTGCATGCTGCCAACATGGCCGACCCGAGTTCGATTCCTCCGTCCCTCTCGGAGAGCCCGGCAAGCTACCGAGAGTATCTCGCCCGCACAGCAGAGCCTGGCAAGTTCCCCGTGATGTATTTAATATGCCAGACACAGTAACAACAAAGTCTCCAATGGAGACGTTACTGGGCCCGCTCGAGCAAATCGATGATCAACGGGAGAGCCTTTACTTTACTTTACTTTACTTATTGAATCACTGTGGAAAAAGTTACAAAGCTTTCAGGTTTAAGTCTCGGTCATGCAAATATCAAACACATTTCCCTTTACCAATACTTATTTTTCACCACGAAGAACCCCAATAACCCTCTCCCCTCCCAGCCTTCCCAATGCCTGTGAGGCAGATGAATTCTAGTTTACACTCTATCTACGTTGATTAGATTCATTGTTTCGACAAAAGATGCACCATTATTATTTAGAGTTTACACCCCTAAATCAGACATGCTGAAAAGGCATTGTGAAATCATTTGTTTTTTGCAGCTGGTTACAAGAATCAAATGATGTCAATTTTGGATTTCTGGTATTTTACTTATTAAGCCTGGAAGTATTTCTGCTGAGAGTCAGATAATTATGAGATTGGTTTCTGTGCTCTGGAGCCATGGCTGTGCTGGACAGCAGCTCGTGGGGGGCAACTCGTGACCTCGGTAGGACGTGAAGGACAAGCCAGAAATGCCCACTTCCCATGAGGTTTCAGTTGCCCCATCACAACGGGCTCATACCTGGCTTTCCACAAAGCTTCGAAGTGGCTGCCATCTTTCTTTCCAGAGGGAAAAAGGCGGAAGGGAGCAACACCCTTTCCCCTCTGGGCAGGCATGGTGGCGTAGATTAACGCATAGTCCATTCACTTTTCTGCTGCAAGCTGCTGGGCTCTGCATTAAGTCCTAGTGCTTCTGGAGCCATGGCCGTGCCGGAGAGCCGCTCGCGGGGGGCAACTAGTGACCTCAGTAGGGCATGAAGGACAAGCCGTTAACACACCCTGAGATTTTTAACAGTCTCTCCTCTTGTCCTTTCTAACAATGCTGCCTTGGAGGCTCTTTCAGGGTAAGGGGAATGAGACCTGTTATTGTTACTGTTTTTGGTTTATTGAATACACCATGGGTAGCTTGTCAGGCTTTGCTGTACAGGCAGGATATTCTCAGTAGCTTGCTAGGATCTCTGAGAGGAATTGAGTTTTACAGGTGTTCCCAGTCTACTGAATGTAAGCTTTTGGTCGACTGATTTGTTGTACAGGAGTTTTAGTTTATAGTCTCTGTATCTTGGCCATTGATGAGATTAAATGGCACCAGAGGCAGTTTGTGGGCATGACTGCAAAACTGGAAAACTGGGGATCTGGGTGGAGGAGGCCCAGCCCTGATCCGAGCAGGCTTGGAGATCTCAGCCATGGGTTCCGCATGCCTGTGTTCCTTTGCTGGTTCTTTCACATGTGAGGCTCATCTGAGCATGTGGAGAGTGGCCTTGAACATGGCTGTGGCTGGGTTCTGGATGTTTTCAGCTACAGGGTTTCTGCTTGGGAAGGGGAGGGAGACTAAACCTGCCCCCCTCCAAGTGACGATGGTGAAAGACATGATTCTTGTAATGTTAAAAAAATGTTAGGGTCCACAGTGGTAGTACAACAGTAGTGCACTTGATTTGCTCATGGCCAACCCAGGTTTGATCTCAAATGGTTCCTTGAGAACCACCAGGAGTGATTGCTGAGTACAGAACCAGGATCAACCCCTCAGCGTCACTGGTTGTGGCCCCAAACCAGAGAAGCAAAAAACCCCAAAAATTAATTTATGAGGATCTTAAAAATTTTGTAAGATATTATGTAAATTTCACTCCTTTTGGGTCACACCGGTGATGCACAGGCATTACTCCTGGCCCTGTACTCAGGAATTACTCCTGGTCATGCTCGGGGGACCATATGGGATGCTGGGAATTGAACCCAGGTAGGCTATGTGCAAGGCAAACTCCCTACTCGCTGTGCTATCTCTTGATTCCTCCATCCCTCTTGGGGAACCCAGCAAGCTACCGAAAATATCCTGCCCACACGGTGAAGCCTGGAAAGCTCCCTGTGATGTATTCGATATGCCAAAAACAGTAACAAGTCTCACAATGGAGATGTTACTGGTGCCCTCTTGAGCAAATTGATGAACAATGGGAGGACAGTGCTACAGTGATACAGGACTATATAATTTAAAATAGTATTGATTCTTTTTTTTTTTTTTTTGCTTTCTGGATCACACCCGACAATGCACAGGGGTTACTCCTGGCTCTGCACTCAGGAATCACTCCTGGTGGTGCTCAGGGGACCATATGGGATGCTGGGAATTGAACCTGGGTCGGGTGCGTGCAAGTCAAACGCCCTACCCGCTGTGCTATCTCTCCAGTCCCCAAAATAGTATTGATTCTTGTGTCAATAACAGAGCCAAGCATCATAGCGTTTTCTCTGTCGTTAGATCTGAGTTCAAATGATAACTCATGATTCAGAATAGCTTTCTCTTATAATCTACTCAGATTCTTGGCAAATACAGATTATTGTTGTTCACCATAATATTCATTTTTTTTCCTAAAAATCTCAAATTTTTCCTAAGTAGATACTAAATTGAAATGAGAACTATATTTACAATAAAGTATGGCCATGTGCTAAAGTCTAGTCAAAAGGATAATATTAAATGTGCATGAAAACTTCTGAGAAACTCCTTAAAATAAGCTTAGAAGTAATTTGACCTACTTAGCCCTACTTCTTGATATTTAGATCCCAGTAGAGCACCATCTTGCACCAAGCATAAGTAATCGTGGAGTGGAATTAAAAGCAGTCCAAATCCCAAGTGTGAAGAAGTCGCCATATTATCTCTAGTTTGCCTTTCCTTGGTTCATATTAAAAGAAAAATTCTATTTATTGCAATAACATCGTTTTGATGGAGAGTCTCATCGTTGGACTTTGTGAAGTCTTTGGTGTGCTGGTAAACACATGGCCCTGTCAATCCCTTTGTAAGTTGTGTGGAGCAACCATGGCACTTTTCATGTGATAGTCAGGGATAAGTTGCATTAGCAGCCTCACAGGGGAGAATTGAACACCACGGAGCAGTCTGTCTCCACAGATGCTCCAGATGCTGTCACTTCTGCTGCCAAGAAAGCAGCTGCCTCTCGTAATCCCCTGTGGGTTCTGGTGCACATTCCTTGGTGATTCATCATAGGATCCTCTCTCTGTTTTTATGTGGCAAAAAGGAAAAACACTGATTTTAACTTTTGCAGATCATTACTGTTCTCACACACGGGGTCATTCAAAGGTTGTGTGGCAGCTGTTTTAAGGCATTATAACTTCAGTGATAAAATATAAATTGTTCATAGTAGAGAACAACAGCTATGGGAAATTGAAGTTGTCAAATGAATCCAAAATTTTGTAGACAAAAAATAGAAAAAAGACTTAGAGAAATAAATATGCAAAACCCAAAACCAATAATTATTTGACTCACAAGCTGTAATCATCTCCAAATCAAAATATATTTAATAAGACTGTTTCAAGAATATGATATTCTTTAAAGCAAAATTCTTCATTGTTTGATTAAAGAATTGCATTTGTGCTCACTGTGACTATTTTCTATAATTATGGGATACTAATTATGTATAATACAAATGTGTAGAGAAAACAGCATGGCTATATTTCAGTTTGCTATTATTAGTACAGACATATAATTTGTGAAGGCTTGAAAGAAACATGTTGGATTTCTACCAGCATGGCTTTTTGTGATGTGTAGGATGTCTGGGAAATCTTTAGGATGACTTGTTACCTTCATAAAGTACTTAGGAAATGTCTGTGCTTTCCAAAAATCAGGAATATTGAGTGTTTATGTTTTAATGAATATACATATGTAAAATGTATCCTATAATTAAATTAAATAGAGATATTACTATAAACGTAGCTGACTACTATCTTTATGTATACAATTTGCAAGTTTGAAGAGTGGCTTTTAATTTGAAAATGTGATAAGTTTACTGTAAATAATAAGTATTCTATAGTTCTATTCAGAAGCCTTTCCTAGAATGGAATCAACCAAGGACCAGGGTCAGATCTGTGGATAAAGTACTTTCCTTAAAGACATCAGGCCCCAGAAGCAGAATCCCCTGCACTGCCACATTTGTAAATCAATGTTCTGTCAGCTTTGCTATTATTCCTAGCTCTGCTGTCTCTGATGCTCAGAGCACATGCAAGTTCCAGATACACTGCAGTCAGGATTGACTCATTTTCATCCGTGCAAGCATTTGCATGAGTAACACAGCTAAAGTGTGGGGTCTGAGGCACGTGTGTGTGTGCAAGAACTGCAACTAGTGGGCGTGATCTCTGACTGGCACCATAACCAAATATGGGAGCCCCACAAACAAATGTGAGTTTGTGAGCCTTGATCATTGCAGGTACGTGCCATTGCAGGTAAGGGAGGGAGGAAACTAATATGAAGTCAACTCATTCTTTTTAAACTTTTTTATTCAGAATATTTTTAAGCACCGTGATTTACAATATTGCTAATACTAGTTTCGGGCATATAATGTTCCAGCCTACCACCAGTGTCTGCGTCTGGCCTCTACCAATGGTACAGGGTTTCCTCCCCTTCAACATCCCCCAAACCCTAACTGACCACCTTATCAAACTAAATTTTCAAACTTAATTTTTTTTTTTGCTTTTTGGGTCACACCTGGTGATGCACAGGGGTTACTCCTGGCTCTGCACTCAGGAATCACCCCTGGCGATGTTCAGGGGACTATATGGGATGTTGGGAATCGAACCCGGGTTGGCTGCGTGCAAGGCAAACGCCCTACCTGCTGTGCTATTGCTCCAGCCCCTCAAACTTAATTTTTATAGTTTGGAACACATGCTTAGTGTGGACTCTTTCGATTTTAATGTATATTTTTACCTTTCTGCTATACCGCCAAAATGTCCAAGGCACCAAAACCAAATAGGGGAGCCCCACAAACAAATGTAAGCCCCACAAACAGTATTTGGAAAATGGCCATATATTGCCGCAAGCCTGATTCCTCCTTCTTTCTCCTTTCCCCCTTTATCTTCCTTACAAGACATTCTCATTTCTGTAATTCAGGGCAAGCATTTGCCTACATTAATACCTTCCATATTCCCTTGCCACACTATTCTATACAGCACAAATAAGTCAGATTGTCTAGTATTTGTCCCCCTGTCTTACTTAACATTAAACATTCCAGTTCTATCAAAGTTTCAGCAAACTGTATGATTTTATCCTTCCTCGTGGTTGCATGGTATTCAATTGTACATATACACCACAGCTTCTTTATCCACTTCTATTTTGCTGGACATCTGTATAGGTTGAAAAAGCAATTTATTCTATACTGGAGATGCACCAAAAAAGTTTTCTGTTGTTTCATGCTCTCTTTCAAATGTGTATTTATGTGGCTTACATATTCTTTATAGGTTATATAAATAACTTCAGTTGCTTGAGAATCTTGAGTGAAATCCCAGTTGCTTGAGAATCTTGACATTGGGAGTGATAATGCCTGCCATAAGGCAGGCATTTTAAATATATTAATAAACTTCACAGTGATTCAAAGGAATTATCATATGCTCTGTTTTGTTAATGATTAAACTGAAACAGATTCAATGTAGCTTCTTAAGAAAAAGTACTGATTAATGGGGAAAGTGGATTCGAACTTATCAACAATAGAATTGTACTGTTCTGCTTCATGACACTACTTTCTATTTCATATTAGAGTTTCACTATTTATAGTCCCTTTCTGTCACTGTCACTGTCACTGTCACTGTCCTCCCGTTGTTCATCGATTTGCTCGAGCGGGCCCAGTAACATCTCCATGAGAGACTTTGTTGTTACTGTGTTTGGCATATCGAATACATCATGGGTAGCTTGCCAGGCTCTGCCGTGCGGGTGAGATACTCTCAGTAGCTTGCCGGACTCTCTGAGAGGGGTGGAGGAATAGAACTCCGGTCGGCCATGTAGGCTGGATGCAAGGCAAACACCCTACCGCTGTGCTATTGCTCCAGCCCTTTTTAGTGGGTGCAATATTGTGTTGACTGTTGCTTCACTTTTAGTGGGTGAAGTTTAAGAGTTTGTTGTGAAGCCATCTTGATTCACTGCCTAATGTTAGATAGTGTGCACAAGTGAAATTACTTAAAATAAAAACATAGTCCAGCATCATAAACACATTCCTAAAAAACCACATTCACCATTCCCCCCCCCCCCCAAGATACCTTTTATTGTCAGGGAAGACCTGCTAAAATGTGATGTTCTAATATTATGTTCACTAAGGAGATATAAAAATTTTTGAAATTTAATTCCAGGAATGCCTAGTGGGAATATATTGGGAATTTTGATTAAGAGTAGTGAAGGAGTGTTTTATTCAATTGATTCAGACACCATTGTGAGGATGGGTGAAAATGACCAAAAGATATTAGACCATCATTGGAACTGTTTGTAAGTCATAGCTGGTCTTTGGAGCAGGCTGTTCAAGTAATGAGGCTGCAGAAATTGCCTTTGGCTTGCATACTTAAAGCATTCTGCCTAATCTGCAGAATATGAAAGAGAAAACCTGGTAGAAGTTTAGAATAGCTTTTCTTTAAAGTCTTGCCCAAGAGTCAGATCTGAAGTCTGTTCCTCAAAGTATGAGTCAAGTCTATTTAGAGACATGGTTTTTTCTTTCTACAATTTATTGTCTCTCTATGTATTTCCTTACCACTGCAAAAAAGAAACATCACCCAAGGCTGTCTCTCTCTCTCTCTCTCTCTCTCTCTCTCTCTCTAGCTTTCATGTATGAAAATTAGTTCCATTTTGTTTATATCACTGTTATAAAATACAACAAGCAAGTCAAGGGTTTAGGATTAAGCACTTGGTCACTGAATACACAACAGAATCCTGGAATCCTTCAAATTCTTGAGTTCATATGGAGCATTGGAAGGGCTGTGAGTTTTATATATGCAGATTTTAAGATCTCACATTTTGCAAGAGACAAGCCATTTAGTTCTTGTTTTATCACTAGCAATTTGAAGCTATCATTGAGACAGAAAATATGACCTCTGAGGTTTCATGGCATATGTAAAACCTTATCCATTTTTCAAGTTACTCTCATTTGTTTAGTCATTTAGTGGAACAAGATTTCTTGGGAGATAAAACACCACAACCACCTCATGCACACAAAAAATAAATCAGCAACAAGCTCTTCTCTCAAATATGTTATCACAAGAAATTTTCTTCTTTCCCAATCAATTATTTATGTATTTGGGACTTCATTTCTTTGCAAGTAGATAAATAATTGGTTGTTTAAACCAATACAAACTACTATTTTGACAAAATAGTCTCCCTATTAGATGCATTCTCTTTTGAAGTTGAGGCTGCATGTAGTAAGTTGATTATTCTTTGTGTTTTGGTTTTGTTAAATTGACAAATCAAGGAGGCCATTAAACTGAGGTGGCTGTAATGCTGTGGTAGCCCACCAGAGCAAACCAAAATTAAAGTCTGCAAATACCTCAGGGTTACAAAGTTAAAATTAACAATCAGTCACAAATATCCAAGGCTTTAAGTTACACTTAATTAATTATTTTCTTATTTGCTTCTCTATAAAAGTCTCTTTCCACCTCCTGTGGTCATTTCTAGTTACTTCCAGTTTGGAATTGTCAAATTTTAACCAATTTCTGCTCTAATTGCTAAAATATTTATGTATCCCAATTTATCTTTTAGCCATATGAACTGGTTTTTTTACCCCATTACCCAATCAAGATGATAAGACATTTGTTATATCATATATTTTTAGGATTATCCTATGACTTTGAAATATGCTAAATGCTAAGGTTAATTCTTTTTCTATGAGTCATGATAATATGTACCTTATAACATTGAAATGATGAGAGACTCTAATTTAGGTAATACACATAAACTTTTATAAAATAAAGCTTTTATAAGGTAGAGAACAAAGAACCAATAATAATAAAGAGACAGACAGAAATGTCTAATTGGCTAGGGCTCCTTCTTGGAGCACACAGGCAATTTCATTTAAGGTAAGCAGTCCCAGAGAGTGGTCTTGGCATTTGGGGGATTGCTGACTAAATATACTGCATTTTGGGCCTAGCAGGGCATTTGCGGTAAAACAAAGTTATCTAAATTTTCATTTACTTATAAGGCATAAGGACTGGAGTGATAGCACAGTGGTAGGGCGTTTGCCTTGCAAGCGGCCAACATGGCCGACCTGAGTTTGATTCCTCCACCCCTCTCAGAGAGCCTGGCAAGCTACTGAGAGTATCTCTCCCTCACGGCAAAACATGGCAAGCTCCCCATGATTTATTCAATATGCCAAACACAGTAACAAGTCTCACAATGGAGACATTACTGGGCCCGCTTGAGCAAGTTGATGAACAACGAGAGGACAGTGACAGTGACAGATATGGCATAAACACAAGAACAACACCATCTTGGATCCAGAGGTTCTTTCAACAAATTGATAAGTCTAAAATGAGCTTGTATATGTAAAGGGCTTAAAATAGTTTCTGTCACCTAACAGATGATCAGTATTATTACCTGATCATAACAAAACACTGTCCTCCCGTTGTTCATCGATTTGCTCAAGTAGGCCCAGTAATGTCTCCATTTTGAGACTTGTTACTGTGTTTGGCATATTGAATATGTCACGGGTAGTGAGATACTCTCGGTTGCTTGCTGGGCTCTCCGAGAGGGGCGGTGTAATCGAACCCAGCCCAGCCAGGCTGGCTGCGCACAGGGCAAATGCCCTACGGCTGTGCTATCACATAACAGATGATCAGCATTGCTATCTAACCATAATATTACGTAATATTAACTACTTCATTGCTTTAGTTCTGGTGATCATATTTCTACCTAAATAACAGCAATAACTCATTAACTACTTTTGTTTTGGACCACAATCTATCTCATTCCATGCTTTCCTCACAAAACAGGGTGATCCCTGTAAAGACTCAAATATCATCTGCTATTTTATGTTAGTAGTTCCCAGTTACCTCAAACTATCAGGTAACTCATACTTATTTGGTCTCTCCCTTGTTTCGTAATCCTTTTACTTCAAAATTCACTTCTTAATTTTACTTATAAATCTAATGTTAAAAACAAAAACAATTGCTTTCAACTTGTTTTTCTTGATTAATAATCAGTTAACCCATAAACAATTGGTTAAAAATGTCCATAGTAGTTCTCTCCATTTTCAAGTTGTCACTTTAACTTCTCTTAAATATTTTAAGCCATAGTAAAAAATTATTAAAAGTATCAGTCTTAGGTACCTTAAAAGTTAATTGGTTGGGGACCAATTAAATAACTCAAAGGACTGGAGTGTGTGGTTTACATGTAAAAGTTCCAGATTCAATTCCTGGCGCTACAAATCCCTTGATCATTGCCTGGAGTTTTCCCCAAGCACTGAGATGCAAGAAACCCCTAAGCACTGCTTGGTGTGGCCCCCAAACCCGATCTTCCGAAAAAACGTAATAGAAAAAGAAATTATAATTACATTGTAATTTTACATGGTAAATAGTTAAAGCAAAAGGTTACAATTTTAAAATCCTTTTTTAATAACAGTGGAAAAAATAAAATTACATTATTGAAAAATAATTTTTAACTAAAACTTTAATAATGGTGTTCCTAAGAATTTTTAGCAAATTTTGTATCTGTGAAAATATGAACATAATATTTTAAATGGTTTCTCCTGAAAATTCATATTGTATCTATAAACTTAATTACCATCTTTTGTATCATTAATATGGAAATAAAAATAACAATAAGATTTTATATAAAATCCCAGGTGATTTTATATCACATTGTAGAAAACTGCTATCTAAATGGATCAGATTCTCTTAACCATTTGGAACTTTTTAAGTTGGAAAGTCATCACACAGGTAAATGATAACTAAGTAAGATAGAGGCAACCCTCCTTATGTCATAGAAAACAAACTTCAAGCTAAGAAAGATAACATAGAACAGAAATGTGCCTTATATAATGACTAAGGGATAAATGTGTTTAGAGAATTTAAGACTGTTTACCAAATGAAGGAATAATCTGGTGGTGAGCATGGTGTGGTAATACTGTATCCCGAAAACTTATAAAGAGTTGCTTTTTTGTAAACCAGTGTTACCTCACAGAATTAACTATGCACTGTAGCACTGTTCTCCTATTGTTCTTCGATTTGCTCCAGCAAGCACCAATAACGCCTTCATTGTGAGACTTATTGTTACTGTTTTTGGCATATGAGTTTGCCAGGCTCTGCGGTGAAGGTGGGATACTCTCAGTAGCTTGCCCGGCTCTCCAAGAAGGATGGAGGAATCAAACCTGGAGTCGGCCTGGGTCAATCACGTGCAAGGTAAACACCTTACCCACTGTGCTTTCGCTCCAGCCCTAATCAACAATGACAACAACAAATATATAAAGCGATTTTTCATTGGCATGGAGAGAGACATTGACAGAGGAACAATAATAGCAGGGGATCTTAATTCCCCACACTCATCAATGGACGGATTGATCAGATCAAACAGCAACAAGGAAACAACTGTAAGTGAGGAGTTGAACCAAATGGGCTTAATAGATTTTTATAGAACTATCCATCATGCAAATGCCAAATTGACATTCTTCCCAAGTGTATGTGGAATGTTCACAAGGATGGACCACAAACTAAGACTCAACCAAGCATCCAACAATTTATGAAAATGAAAATCATGCCAAGTATCTTTTCAGATCATAATGGAATAATGGAATCACACACACACACACACACACACACACACACACATGCGCGCACACACATGCACAAAAGGGATGCAAAACATAATTCTAATATCTGGAAAGTAAAAATCAAGCTATTGAATAACTACTGTTTTTCACCACAAGGCTGGGGCAATAGCACAGTGGATAGGGCGTTTGCCTTGCACCCGGCAACCAGGCTGACCGGAATTCGATTCCTTCACCTTTGATTCCTCCGCCCCTCTCGGAGAGCCTGGCAAACTACCGAGAGTATCTCGCCTGCACGGCAAAGCCTGGCAAGCTACTCGTGAGGTATTCAATATCCCAAACACAGTAACAACAAGTCTCACATTGTTACTGGGCCCCCTTGAGCAAATCGACGAACATGGGAAGGACAGTGACAGTGACAATCATCACATTTAGTTTTTTTTTAGTCAAAAATTTAGAACCTTTCATTGCATAATTATCACTTGGAACAACTCTGTGTCCCACGCTACTTAAAAAGAGCAACAATGTATTTATTCATCAGTGACATATGGATGTGCATTTGTCTTCTTATGCATTGCCAGCCTACAATTCACTGTGCATTGACATTGTCAGTATATCTCCAGAAGTGACTTGCAAGGTTTATTTAGTACTAACAATAGTACTAACTGCAGTACTAACAGTATTGTTATTCAACCCAATGAAGAGCTGTAGGTGCAAGGGAAGCTGGAGTGCAGATGAGGCTGCCACGAGTAAGTCATGTGATATGGGAAGACGAAAACTTCTTAAAAAACAACAACAACAACAACAAAAATCTTGGGCCACACTGGTGGTGCTAAGGCCTTACTCCTGGCTCTGCGCTCAGGGTTCATTTCTGGTTTTTCTTGTGGAACCACCTGTGGCGACAGGGCTTGCACTCAGATTGGCTAAGAAGTTCATTGCCAAGTGCCCTGCCTGCTGTACTATCTCTCCGACTCCAGATTAAAAACTTCTGAGTTAGCTAAACAATAAATTCATCTTTCAATGACTTACTGAAACAGCTGGTTCTGTTTCTTTCTGTTTATATGGTCACGTTGCAAAAGAAGTAAAGCAATTTCTCCATAAAAATAAGATGCAGGGGCAGGAGCGATAGTACAGGGGGTAGGATGTTTGCCTTTTAAGTGGTTGACCTGGATTCAATCCTCAGCATCCCATATGGTCCCCCAAACACCACCAGCAGCAACTCCTGAGTGCAGAGCCAGGAGAAACCTCTGAATATCGCTGGGTGTGATCCAAAAAGCAAAATAAATAAATAAAAATGCAACCTTACCTATGACCTAGCATTTATTTCTCTTCCATTGGTGCATTTGCAAACAAAAGACCTCTTGTGCCATCCCTATGCTCTATCACGTAACAGCCATCAAAAGCTTCACAAATGGGAATTGTAAATACACTAGATGACTCTGAAGATGATGCACTGGGATAGAGAAAGAGACAAAACTTGCCTTTTATGAGTGTTGCCGACGACAATAGATTAATAAGATAACAAAACCTATGACAAAGGTGCAGGCTCTGGACACAGATTAAATTTTATAATCTCACATTTTACAACTCTGTAGTAAATGTTCTCATGTGTTGTACAAAAATTTTTTTAAAATATTTAAAAAATTTTGGGACCATACACTTTGGGTCACTCCTGACAGTGCACAGGGAACCATGCCCATATAAGGGTGAAGGACTGATTGAACTGGGGTTGACTGAATACAAGTCTAGTGCCTTTCTTCTGTACCTTCTTTTTTGCCCCAACTCTTGGTTTCCTGAGAAGTCTCTATAAAATTTTCTACAGAGGCTGGAACAGACGACATCTCCACTAAGGGTGAATTGAGGGTTCCTTTCTCCAACATTTCAATCAATGTTGTTTGTGCCCTGTCTTTTAATGTTTCACTGCTATGAGACAATGTCTTATAATCAGTTTTATTTTTATTTCCCTGATAACAAATGAGGAACACTTTATCATATGCCACTGGTTATGAATATGTCCTCTTCAAAAAGTGTCTGTTTATTTTCTCTGTCCATTTTTGTAGCTTATTGTATTCTGTGAGCTATTTTTATATTTTGGATATTAGTCTTTTATCTAATATATGGTGTGAAAATATTTTCTCCCACTTAGTAAACTGTCTTTTAATTTTAGTCTGACTTTCTCTTGCCATAATTGTTTTAGTTTAACATTGGACAATTTAACATAAGTTGATTTTTAAATAACATTCGTATAGCTAACTTTTTTTTTTCATGCAGCCGCGATAGCACAGCTGTAGGGCGTTCACTTTGCATGCAGCCGGCCCGGGCGAGCCGGGTTCGATTCCTCCGCTCTTCTCAGAGAGCCTGGCAAGCTACAAGAGTATCTCGCCCGCACAGCAAAGCCTGGCAAGGTACCCAAGACGAATTCAATATGCCAAACACAGTAACAATAAGTCTCACGATGGAGATGTTACCTGGCCCGCTTAAGCAAATTGATGAATAACGGGAGGACCGTGACCGTGACCGAATGTAGTAAAGTGGTTGCACCACACTTTTGCGTAACAAAAATTTGGCATAAAATCTGTGATGATTATTGAAGCTGGAGTTCTTTTACCTTGCAAGTGGACAAACTGATTTGCTTGTGGATTTCCCATATGATCCCTTGAACACTGAAAGGAGTGATCCCTGACAATCAAGAGCCTGGAGTAAATCTTAAGCAATGCCTGGTGTGACCCACAAAGCCAAATATATATATATATATATATATATATATATATATATGTACACACACACACACGTGTGTGTGTGTGTGTGTGTGTGTGATGATTATGTGGTCAAATGCAGTATTGAACCAGTGAGGAAAGCAATGGAGATATTTAAAATATTCCTGATAACTAACAAGAATTATGAAGAACCCATGGAACATAGCCAAAGCAGTATTAACAGGGATGTTCAGACCAATGGACACTTGGACACTTACCTTAGAAAAGAAGAAATAGGCCAATATAACATTGCATCTAAAGGAACCAGAAAAGAATAAGTGAACTTTAAAGTTAACCAAGAAAGAAAATCATAAATATTAGAGTGGAAATAATTGAAATAGATATAAAAATTAAAAATGATCAAAGTAAACAAGGACTTTATTTTTTTTAAATTTTTATTAGTGAAACACCATGAGGTACAGTTGTAGACTTACAAATTTTTGTGCTTGGGTTTCAGTTATACAATGATTGAGTACCCATTCCTCCACCAGTGCCCATTCCCCACCTCTAATGCTCCTAACATCCCTCTTACCCCCCCCCCCCCCACCCCACCTCTGTGGCAGGGCATTCCCTTTTGTTCTCTCTCTCCTTTTGGGTGCTGTGGTTTGCAAAAGAGGCATTGAGTGGCAATCATGTTCAGTCTATAGTCTACTTTCAGCATGTATCTCTCATCCTGGGTGGATTTTCCCAACACCCTTTACTTGGTGCTCCCCTCTCTATCTGAGCTGCCTTCTCCCCCAGCATGTGCAGCTGGCCTCCAAGCCATGGAGTGAAACTTCTGATACTTATCTCAGCTATTCTTGGATGTTAGTCTCCCATTTTGTTACTTTATATTCCCCAGATGAATGCAATCTTTCTATGACTGTCCCCCATTTTCTGACTCATTTCACTTGGCGATACTTTCCATGTAGTACCACTTGTATATGAATTTCATGACTTCATCTTTTCTAACATCTGCATAGTATTCCATTGTGTAGATGTACCAGTTTCTTTAACCAGTCATCTGTTCTCGGGCACTCGGGTATTTTCAGTTTTTTGGCTATTGTGAATGGTACAGCAATGAACATGGAAGTGCAGATGCCATTTCGACTGCACTTTTTTGCCTCTTTGGGATATATTCCCAGGAGTGGTATTGCTGTGTCAGATGGTAGCTCAATTTCTAATTTTTTGAGAATAGTCCATACTGTTTTCCAAAAGGGCTGTACCAGTCGCCATTCCCACCAGCAGTGAAGGAGAGTCCCTTTCTTGCCATATTCGTGCCAACACCGGTTGCTTTTGCTCTTTGGATGTGGGCCAGTCTCTGTGGTGTGAGATGATATCTCATTGTTGTTTTGATCTGTATCTTCCTGATGATTAGTGATGTCGAGCATTTTCTCATGTGCCTTTTAGCCATTCGAATTTCTTCTTTGGGAAAGTTTCTGTCCATTTTTTGATGGGGTTTGATGGGAAAACAGGACTTTAAAAATTTAAGCAAGATTGACAAATCATTGGATTTGTCACTGGAAGAAAACACAAGTAAATAGAATCATAAATGAAAGGGAAGAAACTACAATAGATACTTCATAAACGAAAAGAATTATAAGCGACTGTAATGAAAAAAAGTATGTCATTAAATTAGTAATCTTGGTAGCTTGTCATGCTGGAGCGATAGCACAGCAGGCAGGGTGTTTGTCTTGCATGCAGCCAACACAGTCAACCCGAGTTCGATTCCTCTTCCCCTCTCGGAGAGCCTGGCAAGCAACTGAGAGTATCTCGCCTACACGCTAAAGCCTGGCAAGCTACCCATGACGTAGTTAATATGCCAAACACTGTAACAAGTCTCACAATGTTACTGGGCCCACTCGAGCAAATCGATGAACAATGGGAGGACAGTGACCGTGACAGTGATACTAATCCAAAGCAATGCATATTTTCAATGCAATCCTTATCAAAATTGCAGTGACTTTCTTTAAGGAAATAGAAAAAAATGCAGTTGAAATTTATATGGAACCCCAAAAGACCCAGAGAGCCTAGTAATTCTGAGATAAATAAATGAAACATCATAAGCTCCAGCTTCAAACCATACTACAAAACTATAGTAATAGCAGCAATGTGATATTGGGGGAAAACATAGATACATGGAAAAAATTGAAAACTTACAAATAAATCCTCATCATAATAGGCAACTAATTTAGTACATAGGATCTAAGAATATAAAATGGAGACAGAAAAATCTCTGTAGAAAATGTTGGAAAAATTGGACAAAAAGATGAAACTAAATCTCTGTTTTATATTATGCACAAAAGTTACCTCAAAATTGACTAAAGACTTGGATGTTAGACCTGAAACCATAAAATAAACTGCCAAAAGAATTGAACAACTCATGATACTGGTTTCACTAATTTCTTCAGGGTCTTGTCTCTAATGGGAAAAGAAAAGCAAAAAAAAAATAGGAAAACTAAAAAGCACCTGCACAGCTTGCCAGACTCTGCCATGTGGGCATGATACTTTTGGTAGCTTGCCGCGTTCCCCAAGAGGTAGAACTAGACTAGAAGAGGTCCCCGGGTCCTACACACCTGGGTTCCTCTGCTGGTTCCTTCATGTGTGAAGCTCGTCAGTGTGGAGAGTGGCCTTGAGCATGGCTGTGGCTGGGTTCTGGAGGTCTTCATCTGCCAGGGCTCTGCTTGGGGCGGGGAGGAAAACTCAAGTATCGCATATAAAAAAGCAAAAATAGTATCTAGAAAATTTTCTGTTGTCACCAGAAAATCTATCATCTCTGTGTACACCCAGATAAACACTTCATGTTACATTACATGTTGAAACATATTTCATCATCTGCTGCTGGTTTTCTGCTGAAGAAAGGCATATTTTCTTTCTTTGCTGGTGTAAAAATGAGTCCCTGACACTGTTTCCATGGGTGAGGACTAGTTAGTTGCTCCTTTTGAATCATCCAAGATTTTCAGTGTTTCTGAACAATCATTTTGGGTGTGGCCTGGAGACTTACAAAAGGAAAAGTTTGCATTGCACTTTGTGCTTAGGTATAATTTTCACTTGTGATTATATTTCTGTGGAATGGCTTCCTGATTAATGACAGTCACATATATAGTTCTCTCTCTCTATATATATATATACATATATATATCACATATAGTGCTATGCTACAGCTACATTCTTGGAATCACTACCTGAACAAACACAAGGCTAACGTACTTTTGTTTTTTGGGTTTTTTTTTTTTTTGCTTTAAAAAGTTTCAGGTACTGCACAAATCATGAAAATAGGCAATGACAACATATGTTACCAATTATTTTGTAGTTCTGTATTTAGAAAAATAATGAAGGTGGAAATGCATACAAAGTAGACATTTTGTAATTAAATCTGTTAGGCAGTGATTGCTGAAAGAAGTGGAATAACAAGAATATATAACTGTGAAAGTTTCAGAATATTTTCTTAGTTCTAGTATATGAAAAAAAGTTGATACACAATATTGTTGCAGGTAGAAGGGTAAGGTGGACCCTGTTACTATTCTTTTGGAAAATAAAATGTAAAAAAATTGCCTAGCCCCAAAGTAGCCCAAAGGCATGAAGACTGCATTCTTTTGCCATGCAAAAAATGACCTCTTTAGAAAGAAACTGAAAAGAAAGACAATCCACATTGCAAGGTTTCCTGTGACAAAGTCCAGATTAGCTTCTATGTATGCAGAGAATTCCAGGTAATTTGGAGGAATTCTATCAAGGCTCCTCCCCAACTTTCTTTAGGCATGCTCTTCACATCCCAGTTTTTCCTTGAATACCTCCCTCACTTTCTTGTGTCTGTCTTTTTGCTTGTCCTTTTCACTCTGGAGAAGTCCGTGTTCTCTCTTTCTCTTTTTTTCCTTTTTTAATTTTTATTAGTGAAACACCATGAGGTACAGTTGTAGACTTACACATTTTTGTGCTTGGGTTTCAGTTATACAATTATCAAGTACCCATCCCTCCGCCCAGTGCCCATTCTCCACTACCACTGATCCCAGTATTTCTCCCACCCCCATTCCCCCCATCCTACCCTGCCTTTGTGGCAGGGCATTCCCTTTTGTTCTCTCTCTCCTCTTGGGTGCTGTGGTTTGCAAAAGAGGCATTGAGTGGCAATCATGTTTGGTCTATAGTCTACTTTCAGCATGCATGTCTCATCCTGGGAGGATCCTCCGAACACCCTTTACTTGGTGCTCCCTTCTCTATCTGAACTGCCTTTTCCCCTAGCATGTGCGGCTGGCCTCAAAGCGCCAAGCGCGTTCTCTTTTTAACACACTCTTCTTCTTCTTCTTCTTCTTCTTCTTCTTCTTCTTCTTCTTCTTCTTCTTCTTCTTCTTCTTCTTCTTCTTCTTCTTCTTCTTCTTCTTCTTCTTCCTCTTCCTCTTCTTCCTTTTTTCTTCTTTCTTCTTCCTTTTTTTCTCCCCTCACATCTCTCTGAGCAAGTTTTTTTTTTTTAACCAAAACTGTCTTGCTTCATCAGTTCACCTCCTCCTGAATTCTTTTCTGTGAGGGAAGGCACAGGGCCCAGAATACCTGTGCTCAGGGGAGGGCTGACTTTCCTTTCCCTCGAAGAGCAATTTCTTGCCTGAGTCCAGGGCTCCCCAAAAACTCAGGTGTCAGGAATCATCTTCCGTGCCTGCAGAGTAAGATAACTCCAGGCAGAGCATGACAGCTGCCTCATCATACCTCATTGCACTGGCAGGTTCCAGATGTCTGTGATGAGTAAGTGCTTGTTGTACACTATGCCAGTTCTGACCTATCTCAGGCATTTCCCGAATGTGGGTGACTGTGGTGGGCTGAGCACAGTGCAAACATTAGATGGAAGTCATAAGATTTTCCCACAGGAAAGAACATGATAATAGGACTCCATTAAGGACACTGTACAGTTATGAACGTACATCTGTCCCTCATTATGCATAACTTTGTACCTTCTCTAACTAGCCACTGAAGTTTTTGAGTTTTTTTTTAAAAAGAAAATTATGTAGTAGGTCTGTCAGGCTTAATGCATTTTAAAATGCATTTCAGTTTGGCATTACATTTCCTGAAATTAATAGAAATGTTTATTATGATAATAAGTTAATGTCTACAGAGTAAAACTAGTTGTCTAGTAAAGAATATTGTCTCAGAATCTACTGACATGAAGTACTATGCTATGTAAGTAGCTGTAGTTTTCTTCTTTCCTCTAAATATTATATTATACCACCTAGGATGTTAAATAATGGAAAAATATTAGGTATTTTTAACTTAGTATTAATTCTTTCCAATTAAAAAAATACATATCCTTTGAGGATGGGGATATGGAGAATAATGAAATTTAGTATTGCATGGAGTAAAAATAGCTCATTTTAAAGTTAAAGACTTGTTATAGAGTGAATGGCATGTCCTTCATCTGAGATGGAATGGGAAGTATTTCTGTCTCCATATATTTTTATCATTCCACATGGCATCAGAGTAAAATAATAAATGTACACCAAAAATCATTATAACTTGCATTTGTAAGCCGGGAAAACTTCCAATTTTCCTTTCCTGATAAGATACACCAGAAAAAAATTAGTTTTATGATAAACATTTTTGGATTAGCTGCTCAAGAAGTAGGAGCCATAGAATTTGAATGTTTAATAAGGTGTATGTGTGTGTGCATGTGTGTGTGTGTGGGGGGGGGGTAGATTCTCTGGTAGTATATATCCTGTCTGGAGAAGAAGAATGAGTCATGAAATGACTTGGAGTCATGTAACTAGGATACTGATGGAATATAATAATTATCTTCCTAATTTAGTGTTGAAAATTCAAGTCCAAGGAGCTTTGTATAGACCTAGCTAATACCCACGTGAAGTACATTAATATATACAACTATAATAGCAAAGTATTATAAACTGAGTGGCTTAAGAGACGTAGTCTATTGACATTCTGAAACCCATAAAACCAAAATTAAGGTATCTAAAAGGTAAACCCACGTCCCTACCCCTTTTCCATCCTGTTTCCAGTACAACTGTCTAAGGGTAAATACTTCCTGATCTTTTCCAACGTTGGTTTGGGATGGCATCCATCAGATCTGTGTTTCTGTCTCCACACAGCATTCTTTCCAGGGTCTTTCTTGTATTCTCTCTGCTTATGAGGCTGCTTGTTAGAGGTGATACTATTTATTCTGTAACTAAGGTTTCCTCTCACGATCCTAATTCATCCCATCTGCAAGACTGCTCTTCCCAATAAGATCACCTTTATAGGTTTTGGTTGTTATGACCTGGACATATCCCCCCTTCCCATCCCACAACTCATGACGTAAAGCAAACAAGGAGATTTCTCCATGGTGTGGTGGTTGATAATTCAGGGGTTGATAATTGCTTCATGCTAGGTTGTCAGGTGGGTCAGAATCATCATGATGTCAGATGTGCAGAAGCAACACAATAGCCATGGTGACAAAAATCTCACATTTTGGGAAACATTTTGTTATATGTTCCATTGGTTCATAGAGAAGATGAAAAGTCTTACTTCTATTTTGGGATGCAACTCAAAGACTCAGAGAACCAGACACATTTTGAGGAGTTTATTATTCAGCAACTGCATGAGGTCCCAGACTCAAATCACGCAGCTTCAATCACAATTTCCTCCAGGCTTTTAAAGTGTTTTGCACATCTTTCTATCAGGAAATCAAACAAATGGGTAGAAGATGCACAGAAGAAGATAAGCCATTTGGTCAATGTTGCAGTTTGGTCAGAATTAGGGCATTGGTATTTTCTGCAGTCAGCAATATGGAAATTCTTGTCTCTGGTCTTAATCAATAAGTGATTATTTCTGCAGTCCATTGTCTCAGGAAATTCCTGACACTGGTCTTAAAGATTATTTAAGTGTTACATTTTTAGTTACAGTTCTTTGGAAGTGTCAGTCACTGGTCACAATCACAGGATGCATCTGTAAGGGGCTATTTCTGAATTCTGCTCTGAGGCAAAAAAATGAAAGGAGTAACATGGTGGCCTGAAGATTAAATGGCTGTCCTGATGCTAAGCTATTACACCTCATTTAAAAAAAGTAGAGAATTCGGGTGTGGGTGACTGTGAATATAGAATGATATACATATATATATATATATATATATATAAACTTTCTGAATCTCTATTATAATTTCCTTTCTTTTAAATTAAAAATATGTAGATGTAATACATATGATCTTGGATATATTTATGTCAACTCACAAGCTTCCCTCCCCTCTTATTTTTGTCCTCCCAATCAGAATCCAGAGGCCCAGGGGCCTCTCCCAGCGCCCTGGAAAGCCCAATGCTGGAGCAATGCAAAACTGCTCCAGTCCTACAGAGTCATCTACTTTGCCTCCAGTGCTACACCCAGAGATTAGGGGATGGGGAGTGTGCTATGGAGCAGTAGGGGCTGCATGAGGATCTTGCACATGTAAAAGCAAGTCTCCCTCAATCGTGTGCTCTTTCCAACCCCTACCATACATATTTTATTTTATTTTTTTTTGTGGGTCACAACCGGCAATGCAAAGGGGTACTCCTTGCTCTGCACTCAGGAATTACTCCTGGCGGTGCTCGGGGGACCCTATGGGATGCTGGGAATTGAACCTGGGTTGGCCGAGTGCAAGGCAAACGCCCTACTCACTGTGCTATTGCTCCAGCCCTCTACCATGCATATTTTAGAAGAAAATTCTGGGTGGGAAAAGTGTAGATCACTAGGGAAAATGTGCTTCCAGGCCCTTAATACAGACCTAATAAGTTTGATTATCCATCACCCACTTGCAATTTTGTTGCATGGACTTAAAAAGAAAAGTGTTAACTCTTATTGTACTTCATTAAATGTTTTGGTTTTATTTCTCAGATCCTTATGCTAACATTGTGAAATGGGTATGATTATCAGCTCTTGTGATAGATTCTTTGTAATGCTGGTCTTAATAATTTTCCCCATATTTATACTTAGACCCTTTTGTGATGTTGCTTTGCCACATTCAATGGGATAGAGAACTAACCTTATTTCTTTTATGAGAAGCAAGTTTAGTTCTTTACCATAAAGCAGTGAGTTTAGTTTATAAAGAAGTGAGATTAGTTCATAAAGAAAAGAGTTTAGTTCATAAAGAAGTGAGTTCAGTTCTTTATCTTGCTGAATGTCAAATGCCTTGTTTCTTTCTCAGTGATAGAATACAGTGGAAATCATAGTCTCTTACTTCTATGCTTAAGTCTCAAGAGATTTTGCAGCCTTTGTACTCCTTTTTGTTTGTTTGTTTTGGGATCATACCTGGTCATGCTCAGGGGTTACTCCTAGCGTTGTGCTCAGGAATCACCTCCTAGTGGGCTTGGGGGGGAAAATAGGGGATGTCAGGGATCCAACCCAGGTCAGCCACTTTCAAGGCAAGCACCTTACCCAATGTACTCTTTCCAGCCCCATTACTCTCCTTTTTATGCTGTTATGTCCTACTCTCAGGAGAGGTTTATATGTCCTAGAAAATGCTCTCTTATGCAGTACATAAAATTTTCTTGTAGATGGGTCAGGTCTAGAAGTAAAGAGGTGATCAATTTATAAGCTTAGTTGCTTGGGGACCATAAAAAGCCTATCACTAGTTCAGCATAAGGGAGCAAAAAAGACCATTTGTGAAGAAAATGTTTTATGAATTGTCAAGAAAGCTCTGGTTTTGAAAATAACCTTGATTTTCCTTCATTGGTCTTAAAAATAATTTGCAAATTGATTTTGCATGTTTATTTCAATTTTAATTAAACCAATTTATTTGATATACATTTAATTATTTTACAATGTTAAATTCCACATATATAATTAGTGTTTGCTTTCAATGTACCTATCTCACCTGATTTGCTTAACAGAGTGTAAGGCAACAAGAGTAGAAGGCTTATTTTTTTTCCTTAAGGTATCACGGTCACTTTTATTCTAGGTTTTTTTTCTTTTTGGTCCCCTCTCAGATACTCACTAGAGGGAATTGTGAGTCACTATAACATTGGAATAAGTTTCTTGATGCAAAAGAAGATGAGTGGAGGTATAAATTTAGAAGCTCCTTTAGGGTAGATTAATTATACCACTTGTTCCAATTATAGGCACCTCCTTTGACTTTTGAACTTTGTTTTGTGACTTAGCAGTTCCTCTCACTAATCTCGATCACGATCACAACCATCCTGTTATTCATCGATTGCCTCGAGCAGGCCCCAGTAACATCTCCTTTGTCCTAGCCCTGAGATATTTTAAAAGGTGCCATATTCAAGGCTCTTTCAGGGTTAGGAGAATGAGACCCATCATTGTTACTGGTATTTGGCATATTGGGTATGCCACGGGGAGTTTGTCAGACTCTGCCATGTGGGCAGCTTACATTCGGTAGCCAACCAGTTTGTCCAAAGTAGGAATGAGATAATAAAATGTTGCGTGGCTGCAAATGCGGCCGTGCGCTTCTGGGAGCTGGATTTTATAGTCTCTGAGTCTTGGCTGTTGATGGGATTACATGACGCCAGGGGGCCAGTTGGTGGGTGTGACCCCTGCCTACTGGAATTTGGAGGATCCTGGTAGAGGATGCTCAGCCCTTATCAGAGCAGGCTTGGAGATCTCAGCCCCGGCACCCGCATGCCTTTGTTCCTCTGCCGGTACCTTTATGCATGTGGAGATTGGTCTCAGCATGGTGGTGGCTGGTTCTGGAGGTCTTCGGCTGCTGGAGCCCTGTTCAGGGCTGGGAGGGAAACTCAACCCGCTCCCATCCAAGGGGCCCTGGCGAGGATAGCCAGGCGTGGGGTCAGGAGACTCTGCACTAAAGAAAGACAAATTCCTCTCACTAAAGAAAGACAAATTCCTCTCCTGTAATTGGAGTTTGGCCTTGTGATTTACATATAGGATACTGCTGCACAGATTTGCCATATCCCACCAGAAGCAGTTCTGATTACTGTTGCTTCTGCCGTGTGCCTGGGCTAGCTTCCTGGAGCCTTGTGCAGTCAGTTTTCCCACCAACTGAGAATGAAATGAGTGAGTACTTTGGACCTGTCGACATGTAGACTAAATGGTTCCACACCAACTTGAGAAGTAAATAAGACTTATTTAGGAAGGGGATTTATACTACTAGTATTTTATAGAAACAGATAACTGATTTGATTCTCATTTCAGGTTTGTTTCCCTTTGCGCAGAGTGATGATTCATAACATACAGTTTCAGGGACACATTTCATTTTCCTAGATTCTGATGGTTCATCTAATGGATTCTTTTTCAGTTTGGCTAATTATTATATTCTAATTGCCTATTTAATGGTGAGGATCAATAGGGCATATGTTTTAGGGCAACTAGTACACACTTCAGGTGCAATAACAAGTATTAGGCCAACTGCAGAATATTAATTATCAGGCATATATATTTTTTGCTAATGGAATGCATTAAAACCTGATTACAATAAATCCTAGTAGACTCAGGATAAATAGCTATAGATGACATTTTATTTTATATATCCTGCTTGCATTGAGTCCTAAGTAAGGTTGAGAGGGATTTAAAAACTTCCTACCGTGCAGAAAATTTCTAGTATATAAATTGTTTTGTAGGACTTTTTGATATGATTTTTTTATCCACTGTATATTCCTGTTTTTCCTTTGCCTTCTGTAGAAATATTAGAAGGTAAAGCATATTATTTTCTTTTAGTTTTTCAATTCTACCATTTCTGATAGGTATTTGGTTATTTCCTTCTATTTAAGAAAAATGTCAAATTGCTACACCCTAAAATTTTAACCTTCAATTTTAAAATTAAAAGAATCATTTAAAGTTTATCAGAAGTGGGGCTGGAGCAATAACACAGAAGATAGGGTGTTTGTCTTGCACACAGCTGACCTGGGTTCAATTCCTAGCGTTCCATATGGTCCCCTGAGCACCACCAGGAGTAATTCCTGAGTGCAGAGCCAGGAGCAACTCCTGTGCATGGCCGGGTGTGACCCAAAAGCAAAAAGAAAGAAAGAAAGAAAGAAAGAAAGAAAGAAAGAAAGAAAGTTTATTAGAAGTATAATATCTGATTTCATAATACTGAGTTGCACAAGTATAATTTAGCCATTTCATTTTTTATATCTTTTAAAAGTTATCACAAATAAAAATTTCATTTGATTGTAGAAATATTTGTCTTTACATTTTATTTGGTGAATTTCAAAAAAGTGAGGGTATGGTCCAATTTCAAAAAAGTGAGGGTATGGTCCAATCATTAATCACTTAATCACTTAACTTCCCGTTAGTCGTCGATTTGCTCGAGCGGGCGCCAGTAACGTCTCCATTTGTCCCTGTCGTGTGCTAGTGTAGCCCAATGGCATCTGTTCGCTCCGGGAACATGAAGGGCCTCAGACCGATCGTTCATGATCTTGACGAAGAAATCTGACCATCTGGTAGGTGGGCGGCCACGTGATCTTTTGACATCCCGTGGAATCCAGTCAGTAACAGCTCTGGTCCAACGGTCGTCTTTAAATCTCATTACGTGACCAGCCCATCTGATTTTCGACACCTTGGCATGTGAGACAGCGTCCCTGATCCTTGATCGTCGACGGATGTCAGAACTCCGGATTCTTTCTCTCATTTGAGTGAAACGTGATATTCCAAGCATAGCTCTTTCTATTCTTCTTTGGGAGACCTGAATAGCGTTCTCATCCTGTTTCCGTAGGGCCCAGGTCTCTGAGGCATATGTTAATGCAGGAAGAACAGTGGAATCAAAGAGATGTGCTCGGAGCCGGAGGTTCTTCGTCCTCTTAGCTATTTCTTCGACGTTCTTGAAGGCGTTCCAAGCTGCTCTCTTCCTCCTGCGCAGCTCGGGTGCCAGGTCATTTTTCATGTTGACCTCTCGACCTAGGTACACATAGCTGTTGCATTCGGAGATGGTCGTTCCATTGAGAGCGAATGGGGCGTCAGGAACAAGGCTGTTTCTCATAAACATTGTCTTCGTAAGATTCAGCTGTAGTCCTACCTTTCCACACTCACGGTCAAAGTCGGCCAGCATTTGTGCCGCTTGGCTGATGTTTGGTGTTATTAAAACAATGTCATCAGCAAAGCGGAGGTGGTGTAGCTGCCGACCATCTATCTTCACTCCCATTCCTTCCCATTCCAGTCGTCGCATGATGTTCTCGAGGGTGGCACTGAAGAGTTTCGGTGAAATGGTATCACCCTGCCGCACCCCTCTCTTGACATCAACGATCACTTCTTTCCAATCATTAAGAGGTTTTAAGCCGTGAATCTGTATAGGCAAACTTTGAGAGAGGCTTCCTAAAGTGTATGAGAATTTCTTAAAATAAATTTGTCAAGGGTAGAACATACTCTGTAACATTGTTAAAAAGGTGTTATTTGATAGTGCACATATATTATGCAATTTATAAAGCTTGATTCATCAAAAACAATGGCAAACAAGAGAACTTTAAATTACAAAAAGCAGTGACTACTCAAGTGTTTGTAGAACTGAAAGAGCCCACCTAGTTTTCTTCCCTCCCCTCTGTGCTTCTCAAGTGGCCTAGAGCAACTTTTTTTTTCTCTTTCAGTCATGCCAGGGGGTACTTCGGAAACCATATGGGATACTGGGATTCGAGCCTGGTTTGGCCGAGTGCAAGGCAAATCCCCTACTCACTGTGCTATTGTTCCAGCCCCAAACTGGACACTTGTCTGTTCTTTTTTATTGGGGGGGGGAGCTTTTTGGGTCCTTTGCACTCAGGAATTACCTCTGGTGGTGCTCGTGGGACCATATGGGATGGTGGGAATGAACCCGGGTTGATCGGGAGCAAGGCAAACCCCTTACCCCCTGTGCTATTGCTCCAACCCAGAGCAAAGATCTTTGATTTTTGCGGGATTCTAATTTCCAGCTAACAGTATGCCTTGTGGGTTTAGTTTCTTTAAAATTCCAGTTGTTAGGACCAGAGCTGTAGTACATCAGGTTGGGTGTTGCCTTCCATGCTGTCCACCCAGGTTCCATCTCTGGCTTCCCATGTGGTACCCTGAGCACTGTTAGAAGTAATTTCTGAGTGCAGTCAAGAGCAACCCCTGAGTATCACAGGATGTGACCACAAAAACAAACAGAACAAAACAAAATGACAAAGAAACACTTCCCCCCAAATTCAAGTTGAAAGGAAAGTAGCAATTAGCCCCCAAAATGTCTCTGAATCTTCTCAGGGCATGTGCAGATACACTTATGGATAATTAGACTAAGTTAAAATGTTAACTTAGTCTAATTTAACTTAAGTGAGATACAGCAAGATGCAGTGGAAATAGTGGGAGGTACAGAATATGAAGGACCTGGTTAGAATACCATCTTTTTTACACATGAGTAAGGTTATCTTGGACAACCAATTTTAATCTTATTTTCTCTTTAAAACAGGATGTACTAATTGTTACCTCGTGTGCTTCTTATGGGTCATGAGTTAAAATGAAAATAAGTAACAGCAGTTTATAAATATACCTAGTAATTGCAGTGATACAAAGAATTGAAAGAGCTGAATGGGAAAGGTTTATAAATTTTGAGAAAAGCAGAATAATAATGGAAATTTTCTGGAGATGGGGGACCTGCAAGATGTTGTGGACTGTAGTAATATTTTAGGAGTCTGGTGGGCATTTGGGTTTTTTCACACCAACTTCAGAATAATGCATAGTCCTACTGAATAAGAAGCAGTGAGATGGGAGTACCTGGGCTGTCTTACATTCTTGCATCTTAAACCTCTTCCTCAGTAAAATCACATTTATCAAGAGCCATGTTCCTGGAACTCTACCCATAAAAAATAAAGCATTCACTTGGGTTGTCCTAACTGAGGGAAACTAGAAGAAAGGCTGTATTTTGGTGTGTGAAGCCGATACCAAAGTTGCTGCTAATGTACATTCATAGCCAAGCAACAGTTTCAGAGAGAATCTACTTTTGGATTTAATCAACTTGAAAACAAAATGGATTTGTCAGTACTCCAAATTCATTGGGGTTAAGCAGCTACTATAAGAAGTTTGGTGGTTAAGTATGATCTAAAAATGTATTGAGGTAACTTTAAAGAGATGCAAATGATTTAGGTTTCTCAGTACCAATATGCAAAGCGTAGACCCATCATTTCATGCTCACAAGAAGTGAAACGTATGTGGACATGTAATAAAAGTAAAAGGTAAAGGTCCTCCCGTTGTTCATCGATTTGCTCGAGCGGGCCCAGTAACGTCTCCATTGGAGATTTTGTTGTTACTGTGTTTGGCATATCGAATACATCACGGGTAGCTTGCCAGGCTCTGCCATGTGGGCGAGATGGATCACTATTAGGATTGTTAGAAATTCCCATAACAAACTTTATTGTGTAGATATACATTGATGATTGAGATAGAAATATTGATTGTCAACTATGCCATGCACAAATCATTTTAGCACAATACAGAGAAAATAAGATCTTGATAGTCTATACAATTACTTCAATAACTTCTCCCTTACAAAACTAACCCTACTTAAATGGATTCATCACGATTAGGAAAAGAACTTTGGTTATCAAAAAGCAATGTCTTCTATTAATGAGGACTAATTTGAGAATCAGAGAAATTACTTAGAAAGAGCTGGGAGGAAAAAGGTTTCAAAAATTTGAGTTAGGTTGAATGACTCAAAAATTGGAGTTATTCTTTGTGAGAAATGTCATTAACCTAAAATGAAGGATTAGCAGAGGATTATAAAGAAGTAAATGAAGCAGTTCTCATTCAAATAAATTTATGTAGTCTGAATAAGTGAACACAGTTCACTCTTTTTGTACAAATCTCTGGTAAAAATAATCATTAGATAAAAGGGGTCATAAAAAACTTAATTTGTTTTTTTTCTTTTTTTAGTGTTGTATGGAGCTTTCATTTCACACAGAGATGTTTGTAGGATGTTATAACAATATAACAGAATCCAACAATACCATACATATCTAGTGCTAGATGAGATTTTCATTTGATTATTTAGTTTGGCTTCCAAATCACAAGTTCTTTTCTGTGTGAAAGAAATTCAGTCACATGAGAATTTCGGATCTCAAGAACCAACGCATTTCATTTCTTTGTTTATCTTTCTCTTTTCTCTCTCCTTCCCTCCTTCCTTCCCTCCCTTCTTCCCTCCCTCCCTCTCTCCCTCCCTCCCTCCCTCCCTCCCTCCCTCCCTCCATCTCTCCCTTCCTCCCTCCCTCCCTCCCTCCCTTCCTTTCTCTTTCTCTCTGTTCACTCACATCTGTTGGTGTTTGGTGCTTATTCCTGGTTCTTTGCTCAGTGATCACTTCTCATGATGCTGGGGAGTCCACATGTGGTGCCACAGACAGGAATGCCTAAACCCCTATATTATATCTCTGCCCCTTAAACCCATTTTTTCAATCAAATGTTAAAGTTCTTTATTACAGAACAAGGCAAATTATTGCTGCACTCCACCAATGATTTGCTTTGAGGAACAGATAATTAATCTTCTGTTATTCATGTACTTTTTCGCTCACAGAGCCAAAAATAGGGATCAGAGCATAGTTATCTTGATCTTCAACCGATTCTAAGAATTTGGAATTTCTGAAGTCCCAAATTAAAATACTAAAATTAGGTCTTTAGGTGGTTCATTGAATCAAGAGAGAAGTTTAGTTAGACAACTCTTTTTCAGAGAAACAGTTTTGCAAAAATATCAAGACAAGATGCAGGATATATTATACAAGGAAAGGAAACCTATAAAAAAGTAGTTAAGGTTAATATAGCAACATGAAGTTAGCTTTGATCTAATGGTGATCTAAATTCTGGAGTCTGAAATTCTGGGACTCTGGAAAGAAGTAAGAATCAAAATGATGTCCAAAATGTGGTGATAGGTATATGAACTCTACAGCCATTGATTTTGGTATTCATTTGTAAGTTTAAACTTTTTTGTTTTTGCTATATGACTGCTCACCAAATCAAGACTTTTAGTTCAATCCTGTTATATAATAGCTTTGTTTACTAGTGATTTTTGAAATTAAAGAAGGAATGATTTGGGATAAAAAAAATCTAGGACAGTTGTAAAAGGGTGAGATCACTAGAGTAACAAAGGAAAAAGTCACAGCAGGAGCAATAATGAGAAAAGTAAAAATTATTCATAGATTGTAAACTATTTCATCTTCCCTCCAGGAAATCATGGTAATTCGTGCAAATGGGAGAATGATTATATACTAAAGGAGAAGATTATCATAGAAAGCTGCAAGACCTGAAGTCATTTGCATTATAAATGCCAAGGATTACTTAATACTAATTAATTTTGATTTTTAAAAGCCAAAGAATAAACTTAACCCTGTGTTCATCAAGATCTCTATATATTTAAAAGCAGCTCTGTTTTTTTTCCCCAGGTCAGTGATGTATGTCTTTAAAGTATTCCTCAGACTTCCTACCTCTGTATCTTCTCATGTTATCCTAAACTTGATTATCTGGACATGCAGCTGTTTCTCAATAGCTCATTTAAGAAGTTATAGTTAGAATATAACACTTAATATTTCAGAATTGGTTTATTCAAAGAGAGGAGATATATAACCTCTCTGAGCTCTGCATTTCTGATTGTGAAAAATGAAAAATTATTTTTTAAAGTTCCTATCACACTACTTAATTTTATTCAGTTTAGGCTTAAACAAAACATTTTTAGGAGATGCATATATTTTCTATTCCTTTACTCTGAAGTTTTAAATATTTTTAAATTACTTGCCTTGGGGCTGGAGTGGTAGCACAGTGGTAGGGCATTTGCCTTTCATGTTGCCGACCCAACCAACCCGAGTTTGATTCCTCCACCCCTCTCGGTGAGCCTGGCAAGCTACCGAGAGTATCTCTCCTGCACAACAAAGCCTGGCAAGCTCCCCGAGACATATTTGGTATGCCAAACACAGTAACAACAAGTCTCACAATGGAGACGTTACTGGGCCCACTCAAGCAAATCGATGAACAGTAGGACAGTGCTACAGTGCTACAGTGCTACTTGCCTTGTCATTTTGATTGCTTCTTGAATTTGGTTGGATATCGATTTATGTTCTGTAAAGGTTGCAAGATGTACATACTTTTAAATAAAAATCTATTAAGTTATAATTATCAAAAAATTTATAAGATATTTAAACTTTATCATGATGATTTATTTTTCATACACATTGTGAATAGATTCTTATTACTTAATGGGCACATCTATATTGCACACATTTATTTTTTTCTGAAAATATTGAAGCTTTACTCGCTCAGAATACTACATTCAATATATTGTAATTAACGATGCTCTGAGGTCATTCCTGAGCAGCTCAGTGACCAAATATGGGGATCTAGGAATGAGGACGTATCTGAATCAGCCATTTTTGAGACAAGTTTCTTTTCCCCTCTCCAAAGCCACTTTTCCCAATTTATTAAATAATTTTATCATAAAAGGATGTGAATCCTGTCAAAGGATTTTTCAATACCTCTTTTAATAATCATGGAGATTTCCTTTTGTTAGCATGTTATATGACATAAAATAGCACAGCGGTAGGGCGTTTGCCTTGCACGCACCCAGCCTGACTGAGCCGGGTTTGATTCCTTTGCCCCTCTCGGAGAGACCAGCAAGCTACTGAGAGTATCTTGCTCGCACAGCAAAGCCTGGCAAGCTACCCATGACGTATTCAATATGCCAAACACAGTAACAACAAGACTTAAAATGGAGACATTCCTGGGCCCACTTGAGCAAATCAATGAACGACGGGAGGACAGTGTTTGCTAGCTTGTTTGACCTGTGTATGTTCAGCCATCCTAGTATCCTTAGGATGAATTTCTCTTGGCTGTGATGGATGATTCTTTTGATTTATTGTTGGATTTTATTTGCTAAGATTTAGTTGAAGACTTTTACATTTATGTTCATCAGAGGTATCAGTTGGTAGTTCTTTTCTGTGCTCTACTTCTTTCTTTCCTTTCTTCTTCATTTTTTTTCTTTTTGGGTTACACCCAGTGATGCTCAGGGTCAGGGATTTCTCCTGGCTCTGTACTCAGGAATTATTCCTGGCGAGCTCAGGGGAACATATGGGATGCCGAGTATTGAACTCTGGTCTGCTGTGTGCAAGACAAACACCCTACCCACTGTACTATTGATCTGGCACTCTTTTTTTCTCTTTCTTTCTTTCTTTCTTTCTTTCTTTCTTTCTTTCTTTCTTTCTTTCTTTCTTTCTTTCTTTCTTTCTTTCTTCCCTTCCCTTCCCTTCCCTTCCCTTCCCTTCCTTTCCTTCTTTCTCCTTCCTTCCTTCCTTCCTTCCTTCCTTCCTTCCTTCCTTCCTTCCTTCCTTCCTTCCTTCCTTCTTCCTTTTCTTTCTCCACAGTCAGTGGTGGTGCTCAGGGCTTACTCAGGGATCACTCCTGGAGGAGCTTGGGGAATCATGGGATGCTGGGAATTGACCTTGGATTGGCGTGAGCAAGACAAAAGTTATACCCATTGATCTTGAGCTATTGCACCAGCCTCAGTGCTCTACCAATTTCTGATTTGGAAGTTAGAGTAATATTGGCATTGTAGAGTTTATTTGGGAGTGTTCTCCATCTCTAAAGTTTTGGAAGAGTTTTTGCAGGATGGGTTCTTTGAAAGAAGACATTTCTATGAATGATGTAAAGAAATCATAGGTACAATTCTCTTGTTTTGGACTTAGTCTTTAGGAAAATTGTTTTCTATTTTCAATTTTCTACTTGTATATTTCTACTTTTTATCTTATGCTCCCATAAAATGATTTTTAATTATTTTTTATAATGATATATCATTATGATAATTTCAGTATTATAGGCAGCGAGAACATATAATATTATACTATAATAGTTTGGAGTGTAAAATAGTGATTTAACATTTTGAGATAAAATCATAGTATATTTAGTAGGAATGGGCTTTTTATAATATTTTTAATTAGTATTGATTTACAATATCACTAAATTATAGAGTTTTAGACCTCTGTTGGTGTACAATAGTCACCATTTTCAACAACAAAGTTCAAGTGCTATTCCACCACCAAAACCATCCCATCTGTTCATTCATTTCTAACCCTCCTTTTCCCTCTAATATGACCAGGGTTTTCACTGAGTCCAAGAGTGAAGTTTTTTTTTCCGTGCCAGCTGATTTGCTTTAGTAAATCATGTTCTATATATGAAAGAAACTAGTCACTGTGTTTCAATTTATAACTTTTTCGTTCTCAGGATTAACTCATTATTAATCCATTTATTCCAAAGGATGGAATAAATTTTGATTTCAATTTTTTAAAGTCATGTTTAACAACCAAGATTTTATTGTTCTTTCTTTCCTTTTTAATTTTTATTAGTGAAACACCATGAGGTACAGTTGTAGACTTACAAATTTTTGTGCTTGGGTTTCAGTTATACAATGATTGAGAACCTATCCCTCTACCAGTGCCCATTCCCTACCTACAATGCTCCCAGCATCCCTCCCAACTGCCACTCCTCCATCCACCCCGACCCTGTGCAGGGCATTCCCTTTTGTTCTCTCTCTCCTTTTGGGTGCTGTGGTTTGCAAAAGAGGCATTGAGTGGCAATCATGTTCAGTCTATAGTCGATTTTCAGCAGGCATCTCTCATCCTGGGAGGATCCTCCCAACATCCTTTACTTGGTGCTCCCCTCTCTATCTGAGCTGCCTTCTCCCCCAGCATGTGCAGCTGGCCTCCAAGCCATGGAGTGAACCTCCTGGTACTTATCTCGGCTATTCTTGGATGTTAGTCTCCCATTTTGTTACTTTATATTCCCCAGATGAGTGCAATCTTTCTATATCTGTCCCTCTTTTTCTAACACATTTCACTTAGCATGATGCTTTCTATGTAGTACAACTTGTATATGAATTTTATGACTTCATCTTTTCTAACAGCTGCATAGTACTCCATTGCATAGATGTACCAAAATTTCTTTAGCCAGTCATCTGTTCTCGAGCACTCGAGTTTTTTTTCAGATTTTGGCTAATGTGAATAGTGCAGCAATGAACATGGAAGTGCAGATGTCATTTCGACTGCACTTTTTTGCCTCTCTGGGATATATTCCCAGGAGTGGTATTGCTGGGTCAAATGAAAGCTCAATTTCTAATTTTTTTGAGAATAGTCCATACTGTTTTCCAAAAGGGCTGAACCAGTTGGCATTCCCACCAGCAGTGAAGGAGTGTCCATTTCTCATCACATCCATGCCAACACCGGTTGCTTTTGCTCTTTTGGATGTGGGCCAGTCTCTGTGGTGTGAGATGATATCTCATTGTTGTTTTGATCTCTATCTCCCTGATGATTAGTGATATAGAGCATTTTCTTATGTGCCTTTTAGCCATCCGGGATTACTTCTTTGGTAAAGTTTCTATTCATTTCATCACCCCATTTTTTGATGGGGTTAGATGTTTTCTTCTTGTAGAGTTCAACCAGTGCTTTGTATGTTCTTGATATCAACCCTTTATCAGATGGATATTGGGTAAATATCCTTTCCCATTCTGTTGATTGTCTTTGTATTCTGGTCACTGCATCTTTTGAGGTGAAGAAGCTTCTTAATTTAAGATAGTCCCATTTGTTTATCTCTGTTTCCACTTGGTTGGTCAGTGGTGTGTCGTCTTTGAAGATAACATCAGCCTCAATATTCTGTTGGGTTTTGCCGAACTTTTCTTCAATTTATCTTATGGATTTTAGCCTGATGTTGAGATATGCAATCCATTTTGATCTGACTTTTGTGTATGGTGTTAGGTCGAGGTCTAGGCCCATTTTTTTGCATGTGGTTTTCCAGTTATACCAGCACTATTTGTTGAGGAAGCTTTTCTTGTTCCACTTCACATTTCTCGCTCCCTTATCAAAGATTAGATGTTCATACATTTGGGGTTGTGTGTATGGATATTCCACCCTGTTCCATTGGTCTACAGTCCTGGCTTTGTTCCAGTACCATGCTGTTTTAATTAGTACCGCTTTGTAGTAGAGTTTGACATTCAGAAGGGTAATGCCTCCCCATGTCTTTTTCTCAAGAATTGCTTTAGCTATTTGTAGGCGTTTGTTGTTCCATATGAATTTCAGGAGTGCTTTCTCTATTTATTTGAAGAATTTCATTGGTATCCTAATAGGAATCGCGTTCAATCTGTATAATGCTTTCGGGAGTATTGCCATTTTGATGATGTTGATTCTTCCTATCTATGAGCAGGGGATATGTTTCCATTTCCTCGTGTCCTCTTTTATTTCATGGAGTAGAATTTTGTAGTTTTCTTTGTAGAGATTCTTTACCTCTTTAGTTAGGCTGATTCCAAGTTATTTGATTTTCTGGGGCACAATTGTGACCGGGATTATTTTTTTCATGTCACTTTCCTCTCTATCATTATTTACATATAGGAAGGCCATGAATTTTTGGGCGTTGATTTTATAGCCTGCGACTTTACTGTACAAGGCTATTGTTTAAAGGAGTTTCTTGGTAGAGGATTTAGGATTCTCGAGATATAGTATCATATCATCTGCAAATAGTGAGGGCTTGATTTCTTCCTTTCCGATCTGGATACCTTTAATGTCTTTTTCTTGCCTAATCGCTATTGCAAGTATTTCCAGTACTATGTTAAACAGAAGTGGTAATAGTGGGCATCCATCTCTTGTCTCTGATCTTAGAGGAAAGGCCCTTAGTTTTTCCCCATTGAGGATAATGCTTGCCATGGGTTTGTCGTAGATGGCTTTGACTATCTTGAGGAAGAGTTCCTTCAAAACTTATTTTGGTGAAAATTTTCATCATAAACGGGTGCTGGATCTTGTCAAAAGTTTTCTTTTTGTCTATTGATATGATCATATGGTTTTTATCTTTACTTTTGTTGATATGATGGATTATGTTGATTGATTTCCGAATGTTAAACCATCCTTGCATCCCCGGGATGAATCCCACTTGGTCGTGGTGTAGGATCTTTTTGAGTTGTTGGATTCTATTTGCCAATATTTTGTTGAGGATCTTCGCATCTGTGTTCATCAGGGTTATTGGCCCATAGTTTTCTTTGTTGGTGGTGTCTTTGTTTTCTTTAGTTATTAGGGAGATATATGCCATATAGAAGCTGTTTGAGAGGGTTCCTGTTTTTTCAATTTCCTGGAAAAGCTTGAGGAGAAATGGCAAAAGGTCTTCTTTGAATATTCGGAAGAATTCACTAGAGAACCCATCTGAGCCTGGGCTTTTGTTTTTGGGAAGACTTTTGATTACTGCTTCAATTTCCTTGATATGAATGGATCTACTCAGATATCCCAAATTTTCCTGGTTCAGTTTTGGGAGAATATAGGAATTCAGGAATTTATTCATTTCTTCCAGATTCTCTTGTTTCGTGGCATACAGACTCTCAAAGTAGTCTCGGATGATCTTTTGGATTTCATTGGTTTCTGTTGTGATGTCCCCTTTTTCATTTCTGATTCGGTTTATTAGGGTTCTCTCTCTTTCTTTGTGAGTCTTGCTAGTGGTTTATCAATCTTATTTATTTTTTCAAAGAACCAGCTCTTGGTTTCATTGACCTTTCAAATTGTTTGGTTTCCATGTTGTTAATTTCTGCTCTAAATTTTATTATTTCTTTCCTTTGTTGGTATTTTTCTAAAATCTTGAGCTGTGTGGTAAGGTTATCTATGCAGGCCCTTTCTTCTTTCCTTAGGAAAGCTTGCAACGCTATCAATTTTCCTCTTAGCATGGCTTTAGCTGCATCCCATAGGTTCTGGTAGCTCGTGTCTTCATTCTCATTTATTTCCAGGTGTCTTTTGATTACGCCTTTGCCTTATTTTCTGACCCACTCGTTTTTCAACATTGAGTTGCTTAATTTCCAGGTATTTGATTTGTTTTTCGATGTCTTTGTGTGATTTGCTTCTATCATCAATGCATCATGGTCTGTAAAAGTTGTTGATACTACTTCTATCTTCCTGATTCCATTGAGGTATGTTTTGTGGCCTACCATGTGGTCTATTTTGTAGAATGCTCCATGTGCACTGGAGAAGAATGTGTATTCTTTCTTTTTGGGGTGTAAAGCCCTGGATAGGTCTATTAGCCCTTTCTCTTCTACTTCTTCCTTCAAAGCCAATGTTTCCTTATTGAATTTTGTTCTTGTTGATCTATCCATAGTTAAAAGGCGATGTTGAAGTCTCCGACTACTATTGTGTAGCTAGCAATGTCCTCGTTATAATCTGTTAGCAGTTGTTTTAAGTACTTAGCTGTTCCCTCATTAGGTGTGTATACATTTAAGAGTGTGATTTCTTCCTGTTGTACGTATCCCGTGATGAATAGAAAATGGTCATGGCTGTCCCTTCTAATCTTTTTCAACCTGAAATTTATGTTGCTGGATACTAGTATGGCCATCCCATCTTTTTTGAAGGAGCTGTTTTGCTTGCAGGATTGTTTTCCATCCTTTAACTTTGAGTCTGTGTTTGCTCTGACTGTTGAGATGATTTCTTGTAGGCAGCAGAATGTTGGTTCAGTTTCTGTGTCCATTTTGCCACTCTGTTTCTCTTGATTGGTACACTTAGACCATTGACATTGAGAGAGATTATTGTCATGGGGTTTTGTGCCATCTTTCTGAAGGGGTTGGTTGTGTTTATAAGTGTTTCTCTTCTTATCTTACAGAAACCCCTTTAATCCTTCTTTTAGATTTGGTTTTGAGTCTATGAAGTTCCTGAGCTGTTCTTTATCTACAAAATTGTTTATTGTTCCATCGAGTTTGAGTGAGAGTTTATTTGGATAGAGTATTCTTGGTGAGGCATTCATTTCATTGAGTTTTTTCACTATATCCCACCACTGCCTTCAGGCTTGGAGGGTTTCCTCTGATAGGTCTGCTGTAAATCTAAGGGGTGCTCCTTTGTATGTGATTTCCTTCTTTGACCTTGCTGCTTGTAGTATTGTGTCTCTGTCCACAGCATCCATCATTAATGACTATGATATGCCTTGGAGTGCTTTTATTAGAGTCCCCTTTAGCTGGCACCTTCTGGCTCCTTGGATCTGGTTGTCTGCATTCTTTAACTCTGGGAACTTTTCATCAATGATTTCTTTGACTGGATTTTTCATTGCGGTTGCCTCCTTGAGATTCTGGTTCTCCAATGATTTTAATGTTGTTCCTCTTGGCGTCATCCCTTAGGTCTCTGGTTCTCCTTAGAGGCATTTTGAGGTCTTTTCTCATTGCTTGTTGTTCCCTATGGGATTTCTGTTGCTCGTCTTCAAGCTCACTGATGCTGTCTTCAGCAGTATTCATCTTACTGCTAAGGGCACTTACTGAATTTTTAATTTTGTCTACCGAATCCTTTATTTGTGACACTTCTTTTTGTAGCTTTTTTATTTCTGCTCTCATTTCTTCCTTTATTTTCTCAACTATCCATTCTAGTGTTTCATTCATTTCTTCCTTTAGTTTTCTGGATATCTCCTCCATTGATTCTTTGAGTAGATTCTTGAACATCCTCTGCATTTCGTCTCAGAATTCTTTATTGGAGAGAGCACATTTGTGGATAACCCTGGTTGAGGATTCGGGACTCTTTTTCTTTGTCTTCTCCTTGTAGTGGAGATTTGCACTGTTTCTTCTTGCTGTATTGTCTAGTGGTAAAACCCTGAAATTCACTAGTACTGTTCCCTTTTATCATGGGAAAGGATTCTGGATAACGTTGGTTGATGGTGGTCATCCTTTTCCCTTTCTAGAGTCTGACCATCCTCTCAGGCATTTTTCTTTGGGTTATGACGAGCATCTAGTGATGTTTTGGAGGAGGTGCTCTTTTAATATTGGGATTGTGAAGCTTCTTTGTATACTAGTCTTTTGTTAGAATTGAAGTAGGCCAGTGGATTATTGTTGTGTTATTGTTGTATTGTATTCCAAAAAATTTTCCATAGTTTGAGGTGATAAAGGCTGGAATGAAAGTCCAGAGTGTTGGGAGTGGGAAATATAGCTGTGACCACATGAGCAGCGGCCGCCCTGGAGAAGGCCACCCCCACTTTGAGGAGGCCACGCCCACTTTTGAGGAGGTCACACACCTTCAGTGGTGACCACGTTTGCAGCCAGTCCAGATGCTAGACCTGTTGGGGAGGGGTAGCGACTAGTTGGGCTGGCGCTCGCTGAGGAAGTGGAGCAGGTGCCCCAGGTTGGGGTCCTGGCTGCGGCAGCTGGTTTTTGGGGTCCCGAGTTGGGGTGGGGAGTGGGCGCCAGCCGGGTACCTGTTGGGGGGGGCAGTGACTAGCTGGGATGGCACTCACTGAAGAATATTTCTAATTTAGTATGATTAATTTTGTGGGGTGATGGGGGGAGTTACACAGAGTGTTATTATGGGTTACTCCTGACTCTGGCTTAGAACTTGCTCCTGGGAATCAAACCAGAATAAATTGCGCACAATGCAAATACTTTAATCCCTGAATATGTCTCGGGTATAATAGCCAGAATCTGGAAACAACCTGAGTGCACAAAACAGGTGACTGGTTAAAGAAACTTTGGTACATCAACACAATGAAATACTCCACAGCTATAGGAAAGGTGAAGTCATGAAATTTGTTTATAAGTGAGTGGCCATGGAGAGTATCATGCTAAATGAAATGAGTTATAAGGAGAGGAAAGACATAGAATGACTGCACTCATTTGTGGAATATAAAATAACATATTATGTGACAAAAATAACATAATATGAGACTAACACTCAAGGACAGTAAAGACAAGGGCCAGGAAAATTGCTCCACAGTTGGAAGCCTGCCTCATGAATTGGGGGGAAAGGCAGCTGGGATAGAAAAGGGATTGCTAAATTCATGATCGTTCAGGATGGGAGATGTGTGCTGAAAGTAGACAAAGGACCAAACATGATGGCCTCTCAGTACTGCATTGCAAACCATAATACCAAAAAGTAGAGAAAGAGTAAGAGAGAAGTTGTCTGCCATAGAGGCAAGGGGAGGGGTAGGATGTGGGATAGGAATGCTTGGAACATTGGTGGTGAAAAATGTACATTGGTGGAGGAATGGAGGTTTGATTATTGTATGACTGAAACTCAATTATGAAAGCTTCGTAACTGTATCTTATGGTGATTCAATAAGAATGTGTGGCACTGTCCTCCCAATGTTCATTGATTTGTTTGAGTGGGCACCAGTAACGTCTCACAACAAATTGTGAGACTTGTGGTTGAGGTGGCCAGAATTTTTGGCATATTGAATACATCACAGGTAACTTGCCAGAGTTTTCTATGTGGGTGGGATACTCTGGGTAGCTTGCTGGGCTCCCTGAGAGGGGTGGAGGAATCAAACCAAGGTTGGCTGCGTGCGTGGCAAATGCCCTACCCTCTGTGCTAAATAAATAAATAAATAAATAAAAATGGTAGCATAGTTTCTCACTGAGTATTACACAATAGTAATCTTAGCCAGTATCTTTGATTTGACATTGTGAGATAATTATAATATCTTTATTAGGAAGAATTAGCTTTGATCTATAGATATTTAAATATATTAAATATCTAAATATAAATTTTTAAGATGGATTTCACATTTTGGCTATCGTGGATAATGTTGCTATGAATTTTTGGATGCAAATATCTCTCAAGCTTATGTTTTCATCACTTTTGGATAAATGCCTAAGAATGGCACTACTCAATACGAATTTTTATTTTTAGCCTATTTTTAAACATTTATTCTTTGTTGAGGTGAGTCTTGCTTTTAAGAGTAACAAGATTTATACACTGTAAGGGTAGAATGTTTCCACATGATATGTACTACAGAAATAATAATTTTTCTGCATCATGGTACATTGACCTCTTAATCCCTCATCCCACAATCTCAATCTCTTGGCTTGAATCTAAGATTTGTTTTCATTGGATATTCTCTATTTCCTTGCTTCATTTATTTATCTCATATTGACTAGATCATCTTTTTTTAAAAATTTTTTTCTTTTCACTTATTCCACAGAACATGATCTCCTCCAGCCTACCCATGTTGTAGGAAAAGTAAAGATTTTATTTTTTTTCTTGTCCTTAAGTAGTATTCCACTCTGTATACTATGGATTTCTTACCCATTCACCTGACTTGGAAATAACACAGATAGCTTCATCCTCCCCTCTGGTCTCTGCAGACACTCTTGAATCCATTTTTTCTAAATATCTGCAAGATAATTGTGTGCCTTTGTTACACAACTTTATTCCTCTGCATTTATTTCAAATATGTGGATGCATTTGGTCATAAGGTCAGAGCAATAGTACAGAAGGTAGGGCATTTGTCTTGTACATGACTGAGCCAGGTTCAATCCTCAACACTGAATATCCCTAGAGCCTGCCAGGAGTGATCCCTGAGCACAGAGCCAGGAGTAAATCCTGAACACTGCCAGGTGTCGTCACCAAAACCAAACCAAAGCAAACCAAAACAAAAATTCTCACTCCTTGTTTTTCACAAAGAAGTCATCAATGTAGATACTTTGATTCATATTCTTGTTTATAAGCGTACAATTAACAATGGTCATAAAACATTCAATTTTTGCCCTAAATTTTGTCCTCAGTATTCAATTTTTAGCATTCTTCAAGATATTAAATAAAAATATATCAGGGAAGATAGTATAGGGAACAGGCACAGGCATTTCTTAATTTTTTTATTTTATAAAATAGTTCACCTTTTATAAAGTAGGCCTCATTTGCAGCCAGATGACCTCTTATTGTCTAGTTTTCACTCTCAGAGAAACCCAGCAGGCTACGGAAAGTATCCTGCCCGCATATATTCCTGATTGGGAACACCTGTAAAGGTGATTAGCGGCTGCCCCAAAAGCCTCCATCTCTCTCAGAAACCCCGGCAAGCTACCCCTGGCGTACTTGATATGCCCAAAACAGTAACAATGATGGTCCTCATTCCCCTGACCCTAAAAGAGCCCCCAATATGCCATCGGGCTACACTAGTACATGACAGGGACGAATGGAGACGTTATTGGCACCTGCTCAAGCAAATTGATGAACAACAGTAGGCAGTGACAGTGAAGTTGTTCAGTGACAGTGACAGTGAAAGTAGTTCACAGTATCTGATTACATTTAATATTCAAACACCAATTCCACCTTCCCACCACCGTATTTCAGGTGTTTCCATCCTAAAAACATTTGTTTTGTAAGTGACTGAACCGAAAAAATACATTTTATATTGTTTGTTATAAAGAACCGCTGAAAATGCTACAAAAAGTATTTTTAGAGGAAAGAGTGTGAAGATTGTTGTATTTCACCCAGGGGACATTCAGCTATTCTATAAGAGAACACTAACATGTTGTTAAAGGTTGAAACTTGTGTGTTTTTTATACATGTATCTGTGAAAAACAAAGGTGTATTTCCCTCTAAGATTGCTTGCCTCCTACTTTGAACCCTATTAAATGTGGTGTGGTAATCTTGGAGTATGGGTAGGGTGTGTGATTTGGGTATGTCCAAGAATAGATTGACTTGTGGGCGATGCTCTGTCCAAGCATGTGGAGAGAGGCTGTGAGCATGGAGATGGTTGGGTTCTGGAGGTTTTTGGCTGCTGGATCTGGGTCCCTTGGGGTGGGGAGGGGTCTCACCCACATCCCTCTGGGCGCTCTCAGTGAAATAGCCTGGTGCAGGGGCTGGTGACATGGTTGTGGCGAATGTCATGTTATGCTCCCTTCTGGGAGAGAAGAGGCACAGGCTTTGAATGTGCAGGACCCTGGTTTGAATTCTAGCATCCCCATGACACTCTGAGCACAGCTATCTAGAGCTATGCTGGTCATGGGGCCTGAAGAGCATCCACTGCATCTTTTTGCCTTAGCATTGAACTATGTGGCCCAAATGGCTATCAATGAAAATGGTATCCATGCTACTTGAGCACTACTTGGGAGTCCTCCCGCAAAGAGAGCATTTTTTAGGGGCCACATAATAGTTTACTGTTTTGCTGAATACATTTATACAATTTATATTTAAACATGCTTATATTTCACTGCATCACTGTCATCCCGCTAATCGTCGAATTACTCAAGTGGGCTCCAATAATGTCTCTATTCCTCCCAGCCCTGAGATTTTAGCAGCCTCTTCTTGCTTGTCTTTTCCCAATGATTGGAGGCTCTTTCAGGGTCAGGGGAATGAGACCTATTGTCATTCCTGTATTTGGCATAGCGAATACACCATGGGGAGCTTGCCAGGCTCTGCCCGTGTGGGCAGGATACTCTCGGTAGTTTGCCGGGCTCTCCTAGAGGCATAAACAGGTAGAGAGTGTCTTCTAATGTCTTTGCGGTCAGGCGGTCTGGAAAGTGGCCTGGAGCATGGTGGTGATTGGGCAGTGGAGGTCGGCTCCCAGGATGAGTCCTTTGGGGTGGAGAGGGCTCTCACTGCTCCCACAGCCTGGCAGAGAGTCCCATTTAAATACTTATTACTGAAAAATTTAGAGTAGAGAATAGTAGAATGCACCTACCTGTATTCAATATGAAACTAAAATATTACTCTTTAAATTGAATAGCTTAATTATGGCTTAAGTCTTCCCTGTTTATATGAGGGAAGAGTTATAAGGCAATCAGCCCTAAACGATCACTTTGATTTGTTCTTTAGACTTCCTGTTAATTGCCACCATGAACTTTCCTATATATTTTAGATTCCAGATTTACTTGGGTCCTTTCATGCAGGACTGGGGCAGTTTAAAAGTATATTTTGCTTCCTCAATTAAAATGAAATGTTGGAGTTACCACATCTTAATACATTTGTACATGCAGTTCTCAATCATTATTATATTACATGTTACTTAATTACATGGGATACTTAGATTGTATGTCCTTGGCTATTTTCCCTTTTAAATTATTGTAAAAAGCATTATAATTTTAAAATTAATACCTAGAAGTTTACAAAATAATTTTTAAAATAGCTTTGTTGAAGTATAAATGATATACAATGAAACACACACATTTGAAATATATGTAACTATGAAATTTGGTCAAATATTTGTGCTCACCAAAATTTATTGGATACTGTAATTTTATTAAATGAATTTTATTACTTTTTAGTAACTTTAAAGTTTTATATATTTAAATTTTTTTCATGAAATAATATTGGTTTATAAGAAGTTAAATGTTTATGATATTTAGAGTTACAATGCTACCACACCATAAATATCCCCCCTACCCTGCCAATTGTCAATATCCCTTTACCATTGTCAATTTGATCCTTTTATAACATGCTCTCCACCTTGAAATCTTAGTTCTGATAGAATCTATGGATTTATTTTCACTGGACCTTTTCTGTTCCCTTGATCCATCTGTTCAACTTGATTAATGTTTGGGCCAAAAAATTGTATTTTACTCAAATGATTTGATAGGCATTTTCTCCCTTTAAACTAAAATAATTCTAAAATAACCAATGTCCTAATAAATTTAGGCTTTTATAGAATACTGAAGAGGAGTACTTAGCCAAGACTACAAGAGGTCAGGAAAATTTTCTTGAAAGAGTTGAGTTTTGAAGTGCTTATTAAAATATGGTTATCTGTGGATGTGACTATAGAATTGAGATTAGCTTATGCGACCAGGGACTCAGGTCACAGGATGGTAGAAGAGATTTTTTAAAAACCATTTCTATTAAAGTACTGGATTCACAATACTGTTAATCATACTTTACATGCATACATCATGCCAACATCACACCCATCACCAAAGAGCCAGGGAAATGGTTCCCTCCACCAGTGTTCTAAGGACTTTCCCCCACACCATGGTAGCTCAATAGAAGGGATTGTTGATAAAAGGAATTTTGCTGTATTTTTTAAAACAAGATCTGTGATACTTTTTCTTCTATTGAAAATATTCGTAGGTTCTGGAGAATTTGGAAATCAGAGATTGGGTTTGTTTGAAACCCAAATATGCTTGAACTCCAAAAATTAAAAATGTTTGTGTGTTTGCATTTCTCAAACCAGTTTTTTAAAAAAATTATCTGGTAAGTAGAAAACATAAAGAGAATTCGATGCTTTGTGTCAGAATAAATTATAGAAAATGGTCAATAATAGTCAAGTATTTCTTTTTTTTTGTAAGGTTGCTCAGGGAACCCCAAGCCACTTTGGAAAAGTGTTGGTTTAGCTTTTTTTTTTTTTTTTGCTTTTTGAGTCACATCTGGCGATGCACAGGCGTTACTCCTGGCGCTGCGCTCAGGAATTACTCCTGGTGGTGCTCAGGGGACCATATGGGATGCTGGGAATCAAACCAGGGTCGGCCGCGTGCAAGGCAAACGCCCTACCCACTGTGCTATTGCTCCAGCCCCTGGTTTAGCTTTTGGACAGGTGGTGCTCAAAGGTCACAGGGCCATTGTGGTGCTGAGAAAGCTGTGGGGCTCTGGGGACTGAACTCAAGGCCTTCCACATACTATACACATGCTCATCCATGTGAGTTATTAACCCTTGGATTACCTCTTGGCAGCCATTAGGAAAGTATCTATCATCTACCAGAAGTTCTCTGTACTGCTTATTTTGTTCCTTGCTTTTTTGCCTGCTCACATCTGGTCTCTCCCTCACATTTAATGATCTTACTCCTAAACACATACTTTTCATCTTTTAAATTACTTTTTAAATTGAGTTAATGTATATTTGTAACACTGTGTGTTTTAAAGTATCTATAAGGTATGCTATAAACTACCACAGACTAGGCAGTTTATAAAACAGAAATTAATTTTCTTATAATTATGAGACAGTGACAATTATGAACATTAGAAATCTGAGGTTAAAGTGTCATCAGCATAGATTAAAGACACTTTCCTTTGGTTTTAGATGGTTTTCTCTTTCACTGAAATTTCCTTCTGTGCTAGTCTGTATGCTACTCATCTCTTGCAAGAGTACTTGCTATGGTTCTCTCTTGCAATGGTTTTCTCTTTCACTGAAATTTCCTTCTGTACTAGTCTGTATCCTACTCATCTCTTGCAAGAGTACTTGCAAATGGTTCAGCGATCACCATGTTATCCTCATTTCTCTTGAATTACTGATCTATAAGCCTTATCTCCAAGTAAGTTACATTCCAAAATATTTAAGTACAGATTGAACTGTTAGATCTAACTAGCATTTTTTTTAGCATTTCTAATCCAATTAAGAGTAACATGCATTACTTTTCTTTGCAGCTATAATAACAACATTAGTGCTGTTTTTTTCTTGAGCTTCAGTTTTCAGCAAAATATTCACTTATTCAAAATGTATCTATTATATGGTTTAAATCATTTTTGTTATTTTTTTCCATTAAAAAAACCCAGAATTCTGGGAAGATCTGCCCAGGATGGGAGATGCCTGCTGAAAGTAGTCTATGGACCGAATATGATTGCCACCCAATGTCTCTTCTGCAGACCACTGCACCCAAAAGGAGAGAGAGAACAAAAGGGAGTACCCTGACACAGAGGCAGGGTGGGATGGGGGATGGGGGGTGGGAGGGATACTGGGATTGGTGGGGGTGGAGAATGGGCACTGGTGGTGGGATGGGTACTCGATCTTTGTATAACTGAAACCCAAGCACAACAACTTGTAAGTCTACGACTGTACCTCGTGGTGTTTCACTAATAATAATAAAAAAAAACAAGAATGAATGTATTAGGGGTTTTTTTCCTGGACAGAAATGCTGTGTATTTAGTGTCTAGAAAATAATTTATGAACTGAATGCTTTATTTATTTTGTCTTTTGGGCCTCACCTGAGCATGTTCAGGGCAAACAGACTCTCCTGATGTAAAGCAGTGGTCAGAGGTCTAATGCTCAGGGATCACTCCTGGTGGTGCCATAGATGGAAGTTGAGCTGGCCACATGTAAAGCAAGCGCCTTATTTGGTATGCTGTCTCTTTGACCACTGCTTTATGTTTAGTTATACATCAGGAGTGTCTGTTTGCAACTCTCCTAGATTCTTTTTGGTTGTTGTCTGTTTAGTTTTGGATCACACGCAGTGTGCTTAGCACTTATTTCTGGCTCTGAGCTCAGGCATCACTCCTGGTGGGGCTAGGTAGGCACCCTGCCTTCTGTATTATGGCTTCAGTCACAACCCTATCTACTTTTCTATATTATCAAATGCCTGTTAAGTGAAATGTATTTGAAGAACCTATTTTATGATTATCATTTATTTGCTGTATCATTTTAGGGTAATTTACAGGGTTGAGTTATTCCCACTACCACATATCAGTCCAGATGCATTCTTTACCAGGATGGCTGGAGCCATTATTATCTCATTTAAACTTTATTAAAGAGAGTTATTTTTAAAAAAAATTCATGGAATCTAAAAATTTTATTTTCCCCCATTGCTTATTCAAAGTCATTGAATATTGTAATTCTTTTCATTAGTCAGAGTTACACCTATATACATGCTGTGAGAACAAAGGAAAGGAGTAATGAGGCATGATGTTTACTCTGATGATTTTGGTGGGAATGTTCATCTTAAGAAGAAATGAGCTGAAACCTAAAACATTCTCCAGAGGAGCTCCCATTATGCATTTCACTGAATTTTCTTTTTAGTTTTCTTCTCTGCTAAGAGAGAGAGGATTCCCCCCTCATCTTTAGTCAATTGGGTATGGCATTGGGGTAATGGCAAGTCTAATAGATGCTGTAAACCACTACTTTTAATGCACGATGTAATTGACTCAGAATATAGTGTCTATACTGATGGAGTCCCTGGCGATTTAATGACTGAAATTATGATTGGAAAGATTCAGATAATGCTGACTTCTATTACATTAAACCATAGTATTATGCAGTTTTCCTTTCTACAGCATATGCATTCTTTTGAATCATGCAGTGTTGTCCTAAATGGTTAATATGACTTTAGAATAGAATTAAAGAACTCTTCAGATAATATAACATATTTGGTAAATAGATGCAAGCTCAAATTCTAGGGGTGTTTTTCAACAAAATATCTCTAGCAATTTCTTAAGAAAGAGAATTTTAAAAGTAAAACCCAAGCCCTGACCTTTCAACGTCACTTAAATGGAATGGTGCTGGGAGCAGTCTGAAGCCCTGTACATGGGAAGAACATCACTCTAATTGCTATGTTGCATTTAGAAGCTGCATTTGCACTTTTCTCATTGTCAAGGGTGCAAGGTGAGAAAACACTTTATGGATGGCAGTGAAATGTGGGAGGTGCTCTTAAAATAATGAATGTCTCCATAACTTAGACCTAGTGAAGTGTGAGTGAAATATGTTGTTTTCTCCCTTTGTGCAAAAAGATCATCAATTACTTTTGTGTACTAAGACACATTTATTTACGTCTAAATTCACCAATATAATACTCTAAGACTGTTTCACCTTCCCTTTAGTAGATTGTTTGAAATTTGTTTTAAAGGGCATTCATTGTAACTGTATGAGCAATAAATAACAAAAATGACTTTATGCTAATGTTAGTAATATTATTACCATGTTGAGTTATTTATTGAGTAGATCTTTTGCAGGTATTTTGCATATAATAAAATTTAATTCATGTGGTAAAGTTGAAAGAGTTAATGAACAAAGCTGGATTTTTGTAACTATTCGTTTTTTAGGAGTGTTTTCCCTTTTGGGGACATCATACTGAGGACATTGACCTGATCAGATGACAGTTGATGCGGAAAGAAAGAGAACTAACAATGCTTCTAGTTATTCCATGGAGGTGAATTAATAAAGCTGGAAACTTGAAGGGTTTCAGTACAGAAAATGTTTTCTTTGAGTTTTTTTTTTGCTTAAATATGAAAAGGAGTTTTGATATCTAAACGTATAGCATTGACTATCAAGCAAATGAGTTTGCTACAACTTATTGGATTCTGCAGTTGGTCCCTTCCTGGAGCATTCCTGAGATTATTATGTTCAGGGATTTAACATTTTCAGAATATCATACAATTAATATCATACAGTATGTAGTATCATCAGATTTCTTTCTTTCTTTTTTTTGATTTAACTCAGTTTATTTTAATTTTTTTTTAATTTTTATTAGTGAAACACCATGAGGTACAGTTGTAGACGTATACATTTTTTGTGCTTGGGTTTCAGTTATACAATGATTGAGTACCCATCCCTCCACCAGTGCCCATTCTCTACCTTCAATGCTCCCAGCATCCCATCCTCCTCATCCCCCCCCCCCCCATCCCACCCCATCCCTGTGGCAGGGCATTCCCTTTTGTTCTCTCTCTCCTTTTGGGTGCTGTGGTTTGCAAAAGAGGCATTGAGTGGCCTTCATGTTCGGTCTATAGTCTACTTTCAGTGGGAGAAGGCAGCTCAGATAAAGAGGGGAACACCAAGTAAAGGGTGTTGAGAGGATCCTCCCAGTCTTGTTTCTTTTGTTGCGATTACGAACTTAGGAAATCCATGCCCTTTGTAGTAAATTTTCCTTTAGTTACAAATAATATTTCACTGAAAGGATGTACCATAGTTTGCTTATCCTTCTACCTACTATAAATGTTCAATTGCTTTATGTCAGGGGCAATTATTAAAAAAGCTTCTATTAAATTCAACAAAAGAAAATAAAACTTTGAGGTGAGTACAGCCAACAGAAAGCAGAAGCAGGATTTAAACTTTGTTCTTTCTGAAACAGAAATGCTTAATGACATCTCTAGTGGACCTCTTGGAGACAGTTATCAATTTTAGTGAAAAACAAAGATAATTACCAATGGATTCTGGAAGAATTGGGTTGTTTACTTTGCACTTACATGTAAGTATGAAGCAAATTAGAAATAAAAAGACTCTGTGGTGCTTCAGAACATTTACCGTGCAAACAGAGTAATATCAAACTGGACAAAGAACATTTTTAGTTAACAAGAAAATAATTCAGTTAAATGACTCAAGATGGATAAAATTCTACAGTCAGCTTATATAGGATTCTATGCAAAGCCATCTATGTAAATAATAAAAACAAGGAAAATTGGTTCAAAAGAAAATATAAAGGATAAGAGTTGCCATTGAACATTCACTCTGTCTAGTACAATTTTACATGGCACATGTGTTATCTGACACATGTTCACTCATTTGCCTCATGGTAACTTGATACACAAATTAACAAGTGAAGAAATTAGTAACCAGATATATGAGAGTAATTCTAACAAAGGGTTTAGTAACTTTTTCTATTTAATCTGATTTTTATAAAAAACACTGTGATTTATAAAGTTGTTCATTATATAATTGTTTCAAGCATTTAGTGTTCTAACACCACCGGTGTGACCTTCTCTCTACCAATATCTCCAGTTTCCGTCCCAATCCCAACCTGCCCCCTTGGGCACATAACAAATTTACTTTATATTTCTTGTTCTAACAAAACTTTAAGAACTGGCAAATAAAATGATCAGAAAATAAATCATAAGGGTCAATTAGTGATGACTATATGATCTTGACCTGTGTAAATTAGAGAATTAAAATCATTTAATGCAATATAAAATGCCTATTCTCATATATATGTTTTAACTTTGGAATCTAAACAATACTACATTAAATGTTATTTTATACTTGAATCTCATTATAGTAACAACCATGCCTGACCTCTAACAAAGAATATAAATTACGAAGAGGCAGGGCCAGATATATTCGAGCAGTCAAGTCTTGTAACTTACTGTTTTACCTAGTAAACTGCACAGCTTTAATAAAATTAAGACAAGCAGTATGTATTTATAAAAATGATATAATTTATATTATATGCAAAATACAGAACCTAACAAATGACTAAAGCAGCCAATTTATATAGTTTTTAGACAAAGAAATAGTAAATCTCTGAATTTTGTCAGGCAGGCATAACAAAAAAAAATTTGATTTAGACAACTAAATGTGAGGTAAAGGGGCTTGAGTGTATAGTTTCCATTTCCATCTCTGTGCAGGGTGGGCACCTTACACAAAGAGATTTATTTCATGCTTTGAGGGGGAAGAAAGAAAGGAGTGAGAAAAAATTCCTACTTTTAGGAAGAAGGGAGTACCAGGGTATCATGCATTAGTTGACCTTCTCTTAAATTCAAAAGAATTGATCCACTACTTTGACCCATTTTGGGGCAGTCTAATCTGGGACTAGGCAGGGCACTAAAGTATCACAGCAGTGGAAAGTACAGGAAATATTTATTTATCATGGAGATATTTTCAAGAGATGATTTCATTTTCGATTTTGTTTAAATTTTTTTTTATTGAATCAGTGTGAGATACAGTTACAGATTTATATATATTCATGCTTGTGTTTCAGTCATACAGTGCTCGAGTACCCATCCCTTTACCAGTGCCCATTCTTCACCACCAATGATCCAGGTATCCCTCAATACCCCCTCCCTCATCTGCCCCAACCCCACCCCGCCTCTGTGGCAGGGCATTCCCTTTTGTTCTCTCGCTTCTTTTGGGTCTTGTGGTTTGCAATATAGGTAATGAGTGGCCATTATGTTTGATCTACAGTCTACTTTCAGCACACATCTCCATCCTGAGCGGGTCCACCAACCACACTTTATTTGGTGTTCCATTCTCTATCTGAGCTGCCTTTTCTCCAGCATGTGAGGCCGGCTTCCAAGCTATGGAGCAAACCTCCTGGTACTTATCCTTACTATTCTTGAGTGTTAGTCTCGCATTCCATTACTTTATATTCTACAGATGGGTGCGAACTTTCTATATCTGTCTCTCTTTCTGACTCATTTCACTTAGCATGATACTTTCCATGTTAATCCACTTATATTCAAAGTTCACAACTTCGGTTCATCCCCAATGCTGTGCCAGTCTTCTTTCCCCCTCCCAGGTTGTATCCCCACACACAGACACCAGGTACTCGTGGGGGTGTGGCCTCTTCAGAATTGAGCGTGGCTTCTGTAGATGTGGCTATGGCCTAATTTTGGGCAGATGCTAACACAACTGCAGGTAGTTTACTCATACACAGAAATCTCGTGTAACGTCTCAGCCCCCATATCTCTACACCAATAAGAAGAAACAATGCAAATCCCCACCACATGGGGAAGATGACGAAAATAGTCCAGAAGCCTCAGTAGGTCCTACTCACCTAGAGAAACCTCTCTGAGAAAGAATTCAGATATGAAATAATGAAGATGTTCAATGAACTCAATGAAACAGTGAGACAGACATCCAGTAAATTGAAGGAAAACACGAAAGAAACAATGGACCGGACAATCAAGAAAATCCAGGAAGAAATGAGAGCAGAAATTGGAAATTGTCATGGATAAAAGATTCCATAGATGAAATAAAAAAACTCAGTCTGTGCCCTCAACAGTAGAATGGCCACAGCTGAACACAGAATAAGTGAGCTGGAAGATCAGCTGCACCAAGCCAACAGGCAACAACAAACAATGACAAAAGATCTCAAAACAACTCTAGAGCAAATCAGAGTCCTAGGAGATGGAAGGAAGTCAAGAATGAAATCAAAAGATACCTGGAAACAAATGAGAATGAAGACATGAGCTACCAGAACCTATGGGATGCAGCAAAAGCCATGTTAAGGGGAAAATTTATAGCTCTGCAAGCATTTCTCAGGAAGGTAGAAAGTGTCCACATAAACAACTTCACTTTACAGCTCAAGATCTTAGAAAAGGATAAACAAAAGAAGCCCAAATCAGGCATAAGGAAAGAGATCATAAAACTTAGAGTAGAAATCAATGACATGGAAACCAATAAAGCAATCCAAAAGATCAATGAAACCAAGTGGTGGTTCTTCGAGAAAATAAACAAGATAGATAAAACACTAGCAAGACTCACAAAGAAAGAAAGTGAAAACCCTAATAAAATGAATCAGAAATGAGAAGAGGGATATTACAACAGAAACCAAAGAAATTCAAAAGATCATCAGAGACTACTTTGCAAGTCTGTATGACACAAAAAAGAAAACCTAGAAGAAATGGATAAATTCCTTGATTCCTATGATCTTCCAAGGCTGAATCAAGAAGATCTAGAGTACTTGAATAGACCTATTAACATCAGGGGAATTGAAACTGTAATCAAAAGTCTTGTGGTGGTGGAGAATGGGCACTGGTGGAGGGATGAGTACTCGATCATTGTATAACTGAAACGAAGTACAAAAATTTGTAAGTCTAAAACTGTACCTCATGGTGTTTCACTAATAAAAATAAAAAATAAAAAGTAAAAAAATTATAAAAATAAAAAATTTTAGAGGCTACAAAAAAGTCTTCTCAAAAACAAAAGCCCAGGTCCAGATGGACTGACTAGCGAATTTTTCCAAACATTTAAAGAGGACCTATTGCCAGTTCTTCTCAAGCTTTTCCAGGAAATTGAAGCAACAGAAACTCTCCCAAACAGATTCCCGAAGCCCATATTTCTCTAATACCAAAAGGAAACAAAGACACTACAAGAAAAGAAAACTACAGGTCGACATCCCTAATGAACACAGATGCGAAGATTCTCAACAAAATATTGTCACTGTCACTGTCACTGCCCTCCCGTTGTTCATCGATTTGCTCAAGCCGGCAGAGTAACATTGTGAGACTTGTTACTGTGTTTGGTATAACTAAAACATCATGGGTAGCTTACCAGGCTTTGCCGTGGGGGTGAGAAACTGTCGGTAGCTTCCTGGGCTTTCCGAGAGGGGTGAAGGAATTGAACTCGGGTTTGCCATATAGGCAGCGTCCAAGGAAAATGCCCTACCCCCTGTGCTTTTGCTCCAGCCCAACAAAATAATATCAACTACAAATCAACACTCATCAAAAAGATCATACACCATGGACAAGTGGGATTCATTCCGGGGATGAAAGAATGGTTTAACATTTGGAAATCAATCAACATAATCCATCATATCAACAAAAGAAAAGACAAAAGCCATAATCATGTCAATAGATAAAGAGAAAGCATTTGACAAGATCCAGCACCAATTTATGATGAAAACCCTCTCCAAAATGGATATAGAGGGGACTTTCCTCAATATAGTTACAGTCATCTACCACAAGTCTACAGCAAGCATCATCCTCAGTGGGGAAAAATGAGAGCCTTACCACTAAGATCAGGGATGAAACAAGGATGCCGACTGTCTTTGCTGCTGTTCAATATGGTACTGGCAGTACTTGCAATAGTGGTTAGGCAAGAAAAAGATATTACGTCATTCAGGTAGGAAAGGAAGAAATCAAACTCTCACTATTAGCAAATGATAAGATACTATACGTTGCAAACCCTAAAACCTCTACTAAGAAACTACTAGAAACAATAGACTTGTATAGTAAAGTTTCAGGCTATAAAATTAATATCCAAAAGTCCATGGCTTTCCTATGTGCAAATAGTGAGACAGAAGAAAGAGACGTGAAAAAAAAATCCTGTTCAAAATTATGCCCAGAAAATAAAGTACCTAGGAATCAGCTTAACTAAGGAAGTAAAAGACCTGCACAAAAAAACTATAAAACGCTACTTCAGGAAATAAATAGCACACAAGAAAATGGAAGGATATCCCCTGCTCATGAATCAGGAGAATTAACATTGTCAAAATGGCAATAGTTCCCAAAGAACTGTACAAATTAAATGTGATCCCTATTAGGATACCCATGACAGTCTTCAAAGAAATAGAGCAAACACTCCTGAAATTTATATGGAACAATAAGCCCCCATGAATAGCTAAAGCAATTCTTGGGAAAAAGAAAAAAAGAAAATTGGAGCAGTCAATCTCCCTAACTTTAAACTCTACTACAAAGCAGTAATAATTAAAACAGCATGGTACTGGAACAAAGGCAGAGCTGCAGACCAATAGAACAGGGTTGAATATACTGACATCTCCCCTCAAGAATATGATCATCTAATCTTTGATAAGGGGGCAAGAAAACTGAAGTGGAGCAAGGGAAACCTCTTTAACAAATGGTGCTGGCAAAACTGGACGGCTACATGTAAAAAAGTGGGCTCAGATCTCTGCCTAACGCCACGTACTAAAGTAAGATCAAAATGGATTAAAAATTTCAACATCAGACTGAAATCCATAAGGTACATTGAAAACAAAGTTGGCAAAACCCTCCATGATATAGAAGCTCATGGTATCTTCAAAGATGCCACGCCACTGGCCAAGCAGCGAAAACAGAGATAGATAAATGGGACTATCTTAAACTAAGAAGCTTCTGCACCTCAAAAGAAACAGTGACCAAAATTCAAAGACAGCCTACAGAATGGGAAAGGATATTCGCCGAATACACATCTGACAAGGGGTTTGATATCAAGGATATACAAAAGTACTGGTTGAACTCCACAAGAAGAAAACATCCAACCCCATCAAAAAATGGGGCCATGAAATGAACAGAAACTTTCTCAAAGAAGACTTCCAAAACGAACAAAACCAACCGGTGCTGGCACGGATGTGGCTAAGAAGGGACCCTCCTTCACTGCTGGTGGGAATGCAGACTGGTTCAACCCTTTTGGAAAACAGTATGAACGATTCTCCAAAAATTAAAAATTGAGCTCCCATTGGACCCACTCCTGGGAATATATCCCAGAGAGGCAAAAAAGTATAGTCGAAGTGACATCTGCACTTGTTTGTTCATTGCAGCACTGTTAACAATAGCCAGAATCTGGAAAAAACCTGAGTTCCTGAGAACAGATGACTGGTTAAAGAAACTGGCACATTTACACAATGGAGTACTATGTAGCTGTTAGAAAATATGAAGTCATGAAATTTACATACAAGTGGTACTACATGGAAAGTATCATGTTAAGCGAAATAAGTCAACCTCCCGAACTTCAAACTCTAATACAAAGCAATAATAATTAACACAGCATGGTACTTGAACAAAGGTGGAGCTGCAGACCCATCTCCCCCCAAACATATCATCTAATCATCTAATTATTGATAAGGCTGCAAGAAATGTGAAATGGAGCAAGGAAAGCCTCTAAAATAAATTGTGCTGACAAAATTGGACCGCTCCATGAAAAAAGTAGGCTCAGATCTCTGCCTGACACCATGTACAAAAGCAAAATAAAAGGTAAGGTAAAGGCCCTCCCGTTGATCGTCAATTTTCTTGAGCGGGCCCAGTAATGTCTCCATTGGAGACTTTGTTGTTACTGTGTCTGGCATATCAAATACTCTCGGTAGCTTGCCGGGCTCTCTGAGAGGGGCGGAGGAATCGAACTTGGGTCGGCCATGTTGGCCGCTTGTAAGGCGAACGGATATGCCAGACACAGTAACAACAAAGTCTATAATGGAGATGTTACTGGGCCTGCTCGAGCAAATCAACTCTGTATAAATTGTCGACAAGAGTTCATTTTTAGGCTGGAGTGATAGCACAGCGGTAGGGCGTTTGCCTTGCGCGCAGCCAGCCCAGCTGAGCTGTGTTCGATTCCTCCGCCCCTCTCAGAGAGCCTGTCAAGCTACTGAGAGTATTCAATATGCCAAACACAGTAACAAGAAGTCTCACAAAGGAGACGTTACTGGTCCCGCTTGAGCAAACAAAAGCAAAATAAAAATAGATTAAAGACCTCAACATCAGACTGGAATCTATAAGGTACATTGAAAACAAGGTTGGCAAAACCCTCCATAACATTGAAGCTTACAATATCTTCAAGATGTCACGCCACTGGCCAAACACGTGAAAACAGAGATAGACAAATAGGACTTTATTATATTAAGAAACTTCTGCACCTCCAAAGAAAAAGTGAGCAAAATACAAAGACAGTCTACAGAATGGAAAAGGATATTCCCCCAATACCCATCGACAAAGGGTTGATATCAGGATATACAAAGTACTGGTTGAACTCAACAAGAAGAAAACATCCAACCCCATCAAAAAATGGGGCCATGAAATGAACAGAAACTTTCTCAAAGAAGAAATCCCAATATGCCTAAAAGGCACATGAGAAAATGCTCTACATCATTAATCATCAGGGAGATGCAGATCAAAACCACAATGAGATATCATTTCACACCACAGAGACTGGCCCACATCCAAAAGAACAATAGTAACCGGTGTTGGTGCGGATGTGGCGAGAATGGGACACTCCTTCACTGTTGGTGGGAATGCAGACTGGTTCAGCCCTTTTGGAAAACAGTATGAACAATTCTCCAAAAATTAGAAATTGAGCTCCCATTTGACCCAATCCTGGGACTATATCCCAGAGAGGCAAAAATGTATAGTCGAAGTGACATCTGCACTTGTTTGGTCATTGCAGCACTCTTTACAATAGCCAGAATTTGGAAAAAAGCTGAGTGCCCAAGAACAGATGATTGGTAAAAGAAACTTTGGTACATCTCCACACTGGAGTACTATGTAGCTGTTAGAAAAGACGAAGTCATAAAATTTACATACAAGTGGTACCACATGGAAAGTATCATGCTAAGTGAAATGAATCAGACAGAGAGGGACAGACATAGAAAGATTGCATTCATCTGGGAACATAAAGTAACAAAATAGGAGACTGACACTCAAGAACAGCCAAGATAAGTACCAGGAGATTTATGTCACGGCTTGGAGACCAGCTGCACATGCTAAGGGAAAAGGCAGCTCAGATAAAGAAGGGAGCACCAAATAAAGGGTTTTGTGAGAATCCTCCCAGGATGGGAGATGTATGCTGAAAGTAGACTATAGACTGAACATGATTACCACTCAATTCCTCTTTTGCAAACCCAGCACCCAAAAGGAGAGAGAGAACAAAATGGAATACCCTGCCACAGAGGCAGGGTGGGCTGGGGGTTATATTGGGTGGGACGGATACTGGGATCAGTGGTGGTGAAGAATGGGCACTGGTGGAGCGATGGGTACTTGATCATTGTATAATTGAAACCCAAGCACAAAAATTTGTAAGTCTACAACTGTGCCTCATGTTGTTTCACTAATAACAATAAAAAAAAACAAAGTTCACAACTTCATCTTTTCTAACACTTGCATAGTATTTCATTGTGTCGTTACTGAGTTTCTTTAACAAGACATTGTGCTTGGGCACTCATTTGTGGTTGTGTGTAGGAATATTTCACCCTGTTTCATTGTTCTGCTGCTCTGCCTTTGTTCTAGTAACATGCTGTTTTAGTTGTTACAACATTGTATTGGAGTTTGAGGTTGGCGAGGGTGATGTTTCCCATTGTCTTTTCCCCAAGAGTTGCTTTAGCTATTCGTGGGAGTTTGTTATTCCATATGAATTTCAGCAGTGCTTGATCCATTACTTTGAATAATTTCATGGTTCTCCTTATAGAGATCGCATTGAATTTGTATAGTGCTTTGGGGATTATTGCCATTTTGACAATGTTGATTCTCCCTAATCATGAGCAGGCAACGTGTTTCCATTTCCTCATGTCCTCTTTTATTTCGTGGAGAAGTATTTTATAGTTTTCTTTGTAGAGGTCCTTCCCCTTCCTTAGTTAAGTTGATTCTGCGGTACTTGATTTTCTGGGGCACGATGTGAACGGGAATGCTTTTTTCATTTCTCTTTCCTCTGTCTCATTAGTTTCATATAGGAAAGCCATGGGTTTTTGGGTATTGATTTTATAGCCTGCCACTTTACTGTACAAGTCTATTGTTTTTAGGAATTTCTTTTTAGAGCCTTTAGGATACTCCAGATATAGTATATCATCTGCAATTAGTGAGAGCTTGATTTCTTCCTTTCCTATCTGTATGCCCTTAATATATTTTTATTGCCTAACCGCTATTGCAAATACTTCCAGTACTATATTGAACAGAATTGGTGATAGTGGGTATCCTTGTCTTGTCCCTGATATTAGAGGAAAGGCCCTTAGATTTTTCCCACTCAGGATAATTCTTGTCATAGGTTTGTGGTATATAGCTTTGACTATCTTGAGGAAAGTTCCTTCAAAACCCATTTTGGTGAGAGTTTTTATCATAAACGGGTGCTGAATCTGTCAAATGCTTTCTCTTTATCTATTGATATGCTATATGGTTTTTATCTTTACTTTTGTTGATATGATGGATTATGTTGATTGATTTCCTAATGTTAAACCATCCTTCCATCCTAGGGATGAAACCCACTTTGTCGTGGAGTATGATCTTTTTGACGAGTTGTTGGATTCTATTTGCTAGTATTTTGTTGAGGATCTTTGCATCCATGTTCATCAGGGATATTGGACTATAGTTTTCTTTGTTAGTTGTGTCTTTATTTGTTTTTGGTATTAGGGAGATATGTGCCATATAGAAACTGTTTGGGAGAATTCCTGTTTCTTCAATTTTCTGGAAAAGCTTGAGAAGAACTGGCAATAGGTCCTCTTTAAGTGTTCGGAAGAATTTGCTATTGTATCTATCTGGACCTGCGTTTTTGTTTTGGGGAATAATTTTGATTACAGTTTCAATTTCTTTGATATTAATGGGTCTATTTAGGTATTCCAAGTCTTATTGGTTGAGTCTTGGGAGATTATAGGAATCCAGGAATTTATCAATTTATTTTAGGTTCTCTTGTTTTGTAGCACACAGACTTTCTAAGCAGCCTCTGATGATCTTTTGAATTTCATTGGTTTCTGTTGTGATGTCCCCCTTTTCATTTCTGATTAGGTTTATTAAGGTTCTCTCTCTTTCTTTCTTTGTGAGTCTTGTGAGTCAAGTTTATCAATCTTGTTTGTTTTCTCGAAGAACCAGCTCTTGGTTTTATTGACGTTTCAAATTGCTTTTTGGGTTTCTGTATTGTTAATTTCTGCTCTAAGTTTTATTATTTCTTTCCTTCGGCCAGGTTTGGGTTCCTTTTGTTGTTTTTTTCTAAGATCTTGAGCTGTGAAATCAAGTTATCTATGTAGGCCCTTTCTTCCTTCCTATGGAATGCTTGCAGAGCTATAACTTTCCCCCTTGACATGGCTTTAACTGCATCCCATTGGTTGTGGTAAATTGCTCATGTCTTCATTCTCATTTGTTTCTAGTTATCTTTTGATTTCTTCCTTGATTTCCTTCCTGACACACTCATTATTCAACATTAAGTTGTTTAATTTCCAGATGTTTGATTTTATTCTCCACATCTGTGTGTGGATTAGCTTCTATCTTCAGCGCATTGTGGTCTGAAAAGATAGTTGATACAATTTCTATGTTTTTGATTCTATTGAGGTATGTTTTGTGACTCAGCACATGGTCTATTTTTGAAAATGTTCCAGGTACACTGGAAAAGAATGTGTATTCTTTCTTTTGGGGGTGTAAAGTTCTGTATAGGTCTATTAGCTGTCTCTCTTCTATTTCTTCCTTCAAAGCCAGTGCTCCCTTGCTGAGTCTTATTCTTGTTGATCTATCCAGGGGTGATGAGGCAGTGTCAAAGTCTCTAACTACTATTGTGTTGCTAGCAATGTCCTCCTTAAAACATGTTAGCAGTTGTTTTAAGTATTTAGCTGTTTCTTCATTAGGTGCATATATGTGTAAGAATGTGATTTCCTGTTGTACATATACCTTGATAAATGGCTTTCACTGTCCCTTCTAATCTTTTTCAACTTGAAATCTATGTTGTCTGATAATAGTATGGCCACCCCAATTCTTTTGAGGGAGTTGTTTGCTTGCAGGATTGTTTTCCATCCTTTGACTTTGAGTCTGCGTTTGCTCTGACTGTTCATATAGGTTTCTTGTGGGAAGAAGAATGTTGATTTCAGAATGTTGGATCCATTTTGCCACTCTGTGTTCTTAATTGGGGCATTTAGACCATTGACAATGAGAGAGATTATTGGCATGGGGTTTTGTGCCATCTTTCTGTAGGAGGTTGTTGTCTTTATAGGTGTTTTTCTTCTGGTCTTACAGGAGCCCCTTTAGTCCTTCTTTTAGGTTTGGTTTTTGAGTCTATGAAGTTCCTAAGCTATTGTTTATCTACAAAATGGTGTATCATTCCTTCAAGTTTGAGTAAGAGTTTAGCCAGATAAAGTATTCTTGATGAGACATTCATTTTATTGAGTTTTTTCACTATATTTATCCATTGTCTCCAGGCTTGGAGGGTTTACTCTGATAGGTCTGCTGTAAATATAAAGGGTGCTCCTTTGTATGTGATTTCCTCAAGAGACAATTTCATAGAAGGAATTATTAACTAGATTTGGGGCTCCAAAAATTTCAAACATGACACAAGAATGCACTGCTGATTTAATACTCACAGACTATAGCCAGCAGAACTGAAGAAAAGGTTCAGAGTTATAATATATGGAATGATATATAATATATGGAATACGGAATAATAATGTAAGGAATATAGTAGAGCATTTGCCTTGCATGAGGGTGACCTGGGTTCAATTCCTGACATCCCAAAGGGTCTCCTGACCACCACCAGGAGTAATTCCTAAATGTACAGCCAAGAGTACACACTAAGCACCACTGACTTACTGATAAACCAAACCAAAACAAAAACAAACAAAACAAACTCAAAAAACTCCCAGAATTTACAGTCAGAACTTCCAGCAGTCATCATTGCCATCTCACTGAGAAACAAACACGATCATCCTGTTGCTCATTGATTGCCTTGAGCAGGCACCAGTAATGTCTCCTTTGTCCTAGCCCTGAGATTTTAAAGTGCCATATTCAAGGCACTTTCAGGGTTAGGAGAATGAGATCCAACATTGTTACTGGTATTTGGCATATTGGGTACACCACGGGGAGTTTGCCAGACTCTGCCGTGTGGGCAGTTTACATCCGGTAGTCTGCCAGGTTGTCCAAAGTAAGAAAGACATAAGATGTTGCGCGGCTGCAAATGTGGCCTTGCGGTTCCGGGAGCTGGGTTTTATAGTCTCTGGGTCTTGGCCGTTGATGGGATTACACAGTGCCGGGGGGGAAGGGGTCAGTTGGTGGGTGTGACCCCTGCCTACTGGAAGACGGAGGATCTGATTGGAGGATCCTCAGCCCTGATCCGAGCAGGCTTGGAGATCTCAGCCCCAGAACCCGCATGCCTTTGTTCCTCTGCCGGTACCTTCATGTGTGTGGAGAGTAGTCTCAGCATGGTGGTGGCTGGTTCTGGAGGTCTTCGGCTGCCGGAGCTCTGCTCAGGACGGGGAGGGAAACTCAACTTGCCCCCCTCCAAGGGGCCCCCGGCGAGAACAGCCAGGCGCGGGGGCAGGAGACTCTGTGCTGTTCTCTTCCGGGAGCTGGGTTTTATAGTCTCTGGGTCTTAGCAAAGGCCTGGGATTACATGGCGCAGGGAAACAAACAAACAAACAAACAAAAACCAACAACTCACATAAGAACACAATATTATATCAAGTAGAAAGGAAGAGAGAATATTTGTGCATTATTTATGTTTCTCTGCCAGCAATTCTGAAAAACCTCATTTCTGAATTTTTGGGTTATAACTTCTACTAAGCAACCACATCTACTCACTTTAGCACCAGTACTACAGTTTTCAAAGGAAATTTACTTCTCTCATTTATTAAGCAAGGTTCTAGGTATACAGTAGTTTAGTACTTACGTGCCTTTGGTGCAAACTCTTGGTCTCAGCTCAGCAGTAGTGGTATATGCCTCAGATGATCTGGTAGGTGGTTTAGGACATTTTTAGAGTTGAGAGCCTCTAAATATGATTTTCAGTCTTTTCAGAGACTCCATGTGCTCTCCACATAAAAAGTAAATTTTTGGAATCTTATTAGTAATGCTAGGAGACCCAGGAGTTGTTTCTGTAAATACTTGGCCGAGTAGTGGCCTGTTTGATGCTTGGCCCTGGTAGTTTGATACTTCTTAGACCTGGTGTTGCTGGAGGTCATCATGACCACATGCTGCCGTGCTCAGGTACCACTAGGGCTATACACAGTGATATTTAGAGGGACGATATGGTGCTAGGAATTAAAATCAGTCTTCATTGCAAAGTATGTGCTATCCACTATTTTTGAATTGATTATTTTCTGCTTAAATAAGATGGAGCAAATCATATTTTGTTTTAAAAGCTTATAATAAAACAAAGTTTGGTATCAGATGTGGTTGCATATAACAGATCACAAAAGAGATGAACTTCTGACTCTACTGGACAAGATCACAGAGAGGACCTAGTTATTACCTGGTCCAAAATTCTTACAGTGGAGAAATCAATTAATTTTATATGAACTTTGATTGCTTAAACAAAATAACAAGGTGAAGGCATGGCTTCAGAAGACCACAAGATTCCTAATATTGGGTAGAATGAAAAATATATGGAAGACAAAGATACTAAAATGTCTGGTTGGTGAATGGTTTAAAAAATAACATTGCACAAAGCCCTGAATTTTCAATCAAGTCATGGTCAGCCATCAATTTGCTTTATATGCACATGATAAAAAATATCTTCCCTCAAAACTCTAGGGCTAAAGTAGCTTAAAATAACTCACAGTTTGGTTTTGGTTGATGAATAATATCATAATTGAATTCATAGACTTATTAAGTTCTAATATGAGCCTTGAATCTCAAAGGCCTAGCTCCGACTTGGGTGAAAAAATTTCATTTATGACTCAAGCCAATCACATGTAATTAGAATATGATTTATTGTTGAAATTCACACTGCAATAACAAAAATATACAATTCAATTGGCAGGAAAATGGGTCAAGGGGTATAAGCCACTAAGTTGAGCCTCAGGAGACTGGCATGCAGACAAGTGATAACTGCTTTAGAGAGTTCCTTGCTTTGTCCATTCATAGGGAGGTGAGGGCAACTTCTCTGAGTTAAATTTCCTGGTGGCTATTGTTAAAACTGGAAGAACCATAGACACAGAGTCCAGAAGTTGCTACAGATGAATTTAATTTGTTGTCAATACATATACTTCAGAAAGATATTATTAAGTCCAACTGTCAATTTGGATTTAGTCAGTGCCTTTCAGCGCAGCCACATTTTAAAATCTGTTCTTGACTTGCATGTCACTTACTGGTTTTTGTTTGTATGCATTTTAGGGCCATACCTGGTGATGCTCAGGACTTACTCCTGGCTCTCTGCACTCAGGGGTCATTCCTGGTGATGCTTAGGGGACCATCTAGGGTATGAGTAAACAGACCTATGTTGATCACATGCAAGGCAAGTGCCCTACCCGCTCCCCTATTTATCAAGGCCCATATCTTAACGTTTTTTTTTCTTTTTGGGTCACACCCGATGGTGCACAGGGTTTACTCCTGGTTTTTGCAGTCAGGAATTACTCCTCCTGGAGGTGCTCAGGGGACTATTTGGGATGCTTGGAATCGAACCCGGGTCAGCCACATGCAAGGCAAACGCCCTACCTGCTGTACTATTGCTACAATGCTTTTTAACTAATTTTGTTGATTTCCTTGACTGTCCCCATTTCTCAATCAGTCAGAGACAATAACATCTTGTTAACTCAAAATATTACATATCAATGTACAGAATACTATTTCATAAAAATTCCAGCATCTAATAGGTAATAGAAGACTTTGAAAATTGGAATGGAACTATATGGGAACTTTGTATCATCCTGAGAATGTTTTATCTTAATTCTCCTGATTCTCCTTTGCTAGTGGAAGCCCTTTTTTTTGAAAATACTTTTCTCCCTTCCATTAAGACATTCTGCAACTTTATCTGAAACAATAGCGTGACCAGGATGACCATTCTCCTGTCTACCAAATATTCCTTCGTATGTATTACCTCCACTTTATTACAGAATTACTGTGCTCCAATGTTGACAAATTTTAATGTCAACCCTGGAAGAAAATTTCCATGTCCAAAATTTTTTGTTTAAAATCTGTAACTGGGGACTAGGGAGATAATGCAGATATTTGGGTGCTTGCTTTACATACAAACCTGGTTTGATTCATACCTGGTACTATTTATTTATTACTATTTTTATACATTTTATTTTCTTTTTCTTTTATTTTATTTTATTTAAATTTATTTATTTATTTATTGAATCACCATGGGAAAGGTTACAAAGCTTTCAGGTTTAAGTCTCAGTCATGCAAATATCAAGCACATTTCCCTTTACCAAAACTTTTTTACCATGAAGAACCCCAATAAAACCCCACCCCCCACCCCTCCCAGTCCCTGTGGGGCAGATGAATTCTAGTTAACACTCTATCTGCTTTGATTAGATTCATTGTTTCAATAAAAGATTCACCACTATTATTTAGAGTTTACCCCCCCCCCCCCCGAATCAGACATGCTGACAAAGCATTGTGAAGTGATTTGCTTTCTACAGCTGGGTTCAAGAATTATTTGTTGGTTTTGGATTTCTGCTATTTTACTTATTGACCCTGGAAGTATTTTTACTGAAAGTCAGATAGTTAAGAAATTGGTTTCTGTGCTCTGGAGTCGTGGCCGTGCTGGAGAGCCGCTCGTGGGGGGCAACTGGTGGCCTCGGTAGGGCGTGATGGGCGGACCGAAACGCACCCCTTCCCATGAGGTTTTAGTCGCCCCCAGTCCCCCGGCTCATACCTGCTGTCCACAAGGCTTCCATGTGGCCGCCATCTTTCTTTCCAGAGGGAGGAGGGCTGAAGGGACCAACACCCTTTCCCCTCCGGGCAGACATGATGGCCTGAATTAAGGCATAGTCCTTTCACTTTTCTGCTCCAAGCTGCTGGGTTCTGCATTAAGTCCTTGTGCTTCTGGGGCTGTGGCCGTGCTGGAGAGCCGCTCGTGGGGGACAACTGGTGACCTCGCTAGGGCGTGAAGGACGGACCGGAACGCCCCCCTTCCCATGAGGTTTTAGTCGCCCCCACACCCCCGGCTCATACCTGCTGTCCACAAGGCTCCCATGCAGCCACCATCCTTCTTTCCAGAGAAGAGAGGGCGAATGGGGCAACACCCTTTCTCCTCCGGCAGACTTGATGGCCTGGATTAACGCATGGTCCGTTCACTTTTCTGCTCCAAGCTTCCGGGTTCTGCATTAAGTCCTTGTGCTTCTGGGGCCGTGGCCGTGCTGGAGAGCCGCTAGTGGGGGGCAACTGGTGACCTCGGTAGGGCGTGAAGGACGGAATGGAACGCCCCCCTTCCCATGAGGTTTTAGTTGCCCCCACACCCCCGGCTCATACCTGCTGTCCACAAGGCTCCCATGTGGCCACCATCTTTCTTTCCAGAGGGAGGAGGGTGGAAGGGACCAACACCCTTTCCCCTCCGGACAGTCATGATGGCCTGGATTAACGCATAGCCCGTTCACTTTTCTGCTCCAAGCTGCTGGGTTATGCATTAAGTCCTTGTGTTTCTGGGGCTGTGGCCGTGCTCCAAACTTAACTATGATTTTCAGAGAGAAACGTTGGGTCATTTACTTCCCATGGATCACTTTGTATATAGAGAGGTTTTGAGGAAAAGTCCTAGTTCCCGCATACTCGAGCTGTGGTTGTAGAGGCTTCTGGTCACCGGGGTTCCATCTGGGGGCGGCGGGATGCGGTACCTACCCCATCTGGGGCTTCCCGATGATCTCGGCTCTTTTTGGAGCCTGTTTTTTTTTTTTCCTTCGGGATCTGTGGATCCCGCCCTCCATGTTGTTCTTCTCTTCGGCTGAATGCTGTAAATATGGCGCTGGGGGGCGGGCTGTGGGCGTGACTTCTGGAATCTGAGGTTACCTGGGAGTTGCAGTCCCGGCAGACTTGAGGAAAAGTCCAAGTTCCCGCATACTCGAGCTATGGTTGTAGAGGCTTCTGGTCACCGGGGTTCCATCTGGGGGAGGCGGGATGCGGTACCTACCCCATCTGGGGCTTCCCGATGATCTCGGCTCTTTTTGGAACCTGTTTTTTTTTTTTTTCCTTCGGGATCTGTGGATCCCGCCCTCCATGTTGTTCTTCTCTTCGGCTGAATGTTGTCCATTTTATTTTCATAAAGCAGTTCACAATAGTTTGTTACAGATAGTATTCAAACACCCACCCAACCAGCGAACATCTTCCCACCACAATAAGAGGAAAGTGTGTGAGGGTTGTTGATTTCATTCTGGGGCTATTTAAACCTGTATACGAGAATACAAGCATGTATGTTAAAACCGAACACATGTGTGCTGCTTTAGGTACATCAGTGGGCTTGACCATAATAGCTCCAGGAAATACTGTTCTGCTCTCTTCTGGGATCTTTGTTTTATAGTCTCTCGATCTTGGCCATTGATGAGACTACATGGCACTGGGGGGAGTTTGTGGTTGTGACTGCCAAGCTACCAGAAAACTGGGGATCTCGGTGGAGGAGGCCCAGTCCCGATCCGAGCAGGCTTGGAGATCTCAGCCACAGGTCCCGCATACCTGGATTCCTCTGCTGGTTCCTTCATGCGTGAGACTTGACTGTGTGGAGAGTGGCCTTGAGTATGGCTGTAGCTTGTTTCTGGATCGGCTGCCAGGGTTCTGCTTGGGGTGAGGAGGGAAACTCAACCTGCCCTACTCCGAGGGGGCCCTGGTGGAGACAGCCTGGCACTGGGGCAGGAGATTCTACCCTGGCACTATTTATGGTCTCACTCTTCTTCTCTCCTCCAGTACCACCAGAAAACTTTTTACCATGAGCAAAAGCCAGGAATTAGCCCTGCGCACCACCAGGTATGCTCTCCCTACTAAATAAAATAAAATCAATAACAGTTAAACCTAAAAGAATATACATGGAAATAGGTTTTGGAAATAGTAAAGTAGGAAAAGAAAAATGTCAGACAAAGATAAATCTATTGCATTTGAACCTTTATCAAGGACTCTATATTTAATGGTCTATTCTGAGTACCAGAGAACAATTCTAATTACTTGCTTAGTTACTTGAAGAAAACTTTGGACTCTGGTGACCTATATTTAATGAAGTTGAAATAACAGAAATTCCTGTGTGTAATATAGGCAAAGAAATTCAAAGTAGAATCGTTGAAGTAATATTTCATGTACACTTCACTTACCCTCTTTCTAACTATGTGTCTCAGGAAGCCTAGAGGAACACACTCCCTAAGATGCTGACACTTGTTTTGAGGGAATCAAATAAATTTACTTTGAACTATCAGGGAAACACTAGAATTTTTAATTTGGGGGGTGGGGTGGGGCACATGCAGTTGTGCTCAGGATTTACTCCTGGCTCTGTGCTCAAGGATCAAACCTGGGCCAGCTGCAAGCAAGGTAAACACCCTACCTGTTGTACTATCTCTGTCCCCAATATAGAATGATTTTAAAAGAAGTAATGTAGTTGATTGTTTTTGTTTTCCTGAGAAAAATGACATTAAAATGTTATTGAAATGCTATTTATATGGATTCTGTGATTTCATGGAAATGATGAGAGAATCTGAACTAGCCATTTTCCATAAAAACAGCACAGAGTTTTATCAATTTTATATGATCTGCAAGGATATTTAGGATGTCTAATCATTTACTAGGTTTGAAATAGGTAGCAATTTTAGGCTTGAACTAGAAAATCTGAAACATATAAAGTAAAGGTACTTGATCTGGGGAAAAAAGCGGCATTTAAAAAAATTTCACCTTGATAGAGTATTGAGAATTATTCAATTACAAGAATATAATCAGTTGATAACATCTGATATTATGAACAAGAGGAGACATAGTCTACTTGAGGAAGATTCTAGGATAATATTATAGGATTTACTTAAATTTTACAATGAACTTTCTCTAGACTTGCACTCACTTATAGGGTAATTTCATATAAGTTTTCAGATAAAAGTTTCGACCAATACTGATCTTTACAAACCTCATTTAGCTTATTATCTGATTAATCATACAGCAGGCATATTGGTCTTGAAAATTGTGACATGATCTTATCAGCTTATTCAGAAAATGACTGATATTCAGTTTTTATTTCAGACATTATTTTCCTATTGGAACAAATTATCATAGTCTCTGCATCTACTATTTAAGTTTTTATTTAATCTATTTCAATATGGGCTGGAGCGATAGCACAGCAGGTAGGGCATTTGCCTTGCAAGCGGCAGACCCAGGTTCAATTCCTTTGTCCTTCTCAGAGAGAGTATCCTGCCTGCATGACAGAGCCTGGCAAGCTCCCCATGGCATATTCGATATGCCAAAAACAGAAACAAGTCTCACAATGGAGACGTTACTGGTGCCTGCTCGAGCAAATCGATGAACAATGGGAGGATAGTACTACAATGCTACAGTGCTCTTTCAATATACTAAGAACAAAAGAGTAGTTTTCTTTTTCTTTGTTATATCATACGATAAAGTTTACTTTTTAGATTGATAAAGTCTTTAGCCACTTTGACTTGTTTTGTCATGTTTTACCAACCATGAAGAGGCTAGGAGAGCAGAAAGTATCAGATGTGGTCGTGTCTTGGTCTGTGCTATCAGAAAGAGGCAGAAATGCATAAAAATTCAGGAAACTCCCATTTCATTTACCTTTCAATACTAATCTACTATTAAGGGAGCTAATAAATGATCCTTTTAAAGGCGTAGATGATATGTGTTTTCTAGATATTACACTGCTTATTAGAAATCAGATTTGGTGAGATTATCTGGATTTCAGAGACTTAACTACATTTTTGGGTGAAGCGCAGAGAAATTCACTCTGGCAGTCAAAGGATAGTCACTATGGAATACTATGCAGCTGTGAGAAAAGCTGCAGTTTGCTGCAACTTGGATGGAAGCAGAGGGTAAGTAAGACTACATCAGAGGGGGAAAAATAGAGGAAGGACTCACTAACCTATGAGTAATCACTGTGTCACGTCATCCCATTCATCGATTTCCTCGAGCAGGCGCCAGTAATGTCTCATTCACCCCAGCCCTAAGATTTTAGCAGCCTCTCCTTACTCATCTTTCCCATTCTGCCATATTGGAGGCTCTTTCAGGGTCAGGAGAATGAGGCCCGTTATTGTTACTATTTTTGGCTCATTGAATACACCATGGGTAGTTTGCCAGGCTCTGCCATAACCTATGAGTAATAGAGAAACAAAACAAGGTAGGAGATGGTATCTAATGAAAACAAAATTGAGATTAAGTCAATATTAAAATTAAGACATGTAGGTGAACAGAGGAATAAAGAGACAAAGAGAAGTGACATAAGGGTAGTAGTGGAGGGCACTTCAGTAGTGGTGGAGGTGCAGGAACTTTGTATATCAAAAGAATGAAAGTTAACTATTGTAATTATGTTACTAAAGTAAAATTAAAAAATTAAATTAAAAAAATTAAAAATTACAAAAGTCAGCCAGGTTTTACAAGGCTTCAAATTAAGAGCAGCCTCTTTGGCAGAGCCAAACAAAACTATAATTTACTACTATTGTATTTTGTGGGCTGGAGTGATAGCATAGCGGTAGGGCGTTCGCCTTACAAGTGGCCAACATGGCCAACTCAAGTTCGATTCCTCCGCCCCTCTTGGAGAGCTCGGCAAGCTACCGAGAGTATTCGATATGCCAAACACAGTAACAACAAAGTCTCCAATGGAGATGTTACTGGGCCCACTCGAGCAAATCGACGATCAACGGGAGGGCCTTTACATTTATTGTATTTTTAGATCTTAGTGTATTCAAAAGATGCAGAATATATAGGATTAGTTATTGGAATGACTGTTAAGCAAATCACAGAGATGTCACAACTTTGGCACCACGCCATACCTTCTTCAATAAGTAACTATTGTCTTCCTGTAATTTAAAGGCTTTCAACCTTTAGACACCTTTGTCCCAGCAGGAGTTCAAGGTACATTTGAGAACCACAGCAGTAGGTTTATGTAGAGGCTAAAAAGATTATAATTGGTCGTGCTTATCTTGAATTTGGATAAGTTGGTGAGCCAGTCCTTATGCAAAGTCAGGAATGCTCAGAAGCACTATATTCTCAAGCAGAAATAATATATGTGCAAGGTGAATATATAATTTATTGTCCAGGATTCTTTGAAAAAAAGAGGAACACTATTTAATAGTTAGACTTGTATAACTAGTAGAAATCAGCATTTTCCCCACTAAGCCAGAGCTATGTTTCAACAGGACCAGAAGTAAATTCCATTATTTTATTTATATTAAATTGTTGCTTATATCCTTAGCAACAATTGCTCATATCCTTAGTACTTCTTCATCATCTTTTGCTAGTGACCTCTGACTGAACAAGGCAAATAGTAGAAGTGAATTGATGGGCAGTATTTTGGTCATAATAAAAAGTGGGCTGTTGCAGCATTCCTTGTAACTCCGTTCCAGAAGGTTCTGAAGATTTGTGCTCATTGTATCCAGAAGAATAGATACATGAGATATGCATTGACTGTGATTCATGGGGAGATGCTAATACTTCTAAATTTTCCAGGGGCTGTGAATGAATGGACAAACAGGTTTGCAAAATGAGAAATAGAGTTGATTGTGATGTAAAAAAAGGTGGTATAAGATAATGTTAGAATAAATATTCTGTATTACAGAAGGGACTCTTAGAAATTAGATGCTGATTTAATGTTACAACAACCATTCTCCCCATAGTATTTCCCCTAGCCAAACCAGTACTTAATCCAGTGCTTACACAAATATCAAATATTACTTATCAAATATCAAATATTACATATAAAATATTACTATATTAAATAAAGTGATCATTGCAGCAGATTATGTCTGCTCCTAAGACTATTTACCTAATATGCCCATAGAGTGTTATAAGAATAAACTTTATTTATAAGAAAAGATTGTCAGATATTTAGGGGTTTTTGTTTTAACTTATTTACCTCAATTCTTTTCTAGGATTCTTTTGCCTTTTTTGATTTTGAAGTCAACAAGATAGTTCTCAGGGCTTATTCTTAGCTCTGTGGTGTAGAGCGCTCTTCTCAATATGCTTAGAGGACCAGATTGTGTCAGATCAAACTGGGGTCAGCGACATGTAAGGCTGACATTATCCACTCTACTCTCTCTGATCCTTGGCTGACTTAAATTTTTCCCATTTTATACAGACTGTAAGGATGAAATAGATTGGTTTTGGACTTGAAGCTGATGCAGTGATCAATAAATTGTTATGTAGTCCCCCCTTGGGGAAAGAGTTCATGCATTTTCATGAAAAAATAGTTGATCGTGTTAGATATGAATCTTGTTAGATTTTTTTTGTAGCTGTTGTTAATACTGGGAAGTTTAATTATAAGAAAATGTAGTATGTATAAGAAAATGTAGTATAGCTGAGTCAATAGTCAGCACTTCCATCTTTTAATAATAGAAAGTCAGCAATTCCCATCTTTTAATAATAATAATCATAGGTTCTGGGTAAGTCTATAATTTTTGAGTTTTCCATCTAATGTTCTGAGGTAGAAGACAGGGATGTTTTCCTACTTCCCATTAGAGCTAGAATGCAGAATGGAAAGAACCAACCTGGGACTTTGTTCAGATTAGAATGACAAGGTCCGTTATACACAGAAAACAGTTTCTTGTGAGAGTAACAGAACTTCCAAAGGATGAAACTGGGGGTCAGTATTGTAGGTAAGGTGCTTGCCTTACATACTGCAGACCCTGGTTCAATCCTTGGTACCACTGGAAGTGATACCTATCACGAGTAAGTTCTGAGCATCACCAGATATAGCTCCAAAAAAATGAAACAAAAGAAAACAAAGCTTATAACACATAAAAGCTCCAAACTTTCTGAAGTTGTGATCCAATACGTTTGAGTAGGCAATACAGACTCTGGTGTAGACTCTCTTGTCTACACTGGAGCAGCCTATCTGTATAATAGAACCACTTTTTCTGGTTGTGTTGTCTGAAAGTTAGATGTATTAGATTTCTTATGTTTTATTACTAGTTTTATAATCTTTAGGAGTTCTTTTACTGAGTAACTTTGATAAAGAAACTATGCTATTTTCAGCTGAAAACTTTCCTGATATAATTATATTTTAGCTCACCAAAGGGAGGAATGACCTTAATCTGATCAGTTATAAAAGAAGGAGTGAATTTTTTGAAAGCAACCTATTCAGTGATGAAAGATTGGGTAATTTTACCAAGGATCCATTTTATGTAATTAGAATTATTTCTTTTTCAGCAAGATTTCTTTTTCATATCTTCCAAAATTTAAGAACCTAATTCACTGAATATCAAATTTAAAATCATACATATATATTTAAACTTACAGAAGGAGTCAATGCATTAAAATGTATTATATATTTTATATAACTAGTCAGTCATGCATTTGTTGGCTGTATTTTATATTTATTTATTTATTGCTTTTTTTAGGTCACACCTGAAGATGCACAGGCGTTACTTCTGACTCTGCACTCAGAAATTACTCCTGGCGGTGCTCAGGGGACCATATGGGATGCTGGGAATCGAACTTGGGTCGACCACGTGCAAGGCAAATGCCCTACCTGCTGTGCCATCTCTCCAGCCCCCGTTTACTGCATTTTAATTTGTGAGAAAACTTGTTTTCAGAGTACTCTTCAAGATGTTATTTGCCACATAAACAAAAATTTGCCTTTGTATGAAAACTTTTTTAAACTCTAATTGAATCACTGTAAGACCTACCCTTACAAATCTGTTCATGAATGCATTTCAGTCATACAGTATTCCAACACCCTCTATAACAGGTGCTTTCTTCTCTCTCTCTCTCTCTTTGGGTATTGTGGTTTGCAATATTGATACTGAAAGGTTTCATGAATATCCGTTTACCTACTTTTAATGCTTAGATCTTGTCTGGCGTAATCATTCCCAGCTATTATTATCATACTGGTCTCTTCTCTATCTTACCTACCTTCAGCCCCCTACACACTTGTGGTTGGTTTCAATCACTGATCAGTCCTTGTAACCTCTGTTTTCCCTGTCCATGGATATTATTTTTCTACTATGTATTTTTTTAAATGCCTTCTTGGGGAGTTGTGAAATCACGAGTCTCTGAGGCCTTGTAATGATTTCCAACCAGTGTTTCTAAAATTGGAAAACTTTTAAAAAATATTAATATTTTGAATAATGTGTACTATTGAGGACTAACTTTATTATGTGGGACTTTTAAATGAAGATAATAAATCACATCAAAATTAAAAGTTTGATAGTACAAAGCAATATGCCATTTAGTTCCTAAATGTTTTTGCTTTAATGTGGCTAGCTATTGATTCCATAGGCTCATTGCAATCCATTTTGTAGTGTTTTCTTCCCCCAGTTATGAATTTTAAATCTGCTTCTTTTAGAACCGATGGTGGGTTTTACAACAATAATAGCAAAATGCCTATGTCTGCATTAGATGTGAGTATATATCTGTTTGAGTATATGTGTTATGGCATTGCACTTAAAAAATTCCCTCAAACCCCTTCTGGGTTCACAAGTTCAGAGCAATTTTGAACACCTATTAGACATTTAGGAGCATCATAAAAAGACTATCTCTGGTGGATTGTGTTTATGCTTGGAATACATCTCTTTTCCGGCAAGTTGAAAGACCACTAAAAGGATTTGATCTCAACTATTACGAGAGAATTCTTTGACTATGATAGAGCTGATTTTACAGATGAAACATGGTTAGCTGTTGCCTAATTATGGGGAAAATTTGGCTTTACCAGAATGATCAGAGCAGAACCTGCCCACTGATAATTAGTACACTGATACAGATACAGAGCTCTCAAAATTAAAAAAATAGTTTATACTGCTACATAGAACTAGTAAAAAAATATGTTATAGCTACATCTGTTAAAGCTTTCCAGAGAGGTGTTAGATTTTAGATAATGTAACAAGTTCTGCTATTCAAGTTCTGCCATCCAAGCAAAACACTGTATTTTTTGCATCCCAGAATTTTATTTTTTAATAAATGAGACCTCATGAAATATTGACTAAAGTATATGTTCTACCGCACTTTACAGAATTTTACCACAGCTGAAAAGGAACAGTGGATGTAGATAGTTTACTTAAATGCATTCCCTGCTTTTCAAAAATTTGCTTTACCCCGCTTCACTTTTATGAAATACCTTCATCAGCACCTGTTTCCAGAAAATAAGATTTCAACCTTGTGCAACAAAAGGTGAAAAGTTAAAATAGCCTTGAGCTATTGTTTTGCAGCTCTGTTTCACAGGCAGCAGACATGTGTAATCCAAGCAGAGAGGGTGGCAAACCCCTTATAAATTTATAGAGGCAACGTATTTATCATATGATTCTGCTTTGACTTTATGTTCATTTTATTTTAAATTCGCTGCCACTTGGTATGATTGAATAAACTATTTTGGGGGTCTGCAAAGAATAAAAACATTAATGTAAATTGATAGTAATTTCTTCATAAATTTATGTTTGGACTGTGGAGGAAATCTCTATTAGTATTCCCCAAATCACACAAATCATCAAAATCCAAGACTCTAAAAAACTCCATTTTTTTCCTGTTTATAATTTTTGACTCACTTTAATTAATTAGCTGCCTCAAAGTAACAAAAGGTCAGCTAAAACGTTTTAAGGATGAGATGAAGCATTATTGTTGGGTTTCTTTGGTGAGGAGAAATTGGAATTGAGATTGTCACATGTATTTAGTTTGATTTTGATGATGGAAAAAGCTGAAAATGAAGATTAATGACTTTGTCTCCATGCTATTTGATCTGGCCAAAGAACAAGCTAATTCAAAATGAAAGGTTACGCATTATCAGCTACAATCTGTAGACATGAATATGACTATGCTAACTACTTACTCATATTATTCTTATTTGTTTTTGTCATTTGATCTTTTAGATGACATAAAACATGTGCCTTGACATGTTTGTTTATTTATTTATTTATTTATTTTTGCTTTTTGGGTCACACCCAGCGATGCACAGAGGTTACTCCTGGCTCTGCACTCAGGAATCACCCCTGGCAGTGCTCAGGGGACCATATGGGATGCTGGGAATTGAACCCTGGTTGGCCACGTGCAAGGCAAACGCCCTACCCGCTGTGCTATTGCTCCAGCCCCAACATGTTTCTTTTTTAGATTTCCTGATATTTTTATAAATGACGTGACCTAGGTGTTTTCTAATATATAGAATGTCTACATATTTCTTTAAACTTTGTTTGCATGTCTCTGGAACCATCACTATCACATGGGCTTCTGCATGTAGAAGAAAATACCTATATTTCTAGGGTTCTCTTGGTCTATTGTTCATGGCATGTTCTCATTAGTGATCTCTTTGTTTATACCCAGCAGGGCTAGGGAAGGATCCCTGCTTCTGGGTTCAGGGATTGCTCTTGGTGGTGCTCAGGGGACCAGGAGGTGCTGGAACTCTAACCAAGGTCTATCTTAATGGCATTGTGCTTCAAAAAGACAGTTGATACCATTTCTCTTTCTGGGACTTTATGGATGCTGAGTCATGTCTTGGCATGTCTTGGAAAATGTTTGATATGTACTGGAGAAAACCATGTATTCAGCATCCTGGAGAGTGGAGCGTCTTGTGTATGTCTGTTAGTTATAGCTATTGGCTCCTCAATTAAAGCTGTGTTTCTTTATTGATGTTCTGTTTAATCTGTTCAATGACAAGAGTGGAATGCTGAAGTTTCCCACTTTCATTGTATTTCTCTAAAGATATTTCTTCAGATTCAGTTGCAGCTACTTTCTAAAATTTTCTTCTACTTTATTTTATGCTTACATATTATAAATAATATATGTAATGTATGTGATGTTTGTCCTTATCTCTTATTATTTATTTTGACTTGAATTTATTCTATTTATCTATGAGTAGTTTGCATGCTTATGCAGTTTGCTATGTACTTTCTATTATTTAGTATTATTTAGTATCCCTAACAAAACTGGTTTAGAGACTGTGATGTACTCACCTGATGTTGGTCTGAGAATATTTTTATCCTCCAACTTGAATGCTTATCTTGTAGGGTAGATGATGCTTGGTTTTAGGCTCTCTTAATTCAATATTTTGTACATATAATTTTTACTTTCTTCTTGCTTATAGATATTTTCTTCATTAGCAAAATACACTGTAAATATAATGCTTTTCTGCCCCTACATGAGATTTTACTTCTCTCTTGCTGTCTTTGTTTTTGGTTCTTGTCATTTTGATCGCAATATGTGTTGGAGGTTTTCTGTTTGGATTTACTTTGTCACTCCACAGGTCTCTTAGATGAGTTTGTCAATCTACTTAACATTAGGAAATTTCTCACCTATTGTTTCTTCAACTAATTATTGTTCCTCACTTCTTGCCTCTACTAGAGCTTCTATGATTCTGATGTTGTTCTTTCTATTATTGTCAATATCTTATTTTCTCTTTGATTTTTTTTTCTCATTTTTTCCCATTGCCTTTTCTTTATGGATGAAACAGTATACCACATATTTGAGGTCATTGATTCTATTTTCATCTTCATTCATTCTGCTGCTGAGACTATCAATTTTTAGCTCTTTTATTTCCATTTGAATGGGTTTCTTTATTGTTTTTCCCTTTAGTTATCTTTTGAAATGTCTTTTGTAAGATCCTAAAACATAGATATCATCGTTACTCTCACAGTCCTCCCGTTGTTCATCGATTTGCTTGAGCGGGCCCAGTAACATCTCCATTGGAGACTTTGTTGTTACTGTGTTTGGCATATTGAATACATCACGGGTAGCTTGCCAGGCTCTGCCATGTGGGCGAGATACTCTTGGTAGCTTGCCGGACTCTCTGAGAGGAGCGGAGGAATCGAACTCCGGTCGGCCATGTTGGCTGCGTGCAGGCAAATACCCTACCGCTGTGCTATCGCTCCAGCCCATCGTTACTTTAAAGTCTTCAAAATGTCTGATGTAGCTGGACTTTGGTCCATCTTTGTCGGCACAGCTCTTTATTTACAACCTTTGTTTTTTCATTGTTTCTGATGCATCATTGTCTGAGGAGGTATGACTCTCTGGGCACTCTCTATTCCTGGGCTTCGGGGTCCTGTTATCTTGGGCTGCATTACCATGGAAGCTGGGCTCTGTTTAAGGTTCTGCATACCAGGTGCCTAGGGAAGGGGCATTTTCTCTGGAGCTCCTCCTGCTGTCTCAACTGGTGTTGGCCTGGTATGGGCTTATTTCCATTTATTAACTATATCTGATTCACTATAAGTATGAAATAAATATTTATCAAAATCAGTTAAAATGATCCTTTTTCTTACCAGATTCTTATCTGTTTAGTCTGTTCCTTTAGCTTACTTTCCTTCTCTGTGCTCTTGGTCATTATTGATTGGTTTACTTGATATATACTATATTACATATATTTATATAAGGCTGCATAATTAGTTCTTAGACAAGAAAATTCACTGTATCTCTACATACTACAATGGAATCAATATATAGTCTAGATATATAGTAGGTTATATCATTTAGATTTGTATAAATGCACTCTATGTAGTTTGAATGATAAATTCTGCATACTGGTACATTTCTAAGTGTGTGTCATTATGTGATGCATGACTATATCATATGTAAAGTAAGTAAGTAAAGGCCCTCCTGTTGATCATCGATTTGCTCGAGCGGGCCCAGTAACGTCTCCATTGGAGACTTTGTTGTTACTGTGTCTGCCATACGTCACGGGGAGCTTGCCAGGCTCTGCCGTGCGGGCGAGATACTCTCGGTAGCTTCCCGGGCTCTCCGAGAAGGGCGGAGGAATCGAACTCGGGTCGGCCATGTTGGCCGCTTGTAAGGCGAACGCCCTACCCGCTGTGCTATATCATATGTGATTATAATAAATGTATATATTCTATTATATATATTAATATACACTTCTACCTGCTTATTGTCTTTCTGTTTGATGCTTTGATATAATAAGGCACTCCTAGGATCAGATGAAGAGTGTTAGAATAGCTTTGTTTTTTTTCAGTTTTATTTGTTTAATGAGAACCTTAAGAGAAACCTATTATATGCTTAATTTTTTTTATGAGATTCTCCTTTTAGGATTCTCACAGGTATCTTGGAGCAATCACCTAGAATGGAATCATATCTAAGAAGTATTTAATGAAAGGCTTTTAAAATTAGGAACATTATTGACTTCTAGGTGATATTGTATTGACAAAGTACTAACAACAGACATAAACTCTTGTGAAAATGAAGCACAGACAGTGGATATAAAAAGTTCAGTTTTTACATATTTAATTAGTTAGAATTCCAGTGAAATTAGAGCCTGGTTCAAATGAAAACACATTTCTGCTTTTGAAATGGTCACTATCTTTACGTGTGTTTTGTACACTATCCACAATATAGACCTCCCTCTGTATCTGCAGTACAATGGTTTAGATCTTGTAAGGATTATATAATAAGCTAGATTTATTTTTTTAATTATTTGATTTTTTCTCTTCAAATAACCTCTATTTGCACTAATTTATCTAATGACACTAGACACTCAATGATATTAGACCCAATTAGTCCCGCAACTCCTGATATAAGTAAGATGATAGCAGTTTTGTGCATGCAGTTGTTTTAAATATAAGACAATTTTAACTGAATGGACTACTTAATTTTTTACATAACTCATGAAAATATTTTTGCAAGTTTACATATTCATTATAGAAATATATAACGATGCAAATTTGTTCACCGATTCTAATGTGTTTCACATAGAACAGTGTCATCTCTCGTATATAATTCACATCACTAGATTTGTAAGCCATAATGTAATATTTTGATTTCTGGAATCAAGACATTAGTTCCATGTAGTTTTTCTTCTAAACATTTCATCTTTTTATCTCAAAAATTTTATTTCACAGTAAAATTTCCTATACTAGTATTAACAATATTCTACAATTTAATCCATAATCAAGTCTATTAATTTATTTGTATGTTTTTAAGATTTCCCAAGTTCTTGATTTTCATAATACCCACAGTTCTGTAACTAAAATTTGATTTAATATATAGGATATTATGTATTCATGTGCTTTTCTTCTGTTGTACTTGAGGATACTACATATAAGATATCACTTATAGAAGAATCAATTATCTGTATTTTTTATTTTTTATTTATTTATTTTTTTACATTTTTTTCTTTTTATTAGTGAAACATCATGAGGTACAGTTGTAGATTTACAATTTTTTGTGCTTAGGTTTCGATTATACAATGATCAAATACCCATCCCTCCATCAGTGCCCATTTTCTACCACCATGGATAATATCCCTCCCACCCCCACCTCCCCCCAATCCCACCCTGCCTCTGTGTCAGGGCATTCCCTTTTGTTCTCTCTCTCCTTTTGAATGTTGTGGTCTGCAAAAGAGGCATTGAGTGACAAACATGTTCAGTCCATAGTCTACTTTCAATATGCATCTCCCCTCCTGGGAGGATCCTCCAAAACACTTTATTTGGTGCTCCCTTCTCTATCTGAGCTGCCTTTCCCCTAGAATGCCCGGCTGGCCTCTAAGCTATGGAATAATCTTCCTGGTGCTGATCTCAGCTATTTTTGGGTATTAATCTCCTAATTTGTTACTTTATATCCCCCAGATGAATGCAATCTTTCTATGTCTATCCCTCTCTTTCTGACTCATTTCACGTAGCATGATACTTTCCATGTTGTACCACTTGTATGTAAATTTCATGACTTCATCTTTTCTAACAGCTACATAGTACTCCATTGTGTAGGTGTACCAAAGTTTCTTTAACCAGTCATCTGTTCTTGGGCATTCAGGTTTCTTCCAGTTTCTGGCTATTGTAAAGAGTGCTGCAATGAACAAACAAGTGCAGATGTCACTTCGACTATATATTTTTTGCATCTCTGGGATATATTCCCAGGAGTGGTATTGCTGGGTCAAATGGGAGCTCAATTTCTAATTTTTGGAGAATCGGTTCTTACTGTTTTCCAAAAGGGTTGAGCCAGTTGGCATTCCCAACAACAGTGAAGGAGTGTCCCTTTCTCACCACATCTGCGCCAGCATCGATTGCTTTTGTTGTTTTGAATGTGGGCCAGTCTTTGAGGTGTGAGATGGTATCTCATTGTGGTTTTGATCTGCATCTTCCTGATGATTAATGATGTAGAGCATTTTCTTATGTGCTTTTTTGCCATTCGGATTTCTTCTTTGAGAAAGTTTCTGTTCCTTTCATTTCCCCATTTTTTTATGGGGTTGGATGTTTTCTTCTTGTGGAGTTCAACCAGTACTTTGTATATCCTTGATATCACCCCCTTGTCAGATGTGTATTCGGCGAATATCCTTTCCCATTCTGTAGAACTGTCCTTGTATTTTGGTCACTGTTTCTTTGGAGGTGCAGAAGATTCTTAGTTTAAGATAGTCCCATTTATCTATCTCTGTCTTCACTTGCTCGGCCAGTGGTGTGGCATCTTTGAAGATACCATTAGCTTCAATGTCATGGAGGGTTTTGCCAACTTTGACTTCAATGTACCTTATGGTTTCTGGTCTGATGTTGAGGTTTTTAATCCATTTTGATCTTACTTTTGTACATGGTGTTAGGCAGAGCTCTGAGCCCATGTTTTTGCATGTAGTCATCCAGTGATGCCAGCACAATTTGTTAAAGAGGCTTTCCTTACTCCACTTCGCATTTCTTGCACCTTTACCAAAGATTAGATGATCATATGATTGAGGGGAGATGTCAGTGTATTCAACCCTGGTCCATTGGTCTACAACTCTGCCTTTGTTCTAGTACCATGCTGTTTTAATTATTACTGCTTTGTAGTAGAGTTTGAAGTTCGGGAGGTTGATTCCTCCCATTTTCTTTTTCCCAAGAATTGCTTTAGCTATTTGTGGGGGCTTATTGTTCCATATAAATTTCAGGAGTGTTTGCTCCATTTCTTTGAAGAATGTCATGGGTATCCTTATAGGGATTGCATTGAATTTATACAATGTTTTTGGTAGTATTGCCATTTTGACAATGTTAAGTCTCCCGACCCATGAGCAGGGGATATCTTTCCATTTCCTCATGTCCTCTTTTATTTCCTGAAGTAGCGTTTTGTAGTTTTCTTTGTACAGGACCTCTACTTCCTTAGTTAAGCTGATTCCTAGGTAATTGATTTTCTGGGCCACAATTGTAAACGGGATTGTTTTCTTCATGTCTCTTTCTTCTTTTTCACTATTTGCATATAGGAAAGCCATGGACTTTTGGGTATCGATTTTATAGCCTGCAACTTTATTATACAGATCTATCATTTCTAGGAGTTTCTTGGTAGAGGTTTATTTATCGTTATGTAACAAGCAAATACAAAGTATACTCAATGGTTTTATTTGAGAATAAAAATTTATATTTTCAAATAAAAAATATTTCATTCATGAAAATATCACTGTAGCACTGCTCTGTCCTCCCATTGTTCATAGATTTGCTCGAGCGAGCCCAATAACGTCTTCATCATGAGACTTGTTGTTACTGTGTTTGGCATATCGAATACATCATGGGTAGCTTGCCAGGCTTTGCCGTGCAGGTGAGATACGCTTGGTAGCTTGCCAGACTCTCCGAGATGGGTGGAGGAATCAAACTCAGGTAGGCCATGTTGGCTGCGTGCAAGGAAAACGCCCTACCCACTGTGTTATTTCTCTAGCCCTAAAAATCGACTAGACACTATATATGTAGACAAGTAAGAGTTTCATTAATCCTTTTTAAGTTATTTTCACTTTACCTATATAAGCCAAATATGCATGAAAATATCAAATATGTATTTTTTAATATTAAGCACAGCATCTTCTTTCCTGGCAAGTGTCCCTCCCTTGTTTTTTAAGGAAATAGTGCTTGAGTGAATTGACCACATTGAACTTTTAATTGGTGGTTTGCAAGTCTATTTCTACCCACTAAGCCCTGAGATACTTTAAATGAATCACATACTCACATGGTCTTTCTTCTTAAGTACAAACGATCATTTTGGTGTTTAGTCAGCTTATAAGATAGACTAATCTCAAGCAAAGATTTGATGAATGAAATAAATACATAGACGTGTGAATTACTAAATTGTTTTAAGTGGCTATCCCAAGTTTGTCTTCAAATATAGCTTAGTATGTAAAACTTCAGAATATTGTAACTATGCTTATTTCTCTTTATTTCTATTATATGGGGAGCACCTATGCTCCATTTGTTAGAAATTCTCTTTTCTTTCTAGATTTGGATTCTGCCATAGATCCTCAAGTACTACTAGCATGATTAGGAGAATTGATTGTCAACTTCTACTTAACATTAACTCTTCCTCTAGGCACCTATCTTGGTAAGCTTATTGGAAAATGTGACTTGTTTAAGAATTTAAGGTTTACTTCTTCAAGTGTTAAGAATCAGTATGGTTTATACTTATATGACTTTGGACATTCTACTTAATTTATATTTTTTATTGGTATTCAATTCATGGAGTTAATGCAAGGAAACTGTGGATAAGTTTATACTATATATGTAACATTTTCTAAGTATTAAACTATTAGTAGGTGTTCGTCATTATTACTATATTTTTCCTAATATATACATTAGAGCTCAGCCTAATCAATCACATTTTGTTTTTTTAAGATTTTAAAATTATTATATAATACTATTTAAGTTTTACATTCTCTCTCTTTTTGAGAACTCACATTTTTACCCTTTATTTTCCACTGAACTTTGATTGTTAGATCTGAGGGCTTCAGAGATCAGATTAAGCCAACTCATCCTAGGAGAAAGTTCAAAGTTTGGAGTGTTTTGTTAATCTATGTCAAATCAATTGAAAAAATTTTTCTCTTTTCTCCTCTCACTGAAAGCTTTATACTCATCCCAGAATGTAGGGATAAGTGGTACATTTAAAGGTCAAACCATTTTGTGCCCTTTTCTCTGTCTTAATGCATTAGATTCAAGTGAGTGCCAGAGAGAGCTAACTGTAGTGTAAGAAAGTTAAGGTGACATCCAGTGCACACATAAACATACCATCTCAAGAAAGTAAATTTTCTTTGTCTTGATGCCTTATAGTATAGGATGAAGAAGTCAAGTAGTATGACCTTGCTATTCATAGACCATTTAGTAGAGAGAAGTTTCAAAAAAAAGCAAGTAATGGATTAAGAGAAATGGAAAACAGGTCCTCAACCTGAAGGATAAAATCTTATTGAGAACCCTGGACCAATATCTAAAACATATGTATTAGTGAGACTAACAGCTAAACGACCAAAAGTAGTTAGTTCTTATCATACCAAACAAGACTAGGGAAGACAATAAGGATTTAAACATCTTTGTGTAACAGAATAAGCTTTGCTATCAGAAAGCACAAATTAATCTTTTTAGGTTGCTTTTTCTCACGGTCTAAGTTTATAGTTTTTATGATTATTTTAGATTGTACTGAGGTAGTAGACAGTATAATTTTTAATTATAAAATTTTTAATTTTTGAGTCTTTTTTTCTCAGAAAACTTCTGAAGACTGAAGTTAACAATACATTGATTATTCAATTCATGCTGGAGCAAGTAGACAAATTCAACAATATATTTGTCTTAATCATGGAAAAAATAAAGTTTTTCCTCAGAATGATGATAAGAATTATGGGTAAAATATCAGAAAAGGCATAAAAATGAATTAAGACTTTCCCCATATTTTCAGCTATTTTTAAAATTAATTTAAGGTCTGTGTTTTATGGATAGATAATCAGATGTATACATTAAAATTATTACACTATAAATATTGTGATAAGGCAATGCATTGTGATGGAAAGTCCTCAAATTTAATCAAGTATGGTACCAATTGTAGTTGATTTCCAGTTAATAATATCACATTTTTACTAGTAATTATGGCTATTTATATGCACATAAAGCATCTTTACTCTTATATTTGGCTCATGAGAAATTCAGTCTCTAACTTGTAAATTAAGTTCTCTATAGTGACAATGATTTCCAAATCTCCCTTTTTGCACACTACTCATGTGAGGGATCTGGTATATTGATTTCTCTCTCCTCCTGAGATTCGTATGCTCTTTTGTTGTTATTTATTTTTTACTTGCTTTTTGGTCACACCCAGCAATGCACAGGGGTTACTCCTGGCTCTTCACTCAGGAATTACTCCTGGCAGTGCTTGGGGGACCATATGGGATGCTGGGAATCAAACCCAGATCAGCCACATGCAAGGCAAACGCCCTACCCGCTGTGATATCGCTCCAGCCCCAAGTTCCACTGATTTTAGACCTGCGGCTAGGGTTCGATTCCTTCGTCCTTCTCAGAAAGCCCAGCAAGTTACCGAGAGTATCCCACCCTCATGGCAAAGCCTGGCAAGCTCCCCGTGGCATACTTGATATGCCAAAAACAGTAACAAGAAGTCTCACAATGGAGCCATTACTGGTGCTCACTCAAGCAAATCGATAAACAATGGGAGGACAGTGCTACAGTGCATATATTGTGGTTACTTTTCCTCTTATCATAATGAAATTTTCCCATCCTTTTATAAAGATATTAATGATGAATTGGCTCCATCAAGAAATGCAAGATAATGTTGCCATCTCAAAATCTTTCATTTTGTCACTTTTACAAAGCTCCTCTTAAAATGTAAGGTAATATATTAATGTAAGGTAATATATTAACAAGTCCCTGAGATTTGGATGCTACCACGTTTTGGGAGCAAGGGGGAAGTGGAGTCCACTATGATACTCGACCTACTAAGAAAGGAACTTTCACTAATTATACTGATTATATAATTGTTGATCTAGGAATGCAATACATGTAGCACTGTAGTATTGTCCTCCCGTTGTTCATCGATTTGCTGGAGCAGACACCAGTAACACTTCCATTGTGAGGCTTGTATCATTAATTAATATTTATAGGAGTTTAGCTAGCTATTAAGATGTAAAAGCCACATTAAAAAAACGTAGATGCATCTTTGTGGGTATGGGATGTGTGTCCCAAGTAGTACTCACTCAGGGGACTGAAGGCCTCTCTCAGTGATTCTTAGCCAACTCGATAGTGGTTTAATGCTGGGGTTTGAGGATGAAAAGCTGCTCAGGCCCTATTGTGCCAGGGATACTACTACTAATTGTAGTGCTTGACTGGGCTCTAGGGTCACACCTGGTGGTTCTAGGGAATGCTTGGGAAACCACATAGTGTTGGGAATTAAACTGGTGTCACCTCATACAACCCATGTAACTTAACCCCTGTGCTAGCTCTCCAGCCCCAAGACAGGATTTTTAGAATTTAGGGTGAAATAGCAAATGTAATGCAAAGACAGAAGAGGAGATGATTCAGATAGTTGGAAACAAATGATGCTGCAAAAATAAATAAATGAAAAAATATCTATCACCACCTATTCTATAGCCACAAATCGATTCTAGATAGAAGTGTTTAAATGTAAAAATTAAAAATGGAAATTTTAAAAATTAATTAAAATTTAACAAAATAAAAGAAAATCTTGACAATGTGGCTACATTAAAATTTTCCCTGACAGATCTTTCAGACTTTGTTGGTGTGGAGGTGATTGCAGTATCCATCAAAACCAGAAGAGTCAACCCTATTATAAATGTTTGACCCAAACTATAATAACTTAGCACTGCAGCACTGTCCTCCCATTGTTCATCAATTTGCTCGAGCAGGCACCAGTAACGTCTCCATTGTGAGACTTGTTACTATTTTTGACATATCAAATGCGCCATGGGGAGCTTGCCAGGCTCTGCCGTGCACGCTGGATACTCTCAGTAGCTTGCCCAGCTCTCCGAAAGGGATGGAGGAATTGAACCTGGATGAGCCGTGTGCAAGGCAAATGCCCCATCCACTGTGCTATCGCTCCAGTCCTATAATAATTTAATTTTAAAAATGAGTTTGCTAAGGAGGCTGGGTATGATAAAAGGGAACGTTAGTAGGAGGACGCTGATACTAGTTTTAGATTCAAATTGGAACATTATTTTCTACATCATGACGATTAAAAAAAGTAATACCGCTCATTAACATAACTGACCGTCTTTACTCATTTCCTCCTCTGGCCAAAGAATCTCTAAGTTTTGATTCTTGAATTTGCGTTTTGTTTTATTGTATTTTCAGAAAATTAGAGCTACCATCTTTCTTTTTATATTCCAGAGGAGTAGTTTGATTAGGTTTCCTGTGCCTCTATTAAATAGAGTTCCTATTCTGTTTTACGTGCCGAGCTGCCTTTTTATTTGAGATAGCAGTACATTGCTAGCTCTGCACAGAGCCAGAAGGTACCAGTGGCATTGTTAATCACTCATTATTCACTAATTCTCATGTGAACATTATGACAACTAATAACGGGAAGAGATTTCTATCAATCTCCCAGATCAATTTTTGGTAATCTTGAACATATTGATTAGATCAAATGTAATATTTTCTTTCTGGTCTAGTACACAATTTTCTTTCTGTTAGGTAGAGTCACGTGGTATATTTGCTAACTCTTATATTTTTTATTTTTTTCTGGGGGGGGGGCGCTGCTACAATGGTTTGGAGTTAAAGACTTGCTCCTGGTGGTACTCAGGTGGATCATGTGATTTTAGAGATCAAACACTGGCTTCAATATGAAAAGCATATTCTCCAGCTCTTTGAACTATCTCCCTGGCCCACTTGATACACTCTTTAACAGAGTTCTCTGTCAGATAAGGGGCTATATTGGATATATTCAGGAAGAATTTGATATCTATTAGCTGTATCACAGTATCAGTCAAAGGGTATTCTTGGAATTCAAAGCTTGTAATTTTATGTGTTATATTTCTATTTTTTCTTTTTTAAGACATGCTATCTTATTTTACTTTATTTTTTAAATTTTTATTAGTTAAACACCATGAGGTACAGTTTTAGACTTACAAATTTTTGTGCTTGGGTTTCAATTATAAAATGATCAAATGCACTTCTTTACTTGCACGATATCAACATTTATTCAAGCACGTTGGGGAGAGAACTTTTTTTTTTACAGAGAGTTTTTGCAATACTGCTTTAGACTGAGATTGATATCAGAAGTAATTTTACTGCAGATAATTAAAATGAGGCCCAAAGAAGTGAATGATTGGCTAAGATCAACTGCTTAATAAGCTGCAAACTTAGAACTATCATCCATCTCTTTTCACACTCAATTCAATGTTCTTGTTACTTCACTTGTGCTCTCTAAGTAAGAACAATTCTAAGAGTTATGGTTTTTCTATATAAGAGGAAATACTGAATGGGAGATTTAGATATGTTCTTATTAAATGACTGACCATTTTCTTTTATTAATTACAAGTAAATAAATAAAGTTACTTATTGATTTTGTTTAGTTTTAGGGCCACATAAACAGAGATTAAGGCTTACTCCCAGCTCCGTGTTCAAATTCCTGGTGGGGCCCAAGGGATTTCTCCTGGTTCAAGGATCATATGTAGTGCTAGAGATCAAATCCTGGTCACTGTGGGCAAGGCAAATGCTCTACTTGCTGTACTCCAACCTTTTCACTATATATATATATTTATATGTAATATATATGTATATATATATTTTTTGGGGTTCACACCTGGAGATGCACAGGTATTTATTCTGGCTCTGCATACAGGAATCACTCGTGGAGGTGCTCAGGGAACCATATGGGATGCTGGGAATTGAACCCAGGTCGGCCGCGTGCAAGGCAAATGCCCTACCCACTGAGCTATTGCTCCAGCCCCAGTAATTACATATTTTTATCCAATAGAAAACTTCACAATTCACTGAAAACTGTCTCCTGAATTATCATCCTATAGGGACCTCTTTTCTTCCATCCCCAGCCAGGCTGAATTTGCTCTATCTGTCTAAGGAATCTCTACTTTTTCTTCTTTGGCCAGACTCTGGGTTACCTCTTTAGAGACTCAAGTAGAGATCTTGGACAGCTTCTGTGTCCTTCTGGTCACAGTGTGATTGCAGGTTTGTAAACTTATATTTAACTTTCTTTCTCCCTTAGATGAGAGATGGAGATAAGTTCTGGTAAAATCAAGCCCATCTTTTAAGCTGTTTCTTTACCATTTCCAACATTTTCTTCTCGTTTAACTTTGTGCCACTCTGTTTTATCTCGTTATCTTTTTACCCTCATGCTTCTGTCTGCATATAGAAGGGAATTTTAATTCTTGTACTTATTCATACTTCAGGGGGAAATGCTCTTTTTATCTAGAATAAACTACAAGCTTATTTCCCTAGGCTTATCTTATTAATATTTGATGGCATGTACTTTCAAAGTGACTTTGCACAGTTACCCTGGAGTGTTTGTATAAAGGCGGCTTTCTAATGCAAATCTGACTAGATTGAAAGTTAAAAAAAATTGACCCAATGAGACTGCCCTCAAAGTCAAATTTTAGTCATCAAAGCACCTATTCTTTTATTCATTCCATGATTTGTTTGTTAATTAATTGTATACTATAATTTATTAAACAACTATTTTCCAAGCACTGTATAGTGGCTATTAGGTCTAGAGGTCATAGTGAAGTAGAGGAGGTAAGTTAGTGCGAAAAAAATCCCAGAACCTCAAAATTTAAAAATAAATGTATTCTTCTAGGAAGAAGGAAAAAGGAAAATACCTGCCAGTGTGCTTCTAAGGATATACACTTCCTATTTTTAGAAACACATTAAAATTACATGCTTACTTTGATATTTTTACAGCTCTAAAAGACCCACTTGCTGATTTATCATGTACTACATAGGAAAGGAAATCCCTCACACTCTTCTTGTGTAGGGGAGATGGGATATGATTAATAGCAGAGAGCGGATAGAATCAGTCGCTCCTTAGCAAGCCTCAGGTTGCTGGAAAGGAATACCACTGACAAAGCAAATTTAAAATATAACTTTTTTTTATATTTGCTTTGGGGGCTATATTCTGGAGTGCTCAAAAAAACACCCCTGATCAGCTGTTGGCGATATTCCAATATACCTGGCAGTGCTCAGAGGATATGTAATGCAAGGGATAGAACATGATTTTCCATGTGTAAAGCATAAACCAAAATCTTCTGGTTGTCTAGTGAGCTCTTGAAATGGAATATATACACTGGTTTCAATTTTTGTCCAGTGAAACATTCAGGGTCCATGAAGGGTTGTTAAGTTTGTCCAGGAGAATAAAATATTCAATACCTACAAAGGGATTTCAATGATTACCTGGGGGAACATTGAACCCCTTTGTAGATAAAACATCGCTCATTTGTTAATTCATTTGTTTTTAATTGCGATGTCAGTTTAGACTTTGGGATATGAAATTCTATTAATAGGTTGTGGGAAGGACTGATTTGCTTGTCATTGTGTCCCAGCAACTATAGTGCTAAGTGAAGAGTAAAGAATCGATCAATTAAAGTGGCAAGGATAAAATGTTCTAGGATAATTGAAGAGGCATCAAAGAAGGTTGTTGGAAGAGTTGCTTAATTGTATTGAAAAGATAAGCAAACTGTGAAAAAATGGAGATGAGTGAGACAGCTCTACAAGAGGAAGTGATTTGCATACTGAAAAATGCTCACTGAGTCACTATCATGAGGAAAAGATTTACATGATGAAGAGAATTTAAAGGAACACATGCTTACAAATTAATAAGATATAAAATGTTTACACAAATGAAAGGCAACTAAGTGAAACAAAGGAAATACTTAAAAGTTCATGAAGGAGATTCTATTTATTATTATCAATTTAATGCCTAAAATATTTGAATTATCACCATTATTATCATCTCTAGTAATGCATCTCCTTTTTTTATTAAATTAATTGTTATTTACACTTCTGTACAAGACAACACATGTTTGCAAATTTTAGGGGTAGAATGTTACCTTATCATGTCCGTCACAAAGACACTGGTGTCCCTCCACCACAACCAACTGGAAATTTTCAGGTAACCCCATCACCTTAGAAGACTTCTACTCAGTAGTCAGAGTCTTAGGGTTTGTTTTTTTTTGATTTTGCTTGTTCCTAGATGTAAGGACTTCTAGTATGTGTCTTTCTCCTTTTGACTTAGCATGAATTTCTCCAATTCCAACCCTGGTGGAATAAAAGACAATAATTTGTCTTTACTAATAGCTGAGTAATATTCTATTGTGTGCGTATATTATGTCTTCTTTATTTACTCATCTGTTCTTGGGCACTTAGTTTTCTAATCTTGATAATATGTATCTCTTTAATGTAATTCTTTTTTACCAAAGGTAAGTTGGTTATCCTGTAAATTGCATTATTAATTATAGTAGCTGACTTAGTCATTTTTATTTTCTGACATTAAAATACTGAAAATGAAAATAAATTTTCAATATTGCTTAACTTGAAGATTGATAGCATTATTAAAATTGATTTAGTATGCCAGATATAGTTTTGGGTTTCCTTAATACTTTTTACTTTTACTCACCTCATAATTCCTGCCATCTCTGCTTTGAAAACAAGTCTGTCATATGCTGTTTCTTTTTATTTCAGTTTTTAATCCAAGATACTATCATATATCACCTGGAATATCATAATCAATACTGGTGTCCCTGATTTGAATTTTATATCCTACAGACCAACTTCCTAGTAGATCTAGTGACCTTTTTGGAATGGAAAATTAGATATCCATCTAAAACTTCCAAAATTATTTCTCAGATTTTCAAGTACTTCTACCAGTTTTTTTTCTTTTAACTACATCACTTACCATTATTCCTCTTACTTCTGTACTTTGATTATTAGAGTGTCCCCAAGTCTACCTTCTTATCTTGTACTTTAACTATACTTTTCAGAACATTTGCACACCAGCTTCCTCAGCTTGGCTTGCTTGTCTTCCAGTTTTCATATCTGATCATTTTAGATGTTCATTAAAACATAACCCCCTCCACATGTATTTCTCTGATCTGGACATTTTAGCAATACAGTGCTGTGTCAAATGTTGTATGAATCTTTCTATAAATATCTATTTAAAACTATCTCATTAATTTTATTATCTAAAATCCTGCCCCCGCACCTGGCTGTCCTCACCGGGGCCCCTTGGAGGAGGGCGGGTTGAGTTTCCTCCTCTGCCCCAAGCAAAGCGCTGACAGCTGAAGACATCCGGGACCCAGCCAAAGCCATGCTGAAACCACTCTCCACACGCTTGAATGAGGAACTGGCAGAGGAACCCAAGTGTGCGGAACCCGGGGCTGAGATCTCCAAGCCTGCTTGGTTCGGAACTGGGCCTCCTCCACCCAGCTCCCCAACTTTCCAGTAGCTAGACAGTTATACCCATCAATTGCTGTGTAACCCCATCAACAACCAGGATCCAGAGACTAAAACCAAGCTCCTGGAAGCATGTGGCCGCATTTGCAGCCACACGACCTCTTATTTTCTAGTTCTCACTCTCAGAGAACCCTGCAGGCTACTGAGAGTATCATACCCGCCTATATGCCTGACTGGGAACACCCGTAAAGGTGATTAGAGGCTGCTCCAAAAGCTTTCATCCTTTTCGGAGAGCCTGGCAAGCAACCGAGAGTATCCTGCCCACACGGCAGAGCCTGACAAGCTAACCGTGGGGTACTTGATATGTCAAAAACAGTAACAATGAATGGTCCTCATTCCCCTGACCCTGAAAGAGTCCCCAATATGTCATAGGGCTACACTAGCATGTGACAGGGACGAATGAAGATGTTACTGGGCCTGCTTGAGCGAATTGATAATCAACCAGATGATAGTGATAGTGATCTAAAATTATAATTTCATGGTATGCCAGGATCGTTTGTGCCTTAACAATGCTTTTATCATGGTAATTCTCCATAAATATTTATCATATTAATGTTTAATTGCAGCTAAAGAAACTTTTTTTCTATTCATCTTCTACATTTTCAGATAGTTTGATTCTGAAAGACTGATAGGAAGAATTAGTTTTACTAGAATTGGAGTTTCAGTAATTTTGGTCACCATAGATTAATGTATTTTATAGAAATCTGAGTATATGATTTAGAAACTCAATGTCCAGATGATGAAACTCACCAAAACGTGGTAAATTTAAAATAAACTTCCAAAGCAATAAACAACAAAAATGGGAAATAAAAGAGGGAGTTGCTACCAAGTTGTAAATGTTTCTAATAGTAGAGAAAAGTATGCAATCGTGAGCTGAAAAAGCAGTCATTTACCTTTATAGAATTTTGTAGATTATGCAGGCTATACTACTTAATATCAACTTAGTATTATCATTTTTCCCTAGAGTAATGTTATTATGCTTACTTTGAGATCACCTATGAAAGTACACTATGGACAAATATTTTTGCTTATTCTATATTTGCTTTTTGGGGGTTGAAACACTCAGCAGTGCTCAGGACCTACTTCTGGCTCTGTGCGAAGAGATCCCTACTGGTGGTCTCAGGGAGATCATATGGGATGCCGGGTCATATGGAATGCCAAATCAGGGTTGGCTGCTTGCAAGGTAGGTACCCTGTCCTCTGTACTATCTCTCTGATTCATCCCCATTTTTGCTTATTCTAACAGCAATTTTGAACTTTATTTACATTATAATGAAAAATTTTTCACTGGAACAGTGACCTGTTTGATCACCCTTGCTGCTGCTAGTACTCTCACGGTCTGTTAAGCGCAGTACCAATACTCATGGCATTTGACAAAAGTTTACTTGGGCAAGTTGAAGAAACAGTGATTTTTTTCTTTTTTTGCTTTTTGGGTCACGCCCGGCAGTGCTCAGGGGTTACTCCTGGCTCATGCACTCAGGAATTACTCCTGGCAGTGCTCGGGGAACCATATGGGATGCTGGGAATCGAACCTGGGTCTGCCATGTTGGCTGCGTGCAAGATAAACGCCCTACCCGCTGTGCTATCACTCCAGCCCCATAGTGATTTTTTTGGTAGTGATTAAACTCTTGTTGTGTTTGAACACACTTGGTTGCAGTGTGCTGGGCATCATATACTTTCTTGTGGCACTGGGGATCCGAGAGTGCCACCACTATTAAAGGTTTATGTAGGCAAGATAGGTACCTTACCATCAAGTCACTTCTCTGGCTTCCAGTATAAGTATTAAACTACATGTAAAGTTCTAGTTGGCTTGATTGAAAGAGCAATAGAAAAGAAAAAAATCATTTTTGCACCTCATTCTATTTTTAAAATTCGACCTTTAAAAAAGCTTAACTAGATAAAAAAATAAAACATACTAGCTTTAATTTCTTTCTGGACTTTTTATGCCATTTCCTATGTTTTTAATTGAGACATGGCTAAAGAATTGTGAGAATTATTTACTGCTGGAACTTCTCAGTAGATAAAAAGGTGTTTTTTTTTGGTAATTAAGATGAGATATTCCCTAGTGAAATACATAACGGTTTTCCCTTCTACCTTATAAAATAAATGTTTGACTTCATTTATCTTAATCTTTATGTAATCCGATATGGATGAGTATATAGAACTCAACCTTTTCTCCCCAAGCAAATTTCTCATCTAAACATTAATGACCCTGATACAGTTTTATGTATTAATGAATTTGTTCCTGTGTACTACTAAATTCATTACCCTGTTCTCTTGATTATCTCATTAATTTAGATTTCTCTATTTAAATAGAAGTTTATTTTCATCCTCTCTAATTTTCTACAACAAATATGTATTGACTACCAGCTATAAACCAAACACTTGATTAAATTAAAGGAATTCTTCTCAATAAAGTACTTAGTTTCTTACTACCAATTAGACACTGCCTTCCATTAGGATTCTATATATAAGATTTTATGTAGCACAATTTTTGAATAATTTGGTTCTTGTTAATATTTAGCGATACACATGACTGAATCTATATTATTTCTTTTATAGTTTTTCATTTATAGACATGATACCAGTTTACAAGAATACAAATTTTGTTGCTTTTGGGGCGAGGGGATATAATATTATTAAGTGCCATCCTTGAATCCTTCAATCACAGTCTATGTGAAACTAGGATATTCACAGTATGGGACCTTATAAATAATAAGTTAAAAATATATCTATGTTTCACAATTTTTATTTTGATGTATTAAAATTTTCTAGCATGACTATCGGGATGTGACCATTCCCACAACTGTGGGAATAAATAAATGAATCCTCACCTGTGAGAGTAAAGGAAAATTGAAATTTTTTCATTTTTGTATTCTTTTCATGTTTCTGATAACATAGCTACTACTTGACTTAAGCTTAGGAAAAGCACCATTAGTCTTTGCAGAATAAACTCATGCAGTAAAACATGCAAATCAACAAATGTAACCGAAAGTAAAATCTCAGGAGAGGCAAGCTACTCACAAACACTTTAAACAATAGTTTAAAACGACATCAAAGCAAGAGTGAATGATAGTACTGTGTGTTGCACAGAGGACGTGGGAAACTGAAATATGTAAGTTATCAAGAAAAGAGCAGAGGGGCTGGAGCAGTAATAGAGTGGGTAGGGTGCTTGCCTTGCATGAAGCCAATCAAGGTTCTATTCCTGGTACCTCACATGGTCCCACAAGCCCACAAGGAGTGATCCCTGATCACAGAGGCAAGAATAAAATCTGAGCATGGCCAGGTCATTTCCCCCACAAAGTAGAGATTAAAACATCATTTAGCATATACTTTTAAAGAACAAAGAAAAACTTGTTCCGGATATAGATTAAGTAAAGTAAAGTAAAGTAAAGTAAAGGCCCTCCCGTTGATCATCGATTTGCTCGAGCGGGCCCAGTAATGTCTCCATTGGAGACTTTGTTGTTACTGTGTTTGGCATATCGAATACATCACGGGAAGCTTGACAGGCCCTGCCGTGCGGGCGAGATACTCTCGGTAGCTTGCCGGGCTTTCCAAGAGGGGCGGAGGAATCGAACTCGGGTTGGCCATGTTGGCTGCATGCAAGGTAAACGCCCTACCGCTGTGCTATCGCTCCAGCCCGGATATAGATTATTTTATTAAATCCTTTATTTTCAGAGGGTGTTCAGCAGTTGCTGTTTGTAGTGCTTCAGGAGTCTCAAAGTGCTGGGGAACAAATTTGATGCTTCTGCATGCAACACACACACTCTGGTCTTCTGGTCCATATCTTTGATCCGTAGATACCTTAACTGCAAAGAAATGTTTAAATATTCTAAACGATGAAGAGGATTATTTTATTAACACTTCCAAATTGTGTTACTGGTGAGGTATGTAGCTGAAAGGAGTGAAGACCATCATAGACCTTCATAGGAATAATATAGTCCATCTTGGTGTCTGAGAATTTCTTACAGACTTTAGTGAAGATATCTTAAAATCATTTCTTCAGTGACTATTCTTTTAGATGTTGTTTTGGAGCCAATTGTGGCAGTGCTTAGAGGTTACACCGTGGGTGACAGGGATTGATGGATCTTGGGACCCAAATATATACCAGAATTTTCCACTGTATCCCTGGCCTTTCTTTAGATACTTTATGACTAGTTATATTAATGAACAATTTATAAACATTTATTGTTTCTTGGTTTACCAGTTTATATTATTATGCTTGTGAAAAACATTCAAAACTGTTTAATACTAGGGAAAGAATTAAGTCTAAGAACAGATGTCTCACTCTGTCTGAAGCATCTGGCTCAGTCATGCCCACCCTCTTTCCCATGTGCAGAAAGTACTCACTTGTGGATGCTCCATTGCCTCTGTGAAGCTAAAAGGAGGGTATGACAATAATTAGGGGGAATAATACTCCCCCTTCCATATAGGTCATCCTGTGTAAAGGAAATGATAACATTTAAAAAATTTAATTTTATTGAATCTCCATGTGAAACTTACAAGCTTTCATGTTTGGGTTACAATCACACAATGATCAAACACCCATCCCTCCACCAATGCACATTACCCACCACCCTACCACCAATCTCCCCGGTATATCCCCCTCTCTATCTTCCCCCTGCCTCCATGGCAGACAATATTCCCCATACTCTTTCTCTACTTTTGGGCATTATGGTTTGAAATACAGACACTGAGAAGTCATCATGTTTGGTCTATCATCTACTTTCAGCACACATCTCCCATCCCCACTGATTGCTCCAGCCATCATTTTCTTAGTGATTCCTTCTCTATTCCATCTGCCTTCTCCCCTCTGCTCAGGAGGCAGGCTTTCAGCTATGGGGCAATCTTCCTTGCCCTTGTATCTACTGTGCTTGGGTGTCAGCCTCATGTTATGTTATTCTATACTCCATAAATGGGTGCAGTTATTCTATGTCTGTCCCTCTCTTTCTGACTCATTTCACTTAGCATGTTACTCTCCATGTCTATCAACTTATAAACAAATTTCATGACTTAATCTCTCCTAACAGCTGCATAGTATTCCATTGTGTAGATGTACTAAAGTTTCTTTAACCAGTTATCTGTTCTAGGGCACTTGGGTTTTTTTTTTTTCTAGATTTTGGCTATCGTAAACAGTGCTGCAACGTACATATAGGTACAGATGTAATTTTTACTGTGCTTTTTTGCATCCTCAGGATATAATCCCAGAAGTAGTATTGTGGGGTGATATGGAAGCTCAATTTCTAGTTTTTGAAGAACTGTCCATATTATTTTCAAGAAAGGCTGGATGAGTCAGCATTCCCACCAACAGTGAAAGAGCATCTCTTTTCCCCCAGATCCACGCCAGCATTGGTTGCTCTTGTTCTTTTGAATGTGTGCCAGTCTCTGTGGTGTGAGATGATATCTCATTGTTGGTTTGATTTGCATCTCCCTGATGGCTAGTTATGTGAAGCATTTTTTTCATGGGCCTTTTGGCCATTTGTATTTCTTTTTTGAGGAAACTTCTGTTCATTTCTTTTCTCCATTTTTTGATGGGGTTGGGGAGTTTTTTCTTGTAAAATTCTACTAGTGTCCTGTATATTCTGGATAATAATCCCTTATCAGATGAGTATTGGGTAAATATTCTTTTCCATTCAGTGGGATATTTCTGTATTTTGGTAACTGTTTCTTTTGAAGTGAAGAAGCTTCTTATTTTGTTGTAGCCCTATTTGTTTATGTTTGCTTCCACTTGCATGGTCAGTGCTGTTTAATCCTTAAAGATGCTTTCAGCTTCAATGTGGTGGAGGATTCTGCCTACATTTTCCTCTGTATACCTTATGGATTAATGTCTGATATTGAGGGCTTTCATCTACTTTGATCTAACTTTTGTGCCTGGCAATAGACAGAGGTCAGAGTTCATTTTTTGCAGGTAGCTATCCAGTTTTCCCAGCACCACTTACTAAAGAGGCTTTCTTGTTCCACTTCACATTCCTTGCCCCTTTGTCAAAGATTAAGTGACCATATATTTGGGGGTCTGTGACAGAATATTCAGCTCTGTCCCATTGGTCTGCAGGTTTGTTTCTAGCCCAATACCATGCTGTTTTAATTACTACTGCTTTGTTGTAGAGTTTGAAGTTGGGAAAGGTGATGCCACCCATCTTCTTTTTCCTAATGATTGCTTTAGCTATTCGTGGGACTTTATTGTTCCATATGAATTTCAGGAGTGTTTTGTCTATTTCTTTGAAAAATATGTGTATCCTGATAGGGACAGCATTGTATACTGCTTTGGGCAACATTGCCATTTGGATAATGTTAATCCTCCCTATCCATGAGCAGGGGATGCATCTCCATTTCCTTCTGTCCTCTGATATTTCTTGAAGAAGTGTTTTGTAATTTTCCATGTATAGGTCCTTTACCTCTTTGGTTAGGCTGACTCCAACAAATTTGATTTTCTGAGGTACTATTGTGAATGGGATTGTTCTTTTAATGTCTATTTCTTCTCTTTTGTTATTTGTATATAAGAAAGGAATAAAATTTTGGGTGTTGATTTTGTAGCCTGCCACTTTACTAAACTAACCTATAGTTTCTAGGAGTTTTTCTATATAGTCTTTAGGTTTTTCTAAGTATAGTATCATATTGTGCTGAATCCTTTTCAGAAACCAGCTTGCTCGCATAGTTGTCCTTCATCTATTCTTCTGCCAATTCTATTCAGGATGACTTGAGTGAACAACTTGTAGATGACAGACAATAGGCAGATCGGGCAATAATTGCCAATGTCGTGGATGTCTCCCTTCTTGTACAGTATTACAGTCCTGCTGGTTTTCCATTGGGACGGAACCTTGCATTCAGACAGGTAGCGTGTGAAGTGCCCAGCCAGCGTATTGATGAGTACTGACGGCAGGTTCTTCAGGTGTTCAGGTCTGACCTTGTCTGGGTCGGTTGCTCTTCGTTTCTTTCAGACGAAATGGTGTGTTGGATTTCGCAAGGGAGAACATTGGGAACAACATATCCATCCTGTGGAATTTGGCATGTTGGCCGGTGGACATGGCTATCAGAGAGATCTGAGTAGAAGTCATGGGTAATCTTCTCCATTGACCTTCTGGAAGATGTGATACATCCATCAGGACGTCGGAGGGCAGTCATCTTAGTCTTGTAGTTGGCGAAGAACAGGTGAGCGTTACAAATGCTTTTCCTGGCTTCTGCCACATATACTAGCACTGCTGCTCTTCTATCTTTGAGGTCTTCCTTTATTGCATCTCTGCACTGCTTTGTGAGCTCTGACATTCGCTTGCGGTGCCTGAGGCATGTGTTGGCAAATAAGCTCAAGAGTTTTTGAAGACAGGCTTTTTTGGTGGCTATCTCTCTCTCTCTCGGCATTCCTCGCACAATCATGGAGGTGCTGAACCAGTCGATTGTATTCCTCATCAATGTTGTCAATAATGGCATCTTCCCATATTGCAGTAATAGTGCCAAAGAGCTCCCAGTTGGTGGTCGTTCTGGGAGTTCTCTTCTTGAACTTTGCAGCCCTTTCTCCCTGCTCCCTGAAGTAGAATTTTGCACGAAGGAGATAGTGGTCCATTCCCGTTTGGAATTTTGGGACAACAGTGACATCGGTCAGGAAAAACCGTCGATTGAATATGATGTGGTAAGTTTCATTGTGGAACTGGCCACTGGGAGACTCCCATGTCCAATGTTTAGATTTGGTCTTCTGGAACTGTGAGTTACCATGGATAGTCTTGGTTGACATGATGAATTCAGACAGTCTCTCACCTTGTTCGTTCCATTCTAGGCCATGGCTCCAGGGATCAGTTCTTCGGCTGATCTTATCAGTCCTATCTTGGCATTAAAATCACTAACAATGATCTTGTAGAAGGTGTGGTCTTCTTTATAGAACTTCTCCATCTCCATGTAGAACTTCTCAATTTCTTCTTCATAATTGGATGTTGGTGTGTAGACAACGAAGATAGAATCTGCCACTAGTGAACCACATCTATTCAAGTGTAATCATCCGACGTAAATTAGGCATTTGAATGAATCAATGCTCATGGCTAAATTCATATTAACCAGGACACCAACACCTCCCACGTCTCTTTTATTGCATGTTCCGAGGAACATTCTTCTCTAGTGTCAAAAATGACGTGATGTGATTGATGCCTTCTTGTCTCGGTCAGACTAATGATGTCGTACTTGATCTTTTGTGCTTGTACCATCAGGTCCTCAATAGATGCATCTGATGCCAGCGTACATGCCTTGAAAGTACAGACAATCATTTTTGTCTTTCTTTGTTTTGGCAGCCTAGTTCAGACTTGAGATTTTATCAGCCTATAAAAAAAAATCCTTCTCAATGCTGCCATATTGGTGACTCCTGCAGGGTCAGGGGAATAAGACCATTGTAATTACTGGTTTTGGCATATCTAATACACAACCGATAGCTTGCCAAGCTTTGCTGTGGGGGCGGAATACTCTTGGTAACTTGCCAGGCTCTCCGAGAGGGATAGAGGCTTTTTTGGTGGCCTAAAATCGCTGTTGTTGGCGATTGACCATATCCACACGATTACCAAGCTCATTGAGGTTTCTTGGGAGTTCAAGATGCCTCTCTGTCTAACGTTCATTGATATAAAGAAGGCCTTTGATTCTGTTGAGACAGAAACAGTCATTGAAGCCATAGCCAATCAGGGCATTCAAACAATGCATTAGGATCCTCCATGAGCTGTATTATGTATTCACTACCAGGATCTCACCATTCTACAAAGAAGTGATCATTGATATCAAGAGAGAGGTTCAGCAGGGTGATACCATTTCACCGAAACTCTTTAGTGCCACCTTCGAGAACATCATGTGGCAACTGGAATGGGAAGGAATGGGAGTGAAGATAGACAGTGGGCAACTACACTACCTTCGCTTTGCTGATGACATTGTTATAATAACACCAAACATTAGACAAGTGGCACAAATGCTGGCCGATTTTGACCATGAGTGTGGAAAGGTCGGACTACTCACGAAGACGATGTTTATGAGAAACAGTCTCGTTCCTGACATTCCATTCGCTCTCAACAGAATGACCATCTCGGAATGCAACAGCTATGTGTACCTAGGTCGAGAAGTCGACATGACAAATGACCTGGCACCTGAGTTGCACAGGAGGAAGAGAGCGGCTTGGAATGCCTTCAAGAGCATCAAAGAAATAGCTAAATTGATGAAGAACCTCCAGCTCTGGGCACATTTCTTTGATTCCACTGTTCTTCCTTCATTAACATACGCCTCAGAGGCCTGGGCCCTACGAAAACAGGATTAGAACGCTAATCTGGTCTCCCTAAGAGGATTCGAAAGAGCTATGCTTGGAGTATCACGTTTCACTCAAAGGAGAGAGAATCTTGGGTTCCGATCTCCATTGATGGTCAAGAATCAGGGAGCTGTCTCGTATGCCAAGGAGTCGAAAATCAGATGGGTTGGACACGTAATGAGATTTTGGAGACAACCGCTGGACTAGAGCTGTTAACCAACTGGATTCCATGGGACATCAAAAGACCACGTGGCCGCCCACCTACCAGATGGTCAGACTTCTTATTTTCTCAAAGAACCGGCTCTTGCTTGCATTGATCTTTTGTATTGTTTTGGCATTTCCATCTCATTTATTTCTGCTCTGAGTTTTATTATTTCCTTCCTCCTGCCTGTGTTGGGCTCCTTTTGTTAGTCCTTCTCCAAGCTCTTGAGTTGTAAGGTTAGGTTATTTATGTAGGATTGCTCTTTCTTCCTGAGAAATGCTATTAGAGCTATAAACTTTCCTCTTAACACAGCTTTTTCTGTGTCCCGTAAGTTTTGGGAACTCGTGTCCTCATTTTTGTTTGTTTCCAGGAATCTTTTGAATCCTTTCTAAGCCACTCTGTTCAATAGTGCGCTGTTTAATTTCCAGGTGTTTGATCTGAATACACTTAAGAAGAATGTGTTTTCAGCTATTTGAGGATGGAATGTACTGTATATATCTACTAAGCCTCTTTTTCCATTTCTTCTTTCAGATAAAGTATATCCTTGTTAAACTTGAATCTGGTTGATCTATCAAGAGGTGACAAAGCAGTGTTGAAATCTCCCAGTATTGTCTTGCTATCAATGTATGTATTCCTTCAAGTCTATGAGTAGTTGTTTTAAGTACTTTGCTGGTCTCTCATTACGTGTATATGTATTTAAGAGTGTAAGTTCTTCCTGCTGTGTGGTTCCCTTGGTCAATAAGAAATAATATTCACTGTCTCTTCTGACATTCTTCAGTCTGAAATCAATGTGGTCTGATACCAGAATGGCCACCCCAGCTTTTTATTGTGGTTGTTTTCCTGTAGAATTGTTTTCCAGCCTTTGAATCTGAGGCTGTATTTGCTCTGACTGTTCAGATGTGTTTCTTTCAGGCAGCAGAATGTTGGGGTTCGATTTTCTGATCCATCCTGCCACTCTATGTCTTTTAATTGGTGCGTTTAGCCCGTTGGTGTTAAGAGACATTATTGTTATAGGGTTTTGTCCCATCTTTCTGCCAAAGTTTGGTATATTTGAGGGGCTTATCTTGTCTAAAGTATCCCATTTTGTTGTTCTTGTAGCCATGGTTTTGAGTCTATGAAGTACCTGAGCTGTTGCTTGTTTGTGTAACTGTGTGTTGTTCCTTCTGATATGAATGAGAGTCTAGCAGTGAAAAGTATTTTTGGTGAGGCATTTATTTCGCTTAGTTTTGTTCACTATATCCCACCACTGGGCCCTGAGGGTTTCATCAGACAAGTAGGTTGTGAATCTTAAGGATGCTCCTTTATAGACAATTTCTTTCCTTGATCTTGCTGCTTTCAGAATTTTGTCTTTGTCTAAGGTTTTTGTCATTTTGATCAGGATGTGTCTTGGGGTATTTTTCTTTGGCTTTCTTCTAGCTGGTACCCTTTGGGCCTTCTGATTGTGGTCACTTGTCTTCTTCAGCTCTGGGAATGTTGTAGCAATGATGTCTTTGACAGTTTCTTCGTCGGGGTTTTCTTCTTGTCCTTCTGGGACTCTGATAATTCTTATGTTATTCCTCTTGGCTTCATTCTATCTTCTCTTTACACCTATTCTCTGATTGTGAGTCTCTTTTCCATTTTCTGCTCTTTTCTGGAGAGTCTCTGCACTTGATCTTTGAGCTTACTAATTCTATCCTCAGCAGCTGTTAGTCTGCTAAGTAACAGCATAGAGTTTTTCAATTCACTTAACAGGTTTTTCATATCAAAACTTCATTTCTGTTTGTAGTTTTGTTTGCATTTTCCCCATTTCTACTTTAAAATCCTCTTGTATTTTATTGGTAGTGCATTCCATTGCATCTTTCAGCTCCCTATGCATCGTCAGTAACTCCCTTCTAAATTCCTTGTCAGAGAGGTTGTCTAGCATTTCATTACTGTTGGGATCATCTGGTTTAGTCTCTTCACTAAGTAAACTTGCTGGGCTTCTGCGTTGTTTTACTGTTGTGACCTGTGTGGTTTACACCTTCACACCAACTGCTACTATTGTGTTGTTGGTGTAATATTAATTGAGATGTGAATAATGAGTTATTGGTTTAATGTGTTTTTGTTGATTAACATGCCCTAGTGAAGGTTCCACCTAAGAGCTAACTTATAGTTCTTATGAGGTATTGAGGGGGAACGCAGCCATGGCCCAGAAAGGCCCCCTGCACTGGGGGATACCTGGATTGAATGAGAGGAGGACAAAGGGCAATTCCCGTGGCCATCTGTGTTCCCATTTCCCATCCCTCACAGCTCTATGTTAGGAACCGGCTTAGTGCGGGTCTTCTCAGTCCCATGGCCCTGGAAATTTTAACTTTATATTTTTGATTAATAAGACCTTTAGATTAAAACACATATAGGCCACAGAATTATAATTAGAAATTTGTTAGTATAAAAGATCAACTTTTAAAGATGGAAATCTAAATTTAACATTTAATATATGGTACAAAGCTAAGTTTTCTTATATTTAGTAAGTATTAATTACATCTAACATTTGACATTTGTGTGCATATACTATAATTTAATTATTCAGTCATCTGTCATTGCATATTGGAGTTTATTCCATACATTAGCTAGTATGATTAATTCTATAATAAACCTAGGTATGTATGTATTTTCCAGTGACTTTTATTTTTGGCAAGGGGATAGAATCCAGAAGTGGAATTACAGGATCAGATTAAAGTTCTATTCTATATTTTAGGTCATCTCTATACTTTTTCCCTCTTTTCCACCACATTCCCACTAACCCTGTTTCCACTTTTTAGTATAAGCTATCTTAAGGTGTAAAGTGATTTTTCATTTTGATATGCATGCACCTGACTACAAATGACAATGCACACCTTTTAATATGCACATTGACCATCTGAAAGTCCACTTTGATGAAGTGTCTGTTTATCTACTCAATTATTATCTCCTTTCATTTTTAGTTTTTTTCTTGAACAACTCCTGGAGGTGATCAGATTTTCTCCTGGTTTTGTGCTCAGAGAACCATAAATGGTGCCAGGGTGTGAACAAGTGTTAAACACGTGCAAGGCAATAACTTGAACTTTTATACTCTGTTTCCACTCCTCCCCTTGTGATTGTTTGATTGGCTATGGATTATTTTGTTGCTTCTGTGCTTTTTGAGAGCTTCAAATATCTTGAATATAAAAACCTTACCTGATATTGTTAGGATCTGGAGTTGACCACCCCTCAAGGACAGAGAACAGACCCATAATGCAAATCACACAGCAAGGTTTATTGCTCTACCTAGCTGGGGTCCAAGTATTTGCCCAGCACAACAGGTTTCAACAAGGATCTCGAGCACTAGATTTAGCAAATTTTTATACTTTCATTTCAGCAAGTCGATTTGCTTGGCGATAGCACAGCGGGTAGGGCGTCTGCCTTGCACGCAGCCAACATGGCCGACCCGAGTTCGATTCCTCCGCCCCTCTCGGAGAGCCCGGCAAGCTACCGAGAGTATTTGATATGCCAGACACAGTAACAACAAAGTCTCCAATGGAGACGTTACTGGGCCCGCTCGAGCAAATCGATGATCAACTGGAGGGTCTTTACTTTACTTACTTCAGCAAGTAGCATTACTCAGCAATTTTCTATTACCTATAGAGTACATATTTTTGGACTGCACCATCCAGTCCACATCATAACAGTTACATTCTGGAGACTTAATCTCATTCCGGGAATATATTCTTAGATGACCACCTGTTTTTTCTGCTTTTCTTGTTCCTGGAAGAGGCCTGAGTCACTCAGAGGCCACGAAGCCTGGCATGGCAGTTCTCCGGCTATGTGGGTCCTAACATCCCCCCCTTTAGTTATTCATAACGAGGAATCTTCCTCATTCTAATGACTCAGATGTAGCCTCCCCAGGTTTGGGAGATTCTGGTACTCCTGCCTGATGACCATCAACTGTGCCATGTTTATTCTGCATTTAACAAAAAACACCAACTTATTCAGGTTGCATAGGCCCATGGTCAGGATCAAAAGCAGAAGTACTAGGTGTCCCAGGGTGGATGGGATCAGGGTGAAAAATTGACTTTCCCAGTGTCCTTACTGTAACAATATTCCTGTAGCACAATCTTTATCATTAAACACAATTCAGGAGAATCGGAGTTGGCAAAGTAAGAAGGCAGCAAGCAAGAGGTTACATGCAAGACAATAGGCTCGGTAGGTCCCTGAACAAACACACGTCCCAGTGTGGGTCATAACTGGCACAGATCAAGGCTAATTCTATTTGTCTCAGCATCAGAGAGTACCCAGTGCCAAAACTGGGGCATGTAAGAAGTTCACTCAGCAGCTATCATTTCGAGCATGAAGAAACGGAAAATAACCAGTGTCCTTCCCATTGTCTAGACATGCCACTGGTAGGTGTCATTCTGTCTCCAAAGGAGAAGGCAGCTTTTATGTGTGAAGCATGGACCTCGGTCTTAATTCCATCCACCTTCAGAGCGGTTGATGTGGTCAGGATTATCATGTAAGGACTTAGCTTCGCGGATGGTAGTCTCTCCCAACATGTATGGATGAGGAGTTCACTCTCGCAGTGTGCTCCAAGCCCTGCATGGAGCCAGGCTTTGATACCTGTAGGGCCAGCAATTATCGGAGAAGAGAGAGATCATATATTCTGGCCTACACTTCATTTTTCAAGGCTAAGTTAGAGATCTCCAAGCCTGCACAGTTTGGGACTGGACCTGCCAGTAACTAGACAGTTACACCCACCAACTGCCGTGTAACTCCAACAACGGCCAGGATCCAGAGATCATCACACTCAGCTCCTGGGAGAGAACAAGGCAGAGTCTCCTACCCTATGCCTGACTGTCTCCACCAGGGCCCAACAGCTGAAGACCACCGAGGCCCAGCCAAGGCCATGCTGGGACCACTCTCCACACACTTGGATGAGCCTCACACATAAAAGAACTGACAGAGGAACCCAGGTGTGTGGGACCCGGGGCTGAGATCTCCAAGCCTGCACAGTTTGGGACTGGACCTGCCAGTAACTAGACAGTTACACCCACCAACTGCCGTGTAACTCCAACAACGGCCAGGATCCAGAGATTATCACACTCAGCTCCCGGAAGCGCACGGCGGCATTCGCGGCCGCGCGACATCTTATCATCTCATTCCTAATTTGGTCAAACTGGCAGGCTACCAAATGTAACATGCCCACACGGCAGAGTCTGGCAAACTCCCCGTGGTATACCCAATATGCCAAATACCAGTAACAATGATGGGTCTCATTCTCCTAACCCTGAAAAAGCCTTGAATATGGCACTTTAAAAAAAAAATCTCAGGGCTAGGACGAAGAAGACGTTACTGGCACCTGCTCGAGGCAATCGACGAACAACAGGGTGGTCGTGATCGTGATCGTGAAGTTAGAGTAGTGGCAATTGACCCAAACGAATTTTAAAGGGAGCAGAGTTCCTCTGTAAAGGGGGTTCAAACTCACAACAGGGAATTGGAATTTTCGAGGGGGGGCTTCCTTAGTCTATCTACCTACATTCCCCAAATGTTAGGGTATTCGAGGAATTTCCTTCATGAGGAGGGGTCCAATCTCCTCAGGTGCTACTGCGCAAAGTCTTATCTGTATCCTACAGGATTGATCAACCTTAGAGTTTTCCTTCCCAGGAATTTTGTTGACCTAAATTCCATTTATGAGGATCTTTCCCTGTCTACCTGCCTAAATCATATTCTCCCCTAGAGATTTCACCGCCTTAAATCTTTAAGGGAAAATGGTTAAAGATCCTTCTTCTTGACTGCTTTATGCTGACAAAGGGACACTGACGCTGCCTGTGCAAGAGGTGAAATCTCATGCTACTTTAGTTTTAATGGGCCCCAGGAAATAAATTGGTTGGGTTCCTGAAGATATCTGAAAGAAAAGATCATTTCAAAATGGTTAGACCCTGGAGGAGAAGGTTCTTTCTGATCCAGTAAGGACAGAGTGGTTTGTTGCCTTAGAAAACATAAGATTTTAAGCAACAGCATACCCATTCCTATTACAAAAATGAAAAGGAATAGCTGCTTCATCCATGGTTGATAGAAAATAACCTCCTGTGTTCATATTCTTATGGACACAAACAGCAAACCACCTCTGGCTTTCTCAGTACAGATTAAAAGCTTCTTCCCATCCACTGAAGCTATCAATACCTTGAACATTTGAGCATTTAATATTTTGTGTGAGGTCAAGCTGCCAATCCTTCTCTGGATAAGTTCCTTGATGCTGAACAGATGTTAGGAAAGGAGGCTTAAATTTTCCACTATTTTCACTATGGCACATAGCACAGTTCTGAGTTATTTCCCTTATTGTCTTATTTCAATCCTTTTAATGATATTTCACTGTATTAGTCTAGGTGTCAGTAATTTTCAACATCTTTTTGGAAATGTCATTCCAATTCCCATTCTTCCTCTTCTGAAGCGTGTCCTGGCTTAAAGAAAAATTTCTCTAAATGAGGAGTTAATGGATCAAGAACTGAGAACTGTTAAAAAATCTCTGTTCTTTACAAATTACTATACATTCATAGAACTAAGGATTAATACTTAGAACCAGTTTAGATGTCCCCTTCGAAGTCCCTTGGGATTTCCTTGACTCAAGAACAAGTCTGAAAAAAAAGAACAAGTCTGTCTTTTTGCTGACATTCTCCTTGGTAAACCTCTGACTTCAACTCTCCTTTATAGAATTCGCCGCTTACCTACAGTCATTTAACCAAGTTTTATGTGAATTATCCAAAGGGGATACCTTTAAACCAAGATTAGAGTACATTTATTCAGTGACTTCTGTAGAATTAGAAACTGATTCTTATAGAAAGCAAGTTACAGAAACATGGTTTTCTCTCCACCTTCATTTTAAATTTCCCAGATGTCTTAATAAACCTGGTCTGTTCTTTTGCACAAACACAGCAAAATTGGAGAACTCTCCATTGAGTTAGGATACCCCGTTATTTACTGAGAAGTCCTTGGAATTTGCTAAAGAGAGGTGACACGCCAATAATGGCATTATTATTATTTTTTAACCTCACATCAGGTTTACTCCAGACTTGGTCATAAGATGTGAAGATCAGATCCCACGATGAACTTAACTTGAGGTAGAACCTTCAGGTCGAACTGGATGTGGCCTCAAGCGCCTTGCCCTCCGTAGGTGTGTCCTGGCAAAAAGGAGTACCTCTTATCCCTTCTTCAGGGGTGGGAGAGGTCCTGGTTTCCAGGCTTTTACAGGGCCCAGGCTGAGTCAGTAATGTCAGATTTCCAGATTCTTCCTTTTCCATAGCAGAGATAATTTCCAGTCTTTCTTGTTCTGGCCTGACTTTAGGGTCCCTCTGAGGTTTGTAAGTACTTGAAACAGTGCTTGTTTAATACCTGCTCCTGTCATTTCAATCAATTCCTTGACTGTTTCCCTGGAAGACAGTTTTGGGGTCCCATAGCTGGTTTTACTGTCTGTATGAGGGGTAGACCCTATTACTGAGAGGGAAGACTTTTATCTGAATTTATGCAAACCAACATAGTGTCATGAAGCATCTCAAAAACATACTGAAGGTACAAAAAAGAGAAAAGCAAGCATTTCACTTTACCCACAATGAGATGTAATACACCTGTTTACTGTGGGTCCTAGGCAAAAGAAGTTAAAATCTGTAGAGATAAAGCATATTTTTTAGCATTATGTTTAAACCTTGACTTCCCTTTATCTAAGGACCAGGAGTCCAGTGTATAGATTAACATGTCTAAGTCATGTTGAAAAACCCTTGATTTTCTGCAACTTTTGAAGAGTCCAATGATCTAAGAGCACTGTAACAGGAGTTCAGTCAAACTGTCCAATATCTTTTCCATAGATATTACCAAAAATGCACTAGAACTATTCTGCAGATGTAATTTAAGGAGTATCTTCAAACAATACAGTTTAATTAGTTCCTTTCCTTAAAATACAACCTCAAACCTATACATTCCTTAATATTCAGTCTGTCCTGTAACTTTCCTTCATCCCATTTCAAAGCCAACTCCACTTTAACAGGATTCCTTTCCTTTTTCCAACTGATGATATCTCCATCCATTATCTTTCTGACTTATGACATACAACTATATTAGTACAACATGATCTCCTAAGTTTAGACACAATCATGTAAACTTTATTATCTAATCATTACCAATCTACTCACTTAACATAAGAAAACTATTCTTCAGTGCTATTTCAAAAGCATTAGATCAGCTCTATAGATATTCAAAAAGCCTTAAAATGCTCATAATTAAAGTTCTTACAACACATATTCACTGGGAAAGAGTTGACTTCACATTAGAAATTAACCAGGAGACATCTTTAGAATTCTGATCTTTAGGAAAACTCTGATATAAAAGGATTAAAACACTCTCATTAAACAGTAAGGATTTCACACTTGTCTGAAGGTCAGGAATAGGTTGATACCTGGTGACAAAGCTTTGTATAAAATAAGTTATGATAATCACTTGATCACTTGACTTCCTGTTAATCATTGATTTGCTCGAGTGGGCGCCAATAACGTCTCTATTTGTCCCTGTCGCGTGCTAGTGTAGCCCAATGGCATCTGTTCGTTCTAGGAACACGAAGAGCCTCAAACCGATCGTTCATGATCTTGATGAAGAAGTCTGACCATCTGGTAGGTGGGCGGCCATGCGGTCTTTTGACATCCCATGGAATCCAGTCGGTAATGGCTCTAGTCCAGCGGTCATCTCTAAATCTCATTACGTGACCAGCCCATCTGATTTTTGACACCTTGGTAAACAAGACAGTGTCCCTGATTCTTGATCATAGATGGAGGTCAAAATTTCAGATTCTTTCTCTCATTTGAGTGAAACGTGATATTCCAAGTATAGCTCTTTCAATTCCTCTTTGGGAGACTCGATTAGTGTTCTCATCCTGTTTGCATAGGGCCAAGGTCTCTGAGGCATATGTTAATGCAGGAAGAACACTGGAATCAAAGAGATGTTCCTGGAGCCCGAGGTTCTTTGTCCTCTTAGCTATTTCGTCAACGCTCTTGAAGGTATTCCAAGCCTCTCTCTTTCTCCTGCGCAGCTCAGGTGCCAGGTCATTTGCCATGTTGACTTTTCGACCTAGGTACGCATAACTGTTGCATTCAGAGATGGTCATTCCATTGAGAGTGAACAGAGCGTCAGGGACGAGGCTGTTTCTCATAAACATTGTCTTCATAAGATTCAGCTGTAGTCCGACCTTTCCATACTCACGGTCGAAGTCAGCCAGCATTTTTGCCGCTTGGCTAATGTTTGGTGTTATTAAAACAACGTCATCAGCAATGCAGAGGTGGTGTAGTTACCGACCATCTATCTTCACTCCCATTCCTTCCCATTCCAGTCGTCGCATGATGTTCTCGAGGGTGGCACTGAAGAGTTTTGGTGAAACGGCATCACCCTGCCGAACCCCTCTCTGAGATGGATGATTACTTCTTTGTAGAATGGTGAGATCCTGGTAGTGAATCCGCAATACAGCTCACGGAGGATCCTGATGTATTGAGTTTGAATGCCCTGATTGGCTAGGGCTTCAATGACTGCTTCCGTCTCAACAGAATCAAAAGCCTTCTTTAAATCAATGAACGTTAGACAAAGCGGCATCTTGAACTTCCGAGAAACCTCAATGAGCTTTGTTACCCTGTGGATATGGTTGCTGGTGCTGAATCCTTTGCAGAACCTGGCTTGCTCGCATAGTTGTCCTTCATCTAGTGTTCTGCCAATCCTATTCAGGATGACTCGAGTGAACAGCTTGTAGATGACAGACAATAGGCAGATCGGGCAATAGTTACCAATGTCGTGGATGTCTCCCTTCTTGTATAGTATTACAGTCCTGCTGGTTTTCCATTGGGACAGAACCTTGCCTTCAGACAGATAGTGTGTGAAGAGCCGAGCCAGCGTATCAATGAGTACTGATGGCAGGTTCTTCAGGTGTTCAGGTCTAACCTTGTCTGAGCTGGGTGCTGTTCGTTTCTTTACTGACGAAATGGTGTGTCGGATTTCGGAAGGGAGAACATTGGCAACGACATATCCATCCTGCGGAATTTGGTATGTCAGCAGGTGGACATGGCTATCGAAGAGATTTGAGTAGAAGTCATGGATAATCTTCTTCATTGCCCTTCTGGAAGATGTGAAAGATCCATCAGGATTTCGGAGGGCAGTCATCTTGGTCTTGTAGTTGGCGAAGGACAGGTGGGCATTGCAAATTCTTTTCCTGGCTTCTGCCGCATCTACCAGCACTTCTGCTCTTCTCTCTTTGAGTCTATACTTTCAATGTACATACGCTAGCATCAGATGCATCCATCGAGGTCCTGATGGTACAAGCGTGAAAGATCAAGTACGACATCATTGGTCTGACTGAGACATGAAGGCACCAATCTCATCACGCTGTTTTCGACACTGGAGAAGAATTTTTCCTCGGAACATGCGATAAAAGAGGTGTTGGAGGCGTTGGTGTCCTTGTCAACATGAACTTGGCCATGAGCATTGATTCATTTGAATGCCTAACAACCTGAATCGGACGTTTACATTTGAATAGATGTGGCTCACTGCCGGCAGTTTCTCTCTTCATTGTATACGCACCAACATCCAATTATGATGAAGAAGAAATTGAGAAGTTCTACATGGAGATGGAGACATTCTATAAAGAAGAGCACATAAAGAAGAGCACACCTACAAGATCATTGTGGGTGATTTTAATGCCAAGATAGGACCGATAAGATCAGCCGAAGAACTCCACATCGGGAGCCATGGCCTACAATGGAACAAACAGTGTGAGAGACTGTCTGAGTTCATCATGTTGACCAAGACAATTCATGGTAACTCAAGATTCCAGAAGGTCGAATCAAAACGTTGGACATGGGAGTCTCCCGGTAGACGGTTCCACAATGAATTAGACCACATCATATTCAATCAACAGTTTTGCCTGACCGATTTCGCTGTTGTCCCAAAATTCCAAATGGGAATGGACCACTATCTCCTTCATGCAAAATTCTACTTCAGGGAGCAGGGATAAAGGGCTGCAAAGTTCAAGAAGAGAACTCCCAGAATGACCACCAACTGGGAGCTCTTTGGCACTATTGCTGCAATATGGGAAGATGCCATTATTGACAACATTGATGAGGAATACAATTGACTGGTTCAGCACCTCCATGATTGTGCAAGGAACGCCGAGAGAGAGAGATAGGCACAAAAAATGCCTGTCTTCAAAAACTCTTGAGCTTATTTGCCAGCACATGCCTCAGGCAACCGCAAGGGAATGTCAGAGCTCACAAAGCAGTGCAGAGATGCGATCAAGGAAAACCTCAAAGTTATCATAATAATAGCATAAATTTTCATATACTGGAAAAACTAACTATATAATCTGGAAAAGCTGACTAGTTATTTTTCCACATTTTCCATTAAATTCTCATGAGCTTTTAAAGCCAAAGGAGCTGTTCTTAGCTGCTTTATTTTTTTGTTTGTTTTCACTTTTATGAAGGCACAGTGCAGTGTCTTCAGGCTATAAGGCTGACATCTGAGATTAACCAATTATAACTCTTTGCTAAGTAGTTCTAGAAATTTTAGGTACCAAAATTCTCAGCAATCAAATAAAGCACTAGTAGGATAAGTTTAGCAACCAATTTTACAGCTATAGAAACTGATGTTTAAACAAAACCATTACTTTTTTAAAAAAAATATTTATTTATTTATTGAATCACTGTCGGTAAAGTTACAAATCTTTCAGGTTTAAGTCTCGGTCATGCAATGATCAAACACCTTTCCCTTCACCAGTACTTATTTTTCATCACCAAGAACCCCAATGTACCCCCCATCCCAAACTCCCAATGCCTGAGAGGCAGATGAATTCTAGTTAACACTCTATCTACTTTGATTAGATTCATTGTATCCACAAAAGATGCACCCTTATTATTTAGAGTTTACACCTCAAAATCAGACCTGCTGAAAAGGCATCGTGAAATAATTTGTTTTCTACAGTTGGTTACAAGAACCAAATGATGTTGCGCTGCCGTGATATTTTACTTATTAAGCCTGGAAGTATTTCTGCCGAAAGTCAGATAATTATGAGATTGGTTTCTGTGGCTCTAGAGCTATGGCAGTGCCAGAGAGCTGCTCGTGGGAGGCAACTCGTAACCTTGGTAGGGCGTGAAGGACGAGCCGGGAATGCCCCCCTTGCCATGAGGTTTCAGTCACCCACTCACGACCAGCTCATACCTGGATTTGCAAAAAGCTCTGAGGCGGCCACCATCTTGCTGTCCAGAGGGAAATAGGCAGAAGGGAGCAACACCCTTTCCCTTCTGGGCAGGCATGGTGGCATGGATTAACGCATTGTCCATTCACTTTTCTGCCGCAAGCTGCTGGGCTCTGCATTAAGTCCTTGTGCTTCTGGAGCCATGGCCGTGCTGGAGAGCCCCAAACTATTACTTTTTGAATCTGTTTTTACCACAATTATTTAATCCAATTCAGATACACATATATATTGACATAACAGCATAAGAAGACCTTTGAACCATTAATTTTTATGAGACACGAGAAAACCTTCTTTGGCTGAATTTTGATAGTTCTTGTACCTTTTATTGTTCCTGGAAGTGGCCTAAGTCACTCAGAGGCCATAAAGCCTGTCATGGCAGTTCTCTGGCTAAGTGGGTCATAACAATATTTAGTGTACATTTTTTTTCTATTTATGTACAGTGTTATTTAATTTTACTGGATTTTTTTTCAATGTAAGAACTTTTAATTTAATTTGGTCCCATTAATTTTTTTTTATTTTTGCCAATGGAATACACCTCTGAGGTCTGTTTTTTGTTTTTTTTAATATATTTTATGCTTTTTGTTTTATTTTTCTTTTAAAATAAAAAGTATTTATTCATTTATTTTACTAAAGTACCATCATTTACAAAGATATTCAAAGTTAGGTTTTAGACATACTATGTTTAGCACTACTCTCACCACCAATGTTTTTTCCTCCGTCAGGGTTCCCAGGTTCCTTTTAAACACCCCCTCAACACCATTCCATAACAGGCACATTTTTAAGTTGGTTGTTGAAGTTTTAGATTTTGTTTTCAGTATTACTTTGTGGTTTAGATATTTAGCTCTACCCACTTCTACCACTTCCAATGACGTTGGATTCCCTTGATGTCTACTATTCATTGCTTTCCATCTGTCATGTCTTTTCCCCTCTATTTCTTCCCTTCTCTGTCCTTCTCCCTACATTCTTGGGACAAGGGTGATCTAGGTGTATCCCCTCTCAAACACTGCATTCCTTCTTATAAGTATTCTATATACAACATATAAGCAAACCTTTTAAATTTTTTAAATGTTTTGTCCACGCTCTGCAGCACTCAGGGCTTACTCTCCTGGCTCTATTCTCAGGGATCACTCTTGGCAGTTCTAGCACATTATACATGGCTATGGGAATTTTAACCCATGTTTACTACATTACAAGCAAGTACCTTAATTCCTTACCAGCTCTCTCGCCTCCTCTGTTTTAATTTTGAGATCTTTAATCTACTCTGAATTAAGTTCTGTGTATGATGTGAGAAACTCATTTAGTTTTTTTTCTTCTCCCCCTCCCCCGTTGAACAATTTAGTTTTCTCAACACTATTTGTAAAAGAGACTTCATATACTCAACTCCTTTTTCATATCTGAGGGATTATCTCCCTGCTTAAAATTCCATTCCATTTGTCTGACAGTCTGTATTTATGCCAGTGCCATACCATTTTTATTGCTATATATTATAATATGCTGTAAAATTAATACTTTCTGTTTTTTACTTTTCTCAGAATTGTTTTGGCTAGTTGCGCAGTTGCAAGATTGCATACAAATTTTAGTAACATTTAAGTCCTCGAGGAATATGTTTATAGTGATTGCATTAAATAAGATTATCATTTTGGCCATGTTAGTTTCTTTCAAACTAAGAATATGAAACATTTTACTCCTCTCCTTCTTGCTGTGAACTTATATTATTTAAAAAAATTCTACTTCACTCTTGGATTCTGGACTGCCCACCTTCCTCGAGCACATTTCTGTCTGTACCAATGCTGTGTCCATTTTTCTCCCTCATCCAGGTCTGCAACTCGCTCCACATCAGGTACCCATAGGGGCGTGACCTCTGCAGACATGGGTGTGACCTCGGCAGAAGTGGCCGTGGTCTATTTGGGGGTGTAGTTATATTACCCATAGCCAGCAATCTGGTGTCACATCTCAGTCTCCATACCACCACAGCCAAATGAAGAAATAGCACAAATCCCCCCATGAGGAGAGGACGATGATGAGTCCAGAAGCCTCAATAGGCTTTGCTCACAAATGTGAGCTCTCTGATTAAGAATTCAGAGACTAACTACTGAAGAAGTTCAATGAACTGAAAGAAACCGTGGGACAGATATCTAGTAAATTAAAGGAGGACATGAAAAAAACAATGGATTGGACAATTGAGAAAATACAGGAAGAAATGAGAGGAGAAATAGGAAAGCTACACAGAGTAGTGTCACGAATAAAGGATTTGGTAGGTGAAATAAACAACTCAGTCTGTGCCCTCAACAGTAGAATGGCAACAGCTGAGGACAGAATCAGTGAGCTGGAAGATCAGCTGCAGGAAGCCTACAGGGAACAACAAACAATGGGAAGAGACCTCAAAATAGCTCTAGAGCGAATCAGAGTCCTAGGGGATGATTTCAAGAGGAACAATACTAGAATCACTGGAGTAACAGAAGGTCAGGGAAGCAATCTCAATGAAAAAGCCACGGTTAAAGAAATTATTGCTGAAAAGTTTCCAGAGCTAGAGAATTAAGGCATCCAGATTCAAGGAGCCCAAAGGGTGCCAGCTAAAAGAGATCCTAACAAAAACACTACAAGATATATCATACTGAGAATGATGGATGCCATGGACAGAGATATGATACTGAAAGCAACAAGGTCAAAGAAGGAAATCACATACAAAGGAGTACTCCTTAGATTCACAGCAGACCTACCAGAGGAAACCCTCCAGCTCAAAGACAATGGTGGGATATAGTGAAAAAACTCACTGAAACGAACACATCACCAAGAATACTTTATCTGGCTAAACTCTCACTCAAACTTGAAGGAACGATACACTATTTTGTGGATAAACAACAACTCAGGAACTTCATAGACTCAAAACCAAACCTGAAAGAAGGGATAAAGGGGCTACTGTAAGACAAGACAAGCCCCTAAAATCACAACAAACCCTTACCGAAAGATGACAAAAAAACCCCATACCAATAATCTCTATGTCAATGGTCTAACTTCACCAAGTAAGAGACATAGAGTGGCAAAATGGATTCAGAGACAGAACCCAACATACTGTTGCCTACAAGAAACACATCTGAACAGTGAGAATAAACACAGACCCAAAGTCAAAGGATGGAAAACAATCCTGAAAGCAAACAACCCCCTCAAAAAAGCTGGGGTGGCCTTACTATTATCAGAAACATAGTTTTCAGGTTGAAAAAGATTGGAAGGGACAGTGAAGGCCATAGTTTATTAATCAAGGGATTTGTACTGCAGGAAGAAATCACACTCCTAAATGTATATACACCCAATGAAGGACAAGCATAATATGTACAACAACTGCTAACAGACCTTAAAAAGGACATTGCAAGCAACACAATTGTAGTTGAAGGTTCAGCACCGCCTTATCTACTCTGGAGAGATCAAGAAGATTAAAACTCAGCAAGGAAATAACGGCTCTGAAAGAAAATATAGAAGAAAGAGGGTTAATAGATCTATAGAGGACTTTATATCCCCTCACCCCCAAAATAATACACATTCTTTTCCAGTGCACATGGAACATTTTCCAGAATAGACCATGATCTGGGCCACAAAGCATACTTAAAGGGAATAAGAAAGATAGACATTGTATCAACTGTCTTTTCAGACCACCATGAACTGAAGTTAATTAACTGAAGTTAATCATGTACAGATGCAGAAAACCAAATTAAAGACCTGGAAATTAAACAACCCAATGTTGAAGAACGAGTGGGTCAGGACAGAAAGAAGAAATCAAAAGGTACTTGAAAGCAAATGAGAATGAAGACACGAGCTACCAGAACCTGTGGGACGCAGCTAAAGCTGTGTTGAGATGAAAATTTATAGCTCTGCAAGAATTTCTCAGGAAGGAAGGTCCTACATAAACAACTTGACTTCACAGCTCAAGATCTTAGAAAAGGACCAACAAAAGGAGCCCAAACCAAGAAGGAAAGATAAAATAAAACTTAGAACAGAAATCAATGAAATGGAAACCCAAAAAACAATATGAAAGATCAATGAAACCAAGAGCTGTTTCTTGGGAAAATACACAAGAAAGATAAACCACTAGCAAGACTCACAAAGAAAGAGAGAAAGAGAACTCTAATACACCGAATCAGAAATAAAAAGGGGAATATCATAACAGCACTGTCCTTCTGTTGTTCATCAATTTTGTCAAGTGGGCCCATTTAGTTTCTCTATTGTGAGACTTTGTTGTTAATGTGTTTGGCATATTGAATACATCACGGGTAGCTTGTGAGGTTTTGTCATGCGGGCGAGATACTCTCACTAGCTTGCTGGGCTCTCCAAGAAGGGCGGACAAATGGAAATCGTGTCAGCTACATGCAAGGCAAAAGCCCTACCCACTGTGTTATCACTCTAGCCTATATATATATATATATATATATATATATATATATATATACACACACACACATATATACATATATATGCAATATATTGTGTATCAAAACAGAAACCAAAGAAATTAAAAAAATCATCAGAGACTACTTTGAAATTCTGTATGCCACGAAACAAGAGAACCTAGAACAAATGGATAAATTTCTGGATTCCTATGTCTGAATAGTTCTATTAATATCAAGAAAATTGAAACTGTAATCAAAAGTTTTCCCAAAAGCAAAAACCCAGGTCCAGATGGATTCACTAGTGAATTTTTCCAAACATTTAAACAGGACCTATTGCCAGTTATTCTCAAGCTTTTCCAGGAAATTGAAGAAACAGAAATTCTCCCAGTTTCTATGAGGCTCGTATCTCTATAATACCAAAGTGGAAACAAAGACACCTAAGGAAAAGAAAATTACAGACCGATATCCCTGATGAACACGGAAGTGCAGATTCTCAAAAAAATACTACCAAACAGAATTCAACAACTCATTAAAAAGATCATACACCACAACCTAGTGGGATTCATCCCGGAAATGCAATAATGGTTTAACATTCAGAAATCAATCAACATAATCTATCATATCAACAAAAGAAAAGATAAAAACCATATGATCATATCAATAGATGCAGAGAAAGCATTTGACAAGATCCAGCACCCATTTATGATGAAAACCCTTGCCAAAATGAGTATAGAAGGGACTTTCCTCAATATAGTTAAAGTAATCTATCAAAAGCCTATGGCAACCATCATCCTCAATGGGGAGAAACTAAAAGCTTTCCCTCTAAGATCAGGGATGATACAAAGATGCCCCTCCCTCCACTGTTGTTCAATATAGTACTGGAAGTACTTGCAATAGCGGTTAGGCAAGAAAAAGCTATTAAGGCATCCAGGTAGGAAAGGAAGAAATCAAGCTTTCACTACTCGCAGATGATATGATACTATACATAAAGAACCCTAAAACCTCTACCAAGAAACTCCTAGAAAAAATAGACTTATATAGTAAACTTGCAGGCTATAAAATCAATATCCAAAAGTTATGGGTTTCTTATATACCAATAATGAGAGAAAAGAAAGTGACATGAAAAAAACATTCCTGTTCACAATCATGCCTCAAAAAATAAAGTACCTAGGAAATAGCTTAACTAAGGACGTAAAAGACCTGTACAAAGGAAAAATGCAAAACGCTGCTTCAGGAAATAAAAGAGGAAACGAGGAAATGGAAAGATATCCCCTGCTCATGGATCAGGAGAATTAGCATTGTCAAAATGGCAATAGTCCCAAAGGCATTGTACAAATTCAATGCGATACCTATAAGGATACCTATGACATTCTTCAAAGAAATGGAGCAAACACTCCTGAAATTCATATGGAACAATAAGCCTCCAGGAATAGCTAAAGCAATTCTTGCAAAAAAGAAAATGGAAAGAGTCAGCCTCCCCAACCTCAAACTCTACTACAAAGCAGTAATAATTAGAACAGCATGATACTGGAACAAAGACAGAGCCCCAGCCCATTGAAACAGGGTTGAATATACTGACATCCCCCCTTAAATATATGATGAGCTAATCTTTAATAAGGGATCATAAAAGCCTCTTAAACAAATTGTGCTGGCAAAATTGGACAGCTACATGCAAAAAAATGGGCATAGATATCTACCTACCACCATGTACAAAAATAAGATCAAAATGGATTAAAGACCTCAATATCAGACCAGAATCCATAAGGTTCATTGAAGACAAGGTTGGCAAAATCCTCCATGACATTGAAGTGAACGGTGTCTTCAAAGATGACATGCCACTGGCCAAGCTAGTGAAAACAGAAATAGACAAATGGGACTATCTTAATTTAAGAAGCTTCTGCACTTCAAAAGAAACAGTGACCAAAATACAAAGACAGTATACAGAATAAGAAAGGATATTCACCCAATACCTATTTGATAAAGGGGTGATCACTTGATCACTTGACTTCCCATTAATCGTGTATTTTCTCGAGTGGGGTCCAGTAACGTCTCCATTTGTCTCTGTCGCGTGCCAGTATAGCCCAATGGCGTCTATTCGTTCTAGGAACACGAAGATCCTCAAACCGATTGTTCATGATCTTGATGAAGAAGTCTGACCATCTGGTAGGTGGGCAGCCACACGGTCTTTTGAAATCCCGTGGAATCTAGTCGGTAACATTCACCTTCATCATAATTGGATGTTGGTGCATAGATAATGAAGAAAGAAACTGCCGTCAGTGAGCCATATCTATTCAAATGTGAATGTCGGATTCGGGTTATTAGGCATTTGAATAAATCAATGCTCGTGGCCAAGTTCATGTTGACAAGGACACCGATGCCTCCAACACCTCTTTTATCGCATGTTCCAAGGAAAAATTTTTCTGCAGTGTCGAAAATGGCATGATGAAATTGGTGCCTTCTTTTCTCGGTCAGACCAATGTTGTCATACTTGATCTTTCGTGCTTGTACCATCAGGTCCTCGATGGATGCATCTGATGCTAGCATATGTGCATTGAAAGTACAGACGATCATTTTTGTCTTCCTTCATTGTGGCAGCCTAGTTCAGCTTTGAGATTTTATCGGCCTCTCCTTTCTCATCCTTCTCAATGCTGCCATATTGGTGACACCTTCAGGGTCAGAGGAATGAGACCCATTGTAATTACTGGTTTTGGCATATTGAATACACAACGGATAGATTGTGAGGCTCTGCCGTGCTGGCAGAATGCTCTTGGTAGCTTTCCAGGCTCTCCACGAGGGATAGAGGCTTTTGGGGTGGCCTCTAATCGCCCTTGTAGGTGGTACCATGGTTCAAACCATATTTGAACCCTATCAAATATGGTACGGCAATTATGGAAGATGGGTATTTATTTAAAGGGTTGATATCAAGGATATACAAAACATGGTTTAACTCCACAAGAAGAAAACATCCAACTCTATCAAAAAGTGAGGTGATGAAGTGAACAGAAACTTTCTCAAAGAAGATATATGAATGGCTAAAAAGCACATGAGAAAATGCTCTACATCACTAATCAGGGAGATGCAGATCAAAAGAGCAATGAGATATTATCTCATACCATACAGTCTCGCCCACATCCAATAGAACAAAAGCAAACGGTGTTGGTGTGGATGTGGCGAGAAAGGGACCCTTCTTCATTGCTGGTGGGAACAATGAACTAGTTCAGCTCTTTTGGAAAACAGTATGGATGTTTCTCAAAAAATTAGAAATTGAGGGATTCCACCATGCAAGTGTCTGGAGGCGTCCCCCGGACGCTGGGAGGAAAAGGGGATCTGAGCCTGTCTGCCTGTCCCTTTCGGCCACCCAAGCTGAGCCGGTCTCTTTTCCCCCACCCCCCAGGTTAGTTTTCGCGCCGTCTCTCGGACTTGGGGCTGGGATTCCACCGTGCAAGTGTCTGGAGGCGTCCCCCAGACACTGGGAGGAAAAGGGGATCTGAGCCTGTCTGCCTGTCCCTTTTGGCTGCCCAAGCTGACTCGGTCCCTTTTCCCCCACCCAGTCTTTACTTCCTGGAGAGACACCAGGTATCCGTGGGGGCGTGGCCACTTTAGAGGTAGGCGTGGCTTTAAAAAAGTGGGCGTGGCATAATTTTCGGCAGGGCAACGCTTATGCGGCCACAGATAGTTCACTCAAATCAAGAAATATTACTCCTTCACATACACAACAGCATGAAGAAGCAACGCAAATCCCTACCACAGGGAGACCACGAGGAAATATGTCTAGAAGCCTCAGAAGGTGCTAGCCACCTTAGGGACCTCCCTGACAAGGAATTCAGATATGAAGTCATCAAGATGTTCAATCAACTCGATGAAACAGTCACACAAATATCCGCTAAACTGAAAGAGGACATGAAAGAAACAATCGATCGCACAATTGACAAAATAAAGCAAGAAATGAGAGCCGAAATTGGAAAGCTTCACACAGAAATGGAACGCATCACAGATTCCATAGATGAAGTCAAATCCTCACTCACTGCCCTCAAAAATAGAATGACCACAGCTGAGGAAAGAATCAGTGACTTGGAAGATCAGCTGCACCAAGCCAACAGACAACAACAAACAATGGCAAGAGACCTGAAAATAGCTCAAGATCGAATCAGAGTCCTACGAGACGATTCCAGAAGAAACAACATTAGAATCATTGGACTACCAGAAGCTCAGGGAAACAATCCCAATGAAAAAACCATGCTTAAACAAATTATGGCCGAAAAATTCCCAGAGCTCCATAATACAGCCATTCAGATTCAAGAAGCCCAAAGGGTGCCAGCTAAAAGAGACCCCAACAAAAACACTCCAAGACATATTATAGTTAGAATGATCGATGCTGCCGATAGAGACACAATACTGCAAGCAGCAAGGGCAAAAAAGGAAATCACATGCAAAGGAGCACCCTTGAGATTCACAGCACACCTATCAGAGGAAACCCTACAAGCCAGAAGACAGTGGTGAGATATATTCAAAAAACTCACTGAAATGAATGCTTCACCAAGAATACTCTATCCGGCTAAGCTCTCACTCAAAATAGATGGAACGCTACACTATTTTCTAGATACACAGCAGCTCAGGAACTTCATAGACTCAAAAAAAAAAACCTAAAACAAGGACTAAAGGGGCTACGATAAGACAAGACAAACCCTACAACCACAACACACCCTTACAGAAACATGACACAAAACCCCATAACCATACTCTCTCTCAATGTCAACGGTCTAAATTCACCATTGAAGAGACACAGAGTGGCAAAATGGATACAGAGACAGAACCCAACATTCTGTTGCCTACAAGAAACTCATCTCAACACTCAGAGTAAACACAGACTCAAAGTCAAAGGATGGAAAACGATCGTACAAAAAAACAGCTCCTGTAAAAGTGCTGGGGTGGCTATACTAGTGTCTGACAACATTAATTTCAACTTGAAAAAGAAGGGACAGTGAAGGCCATTTTCGATTCATCACAGGATACGTACAACAGGAAGAAATCACACTCTTAAATGTATATGCACCTAATGAGTGAACAGCTAAATATTTAAAACAACTGCTCACAGATTTTAAGGAGGACATTGCAAGCAACACAATAGTACTTGGAGACTTCAACATTGCCCTATCACCTATGGACAGATCAACAAGAACAAAACCCAGCAAGGAATCATTGGCTTTGAAAGAAAAAATAGAAGAGAAAGGGCTTATAGACCTCTACAGGGCTTTACATACCAAAAAGAAAGAATACACATTCTTCTCCAATGCACATGGAACATTTTCCAAAATAGACCATGTGCTGGGACACAAAACATACCTCAACAGAACCAGGAAGATAGAAATAGTATCAGCCATCTTTTCAGACCATGATGCACTGAGGATAGAAGTGAATCACACACAGACACGGAGAACCAAATCAAACATCTGGAAATTAAACAACTTGATGCTGAACAACGAGTGGGTCAGGAACGAAGTCAAGGACGAAATCAAAAGATACTTGGAAACAAATGAGAATGAAGACACGAGCTACCAGAACCTATGGGATGCAGCGAAAGCTGTACTAAGGGGAAAATTTATAGATCTGCAAGCATATCTTAGGTCTGTAGAAATGATGCACATAAACAACCTGACCTCACAGCTCAAGTCCTTAGAAAAGGATCAACAGAAAGAGCCTAAATCAGGCAGAAGGAAAGAGATCATAAAATTTAGAGCAGAAATCGTTGACATGGAAACCAAAGAAACAATCTGAAAGATCAATGAAACCAAGAGCTGGTTCTTCGAGAGAATAAACAAGATAGAAAAACCACTCACAACACTCACAAAGAAACAGAGAGAGAGAACCCTAGTAAACCGAATCAGAAATGAGAAGGGGGATATCACAACAGAAACCAAGGAAATCCAAAAGATCATCAGAGACTACTTTGAAAGTCTGTATGCCACAAAAAAAGAGAACCTAAAAGAAATGGACAAATTCCTGGACTCCTATAATCTCCCAAAGCTGAATCAAGAAGACCTGGAGTATCTGAATAGACCTATTAACATCAACAAAATAGAAACTGCAATCAAAAGTCTTCCCAAAAACAAAAGCCCAGGCCCAGATGGATTTCACTAGCGAATTTTTCCAATCATTTAAGGAGGACCTGCTGCCAGTTCTTCTCAAGCTCTTTCAGGAAATTGAAAAAAACGGAAACCCTCCCAAACAGTTTCTATGAAGTCCATATCTCTAATACCAAAAGGAAACAAAGATACCACGAGAAAAGAAAACTACAGGCTGATATCCCTGATGAACATGGATGCGAAGACTCTCAAAAAAATACTAGCAAATAGAATTCAACTACTCATCAAAAAGATCATACACCATGACCAAGTCGCATTCATCCCAAGTATGCAAGGATGGTTTAATACTCGGAAATCAATCAACATAATCCACCATATCAACAAAAGAAAAGATAAAAATCATATGATCATATCAATATATGCAGAGAAAGCATTTGACAAGATCCAGCACCCATTTATGATGAAAACCCTAGCCAAAATGGGGATAGAGGGGACTTTTCTCAATATAGTTAAAGCCATCTACCACAATCCTACAGCAAGCATCGTCCTCAATAGTGAAAAACTGAGAGCCTTCCCTCTAGGATCAGGGACGAGACAAGGATGTCCACTCTCTCCACTGCTTTTCAATATAGTACTGGAAGTACTTGCAATAGCGATTACACAAGAAAAAGTTATTAGGGGCATCCAGGTAGGAAAGAAAGAAATCAAGCTCTCACTCTTCGCAGATGATATAATACTATACTTAGAAAACACTAAAACCTCTATCAAGAAACTTCTAGAAACAATAGGCTTGTATAGTAAAGTGGCAGGCTATAAAATCAATACCCAAAAGTCCATGGCTTTCCTATATGCAAATAGTGAAAGAGAAGAAAGAGACATGAAGAAAACAATCCCGTTCACAATTGTGCCACAGAAAATCAAGTACCTAGGAATCATCTTAACTAAGGAAGTAAAGGACCTGTACAAAGAAAACTACAAAACTCTACTTCAGGAAATAAAATAGAATACGAGGAAATGGAAAAATATCCCCTGTTCATGGATCGGGAGAATTAACATTGTCAAAATGGCAATACTTCACAAAGCACTGTATAAATTCAACGCAATTCCTATTAGGATACCCATGACATTCTTCAAAGAATTGGAACAAACACTCCTGATATTTATATGGAACAATAAGCCCCCACGAATAGCTAAAGCAATTCTTGGGAAAAAGAAAATGGGAGGAATCAACCTCCCTAACTTCAAACTCTACTACAAGGCAGTAATAATTAAAACAGCATGGTACTGGAACAAAGGCAGAGCTGTAGACCAATGGAACAGGGTTGAATATACTGACGTCCTCCCCAAGTATACGAGCATCTAATCTTCGATAAGGGGGCAAGAAAAGTGAAGTGGAGCAGGGAAAGCCTCTTTAACAAATTATGCTGGCAAAACTGGACGGCTACATGCAAATAAATGGGCTCAGATCTCTGCCTAACTCCATGTACAAAAGTAAGATCTAAGTGGATTAAAGACCTCAACATCAGACTGGAATCTATAAGATACATTGAGGAAAATGTTGGCAAAACCCTTCATGACATAGAAGCTAATGGTGTCTTCAATGATGTCAAACCGCTGGCCAAGCAAGTGAAAACAGAGATAGACAAATGGGACTATCTTAAACTAAGAAGCTTCTGCACCCAAAAGAAACAGTGACCAAAATACAAAGACAGTCTACCGAATGAGAAAGGATATTTGCCAACTACACATCTGATAAGGGGTTAATTTCAAGGATATACAAAATACTGGTTCAACTCCACAAAAAGAAAACATTCAACCCCATCAAAAATCGGGAGATGAAATGAACAGAAAGTTTCACAAAGAAGAAATCTGAATGGCTGAAAGGCACATGAGAAAATGCTCCACATCATTAATCATCAGGGAGATGCAGATCAAAACCACAATGAGATATCACTTCACACCACAGAGACTGGCCCATATCCACAAGAACAAAAGCAACCGGTGCTGGCGCCGATTTGGTGAGAAAAGAACACTCCTTCACTGTTGGTGGGAATGCTGACTGGTTCAGCCCTTTTGGAAAACAGTATGGATGATTCTCAAAAAATTGGAAATTGAGCTCCCATTTGACCCAGCAATACCACTCCTGGGAATATATCACAGAGAGGCAAAAAAGTATAGCCGAAGTGACATCTGCAATTGTCTGTTTATTGCAGCACTTTTTACAACAGCCAGAATCTGGAAAAAACCTGAGTGCCCAAGAACATATGACTGGTTAAAGAAACTTTGGTACATTTACACAATGGAGTACTATGTAGCTGTCAGAAAAGACAAAGTCATGAAATTTACATACAAGTGGTACTATATGGAAAGTATCATGTTAAGAGAAATGACTCAGAAAGAAAGGGATAGACATAGAAAGATTGCATTCATCTGGGGAACATAAAGTATCAAAATAGGAAACTAACACCCAAGAATGGCAGAGATTAGTACCAGGAATTTTACTCAATGACCCGGAGGCCAACCACACATGTTAGGGGAAAAGGTAGCTCAGAAAGAGAAGGGAACACCAAATAAAGGGTGTTGGGAGGATCCGCCCAGGATGGGAGAAGCATACTGAAAGTAGACTATCGACCAAACATTATTGCCACTCAATGCCTCTTTTGCAAACCACAGCACTCAAAAGGAGAGAGAGGGAAATGCCCTGCCACAGACGCAGGGTGGGATGGGGGCTGGGGGGTGGGAGGGATACTGGGATCCGTGGTGGTGGGAAATGCGCACTGGTGGAGGGATGGGTGTTTAATCATTGTATAATTGAAACCCAAGCACAAAAATGTGTAAGTCTGCAACTGTACCTCATGATGTCTCACTTTAAAAAAAAATTAACAAACAAAAAAAATTAGAAATTGAGCTCCCATTTGACCCAGTAATACCACTTCTGGTTATATATCCCAGGGAGGCAAACAAGTACAGTCAAAATGATATCTTCACTTGCATATTCATTGTTGCACTGTTCGCAATAGCCAAAATTTGGAAAAAACCTGAGTGCCCGAGAACAGATGACTGGTTATAGAAACTTTGGTGCCTCTACGCAATGTACACAACGTAGCTGTTAGAAAAGATGAAGTCATAAAATTTACATACAAGTGGTTCTCTGTGGAAAGTATCATGCTAAATGAAATGAGCCAGAAAGAGAGGGACAAACATAAAAAGACTGCACTCATATTGTGAATATAAAGTAACAGAATGGGAGATAAACATCCACGAATAGTTGAGATATGTACCAGGAGGTCTGCTCCATGGCTTGGAAGCTGGCAGCACATGCTGGGGGGAAAAGGAGCTCAGATAAAGAAGGGAATACCAAATAAAGGATATTTGGAGGATTTGCTCAGGATGTGTGCTTAAAGTAAACTATAGACCAAACACTAAGGCCACTCAATACCTCCATTTAAAACCACAACACTCTAAAGGAAAGAGAGAGCAAAAGGGAATGCCCTGTCATAGAGGCGGGGTGGGGGGCGGTGATGGGGTGTGGGTATGGGAGGGCTACTGGGATCATTAGTGGTGGAGAATGGGCACTGGTGGAGGTATGGATACTCTATTATTGTATAACTGAAACCCAAACAAGAAAGTTTGTAAGTCTACAACTGTACCTCATGGTGTTTCACTAATTAAAAAATTTTATATTGTGGGGATTGTAATATTTTTTGATTGTTATAATTTTTATAAAAAGAGAACACATAATTGAAAACTAATAAAAGTAATTCATGCCTGGGGGAGTGCATGGGTTTTATAATTAATTTAAATATCCAAATTGAATACTATTATAATTTATTTAGGAAAAAATCATACTAAAGCAAGCAAAATAAAAAAAAATAACAAAATTTCACCACATTTACTTGAAAATTTCTACCTTTTAAGTAAGCATCTGAATAGTTTTTTAACCAATTCGTACTTTTCTCATTGTTTAATTCTCTTGTCATTTTTTGAACATCTGTCTGTCTCTACAAACCATATAGTGTCTGATCTTTAAACATTATTTTATTTTCTTTTGGGCCTACCCAGAGGTGCTCAGGGATCATTCCTACTTCTGCACTCAGGAATTAATCCTGGTGGTGCTCAGGGAGCCATATGGGATGCCAGAGATTAAACCTAAATTGGCCATGTGCAAGGAAAGCATCTTACTCTGCTGTACTATGTCTGTTCCAGGATCTTTAAACATTTCCTAATCAAAAAAGTTCTACTTGGATTCTGTAAATTTTTCTGAAGAGAATCATTAGGTGCTAAAAAACTAAATTGACTGAAATAATGTATCAATTTGGGAATTTTAATGGCAAAAATAACAATATGTGAATGTACAAAATTTTATTTACTTTCTAAGTGAATTATTGTGTTATCTTCTATTCCCCTTGCTTTCCCTATGGACACTAAGGAAACTTATTTTCTTTATGTTTTGAGTCGGGCTGGAGCGGTAGCACAGCGAGTAAGGCGTTTGCCTTGCACGCAGCCAACATGGCCGACCCGAGTTCAATTCCTCCGCCCCTCTCAGAGAGCCCAGCAAGCTACCGAGACTATCTCGCCCACACTGCTGAGCCTGGCAAGCTACCCGTGATGTATTCGATATGCCAAACACAGTAACAACAAAGTCTCCAATGGAGACGTTACTGGGCCTGCTCGAGAAAATCGATGAACAACGGGAGGACAGTGACAGTGACAGTGATTATATTAAACTATAGTGAAATATTAGTGAAATATATTATATTCAACTATAGTGAACTCTCCTTTTTTATTTTATATTTAATAATGTTACTTTACTTCAAGCACTTGTCAATATCAGGAGTTAGAGTGGTAATATTACTTAATGTCATGAAAGACCGTACATCTGAGTTAATCTCTCTGTAACTCAGGGACTAAGACAAGACTGAAAAACATCTAAAGATTTTTCATTGAATCACCCTGAGATACACTTACAAACTTTGATGATTAAGTTTCAGTCATACAATGATTAAGCATTTGTCCCTCCACCTGTGTGCATTTTCCACCACCAATGTTCCCAGTATCCCTTCCAACACCTCCACCCCATCCTACCCCCTGCCTCTGCAGTAGGCATCTTCCTTCTTATTATCTCTCTACTTTGGGGCCTTAAGGTTTGCATTACAGACACTGAGAGGCCATCATGTTTGGTCCTTTATCTACTTTCAGCACACATTCCCCATCCTAAGTATTCCTCCAACCTTCATTTACTTAGTGGTTCTTTCTCCATCCCAACTGCCTTTCTCGCAAGCACATGAGGCCATCTCCCAAACTGTGCAGCAATTCTCCTGACACTAACTCTACTGATGTTAAAATTTTTATAAATTAGTAACACCCACAATATTTTTAAGACATATTATCTCAGACAGGTATTTATTTATTTTTTTTCAAAATTATTTTCCCTAATCTTACTGCTACGTTCCTGCCAGGTCTATGCCATTTCTATTTTATATATTTTATTTTCTTTCATCAGGGATTTTTACCAATATCTTAGTAAAAAGTATTTGGTGAAGATGATGACAGTCCATTGTGACTTGACTGCATCAAGTTAACTGACAAATTATTACTTATGAAGACTGGGTATATAATTGAGCTTCACAACTACAACTCCTCCTTCTGGTAATAGATGTTTGTCTCTTCTTTGTATTCCCAAAGCCCTAATTTCTTCTTCTTAAGTGCTCATAGTCATTAATACCCGAGATGATTTGGAGCGCTTTTCACTTTTATTGCATACTTTGCCTTTGACTAATGGTTGAAAATTATTTTTGACCATCGACAGAAATGGTGAAACATATTGCACACCTTCGGGTTTTTTTGTTTTGAAGGATAGTACCCATTTAGATTCTAACACCCTGTCTATATTCATTATCATTTTATTGGAAAGATAATCAAATTTTAAAGTATTTGAATTAGCATTGGCTTTTAAGTGGAAAGTGCACTGGGGTGAATTATGTACGATAGTTTATTCTTGTTTTACTGTACATTAATTTAAATAGATTGTTTGCCTATATTTCCTGAGCTGAAATCATTATGGAAAATATGGACCTTCCATGATCAGATGGAGGAAACAGGAAGAAAAAAGCAATTTGAAAACAAGGAATGCTTGGGAGAATATATTGTTTGGGAGCTTAAATTATCTCTTAGAGCTATTCTGTGTTGCATGACAGATTGGACAGGTAAAGAGACAAATACTAGAATGAGGTACTTATTAGTCTCAGTAGGTGAAATAATAGATGAAACATGAAAGAAGTTGTAAGTAACAGATATTTCTTTGTTTTGAAAAGATGCAAGGACTTTTAAAGAAAAGAATATTGAGTAAATTTTATTCAAAATTTTCTTATCTTGAGAATCTGATAGCCTAAAACTGAAAGTGATTCAGTAAAAAAAGATCAAATTGACTTGTATATACTTATTATGTTAATTAGTAGTTTTAGAAGTTCAATAATTTGTAACAAGAAATAAACACAAAATTGTCCTTTTCCCTGAAGCATATAAAAGAGCTTCTTTTCCTGTGCATATTCATAATTATATAATTACAATTGTTTGCATTATTTAATACAATTAATACCTTATTTACAGGATTATTTAAATTTAATGTGTTAGCAAATAAATAAATGCTTTATTTCGTGCTATATTTTGCATTTCATAAAATACAAGGTCATTTAAATAAAATGTAGTTTGATGTTTCTCATAAGTTGTTAGATTATAATTATAGATAATTTTCCGTGCTATGACAAAAGATTTTATGGTTTTCTGAAAATAAATTTGAAAATCAGTTTGAAGTACTCTTTCCTTCTGGAAACATGAGGGTATTTTTATGTAGCAAGTATACTGTTTCACATTCACTATTTACATCATTTCATCTCTTACATTCTCCAAGATGATGCATGGCCAAATAATAATAAAATAAAATTAGAAAACATTTTATTATAAAGTGATAAAAACCCAAATTTAAAAGAATTTTTCTAATACAAAGTGCATTCATGTTAAATGTTGACATACTATAATTGGGTCAACCATTCTTTTAAGGCTTTCAAAATCAGGACAAAATGAATTTCAACTCAGTTTAATATTTTAAATGGTCACTAATGCATAGAGACAATGAGGAAGAATTTTTAAAAATCACACATAGTCCACATAATGAGAAATATAAATGAAGAATGCTAATGTCTTCATTAAACAGATAAATCACTGAGTCAAATAACCAAAGATAAGCATAAACATGAAATAAAAAGAAATATGAACTAGGTGTTCATTGAAATGATTGCAATATCATTTCTATGACAAAAATAATAGCAACTGATTAAAAGCTGCCACTTTGAGTAGATAGATTCATTTACCAAAGCAATAATCTTAACAGTAGGTAGAAACAAACAGCAGTCTTACCCTAATGGCTACAAAAATCAATTAAACAATTTGTTTGATGTACAAGCTCCTTGAAAGTCTGATTGTATAGCTGATTTCATTGCTCTCTATTTACATAAATTACATTTTTTTCCGGTTGTCTGTGAACCCATCTATTATGCATCTATAAGAAGGAATTCATTGTTCACATAAAAAAAGGCTCCCTGGAAGTTTGAATAGTGTCTTTCTTCTATGGTTTAAAACTTCCCTGATGCTGATTTCTAGCTCAGAGAACTTTTGAAGCCAAGAAATCCTGATGCTGATACTTTTCCCTTGAATACAGAATATTAACATCTGTATGTACTTATTTCTTTCTTGAATGAATTTGGGCAACCATGCCTTCATTTTTACTAAACCTTTAGGGTATCCTTTGTTTGACATGTGGTTTTCCATGTTCCTTCAATCTGAACCCTGCTCACTCTCTGTCATCTTTTATACACCTGACTGGTATTCCTGGGCTCTATATTCATTTAACAAATAACTGAAAGGGGAAAATACATGCAATGCACTATTTTATTTATTGATTTATTTATTGATTTAATTTTATTAGTGAAACACCATGAGGTACAGTGGTAGACTTACAAATTTTTGTGCTTGGGTTTCAGTTATACAATGATCAAGTACCCATCGCTCCACCAGTACACATTCTCCACCACCACTGATCCCAGTATCCCTCCCACCCCCATCCCCAATCCCACCCTGCCTCTGTAGCAGGGCATTCCCTTTTGTACTCTCTCTCCTTTTGGGTGCTGTGGTTTGCAAAAGAGGCATTGAGTGGCAATCATATTCAGTCTATAGTCTACTTTCAGCATGCATCTCCCATCCTGGGAGGATCCTCCCAACACCCTTTATTTGGTGCTCCCTTCTCTATCTGAGCTGCCTTTTCCTCTAGCATGTGCGGCTGCCCTCCAAGTCATGGAGTAAACCTCCTGATTCTTATCTTGGCCATTCTTGGGTGTTAGTCTCCTATTTTGTTACTTTATGTTCCCCATAAAATGAAACGAGAAGACATCAATCACATCATGCCGTTTTCGACACTGGAGAAGAACTGTTCCTTGGAACATGTGATAAAAGAGGCGTCGGTGGTGTCGGTATCCTTGTCAACACAAACTTAGCCAGGAGCATCAGGATCCTTCATGAGCTCTATTGTGGATTCACTACCAAGATCTCACTATTCTACAAAGAAGTAATCATCCATATCAAGAGAGGGGTTCGGCAGGGTGATACCATTTCACCAATCCTCTTCAGTGCCACCCTCGAGAACATCATGCGACGACTGGAATGGGAAAGCATGGGAGTGAAGATAGATGGTCGGCAACTACACCACCTCCGCTTTGCTGATGACATCGTTCTAATAACACCAAACATTAGCCAAGCGGCACAAATACTGAACGACTTTGACCGTGAGTGTGGAAAGGTCGGACTACAGCTGAATCTTACGAAGACAATGTTTATTAGAAACAGCCTTGTTCCTGACGCTCCATTTGCTCTCAACGGAACCACCATCTCCGAATGCAACAGTTATATATACCTAGGTCGAGAAATCAACATGATAAATGACCTGGCACCTGAGTTGCGCAGGAGGAAGAGAGCGGCTTGGAATGCCTTCAAGAGCGTTGATGAAATAACAAAAAGGAAAAAGAACCTCCAGCTACGAGCACATCTCTTTGATTCCACTGTTCTTCCTGCATTAACATATGCCTCAGAGACCTGGACCCTACGAAAACAGGATGAGAACGCTATTCGGGTCTCTCAAAGGGGAATCGAAAGGGCTATGCTTGGAATATCACGATTCACTCAAATGAGGGATAGAATCCGTAGTTCTGATCTTCGTCAACGCTCAAGAATCAGGGACGCTGTCTCATTTGCCAAGACATCAAAAATCAGATGGGCTGGACACATAATGAGGTTTACAGACAACCGCTGGACTCGAGCCATTACTGATTGGATTCCATGGGACATCAAAAGATCACGTGGACGCCCACCTACAAGATGGTCAGACTTCTTCGTCAAGACCCTGAATGATCGGTTTGAGGCTCTGCATGTTCCTAGAACGAACAGATACCATTGGGCTATGCTAGCACGCAACCGGGATGAATGGAGACATTACTGGCACCCGCTCGAGTAAATCGATAAATAACGGGGATTAAGTGATTAAGTGATGTTCCCCAGATGAATGCAATCTTTCTATGTCTGTCCCTCTCTTTCTGACTCATTTCACTTAGCATGATATTTTCCATGTAGTACCACTTGTATGTAAATTTCATCACTTCATCTTTTCTAACTGCTACGTGGTACTCCATTGTGTAGATATACCAAAGTTTCTTTAACCAGTCATCTGTTCTCGTGCACTCAGGTTTTTTACAGATTCTGGCTATTGTAAAGAGTGCTGCAATGAGCAAACAAGTGCAGATGTCACTTTGACTATACTTTTTGCCTCTCTGGGATATATTCCCAGGAGTGGCATTGCTGGGTCAAATGGGAGCTCAATTTCAAATTTTTTGAGAATCGTCCATACTGTTTTCCAAAAGGGCTATACCAGTCAGCATTCCCACCAGCAATGAAGGAGTGTCCCTTTCTCGCCACATCCGTGCCAACACTGGTTGCTTTTGGTCTTTTGGATGTGGGCTAGTCTCTGTGGTGTGAAATGATATCTCATTTTTATTTTGATCTGCAGCTCCTTGATGATTAATGATGTGAGCATTTTCTCATGTGCCTTTTAGCCATTAGGATTTCTTCTTTGAGAAAGTTTTTGCTCATTTCTTCAGCCCATTTTTTAATGGGGTTGGATGTTTTCTTCTTGTGGAGTTCAACCAGTACTTTGTATATCCTTGATATCAACCCTTTGTGGAATGTGTGTTGGGCAAATATCCTTTCCCATTCTGTAGACTGTCTTTGTATTTTGGTCACTTGTCTATCTCTTTTTTCACTTGCTTGGCCAGTGGTGTGACATCTCTGAAGATACCATCTGCTTCAATATCATGGAGGGTTTTTCCAACTTTGTCTTCAATGGAAACATCAACAGAAAACAAAGTCCCACCTTATGGAGTTGGTACTCCTGTAAAGGACAGATACTTGAGAAATAAATAAAAAACCTAACAGACAACTTTATTTAGGACAGCTATTTCTGGTGAGTTTATATTTGAGGAAATTCTTAAAGACAAAACTGCAAGGAGAATCATAGTGTGTGTGTGTGTGTGTGTGTGTGTGTGTGTGTGTGTGTGTGCGTGCTGTGGGATAAGTATTTTTAAAGCACACAAATGATAAGGGAAAATTTCATTAAGTGTAGACAAGGCTGGAGTATTCAAAGAACTTGGATGGAATACTAAAGAAATTATTAGTCAATGAGGATGAAGAGACAAAGAGATGTAGGGGTTGTTGAAAAAAAATAAAGCTCTCTAGAAGCTTGAATGGTGTCTTCTTCTATGGTTTCAGACTTTCCTGATGCTAGACTCTGATCTCTAGCTCATAGGAGAACTGCTGTAGCCAAGAGATACTGATAATTGATATTTTTCCCTGTTTTACAGTACAAATAGTAGTGAGTCTTATAAATTTGAGTTCTGAATGAGATGGGATTCACAAAAATTTTTAAAACAGTCTCTCAGAAGCTCCTTCCTATTCTCTTCCAATCACTAATCCCTGAGTAACCTAGATAGCCTAATGTATTCATTATCATTGTTATAAGTTTATTAAATTAATATAAAATTTATTTATGCATTTGCTAATAATTGATATTTAAGTTAAATGTCATGGACATTTGATTATCATGGGCAACTATTATGAACATTTAAAATATTTAAAAATATATTTGAGTATAGTTTAATTATAAATGAGTAAGGAAAGTTCTGGCCTTAGTTTGCATGTGTATTAAGTTTGAATACATATTACCAAAACATTTACTAAAATAGTTGCAATAAATTCTATTGCATCAATAGTGTTTGACAGTTTTAATTGTCTAGATACCTACCCCTATCATCCCTCTTATCTGTGACCAGGTATGTGAATTGCTTCATTTCTATAGAATATGGCTAACATATAAAGATAGGTTTTCTGAAATTAGGTTTTAAATACTGTAGCTTCCATTCTTTTCCTTCCCGTGAATTACTTGCATAAGACAAATGCTGTTTGTCATCCAGCTCTTGTATGTGACTAGTAATAATCAAAGAGATTAAGAGGCAAAAGTTTTTGCTGTAAGATCAGGAATAAGACAAGGCTGTCTACTCTCACACTACAATTCAATATAGTATCAGAAGTCATAAAAGCAGCACTCAAGAAAAGTACATAAAAAGAATCTAAATTGGAAATAAGCAAAACTATAGCTAGTTGCAGATGATATAGTAGCTTGCTTAGAAAATCCTTGAGATTCAAAAAAATCTCTAGAAATAATTGATGAGTACAATAAAACCAAAAGCCAAACATTTATACATAAAAATTACTTAAATTTATAAATACAAGCAACAAATTAACATAAAGAGAAATCAGGAAATAAATCTTGTTTACACATTTATTAAGTTAATTAAATATACAAAATAATTAAATTGGAATGAATATAACCAAAGAAACAACAGCTTTGTACTTAGAAAACTATTATATCTTGTTGAAAGCAATAGAAAGATTTTCTTTGCTCATGAATTAAAAGAATTATATCAGTACACGGTTATATTATCCAAAGAAATACATATCTTAAAACAATTCCTATCAAATTCCTACTGGCATTTTTATAGAAAAAAAACAAATTACATTAAAGTTTATTTGGAACTACAGAATACCCTAAATAGTAAAAACACTTCTTATGTAAAAATACAATAAAAAGGAAAGTACTACTCTTTCTCCATATATCTTAAAGTATATTACAAAGCAATTAAGACAACATAATATGAAATGAAAATGGACAAACAGATCAATGGAATGGACTGAGTCCAGAAACAAAACCACACTATATGAACTACTAATTGACAATGAAAGATTATTATTATTATTATTATTATTGCCACACTGGTTGTGCTATGGGCTTACTCCTGACTTTGCACTAAGAAATCACTACTGGCAGAATTTAGGGGATTATATGGAGTGCCTGGGATTGAACCTGGGATCACTTTGTGTACAGCAAACACCCTAGCCACTGTACTATCACTCTGGACCCTGTCTCTATTTTTAAAGAAAGGATATTGGTTATTTAATTTTAAATAAGGCTCATCCTAAGACTTAAAATGCCACACAAAAATGATTATGTAATATGCAAATAAAATTTGAGAAGGGAGTGAAAACTGAATTTTTATGGGGAAGCAGCCTTTGATTTATATTTGTGGAATGATGAGATGAAAAACCGGACATCCTATGAACTGAAAAAGTTGTTGATTAAGCTCTTATTATCTTGCTATTTTTGTCTACTTACTAAGTCATTTTAACTAAATAATTTGTCATTTTTCCTAGAGGAAAATGAATTCTTATTAATTTGTGAGGTGTCAACCCAAACATGATTTTCTTTTGTCAAAAGTCTTCCTTAATTATGTCAGATAAAATTCTTAACCTCTTATTTAGTTCTTATAGTCCTTTTCTTAGGTTCCACTATGATTTTATCACATTATTTTGCAATTTTTTATTATATATATATTTGACTATTTGTATAAGCCATTTAGATATCAACCTTCTCTTAGTTTGTATATTTGACATATACTGCATTATAGGCATTATTTTGGAATAATCTGTATATTCTAAGTTGAATCTTGAGCTGAGTAAGTAGTGTTAGCAGATCAGAGCAGAAGAAACACATTATTGGAATAGAGTTCCAGAGCATGAAAGGAATCAGTCAGACAGCATTGAATTTAGGAAGGTCTGAGTTCACACCAAGGTAGTAGAAGTAGAAATAAAAAAGGAATGAGAATCCTTGGGAGGAAAATAGGAGGTAATATGAAAATAATAATATGAAATTAATGCTAGAAATAAGGTACAAATTTGCGACGCATAGATGATACAGCTGTTGAAGGGGTCTATGAGTGACAAAAGAAGCAGAAGTTAATGTTAGGAATATTACAATTTCCTTATGTTAAATAAATAAGCTTAAGATTCATATACGATTTTACTTGGGTAGAATATAAATTTCATATATAGACTATAAATAACCGAAGTACACAAACTGGCAAGAAACACTAACACTCTGAAATTCAGCACTAACTATACTGGCAACCAGAGGGAAAGGGAAGAGTGTGGAACGGCTGGGCAGAGGGGTCCTTTTGCTGGTGATTGGAACTTTGATGATGAGAGGGTGATGATTACAGACATAAAGAGGTACAAAGTTAACTCCTTAAATTTCCATAATAGAAAAAAATTATGTCAATAAAAAAGCAAAAGCATTTCTAGGGGCTGAAGTGAGAGCACAGTGGGTAGAGAGAGCATTTACCTTGCACGCAGCTGACCCTGGTTCTATTCCCAGCATTCCAAATGGTCCCCTGAGCACTGCTAGGGGTAATTCCTGAGTGCAGAGCCAGCAGTAACTCCTGTGCATCGCCATGTGTGACCCTAAAAGCAAATAAAATAAAAAATAAAATAAATAAGCATTTATAGAAGAAAATTGGAAGTATGGAAAATAGTAAAATCAAATTTTAAAACAAAAGTTGACTGACTGTTAACTTTCTGTGGCTGGTGGAGCCAATTACCACCTGTTTATCTGAGACAAAATGAAATCTATCATACTGTTCTGAGATGGAAGATTTGAAATTGTGCCGAAGATATAGTCCAGCAGGTAGCATTTTTTTTTTTTGGTCACACCCTGCTATGCACATGGATTACTCCTGGCTCATGCACTCAGGAATTACTCCTAGCGATACTGGGGAATCATATGGGATGCTAGAAATCCAACCGGGGTTGGCTGTGTGCAAGACAAATGCCCTACCAGTTGTGCTATTGCTCCAGCCCTTAGCATGTTTGTCTTGCCCATAGCCAAAGCAGCTTTTACCCCCAGTACTACAGTTTCCTGAAAACTTCCAGGAGCGATCCCTGAGCACAGAGCCAGGATTAAGTGCTATGCACCCTGAAGCATGTCCAAAAAAAAAAAAAAAAGTCAGACAGATGAAAGTCTGAAATGGATCACCCCGGGATGTCATTTAGGGCTTGGCAAGACTGATTTGTTGCTAAAAATCTAGGAAAGAGCCTTGCCTTTTCCAACATTTAGAGATTAACCAAGTTTCTTGGTTTATGGACCTGAGCCTGCAGCTGCCTAACTCTACCTTTTCTGTCATCGTCTCTCCTCTGACCATCCTGCTTTACACGGGCCCTTAGGTGATTACAATAAACCTGCCTGTGTAATCCAGGATTATCCATAATAATCACATTTGCAAAACCTTTTTTGTTATGAAATATTGCATATTCAAAGTTGCATATTCCAGGGATTAGGACACCAGGAATTCAGGGGGTGGAACAAATTTTTCCACATCACGTTTTCTAAGCAGGATTTAAATATTTATATATTTTAGTCAACTCAATATATTTTTATTTTTACAGTGTTTGTACATCTCAAAATTAAAAAGATGAGCAACCTTGGATGAAAATACAAAATACTCATTAAAAAAAGAAATGACTTTGCCTTTGGAGGCCAAGAAACTGAGGCTCACATCTTTGACACACCATTTACCACTGTCCTTGTCACTCCAGAATATTATTAAATCTCTCTGAATTTCACTAACCACATCTAATAATGAATAGAAAATATTATAATGTCAAATTAAGCATTGTCTTAACAACTTGTCTCAAATACCACGCAGAAGCACATATAGTTTCCTTCCTATTCTATTCCTCTGACCAATCATATTCTCTCTTTTATCAAATGGATCAAGTGCCATTCCTGTCTATATCTGTGGAATTTGTTTTCTGTCAGCCCACAAGATTATTCAAAATGGACAGTCCTATCCTTTAATGGAAACTAGAGGGCATCTTCTCTTAATATATCTCAACTTTAGCATCCTAAAATGTATCAGAATTTTTATTTTATGGTTGGGTATTGCATCCCAATATTTAGTATAGCACAGCGGTAGTGCATTTGCCTTGCACGCAGCCAACATGGCCGACCCGAGTTCGATTCCTCCGCCCCTCTCGGAGAGCCCGGCAAGCTACCGAGAGTATCTCGCCCACGCGGCAGAGCCTGGCAAGCTCCCCGTGACGTATTCGATATGCCAAACACAGTAACAACAAAGTCTCATGATGGAGACATTACTAGGCCCGCTCGAGCAAATCAATGAACAACGGGAGGGCCTTTACCTTTACCTTTTGTATGTCAGGTACAAAATGATTCAATCAAAAAAGACGAACCCTTAATTCTCTCTGGTTTTTTTTCTATTTGTTTTTGGGCCAAACTCAGTGGTGCTCAGGACTTACTCCTCTCTCTCCATTTAAAGATCACTCCTGGTTTCAAGTAAAAGATGATAATTTAGATATCTCTGTCTCATGACATTTTTTGTGTGTTAGTTAAAGTTTTGGGCTGGAGCGATAGCCCAGTTCGATTCTTCTGCCCCTTTCGGAGAGCCCGGCAAGCTACTGAGAGTATTTCACCTGCACGGCAAAGCCTGGCAAGCAAACTGTGAAGTATTCAATATGCCAAACACAGTAACAACAAGTCTCATAATGGAGACGTTACTGGGCCCGCTCGAGCAAATCGATGAACAATAGGAGGACTGTGATCCCTGTGAAGTTAAAGTTTTAAAAAATTCATTAACCATCTAGTAAATAGTTTGGTAAAGTTCTGTTATTTAGGAAAGACTTAGTAAGTGGTAGTCATTACTGTTATGACTATTGTTCTTTTTGATTAAATTATTACTACAATACTTTTAAATTTTTATCCTGACTTGGAATGAGAAGAAATCATACATCCTTTCCTAGAGATCCATACAATTGTATTTTAAAGAATGAGACTCAGTTCTTATGAAGACATAGTAGATCAACAAAATGTAATTTGTAGGTCCAGAGTGATAGTACAGCAGGTCGTGTACTTTCCTTGCATGTAGCTGATGTGGGTTTTATCCTCAGTATCCTATATGCAGCCCCCCCCCCCTGCCCCCGCCCCAAGCATTGCCAGAAGTGATTCCTGAGTATAGATCCAGGAGAAGCACCTGGGGACTTCGGGGTGGACCCAAAACAAAGCAAAACAAAAATGTAAGTTTTAGTTGTGCAGTGTAAAGATAGGCTATTTAATGAGCTTTTTGCACATCCAATTTCTGAGGAAATTGTCCAGCAAAAATTATTTTAATTCAGGGGAAGCAGAGAACAGATAAAGTTATATTTGTCAGAGAAATGATAATTCACATTTACTGTATATAAATAGACCTCTGATGTAGCCATAAGTTATGCATCCTTATTTCTTACAAAAAAATGTGTTTCTTTGAGGTAGGAGGTGGTATTTTAATAAAGAATGCAACAAAATCAAGATTCAGATGGAAAGATGGAGAAAATAAAAATATGTTTGAAATAGGGGTATTTTTGTCCTTTGTTAGTGAGAACCTGAAATATAACATTATCATTGCGTTTTTGCAGAAGAAATCTGTAGACTGGTTTTAAAATTTAAATGCTATTCATGGATTCAAACCATGTAAATTAATTTTAAAGGAGAAGCATTGATTATACCCAAAAGGATATGGTAAGCATCAGGGGAAAATCTGTTTCTAGCATGTTTATGAAAAACATTTTCTTAAACTCCTGATGCAATTGACAAAGAAATTGTTCACGGTTTTGGAGCGCCCAGCAGAGCTTTCCAGAGTAGAAAATGAGCACAGAAAACTCCCATTTTCTGCTCACAGTTGTGTACTCATCAGCACACACTCTTTAATGTTCTGTTCTGTTTCTGCAAGAACCCTTGGCAAAATATTCCCTGAGGCTTGCTGCGGTGGAAACCTGTTTCCATTAGAGTACAGGAAACCTGGGCTCTTTTAAGTGTTGTGGCACAGAAAGCCTCCACTTTTCATTTCTTCCCCTCAGACCACGCTTGATAAAAGCCCGCTCCACTTTAGCTGAGGTGATCTGCCGTGGATGTCTTTATATTCTTAGATGGAGAATGTTTTGAGAGTTGGCAGATGGATAGAGAACACATTAAAGATAATCAGTTATTTATTTTGGATTTGGGGCCGCGTCTGGCAGTACTCAGGGCTTATTCTTGACTCTATTCTCAGGGGTCACTCCTTGTGGTGCTCAGGGTACTGCATGTGGTGCTGAGGACTGAATATTGGTCAGCTGATGCACGACTGTATTACCTCTGACCTCATAATCGATTTTTACATGACAAATGTAGTTGCTATCTTTGCATATTTAAACAAAGGAAGCCATTCTTCAAAAAAAATTATAGGCATCCTGGGATTAGCTGACAGAGTTTTTCCTCATTGCTCTTGCATCTAGATTTTGACATTTTTTTTAAAATCTTAATGATTTATCAAGGGATGAGCTATTAGATTCAAAAGGCATTTTTACACAAACATTCAACATGTAAAAAAGTAAACATTTAAAGATGTTGACATGGTTCAAATGCTTTCTAAACTTTTCATCTATATATCAAACTGACAATTGATTGTCAATTGGTTATCATCTCATGGCAAATTCACCTGATTCCTAGGAAATCCAGGAATTCTAAGAATAGCTAAACGACTTCTCTTCTCTCAGTTCACCTTTCTAGTGTCCTAGTACAGCCCTGTCACTCATACAGTTATTGAAGACTCCATGCCTTCTCTATTTCATTACCTTTCTTCACTCTTCTGGTTCATCCCACCTTAGCCATGTAACTCACTCATTTATTCTCTACTCAATCATTTTTCTATGTTAATCTTTTTTTTTTTATCTCAATCTTCCTTCATTGATCCTACCCCAGGCTTGGTTCCATCCACTGACTTTTGGAAAGGAATAACTTTAATGAGGGGTTATTCCATCTGTTTTACTACAATACAATCTATTTTTAAATAGCAAAAAAAAGAACATCCTAGAATTTGATTATGATTATATCTCTTTTTGAGTTAAAAATCATTTTTCTCATTCCTCTGCAAGCAAAACCAAAATGCCACAAGAGTTCTTAATTTTTCTCCTTGTATACACTGCATTGAGGTTGCTAACTCCTTGTAAAGAGTGATTCCTTTGCTTTCTGAAGTACTTCCTCTCCCTCACTTATAAGCTCTAGCATTTCACTTATGTTAAATAATCATCTTCCCTATGTGATTCTCCCTAGCTAGGAATCTTCCCTGAATGGTTTGGCTAAATATCAATCTACTATAGTTATTTTTCTCATCTCCTATTGGATCAGTTACAAGTAGTTCATAAAGCTCTGAGTCAATGTTCATTGATTAAGCTTTCTGATAATTTCATTTTCACAGCAATAGTGTGATCTACTATGATTGTTTAATTGTATGACTCTTTTTTAGATCTTTGGCTCTGAAGAGGCAAGGCACCAAGTCTTGTTCACAGTTCTATTCTTTAGCTCAGCTATAAACCAACACAGATTGACTCATACAGAGTAGACTTATTTTTGAAAAAAATTAATTTAGAGAATGTGGTAACATAGTATTAAAGTTTATAGTATTGATGTACAAAGTCATTATCTCTCCCCCCCCCCGCAAGCACCAAAACATCCATGACCCTCCACTACTGTTCCTATGTCACCTTTTGTCAGAAGGGACTAAAATAGACTCTTAATACTTGTTGAATAAGGTTCAAGCTATATGCCAGGCAAAAGGTTAGAAATACATATACATTATCTTTTTGAAGGTTTATAATAAATCTGAAAACTAGGTTTTCTGTTCATTGCACACACAGATCAGAAATGTCCGAGAGAGGGCTGAATTTGCCTATGGCCACTGAGTGGGTCAGTAATGGGATTGGAAGAAAAAATAAAATTTATAGCTTAGAGCTTAAGGTTGCACAATGAAAAGTTGCACATTTTCATGAAGGAGAAAAATGTATTGGACATCGTGGAGAGGTTGAATAAAAATTAAGAAAAGTTCTGGACCGTGGATCAGTGAATAAAAATAAGTAGAAAACCAAAGTAGTAAAGAAGCAGAAGAGACTGACTTTCTCTTAGATTCCTGAATGTACAGAGTTCACTCATCATCTGGATAGCAACGACAGGTTAGTAGCTTCTTTCCAGGGGCTCTTCCATCTCTCTCATATTTACTGATTTCCTGTAAGGTCAGCTATTTCCTTGAGAAAACCAAGGTCTTAAGTGCTGCTAAATAATTTCATAAATATGAATACTTTTAATATAATGTATCTACTTTTTATTCCCTTAATGAAATAATTTTATCTCTTTGTGAGGCCAGTTGAGTAAAAACAGGTTTAATATCTTACTGACCTTGTCCCTATGGGATCCAAAATTTGACTCAGGAAAATTATATCATATATACCTGAAAAAAGATATATACACAATGCTCCTTTTATGTTGAACTATTGATCATTGCTAATGTAGACCTTCTGTTTCTCAAATATGAGTGAGAATTATCTGCTTTGCCATGGCTTCAGGGAGGACTTCAAACAGCAACTTATTTTTCATGTTATAACTTTCGGTTCTATTTCTGCAAACTGAAGAGACAGAGAATGATTAAAAGGGAGAGAACATTTTTAACATTAAAGCAGTTGTTTAGTGATTTGAATTATCAAAATAGTGAGCAAAACACACGTAATGAAGAATTTTAAGAATAAATCATCATTAATGATACATGACATTTTGTGCACCAACTTTATTCTGATGCACAATTAGTCACCTAATTAAGTTTAAAATTAATTTAAATTGATGCTCTCAATAGCTGGCCCACCCACTTTTATTACTGCCATTTAAATATTAAATGTTATTTAAGCTTCATATAACTAAATGCTGTGGCCTAAACAAATATAAACTGGGTGGGAAGACAAGTTCTATCTGTAAAATTATTGAATCAGAATTAATTGGGACCTATACTTTATAATCAGTTGCTTGGACAATGTTTAACAGAGGTATCTTTTTATAATTTTTATTTTATTGGTTTTTGGGTCACACCTATATGGAGTGCTGGGGATTGAACCTGGGCCGGCCATGTGCAAGGCAAATGCCCTTCCCATTGTACTGTAGCTCCAGCCCCATCTTTTAATATTTTTTTAAGGTTACAGTTCCCATAGTAGGCTATGCACCCTTCTTGTTGCACATGGTCATATATGAATAAGGAAAAAAAAGAATTACATGACCAAGCAAACCACTTTCTGTGGAGAGCTGTTTAACTTTATGGTTCCAAGCAAACCATATAATAAGTACCCTACTTTACTAAGACCTACATTTTTTCACATTAAAAATTTTCCTTGAAATTGGATTTATCTTACAATCAATGCTATTTACTTTTCAGAGATTTTCTTTCTTAGTAATATGTAAAAGAATGGTATATCTTATAATCAGTGGCATCTTAGATACAGTAAAATATGATGTAGTGCTCTTCTTGTAATTCTAAGTAGAGTTTCTCTAAGTAGATCATTTATCTGAATAGGCTTACTTCTAGACCAGTATATATTCTCTTATTTCTTCATTTCAGCACATACAATTAGCACTGGTTTTGGTGCTAGGAAAATAAAGTAAGACCAATGCTGCCTTCTAATGTGAGAGGAGATAGATCAAATATAATATGATACAAGACATTGCTATGAGTGCTATATTTTGAGGACAACTACAAAGTACTCTACAATGTATTGGAAACAACATTATATCTAAGCAACATCTTTTTCAAATTTGTGGTTTTGTGGCATGTCATTATTATTAGTTCCGTTATATATGGTGATGACTCATAGATTTTTTTAAAGGGGGCTGTCAGTTCACTGGCTAGAAAATGAATCAGATTTTTTAATTGAAATTAATGTCTCAGACTAAAAGTATTACTGTATTAATTCTCTATCAGAGTAATGTGGCTGCCTACCCAAAGTCCTAGATCCCTTCTGTCTTTCTGAATGTCCCCCAGTCCCATCCTTACTATTGACAATCTCTTCTGTGGAAAACATCTTAGGGTCTGTTTACATTGGCCACTGTCTAATATCTTGCTTTAATTATTTATATTTCTCAAATAAGTGAAATCATCTAGTATTTGTGTTTTTCCTTCTAGTTCACTTTGCTTTGTGTGATACCCCCTAGTTCTATTTCAAGTTGTAATAAAAGGCATGTTTTCATCTTTTCTTATAGCTGAGTAGAATCTATTGTGAATATATGCTCTACTTTCTCTATTTACTCATCTGTTCTTAAGAATTTGGCTTATTTTCAGATATTGGCTATTTCTAATAGCACTTTAATCAACATAGGTGTGCATATATCTTTGAAAATTAATGTTATTGTGTTTCTCGAGATATATGCCAAAGAATGGAATTTCTGGGACTTATGGGAGTCCTACTTACAATTCTTTTGGGTGTCTCCATACTGTTTCCCACAAAGGCTGAACAAGACCAGAGATTCATCAAAAGTCAATGAAAGTTCACTTTTCACTATATTCCCACCAGCACTGTTTCTGGGCCTTCTTATATAAGCCATTCTCACTCGTACGAGGTGATATATTATTGTTTTGATTTACATTTTATGATAAACTCTTTTTTTCAGATGCCTATTGGCTTCCTGGCATTGTCAAAGGAAATATGTGCTTAAGCAAATGTCTTTGAGTAAATGTAATTCTGTTTACTTTTGCTTTCTTTGATAATGATTTTGAATTGATGAAGACATTTCTGAGATTATTTGTAGTGTTCTTTTTTAATGGATTTTATGGACCCCAGTGTAATATATCCATTTAAGGCTGAGATTTTTCCTTTATCAGTAGCACACAAGTTTGCTTATTGTATATTAATAAGGTATATTACAGACAGAGAATATGTCTGCAATTTACTTCTTTTTACTACAGTAACTTTGGTTATGAGAGAAATTTTATGGTATTATACAAAATTATATTTGCCAACTACAAGACCAAAATGAAACTGCGTCAGTACTCATCAATACACTGGCTAGGCTCTTCACATGCTACCTGTCTGAATGCAAGGTTCCGTTCCAATGGAAAACAAGCAGGACCATTTTGCTGTGATCACAAGAAGGGAGACATCCACAACTTTGGCAACTATAGACCGATCTGACTGTTGTCTGTCCTCTACAAGCTGTTCACTGGAGTCATCCTGAATAGGATTGTCAGAACACTAGATAAAGGACAACCATGTGAGCAAGCAGTGTTCCGAAAAGAATTCAGCATGATCAACCACATGCACACAATAACCAAGCTCATTGAGGTTTCTCAGGAGTTCAAGTTGCTGCTCTGTCTAATGTTCATTGATTTAAAGAAGACCTTTGATTCTGTTGAGATGGAAGTGGTCATTGAAGCCCTATCCAAACAGGGCATTCAAACTCAGTACATCAGGATCCTCTGTGAACTGTATCATGGATTCACTACCAGGATCTCACCATTCTACAAAGAAGTGATCATCCATGTCAAAAAAGGGGTTCGGCAGGGTGATACTGTTTCACTGAAACTCTTCAGTGCCACCCTCGAGAACGTCATGTGATAACTGGAATGGGAAGGAATGCAAGTGGAGATAGATGGTCGGCAACTACACTACCTTCGCTTCACTGATGACGTTGTTTTAATAACACCAAAAAGGCCCTCCCGTTGTTCATCGATTTGCTCGAGCAGGCCCAGTAACGTCTCCATTGGAGACTTTGTTGTTACTGTGTTTGGCATATCGAATACGTCATGGGGAGCTTACCAGGCTCTGCTGTGCGGGCGAGATACCAAATATTAGAAAAAAAATTGGCACAAATGCTGGCGACTACGACTGTGACTGTGGAAAGGTCAGACTACAGCTGAATCTCATGAAGACAATGTTTTTGAGAAACGGTCTCATTCTTGATGTTCCATTCACTCTCAATGGAACAACCACTTCCAAATGCAATAGTTTTGTGTACCTAGGTTGAAAAGTCAACATGACGGATGACCTGGCACCTGAGATGCGCAGGAAGAAGAGAGCGGCTTGAAGTGTCTTCAAGAGCATCGAAGAAATTAGCTAAGAGGACAAAGAACCTCCGGCTGTGGGCACATCTCTTCGATTCAACTGTTCTTCCTACATTAACATATGCCTCAGAGACCTGGGCCCTATGAAAACAGGATGAGAATGCTATTCAGGTCTGCCATAGAGAAATTGAAAGAGCTATACTTGAAGTATCATGCTTCACTCAAGTGAGAGAAACAATCCAGAGTTCCAACCTTTGTTGATGATCGAAAATCAGGGACACTGTCTTGTTTGCCAAGTCATCGAAAATCAGATGGGCTGGACATGTAATGCGATTTTGAGATGACCACCGGACTAGAGCCATTACTGACTGGATTCCACCAGATGTTAAAAGATTGTGTGACCGCCCACCTAGGAGATGGTCAGACTTCTTTGTCAAGACTCTGAATGATCAGTTTGAGGCTCTTTGTGTTCCTGGAGTGAGCAGACGCCACTGGGCTATTCTAGCATGTGACAGAGACAAATGGATATGTTACTTGAGCCCACTCAAGCAAATCAATGAGTAACAGGATGACAAGTGATCAAGTGATATACAAAATTTTATATACTATAAAAAGTGACATACTGTCACTGAGTCACTGTCCTCCCGTTGTTCATTGATTTGCTCAAGTGGGCCCAGTAACGTTGTGAGACTTGTTACTATGTTTGGCATATTGAATACGTCACAGATAGCTTGCCATGCTTTGCTGTGTGGGCAATATCCTTTCGGTAGCTTGCCGGTCTCTCTGAGAGGGGCGGAGAAATCAAACTTGGGTTTGCCATGTTGGCTTCGTGCTAGGCAAGTGCCCTACCTGCTCTGCTATCGCTCCAGCCCTATACAAAATGTAGAAGTACTTTTTTTTAATATTCTTGAAGAATTCCAAGAAAATATTGTTGAAGGGGTCACACCTGGCTGGGCTCAGGGCTAACTCCTGCCTTTGTGCTTAGGGATCACTCCTGGCAATGCTCAGGGGTCTATATATGGTGCCTGTATGTGGTGCTAGGAATACAATTAGGATGGGCACTATGCAAAGCATGTACTTTAATACCTGTATTAACTCTCCAGGCCTTATTATGGGGATTTTTGTCTTCTTGTTTTTTTTTTTTTTTTTTTGGTGGGAGTGGTGGGTCTCAAAAAGTGTTCAGGTGGTCTGAGTGTCACTTTCAGTGATACTCAACCAACCTGGCTGGTAATTCAATACTAAGGCCAAGGATGCAGTACTGCTTGCATCCTGTGGTTTATTGAAATCACCCAGACTAGTGTTTGGGCGGTCTCCAAGACTAAATATGATGATGCTTAGAAGGCAATTTGTTGCAAGGGATTAAACTCTGTATTAACCTCTATATGACATCCCTAGTCCCTACCATGGAATTTTTTTTTTATTAGTGAAACACCGTGAGGTACAGTTGTAGACTTACAAGTTTTTGTGCTTGGGTTTCAGTTATACAATGATTGAGTACCCATCCCACTACCAGTGCCCATTCTCCACCCCCCTTACCATGGAAATTTTGATGGATCAAAAGTTTATAGTGCTTTAAGTAGGATAATCTTTTTAATTAATCCTCCAATTAATGAATAAAGAATATGTTTTTATTTCCATATGTCTTCTATAACTTTTGATAATGATTTAAAATTTTCAACAAATAAGTTTTTTTTTGTTTTTGTTTTTCTTTTGCCATAGAAAACAACTTTATTCTTGTCAAAAGAGTATATAATGGCTGAGTGTAGGCTCAATAATTGGGGTGCTACATACTTTACTTTTTTAAACTTCTAAAATAACTCTTTATAGATTATCATGCATTAAGATATATTGTATTTGCTCTAAAATCCTAGAAGTTTTGAGGAGTGCTTTTGATGTCATGTATCACCATCTTACATGAATCTTTCAATTCCTTCATTAGGTTGACTTCTACGTACTTGATTAACTTTAACACAATTATAAATGAGATCTAAAAAAGTTTATTTCTCCTGCAGCCTCACTATTTGCATTTAAAATTGCAGTTTATGGGGCTCCAAGGTGTACAGTGGTTAAGGTCTTGCTAACACGACTGACCAGGATTTGACTATGCATCACATAGTCCTCTGGGTATTGCCACTTCAGCATTGCCATGTGTGACCGTGAAGCCCCACAGCACTGTTGGGATGGCCTGATTATCTCTGGCATTAGAGAATTGGAGAAGCATCTCACCTCCAACTTTTTCATTAATCCACAAACCTATTTGACCTAGAATGTTGGACAGCCTCCTAAGCACTGTGCAGGAGGTAATCTCCCAAAGAAATAAATTTTAAAAGCAAACGATGATTTTGCAATCTGCCATTTTATGTATAATTTTATTGTGTCTAGGAAGTTTTAGGTAGTCATTAGGGTTTTATATATTTAAAATCTTGTCATCTGAGAATAGTCATGGTAGAATTTTTCAATCTGAATCTCTTTACTTTCTATTTCTTGCCTATTTCTGTGCCTCGGTGTTCCAAGACTGATGGATAATGGTGGTGAGAGGGAACATTCTTCTCTGGATCTAACCTTAAGGAAAAGGTTTTTATTTTTTTTTAACTGCTGGGCATATTAATTGTGACTTTGTTGCACATAGCATTTGCTACATAGAAGTAAATGTTTCCACCCCCATTTTAGGTTACTGAATCTTACTGAATGCTTTCTTTGCATCTTTTGATATGATCACATGACATTATCTTTCCTTTTATTGATGGAATACAGGACAATTATTGATGTAGATATTGAACCATTTTTTAATCACCAGGATAAATCCCATAAATAGATCATGGTGTACAATCCATTTAATATATTGTAGAGTTCAGTTTTCTAAGATTTTGTTGAGGGTCATTGCCTCTATATTCATTAAGCTTACTAGCATGTAAGTTTTTTTGCCATTTTTCTGTTGCTGATATTTCTTGAGTTATGAAACTTATTTATTTGAGTCTTTTCTTAGTTTCTGATAATGCTTGTATTGACATGAACTTCCCCACTAGTACAACAACTTTTGCTGTGTCTCTAATGTTCTGGTAGATGGTATATTCATTTTTGTTTGTTTCCAGGAGTCTTTCTATCTTTAAGTATCCTCTGTTCTATTGTACTATCTCTCCAGCACTCTTTTATTTACTTTTTACTCAAATGTTATTTTCCAATATGTGCTTAAAATCCAAGTTGGTGACTTTATTTTTATGATTTATTCTGTCCATCTCAAAACACTGTGGTTTGAGAAGACACTTGACATAATTTTCTTCATCTTGGCTTTCTGTACACTGTTTTGTGACCGAATATATGGTTTGTTCTGGATATTGTCCCACATGCATTGAAGAATAATGTGTACTCAGCTCCGGTGGGAGAGAGCCTCATAGATGGCTAGAAAATTAAGTCCCTCCATTTCTTTTATTAAGACTAAAATATCCTGTTTGATATTTTATTCTGATTAAACTAAATTTAAGAGAGAGATATTAAAATCTTCTATGACTATTATGTTGCAGCTGTTATTTTTCTTCAGGCCTGTAAGTAGTTGCTTTATATATTTTGCTTACCTTTATTTGGCACATACATGTTAATGAGTGTTAAGTCTTACAGAAATATATAGTGCTTGATTGTTATTTAATGCCCATCTTTGTCTCTTATTGACTTTTCTATTTTGAAATAAAGACCAATTTTACATATGAATTAAATAAAATTTTATCTAAGTATGACCATCAAGACCTATTATTCCTCTATATTTATATTATTTCTCTATAATTATGTTCCATTGTTTTATTTTGAGCCTGTGTTTATTTTGTCAGTTCATATGTGTCTATTGTAAGCAGCAGCAAGTTGGGTTCAGTTTTCTAATTCATCTGGACACTCTGTGGCTTTTGGGGGGGTTATTTTAAGTCATTGAATTTTAACAATAATATTAAAATACAGAAATAGCCACAGCCATGCTGAGACCACTCTCCACATGTCCGGACAAGCCTCATGCATGAAGGAACTGGCAGAGGAACCCAGGCATGCGTGTCTCCGGACTGAGATCTCCAAGCCTGCTTGGATTGGGACTGGGCCTTCTCCACCCAGATCCCTCATCTTCCAGTAGGTAGGAGTCACACTCATCAGCTGCTGCCAGCACCAGGTTGGTCCCATCAACGGCCAAGATGCAGAGACTATAAAACCCAGCTCCCAGAAGCCTGCGGCCACAAATGCAGCCGCACAACATCTTATTAGCTCATTTTTCCTTTGGAGAACCCAGCAGGCTACCAAAAGTATCCTTCCCACACGGCAGAGTCTGGCAAACTTCCCGTGTCAGACTCAATATGCCAAATACCAGTAACAATGATGAGTCTCATTCTCCTAACCCTGAAAGAGCATTGAATATGGCTCTTTTAAAATCTCAGGCCTAGGAAGAAGGTGACGTTACTGGTGCCTGCTCGAGGCAATCAATGAACAACAGGATGATCGTGATCATAATTAAAACACAGGAGTGTTTGCTATCTTTTATATAGATTTGTGGTATTTGTGAGGTTAGTTTTTGTTTCTTTGATCTTCTTTTACTTCTCTTGTATTTTTATACCTGCCTCTTATTATGTGATCATGTTGTTCCATTTGCTTTTCTTGTTTGTGTCTTCCAAGCATTTTGTCTTGGGAATATTATTCAGTTTATTTCTGAAGTCCTGGACATATGGCTCCTCTGAATTCAAAACAAATTAGGTTCTGATATGTTATATGAAAGCTTATTATGATTCTCCATTCTCCTGTTCTGCCTTTTTTTCTTTAAACATCTTACTACTTTCAAGCAGGATTTTGTTATTTGTTTTTTTTTTTTTTTTGCCTTTTAAAGATGACCATTTAGTTCTTGCTGAGTTGTCTTACTTACTATGAACACTAGTTTATAAGGCTTTGTATCATTCGATTTTGAGTGGTAACCTAGCTGGATAAAGTGTCATTCTTGAATACCTGTTTTGGTGAACATTTTGGTTATTCCACACCAGTCTCTTCCTGCTGATAGGGTTTCATTTAATATGTTATAAATCTGAAGTGGGCTTCCTTCTATGTAAATATTTGCTTTGCTCTTGCTGCTCTGAAGACTATTTTGACTTTTGCCATTTCTTAATTGCAATGATCCCTGGCACCACATATAGTTCCCCTGAGCATCAACAGGTGTGACCCTTGAACACAGAGTCATGTGTAGCCCCTGAGTGCCTCCTGGTGTGGCCTTCAAGAAAGACTAATTCTGGGCCAGAGTGATAGTACAGTAGGTAGGATACTTGTCCTATATGCAACTGATCTGTTTGTTTTTAATCCCTGGCTTCCCAAATGGTCCCCTAGGGACTCAGTTAGATTTTTGGATGTGTGTACAAGTTCTTAGATTTAAAAAGTTTTTGGTATGAATTCCTTCCATCATTTCTTCCTTCCCATTTTTTCCTTTTTCTACTCTAGAACAACTATAACTCCTACAAGAGTGAATGCTATTCCTCTTAAAAACTCATCCATATGTCCCTTATGTTTTCTTCCTTTCCTTGGTTCCCTTTTTCATCCTCTGGTTTTTTTGGTATGGTTTTGTGGATATATCTTTGTGCACATAGATTAAACCTTAGGTTTAGTGTCATTCTGCTGCTGAGCACTTTGTGTTTTTTTGTTCATCTGCTATGTCTTCTGGTAAGTGATTTCTGATGGAAATTTTCTCATACTCTCCCCTGCCATGTTAGAATACTCTTCACTTGTTTTTCTCAATTCAGTGAACATTACTACATTATTCACTTTGAAGTCTTTTGGGAGGTGAATTTATAGATCTCTTGTGTGCTTTGGTCCACTCCAGGTTTTTTTTGTCGGTGATTTTATTTTTTTTAATTTATCATACCTTTTAAATTTTTTTAATAGTGAGACATCATGAGGTACAGTTGTAGACTTACACAATTTTGTGCTTGGGTTTCGATTATAAAATGATCAAATACCCATCCCTCCACCAGTGCCCATTTCCCAACACCACGGATCCCAGTATCCCTCCCACCCCCCAAATCCCCCTTCCCACCCTTCCTCTGTGGAAGGGCATTTCCTTTTGTTCTCTCTCTCTTATTGGGTGTTGTGGTTTGAAAAAGAGGCAATGGGTGACAATCATGTTTAGTCTATAGTCTACTTTCCGCATGCTTCTCCCATCCTGGGATGATCCTCCCAACACATTTATTTGGTGTTCCCTTCTCTATCTGAGCTCCCTTTTCCCCTAGTAAGTGTGGTTGGCCTCCAAGCCATGGAGTAAAATTCCTGGTACTAATCTCCGCCACTCTTGGGTGTTAGTCTCTTATTTTGTTACTTTGTGTTCCCCAGATGAAAGCAATCTTTCTGTCTATCCCTCTTTTTCTACCTCATTTCCCTTAACGTGATCCTGTCCATGTAGTACCACTTGTATGTAAATTTCGTGACTTTGGCTTTTCTAACAGCTACATAGTACTCCATTGTGTAAATGTACCAAAGTTTCTTTAACCAGTCATCTGTTCTCGGGCACTCAGTTTTTTTCCAGATTATGGCTGTTGTAAAGAGTGCTGCAATGAAAAAACAATTGCAGATGTCACTTCAACTATACTTTTTTGCCTTTCTGGAATATATTCCCAGGATTGGTATTGCTGGATCGAATGGGAGCTCAATTTCTAATTTTTTTGAGAATCGTCCATACTGTTTTCCAAAAGGGCTGAACCAACAGTAAAGGAGTATGCTTTCTTGCCACATCCGCACCAGCACTGGTTGCTTTTGTTCTTGTGGATATGGGCCAATCTCTGTGGTATGATATGATATCACATTGTGGTTTTGATCTGCATCTCCCTGATGATTAATGATGTGGAGCATTTTCTCATGTGCCTTTTAGCCATTCAGATTTCTTCTTTGGGAAAGTTTCTATTCATTTTATCTCCCCATTTTTGATGGGGTTGAATGTTTTCTATTTATGGAGTTCAACCAGTACTTTGTATCTGCTTGACATTAACCCCTTATCGGATGTGTATTTGGTGAATATCCTTTCTCATTCTGTAGACAGTCTTTGTATTTTGGTCACTGTTTCTTTTGAGGTGCAGAAGCTTCTTAGTTTAAGATAGTCCCATTTGTCTATCTCTGTTTTCACTTGCTTGGCCAGCGGTTTGACATCTTTGAAGACACCATTAGCTTCTATGTCATGCAGGGTTTTGCCAACTTTTTCCTCAATGTACCTTATGGATTCCAGGCTGACGTTTTGGTCTTTAATCCACTTAGATCTTATATTTGCATATGGACTACGGCAATGATCTGAGCCCATTTTTTTGCATGTAGCCGTCCAGTTTTGCCAGTACACTTTGATAAAGAGGCTTTCCCTGCTCCACTTCACTATTCTTGCCCCCATTATTGCAGATTAGATGCTCGTATGCTTGGGGGGAGATGTCAGTATATTCAACCCTGTTCCATTGCTCTACAGCTCTGCCTTTGTTCCAGTACCATGCTGTCTTAATTATTACTGCCTTGTAGTAGAGTTTGAAGTTAGGGAGGTTGATTCCTCCCATTTTCTTTTTCCCAAGAACTGCTTTAGCTATTCGTGGGGGCTTATTTTTCCATATAAATTTCAGGAGTGTTTGCTGCTCTTCTTTGAAGAATGTCATGGGTATCCTAATAGGGATTGCATTGAATTTATACAGTGCTTTTTGAAGTATTGCCATTTTGACAATATTAATTCTCCCAATCCTTGAACAGGGGTTATTTTTCCATTTCTTCATATCCTCTTTTTATGTCCTCAGGTAGGGTTTTGTAGTTTTCTTTGTACAGGTCCTTGATTTCCTGAGTTAAGGTGATTCCTAGGTACTTGATATTCTGGAGCACAATTGTGAACGGGATTGTTTTCTTCATGTCACTTTATTTTCTTTCAGTATTTGCATATAGGAAAGCCATGGACTTTTGGGTATTATTTTATAGCCTGCCATGTTACTATGCAAGCCTATTGTTTGTAGAAGTTTCTTGGTAGATTTTTAGGATTCTCTAAGTATAGTATTATATCATCTGCGAATAGTGAGAGCTTGATTTCTCCCTTTCCTAACTGGATGCCCCTAATATCTTTTTCTTGCCTAATCGCTATTGCAAGTACTTCCAGTACTATATTGAACAGCAGTGGAGAGAGTGGACATTCTTGTCTTGTTCCTGATCTTATAGGGAAGTCTCTTCGTTTTTCACCATTGAGGACGATGCTTGCCGTAGGCTTGTGGTAGATGGCTTTAACTACATTGAGGAAAGTCCCCTCTATCCCCATTATGGCTAGGGTTTTCATCATAAATGGGTGCTGGATCTTGTCAAATGCTTTCTCTGTATCCAATGATATGATCATATGATTTTATCTTTACTTTTGTTGATATGGTGGATTATGTTGATTGATTTCCGAGTGTTAAACCATCCTTGCATACTTGGGATGAATGCTACTTGATCATGGTGTATGATCGTTTTGATGAGTAGTTGAATTCTATTTGCTAGTATTTTTTGAGAGTCTTCACATCCGTGTTCATCAGGGACATCGGCCTGTAGTTTTCTTTTCTCGTGGTGTCTTTGTTTCCTTTTGGTATTAGAGAGATATGGGCTTCATACAAAATTTTTGGGAAAGTTTCCGTTTTTTCAATTTCCTGGAAAAGCTTGAGGAGGACTGGAAGTAGGTCCTCTTTAAATGTTTGGAAAAATTCGCTAGTGAATTCATCTGGACCTGGGCTTTTGTTTTTGGGAAGACTTTTGATTACAGTTTCTATTTCGTTGATGTTAATAGGTCTATTCAGATACTCCAGAGTTTCTTGTTTCAGTTTTGGGAGATTATAGGAGTCCAGGAATTTGTCCATTTCTTCTAGGTTCACTTGTTTTGTGGCATATAGACTTTCAAAGTAGTCTCTGATGATCATTTGGATTTCTTTGGTTTCTGTTGTGTTATCCCCCTTCTCATTTCTGATTCGGTTTATTAGGGTTCTCTCTCTCTCTCTGTGTATCTTTGTGAGTGTTGCGAGTGGTTTATCTATCTTGTTTATTTTCTTGAAGAACCAGGTCTTGGTTTCCTTGATCTTTCAGATTGTTTCTTTGGTTTCCATGTCACTGATTTCTTCTCTAAATTTTATGATCTCTTTCCTTCTGCCTGATTTAGGCTCTTTCTGTTGATCCTTTTCTAAGGTCTTGAGCTGTGAGGTCAAGTTGTTTATGTGCATTCTTTCTACAGACCTAAGATACGCTTGCTGAGCTATAAATTTTCCCCTTAGTACAGCTTTCGCTGCATCCTATAGGTTCTGTTAGCTCGTGTCTTCATTCTCATTTGTTTTCAGGTACCTTTTGATTTCATCCTTGACTTCATTCCTGACCCACTCGTTGTTCAGCATCAAGTTGTTTAATTTCCAGGTGTTTGATTTGGTTCTCCGTGTCTGTGTGTGATTCACTTCTATCCTCTGTGTATCAAGGTCTGAAAAGATGGCTGATACTATTTCTATCTTCCTGATTCTGTTGAGGTATATTTTGTGTCCTAGCACATGGTCTATTTTGGAAAATGTTCCATGTGCACTAGAGAATAATGTGTATTCTTTCTTTTGGGGGTGTAAAGCCCTGTATAGGTCTATAAGCCCTTTCTCTTCTATTTCTTCTTTCAAAGCCAATGATTCCTTGCTGGGTTTTGTTCTTGTTGATCTGTCCAGAGATGATAAGGCAATGTTGAAGTCTCCAAGTACTATTGTGTTGCTTGCAATGTCCTCCTTAAAATCTGTTAGCAGTTGTTTTAAATATTTAACTCTTCCCTCATTAGGTGCGTATACATTTAAGAGTGTGATTTCTTCCTGTTTTACGTATCCCTTGATGAAGAGAAAATAGCCTTCACTGTCCCTTCTAGTCTTTTTCAAGGTGAAATTAATGTTGTCAGATACTAGTATGGCCACCCCAGCTTTTTTGCAGAAGCTGTTTGCTTGCAGGATTGTTTTCCATCCTTTGACTTTGAGTCTGTGTTTGCTCTGGGTGTTGAGATGAGTTTCTTGTAGGCAGCAGAATGTTGGGTTCTGTCTCTGTATCCATTTTGCCACTCTGTGTCTCTTAAATGGTGAATTGAGACTGTTGATATTGAGAGAAAGTATGGTTATGGGGTTTTGTGTCATGTTACTGTAAGGGTGTGTTGTGGTTGTAGGGTTTGTCTTGTCTTATAGTAGCAACTTTAGGCCTTGTTTCAGGTTTGGTTTTGAGTCTATGAAGTTCCTGAGCTGCTGTTTATCTAGCAAATAGTGTACAATTTCTTCAATTTTGAATGAGAGTTTAGCCGGATAGAGCATTCTTGGTGAAGCATTTATTTCAGTGAGTTTTTTCACTATATCTCGCCACTGCCTTCGGACTTGGAGAGTTTCCTCTGATAGGTCTGCTGTGAATCTAAGGGGTGCTCCTTTGTATGTGATTTCCTTCTTTGCCCTTGCTGCTTGCAGTATTGTGTCTCTATCGGCAGCATCGATCATTCTAACTATAATATGTCTTGGAGTGTTTTTGTTAGGGTCTCTTTTAGCTGCACTCTTCGGGCTTCTTGAATCTGAATGACTGTATTGTGGAGCTCTGGGAATTTCTCGGCGATGATTTGTTTAACCATGGTTTTTTCATTGGGATTGTTTCCCTGAGCTTCTGGTAGTCCAATGATTCTAATATTGTTTCTTTTGGAATCGTCTCCTAGGACTCTGATTCTCTGTAGAGCTATTTTGAGGTCCTTTGCCACTGTTTGTTGTTGCGTGTTGGCTTGGTGCAGCTGATCTTCCAGCTCACTGATTTTTAACTCAGCTGTGGTGATTCTATTTTTAAGGGCACAGACTGAGTTTTTTATTTCATCCATGGAATCCCTGATCCTTGCCATTTCTGTGTGAAGCTTTCCAATTTCTGCTCTCATTTCTTCCTGTATTTTGTCGATTGTGCGATCAATTGTTTCTTTCATGTCCTCTTCAATTTAGTGGATATCTGTCTAACTGTTTCATTGAGTTGATTGAACATCTTAATTACTTCATATCTGAATTCTTTGTCATAGAGGTCCCTAAGGTGGCTGGCACCTACTGAGACTTCTAGACTTGTTTCCTCATCATTTCCCTGTGGCGGGGATTTGCATTCTTTCTTCATTTTGGTGTGTAGGTGTAGGGCATAGATTTCTTAGTTTTAGTAAACTACTTGTGGCAGCGTAAGCATTGGCCAGCCCAAAACTAAGCCACGCCCACTTTAAAAGCCACGCCCACTTCTAAAGTATCCACACCCCCATGGATACCTGGTGTGTGTCCACCGAGTAAAGAATGGGTGGGGAGAAGAGACCAGATCGGCTTGGGCGGCAGAAAGGGAGAGGCAGAGAGGCTCAGATATGCTTTGTCTCCCGGCGTCCCAGGAATGCCTGCGGGCTTGCACGGTGAAATCCAAGTCCCGGGTTCGAGAAGCAGCAGGAAACCTCCTCTCCAGGTTTTTCTCTACTTGCATTAATACAGGTAAATTCTTAAGCTTTTTTAAAATTTTCTGGTACACTGACGGCTAGGATCGAAAGTCTCATTTTGTGGAAACCTGGGTAGCCATGTATGGTTTCATTAGCAGATTGTACTCAGAGACTGTGCTATATTTATGTTCTTTTGGACTGTGACTGGGAATTTGCTTTCATTCGCTTACCACTTCAGCCAGAATCCTAAGGATGGACAGATCAATGTTGCTACACACAGTTTGCTGTTGTGAGTCCCTGGCTGTGATTTTGTTTATGTTCCATTAGGGTGAGAAATAACTGGAGACTGACACTTAAGAGCATCCAATTGCACTGGACCCCCAGGCTAGTATGTTATTTTTTAGAATGATTGTTTTTGCTTTGACCTGAATGCTTGCTTAACTAGCTGAACTAGACCTGGGAAGCATCTGCCCTAAATTTGACCAGTGTAGATCGCTGGAAAAATGTTCAATTGTTCAACCAAGGTCTGAACATATACAATGCAGTCAACTGTAATCAGGAGGAGAAGAGATTTAATTTACCTGGGGGCATCCAATGTTAATCAGCTCACTGCTGCTCAGTCCTCAATTTTGAATGGTAGAACTTGCCCATTCACATAAAGGGCTCCCTGTTCTCTTTCAGTACCTCACTGGTATATGTATACTAGTTCTGGGTTTAGTGCTATGGCTCTAGTTGCTTTGTTTGCTCTTTCCCCAGAGTAATAATAATGATTTGCACTGTTAACATTTTTTTTCTTTCAGCGATGGTCAGGGGTTACACCTGACTCTGAACTTAGGAATTACTACTGGCTTGAGGGACCATATGGGATGCTGGGGATTGAACCTGGGTACTCCACATGCAAGGCAAATGCCCTACCTGCTATACTATCACTCGGCCCTATTAACACTACTGACCACCTCTTTGCCTGGGAATGTGCTTTTAACTGAGATTTTGGTGGTTGCTCTTGTTGGATATTAACTCTAAGTGATTTAAGCTTTATAAGTGAATTGCCCCCTTTCTTCCCTTCATGGAAACTTACAGCACTCTGGCAGGCACCCCTAATCTCCCAAGTTTATCTTTAAACTGTCCTTTGTGTTTTACCTCTCAACATTACATTCCACAAGTCAGTCTTGGTTACTTACAAGTTAAAATTTTCTGGTAATTCTTGAGCTTGTATTTGTTGTGAATTATTTGCTTTTCTATTTCCCCTATAACCTTTTCATATTTTACTATAGAACAGTGTTTTTGCTTAAACACAGAAAGACCATTAATGCTATGCTCCTAATATTTGGGAATTGATGGACTCTGAAGTCTATCTACTCCTGGACATTCATCATAATTACTTGACTCAGGCACTGGTTGCCATGGCTCCTAATACCCCCAAAAGGGGGATTCCACCGTGGGCCCGTGATGGACCAGAGTGAGCAGCAAAGCTACCCTGGCATGTAAATGGGACAGTCTAGAAAGCTTAAAAGCACGATCTTGATGCAAGTCCTTAAGATAAAGGACTTCCATGGGGAAAGACATCTGAATCAGCCTGAAGACCTATTCTGAGATTTATGGTAGAAGCCCAGCAGTGCCCTCAGAGCCCAGAGAACTAAGTTTTTGAATCTATATCTCTTGATGTTTTTATCCAAATAACTGTAAGTATTAATAAGAAGTAAACTTAACTGCTTAGTATGTACAGTTAATGAGAAAGAGAAAAGCAATATAGATGTCTATAGGAGACTGAGTGTCTCCTTGAATTAACCTCCCCAAGAGAATTGCCTCTGTGAAACCCTTTAGTTACGTAAATGATCAATCATACCTACGTGCAGTCCAGTGCCTCCAACTCCTTTAGATTTTCTGTAAGTACATAAGCAGCTCGCCACTAAATGAACCATTTTGACCATCAGTCTGTGATTCCCTGTCTCTTTGTTTCTCTGCTGGGAGGGCTTGGGGAGATCAGGGAGGCAGGTCTCGGTTACGGAACGTGTTACACCACCCACATTTTGAATTTACAGATCTTTCATGGAACATGAGACCATCAGAAATGATGGTTGCTCACTGGTGTATCTTTTCAACAGGACCGCATGAAATATTCTGTGTTTAATTCTGCTTTATCTGAATCTTTGTTGAGAAAATGGGAAACACTCATAGTTTTTTTCCCTCTTTTCACCATCTTGATGTAGACTGATACTCAGAATAATGGGCATGGTAATCTCTGGGGGTATTTATTAACAATGTCATTTTCTTTGGTCTTCTCTGTGGTATTATAAATCAATAGTTCAGGAATTTTTGTTTTTTAATATTCTGCCTCTTAACCCTAGAAGACTCTAATGTTTAAGATGTTTAAGATAGTCTATAATAATGTCCATTAATATTACATTGCTTACTTGTCATTAACCTCATCAATTAGAATCTAATTTCACTAGTTTAATTTTTATTTTGAGGATAGACTAGGAAGTGCTCAGTGTTCAAGTGCTCAAGTGCTTGATGTATGAGGATTGATCTTGAAGGTGCTTGGGAGGCCACGTGATAGAGTGTCAAAGGTCACGTTCTAGCACACAAGCATGTGCTTTAACCTTTTGAGCCATTTCTCCAGTTTACAAATATGATAGATTTACATGGGATGACTGCAGGAATTTTACAGTAATGAACATCATACTAAACAGGATTTTCTTTCCTTGCTTGCAGCAGTTTTTACTTTACAGGAAAATAATCAACTTCATAAGTCTCTGAAAGTACTTTATGGTTAAATTAGTGTGTAGTAGACTCATTCTGCTCTTCTGAAATTTGGAAGTGCTAATGTTGAAAGAGACAGAGACAAATGAATATTAGGTTGTAAGGACAGAAATCTATCTCTCTCTGTCTCTCTATATATGCTTTTCTCATTTTATACTTTTTTCATATGCCATTTTCTAACTCAATTCTCTAACAGTTACTGAACTGAACTGATTGGTGCAACATGAGCCAGATACTAATGGGAGGCATCTTTTGAAATGAGAGAGGAATCTACTAACCAGTCCAAGGCCCTCAGGTAAGACTATTAGTTTTAATGATTGGGCTAACCAGTAAATTTCATTTTGTCTGGTTGGAACTGTTTTTGCTTCATCTACTGTCAATATTTAAGAACTGATTTCACATAGATATATAAAAGCCAACAAATATTTTTATCCTGGAAGTGTATTATTTTCACTAATGTAGTTGTGGATACCTTTTGTATTAACTTTAAGGTTATACATGGAATGTGGAGGGTTTAAACCCTTTTATGGACTTGTTGAATATTTTACTTGAATATGTAAAATGACCATCACTGATCATTTACATTTATATTCTAGTTTAGGCACCATAAAAGCAAACAACCAAAGATACACAGTAGGCAACTATGGTCACCAGATGTGTTTATAATCATTGACTAGTAAAAGAACAAGATTCAAGGATGACCTGCCTACAAATATTAGAGTCAACTTGCTAAAATCACGTTTCCTAAAATAAGGACTTAGTCATTTAGACATGCATAAAAACCAAGGAAAATTATTCCATTCCCAGAAAGAGCCTCTAAATGAATGTCCCTATGTTAATTCATTGAATATATAGGCAAGTATACTCTTCAATCATTTTTTGTGTGTAAACACAAGAGAACTGTTGAGACATGTAAAAGAGAATTCAGGAGTGTTCTTTTCATTATGATCAATTGACTGCTTTTATATATTGATTGTTTTCTCTCATATCTAATGCTAATCTCTCTAATAATCTTGGAATTACTCAGATTCTACTAATTATATACATATTTTTCTTTTTTTCTTCTTATATTTATTTATTGAATAACTGTGGGAAAAGTTACAAAGTTTTCAGGTTTAAGTCTCAGTCATACAATGATCAAACACCTTTCCCTTCATCAGTACTCATTTTTCACCACCAAGAACCCCAATATACCCCCCTCCCACCTTCCCAATGCCTGTGAGGCAGATGATTTCTACTTAACTCTTCTCTACATTGATTAAATTCATTATTTAGACAAAATATACACCATTATTGTTTAGAATTCCCCCCCCCACCGCCAACAATCAGAATTGCTGAAAAGGCATTGTGAAATACTTTGTTTTCTATAACTGGTATAAGAATCATATAATGTCATATAATGGTTTTGGATTTCTGCAAAGAGCCAGATAACGAGGTTGGTTTCTATGCATCTGGTGTTATGGCTGTGCCAGAGAGCCACTCATGGGGGGCAACTCGTGACCTCAGTAAGACATGAAGGACGAGCCGGCACTGCCCCGCTTCCCATGAGACTGCAGTTGTCCCGTCACCGCTAGCTCATACCTGACTTTTCTATAAGCTCTAAGGCAGTGGCCACCTTGCTGCCGGGGGCAGGGGGGTGGTGGAGAAGGTGGAAGGGAGCAGTACCCTTTTCCTCCTGGGGAGGCATGGCGCCGTAGTTTAACACATGGTCGATTCACTTTTCTGCTGCAAGCTGCCGGGTTCTAGAATAAGTCCATTTGCCTCTGGAGCCATGGTAGTGCCAGAGAGCCACTCGTGTGGGGCAACTTGTGACCTTGGTAGGGCGTGAAGAATGAGCCTGTACCACCTCCCTTCCCATGAGACTGCAGTTGCCTGGTCACCGCCAGCTCATACCTGGCTTTCCAATAAGCTCTGAGTCAGTGGCCACCTTGTATGCAGCCCAGATGCATTTCTGCCATAAGCCGCTGGGTTTCGAGATTTGTTTCTGAGTCTCTGGGATCATGACCGTTAATATGCTTGATCAGGAGCCAGAGAGGCTGTTTGTAGGTGGCAACTTGGGGTCTCACTGGGATGGGGAGGAAAGGGCCGGTTCCACCCCCATCTTGTGAGGCCCCGCGTATCTCATCACTGCAGGCCCAAACCTGACTGTCCTGAGACCTCTGAAGGATGGCGGTCACAGGACCAGCAGGGGGAACAGGCCAAGGCACGAAACCTATTCTCACCTGGATTGGCCCAGCGCCAGTAACCTACTGCAGGAACAGGATGCATTTCTGCCAAAAGCCTTTGGGTTCCAAGATTCGTTTCTGAGTCTCTAGGATGATGACCGTTAAGCAATTCGATCAGGAACCAGAGAGGCCATGCCTCCAATTATATAGCTGAGCTGGAGGTGGTTTGTGGGTGTGACTCCCACATACCTAGCTTTTGGCCATTTACTTATTTATTTTTTAATTTTTATTAGTGAAACACCATGAGGTACAGTTGTAGAATTACAAATTTTTGTGTTTGGGTTTCAATTATACAATGATCAAATACCCATCCGTCCACCATGTCCATTTTCCACCACCATGGATCCCAGTATCTCTCCCACCCCCATCCCCCCCATCCCACCCTGGCTCTGTAGCAGGGCATTCCCTTTTGTTCTCTCTCTCCTTTTGTGTGTTGTGGTCTGCAAAAGAGGCATTGAGTGGCAACCATGTTCGGTACATAGTATACTTTCAACATGTATCTCCCATCCTGGGAGGATCATCCAAACACCCTGTATTTGGTGCTCCCTTCTCTATCTGAGCTGCCCTTTCGCCTAGCATGCCCGGCTGGCCACTATCACTTAATCACTTAATCACTTCCCGTTAGTCGTCGATTTGCTCGAGCGGGCGCCAGTAACGTCTCCATTTGTCCCTGTCGCGTGCTACTGTAGCCCAATGGCATCTGTTCGCTCCGGGAACATGAAGGGCCTCAAACCGATCGTTCATGATCTTGACGAAGAAGTCTGACCATCTGGTAGGTGGGCGGCCACGCGGTCTTTTGACATCCCGTGGAATCCAATCAGTAACAGCTCTAGTCCAACAGTCGTCTTTAAATCTCATTACGTGACCAGCCCATCTGATTTTCGACACCTTGGCAAATGAGACAGCGTCCCTGATCCTTGATCGTTGACGGATGTCAGAACTCCGGATTCTCTCTCTCATTTGAGTGAAATGTGATATTCCAAGCATAGCTCTTTCTATTCTTCTTTGGGAGACCTGAATAGCCTTCTCATCTTGTTTGCATAGGGCCCAGGTCTCTGAGGCATATGTTAATGCAGGAAGAACAGTGGAATCAAAGAGATGTGCCCAGAGCCGGAGGTTCTTCGTCCTCTTAGCTATTTCTTCGATGTTCTTGAAGGCGTTCCAAGCCGCTCTCTTCCTCCTGTGCAGCTTGGGTGCCAGGTCATTTGTCATGTTGACCTCTCGACCTAGGTACACATAGCTGTTGCATTCGGAGATGGTCGTTCCATTGAGAGCGAATGGGGCGTCAGGAACAAGGCTGTTTCTCATAAACATTGTCATCATAAGATTCAGCTGTAGTCCTACCTTTCCACACTCATGGTCAAAGTCGGCCAGCATTTGTGCCGCTTGGCTGATGTTTGGTGTTATTAAAACAATGTCATCAGCAAAGCGGAGGTGGTGTAGTTGCCGACCATCTATCTTCACTCCCATTCCTTCCCATTCCAGTCGTTGCATGATGTTCTCGAGGGTGGCACTGAAGAGTTTCGGTGAAATGGTATCACCCTGCCGCACCCCTCTCTTGACATCAACGATCACTTCTTTGTAGAATGGTGAGATCCTGGTAGTGAATCCTCAATACAGCTCATGGAGGATCCTGATGTATTGGGCTTGAATGCCCGATTGGCTAGGGCTTCAATGACCGCTTCCCTCTCAACAGAATCAAAGGCCTTCTTTAAATCAATGAACGTTAAACAGAGCGGCATCTTGAACTCCCGAGAAACCTCAATGAGCTTGGTTATCGTGTGGATATGGTCGATGGTGCTGAATCCTTTGTGGAACCCTGCTTGCTCACATGGTTGTCCTTCATCTAGTGTTCTGCCAATCCTATTTAGGATGACTCGAGTGAACAACTTGTAGATGACAGACTATAGGCAGATCGGGCGATAGTTGCCAATGTCATGGATGTCTCCCTTCTTGAACAGTATAGTACGGTCCTGCTGGGTTTCCATTGGGACGGAAACTTGCATTCAGACAGGTAGCGAGTGAAGAGCCGAGCCAGTGTATTGATGAGTACTGACGGCAGGTTCTTCAGTGGTTCTTAGTGGCTGGCCACTAAGCCATGGAATAATCCTCCTGATACTGATCTCGGCTATTCTTGGGTATTAATGTCCTAATTTGTTACTTTATGTCCCCCAGATGAATGCAATCTCTCTATGCCTGTCCCTCTCTTTCTGAGTCATTTCGCTTAGCATGATACTTTCCATGTTGTACCACTTGTATGTAAATTTCATGACTTCATCTTTTCTAACAGCTACATAGTACTCCACTGTGTAGATGTACCAAATTTTCTTCAACCCGTCATCTTTTCTTGGGCACTCAGGTTTTTTACAGATTCTGGCTATTGTAAAGAGTGCTGCAATGAACAAACAAGTGCACATGTCACTTCGACTATACTTTTTTGCCTTTTTGGGATATATCCCCAGGAGTGGTATTGCTGGGTCAAATGGGAGCTCAATTTCTAATTTTTGGAGAATTATCCATTCTGTTTTCCAAAAGGGCTGAAGCAGTCGGCATTCCCACCAGCAATGAAGGAAAGTCCCTTTCTCACCACATCCATGCCATCACCGGTTGTTTTTGTTCTTTTGGATGTGGGCCAGACTCTAAGTTGTGAGATGGTATCTCATTGTGGTTTTGATCTGCATCTCCCTGATGATTAGTAATGTAGAGCATTTTCTCATGTGCCTTTTTGCCATTTGGATTTCTTCTTTGAGAAATTTTCTGTTCATTTCATTGCCCCATTTTTTATGAGGTTGGATGTTTTCTTCTTGTGGAGTTCAACCAATACTTTATATATCCTTGATATCAATACCTTGTCAGATGTGTATTCAGCAAATATCCTTTCCCATTTTGTAGACTGTCTTTGTAGTTTGATCACTGTTTCTTTGAAGGTGCAGAAGCTTCTTAGTTTAAGATAGTCCCTTTTATCTATCTCTATTTCCACTTGCTTGGCCAGTGGTGTGGCATCATTGAAGTTACCATTCGCTTCAATATCATGGAGGTTTTTGCCTACTTTGTCTTTAATGTACCTATGGATTCCGGTCTGATGTTGAGGTCTTTAATCTATTTTGATCTTACTTTAATACATGGTGTTAGTAAAGATATTAGCCCACTTTTGAATGTAGCTGTCCAGTTTTTTCCAGCACCATTTACTAAAGAGGCTTTCCTTGCTCCACTTCACATTTCTTGCTCCTTTATCAAAGATTAGATGATCATATGATTGAGGGGAGATGTCAGTATATTCCACCCTGTTCCATTGGTCTGCAGCTCTGCCTTTGTTCCAGTACCATGCTGTTTTAATTATTACTGCTTTGTAGTGGAGTTTGAAGTTTGGGAGGTTGATTCCTCCCATTTTCTTTTTCCCAAGAATTGCTTTAGCTATTTTTAGCTATTTTTCCCAAGAATTGCTTTAGCTTATTGTTCCATATGAATTTCAGGAGTGTTTGCTCCATTTCTTTGAAGAATGCCATGGGTATACTTGCAGGATTGAATTGAATTTTTACAATGCTTTGGGAAGTATTGCCTTTTTGACAATGTTAATTCTCCCGACCTGTAAGCAGGGGATACCTTTCCATTTTCTTATGTCCTCTTTTATTTCCTGAAGTAACGTTTTGTCGTTTTCTTTGTACAGGTCTTTTACTTCCTTAGATAAGCTGATTCCTAGGTACTTGATTTTCTGGGGCACAATTGTGAATGGGATTGTTTTTTCCATGTTGCTTTCTTCTCTCTCACTGTTTGCATATAGGAAAGCCATGGACTTTTGGGTATTGATTTTATAGCCGGCAACTTTACTATACAAGTATATTGTTTTTAGGAGTTTATTGGTGGAGGTTATAGGGTTCTCTAATTATAGAATCATATCATCTGCAAATAGTGAGAGCTTGATTTCTTCCTTTCCTATCTGAATGCCCTTAATATCCTTTTTTTTGCCTAATCGCTCTTGCAAGTACTTCCAGTACTATATTGAACAGCAATGGAGAGAGTGGGCATCTTTGTCTCATACCTGATCTTGGAGGGAAGGCTCTCAGTTTTTCCCCATTGAGGAAAAAGCATTCATGATGCTTGCTGAAGGTCTGTGGTAGATGGCTTTAACTTTATTGAGGAATGTCCCCTCTATACTCATTTTGGCTAGGGTTTTCATCATAAAGGGGTGCTGGATCTTGTCAAATGCTTTCTCTCTATCTATTGATATGATCATATGCTTTTTATCTTTTCTTTTGTTGATATGATGGTTTATGTTGATTGATTTCCAAACGTTAAACTATCCTTGCATACTTGGGATGAATGCTACTTGGTCATGGTGTATGATCTTTTTGATGAGTCGTTGGATTATATTTACTAGTAGTTTGTTGAGGATCTTTGCATCTATGTTCATCAGGGATATCGTTTGCCATTTACTTTCTTGGTAAACTTTGCTCGAAGTTTTTGGTTTCTGGCCAAAGGCACAACAGCAATTTTGGGGTATCTGAAAGTCTGAGGGTGCCATCAGGCTGCTGATGCACTCACTTCACAGGTACAGATTGACCTGTTGGTGATACCATACACCCAACAATATACATATTTTTATATTTCAAATTGTACCGTTAAGTATTTTGATCATTTGTTTACTGTCGTTCATTATTAGCAACTACTTGTATTTAAGCAGATGCTTGTTCTTTCTCTTTTCGGTTCTTTCTTTGTTGATTAATTTCACTAACTTAAAGGCCTAGAAGGGTTTAATCTCCTGAGAAATCCTTTGTATTTCATCAGAATCACTTAGGAAGTCTGTGTGATAGCCCAGTATTGCCAATGTGATTTGTGAGAAAGTTTGCAGATTTCCTGTGACAGGTACTATAGAACAACTAAGGTAATTTCCAAAAAGGAGTGAAGCTACTTGGAGGAATTTTCCTAAATTCAGTCACTGTTATTTTATCTGAATTGATAGGTGTTCTAAACCTCTGAGCTTTATACTGCTTGTTATCTAGATGTAGTAGAATGATATATGTAGATCTAATTTAACTACAGAGGAGTTCTCTACACAATCATGGAGCTTCTAACTAAGGTTTTGATGATGGAAGACATATTTCTCATTTACTGATAACTTGTTTTGTGAAATTCTCATTAATTTTTGACGAGTCAACAATCTCATTCACTGAGCTGATGAACAAAGTGCACTTATAGAAAATAATAATTTTCTTTGAATTAAGCTCTCTGAGTTTAGAATTGCTATTTTCTACCAAGAGATTTACATCGCTTAAACTTGACTACACTGATAAATATAATCAATCTAAAGAGAACATGCTCTGAGGAATTAATTGTTGTCAGTTGATGTATTTAATGGGACATCACACTTCATTAACTTAGCTAACTCATTAAACCTAATCAGACACGTAAGAGAAAAAGTTAATGATCAGAGGTAAAAAATAAAGCCTGGACTTCAGAGAGTCTTCATTTGCAATACAAAACTTTGAGTTTCATAGAAGTGGATTGTTTATTCCAGAAGATTCTTTTTTCATGTAGTGTCTTATGTCCAAAAATTATGAGAGGGATTTCTTCATTTAAAATTGGTAGTGCATGCACTATTGGAAGAAGCTATTATAATTTACTTTTATTCTTTTTCAATAGGGCTTATAACCAATAGTGCTTATTGATGCTGGAGAGTGGGGTCATGTGGACTGTGGATTGAACTCAGAGTCCCTCACATGGTAAGTATGTGTTCTATCATTTGAGCTATTCCCCAATCCTAGAGGTTACAATTCCTTATACCAGTGCTTATTGTTATGCATCATTCTTATAATGTGAGTCACTTATTACTGAGAAAAGGCAAGTTGAGATATTTAAATCTATGAGAGGCTGTGAAGTTTGTGGATGCTTAGATATTAAATTGTACAACTCTAGGTAACAAGGGTGACAGAATTCTGTGTTAATTTAATTAATACTTTTTGGCTTCATTAGCAATTTTTCAATATTTCCGGTATTTTTCTTTTATAGGAAGATGTAATTATAATTTGCTACCATTTTCCTGACTAATGGTATTGAATCACTGAAGATATCTCTAGACTAAATGTCATAAAGTGTTCTGCTTATGATTCCTTCAATATAACTTATTAACTCAGGCCTGATGTCTAAATCTTTAATCCATTATCCATTGAACTTTTGAGCATGGCATGAGAAAGATGTGATTAATTTTGGGGCGTGAAAAACAATGACCACTAACTCTACAAATCCCAGAGCTTATATTCCAGAGGATAAAACCAAATTTTCAATGAATGTGCACAGTTTTCACATTGAATTTTCTTATCTTTCCAGCACTTATTCTTCTATTGGATTTGATAGTTTCCATATTTCACCTTCCTAGTTCTTTGACATATCAATTTCATTTCTCTTCCTGGGTTATACAAGATTCTTGTTTAGTTAAAGATTCCATCTACCATTTTGCAAATATCTGATTCCTGTGACATTGAGAAGTCAAGTGATAACTTTTAGAGTCTTACAGATCTCAATTTTACTTCATTATTTTGTCTGCTTATTTAGATGTAGAACTTAAATGTTTTTATAGTTTTTCAATGCTTATTTTCAGTATAATATCACTAATTTGCAGTAAAGTATTATTACTTTTTACTCTTAAACAAAATGCGCTTTACTTTTCATTAATTTTCTTGTCACAAAGAGACACCACAATGATTTAAATGGTTCTGAAATGATACACAATATAAAGATGCAGTATAAACTGAAAGAATTTTTGTATCTATCATCTCAGATAAGAGCTAAGTGCTGGTTTGTGATGCATCAAGTCGATGCTCTCAGAGTATTTCAAAGGACAAAACCAAATGTCTATATTGTTACTCTCCACATTCTTATTCTATTATCTGTCTCTGCCTAGCAATATGACCTTTTATCTAATTTCATCATAATCTTAATATGAAGGCAGTGAACATACGGGAGCTTACTTTGCAGTAATTTAAAAAACAAAATTTGTATTCTTGATATTACCTGTAATTGATATCTGTGACTATTGTACTTATTTTATTTTCTTCCTTTTCTTTAAAGTAATAACTTATTAGGAATAAGGTTATTTATCATTTTGGGGGTGCATTGGGCTACACCCAAGAGTGCTCATGGCTTTTTTCCTAGCTCTGTGCTAAGGGGTAACTCCTGGCAATGTTCAGGGAACTATATGTGGTATCAGGCATCAAAACCAAGTTGACAGTATACAAAGAAAATTTCTTAGCTCTGGTACTATCTTGTGGGACCTGTAGTTTAGTGTATTGTATATAAATATGTATACATATGTATATAATATTATATATATATATATATATATATATATATATATATATGGGACTCCACGCAACAGGCTGTTTTCACTCGGAGTGCCCGAGTGGGGGTGGAAGGCGGGAGTATTCCCGCCCCCCAGGGGACCCAGCCCCGGCAGTGAAACTCCACTGCCCAGCCACCGCCATGCTCCAGGCTGTTTTCCGGACTGTGCAGCAACGAACACATCATAAGACACTTCATACCCATTTTCCATAATTACCACAGCATGTGGAGTTCAGACAGTAGGCAATACATTATAGAGAGAAATATATATATATACACAATATGTATATATATATAAATATATACAATGGAGAAGATTATTCATGACTTCTACTCAGATCTCTTTAATAGCCGCGTCCACTTACCCACATAGCACATTCCGCATGATGGTTATGTTGGTGCCAATGTTCTCCCTTCCGAAATACAACATGCCATCTTGTCGGTAAAGAAACAAAGAGCACCTGGCCCAGACAAGATCAGACCTGAACACCTGAAGAACTTACCATCAGTACTCATCAATACACTGGCTTGGCTCCTCACACGCTACCTGTCTGAATGCAAGGTTTCATCTCAATGGAAAACCAGCAGGACTGTACTACTATAAAAGAAGGGAGACAACCACGACATTGGCAACTATCGCCCAATCTGCCTATTATCTGTCATCTACAAACTGTTCATTCGAGTCATCCTGAATAAGATTAGCAGAACACTAGATGAAGGACAACCATGTGAACAAGCTGGATTCCGAAAAGGATTCAGTACCATCGACCATATCCACACGATTACTAAACTCATTGAGGTTTCTCGGGAGTTCAAGATGCCGCTCTGTCTAATGTTCATTGATTTAAAGAAGGCCTTTGATTCTGTTGAGACAGAAGCAGTCATAGAAGCCCTAGCCAATCAGGGTGTTCAAACTCAATACATCAGGATCCTTCGTGAGCTCTATTAGGATTCACTACCAGGATCTCACCATTCTACAAAGAAGTAATCATCCATGTCAAGAGAGGGGTTCGGCAGGGTGATACCATTTCACTAAAACTCTTCAGTGCCACCCTTGAGAACATCATGTGATGACTGGAATGGGAAAGAATGGGAGTGAAGATAGATGGTCGGAAACTACACCACCTCCGCTTTGCTGATGACTTTGTTCTAATAACACCAAACATCAGCTAAGCAGCAGAAATGCTGACCGACTTCGACCGTGAGTGTGGAAAGGTCAGACTACAGCTGAATCTTATGATGACAATGTTAATGAGAAACAGCCTCGTTCCTGATGCTCCATTCGCTCTCAACGGAACCACCATCTCTGAATGCAACAGTTATATATACCTAGGTTGAGAAATCAACATGATGAATGACCTGGCACCTGAGTTGCGCAGGAGGAAGAGAGCGGCTTGGAATGCCTTCAAGAGCGTGGAAGAAATAACTAAGAGGACAAAGAACCTCCAGTTAGGAGCACATCTCTTTGATTCCATTGTTCTTCCTGCATTAACATATGCCTCAGAGACCTAGACCCTATGAAAACAGGATGAGAATGCTATTCAGGACTCTCAAAGAGGAATCGAAAGAGCTATGCTTGGAATATAACAATTCACTCAAATGAGAGATAGAATTCGGAGTTCTGATCTCTGTCAACGCTCAAGAATCAGGGACGCTGTCTCATTTGTAAAGGCATCAAAACACCAGATGGCTGGACACGTAATGAGGATTACAGACAACTGCTGGACTAGAGCCATTACTGACTGGATTCCACTGAATGTCAAAAGATCGTGTGGATTCCCACCTACAAGATGGTCAGACTTCTTCGTCATAGCTCTTTCAATTCCTCTTTAGGAGACCCAAATAATGTTCTCATCCTGTTTGCGTAGGCCCAGGTCTCTGAGGCGTATGTTAATGCAGGAAGAACACTGCAATCAAAGAGATGTTCCTGGAGCCCGAGATTCTTTGTCCTCTTAGCTATTTCTTCGACGCTCTTGAAGGTGTTCCAAGCCTCTCTCTTTCTCCTGCGCAGCTCAGTTGCCAGGTCATTTGTCATGTTGACTTTTCGACCTAGGTACGCATGACCGTTGCATTCAGAGATGGTCATTCCATTGAGAGTGAATAGAGTGTCAGGGACGAGGCTGTTTCTCATAAACATTGTCTTCATAAGATTCAGCTGTAGTCCGACCTTTCCATACTCACAGTCGAAGTCAGCCAGCATTTTTGCCGCTTGGCTAATGTTTGGTGTTTAAAACAACGTCATCAGCAATGCAGAGGTGGTATAGTTACCGACCATCTATCTTCACTCCCATTCCTTCCCATTCCAGTCGTCGCATGATGTTCTTGAGGGTGGCACTGAAGAGTTTTGGTGAAACGGCATCACCCTGCCGAACCCCTCTCAGACATGGATGATTACTTCTTTGTAGAATGGAGAGATGCTGGTAGTGAATCTGTAATACAGCTCACAGAGGATCCTGATGTATTGAGTTTGAATGCCCTGGTTGACTAGGGCTTCAATGACTGCTTCCGTCTCAACAGAATCAAAGGCCTTCTTTAAATCAATGAACGTTAGACAGAGCGGCATCTTGAACTCCTGAGAAACCTCAGTGAACTTGGTTATTATGTGGATATGTCGATGGTGCTGAATCCTTTGCAGAATCCAGCTTGCTCGCATGGTTGTCCTACCTTCAGTACCCAGCTGCCGCCACACTCCAGGATGCTTTCTGGAAACTCTGGAGGAGACTCACGCATGACTGAAGCCCCACAGAACAAGATAAGCGGAACTCTGAGACCTTGGATTCCAGGATCAACGGACCCGGGGACAGAGATTCTCTGCTTGCTCCCACCAACCACAGGTGATGAAGGAATTAAAATCAGGAGTTTCACCCTACCTTGCCCTGTCTGCTTCCATCAACCACCAGAGACCCAGGGATTGGATTGCTCACAGAAGACCCTCCTCCACCCCTACTGGTACCAGATAAATACCTCACTGGCAGAACTCCACTACCTCCACTACCTCCACTACCCAGCTGCCGCCACGCTCCAGGACGCTCCAGACACATTATAAGATACTAAATACCCATCTTCCAGAATTGTCGTACCATATTTGATAGGGTTCAAATATGGTTTGAACCATGATAACACCTACAAGGGCGATTAGAGGCCGCCCCAAAAGCCTCTATCCCTCTTGGAGAGCCTGGCAAGCTACCGAGAGTATTCCACCCGCATGACAGAGCCTCGCAAGCTATCCGTTGTATATTCGATATGCCAAAACCAGTAACTAGAATGTGTCTCATTCCCCTAACCCTGAAGGCGTCACCAATATGGCAACATTGAGAAGGGTGAGAAAAGAGAGGCCAATAAAATCTCAAGGCCGAACTAGGCTGCCACAACGAAGGAAGACAAAAATGATCGTCTGTACTTTCAATGCACGTACACTAGCATCAGATGCGTCCATGGAGGACCTGATGGTACAAGCGTGAAAGATGAAGTACAACATCATTGGTCTGACCGAGACAAAAAGGCAGCAATCTCATCATGCCGTTTTCGACAATGGAGAAGAATTTTTCCTCGGAACATGCGATAAAAGAGGAGATGAAGGCGTTGGTGTCCTTGTCAATACAAACTTGACCATGAGCATTGATTCATTCGAATACCTAACAACCCAAATCGGATGTTTACATAGGAATAGATGTGGCTCACTGCCGGCAGTTTCTATCTTCATTGTATATGCACCAATATCCAACTATGATGAAGGAGAAGTAGAGAAGTTCTACATGGAGCTGGAGAAGTCCTATAAAGAAGACTACACCTTCTACAAGATAATTGTTGGTGATTTTAATACCAAGATAGGACCGAGAAGATCAGCTGAAGGACTTTACATCGGTACCCATGGCCTAGAATGGAACGGACATGGTGAGAGACTGTCTGAGTTCATCATGTCGACCAAGACCATCCATGATAACTCAAGGTTCCAGAAGGCCGAATCTAAACGTTGGACATGGGAGACTCCTGGTGGATGATTCCACAATGAAATAGACCAAATCATATTCAATTGTTGGTTTTGCCTGACCTATTTCGCTGTTGTCCCAAAATTCCAAACAGGATCGGACCACCATCTTCTTCGTGCAAAATTCTACTTCACAGAGCAGGGAGAAAGGGCTGCAAAGTTTAAAAAGAGAACTCCCAGAACGACCACCAACTGGGAGCTCTTTGGCACTATTGCTGAAAAATGGGAAGATTCCATTGTTGACAACATTGACAAGGAATACGATCGACTGGTTCACACCTCCATGATTGTGCAAGGAACGCCAAGAGATAGATAGCCACAAAAAAATGCCTGTCTTTGAAAACTCTTGAGCTTATTCGCCAACGTGGTTTGGCGCATGCCTCAGGCAACCGCAAGCGAACGTCCGACAGCTGGCAAAGTAGTGCAGAGATGTGATCAAGGAAGACCTCAAAGGAGAAGAGCAGAAGTGCTGGTAAATGCGGTAGTAAGTAAGTAAAGTAAAGGCCCTCCTGTTGATCATCGATTTGCTCGAGCGGGCCCAATAACGTCTCCATTGGAGACTTTGTTGTTACTGTGTCTGGCATATCGAATACTCTCGGTAGCTTGCCCGGCTCTCTGAGAGGGGCGGAGGAATCGAACTCGGGTCGGCCATGTTGGCTGCATGCAAGACAAATGCCCTAGAAGCTGGGACAATTATTTGTAACGTCCTCCTGTTCTTCGCCAACTACAAGACCAAGATGACTGCCCTCCAATGTCCTGATGGATTTATCACATCTTCCAGAAGGGCAATGGAGATTATCCAGGACTTCTACTCAAATCTCTTTGATAGCCATATCCACCTGCCAACATACCAAATTCCACAGGATGGATATGTCGTTCCCAATGTTCTTCGTTCCGAAATCTGACACACCATTTTGTTGGAAAAGAAACGAATAGCACCCGACCCAGACAAGGTCAGACCTAAACACCTGAAGAACCTGCCATCAGTACTCATCAATACAATGGCTCAGCTCTTCACACGCTACCTGTCTGAATGCAAGTTTTCATCCCAGTGGAAAACCAGCAGGACTGTACTACTGTACAAGAAGGGAGACATCCACGCCATTGGCAACTATCGCCTCATCTGCCTATTGTCTGTCATCTACAAGTTGATGACAGTGATATATATGTGTATATATATGAACATATATATATATATTTCTTTTATATTTTTAAAAATATGAGATACTTGTTATTAACCAAAAAAAACCAAGATGAATAAAACTAAAATTTGCATCTTTCCAATTCAATTTAAATAAGAATATAGCACTCCATTGTAGCACTGTCATCCCACTGTTCATTGATTTGCTTGAGCGGGTACCAGTAACGTCTCCATTCGTCCCAGTCCTCAGATTTTAAGAGCCTCTCCTCTTGTCCTTCCTACTCTGCTGTGTTGGAGGCTCTTTTGGGGTTAGGGTAATGAGAGCTGTTATTATTACGGTTTTTGGCATATCAAATTTACCATGGGTAGCTTGCCAGGCTCTGCTGTGTGGGCAGGATACTCTTGGTCGCTTGCCTGGCTCTCCAAGAGGGATGGAGTTTTACAGGTGTTCCTAGTCTACTGAATGTAAGATTTTGGTAGACTGACTGGCTTGTTGTATGGGAGCTTTGTTTTATAGTCTCTGAATCTTGGCTGTTGATGAGATTACATGGTGCCGTGGGGATGGGGGGGGCAGCGGTTTTTGGGTGTGACTGCCAAGCTACTGAAAAACTGGTGATCTGGGTGGAGGAGGCCCAGCCCTGATCCAAGCAGGCTTGGTAATCTCAGCCACAGGTTCCTGCTACTTGGTCCTGGGTTCCTCTGCCGGTTCCTTCATGTGTGAGGCTCGTCCGAGCATGTGAAGAGTGGCCTTGAGCATGGATCCTGGAGGTTTCTGGAGGTGTTCTTATTATTGATAATAATAACATAATATCAATAATTTTAAGGGTCTCCCAAGAAGTGATCAGGGTTACATCTATTGACATCTGTCATAGTGTTACTTCTCCCAGTATTGATCGATTCACTAGTGTCAGGGCCCACCAGCATGATCCTTGGCAGTGCTCAGGGGATCTAGGTACTGGGTGGTACTGGTAGTTGAACGTGGGTAATCCTTGAGCCATGACCCAGCCCATTACCAATAACATATATGCTTCATCTCTCTATAATCGCTGTCTAGTCTTCAACCATTAATCAGTATTTAGGATGTTATGTTTCTTGTTGAATTTTTTACTGGTTTCCTTACCACAGTTGTCTACATACTAAACAACATACCATTTAGCTTTTTTTTTTATTTTTTTCCCAATGTCATATTGTCCTGTTTACTTGTTATGATAGACTTTTGAAAGGCAAGTTTCCAAATTCTATGCAGTTTCAAATAAGTTTAGAAAATCATTTGTCAGAAATTTATGCTATTTTGTTGCATAAATATACATAATTTGTTTAACATTATTAGTGCTCCTTCAATTAGACCTCAAAGAGTATAAAATATTTAGCTGTATTTTTTAATCCATCTAAAGGATTTCTATGCTGAAACTTGTAGAATTCTAATAAAATCAATAAAAAAATGTAGTCCATAATTTTGTTTTTTATGGATTGGAAGACTCAAAATAGAGTTCTTCCCAGATAGATTTATATGCTTAATTGCAATTGTTAGCTCTGTCCAAGCAAAGTATTTCTATAGACATAAGTAAGCTAATTCTAAATTTTCTATTAAAGACACATTTATTATTAGAACACCTAAGGTAAGTAAGGTAAGTAAGGTAAGGTAAGGGCTGGAGCGATAGCACAGCGGGTAGGGCGTTCGCCTTACAAGCGGCCAACATGGCCGACCTGAGTTCGATTCCTCCGCCCCTCTCGGAGAGCCCGGCAAGCTACCCAGAGTATTCGATATGCCAGACACAGTAACAACAAAGTCTCCAATGGAGACGTTACTGGGCCCGCTCGAGCAAATCGACGATCAACGGGAGGGCCTTTACCTTTAAGGTAAGTAAAATGAATGGAATTACTCTACTTGATTTAAAAATTTATATCATTAATCAAGGCAGTGGAGTCTTAATACATATGGACCTCCTTTCCTCTGACAATTCTATGAATACTGAATACATTTTTGTAAGAAATAAAATTTAACTTGTTTGCTTAACATGGAAAAACACTTTTCCTAACAAAATTTGATTCCTCATCCTTCTCTTCAGACATTGATTTTCAATTTCATTCTATCATCTCAAGAAGAGTCCACTTATCTGTAGGTTGGTTTAGGGGCTTTTGGGGGGAGTTATTTAGTTTTAGGGCTACACCCAGTTATACTCAGAAACTATTACTGGCTCCGTGCTTAAGAAGCATCACCCAGGGGTGCTCAGATGAGGATGTCTATATGGTGCTGGGGAATCAAATCTGGGACTCTCACATGTAGATCAAGCACGATATGTATTGGAAATACTCTATCTCTGGTCTTGCTTTTGTTCTTTTTCTAATTCCATCCCTTTCACACATATTTTCTTCCAGCACTCATGCTATACTGTTTTGCATTAAAGTTCTGTAGAAATTTGTTGTTAATTTTTTAAAAAATTTTGTTGACCTACCCAGCTGTATTAAGGGGACCTAATTATGTTGGGAGTCAAACCTGATTTCTCCCATGTAAATTACATGCTCAAAATCTTCGAGGTAGTTCCCCAATCTTTGTAAAAGAAGCTTATTTTCATAGTTATGCTTTACTAAAATTTTTTTAGTTTTTAATATTTCAAATTTACTTTAGAATTAGCCTTGAATTTAGCAATAATCTTCTCTTCTCTGTGCCCACCACACCCCAAGTGAAAACTCCTTTGGGATTTTGATGGAGTTGTTTGAACTTACAGATCACTTTGGACAGAAGTGGTATTGTATCAAAGCGGTATTCACTAATTAAGTTGGCATTAAAAATAAAAGCTTATTCATGTATTGCATGTTTTAAATAAAAATATTATTTGTAATTTAAAAGTGTATTTATAATGATAATACATAAAGTATTTACTATTTCTTATTTAATCTTAATATTTTAAGTACTTTGTTATATTCATTTGAAAGTATTTTATTTTTTATGTGGGGCTGTTATGTTTTCTTTATTATATATATTTTTTATTTTGTTCATTGAGATATTCCTAGCTTAGAAGAACAAATTATTAAGATATGTTTGTTGATAATGTTAATTTCAATTCAAAGTAATAGTAAGTTTATTCTTTCTGTTCTTTTTTTGTTTGTTTTGTTTTAATTTAGGAGTATTGCTATTTATTCAACCATTGATTAGGCTGATTGAATTGGGCATGAACTCCACCTTACTTTTTTTCTTCTTTTTTTATAAATTTATTTATTGAATCACTGTGAGAGCAGTTTGAAAGCTTTCGGGTTTAAGTCTCGGTAATAAAATGATGAAACACCTCTCCCTTCACCAGTGCCCATTCTCTCCCACGAAAAACCCAAGTATACCCCCCATCCCACATATTCCCCCTACCTGTGGGGCCGATGATTTTCACATTACTCTCTCTCTCTACTTTGATTACATTCAATATTTTGACACCAGACCCACCATTATTATTTGGGATTTTACCCCAACACTCAGATCTGCTGATAAGGCAACCATAGACAATTTGTTTTCTATTGCTGGTTATGAATAACATATGATGTCACATCACTGCAGTAATGGCCACACGGTTTTGGAATTCCAAAATTTTAACAATTAAATCTGGAGGGATTTCTACCAAACCTGCTGGGTTCCAAGATTTGTTTCTGAGTCTCTGGGATCATGGCCATCAAGCAGCTTAAACAGGAGCCAGAGAGGTCATTCATGGGCAGCGACTCGGGGTCTCATTGAGATGGGGAGGAAAGGGCTGGCTCCACCCCATTCCCTGAGGTCCGCGTGTCTCATTACTGCGGGCCCAAACCTGACTGTCCAGTGGCCTCTGGAGGATTGCAGCCACAGAGCCTCCAGGGGATCAGGCCAAGGCATGAAACCTATTCCCACCTGTAGTGGCCTGGCACCAGTGAGTTACTGCAGGGACTAGACGCATTTCTGCCAAAAGCTGCTGGGTTCTGAAATTTGTTTCTGAGTCTCTTGTATCATGGCTGTCAAGCAGCTTGATCAGGAGCCAGAGAGGCTGTTCATGGGCAATGACTATGGGTCTTTCTGGGTTGTGGAGGAAAGGGCCGGCTCCACTCCCATCCCATGAGGCCCCACGTGTCTCGTCACTGCGGGCCCAACCCTGACTGTCCAGTGGCTTCTGGAGGATGGTGGCCACTGAGCCACCAGGGGGAACAGACCAAGGCATGAAACCTGTTCCCACCTGGGGTGGCCTGGCACTGGTACCCTACTGCGGGGACTGGATGCATTTCTGCCAAAAGCCGCTGGGTTCTGAGATTTGTTTCTGAGTCTTTGGGATCATGGCCATTAAGCAGCTTGATCAGGAACCAGAGAGGCTTTGTCTCCAATTATATAGCTGACCCAGAGGTGGTTTGTGGGTGTGTCTCCCACATGCCTGACTTTTAGCCCTTTACTTTCTTGGTAAACTTGGCCCCTAGTTGTTGGAGTCTGGCCAAAGGCACAGCAGCAACTTTGGGGTATCTAGAAGTTGGGAGGCACCATCAGGCTGCTGATATACTCGTCTCACAGGTACAGATTAACCTGCTGGCGGCACCATGCTCCAGCCTTTTTGTTCTTAATTTTTTGCTAATTCAATTTTTTATATATTACTATTTTAATGTAACATTTAAAAAATCAATGGTTTTTTTAGTGTTAACTTTTTGTATTGTTTAATTTTAAAAAATATTGAGATGAGACAGATTTACATTCATATTGGTGCTGTAGGTAGGCAATAATAAAATCCTAAAGTACTACCTGGAACATGTATAAAAATACGCAAAACACAGTAGAAGTTTTGGGAAAGGAATGGGGTAGAATCTCGATATAATTTTAAAAGCTAACAGTATTGGCTATGCCATACAAAAGAGTCTAGAATCAAATCTTGGTTTAAGTGACAGGGAAGATATGCCAGCAGCTGATTGGAGAAGATCTGTAAGGAAGCAGGTCGAAAAGACATCACCCATGTGCCAGTAAGGAGATTGATTTTGGGCATGTTACTTACAGGATAAGTATTAGACATCCATTAGTGTCTAGAATTTAAAAGAGGGGTTTACGCTGAAGATACAAGTCTATGAGTCTTATTCATTAGAAGCCACAAAATGAAATTTTTATAGCCATGAATATGAGGGGGAAGAGAAATAGTAAGAGTGGATCTACAGATTCATCATCTAATTCATGTACAATGTACCTTTAAATAAAACAGTAATAAATTGTGACTACAAAACTTCATGTAATTGTGCATCATTTGTTAGAATTAAAACCACATTATATATTTTAACAGGTTGATAATTACAAAAATATAACGTTCATTAAATATAAGTTTATTAATTTTCCAACTGACAGGCTATTGAAATATCTCCCTTTATTTTTTGGCTATTTATACTATTTTCTATGACAGTAATTTAGAGATGTTTCTATGTGCAATAAGAAAGGTCTATCATCAAAATTTCTTTGGATAATTGTGAACAATGTTTATTTTTGCCAAGACAATGAGTACTCATAGATTTTCTCCCTGTAATACTGATAAAGCTTTCCTTCCTTAAACATGGATTCCAATATATAAGAATAGATATTTTATAAGTAAAATGAATAATAATACATTTGAAATCTATTTGCTGTATAACCAAATAATATTTTGACAGGAGGTAACTCCAGTTTTGATTAGGCTTTTCATTTGTGTTTCATTGAAGCAACATGAATTACAACAGTGTTACCAGCTATGCTGTAGGCATATAATATTTCTGCACCACATCGAACATCCAAATATTGCTATCTCTCCACCATTGTGTTTAATTAATTTACATGACTGAAATTGGAAGAATTTTATATTGACTACTTAAAAAAAATTTTAGTCACTCTTGGAAATGAGCAAGGCTTATTCCTGGCTCTGTGCTCAGTGATTCCTACAAGAAGTGTACAGGGAAATATTTTTAGTGTCAAGGATTGAGCCTGGGTTGGCCACATGCAAGGCAAGCATCTTACCTGCTATACTATCTCTCTGAACTCCACTGATTTCCCCCCTTAAATATGTATTTTATATTTGTTTCCTTCCATTCACCCACTTGTATACTCCTGGTAATACAATCATATTATAGCAGGACCTCTCTCAAAAGAATGGATGAGGACCATGAGGACCATTCGTTGCAGCCACTTTTTATGATGTAGGTAGCATTAGCCTAACCATATATGGACATGATGGAACATCCACAAAAATACCTTGCTAAATCCTGTTTTATTCTGACCAAATCTCCAAATGAATAATACCAGCAAGGAAATGTAATTGTGAATGGAAAATAAACCAATCACATTCACCAAATATAGTGAGAATACATGAACCACTGCTGGGGCCTTCCTGTAACTGCAATGGTCTTTATGTCTGCATACTGAATATTACTAATGATAATATTAAGCTTCATTCATATTACTGAAAAACCCTTCTCTGGTTAAGTAGATAAACCTTGAGTAAAACACTCCAGTAGGAAGAATTTGAGGGACCAACAGGGATCATTAAAGGATTAAGAGTTATTTGTGCATTTGAAAGAACTAAGAAGAAATGCAATCTTTGGGGAACTATGAAGAGAATGCATCAACCAGGAGAGAATAGTTAACTGGAAGAAATAAGATGGGATCTGAGAACCGATCCTTGGATTTGGTAATATGTGATAGTCACTGTAGATAGAAGTTTTAGTGGAGTAATGGAGCAAGAGCCTTATGTGAGATTATAAGAGAGTGTCTTAGTGTATAGATCACAATGATTCAGTAGAGGTTGGAATTCTGATCAGACAGAAGTAGCAAGAAAGTGTGCAAAAGTGAAAGGTTTAACTTTAAGTAGCTGTATCAATAAAATTTATCAGGGACAACTGATGAAGGGCTGAGTGTATGAGTATAGATATTAGCAGATGACCAGGACAATGGATATTCTCTTCCAATTAGTGTAATTTACTCAGCATGGTGTAAAACAGGGTCATTAGTATCCTGTAAGAAGTGGGGAGAGACTAGAGAGTTTTTAAGGGCTAAGTTAAAAGAAAGAAGTGTCTTATCATCTAAGAGAAAGAGAGAGGAAGTGGCTGAACTAAGGAGTTGCTTTGTCTTTTCACTTTTTCTTTTTTTTTCTTTTTTTGGGGGGTGGGGGTGGCACACACCAGTCCATACTCAGGGGTAATTTCTGGCTCTGTACTCAGGAATTACTCCCTGACGTGTTCAGAGGGCCATACGGGATGCCTGGGATCAAACCTGGGTGCATAAGGCAAGTGCCCTACCCACTGTACTGTCTCTCTAACCCAAGGACTATGGAAGTTTATAGAATTTCTGGGTAGCATTAAGGACTCTCCCTTGAACTGTGGTTTTTAACTTAAACTGTCTTCCCGTATGATTGCAGCATTTGCTGCACCCATGTTTACCTTCAGAGGTCCAGAAGTGAATTAGATTTTACTAGGTATAAGTAATCAAATTAAAGAATGAACTGTTCAGGCAATAAGCAGTACAAGAATTCAAGGTGGCTGATCAATGGAGGGCCGTTACCTTTTTGAATGAACATTTGAAAAAGAAGAGCGACTGAATTCAAAAGAAATAGGTTATGTGTGCCTAAAATAAAATGTGTTATGCAATGGCAGGCTTAGAGTTCTTGTGAAATTTAAACATTTATTACTATTAAAGCTATGAAATTGTTTGCCCCCTGCAAGATCTGGAGTGTGTCTCTTATAATTTGAAAGGAAGTTTTTTTCTTAGTTTCTCCTATCTTTTCAACATAATATTAACTCTCCATTCTCAAGCAAAACCCATGCACACACTACAAATAGGCCACCCAACTTCCTGTTTCAGCTGTTTGTTTCTTGGCTTTTATTTTATCCTTATTTTATACCCTCAGAGCTTACAAAGACAGAATTAATTTCAAAGTAACAATAGTAGTGAATGGTGAATGGTTGCTTGCTTTCCAAAAGCACTTAGCCCTTGTAAACAAGGAATATTTTTATAAAGTTCTAATCACATTGGTGAGGACTCCATGTCCTGGATCACGTCAACTCTTAATGACATCACAGTTCTGGTTCAAATCACAGTACATACATTTTGAGGGGACATGTACATTCAGTCCATGTCACTCTTGCTTGCTAGTATTGACAAGAGTAACATTCAATGGATTTAGAGGAAGGGAATTATTCAAAACTTCTTAAATATCTTAAGTCCCTTTCCTTAAAGATTATGATAACTTAATGAAAAAAAACATTCATTTTTAGATCACAGTGAAGAAAATAATACTAGTAATGCGTACTATAAGAAACCCATATCCTTAATTCATATCATTTTAAAATTCAGAATATATCATATAGAAGAAAAACGATAGTTTGATTTTTCTCTTTTCTATTATTTTATTCATTTTTTGTTTGGGGGTTATGCTTAGCTGTGCTTGGGGTTTACTGTTGGCTCTACACTCATAAATTACTCCTGGCAGGGCTCTTGGGACCATATGTGGTGCCAGGAATCCAACCCTGACTGCCTATGTGCAAGGCAAACTCCCTACCTTCTGTACCATCTCACAGGCCTAGACTGGTTTCTTATTAGCATAAGAAATACCTTTCTTTCTATGTCTCAATTACCACTTAAGACTCCTTTGACAAGGAATACATGTCCTGTAGTCAATACTACTTTATTCAAACAGGAAACAAGCTCAACCAGTGTCACCCGCCTTAGGGTAAACTCTTAAACTACACTTTCTGGTATTTGATCAATTGATCTCTGAGGAACTGAAAATACATGTCATTATATGCTATGCTGAAGGTCATTAGGAGTGTGAAAATAGCCAGGTTCAGAGAGCTACTGCTGTCTCTAGGGTATATTTTTGAGATGTATATTTTTGGTGTGTGTGTATGCGCGCGCGTGTGTGTGTGTGTGTGTTAAGTAGAAGTTGAAATTATTAAAAAGAGAGAGTAAACCTGTGTTATTGTATTGTGTGTTTTTCAAATTATACAGTTATTGGTGTATGTAAAAATGAAATAACACTAAATCAGAGTGTACTGAACATAGGGGAAGGTAATATTATTATAGGAAATTTTGCTTCAGTATGTAAGTGCCAGATTACACCATTATTTCTTTTTCTTATTGTGTTAGAACTAAAAATGCTTGACGTTATTGGCCTAAAATAACTCAAGACTCTTAAACAGTTTACCTCAAAGAGTTATTAGAAGGTTCATATGTAAATGCCCACAATATGAAAATACGTCATATGAAAATTCTTGGTAATAACAGTGCTTTATTTTGTAATTTTCTATAATACAATCATATTGTTCTATAATAAAAGTTTGAATAACAAAGACCTTCAATACTTATGACCTGTATTTTATTGTGGAAAAACTATTTGGGGGGCCTTTCCAATGTTCATAAGGGCAGGAGTTACAGAAATACTGGGCCTAAAATTTGTTGTTGAACAGGCCCTTCAGAGCTACTCAGGTCCAGAGAGGGTGGAACCAACTAACCCCTCAATTTTGTATGTAGTAGCATGGGTCAAACTTGGGGTTTTGTACATGTGAGCACTCTACTAGTTGAACTATCTTCCTGGTTCCAAAAATTAATTTATTTACTGACTATGGATATTTCAAAAGATTCTGAATGTGCAGTATATTCTAGCATTCTACCTAGCATTGCTCATTTCTTGAGGGAGCAAGCTAGAATTTGGTCAGTGGTGATTGGCTCGAAGATCTCATCTAAAGTTAGATTCTAGACATGGAACTTGGTCAAAAAAATTGCCTGAGGAGTCCAAGAAGTGACTGTCAGTGGGTTCTGAGAGTAAAAGCTAGAAAACAAGAGTCTTTCCTAAAGACTGAAGGCTAATTAGTAAAGATAGGACAGGGCAGGAAGCAAAGAGAAAATGTTAGAGTGAGGTTGGAAAATATTGGAGAGGACTTGAGTCAAGAGTAGGTCTAGAACTGGAGTGGTAGCACAGCAGGTAGGGCATTTGCCTTGTACACTGCCAACCCGGGTTCAATTTTCAGCATCCTATATGGTCCTCCAAGCACCTCCAGGGGTGATTCCTGAGTACGGAGCCAGGAGTAATCCCTGTGCATTGCTGGCTGTGACCCTAAAAGCAAAAAAAAAAAAAAATAGATCTATACTCAAGAACAAAAATCTGGACCAGCAAATTGTAGATCTAATAGAGGAAGCTGTGTGACTCAGAGTGGCAGAGAAGTTTATGACTGCAGCAAAGAACATGAACAGCTATGCAATGCTCTATCTCACAATGATTCAATAAAATAAAAAATTAATAACATTTAAAAAAAAGCTACAGCCCCTGTCCCATTGTTTAGCCGAGTTCACGATTTTTGAAAACAAGATATTTTATTATTTATATATTTCTATATGTGTTTATATTATTACAAAAATCTTTGACAGCAAGGGTAGGGAGAAATACTGCAGAGTCTACATTTGCGCTTTTAGAGTGAAGTCTTTGTGATCTGCAATTGCACTGCAGAAATGCTTGTTGTCAAGGCAAAGGCTGATTGGGGCCCCTGGGAAGGCTGAATGCTGATGTAGAAGCTCCTACACTTTCAAAGATTTCTGGATCCAAAGGTAGAGAGAGCGACAAAGCTGCAGGCTCTCAAAGGGACATGTGTGTAAACATTTGGGACTGATGAATTTGCTCCAGAAGAGTCTTTTCAAATCCTTAATCTGGCTGAGAGTTGGAGAATGGAATCTTCTAGGACTTAGTCTATTTTATTTTTTTAAAAAATTCTAGCATCATAGAAACTCTGACTATTATGTCTTTGGTTTATTTTTTTCTTACTTATTTTAAGATGATATTTCTTGCACATTTAACGTTGCAATTTGATGATCATGATTTAAGGTTTCAATTTGAACATACACTCATGATTTTCTGAGAGCTTTCCTTTGTCACAAACTATGTTATTTGCTATTCATCTCAACTGTATTTCACTTTAGGAAAAATGTTAGAAATAGCAAAGGAAATTTACTGATGGTGTTTTCCCTTCCTCTTTCCAATAACTCGTGCCACCAAATTTTGCGTGCAGGTCAGCTGTCACATCTGAACCTGTAACCATCCTTATCCTGGCTTCTGGATTTGTAGGGAGAAACTTTCTTACATGTGAGTTTTGTGCCTTAGTTGTTACGAGAAAAATATGTGCTCCAACTTGTCAAGCCAAAGTTCTTACTCTGAATTCATACAATCACCACAACTCACACACAGGCATTACTGAGGAAGCCACCAACATGACAAAACTGAAAGTCAACTGTCTTAGGATTGGTTAGTCATGCCATACCAGTGGGGGGTATGGTTTTATCCTAAATTATGATGACTTTTCGAGGAATCCACTCTTTGAAAGGTTTGGAGACTTGTATTCTATATGCTCTATCAACCTGATCTCTAATGAGGGCAGTATTTGTTGTACTGGCCTGACCTTAAGGTTAGAAATCCTATACTTCCTCAGAAAAGATTGCTGAAGATGAGTCATCATTGTTGCTACCTGATTCTGGATTCTGCCACTTCTACCTGTGACAGCAGTACAGTCAAGCTCTGCCCTAGGCTGTCTTGACATGCTGAGAGTCAAATCCCAGCTTTCTCAACTCATCTATCATTGCCACTTTTGCCTTTAGTTCAGTTTGGGCAAGAGGGATCATCAACATTGTTTCCTGGCTTCTAAGTGATTACAAATGTCAGCAATGTAGTCCTTTTTTCTCTTCTTACCTCCATTACCCTACTCAAATTTTCCTGGCTTCTGAGTTATTACAAATGTCAGCAATGCAGTATTTTTTCTTTTCTTACCTCCCTCACCCTATTCAAATTGCTGAGTTGGGATGGGATCCAGCTAGAATTATTATTCCCTCAATTCTTACACTTCCCTTTGGCTTCTTGGGCCAGTCTTTCTTTCTTGAAGTCATTTCCATCTCCAGTCACTTTGTCCCCTGGGCAAAAGACTCCTCCTGTCTCCACTATCTCGAAATTCTCACACATTCCTACTTAATTCTGAATTCCTAATTGTATGAAATCAAACATTTGTCTGGTGTGTGCATGCATGTGTGTATGTGTGTGTGTGTGTGTGTGTGTGTGTGAAATGTGGAGGGGTAATCTCCAGTTTCTATGAAAATCAGTGGTTCTGCAAAAAAGGTGTGTATTTATGGGGGGAAGCACTGCTCTATGTATTGATTAGATATTAATTTCATCTTGGTTCTATCTGGAGTCAACTATGTGAAATGTACTTCAATAAAATCTCTGTGTATTTAGGGATTACTTGTAACACTTGTCGTCCCCTTGTTCATCAATTGGCTCCAGTGGATGCTAGTAACATCTCCATTCATCCCAGCAATAAGGTTTTATTTATTTTATTTTTTAAAAAATTTTTATTAGTGAAACACCTGAGTTTCAGTCGTAGATTTACAAATTTTTGTGCTTGATTTTCAGTTATACAATGATTGAGTACTCATCCCTCCACCAGTGTCCATTCTACACCACCACTGCTTACAGTATCCCTCCCAATCCTCATCCTGCCTCTCCCACCCTGCCTCTGTGGTAGGGCATTCCTTTTTGTTCTCTCTCTCCTTTTGATTGCTGTGGTTAGCAAAAGAGGCATTGAGTGGCAATCATGTTCAGTCTATAGTCTATGTTCAGTATGCATCTTCCATCCTGGGAGGATCCTCCCAACACCCTTTATTTGGTGCTCTCTTCTCTATCTCAGCTGCCTTTTCCCCTAGCATGTGTGACTGGGCTCCAAGCCATGGTGCAAACATCCTGCTACTTATCTCGGCTATACTTGGATGTTAGTCTCCCATTTTGTTACTTTCTGTTCCCCAGATGAATGCATATTTCTATGCCTGTCCCTCTCTTTCTGACTCATTTTGCTTAGTATGATACTTTCCTTGTAGTACCACTTGTATATAAATTTCATGACTTCATCTTTTCTAACAGCTACATAGTACTCCAGTGTGGAGATGTACCAAAGTTTCTTTTACCAGTCACCTGTTCTTGGGCACTCAGCTTTTTTCCAAATTCTGGCTATTGTAAAGAGTGCTGCAATGACCAAACAAGTGCAGATGTCACCTCACTATACTTTTTTGCCTCTCTGAGATATATTCCTAGGAGTGGTATTGCTGGGTCAAATGGGAGCTCAATTTCTAATTTTTTGAGAATTGTCCGTACTGTTTTACAAATGATCACTTCTTTGTAGAATGCTGAGATCCTGGTAGTGAATCCACAATACAGCTCACGGAGGATCTTGATGTATTGGGCTTGAATGCTCTGATTGGCTAGGGCTTCAATGACCGCTTCCGTCTCAACAGAATCAAAGGCCTTCTTTAAATCAATGAACGATAAACAGAGTGGCATCTTGAACTCCCGAGAAACCTCAATGAGCTTGGTTATCGTGTGGATATGGTCGATGGTGCTGAATCCTTTGCGGAACCTGGCTTGCTCGCATGGTTGTCCTTCATCTAATGTTCTGCCAATCCTATTTAGGATGACTCGAGTGAACAACTTGTAGATGACAGACAATAGGCAGATCGGGCGATAGTTGCCAATATCATGGATGTCTCCCTCCTTCCATTGGGATGGAACCTTGCATTCAGACAGGTAGCGAGTGAAGAGCTGAGCCAGTGTATTGATGAGTACTGACGGCAGGTTCTTCAGGTGTTCAGGTCTGACCTTGTCTAGGCTGGGTGCTGTTTGTTTCTTTACCGACGAAATGGCGTGTCGGATTTCGGAAGGGAGAACATTGGGAATGACACATCCATTCTGTGGAATTTGGTATGTCGGCAAGTGGACATTGCTATCGAAGAGATTTGAGTGGAAGTCATGGATAATCTTCTCCATTGCCATTCTGGAGGATGCGATGGATCCATCAGGATGTCGGAGGGCAGTCATCTTGGTCTTGTAATTGGCGAAAGACAGGTGGGCTTTACGAATACTTTTCCCAGCTTCTGCGCATCTACCAGTACTTCTACTCTTCTCTCTTTGAGGTCTTCCTTGATCACATCTCTGCACTGCTTTGCGAGCTCGGACGTTAGCTTGCAGTTGCCTGAGGCATGCGCCAAATGACGCTGGTGAATTAGCTCAAGAGTTTTCAAAGATAGGCGTTTTTTTGTGACTATCTCTCTCTTGGCATTCCTCGCACATTCATGGAGGTGCTGAACCAGTCGATCATATTCCTCGTCAATGTTGTCAACAATGGCATCTTCCCATGTTGCTGCAATAGTGCCAAAGAGTTCCCAGTTGGTGGTCGTTCTGGGAGTTCTCTTTTTGAACTTTGCAGCCCTTTCTCCCCTCTGTGTGAAGTAGAATTTTGCATGAAGGAGATGGTGGTCCGATCCCGTTCGAAATTTTGGGACAACAGCGAAATCGGTCAGGCAAAACCGTCGATTGAATATGATGTGGTCTATTTAGTTGTGGAATCGTCCACTGGGAGACTCCCATGTCCAACGTTTAGATTCTGCCATGGATGGTCCTGGTCGACATGATGAACTCAGACAGTCTCTCACCCTGTCCATTCCATTCTAGACCATGGGTCCTGATGTGAAGTTCTTCAGCTGATCTTCTCGGTCCTATCTTGGCATTAAAATCACCCACAATGTTCTTGTAGAAGGTGTGGTCTTCTTTATAGAACTTCTCCAGCTCCATGTAGAACTTCTGGATATCTCTTTTATCATAATGAGATGTTGGTGTGTAGACAATGAACATAGAAACTGCAGGCAGTGAGCCAAATCTATTCAAATGTAAACATCTGATTTGGGTTGTTAGGCATTCAAATGAATCAATGCTCATGGCCAAGTTTGTGTTGACAAGGACACCGACGACTCAGACACCTCTTTTATCGCATGTTCCGAGGAACAATTCTTCTCCAGTGTCGAAAACGGCATGATGAGATTCGTGCATTCTTTTCTCGGTCAGACCCAATGAGAGGGGTTCGGCAGGGTGATACCGTTTCACCGAAACTCTTCAGTACCACCCTCGAGAACATCATGCGACGACTGGAATGGGAAGAAATGGGAGTGAAGTTAGATGGTCGGCAACTACACCACCTCCGCTTTGCTGATGACATTGTTTTCATAACACCAAACATCAGCCAAGCGGCACAAATGCTGGCCGACTTTGACTGTGAGTGTGGAAAGGTAGGGCTACAGCTGAATCTTACGAAGACAATGTTTATGAGAAACAGCCTTGTTCCTGATGCCCCATTCGCTCTCAATGGAACGACCATCTCTGAATGCAACAGCTATGTGTACCTAGGTCGAGAGGTCAACATGACAAATAACCTGGCACCTGAGCTGCGCAGGAGGAAGAGAGCGGCTTGGAACGCCTTCAGGAACGTCAAAGAAATAGCTAAGTGGACGAAGAACCTCCGGCTCCGGGCACATCTCTTTGATTCCACTGTTCTTTCTGCATTAACATATGCCTCAGAGACCTGAGCCCTATGCAAACAAGATGAGAATGCTATTCAGGTCTCCCAAAGAAGAATAGAAAGAGCTATGCTTGGAATATCACGTTTCACTCAAATGAGAGAAAGAATCCGGAGTTCCGATATCCGTCAACGATCAAGAATCAGGGACGCTGTCTCATTTGCCAAGGTGTCGAAAATCAGTTGGGCTGGTCACGTAATGAGATTTATTTATTTTTTTTTCCAAGTACAAAGAAATGTTTATTTAGCTTTTTATGTCAAATTATTTTCTTGTCTAAACACTTTAAGCTGTTTTAGGTTTTAAGAAATCTTTTTTTTTTAATTTATCATTTTTTTTTATTAGTGAAACACCATGAAGTATACTTATAGACTCACAAATTTTTGTGCTTGGGTTTCAGTTATACAATGATCAAGTACCCATCCCTCCACCAGTGCCCATCCTCCCCCACCACGGGTCCTATCATCCCTCCGACCCCCCTTCCTCCCCCTCCCCGTCCCACCCTGCCGCTGTGGCAGGGCATTCCTCCCTGTTCTCTCTCTCTTCTTTTGGGTACTGTGTTTTGCCAGAGAGGCATTGAGTGGCAGTCATGTTTGGTCTATAGACCACTTTTAGCATGTCTCTCCCACCCTGGGAGGGTCTTCACAACACCCTTTATTTGGTGCTCTCTTCTCTATCTGAGCTTCCTTCTCACCTAGCACATGTGGCTGGCCTTCAAGTCATGGAGCAAAATTCCTGGTACTAATCTGAGCCCTTCCTGGGTGTTAGTCTCCCGTTTTGTTGCTTTATGTTCCCCAGATGAATGCAATCTTTCTGTGTCTATCCCGCTCTTTCTGACTCATTTTGCTTAACATGATACTTTCCATGTAGTACCACTTGTATGTAAATTTTATAACTTCATCTTTTCTAACAGCTACATAGTACTCCATTGTGTAAATGTAACAAAGCTTCTTTAACCAGTCATCTGTTCTCGGGCACTCAGGTTTTTTCCAGATTTTGGCTATTGTAAAGAGTGCTGCAATGAACAATTGCAGATGTCACTTCGACTATACATTTTTGCCTCTCTGGGATATATTCCCAGGAGTGCTATAGCTGGGTCAAATGGGAGATCGAATTCTAATTTTTTGAGAATCGTCCATACTGTTTTCCAAAAGGGTTGGACCAGCCTGCATTCCCACCAGCAGTGAAGGAGGGTCCCTTTCTCGCCACATCCGCGCCAGCACCTGTTGCTTTTGTTCTTGTGGATGTGGGCCAGTCTCTGTGGTGTGAAATGATATCACATTGTTGTTTTGATCTGCATCTCTCTGATGATTAGTGATGTAGAGCATTTTCTCATGTGCCTTTTTGCCATTCGGATTTCTTCTTTGCGAAAGTTTCTGTTCATTTCCTCGCCCCATTTTTTGATGGGGTTGGGTGATTTCTTCTTGTGTAGTTTAACCAGTACCTTGTATATCCTTGAAATCAACCCCTTGTCGGATGTGTATTTGGTGAATATTCTTTCCCATTCTGTAGGCTGTCTTTGTATTTTGGTCACTGTTTCTTTTGAGGTGCAGAAGCTTCTTAGTTTAAGATAGTCCCATTTGTCTATCTCTGTTTTCACTTGCTCGGCCAGTGGCGTGACGTCTTTGAAGATACCACTAACTTCATTATCGTGGAGAGTATTGCCAACTTTGTCTTCAATAAACATTATGGATTCCGGTCTGATGTTGAGGTCATAAATCCATTTCGATCTTACTTTTGTGCATGGCGTTAGGCAGAGATCTGAGCCCACTTTTTTGCATGTAGCCGTCCAGTTTTGCCAGCACAATTTATTAAAGAGGCTTTCCCTGCTCCATTTCACTTTTCATGCCCCCTTATCGAAGATTAGATGATTATATGTTTGGGAGGAGATGTCAGTATATTCAACTCTATTCCATTGGTCTGCAGCTCTGCTTTTGTTCCAGTACCATGCTGTTTTGATTATTACTGCTTTGTAGTAGAGCTTGAAGTTAGGTAGGTTGATTCCTCCCATTTTCTTTTTCCCAAGAATTGCTTTAGCTATTCGTGGGGGCTTATTGTTCCATATAAATTTCAGGAGTGTTTGCTCCATTTCTTTGAAGAATGTCGTGGGTATCCTTATAGGGATTGCATTGAATTTGTACAGTGCCTTGGGAAGTATTGCCATTTTGACAATGTTGATTCTCCCCATCCATGAACAGGGGATATTTTTCCATTTCCTCGTGTCCTCTTTTATTTCCTGAAGTAGCGTTTTGTAGTTTTCTTTGTACAGATCCTTTACTTCCTTAGTTAAGGCGATTCCTATGTACTTGATTTTCTGGGGCACAATTGTGAATGGAATTGTTTTCTTCATGTCACTTTCTTCTCTTTCATTATTTGCATATAGGAAAGCCATGGATTTTTGGGTATTGATTTTATAGCCTGCCACTTTACTATACAAGCCTATTGTTTCTAGGAGTTTCTTGGTAGAGGTTTTAGGGTTCTCTAAGTATAGTATCATGTCATCTGCGAATAGTGAGAGCTTAATTTCTTCTTTCCCTATCTGGATGCCCTTAATATCTTTTTCTTGCCTAATCGCTATTGCAAGTACTTCCAGTACTATATTGAACAGCAGTGGAGAGAGTGGGCATCCTTGTCTCGTCCCTGACCTTAGGGGGAAGGCTCTCAGTTTTTCCCTATTGAGGATGATGTTTGCTGTAGGTTTGTGGTAGATGGCTTTAACTATATTGAGGAAAGTCCCCTCTATCCCCATTTTGGCAAGGGTTTTCATCATGAATGGGTGCTGGATCTTGTCAAATGCTTTTTCTGCATCTATTGATATGATCATATGATTTTTATCTTTTCTTTTGTTGATATGATGGATTATGTTGATTGATTTCCGAATGTCGAACCAACCTTGCATCCCTGGGATGAATCCTACTTGGTCATGATGTATGATCTTTTTGATGAGTTGTTGGATTCTATTGGCTAGTATTTTGTTGAGAATCTTCGCATCCGTGTTCATCAGGGATATCGACCTGTAATTTTCTTTTCTTGTGGTGTCTTTGTTTCCTTTTGGTATTAGAGAGATATGGGCTTCATAGAAACTGTTTGGGAGAGTTTCCGTTTTTTCAATTTCCTGGAAAAGCTTGAGAAGAACTGGCAATAGGTCCTCTTTAAATGTTTGGAAAAATTCGCTAGTAAATCCATCTGGACCTGGGCTTTTGTTTTTCGGAAGACTTTTGATTACAGTTTCAATTTCCTTGATGTGAATAGGTCTATTCAGGTATTCTATATCTTCTTGCTTCAGCTTTGGGAGATGGTAGGAATCCAGGAATTTATCCATTTCTTCCAGGTTCTCGTGTTTCGTGGCATAGAGACTTTCAAAGTAGTCTCTGATGATCTCTTGAATTTCTTTAGTTTCTGTTGTGATATCCCCATTCTTATTTCTGATTCGATTTATTAAGGCTCTCTCTCTCTGTTTCTTTGCGAGTGTTGCTAGTGGTTTATCTATCTTATTTATTTTCTCGAAGAACCAGCTCTTGGTTTTATTGATCTTTCGGATTGTTTCTTTGTTTTCCATGTCGTTGATTTCTGCTCTAAGTTTTACGATCTCTTTCCTTCTGCCTGATTTAGGCTCTTTCTGTTGATCCTTTTCTAAGGTCTTGAGCTGTGAGGTCAAGTTGTTTATGTGCATCGTTTCTACAGTCCTAAGATATGCTTGCAGAGCTATAAATTTTCCCCTTAATACAGCTTTCGCAGCATCCCATAAGTTCTGGTAGTTTGTGTCTTCATTCTCATTTGTTTCCAGGTCCTTGATTTCGTCCTTGACTTCGTTCTTGACCCACTCATTGTTCAGCATCGAGTTGTTTAATTTCCAGGTGTTTGATTTTGTTCTCCGTGTCAGTGTGTGATTCACTTCTATCCTCAGTGCGTCATGGTCTGAAAAGATGGCTGATACAATTTCTATCTTCCTGATTCTGTTGAGGTATGTTTTGTGTCCTAAGACATGGTCTATTTTGGAAAATGTTCTGTGCGCACTGGAGAAGAATGTGTATTCTTTCTTTTTGGGGTGTAAAGCCCTGTATAGGTCCATAAGCCCTTTCTCTTCTATTTCTTCTTTCAAAGCCAATAATTCCTTGCTGGGTTTTGTTCTTGTTGATCTATCCAGAGTTGATAAGGCGATGTTGAAGTCTCCAAGTACTATTGTGTTGGTAGCGATGTCCTCCTTAAAATCTGTTAGCAGTTGTTTTAGATATTTAGCTGTTCCCTCATTAGGTGCGTATACATTTAAGAGTGTGATTTCTTCCTGCTGTATGTATTCCTTGATGAAGAGAAAATAGCCTTCACTGTCCGTTCTAATCTTTTTCAATGTGAAATTAATGTTGTCGGATACTAGTATGGCCACCCCAGCTTTTTTGAAGGGGCTGTTTGCTTGCAGGATTGTTTTCCATCCTTTGACTTTGAGTCTGTGTTTGTTCTGGCTGTTGAGATGAGTTTCTTGTAGGCAGCAGAATGTTGGGTTCTGTCTCTGTATCCATTTTGCCACTCTGTGTCTCTTCAATGGTGAATTTAGACCATTGACATTGAGAGAGAGTATGGTTATGGGGTTTTGTGTCATTTTCTGTAGGGTGTGTTGTGGTTGTAGGGTTTGTCTTTTCTTATAGTAGCCCCTTTAGGCCTTGCTTTAGGTTTGGTTTTGATTCTATGAAGTTCCTGAGCTGCTGTTTATCTATAAAATAGTGTACTGTTCCTTCGATTTTGAGGGAGAGTTTAGCTGGATAGAGTATTCTTGGGGAAGCATTCATTTCAGTGAGTTTTTTGACTATATCTTGCCACTGCCTTCGGGCTTGCAGGGTTTCCTCTGATAGGTCTGCTGTGAATCTAAGGGGTGCTCCTTTGTATGTGATTTCCTTCTTTGCCCTTGCTGCTTGCAGTATTGTGTCTCTATCGGCAGCATCAATCATTCTAACTATGATATGCCTTGGAGTGTTTATGTTGGGGTCTCTTTTAGCTGGCACCCTTCGGGCTTCTTGAACCTGAATGGCTGCATTGCAGAGCTCTGGGAATTTTTCAGCAATGATTTGTTTGACGGTGTTTTTTTCGTTGGGGTTGTTTCCCTGAGGTTCAGGTAGTCCCATGATTCTAATATTGTTCCTCTTGGAATCATCTGCTAGGACTCTGATTCTCTGTAGAGCCATTTTGAGGTCCCTTGCCATTGTTTGTTGTTGCGTGTTGGTTTGTTGCAGCTGATCTTCCAGCTCACTGATTCTCTCTTCAGCTGCGGTCATTCTATTTTTAAGAGAAGAAACTGAGTTTCTCATTTCATCTATGGAGTCTTTTAATCGTGACATTTCTGCTCTCATTTCTTCGCGTAATTTGTCGATTTTTTCTGTGGTGTTACTGGCTGTCTGTCTGACTGTTTCATTGAGTTGATTGAACATCTTGATGACTTCATATCTGAATTCTGTGTCAGAGAGATCCCTTAGGTGAGCTGTATCGACAGAATATTCTGGATTGTTTTTGTTCTCCTCCACTTGAGGTGGGGATTTTCTTTGTTTCTTCATATTGCTGAGTAAGTTGGGGACTAAATTCCTTGGGAACTAGGTTTGTTTGAATTAGTAAACAACCTGCGGCCGCGTAAGCGGGCGCCGGCCGGAAAATAGGCCACGCCCACTCTGAAGCCACGCCCACCCTGAAGCCACGCCCACTTCTGAAGAGGCCACACCTCTACGGAAAACTGGGTTTGAGATGAGATGAGCGCCGCATGAGTAGTGAAGAGGGGACAGCAGCCGCTCACGGCTGCGTTTCTCCAGGCGTCTGCCGGGATGCCTGAGGTCCCGAAGGGAGAGATGGAAGTCCCGGGGCCACACACCAGGGGCAGGACTGACCTGGGTTTGAGAAGAGAGGAGTGCCGCGTGACTACCGGAGAGGGGGCAGCAGCCGCTCACGGCTGCGTTTCTCCAGGCGTCTGCCGGGATGCCTGAGGTCCCGAAGGGAGAGATGGAAGTCCCGGGGCCACACACCAGGGGCAGGGCTGACCTGGGTTTGAGAAGAGAGGAGTGCCGCGTGACTACCGGAGAGGGGGCAGCAGCCGCTCACGGCTGTGTTTCTCCAGGCGTCTGCCGGGATGCCTGAGGTCCCGAAGGGAGAGATGGAAGTCCCGGGGCCACACACCAGGGGCAGGGCTGACCTGGGTTTGAGAAGAGAGGAGTGCCGCGTGACTACCGGAGAGGGGGCAGCAGCCGCTCACGGCTGCATTTCTCCAGGCGTCTGCCGGGATGCCTGAGGTCCCGAAGGGAGAGATGGAAGTCCCGGGGCCACACACCAGGGGCAGGGCTGACCTGGGTTTGAGAAGAGAGGAGTGCCGCGTGACTACCGGAGAGGGGGCAGCAGCCGCTCACGGCTGCGTTTCTCCAGGCGTCTGCCGGGATGCCTGAGGTCCCGAAGGGAGAGATGGAAGTCCCGGGGCCACACACCAGGGGCAGGGCTGACCTGGGTTTGAGACGTAATGAGATTTAAAGATGACCACTGGACTAGAGCTGTTACTGACTAGATTCCACGGGATGTCAAAAGACCGCGTGGCTGCCCACCTACCAGATGGTCAGACTTTTTCATGAAGATCATGAATGATTGGTTTGAGGCCCTTCTTGTTCCCAGAGCGAACAGATGCCATTGGGCTACACTAGCACGCGACAGGGACAAATGGAGACGTTACTGGCGCCCACTTGAGCAAATCGATGACTAACGGGAAGTGATTAAGTGAGGAACACCACAATCTGGTGTTGTGTCACAGATGAGAAACGTGTACTCTACTGAGGGCAGGACCACGGCCACAAAGCACATACTACAGGGATATAGTGGTGGACTCTGGAATTCAAATGCCTGAAACATCTCTATACAGCTGCAGATCCTCATTCAATTAATAACTTCTTTGCACATCATATCCTTCTTTTATTTCATGGGCTTATTATGAAGATTAAGTTAGAAAAGTTATATACAAATTCCTGGACGATTACAAAATACTCAAGAAAATGTAATTGTAACCATTATCCCTAAATGTAGTTAATCTTATCTACGGCCAAGATTCAGAGACTATAGAATAAAGCTCCCGGATGAGAGTAATGCAGTATTTCCTGGAGAGGCTGGCAAACTACTGAGAGTATTCTGCCCACACATAGAGCCAGGCAAGCTACCCGTGCCATTTTCGATATGTCAACAACAGTAACAATAATGGGTCTCATTCCCCTGACCCTGAAAGAGCCTCCAATATGGCATCATTGGGAAGGATGAGTAAGGAGAGGCTGCTAAAATCGCAGGGCTGGTGTGAGACTCTTCCTCTTCTTCCCCAATGCTGAGCCAGTCTTCTTCCCCTCCCAGGTCAGTTAACTCGCCAGTATTCGAACCCGGGACTTGCCTTTCGCCATGCAAAGCCCCAAGCGTCTTCTAGGACCCTGGGACAAAAGCAGCACTGAGCCTCTTCCTCTTCGTCCCCAACACTGTGCCGGTCTTATTACCCAACCAGTCTTTACCCCCCCCCCACACACACACCAGGTACCCATTGGGAGCAACGCTACCGCAAGCCTACAGCAAGCATCATCCTCAATGCGGAAAAACTAAGAGCCTTGCCCCTAAGATCAAGGATGAGACAAAGATGTCCACTTTCTCCTGCTAACGGATTTTAAGAGGACACTGCTAGCAATATAGTATTGGAAGTACTTACAATAGCGATTAGGCAAGAAAAAGACATTAAGGGCATGCAGGTAGGAATGGAAGAAATCAAGCATATGAAATGATAACATACTTAGAGAACCCTAAAACCTCTACCAAGAAACTACTAGAAGCAATAGACTTGTATAGTGAAGGTGCAGGCTATAAAATTAATACCCAAAAGGCCATGGCTTTCCTATATGCAAATAATGAGAGAGAAGAAAGTGACATGAAGAAAAAAAATCCCATACACAATAGTGACCCAGAAAATCAACTACCTAGGAATTAGCTAACTAAGGAAGTAAAGGACCCGTACAAAGAAAACTACAAAACACTACTTCCAGAAATAAAAGAGGACATGAGAAAATTGAAAGATATCCCCTGCTCATGGATCGGGAGAATTAACAATGTCAAAATGGCAATACTTCTCAAAGCATTGTACAAATTCAATGCGATCCCCAAACAATACCCATGACATTCTTCAAAGAAATGGAGCAAACACTCCTGAAATTTATATGGAACAATAAGTCCCCACGAACAGCTAAAACAATCCTTGGGGAAAAGAAAATGGGAGGAATCAAACTCCCTAACTTCAAACTCTACTACAAGTACTAATAATTAAAACAGCATGGTACTGGAACAAAGGCAGAGCTGCAGACAAATGGAACAGGGTTGAATATACTGACTCTCCCACCAAGCATATGATCATCTAATCTTTGTTAACAGAGCAAGAAATGTGAAGTGGAACAAGGAAAGCCTCTTTAACAAATTCTGCCGGCAAAACTGGAGAGCAACATGCAAATAAATGGGCTCAGATCTCTTCCCAACATCATGTACAAAATTAAGATCAGAATGGATTAAAGACCTCAACATCAGACCGGAATACATAAGGTACATTGAAGACAAAGTTGGCAAAAACCTCCATGACATTGAAGCTAATGGTATCTTCAAAGATGTCACACCACTGGCCAAGCTATTGAAAACAGAGATAGACAAATGGGACTATCTTAAACTAAAAAGCTTCTGCACCTTAAAAGAAACAGTGACCAAAATACAAAGAGAGTCTTCAGAATGGGAAAGAATATTAGCCCAATACCCATCCAACAAGGGGTTGATATCATGGATATACAAAGTACTGGTTGAACTCCACAAGAAGAAAACATCCAACTTCACAGAAAATGGGGTGAAGAAATGAACAGAAACTTTCTCAAAGAAGAAATCTGAATGGCTAAAAGGCAGATGAGAAAATGCTCTACATCATTAATCATCAGGGAGATGCAGATCAAAACCAAAATGAGATACCATCTCACACCACAGAGACTGGCCCACATCCAAAAGAACAAAAGCAACCAGTGCTGGCATGGATGTGGCATGAAAGGGACCCTGCTTCATTGCTGGTGGGAATGCCGACTGGTTCGGCCCTTTTGGAAAACTTAATCACTTAATCACTTAACTTCCCGTTAGGTGGCGATTTGCTTGAATGGGTGCCAGTAACGTCTCCATTTTTCCCTCTCGCATGCTAGTGTAATCCAATGGTATCTGTTTGCTCTGGGAACATAAAGAGCCTCAAACCGATCATTCATGATCTTGACGAAGAAGTCTGACCATCTGGTAGGTGGGCGGCCATGCGGTCTTTTGACATCCAGTGGAATCCAGTCAGTAACAGCTCTAGTCCAGCGGTCGTCTTTAAATCTCATTACGTGACCATCCCATCTGATTTTTGACACCTTGGCAAATGAGACAGCGTCCCTGATTCTTGATCAGGGACTCTTGACATCAACGATCACTTCTTTGTAGAATGGTGAGATCCTGGTAGTGAATCTGCAATACAGCTCACGGAGGATCCTGATGTATTGGACTTGAATGCCCTGATTGGCCAGGGGTGTTCCTAACCCATAATTTTTCCTTCCTGGAAGAGAAACTGGACTAATTATTTCCTGAAAATATTTTATGACCTTTTTTTATGTTTTAAGGAATAGGGGCAAGTAACCTTTGAGGAATGCAGTCCCTTTGTAAACAGTTCCTTTGAGGTATAGTCACCGTTTTTATTTTCTCAGTGATATTCAATAAGTCCAGAAATATTTAATAGGCACATCATCAAAGATAGTAATCTTGTTTGTTTGTCTCTTAAGTTTTCTAAGGTTCATAGCAAATACAAAATTGCACTCTATTAATCAGATGGCTGCATTATTGATGTACAGTAAAAAAAAGAGAGGCAATATGATGCCCATGTTTTTATTTACTAATTGGGTTAATAAGAATTTGGAGAAAATATTATGTTTTATTCCTTTCCTTTCTAATGTGTCTCTAACTTTATCATTGATCCTGACAGTGGTGTAGACATTTTAGAACTAGATCTCAGGGAAAAGTTGTTTAATTCAAAATGTGTGCTCAGCTTATGTCAATTAACAAATTTAAGGGGCATTTTGACTATTACACTATAATACTATGCAGAAAGCAGAGTATTCTTCCGTAACCAGAGAGTGAGAGCAAGATCACTGATATATATGGGAACATGTTTCAGCTCCTTCAGACTCCTCAATGACTTAGCAAATCATACCAAGTGACACTTAAAGCCCAAAACAACACTTACCTACAATATAAAAAGAATGATAGGATAAATATAATCAAGACAATCTGGATAAATAAGCCCCATGTAAGAGCTTGTATGTTGTTGCTTTTCTCTTTTAGGTTTGTACTGTCTCGAGGGCAATGGCTGCCAAACAATTGGGGGAACTAGTTTAATTTCACTTTTTGATTTTTGTTATAAAACTGAAAACCCTCTTTAGATTTCTCTTGGTTAGTCACAACGGACATAGCTAGGTTGATCTTTCATAAAGTGAAGTGGTAGCTCAAACTTTTGCAACGTTGGGAAACTTGTGTTTTAAAGTATAATACTATAGTATCAGGTACTGTGGTTAGGAATGGGGGAGTCTATCTCACCCAGGATTTGAACTTGACTGGAAATACGCAGCATCCTCTCTGGAAGGAAAATTGGAGGATTGTGCTACCACTCACTGATGAGAAGGTAGGACCCATCTGGAAATGAATTCTCTAACTTGTTTGTCATGTGTTCAATTGTGCTTTTCACTAACAGTTACTGACTTTTGTAAAACTTCCAGTGCTTATTTTGGCAAAATAATATGGCAAATCAACATTCTCCCCGACTTATCTTTAAGGGTGATATAGTTTGACTTTGAATGTGAAAGGATAACTCTTAACTGTCTCAAATTATTAATGATGATATGATGATAACAAAGAATGTTGAAAATAAAGAACCACAACAACCTGAGTTCAATTTGCCACTTTTAAGAGTAGTCTTTCCTCTATTACATTTGTTAATTATATGTCAAAGATTATGTATGAATAATTAGTTTATTGGTATTCACACTTTTGGAAACTTGTGCATTAAAAATGTATTTAAAAATAGTGCCTCTCATAGAAGCTAACTTGTGGGTAGGATGCAAATGGAGAGTGTGAGGTAGGGGGTAGGTGAGTGGAGGAACTGACGGAGGGAAGTGGACATTGATGTAAAGATTGATGTTGAAACATTGTATTCCTGATACTGAATCATGAAAAACCTTGTAATTTTATGGTGACTGAATTAAAAAAATAAATTGAAAACTAAATAAATAAATGAATGGAAGTAAAATATATAAAAATAAATGTACAAATATTTCTTGTTGCAAGTATTTTTCTGCTATGCTTAATTACTTGTATGTACCTTACATAATAAATTATAAAATAATGCTTCTCAGACACATATTTTTCTACTGGCACTCATATAATATTTAACATTTGGTTAATAGCTCTGAAAACAATGAGGCGCAAATGTTGCCAGTAATGTATTACCAGGAATAGCTTCTGAGGTGGATAGCAATTTCAAAGTGAAAATATTGAGGCATTTGAAGACTTTTCTCCATTTGTATATAGTCAGGGCAAGGCATTTGCTTTTCAAATGTCATTTATTTGTTCCTAGTGTTTTTGTGAGCAACTGTTTATATGGAACTGACTTTCCATGGAAAACCTTTTGTTTCCTATTGTATTCAAAAATTGGAGAAAGAGACTCTCTTTGGAAGGAAACATTTTAAAGAATATTCTTATCAGGCCTTATTAAGTTACATATTTTGCAAGATTTTTTAGTAGAATATTGTCATTTTTTAAAGGACTGCAGGTAACATAATTTGTGTGATGGATTATCTAGAATTGGATAATTGGCTCCTTCAGACCAAGGCATAGATCTGCTGTTCTTGATTTCAGTAGAATGGACATCATCTTATTCCAAACATGGAGATCTATGTTACTCTGAATTGGATCTACAGTGATATTTAGCTTTTTTTCCCACTCTTCATGGCCTAATTCTTACTTATCAGAGGTAATGTAGGAAATCCAGGTATTTAAGCTTTGTGCTTCTTTTGATTTCATTTGTTCTCTCGTGATTTGTGTCATGGTTTGTTGTACTTCATCTAACATACTTGTTTGAGTGGGTGAATACTATTCACAGAGGCCCCAAAGTCATCCCAATTCCTCCTACTCATTCACTCACCAAACTATGTTATTCCATGTTACTTTATCTATGTTTTTATTTATTCAGTTTCTAACCCTGTGTTTTTATTCCTATGAATTTAATTTAGACCTCTTTTTCTTCTTCCTAGATTACTTTAATTTTATTTTCACCTAACTCTGTGACCTCGGACTCCAGGCTCAACTGACCCAGGCACAGAGATCCTCTGCCTGCTCCCAGAAGCCCAGCAGGCCTCAATTACCTCCACTACCTCCACTATCCTGCTGCCCACACACTCCAGGAAGCTTTTTGGACACTCAGGCTGAGACTCATGCATGAGTGAAGCCCCACAGAGCGAGGGAAGTGGAACTCTGGACCTCGAACTTCAGGCTTGACGGATCTGGAAACAGAGATCCTCTCCCAGCAGCCCAGCAGGCCTCCATTACCTCCACTACCTCCACTACCCGGCCACTGACACACTCCAGGATGCTTTCTGGACCATGCGGTCACAATGCGGCTGCGAGACACATCATAAAACACTTAATACAAGATTGCAGCACCATGTTTGATTGTATTGAAACATGGTTTAAACCATGGGAACACCTGAAATGATGATTAAAGCCTGCACTAAAAGCCTCTGTCCCTCTTGGAGAGCCTGGCAAGCCACCGAGAGTGTTCCAACCACACAGCAGAGCCAGGCAAGCTATCTGTGGTGTATTTGATATGCCAAAACCAGTAAATACAATGGGTCTCATTCCCCTGAACCTGAAAGAGCCACTAATATGGCAGCGTTGGGAAGGATGGGGAAGGAGAGGCTGATAAAATCTCAGGGCCGACCTAGGCTGCCACAGCAAAGAATGACAAAAACGACTGGCTGTACTTTCACTGCAGGTACACTGGCATCAGATGCATCCATCGAGGACTTGATGGTGCAAGCTCGAAAGATCAAGTACCACATCATTGGTCTGACCGAGACAAGAAGGCATCAATCACATCACGCCATTTTTAACACTGGAGAAGAACTTTTCCTCAGAACATGTGACAAAAGAGGCATCTGTGGTGTCGGTGTCCTTGTCAACATGAACTTGGCCATAAACATTGATTCATTCAAATGCCTAACAACTTGAATCAGATGATTACACTTGAATAGATGTGCCTCACTGCCAGCTGTTTCTATCTTCATTGTCTATGCACCAACATCCAATTATGATTAAGGAGAAATTGAGAAGTTCTACATGGAGCTGGAGAAGTTCTATAAAGAAGACCACACCTTCTACAAGATCATTGTCGGTGATTTTAATGCCATGATAGGACTGAGAAGATCAGCCGAAGAACTCCACATCAGGACCCATGGCCTAGAATGGAACAAATAGGGTGACAGACTGTCTGAGTTCATCATGTCGACCAAGACCATCCATGGTAACTCACAATTCCAGAAGGCAAATCTAAACATTGGACACGGGAGTCTCCCAGTGGACGATTCCACAATGAAATTGACCACATCATATTCAATCGACAGTCTTGCCTGACCAATGATGCTGTTGTCCCAAAATTCCAAACAGGATCAGACCACTGTCTCCTTCGTACAAAATTCTACTTCAGAGAGTGGGGAGAAAGGGCTGCAAGGTTTAAGAAGAGAACTCCTAGAATGACCATCAACTGGGAGCTCTTTGGCACCATTGCGGCAACATGGGAAGATTCCATCATTGACAACATTGACAAGGAATATGATTGACTGGTTCAGTGCCTCCATGATTGTGTGAAGACAATGAGAGTGAGATAGCCACAAAAAGACAGCACCTCAACAATTGTGCGAAGAGCGCTGAGAGAGATAGCTACAAAAAGATGCCTGTCTTTAAAAACTCTCTAGCTTATTCACCAACGTGGCTTGGCGCAAGCCTCAGGGAACTGCAAGCGAAGATCCGAGCTTCCAAAGTAGTGCAGAGAAGTGATAAAGGAAGAATCTGGCAGATGCGGCAGAAGCTGGGAAAAGCATTTGCAATGCCCGCCTGTCCTTCGCCAACTACAAGACCAAGATGACTGCCCTCTGAGGTCCTGATGGACCTATCACATCTTCCCAAAGGGCAATGGAGAAGATTATCTGTGACTTTTACTCGGATCTCTTCAATACCATGTCCAACTGCCTATGTGCCAAATTCCTCAGGATGGATATATATCGTTCCCAAAGTTCTCCCTTCTGAAATCCGACATGCCATTTTGTTGGCAAAGAAGCAAATAGCACCCAGCACAGAAAAGGTCAGACCCAAACACCTGAAGAACCTGCCATCAGTACTCATCAAAACACTAGCTTGGCTCTTCACATGCTACCTGTCTGAATGCAAGGTTCTGTCCCAATGGAAAACCAGCAGGACTGCACTACTGTACAAGAAGGGAGACATCCATGATATTGGCAACTATTGCCTGATCTGCCTTTTGTCTGTCATCTACAAGCTGTTCACTAGAGTCATCTTAAATAGGATTGGCAGAACACTAGATGCAGGACAACCATGAGAGCAAGCTAGTTTCTGAAAAGGATTTATCACAGTTGACCATATCCACATGGGAACCAAGCTCATTGAGGTTTCTCAGGAGTTCTAGATGCCACTTTGTCTAATGTTTATTGATGTAAAGAAGGCCTCAATTCTGATGAGACTGAAGCAGTCATCAAAGCCCTAGCCAAACAGGGTGTACAAACTCAGTACATCAGGATCCTCCGTGAACTGTATCGTGGATTCACTACCAGGATCTCACCATTGTACAGGGATGTGATCATTGACGTCAAGAGAGGGGTTCGGCAGGGTGATACCATTGCACTGAAACTCTTCAGTGCACCATCGAGAACGTTGTGCGATGATTGGAATGGGAAGGAATTGGACTGAAAATAGACGGTCGGCAACTACACCAGCTCCACTTCACTGATGACTTGTTCTTAAAACACCTAACAACAGCCAAATGGCACAAATGCTGGCTGACTTCAACCTTGAGTGTGGAAAGGTGAATCTCACAAAGACAATGTTTATGAGAAACGGTCTCGTTCCTGATGTTCCATTCACTCTCAATGGGAAGAACATCTCGAATGCAACAGTTATATGTACCTAGGTCAAGAAGTCAACATGACGAGTTGTGTAGGAGGAAGAGAGTGGCTTGGAACACCTTCAAGAGCATCAAAGAAATAGCTAGGAGGACCAAGAACCTCCAGATCCAGGCACATCTCTTCGATTCCAATGTTCTTCCTGCATTATCATATGCCTCAGAGACCTGGGCCCCATGAAAACAGGATAAGAATGCTGTTCGGGTCTCCCCAAGAGGAATAGAAAAAACTATGCTTCGAGTATTACACTTCACTCATGAAAGAAAGAATCTGGAGTTCCGACCTCTGTTGATGATCAAGAATCAGGGACGCTGTCTTGTTTGCCAAGGTGTTGAAAATCAGATGGGATGGACACGTAATGCAATTTGGAGACGGCCACTGGACTAGAACCATTACTGACTGAATTCCACAGGATGTCAAAAGATTGCATGACTGCCCACCTATGAGATGGTCAGACGTTTTTGTCAAGGCCCTGAACGATCGGTTTGAGTCTCATTGTGTTCCTAGAATGAGCAGACGTCTTTGGGCTACATTAAAACGTGACAGGGACGAATGGAGATGTTACTGGTACCCACCCGCGTGAATTGATGAATAACAGGATGTCACGTGATCAATAGATCAAGTGATTTTCACCTAAGATAAAAATCACTTACCAATTTTCAGTAGTACTGGTTTATCTAATTATAAGCAACAGAGCAGTCTTGACAATGTTAATTGGAGCAATTTGCCTTCTCAAAAGCCTTCAATGACTGCCTATAGAGTTAGATAAATTCAAACATATTTGAGACATAGTACTTATCACATTCTTTCTGTGCTGATGGCCTAAACTAATCTCTCATAGATTCTTTTCCTTTATCATAAATTACATGTCACAATTTAAAGTGTCAATGAATCAATGAAGTTGCAACCCCTGAATGTCATACACTCACAGTGTCCTTTGTTTACTTCATCCAAGCATACTGTAAAGTACTTGGGCAGTTAGGAGAAATTTTGACTCATTATTGCTCCCATAAAATGTTCATTGGACAAAAGAATAGTAATGACACTAGATGAAAATGATAATGATTACTTCTTATTTATTGAGCACTTAACATTATAGCACACAGGCTAAGCATTTTACAAAACTTTTATATATTTATTTTTAAAGAATTTTTAGTTATTTATTCTAATTAATATTTTCTTACAGTTATATATATATATTTATATATATTTCTGACTTTATAGATGGTAAACTAAAGGTTTGAAGAGGTTAGGTGAATTTTTATTTTCATTTCTGTGCTAGACATATTTTGTTTAAAAGTTTGTGTGGAAATAATTCAGGACTGAAAATCATGCTACTTACTGCTAAAGAGTCTTTTTGTTTCCTTTTTCAGCTATGTAGGGACAAGAGCATCAGAGCTGACCTAAAATATTCAGAGCCAGATGACTGTGTGCTAGTATGCAATCTCTGACTGGACAGTATCTGACAAAAAGATTTTTCTCTGTCTGACAATTTGACAGAGTGAGCTCTCACAAATGCAAGAAGAGTATTTAAGAAGTTAAAAAATTATTTCTCATTGTGCAAGGATAAAAATCACTGGAGTTAGTTATTTTTTTAAAGACAAAGATTGAAGTGTTGGTTTTATAATAGTTAAAATTTGAAGAACTGCTATTATATCCTTTATACCTATTTCACAAAGAATAAGTGAAAACAAGTTTGAAGTCTCCCAAGGGAGAAAATTGTAGATTTAATGAATTTATTTCTAAATCAATTAGTGGAGACACAAGAAAAATGCTAATGAATTTCTTCCCTCAGGTTCTAATCCCAGTGAATCTTTTTGGTCCATTCTCATTATATTCTTTCCATTCTAATTAGACAGAAAACCAGTAGTTCATTTGATGTAATTTTTAAAAAATGTTGTAACTCTTATAAAGGACTAAAGCGTCTAGTCATCAGTTTGAAATTTATTGTATTCAGACACAAGACGATAATGCCTTCTACCTTTGTATAGTGTCTTATATTATTTCAGAGTGTGTTCATACTTGGTATCTTACCTATGTAATATAAATAAAAGTCTATGGATGTAGGCAGGGTGTTTAATTAATTTCAGTTCTGCAACTGATAAAACTGAATATCAGAAACATCCTATTTAAATTTCAGCTATTGCTGATAATGAGTTTGATAAATGTAGAGTTTGAATTCTTTTCAATACACTGTAATGTGACTGAGACATTACCAGGTAAAGGTAGTCTAGAATATAAATGCCAAGCTTATTAAAGGATGCAAAGTTAAAAGTTAAGCAATACAAATCCTAAACTACTAACCAAGTTTCTTCTGTCCCTTTTGTGCTAGATATGAATGCAGGTTCCAAGTAAGCAGTCGCAGTGAACTGGAAACTCTCCTTGGCTAAGGTGCCCACATGAGCACCTAGACCAGAGGGGACTCCTGCAGTTCTAGAAGCGTGCCAGAAATAGAACTCTCATGGAGGACCAGCACCAATGCAGAGCCCCTTCCACATAAGTACAGTGGCAGCATAGGGGGGGCCTGTGGCCACAGTTGTTTTCCCCTTTTGTAGCACTTTGGACTCATATCTCAACCTCCATTATTTAATTCTTACGAGGACAGTCTGGCTATCCCAAACATATTATGCCAATAGTCCACTAGTCTAGTCCAATCAAAACACTCCCTAAACTCACCAAAATAATGGTGAACATAAGAATCTGAAGAATCCCAATGTAAAAGAACACATCCCCTGAAGCTGCACTAGAGGCCCTACATAAGTCACAGAGGAGCACCAAAGAGGAAGGAAGTATTCTTTTTTTTTAATTTTTATTTTTCTATTTTTATTAGTGAGACAACAGGTACAGTTGTAGACTTACAAATTTTTGTGCTTGGGTTTCAATTATACAATGATCAAATACCCATCCTTCCACCAGTGCCCATTTTCCACCACCATGGGTCCCAGTATCTCTCCCACCCCCCATCTCTCCCCATCCCACCCTGCCTCTGTGGCAGGGCATTCCCTTTTGTTCTCTCTCTCCTTTTGGGTGTTGTGGTTTGCAAAAGAGGCATTGAGTGGCAATCATGTTTGGTCTATAGTCTTATTTTCAGCATGCTTCTCCCATCCTGGTTGGATCCTCCCAACACCCTTTATTTGGTGCTCCCTTCTCTATCTGAGCTGCCTTTTCCCCTAGCATGTGTGGCTGGCCTCCAAGCCGTGGAGCAAAATTCCTGGTACTAATCTCGGCCATTCTTGGGTGTTAGTCTCCTATTTTGTTACTTTATGTTCCCCAGATGAATGCAATATAGTATTCTTGAAGGGGAAGAAGGAGACCATCATCGACCAAGCTCATCCAGAATCCTCCCTCAGAGTGAGAGTGGGAGAGTGATAGTGAATTGGAGGGACCCACCTCCATACTACTACAGCAAATGAAGAAATAGTGCAGATCCCCTCCATGAGGAGTGGATAAAGAAAAGAGCCTAGAAGCCTCAGCAGAGAATACCCACAAATATAATCTCTCTGATAAACAATTCAGAGATGAAATGTTGAGGATATTCAATAAGCTCAAAGAAACAGTGGAAGAGGCATCCAGTAAATTAAAGGAAGATATGAAAGAAACATCGGAATGGAAAGCCAATAAAATACAGGAAGAAATGAAAGCAGAAATAAGAGGGCTAGAGAATGTCACTAATAAAGAATTTCGTAGATGAACTTAAAAACTCAGTGGGTTCCCTCAATAGTAGAATGACAACAGCTAAGGGCAGAAGCAGTGAGCTTGAAGATGAGCTGCAGAAAGCATACAGGCAACGATATACAATAGAAAAAGACCTCAAAGTAACTCAAGGACAAATAAGAGACCCAGAGGATGAATTCAAAAGAAACAACTTAAGAATCAACATAAAAGGACAGGGAGGCAGCCCCAGTGAAGTAGTAACAGATAAAGATATCATTGATGAGAAGTTCCCAGAGCTGGAAAATGCAGGCATCCAGATCCAAGAAGCCTGAATGGTACCAGCTAAAAGAGACCCGAATAAAAAGACTCAAAGACGTATCATAATCAGAACAATGAATACCACAAATAGAGACACAACACTGCAAGCAGCAAGGCAAAAGAAGGAAATCATATTCAAGGAGCATACCTTAGATTTACAGTAGACTTATCAGAGGAAATCATCCATGTTCATAGTCATAGTGGGCTATAGTTGAAAAATCTCAATGAAATGAATGCCTCACCAAAAATACTTTATCCGGCTAGACTTTCACTCAGACTTGAAGAAATGATACACTATTTCTTGGATTAAACAATAGCTGAGGAACTTCATAGACTCAAAACCAATCTTAAAAGAAGGACTGGAGGAGCTATTGTAAGATAAGACAAATCTCTAAAGCACAGCAAACTTCTAAAGAAAGATGACATAAAACCCATGACAATAATCTCTCTCAATGTCAGTGGTCTAAATGCACCAATTAAGAGACACAGAGTGGCAAATTGAATTAAAAAATGAATCCAACACTCTGCTGTCTACAAGAAACACATCTGAACAGTCAGAAAACACAGACTCAAAAGATGGAAAATAATCGTTATGAGAAACAACTCCTTCAAAAAAGCCAGGAGGCTTATACTAGTATCTGATGACAGATTTCAGGCTGAAACAGATTAGAAGGGACAAAAAAGGCCATTTTTAATAATCAGGGGATATCTACATCAGGAAGAAATAACATTTCTAAACATAAATGCACCCAATGAGAGGCCAACAAAATACTTGAAACAACTGCTAATAGACATCAAGGAGGACATTGGTAGCAACACAATAGTAGTTGGAGACATAAATACTGCCTTATCACCTCTTGATAGATCAACAAGACTAAAACTCAGCAAGGAAATGCTGGCTCTGAAGGAAGAAATGAAAGAGAGAAGGCTAATAGATGTATAAAGGGTTTTTTGTCCCCCAAATGTACATATTCTTTTCCAGTGCACATGGAACATTTTCCAAGATAGACCACCTACTTGGCCACACAACATACCTCAGTATAATCAGGAAGATAGACATTGTATTAACTATCTTTTCAGACCATGATGCACTAAAGATATAAGTTAATGACACACAGAAATGGAGAATCAAATCAAACACCTGGAAATTAAACAGCTCAATGTTGAATAACCAGTGACTCAGAGAGGAAATGAAGGAAGAAATAAAAAAGATTACTGAAATAAATGAGAATGAAGACAAGAAATATCAGAACCTGTGGGACACAGCTAAAGCACTGTTAAAGGGAACATTTATAGATCTGCATTATCAGGAAGGAAGAAAGGGCTCCCATGAATAACTTGACTTCACAGCTTATGTTTTGGAAAATGCCCAACAAAAGGAGCCCCAACCAGGTAGGTGGAAAGAAATAATAAAACTAAGAGTAGAAACTAATTAGCTGAATTCTTAAAAATAATCCAAAAGATCAATGAAACCAAGATCTAGTTCTTTGAAAAAATAAACAAAATTGGTAAACCACTAGCAAGACTCACAATTTCTAGAAGAAATGGATAAATTCCTGGATTTAGACAATTATAGACATGAATACAGTAGATACTCTTTCTTGCCCAATTAGTAGTATAATTTCTTTGTGCATCTTTTCTCATCTTAGGCTCTATAATCTCCATTTTTACTTGTGTCTTTGATATTGCTTCTAGTTTTGTATCATTCTTGAAATATTTTCTCATTTTTCTTTACTTGGACTTTATTCAAAGTTCTTTGCTTGTTACAATTAACTAGAACTTACTTTTCCAAATACTGTTCTCTCTTTTATCTTATACTGAAGTCTGATCACTACATGGAATTAGGCAAGCTCTCCTCAACCGTACTAAGAAAAAAATCTGAATAGAAAACTAGGTCCCCTTTTGAAGAGTCACATGAATGACAATACTAATGTCAAAATTAAATTTTCACACATATTAAGTAAATAAATAATATCTGTGGAACATTTAGCAAGGTATTTTACTCAGTAAATCACAGCATTACCATTATTCCAACAAGCTACTCTAATTAAACTCAATTTTTGATTTTTTTGTTTGTTTTTCGGATATACCTCAAAATACTCAGGGCTTACTCCTGGCTTTGTGTCAGGAATCACTCATGGCTGGCTCAAAGGGGACTATATTGGGTACTGGAGGTAAAATTTAGGTTGGCCGTGTGCAAGACAAACACCCTACCTAGTATATTATCATTCTGACCCCAAAGCTCGAACTTTCAATCACAAATTTTGATTTTCCCCCCTGCTCTGCTGATTTGTTTTTATTTTATTTGGAGACTACACCGGGCAGTTCTTAGGATTTGTTCCCATCTCTGTGCTCAGGGATCACTTCTGACAATGTTTGGGGAACCATATTTCATGCTGTGGATCCAATTGGTCAGCTATGTGCAAGGCAAACACATTAATCCCGGACTATCTGTCCATACTGTTTTTGGTTTGTTTTCCCTTTCAACTAAACTATAGTGACATCTAATAAAAATGAAACCACACACTGTCAAGTTAGAAGTGCTGGTCTGACTTTTGCGTAGACATATATTCAAGATCCAAGGAGCCTTTATTTAAATTCAGTGTTTGCCGTATGTTCATCAGAACTAATATGACATTAGTGGCTAAAAGATAATTTGGTCACTGCTGTGACAATATAAGAAACATTACTTTCTGGTGGGATTAATTTCTGAAATGACATTCTAAGCTGGGGATTTCAACATATCCATCCTCAATTATCTTGGGAATGCCTGGAGAGTGCAGTGTGGAATGAAGATTTTCTAAGTATGTTTTTCTTAAAACACTCAATTGAGTTTTAAGATCATTTTTCAAAATTTTATTGGAGGCTCTGTGATTTACAATATTGTTAAATATTGGGTTTTATGTGCATGGTGTTCCAGTACCTCACCCTCCACCAGTGTCTGCTTCCTTCCACCTAAACCAAGATCACTGTAAGATAGATTGCAGAGGGTTTTCTTTTTTCTGCAAAAGTGAAGTTGAATAAAGGGAACCTTTAGTAGGAGACATTTTTAAATGAATAATTGTTATTAATTTGAAGATAACTAGCTTTGTCGGGGTTTGGGAGTGGGTAGGGCATATGGGAGCTATATAATTAGAGTAATCTTTATGTATTGTTTCAGTTTTTTATAATTTAGTAGTTGTGTAAAAATTATTTTAACCAGAGAAAGCCACAAAATATTGAATTTTTTTCAGTTTGCCTCAAAGGTTTGGTGAATGGTTTTATAATTGTGAATGAAGGGTTGCAAATTTTGGCAAAAGTATAGAAGATACTTTTGTAGTGTTTACTGAGATTACTTTTTCTACTGTGATATTATTTAATATCACATTGTTAAATAGCAGCAGGATATATAAAAATTAGGAAAACAGGAAATGGTATTAGAAAAACTGCAATTTGTACTTAGACAGATTTTGCCTATAAAATGAATTAAGTTTGGGGAACTCTGAGATAAAACTCCGGCATCACTCTGAAGAAGTCTTTGACTGTGGTTTTGATGATAATGGTTGGAGACTTCAGATGGTTAGCTAATTCTTCTGACTGTTTTGTAGTCAGTAGAATAGAACAGGTAAACTTTTTCTTCTTGATGAAATCTCAGAATTTTTGACCAAAAGTGGAAAAGTTCTAAATTTACAATATATCAAATAGAACACAGTTTCAGACTTAAAGTTCTTTCTTAGAAACATAAACTACATGCAATATTTTCAGTGGTTAGTTAAGGTTTCCTCAGATGACCAGAGCAAGCAAATGCTATCTTCAGAGATCTGATGAAATAATAAATAAAGGTAATTTAGGTGTAGGTGATATTTTATAATATCCTTAGTGTTTTGAGCCTTTTGAGATCTGAATCATCTTTTGTTTAGATGAATCAGAGTTTTACTTCCTGAGTTTCAACAACAAAGCTCAATGCATTTGAAGTGTAATTACCAATATTGAGGATTATAGCCACCTAACTTGGCAGACTATTATTCTTTCTTTGGCTCACTCCTTTAATCAAGGGTATTTTAGGGGCCAAATTTGACAGCTGCAGTACCGGAGACAGATTGGAAACAAGGTTCTTGGATAAGTTACATTTTCTCTAGCTTTTGTGTCAAAGCAATTGGCAATCTATTAGAAAGTTTCATTGTCTGCATCAAAGCCAGAAGGATGTAATGCACTATCTTTCTGGCAGAGGTAACAATAGGATAAAGTGGTCTCGATAAAATCTCATTATATTCACATCTAGGGGATCAAAGAAAGAGAAAATGTGCCTATTTTAATAAGGAAGAAATGCTGGTGTTACATGAACCTCTGCGGGCTGGAGCTATAGCACAGCGGGTAGGTCGTTTGCCTTGCACGCAGCCAACATGGCTGACCGGAGTTCGATTTCTCCGCCCCTCTCAGTGAGCCTGGCAAGCTACCTGTGTCATATACAATATGCCAAACACAGTAACAATTGTCATCACGGAGACATTACTGGGCCCGTTCGAGCAAATCGATGAACAAGGGGAGGACAGTGACAGTCACTACAGATGAACATGGCTGGTGATGATCTTTGAGGTCAGAACTGGAGGTATTCGTGCCCTTTAAAATAAATAAGAACACATGAACCTCTGCATGTTTGATGTCCCTGGGTCACTTAATCACTTAATCACTTGACTTCCCATTAATCGTCGATTTGCTCGAGTGGGCGCTAGTAACGTCTCCATTTGTCCCTGTCGCGTGTTAGTGTAGCCCAATGGCATCTGTTCTCTCTGGGATCATGAAGAGCCTCAAACTGATCGTTCATGATCTTGATGAAGAAGTCTGACCATCTGGTAGGTGGGCGGCCATGCAGTCTTTTGACATCCCGTGGAATCCAGTCAGTAACAGCTCTAGTCAAGCGGTCGTCTTTAAATCTCATTACATGACCAGCCCATCTGATTTTCGACACCTTGGCAAATGAGACAGCGTCCCTGATTCTTGATCGTTGACGGAGGTCGGAACTCGAGATTCTTTCTCTCATTTGAGTGAAACGTGATATTCCAAGCATAGCTCTTTCAATTCCTCTTTGGGAGACCTGAATAGCGTTCTCATCCTGTTTGCTTAGGGCCGAGGTCTCTGAGGCATATGTTAATGCAGGAAGAACAGTGGAATCAAAGATATGTGCCCGGAGCCGGAGGTTCTTCGTCCTCTTAGCTATTTCTTCGACGTTCTTGAAGGAGTTCGAAGCTGCTCTCTTCCTCCTGCGCAGCTCGGGTGCCAGGTCATTTGTCATGTTGACTTCTCGACCTAGGTACACATAGCTGTTGCATTCGGAGATGGTCGTTCCGTTGAGAGCGAATGGGGCATCAGGAACTAGGCTGTTTCTCATAAACACTGTCTTCATAAGATTCAGCTGTAGCCCTACCTTTCCACACTCACAGTCAAAGTCGGCCAGCATTTGTGCCGCTTGGCTGATGTTTGGTCTTATTAAAACAATGTCATCAGCAAAGCGGAGGTGGTGTAGTTGCCGACCATCTATCTTCACTCCCATTCCTTCCCATTCCAGTCGTCGCATGATGTTCTCGAGGGTGGCACTGAAGAGTTTTGGTGAAATGGTATCACTCTGCGGAACCCCTCTCTTGACATCAATGATTTCTTCTTTGTAGAATGGTGAGATCCTGGTAGTGAATCCGCAATACAGCTCACGGAGGATCTTGATGTATTGGGCTTGAATGCCCTGATTGTCTAGGGCTTCAATGACCACTTCCGTCTCAACAGAATCAAAGGCCTTCTTTAAATCAATGAACATTAAACAGAGCGGCATCTTGAACTCCCGAGATACCTCAATGAGCTTGGTTATCGTGTGGATATGGTCGATGGTGCTGAATCCTTTGTGGAACCTGGCTTGCTCTCATGGTTGTCCTTCATCTAGTGTTCTGCCAATCCTATTTAGGATGACTCGAGTGAACAACTTGTAGATGACAGACAATAGGCAGATCGGGCGATAGTTGCCAATGTCATGGATGTCTCCCTTCTTGAACAGTAGTACGGTCCTGCTGATTTTCCATTGGGATGGAACCTTGCATTCAGACAGGTAGCGAGTGAAGAGCCAAGCCAGTGTATTGATGAGTACTGATGGCAGGTTCTTCAGGTGTTCAGGTCTGACCTTGTCTGGGTCAGGTGCTGTTCGTTTCTTTACTGACAAAATGGCGTGTTGAATTTCAGAAGGAAGAACTTTGGGAACGACATATCCATCCTGTGGAATTTGGTATGTCAGCAAGTGGATATGACTATTGAAGAGATTTGAGTCGAAGTCATGGATAATCTTCTCCATTGCCGTTCTGGAGGATGCGATGGATCCATCAGGACGTCGGAGGGCAGTCATCTTGGTCTTGTAGTTGGCAAAGGACAGGCGGGCGTAAGGAATACTTTTCCCAGCTTCTGCCGCATCTACCAGTACTTCTGCTCTTCTCTCTTTGAGGTCTTCCTTGATCGCATCTCTGCACTGCTTTGCGAGCTCGTACTTTAGATTGCGGTTGCCTGAGGCATGCACCAAACCACGCTGGCGAATATGCTCAAGAGTTTTCGAAGACAGGCTTTTTTTGTGGCTATCTCTCTCTTGGCGTTCCTCGCACAGTCATGGAGGTGCTGAACCAGTCGATCGTATTCCTCGTCAATGTTGTCAACAATGGCATCTTCCTATGTTGCCGCAATAGTGCCAAAGGGCTCCCAGTTGGTGGTCGTTCTGGGAGTTCTCTTTTTAAACTTTGCAGCCCTTTCTTCCCTCTCTGTGAAGTAGAATTTTGCACGAAGGAGACGGTGGTCCAATCCCGTTCGGAATTTTGGGACAACAGCGACATCGGTCAGGCAAAACCGACGATTGAATATGATGTGGTCTATTTCGTTGTGGAATCGTCCACCAGGAGACTACCATGGGTATCTGAACTAAATTATAGTGTTGAGTTTCAAAGACTATGTCTATCTAATGTTGCTCCTCAAATGCACCAGCTTCCAAAGAACAACAACACCATCAACAGCAGCATTAACAGTCACATAATAATTACAAGAACAACACTTTGTGGGCTTTAGCATTTGAATTATTCTGGTTCAGTGTCTCTATCATGCTAAATTATGTGTCAGTTGAAAAATCGCTTTTGAAATGTCCAATAAAACCATAGCCATCTTTAATTCTCCTTAAACCTCTTTTCAGTTATTTTGCTTTTAGAACTTTGTTTCCAAGCTTTCAGATATCAAAAGTACCAACAATAGTTGGTTTTCCAACTTCCTTGTTTTTCCTACTCTTTAGGACTATATAATGTCTGTATTACTTACTTTCATTTCCTGATTGCTCATCAGTACTTCAAAGTTTAATCTGTATGTCTAGATATTGCTATACAGAGGCAAAACATCTAAAGTCTAGGTCAGTTTTCCAGGTTGCTTTTCTGTTGGTAGAAGGTAGTAAGGTGAGGGAGAGGAAAAGTTTTGAAGAAATCCATCATTCCCAGAGACTATTGCTACTATTGTGGTTGAAGTTACTTATAATTTCATTTCTGAACTACACGTGGCTATATTGATTTGAATGTGTTTTACACAAATGGTTGAGTATGTGGTAAAAGGACTAAGGCTCACTAAAGATGTATGGTGAAGCAAATGATAATTTTGTTCACTACTTGCTTCATGAACTCTACCAACATATTGTGTATAATAAGACCATATATCAGAACTTAAATGGATTCTTTTATAATTTATATGTTTTGGACAAAATAGTTTCCAAATTTGAATTCACATGAGGTAGCCAAGAAAAGTTTCCACTAAGAGTTATACTAGAATTTAAAATTTCCAGTTTATATCTATCTTTCTTCAGGAAGCACAATCTTTAGTATTCTCATGAAGACTTCTTTTTGTGAAAGTACACAGAGAATATTATCTAGTAGAACTTTAAACAGAGAAATTTTAAGTTGGTAACAAATTGAGTAAAACTCAAAATTGAACCCTATTTCTCTACTCCATCTGCTGTTTTGAGGACTTTTTATCTTGAGGAGGAGGATGAAGGTTAATTACCAATTCTTTATCATCCAAAGTGACAACTACTTATTATAATGCGAGATCATATACAGAATGATCTTATCTGACAAAACTGGCTAATTATTAAAATACTCCACTTTTTCTCCAGCTGCTTTCTTTCTAAGTAAACAAATTGCTGAGTTCAATTGGCTTCCATTTGCACTTCATTGCTTCTTGACAGCAAATAATCTGCAAAAACGAGTCGCCTCTGGGTGTTAGCAATCTCCAAAGTCAAAAGAAGAAAATGTGTGCTTTATTTATCTAATTTAAAACCTAAAAGCACCCTCTTTCAAATTCGAATACATTTTAAAAATAATAGAAACATAATTTCTTAGATTCTGGGAACTCTAAGTATTCACTTTTGATTTTTCCGAATTCCAGAGTTATTATTGAAGAAAGTTTTATTAAATGGAAGAGAAAGCACCATATTTTGGGAGTAACATAATAAATATCAAGGACACAAAAATGCTGTTGTATTTAGACAGCACAGACTTAATTTATATTCCGATTAACCAGGATTACATGGTTAAAGAGTTGAGAAGAACAATGATTTATTTTCCAATAGATTCAATCTGATCTGTTTTGATTGTACTTTGCAAAGTCTTTGAAAATAGAATCACAACTCTGGAATCTTTGTTTTGACCCTACTGTCTGAGGAACAGATATGTTAGCACGCATCAGAGCTGTGCCTTTATAACACCATTGCCAGTTCCTTTAGTTCCATAACCAGATTTCTTTGTAGAGTTTGGGTTTTTTATTGTTCCTACTCTGCCTCCAGAAAAGGATGAGGCAATGTCAAGTTCAGAATACTTTATTTCTTAGCAGGAGATTGTGAATAAAAAAGAAATTGTAAGTGTACTTTGGACTTGAATTCTCATTTCTTTCTTGAGATGATAAAGGGGCTTGGAGAGTAGTACTCATTCAAGTCATCCAAATTTGGGCTATCTACCTCTATCAGATTTTAGCTCCATGATGCTGGGCAAGTAATTGATCTATAAATTTCTTTAGGACATTGTGAAGATAAAGTGAACTCATGCACATAAAGTCATTAATCCTAACTGTTTAAAAATAAGACTACAGTTGGTTCATTATAAATACTATTATTATTGATACTAATAGATGCCATTATTAACTCTGTGAAGCAAATTATATGAAATGCATATGTGCTTTTTCTTATTATTTATTGTTCTTAAACATGGAATGAATGTAAGCAGTGTACATCTTATGAATCCATGAATAAAAGGGTAAATAGTAGCTGAAGAGTAGTTGAGGATAGTCTTTGAGTTAATAGTTATCAGGAAACAATTTAGAGGGGCTCAATGACTTATCAAGTTATCACCAAACAGGGCAGAGTTAACATTTGAACTTGACTTCACATTCTTCTAAGTTGGCCCTGGTGAAAAGTGCTTTTGTTTATTTGTTTTGATGCAGTTTGAAAAATCTTGTACAAATTTTATCTCCTTGGTTTTTTTGGAACTGTGATAATCAGAGATGATCATATTTGGGTGAGGTTCTTGCATACTGGGTTGTTGCATTTGTGTGTGGGAAGGTCACACTGTTAGTTGCTGTGATTGCACTTAGTTGTGGTGCTCCAGAGACCCAGGTTGGGAGTGGGGTTATGCTCAGCACAAGTGAGCATCATACTTAAAGGCAAATGCTTTAACACTGAGAAATTCTAGAGCTCTCTATCTTTCTGGTATTTTTTGAACTGTATTTTGGCATTTAATTTTTTATTATTTATAATAGAATAATAATTCATGTTCAATAAGGAAATAAGGTATATTCAATAAAAATAATAACAGGAAGAAGAATAAGCCATTAATTAAGTTAGTTGTCCTAATATTTTGATGTTTATCTATGAAATATATATTAACTGATTTCTTTCTTTTGATGTAAGACATTGCTGATACAACCCCCCCTTTTTTTGCTTTTTGGGTCACACCTGGCGATGCACAGGGGTTGCTCCTGGCTTTGCACTCAGGAATTACTCCTGGTGGTACTCGGAGGACCATATGGGATGCTGGGAATTGAATCTGGCTTGCCGCAGGCAAGGCAAACGCCCTACCTGTTGTGCTATCACTCCAGTCCCTATTCACCCTTTTGTTACCCACTTTCCTGAGGTCTTCTGCTCTCTATTCAGGAAAACCTTATGAACTAGGCCTTGGTTTTTGTATACAGTACACAAAAGGCCATTTTTCTTTTGTTTGGGGTTTGTGAAAACGTTATGCTGGCAAATAAGAGAATGCTTTGGCATCTACATAGTTATTTCTCTATACAGAATAAATGTCAGTGTATTTACAACGAAAGTAATGCCAATGAAAAGATAAAAATATCTGTCAACAGCTAAAGGTCATTTTTATATTTGGGCAAGAAGAGAGAGAACCAGACCAGAAAGCATTTTACTAAAATCAAGACCCAATTTACTTTGCTTACTGTTTTCTGATTTATGTAATGAAATATTGAGTTACAAGAAGGTATGCGGGGTCAGAGCAATAGTACAGTGGATAGGGTGCTTGTCTTGCATGCTTCTGATCTGGATTTGAACCCTGTCACTGTATGTGATCCCTTGAGTCCTGCCAGAAGTTAGCCTTGACCATAGAGCCAGGAGTATCTCCTGAGCACCTATAGGTATGGCCCAGAAAACAAAAACAAACAAGGCAAAAAAAAAAAAACCCAAGAGGGAATAAAGACATAGTTGTACTGAGCAAATATATAACAGAAAAGTGTGGGAATGATGAATAATACCACCTCATTCTACACTTAAATTAAAGATATCATAGACAGTCTGTGAATTAAGTGCTGGTGATCACCCTCTAAGAAAATTCTGGTCTTTGATATGTGGATGCAGGTTTTATAGACTTTGATCACTTTCCATAATATAAGGATTTAGGGAGTATGCTAGTATGTTTGTGTGGGTATAAGGTAAATATGTATTTGTAAAGCATTCATGATGTGTATAGAATTCTTATTACTTAAATTTGTTCACGTTTGGCTTATTAAGATCTCTTGGGGGTAAAGTAAGTTTTGTATTTATAGAGGCAGTTACCTCTAACTTTTGTTTGTATCCAATATGCAGTTTCCTTTATATAGAATGCAAAACCATTATTTAAAAAAATTCTTTATGTTGGGGGGGCCTCTCAACTATTGCTCAGGGGATTCAGTGACCACTCTTGGCAGTAGGTTGGCAAGTGGTTTAATAATTGGGCCTGGCAAAGAGGCCTTCCTTGGGCCTACTGGGTATAATCAGAGCCATCCTAGAGCTATTTGGGGTGACAGTACAGTTCTGGGGATTCAAAGTGACTTCATTACATGCAACACATGCAGGCCATGAGCCTTGAGCTATTTCCCCAACCATGTAATACCATTCTTAATTAAAAAATAAATATTTTTATCTTTTCTTTTAAAGATGGTGTTGAGTTTTCTTTGGCAGGCCTTCACAACACAGTGCTGATCTTGAGATTTGGATTTGAAATCATTTTTTAAAAAATCTTTTTAGCTTAGCCTTTAGACGCTCTAAATCTATAAATATTAAAGGGCAAAATCTTAATGTACAACCAACCTTGGGCCTGGTTTGTAATTGGGAATTGTGCCCTCAGTGACAATTAAAATAGATTCAACAAGACAGTAGAATTGAATAATGGGATTATGTCAGAAATTAAAAACTGAAGAACTTTGTGGTGGTATTTTTCTTTAAAGATATCATAAGATCATTTATTTTCTTTTCCTTGAGACTAAATCTCTGCAATAATGCCAGCTTAGGAAGAAAAATTAGTGACAGATACATTGATAAGTCACACACATTTGTCTGATACTTCATGACTCTCATTATGTCTATAGAAGACCTAGGGCTTCCGCCAACCGAGGTCCACGAGGTGCTGTGTTGTCTCATGTTCAAGCTAGGTTCTCTTTTTCTTATGACTTCACTCACTTTTCAAAATGCAATTTGGAACTTTTCAAGAAAATATTTCCTGAATACTTTATATTCTCATTGTCTATCATCAGATAGCATACTTGGTGTTCAATGAGTTTTGAAGTAAAGGAAACATGATCATAGGGATGAGTAGAGGTAATGAAAAGATTCTCTTCCATTAGACAAAGGTGTTAGGTGGAGGTAGTTTCACAGGAAAGTAAAAGCAAGGGAGATCATGAAGAATATAAAATTACTACAACTGACTTTATTTTTATAATTTCATGACATTGAGTTTCTGGGGCCAGGGATGTGGTTCAGTGGTAGAGTGCCTGTTTTGTGGGTAAGAGGTTTTGAATTTAATCCCAAGACTGTCCCATCATGTTGATATCCGATGTCACAAGTGTAATCCCAGGAATACCACAGTCAAGTGTGCAAGCAATACCATCAAGTGGGTTTCCCCTAGACAGAATGTTACAACCAAATGTGTATGACTCCTAGACATTGCAACTACAACAACAACAAAGGGGAGCTGAGGGAAGATAAGGAAAGTTGTAGCATGCACTGTAGCACTGTCCTCCCATTGTTCATGGATTTGCTCAAGCAGGCACCAGTAACGTCGCCATTGTAACAACAGTAACAACAGTAACTTGTTGTTACTATTTTTGGCATATTGAATACATCACTGCTAGGTAGCTTGCCAGACTTTGCCGTGAGGGCAGGATACTCTCCGTAGCTTTCCGGGCTCTCCGAGTGGGGTGGAAGAATCGAACCTTGGTTGGCTATGTGCAAGACAAATGCCTTACCTGCTGTGCTATTGCTCCAGCCCAAGGAAAGATGCAAAACAATTAAATTGAAATTAATTTTCTGATAAAAATTCAGATGATATAAAATTTATTCATTTATAAGTTCAAGTAATATTTTTATAATAGCTTTAATATTTATGGTTTTGATGTACATTTTCTGCAACTCACTACCAACAAAATGCCCAATTCTCTCCACCAGTGACCTTATTTTTCTTCTAGTTCATCTTTTTATTTCTCCCCATCGCTAGGATACTATTTTGTAATTCATGACCAAGAATTTGTTATAATTTAATACTGTCTATCGCCTTGATTTGTCTTTTTATAGTAAGATCATTGGTATTTCTACTTCTCCCTCTGACTTATTTCATGTAACATGATGCTCTCTAGTTCCATCAAGTTGGCAACAAACTGCAATATTTTTTATAGCTTCATAGTAGTCTGTTGTATGAATATATACTATAACTTCTGTATCCATTCACCTCTTGTTTAGAAAGTTGATAATTTCAATATTTTGATTTTTGTACTAAACACTGTAGTGAACACAGGCATGCATATATATACGTATATACATGTATGTATATAAATGTATGTAAGTATACACATTGTATATTTATGTACATATAAATATACAAAATATACAAAAAATCATACTTTTGTGTTTTATGGTTAGAGGACAAGAAGCGGAATCACTGGATCGTATGACGGGTCTATTCTTACTCTTTGGAGAAATTTCCATACATTTTTAAAAGAGCCTGAATTAAACAGTATTTCCATAAATAGTGTGTTAGAAATCCATTTTTTCCACATTTCCTCCAACTCTAGTTGTTTCTAGTCTTTCTTATATATTCAAATTTCTCACACCAAGATATCTCTTAGGTGTGAGATATCCCATTGTAATTTTCATTTGCATTTTACCTTATAATAAGTGTTGTTGAACACTTTTTCACATGACCACATGCTATCCATTCATATGTTCTCTTTGGAAAAATATTTTTTATCCCTGCTTTTTGATGGGCTGTTGGTTTTTAAATTTTTTCTTGGATCACACCTGGTGAATTTGGAATCGTATCTAGTTATTCTCTGGAGCAACTCTTGGCTTTGTGTTCAGAAATGTCTTCTGACAGTGCTCAGAGAATCATATGTGATGCCAAGATTGAAAGGGGTTGGCATACAAGGCTGTCTTCCTACACTATTTCTCCAGGCAATTTTTTGTACTGTTAAATGTTGTCTTATATATCTTGCATATCTTGTATGTTTTATATATCTTGTACATTTTCATATTGTTAAGCCTGTGGATGTTCTGTACATATCAGTCGTTTGTCTCATATATGCTGTGAAAATATTTCCTTCTATTCATTAGCGTGTCTCACATTATCTCAAGATTCATTTGCCATGTAAAAACTTCTAAATTTGTAAATGACTGTTATGATCTTGAGGTATGTTCTTTCTATACCTATTTTGTTGAGGGTGTTTTGGCATGATGAGTGTTGAATAATGACAAAAGCTTTTCTGCATCTATTGATATGATTGTGATGTTTATCTTTCCTTTAGTTGGGATAGTTTATTATATTTGCTTGTGTATATTGAATCATCTTTACCTCTCTAGAATTAATCCTATTTGATCGTGCTGTATGATCTTTTGATATATAGCTATATTCAGTTAACTACAACTTTATTGAGAAAATTTGCACCAGTGTTCATCATTATGTAATTTTTAAGCAACATTTATGTCTACTTTTGTAGTAGGATAATTTTTGATTTCTTAGAAGCTTTTAGGAAGGATTCCTGTTTCTTTTATATTTTTGAAGAGCTTGGGAGTTATAGGTTGAAAGTTTTCCTAAAATGTTAGGTAGAACTCACTAGTGAACTTATCTGGAGTTGAACTTATATTATTGGGGAAATTTTAAGTTATTATTTCAAATTACTTATTTGTTATCTACTATGGTTTTTTATTTCCTTCTGAATATATCTTGGAGGTTGAATGATGTAAGAACTCATTCATTTATTCTAGGTTATCTTGTCTAATGGAAAGTTCATAGTAACCTCTTATAATCTTTTATCAATTTTGAAGTTTCTGTTATAATTTTGTCCCTTTAATCTTTGATATGATATATTTGGGTTTTCTCTCTTTCTATGAAGCCAGCTTCTCATGATATATCTGTCCTTAGTATTGTTATCTTGATTTCTGTTATTTAATTCCTCTATAAATTAAAAAAATAATTTAATTCCTACTCTGAGTTTTATTGTTTTTTTTTTCTGGTTACATAAGTTTTCAGTTCAGATTCTTAATTTGAATTTTACAGTATACTTACAAAAACCTATATTGCTACAAATTTCCTTCTTAGTATTTCTTTTGCTGTTTTCTACAAATTCTGAGAGTTTGTGTATTTAATTCTTATATATTTTGGGGAGTCTTTTATTTCATCTTTGATTTTTCTTATTAATAAAAGTTATTTAACATTCTGTTTCCAAATGTTGGAATTCTATCCACTTTCTTTTTATTTATACCTTCATATTACTGTGATCTGAAAAGAAATTTGATAATATTTCAGTTATTCTGATTTTATGAACACTTAAATTATTCGCCAGCATATTGTCTCTACTAGAGACATTTTAACAGAGAATGTGTATTTCACTTTGGGGTGTAAAATCTAATCCCAGTTCTTCCAATTCCTCACTTAAGATTTTCTTTCTGGTTAGTCTGTAGTATGAAAAAAACGGGGTCATAAAGGAATGTTCTTTTTTTTTTAATCAAATCACTGTGAGATACAGTTACAAAGCTTTCATGTTTGAGGTGCAGTCATAAACTGATCTAACACACATCCCTCCACCAGTGCACATTTTCCACCATCAATGTCTCCAAGTATCCTTCCCAATCTTACCCCTCCCCCTGCCTCTGTTGCAGACAATTTCTCCCATTCTCTCTCTGTTTTGGGGCATTATGGTTGGCAATACAGATACTGAGAGGCTATCACATTGGTCCTTTATCTACTTTCAGCACACATCTCCCATTCCTATTGATCCCTCCATCCATCATTGACTTAGTGATCCCTTCTCTATTCCAGCTTCCTTGTCCCCCAGCTCATGAGACAGGATTCCAATAATGGAGAAATATTCCTGCCCTTTGTGTCTTTTCTCCTTGGGTATCATTCTCATATTATTTTATATTCCACAAATTAATGCAGTAATTCTATGTCTGTCCCTCTCTTTCTGACTCACTTCACTTAGCATGATATTATCCACAACATCCACTTATAAGCAAATTTTATGGCTTTGTCTTTCCTATATAGCTGCACAGTATTCCATTGTGTAGAGGCACCAAAGTTTCTTTAAACAGTTGTCTGTTCTTGGGCACTTGGATTATTTCTAGATTCTGGCTATTGTGAACAGTGCTGCAATGAACATACAGGTGCAGATGTCATTTCTACTGTGCTTTTTTCACCCTCTGGATATATTCCCAGAAGTGGTATTGAAGGGTCATATGAAAGCTCAATTTCTAGTTTTTTAAGGAATTGCCTATATTGTATTCCAAAAAGGCTGGATCACTTGGCATTCCCACCAATAATAAAAGGAATGTTCTTACACTTAATTATATATATACAGTTGTGTCTGAGTTGACCAAATAATAAATTATTTGCAGCAAAATAACAAATACAAGTAATTTTGTATTTATATAGGAGAATTTATAATATGTTTTAGACAGGAGCTTATTTTTATATTATTATTAATCCAATTTCATACAATCTTGACATAATTTCCTTTTTCTTAGGTCTGCGAGTTTTCTCCACTGAAGTCTGGGGAACATATAAAAAGAGGTGCCTCCCACTTCTTTTATTTAAGTGAGAAAAGTGTATAAAACAAGAGTATGAAAGACATTTTAAAATATAGAAAACAATTTAAATGATGAAATGAGGCAATAATCTAGAAATAGAAAAATATACATCTATTGGAATTTTATTTTGCATAGGAATATGAAACAAGTTGCAAATATTTTTCAGAACTTAGTGCAAACCTCATTTTATAAAGGTTAAGATCTATGAAAAAATGTTGGGGAAATTTTTCATGCCTTTTGACAAAAATAAATCAAAGGACTAACGGGTTCTGCCTCAAAAATCAGCTTTGCCACCTTATAAAAGTCTGTATATCAATTCTTGTAATAGTATTGGATTGAATCTCGAGATAAGTCTATTAGTCCATGAAAAGTCAGGCATTGCTAAGTAATTGGATAGTTCAGAAGAATAAGAATTCCAGGACTGAAATGAACCTTATAGATAACCTAGGATGGGTATTTTATTTTATAGTTGAAAGAAATTGAGGTTTAGAGAATGAAGTGAATTGTCTAGTATCATCTAAGGAATTACTGATGGAGTGAAACTATGAGTCAGGACTTTGGAAATAGCCTGAACCTATTCTTGGCAACATTTTTGTTTTGGACTTATGTGTCCTATAAGACCTTTGCTAAAAATTATGCTTGGAATTAAGATATTGACCTTTGATGATTTACTTTCTTAAAAATAAAAAAGTTACAATTGAACTTAACCAGTATTTATTTGACATCTCATTATGCTAGAAACTCAGAAAAGTTGAAAAATAATAGAAGAGTCATTCTGTGCTCTAGGAACATATTAACTTCGAAGACCTCATATAAGTGTGAAACTTTGGAAGCTTGGGTCATCTTATATTCAGTGAGTGATTAGCATTTAGCATCAGGCTTGGCATAGAATTATCGAAAAATTGCTGCCTCATTCAACCTCAAGACACAAAACTCATAACCCAGTTGTCATCAGTGAATGCTTAGATAGCATATTTTGATCATTGTGCTAAGAGGAGTCATTAGAATGTGACTTCTTGTCTCAGGGCCAGTGGCGCAATGGATAACGCGTCTTGTTTTCTAAGCAATGCAAAATGTTTCTAGATTGCATCCAATTAAACATTTGCCATCTTAAAATATTTTTAAAGAAGAAAGTGAGTGGCATAGGGGAAAAACCCATACCTTTGTAATTGCTACACCATTTTAGAAGTAGCAATATTAAAACAATTTGCAGAAAGTTGAGCAGTTTTCTACTGGAAATGTATCTGCTCTATCAAAGTTTCCAAGACGTTTAATTATTCCTCAGTATAGCTTCCAATTTGAGGCAAAGGAGCTGCTTTCAGACTCACATTGCAGCCAGTCACTGGTGAAGGACAGGTGGGATGGAGGAAATGTAACTAATAACCATATTCCCACGATCTGGAGCTGGAGCGATAGCACAGCGGTAGGGCGTTTGCCTTGCACACAGCTGACCCTGTCGGCCCTGGTTCGATTCCTCCACCCCTCTCGGAGAGCCCGGCAAGCTACCGAAAGTATCTCACCAGCACGGCAAAGCCAGGGAAGCTCCTTGTGACATAGTCTATATTCCAAACACCATCACAAGAAGTCTCACAATGAGGACGCTACTGGGCCCACTCGAGCAAACCAATGAACAATGGGAGGGAGGACAGTGCTACAGTGCTAACCATATTTCCAAACCTTTGTATCTGCAAAATGATTCTAAAAACTCCTGAAAATTTCTCCAAAGAGAAGTTCCAGGGAGGCAGTTAGAAGTGCAAATAGAAAGTGGAGAAATAGGATAGTGAGTAGATTTCTTATCTTGCATGTAGCCACTCAGATTTGATTTTTCAGGACCTCGTATGTTTCTCGAGCACCACCAGAAATGATCCCTGAATGCAGAACCAGAAGTAAGCACTGAACTCTGCTGGATGTGTCCCCAAAACAAAACCAAAATAACAGCAATTTAAGTGAAAAGATGCAAAAGCCAGGAGAAGGACACAGAGATTTGGTGAAAGAAGAGCCCAGGTCAACACTGTCAATTCCTGCTTTTGCAAGAATCTCCAAATTTTTCTGTTAATGGGCCAGACAGAAAGTATTCTAGATTTTGGATGCTATGTGGGCTCTGTTGCAGCCTCACTTCTGCCTTTATTTCTTCGGTGCAAAAGCAGCCAGCAGCAGCATAAAAGCAAATGAACATGTTTGCATTCTAAGGAAACTTTATAACACTGAAATTGTAGTTTTATATAATTTTATACATTGAAAAATAGTTTTATTTTCACTTTTTCTTCAACTAAGCCTGGATAGCTCCTGCTAAACCCTCAGATTATGTAAATATGAGCAATAGACTATGATGATTCCCGTTGGAGGACTCAGCCATAGTATTATTCAAACTACTTTTTTGTTGTTATTTTTGGGTCATATCCAGTGGTGCTCAGGGTTTACTTTAGCCCTGTGCTCAGGGATCACTCCTGGTGGTACTCAGAGGACCATATGGGGTGCTGGTGATCAAACCTAGCTAGGCTATATGCAAGGCAAGCACCCTGCCTGCAGTCCTAACTCTGGCTCCTATTCAAACTACTTTATATTATTAGCTTATGTTAGACTTTATGTTATGTAGTTTTATACATATAATGTTTTTATGTCACCATTTCCCCTTATTACTGGGGAGCTAATTGATTAAGCAACTCATACATGTTCACTTAGACTGGTAAATTGCATAACCAATATTTGAATGCTTGCCTCTGTGGCAGGGCATTCCCTTAGGTACACCTTTTGTTAATTGTTTCTGGGTACCTCCAGCAGTGCTCAAGGCTTACTCCTGGCATGGCCCAGCTTGGCTCTTGGGAGTTGCTTCCAAGTAGAAGGACCATGCGGTCCTGGGGATCAAGCCATGCCTCCTGTATACAATGCTTGCATGCTATCCCTTTAAGTTATTTTCGTTTTTAAAGTTCAATGCTTTGGATAATCATCTCAGATCAGCTGATTATGCCCAGCAGGGTCCCTGAGAGTCAACTATCAATCAATCCCCACTGAGTTGATTGTTCATGTTAATATGAATCCACCTTAGTACAATTTCTAGTTTCTATGAACTCTCTTAGCCAAGTAGGGAAAATTGCAAATAGCTTGATTGTTCTAGTAACTATCTGAAAAATCTTTAAATAAACATTAAACTATTTTATTCTATAGCTATTTTTTTTTGGTTTTTTGGTTCACACCTGGCAATGCACAGGGTTTACTCCTGGCTCTGCACTCAGGAATTACCCATGGCGGTGCTCAGGGGACCATATGGGATTCTGGGAATCGAACCTGGGTCGGCTGTGTGCAAGGTAAATGCCCTACCTGCTGTGCTATTGCTCCAGCCCCTCTATAGCTATTTTTAAGAATATCTAAACTTGCCCAAAAGTCTTTAATGTATTGATGTTCATCAATACTGAATTAGTGTGATCATGATTTTTAATTAATCCTAACCTAGCCACAAATCAAACTGCTCATGTGGAAGGAGAATGTAAAGCCTTATAAATATTTATCTTTGTACTTTCTACTCCAAACTAGTGCTAAAATGCTTAATAGAGGGCCTTTTTCCAGACTATTATAATGATAAACTTGATTTTGTTATTTTAGGGGTGTGGAATGCTCACACCTAGTGGTGCTCCTGGTTTAATTCCTAGCTGGTGCTGGGAACTAAAATAGGGTAAGCTGCATGCAGAGGAAGCACCTTATCTGCTGTTCTGTGACTCTGGTTTTGTCTTATAAAATGTTGCTCTGTGAGGCTGAGCATTTGGTTCAAGTTGTAGGATAGCATATGTGAGTCCTTGGATTCTATGAGTGTGGGATCCAGAACCTCCAAGTGAAGGCTGTAGCACTTGAGAACTTCAGGTTAGGCCCTGAAGTTCTAGCACAAACACCACAAAAATGAAGTGGAAATATTTTGAGAGAGGAAACTCTTGACACTCTTTCTGGTTTCTTTCTGGTTTTGAGACTTGGAATTGTCTGTAATTTTCAGTTCAGACAAAGATCAATCAGGTGTCAACAATTTCACCAAATTCAAAATATTCTAGAGGCATTTATGTTACAAAAGCTTTTAAGGCTTAAATTTCCTTCTTTGTTTGGATACAGATGTTTTAAGACTTTGCAATTAAGTTTACCTTATGTTGATGTATAAATTGCACAAAAAGTTTGTATTAGCAAATGTTGCTCTTTATAATTAATGGTGCTTCAATGGAATTGTGTTATTTCATTCAGCTGGTGTTCACAAAGGACAGCATAAATGAATGTGTCAATCTTCATTTGGTTCCTGTGGTAAACTTGAAGGTATTAAATCTTTCCCACATAACACACTCTTTCAAGGGATATTCTGAGGAAAATTTAAATTCATATTTTTTTGTCAGGTAAAACATCTGGGAGCTCTTGTTAGGAACAAATAAAAAAATTTCTTAAAAACTTAAGTCTGATTTTAGAAAAATAATTATAACTTTTCTTTAAGACACCTCTCCCCAGTGTTAGAACAGAAATATTAGGAACTTATTTTGCCAGTTATGAGTATAAATAAATTCTTATTTTAAAAAATACTGAGAAAGACCTTGAATAAGCTTAATTTCTAAAGTAACATTATGAAAACTTATTGTTCCTTATGCTGTATATTTTATTATGCTTTGGGACTTGGTTTACTCAGGTATAAAATTTTTAATAGAGTATTTCTTGCTTTTGCTTGGGAAACTAACAAGAATATGACACTTTCGGGGTTATTTGATGGATGGAGAATAAAATCTTTAAAACTTGCTGCAGTTCACAGCTACTATAGCTATATAAAGCTTCTCTTGACTTTGATTGTCTTCTATAAGGCAAGTAAGCCCTCATATTTATGTTCAAAGATTTAATAAATGAGTGACCTTTTAAATCTTTATACCCTACTTAATATTAATGGTAATCATGCTAGAAATTTACTTAACAATATTTCTCCAAAGGGGTTAAATAAATTTTTTGTTCAGGATTTAAGTAGCGATAGCTACTATATAATATATATTTTTTCTTAAAGAAAAGAAACCTATTTTCCTCTAGAAAATGAGGGATAAACTTTCAAATCCTAGATAAATCAATGTATTTTCAGATTTTTATTCATTATCTTTCAGGAAGCAGTCAAAAAAATGAAGTTGGCTAAAAAAAAAGCTCCAAAATATAACATGTTGATATATTATTTCTTTTTAATTCATATGAGCCATGTTCCTCGAAGGAGTATGTTATAATGAAACAAACCTTTAAAACCAAAGGCAAAATTTATTAGCATGACTGTATGAAGAGACTTTTAAAATGTGTATTGAGCAAGTAATTTAAATGTTTCTTGCATTATAACATACAGCTTTCTTTACAACGGTTAAGTATTTATGTCCTCTAGGTAATGTACAACTAGGCAGTACAAAGATAATTGTGAGAGAAGAGGACTTCCTTTTGATGCCTCTGGAAGATAAGAATCTAGGCTAGCATAGAAGATTCTATTTTGAAAAAAAATTGTATGTTTTCTTCATTTTTACAAGTAGGTGATGGAAAATAATGCTCAGTCAGCCAAGTTTTTATTGGCATATTTCAGAGTGAAATTCAGACCATTTGCATTCATTTTTATTGACTATTCCATAATACTTTCTGTCTTTGAAATAATGAATAGCCTTTGGCACTCCATTGCTACATTTATACAGAACCTATTGGTTTTCTTTGTTTTCTCCCTCTTGGAAAATATACCATGACTTTTCTCAGAGTTACTTTCTCAGCTTCTGAGGAGAAAATTTTTTAGACATTCTGCTCTCCATATTCAGAGAATGGTGTTGATTTTATTTTAAAATTTTCAATGACTTAAATTCTAACCTGAAGTTAGTTTCTGGTGGTGTTATATATATTTTAATATTGTGTATTTTTAAAAAAATTTTATTAGCGAGACATCATGAGGTACAGTTGTAGACTTACAATTTTTTGTGCTTGGGTTTCAATTATACAATGATCAAATACCCATCCCTCCACCAGTGCCCATTTTGTTGTTAAAAGAGCAATGAAAGATACTCAGGTAATAATTGCTATGTTATGCTAGTGTCATTGAGTTAATATTTTGTGTTGGGAAATATATCAAAGCAAATCTCATCTTTAGAGAATTTTAGGATATGTTACTTATATTTCTAAGGAACTTTATGCAATTTGACTTACAATGCATCCTCCTCTTTTAAAGTTACGATTATGTAAGAGTTACCGTCTGCTCTGACTTTCAGCGGAATTCTAAACCCAGTTCTTTAATGACACAGACAGAACTCTGGGTGGGTGTGTGAAGCCCGAGAAGCAGGAAATCTCAATCAAGCCAAGGTCAGGGTCACCTTGTATGTTGTAGTAGAATTTGGAACCAGAAAGCCAGGGATCAAACTTATTATTTCACTGGAGTCCTGTGTCCTCTCTCTACTTTCTTTTGCTTATTATTCTATTGATGTCTCTTTACGCTTTACACAAAATGCGCCAGGCTCAACAAAGACTTCACCTCTATCACTACACCTTGAACACATAGTTTAGCAACTGACATTAATTGAAAATGTGCTATGTTCTTTGTTAAAATTCTTATCAGATGATACAGTTGGCTAGGAAAAGCATTTGGCTAGGCAAAGCATGTGTCTAGGGCTCTCTTTGTTCATAATTAGTCCAATCATTTTGTTTAGAATAAAGGGAACCAAATATGCAACTCTGGCTGCTTAGTTCTATTTTTTTTTCAAAAGGGTCTCTGACTGCAATTTCTCCTGAACAGAAAGTTGGAACTGTGAGTGCTGTATGGTTTGATGTATTTTATAGTTGCACACATACATATGTATATTTTATTTACCATTTCTAGTTTCAATATTTTTTAAAGCCTACATAAAAGATTAGTTAATATTCATTAATGACTTAGAAATTTTTCTGACTCCTTTATTATTTTGATATACTTCTAAATAATTCAACAAAATTCCAATCTAAATATCTATTTATTTTCCATCACGTATTTTTAATTTTTTATAGCACTTAATATTTTTGTATTATTTTTATTTTATTTATTTTGTTTAATTATGGATAAGTACTTCTATTTGTTCAGCCATTGATTAAGCTGATTGAATTGGGCATGAACTCCACATTACTTTTTCTTTTAATTGTATCACCGTGAGATAGAGTTACAAAGCTTTCATGTTTGAGATTCAACCATACAATGATGAAACACCCATCCCTCCACCAGTGCACATTTTCTACCACCCTGTCCTCACCCTGTCTCTATGGCAGACAGTTTCCCAAATGCTATCTCTCTAATTTCTGGCATTATGTTTTGCTCAAAATTTCCTACCACCGTTTAAGCCTGCCTGCCAGGGGAAGACGCTAAATCATTTATTTTTCATGGCTCATTTTGAGTACCATGAGAGCTTGCACAGCTGTAATTATAAATTGTAAATTTCTGGATTGTAAATGGTTGGTTTCGAGAGACATCTCTGTATGACACTAATTCATTTTGGGATTCAATTGGGAGTCTCTCGGCCAGGGCTGTTGGTGCAGTAATATGGCACATGGAGGAAAATTGTGGGCATGACAGCCAGTCTACTGGCTAACTGGGGACCTGGAGAGGGGCAGCCTGGGTCCTCTGCCACCACGTGGCCTGGAGATTTATTCCTATAACCCACATACCGGAGGTATGGGGGAGTGAGGAGGTTGCTTGTGGAAGCTCTTGGTCACCAGGAATCCATCTGGATTAGGCGAGGAGACTACACCTGCTCCATCTGGGTGCCCCAGTGAAATTGGCCTGATGTGGGGCCCAGAGAGATCTCTGGAGCTCTGGTATCTTCTGGGACTCGCTGCTGTTTCTCTGGGCCAGAGCTATTGGTGTGCTAAAATGGCACCTGGAGGCAAATTGTTGGTGTGACAGCCAGTCTACTGAGTGGGTGAGGACCCAGGGAAGGACAGTCCAGGTCCTCTGCTGCTATGAGGCCTGGAGATTCAGTCCTGGAACCCGTATACCTGGGCCTTGCTTGTGGAAGCTCTTGGTCACCGGGATTCCATCTGGAGTAAGCGGGGACACTGCACCTGCATCTGGGGTGCCCTGTGAAATTGGCTCAGTATGGGGTCCAGAGAAATCTCTGGGGCTGTGGTGTCTTCTGGGACTTGCTGCTGTGTCTCTGGGTCAGGGCTGTTGGTATGCTAAGATCCACATTACAAGATTTTCAGCAGATTATATCTTGGTGATGTCCATCCTAAGACAGTGAAGTCATGCAGGGACTTTGGTGTGGCAATTTTGGATTATGGAAGCAAGTGGCTGCTGGGAGCTCTGCTTGTGTGGGCACATGCCAACCCATCCCTCCTCCAATTTACTCCAGTCTGTTCAGCCATGCATGGGCCCAAGCTTTTCTTTGACTTTTGATTTCTTTCGAGATTTATCTATGGGTCTCTGAAATAAGGCCAATAAATGAGCTTGTATAGCTAAGCTGGAGGTAGTTTGTGGGTGTGGTTCCCAAACACCTAACTTTTGGCCATTTAATTTCTTGGTAAACTTGTTCCCAAGTTGTTGAAGGACTGGCCATAGGCACAACTGCAATTTTGGGGTATCAGGATGCCTGAAGGCACTATCAGGTTGCTGATTCACTCACCCTGTGGGTACAGGTTGACCTGCTGATGGAACCATACCCCCATGTATTATTTTTATATACTATTGTTTACTTGATATTTTCTGCTTCCCTATATTGTAATACAAGCTTGTTGAGAGCCAAGCACTTCCTTTCCTTCTCCCTTTCTCTTTGTAAAGTCAAACTAGCAGCCTAAATTTTGCAAATCAGACTCTACCCTAAATCACATCCTTGGGGACCTAGGCTAATATTTTTTACCAAATATGATAAGATACTATATTTGTGGGCTGGAGCGATAGCACAGCGGTAGGGCGTTAGCCTTGCACGCAGCCAAAATGGCCGACCCGAGTTCAATTCCTCCGCCCTTCTCCGAGAGCCTGGCAAGCTACTGAGAGTATTTCGCCCGCATGGCAGAGCCTGGCAAGCTACCCGTGATGTATTCGTATGCCAAACATAGTAACAAAAAAAGTCCCCAATGGAGACGTTACTGGGCCCGCTTGAGCAAATTGATGAACAACAGGAGGACCGTGACCGTGACTATATTTGTACTATCTGGGAAAATATTTATGAGTAGACATTTATGTGTAATGAGACTTTCTCAATTCACATGATGTGTCTTTAATTTTTTCATTTAATAAACATTTTGCCAAGCAGAAATTCAACATAGGTTTACTAATTATCAGTGTATACTATCTTGAGTTTGTCATTTACCATGAATTTCTTTTATTATTCATTTTCACTTAATTTATAATTGATAATTTTCTTCCAAAAATATACCTGTATAAGCAGCATATTAAAACACTTAATGATGATTTAAAATTTTCCCTGAAATTTGGCTTAGCATTAAGCTTCTGGTATATATCTATGTTGATATATGCATCTCTGGTTCATTTAATTTTAATCTTGTTAAAAGAACAAAACTCAGCAAGGAAACATTGGCTTTGAAGGAAGAAATAGAAGAGAGAATGCTTACAGGGCTTTACACCCCAAAGAGAAAGATACACATTCTTCTCCAGAGCACACGAAACATTTTCCAAAATAGACCATGTGCTAGGCCACAAAACATACCTCAATAGAATCAGGAAGATAGAAATAGTATCAACAATCTTTTCAGACCACGATGCACTGAGAATAGAAGTGAATCACACACAAAAAAGGAGAACCAAATCAAACACCTGGAAATTAAACAACTCAGTGTTGAACAATGAATGGGTCAGGAAGAAAAACAAGGAAAAAATCAAAAGATACCTGAAAACAAAAGAGAATGAAGACCAAGCTAACAGAACCTACAGGATGTACTAAAACCATGTAAAGGAGAAAATTTATAGCTCTGCAAGCATTTCTCAGGAAGGAAGAAAGGGTCAACATAAACAACTTGACTTCACAGATCAAGATCTTAGAAAATGATCAAAAAAAGGAGCCCAAATCAGGCAGAAGGAAAGAGATCACAAAACTTAGAGCAGAAATCAATGACATGGAAACAAAAAAAAAATCCGAAAGATCAATGAAACCAAGATCTGGTTCTTCGAGAAAATAAACAAGATAGATAAACCACTAGCAGACTCACAAAGAAACATAGAGAGAACCCTAATAAACCGAATCAGAAATGAGAATGGGGATATCAGAACAGAAACCAAAGAAATTGAAAAGATCATCAGAGACTGCTTTGAAAGTCTATATGCCATGAAACAAGAGAATCTAGAAGAAATGGATAAATTTCTGGATTCCCATAATCTCTCAAGGCTGAATCAAGAAGATCTAGAGTACCTGAGTAGAACTATTAACATCAAGGAAATTGAAACTGTAAACAAAAGTCTTCTCAAAAACAAAAGCCCAGGTCCAGATGCATTCACTAGCGAATTTTTCCAAACATTTAAAGAGGACCTATTACCAGTTCTTCTCAAGCTATTCATGGAAATTGAAGAAACAGAAACTCTCCCAAACAGATTCTAAGAAGCCCATATCTCTCTAATACCAAAAGGAAACAAGACACCACAAGAAAAGAAAACTACAGGCCAATATCCCTGATGAATATGATTGTGAAGATTCTCAACAAAATACTTGCAAATAGAATTCAACAACTCATCAAAAAGATCATAATACCACTACCAAGTGGGATTCATCCTGGAGATGAAAAGATGGTTTAACATTTGGAAATCAATCAACATAATCCATCACATTAACAAAAGTAAAGAAAAAAAACATATGATCATATCAATAGATGCAGAGAAAGCATTTAACAGGTTTCAGCACAGATTGTGATGAGAACCCTCGCCAAAATGGGTATAGAAGGGACTTACCTCAATATAGTTAAAGCCATCTACCACAACCCTATGGCAAGCATCATCCTCAATGGAGAAAATCTGAGAGCCTTCCCTCTAAGATCAGGGATGAGAAAAGGATACCCACTCCACTGCTGTTCAATATAGTACTGGAAGTACTTGCATAGCGGTTAGGCAAGAAAAAGATATTAAGGGCATTCAGGTAGGAAAGGAAGAAACCAAGCTCTCACTATTCGCAGATGATCTGATACTATATATAGAGAACCCTCAAACCTCTACCAAAAAACTCCCAGAGTTTATAGACTTGTGTAGTAAAGTTGCAGGCTATAAAATCAATACCCCAAAGTCCATGGCTTTCCTATATGCAAATAGTGAGAGAGAAGAAAGTGACATGAAAAAAACCTATTCACAATTGTGCCCCAGAAAATCAAGTACCTAGGAATCAGTTTAACTAAGGAAGTAAAAGAACTGTACATAAAAAAAACTACAAAACACTATTTCAGGAAATGAAAGAGGACACCAGAAAATGGAAAGATACACCCAGCACACGGATGGGGAGAATTAACATTGTCAAAATGGCAATACTTCCCAAAGCAATGTACAAATTCAATGTGATCCCTATAATGATAGTCATGACATTCTTCAAAGAAATGGAGCAAACACTCCTGTAATTCATATGGAACAATAAGCCCCCACGAATAGCTAAAGCAATTCTTGGGGAAAAGAAAATGGGAGGAATCAACCTCCCTAATTTCAAACTCTACTACAAAGCAGTAATAATTAAAACAGCATGGTTCTGGAACAAATGCAGAGCTGCAGACCAACGTACCAGGGTTGAATATACTGACATCTCTCCCCAAATATATGATCATCAAATTTTTGATAAGGGAGGAAGAAATGTGAAGTGGTGCAAGGAAAGCCACTTTAACAAATTGTGCTGGCAAAACTGGACAGCTACATGCCAAAAAAAAAAATGGACTCAGATCTCTTTCTAACACCATGTACAAAAGTAAAATCAAAATGGATTAAAGACCTCAACATCAGACCGGAATCATAAAGTTCATTAAAGACAAGGTTGGCAAAACCTTCCATTACAATGAAGTTAATGGTATCTTCAAAGATGACATGCCACTAACTCAGCAAGTGAAAACAGAGATAGACAAATGGGACTATCTTAAACAAAGAAGCTTCTGCACCTCAAAAGAAATAGTGAACAAAATACAAAGACAGTCTTCAGAATGGGAAAGGATATTCGCCCAATACAAATCTGACAAGGGGTTAATATCAAGGATATACAAAGTACTAGTTAAACTCCACAAGAAGAAAACATCCAACCCCACAAAAAATGGGGCAAAGAAATGAACAGAGACTTTCTCAAAGAAGAAATTCGAATGGCTAAAAGCACATGAGAAAGTTCCCTACATAATTAATTATCAGGGAGATGCAGATCAAAACAATAATGAGATATCATCTCACACCGTAGAGACTGGCCCCTATCCAAAAGAACAAAAGCAACTGGTGCTGGCGCGGATGTGGTGAGAAAGGGACCCTCCTTCACTGCTGGTGGAAATGCCAACTGGTTCAGCCCTTTTGGAAAACAGTATGGCCAACACTCAAAAAATTAGAAATTGAGCTCCAATTTTACCCAGCAATACCACTCCTGGGAATGTATCCCAGAGAGGGAAAAAAGTGTAGTCGAATTGACATCTGCAGTTGTTTGTTCATTGCAGCTCTGTTTACAATAACCAGAATCTGGAAAATACCTGAGTGCTCAAGAACAGGTGACTGGTTAAAGAAACTTTGGTTAATCTACACAATGGAGTACTATGTAGCTGTTAGAAAAGATGAAGTCATGAAATTTACATACAGGTGGTACTATATGGAAATTTTCATGCTAAGCGAAATGAGTCAGAAAGAGAGGGACACGCATAGAGAGATTGCATTCATCTGGGGAACATAAAGTACCAAAATAGGAGACTAACATCCAAGAATAGCCGAGATAAGTACCAGGAGGTTTACTCCATGACTTGGAGACCAGCTTCACATACTAGGGGCAAAGGCAGCTCAGATAGAGAAGGGAGCACCAAATAAAGGGTGTTGTGAGGATCCTCTCATGATGGGATATGCATGCTGAAAGTAGACTATAGACTGAACATGTTTATCTCTCAATGCCTCTTTTGCAAACCACAGCATCCAAAAGGAGATAGGGGAGTGCCCTGCCACAGAGGCAGAGTGTGAGATTGGGATGGGGGTGGGAGGGATACTGGGAACAGAGGTGGTGGAGAATGAGCACTGGTGGAGAGATGGGTACTTAATCACTGTATAACTGAAACACAAGCACAAAAATCTGTGAGTCTACAACTGTACCTCATGGTGTTTCACTAATAACAATTTTAAAGAAAGAAAGAAAGAAATAGGGTATGGTGTGGAGAATAATCTTCTAATAGGGCATTCATCTCCTTTTTATAAACAATTTCAGGGAAAGCAAAGATTCAAACCCTTTCATAATTTTATCACTCAGAATCTTACCTATGCTTTTCTCTAAATAAAACCATTATTCAAGATATATTTACTAATAGTTTCTTAGTTACAATATAATAATTGCTAGAATCCATAAAGTGATTATAATAATTTTACAATAATTTTTCTTTCAGCTCTATACTAGGTTTACTGCAACAATTGATCTATGCATAGGCCTCACTTATAGCCCTTCTTATTTTAATTCTTAGTATGTTCTGCTAACCATTTTTTCTACTTGGAAAATCATTATCTTTCTTATAACACCTGATTTTACATTGATACCAAATACAAAATTGTCTTTTTAACACTTATACAGAAATTTAATTACAGAAGTTTTTCTTTTGTGTAGTCAAAACATTTTACTTCCTAAATGCCTACCAGTTAATAATTGGATAATGTTTTCTTTTAATTTTTTACTATAATCTCACAGTCTTCTTTATTTCTTCTACTATATTTGTTTTTGTGTGGGGAACACTGAGTGGTGATCAGGGATTCCTACTGCTCTTCACTCAAGGATAACTCCTGGTGGACTTGGGGGAATATATATGGTGCCAGAGTGAATGCTGTTCTGTGTTGAACTGTCCTATTCTCAGTTCTATCAGTGTAGTCTTTCTTCTGTACTCATTATGGGCAAATTCATTTGCACACTTCTCAATATATGGCACCAAATTTATTCAGAAACATGACATTACAAGTACCTGTTTGAGATATTAATACTGTAAATCAGTCATGTGATCAATGCATTTTTATTAATTCTGAACCTATGATGAAATAGAGATTTGCCTAAATACTAGAACTAGAACCAAAAAAATTCCTTTTGACAAAGCCACTAAATTATCCCATAGGTATATAATCAAATCTATATTTGCTAAGCATAGTTGTGCCATGAAGGAATGAGATACAAAAACCAATAGTAGAAAGAGAATAAAAAGTGTTCAATATCTAATAAATATGTTTACTATTTAGAGATTCATAGATTATGTCAATATTTATATTCTCAGAAAAACATGTTAAAATATATTAGAACATGTCAAAGCAAAAATGGTTATGATAATTGGACACCATTTGCAGATTTCAATTTTCTAGAACTTTTTTTAAATTTTTATTAGTGAGACACCATGAGGTACAGTTGCGTACTTACAAGTTTTGTGCTTGGGTTTCAATTATACAATGATCAAATACCCATCCCTCTGCCAGTGCCCATTTCCCACCACCACGGATCCCAGTATCCCTCCCACCCCCCAACCCCCTCATCGCATCCTGCCTCTGTGGCAGGGCATTCCCCTCTGTTCTCTCTCTCCTTTTGGGTGTTGTGGTTTGCAAAAGAGGCATTGAATGGCAATCACGTTTGGTCTATAGTCTACTTTCAGCCTGCTTCTCCCATCCTGGTTGGATCCTCCCAACACCCTTTATTTGGTGCTCCCTTCTCTATCTGAGCTGCCTTTTCCCCTAGCATGTGTAGCTGGCCTCCAAGTCATGGAGCAAAATTCCTGGTACAAATCTCAGCCATTCTTGGGTGTTAGTCTCCTATTTTGGTACTTTATGTTCCCCAAATGAATGCAGTCTTTCTGTGTCTATCCCTCTCTTTCTGACTCATTTTGCTTAACATGATACTTTCCATGTAGTACCACTTGTATGTAAATTTCATGACTTCATCTTTTCTAACCACTACATAGTACTCCATTGTGTAAATGTACCAAAGTTTCTTTAACCAGTCATCTGTTCTCAGGCACTCACGTTTTTTCCAGATTCTGGCTATTGTAAAGAGTGCTGCAATGACCAAACAAGTGCAGATATCACTTCGACTATAATTTTTTGCCTCTCTGGGATATATTCCCAGGAGTAGTATTGCTGGGTCAAATGGGAGCTCAATTTCTAATTTTTTTGAGAACATCCATACTGTTTTCCTAAAGGGCTGAACAAAAATATGGAACGCTTCACGAATTTGCACGTCATCCTTGCGCAGGGGCCATGCTAGTCTTCTCTGTATTGTTCTAATTTTAGTATATGTGCTGCTGAAGTGAGCACTCAATTTACTAGAAGTTTAATAAAATAAACGTTTATGTTCTGGGCCTGGAGCAATAGTACAGAGGGTAGGGCTTTTGTCTTGCATGCAGCAGACATGGCTTTAATTCCCAGTATCTCATATGGTCCTCTGAGCACAACCAGGAGTGATTCTTGAGTGCAAAGCCAGGAGTAACCCTAAAAATGTCAAGGTGTGATGCAATGCAAAAAAAATGTGGAGAGAGAGTATGGGGAATATTGTCTGCCATGGAGGCTGGGGAGGGTGGGAAAGGGGGGTTATACCAGGGATATTGGTGGTGGAATGTGCACTGGTGGAGGAATGGGTGTTTGATCATTGTATGACTGTAACCCAAACATGAAAGCTTGTTAACTATCTCACGGTGATTCAATAAAATTTAAAAAAAATTAATCTTGATAAAAATAGATTTTTCCTCTGTTCTGCTGCTTGCTAAAAGTAAAATTAACATGTTTATACTTGTATTCCTGTGTAACAGTTGTGAAAATGTATTTTTTCTATAATATAGCTAGGAATAGAATAATTAAGTTGTATGTCATAGGCATACCCTCCTCATCGGCCACCCTCCAGAACTCACGGCTGCTTCTCCCAGATGGGAGCATAAAATGAGGAGTCCATAACCATGCCACTGGACTCCATGCCAGGGTGTTTTCACTTGGGGCGCCCCAGAGGGGAGCAGTGAGAGCCCTCCCCACCCCAAGGGACCCAGCCCCAACAGATGACCTCCACTACCCAACCGCTGTCATTCTCCAGGCCGTTTCCCACATGCTCGGGCCAGGCCTCACATATGAGTGACATATTCCTGGACACATCACAAGATACTCCCTGCCCATTTTCCAAAATTTCCACACCATATTTGATGGGGTTCAGACAGTAGGCAACAAATCATAGAGGCAAATATATATATTTATATATAATATATATATATATATATATATATATATATATATATATATGGGCAATGGAGTGGGCTGGAGCGATAGCACAGTGGGTTGGGTGTTCACCTCGCATGCAACCAACATGGCTGACCAAAGTTTGATTCCTCCGCGCCTCTCAGAGAGACTGGCAAGCTGCTGAGAGTATCTCGCCCGCACGGCAAAGCCTGGCAAGATACCTGTGACATATTTGATATGCCAAACACAGTAACAACAAAGTCTCACAGTAGAGATGTTACTGGGCCCGCTTGAGAAAATTGATGAACAATGAGAGGACAGCGACATTGACAGTGACAGGGCAATGAAGAAGATTATCCATGACTTCTACTCAGATCTCTTTGATAGCCACATCCACCTGCCCACATACCAAATTCCGCAGGATGCATATGTTGTTCCCAATGTTCTCCCTTGTGGACAGCAGGTTTCAGCCGCGGGTGGGGGCAACAAGGATCTCATGGGAAGGGGGGCGTAATGGGCCATCCTTCAAGCCCGACCGAGGTCGCCAGCTGCCCCCACGAGCGGCTCTCCAGCACGGCCACGGCCCCGGAGGCACAAGGACTTAGCACAGAGAGCCACCCACTTGGAGCAGAAAAGCAAATGGACTATGTGTTAAACTGCGCCAGCATGCCTCCCCGGAGGGGAAAGGGTGTTGACCCACTCACCCGCTCCTCTCTGGAAAGAAAGATGGTGGCCGCACGGGAGCCTTGTGGACAGCAGGTTTGAGCCGGGGGTGGTGGGAGCGGCAGGGACCTCATGGGAAGGGGGGCGTAATGGGCCGTCCTTCACGCCCGACCGAGGTCGCCAGCTGCCCCCTACAAGCAGCTCTCTGGCACGGCCACGACTCCAGAGCACAGAAACCAATCTCTTAACTATCTAACTTTTAATAGAAATTCTTCCAGGGTTAATAAGTAAAATAGCAGAAATCCAAAACCGTGCAGCTGCTATTGCGACATCATTTTATTCTTAAACCAAGTTGTAGAAACCAAAGCATTTCACAACGCTGTTTCAGCATGTCTGATTGGGGGGGGGGGGGGTTCGTAAACTCTAAACAATAATTGTGCATCTTCTATCGAAACAATGTATCTAGTCAAAGTAGATAGAGTATTAACTAGAACTTATCTGCCTCACAGGAATTGGGAGGGGTGGGAGGTGGGGTTCTATTGGGGTTCGCGGTTAAAAATAAGTATTGGTAAAGGGAAATGTGTTTGATATTTACATGACTGAGACCTAAACCCGAAAGCTCCGTAACTTTTCCCACAGTGATTCAATAAAGAAATAAATTATAAAAGGTAAAGGTAAAGGCCCTCCCGTTGATCGTCGATTTGCTCGAGCGGGCCCAGTAACGTCTCCATTGGAGACTTTGTTGTTACTGTGTCTGGCATATCGAATACTCTCGGTAGCTTGCCGGGCTCTCTAAGAGGGGTGGAGGAATCGAACTCAGGTCGGCCATGTTGGCCACGTGTAAGGCGAACACCCTACCCACTGTGCTATTGCTCCAGCCCAATGTTTTTTTATGCTTCTTTCTTTAACTTCTATGCACTTTCTTTTTCTTTCACTGTTAGTATTCCAAATGATTTTTATTTTCATATTATTTATCATGGGAATCCGTGCCAGGCTGTTATCACTCAAGGTGCCCCAGAGGGGTGAGGGTGATAAATAAATAAATAAATAAATAAACAAAGCTATGGCCATGTGCAACTTGGCTATATTTTTATTGTCATTTAAATATGGCCTTAAAAGCATTTATTAATGCCATTTTTAAAGAACTATATAATATTATGTGAGATTTATATACTAGTTTAAACAGTCAGCTTCCTCTTGAATGTTTTTGATTGCTTCCTATTCCTTATTTATCACCAGTTTTAAATAACACTTACAATATATATTATAGGTATATATTTTAAAATATATTCACCTTATTTGGCTCATAATTTACTATATTAACATTCACTGTCACTGTAACTGTCCTCCCCTTGTTCATCGATTTGCTCGAGCGGGCCACGTAACGTCTTCATTGTGACACTTGTTACTGTGTTTGGCATATTGAATACATCATGGGTGGCTTGCCAGGCTTTACCGCATGGGTGAGATACTCTCGGTAGCTTGCTGAGCTCTCCAAGAGGGGTGGAGGAATCCAACCTGGCTCGACTAGGCTGGCTGTGTGCAAGGCAAATGCCCTACTGCTGTGCTATCACTCCAGAATTATGTCTATTACTGATGTTTCAAGCTTACAAAATAGAATCACCAGGGTTTATTACAAATCCTGCATGTGGAAAGAATTTTATATCAACATTTAGATTTAATGAAAGTTTTGAATAATGAATAAAATGGTTAAATATTTTTATAGAATACTTCTGAGTCATTGCCACAGAATCTTATCTGAATAAGTATTACCTTGAAATTTTACAGATTTATTTGAATTCTGGGGAGCTACTGACTGTTGAAGCAGCTGAAAGGAATCAAGAATGGTTCACTGCTTTTGTTTATCTTCCATGACTGTAGACTATACCACTTCCAAAGTTAGCATACTGTGAAGACCAGCATATATGTAACAGACATAATTTCTAAACTTTTTTCCTCTATTTTGTCTCTTGCAGTTTCGAACAAGCTGTCATAATAAGGTCACAGTACTGGCTCAGCCTTATGTTAACAACTTTCGAAAGCTGAAATAAAATTCTCTTGGGAAAGACACATAGAAGTGCTCTGCATGTGAACAGTAAGTACACAAAAAAAAGGAAGGAAAAATCACAACTCAGGTTTCCTGTGATGGGTGTACACTCTGCTGTTGGTCAAGACTGTGGAATATTAATTACAAAGTAAAAGGATATTGAGATGAAGGGAGATATTAAGCATTAATGTGGATTTTTAATGCAATTGAAACATTAATCTCTCCACTGGTTTAATTTATCTGATAATAAGTTTAAGACTAAACATGTTTCAAGAAAGAATCAGTTCCTATACAATTCTTTGTATAAAATAGATTTTAAGTGAGATAATGTAGGACAATTTGTCAAACCCAGTGAATTTTGTGCTTTTAGTTCAAATGAGATTATAGGAAAAAAATCTGAGCACTTAAGCACTGCCAAGAAATCTGAGTTATAGCAGTGCTGGTTAGTCATGACATGTTATGATATCATATAGTTATATGAAACCTTCAGCATTGATGAAGCTGAAATAAAAAATGGAGATAATTGAAATGGTAGAGAAAGTTTGTACGGCGTGGTGGTGGTGGTAATTCATATAAAATAAGTAGTAAACAGAAGTAAAAGTGAGTTTTGGTAAAGACATTTATTTTTGAGGGACATAATATTCATTCTCTCACCAAATACTAGTAGAAATAAAACTAAGAACATGAAACTTCTGGCAGAGGACTTCTTTGTCATCAGTTATTTTTAATTTGGTTAATAACATACAAGTCCATAACTTGATGATTCCATGATGTTTTGTCTCCCACAATCTCTATTTCTTACCAATAATTTCATAATACATCAATGACCCAAAATCACCAACAAAGGACACAAAGAGTTGGATCAAAAACATGACCCAATCTTCTGCCATTTACAGAATATTCACTTCAATTTCAGTGATAATTATTGACTCAAAGTAAAACATTTTAAACAAATCATACTACAAATAGCTGCTTACAAAAGACAAGGGTGGTCCAAGTTATATTATAAAAAATAGATTGCATTTCATTTCATTTCATCATACTGTTATTCGTCGATTGCCTCGAGCAGGCCCCAGTAACGTCTCTTTCATCCTAGCCCTGAGATTATATTCAAGGCTCTTTAGGAGAATGAGACCCATCATTGTTACTGGTATTTGGCATATTTGGTACACCACGGGGAGTTTGGCAGACTCTGCCCTGTGGGCAGGCTACATTCGATAGCCTGCAAGTTTGTCCAAAGTAGGAATGAGACAATAAGATGTCATAAAAAAAAGTTCTGATAAGATGTCGCGCGGCCGCAAATGCGGCCGTGCAGTTCCGGGAGCTGAATTTTATAGTCTCTGAGTCTTGGCCGCTGATGGGATTACACGGCGCCAGGGGGCCAGGTGGTGGGTGTGACCTCCGCCTACTGGAATTTGGAGGATCTGGGTGGAAGATGCTCGACTCCAATCCGAATAGGCTTGGAGGTCTCGGCCCTGGAACCCGCGTGGCTTTGTCCCTCTGCCAGTACCTTCATGTGTGCGGAGAGTGGTCTCAGCATGGTGGTGGCTGGTCCTGGAGGTCTTCGGCTGCCAGAGCCCTGGTCGGGGCGGGGAGGAAAGCTCAACCCGCTCCCCTCCAAGGGGCCCCGGGAAGGAACACCCAGGCGCGGGGGCAGAAGACTGCACTGTTCTCATCCAGGATCTGGATTTTATAGTCTTTGAGTCTTGGCCACTGATGGGATTACACGGCGCCAAATAGATTTAAAAGTAATAAAATGTAAGAAGAGATATAGTGATAGATATAAGATAATAAAGGACTAATACTTCAAGAGGACACACTCACTAACATATATTCCCCAAAAGAAGGGGCATCTAAATTCATAACACAACTATTGATGAGTCTAAAGAGATATTCAATATGTATATTAGTAGTAAATGACTATAACACTCCAGTGTCACCATTGAACAGGCAAAGCAGATAGTAAATCAATACAGAAACAGTAGCCTTAAATGAGGAGTTGACAGGGACGTTCTCAATAGACACTTACAGAACTTTTAATCCCAAATACATCAAATTCATATTCTTCTCGGGTGCACTCCTGAGGATAGATCACACACTTAGACATAAAATATGTATTAACAAAGTCTTAAGTAATAAAATAATATTAAGTAAATTTTTTAGATATAAATGGAATAATATGGAGTATCAAACATAGAAAGAAAAAGAAATAATAAACCTCTGGAGATTATACAGCATAAAATAGGATAACTATAGGTCAATGAGGAGAATTAATAGAAAGGAAAATTTAAAAATTCCTGGAAACAAATGAGAATATATTCTCAAATATGCATTCTCATTGGGACGCAGCAAAACCAACACTAAGAGGATACATCTCAATGCAGGTTCATGAGGGCAAAGGAAAAATCTCAATCTAAACTTCAAGCTTAAAGAATTAAAAATGATGGAACTGATGAGATAGTAAAGCTACTAAGGTGCTTGCCTTGCACTCAGCCAACTGGGTTTAGTATCCAGCACCCCAGAACCCCATAAGGTCCCCCAAGCCCCACTGGGAGTGATCTTTGAGCCAGAACTAGGAATGAGCCCTAAACATAGCCAAGTGCATCTCAAAGGCCCCCTAAAAATTGAGACATCGAAGAATACTGTCACTGTACTCATGTTATTCATTGATTTGTTCGAGCAGGCCCAGTAACGTCTCCATTTTGAGACTTGTTGTTACTGTGTTTGGCATATGAATATGTCACGAGTAGCTTACGAGGCTCTGCCATGTGAGCAAGATACTCTCGGTAGCTTGCCAGGCTCTCCAACAGGGGTGGAGGAATCAAACCCGGGTCAGCTGGCCCGGCCACGTGCAAGGCAAATGCCCTACAGCTGTGCTATCACCCCAGCCCATTGAAGAATAAATGAAATCTAAAGTCATTAGAATAGAGGAAATTTTAGAATTTAGTGTGAAAATAAATGATATAGAAATTTAAAAAGACAGCATAAGTAACGAATGAAACTAAGAACTAGGAAAAGAAAAGAAAGGTTGAAAAAGTCTTAGCTCAGCTCATGAAGAAACATAGAGAAATCCTAGTAAGAAAGATCAGAAAGGAAAGGAAACACATTACTATAGATATTATGAAAAAACAACAGATCATTGGCTTTAATGTTTATATGCCCTTTTTTGAGTCTATTGACAAGAAAAACAAAAGCAAAAATAAACAAACAGGATTGTATCATAAACTATCATTAAAAAGAAATGACATCTTCTGGATGGGAGGAAATATTCTCACACTGTATATCTGTAAAAGAATTAATGTCCATTATATGTAAAGGCCACACAAAGCAACAATACAAACTCAACAACCCCATAACATCGAGAGAAGAGTTGAACAGATAATTTTCCAAATAAGTCTTGCTGTTGACCTACAAGTGCCTGCAAAATTCTTAGTGTCACTAGGGAATGCACCCCCAAATGACAATGAACTATCTCCTCAGAGCAGTGAAAATTGCCTATATCAAGAAGATAGAAAACAATATAGAAGAAATATCATTTTCATTCATTGTTGATGGGAATACAAATTATGTCAACTGATATGGAAAATGGTATAGAGATTTATCAAAAATTTAAAAATAGAACTACCATATAATCTTGCAATTCTACTCTTAGGTATCCAGTGAACACAAAAACACTATTTTGGATGACCTATGCAGACCCATATTTATTACAATACTATTTATATGATATGATATATTTGTATTATGTGATAGCCTAGAACTGTAAAAAAATGTTAATGTCTAATAACAGAAAAGTAGATAAGAGATATGAGGTACATATACATAATAGCCCATGACTTAGCCATAAGAAAATAAAAAACACTGTCTTATGCTATTATTACAGATAAAAATGGAGAGGTCCTGATACATGATATCGGTCAAATAGATAAAAACAAATACAAGATGATTTTACTCAAATGTGGGATATGAGAATTCAAACAGGGGAACAGATAGTGTTCAATGAAAACAAATTAGACTGAGCACAGAATTGAGGTGAACTCTTAAGGTAGGAATAACGGGGCAAAATATTTAGTAGACTGTGGTAAATGGATTTTGGCACTCTGGCAGTAGATGTGCTGTGGTAACATGCTCATAAAACATAACATTTAATTCTTTTAAACCAATGTTACCTTAAAAAGTTATTTAATCAGTAAAAACAATGTTCTTATACTGAAATATATGAATTTTATTTAGAAGACATGCTTAAAGTAATTTCTGATTCAAGAAAACCTTAATCCTTTTGTTTGAAACCCACCATCAATTTAAATATTTTTTTATAATGTAGTCTGATAAGTTTAATAAAATATATAATTGTTCAAAAGGTTTTCCTTATATTGAAATGAAATCATAAGCCTGGAAAATAATAATCATTGTTCTTTGGGCTGCTCCCTGGGCATATAGGGAAAAAATTTAATTTCTTCTTGGCATAATGTATGAGGTCAATTATTATGTCCTCCATGAACCTTTTCTCTCCTTTGAGACTTTAGCCACAGCTCAGATAACATTACTTTGAGTTCTGAGTTCTCCTACCTTCATGGACACTCATTGCACCATTCATTCTAGCCTTCCAAAAATATCATTCATTCTAATAGCTTGGATTTCAAGTAAGTAAGTTCTGATGAGCTCAGGGTAAAATAGGATAAAATGAATAATTTTTATTTTTCTCATATTTTACACAGTAATGAAGATAAAGTGGATTAATTTTGGGCAACCTTCTCATTTTGAAGATGAATTAATGCAGGCCATGCATCTAAATAACATTTTTATCTTTAATGTAAATAAAGGCATATGTAGATTGTTGATCCTTATTAGTCTTATAGAAAATTAAATCCTCAAAATGGTATGCATTTGTTAATATATTTTTAGATTTGTCCTCTAGATTTATTTCTTCCTTCATATTCAATTCTAGCTAGAGTCAGCCTATTAGTGTATTTGATAAAATTCAATTTTTGTTTCCTAAATTTAGCATTCACATATTAGTTCTCTCTCTGGTTTATTGTTATCTACCAAACTTATTTTTATAATCTTCATGTAATTTAGATTGAAAAGGAAGATATATTTTTTTAAAATACTCTATTAATATTCAAAAGCTTCTAGAATATTGGCTGGAAAAATCTAGGATTGAAGTAATTAATAGCTGTGGACAGGAGACAAGAAATTTGTTGTGTTTGAAGAGATAAAAAGGTGAACGGGGGGAGTATTAAAATTTTAATATAATACAATTTATAATAGAATTTGTTCTAAGCACCCACATAAACCGTAGCTAATAGAATTCTTACCATCATCCTACAAGGTATTAAGTCGTAGTCACCTTTACTTAATAATGAAAGTAGTGAAACTTGAAGATGTTATTGGATATTTAGTCTAGCACTTATATATATGGGATTAAATATGCTGCTGGATTTGAAACCTATATCTGTCTGTTTCTGTGTGACAGAGAAGCAGAGATACACAGTAAACACCATGGAGAAACTCATTCTTTCCCACTCACAGTGCAGGGCAAAAGACAATCATTGGTTTCAGACTGTTCTTTCTTTCTTTGTGTATTTTATTTGTTTTATTGTAAATTTCTTGAAGTCTATACTTCTTTGTGTGCCTACATATTATGAGTTTAATTAATATGTGGTGACTTTTGAGAATTGGTATATATTTTATATACTGCTATGAGTTCTCCATTCATAATTATTAGAATAAGTTTATTTATTTTAGAATTTGTTTTGTGTGCATGTTCTGAAGTTGTTACTTTTCCATATAGATAAATTGTATCAAGATTATTTGGGATAATTCTAGAGAAATCTCAATGTCATGAAGAATTTTGTCTGTTTCCCCCCCTTGCAAGTTAATGTTGAAGCCTAATATCAAAGCCTTTAAAGTCTTAGAATTAATCTTTGTCTGTGATATGAGGTCTCATTTCAATTCTTTCTTTTTATTATTATTATTATTTTTTGCATGTGCCTATTTAGTTTTTATAGCACCATTCATTCAAGAAGCTTTCCTAGCTTCATGTAATATATCCAGCTTCTTTGTCATAAATTGACTGCCCTAATATCTTATGGTTTATCTTTAGACTGTCAAGTCGATTGCATTGGTCTTTGGTCTGCCTTTATCCTGGTACCACAACATTTTATCACTACCACTTTACAGTGTAGCTTGAAGCAGTTTTTCTCAACTTGGGTCACATGTCTCCATGTATATTTTCAGGATATTTGAAGTTGATTCCAGGGTGAAAATTAAATAAATTGGAGCGGGGTGGGTGCTTATGACATAGGAACATGGAATCTGTCAGTAAGACAGGAATGAAACAAGGTCAGAAGGGCCTCGTTGGAAAAAGATTGAGGTATATTGGTTTAAAGACAGGGAATGTAGGGCCTCCCATCTTTTTCTTTTCTTAATTTTCAAATGTATTTGCTTTATTGTTTCCCAAATTTTATTATATTAAAGCACTCTGAGTTACAAACTTTTTCATAGTTGGGTTTTTGGCAAACAATGTTGCATCACTGATCCCACTACTAGTGTCATCTTCCCTCCACCAAAGTTCCCAGGTTCGCACTCATAGACATCAGCCCCAGCCCCAGTCTTCCATCTTGACTGGTACATTTTGTTTGATTCCAAAGTTTGGATCTCATGATTTCAGTGTTGTTGACATTCAGGATGGGTATTTCGCTGAATTATTCCTTAACACCATCATTGTATCTGAATCCCCTTGACCCTTTCTTTATTGCTATCATTTAGCACTTTTCCCCTTCTTCATTCTAATTCTTTCCGTCTTTGGCCAAGGGTGATCTCGGTCTTCACCCTTTAAACACTGTATTTTCTCATCCAGATACTCTTTTTTAATTCTTTAGATTGCTGAGGCCATTTGGAGAGTTTTTTCCCCACACACGTTTTAGTAATTTTGGTCTATGCCCTTGAACATTGTCATGGAAATTTTGATGAAGATTGTGTTGAATCTGTATAGTATTCTGAGTAGGAAGTTCATTTTACAATATTAATTCTCCCAACCCATTCATGAAGAATGTTGCCATATCTTTGCGCTTTTTTGTCTTTCTCCTAATAGTGATTCATAGTTTTCACTAGTCTTTCAAATCCTCTTTGAAATCAATTTCCGGGTGCTTTCTTTCCACATACAGTCATAAAAGGGATTGAAAATTTTTCTTTCTCTTCTCCATCTTTGATGGCTTATAAAAACACAACAGATTTCCATGCATGTTTTTATAGCCTGCCACTTCAATATACAGCTTTACTGCTTTAGATGTTTTTGGTTACTTTTAGCATTTTCTATGTGTATGCAAATAATATTTCAGGGTCAGGTGAATGAGACCAGTTGTAGTTACTGGTTTTGGCATATCGAATACATGGCGGATAGCTTGCCAGGCTCTTCCGTGCGGGCGGAATACTCTCGGTAGCTTGCCAGTCTTTCCGAGAGGGATAGAGGCTTTTGGGCAGAAGCCGGGAAAAGTATTCGTAACGCCTGCCTGTCCTTCGCCAACTATAAGACCAAGATGACTGCCCTCCGACGTCCTGATGGATCCATCACATCCTCCAGAACGGCAATGGAGAAGATTATCCATGACTTCTACTCAAATCTCTTCGATAGCCATGTCCACTTGCCGACATACCAAATTCCACAGGATGGGTATGTCACTCCCAACGTTCTCCCTTCCGAAATCCGACACGCTATTTCGTCGGTAAAGAAACAGACAGTACCCGGCCCAGACAAGGTCAGACCTGAACACCTGAAGAACCTGCCATCAGTACTCATCAATACACTGGCTCGGCTCTTCACACGCTACCTGTCTGAATGCAAGGTTCCATCCCAATGGAAAACCAGCAGAACCGTACTACTGTTCAAGAAGGGAGACATCCATGACATTGGCAACTATCGCCCGATCTGCCTATTGTCTGTCATCTACAAGTTGTTCACTCGAGTCATCCTGAATAGGATTGGCAGAACACTAGATGAAGGACAACCATGCGAGCAAGCAGAGTTCCGCAAAGGATTCAGCACCATCGACCATATCCACATGATAACCAAGCTCATTGAGGTTTCTCGGGAGTTCAAGATGCCACTCTGCTTAACGTTCATTGATTTAAAGAAGGCCTTTGATTCTGTTGAGATGGAAGCAGTCATTGAAGCCCTAGCCAATCAGGGCATTCAAGCCCAATACATCAGGAACCTCCGTGAGCTGTATTGCGGATTCACTACCAGGATCTCACCATTCTACAAAGAAGTGATCGTTGATGTCAAGAGAGGGGTGCGGCAGGGTGATACCATTTCACCGAAACTCTTCAGTGCCACCCTCGAGAACATCATGCGACGACTGGAATGGGAAGGAATGGGAGTGAAGATAGATGGTCGGCAACTACACCACCTCCGCTTTGCTGATGACATTGTTTTAATAACACCAAACATCAGCCAAGCGGCACAAATGCTGGCCGACTTTGACCGTGTGTATGGAAAGGTAGGACTACAGCTGAATCTTACGAAAACAATGTTTATGAGAAACAGCCTTGTTCCTGACGCCCCATTCGCTCTCAATGGAACGACCATCTCCGAATGCAACAGCTATGTGTACCTAGGTCGAGAGGTCAACCTGACAAATGACCTGGCACCCGAGCTGCGCAGGAGGAAGAGAGCAGCTTGGAACACCTTCAAGAATGTCGAAGAAATAGCTAAGACGACGAAGAACCTCCAGCTCCGGGCACATCTCTTTGATTCCACTGTTCTTCCTGCATTAACATATGCCTCAGAGACCTGGGCCCTACGCAAACAAGATGAGAATGCTATTCAGGTCTCCCAAAGAAGAATAGAAAGAGCTATGCTTGGAATATCATGTTTCACTCAAATGAGAGAAAGAATCTGGAGTTCTGACATCCTCGACGATCAAGAATCAGGGACGCTGTCTCATTTGCCAAGGTGTCGAAAATCAGATGGGCTGGTCACGCAATGAGATTTAAAGACGACCCTGGACTAGAGCTGTTACCGACTGGATTCCACAGGATGTCAAAAGACCGCGTGGCTGCCCACCTTCCAGATGGTCAGACTTCTTCGTCAAGATCATGAACGATCAGTTTGAGGCCCTTCATGTTCCTGGGGCGAACAGATGCCATTGGGCTACACTAGCACACGGCAGGAACAAATGGAGACGTTACTGGTGCCCGCTCGAGCAAATCGACGACTAACGGGAAGTTAAGTGATTAAGTGATTAAGTGATGCAAATAATGACGGTATTTTTGATTTTTAATTCATTGAAATCCTTTAAATTTACCTTTATTGCTAATTTCTGTGGCTAGAACTTCCAAAATCATATTGAATAATCGTAGTGAGAGTGAATATCCTAGTCTTGGGTCTGATCTTAAGAAAAGGCTTTCAAATGTTTTTTGCCATTGAGTATGATATTAGTTGTGGATCTGTGGTAAATAACATTTACTTTAATGAGGTAACTTTCTGTATTCCCATTTTGAAATGTTTATAATAATTTGGTGTTGAACTTACTGACATCATTGCTACTGATTATATAAACTTTATTTGTCTTCTTGGTGTGGTTATCTTATAAATGGATAATGTGGTCTCCTAAAAGCTTTTTCAAAGGATTCAAATTTCCTTAAATGTCTGGAACAATATAACAAGGGAAGGTTGCAGATCTTCTCTGAAAGTCTGGAAGAATTTTCTAGTGAACCTGTCTATATCTGGGCTTTATTTGTGGGGAAGATTTTATTATTATTATTATTATTATTATTATTATTACTATACATTCCATGCAACAATTATTTTATTAAGGTTTTGTATCTCCTCCTGATGCATTCTTAGGAGGTTACAGGATTCTAAACAGTTTTCGATTTCTTATAAGTTCTTTAATTTAGTATTATAAAGTTGTTGAGATTAATCTTGCATAATTAAAAATATGATGTCTGTTATAACTCTCTTTATTTCTGATGCAATTTATCAAAGTTGTTTTTTTTCCTTCCTTTGATTTCTTCTGTGAATTTTCTTTGACCCTATAATCTTTAGTAAAACATTGTTAAGTTTTCAACTACTTGATTTTTTTCCAGCTTTCTTTTTGTAGTTTATTTGCACTTGTACTTCTATGAGGTCTGAGAAGACACTTGATCGAATATCTGAATTTTTATTTTCTTAATTTTGTGAACACTTGCTTTGGACTCAGCATGTGGTCTGTCGTGAAGAATGATCCATGTGCACTGAGGGAAAATGTGATTCCTCTTTTGGGGAATAGTGTGCTTCATTCATAACTATGAAGCCCCTTGTTCTATTTCTTCCTTTAATATAATATTTTGCTTATTGAACACTTTGTAAAATTTATTTTTATTGAATCATAATGAGATACACACTTACAGAGTTATTTATAATTGGGTAATGGTCATACAATGTTCCAACACCCATTCCTTCATCAGTGTCCATTTCCCACCACTAATATCCTCAGTTTCCTTCTCCCCCCCACACCCAGATTCTATGGCACTTTTCTTTCTTTTCTTCTTCTTCTTCTTCTTCTTCTTCTTCTTCTTCTTCTTCTTCTTCTTCTTCTTCTTCTTCTTCTTCTTCTTCTTCTTCTTCTTCTTCTTCTTCTCCTCCTCCTCCTCCTCCTCCTCCTCCTCCACCTCCTCCTCCTCCTCCTCCACCTCCTCCTCCTCCTCCTTCTCCTCTCCCTCCTCCTCCTCCTGTCTCTCTTTCTACCTCTCTCCTTTTGAACATTATGGTTTGCAATACAGTTACTGAAAGGTTATCAGATACATCTCTTTATTTTCAATGTCCAGTCATTGTTTAGAGTTATTATTTCTATTATTGTCATAATGACTGGTCCTTTCTCTGTCCTAACTGCTTTTTGTTCCACCCCCTACCCCCCACCCCTGTGACAAGCTTCTAACTATAGAGGAGTCCTTCTGGCCCCTGATTCTGGTTGATTCACCAAAGAGTAAAAGAAGAATATCAGTATTTTTTTCTAACATGTTGCAGTTAATAACATTTTAAAAGCCTGTTTTGTTGTTGTTGTTGTTGTTGTTGTATGTTGGTGGTCTTTGATTTGGTGAATATATATTAATAAATATTGCCCTTTTGCTGTATAGATAGCCTCATCATGTATGTTGATTTCTGCTTATCTTTAGCTTTTTCAGTTTTAAGTCTTTATTTGGCTATAAATAGGGCCATTTCAATATTTTTGAGACAATTGTTTGTTTTCATGAATCTTTCCCAGTCTTTTGCACTGAGTCTTTATTGTGACAGTTCAAATGTATCTCTTGTGAGCAGCAAAAGATTGGATTCATTTTTTAAAATCTATCTGGTGCTGTACCATGCTACTTGTGAGCTAAAATTATTGAAATAGGGAGTTTATTACTAAACTTTAAAACGAATTATGGGTCTTTTTGAGGTTACTTTTTGATTCTTTGTCCTTTTATTTACTTCCCATATATTTTGAGGTCTACATTTTATGTTGTGTTCAGGTTCCATTTGTTTCTTTTTATTTGTGCCTTCTAAGCATATTTGTTTTGAGAATAAATGCAATTTACTCTGAAGTTCTGTGTTTATATCTTCTCGTGAGTTCAAAGCACATGACTTTCACGTCTATTTTATTCTGTTATTTCTCTCCTTTCCCACATTCTGTATTTAACTATAACTTCCAGATAACATTTCCTTGCCTTTCATAATTCTTGCACTCACTTTAGTGGTGCCATGAAATTATTTTTCAGTTGTTTGTAAAGCTTTGTGTCACCCCTTCAAGCTTGAATGATAGTCTATTTGGATAAAGTATTCTTGATACTTGTTTCATTCACTGTGTTGGAATATTATACCATTCCTTTCTGAACTGTAGGTTTTCAGTTGGCAGCTCGACTAATAGTCTTATGGGGATTCCTTTATATGTAAATTTTTGTTTTCCTCTTGTTGCTTTTCAATATATATATCTCTATCTTAACTTTTTGTTGCTCCTTTTAAAGCAATAGAATTTATTTTGTTAGGGACTTTGAAACTTCTGGGATCTGGTTTCTTATATGTGAAAGTTACAGAAAATACTTTCTTCCAACTTTATTTCTTTCCAAATCTGTCTTTTCTCTCCTTCCTAAACTCAAAGTTTTCTAACATTTTATTCATGTTTTAAATTATTTTGTTTCTTGTGTTGTTGGATGCTTTCATGCAACTGGTCCTTGAGCATACCAATTATTTCTTAAACATATTATTCTGCTGCTGAACTCAGTAGGGTATTTCATATGTATACATTTAGTAGTCAAATGTATACATTTAATTGTAAACTATAATGAGTTTAACAAATACATATAATTTGGAACATTACTCAAATTAAGTTACAGAATATTTTATCATACCAATAAACCTCTTTGACCCTTTTTCAGTAAGTTGCCTTCCCTCAAGAGACAGTACTGCTATAATTTTTATCCCTATAAAGTGTTACAATTTTAAAACAACATACACATGAAGATATACCATTTATTTTATATCTAAAATTATTATTTTTATGCTTAGAATAAAACTTTATAAGATATACCAAAACCTTTGATATATCTCAGGTTGTGTATCAGTAACTTGCTTTTTTTTAACCCCAGAGGATTATTTCATAAAAGTCATATCCCACAAATTTTTTATCCTTTCTGTCAATTGATATTTTTGTTTAAATGTTCTAATGTTCCGGGGGTTAGGGGGAGGGTCCTGCTATGAATATTTTAAAATAAGTCTCTTGTTTATTCTTATTTTCATTTATCTTGAGAAAATACTTAACAATGGAAATTCTGATTCTAAGCTAGGCTTTTTTATGATACTAAGAAAGTGTTTTTCATAGTGACAGACCATTTTACAATGTCCCCACATGTGCAGGTTCTAAATGCCTTCAGAACTCGTCAATGACTAATATTATCAGACCACAATTTAACCTTTTCTGGGGATGTAAAATGGCACCATATACCAGTTTAATATATATTTATCTGATACTATTAATATTGAGTACCTTATGTGCATTTTAATATGTTTTTATGATATGTAACTCAATATTAACCTTTATCTCTGTTAGTAAAATTTTTCTACTAAATGGTAGGTGTTCAATATAGTACAGAGAGCCAATACATCAGATATGTGTTTTAAAAATGCTTTACCCCAGTGTCTAACTTTTATTCTCATTGTATTGAAGGTGTTTTGAAAAAACGGAGATTTGATTTTGATGAAATCTAATGCAGTACCATTCCTTATTTTTATTGTTGTAGCTAAGAAAATTGTGACTAATTGAAGGCAATAAAAATTCTCTTATTATTTCTGGAAGCTTTATACCTTTAAACTTTTAATGTTTATAATGTATGTGGTAGAAGTTGTGTTCAATTTTTAAAAATAACTTATTACACATTTATTTTTATTAAAATAATAGAAAAACTGATATGGGAATATATGGAAAAGGAATAACTTCTAATTTTATATCTTGGCATATGCTTTAAAATAAGAAATTTTGCTGAAAATATTTCTCCACAAAATTCAGTTAAAAATTATGTAGAGAGAGATATGCAAGTTTTCCCCCCTCTTGAAAAACCTGTGTTCTCCCCTGTCATATTTCTCTAAGTAAATGTCTTTAAATAAGAATATTTTACTTTATTTATAAATGCATACATTTATATATTTTACAGATAATTAAAAATAGTATAATAAAATAATAATCACTGATATTAATCTGACAATGCCATATGCCAGTGATTAATTTACATATATTATCATGTTTGATTCTCTGAATCATCTCTTAAAGTTCACATTAATTTTCTCATTTTTCAAAGAAAGAAACAAAGAAAGATTAAATAATTTAAACAGTGCCTCATGGATAATGGCACAGAGCTCAACATTGAGCTGAGGCTAACTTTGATGAGTTATTCTTTTTCTTTCTTTCCTTCCTTCCTTCCTTCCTTCCTTCCTTCCTTCCTTCCTCCTTCCTTCCTTCCTTCTTTCTTTTCTTTTTTTTTTTGTTTAGTTTCCATACCCAACATTTCTCAAGATGTCCTCCTTCCTGTCTCTGGGCTCTAGAATCACTCTTGGTGGACTCAAAGCGTTCCGGAGATAGGGCTTGCGTTAGTCCATGCAAGTTAAGTGCTCTACCAGCTGGATTATCTTTTCAGCCCTGTCATTTTTTTTATTATGAAAGTTTTATTGTCCCAAGTGTTACAATGCATTTGTTCATATTATGTATATTTAACTTCAATCATAGAGTATCTATCTCAAAAGAAACTCAAGTATAAAGTATCTATCTCAAAAGGAAACTCAAGTATAAAAGGGAAATTAAAAAAATTTAAATTATAGTACTTCTAATAGTTTAATACTTCTAATACTACTCATATTTTCTCCTTTCCTTCTGGTACTTAAATGACATGACTGTTAGATACTTTTGCAGTCACAAGAGTATCTGATGTGTTGATTATTTAATTAAAAGTGAGAGCACACAGCCTTCTCTGACACTATATTAGTGGATCGTGGAATATTGCATGAGAACCTCACTGCATCCACAAGAGGATAGAAAACTGCCCAGTCTAAACAGCTCTAAATAGCTCCAAATTTAGATTGTCATTCCATAATATTTTGGGTAGGAAAAGTAGCATTTTAGAGGTGATTTGTTTTTTGTTTGTACATGTTAGCATTTCTAGGTTTCCTAACTTCTTTAGTATACAGTGTGAAATATATTTACACAAAGTAAGCCCAGGGAATTTAGATGTCTTATTTCTCAGGTAGTTTTACTCTTCCTCTTTTTTATTTCTATTTCTATCTTCTTTTTTTCTGCTGCCTTCCACCTCTCTTCTTTTTTTCATATTTCCAGGTTTACCTAGTATAGAGAGAAAGGCAGAAAAGTGTGAATCACCTGAGTTTCATTGTCAAAAATAAAAAGCCTATATTGATGATGGTATATTTCTTTTTTTATTATATTTATTTATTTTTTAATAGTGAGGCACCATGAGGTACAGTTGTAGACTTACACATTTTTGTGCTTGGGTTTCGATTATACAATCATCAAACACTCATCCCTCCACCAATGCGCATTTCCCACCACCACGGATCCCAGCATCCCCTCACCCCCAGCCCCCATCTCACCCTGCCTCTGTGGCAGGACATTTCCCTCTCTCTCCTTTTGAGTGCCATGGTCTGCAAAAGAGGCATTGAGTGGCAATCATGCTGGTCGACAGTCTACCCTCAGCATGCTCTCCCATCGTGGGCGGATCCTCCCAACACCCTTTATTTGGTGTTCCCATCTCTTTCTGAGCTCCCCCTTCCCCTAACATGTGTGGTTGTCCTCTGGGTCATTGAGTAAAATTCATGGTACTAATCTCTGCCATACTTGGGTGTTAGTTTCCTATTTTGTTACTTTATGTTCCCCAGATGAATGCAATCTTTCTATGTCTATCCCTTTCTTTCTGAGTCATTTCGCTTAACATGATACTTTCCATGTTGTACCACTTGTATGTAGACTTCATGACTTCGTCTTTTCTAACAGCTACATAGTACTCCATTGTGTAAATGTGCCAGGGTTTCTTCAACCAGTCATCTGTTCTCGGGCACTCAGGTTTTTTCCAGATTCTGGCTATTGTAAAGAGTGCTGCAATAAACAGACAATTGCAGATGTCACTTCGGCTATACTTTTTTGCCTCTCTGGGATATATTCCCAGGAGTGGTATTGCTGGGTCAAATGGGAGCTCAATTTCTAGTTTTGTGAGAATCATCCATACTGTTTTCCAGAAGGGCTGAACCAGTCGGCATTCCCACCAACAGTGAAGGAGTGTCCCTTTCTCACCACATCCGCGCCAGCACCGGTTGCTTTTGTTCTTGTAGATATGGGCCAGTCTCTGTGGTGTGAGGTGATACCACATTATGGTTTTGATCTGCATCTCCCTGATGATTAATGATGTGGAACATTTTGTCATGTGTCTTTTAACCATTCGGATTTCTTCTTTGTAAAATTTTCTATTCATTTCATCTCCCCATTTTTTGATGGGGTTGAATGTTTTCTTTTTGTGGCGTTGAACCAGTATTATGTATATCCTTGAAATTAGCCCCTTATCAGATGTGTAGTTGGCGAATATCCTTTCCCATTCAGTTGACTGTCTTTGTATTTTGGTCACTGTTTCTTTTGAGGTGCAGAAGCTTCTTAGTTTAAGATAGTCCCATTTATCTATCTCTTTTTTCACTTGCTTGGCCAGCGGTGTGACATCTTTGAAGACACTATTAGCTTCTATGTCATAAAGGGTTTTGCCAACATTTTCCTCAATGTATCTTATAGATTCCGTTCTGATGTTGAGGTCTTTAATCCACTTAGATCTTACTTTTGTACATGGAGTTAGGCAGAGATCTGAGCCCATTTTTTTGCATATAGCCGTCCAGTTTTGCCAGCATAATTTGTTAAAGAGGCATTCCCTGAACCACTTCACTTTTCTTGCCCCCTTATCGAAGATTAGATGCTCGTATGCTTGGCGGGGGGACGTCAGTATTTCAACCCTGTTCCATTGGTCTACAGCTCTGCCTTTTTTCCAGTACCATGCTGTTTTAATTGTTACTGCCTTGTAGTAGAGTTTGAAGTTAGGGAGGTTGATTCCTCCCATTTTCTTTTTCCCAAGAATTGCTTTAGCTATTCGTGGGGGTTTATTGTTCCATATGAATTTCAGGAGTGTTTGCTCCAATTCTTTGAAGAATGTCATGGGTATCCTAATAGGGATTGCGTTGAATTTATACAGTGCTTTGGGAAGTATTGCCATTTTGACAATGTTAATTATCCCGATCCATGAACAGGGGGATATTTTTCCATTTCCTCGTATCCTCTTTTATTTCCTGAAGTAGAGTTTATAGTTTTCTTTGTACAGGTCTTTTACTTTCTTAGTTAAGGTGATTCCTAGGTACTTGATTTTCTGGGGCACAATTGTGAATGGGATTGTTTTCTTCATGTCTTTTTCTTCTCTTTCACTATTTGCATATAGGAAACCCATGGACTTTTGGGCATTGATTTTATAACCTGCCACTTTACTATACAAGGCTATTGTTTCTAGAAGTTTCTTGATAGAGGTTTTAGGGTTTTCTAAGTATAGTATCATATCATCTGTGAATAGTGAGAGCTTGATTTCTTCCTTTCCTACCTGGATGCCCCTAATATCCTTTTCTGGCCTAATCGCTATTGCAAGTACTTCCAATACTATATTGAACAGCAGTGGAGAGAGTGGGCATCCTTGTCTCGTCCCTGATCTTAGAGGGAAGGCTCTCAGTTTTTCGCCATTGAGGACGACGTTTGTTCTAGGCTTGTGGTAGATGACTTTAACTATATTGAGAAAAGTTCCCTCTATTCCCATTTTGGCTAGTGTTTTCATCATAAATGGGTGCTGGATCTTGTCAAATGCTTTCTCTGCATCTATTGATATGATCATATGATTTTTATCTTTTCTTTTGTTGATGTGGTGGATTATGTTGATTGATTTCCTAGTGTTAACCAGCCTTGCATCCCCGGGATGAATCCTACTTGGTCATGGTGTATGATCTTTTTGATGAGTAGTTGAATTCTATTTACTAGTATTTTGTTGAGAATCTTCGCATCCATGTTCATCAGGAATATCTGCCTGTAGTTTTCTTTTCTCGTGGTATCTTTGTTTCCTTTTGTTATTAGAGAGATATGGGCTTCATAGAACCTGTTTGGGAGAGTTTCCATTTTTCCAATTTCCTGAAAGAGCTTGAGAAGGACTGGCAGCAGGTCCTCTTTAAATGTTTGGAAAAATTCGCTAGTGAATCCATCTAGGCCCGGGCTTTTGTTTTTGGGTAGACTTTTGATTGCAGTTTCTATTTCGTTGATGTTAATAGGTCTATTCAGATACTCCAGGTCTTCTTGATTCAGCTTTGGGAGATTATAGGAGTCCAGGAATTTGTCCATTTCTTCTAGGTTCTCTTTTTTGTGGCATACAGACTTTCAAAGTAGTCTCTGATGATCATTTGGATTTTGGTTTCTGTTGTGATATCCCCTTTCTCATTTCTGATTCGGTTTATTAGGGTTCTCTCTCTCTGTTTCTTTGTGAGTGTTGCGAGTGGTTTATCTATCTTGTTTATTCTCTCGAAAAACCAGCTCTTGGTTTCATTGATCTTTCGGATTGTTTCTTTGGTTTCCATGTCATTGATTTCTGCTCTAAGTTTTATGATCTCTTTCCTTCTGCCTGATATAGGTTCTTTCTGTTGATCCTTCTCTAAGGACTTGAGCTGTGAGGTCAAGTTTTTTATGTGCACCATTTCCACAGACCTAAGATATGCTTTCAGAGCTTTAAATTTTCCCCTTAATACAGCTTTCGCTGCATCCCATAGGTTCTGGTAGCTCGTGTCTTCATTCTCATTTGTTTCCAGGTATCTTTTGATTTCGTCCTTGACTTCGTTCCTGACCCATTCATTGTTCAGCATCGAGTTGTTTAATTTCCAGGTGTTTGATTTGGTTCTCCATGTCTGTGTGTGATTCACTTCTATACTCAGTGCATCATGGTCTGAAAAGATGGCTGATACTATTTCTATCTTCCTTATTTTGTTGAGGTATGTTTTGTGTCCTAGCACATGGTCTATTTTGGAAAATGTTCGGTGTGCACTGGAGAAGAATGTGTATTCTTTCTTTTTGGGGTGTAAAGCCCTGTATAAGTCTATAAGCCCTCTCTCTTCTATTTCTTCTTTCAAAGCCAATGATTCCTTGCTGGGTTTTGTTCTTGTTGATCTGTCCAGAGGTGATAGGGCAATGTTGAAGTCTCCAAGTACTATTGTGCTGCTTGCAATGTCCTCCTTAAAGTCTGTTAGCAGCTGTTTTTAATATTTGGCTGTTCCCTCATTAGGGGTATATACATTTAAGAGTGTGATTTCTTCCTGTTGTACGTATCCCTTGATGAATAGAAAATGGCCTTCACTGTCCCTTCTAGCCTTTTTCAGGGTGAAATTAATGTTCTCAGATACTAGTATGGCCACCCCAGCTTTTTTACAGGAACTGTTTGCTTGCAGGTTTGTTTTCCATCCTTTGACTTTGAGTCTGTGTTTGCTCTGAGTGTTGAGATGAGTTTCTTGTAGGCAGCAGAATGTTGGGTTCTGTCTCTGTATCCATTTTGCCACTCTGTGTCTCTTCAATGGTGAATTGAGACCTTTGACATTGAGAGAGAGTGTGGTTATGGGGTTTTGTGTCATGTTTCTGTGCGGGTGTGTTGTGGTTGTAGGGTTTGTCTTGACTTATAGTAGCCCCTTTAGTCTTTGTTTTAGGTTTGGTTTTGATTCTATGAAGTTCCTGAGCTGCTGTTTATCTAGAAAACAGTGTAGCTTTCCATCTGTTTGGAGTGAGAGTTTAGCCAGATAGAGTATTGTTGGTGAAGCATTCATTTCAGTGAGTTTTTTGACTATATCTCGCCACTGTCTTCGGGCTTGTAGGGTTTCCTCTGAGAGGTCTGCTGTGAATCTCAGGGGTGCTCCTTTGTATGTGATTTCCTGTTTTGCCCTTGCTGCTTGCAGTATCGTGTCTCTATTGGCAGCATCGATCATTCTAACTATAATATGTCTTGGGGTGTTTCTGTTGGGGTCTCTTTTAGCTGGCACCCTTCGGGCTTCTTGAATCTGGATGGCTGTATTATGGAGCTCTGGGAATTTTTCGGCAATAATTTGTTTCAGCATGGTTTTTTCATTGGGATTGTTTCCTTGAGCTTCTGGTAGTCCAACGATTCTAATGTTTTTTCTTCTGGAATCATCTCGTAGGACTCTGATTCGCTCTTGAGCTATTTTGAGGTCTCTTGCCATTGTTTGCTGTTGTCTGTTGGCTTGGTGCAGCTGATCTTCCAAGTCACTGATTCTTTCCTCAGCTGTGGTCGTTCTATTTTTGAGGGCAGTGAGTGAGGTTTTGACTTCATCTATGGAATCTGTGATGCGTGCCATTTCTGTGCGGAGCTTTCCAATTTCGGCTCTCATTTCTTGCTGTATTTTGTCAATTGTGAGATGGATTGTTTCTTTCATGTCCTCTTTCAGTTTAGCGGATATGTGTGTGACTGTTTCATCGAGTTGATTGAACATCTTGATGACTTCATATCTGAATTCCTTGTCAGAGAGGTCCCTAAGGTGGCTAGCACCTACTGAGGTTTCTAGACGTATTTCCTCATGGTCTCCCTGTGGTGGGGATTTGCGTTGTTTCCTCATGTTGTTGTGTATGTGGAGGGGTAATATTTGTTGGTTTGAGCGAACTACCTGCGGCCCCATAAGCGTTGGCCTGCCGAAAATTAGGCCACGCCCAGTTTTTAAAGCCACGCCCACCTCTGAATTGGCCACGCCTCACGGATACCTGGTTTTTGTCCAGGAAGTAAAGACTGGGTGGGGTCAAGGGAGCAGCTCTGATGGGCGGCCGGACCAAAGGGACAGGCAGAGAGACGAAGATCCCCTTTTCCTCCCAGCATGGCGGGGGGGGGGCGCCTGCAGACACTTGTGTGGTGGGGTTCCAGTCCCAGGTCGAAGGGCAGGTGCAAAGACCAACCTGGGGGATGGGGGACAAGGAAGCAGCTCTGATGGGCGGCCAGACCAAAGGGACAGCCAGAGATGAAGATCTCCTTTTCCTCCCAGCGTGGGGGGGGGTGGGGTGGGGCTGCAGATACTTGCATGGTGGGGTTCCAGTCCCAGGTCAGAGGGGAGGCGCAAAGACCAACCTGGGGGATGGGGAACAAGGAAGCAGCTCTGATGGGCGGCCGGACCAAAGGGACAGGCAGAGAGACGAAGATCCCCTTTTCCTCCCAGCGTCGTGTGGGGGGGGGGGCGCCTGCAGACACTTGCGTGGTGGGGTTCCAGTCCCAGGTCAGAGGGGAGGCGCAAAGAGCAACCTGGGGGATGGGAGACAAGGAAGCAGCTCTGATGGGCGGCCAGACCAAAGGGACCATGATGGTATATTTCCATATACTTTTTTTGTTTTTATTCTCATCTATACTGGAAAATATAAATTTGACAAATATCCTCTGGGGTTTTCTTAGTGGTAGTGTTGATTATAGCTTTATTGAGGTATTTTTGCATTAAGGTTAATTTCAGCAGCTTTGGTTTGGCCTGGAATGTTTTATTCACATACCTGTATTGCACTGACCTCTGGTCAAGACATGACATACCGATAAATAGATTTATTTTGTAGTCTTGAATCCAAAAATTTTATGTTACAGTGTGCCAGCTTTGCAGTGTTATTTATTGATAATAGTAATTGTTATTTATTGGTAGATGATTTGTTACTCATCTCAGTGAGACCCATGGAGAAACCTGTATTTAGAGCTGATTGTAAAGGTGCAACGCCTTTCTAATAGAAGAGTGTTAAGAAATTGCAGCTAACAGCATCTACCCAAACAGAGCTCTGGCAGCTGAAAACCTCCACACTCCACAATTGCCACCATGCTCAAGACTGAAATCTTGAATTGGTGGCAATGCTCAAGAAGAGCCTCATCCAAAAATTGATCTATTGAAAATCTAGGAATGCAGGTTTTGTGATTGAAAGTTCCAGGCTCTCATGGAATCAGGGATGGGCTACCTTCCCCATCTTTGTGTTCTTCCAGAAGCCTGACAGTCATGCCCATAAACTGCCTCTGAAGCTATAAACTCATGAACCAGCCATGATCCAGAAACTCATAAATAAATCTTGAAAGAGATCAACAAGTTGTATAGATCCTTCCAGGCCTTGTGCCAGGTCTGCTGTCTGGGACACCCAAACTCACCATTCAGCTAAAAATTTAACTCTAGCTATATCACACCATTCAAAAATTTTCAATTCCTGGAGCATGTGGCCACATTCATGGCTGAGTGTCATTTCAAACTCTGCATCACTGATAAAATAAGAGTAGCATACCACATTGGATGGGATTTAAAGTAGAAAGAAACCAATCTCAATTAATAAAATATAAATACACAGTGTTTAACCTGTTAGTAATCTGTTCTATACGGGACTTATGGCTCCATGGTGAGATACAACAATCTTCAAAAACCTTCTTCTATGGAAATGTGTTTTGCTATTTTTTGGGAATTGTAACAAGCAATTTAAAACAAATTATTCAGGGACAGCTATTGGGACAGACTTAAGTGGTGGTTGGGAAAATCGGAAATTATGGTGGTGAGGGGCTTGGAACAATAGCACAGCGGGTAGGGTGTTTACCTTTCATGTGACTGATCCAGATCCGATTTCTTCATCCCTCTCAGAGAGCCTGGCAAGCTACCGAGAGTTTCCTGCCCAAAAGGCAGAGAGCCTGGCTAGCTCCCCGTGGCATATTCGATATGCCAAAAACAGTAAGAATAAATCTCACAATGGAGACGTTACTTGTGTCCACTCGAGCAAATCCATGAAAAATGGGACGACAGTGCTAAGTGACAGTGGTAATGGTGATGAGACTGGTGTTAGGATATTGAATGTAATAAATCATAAACTTTATAAAAATAAATAAAATTAAAATTTAAAAAAAAAGAAATTGGAGCCAAGAGTTCTCTTCAAACTACTTGATTCTGTGGTTTTCACTTAAAATTTTGTTGATTTCTTGTTCAGAAGAATAAGAATGTATCCTTATTAACATTACAAAGTGAGGATTATTTCTATATTTGATCCCTCTTGCACATTTTAAGTCTGAAAGACTTTAAAATGGTTGCTGCATCACACTATCTCATGGAAATAAACTGTAAATTTGTAAGCATGATTATTTTGAGTCTTGTGAAAGTTTTCTTTAACAATATAATTCTTCCTAATAGCCAAGGAAAGGATATAGATACTCAGTATATTTAGTGTTATTAATCATGGTCCTCCCGTTATTCATCGATTTGCTTGAGTGGGCCCAGTAACATCTCCATCGTGAGACTTGTTCTTACTGTGTTTGGCATATCGAATACGTCACGGGTAGCTTGCCAGGCTTTTCCATGCAGGCGAGATACTCTCGGTAGCTTGCCGGGCTCTCCAAGAGGGGCAGAGGAATCGAACTCGGGTCGGCCATGTTGGCTGCGTGCAAGGCAAACACCCTACCGCTGTGCTATCGCTCCAGCCCAGTGTTATTAATATTCCAGGAAATTAAAATACTAATCTTATCTCTAGTCTTAGCATTAAAGCTCTCTATTTCTTTATGATAATTTTTTTTGTGAAAAATTGTCAATTAAACTGAGAAAAAATGTATATAAACACTGAGTGAACAAAAATGGCAGGTTAATAACTGTCATCAACTACTTTTCTAGATTAGAAGGTTTCCAAATTGTTCGTTTCATCACTTCCCAAAAGCAAGTCCAAGGTACTTTCTTATAACAGTCTGTCTTCTATGGTGGGTTTTGTAATTTTGTTTTTTTGTAGCAGTCCTTGGCAGGTGGATGGTTAGAGGAATATGAACAGAGAATACAGAGCACTTGAGATCTCCTAGTTGCCCAACAAGGTCACAGCAGAGGGGAATAGCCTCTAAACATGGATAATATAACAGTCTAATTTGTACAACCTCCTCCACACCAAAGTAGCTCAGTCCATGTATTTATTTGGGTGTTTACCCCTCTGGGAAACTTCACTGAGATAAGCCTATTGACTCGTTTTCATACCTCTGGTTGCTATCTCATGCTCTCCCTCTTTTCTTACCTCCTCTTAATCTCAGGGCTATCCTTCCACAACCTTCCCCAGTATTCTAGAAAGGATGCCTTAATCTCTTCTAAAATCCTATTTGCTTATTTCATATTATTCTTTCATGGCTAATTTTGCTCTGACTCTAAATCATTACAATTGAATAGTCACTTGTATTTTCTTTTTTTTATTTATTTATTTATTTATTTATTTATTTATTGAATCACTGTGGGAAAGGTTACAAAGCTTTCAGGTTTATGTCTCAGTCATGCAAATATCAAACACATTTCCCTTTACCAATACTCATTTTTTACCATGAAGAACCCCAATAAAACCCCACCCCCCACCCCTCCCCGTCCCCGTGAAGCAGATGAATTCTAGTTAACACTCTATCTGATTTGATTAGATTCATTGTTTCAACAAAAGATTCACCACTATTATTTAGAGTTTACCCACCCCCCAAATCAGACATGCTGAAAAAGCATTGTGAAGTGATTTGCTTTCTACGGCTGGGTTCAAGAATTAAATGTTGGTTTTGGATTTCTGCTCTTTTACCTATTGACCCTGGAAGTATTTCTACTGAAAGTCAGATAGTTAAGAAATTGGTTTCTGTGTTCTGGAGTCCTGGCCGTGCTGGAGAGCCGCTCGCGGGGGGCAACCGGTGGCCTCGGTAGGGCGTGAAGGGCGGACCAAAACGCCCCCCTTCCCATGAGGTTTTAGTCGCCCCCACACTCCCAGCTCATACCTGCTGTCCACAAGGCTCCCATGTGGCCGCCATCTTTCTTTCCAGAGAGGAGAGGGCGAATGGGGCAACACCCTTTCCCCTCCGGCAGACTTGATGGCCTGGATCAATGCAGAGTCTGTTCACTTTTCTGCTCCAAGCTGCTGGGTTCTGCATTAAGTCCTTGTGCTTCTGGGGCCGTGGCCGTGCTGGAGAGCCGCTCACGGGGGGCAACTGGTGACCTCGGTAGGGCGTGAAGGACGGACCAGAACGCCCCCCTTCCCATGAGGTTTTAGTTGCCCCCACACCCCCGGCTCATACCTGCTGTCCACAAGGCTCCCATGTGGCCGCCATCTTTCTTTCCAGAGGGAGGAGGGTGGAAGGGAGCAACACCCTTTCCCCTCTGGGCAGAAATGATTGCCTGGATTAACGCATAGTCCTTTCACTTTTCTGCTCCAAGCTGCTGGGTTCTGCATTAGGTCATTGTGCTTCTGGGGCTGTGGCCGTGCTGGAGAGCCGCTCGTGGGGGCAACTGGTGGCCTCGGTAGGGCATGAAGGGCGGACCGAAACGCCCCCCTTCCCATGAGGTTTTAGTCGCCCCCACACTCCCGGCTCATACCTGCTGTCCACAAGGCTCCCATGTGGCCGCCATCTTTCTTTCCAGAGAGGAGAGGGCGAATGGGGCAACACCCTTTCCCCTCCGGCAGACTTGATGGCCTGGATCAATGCATAGTCCGTTCACTTTTCTGCTCCAAAGAGGAGCAGAGGATTAATATTTAAAATATAAAAAAATACTTTATTTTTTTATATTCCTTGGGCACAGAGATATCTATATAAAAGAGGCTACAGTATACATGTGGAGAATAAGGCAAAAAATTCTGGATCAAGGACCTTGGGTCTCTGGGTTAAGGACCCTGGTCATATGTATGTATTTACAGTGTATATTCAGATCCTCTGTCCAGTTGTTAATCTTTTTTATGGCCAAATTTTATGAAGATTTAAAAAATTGGGGTGTCACATACAACTTCTCATAAACAGGGATTTATGCAATATTGTAGAATGGTTTAAGTCCTAGGTCTTTCATTCACCAGCTATCTCATCTTGATATGTTTCTAAACTGTTTTTTGGTTTAATTTATATGTTTTATTCAGTATTGTATCAGCAATAATGACAATAGTGCCTAGACAGAAAGCCACTTGATTAAGAGTATATTTAAATGAATGAATATAATATCATTTGCATCTAAAACTGATGCAAAGCATGTATTGTTAAGAATTAGTCACATTTTCCTAAAACCTCAATGGAAGGGGGGCATTCCGGTCCGTCCTTCACGCCCTACCGAGGTCACCAGGTGCCCCCCACGAGCGGCTCTCCAGCACGGCCACAGCCCCAGAAGCACAAGAACTTAATGCAGAACCCAGCAGCTTGGAGCAGAAAAGTGAAAGGACTATGCGTTATTCCAGTCCATCATGTCTGCCCGGAGGGGAAAGGGTGTTGCCCCATTTGCCCTCCTCCCTCTGGAAAGAAAGATGGCGGCCACATGGGAGCCTTGTGGACAGCAGGTATGAGCCGAGGGTGTGGGGGCGACTAAAACCTCATGGGAAGGGGGGTGTTCCGGTCCGTCCTTCATGCCCTACCGAGGTCACCAGATGCCCCCCGCGAGTGGCTCTCCAGCATGGCCACGGCCCCAGAAGCACAAGGACTTAATGCAGAACCCGGCAGCTTGGAGCAGAAAAGTGAAAGGACTATGCGTTAATCCAGGCCATCATGTCTGTCCGGAGGGGAAAGGGTGTTGCCCCATTCGCCCTCTCCTCTCTGGAAAGAAAGATGGCGGCCCCATGGGAGCCTTGTAGACAGCAAGTGTGAGCCGGGGGTGTGGGAGCGACTAAAACCTCATGGGAAGGGGGGCGTTCTGGTCCGTCCTTCACGCCCTACTGAGGTCACCAGTTGCCCCCCACAAGCAGCTCTCCAGCACGGCCACAGCCCCAGAAGCACAAGGACTTAATGCAGAACCCAGCAGTTTGGAGCAGAAAAGTGAAAGGACTATGCATTAATCCAGGCCATGATGTCTGCCCAGAGGGGAAAGGGTGTTGCCCCATTCGCCCTTTCCTCCCTGGAAAGAAAGATGGCGGCCGCATTGGAGCCTTGTGGACAGCAGGTATGAGCCGGGGGTGTGGGGGCGACTAAAACCTCACGGGAAGGGGGGCGTTTCGGTCCGCCCTTCACTCCCTACCGAGGCCACCAGTTGCCCCCCACGAGTGGCTCTCCAGCACGGCCACGACTCCAGAGCACAGAAACCAATTTCTTAACTATCTGACTTTCAGTAGAAATACTTTCAGAGTCAATAAGTAAAAATAGCAGAAATCCAAAACCAACATTTAATTCTTGAACCCAGCCGTAGAAAGCAAATCACTTCACAATGCTTTTTCAGCATGTCTGATTTGGGGGGGGGTAAACTCTAAATAATAGTGGTGAATCTTTTAATGAAACAATGAATCTAATCAAAGCAGATAGAGTGTTAACTAGAATTCATCTGCCTCACAGCGACTGGGAGGGGTGGGGGGTGGTGTCTTATTGGGGTTCTTCATGGTAAAAAATAAGTATTGGTAAAGGGAAATGCGTTTGATATTTGCATGACTGAGACCTAAACCTGAAAGCTTTGTAACCTTTCCCACAGTGATTCAATAAATAAATAAATTAAAAAAAAAGAATTAGTCACATTTTCTAGTAATTTAATTGGCTGGCTCTTGCTGATGGGACAGTCTACTGAACCTGACAGATGGTTGGGATAAATGCCAATACTTGCTCCTGTAGGCATTTTCTGACCTATAAATCTTATACTTTGATTTAATGTGACTATGCACATAGCAGTCATAAAATTTATGATACAATTCAAACAGTTTTGAGGAATAAAGGGTTATTATTAGTTGTAAATTAAAAATAATTAAAAGAGAAGGGAAAAGCTGGAATTATCTGAAGCAAACCATTACCTAAAGCTACTTGATTTTAGTAAGTTCACTACAACTGACTTGATTAAGGAAGAATGGGTAGAATTTTCAAAGTACTTGTCTATTGAGTTGAGTAACCCTCATGTGACCCCCTGCCTTTGCTGGATACTTTCTGAAGCAATAATTTTCTCTCACTAGGACTTGTTTAATGCCAAATGGCATAAAAGCAAGTAGTGATAGGAGAGGTTCAAAGATAAAACCCAAAGGATAGCTTAGTCACGTAAAAGTGCAATGTTGCTGCAGAGGACACAGAGAATGCCAGATCTCTACAGCTGTTGCTGGGTACTGGGGACACCAGTACAAAGTCGTTCTATTCTCAGGTTCACTTCAGATCTTTTCCATTACTACAGCTGTCTAGTGATTGGAATTACTACTGTTCTTGATTACTTCTTTGATAATTCATATAGTAAACTTTTCTTACTTGAGAGTACATTGAATGTGTCTTTGTACCTTACAATTTAATGTATATGCATAAACTAATATCAGTTATTTGTACTTGGTTTAGCATTTTTTTTTGCTTCCTGATATCGTCATGCCCTCTTTTGTAATTATCCCATGACCCTCAACATCCCACAGTTTGGAGATTTCCTTTATACCCTTAACCTCCATGAAATCAGTGTAGGTCTGTGAATTGATAAATAATTGATTAATGTTTTCTGTATGATATTCAACTATGAGTTAAATGTGCTTTGGTGCCTTGACTGGGAGTCTTACGAACATTTATAATATTGTTCCTTGAGAAAAAAAAAAGCATTTTGAATTCCAACCATGAGTGCCAAGGTTTTATTTTAGAAACTAAAATCAAGGACAGATGGTTTGATAAGTATGAGAGCATTTACGAGGACAATAGGGCAGAATATTTGAAACTGGGACTCTCCCGGAAAGACAGCTAAAAGGGAACCATAAATATCAGTGGCACAGGGCTGTGTTCCAATTCAGCATAATAGGGGTATTATGGTAGAAAATGTAATTAAAGACTAACTAAACTACAGTAATGGCAAAGGGACCAGAAAAGAAAATCTACACGTATTGGCAGCAGATTGTTAGAGGAGAGCAGTACTCTCCAGAGTGAGGAATAAAGTTCTGAGAATTTGGAATGGAGGTCAGAAAAAGCAACATAATTTGCAGAATTAGTAATGGAGCATGATAGCATCTTGTACCTCATGGTTAGTTTCTTGCAATAATAATCAGGACTAATTGTTGTTGTCTGAGAACATCAGGAGTCCCTGTATTGTGAAGTTCTCAATGACCAATCATCAATGTCTCAGACAAACTGAAAATTAATAAAGCAGAAATTTCTTAATTACTAAAAAATACAAATATCTATATGTAAAAGATGAATCCAGGTACATTTCAATGAAAGACTCTTTAACAATGTAATACAATTAATCTCATATGTATACACATATAAACCATTAATCAACTTCTTTGTCTCACAAAGTGCAATTTTTGAAGGACATTGAAAGCCAAAGGGTAGGGCTGCTTGGGATCCTCAAATTATATTATATATTATATGTTTTATAATATTTATAACATAACATACTTATATAATATATAATACAACATAATTATATTATATATAGTATAGTGTATAATATACAATAAACATATAATAAATATAATTTATAGTATAATTATATTGTATAAAATATATGTGTCAGCCATTTATATAAAATTATATTATATAATTTTATTATATAATAGAGCTCAGAAGAGTAGCAGCTAGAGAGAAAAATTCCTAACATTTGCAAAACTATGACCTATTCTTCTCTATTTGGTTCCCTACAGAATCTGCATGAAGGATTTCAGTCTAATTCAGCAGTATGTTTAAACACATGACTAAGAAGTTTGCTGATGAGCCATATGATTCCTGTCTACAATATTTCACATGATTTAATGACTTTTCCTTTTTAAACTTAGCTCACTACATAAACATATTCATATAGTAAACTGTTCTTACATATGTGAGAGTCATTTCAGAAGTTTCAGTAATCCAATTTATATAGTCTTTGTATCTTCCAAATTGGTCGCCAAGCAAAAGTCATTTAACTAAAAAAAACTAAAATACATTTCAATGTAGAACTTCTCCTCTGAGATTTTTCTTTGACTTTCTGACTAAAGCTGCATTTATTAGTTCAGAGGCCATTTTAACCAACCTACTGTTTTCACATACCTATTTGGGGAAGAGAAAAGGTGATTGATTCTGAAATTTTGGTCTGAATCAATTTTAAAGACTCATGCCTACTCCATTCTGATCATTCAAATTAATGTGAAATTGTTATAGTATTTAAAAACTGTATTTTTTTTCTGAATAGCCTTTCAAAGTAGTTGGCACTTCAACTGAGGTCAAACCCAGGGGTGTTTTCAGTATTAAAGATAGAGGGCATCAATTAGAAAAATTGCATCCAACATAATAAAAATGAGCTGAAAGCATTTTAGAAGCCGCAAATTTACTGATTAGAGAAAAAGGTGCCACATAATGTCCTGTTAAATCCTTTCATTCTTTAATTGTCTACTCCATTTTTTGTCGTTTTATTAAACAGATTCAAGGGAAATTGAAAAATCAAATCCCATTTTTGTGTCAAGATTGAGGAACATGTTTCTAAAAGTCCTTTAGAAATAATATTTTTATTTGTGTTTCTTACTATAGATGGTGGATCATTCAGGGAGAGTCAAAAGGGGGAGTCATAGAGCAGGAGGAACTAGCTACTATAGGTAATTACTTCCCTCCTGACTGATTTCGATTTGGGGACAACTGTGATTGTCAAGTTGAGGAGAGAGCATGTTCCTCACAGCCAAAGAAATCAGCCCAGGGCCAGAGAGATAGCACAGCGGGTAGGGCATTTGCCTTGCACGGGGCTGACCCAGGTTCAATACCCAGCATCCCATATGGTCCCCCAAGCACTGCCAGCAGTAATTCCTGAATGCAGAGCCAGGACTAACCCCTGAGCATCACTGGGTGTGATCCAAAAAGAAAAAAAAAGAAGAAATCAGCCTTTTCTGCAGGTCCTTGACTTTAATCACACACAAAAAAATGATTTTCAAGGGAAGGCAAACAGTTAAGTCAATGTGCAACCATAAGGTAACACAGTAAAGGGACAGTCAAGGGAGAAGACAGTATTCTCCAGAGAGAGAAGAGAACACTACAAAGTCAAATAAAGAGAGGATAGATCTGGAGAGATAATACAGGGCCTCAGGGGCTTGCCTTGCAGCCTGCCAATTTAGGGACTGCATAAGAGTCCCCTAAGCACAGAGTCAAGAGCAAATCCTGAACATACCTGGGTTTGTCCCCTTCATCCTCAAATAATTTAAGTAGAGAAATTATATACTCGAAGAAGAGTGCAAGTATCTCAAAAAAAAAGAGCTTTGGGAAGTTATTTACCCAGGGTCATTTCCAAGATGCTTCAGTGTGGGCGCTCTGTGCAGATAAAAGTCTTGCTAAGTACTTTTATCTTGGCTTGCACTTGCCAAGGAAAAGCCTCTGTACTCTGGTGGTCTCTTAATTCTCTCAGTTCTATAAACACAGTTGTTTTTGCAATTTATCTGCGATGAAGGCCTGGCCTTCATCCTGAACTTGAGAACAGGATGGCGATTCTTTTTTGCAGATTATGTCTTGTCTCTTTAAAGATTTTATTAGTTTTTATGGCTTCTTAAAATTTACTGCCCAAGTCCTTTTTCTCTCCCTCTCCCAATCTGACTGATTACTTCATTACCATATATGTGATATAATATAAATCATGTTTATGTTTGCGATGTATATTATAAGGAATTTTTGAAGCCTCTAAGCTTAATTCAACATTAGACTTTGAAGCAATCATAAATGTTCAATAAGTTCAATTCATTCTTTGAGGCAAGTAGTAGTTCCTCTAAGCCCTCAATATTTATGCCATTTTGTAAATACATAAAAATTTTTTTCTTTACTTGACCTATAAATAATGACTGTCCTGAACTGTATTGTTCCTTGGTATCTAGAGTTATTTTTCCTTAATTTAGGTAATTTAGGGTAAACCTGAAGTTAGCATTTCCATATACAAAATGCTAATAGTAGATTTAAATTTAAATACATTTCCCGGCAGAAGCCGGGAAAAGTATTCGTAACGCCCGCCTGTCCTTCGCCAACTATAAGACCAAGATGACTGCCCTCCGATGTCCTGATGGATCCATCACATCCTCCAGAATGGCAATGCAGAAGATTATCCATGACTTCTACTCAAATCTCTTCGATAGCCATGTCCACTTGCTGACATACCAAATTCCACAGGATGGATATGTCATTCCCAACGTTTTCCCTTCCGAAATCTGACACGCCATTTTGTCGGTAAAGAAATGAACAGCACCCAGCCCAGACAAGGTCAGACCTGAACACCTGAAGAACCTGCAGTCAGTACTCATCAATACACTGGCTCGGCTCTTCACATGCTACCTGTCTGAATGCAAGGTTCTGTCCCAGTGGAAAACCAGCAGGACCGTACTACTGTTCAAGAAGGGAGACATCCATGACATTTGCAATTATCACCCGATCTGCCTATTGTCTGTCATCTACAAGTTGTTCACTCGAGTCATCCTAAATAGGATTGGCAAAACATTAGCTGAAGGAAAACCATGCAAGCAAGCCGGTTTCCGCAAAGAATTCAGCACCATCGACCATATCTACATGATAACCAAGCTCATTGAGGTTTCTCGGGAGTTCAAGATGCCACTCTGTTTAACGTTAATTGATTTAAAGAAGGCCTTTGATTCTGTTGAGATGGAAGCGGTCATTGAAGCCCTAGCCAATCAGGGAATTCAAGCCCAATACATCAAGATCCTCCATGAGCTATATTGCGGATTCACTACCAGGATGTCACCATTCTACAAAGAAGTAATCATTGATGTCAAGAGAGGGGTTCAGCAGGGTGATAGCATTTCACCGAAACTCTTCAGTGCCACCCTCGAGAACACCATGCGACGACTGGAATGGGAAGGAATGGGAGTGAAGATAGATGGTCGGCAACTACACCACCTCCGCTTTGCTAATGACATTCTTTTAATAACACCAAACATCAGCCAAGCGGCACAAATGCAGGCCGACATTGACCCTGAGTGTGGAAAGGTAGGACTACAGCTGAATCTTACGAAGACAATGTTTATGAGAAACAGCCTTGTTCTTGACGCCCCATTTGCTCTCAACGGAACGACCATCTCCGAATGCAACAGTTATGTGTACCTTGGTCGAGAAGTCAACATGACAAATGACCTGGCACCTGAGCTGCGCAGGAGGAAGAGAGCAGCTTGGAACGCCTTCAAGAACGTCGAAGAAATAGCTAAGAGGACGAAGAACCTCCGGCTCCGGGCACATCTCTTTAATTCCACTGTTCTTCCTGCATTAACATATGCCTCAGAGGCCTGGGCCCTATGCAAACAGGATGAGAACGCTATTCGGGTCTCCAAAAGAAGAATAGAAAGAGCTATGCTTGGAATATCACGTTTCACTCAAATGAGAGAAAGAATCCGGAGTTCCGACATCCATCTGTCAATGATCAAGTATCAGGGACACTGTCTCGTTTGCCAAGGTGTCAAAAATCAGATGGGCTATTCACGTAATGAGATTTAAAGATGACCGCTGAGCTGCGCTGCACTGCCCACCGATCCCTGCGGAAGGACAGCCCATCCAGCTTCGGAGCGGTAGTCCATCGCCCCCCCCCCCCACACACATCCAGGTGGGTTGGAGTCGCCCAGCCGATCCCCGCCCCTGACCCCAGCCGCGCTGCGCCACTCACTGATCCCCGTGGAAGGACAGCGTGTAGGATGGACCCCATCCAGGATCCTGGGAGGGAGTGGCCTGGGACTAGCTAGGGGCGTGGCCTCTAAGAAGGGGCGTGGTCTCCCAAAAGTGGGCGTGGCCTTCTTCCTGGCGGGCGGACGCTTACGCGGCCGCAGGTATACCACTAACTCCAAGCAATTTGGACTTTCATCCTTTCATCCTTTTCATCAACTTATCAGCCAATACCAACCAAAAATTTCTCACCTCTTCTACTACAACTCAACAACGTCCCACTCACCTACTCCATTTCCAACAAAAGTCCTGTTTGAAAATAGCTGTACAAGTCCAGTAGTAAATAGCACCTCCTCCAAAAGTTTCACTCAATGTCAGTTATAAAACAAAGAATAGCACATGACTGAGAAGAAGGTCAGACTCAGAAATGTAGAAGAGGCCCATCTAGCAGCAACAAAGCTGAACGGCTCCTGGCAGTCTCTCCTCACTCAACCAGAATAGTAACAGTGAACGTGAAGGACCAAACCACACTGGTCACAATGGTAAAGCAACGCAAAAGCCCACCAAGCTTTCTTATTGAAGAGGCTAGCCCAGAAGACACCAACAATTCTGTAGCGTTAGACAACCTCTCTGACAAGGAATTCAGAAAGGAGCTAATTAGGATGCTTAGGGAACTAAAAGAAACAATGGAAAGCAATGCCAATAAAAGACAAGAGGATTTGAAGGCAGAAATGAGGAAAATGCAATCAGAAATGTCGGACCTGAAAAACCTGGTAGCCATTTGAAAACCTCAGTGGAAGGCCTCAGCAGCAGAGTAACAGCAGCTGAGAACAGAATCAGTGAGCTCGAAGATAAAGTTCAGAGACTCTCCAGGAAAGAGCAGAAAATGGAAAAGAGACTCACAATTCGGGAACAGATGGCAAGAGAAGACCGTGACGAAGCCAAGAGGGGTAACATAAGAATCATTGGAGTCCCAGAGGGACAGGAAGAAAACCTTGATGAAGAAGAAACTGTCAAAGAAATCATTGCTACAATGTTCCCAGAGCTGAAGAAAACTTGTCACCACATCCAGGAGGCCCGAGGGTACCAGCTAGAAGAAATCCGAATAAAAATACCCCAAGACATATCCTGATCGAAATGAAAAGGGGGTCATTACAACAGAAACCACAGAAATTCAGAGGATCCTCAGGGAGTACTTTGAGAAGCTTTATGCCACGGAACATCAAAACCTCGAGGAAATGGATAAATTCTTAGACTCCTACAGACTCCCAAGGCTGAACCAAGAAGACCTGGAATACCTGAACAGACCTATCACCATCAAGGAAATTGAAATGGTAATAAAAAGTCTCCCCAAGCACAAAAGTCCTGGCCCGGATGGATTCACTAGTGAATTCTTCCAAATCTTTAAAGAGGACTTACTCCCGATGCTCTTTAAGCTTTTCCACGAAATTGAAATATCAAAAACACTTCCGAACAGTTTCTACGAAGCAAATTTCACACTAATACCAAAAGCAGACAGAGATACCACAAAGAAAGAGAATTACAGGCCGATATCCCTGAAGAACACAGATGCAAAGATCCTCAACAAACTACTAGCAAATAGAATCCAACTACTCATCAAAAAGATCATACACTATGACCAAGTAGGATTCATCCCAGGGTTGCAAGGATGGTTTAACATTCAGAAATCAATCAACATAATCCACCATATCAACAAAAGAAAAGATAAAAAGCATATGATCATATCAATAGATGCAGAGAAAGCATTTGATAAGATCCAGCACCCCTTTATGATGAAAACCCTAGCCAAAATGGGTATAGAATATATATTATATTCCTCAACATAATTAAAGCCATCTACCACAAGCCTACAGCAAGCATCATCCTCAATGGGGAAAAACTGAGAGCCTTCCCTCTAAGATCAGGGACGAGACAGGGATGCCCACTCTCTCCACTGCTGTTCAGTATAGTACTGGAAGTACTTGCAATAGCGATTAGGCAGGAAAAAGATATTAAGGGCATTCAGGTAGGAAAGGAAGAAATCAAGCTCTCACTATTCGCAGATGATATGATACTCTACTTAGAGAACCCAATAACTTCCACCAAAAAACTCCTAGAAACAATAGACTCGTATAGTAAAGTTGCAGGTTATAAAATCAATACCCAATAGTCCATGGCTTTCCTATACGCAAACAGTGAGAGAGAAGAAAGCAACATGAAAAAAACAATCCCGTTCACAATTGTGCCCCAGAAAATCAAGTACCTAGGAATCAGCTTAACTAAGGAAGTAAAGGACCTGTACAAAGAAAACTACAAAACACTTTTATTTCAGGAAATAAAAGAGGACATGAGGAAATGGAAAGATATCCCCTGCTCATGGGTCGGGAGACTTAACATTGTCAAAATGGCAATACTACCGAAAGCATTGTATAAATTCAATGCAATCCCTATAAGGATACCCATGACATTCTTCAAAGAAATTGAACAAACACTCCTGAAATTTATATGGAACAATAAGCTCCCACGAATAGCTAAAGCAATTCTTGGGAAAAAGAAAATGGGAGGAATCAACCTCGCGAACTTCAAACTGTACTACAAAGCAGTAATAATTAAAACAGCATGGTACTGGAACAAAGGCAGAACTGCAGACCAATGGAACAGGGTTGAATACACTGACATCTCTCCTCAATCATATGCTCATGTAATCTTTGATAAAGGTGCAAGTAATGTGAAGTGGAGTAAGGAAAGCCTCTTTAATAAATTGTGTTGGCATCACTGGACGGCTACATGCAAAAAAATAGGCTCAGAACTCTGCCTAACACCATGTACAAAAGTAAGATCAAAATGGATTAAAGACCTCAACATCAGACCAGAAACCATAAGGTACATTGAAGATAAAGTTGGCAAAACCCTCCATGACATTGAAGCTAATGGTAACTTCAAAGATGCCACGCCACTGGCCGAACAAGTGAAAACAGAGATAGATAAATGGGACTATCTTAAACTAAGAAGCTTCTGCACCTCCAAAGAAACAGTGACCAAAATACAAAGACAGTCTACAGAATGGGAAAGGATATTCACCGAATACACATCTGACAAGGGGTTGATATCCAGGATATACAAAATACTGGTTAAACTCCACAAGAAGAAAACATCCAACCCCATCCAAAAATGGGGCAATGAAATGAACAGAAACTTTCTCAAAGAAGAAATCCGAATGGCAAAAAAGCACATGAGAAAATGCTCTACATCATTAATCATCAGGGAGATGCAGATCAAAACCACAATGAGATACCATCTCACACCTCAGAGACTGGCCCACATTCAAAAGAACAAAAGCAACCGATGCTGGTGTGGATGTGGTGAGAAAGGGTCACTCCTTCACTGTTGGTGGGAATGTCGACTGGCTCAGCCCTTTTGGAAAACAGTATGGACGTTCCTCAAAAAATAGAAATTGAGCTCCCATTTGACCCAGCGATACCACTCCTGGGAATATATCCCAGAGAGGCAAAAATGTGTAGTCGAAGTGACATCTGCACTTGTTTGTTCATTGCAGCACTCTTTACAGTAGCCAGAAACTGGAATAAACCTGAATGCCCAAGAACAGATGACTGGTTAAAGCAACTTTGGTACATCTACACAATGGAGTACTATGTAGCTCTTAGAAAAGATGAAGTCATGAACTTTACATACAAGTGGTACAATGTGGAAAGTTTCATGCTATGCGAAATGAGTCAGAAAGAGAGGGATAGACATAGAAAGATTGCATTCATCAGGGGGATATAAAATAACAAAATATGAGATTAATACCCAAGAATAGCTGAGATCAGCACCAGGAGGATTACTCCATAGCTTAGAGGCCAGCTGGGTATTCTAGGGGAAAGGACAGTTCAGATAGATAAGGGAGCACCAAATGGAGGGTGTTTGGAGGATTCTCCCAGGAGGGGAGATGCAGATTGAAAGTAGACTGGACTGAACATGTTTGCCACGCAATGCCTCTTTTGCTGATCACAACACCCAAAAGGAGAGAGAAAACGAAAGGAAATGCCCTGCCACAGTGGCAGGGGGGTATGGGGGGAATGGGGGGGGTGGGATATTATCCTTGGTGATGGAAAATGGGCACTGGTGGAGGGATGGGTATTTGATCATGGTATGACCGAAATCCAAGCACAAAAATTTGTAAGTCGACAACTGTACCTCATGGTGTTTCACTAATAAAAATTTTAAAAAAAAAGATGACCACTGGACTAGAGCTATTACTGACTGGATTCCACGGGATGTCAAAACACCGCGTGGCCGCCCACCTACCAGATGGTCAGACTTCTTCATCAAGATAATGAACTATCAGTTTGAGGCTCTTCATGTTCCCAGAGAGAACAAATGCCATTTGTATACACTAGCACGCGACAGGGACAAATGGAGATATTACTGGTGCCCGCTTGAGCAAATCAATGACTAACGAGAAGTTAAGTGATTAAGTCATTAAATTAAAATATATTATATGATTTTTTAAACTGTAATCTTTTATTTTTTTCCAACAATGCTATTAAGAACATTGTTTTCCATAAGTCTTGTTATTTTCAGATATTTTTCTATATGAAAAGTAATAATTGTTAGATTCATATTCATTTACTGTTCTTTTATTTTTTTTAGTCATTTTTTTATTAGTGAAACACCATGAGGTACAGTTGTAGATTTATAATTTTTGTGCTTGGGTTTCGATTATACAATGATCAAATACCCATCGCTCCACCAGTGCCCATTTTCCACCACCATGGATAATATCCCTCCCACCCCCATCCCCCCCATTCCCACCTGCCTCTGTGGCAGGGCAATCCCTTGTGTTCTCTCTCTCCTTTTGGGTGTTGTGGTCTGCAAAAGAGGCATTGAGTGGCAAATATGTTCAGTCCATAGTCTACTTTCGACAGGCATCTCCCCTCCTGGGAGGATCCTCCAAACACCCTTTGTTTGGTGTTCCCTTCTCTATCTGAGCTGCCCTTTCCCCTAGAATGCCCGGCTGGCCTCTAAGCAATGGAGTAATACTTCCGGTGCTAAGCTCAGCTATTCTTGGGTATTAATCTCATATTTTGTTACTTTATATGCCCCAGATGAATGCAGTCTTTCTATGTCTATCCCTCTCTTTCTGACTCATTTCGCTTAGCATGATACTTTCCATGTTGTACCACTTGAATGTAAATTTCATGACTTCATCTTTTCTAAGAGCTACATAGTACTCCATTGTGTAGATGTACCAAAGTTGCTTTAACCAGTCATCTGTTCTTGGGCATTCAGGTTTATTCCAGTTTCTGGCTACTGTAAAGAGTGCTGCAATGAACAAACAAGTGCAGATGTCACTTCGACTATACAATTTTGCCTCTCTGGAATATATTCCCCGGAGAGGTATTGCTGGGTCAAATGGGAGCTCAATTTCTAATTTTTTGAGAATCGTCCATACTGTTTTCCAGAAGGGCTGAACCAGTCGACATTCCCAACAACAGTGAAGGAGTGTCCCTTTCTTGCCACATCCGCGCCAGCATCGGTTGCTTTTGTTCTTTTGAATGTGGCCCAGTCTCTGAGGTGTGAGATGGTATCTCATTGTGGTTTTGATCTTCATCTCTCTGATGATTAATGATGTAGAGCATTTTCTCATGTGATTTTTTGCCATTTGGATTTCTTCTTTGAGAAAATTTCTGTTCATTTCATTGCCCCATTTTTGAATGGGGTTGGATGTTTTCTTCTTGTGGAGTTCAACCAGTATTTTGTATATCCTGGATATCACCCCCTTGTCAGATGTGTATTCGGTGAATATCCTTTCCCATTCTGTAGACTGTCTTTGTATTTTGGTCACTGTTTCTTTGGAGGTGCAGAAGCTTCTTAGTTTAAGATAGTCCCATTTATCTATCTCTGTTTTTACTTGCTCGGCCAGTGGCGTGGCATCTTTGAAGATACCATTAGCTTCAATGTCATGGAGGGTTTTGCCAAATTTGTCTTCAGTGTACCTTATGGTTTCTGGTCTGATGTTGAGGTCTTTAATCCATTTCGATCTTACTTTTGTACATGGTGTTAGGCAGAGTTCTGGCCCCATTTTTTTTACATGTAGCTGTCCAGTGATGCCAGCACAATTTGTTAAAGAGGGTTTACTTATTCCACTTCACATTACATGCACCTTTATCAAAGATTAGATGATCATATAATTGAGGGGAGATATCAGTGTATTCAACCCTGTTCCATGGGTCTGCAGTTCTGCCTTTGTTCCAGTACCATGCTGTTTTAATTATTACTGCTTTGTAGTGGAGTTTGAAGTTAGGGAGGTTGATTCCTTTCATTTGCTTTTTCCCAAGAATTGCTTTAGCTATTCGTGGCGGCTTATTGTTACATATAAATTTCAGGAGTGTTTGCTTCATTTATTTGAAGAATGTCATGAGTATCCTTATAGGGATTGCATTGAATTTATTCAATGCTTTCGGCAGTATTTCCATTTTGACAATGTTACGTCTCCCGACCCATGAGCAGGGGATAACTTTCCATTTCCTCTTGTCCTCTTTTATATTCTGAAGTAGCCTTTTGTAGTTTTCTTTGTACAGATCCTTTACTTCCTTAGTTAAGCTGATTCCTAGGTACTTGACCTTTTGTGGCACAATTTTGAACGGGATTGTTTTTTTCATGTAGCTTTCTTCTCTCTCACTGTTTGCATATCGGAAACTCATGGACATTTGCGTTTTGATTTTATAGTCTGCACATTTACTATACGAGTCTATTGTTTCTAGGAGTTTTTTGGTGGAGGTTATTGGGTTCTCTTAGTATAGTGTCATATTATCTGCGAATAGTGAGAGCTTGATTTCTTCCTTTCCTATCTGAATGCCCTTAATATCTTTTTCTTGCCTAATCGCTATTGCAAGTACATCCAGGACTATATTGAACAGCAGTGGAGAGAGTGGGCATCCTTATCTCATCCCTGATCTTAGATGGAAGACTCTCAGTTTTTCCCCATTGAGGATAATGCTTTCCCTAGGCTTGTGGTAGATGGCTTTAACTCTGTTGAGGAAAGTCCCCTCTATACCCATTCTGGCTAGGGTTTTCATCATAAACTGGTGCTGGATCTTGCCAAATATCTATTTATATGATCATATGCGTTTTATCTTTTATTTTGTTGACATGATGGATTATGTTGATTGATATCCGACCGTTAAACCATCCTTGCTTCCTGGGATGAATCCTACTTGGTCATGGTGTATGATCTGTTTGATGAGTAGTTGGATTCTATTTACTAGTAGTTTGTTGAGGATCTTTGCATCTGTGTTCATCAGGGATATCGGCCTGTAATTCTCTTTCTTTGTGTTGTCCCTGTCTGCTTTTGGTATCAGTGTGATATTTGCTTCGTAGAAACTGTTCAGACGTGTTTTTGATATTTCGATTTCGTGGAAAAGCATAAAGAGGATTGGGAGTAAGTCTTCTTTAAAGATTTGGATGAGTTCACTAGTGAATACATCCGGGCCAGACTTTGGTGCTTGGGGAGTCTGTTTATTACCATTTCAATTTCCTTGATGGTGACAGGTCTGTTCAGGTATTCCAGGTCTTCTTGGTTCAGCCTTGGGTGTCTGTAGGAATCTAGGAATTTATCCATTTCCTCGAGGTTTTGATGTTCCTTTGCATAAAGCTTCTCAAAGTACTCTCTGAGGATCCTTTGAATTTCTGTAGTTTCTGTTGTAATGGCCCTCTTTTCATTTCTGGTTCGGTTTATTAGGGTTTTCTGTCTCCCTTTCTTTGTGAGTTTTGCTAGAGGCTTATCGATCTTGTTAATTTTCTCGAAGAACCAGCTCTTGGATTCATTGATCTTTCGGATTGTTTTTTGGGTTTCCATCTCGTTAATCTCTGCTCTGAGTTTTATTATTTCCTTTCTCCTGTTCAGGTTGTGCTCCTTTTTGTGGTCCTTCTCCAAGCTCTTAAGCTGTGGGGTTAGGTTACTTTTGTATGCTCGCTCCTCCTTCCTGAGGAATGCTTGTAGAGCTATAAACTTTCCTCTTAACACAGCTTTTGCTGTGTCCCATAAGTTTTGGTAACTCGTGTTCTCATTTTTATTTGTTTCTAGGAATCTTTTGAATTCCTCTTTGATTTCCTTTCTAAGCCACTAGTGGTTCAATAGCGCACTGTTTAATTTCCAGGTGCTTGATTTAGTTTTCTGTTTTTGTGTGTGATTTACATCTAATTTCAGTGCATTATGGTCTGAGAAGATTGTTGACACAATCTCTATCTTCCTAATTTTATGGAGGCATGTTTTGTGGCTCAGCATGTGGTCTATCTTGGAGAATGTTCCATGTACGCTTGAGAAGAACGTGTATTCAGCTTTTTGAGGATGACGTGTCCTGTATATATCTACTAAGTCCCTTTCTTCCATTGTTTCCCTCAGATGATGTATGTCCTTGCTAAGCTTGAGTCTGGTTGATCTATCAAGCGGTGACAAAGCGGTGTTGAAGTCTCCCACTAGTATTGTGTTGCTATTGATATCTTTTTCCAAATCTATGAGCAGTTGTTTTAAGTACTTTGCTGCTCCCTCATTAGGTACATATACATTTATTATTGTAAGTTCTTCCTGTTGTACAGATCCTTCGATCCATAAGACATGGCCTTCACTGTCTCTTATGACCTTCTTCACTCTGAAATCTATGAGGTCTTATATTAGGATGACTAACCAGCAGAAGCTCCTTAGTTTAAGATAGTCCCATTTATCTATCTCTGTTTTCACTTGCTTGGCCAGCGGCGTGACATCTTTGAAAATTCCATTAGCTTCAATGTCATGGACGCTTTTGCCAACTTTCTCTTCAATGTACCTTATGGATTCCTGTCTGATGTTGAGGTCTTCAATCCATTTTTATCTTACTTTTGTACTTGGTGTTAGGGACAGACCTCAGCCCACATTTTTGCATGTAGCTGTCGAGTTTTGCCAGCACAATTTGTTAAAGTGGATTTCCTTGTTCCACTTCACATTTCTTGCCCCCTTATCGAAGAATAGATGATCATATGCTTAGGGAGAAATGTCAGGATACTCGACCCTGTTCCATTGGTCTGCAGCTCTGCCTTTGTTTCAGTACCATGTTGTTTTAATTATTACTGCTTTGTAGTGGAGTTTGAAGTTAGGGAGGTTGATTACTCCTACTTTCTTTTTCCCAAGAATTGCTTTAGCTATTCGTGGGGGCTTATTGTTCCATATAAATTTCTGGACTGTCTGCTCCATTTCTTTGAATAATGTCATGGGTATCCTTATAGGGATTACATTGAATTTATACAATGCTTTCAGTAGTATTGCCATTTTGACAATGTTAAGTCTCCCGACCCATGAACAGGGGATATTTTTTCATTTCCTCATATCCTCTTTTATTTCTTGAAGTAGCGTTTTGTAGTTTTCTTGTACAGGTCCTTTACTTCCTTAGTTAAGCTGATTCCTAGGTACTTGATTTTCGGGGGCACAATTGTGAACGGGATTCATTTTTTCATGTAGCTTTCCTCTCTCTCACTGTTTGCGTATAGGAAAGCCATGGACTTTTGGGTATTGATTTTATAGCCAGCAACTTTACTATACAAGTCTATTGTTTCTAGGAGTTTTTTTGGTGGATGTTATTGAGTTCTCTAAGTATAGTATCATATCATCTGCGAATAGTGAGAGCTTGATTTCTTCCATTCCTACCTGAATGCCCTTAATATCTTTTTCTTGCCTAATCACTATTGCAAGTACTTCCAGTACTATATTGAACAGCAGTGGAGAGAGTGAGCATCCTTGTCTCGTCCCTGATCTTAGAGGGAAGGCTCTCAGTTTTTCCCCTTTGAGGATGATGCTTGCTGTAAGCTTGTGGTAGATGGCTTTAACTATGTTGAGGAAAGTCCCCTTTATACCCATTTTGGCTAGGGTTTTCATCATAAAGAGATGCTGGATCTTGTCAAATGCTTTCTCTGTATCTATTGATATGATCATATGATTTTTATCTTTTCTATGCAGCTGTTAGAAAAGATGAAGTCATGAAATTCATATACAAGTGGTACTACATTGAAAGTATCATTCAAGCGAAATGAGTCAGAAAGAAAGGGACAGACATAGAAAGATTGCATTCATCTGGGGAACATAAAGTAACAAAATAGGAGACTAACACCCAAGAATAGCCGAGATAAGTACGAGGAGGATTACTCCATGGCTTTGAGGCCAGCCACACATGTCGGGGAAAAGGCAGCTCAGATAGAGAAGAGAGCACCAAATAAAGGATGTTTGTAGGTTCCTCTCAGGATGGGAAATGCGTGGTGAGAGTAGACTGTAGCCTGAACAAGATTGCCACTGAATGTCTCTTTTGCAAACAATAGCACTCAAAAGGAAAAAGAAAACAAAAAAGGAATGCCCTGACACAGAGGTAGGGTGGGATTGGGGAATAAGGGGATGGAGGGATACTGGGACTGGTGGTGGTGGAGAATGAGCACTGGTGGAGGGATGGGTATTCAATCATTGTATAACTGAAACCCAAGCACAAAAACTTGTAAGTCTACAACTGTACCTCATGGTGTTTCACTAATAAAAATTTAAGGAAAAAAAAAAAGAAAGAAATGTCTTGTCTTCATCTAAGGTAGCTCCTGGTCCAAAGCTCCTGAAACCCTTGGAATCTCCACAGTAGCAATTCCTTTTTGCACGCTAATACAGTCCTAATGTCTCCAAAACTATTTTAGATTGAGTGTACATTGCTAGGACAGCCAAGCCAATAGTCAGTGGATTAGAACTTTAGACTCTTCTAAACCCACCCTTCCCATAGAGCATTTTAGCTGCAACATAGAATTAAGGCTTCTCTTTTTTACACAAGTAGGTGCAAATTATGTAAAAGTTCTGTCTGTGCACTCATTCAGGTACCCGCCTGGCAGTAGGGCCCCTTCCTGGGGCTGCACATCTAATTAGACCTCCTGAGAACGATTGGTTTACAACCTTGGTCTGCGGGGGATAGGAACTGAGGCACCCCACATGCACGCAAAGCTGAACCATTCCGGGCACCCTCTGCTCACTCATCCAGGTACCCGGCCGGCAGTAAGGCCCTTTCCCGGAGGCAAGGCTGCTAACGCGGCTGTGAGTTATTCTCCCCCTACATATCCCATAGGAACCATAAGTTACCCTCTGAGATGGAACTTTCACAAGGTTAGATTAACCACCAGAAACACATTAGCCAATAATTCATTAAGCTCATCTCAATTAATTCTGCATCTTAAGCAGAATAGTAACAGTGAGTGTGAAGTTCTAAGCCACACAGGTCACAATGGTAAAGCAACGCAGAAGTCTACCAAGCTTTCTTATTGAAGAGGCTAGCCCAGAAGACACCAACAGTAATGAAGTGCTAGACAACCTCTCTGAAAAGAAATTTAGAAGGGAGATACTGAGAATGCTTAGGGAGCTAAAAGAAACAATGGAAAAAATGCCAATAAAGAACAAAAGGATTTGAAGGTAGAAATGAGGAAAATGCAAATAAAATTATAGACAGAAATGTCAGACCTGAAAAACCTGGTAGGCAAATTGAAAAACTCAGTGGAAGGCCTCAGCAGCAGAGTAGCAGCTGCTGAGAACAGAATCAGTGGCCTCAAAGATGAAATCCAGAGTCTCTCCAGAAAAGAGCAGAAAATGGAAAAGAGACTCACAATTCGGGAACAGATGGCAAGAGAAGACTGTGATGAAGCCAAGAGGGGAAACATAAAAATTATTGAAGTCCCAGAGGGAGATGAAGAAAACCCTGATGAAGAAGAAACCGTCAAAGACATCATTGCTACAACGTTCCCAGAGCTGAAGTAAACATGCAACTACATTCAGGAGTCCCGAAGGGTACCAGCTAGAAGAAATCGGAATAAAAATACCCCAAGACATATCCTAATCAAAATGACCAAAACCTTACATAGAGACAAAATTCTGAAAGCAGCAAGATCAAAGAAAGAAATTTCCTATAAAGGAGCATCCTTAAGATTCAAAGCCGATTTGTCTGATGAAACCCTCATGGCCAAAAACAGTGGTGGGATATAGTGAAAAATCTCAATTAAATAAATGTCTCAGCAAAAATACTTTACCCAACAAGACTCTCATTCATAACAGAAGGAACAACACACTGTTTCACAGACAAACAACAGCTCAGGAACTTCATAGACTCAAAACCATGGTTACAAGAACAACTAAATGGGCTACTTTAAGACAAGACCGACCCCACAAATACACCAAATTTCCACAGAAAAATGCGACAAAACCACATAACAATAATCTCTCTCAACATCCATGGGCTAAACGCACCAATTAAAAGACAGAGTAGCAGGATAGATTGGAAAATTGAACCCAACATTCTGCTGCCTAGAAGAAACACATCTCAATAGTCAAAGCAAATGCAGGCTCAGAATCAGAGGCAGGAAAACAATCCTACAGGCAAACAACCCCCAGAATAAAGCTGGGGTAGCCATCCTAGTATCAGACCACATTGATTTCAGAGCGAAGAAGGTCACAAGAGACACTGAAGGCCATTTACTATTGATTAAGGAATCTGTACAACAGGAAGAACTTACGATACTAAATGTATATGCACCTAATGAGGGACCAGCAAAGTACTTAAAACAGCTATTCGTAGACTTGGAGAAAGACATCAATAGCAGAACAATACTTGTGTGAGACTTCAACACTGCATTATCACCTCTTGATAGATCAACCAGACTCAAGCTTAGCAATGACATACTACATTTGAGGGAAAAATGGAAGAAAAAGACTTAATAGATATATACAGGACACTTCATCCTCAAAAAGCTGAATATACATTCTTCTCAAGTGTGCTTGGAACATTCTCCAAGACTGATCACATGCTAAACCACAAAACATACCTATATAAAATTAAGAAGATAGAGATTGTATCAACAATCCTCTCATATCACAAGGCATTGAAATTAGAAGTAAATCACACACACACAAACAAAAAACTAAATCAAACACCTGGAAATTAAACAGCTCACTTTTGGACAATGAGTGGTTTAGAAAGGAAATCAAAGAGTAAATCAAAGGATTCCTGGAAATGAACAAAAATGAGGATACGAGTTATCAAAACTTATGGGACACAGCAAAAGCTGTGTTAAGAGGCACGTTTATAGCTCTACAAGCATTCCTCAGGAAGGAGGAGTGAACCCACATAAGTAACCTAACCTCACAGCTTAAGAGCTTGGAGAATGGCCAACAAAAGGAGCCAAGTCCGAACAGCCCAATCACAGCAGAAATTAATGAGATGGAAACCCAAAAAGACAATCTGAAAGATCAGTGAAACCAAGAGCTGGTTCTTCAAGAAAATAAACAAGATCGATAAGACTCTAGAAAAACTCACAAAGAAAGGGAGAGAGAAAACCCTAATAAATGAATCAGAAATGAAAAGGGGGTCATTACAACAGAAACTACAGAAATTCAAAGGATCCTCAGGGAGTACTTTGAGAAGCTTTATGCCACGGAAGAGGAAAACCTCATGGAAATGGATAAACTCCTAGATTCCTATAGCCTCCAAAGGCTGAACCAAGGACACCTGGAATACCTGAACAGACCTATCACTATCAAGGGAATTTAAATGGTAATAAAAAGTCTCCCCAAGCACAAAAGTCTTGGCCAGATGTATTCACTAGTGAATTCTTCCAAATCTTTAAAGAGGACTTACTTCCAGTCCTTTTAAAGCTTTTCCACAAAATTGAAATTTCAAAAACACTTCCCAACAATTTCTATGAAGCAAATATCATCCTGATACTAAACGCATGCAGAGATTCTACAAAGAAAGAGAATTACAGACCGATATCCCTGAGGAACACAGACACAAAGATCCTCAACAAACAATTAGCAAATAGAATCCAATGATTTATCAAAAAGATCATAACCATGACCAAGTAGGATTCATCCCAGGGATTTAAGGTTGTTTTAACATTCAGAAATCAATAAATATAATCCGTCATATCAACAAAAGAAAAGACAAAAACCATATGACCATATGATCATATCAATAGATGTAGAGAGAGCACTTGACAAGATCCAGCACCCGTTTACAATGAAAACTCTCAGCAAAATAGGTATTGAAGAAACTTTCCCCAATATAGTCAAAGCCATCTACCACAAGCCCACGGCAATTATCATTCTCAATAGGGAAAAACTAAAAGCCTTTCCTCTAAGATTGGGTCCAAGACAAGGTTGCCCAATTTCACCACTCCTTTCAGTATAGTACTGTAAGTTCTGGCCATTGCAGTTAGACAAGAGAAAGGTATCAAGGTAATACAGATAGGAAAGGAAGAGGGAAAACTATCACTATTTGCAGGTGATATGATAATATACTTAGAAAACCCTAAATATTCTACAGAAAAGCTTCTAGAAACAATGGGTTGATTTAGTAAAGTGGCAAGCTACAAAATCTACACCCAAAAGTCCATGGCTTTCTTATATACAAATAATGAAAGAGAAGAAATAGACATTTTAAAAAAATCCCGTTCACAATAATATCTCAGAAAATCAAATACCTTGGAATCAGCTTAACCAAAGAGGTGAAGGACATATACAAGAATAATTACAAAACACTGCTGCAAGAAAAAAAAAAGAGGACACTAAGAAATGGAGACACATTCTCTGCTCATGGATAGGGAGGATTAACATTATCAAAATGTCAATACTGCTCAAAACACTATATAAATTCAATGAGGTTCCTATCAGGATACCCATGACATTTTTCAAAGAAATAGACAAAACACTCCTGAAATTCATATGGAACAATAAACCCCCATGAATAGCTAAAACAATCCTTGGGGAAAAGAAGATGGGTGGTATTAACCTTCCTAACTTCAAACTGTACTACAAAGCAGTAGTAATTAAGACAGCATGGTACTGGGCTAGAAACAAACCTGAAGACCAATGGAACAGAGTCGAATATTCTGTCACAGACCCCCAAATATTTGACCACTTAATCTTTGAAAAAGGAGCAAGAAATGTGAAGTGGAACAAGAAAAGACTCTTCAACAAGTGGTGCTGGGAAAACTGGATAGCTACCTGCAAAAAAATGAACTCTGACCTCTGTCTAATGCCAGGCACAAAAGTAAGATCAAAGTGGATTAAAGACCTCAATATCAGCATGAATCCATAAGGTATATAGAGGAAAATGTAGGCAGAACTTTCCACAACATTGAAGCTAAAAACATCCTTCAGGATGAAACAGCACTGACCATGAAAGTGGAAGCAAACATAAACAAATGGGACTACATCAAACTAAGAAGCTCTTGCACTTCAAAAGAAACAGTGACCAAAATACAGAAAGATCCCACAGAATGCAAAAGAATATTTACCCAATACCCATCTGATAAGGTATTAATATCCAGGATAAATAAGACACTAGTAGAATTGTACAAGAAAAAACCTCCAACCCCATAAAAAATGGGGAGAAGAAATGAAAGAAGTTTCCTCAAATAAGAAATACAAGTTTCCAAAAGGCACATGAAAAAAATGCTCCATATCACTAGTCATCAGGGAGATGCAAAACAAAACAACAAGGAAATATTATCTCACACCACAGAGACTGGCACACATTCAAAAGAACAAAAGCAACCAGTGCTAGCATGGATATGGGTGAAAAGGGACACTCTTTCACGGTTGGTGGGAATGTCCACTAGTCCAGCCTTTCTGAAAAACAATATGGACAGTTCTTCAAAAAGTAGAAATTGAGCTTCCATATGTCCCTGCATTACCACTTCTGGGAATATATCCTGAGGGTGCAAAAAATTAGAAATGACATCTGTACCTATATGTTCATTGCAGCACTGTTCACAATAGCCAAAATCTGGAAACAACCCTAGTGCCCTACAACAAATGACTGGTTAAAGAAACTTTGGTACATCTACACAATGGAATACCATGCAGCTGTCAGGAGAGATGAAGTCATGAACTTTGCTTATAAATTCATGGAGAGTATCATGCTAAGTGAAATGATTCAGAAAGAGAGGGACAGACATAGAAGGACTGCACTCATTTGTGGAGTATAAAACAACATAACATGAGGCTGACACCTAAGGATACATGGGACAAACAGATTGTTCCATAGCTGAAAGCCTGCCTCATGAGCAAATGGGAAAAGGCAGCTGGAGTAGAGAAGGGACTTCTAAGAAAAAGATGGCTGCAGGAATCGGTCAGAATGGGAGATGTGTGCAGAAAGTGGATAAAAGGTCAAACATGGTAACCTCTCAGGGTCTGTATTGCAAATCATAATGCCCCAAAGTAGAGAGAGATTATGGGCCCACACTTGGTGGTGCTTACTCAAAGCTCACTTCTGGCTCTGTGCTCAGGCATCACCCTTCATGATCTCAGGGCACCACCAAGGAGATTGAATCTGAGTTGACCATGAAAAAGATAAGCTCCCTACATGCTGTACCATCTCTTTGGTCCCTTCTGCATCTTATTTAGGTTTATAGAATTGTAGTTTATGTAGTTAGTTTCATCAGTTATACTGAAAAAATAACCCCCCGCTATGAATATGATTCAACATTCAACATAGGTTTTTGATTGATTGTTAAGGTAAATTATACAGAAAGTACTGCTTTTAAAACATAAATCCTGGGCCAGTCCAATAGTACAGCAGGTAGGTAGTGTGTTTTTGTATGTGGTGGAGCCAGGTTAGATCCCTGGTATCCCATATGATCCCATTAGTTCCATGAGGAGTGAACTCTGAGCACAGAGTCAGGAGTCAACTCTGACCACTGCTAGGTATGGAACACCCTCAAATCCACTCCCCTACCCTCCAAGAGGATAAAACATAAATTCTGAAATTTTAAATTAGAGAAAGAATTCAAGAAAATAGAAATAAGTGAGTGAGAAAGTTATACAAAATAGAATATAAGATAGTGATATTAAATCATAAACCATTTTGTCGGTAAAGAAACGAACAGCACCTGGCCCAGACAAGTTCAGACCTGAACACCTACGACATTGGCAATTATTGCTCCATCTGCCTGTTGTCTGTCTTCTACAAGCTGTTCACTCGAGTCATCCTGAATAGGATTGGCAGAACACTAGATGAAGGACAACAATGCAAGTAAGCAGGGTTCCACAAAGGATTCAGCACGATTAACCATACCCACACGATAATCAAGCTCTTTAAGGTTTCTAGGAAGTTCAAGATGTCGCTCTGCCTAATGTTCATCAGTTTAAAGGAGGTCTTTGATTCTGTTGAGACGCAAGTGGCCATCAAAGCCTTAGCCAATCAGGGCATTCAAACTCAATACATCAGGATCCTCCATGAGCTGTATTACAGATTCACTACCAGGATCTCACCATTATACAAAAAATCATTCTACAAAGATCATCGATGTCAAGAGAGGGGTTAGCAGGGTGATACAATTTCACCGAAACTCTTCAGTGCCACCATCAAGAAGATCATGTGATGACTGGAATGGGAAAGAATGGGAGTGAAGATAGACAGTCGGCAACTAAACCACCTCCGCTTTACTGATGACATCATTGTAATAACACCATACATTAGCCTAGTGGCACAAATGCTGGCCGACTTCGACCATGAATGTGGAAACGTGGAAACGTCGGAGGATAGCTGAATCTCATGAAGACAATGTTTATGAGAAACGGTCTCATTCCTGACGTTCCATTAACTCTCAACAGGACAATCATCTCCAAATGCAACAGTTATGTGTACCTAGGTCGAGAAGTCAACATGACAAATAACCCAGCACCTGAGTTGCGCAGGAGGGAGAGAGCAGCTTGGAATGCCTTCAAGAGCATCGAAGAAATAGCTAAGAGGACGAAGAACCTCTGGCTCTGGGCACATCTCTTTGATTCCACTGTTCTTCCTACATTAGCATGCGCCTCAGAGACCTGGGCCTTAGGAAAACAGGATGAGAATGCTGTTCTGGTCTCCCAAAGAGGAATTGAAAGTGCTATGCTTGAAGTATTATGCTTCACTCAAATGAGAGAAAGAATTCGGAGTTCCAACGTCTATCAATGATCAAGAATCAGGGATGCTGTCTCGTTTGCCAAGGCTTCGGAAATCAGATGGGCCGGACACATAATGAGATTTGGAGACGACTACGGGACTATAGCTGTTACAGACTGGATTTCATGGGACGTCAAAAGACCGCGTGACCACCCACCTACCAGATGTCAGACTTCTTCGTCAAGACCCTGAGTGATCAGTTTGAGGCTCTTTGCTTTTCTAGAACAAACAGACGCCATTGGGCTACACTAGCATGTGACAGGGATGAATGGAGAAGTTAATGGCACCCACTCGAGTAAATAGATGATTATTGGGAAATCAAGTGATCAAGTGATTAAATCTTGATTTACATTAAAGTTAGAAAATAAGAGTGCAAAAGAGTAGAATTTCTTCTAGCATGCATGGAGGAGTTAAATGTGGCTGATTTGAGCAGAGATTGGAAATAATGGTATCATATACCCATTAGTAATTGTTCAGTGAGCTGATGCTCAGAGTTATTGAGGGGGTTTTGTTTACTAATAGCACTGTAGCACTGTCCTCCCATTGTTCATCGATTTGCTCAAGTGGGCACCTGTAATGTCTCCATTGTGAGACTTGTTGTTACTGTTTTTGGCATATCGAATATGCCATGGGCAGCTTGCCAGGCTTTGCCATGCAGGCAGGATCCTCTTAGGAGCTTGCTGGGATCTCTGAGAAGGATGGAGGAATTGAACTTGGGTCGACCTCGTGCAAGGCCAACGCCCTACCCGCTGTGCTATCGCTCCAGCCCAGGTTTGCTGTTTACTAGTACCTGCTGGCAATTATACAGCTGTAGTTCATTAGACCTGGGTAATGGTTTGTGCTGTGATGTTGCAATAGTTTGGTTAGCCTGCAGCATTGGTTAGAATATGAATTTGCTATTATCACATGAATTATTTTATACTGGTCTCAGTATATCTAAGTGGCGTATTTAACCAGCTCTAAAAGATGACTGGCAACTCATAATCAGTTATACTGTGATAGGTCAATGCTATATTTCACAGGCCAATTTTGCTTCATAGTGTACTAAATTTTTGGAAAATTTGGGTAATTTTCATTAATATGAGGATTTTGGATTTCAATGACTAGGTAATTGGGGCTTGTGCCAGTCCAAGGATGGTTGTGAGCCAGATTGTTTTTAATCTTTGGGGAGTGGGGAGAGTTGGTTTGGCTAAGCAAGCTGAAATCTTGCTCTTTCAAAAGCTTGCTGTCTTTATTCTGGGTGGACAGGCTTCACTTCAAGAGTGGTGGCCCCAGCCAGATGTCAGGGTCGTTAGAGACAGCTACTGGCATTGCCCCACTGACTTCTATCACATTTCCTCATTCAGTGGAAGTGAAGCAGAGCTAGGTGTCTGGAAAACCTTGCTCAGAGTACATCAATCATGCTTCCCAGTACCTTAGAGTTGTGCAGTTGAAACTTGTTCTCTGACCGTCTTGGTCACATGATGTTTTCCGGAGATCCCCCCTTCCCCGGCACTCCTTCCTAACCCTCACAGTCCTTTCTCTGACTTAGTACTTGTAATTCCACAGTGATCCTCCTCTCCTGAAGGAAATGGAATATTTCAGGGGTCCTCCCTCCCTCCCTCCCTCCTTCCCTCCCTCCCTTCTTCCTTCCTTCCTTCCTTCCTTCCTTCCTTCCTTCCTTCCTTCCTTCCTTCCTTCCTTCCTTCCTCTCTTTCTCTCTTTCTTTCTTTCTTTCTTTCTTTCTTTCTTTCTTTCTTTTTTCTTTCTTTCCTCTCCTTCCTTTCTCTCTTTCTGTCTTCCTTCCTTCCTTCCTTCCTTCCTCCCTTCCTTCCTTCCTTTCTTTCTATTTCTCTTTATATCTCTCTTTCTCTCTCTTTATCTTTTTTCAAAAAATTTATTAAAGAGCCATGATATACAATATTACTTAGACTTATGTTTTAGACATACTATTTTAGGCATGTTTTACATAATGTTTTAGGCATTCAGCACCAATCTCTACCAATTTCAACTTCCCTCCATCAGTGTTCCCTGATTTCCTCCCCATCCCAACCACCACTCCACCACTGCTTGTCACCTTGATAGGCACATTACAAAGTTTGGTGGTTGCTGCTTGGGTCTCATGTTTTCAGTTCTGTTCATTCTTTGTTTTGGGTAGATGGCTATACTCCTCACTCGTATTCCTGGTATAACTTAAGCTCTGATGCCTCTTAACCCATTACTTCTTGTTCTCTTCTTCCCCCTTTGATTTTTTTTCTTTCTGTCTGTTTCCTCTCTGAACTCAGATCAAGGACGATCTAATCATCTAAGCACCCCCCTTTTACTACATTTCCTCATCCAGTACTCTTTATTCCACAGATAAGTGAGACCACCCTGAGTTTGTCTTTCTTCTTCTGGCTTACTTCACTCAACATGACATTTTCCTCTTGCAGCCATTTTGCAGCAAATTGAATGCTTTTATCCTTTCTTGCAGCTGCATGGTATTCCTTTGTGTATATATCCCGCATCTTCAAAATCCATTCACCTGTTGTTGGACTAAATTGATTCAATATGTTAGCTATTCTACTGAGTACAGTAATGAATACTATTGTGCATATGTACTTTTGAGAGAGTATATCCTTGTGGAAAACAGTTTTGAGAGTTCTCAGTAAACTCAGAATTGAACTGTCATATAACCTTGCAATTCCACTTCTGTGCATCTATCCTCAGGACATAAAAACACTCTCTCAAGGACTTTTTATGCTAGAACTCAGGCAAAACTGTATTTAATTAAGTTTTCCTGTAAAATTTTTGCATTGATGGTGGGAAAGTATTGGTCAGTACTCTATTTAGCCTTCTTGGTCCCTTCTCTCTTGACATTTATAGGCTTAAGAATCTTTCAGATAGAATACTATGCAGTGGTTAGAAAAGATGAAGTCATGAAATTTGCGTATAAGTGGATTAATGTGGAGAGTATCATGCTAAGTGAAACGAGTCAGAAAGAGAGGGACTGGCATAGAAGGACTGCACTCATTTGTGGAATATAAAGTAACAAAATGGAAAACTAAAACCCAAGGATAGTAGAGATAAGAACCAGGAGGATTGCTCCATGGCTTGGAAGCCGGCCTCACATGCTGGGAGAAAAGGCAGCTCAGATAGAGAAGGGACCACCACATAAAGGATGCTGGGAGGGCCCACTCAGGATGTGTGCTGAAAGTAGACCATAGACAGAACATAATGGCCAATTAATACAGAACTGCAAACCACAACACCCTAAAGGAGAGAGAGAGAGAGAGAGAGAGAGAGAGAGAGAGAGAGAGAGAGAGAGAGAGAGAGAGAGAGAGTAAAAGGGAATGTGCCTGCCACAGAGGTGGAGGAGTGGAGTGGGGATGGTGGGAGGAATACTGGGAACATTGGTGGTGGAGAATGAGCACTGGTGAAGGCAGGGGTGCTTGATCATTGTATGGCTGAAATATAAGCATGAAAGTTTGTAAGTCTGTAACTGTATCTCACTGATTCATTAAAAACAAAAAATCAAATCAAAATTCATTAAAAACAAAAAATCACTTTGGGAGCCTTTTTTAACAGTGGATTGTTTACAATAATAATGATATATTAAATATTATTTTTTAGTTATTTAGTATTTTTGTTGGGATTGGGTCCAGTGGTGCCTACGGGCTTGGTCTGCTCTTGAGGTTGCTTAGTCTGGCGATATTGAGTCACCAGGACCACAATTGGCAGTTCTGAGGAACCAGGCAGTTCTGAGAATTAAGCTCGGTACCTTGAGCCTTAATTCTCTGAAATGCATAAAGCCTATATTGATACAGTTCATATTTATGACCACTCTAAAATATCACAATTATAAATTATAGAACATTCTGTGACAGAAACTAAAATTTCAAACATATAGCTAAAAGCACCTTCTTGAATTTTGTTATATGGGCATTGATACTTCCCAGAACATTTTTTAGTCCTTTAAATTTTAATGTAAAAAATTAATGTAGAACTATCAATTGAATTTGAAATCATGAGCAGTTCCAGAAGCCAGCTTTAATAGTGTGGTTAATGTATTCATATAAAAACACATACAAGAGGGGGCACATGTAGGCATAATCAGCTCACCATTTCAGGTCTTACAAAATGTAAGACAACCTATTATTTTCTCCATGGGTATCTAATAAAAGCAATGCGATTACTAGAAATTGGTGTCGAGTCAGTGATTAGATATCTGTGTTTTCACTTTTTACTTTGTTGCTTGACATTCCTTTTTGGTGATATTGCAGTGAACTAATTAAACCTTTCCACTGCAATATGGGAAAATCAGAAGAAAATGTGAACAATGAAGTGAATTAAGAATTGAAATTGTACAGGCCCATTTTATTGTTATTCCTGGAAGGAGAACAGTTTTCAATCTTTTAAATAATCACTGTAACATTCACTTTTAAGTGAACTTCTTCATTGGAAAGGAGCAGGATGGTATAGCTCACAAATTGAGTAGAAATCCCCTGGCATCAATTTTAATAGTTTTCCCTCACATAGGGTGAAGGGGGAAGCCTATGGATGACTAAAACCATTATTAGTCTGCAGAAAATATCATGCAGTGGAAGATATATTCCTTGAGGCATTTGGTGATAGTTTCTCAATTCCCATTCTGACTGCAGAACTATGGGAGACTCAAAAGCAGTCGTACTCAACATTTTTCAGTCTGCAAATCACTTAAAAATATTCAGAGGAAAATATATGGTAGTGAAATATAGTTAGTGCTTGGAAGCAGCCATGATTTGAGCTCTTGGCATAGGAGACACATAAAATAACTTGAAAAAATACTGCTTTACTTTACAGCTCCTTGTTGATTTACAGGGTGATATTTCCTTCAATTTTTTGCCTATTTACATCTCCCGTTTGTTTATTTTTATTTTTGTTATACACATGATGAGAGTCAGTATCTGGTCTGGGGAACAGTTTTGCTTCATAATCTTCTGGATTCACAAAGTAGAGAGCAGAGGCAATTGGCAGTAGTTCAGGCCAAAACAAAATTCTCCCCTGGAATTTATGACTGATGTCAAAGCATTTTCACTTATTCTTTTCTGAGGGGGCTTTAATTACAAGTTGAATTTCTTACATGCATGTTGCAAACTGCAGAAGAGCTACAACCACTTTGAAAATTAACTCCCTTGGAATGCCCTGATCAATGCTGGTCCCAGGGTATAGGAGTAGAAGGAAAGAAAGAGTGAAGGGGCGGGGGGAGAAACAGATGAGAAGCATAGGTGCTAGAACAAGGTGGTATTAAGGAATGATAGAGCAAATTATCCAAACCATAGTGTCAACAACACTGAAACCAAGAGATTGAAACTTTAACAAGCAAATTTAGAAAGGTCAAGAGGGAGGGCAGTCTGGGGTGTGTGAGTTGAGACAGGGGTGGGAATATGAGAAGGAACCTTGGGATTACGGATGGAGGGAAATTGACACTGGTGGTGAGATCAGTGCTACAATATTGTATGTCTAAAACTCAGCATGAACAATTTTGTAAATCACAGTAATTGGAAAAAAAGTCACTGTATCACTGTATCACATTCATCATTTTCTTTGAGTAAGCACCATTTTTTTGTTTTGTTTTTGTTTATTTTTTTAGCAAAAAAAAAAAACCACATTGGAGGCTCTTTCAGGGTCAGGGGAATGAGACCCACCATTGTTACTGGGTTTTGACATATGGAATACACCACGGGGAGCTTGCCAGACTCTGACATGTGGGCAGGATACTCTCAGTAGCCTGACAGGTTCTCCGAGAGTGATAACTAGACAATAAGAGCTTGCACAGTTGCGAAAGTGGCTGCACAGTTCTGGGAGTTTGGTTTTATAGTCTCTAGGTCTTGGACATTGATGGGATTACACGGTGCTGGGGGCAGTTGGTGGGTGTAACGCCTAACTACTGGAAGATGGGAGATCTGGGTGGAGGAGGCCCAGTCCCAATCTGAGCAGGCTTGGAGACCTCAGTCCTAGGTCCCACACACCTGGGTTCCTCTGCCAGGTTCTTCATTTGTGAGGCTCATCCAAGCATGTGGAGAGTGGTCTTAATCATGGCTGTGGAAAATGTGAAAAGAAAAAAATAAATTACCTCCCATGTCCCAAGAACTCAAAGAACTCTTTTGCCATGTGTTGTTCTAATGAGGGTGGCTTTGCAATTTAACAGCATAGGATAGGAATTGAATTTGCCATTTCCTAAAGAGCTCATTTTATATATAGGCATAGAAAACAGTTGCTTCTAAATTGGGATTTGAGAAATCCTTTCTTAAATCTGAAACAGATGTGCCATACATATTTTATCTATATGAATATTCAGTTTTAGAAGGAAAGAATCCTGAAGGTTTTATAATTGAACTTTCAGTTTTTAGAATGAAGAAAAAGATCCAGAGAAGTCAAGTAGTTTCTTGAATCAGTATAATTTAAGTAACTTTTTTAAAGTACACAAATGGTCACAGTTCAATAGACTGATGCATGTTTTACATGTGGGAGACCCCGGGTCAGAGCTCCAGAACTATGCAGTTCACTAAGCATGTGGGACTGACACCCTACCTCCAAGCCCCCTCAACTTATCAAGAGTACAGAATCAAGAGTAATTCTCAAGAACTGCCAGACATGTTGTCCACCTCCCAGAACAAAACTAATTAATTGGTTTAAAAATTGCATAGAATAAATACAATGGGGAATTTACAAACCACCTGGTAGGAATAAAATAAAATGTTAGCATGGCTTAATATAACAACCTTTTATGCATTTCCTGTATAATTTAAAGTATCTTGAGATTTGGGTGGGAGGGATACTGGGATCAGTGGTGGTGGAAAATGGGTACTGGTGGAGGGATGGGTACTCGATTATTGTATAATTGAAACCCAAGCACAAAAATTTGTAAGTCTACAACTGTACCTCATGGTGTTTCACTAATAAAAATGTTTTAAAAAGTATCTTGAGATTTATATTTTATGTAAAAAGAAAAATTGAGTCAGGATTAGTCACAATGTTTAGAAAGCATTCTTTTAAATCTATATTTTAATACTTCAATCAGACAGGGATACTACTGGGGAATACTTAATTAAAATGACTATTTTATTTATTTTTTTATTTATTGAATCACTGTGGGAAAATTTATGAAACTTTCAGGTTTAAGTCTCGGTCATGCAATGATCAAACATATTTCCCTTAACCAGTACTTATTTTTCACCACCAAAAACCCCAATATACCCGCCCTCCTGCCCCTCCCAATGCCTGTGAGGCAAATGGATTCTAATTAACACTCTATCTACTTTGATTAGATTCATTATTTTGACAAAAGATGCACCATTATTGTTTAGAGTTTACACCCCCAAATCAGACCTGCTGAAAAGGCATTGTGAAATAATTTGTTTTCTACAGCTGGTTACAAGAAACAAATGATGTCATGTGGCCGCGTGATTTTGGATTTCTGATATTTTACTTATTAAGCCTGGAAGTATTTTTGCTGAGAGCCAAATAATTGTGAGATTGGTTTCTGTGGCTCTGGAGCCATGGCCGTGCCAGAGAGCTGCTCGTGGGGGGCAACTTGTGACCTCGGTAGGGCATGAAGGATGAGCAAGGAACGCCTCCCTTCCCATGAGGTTTCAGTTGCCCCGTCACCACCAGCTCATACCTGGCTTTCCAAAAAGCTCAGAGGCAGCTGCCATCTTGCCAAAATGACTTTTGCGGCATCAGGAAAATAAACTTCACAAATCTTGAAAATGCATGTAATGTTGAATTTCAGAAAGCTGTATCTTAGAAGTACTGTCAGTATGTGTTGATAATCATATATCAAGTGGCATTAAGTAAAAATAATTATGCTGGGGACCAGAATTATGTTACCCTGCTCACAACTAGTCTGTCTGAATTTAACGAAAAAATTCATATATAGGTCTAGCAGAGTTGAAAATAATTTTCACTAGTATCTACAAAATATTAATAGTTTTATCATGTTTGACAAGTTCTAGTCTCTCATATCCTATTGCTAGTGAGATACTTCACCGAAAATGGCTAATTTTAAAATTCATTTTGACAGTTATATGTACTGTGTAGAAAAACAAATTAATCCTACAACTGCTGGATAGAAATCTGAAGAGAAAATGAAGATAGACCATTGAGCTGGCCAAGAATCAGGATATCAGTTTTCATGAAAAAAAATGGTGAAAAAATATATTTTGAAGATCTAATATGTTCCCACACATATACTGAAATTTTTGCATTTTCATTTAATGCCACAGAAGTAAAGTAGATGAAAGCTCAACTCCTAGTAAATTTTGAGAATTATTACTTAGACAAATTTGCCTACACTAAATTTATATAAGGATTTCTAAATATAGTTCTTCTAAACTCTTAGCCATACAGAACCACACTACATTCGTGATTATGTACTTTTCTTTGCTAAAAGTCAAGTTTCTTTACTTGATATAAAAAGCCTAGTGAATAACACAGTGAATACTTTGAGTGTAGAACAGGTATTCATTCTGTATGATCCATTTTCTCTAACATCTCATACACCAAGTAGTTTTACTTTCTGTCTCAAACTGTTTCCTGAATCTCATTATTTTTCAACACTTTTATTACACCAGTGAAATTAACATCATCAATTTGTTTTACCAAATCAGAAATCTCTTAACTGACCTTCCTTCCTTCCTCCCTCCCTTCCTTCCTTCCTTCCTTCCTTCCTTCCTTCCTTCCTTCCTTCCTTCCTTCCTTCCTTCCTCCCTCCCTCCCTTCTTTCCTTCCTTCCTTCCTTCCTTCCTTCCTTCCTTCCTTCCTTCCTTCCTCCCTCCCTCCCTCCCTCCCTCCCTCCCTCCCTCCCTCCCTCCCTTCCTTCCTTCCTTCCTTCCTTCCTTCCTTCCTTCCTTCCTTCCTTCCTTCCGCCATACTCAGTCATGCTCATGGTTTAATCCGGTTCTGAGCTCAAGTATAACTTCTAGCAAATTCGAGGGGCTTATAGGGTACTAAGAATTGAATGTGGTTAACCATGTGCATGGAAAATGCCCTACAAACTGTACTATCTCTCTGGCCTCTCAATTTATTTTTCAACTTTCATACCTCTCCCCTTTCCCAAATGCCAAGGCCATACTCCAGTCATCAACAGGTGATTTTCTTTTTTTCTTTTTTCCTTTTTTGACCAAACTGACTGTACTCAGGACTTATTCCAGTCTCTATGCTCAGGGATCACTCCTGGCAGGCTTGGGAGAACATCTAGGGTACCTGAGAATAGAATCTGGGTCAGTTGTGCGTGAGGCAAGTACCTTATCCGGTACTATCTCTCTGTTCCCAAGTTCTTAAGATGTATATAAAATCACTTTATCACTTTTTAATAACCCATTTTTAGGCACCAGTTGTCATCAGTAAATATTTTTAAATTCTTACCTTGTTCCTCAAGACTCTTTATTATAGCGGAAGCATTTCCAATTGTCGAATCTCTCCACTGTGCCTGTTGCATTATCCTCACTAGCCCTGGCTGATCACTCTTTAGAGATTTTGGACTTGCAGTTTTGTTTGCCTTGAACCCTCTTCTCCTTTATGCATCATAATATATTTTATAATTCAAGTTTCAGCTAAACTGCTGACCCTTTAGAGTGGCCTCTTTGATACCCTACTTTAAGTCTCAGTAATGTTCAACATAGACTTATGACCTTTTGTTGTTTTCCTCAGAAGTTTCATTATTTATATATCATTACTCTGCCTTTTCCTTCTAAAAAATCAAGAATAAAAATCAAGAGTCTTTTCTACTAAACCTTAGACTTGCCTTGCATGAATTAATTTCCAACAAATGCATAAATATGTAAACATAATACCCTATACATGTAATTAGTAGGACAAGTGAAGGACAAACTTGAAATATTCTCTTTTTTTGGTAGGGGGAGGGATTTGAACCATAACCTAGGAGACTTGGGGACTACTTCTGGCTCTGTGCTTGGGGATCATTTCAAGTGGTTCTCAGGGAACTTCATGGTGTTTGGGATCAGACCTGGGTTGCCTGCATGAAAAAAAAAAAATAATCCTTTGAGTTACCTCTCTGACTGAACATATTTTACTCAGTTGACAATTCCCTAATAAGTGAGCCTACAATTGGCAAGTGCAGTGAGGCAGTTCATAATCTATATTTTTATATTTATGGTTATAACTAGCTATAAAATTTATTATCAAAATATTATGACTTTTTTTGACATTAACTTATAACGGAATTCAAAGTCTGCATGAGCTATCCTATTCTTTCTTAGGACTAACTACTTTTCAAAGATCAGTACTTACAATGATCTTCTGTTCCTTCCTGATGATCTCATGCTCCATTTTCTAAGACAGACTGTTGGGAGGTGGGATTTGTAATCTAGTGACCTTCTGATGTTGATTTACAGAGTTCCAAGATTTGTAAACCACTCAGGAAAACTACACTGCTCATTAGAAACAATCTTTATATATATATATATATATATATATATATATATATATATATATATATATTATATCATGCTGAAGTGAAAATAGAAGATCTTTAATTCCAAACAGAGCTCATTTCCAATAAAGCATTTATCAGCAACCTGGATTTTACCTTAGAAAAAAATAGAACATTCTGATATCACTTAAAATTTACATGTGAGTGTGTCAGGCTATGATAAATGTTCATTAGCCCTAACTACAGTCTTTAAGAGAACAGAAAATTTATTTTTAAATTTTCTAACCAAATATATTTAGCACATTTTAAAATGGATTATTTTACAGACTAATAAATTATCAGTAAAACATGCAGTTAGTTAGCCTAAATTACAGTTTGAAGTTGAAGTATAGCTCCGACTCGGTGCTGATGGGGGGGAATCCTGAGGCGCCATCCCAGGCGGACTAATTATGACATGTTTTTCTTCACAGAGAGCTCCCTGAGGAATGGAGAAATTTATCAGAATTACTTCAATAAGACCCTGTGTTTATAATAGTCCCTTGACAAAAGTGTTTACTACCTGCCCCAATCTCTTTTTTACTGTCATTTTTTCTTTTCATGATGTTTATTTGTGGCTTCCTCCACTCTGAAAAATATATTTCCTTATCCATTAATAAAACTACAGAGAATATTCTTCCAATTCTTGCCTCTTTGCATAGTAGTTAAGGTAGACATTCAAGAGCCAGAATGTCTGTATCCAATTTTTGTGTACACACACACACAAGCACATACACACATATGTGCATACACACACACTTGCACACACTCCTATATATATGTGTGTGTATATATCCATGTATGCTCAAAATTTTAAGAAAAATACTTAAATATGGAAATCACAAAAGTCTCTACCATGTAATATGCACTCAGTGTTAACTCTCAAGGTATATGATTTTTTTCTCTAATTACAGACAGGACAGATGAAATAAAAATTTTTGTTTCTTATCCAGATAATATTAGGCCTCAATGCACGGTTGGGGATCAGTAGGTAGTCTGGGACCGGGATCCTTCCTTGCAGTCCTGAAGTAGCAGCATTTAGTAAATTCTTACTTTGAAAGCCAGCTGAGCTTTTTTCAAAATTTTCAAGATAAATTAGCCATAAAGACCCCAACATATATGGTTAGACGTCTCAGTTTTAGGAGCTACATATTGATGATTTAAGAAGTGAAAACTTAGGAACTGTAGAGATAGTCCAGAAGGTAAGTTTTTTTTCCTTAATATTTTGGAGATAGTTATTTTTGTTTTATTTTACTTTTTATAGAATCACTGTAAGTTAGTTGCAAAGCTTTCATGTTTGAGTTTCAGTCATACGATGATCAAACACTGATCCCATCGCCAGTGCACATTTTCCACCACCAATATCCCCAGTATCCACCCTCATCCCACCCCTCCCCCTGCCTCTGTGGCAGACAATTTCCCCCATGCTCTCTCTCTGCAAGTCTATGGCCATTCCACTCTGAATGTACCAGGTCTCATCTGATCTCACAAGCTAAGCAGGGTTTGGCCTGATTAGTACTTGGATGAGAGAATATGCTTGTCTTTGAAAACTCTTGAGCTCATTCACCAACATGGCACAAGCCTCTGGCAACCACAAGCGAAAGTCTGAGCTCACAAAGCAGTGCAGAGAAGTGATCAAGGAAGACCTCAAAGAGAGAAGAGCAGCAGTGCTGGCAGATGTGGTAGAAGCTGAGAAAAGCATTCACAATGCCTGCCTGTCCTTCACCAACTATAAACCAAGATGACTGCCCTCCGATGTCCTGATATATCTATCACATCTTCCAGAAGGGCAATGGAGAAGATTATCTATGACTTATACTCAGATGTCTTCGATAGCCACATCCACCTGTCCACATACCAAATTCCACAGGTTGGATAGGTCGTTCCCAACGTGCCATTCTTTTTAGTTTCCCACAGTTCTAACATTGATGCTTAGGTGAAAATTGCTTGATTTCTGTTGGTTCAATATCACTTGACCACTTGACATCCTGTTACTCATTGATTTGCTCAAGGGAGCACCAGTAACGTCTCCATTCATCCCTGTGGCGTGCTAGTGTAGTCCAATGGCATCTCCTCATTATAGGAAAGCAAACAGCCTCAGACCTATCATTCAGGGTCTTGATGAAGAAGACTGACCATCTCATAGGTGAGCGGTAACTTGATCTTTTGATGCCCTGTAGAATCCAGTCAGTAATGGCTCTAGTCCAAAGGCTATCTCCAAATATCATTACGTATCCAGACCATCTGATTTTTGACGCCTTGGTGAATGAGACAGCATCCCTGATTCATGATCGTCAACGGAGGTCAGAACTCCAGATTCTTTCTCTCAGTTGAGTAAAGCATGATACTTCACTCCAAGCATAGCTCTTTCGATTTCTCTTTGGGAGACTCAGAGAATGTTTTCATTCTGTTTTCGTAGGGCCCAGTTCGCTGAGGCGTATGTTAATGTAGGAAGAACAGTGGAATCGAAGAGATGTGCCTGGAGCCAAGGTAAATTCTTCCTCTTAGCTATTTCTTCAATGCTCATGAAGGCGTTCCAAGTCACTCTCTTTCTCCTGCGCAACTCAGGTGCCAGGTCATTCATCATTTTGACTTCTCGACCTAGGTACACATAACTGTTGCATTCGGAGATGTTCATTCCATTGAGAGAATCAGGAATGAGACTGCTTCTCATAAACATTTTCCTCATGAGATTCAGCTGTAGTTCGACCTTTCCACAGTCATGGTCGAAACTGGCCATCCCGAATAGCATTCTCATCCTGTTTTCTTAGGGCCCAGGTCTCTGAGGCGTATGTCAATGCAGGAAGAACAGGGAATAAAAGAGATGTGCCTGGAGCTGGAGGTTCTTTTTCCTCTTAGCTATTTCTTCAACACTCTTGAAGGCGTTCCAAGTTGTTCTCTTCCTCCTGTACAACTCAGGTGTCAGGTCATTTGGGGGTCTAACTAAGGGTCCAAAATGAAGGTACTTACAAGGTGTTTCACAAGTTAATATCTCTTAAATTTTCATAGACAGTTTTTAATTTGGGTGGTTGGGATCACACTTGTATTACTTGGGTGTTGTTCCTTTCTCTGTGGTCAGGGATAACTCTGTTTGTTGAATATGTCAACAGTAAAATTAATATTGGGTTCATAATTGCTCATAAGACAACTGTCCAGATCAATAGTTCATAGAACAAGAGTTCTAGAAGTTGTCGAAAAATCATTTAGAAAAACGGTGCTTAGGGAACCATGTGCAGTCCTTGGATTATAACCATAGTCAGCTGCACATAAAAGGGTCAGAAAAATAAAGACAGACTGATATGTAAGTGTATACACACACATAGACTCTACCTGCTGGTGCTTCATTCTACTCTTGGTTCTATGCCTGGGGTCACTCATGGCAGTGCTTGGGAGAGCATCGATTTCCAAGGAGTGATCCCAGGCTTCTTTCATGCAAAAGTTTTACTTCAAAATTCATTTGAATTATCTCTCTAGCCAATTTAATATACTTTAAAGAAAACAGACATTGATCACATTGAGCTCAAGAGATGAGCTACTGAAATTAAACTATTAAAAATTTTAGAGTTATTAAAGGAATATTTCATTATATTGAGAATAGCCTGAAGGATTTAAGGCACCTTTAAAATATAGTGCTTAAACTTTAAGGTTGGTTAAGTAAAGGAATAATAAAAATAAAAATAAAATTGAAAACTAGTAAACGGAAAGGATGTTAGGATGCTGGAGCGATAGCACAGCGGTAGGGCGTTTGCCTTGCATGCAGCCAACATGGCCGACCCGAGTTCAATTCCTCCGCCCCTCTCGGAGAGCCCGGCAAGCTACCGAGAGTTTCTCACCCGCACGGCAGAGCCTGGCAAGCTCCCAGTGACGTTAGGATGCTAAATTATAATATTAAGGTAATTCATCAGAGGGTAAAATTGGCTTGTGAACTTGCGAGCTGTGCTTGTATTAAGTTTCTCAAATAAAGAAAAAGGGTCTGGAAGTATGACAGGGGATAATGTTCCTGTCTTATACGCAGCTGATCCAAGTTCAGTCCCTGGCACTGTGTATATCCTCGTAAACCCTGCACTTAGGGATGCCTGAGTGTGGAGCCAGGACTAAGCCTTGAACACTACCTAGTAGAGTCCTAAAACAAAAAGGAGAAAACCTACTGAATCCAAAAGGTACACACATTTTCCATAATATTGAAATCTTAAAGCTTATCCTAATATAAAATTATAGGTAAATGATTTAAAATGGATATTGCTCTCAAGAAAGAAAATCAATAAATTTATTAGAAAATATAACATATTGTGTTGACTACATTCTTTTAAGTTTGAATTACCTGAACGATGTTTAATTGCTACCAAGGTGAATTTTGATGACCACTGCTTATGCATTCAGAATACCTAAGAATTTGCTCTGCAATGTTCAGTTTGCCATAAAAAGGTTTGAAATGTTCCTTGATAGTGGATATACTCCTTACTTTAAAGAGTCTGGGTTAAACAACGGAATTGATTTTCTAAAAAGATACTTTCCTATTGAGGGGATTTGAATGATAGTGCAGCAGGTGGAGTGTTTGTCTTGCTTTCAGCTGACCCTGGTTTGACCCCTGACACTGCATTTGGTCCTCTGTGTATCAGTGGTTGTGACCCCCCTCAAAAAACCAAACATACATTTATTGAGGTGTAATTAGTGCTTAAATAACCACACGTTTTTATTGTGTGGAATTTGATTAATTTGAAGGTATACAAAGATTCAAGATAACAGCACCCTAGTCATAGTAATTAATGTATTCAATACCTCCTAAAGTTTTTACATCTTTTTATGTTTGATTGTCATAAAACTTGTGTCTCATAAAGCTGGACAGAAGGCACAAGGGCCAAAGTGCTTGCCCTATACAATCCCCAGATTTTTTTTTCTCTGGTTTTGTTTGGTTTTTGGTCAATGCCTGGCAGAGTTTAGGGCTAGCTCCCAGCCTTGTGCTCAGGAATCACTTCTAGTAGGGCTTGGGAGACCTTTTGGGGACTCAACTGAGTTGGTAGTATGAAAGGAAAGCACCTTGGCTGCTATATTATCTCTCAAGGCTAATTCCCCCAAATTTGTACTTATGCATATACGTAAGAGCACTGAACATGACAACTATCCTCATGACACATTTTGAAGTTTGCAATGTTTAAGTTTTACAGAAAATCTCTAGAACCTATGCATATAGTATAAAATTTCATAAATTATATAATATCATGCCAGCAGGTATCCAAACTAGTTATCCAAAATAAAATAAATTTTTATCTACTGAACAACAATGGGGAGGTGGATTTTGATCTTTCTTTACTAGTGTTGTCTGACATTTCTCTCCTGATGAATTAGGTCTAGTTTAGTGAATTTTTTATAACTAAGAAAATTACAGTATAATTGATACTATTTAATTAGGAGGCCAGGTTAGGTTTCTACCTGGTTAATAAGAAATATATGAGAGCATGCTGAAATTGCAGTTTTGTGAGAAAACCCAGACTGCAAGGAGATGCAATGTACTAATATCCTGGCCTGCCAATACCCCTTCCGTGAAACTTAGATGTATTATTGAAAACACCTCTAGGTGACTCTAGTCACCAGAGCTCTAGATGTGTCTTATCATTAAGTTCTATCCAGCTAAAAGACAGTATGCCATGTCCTACCCAAACTCTCAATTCAAGGACTCCTTGTTGACTTTAAGAATAATGAAAGATTTAGTTGCTAAATGTTATGGACATTTTTTTAACAGCACATGTAACTGATAAGATATTAAAATGATGTCTACATTTAGCAAAGGATATATGTGCTGTGAAAATTCAAAATAAGAAATCAAAGGAAACAAGATGGGATCTCAGATGATCTAGTTTTATTTCTGTGAATCTGATGCGCCAATTTAGAAAATGTATTCACATCTCTGAAATAAAATTAAAACATTTAAAGGTGATAATTCTCATTCTTTTCTGGCCAGAAAAGTGAAAAATGATCTACAGATTTAATCCAATTAGGATAGAGTGCAGTTACAGGAAGAATATTAATGTACTTCTTAGATCTTGAGATTTTGTTGTAATTGTTGTTGCTGCTGCTGTTGTTTTAAGGACACACCCTTGGAGCTCATTGTCTATTCCTGGTTCTGTGTTCAGAGATCACTCTTGGTGCTGATAGGGACAAAGACTAACAGAAAAGAAGAGGTTAGGAATATGGGCCTTAAAAATAGAAATTACCAGTGTGGAAAGTCACAAAGGTGTACCTAGGTGATCCTTAATAACCTAGATGTCCTAGACTGTGTCCAATGACCTGGACGACAAATCAACCAGGAGAGAATCATCTCAACATCCTACCCCTATTATAAAACACTACTTTAAATTCAATGAAAAATGCACACATACCCCACCTCTCTCCCCAAACACACACACCACTTTGTTTAAAACAGTGCATATAAGGGGAGAGATTTCAGCCTTTCTCTGGGCTCTTATTTAAGGAGGCTCCCATAATCTGAAAGCAGCTTGCCTTTTTTTCCCCCTTCCTTTCCCTTCTCTTCAATAAAATCTTTTCTGAATTTGTGCATTTTATTTCTTGTCTTTGGCTTTCAATTTTTACTGCTTGAAGTACCTGAGCCTGTGTCCAGCTGAGATGTGGGGTTTGATTGATGAGGTTGCATGCAGCAAAGCAAGTGCCTTAAACTCTGTACTTTCTCAATGACTCAGATCCAGCCATGTTAACCAGGAACATTTTGAGGTTTCTTCCTACAATAATTTCTATCTCTCAATCTACAGGGTTGAAATCCACTACATTCTTTTCAGGGATGGTAATCTCAGAACATCCCTTTTTTGCTATCACTCCAATGATGCATGATGGAAGGAGCATTACTTAGTAGATTGTGATTATCAAACTATAATAGATTGTTGCACAGACCACTTGCTGCCATCTGGTATGCAATTATCCACAAATGAGTCACTTCTGGATCAACATAAATATTTTCCCATTTGTAGCCAAATGAAACACCTTTCTCGTTTCTACCGATGACTCAGCAATATGGTCTTCTCTATGATTTGCAGTGGGAAAAGCAAGAAATGACAGAACTTCCAGTAAAACTGCTTGTGTCTGTGTATCTATTATCCAGCTATCTATGTCTATCTAGTCATTGGTATGCAATCCTGGAGAGTCATTGGCTGTACATGACATTATAAGATTTCTACAAAGGACTTTGGAATATGTTCTACTAATAATAAAAATAATGTACTTTTGTATTGTCCACACTGATAGTAGCTTTCCTTTTTTGATGGCAGTGCCTGACTTGAGATAACTCGAATATATTGTCAGCCACAGGTGTAGAAAAGGGCCAGCTTCTTCCTCTTGTTCAGATCCCTTTGTTTCACATAATCTGGCTGATTTAGATAACCATTCAGGGGCACTTCTGGTTTCTCTTTTTCTTCCTCTCTTTCTGAACTTAAAATTCTTGCTTTTATGATTTAAATTTATCAGTGGTGAGTCTGCAGATTTCAAGATTCTGTCTCCCTCCCCACACTAAGTCCTGATAAAAGCTGGACCCTAGGCCTCTGCACAATTTTAATCCCTCTTCTCCAGCAAATCACTCCATGGCCTTAGTTGGGCTATTCAAGTTCAGTTCTTGTAAATAATAAATCTCTTGTTTTGCAACGTTTCTTAGGGTTACTGCAGAAAGGTATCTCATAATCAATAAGAAACACAGGCTCTATACAGTCAAAGAATTGGTGATTAATAGGATGAAACTGTAGCCCAAACCAAGCGATAAGTCCTTGAGGATTGTGTAAAATTAACACACAGAAATCATAGTTGTCTATAATGTCACAGCTATGTTATTAACACTCTAATCAGGTATCTTTCTTCCTGGGGCAGTGACCATTGTAATAAGCCCCAGGCAGCTCTGGTCTCAAATTGCTCGGGTCCCATAAAGTATGGGCAAATACCATTGTATGAAATCAAGACTCAAACTGTCCAGTGGGTGTTAGCCAGCTCTCATACTGTTCAGCATATGAAGTTCAGGTCTCAAATCCAGGTATGATGCCTTTTTCCTTGCTGGTGCTCACTGACTCTGACTCACTGCTCACTGCCCTTGGCTGCTTCTCCAACCCGTGTGAGCTGCATTTTTTTTCCTGCCATCTACATGTGCAAGTGCGGGGGAGTCAAAAAGGGGGTTGCATACAACTCCATTTCAAATCATGTCTTCCACTGGACACTTTCAAAACTACTCTTATGAATCTCAAAACATTGATGTATGTTGGTAGATGGGCAAGGGTCCCCCAGCGATGGAATTCCTAGGAAGTAATCAAACCAATAATCTTCAGGCTGCCAAAATCCCACCTTACAGACACAGGAATTAGATAATACCTTTCTGGCAGTGCCAAGAGACACAGAAAAGGCTGGATCTCCCTCTGAGTAAACTCCAGCAGGAACAAAGACCAAGGAAAGTAATTACAAAGAAAACTATTAACCACTCCCAACTCTAGCCCCTTGGCAAACAACCTAGCAATGGACTCTTACCTAGTTAGAAAGACCCATAGGGGGCAGCCTTAAAATACGCCCTATAAAAGTCATCTTGAACAAAAAGAGGGTACATATGATGCCTGAGCAAGTTGGTGCCTGGGCAACATGTGTTACCCGCATCTCCCCTTTTGAGATGTGTACTGGGGCTCTCTAGCTTTGGAGAAACCCTTGTTCTCTCTTCGGTGCTCTACTATTTCTTTCTTCTCTCTCACTCCTCCCCTTCATCAAAGCCTCCAAATAAAATCTGTTCTTACTACTCCTCTGTTCGTCTACTCCTGAAATTCTTTTCTGTAAGAAGAACAAGTGTAAAAGTCTCCCAGGGCGGCCAGGGAAGGCTCCAGTGGCTTCTGCCCTCACCGGTTTCTGGGGGGCCTTGGGCTGCTCCCCCAGCCAGGGCGGCCTAGGTCATGGGGCAGATGGAGGAGGAAATGAGGGCCAAGCTGGTTGACTGATCAGTTGCCTTTATTCCATTCTCCCCACGTGCCTGTTCCAGTCTCTCTGAGTCTCCCATTCTAGTCTCACACCACCCCTCATTTCAGTCTCCTCCTGTCTCTCCTGCTCATCTCTCTGTGCTCCATCCCGCAGCCTGGGCTCTCTCTCTCCACGCACCTACTCCTGTATTCTTCTTCTACATTCTTCTCCCTCTGTCCCCCCTTGCTAGTCTCTCCACACTCCATCTTGCCAGCCTGCTCTCTCTCCTCTCTCGTCTCTCTCTTCCAACTCTCTCGTCTCTCTACCCCCAGAACTCTGGGCCAATGCTACAGCTACACCCAATCTGGTAGCAAAACCAACATAAGAAAGCCCTTCCTGACTACCCTTTAGGCTCAAGGGCAGAAACACCACTTAGGGGTTATTCCAAAACCCTTCATCACTGCCTACAGGCAAAATACCTCTTAAGGTGTTTTTCTCCTTTTCTCAGTCCAATGACTCAATCAACATCTTAATATTAGTTATTTTTGTATGGACACGGTAAGATATACATTGAGGCTTGTAGGGCAGCTCTCCTGGCAATATCTTGCCACAGACTCAGACTACAGTGTTCAGGCCAGATTAATCATTCCTAACCTTAGCAGGGTTTGAATCTAGTTATTACTTTTTGGATCATGACAGCATTTGTCCATGACCAAGCTCTCAACTTTATAGTTAAGCATTAGGCACTTTGGCCAGGCCCATTTCAATCCCAGGGTAGCACAAAACTCACTGCTTGCCCTGGGTCCATCCTGTCCCTAGTTGGGACCCTGCCTTTGGTGGTTCTAGGAAGTAAGGGCAACTGAGGCTTAAATTGAGAGAATAGATGCCCAGGAGATATTGAGTCAGTTAGCTCCCATGTTACAAAAGCATGGCATTTGCTGTCTTCTTGTGTTCATACAAAAAGGACACTGCTCTGAACTAACTATGCCAAGGACTTAAACAGAAGAAAAAAACAATATTTACAAGTTAACAGAGCACAAAGAAAGAAGTTACAAATAAACACAGAGGAATGAGAGCACTGTGATGGGAGCAACCTAATAAACCTAAACTGCCTGAGGCTATGCAGGAAGAACAAATCAATGTTATGATAACATTGTAACATGTAGGATAACATGTAGGATGTAGGATAACATGTAGGATGTAGGATAACAAACAAGGATCCAAAAGGACTGGGAAAGACACAAGACTGTTTCTCTTCCTTCAAAGAGTAATTGCTCAGGTGCTGCCTCAGTCCATAGCTCCCTGAGAAATCAGGTGGTGGAGATTAACTCCTATCCTGAAAAGGTCAAGTGGGCATCAGCTGTGACTTTATGGCCACCTAGTGGGGGGGCATGCTGAGCAGGGGTTCTTGACAATCTGTATCACTAAAGGCCTTCCAGGGCAGTCCTGGGGTGGCAAAGGTGGATCGAGGGAGAAAGTGGCTGTCTCTCTCCTCTTGACCTCACATAAGACACCGAGGGGCACAATGACTTTATCAACGTCCCTTTAATCTGCATTCCTCTCCCTTTCCATCCCATAATCATACTTCACTTCTTAATCACCAAACAGAACTCAGATTCCTGTTCTGGTGCTGTCATCACCCAGATTATAACCTGGAGTCCTTAGAAGAGAAATAAAATAAACAGAACACTCAGAATGATGGTTTTCAGTAAGAGCATTGTCATACACTTTTTATGAAATATTACTATACTGGTACTCTTTCTTGACTCCTTTTTCTCATACTTTTCTTAGAAAGGAAATGTGATCATTTATATAAGGAATGTTGCTGCAGTGGCCCTTTTACTCTATATCCTTTTTATGATCAGTTTATTAAAGTTTTCATTACACGTCTCTTTTGGATAACTGCAGCAGAATATTAATAGGTGTGCTTGTTAGTAATTCATATTCACCCCATCGATTATCTGGCTTCCTGACAATGATGTTTCTTTAACACAAATTTGACTATTACATTCTGCTTAAAAGCTCTCTTGGAAGTCTATGATATTGGGAGGGAAATGCCCCAAACTTCTTAGTTTTAAATGGAAATGTTTGCATATTATGTTTGAAACACAAGTATCATTAAATATATCTTTGCTTTTTGTATTGGAGTTTTCTCACTATTCACTCTATTCCCAGAATCACCATTTTTAAAAGATTTTTTCATGACATTGCTTTGGGGAATATTTATTAGGTCATCTTTATTCTCTACCTCCATCCTTTTCTACTTGTAAACAAATAAGCAAGCAAACAAACAAAAAAGAACCCCTCTAATTCTCTGAAATTTTAATTTCACTTAAGCTATGTCTTAAATGTCTGAGCATAATCTAATCTGAAATAATGCTAAATTTATCAGTGAAGGCACTGTGTATGCCTAATATTCTCTTAAACACATCAAAGGGTCTTCTCCAGAGATATGTAGAGTTAATAAACATAGGTCCCCCACACTGCTTTTTCATGCATTCATTTTTCTTTTAACACTGTTTATACTATAATTTATTTATCCCTCTACAAACTCGTTGCTCTTACTGGGTTAATGTGTATTTTTCTACTTCCTGAGCATTTAAGTAGATTTCCTTCTTTCTAAAAAACACCCTTCCTTTGGTTTTTAAGACCTCATAGTTTTATAGTCTGCACATGCTTTTGAAAGCTTTATCTATTTTTAAGGTACTTACACCTGTCAAAATTTTCTTACTTCTCTGTCTAAATTTTGAATACCCGATACTAGCTTTTAAACCATCCCCAAATTCTGTATTTTTTGGTGAAGTTATTATACTTCTTACTTCATCTATCAGTAACATATAGATAACAATTTGCAATTTTGGCTAAGAATATTCCCTTGAATTCCAGATCTACATATATCACTCTATTTTCAGTCTTTCTATTTTTACTCCAATATAATGTTAGGGGTTCAATTATGAACTCAAAAATCATATTGAAACACTGACCTCTAGTTCTTCAGAATGTGACTGTTTGGTGAGCTTACGCTTTTAAATCAAAATGGTATCATTAGGGTTTGCTGTAATCCAGTATGACTGATGTCTTTTAAAGAATAAGAGATAACACACAGCATTTTGTAAGGAAGATTCAGCCAGAAGACTGACATTTTCAAATTAATGAAAGAGGCTTTGAAAGATTCTATACGTGTAGACCTACAGATTACTCAGCTGAAGAGAATGCTTTTCAAGCATTACCCATAAATTTATTGTGTCCCTGGCGTTACCCTACATGCTGAATACTCTGCTCTTTGAACACCTAGTGCCTAAATAAAGTGTGCAATTCTGGTACATCAAAACTAATTGGTCATTGCCCCTAAAAGTGTGTATCACCACAACTACGGTTGACTGAAACCAAATGGGCAGCCTTGGACTAGTTCCATAACAGGTGGTGAGCACCACAACCATGTATGTGACCCCTGGTAAGCACTGCAACCAAAGTGTGTATGTGCACAACCAAAGAGTGTAGCTTCTGGTGGAGAACATAGCTGAAAGAGTGTGGACACTATAACCAAAGGATCAAGCCCCAATGTTCACAACAGCAACAAAAACAGCAAAAGGGGAAAGTGTTGCATATCCTGTAGCTTCTGAGATCTTGTGGATGGCAAGAGAAAACAACAGGCTGACCAGGGACATGTTCCATGTTACAATGTTTTATGCTGAAAAATGCTTGTTGCAATGCTAGTTATAATGCATGTTACAATACTTGGTGTTGAACAAGAGTTCAACCACAATTACCATCCTCTCTGGGACAGCAGTCCCCAAACCAAAGTGTCCTGTTACTCATGCTTTTATATGTTATATCTTCAGCTGTTTCTGCTGTCTGAAAGGTTATGCCATATGTAAAAGAGGTTTTTTTAAAGCAATCAATCTCAGTAATTATGCAAAACAGCAGTTAGATTGCATGTACTATGGCCAACCGCAGATCTTGATTGTCTAGCTCTTCCCTCTTCATTTTCTCAAAACAGAAGGATGGGAGAAAATAATGCTGATTAAAATAAGAATCCATATCTGTCAATATAATACCAAGATTTTAGACTTCTAGCCTTAAGACTATGAAAAAATGACTGCATCCTCTCCTTCCTTTCTCGAAGTTCTTCACTAACTCTACATTTTATAAGTGCAATCTTAGACCATATATTATTTAACTTTTCTATGTATTTAGTCATGGTACTATATACTAACTTATTGAAGCTCACTACAAGCTTATAAAGAATATTCCATTATCTCGATTTTGTTAGTTGCAGTGATAGTAGTTAACTGACTTGCAAGAAGTTACAAAGCTAGAAATAGTGAGCCTGGGTTTGATATACTGGAGAGGAAATAGTTTTAAAGCACAGATAATTTTTAGGGAAAAAATGTTTAATTCTCAAAATTTGTTAGGTTTTTTCATATGTGTTGTTCTACGTCTCATACAAGTGTAATGAATAGTCAATATAGTATTCAAATTGTACTTTCTTGGATAGAATGTAATTTTACATAAGATCAGGGACAAAATTACACTTGGCATGATGATGCAACAATGGCAATTGTAAATATGAATGAAATGAATACACTTTGTGATTTCTTAGAATAGAAATTTTGACTGTATATTGATTCCTAGCTGAAACCCAACCTGTGAGAGATATGCAATTAGTAACTGACTAATTAGTAATAGAATGCACTAAATCGAATTCTACATTATACTAAATATATTTATTTTGATAAAGGAATGGTGGGGAAAGACGGCTGCCATGGACTGAAAAGCTAGAAGGGATTGACCAAAGCGATTTATTTATTTTATGACATTTTTGCTTTCAAACTAAGCCCCTTTTTAATTTATGCTATAATGTTCTACATTTGTAAGTGTTGACATATATTGAATTTTCTCACTCTGTTCCTGTCTCGTTCAGATTCTCTCCCATTTCTGTGTCTCTCTTTGTTTCTCTTCTTTTCCTTCTCCTCCCTTACCTATGGCTTACAGTAGCCAGATTAGTAGATCTTTTAGCTCTAATTTTGTTCAAGTTTAGTATTTCTCATTTTTATGTAGTATAACTATTAAGGGAACTGTGCATGTCTTGGAATAATTTTTATTTGTTATTACTGCAGAGTTTCTGACTCTTGAAATGAAGGCACTGTATAGCATGACTTCACTAGTAAAAAGCTTAAAGGTATAGCAGTGCTATGTTGCAGTTAATATTTTACTCCTTTTCAATTCTGCCCCTAAGCCACTCTCCCACAAACAATTAAGGAATGGCTCAGAGTTTCAATCCATAGATTTTCCCTACCGCATTAGGAAAAGTGATACAGAAATGAAGAGCTAGAATAGTTCCACAACACTGCACTTAATGAGCACTTGTAAAAAATCATTTAATATTTAAAGATCTACTTAAATAAATTTTGGTAGAAGACATTCAGAATCTTTTTTTTAACTAGCATTTGTATAAAGTGTGAATTTAAAGGATTACCAAATGTATGAACATTTTATTTCTTCACAAAATTTATCATCGTTACTGATTTATTCAAAACATCCTTAGAAAGAAAATTATATCCTATAGTAAATAATATTCCTTTTCCTTATATAATGGAGTCATTTTTTTAATTGAATCACTGTGTGATACACAGTTGCAAAGTTGTTCAGGATTGGGTTTCAGTCGTACAATGTTCAACACCTGTCCCTTCCCAGGGTACATTTCCCACCACCAATGTTCACAGTTTCCCTTATGCTGACTCTCACTCCCTAGCTTGTAACAGAGATATATTTGTCTACTTGGCTAAGACGATCATTAAGAAAGGTCCACTGGTTGTTAAGCAGATGTACAACACAGGAATGATTGGTGTGACAATCATAATATTGACATATTTGAACAATTGGTTTCTCTTTTCTATATGAGCACAATGAAATTATTGCAGAAGGAGAAATATTTGATGGATCAAATTATTGAGGACACTAAAATATATAGATATATTATTCTACATTAAAAAATTGGTGCTAATGATCCATATATAGTTTAGTTATTAATAAGTTTTTGCTTTTATTATTGACACTTGAATATTGAGTTTTTTTGACCTTGAGGATATAAAAGAATAGTGCTGTGCTTTAAAGTTGTATTATGAAAAACAGATTTTTTTTAAAGTTTCTAGGCTATGTTGGCAATTTAGAGCAGTAGTATAAATAGTAATATTAAGTGCACAAAATGCAATAATAGAAAACTTTCTAGGCAGCAGTCACAGAACCAAGAACCTCCTAAACAAGATTATTTAGTTTTGTCCAGAATAAAAGTATATGCCTAGCAATAAAATATTTAATATCTGTTTCCATTGCCAGTATCTTTTTAATGGTGGAAAATAATCTTACCATATTCAAATTATTTTAAATAAGACCAATCTAAATGATTTCAGTTTCAATTCTATTGTGTAACCATGGATTATGACAGCTACTTTTTAAAATCATGGTGTAAGAGAAAGCATACAATACCTTCTCGAATGTTCAGATTTTATACTAACCACATTATCTTGCTTAATTAAGAAATTGGATTCTGGTGCTTGTGTCAATTTGGGGGCACTTTAATTTTTTTCTTTTGATAATTCCAGGGACTGGTAAAATTTCCTGAAGGTATTCTAGTTTTTAGAATAACATGACTTAATGTGCTTCATGGTCAAAATACATTTTTTCCTTATTTGGGGGTATCTTTTCTTTATTATTTGTCTATATTTTGGTATAAAAAATTAAGTTTCTAGTTTGTAATTCTAATGAAGAGTATAGGACCTCTTCTTAGGATGAAACAAACCTCTCATATGCAGCAAAAAGACAATGATAAGTCAGAACATTCCTTCTAGACAATGCCTACCCTCAGGAGTTTATTGTTGCTGTGACTATATTGTTTTATTCTTTTTCCCACTGGAGTTTAATTTATTACAGCATTCTAGTTTTTTGTCCCAGCTACTATGCTCTGTTGAATATTGAAGGGGAAAGGGGAGAGTTGGTAAGAAAGATATTCATTCTTATTGGTGCACAGTCCCTGGGGTTGAACTTTCAGAGTGATTGAAAGGTCAAACCTAGTTAAGTGGATCTTTTTCTTTAGTCTCTTTCTTGCACGCAGCAAGACAGAAAAAGCATCTCTCTTTCTCTTTTTAATCTTGCTAGAATCCTTTTTTCCATGAAGCCAAAGAAGATAAGAATTGCTTTATTCCTTTTCTCATCTTGTATTTAGTCACTGGGGCATAAAATCTCCAGCTGTCCTTGCTATTTTCTTTTGACAGACTTTTATATTGGAGGGGTGATATGTGTATATGTGTATATCCTTCTAATCCATGTTTTCCTACTTTTACTACGGATCCTTGTAGCAGAAGTAATGGCAAATAATTATTGTGCCACTATTTTGGCAAGTACGTATGCACACATGTGTGTACGCATGAACACACATATGCATCTCTCCTATATAAAACACAATTTGGTCTTCAGAGAAACTCTTTGCGGCAGATACTGTCATTATGTCCAGATCACTAATGAGAAAACTGAAGCACAAAAAAGGTTATTATTTTCCTAGAGTCAAAGAGTTAGAAAGTTATGGAGTCTGCCCGAGATTTTGTGCTTTTAATCTATATGTTAATTCTGCTTATATTCATAAAGGCATGATTTTTATTTTTGCCTGAAATTTTAACACATCTTGTAGGGCAGACCTGCTGGTAATGGATTTTTTTCAGCTTTTGTATGTTTTAAATGGTTTTATTTTGACTTAATTTTCTCCTAGTTCTATTCACTAGGTATGAAAGTCTAGGTTAACAGTCTAGTCTAGTCTAGTCTCCTAACCCTCAGCATTTTGAATGCTGCTTTGCTTGTATTACTTGCATTGTTTCTGATGAAGACACTGATGGATTTCATAAGATTTGTTGTTTTTCTTGTCTGTAGCACTGTAGCAGTGCCCTCCTTCCTGTTCTTTATCGATTTTCTCGAGCAGGCACTAGTAGCATCTCCATTGTGAGACTTCTTGTTACTGTGTTTGGCATATTGAATGCATCACGGGTAGCTTGCTAGGCTTCGTTGTCCGGGCAGAATACTCTTGGTAGCTTGCCGGGCCCTTCGAGAGGGGCAGAGGTCACATATTATTTTTCTCTAACTACAGTTAAGATTTTTTACTATTTCTTTAAGTAGTTTGTTTATGTATTTGTGTAGTCTTATTTATGTTTCTTGCACTTGGTATTAAACATCTTGGTATATGAGTGAATATTGTTTATGAAATTTGGAAGAAGACCATAGCTATCATTTATTTGAATATTATTTTGTTGTTTTCCCTTACTGTGAATCTCAAAGAAGCATTGGGGACATGTAGGACGAGAGTGTTCGGTGGCCAAGAACCATTCCCCTAGCCAGCCGTGGCAATAACGAAAGATTGCTGAATGGAGAAACTGGGCCCTAGGCTGGTTGGTAGACAGTTTTTATCTCTCTTCTTCCCTATGTAGTTTGATTTCTTCCCTTACAGAATAGTAATTTCTCCTACTTTCTCCCCAGCATAGTTTGACCTCTTACCTTGCAGCATAATAATTTCTCTTTTTCTCCCCATCATCGTCCCTTCTCTTCGCTTTTTCCTGGCCTCGTTTTTCTCTTCCCTTTACATCATAATGATTTCTCTTCCGCCATCGTCATTGTAATCATTGTTGTAGTCATCATATTCATAGTCGTAGTGTGTTAGTCATCATAGTCTCCTCTCTCCCCTTACAGCATAGATTTGGAGTCAATTAAATCCCATGTTACAAAAGGGTGCGGGTACACATAGATGTGGTTGAACATTGTCATAACAGCAAACAGAGGTAAAGACACTCCTTCAGGGGAAGTTCTAGGAGATTAACTCAAGGACAAAATTTCATCTGAGGGTACAGCACTCGAGGTTACTAGGAGATACGCTCAAGGGTGGGATTCCATCTAGGATATATTGCTTTCTTTTTTCCTCAGCTAGTAATCCACTTAACCAATCACAGTAATTTTACTTCTTGTAATATTTATATAAATTTTGTATGCAAACATTAAGAGATATATTAAACTTAAAGGTTGGCTCTTCCTGGGGTCATCTCACTATATATCCCGGACTATAGACCGCAGGCTAGGTTAGTCTTTCCTAAGTCCAGCAGGGTCCTTATTCAGTTACTTCTTTTTGGCTCATGACAGAGTTTGTTCCATGACCATGCTCTTAACTTGTTCTATTTCTTATGGCACTTAGCTTGTCCCTTATTGATGCCAAGGTAGCTTACAGCTTGCCATGGGTCCATCCAGTCCCTTCTTGGGACTCTCCTTTTGGAGTGCTAGGAAATAAGGGCAACTGAGGCTTAAGTCAAGAAGATATAATGGATGTCCAAGAGTAAATATTATTTGGAGTCAATTAAATCCCATGTTACAAAAGCATAGCATCAACTGTCTTCCTGTGTCTATACAAAAAGGACAGTGCTAACCCATGCAAGTGACATAAAGGAAAGAGAAAAGCAATATAGGATTATTAGTGCTTGATGGAATTGGGTGTGTCTCAGGGGCAGCATTGTGGGAGTAACTCAATAAAACTAAGTTCTCTGCTGCAGGAGCAAGGATAACCAATGTTATCCAACACCTTATTTCCTTCTCTTTTGAGGATTCCAGCTGAAGCTGTAACATGGCTCTCTGATGACCTATTTTTTGTGGAAAAATCTTGCATTTTCTGTGCTTTTTGCATTTTAATATCTCTATAGCTATATCTTCAAGTTGACTTATTTTTTTCCTATTGCACTATTCAGTCTGTCAATAATCTTGGCTAATATATTTTTCCTTCCATCCTGATAATTTTCATCTCTAGAGGTTCAATTTGGGTATTTAAATTTGAGTATTAAAAAGACTTTTTACATCCTCTGTTAAATTTTGAATATAGTGAATATTGTTAAATGTCTTATGTTCCTTTCTGCTAGTTATATCATGTGCCACTTTTTAAATTCAACTTCAATTCACTTTTGTTTTCTAAAGTGTGTATTATGCTCTTTTTCCTTTGTACATCCCTGGTATTCTTTGATAAGATGCCAGACAATGTGAATTTTTCCTGTGTATTATATAATTTTTTATTTTTATAATTTTTCAGCTTTGTTTTTAGTTATTTAGGATTATTTTATTAGATACTTATTATTGTCCATTGCTTTCTTTGATTCTGACAAGTCACAAAAGTTTGCACTACTGCTTATTCTAGAATAATTTTCTATTAAATAGTGTGAAAATGAAAAAGGTAACATTTTCTGTGACAACAACACTCTGTGATTGTGTAGTCTGTCTGATCCCAACAAACTCTAGTCTTCACCTCGATTGAGTGTTAGACATTATGCCCTCTAGATAGTTTTGATAGTTTTTCTCTCTCTTAGATAATTTTTCCACACTCACCTTGATCTCTATTCTGGCTTATAGAATTGGGACAATGTGGTATAACATGATCAGTTATACAATATCAGGGTCTTTTAGTTATGACCTTTGCCCTTTGTAATACTTGTTCTTTTTTGGGTGGGAGGTTTCTGGCTGCACCCCAAAGTACTCACAGCTTACTCTGGTTCCTGCTAAAAATCACTCCTTGTAGCCTGGGGAGACCATATGGAATGCCGGGGATCGAACTTGGGTCAGCTGCACACAAAGCAAGAACCCATTCTGCTGTACTACTACTCTGTTCCCTGACCGCCATACTTTGTTGTATCAAATTTGAGTTCCTTAAGGCCTATTATAAAATAAACTTTGTGATTAATGATTTTTCTTTACTATAGAAAAAAGCAAGTATTCTCAACAAAGAAGACAATTGAGGCAATGCTATAATGTTATGTGTAATATAATATAGTTATAATAAATGTACTTTTACTTAGTAGATATATTTTTAATGCAAGAGTATTGCTATTTATTCAGCGATTGATTAGGGCATGATTGAATTGGGCATGAACTCCACCTTAGTAGATATTTTCAACTTATGGTAAGTTCTCAGATACAACTCTATTGTAAGTAGAGGAAGATCTATATTCGCATTACTGGAAAACGCAAACTTATGGAAACTGTATAGATAATGGTGATTGTCTTATTCAGTTATTGTAGGGTATAGATGGGTAGGTAGAGCACAAAGGATTAGTAGACCAAATATTTATGTTTCCAGTTTTTATGTCACTGTTATTCTGTCACTTAAATTTGCCACTCAGAAATTCATTTATATTGAGTTCTGTTCTGGGAAATTGTATAGAAATTCAGACTACTATTTTATAATATGTGATTTTAAAAAACAGTATAAAGAAGCAAGGAGAAAAAAAAGTTTTTTAGAAAAGAATTCAGAATTTGAGTTCAGAGAAAGAGTGAAGTAGGTAAGTTGCTTGCCTTGCACAGATTTAGGAGAAATAAATCCTAAGTATCACAGAATGTAATTCGCCCAAAAAAATACAACAAAAAGGAATTCAGACTTTAGGTAAAAACATGTTGAACACAATACTAGAACACATATTGTAATGTTGTTTCCAGAGGGAATAAGCTGAGTTGCATGATCTCAGATTCTTTTCAAATTTACTTCTATATGAGTTCTGGGTTTTAGCTATTTGCATCTGAATTTTACCTTTGCTAGAGGGAATATCACTATGCCAAGATATAAAGCATGGTAACCAGACTGTGACTAAATTAAAGAAGAATTATATTAGATATTCAATCATGATCTCAATATTTATTCTTAAGGAAGTCTTTCTTACTAAAAGACCATTTATCTTTTCCATAAACATGATTTCTTGGATTTAATTATTTTAGGAAAAATTGTAAGATTTTATATATATATACAGCTGTCCTCCCGTTGTTCATCGATTTGCTCGAGCAGGCCCAGTAATGTCTCCATTTTGAGAGTTGTTACTGTGTTTGGCATATTGAATACATCACGGGTAGCTTGCCAGGCTTTGCCGTGGCGGGTGAGATACTCTCGGTAGCTTGCCAGGCTCTCCAAGAGGGGCAAAAGAATCGAACCCGGCTCGGCCGTGCTGGCTGCGCACAAGGCAATCGCCCTACCCCTGTGCTATCACTTCAGTAATATATGTATGTATATAGTAAGGTTATATATATAGCAAAGCAGGAAGGTGTTGGGCGTTTGCCTTGCATGTGACCGACCCAGGTTTGATTCCTCTGCACCTCTTGGAGAGTCCTGCATGCTAGCGAGAGTAACCTGCCTGCCTGGCAAAGCCTGGCAAACTACCCATAACATATTCAATATGCAGAAAACAGCAACAACAAATCTCACAATGGAGATGTAACTGGTGCCAGCTTGAGCAAATCGATGAAAAACAGGACTGTGCTACAGTGCGATATATAACTGTCCTCCCATTGTTCATCAATTTACTCAAGCGGGTGCCAGTAACATTTCCATTCATCCCAGCCCTGAGATTTTAGCAGCCTCTCCTTACTTGTCTTTCCCAACACTGCCATATTGGAGGATCTTTCAGAGTCAGGAGAATGAGACCTGTCATTGTTACTGTTTTTTGCATATCGAATACACCATGGGTAGCTTGTCAGACTCTGCCGCACAGGTAGGATACTCTCGGTAGCTTGCTGGGTTCTCTGATATATATATATATGAGAGAAAGAGAAAAAGGGATATATATATATATATATATATATATATATATATATATATATATCCCTAGGGCTGGAGCGATAGCACAGCGGGTAGGGCGTTCGCCTTACAAGCGGCCAACATGGCCGACCCGAGTTCGATTCCTCCGCCCCTCTCGGAGAGCCCGGCAAGCTACCGAGAGTATTCGATATGCCAGACACAGTAACAACAAAGTCTCCAATGGAGACGTTACTGGGCCCGCTCGAGCAAATCGACGATCAACGGGAGGGCCTTTATATATATCCCTATATGATTTGTTGCCTACAGTCTGAACCCATCAAATATGGTGTGGTAATTATGAAAAATGGGTAGGGAGTGTCTTATGATGTTTTGGTCCAGGAATATGTTCACTCACACATGAGGCTCAGCCCGAGGAGGTGTGAATCCTGCGTCACTAGAGACTAGGGGAAGCAGGAAGAGGATCTCTGCTCCCAGGTCCCATTGAGTCCAGAGTCCAAGAACACAAAGTTCTGCACTACCTGGGTTCCTTGGGATTTCACTTATGTGTGAGGCTCGGCGCGAGCACTGGGAACATTTTGTTACTGGGATTGTTGTCGTCTTTGACTTGCAAACTTGGTTGCAGTTTTAGCACATGCTTTATAGGAAGAATTGGTGCCTCGACCAGTCCATGCCCTGTTTCTCTGTACTCTGGTCCTTTGTCTTTCCATCGCTGTTGCTATTGTTCATCTCGCCCAAGCTCCAACCCTTCTTTCTTTGAAACTCACAGCTGAGTTTATCCAACTAGTAGAAGCTTGCACAAGACAGACTGGAGTTCAATCCTTGTCATCTATCTATCTATCTATCTGAAAAATATTGCCAGAAAGTGAAAATACCCAACTCATGTCTAAATACAGTTTTGTGAGGCTGGAGCAATAGCAGAGCGGATAGGGTATTTGCCTTGCATGTGGCCAACCCAGGTTCTATTCCAAGCATCCCATATGGTCCCCTGAACACTTCCAGGAATAATTCCTGAGTGCATAAGCCAGTAGTAACCCCTGTGCATCACCTGGTGTGACGCAAAAAGCAAAAAAAAAATACATTTTTGTTCTGAATTTTTACAATTTGGAAATGTTGTCATTTTATAAAACTAATAAAGATGAACAAGATTTTCATAACAGCAATATTGTTATCCCTTAGTTTTTCTTCTAATTTTTATGTGGCAGCTGTTATCATTTTGATCTATCTTAACATTCTGCATGATTAATTTCTTAAAGTTAATGTACCAGGTTCTCTAGATCATATATTTACTTTATTGCAAAATATCAGACCCAGTCTGATCCCTTACATCTGGATTCCTCCAAGAAAACCTTGTCTTTTCAAATAAGAGCTATCAACTCTTCCTTACTTTTGAACTGATTCCTGTTCTTTCAACTTGAACCTTTTTTAAAAAACATATGTATATTGGGTGTCTAATATGAATATAGGGTGTCTAATATTTCTAAGTAGTATTGTATATGTATATAGGGTTTATAAGCATATCGGGTGTCTAATATTTCTAAGTAGAATTCTATTTAAGTCATCTCCTCAAATTGGATTTAATGCCTTGCTTATATCATTGCATTCTATTTTCCTGGTATTAGAAAAGTATTTATATGATGCCAAGGTACTTGGGCAGCTGCTGGGTAAAAATCACAAAAGACATGCCTTGCATGTGGATTTTGGCTATGAGGAGTCTGAAAAGAATCTAAACATTTATATATTCCATTGGAAATCATAACTTTACAGTTACATCAAATTTATTTTGTATATGAGTTTTTGGAATATTTTTGGAATAATAAATAATTATTATTTTAAAGTTTTGAAATAGTAGTAAGAATGTTTTGCTTAATACAAAGAATCTCTGTATATTTGTTTATGCTTTTCCTATTTGTTTCATGTTTTTTGCATAGCTCCTACTTCTATTTGTTTAGGGGGTGTTTAGGGTGTGTTTCTCTCAAGCAGTGCTCAGGGAGTCAGGAATAGGTGCTTTCCTAACAATATTTGGTGTTCCTGATATGTTTTTCTAGGATGCTATGCTGCTTAGACTCTTTGGGGATAGGAGTTTCTGCGAAATTTGCCTGGTGATACTCAGCCAATGAAACTGGATTATTAACCGCTCAGGTCTAGCTTATATGATGCTGTTTTGGTTCTGAGATTCTGGAATTTTTAAAGACCATATATTTGGTATTTCTTCAGGTGCCTTGTGGTGCTGGAGATTAACCCTTGGTCCCCCCCCACACAAGGCATAAACTTCAGCCCCAGCCTCGCTTACATCTCTACATTGTTTCTGGTAGTTGTGTTCTATAAATTGACTATCAAAATAGAAATAGCATTAAACCAATACACCTAGCAAAATAATAGTTTCCATTCCTTAACCTCTGATCACAAAATTTTCAACATTTGAGCTACCTATACACAGTTTTATGTATTCTGATGGAAAGACACCTGAGTTAAGGGACTGGAGAGATAGTACAATGGGTAGGGTACTTGTCTTACATGCAGTCTACCCAAATTAAATTCCTAGCACCCCTCATGGTCACCTGAGCACTTCAGGAGTGATTCCTGAGTGAAGACCTAGGATAAAGTACGAGCACTGCCAGGTGTGACCCTCAAAGAAAACAAAGAACCACAGTTGATTTAATATGTACTGTTGTTTGACTACTAATGCTTTATATCATTGTTTATAGTTAAAGAATTCAATAACTTATATCTTCTATTCTGGATATTCAGGGAGTTTTATGGTTTATACAAATTGGAGTAGTATTTGTTCAATGTTTTTGAACAATGCCATGGGAATTTTGATAGGCATTGCCACATTGAATACTTTGTGGTTGGATTGTCATATGTTTATTGTATAGGTTCTAAGTATAGATTATTGTTTCTAGAATTTTTTTTGTAAATTACATATGGATTATGTGTATACTATCATGTAATCTGGAAATAGTGATTGTCTCTGAAAGAAGTTGAGATGGATATGCAATTTTTAAATGTGAATTCAGTACTGGAAAGCTAAACTAAATAGGTCAAGTGCTTGATTTCATTAATTATATAACTATGCTATGACAGAGAGAGGTTAAAGTTTATTCCAAATTAGTACTCTGTCTCCTGAATCTATGTTGTCATGTAGATTTCTTTTATAGGACTTACACACAAGTAACCACTCCTTTTTTCCTCTGATGCATACATGAATACAGATGAAGACTTGAATGTAGTTCAAACTGTTAAAATCATTCTTGCATATTAATATAGTGTCATTAATATCTTAATTTGGGGGGGTATTTGGGGGAAGTGGCATAGCCATCCATAGTCATTCTCACTCCTGGTTCTGCTCAGGGAACACTCCTGATGGTGCTTGAAGGGGACCATATGAGGTGTAGAGAGTTGAACCCTTGTTGACTGTGTGCAAGTTAAATCAACTACACTCTTGCTTTGCCCACAAGATCTCACTCTTTTTTACCTTTAAAGTTAATGTTTTCCATTTTTGGCCCTTTCCCAATTCCTCCTAAACATATCATTAGATCGTAAGAGGGATTTTTTTTTTCATGTGAGAGTTTTGTCTTAGAAGTGGTCCGGAAAGAAGAATCTCCATGTGGGACTTCCTCTTCTGCATGTGTGGGTGATGATAGGGCAGAAATAGCAGCAGATCTCCTATCACACCTCTTTTTGTAAAATTATTTCAAAGCTGGTCAGTGATTTCTCTGACAAGAGTTTCAAGTCTCCTGTATTTCTATGAAGAAATGAGCTTTATAAGTAATAAAGGAGATATGCTTCATAAAATAGAATGTTATTATCATTGCTGTAATAATTTTCCAGATTTCCGTGGCTATGCTTTTTTCCTCAAGTATATTTTTTATCTTCGAATTTTTTCAGTTTTCTCTGTCATTCTGTTTTAGTCATTTTTCTTGAAAGAAACATATAGATTTTGTTTAAAATCAAAGGTTAGGTTTTTAGCTTTTAAATTGCTTAAGAATGTATGTGTGTACGAATTATTAATTTTACCTGGGATTTATTTGTAGGGATATAGTTTTAATTGTAGCCTGTGGTATTTTTAGCTTCAAATGGTTCATTTCATTTCATTTCATCATTCTGTTATTCGTCAATTGCCTCGAGCAGGCCCCAATAACCTCTCTTTTATCCTAGCCCTGAGATTATATTCAAGGCTCTTTAGGAGAATGAGACCCATCATTGTTACTGGTATTTGGCATATTTGGTACGCCACGGGGAGTTTGCCAGACTCTGCCCTGTGGGCAGGCTACATTCGATAGCCTGCAAGTTTGTCCAAAGTAGGAATGAGATAATAAGATGTCATAAAAAGATGTCCTGATAAGATGTCCGGGTTCCAGGAGCTGGATTTTATAGTCTCTGAGTCTTGGCCGTTGATGGGATTTCATGGCGCCAGGGGGCCAGGTGGTGGGTGTGACCCCCGCCTACTGGAATTTGGAGGATCTGGGTGGAAGATGCTCGACTCCAATCCGAGTAGGCTTGGAGATCTTGGCCCCGGAACCCGCGTGGCTTTGTCCCTCTGCCAGTACCTTCATGTGTGCGGAGAGTGGTCTCAGCATGGTGGTGGCTGGTCCTGGAGGTCTTTGGCTTCTGGAGCCCTGGTCGGGGCGGGGAGGAAAGCTCAACCTGCTCCCTTCCAACGGGCCCCGGCGAGGAACAGCCAGGCGCGGGGGCAGAAGACTGCACTGTTCTCATCCGGGAGCTGGATTTTATAGTCTCTGAGTCTTGGCCGTTGATGGGATTTCACGGCGCCAGGGGGCCAGGTGGTGGGTGTGACCCCCGCCTACTGGAATTTGGAGGATCTGGGTGGAGGATGCTCGACTCCAATCCGAGTAGGCTGGGAGATCTCGGCCCCGGAACCCGCGTGGCTTTGTCCCTCTGCCAGTACCTTCATGTGTGCGGAGAGTGGTCTCAGGCTGCCGGAGCACTGGTCGGGGCGGGGAGGAAATGGTTGTTTTGTTATATCTTCCAGCCTTTATTCTGCTTATATTTTTAGTCTATTTTCTTTCTGAATCTCTATATCTGTTAAAATAATAATTTCTCGTCATTGTTCCTATGTGTGGTGGGCTGTAGTGATAGCACAGCGGTAGGGCATTTGCCTTGCATGCCGCCAGCCAAGCCAGGTTCGATTCCTCCAGGATTCCTCCCCCCCTCTCGGAGAGCCTGGCAAGCTACCAAGAGTATTTCGCCCGCAGGGCAAAGCCTGGCAAGCTAACCATGGCGTATTTGATATGCCAAACACAGTAACAACTAGTCTCACAATAGAGACGTTACTGGGCCCGCTCAAGGAAATCGATGAACAACGGGAGGACAGTGCTACAGTGCTAGTTCCTATGTGTATCTTATTCTTATTAAGTTTAATATCTTCATGTTTCTCATTATTTTTTTAAGTTTCCTTTCAGAGAACTCACTTGATAATCTATGGGAACTTTCCAGTTTTTACTCCATCTCAGCGGACATAAATCATATGCAGGGTTGATATATATTAAGGTGATTTTGTAGGTGTAGCCAGATCCTTTTGTACCACTGATGTCATGGCAGGCCACTATATTTTGTTACATATGACCACATACTTTGAACAACTTCCAAATTTTTCTTAAGTCTTTCAGAAAAAACTTGGTACTACGTTTTTCTTCTAAGCCTTCAAAGCAATGGCTTTCTTGTCCTTTATTGTAGCTCTTTTAGGAGAAATCTCTTTGTCCACCCCATTTATTAGTTTCTGAGTTGAAATTTTTCAGTTTTCAGCAGGTGACTAGATGAAGGATATAGTAATCTTTACCTCTTTCAGTGTTCACTTGCATGCTCATATCTAGTCCTAAAGACACTTTTGTCTTCTTCACCATCAGGATCTATTTGCTGAGTACTATCCAATGAGACTCTACTTAGAAGTCTCAATTTTTGGTGTTTTGTTTCAAAAGTTAGTCTTATTTTGTTATCAATATTTCAGTATAAGTGAGAGACCTGAACATCACCCTAGACCCAACACATTACAGTTCATCATCTTGCTATCCCTTCAATTGGACACACTGTTCATGACCCCTCTTCCTGCCCTGTTCCCCCCACCGCACCCCTCCCCCAGCTCATTCACACTTAGCATGAACACCATTAAGTCAGGAAGCAGCATTTCAACTGTGCCTTTCTGGGAAATTTCACGTTCCATCCACCCAGAACACAATCTGGCTGATAATCCATGGTACTAAAAAGAAAATAATTATGAAGAATACCTTAGGAGGAGTGACCAGCTTCCCCCACTGATCAGTCCTTGTCATTAATCTGGGTCAAAATAAAAAATCAAGGGCTGGAACAATAGTACAGCGGGTAGGGCATTTGCCTTGTTCAACCCAGGTTTGATTCCCAGCATCTCATATGGTCCCCGGAGCACTGCCAGGAGTAATTCCTGAGTGCATGAGCCAGGAATAACCCCTGTGCATCACCAAGTGTGACCCAAAAAGAAAAAAAACAAAAGAGAGAGAAAGAGAGATATATATATATATATATAGAGAGAGAGAGAGAGAGCAATGACCAGAGACTGCTCTTCATGGGAAAGGCTCCTGGTATCTGCAGCCAAGGTGACCTGAGACAAATTTTGGACATCGCATAGTTTTGGGGAAGAGCAGTATCCCCAGGGAGAACGTAACAGCACATTCTAGTCACTGCAAATTTTGAACTCAGGTCTGCAGCAGTTGCCAGTGTTTCAGGCTGCCAGTACCTCCTGGAATGTCTTGTTGTTTCACTGTCCACTCTGGATGCAGATATTCCAGCGTTGCAGAGCTTGAGACAGAATCAATCCCTCACATATGTCTATACTAGATGTAACATTTCCTCAGCTGTGGGTTCTTGCTGTGCAACCCAAAAGGAGTCATGGAACTCACCTCATCTTTGAAGGTTAGAATTGATTTCTCCAGGTCCAGGAAAAAGTGGACCCAAGTCATAGTCCAGTGGAAAATGTGCTTGCCTTGTACGTGGCTGACCTAGGTTCCATTCCTAGCACCTCCTCTAGCCCCTGGAGCCCTGCTAGGAGTGATCTCTTAGCATGATCAAGGAGAAATACCTGGGAACCACCAGGTGTGGCCCAAAAATCAATAAAAAAAATGGAAACAGATATTTAAATGGGAGAAACCAAGAATCACCGTCTACTCAGAGGGTACATGGTAGTCTTCTCAAGTGGTTCATTCTCCATTCTGGAGATTGTCCCACATCTCAAACTGACAAACTGAGATGTATACTTTTGGAGTAACTTAAGTTCTCTTTATATCTCTCCCTTTCGTCCCATTTCCTTCACATTTCTCTAAGTAAAATTTTTTTGGTGGGGGGGGGGGAGTGGCACCTGGCAATGTTCAGGCAGAACTCCTGGCTCTGGACTCAAGAATCATTCCTGAAGTTGCTTGGGCAACCATATGAGATGCCAGGAATCAACCCTAGTTGGCTATGTGCAAGGCAAGAGCCTTCTCCACTGTACTATGTCTTTAGCCTTCTAAGTAATTTTCTTTAAATAAAACTTTTATTTTGGTAGTAAAATATGTCATAGTCCATTAGAAGTCTTTCTAGCTTCTAATGCTGGGCAGTCTACATCCAGGTGATATAGGACTTTGCTCTGCTTCTTGGTACTTTAAAGTAAACTGGGAAAGATTAAAGCACTGTTAAAATTCAAAGTCTCTTACAAAGGGATAATACAGGTACAAATCTGGTGCCCGAGTAAGGGTAAGAAGTGGCCAGATTCAAAAGGGTCTCTTCAGTTGGCTTCTTGCCCTCCAGCTAACATAGGCACTTGTGATTGTGACCACACTTCCAGTGCTGAAAAGGGCCTAGGCTTGATGCTCAGCAGGAATTATAGATAATGAAATGCATTAGCAACTATAGAATAAACAAGGTAATAAGACAAAACCAACATCCATAGGGTGAAAAACACCTGAGTACCCCAGGCTTGTGTTGCAGCTCACCCTAAATAAATTGGATTCTTACCACTTACCAAACTAATTTGAATCCTCAGGGATATTACCCACCCAGCCGCACACCTTAGAGTAACATTTCTGCTGTGATTTATCAGTGGACCAGTGTTAGTGATATGATGCTTTGTATGTTATTTATGCTATGGTTGTTAATATATTTAAATATCCTTTGTTATATGACTTACTGTTTCCTCAATAAGATTATATGATGGATATTACTGGTGCTTCTGTTTCTATTTTTTAATTATTATTATTATTAGCACAGCGGTAGGGCATTTGCCTTACTTGTAGCCAACATGGCCGACCCGAGTTCGATTCCTCTGCCCCTCTCGGAGAGTCTGGCAAGCTACCGAGACTATCTCGCCCGCACAGCAGAGCCTGGAAAGATACCCGTGATGTATTCGATATGTCAAACACAGTAACAACAAAGTCTCCAATAGAGATGTTACTGGGCCCACTTGAGCAAATTGATGAACAACTGGAGGACAGTGACAGTAATTATTATTAGTGCTTTCAGACCCTACCTGGCAATGCTCAGGGGTAACAACTGGCTCTGCACTCAGGTGTCACACCTGGATGACATGTGAGCAATCTGAAAAGACAGGGGCTTCACAGTTCTCCCCCAAACCATTGTAACCTCAGGTTGGGGATAGAGATTTACTGAAGACTGGGAAACAAAATCAAAACTAAAATGGCTGTTGGGCCAGGAAAATGAACAGTCTAATTTTGCAGAGGTTTCATAAATCATCAGGGAATGATGGTATTTTCATTTGAAAACTTTGAGATCAATTTGTGAAGCAATATTAGCTTCTTGGGTCTACATGACAACTTCCAGAAATCTCTCCAGTGGTCCTGGTGTATGTTTTTCCTGTTCATCCTTGACAGGACGTGGTTCAGCATTAAATAACACTGCATTAAGATCATTCCTTATGACTGGGAGAGAGGGTAAAGGCCAAGAGAAGTGAAGTTATAAAAGGATTATACTGAGTTCATTAGAAAATTTAAAATGTCCTCATTCCTTCCTTCAAAACAGAATCAACAAGGTTTTGGACATGCACTTGTAATCTTTTAAATTTGAGGCGTTTGCAAAACAAGAAGGAAGGGAATTAACATTGACTACATATTGAAAACTGGAATTATGCTCAAAACTTTACACTTATTGTTTCAGTTTATCCTCCCAACATCATGAAATTTGTTTATAAAACTTTTTTTATAGATATGCTTGCCTATGTTTCAACTTTATTTAGTTCCCCAAATCTTATTTTTAATAGTAAATACTTCCTTGATTAAGGTAGGTGGCCTTTATTTGAACCTGGATCTGTCTGTGTCTGTGATCCACACACTTCCAGTGACAAGTGGCTGAAGAACAAGTTGGAAGTGGTGTCCTGAACTCATACTGGAGCCAGAGTGTCTGGCTTCATACACATCTCTACTGATCGTCAGCTTTGTGCCATAAAAAAAATCCTTAAATTTATGTTGCATTTTTCTCTTCGATTAAAAAAGGGATGAAACAAAGTTACTCGATAAAGTTAGCTTTTGAAATTTAAATGACTATGTGCATATATCTGCAGCATATATCTCTTAAGCTTATAGCCATGAAGATAAGTAGATATGATTCAAAAACTGTTTTTGATATGGTCAAAAATCTAGGTATTACTTGTATCACTTGTCATCTGTTATTCATAGATTTGCTTGATTGGGCACCAGTAATGACTCCATTTGTCCCTGTCATGTGCTAGTGTAGCCCAATGTCATCTGCTCGCTCCAGGAACACGAAGAGCCTCCAACTGTTTGTTCAGGGTTTGGACGAAGAAGTCTGACCATCTCGTAGGTGGACGGCCACACATCCTTTTGACATCCTGTGAAATCTAGTCTGTAACAGTTCTAGTCCAGCGGTGGTCTCTAAATTGCATTATGTGTCTGGCCCATCTGATTGTCAACACCTTGGCAAATAAGATAGCGTCCCTGATTCTTGATCATGTACAACTGTCAGAACTCCAGATTCCTTCTCTCACTTGAGTGAAATGGTATATTCCAAGCATAGCTCTTTCGATTCCTCTTTGGGATACCTGACTAGCATTCTTGTTCTGTTCTTGTAGGGCACAGGTATTTAAGGCGTATGTTAGTGCAGGACGAATGGTGGAGTTGAAGAGATGTGCACAGAGCAGGATTTTCTTTGTCCTCTTTACAGCTTCTTCAACGCTCTTGAAAGTGCTGCATGCCACTCTCTTCCTCCTGTATAGTTCTGGCACCAAGTCATTCCTCGTGTTGAGTTCTTGACCCAGGTACATATAGCTGCTGCATTTGGAGATGTTCATTCCATTGAGACCAAATGGAACGTCAGGGACTAGCTAATTTCTCATGAACATTGTCTTGTTGAGATTCAGCTGCAGTCCGACCTTTCTACTCGCACAGTCGAAGGTGGCCAGCATTTGTGCTACTTGGCTGATGTTTGATGTTATTAGAACGATGTCATCAGTGAAACAGAGGTGGTGTAGTTGTTGAGCATCTATCTTCTCTCCCATACCTTCCCATTCCAGTCATTGCATGAAATTCTAAATGGCGGCACTGAAGAGTTTTGGTGAAATGGTATCAACCTACCGAACCCCTCTCTTTACAATGATGATCACTTCCTTGTAGAATAGTGAGATCCTGGTGGTTCTCGTAATACAGCTCAAGGAGGATCCTGATGTACTAAGTTTGAACGTCCTGTTTGGCTAGGGCTTCGATGATGGCTTCAGTTTCAACAGAATCAAAGGCCTTTTTTAAATCAATGAACATTAGGCAGAGCAGCATCTTGAACTCCCAAGAAACCTCATGAATGAGCTTGGTTACCATGTGGATATGGTCGATTGTGCTGAATCCTTTTCAGAACTCAGCTTGCTCGAGTGGTTGTCCTTCTTCTAGTGTTCTGCCTATTTTATTCAGGATGAGTCGAGTAAACAACTTGTAGATGATAGACAATAAGCAGATCGGGCAATAGTTGCTGATGTTGTGGATGTCTGCCTTCTTGTACAAAAGAACGGTCCTGCTGGTTTTCCACCAGGACTGAACCTTGCATTCAGACAGGTAATGTGTGAAGACCCAAGCCAGTGTATTGATGAGTACTGAAGGCAGAATCTTCAGGTGTTTGTGTCTGACCTTGTCTGGACTGGGTACTGTACGCTTCTCCCTTCCAAAATCTGACATGCCATTTCATCAGTAAAGAAGCATACAAACTCTAGGTATGTGTTATTATTATCATATTACTACTACTATTCTTAGTGTTATGATATGCATTCAAAGTGAACTTGTTAGTGGTATAGAGATTGATTAGATTGAAAGGGAGAAACACATTTTGCTGAAGCATTAGAATATAGGTCATAATTAAATCAATATGAAACATACATGTAAAATATTATCTGAAATATATAAAGATTGAATTTCTAGAAGAGAGCTATTTATATAATGTCTTATATTTCTAATAATAATTCCTCCAAAGAATATACTACAGAAATCTTCACTTTTGATTTTCTTTTAATATGTTAAAATCCCCTTTGGTATCTTTGATAAATTAAGTTTATCTAGGTTTCTCTAGAAATGCTTTTGAGACTTCACTGAGGAGTGTGGAAGAAACATTTTTCATATGTAAGTGTAAGGAACAAAGCAATTTTGTTCAGAGTAATATAATAAGAGATCCACAGAAGTTTTGATGAATTCAAGCTCCAAGTTTTGCACATTTTTGGAAAGAAAAATATAATAAATGGAAAAATGAGAACTATATGTATAAGAAAATGGAATTTGTTTTCAAAACTATCTTAAGTGGGTTGGAACTGATAACTTCCTTAATTGCCCAAGAAATTCGATACCTCTTTTCCAAGTGTTTTTTTATGGAAGAATTATAAGTTCCTTGTTATTGTCTATTTATTGGTTTTTCAAATATCTTTTGATTTTCTTTCAGGCTCCAAATACTGTGTAAAGCCTCAAATTCAAGGTTGATGGGCCCATTCTCTTGGATGAGCAGTCACACAGAGACTGAGATGAAATAGATTATTAGACACATGCTATTCAAAATGTCAGGTGAGCCCCCAAATTCATGGGGGATAAGAAAATTTCAGTTGAGAAAATAATTGATAGTCTAGTAAAGAGGAGGTAGCGTAGCAGTAAAGACACACATGTAGATAAGACCTAGCAGAGACAGAAATACAGACTTTCATTTGAATAAAGGGCAAGTTCTGACTGCGTTCCTGGACTGTGAAGCAGAGAGGGCACTGATTATGCCAGGGTAAGAAGGTGGAGGCAACAACTATGTGTCCCTAAGGATTATTTAGAAAAGACCTCAGCAAGAAAAATCCAGGAAAAAGAGACAGAGGAGCAAGAGCGAGAGCGAGAACGAGAGTGAGAGAAAGAGAAAGAGAGAGAGAGAGAGAGAGAGAGAGAGAGAGAGAGAGAGAGAGAGAGAGAGAGAGAATCCACGTACGTTTTCCAATAAACAGATGTCAAAAAGATAGTCACATACAAATATATGGACTTTAAGATGAAGCTGGTATTGGAATGAATCTCAAAGTATCCAAGCGAAAGAGGATATTTTTTCTTGTCTGGCAGGAAGGAATCATAAGCTTCAAAGACCCAGACCCTGGAAGAGTCCTTTCTGCTTAGTATAAAACTTACCCAGCAGCAGCTATACGGTCTCTGCAAGCTAAGATGGTAAGTTTATCAGAGTTATTCATACCAGCGCAGAAAGCAGTAAAGAAATAATGAGGCACTACTCATCCCTTACCTGTAGGTGACTGATACCTGTAGGATGTTATATATGGGGATGACTTTACATTAAAGTAAAAATAACTAAAGGGCTGTATTAACTGAGATACAGATGTTTAACAATAACAGGGATTAGTTCAACATTAATCAGTAAATTGTTGCTGGTGGCAAAAAGAAGTAGGGTCTCCCAGGGGCTTATGTGAAGAAGAGTGTGGAGAGACAGCAGCCTCAAGAAGGGCACCCAAACTTCATGACCTGGGGAAGTCCTTAGGAAATCTGGGACTTATGAGAGTCTTCGATGAGAACTCGTGTCTCACAAGCCCCAGAGAAAGGCATCAAACAGCACCTGGTTCCTCTTGTTTTGCCCAGCGTGGGAAATAATTCCTGCCACCCCGTTTCTCCAGGAGCTGTCAATTCCAGGCTGGACCAAGGAAAGGACCATGCAGGAAAGGAAAGTCAGTCCTGAATATTACCCAGGGTTTTCCAGATCCATCGCTTTTTCTCATAGTAAAGAATTTCAGAAGGGGCGGAAAAGTAAAAAAAAAAAAAGCAAGTTTTTTTTTGGGGGGGGAAGTAAAGAGAGAGAAAAGGAACAAGAGAAAGAGATGCTTGTTGAAGAGAAAATGTCGACTTCTCTCTGTGGAAAGCCCAAAGAACCATGCCAGGCAGGGTTCATATTGGGCCATTTCACTAGAATGGGGAATGCACCTTAAAAAAAAAAAAAAGAAACTACACATCTCAAATAGAGGTAGGCCCAAGTGTGAGCATTTTCTGTTAAGTTCCTTTATGCACAGTTTTCCCAAATTTCCCTGACTCCCTTCTCTCTGCCCCCTCCTCTACTCACACACACACACACACACAAACACACACACACAAACACACACACACAAATTATTATGTTGTCAGAGTGGTTCCCCAAGAGAAGACTGTTGCTATTTAGAGTTCTTTGATATCTTTTGAGTGGCCATTTGGCCCAACCACCCCCACTTAAGGAGCCATCCCTGAACCAGGCCTGGAATTCTGCATCTTGATGATTTTCCAGGGTCCTGAGATGGGTCTTTTATGTCAAAGGACCATGTTTTTCTTAATATACATCCCCACCCCCACTCTCCTCTTCTAAACTACAACAAATATCAATTCTATATCTAATCTAGAAAGACTCCTTACCTAAAGATAACTGCTGTTTTCATAGGATAGGAAATTTTCTATTAAATATGTTAATATTAAAACTGGAGCATACTGTCCTTTATAAGTTCAACTCTTCTTTTGAACTGATAGTACAAGATTTTTGAAGTTTCCAAACTAAAAAATTTAGTTTAGGGACTGCTGAGGTGTTTTGATTCAACCTCATCAAATAAGCAATGACACTCACATTCAGACTTGTTAGGGAATAGGATGTGGCTTTGTTTTTAAATCTCAGATGTGGATCAGTTTACCTTTTTCTCCTCTAAAAAGAATGACTGTGGCTCCCTCCTTTGTTTTTGTTTTGGTGTCACACCTGACAGTGCTCAGGGCTTACTCCTACCTCTGTGCTCAGGAATGAATCCTGATAGACTTGGGATACCATATGGAGTACTATGGACCACACCTAGGTTGACTGCATGCAAGACAAACACCCCACTAGCTGTAGTATCACTCAGGCCCCTTCTTCCTCCTTTTTGTTCTTTAAATACTTAGGTTTTTCTGCCCCAATGTACTGGAGGCAGTTCCATAGATAAAATAGTATATTAGATTTTGATAGCTCACATAATGGGTCATGGTTTTATATCTATTTATTTTGGTTTTCTTTTGTAAGATATAAAAGGATATTATCCTCTTCAACAAAGAATCCCCAACACAAGGGACCCAGTCCCAGCATCCAATATCTACTACCCAACCACCGCCATACTCCAGGCCACTTTTCAGATTCTCAGGCCAAGCCTCACACATGAATGAAGTCCCATGGAACCCAGATAATGAGGAACTTCATGACCTTGGACTCTAGACTCAATGGGACCCTGGAACAGAGATCCTCTGCCTGCTTCCCCCAATCTTCAATGACTCAGGGATCATGCTCATAAGCCACACCCTACTGGCACCAGATAATTTCTTCATTGGCCACCCTCCAGAACTCAGGATGCTCCTCCTAGACGGGAGTATAAAATGAGGCTCCCAGAACCATTCTACCGGACTCCATGCCAGTCTGTGGGGCATGTGAGAGCCCTCCCCACCCCAAGGGATCGAGCCCTGGCAGCCAACCTCCATTACATAACCACCGCCATGCTCCAGGCTGCTTTCTGGACACATTATAAGACACTTTCTACCCATTTCCCACAATTATTGCACCTTATCTGATGGGGTTCACCCAGTAGGCAACAAATCATAGAAAAAATATATATAAATATATGCCTCTCGGAGAGACCAGCAAACTACCGAGAATATCCCGTCCACACAGGCAGAGCCTGGCAAGCTCCCTGCGGCCTATTCAATATGCCAAATACAGTAACAACAACAGGTATCATTCCCCTGACCCCGAAAGAGCCTCCAGTTGTTGGGAAAAGGTGAGTAAGAAGAGACTGCTAAAATCTCAGGACTGGGAGGAATAGAGACATCACTGGTGCCTACTCGAGTAATTAAAAAATCAACGGGATAACAGTGATACAGTGATACGGTGAATAAAGAACACAAATTAGGAAAATTTACTAAAAAGAAAAATAAAACTCACCACTTTCTATTGCACATATCACATCAGTTTTCAATATCTTCTTTCTAGGGGACTGGATCCCCGAGAAAACTGAAGGGTTTTTGTAAATAAAGTTGGTTAAAGATGATAAATTTAACTAGTACAACTTTTCAAAAGTAGATTTGTTCTACTTTTAAACACAAGCACAACCAAAACAAACAGGTATTTGAAATTGTATTTGTGATATTTTAGGAAGGATTTAAGAGGTTATATTTCTAAGTGAAAGTTAAAGTCTATAATTAATCAAACAAACAACAGTAAACAAAACGCCAAACCTATTTCCTTAACAACTTTATTTTTATCCAGACAAATGCTGCTTGAGAAATAAGAAGACTGTCTTCACTATACTTTTATATGTTACAGAAAGGAAGTACTGTAGCTAATATAGCTATAAAAAAAGAAACACTTATTCTTAAATGTCATGTATTTGCTGGACCTGAACTGGGTAAGGATCCGACTTGATTCATTCAATTACTGTTCCCAGCAGTGTTCTCACCAACATATTGCTTTTTTAGCTGCTCAAGAGAGCTGAAATAAGATTGGGCTGTATGCAAGAAAGACCTCTAAGAAAGAAATAGATGTTATTGGTTTTAAAAACTACCGACAGTCCATTTTATACATATTGTTGTTCAAATGAATTTGAAATATAATGCTTTAAAAAAAACTCAGAAAACAAAACCTACAAAAAAGGGTAATAAAATTGGTGTTAAGTCCAAATAACAAAAGTAAGCTATTGTCTTTTGTGGATTTGAAATTACAGTGTTCTATTATTTTTGATAAATCTATATTTTCTACGTCATAAAAAATAAAATGCATGCTAAAAATAGCATTAGAGAAACATTTCCATCACTGTTGAAGCAGGCAGTTAGATGGGACTTGTGTGTGTGTGTGTGTGTGTGTGTGTGTGTGTGTGTGTGTGGTGATGGGGAGTCAGGGGGGAAGTGGGAGGGGTATGCTGGTTTTGGAAAGTTTGGGAGAAATAATAAAACTAGATGAAATTTGAAGAAGTTGCTCTCTTATTAGCCCTAAAGTAGCAACATGTATTTTTGCTGAATCTACTTTGTGGACACAGGAACTGGAGCCTAATAAGATTCTATCATGTACCAACACAGGCCCAGGGACAACTGGATACCACTTCTGGAAAGAAGCTCCAATAAGAACAAAAGGTTGTGACAAGGACATGAAGATGAACGCCAAAAGTGTCAAGCTCTTTCCCTGTATAATTTCGTAGCAACAGACTCTTTATTTATGTAGAAAGTGCCAACTAATAGCAAAGAGTTTGGGAGAAAACCTATAAAACCAACTCTGCACAGAACAGGAATGTGCATCCCAGTTCCGTAGGGGTGACCCACAGCTCCACCTGAGATGTGTACAAGCTCTCTCGCCTCTGGAGAATTCCATGTCCTCCTTAAACATGATTCTCTGTCTCCATTCTCATAATCTTTAAATAAAATATTATTACTTTACTGCTGGTCTCCTCCTGAAATTATTTTCTGTGAGGGATGGTGATGGAACCAGATAACCTGTGCAGGAATTTAGGATTAACTTTCCTGCAGAGAGCAGTTCCAGCTGCACCGTGGGTTCCACAGCTCTCCAAGAAATTGTTCATCAGGGATCATCTTCCAATCGGGCAGAATAAGTGGAACCCAGGTACTGTTGGACAGTTCTGTTGTTGGAACTGGTGAGACATCAGATCTGTACAGGTGTGTCCCATGCAGGTGCTCAGAGCAAACTCTCGTCACACTGAAACTTCCCAGGATGCCAGGATGCTTTGAGTCACCGCGATGGATAGAGGGAAGTGGTAGATGCCTTTCTCACGGCTGCCATTTCTCTCTCCTTTTCATTTAGTCACCCTGTTTGTTCCATTCTAGGCCATGCGGCCCGAGTGAGCGACATATATTCAAATATAAACGTCCGATTCAGGTTGTTAGGCATTTGAATGAATCAATGCTCATGGCCAAGTTTGTGTTGACAAGGACACCAATGCCTCCAACACCTCTTTTAATGCATGTTCCGAGGAAAAATTCTTCTCCAGTGTCAAAAACGGCATGATGAGATTGGTGCCTTCTTATCACGGTTAGACCAATGATGTTGTACTTCGTACTTGATCTTTCGTGCTTTTACCATCAGGTCCTCGATGGATGCATCTGATGCTAGCATAAGTGCATTGAAAGCACAGACGATCAGTTTGTCTTCCTTCGTTGTGGCAGCCTAGTTCGGCCTTGAGATTTTATCGTCCTCTCCTTTCTCATCCTTCTCAATGCTGCCATATTGGTGACGCCTTCAGGGTCAGGGGAATGAGACCCATTGTAATTACTGGTTTTGGCATATCGAATACACAACAGATAGCTTGCGAGGCTCTGCTGTGCAGGCGGAATACTCTTGGTAGCTTGCCAGACTTTCCGAGAGGGATAGAGGCTTTTGGGGTAGCCTCTAATCGCCTTTGTAGGTGTTACCTTGGTTCAAACCATATTTGAACCCCAACAAATATGGTGTGGCAATTCTGGAAGATGGGTATTTAGTGTCTTATAATGCGTCACACAGCCACTTTGCAGCCGCACAGGTCCGGAAAGTGTCCTGGAGCGTGGCGGTGGCTGGGTAGTGGAGGTAGTGGAGGTCTGCCAGTGAGGTATTTATCTGGTACCCGTAGGGGTAGGGAGGGTCTTCTGTGCGCAAACCAATCCCTGGGTCTTTGGTGGTCAGTGGAAGCAGACAGGGCAGGGTAGGGTGGGGCTTCTGATTTTAATCACTTCGTCAACTGTGGTTGGTGGGAGCAAGCAGAGAATCTCTGTCCCTGGGTCCCTTGAGCCTGGAGTCCAAGGTCTCAGAGTTGTGCTTATCTTGTTCTGTGGGGTGAGATCATGTCGACCAAGACCATCCATGCTAACTCAAGATTCCAGAAAGCCAGATCTAAATGTTGGACATGAGAGTCTCCTGGTGGACAATTCCACAACGAAATAAACCACATTATATTCAATCCACAGTTTTGCCTGAAGGATGTCGCTGTTGTCCCGAAATTCCAAATGAGATCGGACCACCGTCTCCTTCGTGCAAAACTCTACTTCACAGAGCAGGAAGAAAGGGCTACAAAGTTTAAGAAGTGAACTCCCAGAATGCCTACCAACTGGGAGCTCTTTGGCACTATTGCGGCAACATGAGAAGATGTCATTGTTGACAACATTGACTAGGAAAATGATAGACTGGTTCAGCACCTCTATGATTGTGCAGGGAATGCCAAGAGAGAGATAGCCACAAAAAAAATGCCTGTATGCCAAAACTCTTGAGATTATTCGCCAACGTGGTTCGGTGCATGCCTCAGGCAACAGGAGGCGAACATCTGAGCTCGCAAAGCAGTGCAGGGATACAATCAAGGAACACCCCAAAGAGAGAAGAGCAGAAGTGCTGGTAGATGCAGCAGAAGCCAGGAAAAGTATTTGTAACACCTGCCTGTCCTTCGCCAACTACAAGACCAAGATGACTGCCTTCCGACGTCCTGATGGATTTATCACATCTTCTAGAAGGGCAATGGAGAAGATTATCCATGACTTCTACTCAAATCTCTTCGATAGCCATGTCTACCTGCCGATATACCAAATTCCACAGGATGGATATGTTGTTCCCAAAGTTCTTCCTTCCGAAATCCGACACGCCATTTTGTCAGTAAAGAAACGAACAACACCCACCCAGACAAGGTCAGACCTGAACACCTGAAGAACCTGCCGTCAGTACTCATCAATACGCTGGCTCGGCTCTTCACATGCTACCTGTCTGAATGCAAGGCTCCATCACAATGGAAAACCAGCAGGACCGTACTACTGTTCAAGAAGGGAGACATCCATGACATTGGCAACTATCGCCCGATCTGCCTATTGTCTGTCATCTACAAGTTGTTCACTCGAGTCATCCTAAATAGGATTGGCAGAACACTAGATGAAGGACAACCATGCGAGCAAGCCGGGTTCCGCAAAGGATTCAGCACCATCGACCATATCCACAAGATAACCAAGCTCATTGAGGTTTCTCGGGAGTTCAAGATGCCCTCTGTCTAATGTTCATTGATTTAAAGAAGGCCTTTGATTTTGTTGAGGCGGAAGTGGTCATTGAAGCCCTAGCCAATCAGGGCATTCAAGCTCAATACATCAGGATCCTCCGTGAGCTGTATTACGGATTCACTACCAGGATGTCACCATTCTACAAAGAAGTAATCATTGATGTCAAGAGAGGGGTTCGGCAGGATGATATCATTTCACCAAAACTGTTCAGTGCCACCCTCAAGAACATCATGCGACGACTAGAATGGGAAGGAATGGGAGTGAAGATAGATGGTCAGCAACTACAACACCTCCACTTTGCTGATGACATTGTTTTAATAACACCAAACATTAGCCAAGTGGCACAAATGCTGGCCGACTTTGACCGTGAGTGTAGATAGGTCGGACTACAGCTGAATCTTACGAAGATAATGTTTATGAGAAACAGCCTCGTTCCTGATGCTCCATTCGCTCTCAACAGAACAACCATCTCCGAGTGCAACAGTTATGTGTACCTAGGTCGAGAAGTCAACATGATAAATGACCTGGCACCCAAGCTCTGCAGGAGGAAGAGAGCAGCTTGGAATGCCTTCAAGAGTGTTGAAGAAATAGCTAAGAGTATGAAGAACCTCCGGCTCCGGGCACATTTCTTTGATTCTACTGTTCTTCCTGCATTAACATATGCCTCAGAGACCTGGGCCCTACGAAAACAGGATAAGAATGCCATTCGGGTCTCCCAAAGGGGAATTGAAAGAGCTATGCTTGGAATTTCACATTTCACTCAAATGAGAGAAAGAATCCGGAGTTCTGACCTCCGTCAATGATCAAGAATCAGGGACGCTGTCTCGTTTGCCAAGGCGTCAAAAATCAGATGGGCTGGTCACATAATGAGATTGAGATGACTGCTGGACTAGAGCCATTACCGACTGGATTCCACGGGATCTCAAAAGACCACGTGGCTGCCAACCTACCAGATGATCAGACTTCTTCATCAAGATCATGACTGATCGGTTTAAGGCTCTTTGTGTTCCTAGAGTGAACAGACGCCATTGGGCTACACTAGTACACAACAGGGACAAATGGAGATGTTACTGGCGCCCGCTCGAGCAAATCAACGATTAATAGGAAGTCAAGTGTTCAAGTGATCATTAAGTCAACTGCAACACATTATGTTCATTTTCTTTTTACTAGTAAATTATTTGTAAATATGCCTCCTGAGTGAAAAGTGCTTTTCTGTTTTTGAAATAGTTTTTGGTTTTATTAAAAATGGAACCCTTAAAAGGATCTTGCATATTAAATTTTATAATGTCTTGTCTACTATAGTTCTAACTGTGTGATAAGTTGCCAGTAAATTTTCATGGAACTAGAAACATTTAAAAACTTCCTGATTTTGGACCTCTAGCTACAGGTTTAATTCAAAATTTGCACCACTGAAAATTTCTTGAACATAGGTGCAAAATGTATTTATTATATTATTAATGGTAGATTTATTAAAGTGCATAAAAAAGTAAAAAGCTTTACCTAATGTACTGAAATATTTATCCTAAAAGAGACTTAACCTGTGACCCCAGAACGATAATTAGAAGATTAGTTCAGAAACAGATTTTTCAGATAGTCTAATGTTATAATTGATTGATTTATCTATGTTGAAATTACAGCATTAATTTCTTATTTCAAGACAGTGCTAACATATATGAGACAGGTATATTTGGGTGTGGATGGGAGGGGAGGGGACAGCTGGAGGTGCTCAGGAGGACTTCTGATAGAATTGACAATCCTGTGCCTGGAATTCCTCCTAATGCTGTTGAGGAACCCTGTAGTGCCAGGGATAGGACATAGAACCCCTGCATACAATGCATGCAGTCAACCCCTGAGCCATTGCTCTGACCCTAACAAATACACTTTGGAGAAAAGTTAATTATGTTGTGATGAGAAAATGACTCCTATGATTAATTTCCTAATATATTCTCCTGCCATAGCTTTAGAATTTCCTAACTTTAATAAAATGGTTTATGGAAGGGTTTCCAAGGTGGGTCATTATTAATATATAATTCTACCACTTTGACAGATGAATATAAAAAGTAAATGAAGATGATGAAGCATTATTTACAGCAGTTTTTTCTCTCCCAGTGATTTTTATTTGTGCTTCTCTTCTAGCTTAGTATTGTAAAGTTCTTTATTAAAAGGCCCTCCCGTTGATCGTCGATTTGCTCGAGCGGGCCCAGTAACGTCTCCATTGGAGACTTTGTTGTTACTGTGTCTGGCATATCGAATACTCTCGGTAGCTTGCCGGGCTCTCCGAGAGGGGCGGAGGAATCGAACTCGGGTCGGCCATGTTGGCCGCTTGTAAGGCGAACGCCCTACCCGCTGTGCTATCGCTCCAGCCCTAATAAAAGTTCTTTATTAATTAAAAATAAAGAGACAGACCCTGCTGTTGTCTTTATTGTCTTGACTGAAAAATGGAACATATTATTAGATCCATTAAAATGTAATATTAAAGGAATCAGAGTTTTAGTAAAAGTTCACATATACACAGGTGGATCATGAAGTTAATATTAAGCTTTCATTCTCGTCAGCCATTCTACTGATGGGGACAAAAGGTAACAGGCAGGGAAAGATTAGGAATATGGCCTAAGAAAAGAAATTATTGGAATAGAATGTCTCAATGGCGGGCCTAGTTGGTGTCTAATACCTACATGACCTAGGCTCTGCCCCATAACCTAAATGACCACACACCAGAAGATAATTATCTCAACATCTTTCCCCTTGTTTTTCCAGCCGATCTAGTTTAAATTCAATAAAGAATATTAACTAATCCACTTGGTTAAAAAATGGTAAGGGGAAAGGTTTCCATCTTTTTCTGGAATTTTGCTTCAGAAAACTCCTAATAATCTGAGAGCTTCTCTGATTTATTTTCCTTTCTGTTTCCTTTTGTTAAGAAACGCCTTTTCTGACTTTTGCTGTTCAAACTCCACTCCCTTGCTTTAAATTATGACTGCTAGAGGACAAGAACCCCAGCACCTTGTGCCAGCTATAACACACTATTAAGGCATTTATCTAGGTGGACGGTTAGGTAGAAAAGATTGCACAATGACCATTGGTAATTTCCTCATATGTCCTTGGAAAAAATGCCCACTGACCTTCAGAGTCTCTATTACCAGACCTAATGGAGCCCATTGTTCTTTAAGGCATCCATGCCTCGCCACTTGGTCCCTAATTAAGCAACCCTCTATAGATTATTTTGACTTTTAATTTTCTAACATTCCACAGGTGTATTACATTACCACAATTTAATAGAGTTGAAGAAAACAGTCTCTCTTTATCTGAAAAAGTTAATGAGTCTCCAGAGAAAGCTATTACAGTACCCATAGAGAGTTGGCTTTAGGTGGCTGAGAAGTTACTTTAAAGTCACTGACCTAGAATTTAATGTAATATATTAAAAAACAATTTAATGTCTTGATTAATCCTCCGACTTTCTAGGGACACCTAACACACTCAATGATTTATGATTATGACTATGATTTTATAAGACAAACGTGTTTGCAAATATTTAAACCTTAAACCTCACAATGGCCTTTTCCAAATGAAGATATGTTTAAAAACAGTAATAGAGACAGGAAAGATAGAACAGGGGTAGAGTATGTGCTCTGTATGTGTAAAACCTATGTTTGGTCCCTGTTACTCTATGGCCCCACAAAGCATTGCTGGATGTGGCCCTGACTGTCCTAGCACTATAGGGGCTGAGTATCATTGCAGCCTTAGTCCTAGCACTCTGTCACGGTGGCTGAGTTGTTGGGAGTGCCCCTTGTCAATTCCTAAACTTCAGCACTGCTTGGGAGTCCTGAGCCCCTTCCTTCCCCAATAGGATTGCTAAATAGAATTCTGAGATAAAATTATATTGTTTGTGGTGATGGTTATTTTGGATATTTTTTTAGGAACCAGAGAATTTATGTTCTATTTGCACTGTGATACTACAAGCCTTACTTGACTCTAGCTTTTTATATTCAAAGTACATTTTTAAATTAAAATTATCTACTTACTTGGAAAGTTTGTTTATACTCTTTTATAGTTTTTTATTTTAGTTTTTTGTGTCACACCTGGTGTTGCACAGGGGTTACTCCTGGCTATGCACTCAGGAATTACTCCTGGTGATGCTCAGGGGGCCATATGGGATGCTGGGAATCAAATTCAGATTGGCCATATGCAAGGCAAATGCCCTATCCATTGTGCTATTGCTCCAGCCCCTTTTTCTACTACTTTTTAAATTTTTTAAAGTTTTTAAAAATTATTTTATTGAAACACCATGAGACACAGTTACAAAACTTTCATGTTTGAGATTCAGCCATTCTATAATTGAACACCCATCCTCCACTAGTGCACATTTCCCATGACCAATATCCCTAGTACCCCTCCCCCTGCCACCCGCAAAAACCCAGTCCTCACCCTGCCTCTATGGCAGACAATTTCCCCAATACTCTCTCTCTATTGTTGGCATTATGTTTTCCCCGAATTTTCTCACCACCATTCAAGCCTGCCTGCCAGGGGAAGGTGCTAGATAATTTATTTCCCATTGCTCATTCTGAATATCATGAGAGTTCATGGCCACTTTGCAGCCACGTGCTTCTGGGATCCTACGTTGTAGATGGTTGGGTTCCAGAGACATCTCTGTAAGGAATTAATCTATTTTGGAATTCAGTGGGAGCCTCTGGACCAGAGCTGTTTGTGTACCAAAATGGCACCTGGTGTAAGTTTGTGGGCATGGCAGCTAGGCCATGGAGCAGGCAGAGAGCTGGGATGAGGCAGCCTGGGTCCTCTGCCTCCATGCAGCCTGGAGATTTATTCCTGGCCCCCACATACCTGGGCCTTGCTTGTGGAAGTTCTTAAATGCTGGGGTTCCATCTGGAGTAGGCCGGGAGACTGCACCTGTTCCATGTTGGGTGCCTTGGTGAAATTAGCTCAGTATGGGGTGTGGAGGGATCTCTGGTGCTGTGGTGCCATCCAGTACTGGTTGTGCATCTCTGGACCAGGGCTATCAGTATACCAAGGTGGCGCCTTTTCTACTTTTTATATGGGCAATAGGTCAGCTGTCTAGGTCAGCATCAACTACACACTGCTCAGACTTTCAAAATAAAGAATTCATGATTCCAATTATTGACAAAAGCAACGTTTGCACATTTGTGGTTTAGGCATTACAGACCACAGAGTTAGCCATAGATTTTTCATGTAAGTAGTATTGTTTTAAACAAACTGAATAGTGAAAAATATTGCAATAAAGTTGTCTTTGTAATTCTCATAAAGCTTTGGCTTCATTCATTACTTAAGGCCAAACATTCAGTTTGAGATTTGGGAAATGTTCTCATTATGCTAGTATGTTCTCTCAGTTAAACAAAGTGGCAATAAACATTGTCAAGGATCAAGATAACTAGTTTGTTGTATTATGTCAGCTCAACAGAGGTCATTTGTAGTTGATCAACTAGCCCCTGAAAGAATGAAGACCTTTGCCTTGAACCATGAAAATTCTAACATTAGTTATAATGTCTCCAGAGAATTGACCCACTCTGTAAAGTTGTTTTAAAATAAAAAACATACTATTTTTCTGGTTGCAATGATCTTTTCTGTCAAATATTGCCTTAAAACTTTAAAATATTTTAGGCCTAAATATCATAAACAATGAATTTATAATACTTTTGATTCATTGGCGTGTAGTCCACCTTTGCAGAAAATGCTGAGAAAGCATATTTGCTGCAACAGCAGCAAGAATACAGCTATTTGCTGAATTGCAAATGAAACTTCTTTCTTAGTTCCCAGAGCAGCTGCCTCCTATGGTCCTGGAGCATTCTCTCAAACCCTGTTAGTGGTAACCTTTCAGCAACACTATAAATCAGGGACAGAGGTTCTTAGGAAATAAAGATTATACCTATGTTTCAAATATCACATCCAAATAACATTGTATAGACAAGCATCTCTCCAGTCTGTCCTAGGTTGGTCCTACCTTGCTCATTTTAAATGGAATATTGGACCACTATCTGCAAGCACAATTTTAGAAGCAGTTTTAATATTCAAACAGTCCTATGCTAATGATAGTTCACTTTACCAAGTTAAAGCACTAATGAAAGTATTTAAGGTGTTGCAAAGGCATGCAGTTAGCCTTGTATACCAGATAATGAAAAAGTGAATGGCCAAAGAAGGCAAGGATTTCAAACTGAAAAGGTAACAATGACATTAAAAAGACAGTAAGAAAAAAACCAAGGATTTCCCCCAATATCCTCCCCTTCGTTTCTATGGCTCTCAATTATGTCAACTCAATAAAAAAATTATGTTTACACAGGCACAGGTCCTAATTATATTGTTTTTCTCTACTCCAAATAATACAGCCAAATCTCAAAGAGTAGTTATAGGGACAGAAAATGACTTCCTGGATTGAAAAAGACTTGTCCTGCTAAAAGGCATAAAATGTTTCAGTATGCGATTTCTCATATAACCAGGAAAAGTACCAATTAGTGAAGGAATGCTTGCTGAAAGACCCCAAGTTCTCTTGTCCCCCATAAAACAGGTAGCCCCATCTCCTTTTTGCCTCTGGAGTTAGTAACGTACAAGATGCCAAGAGCCCTGTCTTTACTTATCTTTTGTTTAGGAGCCCTTCTTCCACACACACCAACCCAAAGACCATCATGCCAGTTCTGAGTTGATCAAGAAAGAATGGAAAAGTGGTAAGTTTTCCAGACAAAGGCTACCTGTAATCCAGTCATGGAACCAAATGTTTCTCCCCTTCATTACAGAAGAGAATGAGAGTTGACACACCAGGGCCATTTGGTCAGGTTTTGTTTCTGCTTTTTGAGCCACATCCTACTGTGCTCAGAACTTACTCCTGGTTCTGTGCTCAAGGATTACTGCTGGTGGGATGCCCTGGAGCCATATATGATGATGAGGGCTTCACACAGGTGTTGCCTGCAGGGCTGTACTCTCTCTCTTTAGCCTCCTTCCCTTCAGGTAATTTTGGGTCATTTTAGTTTACAGACCTACTTATTTTTATTCTCGTGGATTATTACTTGCTCCTCCTTTTCTTTCAGTAAACATCTCTATCACTGAGTCAGGTCCCTGTACCCTGCTCCATGATATTTGGTAACATTTAATCATATGTTTATAGCTCCAGGAGTTAAGGATTCTCTCTGCATACTCTTTAGTTGATCAATTCTTATTGATTTTAAGGCAACTTTTGCATGTAATTGATCATTGATGACTTGACATCCTATTACTCATCGATTTGCTTGAGCGGGTGCCAGTAATGTCTCCATTCATCCCTATCATGTGCTAGTGTAGCCCAATGCTGTCTGTTCATTCTTGGAACATAAAGAGCCTCAAACCGATCATTCAAGGTCTTGATGAAGAAGACTGACCATCTCGTAGGTGAGCAGTCATGCAATCTTTTGATATCCTGTGGAATCCAGTCGGTAATGGCTCTAGTCCAAAGGTCATCTCCAAATCTCATTACGTGTCCAGCCCATCTGACAAACAAGACAGCATCCCTGATTCTTGACCATCGATGGAGGTCAGAACTCCAGATTCTTTCTCTCATTTGAGTGAAGCGTGAGACTCCAAGCATAGCTCTTTCGATTCCTCTTTGGAGCGCTCTCATCCTGTTTTCACAGGGCCCAGGTCTCTGAGGTATATGTTAGTGCAGAAAGAACACTGGAAGCAAAAGATGTGCATGGAATCAGAGGTTCTTCGTCCTCCTAGTGATTTCTTCGACGCTCTTGAAGGTGTTCCAAGCTCTCCCCTTCTCCTGCACAACTCAGGTGCCAGGTCATCTGTCATGTTGAGTTCTTGACCTAGGTACATACTGTTGCATTTGGAGATGTTTGTTCCGGTGAGAGTGAATGGAGTGTCAGGAACAAGACTGTTTCTCAGAAACATTGTCTTCATGAGATTCAGCTGTAGTCTGACCTTTCCACACTCATTGTCGAAGTCGGCCAGCATTTGTGCTGCTTGGCTAATGTTTGGTGTTATGAGAATGATGTCATCAATGAAGCAGTGGTGATGTATTTGATGACCATCAATCTTCACTCCCATTCCTTCCCATTCTGGTCAATGCATGACATTCTTGAGGGTGGCACTGAAGAGTTTCAGTGAAACGGTATCACCCTGCCTAACCCCTCTCTTGGCATGGATCATCGCTTCCTTGTAGAATGGTGAGATCCTGGTAGTGAATCCGTAATACAGCTCATGGAGGATCCTGATGTATTGAGTTATAACTTCCTGTTCGGCTAGGGCTTCAATGATCGCTTCCATCTCAACAGAATCAAAGGCCTTCATTAAATCAATGAACGTTAGACAGAGCGGCATCTTGAACTTCCAAGAAAACTCAGTGTGCTTGTTTATCATGTGGATATGGTCGATGGTGCTAAATCCTTTTTGGAACCCGGCTTGTTCACATGGTTGTCCTTCTTCTAGTGTTCTGCCAATCCTATTCAGTATGACTCAAGTGAACAGCTTGTAGATGACAGACAACATGCAGATTAGGCGATACTTGCCAATGTTGTGGATGTCTCCTTTTTTGTACAGTAGTGCATTTCTGCTGGTTTTCCATTGGGATGGAACATTGCATTTATACAGTAGCATGTGAAGAATCGAGCCAGTGTATTGATCAATACTGACAGCAGGTTCTTCAGGTGTTCAGGTCTTACCTTGTCTGGGCCGGTTGCTGTTCTTTTCTTTACCAATGAAATGGTGTGTTGGATTTTGAAATGGAGAATGTTGGGAATGACATATCCATCCTGCGGAATTTGGTATGTGGGCAGGTAGACGTGGCTATTGAAGAGATCTGAGTAGAAGTCATGGATAATCTTCTCATTGCCCTTCTGGAAGATGTGAGAGATCAACTAGGACATCGCAGGGCAGTCATCTTGGTCTTGTAGTTGGCGAAGGACAGGTGGGCGTTGTGAATGCTTTTCCCGGCTTCTGCCTTATCTGCCAGCACTGCTGCTCTTCTCTCTTTGAGGTCTTCCTCGATCGTGTCTCTGCACTGCTCCGCAAGCTCGGATGTTTGCTTGCAGTTGCCTGAGGCTTGTGCCACGTCACATTGGCAAATGAGCTTAAGAGTTTAGAAGACAGGCATCTTTTTGTGACTATCTCTCTCTCGCCATTCCTCGCACAACCATGGATGTGCTGAACCAATCGATCATAATCCTCATTTATGTCATCAACAACAACATCTTCCCATGTTGCTGCAATAGAGCCAAATAGCTCCCAGTTGGTGGTTGTTCTGGAAGTTCTCTTCTTAAGCTTTGCAGCTCTTTCTCATGGCTCTGTGAAGTAGAATTTTGCACAGAGATGGTGGTCTGATACCATTTGGAATTTTGAGACAATAGCAACATCAATCAGGCAAAACCATCGATTGAATATGATGTGGTCAATTTTGTTGTGGAACCACCTACCGGGAGATTCCATGTCCAACAGTTAGATTTGGCCTTCTGGATCTTTGAGTTACTGTGGATGTATCTTGGTCGACATGGTGAACTCAGACAGTCTCTCACCCTCTTCGTTCCATTCTAGGCCATGGTTCCTGATGTGGAGTTCTTCGGCTGATCTTCCTGGTCCTATCTTTGCATTAAAATCACCGACAATGATCTTGTAGAAGGTGTGGTCTTCTTTATAGAACTTCTTCAGCTTCATGTAGAACTTCTCAATTTTACCTTCATCATAATTGGTTGCTGATGCATAGACAACAAAGATAGAAACTGTCAGCAGTGAGCCACATCTATTCAAGTGTAATCGTCTGATGTGGGTTGTTAGGCATTCGAATGAATCAATGCTCATGGCCAAGTTTGTGTTGACAAGGACACCGACACCACAGACCCCTCTTTTGTCGCATGTTCTGAGGAACAGTTCTTCCCCAGTGTCGAAAACAGCGTGATGTGATTGATGCCTTCTCGTCTCCGTCAGACCAATGATGTCGTACTTGATCATTCATGGTTGCACCATCTGGTCCTTGATGGATGCATCTGATGCCAGCGTATGTGCTTTGAAAGTATAGACAGTCATTTTTGTCCTTTTTCATTTTGGCAGCCTAGTTCAGCCTTGGGATTTTATCAGCCTCTTCTTCCTCATTCTTCTTAAAGCTGCCATATTGGTGCCTTTTTCAGGGTCAGGGAAATGAGACCCATTGTATTTACTGGTTTTGGCATATCGAATATGCCCTGAGTAGCTTGCTAGGCTCTGCCGTGCAGGCGGGATATTCTCGGTAGCTTGTCTGGCTCTCCGAGAGGGATTGCATGTAATTAAAATCCTAAATCATAACTATTTTTGATAGTTTTATAATGGTGTGTGTGTGTGTGTGTGTGTGTGTGTGTGTGTGTACTGCAGTGCAGTGCTGGAGATTGAATTTAGGTCTAGAAGTGCAAGACATATTCCTTAAAATTTTAAACTCAAAGGAAAAATCTCTTTTATTACTAAAATTGGTAAAATTTATCATTCTTTAAATATTTTAATTTTCTTTTTGGTCTTATTCACATGTTTACTATGATAATAAATAGTACCCAGAAGAGAGCAGTTAGGGTTATGCTTTGCATGTAGTGATTCCTGGTTTGTGACCCAACACTATGTGGTCCTCTGAGCACTGTGTTTGAGCACCAGGCAATGTGGACCTTCTACGACTTGAGCATTGCCATGGTGATTCTGTTGCTAGCAGCTCAGAGTTTGATTGGAAGTTCATTTTCCAGACCCCGCATTCAAACTTTCTGGACTGGTTGGCTGAAAATCATCCTAGGGAACCCTGAGCACTTCTTGAAGGCATTTCCAGGAATAAAGACAACAGTAATCACACTAATTTCCTAAAACTAGAGACAAAAATTCGTCAGGAAACCTTATTGTATTATCTCTCTGTTCACATCTCTATGTCTCCAAAAGACTGATCTCTAATTACAGCCTTATTGAATTTTTAGCACCCCCACTCCAGACTTTAGCTTATGTTCTGACAATGGATAATTAGATATAAATGTGAAATAAAACTATTGAAATAATTGTTACCTACATAGTTTATGTCCATTAGCTTGGGCAAGTTTAAAATATCTAAGCTTTAGTGTCTTTGTTTGTAATATTCATTTGAAATGATTAATTTCATATATCAGTTCACTATTTCCAGTCATAATGCCTTCTCTATTCTTCTCCAAAATATAGATTTTCTATCCCAGACCAGTGTCTGGTAACATGAAGCACTTCTAGTAGGTGAAGTATCCTTTTCTGCACTCAGAATGCCAAAGGCAGTAACAATATTTTGTGTAATGGTTTTGATCAAATGTTTTCAACAGCAATCTTCAGTTTAAGCAGAGCACTCAGTCTACTCCTCTATCTCAAAAGTAGACTATTCCAGAATCATGACCATGGTGCATCTGCAACCTGTTTGTATTATGAATGAATATTAATTACCTTTTATTGAAGTCCATGGGATGAGCTTACTCTTTCTTTAAATTTATTTTTTATTGTGACATTCTTATTTATTAAACTACAGTGAGATACACAGTTACAAAGTTGTCATGACTGAGTTTCAGTCATATAATGTTCCAATACTCGTCCCTTCACCAGTGTACATTTCCCACCATCAGTGTCCTCAGTTTCCCTCCCAGCCTGACCTTTGTGCCTCCCTCTATGGATTTACTTTTTATATTTCACTTTTTGATCTATTTTAAAAATAAAATTACCAACTTTAACCAATGCTACTTACTTATAGTTACTATAGCCCATATAGTTTAAATAAAACAAAATAATATGTGTTGATTTATTTCTCAAGGTTTGTAATATTTAATATAAAGTTTGCAGTGAAAGTACCTCTGACTTATTGATTCAATCATGTGCTCATAACACACATGTTGAAGAAGTATTTATTATTTTCTAGGTAGCATGTTGACACTGGAAATATAACAGTAAGCAAAACATACATAGTTTGGGGAGCTTATGGAGTTCATTGAAGAAGATAAAAAGGTAAAGGCCCTCCCGTTGATCGTCGATTTGCTCGAGCGGGCCCAGTAACGTCTCCATTGGAGACTTTGTTGTTACTGTGTTTGGCATATCGAATACATTGAAGAAGATAAATTAACAAATAAAGTGTTGTAAGAAGGCGAAGATTTGAGGTTCAGGGGACACTTTGGACTGTGTCCTGGTTGACCAATTTTGGAATATTGGTGGCCAGAGTTCCATAGTTGAAGCAGACATGATAATTTGGATTTGGAAAGATTAGAGTTTACTATAGGAAATAGGAGCTATAAAATTTGTAGGTGAAACAAGATGGGGAAGATATAGATAGAAAACATAGGAATTTAAGAATTCAAGCATACCCTGTAAAAGATATGTATGTACTCTATGCTCATAACAATTGTCCTAAAACCACTGACAGTTGGATAAAAGAGCAATGGTATAGAGACTCAATTAGATGCTATGCATGCTAAATGACTAGTTTGCCATTTAAAAAAGAAGCTATGCCTTTTGTAATGAAACAAATGAAGCTTGATGTTATTTTGAAAAGTGAAATAAATAAGAAAATGAAAACAATTTTAGAACAGTCTTACTCATGGAATATAAACAACTGAAGTACGCAAATTGGATGAGACAGTAAAATTTATTTTCAATGAAAAATATGGTGGTGAGCTGAGAGAAGAGGGAGTGTGAATAGGGGAAGATATCTTCTTGGTGGAGAGGTCACTGAAATGTTGTTGATGGGTATATGTAGTGAGTTTTCTACATATGAAGTGATATGAAGTTGTACTATTGAAATTCTATATTGTTAACCAATGCTAAATCAATCTAAATAAAAAATGCCAGTTAAGTGATTTCTAGCCTGATATATGACTATTTTAAAGTTTACAATAATTCTGAAATAATTTTTAAATTGTGTAACATAAGTAAAATAGAAGTAAGTGATGAATTGGAGGATTAATCAACTTACACCATCCATCATCACCCTTATCATTTAAATTATGTATAATTTTGGGGCTGGAGCTATATAGTACAGATGGCAGGGCACTTTTCTTGTAGGTGACTAACTTGGGTTTGATCCCTGGCACCCCATACCATCCTCCCAAACCCACTATGTGTAATCCATGAGATCAGTCCCAGGAGTAACCCTGAGCACCATAGGGTATGGAACCCCTCAAAAAACCCCTGAATTTTATATATTTCTTCTTCTTTGTTTCTTTTTTTCTTTGTTCATTTGTCTTTGGTTTTTGGGTAATCTTTGGAAATGTTCAGGTGTTACATCTGTCTCTTCTTTAGGCATTACTCATGGCAGTATTAGAGAACCATAAGGAATGCTAGAGATAAAATAAACCTCGGTTGAAGCATGCTAGGTGAGCACTCTTGTACTATCTCTACACTGTCTGTCCTCTCTAGCCTATGTTAAGTGTTTCTTCTGAAGCAAACACTCACTATTTTAGTCAGGATTTAAGTTAATAAGGAGATACAGATAAGCAAGCAAAAAGATTCCTGTGTTCATAGATCCAGTATTTCTAAATGGAAAATAAAAAACAAGAATAATAAAGAAATAGCATTTTTGTATCCATTGGATAAAAGCCTAGGAGTGGTATTGATGAGATTTATAGTATTTCTATTTTTACTTTTTTCAAAGTTTTTTAGCCATGGAGTTTTTACCTCTTTACATTTTTCACTTACAATGTATCAGAATTCTTTGACTCCACATCTTCACTAACACTTATTTACAATCTTTTTAATATAGGTTGTTCCCCACCGGTTTGAAATGATATCTCATCATGGATTCAAGTCATATTGACCTAATAAAAAAGTAATGGTTAGCATTTTTTCATGAATAAATTATTTGCATGTGTCTAAACTAAAACATCATCAGGTTTCTATTTCTCTCTTCTTTCGTTAGGTTGCTAGTTTCAATATTACTGTTTTTGTTCCTTTTTTAATTTTATGAATTCTTAATATAATTTTGATATGAGATACAAAATTATATTATACAATTTTGCATATCATTATATGATATCAAGATCTTGTCCTAATTGTTTAGGCATTTTGTAATTTTTTTTTATTTTTTAATTTCATTAAATCACTCTGAGATAGTCACAAGCTTTCATGTTTGGGTTACAATCACACAGTGATCAAACACCCATCCCTCCACCAGTGCACAATCCCCACCACCAATATCCCCGGCATAACCCCCTCTTTCCAGAAAAAATCTTTTATTTTCATAAATTCAGGTGATAATGAGCAAATATGTAAAAATGAAAAGAAATTATACTCCTGAGTTAATAGTCATGTACAAATATAAATTAGTATTTTTCTGTGATATTTATCTTTATTTTATACCTGAAAATTTATTAGAGATGATTCACATATGAAAATTTAAATCTCTCCCTGTTGTTCTTTTTTCCATATCATTGTACTATTTCAGCAATCATAATTTCTTAATTTTGAATCCTTATGAAGTTCTTATGCTTGTTCTGCATATTGGGACTTAAATCAGGAAGCAGAAGATTTCTGCTTCCATTAGAGATGATGTCTTGTTAAGATTGACTCAATTTCAATAACTTGTTCTCTTGAGATAAGTCACTTTGAAGTTTCTTGAATAATTTTCCATCATATTTCTCATTATTGGCATTGAAAACTTTCTTTTGCCTTGAAAATCTCTATGCATATTAATGTGGCAAAGATATGCCTGACTTTTAGCCATGGATTCAGGTGCGGTGCTTCATTCCTTGTCTCCTGAGAAATCCACTAAAAGATTTTTCTGGAGACCTATTTATATAAGAAACATGAAATTGCTTTAATACATATAAAGAAACTTCTTGGGACTGTGTTTGGGAAAATTATCCTAGAAATAGACTGAAGGTGAGATATCACATAAAGAATATAGATTCTATTTATCTTTCACATACATATGCACAATAGGTGTATATATGCATATTTTACCGTTTATTTTTTACCTGCAATGTAACTTCTACTATAATGAAGTTTGTTGGATAATCTGGAGCACAAGGCTGCCACTATTGGATAATACATGAGAACAATTTGGATCAAAGTCTGGCTCTGTCAGATATAAACCACATGGCTTTGGTTGTTTTGCCTATTTCTGTGGAATTCAAATTTTCTCATTTTTATAGAATTTTTTTAATACCTCAGTATTCTGTAATGATTTAACATATATTTATCTGTATATGTGTATCTATGTGTCCAGCACTGTAGTGGGGACACCATGGTCCATTACAATAGAGCTTGGGGTGGTGGTGCACTGTAGCATCTGAGAACCAGCTTGCGACTTGCAACTCTTGTTTTTCTCCATGATGAACAGAATATCCCTGGCCCCATTTTGGTGCATATTTTCTTCTTCCATTGACTCCCACTTTTATCTCTTCTACTTACCTTGCCCTACTATGTTAAAGTCTAGCTGAAGGTCTTTTATTTTTTTTCCCCGTCTTTTAGCCTCCAATCTAATATTTTGTTTTCTCAGAGAAGCAGCCACTAACCTTTGCCACTTAAATTGTCCCTGTTGAAAATTCTCTTAGTACCATATATATTTACAATAGCATTGGTGGTTATTAAAATCTAACAGTTATGCCATTCTAGAGTTTGAGAAGCATTTTCTCTTTGTATGGACTAGAAGACCAGGCAGATTGTCTGTGTTTTAGTCCTCTGGTTAACTTCAGCACCAAGCCTGGTTTTAGCACTAAGTAGGCAACAAAAAATACTTCCAAATGAGTGCCCGAATATTCTAAGCTACCTTTCAGATTTTACTAGTTAGTTCATAGAACAGTTAGTGTAAACTTAGTCTTCTTTTGTGTCCAAAGACCTTGAAAACTAGAAATATTGTGATAAAATGTTAAAAGGAAGATTATGACTGAGCTAAATGTTAAGTGATACAAGTTTAGACATTGAATCTTTAATTGATGTCCCCTTAAAGCAAGATCCTCTGTCATCTTTAAAATGAAAGTGATTACGATGACGATAATGATGATGATAGTGATAATTAAAATATAAAGGCTAAACTTTATGAAAAATTTACTGTATGTGCTAGGCACATAACTAAATGATGTAAAGGCACCATAATTCATTCATGAATGAATATGCAATACATATTAATAGAAAAATAAAAATAGTAACAGACCATTCATAGCACTATTTTCTTAGCATATATAAAAGCACATTACATTTATTATTTAATTTAATTTTCTCAATGTGTTTAGCAGCATCAGATGAAATATTAATGACACACTGTTAGAATACAGATATCTGGAAAAAGAATACTTCTATATTGCTTAATTAAGAAGTGCATTATTATATAAAATGAATATTGGTGATGTTATTTTTATGTCTAATTCTATTCAATTGCCTCTTATTTAAATATATAAAATTGATTCTAAATGCTTACAGTTTTCTTGATAGAACTAGTTCTCTTTAATGATTTATTTTAAAATAGTCTATGGCTATTCAATTTTCATTTGTGAGAAAACTTCCATAGTTGACTTTGCCATATTTAATATTCAATATTCTCTATTCTCCATGGGCAAAGAAAAATCACATTTTATACTCATATTGTGAGATAGCTGCAGAGTTAGTAAATTATTTTTATACCTTTTAGGTTTATACAATTATATCTTAAATACTTTTACCAACTCCCAAAATTAGAGCTATTGGCATATTCTAAACAATTTTCTTTTTAATGTATTTCTGAGATATTTCATTAAATTAAAAGTAATTTTTTATTACTTTTGAAAATAAGCTTTTGAGGTAAAATAGACACATATCCTCTGGTCAATTCAAACTATTGCAAAATATATCTTAAATGTTGTATTTTCTTATGATAAATAAAATACTCTATATATAAGATGAATATATTTTAATCCTATGTGTAAGACTAATTATGCAGAATTCCATACAAAATTTATAGGATTTATGAAGTATGAAGGAAATAATTAAAATGTTAAATAACTTCAAACAAATGCTTTTCTGTTTTTCTTTAATTTAGAGGTTAGTGAGACTTTCTCCAAGCACAAGTTGCCATGTTTATTATTATGTTTATGTGTTAAGCATGTATTAATGTTTGTCTACTAACTTTGATTTTCCTTAAAAATTTTTCATATTTACAAACAGACAGCAGCAGCAATAATAGTAAAATATATGGTTTACTTTCCAAATAAGGACAACTCCAAGAACAGAGAAACTTGGTTTTTTTCTGCTGCATAGATGATTGCACTCCCACCCAAGAATTATATTTACTAATCAACAGTAGTTTATGTACAAATACACCCATTAATTTTTCTGTTTTCTTCTTGAATTACTATTGTACATGTTAGGCATTATCATTGTGACTTCCATTTTGTCTATCTGGCAGCTCACTAATTTTCTTGCTTATATTGTTAGTGGTAAGGTAAAGGCCCTCCCGTTGATCGTCGATTTGCTCGAGCGGGCCCAGTAACATCTCCATTGGAGACTTTGTTGTTACTGTGTTTGGCATATCCAATACTCTCGGTAGCTTGCCGGGCTCTCCAAGAGGGGTGGAGGAATCGAACTCAGGTCGGCCATGTTGGCCGCTTGTAAGGCTCCAGCCCCTACTAGTGGAGCGATAGCACAGCGGTAGGGTGTTTGCCTTGCATGCAGCCAACATGGCCGACCCGAGTTCGATTCCTCCGCCCCTCTCGGAGAGCCCGGCAAGCTACCGAGAGTATCTCGCCCGCACAGCAGAGCCTGGCAAGCTCCCCATGACGTATTTGATAAGCCAAACACAGTAACAACAAAGTCTCCAATGGAGACGTTACTGGGCCCGCTCGAGCTAATCAATGATCAACGGGAGGGCCTTTACTAGGTGGGGCGATAGCACATTGGTAGGGCGTTCGCCTTACAAGCGGCCAACATGGCCGACCCGAGTTCGATTCCTCCGCCCCTCTTGGAGAGCCCGGCAAGCTACCGAGAGTATCTCGCCCGCATGGCAGAGCCTGGCAAGCTCCCCGTGACGTATTCGATATGCCAGACACAGTAACAACAAAGTCTCCAATGGAGACGTTACTGGACCCGCTCGAGAAAATCGACGATCAACGGGAGGGCCTTTACCTTTACCTTTACCTTTACCTTTACCTTATATTGTTAGTATTTTTTTCCAATGCATGTTTAATTCATTTTTGTTGTTTTAATATCAACCTTCACTTCAATAATTATCTTTAACTTTAGCAATAACATTTTCGTTTCTGGATTACTATTTGCTTGTTCTTATCATTTGGGGCTGGAGACACAGTGCAGTGTGTAAGGCACTTGCCTTGCACATGACTGACACAGGTTTGAAGTCTGATCCTCTGAGCCACACTAGGAGTGAGCCCTTAGTGTAGGCAGGTGTAGTTCCCCAACCAAAATTTAATTGATCAATTTAATAACTGATAATTTATTTATATATCGAGGTGTTTCCCAGTTGCTTCTTGGGAGCCTTGGAGACCTCTTGCAGCAATTTTGGCAAAAGGGTCCCGTGGTTCAATACAAGAACAAGAGAATAAGAAACTGCCTGAGGCCTATAGATTATTTGGGTCAGTTCAGTAGAAATCAAGCACCTCCTGGATTGAATCCATGATAATTGGGGAAACATATGTCCCAGGTGTCAAATGTAGTCTAATGCTTATATTATCTACCCAGTCCCTAGCACGTTAAAATGTTGCATCTTTTAAAAAAATATTGCCCTATTATTTTCTTTTAAATTTATTTAAATATTTAAAAATAATTCCTTTACAATTTATAAATTTTGATGTTATATGAAGTTTAATTCTTGTTTTGGGTGTTTCCTTTAACTCCTACAAATATATTTTTATTTTCCTAGAGTACATAATCTTAGGGGTTAGAGTGATAGCACAGCGGTAGGGTGTTTACCTTGCATGCAGACAGCCCGGCTGAGCTGGGTTAGATTCTTCCGCCCCTCTGGGAGAGCCCAGCAAGCTGCCGAGAGTATATTCAATATGCCATACACAGTAACAGCAAGTCTGAAAATGGAGACGAGTCTCAAAATGGAGACGTTACTGGGCCCACTCGTGCAAATTGATGAACAATAGGAGGACATAATACGTAATAATACATAATACACAATACATAATCTTAGTTGGATAGTTCATAGGTAGTATGGTCATCTTCCCTCTGAGAATCTAGAGATTTATTTTCTTCTGCTTCTCTCTGCATAAAGTTTTCTCTCTCTGGATAGTTTTCTCTTGAATCTTCCAGAATATTGTCCCAATAGCATTTTCTCTTGGACTCTGAAGTTACTATTAATTCAAATTTCAAGCTTAGATACTACTTGAAAAAAAATTTCAGGAGGAAAAAAAATTGAGTGGTCCCAGATTCACATAATATCTAAGTTTTCCTCATGTTCAACTATATTTTCTCCTTTTACTTTATTGCCACCAGTAAAACGTTTAAGCAATTTTACTTTACTGTAAGCATACTGTTCATTATATTGGTGTGTATTTGTTTGTCTGTATGTGGGTGATGGTGTGTCAAGAAGTGTTCAGGGACATGGAGATCATTCCCTAAGATATTTAGTCCACATCTAGGTTTAATTAAGCTGTCTACTGAGGCCTCCTGGTGTTTGGGAACACCAGGGCTGCAACTGGCAATTCTTGGGGCTTTGTGAGATGCCAAGGATAGGACTAGGGTCCTCCTCATGCAAAGAAGTCTTTGGAACTGTTTCGCAACCACCTCCAGTGACTTGTCTTCTAGTTTCTTCTTTGTTTTATTCCCATTTCTCTGAGTTTCTTAACAATTTATCTCTGTATTTAAAATGGAATTTATTAGTTTAAAGAGAGTTTCTTTTATTTTTGTGGATTAGTGTTTAGTTTTAAAGGCATTTATTTTTCATATATCTGAAATAGAGGAATTCCTATATCCTTTGATTAAATATTCTATTTTACTGTGTAGCTACCCTTGGAATTAAAATTATTATACTATGATATTGAAAAAAAGCACAGTATAAAATAATACAGATCTCAGAGAAGTTAGTAGATATTTTGTGCATTGGTGATTGTTATTAATAAAGATGACAAAATTATCTATGTTGATATCTTAAGGGTCAGATATGTAACACATAAATGTGATTTGAATAGAGTCTGATAAATACTAAGTTAGGCTAAATAATAGAGCTTGATAAATGCTATATTAGTAATAATTGTTAATGGTTTCCAACACTACGTTTGCTATAGCACTTTGAAGAGTTTGATTTTTCAGGTCTTCCATTATTGTATTATGCACAATTATTGATATAAATTGATAAATATTAATGATTATTAGGTCTTTCCTATGCCATAACCCTCATGAAAATTTCAATCCATATCATCAACTTTTCCTTGAATAAAGCTTTTTTCCCAGAGTTTGAAGTCAAAATATCATCTATTCCAAAGCCCAACCCATCATAATAAATATTATTAAAAAAGGTTGCCATCCAGTCATTGATAGCTTCATAAACATAAAACTCAAGGAATGCACTTGATCTGTAGCTATTGCTACTTTTCTTATTTAGTTTTTTCAAACATATCTATATTTGTTTTTTCTTTTTAAATTTTTTAAATTAAGATTTTATGATTTCCAATGCTATTTACAATGGCTCTTCATGCACATAATTTCAACACCACACCCATCACCAATGTGCCCACTATGTCTCCCAAGGCCCAACACACAAATACCTCCACCATCACCCATCATTCTTGTTCTGGCTTTTAGAAGTGCATATGCTAATGTAATGAGAGAGATTTGTTTGTAAAAACAAACAAGAAAGACATGATTTATAGTATTAGCCATTGACCCTGACATATCATTCCCCAGGAGAAGGCACAACTGAGCTCAGTGAAGACAAAATAGTGAGCTGGTTCAAAACGACATGCTGTTTCTCTCATTTATCTTTAGACTTTTTCAGGCAGCAATATAGAATAGATTCGTGATTCTCTGAGACTATATGCCTGCAGCTTATGTGCTTTTCAAAGGTCAAACAAAGGGAAAAATATTGTTAGGAATGTTTTGTTTAATTCATTTAAGATTCTTTATCTTGATTTAATGCTATAGAGATCAGGATTAAATATCCCTTAGGAGGCTAGTCATATAGATATGGCATATTTTGTTGACTTATTTATTCTAGTAAAAGTAGATGCAAATTTAAGCCAGATAATTTTAAACCAGTTATAAATGCTAATATTTCAGATTCTTGTCATGCTGCTCTTACTATCCAGTTTCACGCCTTGCTTAAAAATAGGAGGAGGAGTACAGACTCTATTTTATTTCTCTGCTCCTAGCATAATTTTAAAACTCTCATAAAGTAATCAGGGAAATTGTGTTCATGAACAATTAAAAAAACCATTCAAGCTGAATGCCTCTAAGTGAAGTTTCAAGAGTGATTCTAATTTGTTCTAAGATACATTTCTGATGAGAATTATTATAAAGGAAAAACCCAAAATTTTAGAAGCCATAAAGAATTAGACCATTCCTACAACTTCTGTCTTCTTTCTTCCTCTCCTTCAATTTTGGGTGGAGAATACATAGGTAGTCTCATTTTCTTATTGTGTTGGAAATGTATATTCTTAGATTAAGCTGGTTTCTTCAACTGCAGTCTCTCCACTTTACCAATAACACAGATGGGTCAGGTGCTTCTCTTGTAATTCCAACATACACACCAAAAAAGAGGGGTGTTTCATGTGATTACCTCAAAATTTCTATTTCTTTTAATTTTGTTTTGTCCCTTTAGGGTGATACCTGGTGATGCTGAGTGTTTACTCCTGGTTCTGCACTAGGAATTACTCCTGGTTGTGCTCAGGGGAGTATGTGCTATGACAAGTATCAAACTTAGGTCAGCCACATGCAAGGCAAAATGCCCTACCTGCTCTGGCCCCCAAATTTCTCTTTCTTGATAAAGATAGCATATGACTTTTCTAAGACAATCAACAAAATTGATGGTGTTAATATTTTTCCCTAGAAGTAGCCTAACTTTTGCAACCATTTTGAACTTGGGAACTCACACTGATGAAATTTTATCAGCAATGATTTAAAAAATATTTATTTAAAAAAAACGCAGACTTGCATATATAATCACCTATATTCATCTGAAAGTTTCAAAGGGGACATGTCTAAATTTGAACTTATTTTTCCCCAAATTACACATTTCAAAAAAATAATTTTTAACTGAATCACAGTGAGATACACAATTACAAAGATGTTCATATTGAGTTTCAGTCATATAAATGTTCCAGCAGCCATCCCTTCACTATTGTACATTTCTCACCACCAATGTCTCCAGTTACCCCTACCCCAACCTGTCTATGACAGGCACTTTTCTAGTCTCTCTCTCTCTCTCTCTCTCTCTCTCTCTCTCTCTCTCTCTCTCTCTATCTCTTTCTCTCTCTCTCTCTCTCGGTGTCTGTCCCTCTCTGCCCCCCCCTCACCCTTTTACTTTCCTTTTGGACCTTATGGTTTGCAACACATATACTGGAAGGTTATCAGGTATACCCCTTTACCTACTTTCAACACTCAGGTTCTGTCCAAAATGATCATTTCCAATTTGATTGTCATACTGGCCCCTTCACTAATCTAATTGCCCTTTTCCTTCCAACCATTCAGTAGTTCTCCTGGCATCTGTTTTCCCTGGCCTTGGATATTAGTAGCATACTATTTTTTACATTCCACAAACAAATGCAGTCATTATATATCCATCCTCCTCCTGATTCATTGCACTCAAGATGATAACTCTCTATGTCCATTTATTTCATGACTTCATTTTTCCTAACAGCTACATAATATTCCAATGTGTCGATGTACCATAGTTTCCTTATCCAGTCCTCTGTTCTTGGGAACTCAGGTTGTTTCCAGATTCTGGCTACTGTGAATAATCCTACAATGAACAGAGAGGTGCAGGTGACATTTCTGCTGTGTGTTTTTGGGCCCCCCAGCACATCTTTCTGGAAATGGTACTGCTGGTTCAAATGGGAGTTCAATTTCTAGTTTTTTGAGGAATATCTATATTGTTTTCAAAAAGTCTGCACCTTTAAACTTTTTTTCCAAATTTTAACTTATGAAAACACTATGAGTTAACAAAGTTATTCATAGTTGAATTTTGACATGCAATGTTCCATCACCAGTCCCATCACCAGTGTCAATTTCCCTCTACCAGTGCACATCTTTTCTCATATTGAAATAAATTTTGATGATACTTTCAGCCTCATTTACCTGCTGTAGAAGTCAACTCTGCTTTTTCAACTCCAAAGTTCTTATCTTCTCTCTACCTTTACACACTCACAGTTCCTGCTATAGAATATGCAGCCTTATGCTTTTTTGACTTTTTATACTTTGTTCCCTTTGTCTGGAATACATGTTTTCTGGGCCCCTTTATTTATCCTATTCTTCCAGTTGGACTCCTAATCTCCTAGAAAATAATGATTGTCCAAGAATTATAAATACAGTTTTGTTAGAGAAATTTGATATTTAGAAACTCGATTATGTCATATGTTTATATACTCCTTTATCTTTTGAGTTGTGAAATTTTTATTACCATACACTATAGTTTATCCTTGGAGTTTAGTCTAATATTAAATATAAAGGCATAGTTTTATTGCTGGAAAAATATTCACAAGATGTTTATTGAATAAATGCAGTTTGCATAATCTTCACATACAAAAATGTCACTTATACAAATATTGGTGTTTTTTCTCTCTCAGATAATTTCTAGTCTAAAGCATGCTGACTAAAGATTCAGATTTACATGAGATCATAAAGTCTGAAGCAGAATCCCAGGTGCTTTCCAAAATTAGCATAATATATTTCACAAGCCCCACTGCCAAACTGCTTTTGAAATGCAAAAACACAGCATTAAACTAAGAGGAAGATATGTACCCAGAAGAAAATCTTGTATGAGAGAATTCTTTTATCTCTATATAAAGCAACTTTATTTTTTAGCAGACTCTGTATAGGGTTCTATTTTGCTCTTGGTCAAAGAATCAGAAGACTAGTTTAGAGCTTGGCTCCATATAATGTGTGTTTTTAACAGTACTATAATTTGCTATTAAGGTTCAGTTTTTCCCTTAGGGTGGGATGTTTCCAAGTAGTGCTCAGGAGACCTTGGGATCACTCCTGACAATTCTTAACCAATCAAGCTAGAGATTCAATGCAAGGGCCTCAGAATACAGTGCTGGTCAGGCCCCAGGCTATCCCAGAGACACTCAGGAGACCTCTAGGGCTACACTTTGAGGTACTTGGTGCAAGTACTGTTCATGGCAATTCTCATGAGACCATATAGTTTTAGGGATTAAACTGGAGCCATCCACATGCAAGGCATGCTCCTTAAATCCTGTTTTATCACTCTGGGCCCAGGAGTCAGGTTTCTTATTCATAGATTAGATGACTGCCTTGAATACCTGCCTACATGGGTAAGGAAAGGCACATATAAGAATAAAAGTATTTAAACATTTATGTGGCTAATAGATGTGTAGTACTATGATAAGAGGAAATATATTGATTTTTATAATGATACATAAAAGGAAATTAAAATATAGGAGTGTGTTTTCTCTTTTACCATCACGTATTTCTGGATTCAGTTTTCCTGTCTCTATTCCTTCTGTAACACTAGCCTAAGTCAAAATAGTCCTTTGTCTAGAATATAGGAAACATTTCTAGACTGATTCCATTGAATCTATTTTTTACATATTTTACTTCATTCTATAACAGCTAGACAGGTCTCTTATATTGCTAATTGAATCACGCATAAAACAATTTGTGACTTTCAATTGTTTTTCAAGTTAACTTCAAAAATACTGATATGGGTTTTATACTCCAGAGTGAACAATTTTATAGATTCTCACATAATACTATTTTAACTTATTTTATTCCTTTTAGTCATACTGGCCTTATTTTAGTTTAGCTAGTACCTGTACTTTTGACAGGACTCTAGGGGTGAAAATTCGTCTATTTGGAAAGATTGTTCATCGCCATGCATAATGGCTGTCCTGTTTCAGGCTGTACCTTACATACTGTTTCATGAAAGAGAAATCCCTTGATCATCTTTAATCTAGTGAGACCCCCCCATCAATTAATTTCTCTCATTAGCATACTTTTCCCTGCTGATCAGGAATGATCTCTGGCTATGTTCAAAGGGACATATATCGTGCAGGAGATTTGTTTTTATTTTCTTTAGTTTATTTTACTTAGGCATTAGGATCAGCAAAGCTCTTAAATTATGGAGTTTCAGGCATTCAATGTTCTAACTCCAAATCCACCATGAGTGGAAGCATCTCTCTCTAAAAATGACCCAAATCCCTCTCCCTCTCCCCACCCTGCCCCCCGCAACTCACTTAATAAAATTTGCTTATTATATTTGAGTCACATTATTACAATAATGTGACTGTATTTTTAATGGACTGTGTGTGTGTCCTTTCACTGGGGGTATTGGATGACAACTCAAAAATTGTGCTGAGGAAAAATAAAAGTATTTTTTCTAAAACCTTCTGGTTAGATATTTAAACTGGGTTCAGCTTTATTCAAGACAAGTTCCTTTCTTCCTCGACTACTTCTTGGACCCTTTTAAAAAATTTCTAAAATAGCTGATAAAATAATTTCTTCTAACTAGAGGTACAATCTATGTAACTCAGGTAAAGCATGGCCTTTTTTTATGTAATCAACTCATGCTTAAGTTTAAACAGTGCAAAAAAATTAATTGATTCCTCTCACAAGATAAAATGGCAAAAGATAATAGATACTGAGCCTTAAACTTTCTTTTCACTGGAATTCTCAGTATCCATTTAAAATAGCATTTTAGAACTGTTCTCCCATTGTTCATTGATTTTCTCGAGCGGGCACCAGTAACCTCTTCATTGTAAGACTTGTTACTGTTTTTGGAATATCAAATATGCCAAGGGTAGCTTGCCAGCTTTGCCAGGCAGGTGGGATACTCTCGGTAACTTGCTGGGATCTCCGAGAGGGATGGAGGAATCGAATGCAGGTCGGCCGCATTAAAGGCAAATGCCCTACCCGCTGTGCTATCACTCCAGCCTTATTTATTTGAAATATCAGCTTCTATTGTTTCCTTGCTCTGTATGTGAATTTGGACAGTGCGTGGCACAGAGAGAAAACCCAGTGATCTTTAGCTAACTAATTGAACAGTGAAGTTTTTGTATGACTTTCTCTTAGGATTTAACCAAAGATAGAATAAAATATAATGCAGGTCTTTCTATGTAAATGAGTTAAAACTGCCCTTTGCTAATTGTTTTAAAAAATAAAGTATTCTTCTAGTTATTTTTGCTGGATTTTTATAATTTTTTATGCTTGATTCTTTATGTATTTTTTGATCTTTTAAGATAGCGAGGATTCCTTCTTCCAACATTTTACTCTCTAACTGATCAGGATACAGCAATTCAATTTTTATCACCACCAAATGGATAAGGGAAATGTTCAGTATCTTTTTGAGGCTGTGCAGAGAAAACATATGTTGGACTAGGAATATCTTTGTAAGCATGGCATACACTTCTAATATTACTGAGAAACAGCTATTTTGGGTTCAGTTTTTCAGCAATTTATTATATAGTCAAGGTACATATCAGAAAACAAAATTACTCCCTATAGCATCTGGGTAAAAATGAATCTCAAGATTGCTGGGCTTAAAGATCATTTATCTCCTCCCCAATCACCTTACTGCCGTATGTGATTTGAAAACATTTAATATTTATATCTATTTAACCCTGATCATCTGTCCTGGATCTTATAGTTTTCTTGACCTGTTGAGTTTTTTTAGGTCGTAGCATATTTCAATTATTCATCCAGTTTTTCCTATTAACTTTTAATGAATCACTACTCTTTTGGAGTAGATGCAAAGACCAATTAAATAAAATCTTCACTCTCAAAGAGTTCATGGCCTATTAGTAGATAGGAAGAGAAGTATTTGTAATTAGTGATCATCACACAATTTAAAAAGTAGTGCATATAGTAGGAATATAGACACAGGTTTAAATGCTACAAGGAACAAGTTCTTGTCATGTTTCTAATAATAATAGCTAATGATTAATTAGCTGATATCCTACTTGATTTATTTCCTGCCTTACAACTCCATAGGGTCAGAACATTTCTGATACCTCTATTTGAACTAGAACAGAGTTAAGCTTGAAAGAGTAGTCCTTTGATGAGATTCTAACTCTTCATCTTCTTATAACAGCCCTTCTACATTGAGCTCTATAGTGTACTAATGAGATCTAAATTGTGTCATTAAGCAGGTAGTTTGGTTTCATTATCACCAATTCTTTCAATGTGGCAGTGGTAATCTTTCCAATTAGCTAAAGAAAATCACACCTAACCAATCAGATAGCTGGGCTGATCAAAATGCTCACACAGAAATGGTTGGTTCAAACCACAAATAGTTTGTTCAACAAAGATTTTAGAGGAAATAACAACTCTAAAGGTCAGGATGGATGGGTATAGATTTAAAAATAGACCTGAATTCAAGACCAGAGAGATAGTTTAAAGGTTAAAGCACTAGTCCTGCAGGTGGTCAACTCTGGTTCAATCTCAGTCACTATATATGGTTTCCTGAACAGTGCCAGTAGTGACTCCTGAGCACAGAGCCAGCAGTGGCCCTGTGCACCACTAGGTGTGATTAAAACAAAACAAAACAAACAAAAAAAACACACCTGATATTTTGCTGGTCTTAAAGATCATTATCTCCTCCCCAATCACCTTACTGCCATATGTGATTTGAAAACATTTAATACTTTAAATGTTTTTAAATGCACAAATTAGATTTTCAGGGGTTTAATAAATTATCTGGCTATTTGAACTTTAATTCCTTTCCTATTATTTAGTTTCTGAGTGTTTGAGTTTTTTTTTGCCTTTATTTGATTGTGACTCATCTTAAGACATCATAGCTTGAGAGGATAGTTAAATATTATATTCATCTTCTTGATATTATGGAGATATAGTTTTGTGACCTAAGATGTGGTCTAGCTTAGAAAATGCCTTATTTGCATAGGAAAATGACGTGTATTCCATTTAGGGTGATGGAGGATTTTCTGTATGTCATTTAGACTCATCTCTTCTATTTCTTCCTTCAAAACCAATATTTCCTTGTCAAGTTTTGCCTAGTTTATCTATCCAGAAGTGATAGAGGAGTTTTAAAGCTGCTTGATAATATTGCATTGCTGTCAATATCTTCTCTGATGTTTATTAGCAGCTGTTTAAAATATATCGATGGTCACTCATTAGGTTCATGTAAGTCTAGGAATGGGCTGGAGCGATAGCACAGTGGTAGAGCGTGTGCCTTGTGTGCAGCCGTCCGGCCAAGCCGGGTTCGATTACTCTGCCCCTCTCTGAGAGCCCGGCAAGCTACCAAGAATATCTCGTCCGCATGACAAAGCCTAGAAAGCTACCTGTGACGTATTCAGTATGCCAAACACAGTAACAACAAGTTCCCCAAAAATGGAGATGTTACTGGGCCCACTTGAGCAAATCGATGTCTAGGAATGTGAATTCTTCTTGATGTAATTATCCTTTGATCAGTAAGAAATGATCATCCATGTCCCTTATAACTTTTTAGATTTGAAGTCTATGTTGTCTAATATTAGTATGGCCACTCTGTCTTTCTTAAGAAAGTTATTGGTCTATAACATTGTTTTCTGGACACTCGGGCCAAGACTCACATACCAGTGAAGCCCCACAGAACCACGAAAGTGGAACTCTGTGCTCTTGGACTCCAGGATCAACGGACCTGAGAATAGAGATCCTCTGCCTGCTCCCAGAAGCATGGAAGACCTCCACTATCTCCACTACCCAACTGTTGCCACACTCCACTTCTGGACACTTGGTCCGAGACTCATGCATGAGTGAAGCCCCACAGAACCAGGAAAGCGGAACTCTGTGACTTGGACTCCAGACTTAACAGACCCGCGAATAGAAATCCTCCGTCTGCTCCCAGCAGCCAGGCAGACCTCCACTACCTCCACTACGTCCACTACCCAGCCACCGCCACAATCCAGGATGCTTTCCAGACCATGCAGCTGCTTCGTGGCTCGGCAACACATCATAAAACACTTAATACAAGATTACCGCATCATATTTGATGGGTTTCAAATATGGTTTGAACCATGGGGATAGCTGCAAGGATGATTAGAGGCCGCTTAAAAGCCTCTATCCCTCTTGAAGAGCCTGGCAAGCTACCAAGAATGTCCTGCCCACATGGTAGAGACTGCAAGCTATCCGTGGCATATTTGATAAGCCAAAACCAGTAAATACAATGGGTCTCATTCCTTTAACCCTGAAACAGTCACTAATATGGCAGCGTTAAGAAGGATGAGAAAGGAGAGGTTGATACAATCTCAGGGCAAATGAGGCTGCCAAAATGAAGGAAAAAAATGACTGTCTGTACTTTCATTGCTTGTATGCTGGCATCAGATGTATCCATCAAGGATCTGATGGGCCAAGCTTGGAAGATCAAGTATGACATCATTGGTCTGACGGAGATGAGAAGGCATCAATCACATCATGCTGTTTCCGACACTGGAGAAGAACTGTTCCTCAGAACATGTGACAAAAGAGACATCGGTGATGTCCGTGTTCTTTTCAACACAAAGTTGGCCATAACATTAATTCATTTGAATGCCTAACAACCTGAATCGAATGATCACAATTGAATAGATGTTACTCACTGCCGGCAGATTCTATCTTCATTTTCTACTCACCAACGTCCAATTATGATGAAGGAGAAAGGGAGCTGGAGAAGTTCTATAAAGGAGACCACACCTTCTACAAGATCAATGTCAGTGATTTTAATGCCAAGATAGAACCGAGAAGATCAGCTGAAGAACTCCACATCAGGACCCATGGCCTAGAATGGAAAGAACAGGGTGAGAAACTGTTCATCATGTGGACCAAGACCATCCATGGTAACACACAATTCCAGAAGATCGAATCTAAATGTTGGACATGGGAGTCTCCTGGTGGACAGTTCCTCAATGAAATTGACCATATCATATTCAATCAATGGTCTTGCCTGACCTTTGTCACTATATAGTCCCAAAATTCCAAACGGGATCGGACCATTGTCTCCTTCATGCAAAATTCTACTTCACAGACCAGGGAAAAGGACTGCAAAGTTTAGTAAGAGAGCTCTCAGAATGACCACCAACTGGGAGCTCTTTGGCACTATTGCAGCAACATGGGAAGATGCTGCCATTGATAACATTGATGAGGAATATTATCGACTGGTTCATCAGCTCCATGACTGTGCGAAGAATGCAGAAAGAGAGAGATATAGCTACAAAAAGACACCTGTCTTCTAAAACTCTTGAGCTCATTTGCCAATGTGGCTTGGCGCCAGCCTCAGGCAACTGTAAGAGAACATACAAACTAGCAAAGCAGTGCAGAGAAGCAATAAATGAAGACCTCAAAGAGAGAAGAGAAGCAGTGCTGACAGATGCAGCAGAAGCTGGGAAAAGCATTCACAATGCCCGCCTGTCCTTCGCCAACTACAAGACCAAGGTGTCTGCCCTCCGATGTCTTGATGGATCTATCACATTTCCAGAAGGACAATGGAGAAGATTATTCATGACTTCTACTCGGATCTCTTTGATAGCCATATCTACCTGCCCACATACCAATTTCATAGGATGGATATGTCATTCCCAATGTTCTCCCTTCTGAAATCCAACATGCCATTTCATCGGTAAAGAATCGAACAACACCCGGCCCAGAAAAGGTTAGACCCGAACCCCTAAAAAATCTGCCATCAGCACTCATCAATACACTGGCTTGGCTCTTCACAACACGCTGCCTGTTTGAATGCAGTTCCATCCCAATGGGAAACCAGCAGGACTGTAGTGCTGTACAAGAAGGGAGACATCCAGAACATTGATAACTAGAGCCTGATCTGCCTGTTGTCTATCATCTACAAGCTCTTGACTTGAGTCATCCTGAATAGGATTGGCAGAACACTAGAAGAAGGAGAATCATGTGAGCAAGCCAGTTTCCGAAAAGGATTCAACACAAATGACCATATCCATAAGATAATCAAGCTCATTGAGGTTTCTCAGGAATTAAAGATGTTGCTCTGTCTAATATTCATTGATTTAAAGGAGGCCTTTGATTCTGTTGAAGTGGTCATCGAAGCCCTAGCCAAACAAGGAGTTCAAAATCTATATATCAAGATCCTCCATGAGCTCTATTACGGATTCACTACCAGGATCTCACCGATCTACAGGGAGGTGATCATTTATGTCAAGAGAAGGGCTCAAAACGGTGATACCATTTCACCAAAACTCTTCAGTGCGACCCTCAAGAATATCATGCAATGACCAGCATGGGAAGGAATGGGAGTGAAGATAGACAATCGGCAACTACACCACCTCTGCTTCGCTGATGACATTGTTCTAACAACACCAAACATCAGCTAAGTGGTACAAATGCTGGCCAACTTCAACCATGAGTGTGGAAAGGGCAGACTACAGTGAATTTCATGAAGACAATGTTTATGAGAAACAGTCTCATTCCTGACGTTCCATTCGCTCTCAACTGGACGAACATCTCTGAATGCAACGGTTATGTGTACCTAGGTTGAGAAGTCAACATGATGAATGACCTGGCACCTGAGTTGCGCAGGAGGAAGAGATCGGCTTGGGATGCCTTCAAGAGCATTGAATAAATAGCTAAGAAGATGAAGAATCTCTGGCTCTGGGTACATCTCTTCGATTCCACTGTTCTTCCTGTATTAACATATGCCTCAAAGACCTGGGCTCTACAAAAACAGGATGAGAATGCTATTCAGGTCTCCTAAAGAAGAATCAAAAGAGCTATGCTTGGAGTATCATGCTTCAGTCAAATGAGAGATAGAATCTGGAGTTTCAACCTCCATTAATGCTCAAGAATCAGGGACGCTGTCTCATTTTCCAAGACATCGAAAATCAGATAGGCTGGACACGTAATGAGATTTGGAGACGACCACTGGACTATAGCATTACTGACTGTTTTCCACAGGATGTCAAAAGATCGTGTGGCCACCAACCTATGAGATGGTCAGACTTCTTCGTCAAGACCCTGAATGATTGGTTTGAGGTTGTTCATGTTCTTACAATGAGCAAATGCTTTGGGCTACACTTGGATGCGACAGGGATGGATGGAGACATTACTGGTGCCTGCTCAAGCAAATTAATGAGTAACATGATTTCACATGATCAAGTGAACATTGTTTACCAGACTTTTAATTTGAGCCTTGGTTAACCAAGCTGTGTCCCTTTGCAAGAATCAGAATGTTCAGTTTAGTTTTCTGATTTATATGGTCACTGTATCTCTTGATTGGTGAGTTTAGTCCAATGACCTTGAGGGAAATTGTTGAGATGAAGGAATTTATTGCCATTAATTTGTTTAAGTAATGTCTGTTAGAGAACACTACACCCAAAAGGAGAGAGAGAACAAAAGGGAATGCCCTGCCACAGAGGCAGGGTGGGATGAGGGGGATGGGTGTGGGAGGGATACTGGGATCCATGATGGTGGAAAATGGGCACTGGTGGAGGGATGGGTATTTGATCATTGTATAATCAAAACCCAAGCACAAAAATTTGTAAATCTACAACTGTATCTCATGTTGTTTCACTAATAAAAATAAAGAAAAGTCATGTCTGTTTGAAAAGTTTATCTTTTAAAGAAGCTCATTTAATATTTCATTCAAAAGTTGTTTCAAGGCTACCTGAACTTCCTAAGCTGTTTTATTGTTGTTTTTGTTGTTCACAAAGCTTTGTATCATTCCTTCAAATTGGAATAGCTGGGTAGAGTATTCTTTCTGAGGTGTTCATTTCATTGAGTTTTTAAATTGTGTTGCACCATTCTCTCATGCCCTATATTATCTCATTTTATAGATCTGCTATGAATGTTATGGGATTACTTTTTATGTAAGTTCCTTTTCTATTCTTGTTATGTATATTCTGTCTGTCTTAGGCTTTTGCCGTTCTGCTACAGTGTGTCTTGGAATTTTTCTATTTGGTTTACATTTATTTGAACACTTTAAGTCTCTTGGATCTGAATACTTTGACTCCTCAGTTCTGGGAAATTATTATCTATGATTTCTTTGACTAGTGGTTCATGGGATTTGTCTTCCTGTTCTTTAGGGGAGCTAATGATTCTGACATTATTCCTCTTCAACTCAGTCCATTGTTCTTGGGTGAGCTCTTCATTTCTTTTCAGACTTTTTTCAACTTGGTATTGACCAATTGGTTAGTCCTGATAGAACCTTCCATTCTACTATCATCACTTATTGAGCTTGCTGGGTTTCTATATACTTCCACACTGTGCCTGCAGCACTCTGAGATGAAATCTTTATAGTTCACTACTATGCAGTTCTCCTGAAGGATTAGACTGAATATTCCTCTTTTCCTTTTCTGTTGGTCCTCTCCAAGCAATGATTTCCTATTTCTGATTTGCAATTGTGAGATTTGATAAGGATTATCATACTGCTTTCAATGCCATATTGGCCTGCCTTTCTTTTGAATACCATTAAGGATCTAAGATTTCTTACCACCCCCAATGCCACTGTGGAAGCCTTCCTGTGGGATAGGTGGACAAAGAGGGGTAATGGAGCAAGCAGAGAGTCTGCAGTATCAATGTGCGCCATCAGAGATGGCAGAGGTGGGGGCCTGTGGATGTACAGAGGAATTTACATCACTTACCTATGATACAATTCCCAATTTCCCCCACTGCTTTTCATAGAACGGCATATAAGGTTTAAATCAATGAAGTATTTGTAGCACTGTAGCACTGTCCTCCCGTTGTTCATCGATTTGCTCAAGCGGGCCCAGTAACATTGTGAGACTTGTTACTGTATTTGGCATATCAAATATGTCACGGGTAGCTTGCCAGGCTTTGCCATTTGGGCTAGATACTCTCGGTAGCTTGCCGGGCTCTCCGAGAGGCGTGGAGGAATTGAACTTGGGTCGACCAGGTCAGCCTCCGGCAAGGCAAACGCCCTACCCGCTGTGCTATGACTCCAGCCCATTTATAAGTTCTATTTATATTTGGGCTGGAGCAATAGCACAGTGGGTAGGGAGTTTGCTTGCCCGAGGCCGACCTGGATTCGATTTTTCCATTCCTCTTGGAGAACCTGGCAAGCTACAGAGAGTAGCCCGCCTGTACAGGAGAGCCTGTCAAGCTTCTTCTGATGTATTCGATATGCCAAAAACAATAACAACAAGTCTCACAAAGGAGACGTACTGGTGCTTGCCCCAGAAAATCAAAGAACAATGGGAGGACAGTGCTACTAACAGTGGACAATGCTATTTATATTTATCTACAGATAAAAGTATATATACAACTTTTAATGCATCAGTTTTATGCACTTTCTCAGTGTGTAATGGATCAAGTATAACTCTCATTTTATGCTTTTGTCACACTAAAAAAATGGTTAATCATTGTAAGAAAGAAAAGTTTTGTTCTTAGACAATACAAGATAATTCATTTCTCTTGATGTGAAAATGAATACTTTTTATCACTTAAATTTTTATATATAGTAGAATATGATTAAAAGGTCAATGATTTATTAGTTTGACATAGTTTTGCTTTTACTGGATATTTTGTAAATACATAATGATAGGCCTTTCTTTTTTGCATATGGAGTCTGAGAGAAATAGTTTTCCACTTTAAAGCCCGCTGCTTATAATGTTTGTATTTATGAGGTATAAATTTAAGTCAATGCTAGTTCCACCTTATTTATTTAATTTACCTTCCTTTATCCTATTCTTTTCATTATACTTTAAAATATGTCTCTAACATAATTCTATTTTTTATATATTTTCTATTGTAAGAACAAGTTACAAAAGAGTAGTAAGCTAAATCTCATATGTCTATATGGTTCAAAGTTATTTTCTCCAGAAATAGACCTTAGAGAGCTTCAATATTACCTTCGACACATTAGCAAACAGCTTAAGAGTTAGCAAGTTTAATTCTTTAAAAAAAATATTTATTGAATCACCATGAGAACAGTTACAAAGCTTTCAGGTTTAAGTCTTGCTCATACAATGATCAAACACCCATCCCTTCACCAGTGCATATTTTCCACCATCAAGAACCCCAATTTATCCCCCCATGCCTGTGAGGTAGATGATTTCCACTTATCTCTCTCTCTATTTTGATTACATTCATTATTTCAACAAAAGATGTACCATTATTATTTGGAATTTTTACCCCAACAATCAGACCCGCTGAAAAGGCATCGTGAAATAATTTGTTTACTATTGCTAGTTATGAAGACCATATGATGTTGCGCAGCCTCTATCTCAGCCACACGATTTTGGATTTCTGATATTTTACTAATTAAGTCCGGAGAAATTTCTGCCAAAAGATGCATAGTACTGAGATCGGTTTGTGTGCCTCTGGGTCCATGGTTGTGCTGAAGAGCCACTCGTGGCAACTCGTGGTCTCCACAGGGCAGGAAGAACATAACATGCTGGTTCCACCCCTGATCCCCCACCCCCCATCCCACAAGTCTGCAGTTGCCCTTTCACAGCCAGCTCATACCTGGCTGTCCAATAAGCTCTGAGGCGGCGGCCTCCATGCACCCTGTGGGGGGGGTGAGGGGGGAGAAGGCAGAAGAGACAGACACCCTTTCCCTCCCAGGGCTGGGGGCATGACACTATATGACACTATAGCTTAATGCACATAGTCCATGCACATTTCTGCCCAAAGCTGCTGGGCTCCAAATTAGGTCCTTGTGCCTCTGGGTCATGGCCATGCTGGAGAGCCACTTGTGGGGGGCAACTATGGTCCAGCAAGTTTAATTTTTATAGTAGAACCAACCCAAGAACATGAATTGCATATGTTGAATTGCTTAAATATACAACCTGTGGTTTTATCTGTTTATGCAAAGATTCTTTCTGTCCTGAATGCCCATGAATAGACTTAGAGATGATTGAGGGAAAACACTATTTAATGGTACTAAGTCACTTTTTCAATGAGAATCATGAAGTCCGACCAAGAATGCTGCTGGGAATTCCTTTCAATAGATATGTTTCATTGGGATTTGAACGTTTTAAAAGCTGAGATGAATTAATTCTCCCCGGAAAATGAATTTAATAAATAAAATTACTAATTGAACTGCAATACTGACCTTTTTAATAACACACATGATTAAGTGCATATTGTCAGAGTGGCCTTCCTATCTAGAAAAAAAAGGCTTTTAATTGTTTTGTTTCTCTTTGCTTATTGACTTCAGTTAATACATTCCCTGGATTTATACTTGATGTGTTCAGGAAAGTAGAAAATAATTAACCACTACTTAGGTTACTGTCAAGAATGATGAAGTAACAGAGATTCACAAGGCTTTCATGGACTGCTACACTCACAACATTTTAAATCTTTGGTATTTCATCAGTAATACCTCCAGTGCAGCATATTTGAAAATGAGTCTATTTCCACTTTATGAAAGGGACAAATGATATCTTTTAAATTTAGCTTAATAGAAACAAATATGAGCAATAGTAGGATTTTATTGATAGGTTCTGCTAAACAATTGAGAATATACATGGTTGAACTCTAGGAAGTAAATGATTGGTAGGATACAATAATTTTAGGTGAATGAGGGGAGAAAGAGTATCACATTACTATCCTATGGAAAGTGAGCTGACTAATGATGTTTGCCAGGATGTGCTCTATACCAGGGACAGACATATACTAATTAGGATTCTTCCAACAACACTATGAACTACCAAGTACTATTTTTCATATTTGACAGATATGGAATCCCAGGTTTGCTGGCTGAGGTGAAACAACTTTCTCAAGGCCACAATGCTGAAAATTACAATTATATGTGCATACTGACAGTAAGTTAAAAAGTATTTGGATAACAAGCAATATATTTGAATTAAAAATAAAAAGAGCTGACACTTGAACATAAAGCACAAACTAAAAAGGGGGAAAAAAGCAAAAAGCAAAAAAAAAAAAACCAAAAAACACTTTTCCTAAGGGTAACCTGAAGCAAGGGTAACTTGAAAGAAGATTTGGCCACGTTCTTAGTGATTGAGGGTTCAACCAGTTGAGGACTGTTTTGTAAAGAACTAAAACACATATGACATGTTTTCTGCAAAGTTACATTTGAAAAATTTGAAAGAACAAAGTAAAGAAGAATAGCTCTTTCCTACTAAATTTTTTACTTATGTTCTATGAAGAGACACAAATAGTCAATTGTAAAGTCAGGTATAAATATGTCTGTTTATTATATATACATTGCATGGATAATCACCTCAAATGAAATAAATCCTACTTATTACCTGATTTGACACATAATGTTTATGCCAAATAGAAGTAACTGAAAGTAAAGCTATCAAAAAATTACTCAAGTGATACTGAGATTTTGTTTTATTTTAAAATTTAAAATATATTTTTGATTGAGGTATTATAGTTTAAAATATTATTAAAGTATCACAACTTATTTATATTTTAGAATGAGGAGATTTTGATCGTAAGTAGTTACAGAATGACACATGAAGCAAATAGTGATGAATTTCTAGTAAGCTATACAATAAAATTATTTAGAATAAAAGGCAATTTGGCATTTCTGTCAAATTACTCTCTTACATATTCTGGGAACTGGTCTGGGTGTAATAATGAAATATCACAAGGTACATTATGTTCGTTTGAACTTTATAACAATTTGTCAAAAATTAACCATTCATTTGTTCTGATTTTATTAAGAGTAGAATAGATACCTGGAGAATAATAAAGAAGCTATAATTTTTTATTCATGTTCTCTCAATTTACTTATATTTGAAGAAACTTTAGCATCAGAACAGTCTGTTGATCAGGGAATAGTAAACTTTTTTTTTTTTTTGCAAAAGAACTAGTAGTAAATGTTTTGAACTTCACCATGTGAACTTAATCATTTCATAACCCTGATTATCCTGTTTGAGGCAGGCACCATAGATAGGATATAGACACAAGGGTGGGACTATTCTTTAATCAAACTTTATCTGTAAAAGCAGGTATAGGGAGCATTTTGCCTCTGTACTTTCATTTGCCACTCCCCCCATTTTGTTTAATTAACCTTAGTTTACAATACTTTTAGATTTTAACAGTACATCTTTATACCTCAATATGTGTGTGCTAAAGTCAGATCAAAGTGATTAAACACTTCAATATCAGACCCGAATCCATAAGGTACATGGAGGAAAATGTGGGCAGAACTCTCCATAATATTGAAGCTAAGAGCATCTTTAAGGATGAAACACCACTGACTAAGTAAGTGTAAACAAACATAAACAATGGGACTACATTACATTAAGAAACGTCTGTACCTCAAAAGAAACAGTGACCAGAATATAGAGAGAGCCCACTGAATGTGAAAAATTATTTACCCAACACCCATGAGATAAGGGTTAAGATCCAGCATATATAAGACATTAGTAGAACTGTACAGGAAAAAACCTTCAATCTCATCAAAAAATGGGGATAAGAAATGAACAGAAACTTCCTCAAAAAAGTAACAAAAATGACCAAAAGACACATGAAAAAATGCTCTGCATCATTAATCATCAGGTAGATACAAATCAAAACAACAATGAGGAATCATCTTACACCACAGAGACTGGCACATATCAAAAAAGAACAAGAACAAGCAGTGCTGGTAATGTGGAGATTAATGGACTCTCTTCCATTTTTGGTGGGAATACCAACTGGTCCAGCCTTTTGGGAAAACAATATTGGAATTCCTCAATAAACTAGAAATTAAGCTTTCATATGACCCAGATATACCATTTCTGGGAATACATCCTGGGGGTGCTAAAAAGCACAGTGTAAATGACATCTGTACCTGTATGCTCATTGCAGCACTGTTCACAATAGGCAGAATCTGGAAATAACCCGAGTGACCAAGACTACTGGTTAAAGAAACCATGGTACATCCAAAGGATGGAATACTATGAAGCTGTTAGGAAAGATGAAGTCGTGAAATTTGCTTATAAGTGAATAGTCAGGGATACTATCATGCTAAGTGAAATGAGTCACAAAGATAGGAGCAGACAGAATGACTGCACTCATTTGTGGAAGATAAAATAACACAATCTGGGACTAATACACAAGGACAGTATTGACAAGGTCCAGGAAGATTGCTCCACAGTTAGAAGTCTGCCTCATGAGCTGGGAGAGAAAGCAGTTGGGATAGAAAAGGGATCACTAAGTCAATGATGATTAGAGGGACCACTCGAGATGAGAGATGTGTGCTCAAAGTAGACAAAGGACCAAATATGATGACCTCTCAGTATCTGTATTGCAAACCATAGTGCCCCAAAGTAGAGAGACAGTAAGAAGGAAATTGTCTGCCATAGAGGCAGAGGGTGTGGTCGAGGTGGGGGGGGCAGGAGGGATACTCGAGACATAGGTAGTGGAAAGTGTACACTGGTGGAGGGATGGGTGTTCTATCATTTTATGACTGAAACTCAATCATGAAAACTTTGTAATTATATCTCACAGTGATTCAATAAATATATTTTTAAAAATATGTGTTCTGCACAACACTGACCTCCATTGTTCTAGGGGAACTTCCCCAAGCAAATGAGAGAGAAAGAGAGAGAGAGAGAGAGAGAGAGAGAGAGAGAGAGAGAGAGAGAGAGAGAGAGAAATCCACATCAATATACATCAATATGATTTTTCTCAATAGCGTAACTGTTATTTTTGTAAGTTTGTTTGCCTTTATATAAATGAATGAAACAATTCAGTATTAACTCTTGTTTTATGACTTATTTTACTTAGTGAAATCACATCACATATTCACATATTATTCATGCTGTTGTGAAAGGTAATGTTTTTCAACATTATTAATTAAGTTAGTACTTCATTTAGTATGTCTACTACAGCTTCTTTTCTTGGTCATTCATGTGGAACCTTATAAATAACACTGTTTCTATTTCTTGATTACTGTAAATATTGTTACAATGAACATAGGAATACATATATATTGTCATATTAGCATTTTATTTATGTTTAATATTTATTTATTGAACCACTGTGGGAAAAGTTACAAAGCTTTCAGGTTTGTCTCGGTCATGCAATGATCAAACACCTTTCCCTTCACCAGTACTTATTTTTCACCACCAAGAACCCCAATATATCCCCCTCCCTCTCCTCTCAATGCCTGTGAGGAAGATGAATTCTACTTAACTCTCTATCTACTTTGATTACATTCATTATTTCGACAAAAGATGTACCATTACTGTTTAGAGTTTATACCCAACAATCAAAAACTGCTGAAAAGGCATTGTGAAATAATTTGTTTTCTACAGCTGGTTATGAGAATCATATGATGTTGCGCAGCCACTATCTCAGCCACACGATTTTGGTTTTCTAATATTTTACTTATTAAGTCTGGAGGGATTTCTGCCAAGAGCCAGATATTTACGAGATTGGTTTCTGTGGCTCTGGAGCCATGGCCGGGCCAGAGAGTCGCTCGCAAGGGGCAACTCGTGACTTCGGTAGGGCGTGAAGGACAAACCAGGAAAAATCCCTTCCCATGAGGTTGCAGTTGCCCCATCACTGCCGGCTCATACCTGGCTTTCCAAAAAGCTCCTAGGCAGTCAGCATCTTGCTGCCCAGGGGGAAAAAGGCAGAAGGGGGTGACACCCCTTCCCTCCTGGGGAAGCATGGTACCGTGGATTAACTCATAGTCCATTCACTTTTCTGCCACAAGCTGCCAGGCTCTGCATTAAGTCCTTGTGCCTCTGGAGCCATGGACGTACCAGAGAGCCGCTCATTGGGGGCAACTCGTGACCTCGGTAGGGTGTGAAGCCAAATTAGTATTTTAATATTATTTATAAAAGCCTAGGATTGGTGTGCAAGATCAGAATGTATTTTTAGTTTTATTTTTTAAGGAATCTCTATACCATTTTTAGTAAAACTGCACCAATCTACTGACAATACTAGATTTTAATTTTCTCCACACTCTTTTAAAGTTTTATTCCCCCCTACTTAAATATTTTTTTAAAGTTATTTTTTTTTTCAGTCACACCTCATGGTTTTCAGGATTTACTTCTGATTCTGTGCTTGTGGATCGCTGGAAGTGCCTAGGGGACAATATGTGTTGTTGGGGGATCAAACCCAGTTCAGTCACTTTCAGAACAAGAGCCTTGGCCACTGTACTATCTCTCTGGCCCAGGTCTTTCACTTTTCTTTTACAGGTTCTCCTCATCAATGCGAGCTGATTTTGATTTGCATTTCACAAATTAGCAATATGTTTATATGAAATAATCTTAAAATATCTGATGGATAATTAGATGTGTCTTTTGAAGAATCTATTATGATCAAATGCTTTTTTTTTTTTTTTTTTTTTTGCTGGCGGAGCAATCCAGAAGTATTCAGGGCTTACTTCTGGCTCTGTGATCAAAAATCAGCCCTGGCAGTGCTGAAGGGAACCTATGCTGGGAATTAAAACCAGGTTGGCCACATTCAAGGCAAGTGCCCAAACCACTATTCTATCTCTCCAACACCCATATCTATTTTTTATAAGACTGTTTTATTTTTAAGTTCCAAGAGTTCTTTATATATTTTGGATATTAGTTTCATGTCTGTTGGATAATGTCAAACATCTTTATTCATCTTGTAGGCTGCTTTTCTGTTTTTGTAGTTTCTTTCACTATACAAAAACTTTAGATTTTAATGTAGCTCTATTTGCTTTTGTTTTTCTAATTATATTTTTATTTACACCACTGAGCGATAGCACAGCGGGTAGGGCGTTTGCCTTGCACGCAGCCAACATGGCCGACCCGAGTTCGATTCCTCCGCCCCTCTCGGAGAGCCCGGTAAGCTACCGAGAGTATTTGATATGCCAGACACAGTAACAACAAAGTCTCCAATGGAGACGTTACTGGGCCCGCTCGAGCAAATCGACGATCAACGGGAGGGCCTTTACTTTACCTTTTTACTGCCCTTCATTTGAGTGACATCATTATCTCCTCATGACATATTCTGTTTCCTTTGTTCTTGGAATCACAGAAACGTTTTTGAGATACTGCCTATGTTTTCTTTTATGTCAATAATTTACAATTTTGGGGAGGGGTGGGGAGGGGCTGCGGCATACTGCAGTATTCAGGGCTTATTCTTGGTTCTTCGCTCAAGGGTGACTACTGGTGGTACTGGAAAGACTATATGCTGTGCTAGGGTCAGCTGAATGCAGGAGAGCCTTATCCCTGCACTTTCTCTTTAGCCCCAAATTAATCGATTATTAATTTAAAACAACAGTTTTTCTACAGGAATAATGTGAATTAAATAGAAATTAGAATTTTCAAAATGAGATATTTTGGATTTCTCTGACACTATTCTTTAAAAAGGAGTAAACCAAACTTAGTCTGCAAAGGAGAAAATTGTATATATCAGTACTACACAGATGAGGAAATCTGGCCTCCCAGGATTCATGCCTGAACTTTGGCTTCTGCCTTTGTGTCCCATAACATTCCAGAGGAAAACAACCTACCTGGGAGTTTAAAGGACACCTTTTGGTAGGCTAGCAGTGTATTTTTCAGTATGTCAATATATGCAAATATATGCTAATTAAAATGGGATAGTTGGCAAGCCTCAGGGAACCCTATTTAGCTGCTACTAAGGAAGTTATCTCCAAAGAATACAAACTAGAATAAAATTGTCCTAAAACCTGATTAATATTTTGTGGTCTGCACAGAGCAGCCCGTGCATTTATCCAATTCCCTGTGCAGGGTGTCTTTTGTGGTCGTCTCTTCATTTTTGTAAAGATCACACAGCAAACATGCTCAGACTCATTTCTTTTATTCAAGCATACAGCCACAAGGGCTCACTCAGGCTTTGTGGTCCCCAGTGTAGATGCAGATGCTGGAGCATCTTTCAAGCTGGTACTTTGCATGTTGGTGATAGAGTGGGAAGACTTTCTTTTTATTTTTTCCTTTTCTCTTAAACATCATAGTTAAGTTCTGTGGATTAAAGTAGCCAGTTAACTTTGGAAGTTGATATACTTTAAAGTAAGAAACTAAAACTGAGAGCAATTTTCTTGCAATCTATTTTTGCAAAGAAATTTTCTTGCAAATACTGAAGGGAAAATCAATGTTTTGGATATTTAAATAGAAACACAAAATAGATCAGTGCCACATGAAGTAGAAATTCTTATAAAAGGAACAGTAAATGTGACTTTTATAAAGATAATGATGATAGTAATGAGAAGCAATTATAGAGGTCTTAGTATATGACAGATAGGGTTCTAAGTGCTTTTCTATGTATTAATTAATTTGCACAATGTCATGTTCTTTGCAACCCCCATGAAAGTTCTTCACTCCATAGTGAATAAATCTCAAATACTTAAAAGGCAGATAATTATTTTCTATAGTCTAAGGAATGTGACTCAAATGGTAGAGCACATGCTTTGCATTTATAAGATCAACACTTTATGGGTCCTGAGCATTGCTCGATGAAGACCCCAAACGTATACATCTGACCTGCATTTTTAACTTTTGTTTTCCTGCAAATATATGTTCTAGGAATTTGGGCTTCTTGCTTTTATTTATTTATTTATTTTTATAAAAGGCCTTTTATTGTCTCCTTTTATTATCTCCACTGGTAGGGCCTATAAATACAAACAGTTGAATTTCTTTTTCTTTCTTTTTTTTTGACTTTTATGGAAGTTAAAATATAACTGGGGAAAAGCTGTCAGCAATTTCTAAACTCTGAAAACTCAATTGGAAGGACTAGAGGTTGATTTGGCCTACACTGTGCCCTCAAATACTTAATTCATCAATCAAAACAATGTGTTTAGTTTACTTTTCCATTAAAATCTTAGAATTCATTGATTTCTATAAAAATTTTAAGGTACTATTAAATAAAATATATATGTTGGAAAAAATATCAACATATCAACATATGATGATAGAGTATGAAGACTTTCTTTTTATTTTTTCCTTTTCTCTTAAACCTCAGAGTTAAGTTCTGTGGATTAAAGTAGCCAGTTAATAACTTTAGAAGTTGATATACTTTAAAGTAAACTCATCCAAATTTAGGCAAAGAGAGGAGAGCATATAAAAATAATACTCTAAGTGTACAAATGAAATTAGATGGAATATTTTGCATAAGGGAAAAATAATTTCAGCATATAAACATAATGAAATCAAAAAAAGGATACCAAAACAGAGTCAAGGACAATGAGGACTGGAAAAGATGCTTTAATTTATCAAGAAGTTGTCAAGAAAACATAGTCAATTCGTAAGAGCAGAAGGCCAGTTTCTACGAAATTTAAAAGGAATATCTTCAGGGTCTGTGGAGTAAACATTTACGGAGTTTGCACTGAAGTAAATTGGGCCAGTAGGAGTTCAGAGAAGGAGTATGGCACCCATACTTTCAGAGTTTCCACCAGTTACCTAGGTCACTATTTCTTAGTGTTTTACCACCTTTCCATACATGAAGAAAGGGCACTTCTGAGCTCCTTGGCCCTTTCTGTCCTACCAGTTGCCTCTCTTGTCTCATGCTATCCTTCACATCCATTTATGCAATTTACATCTATGGTCTCCCTGGAATATCCTGGGGATAGGTCATATGGCTATAGGTCATATGGCTCCCAGCAAGAAACATTGCTTTAGAATATCAAATGGTTCCATTTACATTAGTGTATCTACAAAAGCATCTGTTGTTTTATATAAAATATTAAATATAATACATTTAAAAGTTTTAAAATATAATATTGTTACTGCACACTGACAAACACGTACCTGCCTGTGTCTCTAGGCTGTACTACACTAGCATGCCACAGGGACAAATGTTACTGGCACCCGCTCGAGCAAATCAATGAGCAATGGGATGGCAAGTGATACAAATACAAATATACTGATATATTTAATAGAATATATTATATATAATTATGCCGAGTCTGGGCAGTGGCCCAAATGGCAGAGCATATGCCTTTCATGTATGAGCCCCAATTTTAATCCCCATAATACATGAGTCCAAAACATTACCAGGTATGGTCTCAACAACAATTAAATCTGTTTTTTCTTGTCAGCATGATGTCCTTCTGTTATAGCCAAATTTCACCAAATTGCATAAGTTTGTCTTTTTCTTATAACTGCATATTATTTCATTGCATTATTATGAACAAAATTAACCAAAGGGAGAAAGAAAAAGCATGAACTGATCCCACTTATCTATAGTGTACAGGGAAGTAAAATGAAGAATTGGATAATGTGAATTGATGACAAATCCTGGGTACTGGAATACAAATGAAGGGAGTAGGTGGGCAGGATGTGACACTGGGTCATGCATGAATTTCGGTGATGGTGAGGAGAGATCACTGTCTACATACAGACAATCAATGTCAACATCTTTGCAAACTCATTACCTTAACTTTAATAAATTGAAAAAATATTGATAAGCACCAGGAAATTTGTGAAGAAATTAGAGTCAATGTATAAAATTTATTTTTTAAGAAAATAAAGCCTAATAGAGCTTTCCAATGGTTTTAAAATTTTGGTAATGATCCAAAGTCACTTACATTTAGGGCTATATAAGAACTTGATGTGGTTTATAGGATAAAAAGAAGGAATGGTAGACTGTTTTAATGATAGTTCTGCTTTCTTTTCCAAGGGTTATTATTTGTACACTATTGCATCAAATCTATAATAATTAATTTCATTAGAAAATATAGTTTTTATTAAAACCTTTTCTTACTATACTTTTCAAGAGCATCATAAGGTGAATACCATTTTATTTAATTTTATTTAATAAGCATAGATAACATGTAGGTTCCAGATTCAGGGGCACTATAATTGAAGTCTCTATTTAACTTATGCACAAGCCTGATTTAGAAGCAGAATTGGTAAAATGATGAGAGCTAGCTTAGCTTTTTTCCCCCCTCTCGAATCTATTTATAGGAAATGAAAATTGGACTTTCAGTTGTTAGCTTGCCTTTGTATTTCCACATTTAGGGAGGGGAAAATTTAATTGATATATTTGGCTATTAGGAATCGAAGAAATGTGGTTAAAAGCAGCAAAGGAGAAAAACAGTCACTATCCCACTGTTGCTGCTTATACTGTCAGTCCTGTTTTACTGCTGAGCACATATCATTAATGTCTACTCATCATTAGAGCAGGTGTCTAATACAGTAGTTTCTAGATTTTGGTATTTGAGAAAATCAGAATTTTTTTTTGGTAAGCTTAACAATGATTGTGGTTCAAATAGTAGAGAAAATGCCTTGCACATGTTGTGAGGTCTTTGTCTTCATCTCTGGCACTGCAAAGATGCAAAGATTCTTTCCAAACGTGGATACCCCCCCTACCCCACTCCTGCCATCACTAGGTGTGAGGTAGTCCCTGAACACTGCTAGGTGTGACACACTCAACCACAAAGGAATGAGGACATTGTTATAATATGGACAAGGCAGCAAGGTATTAATTTTTCAAGTTTAGTGGCTAGCTGATGTTTTTACTTAACTGTAAATTGTTTATGTTTTCTCCCGCAACATTACATTTGTTCACTGAGGGGCTCATGGACGTTTTTTCTTTTTTCATGAGTCAACAAACATACTCTCTGGCTGTCTGTGTCTCTCTCTTTTTCTCTGTCTAACTATCTTCTCTTCCCTTCCCTTCCCTTCCCTTCCCTTCCCTTCCCTTCCCTTCCCTTCCCTTCCCTTCCCTTCCCTTCCCTTCCCTTCCCTTCCCTTCCCTTCCCTTCCCTTCCCTTCCCTTCCCTTCCCTTCCCTTCCCTTCCCTTCCCTTCCCCTTCCTTCCTTCCTTCCTTCCTTCCTTCCTTCCTTCCTTCCTTCCTTCCTTCCTTCCTTCCCTTCCCTTCTCCTTCTCCTTCTCCTTCTCCTTCTCCTTCTCCTTCTCCTCCTCCTCCTCCTCCTCCTCCTCCTCCTTCTCCTCTCCTCTCCTCTCCTCTCCTCTCCTCTCCTCTCCTCTCCTCTCCTCTCCTCTCCTCTCCTCTCCTCTCCTCTCCTCTCCTCTCCTCTCCTCTCCTCTTCTCCCTTCCTTTCTTTCTTTCCTTTCCTTTTCTTTCCCTCCCTCTCTCCCTCCTTCCCTCCCTCCTTCCCTCCTTCCCTTCCTTCCTTCTTCCTTTCTTCATTTTTTTCTCTCTTCTCTATTTGTCGTTGTTTGGGGGCCACGTCTATTGTTTTCAGAGCTTTCTATTGCTCTGCACTCAGGGATAGATCCTGGCTGTGCCTGGGGAACATATGTGGAACTGGGGATCCACCCTGGGTTAGTTGCTTTTAAGGAAAGCACCTTACACTCCCTATATTGCCCCTATGGCCTAACAGTTTCTATTTCTAGCTTAAGCAATTTTAGTTAAAATTTTTTGAAATTTGAGAATTCAGATTTTATGGCAAGAAAGATAATGCATAAATAAAACTGGTTGATTTCTTTCATTCAATAATTAAAAAATTAACAAAATACATATAAATAGTAAAAGATAATCCCTTAAATAGAAATAATTTACTTCTGTAATATTATTCACTTTAAACTTTGTAAAACTATATTCTTAGTGTTTTCATTTCTTAGGTAGCAAATGAAAACCTTAGCACAGTAAGGAAGCTTGCTCCTGTCAGATACTAATGGAAGCGAGACTCAAATAAGGATGAATTTCATTTCTACTAGAAGAGATTATCAGGAAGATCCTCTGTTTATAATGGAAATAAATGATTCCTGTGTAATTCTCCTGTATACTTTTGGTGAGAAGAGTAGACTAGTTTATTCAAAAATGTTTAAAATGTTCTAGTCACAAATATGAACATTTTTTTATCTTATGTAAGATAGTGATTTGAGGGTAGGAGATGTAATCTTTAGTGACTTTGGCACACTAAAATATGATTTTGCATTCATGAAAAATCTTAGTGTTTTTTAAGATTAAAATATTTGTAGCAGTTAAAAGCAAGTGGATCTACATGGAAAGTATCATGGAAAATGAAATGAGTCAGAAAGAGAGGGACAGACATAGAAAGATTGAATTCATCTGTGGAATATAAAGTAACAGAAAGGGAGACTAACACCCTAGAATAGTAGAGATAAGCACAGGAGGATTGCACCACAGCTTGGAAGCCAGCCTCACACACTGGGGGAAAAGGCAGTTCAGATAGATAAGGGACCACCAAGTAAAGGTTTCTTGGAGGGCCTGATCAGGATGGGAGATGTGTTCTGAAAATAGACTGTAGACTGAACACGATGGCAACTCAATACCTCTGTTTAAAACCACAACACCCAAAATAAGAGAGAAAGAAAAGGGTATGCCTTGCCACAGAAGCGGGGCAGGGTGGGGGGATGAGGTGGGGGTGGTGGGAGGGATACTGGGATCATTGGTGGTGGAGAATGGGCACTAGTAGAGGGATGGTTACTGAGCATTATATGACTGAAACATAACCACAAATGTTTGTAAGTCTGTAACTGCACCTCATGGTGATCCACTACCAAAAATAAAAAATAAAAATAAATAAATAAAAATATTTTAGCAGTTACTTTAGCATAAATCTCAAATTTTTGTTAACATTTTGGTTACAACTCAATTTTCATTTTATAAAAATATACACTATTCAGTTATGTTATAGTTAAAGGAGATGAGATGATATTATCCAATAATGTTTATACTATGAAGAAATCAACATCTATTTTATAGAATAACTATATGATGCGGAGAATGCTTTTTATTGTCTTTGTTCATAAGCATGTTTTGAAATATTGTTCGGCATGCTCTAAACACTTAAAATGGCACTTTGCGCAAGAATAAGTTATATATTTTTTATATCCTCTTGGCAGGTTAGAAAATAAAGATAGAGGGCTATAGCGAAAGTAGAGTGGGTAAAACCTGCCTGCACATAGCAGACCTGAGTTTGATCCCTATCACCCTCTGAGTGTAGATAGAGTAAGGAGTAAACCCTGAGAACTGCTGGGCATGACACCCCAAAGAGAACAACAACAACAAAAAGATGCTTTTAAATGTATTTTCTGGTCAGAATTATACCATTGACGTAAATAATAAGCAGGAGGCAAAAAGTGTGACATGGATGAGTCCAGTGCACTTTGCCAGACTATTCACTTTGTTATTTTCAAAGTTCTGATGGGTAAAGTGAGCTTCTGTGAACTGGGTCCGAGGGAAAGAAATGCTGATATGTTTCTATGAAGGAGAACATGCTTTACAAATAAAGGATTGCATCATATTCAATATATTGGCAGATGGAAGTGGAAAACTAATAATGCAGATAAAGTACTTGCTCAGCGACTCTCAAGGCCCAGAAGCCCTGTCCTTCCCTAATCCTCCTCTGAACATCAGTTTGCATCTCTGCTTACTGGCAGCTTGCCATTTAGATGAGTGTTTTCTCCTTCTCCTCTTGGTTTGTCTTTGAAGTTTCCTGTAGCAGGGACCAGAGGTAATGGACCATTTTGTACAATTTATAGGAGCAAAGTGAAAGCAGCAATTTCTCCTTCAGAAAGCTACTGACATGTCATCTGCAGTGAGCATATATTTGGCAACAACAAGGTCATGTATTCAGTTATTTAAACAGTTTTATCAAAACTAAAGGATTTCATCTTGTGTTTTTGTTTTTGTTTTTTTCAGAACTGCTATAGCTTCACTGGGGTCACTATAACATTGGCCTAATTATATCAATAGTTTTTTTTTTCAATTTAGCCACTGAATCAGGTGGAATATTTTCCTGAGTCGAAATAATCTAATACTACCTGTGGCGTAAGTTTTCCATAGCTTTTGCTAGTCCCTTTGGTATAGATTGAACTTGGATTCAGATGCTTTGGGGCTTCAATTGCAATTTGTGTGTTATATAAACGCATGGACATTGGAATCAGGTTGTGAGGATCAAATTCCATTTTTGTCCTTACTTCATTATATGACTTCAGGAAAATTATAATTTTTTTCTGTGACTTAGCTTATAACATGTAAAGTGGAAATAGAGCTTGGCTGTGAGAATTGAATTAATTACTTAAATATAAGTGTTTTGTCTCTTCCAGGCAGTTGAACAGTAAAAATTACTATTGCTGCTACTACTAATAGCAACATGAGTACTATAGTTAGCAATTAGAATTAAACTTTGATATTTCACTCAATCTTTTCCTTTTTACTAATCTGAAAGAATTATATCACACACATCCATTCTGAAGTATTTATCTATAGATATTTATACATGTCATTATGATAAGTGTTATTGAAGATAAATGATCTGAATCTATGGTGCAGTCTGGCATAGTGCTAGAGGTGACATTGGATACATATTGGCAGTTTTCAAGGAACTTTGTAATATGTTTTGAAGAAAAAAGATAAGCCAGTAAAAAGTACATGACACTTACTGCTACTGAAGACACTAGGCAAAACACTGGAAAGTCAAGGAAATTGATAGGGAGACTTTTCAGTTGCTTGAACTACAAGAACCCTTAATGTCACCCTTGTGTGTTTAAGTTTAACACGAGAGCATCGGTTGGATTCTAAGATAGATCCTGACACAAAATAAATGTTAGTTTAATAATTTTAATTTGGAAAAGTACTTTCATATATATTTTCCTAAAGTTTCTATAACAACAATACTGACTATTTTTAATCTTTATAGCTATTTGTTTGAAAAATGATCTTATTCATATTGGATATTTATTTAGCATTCATGGTTTTGATCCTCTTGAGCTATCCTCCTCCTCCTCAGGTGTGATAAAGTGTTGGCAAACGATGGAAGATGTCCTGTGGACATCAAAATTACCTTCATTGGAGCATCATTGATTCTAATTTGCTCCTTAAACATCCTTTTGAGAGAATCAATCTTATCAGTTTTGCAGTTATGAAACATCATAGAAGACACATCTCAAGTGGACACAGGTGGGTGACTGGTAGAACCTGTAGTTTCTTAGACTAAATCAAATGCCCTTCTGACCTATATAATCATAGCTGCATGTAGCTGCACATGATGGAAGAAGACAGTTCACACATGTTAGCAATGTGCAGTCACAATCACATTGACTCAGATCAACTTTTTGGAGTGGAGTTCACACAGCTATCCTTCAGCTATGCACTGACCACCCTAGGCCGCCTTTGAAAAAAAAAATGTGACATAATAGTTTCTGAGGATACTCCCAAAGGAAATAGGTTTCCTACTGTACTTAAATTTTAGGAAAACTATCTTATCCAAAAAGAGTATCATTTAGAAAAAAATTAGCATACTTAAGTTTTCCTGGTGGTGGGCAGACCTTCTTATTGTGGTGGGACAGTTTGTTTATATTTGAATTTATTTGAATTACTCCCATTTAACCTCCTTTATTTTCTCTCAATAAAATATCCAAATCATTCTCAGGGGAAAAAAGTAAGGCAAAGAATTAGAGTAGCCAATACCTATATTGCAAACTACAACACCCTAAAGGAAAGACTGAAGAAAAAGGAATGCTCTGCCACAGAGGCGGAGTGGGGTGGGGGGATGGGGCATGGGGATGGGAAGGCTACTGGGATCATTGGTGGTGAATGGGCACTGGTGGAGGGATGGGTACTCGATCATTGTATGACTGAAACTCAAGCATGAAAGTTTATAAGTTTACAACTGTATCTCATGGTGTTTCACTAATAAAAAAAATTTAAAAAAAGAATTAGAGTAGCTACCATGTAGAGTTTGGTCTAAATTATTTGTGCATACCAGATTGTGAAATGCAATTGCTTCTTCCAGGCACTTTTATAGACATAGGAGTTCTAAATTTTATATAACTGTGAAAATAAATGAGGGCATTCTCCAGATGATGCTCCCTGAACTATAAATCTCCTTTGCAGTTTCAAATTCTATGGTAACAACTTGGCATTAAAATTCACTAAGATAAGCTGGGTTAGAGCAGGTGTAAGCAATGATCACGATTAATATAAAGAGACCAGAGAGGAAAATATGAAAGGGAAGCCACAAAAAATGAATGGGGAATCAGTTAAAGGATACTATGAAAATGGATACAGGGAAATGTTTATATTAAGAATTTTGGAAATTTGGTGAAAGTGATATTAAATCTGAAGATAAAAATAAATTTTTAATAATATGTATAATAGAGAACTTAAAGACATTCAAGACAGATTTTAGATAAGTAAAAACTGATAGAGTTTAACAGAAGGCTCATAATTTTTTAAGTTGTTATTAATGTCAACAATAAATATTTCTCCATTGCATCAAAAATATCAAGGTACTTGATTTTTGGAAAAAGTGGGGCTCTAAGTATAAAAATCAAGGCTTTTCCTTCTTTACTTTCTTCCTCTCTTCCTCCCTCCCTTCTCTTCCTCCCTTCCTCCCATCCTTTTCTTCTCCTTCCTTCCTTTCTTTCCCTTCTTCTTTCCTGCTCTTCCTTCTCCTTGCTTCCTCCCCTCCTTTTCCACTGCCCTCTCCCTCCTTTATTTCCCTCCCCTCCCCTCCCCTTCTGTCTCCTTCCTTTCCCTTTCCTTTCTCTTTCTCCTTCCTTCCTTCCTTCCTTCCTTCCTTCCTTCCTTCCTTCCTTCCTTCCTTCCTTCCTTCCCTCCCTCCCTCCCTCCCTCCCTCCCTCCTTCCTTCCTTCCTTCCTTCCTTCCTTCCTTCCTTCCTTCCTTCCTTCCTTCCTTCCTTCCTTCCTTCCCTCCTTCCCGCCTCCCCGCCTCCCTGCCTCCCTGCCTCCCTGTCTTCCTGCCTTCCCATTTTGGTTCCACATTCTGTGTAGCTCAGAGATTACTCCTGGTGAGGTTTGAAGGACCTTATATGGTGCTGTGGACTGATATATATTTTAATTACTGTGCTCTCTCTCTGGCCCCAAACCAAGACTTTTCAATCACCATCACTCTAATCATCAACATCTAGAACTGTGAGAAAGGAGTTTTCTATTAGTTAAGTCATCTCATCTGTGGTATTTTGTTATGAAAATCAGCTATACAATTAATTAGTAGTAAGGAATAGCATATTTTGAATCTTTTTCTTTGACCTTATTAATTTCAACATTTATGCATTATGTGACTATGAGATTTAAAGTTATTTTTATATAAATGGATTTTAAAATATTTTGGATTATCTTGAGTTTTTGGTTAAAAGAAAATAAGATGAAACTGTCTTGTGACAAAGATTAAATAATTTTATACAGTCATTTAATATGATGGTGAAAAATTTTCTCTTGTAAATATTTAAATATTCATTTTCTTGTAATAGCAACTGGTATATTTTAACTTTATTTATACAATAAGCTTCTTTATTCCTGTAATATGACTAATGCAAATAAAGTTATAACCATTTTCTTAAAAACAGATTGACTAGAGATCCCAAAGAATTTCATGAAATTTTGATGTATAATTTGTTCCTTAATTAAAAGCAAACAGCCTTGTTTTCTGGGATTAGGCCACCTAATTATGCAAAATAAAGAAAACATATGTTTATAAAGAGTGAACAAAGTAAGAAGATAATTCTACAATAATCTAAGCTTCAGAATCCCTGACTCATGCAGTGTTAAAACTGGCATGGCTAAGACTGAGAAATAGTACAGAGAGGAGGCATTTGCCTTGCACGTGGCCAACCTGGTTTGATCCCCAGTATTTCATAAGGTTCCACAAGCACCACTAGGAGTGATTCCTGAGAGCAAAGCCAGAAGTAACTGCTGAACACTTCTGGGTGTGGCCCCAAAACAAAATAAAAAATCTTCCATTGCTTCAATCATAGGCAGGAGTTGAACTAATATATGTCCTCCTAGGGAAAAGTCTAGATACCAAAAGGTTGCTTATCCCAAGTACACAGAATGGTCTGCCTAGGAATTCAAGGCTTATTTTGACCTCAGCTATTGATTCAGTGTGTAACAATAGGCAAATGAGTTCATTTATCTGTGACTTCACTTATTTCTTGGTTGAATGGAAATCATAACACACCAGGGGAGTACTTAGAAGTTTAATTAAATTATTGTCTTCAGCTTCTTAAATGAAAGTTGCTATAGAAATGCAAGGTACAATTAATTAAAGTCATTATTTTCTTTTCCTATACAGAAGATGGTGATTGAAATACATTTGTTTTAATGGAAAATTGACTGACTACAGAACATCTTTCATGGTATGTAATACATAGGGCAGTAATTTAAACCCCTTTGTAATAAATTGTACCATATTCTAACAACAACACAAATCTAATCTGTAGTAAAATATTTAAGAACCACTCATTATATAGAAATTCTCACAGCTTAAAGTAATAGCAATGGAATCTGATTTAGAGTATGGGCCAGAAAAGTGTACTTCCTACACCACCATTCACAGGGTAGATTTATTTCCACAGTTGACTTTTTTTAATAGTGAATTTAGTACATTTTAATTTTTGGTTAAAAAAAGGAAAAAAAAACAACCTACTGAAAGAGCAATGCTAATATAAGAAGGACCAGAATAGTTTTTTTTACCATCAAGAAAACAATTTTTACAAATATATCTTTGCATGTAGCCAATCCAGGTTCGATTACTCCATGCCTCTCGGAGAGCCCAACAAGCCACCAAGAGTATCCAGCCCGCATGGCAGAGCCTGGCAAGCTACCCGTGGATTTTTTGATATGCTAAAAACAGTAATAAGTCTCACAATGGAGACGTTACTGGTGCCCACTCGAGCAAAGTGATGAACAATAGGAGGACAGTGCTACAGTGCTACATATATTTATGAATGTGTAAATATATATAGATACAGAAATATAGATATAGATACCTATATATAGATACAGATATATAAATATACACACACAATTCGTGGATTTGACCATCAGTTAATGTGCTGAGAGTAAAATCACTAGTAAAGAGAAGATCTAGTACTAGAAAACCACCTATAATAATAGTGTTAGGGAGGGCAATGATGAGCCAGGATGCATGATTCTGGAAGACAGAAAAAAATGCAGTGAAACCTGAGAAGCACAGCAGTGAATAGCAGGAACTGATGAGGAGAGCATGAGTGTGGAGCTATGGCCCTGCTAGAGAATGGACAGTAAGTGGAGATGAAGAGCAGGAGAACCTGAACACACATCTGGACACATGGGTGGAAGCCTTTGGTGTGGGGGATAGCTTTCATTTCTTCTCTCTTTCTCCAGGGCTGCCCCCTTCCCCTCCCTACCACACATGCACTCTTGTGCTGTAAGGGTGTGTGGGAGAGAAGGGCACCAAACCAGGAGACGTTGGGCAGGTGTATCCCAGCTCAGTGCTCAAAGGATCACACTTTGCTCATGATCAAACTTAGGCTCCAGTATTGAGACCTTGGCCTCCAACTCTTTAACTCCTATTCATGCCTCTTTTGAAAGGTGAAATCATCCTGTTCATCTGAGTCAGGTTTCCTATAGACTCAGTAAATTCTCTGTATTGCTTGTATACTGAAAATGTCCTCAGAGAAATAGTGTTGTTAGGAACCCAATTGAGCACAGTTGAATTCTGGTGTATGAGATGGAATGAAATGGAATGAGAATGAATATAAACAAAAACCCAATAAACTTCTTTCTCCAAGAAAATGAGCTAGGTTAAGAAATATTATCATAGGCAGATGGGAAAAAATGTGCATGTGATGTTGAGAGCAGAACTAACAAATGCAGATTTCATTCAGGGCAGATTTTGAGTTGTACACAACACTGTGTGGGAGTGAGAAGTTTGAATGTAAGTTCGTTAGAGTAGATTAACATTACCTATGGTCCCAGGCTCCTTGGATTACAAAAAACAGTCTTAGAAAGTTCAGCATTGGAGTGAAGTGGCAGGAAGATATTACCATAAGCATAAGATTCTCTGGCCTCCCATTGTCACTATGAATGAACATTATGAAGCCAGGGTAGGGAAAGACTTTATTTTTATCAAATCCTATCACCTTTTGACCCCTGTCAATAAGAAATAATTATGACTTCAATTCATAAAGCAAGCTATCTTTTCTTCGTCTGCTTTATTTCTCATTTTGGAGAGAATAAATATCCAAAAGTCTCAGCCTTGTTGCTTATTTTTGTTTTCTTAAAACATTTTGATTACTGTGCCTTATAAAGAATTATAAACCCTATTTTATGGTCATTTCTTACACTGAAAAAATCTGTATCTCATACAAATACTGCATACCATGCAGTAGAGGCTTTGTCAAGTGAGGGTTCAGCTCAAACTAGTTTATAGATGGCATCCAATAAAAGGGAAACTCTCTTGACATGACAGGCAATGTGAAGCCAGTCTCTTTACTCAGGGCTAACACTGAGCATGATTCTTTGGAGAAACAGATTTCTTCCGTCTGGCCTCTTGAAGATCTGTAAGTTGCTAGTAAAATGAGATTTTACAAAACCAGTATCTCTGGGGCTCTAAGCTACAGAAAGGAAAAAACCTATGTCAACATGAACTGAAGACTATATGGTTTGATTTAAGTCTGAAACTCAAAAAAGCAAAGCATTTATATGTTGTGGATGGCTTTTGGGCACTTAACTTTTCTTATAACATGTAGGAAAATTTAGGAGGTATTTTGTAAAAACAGAACTACACAGAAAGGGAACATTGGCAAATGACCCAATGGATCTAATTTAATCAGCATCAATGCCTCTGTCTCACTATAGCATCTCAGTATAGCACTGCAAACTTTATGCCTTCTTTACTCAAGTGTATCCTGTTCCCTTAGACCATTACATCACCCTCATAAGGCATTCTTTTTATTTTTGCTGCTGAAGCTGTGGGTGTAGGCAATGCTCTGCAGGATGTTCTGGGGAGACTCTAAAGGCAAGTTACTTATGACTGCAACAGATGTTGATGATTTTTAGGGAAATGCTGACTTGGTATTGTGCATCTCTCTCTCTCTTAGGGAAAAGTAAGGAATTTCCAATTGCCTGATAGCTATAAGAACAGAAGGGCTAAACAGCTTAGCTATAAAAGTAGAACACTAAAATTCTGACAAGAAAAAAAATGAAGACATTTCTGTTCTTATTAAAAGCAAATTTCCTTCTTTGTAGTTCATTATTTGGTTATGGCTTTACAGTTATAAGTAAAGGAAAAATGTTTTTAGCCCTATAAATTTTATAGGATTTTAGGTTTATATAGATTTATTTATGTGGGTTTATTTAGAGGTATAGATTTTATAGCTCCTTTTATTTTTATAGGCATATAGGTACATATAGATTTTATTTATAGGTTTGTAATTCCATAAATTATAAGTATATTCTAAAATACTGTCTCTTGTCTTATTTTATAAAAAAGCTGACAACAGAAGACATTATTAATTATTTTCTACTGTTATTAATTTAGTATTGTTATTGTTAGTTGTAATAGTTACAGTGGTTATAGAAAGTCTTACAATAATAACTACTACCTTTCTTGACAGGTTAAAAAAATAAGGTACCAGTTGTGTATTGTAGATACAAGACTTGGAGTTCCTCTTAACTAACTTCCTAATTTTGTGTTTAAATAAATAAATATTTAATATAAAAAACTGAAATGAGATAACAAAGAGCTAAACAACAGATCCTGAGATAAACTAAGTGAAATTATCAGATAATTGTTACTTTTTAAATGACTGATTAATTCATTGGTTATTTATTGAAAACTGCTATACTCAGACACTAATTTAGGCATTGTAGATGAAAACCTTAAGACAATTGTGAAAGTTTTTGTGGTATAATTTGCTTGTAATTTGGGAGAATATAAAATTATAGAAAATACTCAGATTCAGTGACATAAAATTAAATCTTGTGGGTAATTCTGAAAATAGTTATATGTCCTACTCTTAGGGCATTAAAATTGTATATCTAGTCAATACTATGGTCTGTAAACTTCATAAAAGAAATACTTAATACATTCTTAAGTCAATTTTGGTCTCCACAAACTTGTTAATTTATAAATATGCCTATCATTTCATTGGTGTAACATAAATATTTGCTGCATGAAGGAATATATAATCTTCACTCAGAATAAACTAATGGATAATATAATTTTTGTTTCCTTGCTGGAAGTTTTATTTTATACTGTTTGCAACATATACAAAAGAAGGTCTCTTTTCAGTTTTTCTTCATTACTTGTTATGATCTTAAATTATCTCCCTTGTATCAAAAGAACTGAAATATTATAGTGTCAGGAAAGTCTCACAGGACATAAGTTTCAAAATTCAAAATTTCATAAACCAAAGGAAAGCCCCAGTGTTGCTAAATATCCCAAGAAAGATTTTCAGTTTATCCCCAAAACATGTTTATACCATAATAAAAATACTCCAATTTCTGTTGGGGATTTATTAAAGGAAAGTTTATATCTATTTCTTAGAACTACTAGAAGTTATTTCATTCCTACAGAGTAACATAGTCAATATGAGTTAATGCAATAAAATGGTTCAGATCTGGAGTTTATTTGAGGAAGTTTTATAGCATCATTAGTCAGCTTCTAACAGAAGTTTGTCTAATAAAACAGTGCACACATATTTGAGAAAGTAATTAATTGGATTATAGGATCTGGAGCAAATTTTATGTCTGCTTGTTTTATACATGTGTAATTAGATCTTCTTTGAAAAACATGTCACCAAAATCAGTATATATTTCCGCAAAAACAAACCACATTTCTTACAAAAATGTCTGACTCCTAAGCTTCCTTATTTTTTACACGTTTATGCTCCTAAAGGAACTGTTTAGATTATGTTGTCTTTACAATAGACTGAGAAGTCTAAACATTAATGACAAGCAGAAGCATAACCTAGAATTTGGACAAAACGTTAGAGGAAAGAAAGATCAAATCATACATCTGGACAAGAAAGAACACTTTTTGCTTAAAATAGAACTAAGGTGAGACATAGTGGAAAATAAAGTTTCAATATCATAAATTTTCAACTAGTTAGAACAATCTGAAATTGATGGACTAGGAAGCAGTGTTATTGTTAATTTATTCTGTTAGTCAATAGGATGGAGAAAAATACTTTTGAAAGAATACCTGACTTTTGTATTTTAGTGAGAATTTAGTCAGGTTCAATGAAAGTGATAGAAAAGTTAAATAGGTTTAGTATAACAGTGGTGTTATTTATAAAATATAATGATTTGAATGGTCAATCTGGTCAAATTGAGAACCAACAGCTTGTCAAGATTTTGCTGCTACAATTAATCTCAGGTGATCCATAATTTATAATGATAGACGGATAAGAAATATTTATAGTATGAGACAAAAAGGAAATAATAAAACAGCATACAAAAAATGAGGCCAAAAAAGAACAACTGAACGAATAGTTAGGGAAATATTCTATAAAAAGCAAGATGTAAAATAATAGTTGGCAAGATGTAAGATAATATTTGAAGAAAAAGAATAAAACATTACATAGTTAGAAACATATTACAGGACTTAACAGTCAGGCCTTGCATGAAATTAACCTGGTTCAATCAGAAGCCACATACTTGTCCCTTGAGCATTGCCAGGAAACACTCCTGAGCACAGAGTCAGGAGAGAGAAACAAAGTATGTCTTCTTTCTTTTTTTTTTCTGGCCTTGAGGCATGTGTTCCTTTGATATTAATGTCCACTTAATTATACCAAAGACAAAGTACATTTTGGGAGTATCCTCCCAACACCCTTTATTTGGTACTCCCTTCTCTATCTGAGCCGCCTTTTTCCCTAGCATGTGTGGCTAAGAGAAATTTGCTGAAAGTAGACTATAGACCAAACATGATTACCACTCAATGCTTCCTTTGCAAACCACAACACCCAAAAGGAGAGAGAGAACGAAGGGGAATGCCCTGCCACAGAGGCAGGGTGGGATGGGTGGAATGGGGGTGGGAAGGATACTGGGATTCGTGGTGGTGGAAAATGGGCACTGGTGGAGGGATGGGTATTTGATCATTGTATAATTTAAACCCAAGCACAAAATTGGTAAGTCTACAACTGTACCTCATGGTGTCTCACTAAGGGCTGGAGCGATAGCACAGCGGTAGGGCGTTTGTCTTACACGCAGCCAACATGGCCGACCCGAGTTCGATTCCTCGCCCCTCTCGGAGAGCCGGCAAACTACCGAGAGTATCTCGCCCGAGAAAGACAAGGAAGGCATTAGAGTAATGGTTCTGAATGTTGTGTTTACAAAAAAAAATTAAAAAAAATAAAAGACAAAGTACATTTTTACAGAGAGAAAAAGGCATGGTCAAGACCAAAATGTATACTAGGGAAAAATTTTAAGCCTTACTTTTTTTTCAAGTAATGGTTGCTAAAGAATGTTTTTCAAATAATTATGGAAATTCTTTAAGTTAAATATCTTTGTGAATAATCATGAAATAAAATTTATGATATCAGAGACAAGTTCACTTGAGAAAGTAAATGAAATGCAGGTTTATCTTATTCATACTTTTATATTTAGGATCTTTTATATTTAGATGGGTCTCATTCTCCTAAAGAGCCTTGAATATAATCTCAGGGCTAAAATGAAGGAGATGTTACTGGGGCCTGCTCAAGGCAATCGACGAATAACAGGATGGTTGTGATTCGTGGTTCGTGATTTAGAATCTTATGTTAGTAAGATAAAATTTAATGTGAATAAAATAAATTGAGGAATGTTAATTTCTCATAAAGTTCTTAGACTGGAGCAAAGATTGTAAAAAGTTTTAGACATAGGAACATGGTTACTTACCAGTGAGTCTTAAAATTATATGATTATTTACCCATAGCATGGGTATTCTATACCAGTGCACATTAGAGACTCTATCTAAGAAAAAGTAAATCATGACTCATAACTCTTGTTCTTGAGTTTCTACTAACTTAGAGGAAACAAATAATTAAATAGTGAGATCTAGTGTTTCTGACAACATAGTATCAGTGGTTTGGAAAAGTAAAAAGAATTCTTTTTATAGGTTTCACACATAATATGATCTTCTAAGTAAATTCTTAATTATGCATAGAGATCTAATAAAAAATAAAGGTAACTCTTGATTGTGAGTCATGAAAAAAGCATAGTCCCTAACATAACTTAAAAAATAGAAGGCTGGCTCTGTCAGAGAGCATTCCTTAAAGCTATTTCCAATAGTAGTAACTAAACCAAAAGGTAAATTTATATAGAATTCTAATCAGAGATCAGCTGACAACAGCAGAATTTCCAAATAGAATATCTAATTCTGGATGTAACATAAAGATCAGAGAAGTGAAAACAATTGAAAGATGATAGTTAAGAACAAATACCTGTAAAAGGCATTGATTATGGTTTTAAACCTAAGGTTTTATTTTTCATAGAATATGATGTTGGGATAAGAATTGCATTTATAGAACTAAAGATAGAAAGCAAAGCTTCTGATAGGCTGGTATTTTTGCTGAGAGAGAGAAGAAAAAAATAAGTACAGATAAAATTGAGAGTAGATAAGGTTTGTGGTTTGAAACATACTGAGTATAAGATGGCTGTAGACTATATAGGAAGACATATAAAGATGGAAACATGATGCTGTATTTTTTTGTTTGTACTATGGTTGGAGTGATAGCACAGCGGTAGGGCGTTTGCCTTGTGTGCTGCCAACCCGACCCAGCTGGGTTTGATTCCTCCGCCCCCCTCGGAGAGGCTGGCAAGCTAGTGAGAATATCTCGCCTGCATAGCAAAGCCTGCCAAGCTACCCGTGACGTATTCAATATGCCAAACACAGTAACAACAAGTCTCAAAATGGAGACGTTACTGGGCCTACTTGAGCAAATCAATGAACAATGGGAGGACAGTGTGACAGTGTGACTATGGATGTCATTTTTCTGCCTTCCCTATTGTAACAGGGTTTGTAGAAGGCTTTATATGAAATACTAGAGATAAAAAGCACTTTAAAAGTATAAATAATTGTATAATGGAAAGATTCTTTGGGTTACGTTTGCTTAGTTCACACTTTCCAAGAAAGAATTACAAGATAGTCTGATCACAGGAGACTGGAGAATAGTATAGCTGGTAGATTCAGAGCCTGGTTTAACCATTTACACAGCCACATATGTGGCCCTAAACAAAATGAGATACAGATAAAAAAAGAGAGAGAGAGAGGGAGAGAGAGAGAGAAAGAGAGAGAGAGAGAGAGAGAGAGAGAGGCAGGCAGACAGATAAAGGAAAAACATCACTTTGTCAAAACAAATCGGAGAATCAAGAACATCATTTGAATACAAGAAACTGTTATTAGGCTGTATTTAACTTCTTTCTCAATACATATTTTCATTTGCCAGGAATAGTTTCAAATGACGTTTAATAGACACAGCAGATACAAGGCACAAGGAATACTTACTTTCATAAGTATTTTGTTCACATTACAGTGTGAGCTAGTAAAAAAGTGAACTGGCAAAACCAAATGTTTTTGTTTGGGGACCATTTCTGGCAGTATCCAGGTCTTAATCCTGGCTCAGAGATTACTCCTGGTGGAGTTTAGGAGAACATACTGGGTACTGGGGATCAAACTAGGTTGGCTTTGTCTTGTCAGCAGTACTCTCCGGAATGTTCCCAATTTAAGGTATTTTAAAGACTGTAACATGGGAGCAGGGGAGGGCACAGTGTGGAAGGAATAGGGAAGTGGGGGAGTGAGGACTCATGGGATGGAATCAAAGAATAAGTTATTGAAAAAAAATAACAACTTCAATTGCCTACTCAATATGACTTTATCTGTACAAACATGACTAGATTTTTAAAAGACACAATAATCTTTTATTTTCTCTAACAATAGATTAAATGCTGAAGGCAACTGTAATCACCTTACTCCGCTGTTTATGTATTGCCTGGGTAGTTAATTTCGAAAGAGGAGTTTGCAGTTAAATTGATAGAGCATACCGCATCTGCTCAATTCTGGAGTCTAACAGTACTGCTAAAAAAGGATGTTAAAATTTTAAGACAATATTCTCTAGATTCAAATAAATGTAGAACAAGCCATATTATAAAGACACTTGAATCACAGTACTGGCAAGAGTGTGGCCTAAGGCTGGATCAAAGAAGTATAATTGGATTTAGTTCTAGTTTTCTATTTTTTTAAATAGCTTTAGAGTTTTTATAGGAAACAGCCTAACCTTGAGTTCTTTAGAGAAAAGAAATCATAGTAATAAGATGCTGATTCTTCTCTTTGAAGTAAAGTAGACTTCTTGAGAACTGAATGACAGATGACTGACATTCATTGCTCTCTCTCAAGATGTTTTAATAAATATGGATTAAATTAGATTTTTCTTGACATAGTGATGATTTTTTAGAAACTGAAAAAATTGCAAATAAAAGAATTTGCAAACACAAACGCACACTACATTTAGCATATATTTTCAGAGTTTATTCACAAAAAGAGGATCCTAAACCCTAGATTTAAAAATATTCTGTGATAGAAAATTAATAAATATTTGATTTACGATTTCTAGGAATAAAGAGAAAAAGATGCAAATTGATTTGGGGGGACCAGATAGTAATATTCTACTCTTTGATTTAATTTGCTATGTGCAGGTTACTTGTCAGAGCTATCATTTATACTCTTTTTTATGTCTTCTCCTATTGTACTAACACATACCAAATATCCAATCACTTTTTATTGTATAAGCTTATTTGTTTCACAACAGTTAAATGAGTGAACTTTTTAAGTGAATCTTTGTTGCTGTCTATTCTCAATAGAATATATGCATACAAGTCTATATTGACAGTTATATATCCAGAATTTAGAACCTGTTTGACACATGGTTTGGCTGAGATATTGTTTTTTGAATAAATGAATGAATATATAGTAGTATTTTCTAGCTGGAATGTCCATAATCTCTCCATTAATGAAATGTGAATTAGTAGCTTATGAACTCATGTGAATTCAAGTGGCAATGATGAGGAGCTGGCTGGATGTGAATTACCAAATTCAACAGTATGATAAATTTCTATAGCATGCAAAACTTAAAATGACTAATGTTTCTTTCAGTAAACTCATTTATTGCATATCTCTGTCATAAGCATTTATTTTCTAGAAATGTCTGCTAATACGTATTATTTCCAAGTCTAACTTGTGGTAAGGAATGATATATATGGCCATACTTAGTCTTTTGTAACAAATAGTGCAAACTCTTCTGGGAAGACAATTCTTAAGTGATGATGAAACTTGATACGGAGCTGCACATGTGTTGCATTTTATCAGAAAATTCCTTGCAGCATAAGATGTTCCTAGGAACTCTTTCATACATACCTTAATATTTTATATCTCTAACTGGGAATGCTTTAAGATAGTTATAAGTATGAAAGATCCTTTCATATTGTTTTCCTATTTTCAAAAATAATATTTAATGATTTATATTTGTAAACTCATTTGGTGATTGAGGAATTGAGTTTCAATGGAGTCTGACATTTGAACATTTTGGAGACAAACAAGACTCCAAATATGATTGAAATTCCTCTAAGCCTGATACAATAGTTCAATCAAAATATGCACTATAGCACTGTCATCCCATTGTCATCTATTTGCTCGAGCTGACACCAGTAATGTCTCTATTGTGAGACTTGTTACTGTTTTTGTCATAAGGAATACACCACAGGGAGCTTGCCAGGCTCTGCCATGCGGGCGGGATAGTCTCTGTAGCTTGCTAGGCTCTCCGAGAGGGATGGAGGAATCGAACCCAGGTTAGCCATGTGCAAGGCAAACGTCCTACCTTCTGTGCTCTTGCTCCAGCCCTCAATCAAAATATATGAATTATAATCATTTTTAAGTCAGTTTGGAGAAGATTTTTTCTATTGGTTTAAGAGTAGAGCAAATAGTTTCTTTTGTTTTCCTTTTCCTTAGTGTGACTGCCCCCTGCCATGCTTACCCTGGTGATATGGAGCAATGGCAGCTGAGGCAGGAGGGGGAGAAAGGAGAGAGGGGCACTTGGGAGGCTACACCCATATGATGGTTAGATGGGTGGGGCTTGCAGAGCCAGGGATTGAACTCCGGTTTCATACATGATAAGCCTGTGCTCTACCAGTTGATCTATCTCCTGGCTTCAATAGTTTATACTCTTTATTTAAAAGATTATCATCAATTTAAATATATTTTCTATTTAATAGAAAAATAATTGAAATATTTTGGCAAATTTACATTTTCTTCCATACGTTAATGTTTTAAGCCTGAGAATTTATCTGAAAAAGTCATTGTGAAAAAATTTTGTAATATGATTACTTTGAGCTTACCTATCTTACATGAGATAATCATCTAATAATCTTGATTTCAATATGGATACATCATACTGAACTGAATGGCATTCAGTAAACCTGAGTCTTTCTTAAATAATATTACTAGCAATCAGCAGAGATTAAGGCTTTGGAAAATATCAACATTTTAGTCAATGTTCCCTACTTATAGTACTAAGGTACATTACTTTATGGCAGTTATTTTCATGGGTCGCTTAAGTGATAATGAAAGGATACAAAAACTGCTTTGCCTATAACTGTGGATTCTTTTATAACATAGAAACTTAAGTCATATTTTATTAAAGGATATAACCATACCTCCTTAATCAATAAGCAGAAAGCCATTTTTCAATGTTTCCAAAACTATCCATTATTTTTAAAAATCCTTGGTTCATAGAAACTGTGTAATGTCTAATTGTTTCATGTTTGTTCTTACAGGAATATCATTAATTTCACTACCAATTCTATTAAAATTTACATTTGCAGAAACAGTCTCCAAAAACTGAGTGCCAAGTGGAGCACAGTTTGCTTCTAAAAAATCACTTAAAAAATAAAGCAGAGAATATTATATGTGATGTAACCAATGTAGGAAAATAACGTATATTTTCAGATGAACCTAAGTACTATTTTATGTTATGTTGAAAATGCTCCTGCCTAAGTATATTTACTTGTAATTTTAGTGATTTCATTTACTTATTTATTTTTGGGGGGGGTACAAATGCAGTTATGTTCAGGAACTACTCCTGACTCTGCTCCTGGTGATGTTCATAGGACCATACGCAGTGCCAGAGACCTAACCTGGGTCAGCCATAATTCTGTACAATCTCTCTGGCCCTTAAGTTTAGTGACTTTTAGACATAAAGTCAATAATTTTAGTATATATCAAAATTAATAAGAAATGACCATTAGTTTATGATTATAAGATTTTATCATGGAGAATATTACTGATTATAAGGGTGAATAGGTCCTATGACTATGATAATAAGAAACATGAATTTATGATAAATCTAATTGTATGTTGCATGTAAATATTTTCTCTTTAATTTCTTTATATCAGTGATGCACTATAATGTTATCATTCTCTAAACCCAAATATATAAGTATTATAAAATTATTCCAGTGCTATAAACACAAGTATCACATAGAAATGATCAGATATTGAGCACAGTATATTATGAATGATATGAAAATTTGTTATTGTTAATGAAAAATATTAGTTACAGAGATCCTTTGATGTTTGATTGAGGGGGTTTGGGCCATACCTAGTGGTTTTCAGGACTTACTACTTGATAGGTGCTAAATGACCAATCCTGATGGTGTTTAGGGGACCATATGTAGTGCCAGAGATTAAACATAGTTTGTCTTTAAGGAAAGCACCCTTATACTTTTACTATCTCCGTAGCCCACACAGATGAACAAAGATTAATACCCTCTAACTTTGAATTTCTTTTATGATTGGGTTAGATATATTATTTTAAAACAATCATTGCTAGGATCCAGGGAGATAGTCCATCATGTATGGCATAGACTTTGCACAAGACAAACTTGGATTTGATCCCTGCATTGAACAGTCCCCTGAGCACTTCCACAACTGATCCCTGAGCACAGAGTCAGGAGTAATCTAGGAGCATCACTGGTGTGGCATTGTAGACAGTCCCCTGAGCACTGCCAGAACTGGTCCCTGAACATAGAGCCAGGAATAAGCCAGGAGCATCACTTCTGTGGCCCACCAGCTCCACCCCCCAAGAAACTCATTATTTCCCACTTAAGTTCATTCAAGATAAAAAAAAAACACTGATTAGAGTAAGTTATTATTTATTTCAGGCACAAAACTAATAATATTTTACTAAGAAAATGCTTTTAAATTGTAAATGTTTAATGAAAATCACATTTTTAAACTCATGTTACTTCCACTTCTACTGACAATAATAAAATTTGTGCTTGCTCTAGCAGCACAGATATTATAAATCGGATATGGCGGTGAAACATTACATAGAAAACAATAAAGTGCTTTACAAGGTGCACATTTCACAAAAATGCTGTTATTTTCCAGGTTTGAATGTATGTGATATCATATACCATAGTTTTTATTTAAAAGTAAAACACCAGTAATGAAGATCCCAATACTCTTTAAAAGGCCATCTACTTAAAAATGCAACCCATTTCTGAAATTGACTTTCTTCATACAAACTCTTAATATACAAAGTATTGATAGATTATTTTGTGGAATGTGTACAATGATGTGAAAACTCTAAATTTTAAAAGCAGAGAACTTATATAAACATTTTTAAAGAGAAGAAGGCGACATCGCAAAAGAGTTTTCATTAAATCATGCTAATTTTGTAGGCAAAATATAATCATTGTTAAACTAACAATTTTAAGATTTGGTTACTTAATCCTACAATTTTGACAGTAAGATGATTGAGAATTCTGTTTTATTTGTCACATTTAAAATGAATTGCTTCTGTAATACTATTTTTAACATAATGTTTTATCTTATATCTTTACAAAGAAAATAGGATACTATGTATGTGAAACTAAACATTTATAATAATTTATATATGTTATTTATCAGAATATGCTTTTTAAATTATAAAACCATACTAGTTCTCATACTAGTTTTTGTGAAACTTCTTTAGGTATTTTTAATATATTGAAATTATATCCAAACTCAACTCAGTGACATATTTGATATATATTGATTATATGGTTTTTGAGTTATAATATAAAATATTTTTAAATCTTTCTTTTTTGATTACATTATTCATACACAGTTGAATCAGGGATCTGAACATGGAAGAGTGTTCCAATCTTGTTTTCTGAATTAGTTATTTCAAAATTTTCACCCAATGGGCAACTCCCATGTTTTCCCATCATTTTCTCTAAAACAACTCTTGCCAATAATTCTCCAGTGCTCATGCTATAAGTCTAGATGACATTATAGAAATTTTCATTTTATGAATTCTTAGGTGTACTTCATGTTTTTTAGAATCCTAATCTTATCGATGTTCCTTAGAATTGCATTATTGCATGTAGCATGTATAATACACGTTAAGATATTTGTATATTTATCTGTGAAGGACAAATTTTATTTGCGTCAAGTCAAATCCAATTTTTGTGACTCAGCATGACTCATCTGCATCCTTTCAAGGAACTATGTCGATACTTTCAGTGGAGTTAGTAGTGTAATTATTGAACTGGTTTCATCGTCCAGTGTCAGGTATCAAATAGTCTTTTGATAAAATTAGTACCTATATAAGAGACCAAGTTGTTTTTTTTTCTTTTTAGATTATGTTACCTTGTAAGGGTAAACAGAAAAAGTATTTTCTCCTTAACCACACTTGAAAACTGACCTATAATAATTACTGAGATTAAACTTCAGTGTATTTTTAAAAAATATTACTTTCACAGAAGTGAAGAGATAAATTGCACAATGGTGGTTACAATGGTACAAATACATATTAGCAAGAGATTTAAAAATGACTATAGAGCACCGCATCAGAGAATTGTATAACAGCAAAGTAATACATTATTTTCCCATATAAATTAAATATTTAAATATTTTTTTAGAAATAAATGGGGGAAAGTGCTTTTTTTCCTCTTAATTCCTACCAAAATATTTCCTGATGTGGAGCAAAGGACAGTAAAAAAATGACAGTTAAAAGTAAAAGACATTCATGCATTTAAGCCACCATTAGTCTTTGACTCTAATATAAGGCAGATCATGAATTATTTGCAAAACTATGACTTTAACCATGTAAGCTCCCTTTAGTGCTTTTCATGACAAGGACATGGTAGGCCTTGTAAATTTAAGAATTAAGATGAGTTTTCAACAGTTGAATTTAGATACACTCAGTTGTTTTCTAAAACACCAATTTTTATGATAACGATGCTTTGGAGAAGTGATGAAAATTTATAATAAGGGAGAGAAGGGGTATTATAGAGTTTATCACAAATGACTCTTTACATCAATGCAAACAAGCTACATTGGCTTATGTATCATCCTCAGTCTTAATGATGTGGAAAAGAGTAACATTGAACAGGACCTGGTGACCATTGTTCCAGGCATAAAGAGCTCTATCTCTGGCATTGTAGTCAAGCATGGATATGTGGAAGTATTGGTTATGAAAGGGAATGTCCGTGTACTCATATGTGGAGGTTTTGGTAGAATAGGAATAATACACCTTGGCTCCAGTTAAATGGGAGTTTGTGACATACAGCGTGCCACAGATCATGAAAGATTCCCCTGCACTTCTCTTGGGATAGCCGGTGCTCCAGCTCTTCATCACCTCTAAGGTGTCTTGATTGAGCTGGCTGATCACAATATTGCCTGCATTCTGGTTAGTTGCATACACAGCCCATAGTCCAATTTCATCAGCCATTAAGTCGATGTCAGAGAATCCACCCCACGTGTAGGGGTAAACGTTGTGAAAACCAGCGTACTCCAGGCTTCGTTGGGCAAGCACTCTCCCCATATCAAAGCTATATTTGATGATGATGTTGCTCTGATACTTATTAAAATAGAGGGAGCCATTGTAGACCACATGGTTAGTTCCAGCCCATTTGAAAGGAAGGTTGTATGTCCTTGATTCTGCCCCACTGACGAAGTCTGCCATTGACTTGTACTCACGGACAATTTTATTGTTAGTGTAACTATCCATGTACCAGACCTGAGAAGAAGGGAAAAGTAAATGAAGTAACTTAATTCCGCACTTAAAAAAATATTCTGCAATAAAGAGAATGATAGTTAGCACCAGTTCGATATCACCATTCCCAGGCACTAAAAGCCTTACTCTTACTGTAAACCTGCTACAATGTTATGTTATCATAGGCCCTCACAAAAACAGTGGCACAGTCCATGTGGAAAGGCAACTGGAATTTACTGCCTTGAAGTTGATTTACTTTGTGTCATTTATTGGCTTTCAATTTTTGACATTTCATGGCGTATCACCAAATATACACCAGAACAAATCAGCTACCTTATTCAGTTGTTTGATTTATTGATGGAGTCCATGGCAACTGCAAAAAAAAATCCACCTTGAGCAAATTTATTTAGCCCATTTCTTCACCTGAAAAATGTTTGCTGTCTAACTTTGCATATTCTTCTTATTTCTACTTAAAAATGTCATGGAAAACTCTGGTAAGACTTACTTAAGTTTTGAGTAAAACTGATTCTTACTGGAAGCATTTTAGTAGTTGAGTTGCTTAATCTCATTTGGATCTAACCCTTAAGAAATTTAATACAGCATAGTTTGTCTGTTTCCCAATAAGACAAAGAATCATAATCTATTCAAAAAGGTACTGTCATAGAACATAAATAGAGTTACAGTAGCTTTTAGTATATTGATTTATATAACAAGGCACTGTTAACTTAGGAAAATACTTTGCAAAAGTTTCACTGCTACTTTTACAGTTACTTATAGAATTCAGGATATTTTAGCTTTTAAATATTTGATACTTAAAAAAATAAATATTTAAGTATTAGCTCTGAGTTTTTTCACTTATCTGCATTTTCTTTTGCTATACTAAGGTAGAATTTTTAGAAAAGTTAAACTTTTCTAAAAGACTTAGATAAAGTTTTTAGAAGTATAAAGAGAATTTGTATACCTTTCAAATTGAAAAACAAAATCAAAACCAGTAAAATTAGACTTAATATTGGTATTAATTTAATATACATCTCTTTATATGTTAGTGTTATTAAATTGAAAATTACAAACAATGTAACCCCTTTCAAGCTGAAAGAAATGTCCCTGAAAATAATGAATAGTTCAGTAGACATAAAATATAAATTAAACATAATTTGAAGCAAAGCTGTTTATAGAAGCAACATACTCTGTTATTTTTTTCAGATGCTAAAGGGTCTGTCATCCATGCACCAAATCGGGTTCCAGATGTTTTGACTGTAATTGGGCCAGTGATTTTCATCAACTTGCCACACGCTGAAACAAAGAAACATAAAGATATTGAGTGGACATTTCCAGTGATTCCAACATGCACACCAAGACTAAAAACAAGTGATCCGGAAAAAAGCAATACATGGGATTGATTTTTGTTTGTTTGTTTTGGTTTGGAGGCCACACCCAGCTGTGCTCAAAAGCTTTTTTCCTGGCACTGCATTTGGGAATCACTCCTGGCTGCATTCAGGGATCATATACATGCCAGGAGTGGAATCTGGTGTGACTGATTGCAAGACAAACGCTTATCAGCTATGCTATCTCTCTGGCCTCTGATATCACATATTCAGAATAAATAAAAATTTTAATTGGCACTAGACATTCAGCTATAATTTTAATCACAATAGATTTTTAAATTCTGTGAACCTAAAGTATGAAATGTTAAAATAAAAAATGGTTTGTGAAAGAGAATTACAGACCGATATCCCTGATGAACACAGATGCAAAGATCCTCAACAAACTACTAGCAAATAGAATCCAACTACTCATCAAAAAGATCATACACCATGACCAAGTAGGATTCATCCCAGGGATGCAAGGATGGTTCAACATTCGGAAATCAATCAACATAATCCATCATATCAACAAAAGAAAAGATAAAAAGCATGTGATTATATCAATAGATGCAGAGAAAGCAGTTGACAAGATCAAGCACCCCTTTATGATGAAAACCCTAGCCAAAATGGGTATAGAGGGGACCTTCCTCAACATAATTAAAGCCATCTACCACAAGCCTATAGCAAGCATCATCCTCAATGGGGAAAAACTGAGAGCCTTCCCTCTAAGATCAGGGACGAGACAAGGATGCCCACTCTCTCCACTGCTGTTCAAAATAGTACTGGAAGTACTTGCAATAGCGATTAGGCAAGAAAAAGATATTAAGGGCATTCAGGTAGGAAAGGAAGAAATCAAGCTCTCACTATTCGCAGATGATATGATACTATACTTAGAGAACCCAATAACCTCCACCAAAAAACTCCTAGAAACAATAGACTCGTATAGTAAAGTTGCAGGCTATAAAATTAATACCCAAAAGTCCATGGCTTTCCTATATGTAAACAGTGAGAGAGAAGAAAGCAACATGAACTAAACAATCCCGTTCACAATTGTGCCCCAGAAAATCAAGTAGCTAGGAATCAGCTTAACTAAGGAAGTAAAGGACCTGTACAAAGAAAACTACAAAACACTACTTCAGGAAATAAAAGAGGACATGAGGAAATGGAAAGATATCCCCTGCTCATGGGTCGGGAGACTTAACATTGTCAAAATGGCAATACTACCAAAAGCATTGTATAAATTCAATGCAATCCCTATAAGGATACCCATGACATTCTTCAAAGAAATTGAGCAAACACTCCTGAAATTTATATGGAACAATAAGCCCCCACGAATAGCTAAAGAAATTCTTGGGAAAATGAAAATGGGAGGAATCAACCTCCCGAACTTCAAACTGTACTACAAAGCAGTAATAATTAAAACAGCATGGTACTGGAACAAAGGCAGAACTGCAGACCAATGGAACAGGGTTGAATACACTGACATCTCCCCTCAATCATCTGATCATCTAATCTTTGATAAAGGTGCAAGTAATGTGAAGTGGAGCAAGGAAAGCCTCTTTAACAAATTGTGCTGGCTTCACTGGACGGCTACATGCAAAAAAATGGGCTCAGAACTCTGCCTAACACCATGTACAAAAGTAAGATCAAAATGGATTGAAGACCTCAACATCAGACCAGAAACCATAAGGTACATTGAAGACAAAGTTGGCAAAACCCTCCATGACATTGAAGCTAATGGTATCTTCAAAGATGCCACGCCTCTGTCTGATCAAGTGAAAACAAGATAAATAAATGGGACTATCTTAAACTAAGAAGCTTCTGCAACTCCAAAGAAACAGTGACCAAAATACAAAGACAGTCTACAGAATGGGAAAGGATATTCGCCGAATACACATCTGACAAGGGGTTGATATCCAGGATATACAAAATACTGGTTAAACTCCACAAGAAGAAAACATCCAACCCCAACCAAAAATGGGGCAATGAAATGAACAGAAACTTTCTCAAAGAAGAAATCCGAATGGCAAAAAAGCACATGAGAAAATGCTCTACATCAGAAATCATCAGAGAGTTGCAGATCAAAACCACAGTGAGATACCATCTTACACCTTAGAGACTGGCCCACATTCAAAAGAACAAAAGCAACCGATGCTGGTGTGGATGTGGCGAGAAAGGGACACTCCTTCACTGTTGGTGGGAATGTCGACTGGTTCAGCCCTTCTGGAAAACAGTATGGACGATTCTCAAAAATTTAGAAATTGAGCTCCCATTTGACCCAGCAATACCACTCCTGGGAATATATCCCAGAGAGGCAAAAATGTATAGTAGAAGTGACATCTGCACTTGTTTGTTCATTGCAGCACTCTTTACAATAGCCAGAAACTGGAAGAAACCTGAATGCCCAAGAACAGATGACTGGTTAAAGAAACTTTGGTACACCTACACAATGGAGTACTATGTAGCTCTTAGAAAAGAGGAAGTCATCAAATTTACATACAAGTGGTACAACATGGAAAGTATCATGCTAAGCGAAATGAGTCAGAAAGAGAGGGATAGACATAGAAAGATTGCATTCATCTGGGGGACATAAAGTAACAAAATATGAGATTAATACCCAAGAATAGCTGAGATCAGCACCAGGAGGATTACTCCATAGCTTAGTGGCCAATCGGACATTCTAGAGGAAAGGGAAGCTCAGATAGAGAAGGGAACACCAAATAAAGGGTGTTTGGAGGATCCTCCCAGGAGGGGAGATGCATGTCGAAAGTGGACTATGGACTTAACATGTTTGCCACTCAATGCCTCTTTTGCAGACCACAACACCCAAAAGGAGAGAGAGAACACAGAGGATTGCCCTGCCACAGAGACAGGGGGGGATGGGGGGGTTGGGGGGGATATTATCCATGGTGGTGGAAAATGGGCACTGGTGGAGGGATGGGTATCTGATCATTGTATAATCAATCCCAAGCACAAAAAATTGTAAATCTACAACTGTACCTCATGGTGTTTCACTAATAAAAAATATGGTTTGTATACCTGAACAAAATAAGTGGGGATGACTATTATCATTATACTAATTCATCAGTTGCTTTTTCTAAAAAGTGAGAAGTAAATAAATTTCCCTTAAAATCTGTTTCACCAGACTACTACTAGATCACCCTCCAATCTCTCACTTATACATTTCCAGACTTTGTACAATTTATATTAACTAGAAAAAACCCTGCATCCTTAGAGAAAAGTTAACTAGAAGAAACCCTGCATTCTTTGGAACCTTAGAACTGATGATATTTAGGTCAGTACTATGTATTTGGAAGGGAAAGAAAAGATTTGCAAAGCAAGTAAAGCACAAAACTAACTCATTTTGGCTACATTTTCTTTGTAGATAATTCTCATAAGAATAATATAACTGAAAGAACACTAAGTTGTGAATTTAGAATAATTATAATGGCACCGGTACATCTTATACAAAATATCAGTGATAATTCTAAATTCTGTAATTTGTAGTACTTAATAAAATCTGAAATTAGTATAATTTTTCCTTTTTGTGAAAGAAACTTAATATTATAATATCATAATATGCTTTCATAGTAAGTTATTGCTTGATAATATTTTTAAACCTGATAAGTTGGGCATGTTTTTATAGACTATCTGGGGCATTCTATACAGAATAGAAAGCAATAATTTAAAATAAATCTATTTTGAATATTTTAACTCAATATGGCATAAACATATATACAGAATTATGAATAAAATGAAATTATAACTAGAAAAAGAGAAATGTATTTTTAATGAATGAAGTTGAATGTAATCTATGAATATACTGGAAATAAAGACTGTATGATTATATAAAGTCTTAAGTAAACATTTCAAAACTCTTAAATGATTAGCATATGAAAAGTTTTTATATTGAAATAAATAAGAAGACACAATCTTCCTGGAAGATGCTAATAAACAAAATCTTATTTTTATTAGGCTTGAATAATACCTTTCCTTATTAATTTTTTTATAAGGGAGGAAATGTAAGATGTAATTCTGCCTTGCAATGGTAGATTTAAAGTGCCTTTCCTTTCTCAAATCTCATTAAAATAATAATAAAGGAATAAAACATGTGGAAGAAAAGCTGTAAAAGCAAAAGATAATGGTGTAAGGATAATTAGTAGAGAAAAACTTTAACACATTTCTGGTAGGCAGTTGGTGATGGAGAGTGATAATTAAATATGTGGGATGAGATAAGACTCATCAATATTTACGCAGACATAGATTCTGAAAAAGGAGCCACTCTCTTGACTAAGAAATGTAGAAGTTGGAACTCAGAAATAATAGTTAAAGATGTTGACATGAGGCAGGGCTTTGAAAATAGGACAACGAAATTAACTGAAAAAAAAATTGATGTCATCTTCCTTGTAAATGCAGGGTACTAAAAAAGAGATAAAAAATTCTAGAAACTGTTATTGACCCAAAGGTTGCAAAAAAACTTATGGCAATTGATTTTGGCACTGGAACTTCAGAATAAAGGCTACTGCACTTTGATACTGGAATTCTCCTTACAATGCACTGTAGAATGCAGTGACAAGCTCTAACTTAATATACAGTATTTCCAAGCATATTTATTGTCCAAAATACTGAAAAGTATGATCAGAGAGATAGTGTAGGGATTAAGGTGTATACCTTGCATATATTTGACAACTCTACCACAGCATAACCAGGTGCAGTTGAACCTCTGTCTGCTATGTTTGGTCAGGAATGACTAAGTAAATGTGCAGAAAATCAGACCAACATAGAGAGAAAATTCCGAGATTAGAAGAAATTCTAATATCTTTACAATGATTAATACAACCAAGACAATATACCTAGTGTGAAAAGGAAAGTTGTAAATGAGCAACTGGAAATGAGAAACTGAAATTAAAAATATGATTACATTTTATAAAATGTATAGTTTTAGAATAAGGATAATTAACACCAAAGTTAAAGCAAAAGGTTATATACAAAATTATCAGAAAAATATGAATGCATATGAAATTCAAGCATGAGGTACAATACCAGATGAACACATTTCTAAAATGAAAGGAAATATTGAAAGAGATGAGAAAATCACCAACAATATTGTAGCACTGTCCTCCCTTTGTTCATCAATTTGCTCGAGCGGGCACAGTAATGTCTCCATTGTGAGACCTTATTACTGTGTTCAGCATATCGAATATGTCACTGGGAGCTTGCCAGGCTCTGCCATGCGGGCGAGATACTCTTGGTAGCTTGCTGGGCTCTCCTGCTCATAAGGCAAACGCCCTACCGCTGTGCTATCTCTCCAGCCCCTCAACAATATAACTGGAGCTGTAGCACAGCGGTAGGGCGTTTGCCTTATGCAGCTGGCCTGGCTGAACTGGAGTGGATTCCTCTGCCCCTCTTGGAGAACATGGTCACAGAGTAATCTATGAAATAAATGGACCAATAATGTTTATGCAGGGAATTTTTCTAGTACAAATATTTTGATGAAAGAAGTGCATCCTAATGAACAAAGATGGAGGTTTCCTAAAACAATTACTGTGAAGAATTAGAGGAGTGATAGTAAAAATAAGATATTGAAACTTTTCAGAGAAGGAGTGTAATCTGGTCATATGCAAATACACAAAAATTAACTGGTATTAGAGTTATTATTTTGTTGGGAGGGAGTGTTTTTTTTTGTCCACACCCAGAAGTGTTTAGCGTTTATTAAAGGGTCTGCACTCAGGGATTCCTCCTGGTTGGGTTCAAAGAATATATGGGGTGCTAGCAATTGAACTTGAGTTGATCATGTGCAGTGAAGCTGCTGTACTATTTATCTTGTTAGAATTCTTATACTAGCACTAGATGCTGGAATACAGTAGCAAATGCTTTTTATATTTAGGGAAAAAATCAGAGGACAATTGAATAAGGGTATTTCTTTATGAGCAAACTTTTCAGTTTCCTACAATTTCCCTTTTCTTAAAAAGCTACTTGAGGTCTATAGTCTACTTTCAAACTGCATCTCCCATCCTTGGAATCCTCCCAACACCCTTTATTTGGTGCTCCCTTCTCTATCTGAGCTGCCTTTTCCCCTAGCATATGGTCCTGGTCTCCAAGCCATGGAGTAAACCTCCTGGTACTTATCTCAACTATTCTTGGGTGTTACTCTCCTATTTTGTTACTTTATGTTCCCCATATGAATGCAATTTTTCCATGTCTTTCCCTCTCTTTCTGACTCATTTCGCTTAGCATGTTACTTTCCATGTAGTACCACTTGTATTTAAGTTTTATGACTTCATCTTTTCTAACAGCTACATACCTCTTTTACAAACCACAGCACCCAAAAGGAGAGAGAGAACAAAAGGGAATGCCCTGCCACAGAGGCAGAGTGGGATGGGGGAAATGGGGGTTTGGGAGGGATACTGGGATTATTGGTGGTGGAGAATGGGCACCGGTGGAGGGATGGTTACTCAATCATTGTATAACTGAAACCCAAGCACAAAAATTTGTAAGTCTACAACTGTACCTCATGGTGTTTCACTAATAAAAATTTGGGAATAAAAAGCTACTTGAGAATATTTTACAGAAGTCAAGAAACATAGCTTCATATAGATCAATATAGTGTTTCCAATATGAAAAATAGACAGAATGAGTGTTCATTCCTACAAAGCTTTTTCTATCCAACAGGAAACGGCCAAATGGCAATACAATCAATAAGAAATTATGGTTACCGCAAGTTGTTTCAGTATTGAAAGTGAAAAGAGATTTTAAAGTAATGGGGTTTGCCCTAACATTTTAGATGATCTAAGTGTACAATAAACCTCAAAGAAAGGTTTTAAACTTGGACTATTGGCAAAACTGTCTCTTTGACATAGTATCCTCTAGGGTCTGAAGTTGTAGCCTCTGAAAATATAATTGTTCATACATATTTGCCCAATTTACTTAGGAATTCTTACTCTTCTATTTAGAACCAACTGATAAAGAAAATTAAGAGGTGATTTCATATCAAATCTATATTGTGAATTAAAAAATGTGGCATAGGGTACCCTAATACCCACTGATGTCAAATAAATACTATAGAAATTCAGTTTTAGGTATTATAATATTTAATACCACCCCTTTCATTGAGACTTCCTTGTAGAAAATCTGAAGATGATCCAGGTGAGGCAGGAAGTCAAATAGCCCTTATTTGCATCAGACATATGCATAGTTCAGTAGTAATATGTTTACTTGGCACAATGATTTCCCCCATTTAGTTCAAATACATAATTATTTCATTATGAGTCAAGTTGACTGGATTAGTTAAATTTGCACAAAAATTATCTTGAGGACTCAGATCATGTCACAAATGTCATGTAACCTATATTTACAACTATCAGCATTGAAGACTTTAGTTGGTCAGTTTCTGTGGTCCATGTATATAATACAGCATTATGTCCAGGAATAATACTGAATATTAGATTGGTTAAACTAGCTCTTATGACAGAAATATATATATATATGTATATATATACATATATATATGCAGCTGAATCTCACGAAGACAATGTTCATGAAAAACGAACTAGCTCCTGACGTTCCATTCGCTCTCAATGGAATGAACATCTCCAGATACAGCAGTTACGTGTACCTAGGTGGAGAATTCAACATGACCTGACACCTGAGCTGTGCAGGAGGAAGAGAGCGGCTTGGAACACCTTCAAGAGCATTGAAGAAATAGCTAAAAGGATAAAGAACCCCTGACTCCAGGCACATCTCTTCAACTCCACTATTCTTCCTGCATTAACATACTCCTCAGAGACCTGGGCTGTACGAAAACAGGATGAGAACACTATTTGGGTCACTCAAAGGGGAATCAAAAGAACTATGCTTAGAGTATCATGCTTCATTCAATTGAGAGAAAGAATCCAGAGTTCTGACCTCCATCGACAATCGAGAATCACAGACTATGTCTCATTTGTTAAGGCTTCGAAAATCAAATGGGCTGGACATGTAGTGCGATTTGGAGAAGACCACTGGACTAGAGCCATTACTGACTGGATTCCATGGGATGTCACACGATTGAATGGCCGCTCACCTACGAGATGGTCATACTTCTTCTTCAAGACCCTGAACAAATGGTTTGAGGCTCTCATGTTCCTGAAGTGAGCAGATGCCACTGGGCTACACTAGCACGCGACAGGGACAAATGGAGACATTACTGGCACCTGTTCAATCAAATTGATGAGTAATGGGATGTCAAGTGATCAAGTGATATATATATATATATATATAGTTATATATATATATGCACATGTATAATCACTGTCACTGTCCTCCTGTTGTTCATTGATTTGCTTGAGCGGGCCCAGTAATGTTTCCATTGTGAGACTTGTTACTGTGTTTGGCATATTGAATGTCTCACAGGGAGCTTGCCAGGTTTTGTTGTGCGGGTGAAATACTCTCAGTAGCTTGCTGGGCTCTCCGAGATGGGCAGAGGAATCAAACTCGGGTTGGCCATGTTGGCTGCCTTTATATATAGAGGGTGGGAAGAGAGAAAAAGATACACACACACACACACACACACACACACACACATCTCCTGTGGTGTTCAAGGCTTACTCCGGCTCTGCTCAGGGATCACTCCTGGTGTTGCTCATGCTCCATATGGAGTGATGGGGCTTGAACTTGGGTTGGCCATATGCAATGCAAATGTCCTACCCACTGTACTACAACTCCAGCCCCCAAATAGAATTTAAAGGGTGGGTTAAATGCTTCTACATTCCTAAACTTAAAATAGCTTTGCATTCTTATTGAATGCATGGATATTTTCTCTGAAATACATTAGAGAAAAAATCAATAGTTATTATTTAAATATGAAATATAGTATTTAGCAACCATTTACTGAGACCTTGTTATCACCAGGACTCTGGTAAGTTCCAAGAAATGTGATGAACATGTGGGAAAAATAGCACCATATGTTGTAGAATCTTCAAATACCAGTGCTATGCTTATACTTTCCATTGCTTGTTTTAAAAAATTCTTTTTAGTTTTCTTTTTTTCTTATTTTGGAAACAATTTGGCAAAGAAAGTGAAGTTATTTCAGATCATACATATCTATAGTGAGAAGAAAAGGGTGAGCATTGTGTGCACTGAAAGTTTGGCAATATTAAATAAAATTATAGAAACTTAGTCTTGATTACTGTAATATTTTGTAAATTTTGTCTAATGAGACATTCTCTGAGATAACTTGTATTTTATTTCTAGTCACTTTACTCATTTCAACAAAACATACTCACAAACTGCCAAATATCAGAATGAATCAGCACATTTAACTAATCTTCCATGTTGAGTTTTCCATATACAGTGAATGTGAGAAATTAGAAAGGATATGTTTAATGAAACTTTTTCTTCAGAGATTGTATTGATCTAGTTTTGCATATTTTTTCTTAATGTTTATGGACCTATCTGAATAAAGGAAACTTATCTGAGTGCTCTAGTAAGTTTAAATGATTTTGCACTTTAATTCTGTAATTTCAGTAAGTAGGTTTCTTTCCCCCCCAAATATGCAAATAATTCTATGTGAGATCTACTTTTAGAAACTTGTTTTATATCTCACATCTGTCGATGGAAGATCCTCTGAACTTCTGCAAGCTATATGCTTTGTGTTATTTGATTCTCAGCCGTATGCTCATCTCTACCATGTTCCTTCATGTCTGTCACCCTTCAGCTCCCTCCAGTCTGCTCAATGGCTCACAATGTGCAGTTTTTCCTTCAACACTCCATATTTAAATATGGTCCACAACAACTTCCTACCAAAGGTTATAAACTTTGAGTAAACCAGTTTTTGTAGCATTAATCTGAGACACACACTTGATGAGAATAATTAGTGGCTACAAGTATTCATATTTTGTTTTGTTTTGTTTGGTCACACCCAGTTATGTTCAGGGCTCACTCCTGGTTCTGTGTTCAGGCATCTGTCCTGATGGTGCTCAAGGGATTATCTGTGGGGCCGAGGAATGAACCTATGAAGACTACACGCAAGGCAAGTAGCGTGTAGTAGAGCTACCATGCATAGTATCTCCCAGGCTCTTTAACAATTTTAAAATGTCCATATTTTACATGAGGTTCTTAATGTGAAAAAAAATTTGTTAATTATTTTATTTGTAAATATGAAATATTTACTTCTTGGAAAAAGTATAAATAAAATTCAAAATAGGCATTTCTTTATAGACATTATTATTATTTTGTACATTAATTATGTACAAAAGTTCATTTTGCTATTCACTGAATCCTGCATAAAGTGTTTCTCATAAAGATCCTTCCTACTAGATGACTATTTAACTGGCTCTTTTTTGAGGTGGATACTTAGCAGTGCTTAGGGGATATTACTGAATCTAAGCTAAAGAATCATCCCTGTCTGAGCTTTGGGGTATAAAAAGCAATATTTAATATACAGTGCCAGGGAATCAAATGAGGGAGGCTGCTGCCATAGTTGTATGCAAGGCTAGTGTCTTCTGCATCATCTCTGAGCCCTGACTCATATACTATGCCTTGTTGAGAGTAATTCATTTTCACTTCAGAGTCTCCTGCCCCCCCACCCCCCGCCTGGCTGTCCTCAATGGGGCCCCTTGGAGGGGGTAGGGTTGAGTTTCTCTCCCCCCGCTTCGAGCAGAGCCCCAGCAGCTGAGGACCTCTGGAGCCAACCAGGGCCATGCTGGGACCACTCTCCACACGTCCAGATGGGCCTCATGCATGAAAGAACTGGCAGAGGAACCCAGGCATGCAGGTCATGGGGCTGAGGTCTCCAAGCCTACTCGGATTGGGACTGGGCCTTCTCCACCCAGACCCCCCATCTTCCAGTAGGTAGGCGTCACACCCACCAGCTGCTACCAGTGCCAGGTTGGTCCCATCAATGGCCAAGACGCAGAGACTATAAAACCCAGCTCCCGGAAGTGCGTGGCCACATTCGCAGCCTTGCGACATCTTATTATCTTATTTTTCCTTTGGAGAACCTGACAGGCTACCAAAAGTGTCCTGCCCGCACGTAGAGTCTGGCAAACTTCCCGTGTTGTACTCAATATGCCAAATATCAGTAATAATGATGGGTCTCATTCTCCTAATTCTGAAAGAGCATTGAAATGGCTCTTTTAAAATCTCAGGGCTAGGAAGGAGACGTTACTGGTGCCTGCTCAAGGCAATCGACGAACAACAGGATGATCGTGATCATGATTCTCCTAACACTTTTGTTCTGAAGTTAGAAGGGAGAGAGATTAAGAGAAAAATTAAATAAACTGAAAGCTGGTGGATATCAGAACAGGTATATAAGTAAGTAAAGTAAAGGCCCTCCCGTTGATCATTGATTTGCTCGAGCGGGCCCAGTAACGTCTCCATTGGAGACTTTGGTGTTACTGTGTCTGGCATATCGAATACTCTCGGTAGCTTGCCGGGCTCTCCGAGAGGGGCGGAGGAATCAAACTCGGGTCGGCCATGTTGGCTGCGTGCAAGGCAGACGCCCTACCTGCTGTGCTAGTGATATTTGACTGTATGACTAGGTGCTTCTTTGAACTGTGTCAGTAGAAAGGGGCAGTCATTGGAGGTCTTAAGGCAACAAGTAATCTGTGATCTGATCTAATCTGACCTATGAGGAAGTAAGTCATGGGTGCAAAAATGGAGGGATGACCATTCAGGCAGTGAATCAACTAGGAGAAGTCAGCATCTTATGGGAATGGGGAGCATATAAAGAAACATGGTGACTTGAGTTTGAATACTAATTCTACTTCTTACTTTCGAGCCCTCAAATTTTAACATCTTGTTATCTCAGGAATCATAACAATAATAAAATCTGCTTCAAAGACTTACTGAGAACATTAAATTAAAATATGTTAATTGCTCAGCTGTTTAGTAAAAGAAAGTATTTAATCTATGTTAGTTGTCCTTATTTTTCTTACATAATTCTTGAGTATCGATATGCTTATTGATTTAAGAGAGCAGTGTTTAAAAATTAAGAGAGCTAGTATGCCTACCACACATTTGATAATGTGAAAGATGGAAATTGGAAAGCTTAATAATGCAATTATAAGCTCTGTAAAAATCAGTGTATTTGGATTTTATGCTATATAATATGGGCAGATATTGGTGAATTTTATGAAGATGAAGGATTAATATTGTAAAATTTTAGAAAGACTAACTACAGTGTAAAAATGTACAATGGAGCAATAGCTAGAGGGATCAAAAATGGATATGGTATTGGTCTTTTTAGAGAAATAATTGGACAAGTGATGGACAAAATTAAAATTTTTATATTTGCGAGGATACAGTTGAGAGTTTTGAATTACATAGTAAGGTTTTGAATTGGATAATAAAATGGAAAGATAAAATGAAAGAAAAGCTCAAATCATAAAAGAATTTAGGATGACCTCCAGATTTGGGAATTGAGCAGTGGGGTCATAGTTTGGTCATGGTTACTCAGATGAAGTGATTTTTAAAAAATCAAAAGTTAGGCAAATTTTATAAAGTTGTTTATGACTGCCTCTATATCAGTGAAAATATTAAGAAGATAGTACACAAATTTAAAGATACAGTTTTCAGAAAGATTGATGGCATGTTAGCCAGAGGCGATACAAGGCTTTAGAAGACATACACAGAGAAAGGCTTCCAGAATAGATTTCTGAAGCATACTACATTTACAGGACCAGAAAAAGAGCCCAACGAAAGCAATAAATAGTACTAGAAAACAGTGCCAAGTTAAGAAATAAAAAAAGACATTTTAAGTGGGATGAAGTGCTGACCTGTGGGCAATCCTACTGGGATGTCTACTAAAATCAGAGAAGTGACCAGGGAATTTGGCAGCAAGAAGCCCCCTTTGGCTATCACAAGAAATAAAAGATTAATGAGATGAGAAACTGTGTGAAGATTGGGTTTGAAAAGACTGCAACTATAAAAATTCTTTTAAGGAAGATGCATCAGGGATGTGGAGAAATGTGAGGTTATAGGAAATGTATGTTGCTGAGTTCATGTTTAAGAAAGGTTTGTCTTTAACAAGGCAGTGGATAGGAGAAACTGGTATGTAAATGAATAATTAATTCAACAAACTCTGTGAATAGATAGTAATTTCATCAATGTAATCAGAAGAAATCATGCCTTTATATTTTTCAGACATGTTTTTCCTCTCTGGTTTTACTCCCACAATTTTCTAGAGAATTCTGAAGGATATGTTCTTCGTCTGACAAACTCTATCCTGGCTACAGCACTGAAGTGAGTGTTAGCAGATCTGTATCTAAATTATGCCACCGCATTAAATACTCACATAATATTAAATAATGCACTTATATTCTGGGATGGAATTTTCTCATCTCAGTGATGTGAGTTCTGAAGCTTGACATTTTGTTATTCTAAGAGAACATAGAATAGATAGGGTATAAACAAACCTGTGTATGCTGGTATGTTATAGTAAAACAAACATACTGCCAGTATGATCATAATAATATCATTATCCACCATTGTTGCTATGAAAAAAAGGAATTTTAATCTTGATTTCCTCTCAGTATAGCTTTTTATGAGTACTTATGTATTCCTAAACTAAAATGCATCACATAAATGAAATTAACAAAATTAAAGATGTGCAGAGAATGACTGCTTTAAAAATGTATAATTTTGTGGATCTTTAGTCAATGTAATCCCAGGTCTTCTCATGGAGATTCTAATGAAATTCAAAAAGATATAAAAACAAAATAAAAAAAAACATAAAAGTAATTTCTAGTTCTAGAAACCCAAACCAGCTTTTGTTTAAATCATTATCTTTCTCATTCCACTCACTCTCTGTGAGGACAAAGGAAACCAGACAGAAAAGATAATTTTCTGAAATGCCTGGAAGACAAATGTTCCTGTAAAAGTGGATGGCAAAAAGGAAGTTAGGAGTCTCGTTTCATTGATTTTCTCCTGCTCTGTCTGCCTGCCTCCAGTAAGACACACGAAAATATTAGCACTTTGTAATATATTGCATGTGCATGGTTCTGTATACTCATAAAATATACTAAATAATTAGAAAGTAAATTTTTTGTTTCTTTGCTTTTATATGTTTCATTTTTCTGTGATTAGTTACAATCCAGATTTGTCAATTATTTGCTCCAGGAAAATATCATTTGGAATGCAGATGAAAGATCAGTCATTGGAATCAATGAAGCATAAAATCCATCTGTCTTTGCCTTTGTTTATTTCAATAATATGTAATTGTACTTTGTAGTACTTTGAACTAATAGCATTTGGGTTTGGATCCTAAGGCCACATCCAAATAAATAAGGTAAATGAAGTTATGAATATTTTTATGAGAAAAGATTATTTATTTTACTCAAGGCCCTTGGATAACTCTTTGGAGAAGTATATGTGAGTTTATTTTGATGTATCTTAAATCACTTAAAATTGTCTTTTTATGCATTTGATAATAAAATCAATACTTTAAGTCTAATCTAATCGCTTTCTGCTTGTAAAAATAAGCCGAGTGAAGATTTAATACAAGAGGTGGCTGGAAGGTAATCGGGGCAGGGGGAAGAGGCTATGGACACATTGGTGGTAAAGAGGTGTTATTTAACTATGTATCTCAACAATAAAACCAATGAAGCTCAAAGCATGAAATTCAAACTATAATAACCAAACTAAAGAAAATGTACCTGCCAAGGGGGCATGTTGGGGACTGGGAAAGTAAATAGGGACACTGGTAAAGGGAAGTTGACATTGTTTATAGGAAAAGTGTGGGAAAACTGCATACTGAAACTCAAATATGAAAAAAATTGTAAATCAGGTGTGTAAATATTTTTAATTAAAAATATTGCAGTGAAGTATCGGGTAGGGCATTAAAATTAGTTTTTAGTAACTGTCTGGTGTGTGAGCTGAAAAACTAGTATGTTCCCAAGTACTCGCATTTCCAAAAGCTAACGTTTTTACCTGTAAGTCATATTTTTCACTGCCTCAATTTTTCTCAGCTAAAACTTACATTAAGACTATATCTTAAGTTGAATTCCACTATCTAAATGGAATAGGATAGAGTATGTCTATAATGAAATAAAAAATAATTTGCCAATTTATTGCTGCATCTGAAAACACAGGCCTTATATCCTTGAATGGCTTACAATTTAGTTTTAATGCAGGATTGTACAGAAAATAAAAATGAAAAGTAAAAGTAAAACATACCAGTCATCCCAAAATGTGCTAAAATAAAAAGCAGTATGGGGTTTCTGAATGAATCATCAAATTCATGAATATTTGAAAAATTGCAATTCTATATTACAATCTAAAATTTAGGGCAAATAGAACTCTGTTTTTGGAAAAATCACACATTTGATAATCTTTTTAACTTGACCGGGTATTTTATTTTATTTTATTAATTTTTTGGCTTTTTGGGTCACACCCGGTGATGCACAGGGATTATTCCTGGCTCTGCATTCAGGAATTATTTCTGGTTACTTCTGGTAGTGCTTGGGAGGCCATATGGGATGCTGGGAATCGAACCCAAGTCAGCTGTGTGCAATGCAAACACCCTACCTGCTGTGCTATTGCCCCAGCCCCATTTTAAAATAATTTTGTACTATTACATTTCCAAGTAAAGAACATATTACTTTCCATATAAGTTATGTAGTTTGATTTTTCGATTAATTACTGCTTTCACTGACTGAAGCACTACAATGTCCTCCCGTTGTTCAACGAATTTGCTCAAGCGGGCCCAGTAACGTCTCCATTGTGAGACTTGTTACTGTGTTTGGCATATCAAATACATCAAAGTTAGCTTGACAGGCTTTGTCTTGCTGGCGATACTCTCGGTAGCTTGCTGGACTCTCTGAGAGGGGCAGAGGAATCGAAACTGGGTCGGCTGGGTCAGTAAGGCAAACGCTCTACCCGCTGTGCTATCACTCCAGCTTTCACTGACATTTTCAAGTTTCTTGCTTTAAATGCTAAGTTAAGTCAAATACCAACATTTTGTAAAAAAAAAAAAATACTACATTACTGTGTAATATGGAATTGGGGAGTGGAAGGGGAGAGATGAAAACAAAAAAAGGTAAAAGATGCAATGATTTTGTTGTCTTTTGCCTACAAGATTTTTTTCGGTTTTATGTGGGACCCGGGGCATAGATCTCCAAGCCTGCTCGAATGGGACTGGGCCTCCTAACCCCAGATACTCGATTTTCCTGTATGTAGGTATTACACGCACCAACTTCCCCTGGCGCCACATAATCACATCAACGGCCAAGACCCAGAGACTATAAAACCCAGACATCTTATTACCAAGTTCTTACTCTGGAGAAAGTATTTGTAACGCCCGCCTATCCTTCGCCAACTACAAGACCAAGATGACTGCCCTCCGACATCCTGATGGATCTATGACATCCTCCAGAACAGCAATGGAGAAGTTTATCCATGACTTCTACTCAAATCTCTTTGATAGCCATGACCACTTGCTGACATACCAAATTCCACAGGATGGATATATCGTTCCCAATGTTCTCCCTTCCGAAATCCGACATGCCATTTCGTAGGTAAAGAAAGAAACGAACAGCACCCGGCCCACCCAGACAAGGTCAGACCTGAACACCTGAAGAACCTGCCATCAGTACCTATCAATACACTGGCTTGGCTCTTCACATGTTACCTGTCTGAATGCAAGGTTCTGTCCAAATGGAAAACCAGCAGGACTGTACTACTGTTCAAGAAGGGAGACATCCATGACATTGGCAACTATCGCCCGATCTGCCTATTGTCTGTCATCTACAAGTTGTTCACTCGAGTCATCCTAAATAGGATTGGCAGAACACTAGATGAAGGACAACCATGCGAGCAAGCCAGGTTCTGCAAAGGATTCAGCACCATCGACCATATCCACATGATAACCAAGCTCATTGAGGTTTCTCGGGAGTTCAAGATGCCGCTCTGTCTAACGTTCATTGATTTAAAGAAGGCCTTTGATTCTGTTGGAACGGAAGTGGTCATTGAAGCCCTAGCCAATCAGGGCATTCAAGTTCAATACATCAAGATCCTCCATGAGCTGTATTACGGATTCACTACCAGGATCTCACCATTCTACAAAGAAGTAATCATTGATGTCAAGAGAGGGGTTCGGCAGGGTGATACCATTTCACTGAAACTCTTCAGTGCCACCCTCAAGAACATCATGCGACGACTGGAATGGGAAAACATGGGAGTGAAGATAGATGGTCGGCAACTACACCACCTCCGCTTTACTGATGACATCGTTCTAATAACACCAAACATCAACCAAGCGGCACAAATACTGAACGACTTTGACCGTGAATGTGTAAAGGTCGGACTACAGCTGAATCTTACGAAGACAATGTTTATGAGAAACAGCCTCTTTCCTGATGTCTCATTCTCTCTCAATGGATCGACCATCTCCGAATGCAACAGCTATGTGTACCTAGGTCGAGAAGTCAACATGACAAATGACCTGGCACCCAAGTTGCGCAGGAGGAAGAGAGTGGCTTGGAATGCCTTCAAGAGTGTCGAAGAAATAGCTAAGAGGACGAAGAACCTCCGGCTCCGGGCACATCTCTTTGATTCCACTGTTCTTCCTGCATTAACATATGCCTCAGAGACCTGGGCCCTACGCAATCAGTATGAGAATGCTATTTCGGTCTCCCAAAGAGGAATTGAAAGAGCTATGCTTGGAATATCACGTTTCACTCAAATGACAGAAAGAATCTGGAATTCCGACATCGTCGACGATCAAGAATCAGAGACGCTGTCTCATTCGCCAAGGTGTCAAAAATCAGATGGGCTGGTCACGTAATGAGATTTAAAGATGAACCGCTGGACTAGAGCTGTTACCAACTGGATTCCATTTGATGTCAAATGACCGCATGGCTGCCCACCTACCAGATGGTCAGACTTCTTCATCAAGATCATGAACGATCGGTTTGAGGCTCTTCATGTTCCTAGAGTGAACAGATGCCTTTGGGCTACAGTAGCACGCCACAGGGACAAATCTAGATGTTACTGGCACCCACTAGAGCAAATTGACGTTTAACGGGAAGTCAAGTGATCAAGTGATTGCTCTGGAGAACCTGCCAGGCTACCAAAAGTGTCCTGCCCACACGGTAGAGTCTGGCAAACTCCCCGTGTCGTATCAATATGCCAAAAACCAGTAACAGTGATGGGTCTCATTCTCCTGACCCTGAAAGAGTCTCGAATGTGGCACATCATGATTGCATACAATCAATTTCAGGGAAGACTAAGAAATGATGTGGCTTCTTTTTAACCATTTTGATAGTCGCCATCACTGTCACTATCCTCCCGTTGTTAATCTATTTGCTCGAGCCGGCCCAGTAACATTGTGAGACTTGTTACTGTGTTTGGCATATCAAATACATCACTCGTAGCTTGCCAGGCTCTCCGAGAGAGGTAGAGGAATCGAACTCAGATCATCCGTGTCGGCCATGTGCAAGGCAAATGCCCTACCAACTGTGCTATTGCTCCAGCCCGATAATGGTAATATTAATTGTATTAAACTTCATCCGGGGAACATAAAGTAACAAAATAGGGACTAACACCCAAGAATGGCCTAGATTAGTACCAGGAATTTTACTCCATGGCTTGGAGGCCAACCACACATGCTAGGGGAAAAGGGAGCTCAGATAGAGAAGGGAGCACCAAATAAAGGGTATTGTGAGGATCCTCCCAGGATGGGAGATGCATGGTGAAATTAGATTATAGACCAAACATGATTGTCACCCACTGCCTCTTTTTCAAACCACAATACCCAATAAGAGAGAACAAAAGTGAATGCCCTGCCACAGAGGCAGGGTGTGATGGGGGGGTGGTTAGGGGGTTGAGAGGGATACTGGGATCCGTGGTGGTGGGAAATGGGCACTGGTGGAGTGATGGGTATTTGATCATTGTATAATTGAAATCCAAGCACCAAAATTTGTAAGTCTACAACTGTACCTCATGGTGTCTCATTAATAAAAATTAAAAAAAAAACTTACTGTGGTTTTTTTAATCTTTCTGGATTGTGTATATATCCACCAAGTTATATGCACCATCTGTGCAGAAGAAATAGTCTTTGAGCTCAGAAGGACTTGGATTTAAAGTTGTTCCTTCCAACATGTAATTTTGACAAATGACTTTCAATATCCATACATCTAATCAGTAAACTCCCAATACTAATGCCTAGCTCAGAGGTCTGCAGTAATTGACAGAAACACATATAAAACAGGTAGAATAGTGCCTGCCAAGCGCCAGTACTATTGTGTCATTTACTCATATGCTTGCCCCACTACAAATCCAAGCTTCTTGACAGCATTATAAAGAGAGAGAGAGAGAGACAGAGAGAGAGAGAGAATTTGCCTGACATCTGCGGAGTCCCAAGTACCTGGCAAAATGCCACTACACATTGAAAAGTCAAAATGATGCGTTGAATGTGCAAATCAGACACACAGACAATTTGGTTTTTGTTTTAGAAAATAATGTGGCATAAACATGATAGACAGTATTTCAGGTTTCATTACTTGCAATCTTAAGTTTTGAATGCTACCTATATTTCTGCTAATCATAAAGTGTCAAAACTGTGTTCATTAGAAGCATGTATCCTATACTTCACTAGATGGCACCAAATCATTGCCCTAAAACACATTAAGAAGACGACATGAGGACAGAGAACTAGAAAGCTTCAAGGCCCGGTTACAATCTGCATAAAATATCTACTGGTGACCTCAGGAGGTGTGTGTGAAAGCTTTAGTCACATCTTTTCAGTCAATTTTCCACCTGCATATAATTATATTGGGCATACCTAGGAATGTATTATGATTTAACTAAGCACAAGGGACAGCATTATTTTTTTTACTTCGATTATCTAACTTCTCCAAAACTTTAGTTCTCTAGAATAAATAAGCTGAATAGTGCCCTGTTCTTTTAAAGACTTGAGATTTATTCAATGCCTTGTTTACTATTAAAATGTTATTTGTATCTTGAAAGTAATGAAGTTGGTTTGTTTTTAAGTATCTCAGAATTTGTGTTATGTGTAGTTTCACATTTTCTCTGAAAAGCAAATCCACTGGAAAGATGAGTGAAAATGCATTAATCATTTTTGAAATTTTTTTCTCCTGCTCATATCATTTTAACTGCCTGCTAATTGGATGTGAGTTGAGATACTTTAAGGAAAAGAAAAGATGCCTTTTATGAACTCTTTTGATCCTGTTATTGTTAATGACATCATTATCCAATATTTCAGTCTAGATTTGAACATTGTAAGAAGTGGATTCTAGACCCTTTTAGAACAGTGTTGCCTGATAAGTTTATTTCTCTACATTTCATGCTAATAGTCTTAATGCTGATCAGCATCTGCTTTCTGAGTTCAGGTGGTTTAATATTTTGAGATTAGGGCACTTATAAGATATATGAGGTATAGCATTAAAAGTATTCTCAGAGACAGTCCTACAGAGAGATAGGACAAGGTTAAGGAACTCGCCTTGCTTGTGGCCAACCTTGTTCAAATTTTGGCACTCCAGGTTCTGTAAATCAGCAAGACTCACCCCAATTACAGAAGTAGCCTCGGGCATATATGCTTCCAGACCCCACGCCAGGATAAACCTGATATCCAGGATACCCAGGATTGGGGGCAGGTGAGTTCCACCACCTACCCTAACAGAGCCCCAGCAGTCAATAATCTCCAGAACCTAATCCAGAACCTAAAGCTCATGGCTGATCTCCACAGGCTTAGATGAGCTTCATCCATGAATGAATCTGTTGAAAAACTCAGGATGAGGGTTTTGTGACTGAAACTCCAGGCTTTCAAGGAGTTAGGAATGGGTAACCTTCCCCTATCCTGCTGTTCTTCTGGGAGCCTGGCAGTCATGCCCATGAACTGCTCCTGGTGCCATATAAGCTCATTAACCATCCATGATCCAGAGACTGATAAATAAATCTTGGAAGATATCAACAATTCCTCAGACCCCAAAGTCACCATCTAGATAAAAAATTAATGCCAGATATCATCTTATTTAATATTTTAGAATTCCTGGAGCACACAGCCACGACATCTCATACTCCATATCACTGATGTATCAGTAGTAGTACACATTGAATAGAATGTAAATTAGGAGGCAGTCAATCTCAATTAAAAAAATATTTGCACACTAGGCTCAATCTGTAACAACATGTTAGTAATCTCTTATATAATGTCTCAACTACTCCAGGGTAAGATACAACAATCTTCACACATGTTCTTCTAAGGAAACTGTTTTTGATCATTTTTGGAGAATTATTCATAACAAGCAATAAAAAATAAATAAGTTATGACCTGTTATTGGGGAAAACTTGAATGGTGACTGGGAAATTTCAAAATAATAGTGGTGAGTAAGGTGTAGTGGTGGTGAAATTGGTGTTTGAATACTGGATGTACCAAATTATTGTAAACAACTTTTAAAAAAAGAAGTAGCCTTGAATTCTAGTGGGTATGCCATTCCCATATAACATTTCAGACATAATTTATAAGTGCACACTGGAAGTATACACAGTAAAGAATAACTCACGATTGTATAAGCACTGTACCTAGTGTTATATGCAAAATTGCATTTGTGTTTTCTTTTGAAAATATGCATAATCATATGTTTCATATGATTATGAAAAGAGGTAATGGAAGATACCTCTCTTACAATTAGAGTCATTATTTTTAACAAAAACTGTGAAAATAATTTTCTTATTTTAGCATAACACAAAATCATATACCTTATTTTATTAGGGATGCTTGCATATACCTGCACAGAAAGTATATTAGAAATGAAAATTCATTTCTAAAACTGAGAAAATTGCAAGAATTGACTGCCTTAATCCTTAAAATAATTAACAAAACTATTATTTAAGATTTAGAGTATTAATGGACTGAAGCAGTCTGTAGGATTTTTGCTTGCATGCAAATAACCCCAAAATTTATCTCTGGTGATCCATATGGTCCCCTCAGCCTTGGCAGTAGTGTTCCTGAGCCAGAACTGTGGTAAACCCTTAACTCTGCCAGGTATGGTCCCCCCAAACAACCAAAATATATTTAAAAGATTTTGAAGTCATTTTTCTTTAAAACTAAAAATTGACTTATCTTTTAAATTCTTCACTGCCTTTAAAAGTTTTATTTTATTTTTTTCTGGTGCTAGTACACTTTGCATGAGGGAACAATTTTCTATGCTCATTAAGTTGCTCTTCCTGTCACATGTCATGTGACATCATAGCAGCAAGAAAAATAATATTACAAAATGAACTTGAAACTCTTCATTCTTTATGACCATTTTATTTTGAATTAAGTTACAGGCTACTTAATCCTAAAATAATTTCAGTTAAATAATTAGATCAGGGATGCAGTGAAAAAGTTTGTTAATAAGATCAGATTTTCAGGAATCAAGAATTAGAGTTTACCACTATTGTCACATGTTTGACTTCTTGCAGAACAGTGTATAAATTGAGCCTCCTCTTCACTTATTCAATTAATAAGAGCAACTGAAAGAAACTGTGCAAACTACAGAAAGTATTTCATGGGTCAGAGTGATAGCACATCAGGTAGGGCGTTGGTCTCGCACACGATCAACCTGGGATTGAACCCTGGCATTCCATATGGTCCCCCAAGCACAACCAGGAGTAATTCCTGAGTGCAAAGCTGGGGGTAACCCTGAGAATTGCTAGATGTGATGGGAAAAGTAAAAAAAAAAGTAAAAAAAATTTCATTTGCTATAATCATTGCTAATTCATATTTGGTCTTGGGATAAATTTCCTTTTTCCTAGCTTCCAGTTTTCTCTAAAACCAAAAATATCTCACTCACCTAGGAGCTAGTAAATAGTTATTTTGTGAAAATGTAGGTAGCCATATCATCATTAAGCAGTCCATCCACTTATGGTATCCTATGGTATCTTATTATGACAAAAACAAGTTTCCATTAGTGTAGCCAATAGAATTTGCTATTTGCCAAACTGCTGATTTCAAGTCACCAAATGGTAGTAATGGTGCTCAGAAAGTCCTGCAACTGTTAACCAAATAACTCTGAGTATCCAGGCATGCTTAAGGCATTAAGGAACACTTTATACTTGGAAAGCAGGCACTGGTTTCCTTATAATTAGGTACTTAGAACTATTTGAAAGAGGTAGAATGCAGATTATATTGAAACTACTTAAAAATACAACATAGACAAATGAAATTGTTCTACTCACTTAGCTTTTTCATGCAGTCGCGAAGTCTGGTTTCCAAACTAAGCACTCTCTGATGTAGTTCCTCATAGTCATAGGCACCTATTTCCTCCTGAATCCCTGTGAGAACAGCAGAAAGATTGCGTATTTCCTCCTTAAACTGGGTGATCAGCTTGGCATCTGTTTTGTATTGTTCCAACACGGGGATCAAGGGTAGAAGTTCATCCATCTTCTCTTTCAACTCCTGTGAAAAGTAGTCATTGTTTATGATGGTGATTTCAGCTGCTTACACGGCTACGTTCTTTTGAATATTACACTTATTATTATTAAAAGAGACATGGTTCTTTATTGATTTGTGGTTGAAATTAGTTATTTTGTGAAAATATAGGTAGCCATATCATCATTGAGCAGTCCATCCACTTAGCTTTTCAATACAAGAATACACTTTGAGTGGCTAAATGTTTTCTTATAAAAGAAATTGACAGTTAACATACTTACAAAAGATTCCTATAGCAGAATCATGGATTTAAATGTTATCTTGTTATGTAGTAGCATTTTCTAAAGGGAAAAAATTGGTTAAGGCATATATATATATAGAGAGAGAGATATTTACATATATATTTATATATGTAATGTGGGATTGATCCATTTTATAACAATGAGTTATTTCAAAGAGGTTAAATATCGTAAGACTCTTTAGATAAATCTAATTACTCACTTATTGATTATAGTATAGGGGTACATCCAGGAAATTTTGGGTCCTGAAATAACTTACCCTAATGACATTTTCCTACCACTCTGCAATACCATATGTTCAAGTAATCTTTCCCATGTGAGTATAACACCATTAGGAAAGCAATGAACAGAAAGTGTAATAATGCTTCACAAAAACTCAAAAATGTATGCTGATGTTAACATTTTGAGTTATTACCTATACTCTTATGCCATGTTCTTTAACATAGATAATTTTAGAGCTCTTTTTGTAAGGCAGACCTGCTCCCCGGTGTTGTGAATTAGCTCTTTGAGAGATAAAGGTACTCAGAGATGTAAAAACACATTATACACTGGTACTTGAAATTCAAACATTCTTTTTCATCTAGAGAATGAAAGATTGTCAGTGTGGTGTTCTTTCTAGCTTCACTGGATTGAGCTAGAGATGCAATGCCACTTTAGTTAGATAGACAGGTCATCTCGATTTCTACTCCTTTGACTTGGTGATGGTGGGGGTCAAGGAAAATATTTTATGTATCTGTTTAGTTGGACTTTATTGAAAATTGTGTCACTTATAAAAAAACTGTCACGGTTATGATCATTAGAAAATAATCCATAGGCGTTTTCAGGAAACATGCTTTACACTAACTAATTTAGGGAGCTGAACATTGCATTTTTAAATTACATTTAGAAGATGTTATTACTATAAGTGCATTAAAATAGCAGGATATCCTATTGCTGCCCTGATTGATGGACTTATGTTTCTTGTGGGGGAAATTGCCACTTGCTGTAAATTTGTCTATATGTCCATGTATAGTGGAAAGGTAAAGAGTATTCTAATAATGAAAAAGATTAATAAATATCACAGTTAAAAGACAGAGTTGCAGAGCTCAGCTCATTTTGAAATAAACTTATTAATTTGAACATCTTGTAGCATCCCTAAAGGAAGAGACAATTGCTTCATCAGGATTTTAATGAGCAGAATTCTGTTAGCACCATTTGCTGGATATTATAGCAATCATCACAATGAGGAGTTTTTATTCTACTTTAGGGATATTGAAAAGAGGGCAAATTTAATGACAGAATTACTGTGTTGTGCTTTTCCCCGAACCAAAAAAAGATAAAAAGGTACTTACATATTTGAGTCTTCTCAAAAGCTCATAATCTTATTATTAACATCTGATTTTTAAACTTTGGGCACTCAGAGAATAGGGTCCAGTCAATATACATATGAAAGACTACTATGGTTAGAGTAGATCCATACAAGTCTACTTTGAGAGGCACTGCTATAATGCTATATTTCCATTGGATGTTTAATTCTGTAGCTGTACTGTAATACATACAAGATCATGGCCCCTGGGAAAACTATTCAATCTCTTTGTGCATGATTTTTTTCCACCTGAATGGTGGAAATAAAAGTAGTGCCTACCATACAGGATTTTGGTGAGGTTTAAATGGACTAATATATGCCACATTTAAAATTTTGAGAGTTATGTGTTGACTATGTATATAATTCTTCAGGAAGATAATGCTGTTGTCATTTGGACTATTTGCATGTTAGTATATAACTTCAGTATCTACTTAGATTACAGAAGCTCAGAAAATGGAAAATAAACAACCGACCATGACCATTATTTCATATGGTATTGCCAAAATTTTTTTTCTTATTAGTAGTTAGGTGCTAGTTGACAAAATTATAGGCAAAGAATATCCTCCGCCACCTCCCTTTGGTCTCTTTATTTTTAACCTTTTGTTTGTTTCCTGTCTTTCTCTAGGAGTTCCATCAATGCCTGTGCTTTGCCATGTGCTCCTATTCCTGCCAACCCTGGCACTCTTCAGCTTCCTTTTGGGTATCAAATTGTCCAGCTGAGCTTGAATCATTTTTTGCTCTGTGCCAGGAGCTCCTTTCTTCCTATCCCTCTTCCTTTCAGGGAATGCTCATTACACAATGTACCATACATTAGCAATACATACCTCCTTAATAGCTCAGTGTCAGACTCACATTACTGCTCAATAAAGAATACACCTTCAAATATTGATAATAAAGATGGGAAAATCTTCAGTTCTTATGACAGTCTATGTGAATTAGCATTTGGGGTTGTGGGAGTTGGTTAAAGGCATTACCTCCAAACTTCCAAACAGCTTTTTTTGACTATTATGTCCTACCATTCTTCCCCGATCTCTCTTTAATAAGAAACAAAATCAATTTTGTTTTTTGTGTTATTCAGCAGTATTCGACATATAGTCATTATGTATTTTTACATTCCTGCTAGTTTCTTTCATTGATCAAAGCCCCTATATTGACTTGTTCATCATATCTGCTCACTAAAATAGTTATACATCTTCTATACTTTATATGTACTTTTCTAATATCATGACTTTCTGCCTTTCCTTAGTTCTCTCTTCAATTTAAAGTTAATAGGCATCTGTTTAGCTCCTTCTCTTGGAAAAGCATTAACCGTTAACTGTCGTTTTGGGGTCACATCCATTTATGCTCAGGTCTCACTCCTGGCTTTGTGTTTAGGATCACTCCCTGGTGGGGCTTGAGGGACCATATGCGATTCTGGAGATTGCATAGGGTTGGCAGCCTGCAAGGCAAGCACCTTACCTGCTGTACCATCTCTCTGGTCCTTTGGCATTTTTCCTGGTTCTTTTTTGTCTACCCCAATAAAACATTAAGTTCAGCCCAGTGCAAATGTATTTTACAAATATTTCTATATTGGTCTCTGAGCATCAGTTAAGAAAACTGAAAAAAAAATAATTTTGTCACAATATAATGTGCTAAACAAATTATGTATGTGCTGAGCTGGGACCACAAAATAATTTTCCAAAGAACATTAAAAAATGTTGCCACTATATAATGTGATAAGCAGATATCCTGCTATAAGTTCTTGACTGTCCCCCTGCCCTTTATGATTGTGTATGGGAAAAAAAAAAACTCTTTTGATGTTTAACCAAATGTTCACATTTAGGCTTCACCCTTTCCACTAGCAGTGATTGTAATTTCCTACCTCTCACATAATGCAGAGGCTGTTCTGTTAATAAGACTACAGTGTGTTTTACAAACCACATGCTAAGATTCTGTGAACCAGCGTTTCTTTTTAGAGAAGCCCAAAGACATTAAAATAACGTTATTTCAATCTATGAAACATTCCTACATATTTGATAACAGTAAGGTAAAGGTAAAGGCCCTCCCATTGATTTGCTCGAGCGGGCCCAGTAACGTCTCCATTGGAGACTTTGTTGTTACTGTGTCTGGCATATCGAATACTCTCGGTAGCTTGCCGGGCTCTCCGAGAGGGGCGGAGGAATCGAACTCGGGTCGGCCATGTTGGCCGCGTGTAAGGCGAACACCCTATAGAAATCACTATTTTCTCAACTTTTAATGTTTTGTGATAATTAGCGAATAAGCAACTTACAGTCTAAAAGTGACTTTATTTGTATCAAATTATGAGACAATTTTCATTTTTTATTATATTAATAATGATATGATCATCTCTTTTTATAGATATAATTGTTATATATCGTCTTACTAGCAGGACATAGATAATAAGAAAATTTTTTTATAAATTTGAATATTTTCCTTATGGATGTTCCTTTTTTTGATTATTGAAATGCCTAAAAATCTAGGATGCTTTATCTAGGATGATAGATATTTTTTCATAGCATGTCTTCTGTGCACTTAATGGTCAATTTTTAATGGATAAATGATTGATGTCCCCAGTGAGTCTTTAACCTTGAACGTATGGGCCAAGTATAGTTTTTTCCAGTTGAGTGCCACACTGGCTGTCCATTGCTCTCAATGTCTTACTTTACTTGTCAAGATTGTAGAAGTAAAACTACCTGAAAATGCTTGGTCATTAGTGTCTTCCGATCATCTTCAATCTGCCGAAACTTGGCCTTCAGCCCTTTCATTTGAGTTTCCATTTTTAGAACATATTGGAAATCTCTCTGTGTTCTCAAGTTTAAGACTTCAATAGACTGGGACATGTTTTGAACCTGTTAAAAAAAAAGCATTGGTTGTACATTATTTTCTGTTCATATGTGGATTTAATCACTACTAAAGTGGCAAAAATGACATGAACATAAAGAGCTTTAAATGCCAAATATATACAGGCATTTTCATACATCATATTTCAAAACATTTTTTATGATAAATATTTAAAAATTATTCAAGATATAGATATGCTGAGCCTAAAATGATAAAATGGTCATTCTAACATTGAAATTATTGAGTAAAAATCATAATTTAATATATAAAAAAATCTTAAACAGGCCTGTTTTTCAAGCCCATGTTCTCCCTTGAACACATATATAGTTTGCTTGTCTCTTTGTTTCTTTACTTGACTATTTCCACTCTGGAGGAGCCTGTGTTTTCTCTTGAACACACACTTGTCCTTTTCTTTCACCTCACATCTTTCTAAATAAATTTCAATAAAATATATTGTGTTTCACACACGCCACACACACATATTAAGCATAGAACTTTTATTGATTATAAATAATATGATGGGGCTGGAGCGATAGCAGAGCAGGTAGGGTGTTTGCATTGCATGCAGCTGACCATTTTCTATTCCTCCATCCCTATCAGAGAGCCTGGCAAACTATCGAGAGTATCTCGCCCTCACGGCAAAGCCTGGCAATCTACTCATGACATATTCGATATGCCAAAAACAGTTACAAGTCTCACAATGGAGACAGTACTGGTGCCTGCTCAAGAAAATCAAAGAACAATGGGAGGGAAGACAGTGCAACAGTGCTATAGTGCAACACTCTGAAATACTGACACAAGTTGATTCTATAAATCCTAACCCTGACTTATTGAAGATTTGGGATCATTGACAATTTTGGAAGGTGGTAAGGAGTTCAAAAATTTAGATGTTATTTATTCTGGTACATTACTTATGATGGACTTCCAAGGATCAGAATGAATTAACCAGGATGAATAGTGCTAGTTTTTTCACACGCTCTAACTCAGTGATCATGCAATTTAAGACACCTGAGAATGACACAACTCTATCAAGTATTTGGTAAAGAGGCAATGGCTTTATGTTAAGCTCATGGCACTATGCTAGGTTTATTGAAAAACATATGGCCTATAAGAAATGAGAACAAAAAAATTATTAAAAACTTCAAATAAATTAGAAGCCTGTAATGGCAGGGAAACTCTTCAATGAGTAGAAGAATTAAATGAAAACAAAATTATATAAAAATATATTGTTGTTTGTATCTTTGATACTAAAAATCTTGTCAATAGAGAAAAATTTTTGCCTCACTCGGAAGTTTGTGGGAAGTACAGAACTGTCTTCTAATCTAATCAGGTGTTTTATTAAGGACCCTGTGACTCCGTGTCTACTAAAAAATTTAGAACCAGTGCAAAACCAAACGTGGAAGTATCTCTATGAGAAATCAGACAAGTGAGTGAAGCAAATGTAAAGATCATAATACAATTTGAGGCTTTAATCTGAAATCAAACTCTTATGTATATACACATACATGCAAATGTACAGGCAAACATATTCAAAATTGGAGTTTATAAGCAATAAAACATTTGAGAGAAGTGTAGAAGGATCAGAAGAATACAAATTAGACTGTTTGTGTTAGTTTTCTGTTGGCAAGTAAAGTGTGGGTGAATGGAACAAAATCCGTATTATACAATGGTGCCCCTCGGCAAATATATTATGTGTAAATCTATCTATCTATCTATCTATCTATCTATCTATCTATCTATATTCATAGATTTCATTTAAATAAATTTAGACATGAAAGTCTGGGTACCAAAACAGTGGTGTTGTGACTTCAGTTCAGGTTTACTTTATTCTGTATTCAGAGAGAAATCATTGTCATCAGATAGTATTGCAGGCAAAGTGCCTTTTTTGCACATAGGCTGACCCAGGGTCAATCCCCAGCACCACACATGGTCCCCTAAGCACTGTCAGGAATGATTCCTGAGCTAAGAGCCAGGAATAAGCCCTAAGCACACCCGGGTGTGGTCCAAACAAAACAAAATGAAACAACATAAAACACAAAAGAGTGCCAGAGAGGTAGAGTCAGAATAACAAAAATTAAAGAAAAATGACTTGTTATCTTTTAGTGTAGCACAAAAATTACTGAGAAAGCTTTGAAAACATGGTAAATGTGTCTTGGATAAATGCAATGCTTTCAAAATAATTTTCAACTTATTATGGTTAAGAACAAATACAGAAAAGCCATTTTGTGTCAAGGAAACTATCTATACACTTGAATATAGCATTTATCTTCAAAACACCTGTCATTGGCATGACAACATATTCCTAAATATTCCGTGTGAAAGGAAAAAATCATGCAATTATAAAGTTAAAAAAAATTAGATATTATGTTTAATATTAAAGAAACCCCTCTTAATTTAGCTCTGACTTTTCTTATCAAGTTAATACCCAACTTTGCATTGTGAGAAAGTGCACTGATAAAATTTTTGCAAAGATTCAATTGTAAAATTCCTAAGATAAACACATAAAATAATAAAAATCTACATTTGGGTTAATGACTGGAGATGAGCAGTCTGATTATAAAGAACTTTTCTTTTAATTTCCCCTACCCCAGATTGTTTAGCTCCCTACTGACATCAATTCCCTCATGATGTCACAAAATAGATTCCCAAGACTAAATCTGTAAGAGCAGATATAGGTACTGTGATTTCCTCTTTAAACTGCTTGTCTCTGATGTTCTACAACTGGATGTCTATTCCTGCCTCTGTATTTAGACTTTTATCTAAAATTTGAAAAACCCTTTGTCTGATTTTCCTGATTTAAAATTTATTTATCTGGGTCTTTGTATAAACACAAATTAACTTACCTTTTCACTCTTAAGAAATGTGGGGCTCAGTACCCAAAAGAAGAGAGAGAGAACAAGGGGGAATACCCTGCCACAGAGGCAGGATGGGACGGGAATGGGGGGAATGAGGGGGGGGGATGCTGGGACCCGTGGGGATGTATGACGGACACTGGTGGAGGGATGGGCACTTGATCATTGTATAACTGAAACCCAAGCACAAAATTTGTAAGCCTATAACTGTACCTCATGGTTTTTCACTAATAAAAAAAGAAAAAAAAAGAAATGTGGGGCTGCTTAGGGAAAATAGAATGCCCTGATATATTTGGAGAAAATTTGGGCTAAGAATCTGGCAAAAAAAAAAAAACAAGTGCAAGAGAACAGATGACTGGTTAAAGAAACTTTGGTATATCCACACAATAGAATACTATGCAGCTGTTAGAAAAGATGAAGCCATGAAATTTGCATATAAGCGGATCAACATGGAGAGTATCATGTTAAGTGAAATGAGTCAGAATGAGCAGGACAGACACAGAATGACTGCACCCATTTGTGGAATATAAAGTAACAGAACAGGAGAAAAACACCTAAGGATAGTAGAGACTAAAGCCCAGAGGGTGACCCCATGACTTGGAAGCTGATTTTGTGTGCTGAGGGAAAAGGGAGATGGGATGGAGAAGAGATCACTAAGTAAATGATGGTTGGAGGCTTCACTCAGGATGGTAGATGCATGCTGAAAGTAGGATACAGACCAAATATGATGGCTATTTAGTCCTATATTGCAAACCATAACACCGAGAGAGAGAGAGAGAGAGAGAGAGAGAGAGAGAGAGAGAGAGTTAGAGGGAATGTGTCTGCCACAGAGGCAGGGGGTGGGAAGGGGTGAGGGTGGTGGGAGGGACACTGGGAACATTGATGGTGGATAATGGGCACTGGTGGAGGGATGGGTACTTGAACGTTGTTATATTGAAATGTAATTGTCTGTAACTATATCTCATAATGATTCATCAGAATAAAAAAAAAGACCTCTCTGCTGTCTCTTGATAATCAACTAGAATAAATTTCTGCATGAAAATAAAAAACCTGTGCAAATAAAAAATAAGAAAATTTGGAGTATTAATAAGCATCAATTTCTTTATTAAATAGGGCTTCACAGAATCTTTATTAAAGGTAATACAAAACAAAGCATTATATGCTATTTATTAGGATATCTTACTAGTGAAGTTATTGTCAGCATTCTGTTACCAAAAAAGAGACACTTTGAAAAATATTGATCCAGTTGAAGGATATTTCAGCTATATGGTGAAGCTGTTATTGTTATTATTATTATCTCATTCTTACTTTGGACAACCTGGCAGGCTACCGAATGTAACCGCTCACACGGCAGAGTCTGGCAAACTCCCCAATATGCCAAATACCAGTAACAATGATGGGTCTCATTCTCCTAACCTTGAAAGAGCCTTGAATATGGCACTATTTAAAAAATCTCAGAGCTAGGATGAAGCAGCCTGATGGGGTCTTCAGCTTTCTGATACCTCAAAGTTGACACTGTGCCTATGACCAGATCCCAACAACTTGTGATCAAGTTTACCGAGAAACTAAATGGCCAAAAGTTAGGTATGTGGTAGCCACACCAACAACCTCCTCTGGCTCAGCACTACAAGCTCATTTATTGGCCTTATTTCAGAGATTCATGGATAAATCTCGAAAGAGATCGAAAGCTGCAGAAAAGCTCAGACCTGTATATGTCTGAACAGACTGGGGTAAATTGGATGATGGCGGGTTGGCCTATGCCCACCCAAGCAGACTCCTTGGGATTCACTTGCTTCCACAATCCAAAATCGCCACCACACCCCCAGCCTAACTTTACCATCTCAGGATGGACGTCACCAAGATATAATCTGCTGAAAATTTTTTAATGTGGATCTTAATACTCTAACAGCCCTGACCCAGAGGCACAGCAGCAAGTCCCAGAAGATACCACAGTGCCAGAGATTTCTCCAGACCCCATACCGAGTAATTTCACCCGGGCACCCCATATAGAGCAGGTGTGTTCTCCCCTCCTGCTCCAGATGGAATCCTGGTGATCAAGAGCTTCCACAAGCAAGGCCCAGGTATGTGGGTTCCAGGACAAAAGGTTCAGGCAGCATGGTGGCAGAGGACCTGGGCTGCCTCTGCCCAGGTCCCCGCCCGACCAGCAGATTGGCTGTCACACCCATAATTTGCCTCCCAGTGCCATTTTAGTGCACCAACTCCCCTGGCCCAGAGACTCTAAATTGAATCTCAAAATGGGTTAGTGCCATACAGAGATATCTCTGGAACCGAACCATTTACAATCTAGAAGTTTACATTTACAGTTGCTCAAAATGAGCAATGGAAAATAAATCATCTAGCATCTGGCCTTGACAGGCAGGCTTGAATGGTGGTGGGAAAATTTGATCAAAGCATAATGCCAAAAATTAGAAAGAGAGTATTGGGGAAATTATCTGCCATAGAGGCAGGGTGAGAAATGGGATGTGGGTGGTGGAAAATGTGCACTGGTGGAGGGGTGGGTGTTTCATCATTGTATGGCTGAATCTCAAACATGAAAGCTTTATAATTCTATCTCACGGTGATAAAATTAAAAAAAAGGTAATGTGGAGTTCATGCCCAATTCAATCAGCATAATCAATGGCTGAATAAATAGCAGCACTCCTACATTATTTTTCTTAAAAAAGAAAGATGCTAGCCTGGTTTGAGAAAATGCAAGAATGCAAGATTGATCTAGTATAACTCCAAAATCTTCTGTTTGGAAGATATTGAAAAGATTTCTAACTTCAAAAAAAAAGCAAATTTACTTTTATATTAATTTGGGAAAACAACAGTGCCTGCTGTAAAGATTGAATGGAATAAATACTATATATCAACATGTATAGTATTATACATTATAATAAATGGGAAGGCTTATCATTTGTATTCTCTTACTAAAATATTAATAGCCCCTATTATATGATTAAATATATTAGGTGATAATGAACTTTTAATGGTATAATTTCCTATAATTAGCTCAAAACATCACTCACTGTATATTAGATAAGTTACATGATTTTGAAACATACTCTTTAATAAGCCTCCTTGTATGTACTACTTTTGCTTATTCTATTCATCCTTCACTAACTTTTTTTTATTATAGTTTTAGATTACATTTTATGTAAACCTGTGGACAGTATTATCTGTTTCCTTACATTTATACTTCATTTTTTATCACTCATTGCTTTTAATGTCTGGGTATATACTTGAATAGACTGAAAAATAGTAATGTAAATAGAGTATGTTGTGTAAGAAAAGATTTCCATAGTTGATGTAGAAAAAATACTTCTGAATACAAAAGAAGATTGGTGCATAAAGTTAAAACTCCAAGTAGAAACAGAATTTGATAAAAGGAAAAATTGTATTAAGAAAAGTGAAACTTTTAATCAATGTAACTAATTTCCTAATAGTTAACATTAAACTTTATATTTAATTTTTTATTCAAATAAAATAAAAATGAAAAATCCATAATTCATGTGTCAGAATTTCTAGAAGGGATATTACTATCATTACGTGAAATGAAAATGACATGTATTTTTGCCTGAGGAATAAATATCATGGAAAGATGAGATCTTATCATTAAAAAGATAAAAGTCCAACATATGATGATAGTTCTGAGGAGAAAGAGAGGATAAACAGATTATTCTTTATGTAAAAACATGGACTCAAATCTTAAAATCTTGGAACATCAATAGAATTGTGAATAATATTCTCTGAGGAAATATTTTTGTTATATGTAATGAAAGAAAGTTATTGTGACTAGGATTGCTACTGCATAAATTGGAGTTGCATGTATTTAATATAATCAATCCTTTTTCTCTTCTGGTTTCTCTTTATTTTGCATAAAAAAGTGTCTAGTCAATGCCATAATTGTCTGGTTGATAATGGAAATAATATTTTACAGAATAAATTTTTGAGCATGAAATTCCTTAAAAACCTAATTTATCTTAATATCCCTGATAATACTTCAAATTCAAACATGTTGTGCTTTCATTATTCTGCTCTCCCCAGCTGTCCTACTATATTCAGAGCCATGGCAGTGAAAGTTTATATAAGAATCACTCAAAGAACCATTCACTGTTTTCTGTTCTCCCAAAACTAAACATAAATAACCTTTCACGAGCTGACTTTTATCTGTACAAGAGAATAAATCAAGAGCAGTCTGCATTTGATTGTTAACAATCTGGCTTAAGCAAATTATATGGTGAGAACACTATTGAATAAAATTGAACAGCTTAATGTTCAAAAGAATGACTTAGGAAATGATGACAAATACTAAGTTATTCATTATTTGTCTAGCCTGCATATTGCATACTATTATTTTTACTTCCTTGTAAGGTTGTTAATGGGAACGAAATGAATGAATTTAAAGAAAGTAATCCTGAGACTTTTGACTTTTTCCCTTTTTCCCCCTCATTCATAAAAGGAGAATGACTGTGTATTAAAATATTAGATAGTTGGGGGCTAGAGCAATAGCACAGAGGGTAGGGCATTTGTCTTGCAAGTAGCTGACCCAGTTTGATTCCCATCATCCCATATGGTCCCCTGAGCACCGTCAGGGATAATTCCTGAGTGCAGAGACTGGAGTAACCCCTGTGCATCACTGGGTGTCACCCAAAAAGCATATGTATACATATATACATATATATATATGATAATATGATAGCCTTAATTAGGAAGGCAAGGTCTGGGGAGGAGAGAAAGAAGTCATATAAAAAGAATGATTCAATGCCGATCAGGAGATCGAAAACAAGAAAAAAAAAATGCTTTCGGAAATAAGACAAATATGTGAATGAACCCTCCTCACTTTCTCACTAGTATCTGCCTTTCAGTTCCTTTTTGGGGAATACATTTCAGTAAAGTATGCACTGGGGTCTTACCTTTTCCAGCAGTTGGCGAAGCTGCCTGCTTTTGGCATCTCGGGAACACAGGTTTTGTTCTGGAGCAACCACAGTACAAATGCATCGTCCATCAGGGTCCTGGGCAGAGCTGTACACTTGCCAGCCTTCTTTGGGACTAATCTGAGTCTGAGGAAACCAATGGGAAATACACAAAAGCAAAGAACCCTATTAGAGGGCAGATAAAATGAAGGGTTGTGTCATTTGGGCTAATGTTTCTTTATTTGATAAGTAAAGTTTGTGATTTATTGTTTTTAAGTTAAAGCAAAAAAAAAAAAAAGAAAACAATTAGCACAGGTAGTGCACAATTTCATTCAGGTACAATTTCCTTAGCAATGCCAGAAAGAGTTTCTTATTCTTTAGCTAATTGTATTTTTAACCGATTGATAGTATACCATTTCCTAATATTTTCATTGTATTTGAGTATTTTAATACAAATTTAGAAGTATTTAATAGCCACATTGTCTCTTATAAATTTGCAATAGCACAGCGGGTAGGGCATTTGCCTTGCATGCGGCAGACCCGAGTTTGATTCTTCCGCCCCTCTCGGAGAGGCCGGCAAACTACCGAGAGTATCTCACCCGCACAGCAAAGCCTGGCAAGCTACCCATGATGTATTCGATATGCCAGAAACAGTAACAACAAGTCTCACAATTTGTTTACCCATGACACATTCAATATGCCAAAGACAGTAGCAAGAAGTCTCACAATGGAGATGTAACTGGGCCCGCTCGAGCAAATTGATGAACAATGGGAGGACAGTGCTAAAGTACTACAGTGCAGTGCAACAGTAGTGATTATATAGTTTATTATTTTCTTATTAGTCACGTGTGGTATTTTGAAGCTATGGTCTATCCCAACAACTTTACACACACTGGAGGAAAAATCATTCATGTATCTGGAAAGGTATCACACAGAATAAGAGATACACATAATCAGTACAGCATTGTTTGCAAAGTTCCAGAAGAGTTGGATTATTTTGTTAACGGTGTAACAAATTATTTCTCTGTACTTATTTCCTCACCTCCCTAAAAGCTCTGCTTAAAGTAGCATTCCAATTCAGTTGCTGACTGATTCCTATTTATGTTTCTGGTTTATTTAAGTATATTAGTGTCCTAGATTCTTATCTTTGTATAGTTTCCATTTTACCACTCTTGATTGGATTTTTAATAGACTACACCAAGGGGCTAGGAGATGCTCAAAGAGTATAGCACCCTGCTCTTCGACCTATGCTCTGGTGTTCATCAGCAGAAATTTCCTGGTAGTCTTCCCATAACATTCCCCCAATCATAAATAGCAAGAAGCTAAAATGTATAATTTTATAACACAAAATTTAATAAATAAAATGTTACTGAGGTGGAAGAACTCTGGTATAGCACATGTCTTAGTTCAAGTCACAGCATTGCAGAGTCTACTACATTACTGTGATTGCTATGTCATATCTATACTATCATCTATCTACCTATCTTTCTATATATAAATGTATATGAAGACTAAACCGTGAAGGTACTGGCAGAGGAACAAAGGCATGCGGGTCCCGGGGCTGAGATCTCCAAGCCTGCTTGGATCAGGGCTGAGCATCCTCCACCCAGATCCTCCAAATTCCAGTAGGCAGGAATCACACCCACCAACTGGCCCCCTGGCGCCATGTAATCCTATCAGTGGCCAAGACTCAGAGACTATAAAACCCAGCTTACGGAAGCACGCAGCTGCATTTGCGGCCACACGACAGCTTATTATCTCATTCCTACTTTGGACAAACTGGAAGGCTACCAAATGTAACCTGCCTACACGGCAGAGTCTGGCAAACTCCCCGTGGCATACCCAATATGCCAAATACCAGTAACAAGGATGAGTCTCATTCTTCTAACCCTGAAAGAGCCTTAAATATGGCACTTTTTAAAAAATCTCAAGGCTAGTACGAAGGAGACGTTACTGGGGCCTGCTCGAGGCAATCAACAAATAACAGGATGGTCGTGATTGTGATCATGAAGACTAAACCAGACTGACTTCTATTTCCCCATATCTTGCAAGTCTGTAGAATTTTAAACCTCTGGAATTTGCTGCTAATTTTTTGTCCTTACTAAATCAAGAACTTACGTACCATTTAATAATATACAATTTCTTTTTCTTTTATCCTCTTTTGGTTTTTGGAGTAAAATCCCAGAATACGCAGGGCTTACTCCTGCCTCTGTGCTCAGTGATTTAACCATATGAGGTGCTGGGGATTATACCCAGGTTGGTCATGTGCAAGGCAAGTGTCTTGACTCATGTACTATCTCTGCCCACATTTATTTTTTTTTCAAGAACTTTAGTGACTATCACTATAGGACACTGATAGGTTTATAAGCAAATACTGGGGAAACAACAAATTATAAACTCAGAAATTCAGAAGAATGTTCTTCTGTTGTAGGCAGGGGTTGAGCCATGTCAGTGTGAGTTGGGAAAGACTCTGTCTGGGACCCAAACTAGAACAAAAGCATGAAGATATTTAAAATATGGAACCCACCTGTGGAGTTTGAAACCATCTAGATATATAATTCTAGACCTAGAGGATTAGCTGTATCCTCCCGGGAGAAGAGGGTTCCAGGGTAGAATTAAACCACGCTAAGAATATCAAAGGAGACCATACACAATCCTTCTTTGGTGAAAACTTTAAGAACAGACTTTTGGGGACAGTTTGAGAAAGTGGTATACAAATTAACTCAAAAGAGTAAAAAAAGGCTATTTTCCCTTAAATCAAGGGGGATGAGGTCCATTGGTATATTCTCAGCTTAAGATGTATAATTTTTTTCTTTTACTTTATGCAGCATAATTATTATCTTGAGAATTTCAACAGGACTGTGCTGTACAATGCTATAATATTACAGATGAAGATGATATTGTGCCTAGATTGGAAACTCAATTTATTTGCTAATGATTATTATTTACTTTCAGGTAGGGCATTTTCCTTGCAAGCAGCCAACATGGCCGACCAGAGTTCAATTACTCCACCCCTCTCAGAGAGCCCAGCAAGCTACCAAGAGTATCTCGCCCACACGGCAAAGCATGGCAAGCTACTCGTGACGTATTGGATATGCCTAACACAGTAACAATTGTCACAGTGGAGATGGTACTGGGCCCGCTTGAGCAAATTGATGAATAACAGGAGGACAGTGCAGTGATGTGTGTGTTTATATTCTGCTTGTTTTTGGACTTGGGCTGAAGCAATATCACAACGGGTAGGGCGTTTGCCGTGCATGCAGTCAACACGGCCGACCTGAGTTCAATTCCTCCGTCCTTCTTGGAGGGCCTGGCAAACTACCGAGAGTATCTCGCCCACATGGCAAAGCCTGGCAAGCTACCCGTGATGTATTGGATATGCCAAACACAGTAACAATTGTCACAATCAGACATTACTGGGCCCGCTCGAGCAAATTGATGAACAATGGGGTGACAGTGACAGAGAATTTGCCTGCATCTCCACATGGGATGTGACTTGATTCCACTAGGGAGTAACCCAAATACTCTCTTGAGTGTAATATTCTCTCTCTCTTTCCTCATATTACACAAATGGACATATTCTGCTTCAATATTTTATTCTACCTGAAATTATTTTCTGTAAAGGTAGGTGATAAACTGGAAGAGAAAGGAACCTGGGTAAAAGTTAGAACTGATTTTACTTTTTCTGCGAAAAGCTATCACTCACTCTAGCTTGAGTTTAATGACTCCTTGAGAAATTGTGTGATAGAGTAATTCCCACACCATATATATCAGTGGGCCTCAGATGAAATCTGATGATTGCCCCATGGAACTGGTGAGATGAAAGGCTCGTACTATCAGTTCTCAGAGAAGACTTGACCAGTCTTTTTGTATTTTTGTTTGTTTTAGAAAGTCATTTTTTATTTTTAATTTTTTTTAAAAATTTTATTGAATCACCATGAGAAAGTCACAAGCTTTCATGTTTGGGTTACAATCACACAATGATCAAACACACATCCCTCCACCAGTGCACGTTCCCCACCACCAATCTCGCTAGTATACTCCCAACTCACTCGCCCACCGCCTCCATGGCAGACAATATTCCCCATACTCTCTCCCAACTTTTGGGCATTATGGTTTACAATACAGACATTGAGAGGTCATCATGTTTGGTCTATGATCTACTTTCAGCGCACATTTCCCATCCTGAATGATTGCTCCAGCCATCATTTTCTTAGTGATCCCTTATCTATTCCATCTCAATTCTCCCCTCCACAAATGAGATAGGCTTTTAGCTCTGGGGCAATCCTCCTGGCCCTTGTATCTACTATCCTTGGGTGTCAGCCTCATGTTATATTATTCTATATTCCACAAATGAGTGCAGTTCCTTCTATGTCCGTCCCTCTCTTTCTGATTCATTTCACATAGCATGATACTATCCATGTCTATTCATTTATAAGCAAATTTCATGACTTCATCCCTTCTAACAGCTGCATAGTTTCCATTGTGTAGAAGTACCAAAGTTTCTTTAACCAGTCATCTGTTGTAGGGCACTTGAGTTGCTTCCAGATTTTGGCTATTGTGAACAGTGATGTAATGAACATATAGGTACAGATGTCATTTCTACTATGATATTTTGCATCCTCAGGATATATTCCCAGAAGTGGTATTGAGGGTTCATATGGAAGCTCAATTTCTAGTTTTTGAAGGATTGGCCATATTGTTTTCCAGAAAGGCTGAACGAGTCAGCATTCCCACCAATAGTGAAAGAGTGTTTTATCCTCCCTAATCTACTGCTACCCCCCCCCCCCGCCCCCGGCCAGGGACTTTCAAGGATAAAGAGGAAAAAAGTAGAAGTCCTTCCTATGGCTATCTTTTATCTTGTCACCTGCAACAGTATTTCTTTTCCTTGAACTACAATGAAAATCAAATCATACCAAACAAATGTCTCTTTCTTCAAATAGATTTCAAAAGTCTCATATGCTGCCTTTTTTTTCTGGAGCAGTGAATTTGTTATCATTCCCCACTCCCCCACTACTTTTTAAAAGTTGTGCCTGAGTGTTCAATTAGGAGAGAAAGATCTACTTGGATTTATAGATTATTAACAGGATCTCAATGATTATTCTATTAAAGAAGAAAAGTGCAAAGAGATTATCCAGAGGATAGAGATAGAAACAGCTTAGCACAGTAGTTTCAATGATTTAATTAAAGTTTTGAGCTGAGTCACAGTTTAGGATTAACATACTGAGATGTAGATCTTCTAATTTCCTCTGATTTCTGATACCGGACAAAAATTTTAACTATGTTAGAAATATAAAGGCTTGCACTAGAATAAATTAGAGGAGCAGGGGCCACCCAATTATAATATTAAAATATCTTTAGAAGCAGTACAAGAAATGATTCTTAAACCTGTATATTCATTAATATTCATGTTCACTTGCCAGATGTTTGGCTAACTAGTGAGGAGCTTATACTGAGAGGGCAAGGTGTCAGTTGTTCTCTGGAATGAGGAAAGCAGGAAAGGTGAGTTGGGTTTGATGTTCATTTAGAATTCTGCCTGAAGTGTCAGCTTACTGAAAGCAATGACTCCAACCTTGTTTGTACTTCCAATTGTCTTCTTGCAAGAATCATTGGAAAGGGTCGTGCCCTTCTCTACTACACAGTTAGTTTGAATGATGTCAACTATAACAAGTTACCTCTTTGGCAAGAAAAGGACAACTCAAAACAGAAAAGGTAATATAAAAAGTGTGTGTCTTATAGTCCTGTGGGGTTCTATGAGATCTGTATCAGGGTCAGTTATAAATAAACAAAGCTTTGCAAACATCTATAGTACTTTTTTTCAATGCCCCTATATTGTTAGTGAATAGAAGATCAAAATGAAATGACCTAACACCTGGAATAGAAGGAATATTTAGATCATTGTTTTTAACTGCTGGTCTGTCTAGTGATGTACCACAGATATAAAAAGGATAAAAACCAATGTTCTGTATGGTACCAATGAGAATATATGTCCTATTTTAACACTTGAGAGCAGTTCTACAGATGTCAATAAAATTAATATAATAGTAATAGCAAATATGTATGGAACTCTATAAAGTTTCTCGGCTGTTAACATGAGTTATTACACATGAATATTACAATAACTCCTTTGGGCGATATGATATTACTTTGTTTAATAGATGAGGAAATAAGAACTGACTGGCAAGTAAGGAACTTGTTGAAGTTTATGGAGGAAAAAATAAGCAGATTTAGGATTTGCACTAACTTTAGTCTTTTTTTTTCAGGTATTGGAAATTTAATATGTACGACCAGTGATCTAATATTTCCTTTTGTATATGATAAAGATAGCCCTGTTAGCATAATCTGAACTAATGTGAAGCCTTATACTTGCAACTGGAGGCTGCATATCTTTTGTTATTAGCTAAAGCACTGCTGGTTCTTGTGTTTAAAAATGCTGTTCTCACTGAACATTTTGAGTTAATTAGAGAAGTGCACTGTTTTGCGATTTGCAATTTTTAACAAAATTAAAACACAAAAACACTCATGAAACGTTTAAGAATAGACTGTAGCACTGTAGCACTGTCCTCCCGTTGTTCATCAGCTCGAGCAGGCTCAGTAACATCTCCATTGTGAGACTTGTTACTGTGTTTGGCATATCAAATACTTCACGGGTAACTTGCCAGGCTTTGCCGTGAGGGCGAGATACTTCAGTAGCTTGCTGGGGTGGAGGAATCGAGCATTGATTGGCCAGGCTGGCCGTGCATGCAAGGCAAACACCCTACCGCTGAGCTATCATTCCACCCTAAGAATAGATTAAATAAAATGAAAATGAAAATTTTGCAATTGGATTTCAAGAAGTAATTCTGACCTTATAATTTGATTTTTAGGTATAATGTGAGATTTCTTGAAAAACTTAAAAGAATTTTATACTATAAAGGAAAGATTCTTTGGTAAAAGGTAAAATCAAAAGTTTAAAACTTCTTTTATTTCATTAGGTAGTTCTATTTATAAAACTCCTCCTTCTGTATGTATCACTGCTTTGGAACCAACAACCCTTAGAAATATCTTTGAATTTTAATAGTGAAGAAAAAACTAAATTAAATTGAAAAATGGAAAAAATGAAAAATATTTTGGGGGTCACTTCTCAAGCGGAACTCAGGAGTTCAGGAGATCTGGCCAGTGATTCTTAGACACTGAGAGGTGTCCAACTAAATGAGAGGCTCAATGCAAGTGCCCAAGAATGTGATGCTGCTCAGGCCCTGAAATGCCCAGGATACCTCTGCTCTGCGGGGGGAAGGGGGTGTTCAGGGACTTTCACTTGGTGGTTCTGGAGGTCTCTAAGGATAATCTAGTTTATTCTCAGGGGACTAAATCTCACTTGGAGTCAGACGAGGGAAAATGCTAGGTGTGTATCCTAATCACTCAACTATTTCCTGACCCCCAAAATTTTAAGTATTGTTTTCCCAAGTCACACAATCCAGTTTTCTCCAACTGTTAGCACAGAAATCTTTATGAACTCCTTTGAAGATAAATACAATATCTACTTTAGAGATGTACAAAGGCAGGTATAATGCATTATTAAAACAGTAGAAAACATCTAGCTATTAGCATATTAGAGGATAATTAGTACTAAAGACTTAGGAAGACACAAATAGATATTTCTGTGAATGATAATACAATGATTTATTAGGATCCATTTGCAATGGGGCAGAATTATGATCCTTTCTCTTCTATCTTTTTCTGTCTTTCTGTCTTTCTCTTTCTCTGACCACACCCAGTGGTCATGCGGGGCTATACTCAATTGGAAATTGGGGTTTGCTTTTGGGGACTACAGGGTGCAAGGTATTTAAACCTGCCTCCAGGATGTAAATCATATTCTCAATTCCTCTGAATTATCTCTCTAGCCAAGATTCTGATCCTTTGAGAGAATAGAATCAATGAGCATTTCTAGTACTATACTTTTTGCCAAGTTTCTAGGCAGTTCATAAATAGTATAGAAAGAGGTAAAAATTGAAAAGGGGATATCATGAAAGAAAGTACTGTACAAGGTAGGGGAAATATGCAACAATAAATCCAGTTATTAAAACTTATTTGATTTAGAGGTAGAATCTTATTTGATTTAGAGGTAGAATCTGAGTATATTTGTAAGGTTTCTGCCCCAGGCAGGTTTGGTTTAAGAGTGAAATGTGGTTTAGCATGCTCATGACTTTAGTTGTGGAGAAAGAAGAATAGAAATTATTGAGATGTTGACAGACAACACTAGAAGGAGTCATGTTCTGTAGTATGTGTTAATAAAGATGTCATTGCACAGCAGTTTTCTTTCTATTTCTTATGAGGTTACTTGAAACTGAAAAAAAAAACAAATGGATATTCTTACTCAATTAAAACTAAAACTCTTTAAAAAATCTCACAACCTTAAAAATAAAACAACAAATAGATACCATCAAATTACCTGATGCATTCATTATTATAAACACTTAGAATTCAGAAGGACTTATAAATCATATCTGACCCTAAGTTTTTCACTCATACATACTTCTCCATTTCTATGAAATTCCATATGATAGGAATTTCACTGGTTTATAATACATAGCCCTTTCCGTCAGCAGAAACTTATGGTTAGGCATGAACTTCTTTCCTTGTAATCACCCCACATTGTCCCCAACTTTTGCTCTTTAGAGATTTAGACAAAAATAAATCTACTCTCATAACCATGCCATACATCTTCTATCAAAGGGTAGTGATGGCATTTTCTCTGGCTCTGAAGATCTGCCATTCTGTTCAACATTCTCCTCATCTTCAATTTGTCTACTAACCCTTTCACAAAATTGTGCATTGACAAAGAATTGAAGGGTGATGTCAAATATCCTCATTTTGTATTAAAAGAAATTGATTGAAAATTAGAGAGCTTATACCAGAGCACCTTGTCTACATTTTAAAGATTATACATGCCAGCTCATTGTTTCCTGGAGAAGCAAGCTAGATGTTTTGATGATATAGTGAACGTTTTCATTGTCCGCAGGTCCCTTCCAGGCCATTTCCTAGTGATTGGGCTTCTGCATGTTTAATCGCTCTTTCCCGGGTCTTCCCGGTGAGTCCACAGTGTGTGGGATTTCTCAGAAGCTCAGTCTCAAGGGGAAGAAATAAATGCCAGAGGGGCTGGTGCAGTCTCTGAGGTTTTGCTTCTGCAAATATCACTGGTCCCAAAGCAGAATTCAATAGCAAGATTGGAGGAAGCAAAACAGACAAAAAAATATAAGAAACAGGACCAAAAAGAGGAGTTTGTCAGCAGAAAAACAAAAGGGAATAATCTCCTCACAATGATCAGCATTTAACTTACTAACACATCCCAGAAACTTAAAAATCTTTCCACTTCCAAGACAGTTATAGGTACTCTGTCTATTTCAGAGATATAGGCATAAACATATTTTATTGTCAATCAATTATTTATGTCCTATCATTTTTCTAGGTCCTCTAATGCAATTACTAAGAAATACTATGTTCATATTTGTATATGTGCATATGTGCATTCTTTTTGCCACTTGAACATCTCTCAAATACTCATAAAGCAAATTTTAAGGCCTACTTAGTTTTTGGTGTGCAGATTCTTTCTAGTTAAACTGTAAATATACAACCAAAGAGATAGTTAAGAAAGATCAGACTTGCTATTTCTATGAACTAGGGAAATTTCCACCTTTTCATCTAAGGCATGTAGAGTCCAAGTCATTGGAAACTAACAGAGCATGACAGAGAGAATCTAATGTAATGCCAGAGGCCCAGAGGACAAGAGTAATCAAAGATGAGTTAGGATGTCAGTTTTGCAGTCAGGTGACTAGCTTCTACTTCTGGCTTTGCCAAATGAATTGGGGGAAACTGTAGTCACTTGTAAAACTTGGAATCAGTTTCCCCACTGGAAGGCTGAAGAGGCTAAATTAGTGTAGTCTTATATCCAGCTGAGAGACTGTATGGTTTCTACAGAGGAATTATAATGGAGGCAATTAACATTTTGTGAAGTAGCATATCATGGAAGTATAGTAAACAACTTCCCTAATTATTTATTTTTGATCCATAACCATCTTACATATTACATTTCCACTTCAAAATCAATTCAGTAAATATTTACTTAGTGTGTATTACATAAGAATAAATTGAAAAGAAAGCAAAGGCATCACTACCCAAAAATAATGACAATAACTGGCCTGGAAGACTTCTAAGCCTCTTTCCAGTATTAATATTTCATTACTTTTAGCCTTGGAAGTACAGATTCATACATTTTCACCATGGGGATCCTAAGGTATGGGCAATTATCTTGAATAATTAAGGCAGGGAAATGTCATAGACATTATTCTTTTGTATCATATACCACTTCTATGGATCATTCAAGATAGAAGTAAAGTTTCTGATATTTGCTTTCTCTGTTGCATTGAATAAAATAGTGGAAACTTTTCTGAAATTTTTCTTTATTAATGGGGATTTGTATGTTTTTACAAAGTAGGATCATCCAAGTGAAGTTTAGATTGTTAGAAACATCCATTAAGCACAGTACTGCCTTATGTTTTTAAAGCAGCAAATTAAAATAAGTAAAATAAATTAACTTCAAAATTAAAAGACAAACAGAATATATAAATATATCATAAAAAACTTTGAAAATGTGTTTGTTCCATCAATAATAGTAATAAATGATTAAACTGATGATTTTATATGCAAAGGATATCAGAACCAAGAAGATATATAAAAATATATCCCATTAATGAATTTTTCAGTTTTGATTCATTCTCTCAAAGAGTTAATTCAAAAATCAAGATGTGGAAAACCATCAAGCACTTGAATACCGTGAAAATTTGGCCCAGTAAGTATTAAATGATGCAAATAAAAGTTTCTTGTAATTTTTTTTGGACAACATATCACACTTTCTTCATAACATCAATTTCTTTTGTATTGTTCTTGCCCCATATAGGTGAATGGAGTAATATAAATAACAGAAGTTTTGAGGTGCCAGAAATACCTCGAAGAGTCAAACCTCAAAAGTATATTAAAGGTTGCCTCTTCTATCCTGTATTGGTGCCCTGAACTTGATAATCATGTAATTAATATGATCTGAATCCATTCAGTTAAATACACATTGATTAACATATTATCATTCAGTAACTGTGAACCTATCTTGAAACATGAGGATTATTTTTATAAATTATTTTTTTATCTTCCGCTGGAACACTTTAAAAATGGCAAAGAGCTTCAAGGATATGAATGGGTTCTGTCTCTTTTATTTGAGTGCAGAGTAAATATGTTTACAGGATACTCCTTCCATTTGATTATATACATTTTTATTTTTAAAAAGAGTACCTTTTATAAAAAGGTTTTAAAGTACTGCAACAAAGCCTTACTTTAAACTACTGGAAGAATAACTTTGTTAAAAATATAATCTTAAAAATCCATTAATATTTTTTGAAGAAAGAAGTTAGAGTTCTAACTAAACTCAGATATTTTTATAAAAATAAAAAAAATACAGAGATGACTTTATCAAATAAGTTTTATATTGTTTGGCTTTTTTTTACTCTCATACATGTCTTTTTGGCAGATTTTATATTACTAGAGACTTTTTATTAGTTTATATTTTTAAATGTTGTTTTCTCTCACTGAATGCATTGCAAATAGTCAGAGGAATTGAATTCTAAGGAATAAACTGCTCTAGTAAAACTAGATTTGATAGATTAGCTAGAGTATACACTGTAGCATACTCTGTAAAAAAATTATAAGGATTCTTAAATAGAAATTAAGTAGAAACAACTTATATTTATTTAAGAATTCTTTCCAACGCCATTAACATAGCTAAGTTAAAGGTTTCCTTTCTTAAGAATTTAATGAGTTCAGTATTTCCTAGTTAATTTTATCAGGCAATTCCTTTATTTCCTGGTATGCCTTTAAGAGGTTCTAAAAAAATCCAGGACAAAAATTATCACATAAATATTGCATCTTTGAAGCAGACCTGTAAATAGAGAAGCACAATCTGTCTTTTCGGTTTACAAAATAAAGCACTCTCACTTAACGCACTTACATCCCAAGATGGCCAAACCCAGCAGAATGACTTACTAAGGAATCTGTTGTTGACAGTCTCAGCCTGGTGGTGTTGAGCCCCACCAAAGATGGGAGAGTTTGGGACATCCAGTTGGAGATCATTGCCATGGTACTGAGCACAGCGCCAAGCTTCAGCAGTGGAGAACTCATTGCTGTGGAGCTAATGAGTTTTCATAGTGACTGATTAAGATCCTGGTGCTGGGCAGGCAGCGGCAGGCGTGACTGCAGCGCACATTGACAGCATCAAAAGAGATCAACTTCCCTAGCTCTAATCACCCAGCAAAGCTCACAGCCCCTTTTTCCTCCACCCTCCTGGAAATGCCGTGTCCTTCCTTTCCCACCCTTTCTGGACACTCTGCTGGTTCATCCTATGAAATATTCTTGAAAGGGGTTGGTTGGTAATTATCAGAGCAGAGCTTGGAGGGAGGGGTGAAATTTGAGCTTTCCCTGCTTCCACTAGAATCAGTTACCATCAACTGAGTCCATTTCCTCTGGGATTTCAGTGAGTCGAATCAGCTGCTCCTCATCCTTCATAAAACAAGCCTTTAAATGGAGATCTGCCAAAGTGCACATCTCAAGCGCTGTACTTAATATCTACACATTTCTTTGGGCATGGACAGAATGCTTTTAGGCAGAGCATAAAAACCAAAGTCTGCAAAGAATTTTCAAGATGATCAGGTATTGTGAGTAAACTGTAAGTTAATTAGTGTTATTGTCTCTAAAAAAATAGTCCAAGATTCACAACTACTGATAGAAATAGGAAGCCTTGGAGAAAAGTTTCTACTACAGATCTTTTATGCATTCCTAGTTTGGGCTTTGTGAATCTGGTTCACTGCAAACTCATTTTAACTCCATTTTCTTCTTCTTAAGAATGACAGGCTGATACCGAAAGTCTGTCATAAGAGAATATAAGACATTAAAAAGGAGCGCAGGTTTTAGATTCAGGAAATGTGAGTGTCTAGTTCCAGTTTTCTTCTAATTAGTTACATGACAGCTCAGTGACTTAAACTTCTCGCCTTTAGTTTTATCCATAGATATGAGACTTAGACTCCATGTTTTCACAGACCTCCTTTAGCTGTAAAATTCAATGATCTGTTTATTTAACATTCAGATTGGAGAATGTGTACATTGGATTCAGGAACAATGGGTAATTATTTTATATAACTTTTACAAATCCTAAAAAATGTCCACATTTATGAATCAGGTCCTGAACTAAGGAATCAGAAGCTATTGTCTTGTAAACTCAAAATGAAAATGCAGAGAAAAGAAAAACATGAAGGGGATATGGATGAATGAAATTAAATGTAAAGTAGTCTTTTATTTTTTTAAAAAGAAAATATTGTTTTGGTCTTTTAAAAATGCTGGAATTGTTTATATCTGCAATTTTCAGGTAAAGTTATCTATTTTTTCATAAGTGGATTTGACAGGCAAGATAAGAAATAATTTTTTTGTGGGGGTCACACCTGGTGATGCAGAGACAGGCTTTGCACTCAGGAATTACCCCTGGCGGTGCTCAGGGGACCATATGGGATGCTGGGAATCGAACCCAGGTCGACCACGTGCAAGGCAAACGCCCTACCCTCTGTATTATCGCTCCAGCCCCCAAGAAATAATTTTAATACAACTGAAAAAGATACATATTTATAGGAGTATGCATGCCTTTTATTCTAAAAATCAACTTTAAACTGGAGCAAATACTAGAGTATCCTCAAATATTCCTTTTCTCTATTAGCCTGGTATCTAGACTGTTTTTTTTTCACTTCAGGATATACTAAAATTCCTTTAATTGACTTTCATTTATTTTTAACCACAGTTCTTATATCATCAATATTATTTTCGTTTTTCAACAATCTACTTAGACCAGAGAGGCAATACAGGAGGTAAGGAACTGCCTTGCATGCATCAGGCCTTCGTTAGAATCCCTGACACCATATATGTTTTCCTGACTATCATCAGGATTGACCCTAAGCAGAGAGAGGAGTCAGCCTGAACAATGTGGATGTGGCCCCCAAACAACCCCCCTCTCTTAAAAACCCCAATCTTTTTGCACTACAAATTTTGTTTCAGCACAATTGAAAATAACCAGTATCTGGAAATAACACAAGCACCCAATAAAAGATGAGTGGATAAAAAGCTTCAATACATTTTTACGTCATATGTGCATATATCATATACATGTATATATGTCATATATGCATATATACTATATATTATATATCATATATGCATATGTATTCAGTAGCATCAGCTATAAGGCAAGATAAAGCCCTGCAATGTCTGCTATGTGGACAGAACTAAAAGGTATTATGCCTATCAAAGTGAATCAGAGAAGACAAAATGCTGAATGATCCCTCTCATATGTAGAGTCTAAAGAAATACAGAAAACAAAGCTGGAGAAACAGCACAGGGATAAGGCACTTGTCATGTAGGAATCTGATCCCAGTCTTATTCTTGGCATATGGAGTAAGCCCTGAGCACAGCTCTGTGTGTCTCCCCCGAGTCACCCCCAAAAAGCACAAACAAAAATCATTAAGGGAGTAAAAGAAAAATCCAACTATAACAGACCTGAAAGTTGTCCTAGTGAACTCAGACTGCTAGGGGGATGAGGCATGAGAAAAAATCTAGAGACCATGGTGTAGCAACAGGTTATGCCTGAAATATTGCTATCACAGTACTGTAAATTTCAGTGCCTAAGTTATAAGAATAGAAAACATTGTATGAAAAAACAATGAGGATTCATAGTTTATGTATCAAACCTCATGTAATTCATCCACAGCATTCATGGACACTACTTTGGAATTTCACATTAGTTATTACAGTGAGACAATAACAAAAAGAAAACTGGATCTACAAACTTATTTGAAAAATACATCGTGGATCTCTACAGAGCTCCATAAAGGAAGGGCGCACGTTTTTAAAACCGTAATTTCAAAACTGGAAAGCAATACAAAGGCAATTATTAGATAATTGTAGGTGTAATGTGGCAGATGATAATTATATTTATAAACAGATGATTAGTCAATGATATAATAGCATTTTCAGAGCAAATAGGATGAAATGTCAGGGGGAAACTAGTGCTCTTATTTGCAATTTAAAAAGAAAATAAGAAAAAATAAGTATAACACAAAGGAAATGTTGCCTACAATTTCCCAGAGATGCAAACAACTATTTTAAAAAGCTTGAAGAGAACAATAGTGGAAGCTTATTTTTGATGATGTTTATTAACACCATAAAAGCTATAATGTGTTGTTTTTAGAACAGGTTTGAATGGCACATATTGAAATAGAAAAGCTCAAACTGTAATGATTATTAGTTGTGGGAAATAGAAATAGACACAATTTGTAAAGTGCTAAGTAGTTTGCAGTGCTTTCATAATTTAATGAAGTCATTATTATCACAATTTCCATTTAATGTTGAGTTCTAGTTTGCTCATGGAGGGAGTGATTGTTCCTTGTATTAGAAGTAACGTGTTTAGAGGCAAGAAAATCCAGTGGTTTTATATCAGTCCCCAAAACAGTGTGGTGATTGAGTAAGTAGAAACAGATGTGACAGAACTCTACAGCCAGTCACCTGAAGGTATTTAGGCATTATTCTATATCTAAGTCCTGAACTCTTAAAACAATAAAATTATGTTTTTGTCTGAAATGATAACCTTTCCTTCTCTTTCTCTTTTCCTTCCTTCCTTCCTTCCTTCCTTCCTTCCTTCCTTCCTTCCTTCCTTCCTTCCTTCCTTCCTTCCTTCCTTCGCTTCTTCCCACCCTCTCTCCCTCTGTCCCTGCCTTTCTTCTCTCCCTCTCCTTTCCACACTGTTTCTTTCTGTCCCTGTTGTCTGTGCTCAGAGTTTACTCAAGTCAAGTACCTTGCCCCTTCTTCTGTCACTTTGACAAACTTTTGAGACAGGGTAGATAGAATTGGGCTGCAGGGAAGGTAAAGGTAAAGGTAAAAAGGTAAAGGCCCTCCCGTTGATCGTCGATTTGCTCGAGCGGGCCCAGTAACGTCTCCATTGGAGACTTTGTTGTTACTGTGTTTGGCATATCGAACGATAGCACAGCGGGCTGCAGGGAAGCAAAGGTTATTAAGAACAAAAGTTCACTTCAGTCATATTTTTTTTCACTCAAGCATGATGAGTTACTGACATAAGGTGATGGACACTCCATGGATTTGAAAAGAATGGATTTCAGAGAGATTTAAGGTTGGATTGATAGCTTTTAATAAGAATTAAAATTGTGAGATGTGAAGAAGAGAAAGTTACCTGAGGGAGTTTCCAGATTGGGGATTTTGGTGGTGATTGTTATCAGGATAAGAAATATCAGTGAAAATATAATTTTAGGGAGTAACAGATGGAGCTAAATGCGCGATAATAAATATGAATTATGTATAGTAGAGTCACAGAAGAGTAAAGCACCTATCTGAAGAATTCAGGCAAATTAATTTTCTATATTATATGGCCATAGTGATAGCAATAATAATAATCTTTACATAGATGACAAACAAAACAAACAAACACTGTCCTCCCGTTGTTCATCAATTTGCTCGAGCGGGCCCAGTAACGTCTCCATTGTGAGACTTCTTGTTACTGTGTTTGGCATATTGAATACTCTCAGTAGCTTGCCAGGCTCTCTGAGAGGGGCGGAGAAATCGAACCTGGCTTGGCCAGGCTGGCTGCACGCAAGGCAAACGCCCTACTGCTGTGCTAGGTTAATATAGGAATACACAGTCTTAAAACTCACATGATTTTATTTAGAGTTTAATTCAAGTTAATCTCAAGGTTTGATTGCCTGTATGTAATTTTCACACATATATTAGCTATGATATTTATTTTAAAAAAAAATATTGGACAACCCGGGTTCAATTCTCCTATCCCTCTCGGAGAGCCCGGCAAGCTACTGAGAGTATCCTGCCCACACGGCAGAGCCTGGCAAGCTCCTCATGGCGTATTCGATATGCCAAACACAGTAACATCAAGTGTCACAGTGGAGACGTTACTGGTGCCCGCTCGAGCAAATCGATGAACAACGGGAGGACAGTGCTACAGTGCAGTGCATTCTAAGAACAGTGGTATTTTTCAATTTTTTACATTTCTTTTGAGGGGTGGGGGATGGGAACAAAAACTCTGGTTCCAGGTGGTGAGACACTCAGGGTGCTTGCCAGGGTGATATGTTTTGTTGTGGTAATAGTAATGCCTCTTGGAACACATTGGTGAATGTGGGGCCGGTGCTGACAATCAATCAAACTTGAGGCCTCACATTTGCCAGGCAGGCACCTCACCATTGAGCTACTCCTGAACCCCTATAGGTACATCAAATAACTTTTTAGCACTGTAGCGCTGTTGTCCCGTTGTTCATCGATTTGCTAGAGCTGGCACCAGTAACCTCTCCATTGTGAGACTTGTTGTTACTGTTTTTGGCATATCAAATATGCCATGGTTAGCTTGCCAGGCTCTGCCGTGTGGGTGGGTCACTCTCGGTAGCTTGCCGGGCTCTCTGAGAGGGATGGAGGAATCAAACCCAGGTCAGCCGTGTACAACGCAAAAGCCTTACCTGCTGTGCTATCTCTCCAGCCCAAATAATTTTTTACGAAGTGAAACTGGTTTCTCACATTATATAAGTTTCAGATCTAGAGAATTTCAGTCTACATGTGTGTTCTACAGTATATACTACCTCAGTACGTATTACACCAGTTTATACTATATCAGGGCCACCATAAAACATTTAATTTTCTTGCTATAATCAACCTCTAATTTACCTTCTTGTCCCACCCCTGAACTCTCTTTCTATCTGGTAACCACAAATATGTTCTCAGAGTTTTTTTTTTTAATTTTTGTTTAATCATTTTCTTTCTTTCTTTCTTTCTTTCTTTCTTTCTTTCTTTCTTTCTTTCTTTCTTTCTCTCTCTCTCTTTCTTTCTCTCCCTCCCTTCCTTCCTTCCTTCCTTCCTTCCTTCCTTCCTTCCTTCCTTCCTATCTCACACATAACTAAAATCATGCAATATTTGTCTTCCCCTGTCTCATTTCATTTAATATACACTATCAAAGTTCATCTATTTGTATTTTGCAAAAAATAAAATTTTTCTTATGTTTGTATTTCAATATATGTTGCATTTTGGAAAATTAAACATATTGCATTTTCTTATGCTTTTATGTGTGGATGGTGCACATATAAGTGCGTATTTATGTCAAATGGTATGTTCAGATACTTAAACATTTTTTCTATAATTTTGATATTTTTCCTTCATAATTTCAACGTTATAACACAAGCACTTGTATTAAAATAAAGAATTATTGCCCCCAACTCTTACCCTGCCTACTTCTGGAAAGTGTCAAGTTGCTGTAAACCTAAATAAATATGGGAACAATTTTCTTCTATTTTCCTTCAGGTATTAAGGAGAAATGGAAGAGAATGTATGGTCGGAAAAAGGATGAGATTTTTTTAAAAATAAATCAGGAATGATAAAGATCTGAGTATCTCTTCACTTCATTTGGCTATTCCAAATAAATTACGAATAGCTGTATCTCCTAGAATTCCATGCTTCACCATTCCTGCCTTGAGGATTTTGGAATTGTTATAAATGTATGTGTTGTCTCATGAAAGAATGCATTTAAAGTGAAAAAAAAAAACATTAGTGGAGTTCTTTAGAGGAGGGATTTCTTTCTTCTCATCTTTGCTTTCATCTGTGAAGCCAACTGATACACTATAAGCCCGGGGGATCCTCTGTTGGCAGCTGTTGCTGTTACTTCAAAGGAACAAAGTAAAGGATGAGTTAGGGATGGAATATATTAAGGGCAGACATTTTTCCTCCAACTTCCTACATAAAATTGAAGAGGCAGGAAAACAGAAATCCAGGATTATGTTAGAGGAAACAATGGATGGTGTTATGAAGAAACCCACAGACACTAAAGCAAAAGTCTCCAAATTTTGCCTCAGGTAAGTCACAGTCTTTTTGTTGATGTTTTTTAATAGAGCAATGTAGATGTTGAATTAACTTTCCTCTTTAGCCCCTTCTATCATATAGTCCTACACTGAGGTCAGCCTCTTGCTGGATAGTGACTCTTTGCTCTCTGGTCTGTGACTACTGAACTGGTAGCCTCCCACAGTCTCAAGGGTCCAATGTGTAAATTGGGTATAATATAGAACTTCATCTGTTAGGTAGTTATGAATATAATTTTTCAGTTCTTTATAAAATTGTTACAAAGAAATATATTATCATGTCAACAAAGATGTATTAATCTGCATAATTCCTGCATTAATAAATGGAAGATTAGATACAGAAGAAATTGTAAGTTATAAAGTGATGATTATCAAATTTAGAAATGAGATACCAAGAAGGTTTCAAATTTAAGAAGCTATTCTATTTGGAAGGCATGGATTTGTCTACACTAGTGGTTCCTGAAGACTTTTTCTGGCTGAATGCTCAGGGAACCTTGTGGTATTGTTGGATCAAAGAGAGGAGGGGTGTATAAAAAGCTTAAACTCCTATAATATGTCTTCAGTCCTTACAGTTTTGATTTTTTGATTTTGTTTTTTGGAGGACTTTGGGGACACACTCAGCAGTGAGCTGGGGCTGCTCCTAGCCTTGGGCTCAGGGGTCACTCCTAGAGGTACTTAAGGGGTAGTATGTGGTCCTGGGAATCTAACTGGGGTCAGATGTATGTAATGCAAACTCCCTGAAGAGTGTTTTAAAGTGCAAACTGTTAAATGTTCATCTTTTTTTTTTTGGAGGGGTGGGGGGAGGCGAGGGCACACTCTCAGAAGTTAGCCTTGACTCTGTGCTAAGAGATCACTCCTGGAGTGCTCAGAGAACCTTATAGGGTTTCAGGATTGAATCTGGCTGGTGACATGCAAGGCAAGCATTTTACCAGCTGTACTTGAACTCCAGCCCCAGAAATATACATCTTTCTAACATGGTTGCTTTATAGAGAGTAACTACTAGTACATTCCAGTAAAAGTAGAATATATATATTTATTACACATGTCAGGCTTGAGGAAGAGTTTAATTAAGATGACTTGAGAAAAATTGTCCAAGAAATACTTGTTTGAATTGTCTTATGCTCCCATAAACACCAAGAAGTCACTTGAGTTAGAAAATTGAGTTTTCTGGGGGGCTGGAGCAATAGCACAGAGGGTAGGGCGTTTGCCTTGCACGCGACCAACCGGGGTTCGATTCCCAGCATCCCATATGGTACTCTGAGCACTGCCAGGGGTAATTCCTGAGTGCAGAGCCAGGAGTACCTCCTGTGCATCGCCAGGTGTGACCCAAAAAGCCAAAAAAAAAAGAAAAGAAAAGAAAATGAGTTTTAGCTGAGAAACTAGGCATTGAGAGGTGAAGACATATAGCTAATTGTCAGTGCCAGTATTTGAATCCCAAGTTACATTCTAAGAGTAACTTGGGATTTGCATGAGTGACACACATGCTAATACATGCAAATACACATCCATACTAAAAATACTATAAGAAATATTAATCTCAAATTTTATATTTTCAAATAATTGGAATTTTTCATTGAAAGCATTAAGGTTCAGCCATCTGTGAACTCTCAGTAGGTGAGTGCTTATAGCTGGTGACAAGTAGGATCAGTAACATGACTTTTCTAACTGAGTTTTATCAAGGAATGTGTGATGGAAAGGTCTTCACCAAGGAGACACTGACTTTCCAGTTAGTATTTGTTCTTGGATTCATTTTCATTGGAATCTATTTTCGGATTTCTCTTACTCACCTAACTTACCATGGTAGATTGAAGTATTAAATTTTTGCCAAAAGCTTTTCTAGAAGAAATTATTTAGGAAGGGCAATCTCAGAGTTTGGGAAATTGCTTTAGTGATGAGAAAGGAGATTTTCAGCAATAGTATGAACAAAGTAAAATTGGATGTTCAAATGTGCAAATTTCTAAAAACTTGTCATGAATTTCTTTGCAAAAGTTATGCTTCTCATAAAATTGGAAATATTTGTTTAGTTGAAAATTATTCTTGTAGCAGTAAATAACTTCAAATATCAGAGTATAAAAGAATTAATTTGTGGCCTACTTTTAAGTAAATTTATGTAATCAGTAGGAGATCTGTAAAGTTAATTTTTGTGTTGTGGCATTAAGTATATCATTTATTAGCACTGTCTCTTTAGTCAAGACTGTTTGTGATTTGAAATTTCTAGGAAAGCAAATATAGTAAAATGCAAATATCAAAGGAAGGATTTGAATGAGTTCATCATTAACATATTTATTTTATATATAATTTATTTAATATTATTTAACATATGGGCTGGAGTGATAGCACAGCGGGTAGGTCATTTGCTTTGCATATGGCTGACCTGGGTTCGATTCCTCTGTTCCTCTCAGAGAGCCTGGCAAGCTACCAAGAGTAACCCTCCCGCATAGCAGAACCTGGCAAGCTCCCTATGGCATATTCGATATGTCAAAAACCGTAACAAGATGTTACTTGTGCCTGCTCGAGCAAATCGATGAACAAAGGGAGAACAGTGCTACAGTGCTAAATCTTTACCATATGTATTTAATATATATATTTTTTGCCGTTAATGTATCACAAGACTTATGAAGTTCTATGAAAGATCAGAAAACCAGTTAAGGCCAGATCATCCCATTCACAAACATTAAAGAAACTCATTCAAATATATTATCTCACTCCTTCTCTTTTTCTAATTTTAATTATATTATTCACCTTACAAAAACATTTCTAGAAGTCCAAAATTACATCACGATCATGATCATGATCATCCTATTGTTCGTCGTTTGCCTCGAGCAGGCCCCAGTAACATTCCCGTCATCCTAGCCCTGAGATTTTAAAAAGTGCCATATTAAAGGCTCTTTCAGGTTTAGGAGAGTGAGACCCATCATTGTTACTGGTATTTGGCATATAGGGTATGCCACAGGGAGTTTGCCAGACTCTGCCATGTGGGCAGGTTACATTTGGTAGCCTGCCACATTGTCCAAAGTAAGAATGAGATAATAAGATATAGCGTGGACGCATTCAGGAAGCTGGGTTTTATAGTCTCTGGGTCTTGGCCATTGATGGGATTACATGGCGCTGGTGGTCAGTTGGTGGGTGTGACCCCTGCCTACTGGAAGATGGAGGATCTGGGTGGAGGATGCTCAGTCCCGATTCCAGCAGGCTTGGAGATCTCAGCCCCAGGACCCACATTATTATAAAATTACATAAAGGAACAGAAATTAGTTTATTTATGAAAATTCACTTCAAAAGGGTTAAGTTACATAAAGTACACATTTGCAATGAGTATAGAAAAGGGAAACTTTTAGGGTCTGAGGAATAATATGTCCAGGAGGGCATTTGTCTTGCAAGGGGATGACCCAGGTTCAATCCCCAACACCACAAATACTTTCCAGGGCTGGCCAGGTGTTATCTGAGTGTAGAGTCAGAACTAAGTCATTAGCACAGCTGGGTATCCCCCACCAAAGAAAAGTGGGAGAGAGGGTAGATTTTGTCAAAAATTATCTCTAGGTATGACATTTTGTACTGAATATTTTTGTTCTCTATATATTTATCTATATTTTCCAGTTTACTGATGCATTATTTTTGTTATCAGAAAAACATGAGGAGTATGCTATTACTCTTTCATTGCCCTTTAAAAAGCATTAAATATTTATTAATTTGTATTCTTTGAGTAAGGAGCTGAACTATACTAAAGCCTACAATCTTATGATAAAGCTTATTTTGTTAGTAATTTATTAATCTAGGAATATAGAAAAAATAATTATTTGCTTTTGACCTAAATAGTTAAAATAGTATATGATATATGCCATATAGTGTATAATATATGCCATGTTATATATATATTATACATGGAGTAGAAGAAGGGGAGATTAGAATCATGTAGCACTATAGCACTATCCTCCCATTGTTCATCGATTTGCTCGAATGGGCCCAGTAACATTGTGAGACTTATTGTTACTGTGTTTGGCATATTGAGTACATAAGAGATAGCTTGCCAGGCTTCGCCATGCGGATGAGATATTCTTGGTAGCTTGCTGGGCTCTCCGAGAGGGCCAGAGGAATCGAACTCGGGTTGGCCTGTTTTGCTGCATGCAAGGAAAATGCCCTACCCTCTGTGCTATCGCTCCAGCCCTATAACAAAATAATTACAAAACTTCATTGGAATAGTGTGGTTGCTTGGGCCAGCTTTAAAAGTTTGAAGTTCAATTATGGGATTGGAGAGATAGTACAATGGGTAGAGCGCTTGATTTGCATACAACAGACCAGGGTTCATTTTCCAGCACCCCATACAGACTCCTGACTCCTGTCAAGGGTGACAGAATTAGGAGTAAGCCTGAAAACACGCGGGTTGACCCCAAATTAAAAACAAAACTAAATATAAATTTAGTGTTGATGCTAAGCCAGGACATTAGGATGAGCCTCTGGATGCTTCCCTGCAAGCAGGAAGCAGGACCGAGGCCCCGTTTCTCACTAAGTGGGCAAGCTAAAAACTTGTGAGTTCGATGACCAGGAGGAGCTCATCATGCTCTCACATACCTGCCTAGTCATACATTATCTTGGCAGTACAAGGCAGCAGTTTCCCCCTCTCTTACACAATCTTAATCCAGATTGGCCTTCAAGTATCACGAGCCTTCTTTTTGCCCTGTGTGTAACCAACCACAAGAATGTGGGTTTACGTCAATATGTAGAGGCTACATGTCCAGTTCCATATCTTCCTCTGACTTTTTTAATCATAACAACATAGACTTCACAGCATAGCTTTAAGAAGACAATGTATAACCTGATGTTCCTTTGACGAATGCTCATCTTATAACTGTTTGTACTCTTGTTAGTAAGTCTTTCTCTGTGATGAAGTCATTAGGATGCAACTGGTTAAAAAAAATAGAATAAAAGGAGACCTCTGACAGTCGCTATTCACCTCGAGCCCTCAGTGCTCTCTACATTCCTCTTGCTTCTTTTATCTCCTTGCCTACAAACAATTGATAAATCACTTCATGCAACATCTCTGACTCTGGGAATTAATAGTATGATATATAATGGACCCTAAAAGATATTTGTAGTCATATTTTCAGCTCTATGCTTCAAAAAGTAGAAATGCACCTATTTCATCTTTTCCTTTATTAAAAGATATCACAACTCTTTTTTCCCCTAACACTTTACCTTTTTCTTTCATTTGATTAGTTAAATAAAAGTCATAATATTTACATAAGGCAAAATAGAGGACTAATGATAATAAAAAAAATAACGAGTAAAAGAAACGAGCATTATTGGCCCGCATGCACCCGCCCCCTCCCGAGCCGCATGCGCGCAGCCCCTGGACGCTGCTCAGACTAGCCGCCTAGACTAGCCCTGACTAGCCCTGACTAGCCCTGACTAGCCCAGACTAGCCCTGACTAGCCCAGACTTGCCCTGCTCTGCACCTCTGCTACCGCTGCTGCTGAGATGACTTCAGGAGTGCAAGTTGCTGATGAAGTGTGTAGCATCTTTTATGACATAAAAGTTCGGAAGTGCCCCACATTAGAAGAAATCAAGAAGAAAAAGATATTGTAATTTTTTGTCTTAGTGCAGACAAAAAGTGTATCATTGTGGAAGAAGGTAAAGAGATCTTGATTGGTGATGTTGGGGTAACCATAACTGATCCTTTCAAGCACTTTGTGGAAATGCTTCCTGAAAAGGATTGTCGCCATGCTTTGTATGATGCAAGTTTTGAAACCAAGGAATCCAGAAAAGAAGAGTTGATTGTTTTTTTTGTGGGCACCAGAATTAGCACCTCTGAAAAGTAAAATGATCTATGCGAGCTCCAAAGATACAATCAAAAAGAAATTTCAAGGCATAAACCGCGAATGTCAAGCCAATGGGCCAGAAGACCTGAATTGGGCTTGTATTACTGAAAAGTTAGTTGGATACTTAATTGTTGCTTTTGAAGGATGCTCTGTGTATTCCATCATTCAGTGCCACAAACCAGAAGCTTCCATGTTTAATGTTATCCTCTTGCTCTATTAAGTAAAGAAAATATGCTTAGGCCAGGGTCTCACTGAGGGCAGGCTATCTGTCCTCTATAGAGTAAATGAAATATTCTATAGACATGTGCAAATGGCCATACATAAGTCAAAAACTAAAGTTATAATGATGTAAAATTAAATTCTTACTGGCCAGATCCTTTTTTTATGAATTGTCTTCTCAAGATTTTTTGTAATGCTCTTGGTATGTAATAATGCAGTTCACAAGACAGTACAAAGCTCTATGAAGAGAATTCTTACAATTTTGTTAACTTCAGCTATTATTTTGTTTCTTTTACTTAGGGAATTGGACACAATCTGTTTATAAATTTGGCCCATATTCTTTTATTCTCTAGAACTCCACTGAACAATGGAAACTAACTCTCTTCACAACCTATAACCACACTAATATACTAACTACAGCGTAAGTGAGACAGGTTTTTTAAACCTATCAAAATGTGTCATAGAGACTGCCTCAGAGTTACAGATGCTTAAAATCAGTGCTGCCCTCACAAAGCACTATTATGCTTGTAGTTGGGGTTCAGCGAGTGGCTCTCCTCTGTCTCTCCACCTGCTTGTTTGCATATTTTGTTCTGAGTGGCCTCACATCTTGGAAACCATGATGTGTCCTCGGTAGAATGTGCAATACCTGTGACAAGTAATTGTAGTGCAGATTAAAAAGCCATTGTACTCTATTAATGAAAATGTTATGTTATATATTGACCAGCTAGGACACCTGTGATATCTGTAATTGTGGCTCCCTCAGAACTTTGTTGTTTCTGGTATAATCAGGTGTGAAAAAACATTAAGTACATTGACTTTGGGAGCTGGGAGAGCTTTATTTCCTAGTGAACTGACTAAGAGGGAGCAGGCATGGTGAGTGCACCAAGGGGAAGCAAGTACCTGGTAACACTTGCAAGTGATCCTCCTTAAAATCACAGGCTTTACACTTGGAGTAGAGATACAGTAACAGTTCAACTTAGAAGTAGCAGTATTTGCTTTGATTAATAAAGGAAGCATTTTTAACTTAGAAAAAGAAATGAGCATTATTATGAAAATAGAATTTTTCTTGTGAAGGAAGGGCAACCAATAGAAATATCAGAGACCTTGGAGAATCTTGCACTAACAAGAAAATAGTATTCAAATTTGCATGGATACATCATGGAAGCATTTGTATTCTAATGTTACCGACATTCTAAAGTATAAAGGATATGCTTAATATTGAAATTCTGGTATAAAGACCTTTGTCACCTCTATGCAAAGAGATGTGTACACTCATTATAACATGGGGATTATTGAAATATTTGCTATTATTGAAAATAGATTATTTTGCAATGACTTCTCTCTTTGTCTTTGTCTCTCCCTTTCATTTTCTTTTTCCCATTCCCATCCTCCCTTTTATTAATATTGATCAAGCTTTTCTAGGTGTGTTTCACTGATCTAAGATTCAGGAATTGTTTTAAATTGCTTTGCAGCACATCGTGCTATATATTTATTTGCTTATTTTAAATATTTCCTTGTCATATGACTGAAGTTTTACCCTGGATTATTCAAGTATTTTCCACTTCATATTTGGAAGTTTATGCCCAAATCCTGTGCTCATTCAATACTACTTTTTACAAAATTTCCTTTTAACTTTTAAGCATACATACTTGATTGTAATTTACCTCTAACTACAGATCAGAAGGTTTTTAGGAAGTTATCAAATTTAAAACTGGGAACTGCTCATTACTATTATTCAATAATGATGCTATATTGTTCATCCTGACCCCTTCAATATCACTGGCTATTATGAACAATTAATAAATATGTCAGAGATAAAAAAAATAATTTTATTTACAATTTCTTCTTTTGGGGCAAAGAAGGTACTTAAGTCACACTTCACTGTTTTAAGACTTCCTCCTGTGTCTCCTTTCAGAAATTAAATCTGATTGGACTCAAGGGACCATATGTGGTTCTGGGAATTGAACCCTGGTCAACGACATACAAGACAAGAGCCTTACTATACTTAATTTCCAGTACTTTAGTTTCCATTTTTATAATAAATTTCCTAATATATTTTGATACATAAATTATTTTGAGTAAAAATTATATCTGAAATTATTTAAGAAGCAAAGTTTGTTTCTTGGTGAATCATTTACAAAATCAACAAGAATTCATTGATTATCTTCTATATGATAGACGCTCATTGCTAGTAATCAAAGAATAGTGCAATTTAGTCTTGGTCAAGAGCTCAGAGTCACTCAGTAGAATTTTCCTAGTATACTAGAAACATAAAGGCCATTCTTCTTTGGGGACAGCTTGTGACAATGTACCACTGAAGCATGAAGAGATATTTATTATTTAAATTACTTGAAGTAGCTTGGAGTGGAGCCAAGGGAAAGTGCCCAACATAGTGAAGAAGGGAGGGGATGAGATTGGAGAACCAACAGGCACCTGTGACTCTTTAAGGAGTTAGATTTTAATCTAACCCGTTGTTTAAGGGTTTTACAAAGAGAAGTGATACTTTTTTGTTATGTAGAAGACCAATAAAAATGATGCACTTGATATAAGAAAGAGAAATAATGAGGAAAATATTGGAAGACTAAATATAGGAATATAATAAGTATAACATTGGAAGACTAGTTTGGTGCTATAGTAAGAATCAGGTGAAAGAGGAAGACTAAGAAATGCACAGAGCATTTTATATAAAACTTATTCATTATTAGGTATGGAAGAAAGAGAAAGAACAAATGACTTTAGATTTCATACAATGTAATACTACTGAATGAAAGTGCTTGGGAAATGTCTGGAATAGGGCTTCTTATATATCAAAGTGGATATGAATCACTGAGAGATCTTGTTAACATTAACATTTTACTTTCATAGGGATGCGGGGAGTATTGCTATGCTCAGGACTTACTCCTGGCTCTGCGTTGGGATGACTCCTGGAGGCGCTCAGCTGCATGAAAGGAAAGTCCTTTATCCACAGTACATGTCTCTGGATGATATTTCAGTTTAACATTAAAATCAGGGTTTGAGATTCTGCATCCAGATTTTTCTGCCAGATTATAAAGAAACACTGTAGCACCGTAGCATTATCCTTTGCTTGTTCATTAATTTGCTCGAGTGGGCCCACTAACGTCTTCCATTGTGAGACTTATCGTTACTGTGTTTGGCATAGCGAACGTGTCACGGGTAGCTTGCCAGGCTTTGCCGTGCAGGTGAAATACTCTCGGTAGCTTGCGGGGCTCTCCGAGAGGATTATAAAGAAGACCAGGCCACAAAAACCAAATTTCAAGAAAGAGTGGGTTTTTTGTATGATTTTGATTAATTTCATTGAAATTCATTAGGTTCATTATCCAAAATATAAAAATTCAAAGATGATGCCACTGTTAGGCAATGAAAAGCAATTTTATTGAGAACTGAGGAAATAGTAAGTGGCTAAATTGGTAAATAGTTTTCTATTTTGTTTTGTTTGGGGCTATACCTTGCAGTGTTCAGGACTTACTCCTGGATCTGTGCTCAGGAATCACTGCAGGAAGTATTTGAGGGACTACATATAGTACTGGGGATCAAATATCCAAATCAGCTGCATGCAGCACAGATGCCTTCCCTATCACTGTGGCCCACAGTTTTCAATTTTTATAGGTATTGCAACTTTTTAGTGTGAGGACCTTGCTAATCCATATTTGAGTGACCGTAACTCAGGATCTATTAAAGTCTCAGCCTATACAATGAGCAAGAAGCTTTGATTTGGGAAATGGAGGCAAAAAACAGAGGTAATAATGTTTTTCTATAATTTACTCATTTTAGACAAGTGTAGCTTTTAAACTATGTTGCTGTTTGACAATTGAAGGACACTTGAGTCATTTGTTTCAGCAGCTTGAGAAAATATCAATGTATTAGTTTTGTGTGATTATAGTCTCTTTTATCATAAAGAGGATCATAAGTATTTGGAGGTCAGGTCCATCCTAAAGTTATGGCTTTTGGGGAGGTGAGGGATCTGGGAATAGGGTTTGGGATACACCTGATTGTGTGTAGGGCTTACGCCTGGCACTGTGCCCAGAGATCACTCCTGAAAGGGCTTGAGAAATCATATCTTGTGCCATGGATTAAACCTTGGTCAGCTGCATGCAATTCAAGTGTTTATCCACTATATTATCATCATCAAGCACAAAAGCTTCTGGGTTTTTATATAATAAACCTGAATTATATACCAAATTTTGCCATCTACTATGTGATCCTGAGGAAGTTTTTTTTCTAAACTTAATTTTAATGACACTTGAATTAAAGATTATAATACTTACTGGTGAAGCCTACTTGATATAGAATGCAGGGATATATCTATAGTCCAACAGGCTTACTAGCTTGCTATATCAAAAGAAATTTTATCAGATAAAATATTGGTTGTCTCATCAAGCAAAAGAAAAATCTGGATTAAATCGAGAATAAAAATAATGATGGAATCTAGGCATTATCTAAATAGAGCTTAATTATGATGGTGCCAAAAGAAAAAAAAGTCAGATGCTAACATACAGAAGTTAACATAAGGTAGGGGATGAGAAATAGACTCTGTGTTCTGTCTTTAGATTCTATAAAGTTAAGAAAAATAAATTGAACGTTATGTTCAAAATCTTTATCTGAAATTTTGCACCTGGTTTAAAAATTTAAGCTACTTCTCACTGTCAGAGTGACTTAAGTTCTCCAAGTTAAAATGGGGTGTTCCATTTTCATCTATGCAATATCAAATAATGTTGCTAGTTTATAATTTCAGAGGACAAAGCGTTTCAGCGCTACATCCTTCAGTAAAGTAACAGGGGTTGATATCAAAGATCAGTTCTAATAACATTAGTGCATATGAAATACTAGAAATAGGAACAGTCCTATAAGCAATCTTTAGTTTTATATGTTATTACTATTAGCAATAATCCTTTATTTCCTTTCACAAATAAACCTCCCATAATAAAGTATTAATTCAGAGTGTTGAGTTCATAGTGTCCAATTTCCAATTACTTAAAAATATACATTTGAAGATATAATCAGGCAATAAAGGGATGCGATAATTTATTTTGAATTTAGAAGTTCCATGACTTGAGTAGAGGAATGGAAGGAGCATAATGGTCTATTGCATTTAGAAATAGAGAATTCCCAATTATACTTAACCAGCAATCATGTTCAGAGGATTATAGGGAAAGAAGTATTTGCTTTGTTTTGTTTTATTTTCATGGTCTCCTGATTTTGATGTTTGACCAGATTTTAGAAAAAATCACATAATCAAGTGAAGATAGGGAAGTACCACCACATATATTTGGTGATATATGCTATTCCCAAACAGAAAGGTTAAGAGCACCACGGAATATAGCTTAAAGGTCACCAAGTCCCCAATTCATTCAGTACTGAAGAGCACTTTATAACAGCTTTAATACATTGATTTTTAAGCTTCAATCTTTTCAGTTATGGTAAAATAAGTCTTTCGTAATTTGATGATTTGATAGTGGAAATTTCATATTAACTAGTAAGTCTTTGATACACTCATATAGTCCCATCACTAGCCTAGTTATGCTTTCTGGAGTATCAAGTAAGAACTTGACTATTTTATAATATCCCTTTAAATTTAAGTTTCTTAAATGTGTTTTTCTTCTAAAAATAATACACTCATAATACTTCACTATGTTCCTCTAATGACCTTCTTTCAGAACTCCTATATTCTTGTTTTCTTTTCAATTTTAATTAACTCTTGTTGGTCAATTTTACTATGCTCAGAACAGAATGAAATACTTGAAATAGTTCTGGTTAGTTTGATCAGCCAACATCAGAAAAAAATTTTAAAAAATTATTCATAAAAATTGTAAGCATTCTTGTCATTAAGGTGCTAAAGATAACAATATTAAGAAAATATTCTACTATAATCTAATACACATATCTGTTAAAGTCAAATTTCAGGAAATTTGGTACTTTTTACATTTATATTAATACATACACAGAGATAAGCTGAATCATTCTTTATTAGTCCTTATGATCATGTAGGTTAAATCTCATAAAATATTTTCTGTGCCATAGCTTCTCCAGCAATATTAACTCTCTCAACCAACATTATTTCTTATTATTATCTCTTAAAGATTTGCTTTCAAATTTACTATTAGGTTCCAACAATGCAGGGTCATTTTAAGCGTGTTATCTACAACAGATGTTTAAGTGTTAATTCAAATTCATCTACTGTCGACAGTACAGACCCCATAGACTTTGCTTTTTATTTTATAGGGTTTCCAATGTTATAGTTTCACGTAGAGTCTTCAGGTATGTTATTATATATATGGGAACATTACCAGAAAAATTAAAGACACACCGTTTCTTTCATAGCAGTGGCAGGTCATTCAGGAATGTTTTGTGCCATATAACAACTTCATACTCTAGAATAATTAGCATTTATCCTTGCATATCTAATAACTACAAAAATCCATGGCATGAAAAAATTCTGAGATACAGACTGTGATGCTGTCAGTCCAGAATTGGTATGTTTCCAATAACTCAGATTTGGTACTAGCAGCTTCAAACTATAAAAATCTGAATATTTAGCTCCATTGTATTTACTTTTAAAAAGAAAATAAAGGGAGCAAATGAGGTAGGATAGGGTTTAGACACTTTCCATGTACTCGTTTTATGCAGATTTGATCACCTGCACCAAGGATGGTCCTCTGAGCACTGTCAACGGTGTCCTGTGAGGACAAAGGCAGGAGTATAACCCCAAAAGAATGTGGCCCCCAAACCAAAGCTAAACAAACACCATTGTCATAGTTCTAGTTTGTGAAGGTTTGGTCAGAATATTTCTCAAAGAGAAAGCTCAATAATTTGACATTGAGTGTAGCAAAACTGCTACAGTTCTAAATACATGGAGAAGAGAAAACAAATTATATATCATCAGCTGAAGAAATTCATCAATATGTAAAATAGCAGCAGTGCAGGCAGATGTGGCAGAAGCCAGGAAAAGTGTTCGCAAGGCCCACCTGTCCTTCGCCAACTATAAGACAAAGATGACTGTACTGACATCCTGATGGATCTATCACAATTTCCAAAAGGGCAATGGAGAAGATTATTCATGACTTCTACTCAAATCTCTTCGATAACTATGTCCACTTGCTGACATAACAAATTCCACAGGATGGATATGCTGTTCCCAATGTTCTCCCTTCCGAAATCCGACATGCCATTTCGTCAGTAAAGAAAAGAACAGCACCCAGCCCAGACAAGGTCAGACCTGAACAACTAAAGAACCTGCCGTCGGTACTCATCAATACGCTGGCTTGGCTCTTCACAGGCTACCTGTCTGAATGCAAGGTTCCAACCCAGAGGAAAATAAGCAGGACTGTACTACTATACAAGAAAGGAGACATTCACGATATTGGCAACTATTGCCCAATCTGCCTGTTGTCTATTGTCTACAAGCTGATCACTCGAGTCATCCTAAATAGGATTGGCAGAACACTATATGAAGGACAACCATGTGAGCAAGCTGGGTTCTGCAAAGGATTCAGCACGATCGATCATATCCACACAATAACCAAGCTCATTGAGCTTTCTGGGGAATTCAAGATACCACTCTGTCTAATGTTCATTGATTTAAAAAAGACCTTTGATTCTGTTGAGATGGAAGCAGTCATTGAAGCCATTAGCCAAACAGGTCGTTCAAACTCAATACATCAGGATTCCCTCTGAGCTGTATTATGGATTCACTACCAGGATCTCACCATTCTACACAGAGGTGATCATTGATGTCAAGAGAGGGGTTCGGCAGGGTGATACCATTTCACTGAAACTCTTCAGTGCCACCCTCGAGAACGTCATGCAACTACTGAAATGGCAAGGAATGGGATTGAAGATAGATGGTCAGCAAGTTTACCAGCTCCTCTTCACTGGTGACATCGTTCTAATAACACCAAACATTAGCCAAGCAACACAAATTTTGGCTGACTTCGACCACGAGTATGAAAAGGTCAGACTACAGCTGAATCTCGCAAAGACAATTTTTATGAGAAATGGTCTCGTTCTTGATGTTCCATTCTCTCTTAACAGAATGAACATCTCTGAATGCAATAGTTATGTGTACCTAGGTCAAGAAGTCAGCATGACGAATGTCCTGGCACCTAAGTTGTGCAGGTTGCAGAGAGCGGCTTGGAACACCTTCAAGAGTGTCAAAGAAATAGCTAAGAAGATGAAGAACCTCCAGCTCTGGGCACATCTCTTCAATTCCACTGTTCTTCCTGCATTAACATACACCTCGGAGACCTGGGTCCTATGAAAACAGGATGAGAACACTATGTGGGTCTCCCAAAGAGGAATCGAAAGAGCTATGCTTGCAGTATCACACTTCTCTCAAATGAGAGAAAGAATCCGGAGTTCTGACCTCCATCAATGATCAAGAATCAGGGATGCCAAAAGGAGAGAGAGAAATAAAGGGAATGCCCTGCCACAGAGGCAGGGTGGGAGGGATATTGGGATCAGTGGTGTTGGAAAATGAGCACTAGTGGAGGGATGGGTACTCGAACATTGTATAATTGAAACCCAAGCACAAAAATTTGTAAGTCTACAACTGTACCTCATGGTGTTTCACTAATAAAAATTAAAAATGACTTTAAAAAATAAAAGAATCAGGGATGCTGTCTCATTTGCTAAGGTGTTGAAAATCAGATGGGTTCGACATGTAATGTGATTTGGAGATGACCAGTGGACTAGAGCCGTTACTGAGTGGATTCCATGGGATGTCAAAAGATCTAATGGCCGCCCACCTACAAGATGGTCAGACTTCTTTGTCAAAACCCTGAATGATCAGTTTGAGGCTCTTCATGTTCCTAGAACGAGCAGACGCCATTGAGCTACACTAGCACATTGCAGGGACAAATGGAGATGTTATTGACTCCAGCTCGAGCAAATCAATGAGTAATGGGATGTCAAATGATCAAGTGATGTAGAATACTAATAACCATTCATTTATATAAATATATAAATATGTATGCTTAGTCAAATTAACTAAAATATATTCAATTTCTACAAAAATTGTTTCATTGACCAAAAATATTTAAAATTTTAAAATTTAATTAAAATTAGTTTGGTGCAATTAATTCTCCTTTAAAAAGAAGGGTGCTTGATATTTGGGATATAGATAGTTCAGTACATTTTTTCTGTTTTTCTGTTTTTTGTTTTTTGGGTCACACTTGGCAATTCACAGGGCTTACACCTGGCTCTGCACTCAGGAATTACTCCTGGTGGTGCTGGGAACCATATGAGATACTGGGAATAGAACACAGGTCGGCCACGTGCAGGACAAACACACTTCCCATTTGCAACTACATAATTTTTGTTTTCCTGTGACTAGTACCTTTATTGTAAATTCTTAGCTTCATAAAATCTTAAGCAGTTTGTCAAATGTCACAGTATTTTAAGAATGCAATCTATGTTTTGATATCTAATTAATGTTAATTTAAAATAGCTATAAAAGAGCACAAGGAATTAAATATTTAATAGTACTTAATATAAACAGAACATTATTCAAATAAGCATTCATTTCTTAATCTTAATGTGTTTTTTTTGCATTAAGCATTCAATATTTTGAAAATTAGGTAATCATTAAAATGTTATGATCATGGTATTCAAATATTTGAAGTTTCTAAATTAATAATTAGTATGATGCAATATTGGTATCTAACTTCATTAATTTTAAGTTTTATAATGTATGTAATTTAAAATATGTATTTGACTATATTACCTGGTAGGACTGACTTAAAACAAGCAAGTTATTATATTATAATAAATTTAAGGATGTTGCTATTCTTTTTGTTACATTTTATTTTATTTTAATAAAGTTGTTCATGATGATTTTTTACATTCAATATCAACACCAGTCCTACCACCATTACACCTTCCCACCATCATTGTTTCTAATTTTCTCACTCATCACCCAAACCTCCCCCAATAGCAGGCCCTCACTAATTAATTTTTTTTGCTTGTTATAGTAATTTGCTAAAAATTATCAAAAAGATTTCATTAGAGAAATGTGTGAAGATTATTGTATCTCACCCTGGAAGGATTAAGTCATTGTATAAATGATTACTAACATGTAGTTTTAGGTTGAGTCTTGTGTATTAATATTTTCTTAATCAAAATTGGTTGCCTTCTGCTTTACATCCCATTCAATACAGTGTGCTATTCCTGGTATGTCAGTAGTGTAGAATTTGAGATGTCACTCCAGGAATTCTAACATTTTGAATGGGGTAATACAGCTGGAGTCAATATTTTAACTCATTAGTGACTTTGGGATCCAGAAGCATCTCTCCAGATTGTTGATCTCTTTCAAGATTTACTCATGAGTCTCTGGATCATGGGTGGTTACTGATACTGATACTTTCCTCCAATTGTTCATCAATTTGCTCAAGCGGGCACCAGTAACATCTCACAACAAATTGTGAGACTTGTTGTTACCGTTTTTGGCATATCGGATACATCACAGGTTGCTTGCCAGGTTTTGCCGTGTGGGCGAGATACTCTCGGTAGCTTGCCAGGCTCTCTGAGAGGGGCAGAGGAATTGAACTCGGGTCAGCCATGTTGGCCACTTGCAAGGCAAACACCCTACCACTGTGCTATCGCTCCAGCCCTCATGGGTGGTTAATGAGTTTATATGGTGCAGAAGGAAGTTCATGTGTGTGACCACCAGGCTCCTGGAAGAACAGAGAGATGGAAGGATGTAGGCCATCCCCGACTCAGTGGAGCCTGGAGATTTCGATCACAGAACCTACGTACCTGAGAATTTCAACAGATTCATTCTTGGATGAGGCTTGTCCAGAGCTTGTGGAATCTAGCCTTGAGTGTACTATGAAGCCATTCTTTAAATCCAAGCAATCGGCTTATTTTTTGAAATGGGTAACAACTACTTGCTGATTTTCTGCTCATGCAGTCATTGCTGACAGCAATATGACACATATGAAGCATCACTGTCACTTACAAGTCCTTATCAGCAGACTTTTTTTTACAGATAATTTATAAAATGCTTTTGAGGTCAGTATGTATATTTTTGTCGATTTTAATAATGAGTAATTAGAGGCTTGGACAGCTTCAAATAAATGTCACATAGGTAGAAGCAAATGTCAAACCCCTCTCAGATACTTCAAATCTGAATATTATTGCTGCTAATAGTGTTATTATATGTGAATTAAGACTAAAGAACTTTTGCTGCCAGGAGTTTATTTCTAAAATTAAAATGACAGATTAACAGGCTTATATTTTAACATTATAAACTTGACAATGTTCTCAGTATTCATGGGAGAGGAGTCCTACTGAAGTATCAATGTTCTCTGGAAGTCACAGACTGATTTTAAGGGAATCCTGATTAGATTTAAAAAAGCATACATATCAGATACTCAAATGTGATGTTTTTGTCTTAGGAAGTGTGTGCTTTACAGTGATTAATTCTATAATAACATTAAATTTTAATAAGGGCCTTGTTTAATCAAATAGAATGGGTATGAAATTTAGCCCTGCTAACTAGCAACTCTATGGTAAAGGATTTTTTTTTAAATTGCCTCAGTTACCTACTTTATGATAGGAATAAATATTAGTACTAGAATTATTATTAGAATTATTGCAGCTTAAATGTAGAATATGAAATCTATTAATATATATTTTATAGTACTAATTTTAGTACTATAGTTTTGGACAAATAGTCTAATACATACAATCCAGTCAACATAAATTTATGAAAATTTAGTTGGCTTACCATAAAATATATTTTTAAATTTCTCAGCATAACAGATATTTTTTATGTATCTAGTTACAAGAAATCACTGAGTTGGGACCCTAGAGATAATAATACAGATAATAATAATACACATACTTTGCATAAGCTGACCCTGACTGGTGCACCACATTCACCCTTCACTAAAGATTTCCAGTGAATTCCTGGAGGCGTCTGATACCGATAGGGTGTCTCAAGTAATCGCATATTCTCAGGGACAATCAGCACCCCATCATTAGTTCCTTGCATGGGAACTTCAACACAGCTGGCCAGGTTTTTTGGCACCAAGGAGCCCACAGGTCTCCTGCACACCTTCGGGGACTATACCAGCAGGCACACTGCTCCTTCCCCCAACAAAATGATCAATCTCTAATATATCAATAGATAAGGGGATGTTGTTTATTTTATTAAAAGTGTTCCTTTTATTCACCAACAACATGTGCTTACTTTTGTCTCTCATAATCTTACTTGACATGTGGTTTTAACTAAGTACATAGCAATGACCCCAGATGTCTGAATCTCTCCAGTGATTCCATGGAGATGAGTGAACATGAAATCACCACTACTAGAATTAACTACAGATAACACTGTTGTCTAAGATCCTGGAATAAATTTTTTTTTCATAAAGTTTATGGAGCTCTTACTTTCCTACTGTTTATTTCCATTTCATTGTTACATGCTAGGTGTATGTTTGTCCTAATTATGAAGTTTCTCTGTTCCGTACCCTTGGATAATTAGCTCCTTCTTCTAGATGCTAGTAATTACCATTACATAACATTCAAATTAAAGATTGTTTTACCCATTGTAGATATCTCAACTCTACTTCTCCTCTTTATCTAAAGGGTGCCTTTGTTTTTGTTGTTGTTGTTGTTGTTGTTGTTTTTTCTGCAGTGATTCTACGGAAAGTGGAAATAGGAGAAGCTCAGACTTATTGAGAAGATTTTTATATTTTATTAGTTATTTGCCTTAGTAAAAGGCACATTTTTTCTATAATTTTATTGAGAAACACTAATTATTGTTTAAACAACTAACTTTTGTATTTCATAATTTATTTTTTATTTATTTATTGAATCACTGTGGGAAAAGTTACAAAGATTTCAGGTTTAAGTCTTGGTCTTGCAATGATCAAACAATCTCCCTACACCAGTACTTATTTTTCACTACCAAGAACCCCAATATACCCCCCTCCCACCCCTCCCAATACCTGTGAGGAAGATGAATTCTATTAAACCCTCTATCTACTTTGATTACATTCATTATTTCAACAAAAGATGCACCATGATTGTATAAAGTTTACACCCAACAATCAGAACTACTGAAAAGGCATTGTGAAATAATTTGTTTTCTACAGCTGGTTATGAGAACCATATGATGTCACGCAGGCATGATAGCGGTTGCATGATTTTGGATTTCTGATATTTTATTTATTAAGTCTGGAGGAATTTCTGCCAAGAGCCAGATTACGAGATTGGTTTCTGTGGCTTTGGAGCCATGGCCGTGCTGGAGAGCCACTCATGGGGGCAACTTGTGACCTCAGTAGGGCGTGAAGGACGAGCCCGGAACGCCCCCCTTCCCATGAGGTTGGAGTTGCCCCGTCACTGCCGGCTCATACATGGCTTTCCAAAAAGCTGTGAGGTGACCACCATCTTGCTGCCCAGGGGAAGAAAGGTGGAAGGGAGCGACACTCCTACCCACCCTGGGGAGGCATGGTACTGTGGATTAACACATAGTCCAATCACTTTACTGCCACAAGCTGCCAGGCTCTGCATAAAGTTCTTGTGCCTCTGAAGCTATGGCCGTGTTGGAGAGGTGCTTATGGGGGAAAACTCGTGAACTTGGTAGGGCATGAATGCCCCCCTTCCCATGAAGTTGCAGTTGCCTCGTCACTGCCAGCTCATACCTGGCTTTCCAAAAAGTTTTGAGACAGCCACCATCTTGCTGCCCAGGGGGAAAAGAGGCAGAAGGGAGCGACATCATTTATTTTTTAAAATTTTATTGAATCACCTTTAGATAGTTACAAGCTTTCATATTTGGGTTACAATCACAAAATGATTAAACAAACATCCCTCCACAAGTGTGCATTTCCTACCACCAATATCCCCGGTATACCCCCCCCCCCTTTCCCACCCTCTCCTTGCCCTCATGGCAGACATGATTCCCTATAATCTCTCTCTACTTTTGAGATTATGGTTTGCAATACAGACCCTGAGAGGTTATCATGTTTGGTTCTTTATCTACTTTCTGCACACAACTCCCATCCCAACCGATTCCTCCAGCCATCTTTCACGTAGTGATCCCTTCTGTGGTCCAGCAGCCTTCTCCCCTTTTCTCGTGAGGCAGGCTTCCAGCTATAGAGCAATCTATCTGTCCCGTGTATCTTCTATCCTAAGGTGTGAGCCTCATGTTACATTGTTTTATACTCCACAAATAATGCAGTTCTTCTATGTCTGTCCCACTCTTCTGAGTCAATTCACTTAGCATGATACTCTTCATGTCTATCCATTTATAAGCAAAGTTCATGACTTCATCTCTCCTGACAGCTGCATAGTATTTCATCGTGTAGATGTACCGATGATTCTTTAACCAGTCAAATGTTCTAGGGCACTTGGGTTGTTTCCAGATTTTGGCTATTGTGAACAGTGCTGCAACGAACATATAGGTACAGATGTAATTTTTACTGTGCTTATTTGTATCCTCAGGTTATATTCCCAGAAGGAGTATTGTGGGATGACATGGAAGCTCAATTTCTAGTTTTTGAAGAACTGTCCATATTGCTTTCAAGAAAGGCTGGACGAGTCAGCATTCCCACAAACCGTGAAAGAGCATCCCTTTCCCCCCACATCCGCACCAGTACTGATTGCTTTTGAATGTGTGCCAGTCTCTGTGGTGTGAGATGATATCTCATTGTTGTTTTGATTTGCATCTCCCTGATGGCTAGTTATGTGGACCATTTTTTCATGGGCCTTTTAGCCATTTGTATTTTTTTTTTTTGATGAAACTTCTGTTCATTTCTTCTCCCCATTTTTTGATGGGGTTGGAGGATTTTTTCTTGTACAATTCTATTAGTGTCTTGCATATCCTGGATTCTACTCCCTTATCAGATGGGTATTGGGTAAATATTCTTTCCTATTCTGTGGGTTCTTTCTGTGTTTGTTCACTGTTTCTTTCGAAGTGCAGAAGCTTCTTAATTTAATGTAGTCCAATTTGTTTATGTTTGCTTCCACATGCAAGGTCAGTGCTGTTTCATCCTTAAAGAGGCTTTTAGCTTCAATGTTGTGGAGGGTTCTGCCTACATTTTCTCTATGTACCTTGTGGATATATGCCTGATATTGAGGTCTTTAATCCAATTTGATCTAACTTTTATACCTGTCATTAGACAGAGATCTGCGTTCATATTCTTGCAGGGAGCTATCTAGTTTTCCCAGCACCACTAGTTGAAGAGGCTTTCCTTGTTCCATTTCACATTTCTTGCTCCTTTATCAAAGATTAAGTGATCATATATTTGGGGGTTTGTGACAGAATATTCAACTCTGTTCCATTGCTCTGCAGTTCTGTTTCTAGCCCAGTACCATGCTGTCTTAATTACTACTGCTTTGTAGTACAGTTTGAAGTTTGGGAGGGTGATGCCACCCATCTTCTTTTTCCCAAGGATTGTTTTAGCTATTCGTGGGGGTTTATTGTTCCATATGAATTTCAGGAGTGTTTTCTCTATTTCTTTGAAAAATGTCATGGGTATCCTGATAGGGGCCGCATTGAATTTGTATAGTGCTTTGGGCAGGATTACCATGTTGATAATGTTAATCCTCCCTATCCATGAGCAGGGGATGTGTCTCCATTTCCTGCTGTCTTCCTTTATTTCTTGAAGTAGTGTTTTGTAAATTTCCTTGTATAGGTCCTTCACCTTTTGATTAAGCTAATTCTTAGATACTTGGTTTTCTGAGGTACCATTGTGAACGGAATTGTTTTTCTTTAATGTCTATTTCTTCTTTTTCATTATTTGTATATAAGAAAGCCATAGACTTTTGGGTGTTAATTTTGTAGTCTGCCTCTTTACTAAATCGACCTATTGTTTCCAGGAGCTTTTCTGTAGAATCTTTAAGGTTTACTAAGTATAGTATCATATCGTCTGCATGTAGTGGTAGTTTGACCTCTTTGTTTCCTAACTGTACTCCCTTGATACCTGTCTCTTCCCTAACTGAGGTGGCCAGGATTTCGAGTACTATATTTAATAGGAGTGGCAAAAGTAGGCAACCTTCTCTTGTGCCCAATCTTAGAGGGAAGGCTTTTAGTTTTGCCCCATTGAGAATGATACTTGACATGGGCTTGTGGTAGATAATTTTGACCATAATGAGGAAAGTTCCTTCAATGCCTATTTTGCTTAGAGTTTTCATCGTAAACTGATGCTGGATCTTGTCAAATGCTTTCTCTGCATCTATTGATATGATCGTATGGTTTTTGTCTTTTCTTTTGTTGATATGATGGATTATCTTGATCAATTTCCAAATATTGAACTATCCTTGCATCCCTGGGATGAATACTACTTGGTCACGTGTATGATCTTTTTGATGAATCATGGATTCTATTTGCTAATAGTTTGTTGAGGATCTTTGCATCTGTGTTCATCGTCAATATCGGCCTATAATTCTCTATCTTTGTGGTATCTTTGTCTGCTTTTGGTCTCGGGGTGAGATATTTACTTCAGAGAAACTTTTTGCAAGTGATTTTGATACTTCAATTTCATGGTAAAGCTTAAAGAGGATTGGGAAAATGTTCTCTTTACGATTTGGAAGAATTCACAAGTAAATTAATCTGGGCCGGGACTTTTTTCTTGGAAAGACTTTTTCTTACCATTTCTATTTCCTTGATGGTGATATGTCTGTTCAGGTATTCCAGGTGTTGTTGGTTCGGCCTTGGGAGGCTACAGAAATCTAGGAATTTATCCATTTCCTTGATGTTTTTGTATTTCGTGGCATAAAGCTTTTCTAAGTACTCCCTGAGGATACTTTGAATTTCTATAATTTTTGTTGTAATGATTCCCTTTTCATTTCTGATTCTATTTATTAGGACCTTCTCTCTCCCTCTCTTTGTGAGTTTTGCTAGAGGCTTATCAATCTTGTTTATTTTCTTGAAGAACCAGCTCTTGGTTTCATTGATCTTTCAGATTGATTTTGGGTTTCGATCTCGTAAATCTCTGCTCTGAGTTTTATTATTTCCTTCCTCCTGTTCAGACTTGGCTCCTTTCGTTGATCATTCTCCAAGCTCTTAAGCTGTGAGGTTAGGTTATTTGTGTGGGCTTGTACTCCTTCCTACAGAATGCTCATAGAGCTATAAACGTTCCTCTTAACACAGCGTTTGCTGTGTCCCATAACTTTTGGTACTCGTGTCCTCATTTTCATTCATTTCCAGAAATCTTTCGATTTCCTCTTTGATTTCCTTTCTAAGCCACTCGTTGTCCAATAGTGAGCTGTTTGTTTTCCAGGTGTTTGATTTAGTTTTTTGTTTGTGTGTGTGATTTATCTAATTTCAGCGCATTGTGGTCTGAAAAGGTTGTTGATACAACCTCTATCTTCTTTATTTTATGGAGGTATGTTTTGTGGTTCAGTATGTGGTCTATCTTGGAGAATGTTCCATGTACACTTGAGAAGAAAGTGTATTCAGCCTTTTGAGGATGATGTGCCCTCTATATATCTACTAAGTCGCTTTCTTCCATTTTTTCCCTCAGATAAAGTATGTTCTTGCTAAGCTTGAGTCTGGTTGATCTATCCAGAGGTGATAAAGCGGTGTTGAAGTCTCTTACTAGTATTGTGTTGCTATCAATGTCTTTCTCCAAGTCAATGAGTAGTTTTTTAAGTACTTTGCTGATCCCTCATTAGGTGCATATACATTTAGTATTGTAAGTTCTTCCTGTTGTACAGATCGCTTGATCAATAAGAAATGACCTTCACTGTCTCTTGTAATCTTCTTCAGTCTGAAATCAATGTGGTCTGATACTAGGATGGCTACCCCAGCTATTTTATGGGAGTTTTTTGCCTGTAGGATTGTTTTCCAGCCTTTGACTTTGAGCATGTTTTTGCTCTGACTATTAAGATGTGGTTCTTGCAGGCAAAAGAATGTTGGGTTCAATTTTCTTATCCATCCTGCCACTCTGTGTCTTTTACTTGGTGCATTTACCCCATGGACTTTGAAAGAGATTATTGTTATGGGGTTTTGTCCCATTTTTCTGTTGAAATTTGGTGTATTTGAGGGGCCTGTATTGTCTTAAAGTAGCCTATTTATTGTTCTTGTAACCATGCTTTTGAGTCTATGAAGTTCCTGAGCTGTTGTTTGTCTGTGAAACATTGTGTTGTTCCTTCTGTTATGAATGAGAGTCTTGTTGGGTAAAGTATTTTTGCTGAGACATTTATTTAATTGAGATTTTTCACTATATCCCACCACTGTTTTCAGGCCATGAGGGTTTCATCAGACAAATCGGCTGTGAATCTTAAGGATGCTCCTTTATAGGAAATTTCTTTCTTTGATCTTGGTGCTTTCAGGATTTTGTCTCTATCTAAGGTTTTGGTCATTTTGATAAGGATGTATCTTGGGGTATTTTTATTCGGATTTCTTCTAGCTGCTTCCCTTCAGGCCTCCTGAATATGGTCGCATGTTTTCTTCAGCTCTGGAAACATCATAGCAATGATGTCTTTGACACTTTCTTCTTCATCAAGGTTTTCTTCCTGTAGCTCTGATACTCCAATAATTCTTATGTTACTCTTCTTGGCTTCATCATGATCTTCTCTTGCCATCTCTTCCTGAATTGTGAGTCTCTTTTCCATTTTTCTTCTCTTTTCTGGAGAGTCTCTGGACTTCATCTTCAAGCTCACTGATTTTGTCCTCAGCAGCTCTTACTCTGTTGCTGAGGCCTTCCACTGAGTTTTTCAATTTGCCTACCAGGGTTTTCAGGTCTGATATTTCCGTTTCTATTTTTTTTGCATTTTACTCATTTCTTCCTTCAAATCCTCTTTTTTTTAATTGCATTGTTTTCCATTGTTTCTTTTAGGTCCCTAAGCATCCTCAGTCACTCCATTCTAAATTCCTTGTCAGAGAGGTTGTCTAGCACTTCATTACTTTTGGAGTCTTCTGGGCTAGCCTCCTCAGTAAGTAAGCTTGGTGAGCTTCTGAGTTGCTTTACCATTGTGACCTGTGTGGTTTAGACCTTCACGCTCACTGTTACTATTCTGTTTATGATGCAGAATTAATTGAGATGGGCTTAATGAATTATTGGCTGCTGTGTTTCTGGTGGTTAAGCTAACCTAGTGAAAGTTCCATCTCAGAGGGTAATTCATGGTTCCTATGGGATATGTAGGGGGAGAATAACTCACTGCCATGTTAGTGGCCACAGCTCCAGGAAGGAGCCCTTTTGGATGAGTGAGCAGAGGGTGCCCAGAACAGTTCAGCTTAGAGTGGACACAGTGTGCCTCAATTCCCATCCCCCACAGACCAAGGATGAAAACCAGCCATTCTCACGGGTTCTAGTTATACTTGCAGCCCCAGGAAGGAGCCCTGTCACTGGGTGGATACCTAGATGAGTTAGCAGAGGGAGCCTGGAATGGTTCAGGTTCGGATGCACACGATGTGCCTCAATTCCTGTCCCCTGCAGACCAAGGAGTGGGCAGAGGGAGCCCAGAATAGTTCAGTTTTGGGTGCACATGGTGTGCCTGAATTCCTGATCCCCGCAGACCAAAGATGAAAACCGGCTGTTCTGGGGGGGGGGTCTAGTTAGACATACAGCCTTGGGAAGGGTCCCTGCCGCCAGGCTGTACCTAGATGAGTTAGAAGAGGGATCCTGGAATGGTTCAGGTTCGGATGCACGTAGTGTGCCTCAATTCCCATCCCCTGCAGACCAAGGATAAAAACTGGCCATTCTGGGCAGAGCGGGGGTGGAGGGTGGGGGTAGTTAAATGTACAGCCCTGGGGAGGGGCCCTGCCGCTGGGTTGGTACCTGGATGAGTCAGCCATTTCATCACTTCTTAATGAATTGTTTATGGTACAGTCACATTGTTAAAAATTTTCTTAGTTTAAATAAAAAGTTGTGACCCTAAATTTTGAGGTCAATGAATTCTCACCTTTTCAGTTTGAAAAATTACAGTTGTAAGGATCTGGTAGAAAATAAAAATGTTTTTTTTTTGCTTTTATTCTGATGCATAAAGTAATATATTTTAGTACCATATTACTTATTGTTACATACTAGATACTAAATAAATGTGCATTAAATGTTTTAGAACCAAGTAAAGTAAAAACAATCAAAATATTGAAAGACAAATACTTTGTTTCATATGTCAAGATCTATCTTCAACTGTTATTTTATCTGTTTACTTTGGGGCTTGGAGGCCACACCTAGTCATGCTCAGGGACAACTCTGTTCTACACTCAGGAATCACTAGTGGCAAGTTCAGGGGACTATATGGGTGCCAGGGATCAAACCTGGGTCTTATGAGTGCAAAGGAAGTGCCCTACCCACTGTACTATCTCTCTAGCTCCTATCTTATCTTTTTAATGTATACAGAATGATACAATGCTTAGTCTTCTAGTTTTTTTGTACTGAAAACTGAAATTAAAAAGGAATAAATTTGATTTGGGAGGTCACACCTGTTGATATTCAGGAGGTCACTTCTGGTGGTGGTTGGGGGATAATATTACATTTCTGGGTATTGAAGTCCTGCCAACCATATGCAAAAGTAGCATATTTCCATAATCCTATCCTCAGTCTCCATAGTTTGGGTGTTACTCTTCTGCAAGAGTAAGAATTGATAGTTTCACAGACTATATATGCATAACAACCCCCCCTTCCAAACTGGCGCTGTAATATAGCTAAAAAGTTTGGGATATTTCAATTAAACAACAAATACCTGTATAGTTATGCCACTCTGAAACAACAAACCAAAATGTATATTTGCCACAATTCTAAATAGTCTGAAAGGTTAAATAATTTATAATACATTGAACTATGTGCAATATGATACATTTGCAGAGATATGAACTTCAGATCGAGAAATTTATTGCAGCAAGCAATTTATTTAGATCTTATTTAAATGAAAGTTAATGAACTCTAATGAGCACACAAACAAAATAAAAACACAATGATTCTGGAAAAATGCTGAGACAATCTCACTTTAGACTTAAGAGAAAAATAAGATGTCCTAAAACCAAATGAAGGAATGGTAAGTAAGAGGGGAGAAGTCTGAGGTGTTTATTGATGTTTTTTCTAATTGCCAAAAATACATTATGGCATCAGCAGTGCGACATGTTCCAGAGAAGTAAAAGTGAAAAGGAAGTCCTCAGTCCAACCCTACAGAACCACTTATTCTATCATCCATCAGGTTATGGAGCAAACAGGAACTTCAAAATGTGAAAACAGCAGTATTTTGTATTTTTCCATAGATGTCTAAGCTTTAAGCAGTTGAAGTGAAAAATCAAAAGAAAAATTATACTTGAAAATTTCATACGCAGAGTTTTAAGTGATTTGGCAATTTGAGATTTTCCAAGTAAGTTCCTTATCTTGTAGTTCCATCAGCTGTGTTAAGTACATGTTTGCTTGAAGTAAGTGCTATACTTTTTTTCTTAGAGAAAACCTGATTTAAAAATGAAAATTGCATCTCACTTTTCATATTTTAAAAATAGAAGTGTCTGCAAAGGCTATTTATCTCTCTTCCCTGGAAAGATCTCACTAGTTCTAGTTTAATCTCATTTTGCTCAGAAGCTGGATTTTCCAAGTTAAATGATGATGGATGATAATTATTCTTAATGAAAACTCAACTTGGCATCACTAAGCTAGGCAGCATGGAAAGGGGATAAAAATGTTGTATCTTATTACTATATTTAAGTAATTAAGATGAACGATTTGGTAGCTTTTAGAATTCAATTAGTTTTGAGAATTTTATTAGCTTTCTTCTTCTATCAACTTTATTGACAATGATCTCTCACCTCTATCTTAATTAGGCACTGCAAAATTTAGTCTCTCTTTTTTTAATAAGGATCATTTTAGCTAACATTGAATCAAAGGTTTACAGCTGAATCTATGTAATGGTACATGATATTAGAACACTTAAAAGCTGAATTTCTAATATTAAAACTTTGAGTGCTTTTAGTGTAAGACTGTAGCAAGACTGAATGGTTTTATAGAATTGGGTAATATAACTCTGACCAAAGGATGAGTGTCCTGGGTCTTATCACATCTGTTGCCAGTCCCCTTGGTTGTTTTTACTTCTGAAACCATATATTTATTCATGGGTATAAGGGTGGGGAATATCAACTTCTGGAAAATGTCCAAAGTCACATAAAAATATATTCCTATTAGTTCATACACCACAAATTATTTTGAATAGAGGAAGTAGGCAATGATGTGTCAAATTCAGAATTGTAAAATTATAGACTAGCTAAAAAGTTATGTATAAATTTATTTTGTATTATTTGACTTTCAGTATACTTATGTTTTATACTTAAATATAGAAGAAAACATTTATATTTCATCTCTGTTTTAGTCATTAGTGTGCTATATATCCCTTATCATAGCAATATATTTTAATGATGCATGACAGATTGGAAAGTTTCTAAGATTTAATCTGTTGTTCAAAAGAATTAATTCCTAGAGACAACTTCATATACTTTGAAATGTGTGCATAATCACAAATAAAATTCACAGTAAAGTTCCAGACTGATAATTTTTTTATAAAGGAGACAATTGCCATCTGTAATAACCCAGAAGGAAACACTAAAATCTAGAATATTGTGCAGGAACATTGGAAATGATCACTCTGGATAATAATTGCATGTTGAAAGTAAGTAAAGGAACAAACTTAATAACCTCTTAGTATCTGTATTGCAAACCATAATGCCCAAAATAAGAAAGAGAATGAAAGAGAGAGAAAGAGGGAGACAGAGAGAGAGAGAGAACATTTTATTAGTGAAACCAGACCATGAACAGCTTTGTCACTATATATCTCACAGTGAATAATATATACATATATTATATGTATATACATCACGGTCATGGTCACGGTCCTCTCGTTGTTCATCAATTTGTTCGAGCAGGCCCAGTAACGTCTCCATTGTGAGACTTGTTGTTACTGTGTTTGGCATATCGGATACATCACAGGTAGCTTGCCAGGCTCTGCCGTGCGGGCGAGATAATCTTGGTAGCTTGCCAGGCTTTCTGAGGGGGCGGAGGAATTGAACTCTGGTTGGCCATGTTGGCCGCTTGTAGGGCAAACGCCCTACCACTGTGCTATCGCTCCAGCCCCTGTATATACATATATATATATGTATATATATATACATATATATATATATATAAAATGCTAATAGCTGAGTCTCTCAAACCTTCTGAAGGCCTACAATTTAATCCCAGAGAAACTCTATGAAGTATATGTAATTTTACTGCAATTTTTCTGAAATTATGACTAGTATGTGGTAGACCTGGATATTAAAATTAAGTCTTCTCATTCCCAATACATTGTTATTCCATAGATGAGAGAATATTTGAGTGCAGGGCATTTTTTTTATTTTTGCGTCACATCAGGCGATGCACAGGGGTTACTCCTGGCTCTGGCACTCAGGAATCATGACTGGTGGTTCTCAGGACACCACCATATGGTATGCTGGGACTCAAACCCGGGTCGGCCACGTGCAAGGCAAACACCTTACCCGCTGTGCTATCACTCCAGCCTCAAGTGCAGGGTGTTTTTAATAAGGTGTACTGGGCTTGTGTTCTGTTTTCAACATTTGCCAGCTTAATCAAGTTACTAGTACAAGATTTTCTATTTCCTCTAAAGGAAAATGGAAAAAAGTAATGATATTTAAGGAAATACTATTTGAGTCAAATGATGTTATACTTATTAACATTTAAATTTTTAAGATTAATTAAATAACAGCAAATATTAATTTAATATTATCTAATAATTTGTATTTTTTTATTAAAATCATTTGTCTCCAAATTTATGATGAAGCTACAAAAAATTGTCTTGGATTTTACCATACAAAATGCCTTTTTCAGTATTTAATGCATTCTTTTATTGAAGTTCACTTGAACACTTGACTTCCCGTTAATCATCAATTTGCTCGAGCAGGCGCCAGTAACGTCTCCATTTATCCCTGTCACATGCTAGTGTAGCCCAATGGCCTCTGTTCGATCTAGGAACACGAAGAGCCTAAAACTGATCGTTCATGATCTTGATGAAGAAATCTGACCACCTGGTAGGTGGGCGGCCATGCGGTCTTTTGACATCCCGTGGAATCCAGTTGGTAACAGCTCTAGTCCAGCGGTCGTCTTTAAATCTCATTACGTGACCAGCCCATCTGATTTTTGACACCTTGGCAAACGAGACAGCGTCCCTGATTCTTGATCGTTGACGGATGTCAGAATTCCGGATTCTTTCTCTCATTTGAGTGAAACGTGATATTCCAAGCATAGCTCTTTCAATTTTTCTTTGGGAGACCTGAATAGCATTCTCACCCTGTTTGCGTAGGGCCCATGTCTCTGACGTGTATGTTAATGCAGGAAGAACAGTGGAATCAAAGAGATGTGCCCGGAGCCTGAGGATCTTCGTCCTCTTAGCTATTTCTTCGACGTTCTTGAAGGCGTTCCAAGCTGCTCTCTTCCTCCTGCACAGCTCGGGTGCCAGGTCATTTGTCATGTTGACTTCTCGACCTAGATACACATAGCTGTTGCATTCAGAGATGATCGTTCCGTTGAGAGCGAATGGGGCATCAGGAACCAGGCTGCTTTTCATAAACATTGTCTTCGTAAGATTCAATTGTAGTCCTGCCTTTCCATACTCACGGTCAAAGTCGGCCAGCATTTGTGCCGCTTGGCTGATGTTTGGTGTTATTAAAACAATGTCAACAGCAAAGCAGAGGTGGTGTAGTTGCCGACCATCTATCTTCACTCCCATTCCTTCCCATTCCAGTCGTCGCATGATGTTCTCGAGGGTGGCACTGAAGAGTTTCGGTGAAATGGTATCGCCCTGCTGAACCCCTCTCTTGACATCAATGATTACTTCTTTGTAGAATGGTTAGATCCTGGTAGTGGATCCGCATTACAGCTCACGGAGGATCTTGATGTATTGGGCTTGAATACTCTGATTGGCTAGGGCTTCAATGACTGCTTCCGTCTCAGTAGAATCAAAGGCCTTCTTTAAACCAATGAACGTTAGACAGAGCGGCATCTTGAACTCCTGAGAAACCTCAATGAGCTTGGTTATCATGTGGATATGGTCGATGGTGTTGAATCCTTTGCAGAACCTGGCTTACTCGCATGGTTGTCCTTCATTTAGTGTTCTGCCAATTCTATTTAGGATGACTCGAGTGAACAACTTGTAGATGACAGACAATAGGCAGATCGGGCGATAGTTGCCAATGTCATGGATGTCTCCCTTCTTGTACAGTAGTACAGTCCTGCTGGTTTTCCATTGGGATGGAACCTTGCATTCAGACAGGTATCATGCGAAGAGCCGAGCCAGCCTATTGATGAGTACTGATAGCAGGTTCTTCAGGTGTTCAGGTCTGACCTTGTCTGGGCTGGGTGCTATTCATTTCTTTACTGATTAAATGGCCTGTCGGATATCGGAAAGGAGAACATTGGTAACGACATATCCATCCTGTGGAATTTGGTATGTTGGCAAGTGGACATGGCTATCAAAGAGATTTGAGTAGAAGTCATGGATAACCTTCTCCATTGCTCTTCTGGAATATGTTATGGATCCATCAGGACGTCGGAGGGCAGTCATCTTGGTCTTGTAGTTGGCGAAGGACAGGTGGGTGTTATGAATACTTTTGCTGACTTCCACCGCATCTGCCAGCACTTCTGCTCTTCTCTCTTTGAGGTGTTCCTTGATCGCATCTCTGCACTGCTTTGCGAACTCAGACGTTCGCTTGCGGTTGCCTGAGGCATGCACCAATCCACATTGGCGAATAAGCTCAAGAGTTTTCGCAGACAGATGTGTGTGTGTGTGTGTGTGTGTGTGTGTGTGTGTGTGTGTGTGGCTATCTCTCTCTTTGCATTCCCCACACAATCATGGATGTGCTGAACCAGTCGATCGTATTCCTCTTCAATGTTGTCAACAATGGCATCTTGCCATGTTGCCGCAATAGTGCCAAAGAGCTCCCAGTTGGTGGTCGTTCTCTTTTTAAACTTTGCAGCCCTTTCTCCCTGCTCTGTAAAGTAGAATTTTGCACAAAGGAGACAGTGGTCCGATCCCGTTTGTAATTGTGGGACAACAGCGACGTTGGTCAGGCAAAACCGCCGATTGAATATGATGTGTTCTATTTCATTGTGGAATCGTCCACCGGGAGACTCCCATGTCCAACGTTTAGATTCGGCCTTCTGGAACTGTGAGTTACCATGGATGGTCTTGGTCGACATGATGAACTCAGACAGTCTCTCACCCTGTTCGTTCCATTGTAGGCCATGGGTCCCAATGTGAAGTTCTTCAGCTGATCTTCTCCATCCTGTCTTGGCATTAAAATCACCTACAATGATCTTGTAGGTGGTGCGGTCTTTTTTATAGAACTTCTCCAGCTCCATGTAGAACTTCTCAATTTCTCTTTCATCATAATGAGATGTTGGTGAATAGATAACGAAGATAGAAACTGCAGGCAGTGAGCCACATCTATTCAAATGTAAACTTCCGATTTGGGTTGTTAGGTGTTCAAATGAATCAATGCTCATGACGAGTTTGTGTTGACAAGGACACTGACGCCTCCAACACCTCTTTTATCACATGTTCCAAAGAACAATTCTTCTCCAGTGTCGAAAACGGCATGATGTGATTGGTGCCTTCTTGTCTCGGTCATACCCTTGATGTTGTACTTGATCTTTCGCGCTTGTACCATCAGGTCCTTGATGGATGCGTCTGATGCTAGCGTACGTGCATTGTAAGTACAGACAATCATTTTTGTATTTCTTCGTTGTGGCAGCCTCGTTCAGCCTTGAGATTTTATCGACACTACCTCCACTACTCATCCGCTGCCACACTCCAGGACGCTTTCCAGACCCGTGCGGCCACGAAGTGGCTGAGAGTCACGCATGACTGAAGCCCCACAGAACAAGATAAGCAGAACTCTGAGACCTTGGACTCCAGGTTTAACGGACCCAGGGACAGAGATTCTCTGCTTGCTCCCACCAACCACAGGTGAGGAAGGGATTAAAATCAGGAGCCCCACCCTACCCTGCCCTGTCTGCTTCCACCAAACACCAGAGACTCAGGGATTTGATTGCACACAGAAGACCCACCCTACCCCTACCAGGACCTGATAAATACCTCACTGGCAGACCTCCATCACCGACACTACCTCCACTAACCAGCCGCCGCCACACTCCAGGACGCTTTCCGGACCCGCGTGGCCACGAAGCAGCCGGGCCGTGCAACACATTATAAGACACTAAATACCCGTCTTCTGGAATTGCCGTACCATATTTGATAGGGTTCAAATATGGTAACACCTACAATGGCAATTAGAGGTCACCCCAAAAGCCTCTATCACTCTCAGAAAGCCTGGCAAGCTACCGAGAGTATTCCGCCCGCACGGCAGAGCTTCGCAAGCTATCTGTTGTGTATTCTATATGCCAAAACCAGTAATTGCAATGGGTCTCATTCCCCTGACCCTGAAGGCTTCACCAATATGGCAGTATTGAGAACGATGAGAAAGGAGAGGCCGATCAAATCTCAAGGCCAAAGTAGGCTGCCACAACGAACAAATTATTGAAGTTACTTTATGTTAAAGAGGTTTCAATGTACATGTTAGAATTTCACTTGTTCTTCTCATGCACATTAACTAGTGTATATTAGTTGCTTTAAAAGATAGCTACCACACTATTGTATTCCTTTAATTATGTATTATGTATTATGTAAGCTGATAAAGAATCAGAGATTTTCAATTAAATATTTGAGATAATTGGTTATGTTTATAATGGCTTTACCCTAGGCATAATTACTATGTCATTTTCAAATACTTATTATCTTTTTAACACTATTAGAATGTTCAACTATTAGAGCATTCTACTATTGAGCATTCTATAATGCTCAACAGATATGTCAAGCTAACCCAGAGAGAGGGAAGCCAAAAATTTCAAAGGAAAAAAAATGAAATTTTTTGTTTTTGTATTTTTTTGTGGCAATGTCTGGCTTTTCTCAGGACTTACTCCTCTGCACTTAAGGATCACACCTGGTGGTGCTCAGGGGATCATATGGGATGCCTGGAATCGGACCATGATAGGCACATGCATGGCAAACTCCCTACCTGTTGTAATATGGGTCCCACGTTTCTTGAATTAAATTTAGTTTCCTAAAGGTAACTCTGTGATAATACTGGGAAAATTAGGAATAGAAACAAATTCTAACATATTTGAAAAATAAAAATGGATTGCGGCTTGAGCAATAATACAATGGATAGGACACTTGTATATCCTAAGACCGACTGGGGTTCAATTGTCAGTAGAGGTGATTCCTGAGTGTAGACCCAGGACTAAGCCTCATGCTGACTTGTCTGACATGACCAGAAAAATAAAAATTAAAAAGGAAAATCCCATATGATTTAGCAATACTTCTCCTAGCCATGGCTGAATTGGAGTAGCACAGCAGGTAGGGTGTTTGCCTTGCATTTGGCCAACCCGGGTTCTATTCCTTTGACCTTCTCAAGAGCCCGGCAAGCTACGAGAGTACCCCGCCCACATGGCAGAGCCTGGCAAGCTCCCCATGGTGTATTTGATATGCCAAAAACAGTAACAAGTCTCAAAATGGAGATGTTACTGGTGCCTTCTCAAGCAAATTGATGAACAATCAGAGGACAGTGCAAGAGTGCTCCTAGGCATATATTTGCAGGATATGATATACCAATTTAAATATTTATTTGCACCCCTTTGTTTAAACCAGAATTAGTCACAGTAAAGTAAAACATAGCACAGCGTAGGGCGTTTGCCTTGCACGCATCCAACATGGCCGACCCGAGTTCGATTCCTCCGCCCCTCTCAGAAAGCCTAGCAAGCTACTGAGAGTATCTCGCCCGCACGGCAGAGCCTGGCAAGCTCCCTGCAATGAATATTCCATATGCCAAACACAGTAATAAGTCTCATGATGGAGACTTTACTGGGCCCGCTCGAGCAAATGAATGAACAACGAGAGGACCGTGACCGTGAAGATAAAACATAGTGCTGATCAAAATTACCATCAAAATGTGACAAGATTATGAAGTTATTGTATATATTCTCAGCAGAATACTACCTTTACTTAAAGGATTAAATTATGATCCTTGGAACACAATGAACTTTTATTAATTAGGTGATTAAGGTGATCATGCTAAGGGAAACAAGAAAGGAAGTGAAAGAATATTAAGGATGGTTTCACTTATATATAAAGAATATGAATAACTAAAGCAAACAAGCAAACAAAAACCAACAAAACTAGTTTTAAGACATTTTGGGAACTATGATGTTAACCAATGGGAATGGTAGAAGTAGAATGAATGAGTAAAGTGTTCTTTTTTGAGAGTTATGGGACAATTACATATATATATATAGGTAGATGAAGAATTTCTGAATATTGTAAACTACTGATTAATTAAAAGGAAAAAAATGCTACATCTGCCACTACTACAATACATTATATTGACTCTACAGCTCTTACTATCCATAAATAGATGAAAGGTTTTATATATTATTAATTAATTTTTACTGTACTTGGAAGCACCTATTGTGCTTAATTTTATTTCCTGGATCTCCACTGAATAACAAAATCTTTCATAATGTAATAATAATTACAATAGGACATATATTCATAGAACATATATCAAATGCCAGGCACTTTGTTAGACGTGTCATATACTGTATAATTTTATCACTGCAGAAATGGACTTAGCATCATCATATTTTATGAGTAAGGAATTTAAAAATTTGCAATCTTAAATATATTAACCAAGTTTCACCTAGTCTGACTAATAATATTTCATATCATGAGCTAACATTGTTGTTCTAAAAACGTTGTGATATTACATGAAATATGAATAGGAAGAGGGGCTGGAGAGACAGTGCAGGATATAAGGTATCAGCCTTGTATGCAGCAGCAGGGTCAATGGTAAATGCCTGGCACCACATATGGACTTCTGAGTACTGCCAGGGGATGCTTCTAAATGTAGAACCAGAAATACCCCCTGAGCAAAACTGTGTGTGACCCAACACACAACATGCTCCTCATACCAAAAAAAAAAAAAGAACCAACCAAAAAAAGAACCAACCAAACAAACAAACAAAAACAAAAAACCCTCACCTGGAACAAGAGGTTAAAGCAGATTTTCCACAAGACTGAAAAACTGGGCTTAGGTTATACCATCCAAAATGCCTGCATAGTTGCTAACTTTCAATAGGCCTTTATGTTATTTAAAGAAGATTTAAGTAATGAGCAGGTGTTACAGTGAAAGTCATTGCAGAGCTTGAACTCCCAACTTCTTTTATTTGTAGATTAGTCTTTCTTAGTCACAATGACTGTGAATCTCCTCATGACAAACAATTTCATTAAATAGAATTATTTCTGGCCTCATAGTCTTGGGTGGAATCCATTTAAAGAAATTAGTTTATGAAAGAAAGTAATTAAATTTAGTATTAATGAAGAAAAATGAAATTACTTTGTATACACCAGAATTCTAAAATGGACCAGCTTCCCCAGATGAGAAGGAGAAGTATTGAGATGCCAGCTGGCTAACAATCTTTAAAAAAGCAATTAAAATGCATATTCTATTAGGGCAGCCAGTGAACCTATTATGCATGATACTATAATGGGGGTTATGCATTGGTCATAACATTCAATATGCAGCATTAATAGTGAACTATAATGAAAACTCTGAACTTTAGTAATAATGTATCAATATTACCTCATCAATGATAGCACATAGACAATTCCAGATTAGCCATCTTGGATGGTGGTAGAAAAGCACCATGGACTGGGGCCAGAGAGATAGTATGGCAGGTGGGATATTTGCCTGGCATACAGCTGACTGGGTTTAATCTCTTGCACCACACATAGGGTAACCCAAGCCTTGTCAAAAGTGATCCTTCAGCATAGTGCCAGTACCAAGTCCAGAGAACTATCAGGTGTTGGATCCCCAACACCTGATGGTTAATAAATAAATGCACAATAATAAATAAATAAATAAATAAATGCACCATAGACTGACTACCTTGAGCAAGTAGGATTTGTTTCTGCATTGGAGTGGTGACTGAATTATAAGAGAACAAGATAGCAGCATAGCCAGTTCCGAGTGAGAGTCCCTTTCCTGCCACACGGGTGACTGCTCTCTTCCCGTAGCCTTCTATGGTAGACAGCATTAAAGACACTAATTCTCGATAGCAAAAACCTCTACTTTGAGATTAAGGGGTAACAGTTATATAACTGCTACATTTTTAATTCATTTTCTACTTCCAGACACATGTCATGATACAGAGAACTAGGAGAACAAGCCACAGATATCTCAGAACAATGCAATGTAAAATAAATCCTTTTTTTTTTTTTTGTTCCTTTAGGATGTCTTGACAGGTTTCTCTTCCCATCTGACAAGGTTCAGATGTTGAGCAGATTACTTACCAGTAGGCCATAGGCTGAGGGCAAGAAAGAAACTCCTGTCAGCAATGTCTCTAACACTGCCAGTGCGGCCTACTTTGATATAGGCTGACTCCCAGGATGAATTCACAGACAAGATTAAGCCCTGAGAATATACAAGGCCTGTTACTTCATTCTAAAATCTTAGCCCAAAAGTAAAGGCCCACTTGCTTCTTATTTGCAGTCATCCTATTTCACTAGATAAATACTGATAAAATACCTACAATTTCTGATTTCACTCACAAACCCAAACAGTTCCCCATCATCATCCCCAGAATTAGCCCCAACAATTTTCTGATTTAATCTAATTATCTTCCCAAGAGCATCACATTCATGTGGAGGCTTCAATGTGATAGATTCTAGGGGACCACAGTTCAGAGTGTTGCATACAATAGTGAAAGATATAAATATTAGGAGTAACTATGAAGGTATACACGGAATGCTGTTTTCTGAAATTGTGAAATGCTCTAAAATTGATTCTATAATAAAATAATGCATTCAATTGTAAGACACAGGAAGAGTTATAGATAAAAGTAAAAAGTTCTAGCTGATAATAAAAATACTGAATTTTATAAAATGGTATTCTGTCAAATATTCTGTTCTTTTATTAGTCCATGTGTTCATATTTTGAAGTCATTGAAAGATTCACAAATGCGTGCGTCGAATGGAATTAGAAAAAATAATAGCTCTTATACAGAATGTCCAGGAATCTATCTAAAATTTCTTGCCAATTCTATAGCAACTACAAATATGATTCAGCACATCATTGAAGTGTCACAAACAAGATTTTAGTTGACTAACAAAATGGTTTAACTGTGCATGAAAAGCAATTTGCACACACACAAGAATGAGGGAACTATTTACATAAGTGAATGGTTTGCTTACGCTAAACAGAATTCATCAAAATTCTCTGGCAGATTCACTGTTGCTCTCCTAATTTATTTACTGTAGTTAAGATTAAAGTATTTCAGAAATAACATAAGAAAATTATAAGTATTTAAAAGTGGTGCCTTGGATCAGCAATTCCTAAGTTTTCTATGTGCAATTTCAGTTTTCCTCATACTTAAAGATTCAATTGTTCATAAATATTCATTTCATGAGTATCTTCCCACAACTCTTCTTACCCTGGAAGCCACCTGCTGTGAACAGCCTAGAGTGCAAAATCTACAGAAGAGATTGGCAAATGCCAATGGCAGTAGTGCCAAATATTTCATGGTTTCTCAAGCTGCCTCTTCTAAACAGCAAATCAAAAGATATGTGGCCAGTAATTATAATGGGAGAAAAGAAGGTCACATGATCAATATAATGATAAACTCCCTAAAATCCGTTTACAGCAACTTCTGTTCTCTTGGATGAGGACTGGTATATCTAAGTGTTTCAGTAAATGGTGTAACAGATAACTGCATCACTTAATTGCTTTAATATTACCTAGAAGTGTAGATTTTTATTGTAAATAAGGTATCCAATCATTACATCTGGGTACCATATTTAACTGTCTTATCTTTTTGGGTGTTTAGTTCTTAAAATTTTAAATTAAAAATATTTACAATAGATGAAATATATTTCTTAGTGAATGGATCCTCTATTAATATGTTTTGAGACAGATTTCACTAAATTATAAAAGTGCTTTGTGAACAATATTGTAGTATGCAGTTTATTTTTTAAATATAAAAATTATTACAATATTAGACAGGTATTAATTAGTAAATTCCATGGCTATTTTTAGTTTGTTGATAAGGTAAAGCATTCTAGAGTTATGTCAGAACCTTGAAAGTTACTGGCCTGCTGTTCGTGGTGTCTTTTAAATAAATAATCATTAAATAAAATCCTTAGGGGAACATATATATTTCCAGATACTTTCCTTTTAAGTCCTGACTGATTTCATGGCAGTTCACTGACAGTTCCTTGACCTCTATTGATATGTTGGAGTTCAATACACTAAGTATAGAATATGTATTTTGTTCTGATTAAAGATGTTCAGATTTTATTGAAAATAGTTTTACACCGGATAAACCAGTTTTACAAAGAGCTTTATCTCTTGTTTGTTTACTTGGGGTCTTGAAGCAAACTCTGGCAGTGCTCAAAATTTAATTCTGGCTCTGAACTCAGGGATCACACTTGGTGGTGCTGAAAAAAGCATATACAGTACCAAGAATCAAACCCAGGTCAGCAGCATGCAAGGTCTGTGCCCTACCTGCTGTATTACCAATCTGAAAGGAGTTCTATTTATAAATTAGCATAATTAAATAAACCACATATACTGCCTGAAGTTACTTTTTCATGTACATATGTCTGTGAGAAATGTTTTTATTATCATTTTGAAATATGAAAGGTGGAAAAGAATATTAAAAAGGACTTGTAGTTTTATAAGCCTCTTTCATGTTTTTTATTGCTGTTGTTTTTGTTGTTAACTGTCAGGAATAAATTTTCTGCATGATATTATTATAACAGCATTTTTAGGTACTAGTTGGTTATATAACACTGGAATATTTAGATTTTGATGAAATACATCTTTTTTTTACATTATCCTGATTTAACACATTTTGAATTACCGCTTATTTTATTTTATTTCAATTATTACTAACTGTTGGGAATATTTGGATTTCTTCAGTTTGAGAGAAATCTTATTTCCTATTGAAAAATTTTGAAACTTATTTAGAATATGCATGTAAGATGACACCACTTTAATAACAGCTTAGAAATTGAGACAAATTTATGACACATCCAAAAAGCTCAGTGGAACTTTAGAAAGAGAAATGTAGGCAATATTTTAATTAAGGAGATACTATAGAGGATTGTTAATTCAAAATTGTGGGAATAGTCATATGCAATTTGCTTCAAGTTTTTGCTCTTGACTGATGACTAGTGATGACCCTATACATCTGAACAAATCTCTGTCTAATGATTCAGCTATGGATCTTGTAAATGAATGCTGGAGCAAGCAGAATATCTCTTAGTATATAGCCTCCAAGACTGACAGACATTTATATATGTTGGTCAGCTTTTGAGGTATTATATCAGTAAGAAGTCAAGTGTCAAAAGCTAATATATTTGTACCCTGCATCATCTACAATGATGAATAAGGTGTCAGCCATAGTACTAAGCTTTTAACAATATTTGAGATTGGTTATACATAGCAGCAGTAGTCATAGTAGAGCAAAATTCAAGGGTCAACTAGAGTTTATTCCAAAAGTCATTAGGCTCCTAGCAATTCATTATCATATTAAAATTTTTTCAATGCCTTCAAGAGCATTGAAGAAATAACTAAAAGGACAAAGAACCTCCAGCTACGAGCACATCTCTTTGATTCCACTGTTCTTCCTTCATTAACATATGCCTCAGAGACCTGGACCCTACAAAAACGGGATGAGAACACTATCCGGGTCTCTCAAAGAGGAATCGAAAGAGTTATGCTTGGAATATCATGATTCACTCAAATGAGAGATAGAATCCGGAGTTCTGATCTTCGTCAACGCTCAAGAATCAGGGACGCTGTCTCATTTGTCAAGACATCAAAAATCAGATGGGCTGGACATGTAATGAGGTTTACAGACAACCGCTGGACTAGAGCCATTACTGATTGGATTCCACGGGACATCAAAAGATCACATGGACGCCCACCTACAAGATGGTCAGACTTCTTCGTCAAGACCCTAAGTGATCGGTTTGAGGCTCTGCATGTTCCTAAAATGAACAGATACCATTGGGCTACGCTAGCACGCAACTGGGATGAATGCACCCGCTCGAATAAATCGATGAATAACAGGGATTAAGTGATTAAGTGATTAAACTTTTTAACAATGACTGAGCTCACAATAATAGCAGAAAAATTATGAAACTTTAGAAAACTAAAGCTACCAGAATCCCTGAAAACTAATTTAGAATTAGTTTTAATTATTTTAGGATCATAGGCAGTTTAATTTCTAGAGATAGCAGTGAGGTGGACTTTAATCAAGATTTCAGTAATCACTGTTTCTCATCACATACATATAACTTAATCATTTTGTAGCTATATTAACCAGAAAGCACTATTAAATTTCTGAGACATATTACTAAGGAAAGAAAATATGGAGAAAGTGGCACTCAGAATGATTTGAATTATTCCTCAACTTTGAGTTTTTAAAAGAATAAAATATCTATAAAATGTCTTCAGGGATTGTCATGGACACTATGGTTCCATTTTTTTATCAAGTAATAGTTGGAATTTATTTTTTTTAAAAAGTAAACAAATATGGCTTGAAGCTCTTCATTAATCACAGCATTTTTCTTTCAGTAGTATCAGTTTTCATGGTAATGTTTATTTGTGCTGCTGACTATATAATTGGAATGATGAGCTTCAAAATTTATTCAAATATTGTTTTATCCTTGGTCTTTCTATATTTCGAGATTAAGAAACTATTCCCTCAAATAATAATTTGCATTGTTTGTTGTTATGTCTGTTTTATGGTATCTTTAATTATTTGTTGTGGTACTCTGTATTATTTCATCATTTTTTGCACAAAATTTTGGATATTAGTTACATGGTTTTTATGTATTTTGTGGATTTAATGAGCTCTTTGGCTTTTTTATTCAATAAATTGATTCTACTTCCAAAATAATCTTTGTATCTTCTATTATGCTAGAATATGAGTAACTCACATTACAAATCTGTGTTTATATGGAAACCTATATTTAGCTATATTTTGATTGAATGCCATTTTGTTAAAAATAATTCTGAATAGCAAGTAACCAAATATATTCTATTCTGTATTTAGAAAATATTAATTTATAGAAGGGTTGCACAAATTTTTTTTGGTAAATGTGTTTTTTGAATATCTAACTATTCAGAGTTAGCAGCTGTATGAATTTGCAAGGGGCAATGGCTTCTTAAGTACTAAGTTTCTTTTAAATTATTCTTATTGGAAGGAAAAATAATATGCAGAAGAAAAATCTTACAAAATATCTCCTTATCTTAGTGAGCATCTAGAGTTACAAAACAAAGAGTTGATACAAAAAACACCAAGACTTCTTATTGTCAAAATATCATCAGGGTTTTTGGGTTTTGTTTGGATTTCCTTTCTAATATTTTTTCTAGCTTTCTGATAAAATTATTAAGAAATTATTCACTTTTAAAAAAACAATTACCACGTTTTTGAACCTCAGGAAAATTTAATCAATAAAATATGTTTTCATTTGTTTGATCTAACTTCAAAAGTAAATGTGGCTGAAGATGAGAGAGTGGGGGAGAATAAAGACTCCTACACTTTTACATTTCTTATTTTTAATATTTTTCTTTTATATAACAATCAAAATAAATATAAAAATTATATTTAATTCCAAGATAAAATTAAGCATGTGTGGCTGGCCTCCATCCCATGGAGTAAACCTCAGCTGTTCTTAGGTGTTAGTCTCTTATTTTGTTTATGTTCCCCAGATGAATTCAATCTTTCTATGTCTGTCCCTCTCTTTCTGACTCATTTCACTGAGCATGATACTTTCCATGTTGCACCACTTTTATGTAAATTTCATGACTTCATCTTTTCTAAGAGCTACATAGTACTCCATTGTGTAGATGTACCAAAGTTTCTTTAACCAGTCATCTGTTCTTGGGCATTCGGGTTTCTTCCAGTTTCTGGCTATTGTAAAGAGTGCTGCAATGAACAAACAAGTGCAGATGTCACTTCGACTATACATTTTTGCCTCTCTGGGATATATTCCCAGGAGTGGTATTGCTGGGTCAAATGGGAGCTCAATTTCTAATTTTTTGAGAATCGTCCATACTGTTTTCCAAAAGGGCTGAACCAGTCGGCATTCCCACCAGTAGTGAAGGAGGGTCCCTTTCTCGCCACTTGCACATCAACACTGGTTGCTTTTGTTCTTTCGCATGTGGGCCAGTCTCTGTGGTGTGAGATGATATCTCTTTGTTGTTTTGAACTGTATCTCCCTGATGATTAGTGATGAAGAGCGTTTTCTCATGTGCCTTTTTGCTGTTCGCATTTCTTCTTTGAGAAAGTTTCTGTTTATTTCATCTCCCCATTTTTTGATAGGGTTGGATGTTTTCTTCTGGTGGAGTTCAACCCGTACGTTGTATATCCTTGACATTAACCTCTGTTGGATGGGTATTGGGGGAATATCCTTTCCCATTCTGTAAACTGTCTTTGTATTTTGGTCACTGTTTCTTTTGAGGTGCAGAAGCTTCTTAGTTTAAGATAGTCGCTTTGTCTATGTCTGTTTTCACTTGCTTGGCCAGTGGCGTGTCATCTTTGAAGATACCATTCGCTTCGATGTCATGGAGGGTTTTGCCAACTTTGTCATCAATGAACCTTATGGATTCTGGTCTGATGTTGAGGTCTTTAATCCATTTTGATCTTACGTTTGTACATTGTGTTAGGTAGAGATATGAGCCGATTTTTGTATCTTTCTGTCTAGTTTGCCAGCACAATTTGTTTAAGAGACTTTCCTTGCTCCACTTCACTTTTCTTGCTCCCTTATCAAGATTAGATCATCATATGTTTGGGGTAAGTTGACAGTATATTCAACCTAGTTCCATTGGTCTGCAGCTCTCCCTTTGTTCCCGTATCATGCTGTTTTAATTATTACTGCTTTGTAGTAGAGTTTGAAGTTAAGAGAGTTTGTTTCGTCCCATCTTCTTTTTCCCAAGAATTGTTTTAGCTATTCGTGGTGGCTTACTGTTCCACATGAAATAATGAAAGAAATGAGGAAATAAAACATGCTGAATAAAGAAATTAAAAAGAAACATGTAATAATATATTAAAACTTAATAATAGAAAAATTAACCTTTTTAAACCTTATAATGATAGGTCCTAGCAAATCTATTGTAATTTAATATTGAGTATCATGCAGCTTATTTTTCAGGGATTGGAAGAGGAAGAAATATGAATTGCCAAAATCTTTTGTAAATTCAGCTGTCAATGCCAATACTACAGTTGAATTTATTATGGAGAAAAATTCATGTGTTATGTACATATGCTTATTGTTGTTTGAACATTCTAATGAATACATATATACCTGCCCGTTATACATAATATAATTGAATGCATTGTGTGCTATGTTAGAGAACACATCCTAGAGGTATTACTTAATATTTTCTATTTTAAGAAGTAGACTTATAGCATACTGAATGGTGACTTTAATATATGTCTCTGTTTTTTTTAAGTTGTTTCAAAATTCATTTCATATGTGTTTCATGCTTTAGTAAACACAACAATAATGGCAATTACAATGTTTTTCAGCAACTTAACCTGTTTGTTCAAAATAGTGTAGTTTCAAGTTTGTAATACCAAGCATAAACATTCAAAGGTTAGCTTCCTTCTTTTAGCTTGCCATTAACATATTTGGAAATGTTTTCCCCAAGTAACAAAAGAAAGGATCATAACTAAGGAACTGAAAGTAACATATATGCACCTGAGATGTTTACTTCATTCATTCATAACTCTCAGGACTTAGTGGTATGGCCCCATTATTGAGCTGCTTATCTTTTACAGAGAGAATACTTTTGAATAGCAAATAGATGTAAATATCCTTCTAACTTTCAGGTCAGTTGTGAGGTAGAGAGACTAAATAAGTTTAATAAATTTTTTATAAACCCATTCTGGCCATAATTATGCCTCTGCAACATGACTGAGCCTTATTTCCAACCTTAATTCATGGAATTTATTTTTCCATCATTTTCAAAACTTAATGGCTACATTTTCTATTTTCTTATTTGATCACAATCTATTTCCTTATTTCTGTTCAATACTTATATAACCTCAAATCCTCAATTCTGTTTCTAGAGACAAAAATTATACATATCAGTACACAAAGACCATATTATTTTGTTTTTTTTCAAAAAACTATGCTTTTGAGGTATAGAAAATAAAAATGTAATATTATAAATAATTATTTTCAAACATACTAAAATTTACATAAAATAGGTAAATTCCTATAAATACGAAATTTAATAAGAGTGAAGGTAGTTCTATTATAAGCCTATTCAGATTTTCCCATAAAATTTTCTTAAAAGTATAAAAGTGTGTTTTATTCTAAGAAATGGAATTTGACTTTATATCAGAAAATATTACAATATATACTGCCCATGTGCCTCATTCACTGTCCTCCCGTTGTTCATCAATTTGCTCGAGTGGGCCCAGTAACGTCTCCAACATGAGACTTTTTGTTACTGTGTTTGGCATATCAAATACATCACGGGTAGCTTGCCAGGCTCTGCTGTGCGGGCGAGATACTCTGGGTAGCTTGCCGGGCTCTCCGGAGGGGCAGAGGAATCGAACTCAGGTCGACCATGTTGGCTGCGTGCAAGGCAAACGCCCTACCGCTGTGCTATCGCTCCAGCCCATGTGCCTCATTAATAAGTAAAATATTATAATAAAATCTCTTGGATGTCAAACTAATGCACCTGATCAAACACAGACAGACATTAAATGTAAATAAAATGTTTATTTGTCATTGAAAGTGGGTAAAATATCTTAGCAAGCTAAGAAGTTCATGTACCTTTCTTTCTGTTGGCAACCCTAAGTGCTAACAGAAAACACCAAGTGCTGGATAGTTTATCCTGTGTCCACAGAAGCTTCTTTAAAAGAAACCAGCTTCTTGCAAAACTGGTTTCAAGCTGTGAATTTCCTAAGCTATTGCCTATCCTTTGAAATTCTGTATCATTCCTCTAAATCTTAATGACAATCAGGCCAGACAGAGTTTTCTTGGTCAAATTCTCAACTCATGTAGTTCTTGTGCTATGTCAGTTGGCTGAAATGATAGCACAGAGGGTAGAGCCTCACAGGAGGCTAAAATTTGTATCCTGCCTGCATGGCTGAGCCTGGAAAGCTCCCCATGTCGTATTCGATACGCCAAAAACAGTAAAAACAAGTCTTACAACGGAGGCAGTTACTGCTGCCTACTGCTGCCTACTCGAACAAATCGATGAACAAAGGGATGACAGTGCTGTTAGTTAAATTCTTTTTGAAGCTTACCTTTAATAGAAAGTAAACACTATTTAAAATGGATCATAGAATCTTCAGTAAATATTCATATTCTTTTTTTTTTATTTTTTATTTTTGATTGGTGAAACACCATGAGGTACAGTTGTAGACTTACACATTTTTGTGCTTGGAGTTGAATTATACAATGATCAAATACCCATCCCTCCACCAGTGTCCATTTTCCACCACCACGGGTCCCAGTATCCCTCCCACCCCCCATCCCCCCTATCCTACCCTTCCTCTGTGGCAGGGCAATCCCTTTTGTTCTCTCTCTCCTTTTGGGTGTTGTTGGGTGTTGCAAAAGAGGCATTGAGTGTCAATCATCTTTGGTCTATAGTCTACTTTCAGCATGCTTCTCCTATTCTGGGAGGATTCTCCCAACACCCTTTATTTGGTGCTCCCTTCTCTACCTGAGCTGCCTTTACCCCTATAGAGTGTGCGGCTGGTCTCCAAGCCATAGAGCAAACCTCCTGGTACTAATCTCTGCCACTCTTGTGTGTTAGTCTCCTATTTTGTTACTTTATGTTCCCCAAATCAATGCAATCTTTCTATGTCTATCCCTCTCTTTCTGACTCATTTCACTTAAAATGATACTTTCCATGTAGTACCATATTTTTAAATATGTTTAAGCTTGTAGACCCCAATATGGAAATCGAATTTAAGGAAATTTCTCCCTTTGGATTTTATGTGTATATATGTGTGTGAGTTTGTGCCTTCACATAAATGCACATAGCTCATGTACCCTGAATGCTTATAGAAAAATGATCTGAAATAATGAAAATATTGAAGAAAGAAATTGGCAGCTTTGCAATATTTTCAAGTTCAAATTTACACTATAAGTTATCCCAAGACATATTAGTAATTATAATGGATAAAAATACTAATGCCATACAGATAGCAATTGTGAAGTCCTTATAAAAATCTTATTAAAAATTAAAACCTCAGGGGGCTGGAGCAGTAGCAGAGCAGGGAGGACGTTTGCCTTGCACATGGTCGACCCGAGTTTGATTCTCAGCATCTCATATGGTCCCCCGAGCACCGCCAGGAGTGATTCCTGAGTACAAAGCCAGGAGTAACCCCTGAACATCACCGAGTGTGACCCAACAAGCTAAAAAAATTAAAATCCCAGTAATTTATATATGTATGTATATATGTATATATATATATACACACAAACACGTACTCAATGAACTTTGTGAAATTATCAAGTACCATAAAGGTAAAGGTAAAGGCCCTCCCGTTGATCGTCGATTTGCTCGAGCGGGCCCAGTAACGTCTCCATTGGAGACTTTGTTGTTACTGTGTCTGGCATATCGAATACTCTCGGTAGCTTGCCGGGCTCTCCGAGAGGGGCGGAGGAATCGAACTCGGGTCGGCCATGTTGGCCGCTTGTAAGGCGAATGCCCTACCGCTGATCAAGTACCATATGTTAAGAGAATACTAAATTATAGCATGAAGTGAATTGTATTTTCTGATTTTTGTCTGTGAATGGTGCAATCTGGAAAGCACCATTCTTAGTGAGTTATTGGTATAATCTTCAAATGAATATAAAATAAATGTAAAGTTTATGAAACTAAAATTTTTATTTTAACAGCCTTTTGTTTATGTGAATCACATGTGAAGTGAACTACAGACACAAAAATAATATAAACATTTAAATATAACATCTAAAATAGATATAAATTTACCAGTCTTTAAATAGGAAATTGAGCTTGTTCTACATTAAAAGAAACTCGACCTAGAATTGAATATATCTGGAATATAGAGTTAAAATATATGTTAACAGGGGCTGAAGCAATAGCACAGCGGGTAGGGCATTTGCCTTGCATGCAGCTGACCCGGGTTCAATTCCCAGAATCCCATATGGTCCCCTGAGCACTACCAGGAGTGACTCCTGGGTGCAGAGCAGGAGTAACCCCTGAGCATCACCGGGTGTGAAACAAAAAGCCAAAAATAAAATAGATCTATATATATGTTAACATATTCTAGACAGTCTACCTTTTGTAAGAAATAAAAAAAAAAGGAGCAACTGCAGTCTCATGGGAAGGGGGACAGTACCGGCTCGTCCTTCATGCCCTACTGAGGTCATGAGTTGCCCCCCACAAGCAGCTCTCTGGCATGGCCATGGCTCCAGAGGCCAAAGGACTTAGTCAAGAGCCCAGCAGCTTGCAGAAGAAAAGTGAATGGACCATGCGTTAAACTACGGCGCCATGCCTCCCCAGGAGGGAAAGGGTGTTGTTCCCTTCCACCTTTTTCCCCCCTGGCAGCAAGGTGGCCACCGCCTCAGAGCTTATAGGAAAGCCAGGAACGAGCCGGTGGTGACGGGGCAACTGCAGTCACATGGGAAGGGGGGCGGTACCGGCACATCCTTCACGCTCTACCAAGGTTACCCTCAACGAGCAGCTTTCCAGCATGGCCTTAACACCAGACACACAGAAACTAATCTCGTAATTATCTGGCACCAGACACACAGAAACTAATCTCGTAATTAACAAAATCCAAAATCATGGCCACGTGACATTATATTATTCTCATAACCAGCTATAGAAAACAAAATATTTCACAATGCCTTTTCAGCATTTCTGATTGTTGGGGGGAAATTCTAAACAATAATGCCACATCTTTTGTCGAAATAATGAATGTAATCAATGTAGAGAAGAGTTAAGTGGAAATCATCTGCCTCACAGGCATTTGGAGAGGTGGGAGGAGGGGTATACTGGGGTTCTTGGTGATAAAAAATGAGTACTGGTGAAAGGAAAGGTGTTTGATCATTATATGACAGAGACTTAAAACTGAAAACTTAGTAACTTTTCCCACAGTGATTCAATAAGTAAATATAAAAAAAAATAAATAAAATTAAAAAAAATTAAGGTGGAGTTCATGCCCAATTCAATCACCTAATCAGTGGCTGAATTAATAGCAGTACTCCTAAAAAGAAAGAAATGAAAATTATTATTTCTGGAGTAATTACAATATTTAAGATTAGTATTAGGAATACTGTTTGTATTCCTATGAAGGGAAAATAAAATTCTCTTTCTAAAGAAAATTTTATGAAATTCTAAATATATTAACTGTTAATTGATTTCAGTTAAATATTTTAGCTGAAAACTTATTATATATACTAAATTTAAAATTTGAATGCTTCTAAACATTTTTTGGTTTTCTGTTTGTAGAACCAGGGATCAAAACTAACACCTCATACGTACAAGGCAAATTCTTTAACACTGAGATACAGCACCAACTATTTTTGTTAAATTATAAGATAGGAATAATTTTCAAAGGAAATTGGTCACAGTTCCTTAAATGAGGGAAAAGAACAAGTTCAAAAGATAGCAACTACTCGATATGCATGAATAGTAGAGAGTTTCGATTTTGCAACATTGTTAGGATAGAATGAAGAGGAATGAGAGAACAACAAATTGTGTTAAGAGAGAGGTATTATTCCTTCAAAAACATCTAAGTATGAAATAGATACCTCTATGATAAGACTGAATATACAAAGGTTAATTAAACACTATAGCTTTGCTTGAAAGAAATGGTTTAATGTGATTGAAATAGAATGGAAATTGGGGTCAATCAGAGCAAAGGTCTGTGAGATCAAGGATAGGCAGAAATTGAAGGCAGCACTAGATGTGAACACTGGAGTTGGTGAGGTTGATAATACTGGCTTTAGAAAAGTGTGACACAAGAGTTTTCTCCTGCTATTAATGTTTTGTAGTTACCGATTTATAATTGCTTGCTTATAGTGCCTGTTAAACTCTGTGAATGTTGTCCTGTCCTATCATAGAATATCAACTGAATCAATTTGTGTAAGTGTAAGAGTTGAATATATTTCAGAATATGCCCTTCTAGGAAATTTTATCCACTAGGAAAAGCTGAAATAACACATGCTATTTTAAAGGGGTAAAATATTTTTACATCTTAATCTGTATGTCACAATAATTTTTAGTTATATTTGAAATGATTCTCTGATTAAAACAAATAAACATGATTGTACCTTACTAATGAGGTACAATTGCCTCACTTCAATTCTCTGGATTTAAATTTCTTTTATTTTTTAAAGGCTTCAGAATAATAATGTATTATGAATGCACTTATTTCCTCCATTTTAATAGAAATAAGCTTTTAAAAAATCTGACCTTTTTATGAAAAATGCTATCTACATAATATGGGAAACTGTTGAATATTTTTCCTATCTATTCACATATCATTATAGATTTCCAAAGCACAGCTTTTAGGTTGTGTAGTTCTATAATGTCTAGTCTGACAGGAAAAAATTCACACATTTGAAAAATTTCAGATCATCAAAAATAATGGGAAAAGTTTAAAGACATGATGGGAGAGAATATGGTTTGGGTAAACAGGGAACAAAGAGCTTCAAAACTAAAAACATCAAACAAGAAAAAAAACAACTATTGTAGCAATAAGTCAAAGTTATTTGAAATATTTAGCAGGATGTAGAAGAAAAGAGTGTCCCTTTTATTATTTTTGAAAATAATAAAATTTTGAAAATAATAAAATTTTGAAAATAAGAATATTTTGAAAATAATAAATTTTGAAAATATAATAAAAGTGTCCCTTTTATTATATTTGCAGCATACACCTGCTGCAAGTCTTTTCTTGAAATATAGTTCACAATCATATATAAAGAGTAGATGAGAATTTGTCAGTTTAAGTACTTTGAAATGTATGATTTAATATATTTCATCCTGTAATATGTACAGAAAATAAGATTTGTCATATTAATTGAATTAATAGTTGACACATGCATGACAGAAAATTATGAATACACTGACGAACATTGGTGGCCAGCTGTACAATTAAACGAAAGACATATGACTCTTTCTGAAGAGATTTACTTCTTAGATGGCAACTACTGATGCAACCAAATCCAAGACAAGTAACTTTTTTTGTATCACAGAAAATAACTTAGGATTTTGAAAATTAGATAAAATAATAAAATAGCTGACATCAATTTTCCTCCTACCAGTTTACCTTTGCTCCCCACAATCTTCTCAGCTTCCAACCCTAGCCAACCAGTATTTCAGAAACTCCATTCACAATGGGAAAAAATTGTAGTCTTTGGGTACAAAGGAATGTGAAAAATGAAAATCTCTCAGGAAGTATTTGTTAAAATTTCTTGCACGTTGCTCTTAATTGTAAGGTGTAAGAAATTTTTGTAAATGTTTCATAAGTTTTGGTAATGAGCTTGTTGCAACAAAGAATTGTGATTTGAGGAATGTGCAAATGGTACAGACATTTTGTTTATTTCAGAGTACTGTTTTTATTTTTTTAATGAACAAGCCTTTAATCCTACTTCTTTTATGCATGTTTTTACTTCTCATGCTCTCTTTTATTTCTTTACTGAAACATGCTAATGCTACCAGACTCCTCTCTCAGTTCTTAAACACAATAATCTGAAGATAACCAAACATTCACTGGATTACAATTGATTCCAACTAAATTTACCAGAACATAAAAATCTCATTAAAAGCAGTCACTGAATAAGAATATCACTTACGATAACACTCAATGAAGGACTCAAGCCAAATGCAATTTAATACCCTTTTTTCCAGACTGGTTATGGGAAGCTGTTAACTTGTGTTGGTATTATGTTTCCAAAAGAGATATTTTACATTAGATCTATTTCCTTCTAGGGAGAAGTCTACAATTTGCTCTGTAAGGCTGCCCCTGCAGATTTAAGAAAGCTGTAAAGTAAATTTCTCAGTAGGGAGTTATCATCAAGTTAACAGCCAGAATCTGCAGAGTAAATAAAGCTTCTGAAAATGTGATTGACTGTATCACAAGAAGGAGACATTATAAAAGTAGTGATTACTAACTTTCAGAATTCTTGATTGACTGTTAATGCCCAAAATCACAGCTATTGCCACTATTTTGAAGATAAAGATACTGGCATCAGTCAGAATCTATGAGGAGATTCAACCATTCCTAAAAATTACTTTTAAGGTTAATGAATAATTCACTCAGAAATTATATGACTGTGTCTTGGAACAGAGAAGTACAATTCTCAGAAATGAAGTGAGAAATGACCTATTCACATCATATTCTCTTTGTCTGATTTCTTTCCTACCTTACTAGCTGATTTAAATCAGTAGTAGCCAATGTAAATCAAAGGAAAAACACATCGTATAGCTCTGCTATTTTCCAAAGAGAGTGGAATGTAGACTGAATTGGGGAAATGCTATTTTGTCCCCAACAAATTAGAGGTGTTTTATTGACTGGTTAGTTAGATCTATAAATACTGTTGTCTATGCCTTTCTCAACTGGGGACCATATGGTCCCTCTGTGGGTTTCCAGTTTATTTCAAAGGGGGCACAGGTGAAACTTTAGTAAATCAAAGGTCACATCATAAGATCAGTTGGATGGGGGAGAAGGGCACAGGATGGAAAATGGGCAGAGGCCATGATTGGGAAAGATTGAGAAACTGGTCTAGGCTGTTAGAGACTTTTATGGCCCCAGTTCGTATTAATATTTGGTATCGTACATAACGATGTCTAATTTATCATATTATTGTCAACATATTAAACCTAATTACACTTACAAATGACCTGAATATAAACTAAATTTGAGCTTAGAAATAGTGAGAAAATATAAATGTCTAAATATAAGTGGTATGTTTCAATATTTTTTGCTGCACATTGCCTTGTGATATCATATTTTACCTCATGTATTTATTACCAAGGGTACTCTCCTAGAAGTAACATATTTATCATTATGTTTTCAAGAAAACGGAATGAATTTAAATAATTTGTCAGTAGGAAAAAGTCAAATAAGTGGAAATATGAGTATAAAATATAGAGGTCTCTGATTCTAGACTAAATTTCTTTCTAAAATTTTTACGGCTCCTGCCATATTTTAAATAAAAGCAATTAAAAAATCCATGCAGAAAGGTCATATTTAAGGTTCCATTAAAAATGAAAGAGCAATATTGAATATTTTATCCTTAGCAATGGTAGCTTGTAGATATGGACTAAACATTATACTCAATATAAAGCTCAGTTTTGGACAGCAATGTAAAGAGATCTTGATTCCTTGGAAATATTGTATTCATTGGTCTTTACCACTATGTGAACAGATTTTGAACGTTGCATAAATAAATATGTAAATATGTATATATGGACTCACATATTTCTATGCATTTATAGTAATATTTATGAATATACATGCACTCATATAAAACATAAGTACATTTCTAATTATTAGCGGTACACTTTTAACATCACATATCACTGCTATTGCAGTGGTGTCACAGATTTTAAAATGTTCACCGTTGTTTGCTCTAACATGTAATAAAAGGGATAAACTTCCCCTAGTGAATTTAGGATGTTTTGTGGTTACTTATTTTAAACTCTGAAGTTTCTTTTTACACAAAGATAATGGTACAGTGGATCTTTGAGAAAAAATATTTCACTTGGAAATAGTACTAAAAAATTATCATTTCTATAAAATGTTAAGAAAAGTTTTATATACATTTACTCCCCACATAATTGCTATCCTCATAAGTTGTCTCTATATTATATGAAAAAGTAGTTAGATGTAGGAGTTCCTCCGCCTGCGCCCGCCCACCTAGCCCCTGCCTTTCTTCTGCACAGGTGGGACCAGCTGTGCACCCCCAGACCGCTCTGCAGCACCATCACCTGCCACCCAGAAATATCCCTGATAATTGCTCTCAATGTCAATGGTCTAAATGTACCAATCAAGAGACACAGAGTGGCAAAATGGATCCAGAAACTAAAACCAACATTCTGCTGCCTACGAGAAACTCATCTGAACACTCAGAGCAAACACAGACTCAAAGTTAAAGGTTGGAAAACAATCCTGCAAGCAAACAGCTCCCTCAGAATAGCTGATGTGGCCATACTGGTAACTGACAACATAGATTTCAGAATGCAAAAGATTAGAAGGGACAATGAAGGCCATTTTCTATTTATCAAGGCATATGAGCAACAGGAAGAAATCACACTCTTATATGTATATGCACCTAATGAAGGACCAGCTAACTACTTAAAAAAACTGCTAACAGATTCTAAGGAGGACATTGCTAGCAATACAATAACACTCTGAAAATTCAACATCACCTTATCACCTCTGGATAGATCAATAAGAACAAAACTCAGCAAGGAAACATTGGCTTTGAAGGAAGAAATAGAAGAGAGAGGGCTAAAGGACCTATACAGGACTTTGTACCCCCCAAATAAGAATACACATTCGTTTCCAGTGCACACGGAGCATTTTACAAAATACCATGTGCTAGGTCACAAAACATACCTCAGTAGAATCAGGAAGAGAGAAATAGTATCAACAATTTTTTCAGACCATGGTGAGCTGAAGTTAGAAGCTAATCACACACAGACACGGAGAACCAAATCAAACACCTAGAAATTAAACAACTCAATGTTAAACAACGGCAGAGCCTGGCAAGCTATCCGTGGTCTATGCCAAATAGACCAAATTGATATGCCAAATCCAGTAATAAATGGATCTCATTCCCCTAACCCTGAATATGGCAGAGTCGAGAAGGATATGGAAGGAAAGGCTGATAAAATACCAAGGCAGAAATAGGCTGCCAAAATGAAGAAAAACAAAAATGATTGTCTGTACTTTTAAGGCTCGTACGCAGGCATCTGCTGCATCCATTGAAGACCTTATGGTACAAGCGCGAAAGATCAAGTACAACATCATTGGTTTGACCGAAACGAGAAGACATCAATCACATCATGCCGTTTTCGACACTGGAGAAGAACTGTTCCTTGGAACATGTGATAAAAGAGACGTCGGTGGTGTTGGTATCCTTGTCAACACAAACTTAGCCACGAGCATTGATTCATTCGAATGCCTAACAACCCGAATCGGACGATTACACTTGAATAGATGTGGCCCACTACTGGCAGTTTCTATCTTTGTTGTCTATGCACCAACATCCAGTTATGGTGAAAGAGAAACTGAGAAGTTCTACATGGAGCTGGAGAAGATCTATAAAGAAGATCACACCTTCTACAAGATCATTGTCAGTGATTTTAATGCCAAGATAGGACCAAGAAGATCAGTCAATGAACTCCACATCGGGACCCATGGCCCAGAATGGAACGAACAGGGTGACAGACTATCTGAGTTCATCATGTCAACCAAAACCTTCCATGGTAACTCACAGTTCCAAAAGGCTGAATCTAAACGTTGGACATGGGAGTCTCCCGATGGACGGTTCCACAATGAAATAGACCACATCATATTCAATCGGCAGTTTTGCCTAACAGATGTTGCTGTTGTCCCAAAATTCCAAACGGGATCAGACCACTGTCTTCTTCATGCAAAATTCTACCTCACAGAACGAGGAGAAAAGAATGCAAGGTTTAAGAAGAAGACTCCCAGAACGACCACCAACTGGGAGCTCTTTGGCTCTGTTGCGGCAACATGAGAAGATGCCGTCATTGACAACATTGATGAGGAATACAATCGAATGATTCAGCACCTCCATGATTGTGCGAGGAATTCCTAGAGAGAGATAACCACAAAAAAACCGCCTTTCTTCGAACAGTCTTGAACTTATTTGCCAACGTGGCTTGGCACATGCCTCAGGCAACCACAAGCAAACATCCTAACTGGCAAAACAGTGCAGAGAAGCCATCAAGGATGACCTCAAAAACAGGAGAGCAGCAGTACTGGTAGATGCGGCAGAAGCTGGGAAAAACATTCGTAATGCCCGCCTGTCCTTCACCAACTACAAAACCAAGATGACTGCCTTCCGACATCATGATGGATCTATCACATCTTCCAGAAGGGCAATGGAGAAGATTATTCATGACTTCTACTCAGATCTCTTTAATAGCCATGTCCACTTGCCCACATACCACTTGATGGATATGTTGTTCCCCATGTTCTCCCTTCCGAAATCCAACATGCCATCTCGTCGGTAAAGAAACAAAGAGCACCTGGCCCAGACAAGATAAGACCTGAAAACCTGAAGAACTTACCATCAGTACTCATCAATACATTGGCTCGGTTCTTCACACACTACCTGTCTGAATGCAAGGTTCCATCCCAATGGAAAACCAGCAGGACTGTACTATTATACAAGAAGGGAGACATCCACGACATTGGCAACTATCGCCCAATCTGCCTATTGTCTGTCATCTACAAACTATTCAGTCGAGTCATCCTGAATAGTATTAGCAGAACACTAGATGAAGGACAACCATGTGAACAAGCCGGATTCCGAAAAGGATTCAGTACCATCGACCATATCCACATGATTACTAAGCTCATTGAGGTTTCTCGGAAGTTCAAGATGCCGCTCTGTCTAACGTTCATTGATTTAAAGAAGGCTTTTGATTCTGTTGAGACGGAAGCGGTCATGGAAGCCCTAGCCAATCAGGGCATACAAACTCAATACATCAGGATCCTTCGTGAGCTCTTTTGTGGATTCACTACCAAGTTCTCACCATTCTACAAAGAAGTAATCATTGATGTCAAGAGAGGTATTTGGCAGGGTGATACCATTTCACCAAAACTCTTCAGTGCCACCCTCGAGAACATCATGCGAAGACTGGAATGGAAAAGCATGGGAGTGAAGATAGATGGTCGACAACTAGACTACCTCCGCTTTGCTGATGATATCGTTCTAATAACATCAAACATCAGCCAAGCGGCACAAATGCTGAACGACTTTGACCATGAATGTGGAAAGGTCGGACTACAGCTGAATCTTACGAAGACAATGTTTATGAGAAACAGACTTGTTCCTGACGCTCCATTCGCTCTCAACGGAACCACCATCTCCAAATGCAACAGTTATATATACCTAGGTCGAGAAATCAACATGATGAATGACTTGGCACCTGAGTTGCGCAGGAGGAAGAGTGCGGCTTGGAATGACTTCAAGAACGTTGAAGAAAAAACTAAAAGGACAAAGAACCTCCAGCTACGAGCACATCTCTTTGATTCCACTGTTCTTCCTGCATTAACATATGCCTCAGAGACCTGGACCCTACGAAAACAGGATGAGAACGCTATTCGGGTCTCTCAAAGAGGAATCGAAAGAGCTATGCTTGGAATATCACGATTCACTCAAATGAGAGATAGAATCCGGAGTTCTGATCTTCCTCAATGCTCAAGAATCAGGGACGCTGTCTCATTTGCCAAGATATCAAAAATCAGATGGGCTGGACACGTAATGAGGTTTACAGACAACCGCTGGACTAGAGCCATTACTGATTAGATTCCACGGGACATCAAAAGATCACGTGGACGCCCACCTACAAGATGGTCAGACTTCTTCGTCAAGACCCTGAATGATCGGTTTGAGGCTCTGCATGTTCCTAGAACGAACAGATACCATTGGGCTACGCTAGCATGCAACCGGGATGAATGGAGACGTTACTGGCACCCGCTGGAGTAAATCGATGAATAACATGGATTAAGTGATTAAGTGATTAAGTGATTAAGTGATTAATGTTAAACAACAAGTGGGTCAGGAAGGAAGTCAAGTATGAAATCAAAAGATACCTGGAACCAAATGAGAATGAAGACACGAGCTATCAGAACCTATGGGATTCAACTAAAGTCATGTTGAGGAAACTTTTATAGCTTTGCAAACATTCCTAAGGAAAGTAGAAAGGGCCTACATAGATAACCTGTCTTCACTGCTCAAGATCTTAGAAAAAGACCAACAAAAGTAACCCAAATATGGCCAAAGGAAAAATAATAAAACTTAGAGCAGAAATTAATGACATGGAACCCCCCCAAAAAAAATCTGAAAGGTCAATGTAACCAAGAGATGGTTCTTTGAGAAAATAAACAAAATTGATAAACCACTAGCAAGACTCACGGAGAAAGAGAGAGAGAGGAGTAAGAGAGAGAGAGAAAACCCTAATAAACTGAATCATAAATGAAAAAGGGGACATCACAACAGAAACCAATAAAATTCAAAAGATAATCAGAGACTACTTTGAGAGTCTGTATGCTACAAAATAAGAGAAACTAGAAGAAATGGATAAATTCCTGGATTCCTATAATTTCCCAAGATTGAACCAAGAAGACTTCAAATACCTGAATAGACCCATTTATATGAAGAAAATTGAAACTATAATCAAAAGTCTTCCCAAAAACAAAGCTCAGGCCCAGATGGATTCACTAGCGAATTCTTCCAAACATTTAAAGAGGACATGTTGCCAGTTCTCCTCAAGCTTTTCCAGGAAATTGAAAAAACAGGAACTCTCCCAAACAGTTTCGATGAGATACATATCTCCCTCATACCAAAAAAGAAGCAAACCAAGATACAACCAACAAGAAAACTATTGGCCAATATCCCTGATGAACACAGATGCGAAGATCCTCAACAAAATATTAGCAAATAGAATCCAAAAACTCATCAAAAATATCTTACACCAGAACCAAGTGGGATTCATCCCGGGGATGCAATGATGGTTTAACATTTGGAAATCAGTCAACATAATCCATCATATCAACAAAAGTAAAGATAAAAACCATATGATCATATCAATAGATGCAGAGAAAGCATTTGCCAATATCCAACACCCATAGATAATGAAAATTCTCACTAAAATAGGTTTAGAAGGAACCTTCCTCAAGTTAGTAATAGCCATTTACATCAAACCTATGACATGCATTATCCTCAATGGTGAAAAATTAAGGGCCTTCCCTCTAAGATCAGGGACAAGATAAGGATACCCCCTCTCACTATTTCTATTCAATATAGTACTGGAATTACTTGCAATAGCAGTTAGGAAAGAAAAAGATATTAAGGGCATCCAGATAGGAAAGGAAGAAATCAAGCTCTCACTATTCGCAGATTATATGTTACTATATCTAGAGAATCCTAAGTCCTCTACCAAGAAATTCCTAGAAACAATAGACTTGTACAGTAAAGTCGCAGGCTATAAAATACCCCAAAATCCATGTACTTCCTATAAGCAAATAATGAGACAGATGAAAGTGAGATAAAAAAAAATCCTGTTCACAATTGTGCCCCAGAAAATCAAGTACCACGGAATCAGCCTAACTAAAGAGGTAAAGGACCTCTGCAACGAAAACTACAAAATGCTATTCCAAGAAATAAAAGAGGACACAAGGAAATAGAAACATATCTCCTGCTCGTGGATAGGAAGAATTAACATCCTCAAAATGCAATAATCCACAAAACATAAAATAGATTCAATGCAATTCCTATAAGGATACCTATGAAATTATTCAAAGAAATGGATCAATCACTTTATGAAATTCATATGGAACAACAAACAGCCACGAATAGCTAAAGCAATTCTTGGGAAAAAGACGTTGGGAGACATTACCCTCCCCAACCTCAAAGTCTTCTACAAAGCAGTAATAATCAAAACAGTGTGGTATTGGAACAAAGGCAGAGCCATAGACCAATGGAACAGGGTGAGATATCATTACACACAACTCCAAATGCATGAACATCTAATCTTTGAAAAGGGAGTAAGAAACATGAAGTGGGGCAAGGAAAGCCTCTTTACCAAATGGTGCTGACATAACTGGACAACCACATGCAAAAAAATGGGCTTAGACCTAGATCTAACACCATGCAAAAAAGTCAGATCAAAAAGCATTAAAGATTTCAATATCAGGCCAGAATCCATAAGGTACATTGAAGACAAGATCAGCAAAACCCTCCATGATATTGAGGCTAATGGTACCTTCAAAGGCTACAATCCACTGACCAACCAAGTGGAAGCAGAAAGAAACAAATGGGACTATCTTAAACTAAGATGCTTCTGCACCGCAAAAGATACAGTGACCAATATAAGAAGACAATCTACAGAATGGGAAAGAATATTCACCCAATACCCAATGGACAAGGGGGTTATATCAAGGATATATAAGGCACTGGTTGAACTCCGTAAGAAGAAATCATCCAACCCCATCAGACAATGGGGTAACAAAATGAACAGAAACTTTCTCAAGGAAGAAATATAATGTTAAAAATGGCATATGAAAAAAATGCTCTTCATCACTAATCATAAGGGAGATGCACTTCAAAACAATTATGAGACACCACTTCACACTACAGAGACTGGCACACATCCAAAAGAACAAAAGTAACCACTATTGGCATGGATGTGGGGAAAAAGGGACCTTCCTACACTGCTAGTGGGGATGCAGACTGGTTGAGCCCTTCCGAAAAACTTCTCAAAAAATTAGAAATTGAGCTCCCATTTGACGCAGCCATAACACTCCTGGGAATATATCCAAGAGATGAAAAAAAGGATACTAGAAGTGACATCTGCACTTGTTTGTTCATTGCAGCAATGTTTACAATAGCCAGAATCTGGAAAAAACCCAAGTTCCTGAGAGCAGATAACTGCTTAAAGAAACTTTGGTAAATCTACACAATGGAATACTATGTAGCTATTAGAAAAGATGAAGTCATGAAATTCACATACAAGGAAAGTATCATGCTACGTGAAATGAGGTAGAAAGAGACAGACAGACATAGAAGATTGCATTCATCTGTGGAATATATGTAACAAAATAGGAGACTAACACATTAAGAATAGTTGAGATAAGTACCAGGAGTTTTGCTCCATGGCTTGGAAACCAACCACACATTCTGGGGGAAAAAGCAGCTAGGATAGACGAGGGAGCACCAAGTAAAGGGTGTTGGGAGGATCCACGCAGGATGGGAGATGCATGCTGAAAGTAGACTAGACCGAACATGATTGCCATTCAATACTTCTATTGCAAAAAGGAGAGAGAGAACAAAAGGGAATGCCCTGCCACAGAGGCATGGTGGGATGGAGTGGGAATGGGGGGACGTGTTGGGAGGGATACTGGGATCATTGGTAGTGGAGAATGGGCACTGGTGGAGGAATGGGTACTCTATCATTGTATAACTGAAACCAAAGAACAAAAGTCTGTAAGTCTACAACTGTACCTCATGGTGTTTCACTAACAAAAAATTTTTTAAAAGTAGTTAGATGGACACAACGAGATTAATATCTACAAATTTAGTATAGTTATTAATTTTATTCTCTATATAAGAAGGTAAAGTTCAAAAACAAAGATATCTACCTAATATGTAATGAAATACAATAGCGCTGTAGCACTGTCCTCCTGTTATTCATCGATTTGCTTGAGCAGGCACCAGTAACGTCTCACAACAAATTGTGAGACATGATGCTACTGTTTTTGGCATATCAAATACGTCATGGCAAGCTTGCCAGGTTTTGATAATACAATTATTTGTTATTTCTAAAAGATATTAACATAAATTACTGTTACATTGTGTTTTACATGTTAAAAATAAATTGAATACTGTATTTTACTCAACTATCACTTATTCTCTGAGAAAAGTCTTTTATCCTCACTTTAGCTGTGTGAAAAATGAATCTAGCTGTTTAATAGATAGGATCAGAAAAGCAGGAAAACACCTAAACAGGTACAATTAAATCCCTTCCCAACATTTTTGCGTTCTTGGTTGTGTTATGTTTTGGCACCAAAAAAACATCTGCAACACAATGAAAACAGAATATTGCAAAGAATTATATAGGTAATTGTAAATAGTGGTAAGAGTATGTGCTTTGAATTCTGGAAATTCTTATGCCTGTAAAAAAAAATGTTTTGTTTTGTTTTTGGACCACACCCAGATGTGCTCATGGCTATCTCTTGGCTCTGTGCTCAGGAATCACTCTTGGGGGTGCTTAGAAGACCACATAGGATGCTGGGGATTGAACCCAGATTGACTGTGTACTGGGCAAAAGCTCTACCTACTTCACTATCTCTCAGGCCCCCAAGCTTTACACCTTTATTTGAAGATGTAGACAGAAAAACAAACAGCCCAGGTGGCTCTCAATGGGGAAATACCATAATTATGGATGCATTTTTAGATATCTTTAGAAGTGTTTGGGGTGACACATGGAGATATGACATAATCTCAGTCTGAAATATAAGATTATAGTGATCTGAATGATGAGTCCCCCCAAAATAGGTCTACATCTTTAACCTGAAACTTGTGAATGTTACATTGTTAACAAAAGGCTCTGTGCAGATATAATTAAGTTAAACATCTTATATGAAATCACCCTGAATTTTACAGGTGAACCCTAAATCCCCTGATAATTTTCTTTAGTATTATTTTGTTCTAGCTTATTTAACATTTTAACAAGATTACAGTAATAATAATGTTTTTAGTTGTGATGTGCAGTGTTTCTACATCACCACCAAATGCCACAAACCTTGGAAAGCATTTCAGTACTGGTTAGGTTATAGGTTTACAATAGTAATATGTTGACAGTTAGGGTTTTGGTATATACTGTTACCTCACATTACCACCTCCAAAGTGTCATGACCTTCCACCAATGCACATGTGTAAGTTAGTCTTAGTTTACCTCTTCATTCCCCAACCAATAACCACTTAGTCTCAGTTCTGTTATTCAGTGTCTACAGTTTGTTATCAATTAATATCATCATTATATTTGTTTTGATTATTTATATAGTTCAGGAAGTGATATCACGGAGTATTTTTTGATTTCATTTATTTTTTAAAAATTGCTTGTTCATAATAATCCATTACTTTCAATATTCCAACACCAATCTCAACATCATTACATTATCCCACCACCATTATTTTGAATTTTACCACCACTACCCAAAAATGCCGCAAAAGCACTTATTAAATAAGTTATTCTGAATTCTTGTTATGAATAATCCTTTAAAAAATGATCCAAAAAAGTTTCCTTAAAGGAAAGTGTTTCAAGAGTGTTGTATCTCACCCAGGAACCATTAAGTCCTTGTATAAGAGATTACTAACATGTTGTTACAGGTTTCCCCTTGTGTCCAGACACAAACACACACACACACACTCTCTCTCTCTCTCTCTTTCTCTCTCTCTCTCTCACACACACATACACACACACACACACACATATATATGTATATATGGAAATAGGTTACCTTCTACATTATACCCCATCAAATATGGTGTGCTATTCTTGATATGGGTTGGAGGGATAGCACAGCGGGTAGGGCATTTGCCTTTCATGCAGCCAACATGGCTGACCCGAGTTTGATTCCTCCTCCCCTCTCAGAGAGCCTGGCAAGCTACCGAGAGTTTCTCGCCCCACGGCAAAGCCTAGCAAGCTCCCCGTGAGGTGTTTGATATGCCAAATACAGTAACAGCAAAGTCTCACGATGGAGATGTTACTGGGCCCACTCGAGCAAATCCATGAACAACGGGAGGACAGTGAGAGTGACAGTGATTCTTGATATATCAGTGGAGCAGAGCATCAGATGTTGTACTCTAGGAATTCTAAAATTTAAAATAGGGTGATACATCTAGAATTAAATTTTTAACTGGATGGTGACTTGGAGGTGCAGAGGTATCTCTGTGGTGTGTTGCTCTTTCTCTTCTGAGACTTATTTTCGAGTATCTGCATCATGGTCCATAATGAGTTTATATGGAGCAGAGACAGTTCCTGGGCATGGCCAATAGGATCCCAGAAGAATAGGGAGATGGGAGAAGGTTATCCATTCCCGACTCTGAGAGCCTGGAGATTTTGGTCACAAAACCCACATACCCCAGTTTTTCAGCAGATTCATTCTCATGAACGAGGCTTCCCTGAGCCACCACTGGGTATGCTTATTGACAAGCCTTTTTATAATATCATAGGAGACCAACAGACATTGAGGAGGAGGCAGAATTGGAAATGATATAGACAGTAGTTGAGGGCTCCCTGCAATGAGGAGAACTGAGAAAGTCAGGAAATGGCGGTTCCTTAGAGCCTTCAGAAGTGATATGATCCTGTTTTAGCTTAAATTTCAGGCTTTTGGCTTCTAGAAGTATAGCAGAGTACAATTCTTTTATTTTAAGCCTTCTAATTCCTGGTAATTGTCATGAAAGCCACCAGAAATAGTTTGAGTGTATCAGACAAAAAAATTTGGTACCATTTCCACTTTATTCACTTTCCCTTTTTCTTTATTCTCTCAGCTGTTGTGGATTTACTGCCTCTATTGAGCTGTACAATAAATCTTCACAATTTTCCTTAAGGCTTCTCTGCTAACACTTGTGGGCCATCTGTGGGAACCCACTCATTATTCTGATGGCTCTCAGTGGTTAACCAGAAGATGGGCAGGTACTGTAGATCAGCAGAATGTCCCAGACTTAAAAAAATTGGTTTCCCACAAAACTAAAACCCTTTAATAAATTTTTATATTAAGGGTTGTATTATTATAATGTTATAGGAAGTAATATTATTTGCAATCGTTTAAAAATAATATTATTTTTATCAGAAAATATATGGCATGCTTATCATGTACAGTTTTTCTGAAATATATTGGCCATGTAAATATACTTTTGGCAAGAATCATGTTTTCCATAAAACATGTTTAATTTATGTGGTTTATATTTATTTGTAATTATCACACTTATGCTATGCTTATAGTTGATAATATTTGATTATTTCATCATTATTTTTAATATAAGATTTCATTCCTATTAACATGCACCTCAAACATATTACATAATTCCTACGTTTAATTTTTAATTAGAGGTTTTTACTTGGTATGGAGCATGGAAAATTCTCTGAAATGCATAGATTTCTTTAAAGAAGTACTTGATGTACAAGTAAAATATAGAATTATCATCTAAAATTTTTGAACTCTATATATAGCAAAGAATATGCAGAAGAATATACTATGTCTGATCTTGATCTTTAGCTTTCTTCCTGTTTCTGTCTAAAAAATGCTTTATTTTTATAGTCAAATAATCCATTTCATTACCACTTGATATTTATCGAGTGTGCACTATGTAAAAGTTCATTCTGAATGGTTTATAAATTTGGCATTATGACCTCAAATATTTATCAATCACACAAACTTCAAAACATGTATGCATAAACTGATTCAACTGCATCACTTTTTTCCCTGTTTTAACATTTTACATATCTTTATTAGTTTAATTGCTGTATTTTCTTGTGAATATTCAGACTATAAAGTCTAGAGAATTTGGGAACATGTTTGAACAATTCTCTTTGTACAAATCTTGAAATAGTACAATGCAGTACAGTGATTTGAAATTTTTTCTGATAAAGGGTGAAAATTGCTTTTAGATCCCTATTAGGAATTGGTGCTATTTCCCAACGATATAACTGCCATATTTGAGGGTTGTAAAATAGAGCAATTAGTAAAAGTTAAGATGCACTAATACATTTGTGGAATTTAGCATTCTAGATATTTTTTCCTAGTCATAATCCACAAAGGTCTCTGTCTATAGAGTTATTGCTGTTGGTGTCCTAAATTATTGGAAAGAAATAAAGTACAATAGCAATTGTAGAATTTTTTAGTTGTGCTAGACAGCAATTCACTAGGAACTTTAGTGGGTATCTTTTGAATAAAATGAAAGCAAACTCTGTCAGTTTAAGGTATAATTTCCTATACCTCACAATTAATAAAGTTAGCAAAAGTAAATAGCAACTAAAAATTGGAAGGGTATATAATAGTGAATTATAGTAAAATTTTAATTTAAAGGTATAAAATGAATAATAATCAAAACAGGAGCATCAATTTCAATTTCTGACTAACACTTAAATCTAGAACCCTGTAAATTGAGGCCCACTGACTATGTAGTATCTATGATAAAATAGATAATTGACTAGAGTCCTGTTAATGTGTTACTCACCCTTTATAGAACGATAAAAGGTATACTTTAAAGATTCTGATAACATGTCTACTTACTTAAAATATATAATACAGTGGGTAGAAAGGCTATCAGGTTAAAATGCTTTGAGCTATAATGTTTATACCTGTTTCTTAGTTTTAATCTCACAACAGTTCTCCAAGGTTCTGAAGAGAGCAAGTACCCAATATTAATTGAGTACTTTTGATAAAGTAGTGATGAACTTTACAGAGACAGTTACTGCTTTTGAGGAGTTAAGGAAGTATTCCCCAATTCTTAAAAGGATCGAAATGCAGGCTAAATTAGATTAAGCCAGAACAAAAGTGCCAGTCTCTGAATTGTCAAGGGATAGTGTTAATTTGAGTTCAGAGATATATGAATCTTCATTCAACTCTATTACAGCTATGATGTCAAATTGCTTTTTTGTTCTCTCTAACACACTTTGAATCTTTAGACATTTGTTTAGATAATTTCAAAAGATATTTTCTTTATCATGTGATGTTATATTTGTATATTAAATTCATAATCTTTTAATATTAGAAAAAGAAGAATTAGTAAGGTTTTAATATGCAGCACAGACTCTTCAATGGAGAGGAGGATTTTTAAACACTTGTTTGTTCTTTCTGACATTTCTTGATTTATATATATTGTCTTTACTCATCTTGCTTTCCTCTGTGCAAGTATAGCCAGACAGTACTTTTTGATTTTATAAGTTTTAAATTTATAAATCAGGGCTGGAGAGATAGCAGAGCGGGTAGGGCATTTGCCTTGCACGTGGCCGACCCGGGTTCGATTCCCAGCATCCCATCTGATCCCCTGAGCACCGCCAAGAGTAACTCCTGAGTGCAGAGCCAGGAGTAACCCCTGTGCACCACCAGGTGTGACCCAAAAAGCAATAAATAAATAAATAAATAAATAAATTTATAAATCATAATCGACAAATTTATTAATAGTTGAGTTATAGGCACATCTTTTAATACCAGTCCCATCACCACTGTCAACTTCCCTCCATCAGTATTTTCATACTCAATTGTCCTCAATTTTCATACTCACTCCCCTGCCCATCCTGACACAAATATTACAGAGTTCATTAGTGGCAACTCAGATAGGTGTATTTTTAACTTTGTTGGGTCTGAACATTGAGTATATAGCTGTAACACTCTTCCACATCACTGATGGAACAAAAACCCTGATCCTTGATTTCCTCCATTTTCATTTTTATTTTCATTTCCCCTTTCATTTTCTTTCTTCCCCGATTTCTATTCTTCTCTGTTCTTCTCCCTTAGCTCCAGGGTCAAGGGTAATCTAGGCAGCCCCCCACCCCCACCTTTTTTTTTTACTACATTACAATTTCTTATCCAGTTTTATTCTATGTACCACAGATAACTGAAACCACCCTGTGTTTCAGATAGCACTTTCTCTGTGAACTGGGAACCTCTATTCTGTGCTTTGGAATTCCTGTGGAAAATCACACTGATGGTAGATTTACAAGTATACAAATCTGAGGGGTGAAAATTGCTTTACAGAAAGTCATAATAGTGGGAAAACCTTCTTCACAGGATTAAATACTCATCTCTTTATTTCTAGTACAAGCAGTTTGACAGAGAGTGAACTTTAGAGGGTTGTGAGCATTACCAAGCCCAATTATTATTTATTTAATAATTTCAACAACACTATAAAGCTAATTTTATTACTGCTGTTCTAATGATGGTGTAAAGTTTTAATTACTACCATTCTATTGAGGGTTTGTAATATTAAGAAAAACTTCCCAAGTCACTCAGTTTCTTAACAAAGACTTTTGTGTTTTAATGTACATCTTCTGATTTCAAGTTTATTTTCTTATTTGTTGAATCATATCAAAAGGGTTAGACCGGTTGTATAAAGGAGCTTGGGGTAGAGGTTGAGAGCATGGAAAGGCATACATTAGTAAGAACAACAAGGATGGAGCAAAAACTGTAGAACCTAGCATAATAAAACTGAATTTCAAGAGAGCAACAAGCTACAGAGATGATTCTAGATCCCCAAGTCACCATCCAGTTAAAAATTTAAATCTCTCTATTTAAAATTTTAGAATTCCTGGAACACGATATCTAGTACTTTATGCCACTGAGGTACAAAGAGTATCACACTACGTTTGAGGGAATATAAAGTAGAAGGCAACTAATCTTGATAAATATAGTGGGCAGGGCGTTTGCCTTTCATGTGGCCAACCTGGGCCAACCCTGGTTCGATTCCTCCGCCCCTCTCTGAGAGCCCAGCAAGCTACCCAGAGTATCGCGCCCACACAGCAAAGCCTGGCAAACTACCTGTGACGTATTCGATATGCCAAACACAGTAACAACAAGTTTCACAATAGAGACGTTACTGGTGCCCACTCGAGCAAATCAATGAACAATGGAAGGACAGTGACATATAGTATATATGTATGTATATATATATATATATATATATATATATTTGCACACATTCCTCAAACTATAACAAATTACTAATCTTTTATACAGGGGCTTAATGGTTCCAAGTTGACATAGAAAAGTTTCACACACTTTCCTCTAAGGAAACCTTTTTCGATCATTTCTAGTGTATTATTCATAACAAGCAATACAAAATAAATTATTTAGGATCTGCCTTTGGAACAGGCTTGGATGCTGGGAAAATCTGAAATAATGGTGGTGGGAAGGTATGATAGTTGTGGGATTGATGCTGGAATATTGAATGTAAAAATTATTGTGAACAACTTTATATAAATAAAATTTTAAAAATTAAAAATAAATAAAACTAAAATTTTCAAATAAATCTGATATCATTGAAGAGATTCCAAATATTACTTTCCACCAAAATCTCTTGTTGGCATCGTCAATGATAATTCAGTCTTCTCCACTGAATATCTAATGTATCTTTACGATCCATTAAAATACAAATATCTTTTGCAAATTCATTATGAATTAAGCTTTCAAAGGGGCTGGTTGGCTTGCTTCTCAGGCCTGTGATCTCTTTTGAACATATATCTCAACTGTTTGTGTTGTTGTTTGTTTGCATGCTTATTTCCACTACGAGGAAGACTGTGTTTTCCCTGAAACACATATTTTTCTCTTTCTCCCCCCTCAAAACTTTTAATAAAATCAACCTTACTGTACCATTTTACTTCCCCCTAATAATCTTTTCTGTAGGAAAAGGTGAAGAAAAAAAGGAGGGGCCATAGTCATCGGGTGAGAGTAATAGTTTAAAGAAGGTGGAATTGAATAGCAGGATATCAAAACATGAAAAGAACTAAACTAAAAGATGTAAAACAGCTATTGAGTTTACTTTCATCTATTTTCTTTAAGATTGATGTTATCAGTAGCTACAAGAAGTATAAAATTTCAAAGCAAAGAACCTATTGAATGTGCCACATTCTTCCTTCCTTAACATTATAATGTCAACCTGAAGATTAATTAGTAGGAAGGTTTTATTCTTTGAATAGTCTTGAAAGTGTTTAAGAAGCAAAGCAATTTCTAGAGCAGCTCTCCAAGTTTAGCTTTCTAACTTTAGTTAGGATATAAGGAAATAATTATATATCTGTTTTAATCATAATTGCACCAGATTGTAATCTTCCCTCTCATGAAAGACTACAGATTATGTAACGGCAGCTATTGATTTTCCACACGAGACACTTTAATTGAACGGTTAAGAGGAAGCTGAATCAGCAAAGTTTGGGGTTACTCATTTTGTATTAAATAATTTTGTATTTAAACTCCGTCAAGAGAGTCCAAGAATTTTATAAAAATAGTTTCACTTTTTGGAAAATAAATATTATTATTATTACCATTCAAAGAATATTTATAGTCTGAGTTTAAATAAAAGACATGGATATAAATTTATATTTATATAAATATAACACGTAAATGAGAGTCTTTTGACATTGCGTTTGATTATTATTCATGATTTGGGCTATAAAAACAATTTTTCTGTCATGTTACCACTGACATGAATATTCTTTGAAATGACTTTTATATTTGAGATAATCAGGTGAAGAAGATGCTATCTGGAAGTTCACATCATCTATGCTATTGACATCCAGAGAAAGTAAGAATAAATGTCTCCTACAAATCTCAAAAATACTGAATCTCAAAACATTGAGTAGCAATAGAAAGAAATTACTTCTATTAACATTAGAGAGATGCAATCTGAAATTTTTCTCTTGAATACAATAATTTAAATATTTCAGGAGTAGAAATGAATTTAATATCTCTATATTTATCTTCCTAACTAAAATTACTAGGAAATACTAAAACATTGCTAACTGAAAGATTAAAATATTACTAAATTTAAACATATACTTAAATGATGAATTTTGGAACTCCAATTTTACTCACTATATATCAATGCTTAAAGAAAAACAACATATAAAACTAGAGTGAGAAATTCACAAAAATTATCCATTATTTTGTTAATATTTTTAATAGGCTGCACATTTTATATCATTTTATTTTCAGAACAATGTGGAAAATAAATACAGAATTAAATAAATCACAATTGCACCATTGTTAATTAACTCCTAATAGCTCTTAGAAACCCTATATGTATGCTCTATTATGATACTATCATAAAGAGCTTTTGATGCTTTTTCTGAATTGGGTTTTCCTATCTTTCTTCCAAAGCATGCAGAAATAATTAATTTCTTAGGATATACTGTTCTGTTCATTTTTTATATTATCTCATGAAATGTCATTTGCCTCTAGTATGTGAGGTACATTAGTGAGAGTAATGACAATGTTCTACAAAGCTGTCCTAGAACTATTTATTGAAATTCATTGTCTGGTATACAATAGTAATCTTTTTTCTAGACTAGTTGCAGATTTAAGATTTAACCAAAGTAATTCATTTTCCTTTATTATGTGGCTTTTAAAATAATATTTCAATAGAACTGGATTAGCTCATTGCTTTGCTGTGATAATCCAATGACCTGAGCCTCCACAAGCATAATTTCTAATAATGCTATGATGCTTGAAATCACTCAGGGGTGAGAATACGTTGAAACCGTTATCAAGAGACAAGATATAATGCTCTGTTAGGTATACCTGAAGGGTGAGATGCCTTCCAACCTTTAATCTATTTCAGTGGTAAAACAATAAGAATGCTATCATGTGGTCTGAAGCAAGAGCAATGAAATTATCACATATATTGATGGAGTTCAGGTATAAGATACATTTGACAGAAAAAAAGAGATGGGGAAAATTTTTGCAGAATAGTAATTTAAATGTGTGACAGCATGGATAATGTTTTCATTATTTATTGCTATGAAGTCAATGTAAATACTTTTTTGTATTTTGATTTTATAAATTGTTGGCCTATTAAATTATATATAGTAAATTTAGTGTGCATTAACATTATTAAGAGATTCAAAACCTATGCAGGCACTTACCAATATTACTTAACTCAGGTGATATGTACACTATTCATGTTTCAGATAAATTAATATTATATATTAGAATACACAGTGTAGAATTAAATTTGACTTATAAATATCAGAAATGGCAAATATCGATATTTCATAGTACAGTGATAGGGCGTTTGCCTTGTGTGCAGCCAGCCCAGCCGAGCAGGGTTCAATTCCACCGCCCTTCTCGGAGAGCCCGGGAAGCTACAGAGAGCACCCATGACGTATTCAATATGCCAAAAACAGTAACAACAAGTTTCAAAATGGAGACATTACTGGGCCTGTTCAAGCAAATCAATGAACAATGGGAGGACCGTGTTTGTGTTTGACACTTATTTTCAACATGATGTCAAATTGAACTATTTAACAATGCTGTAAATAACATTTACTCCACTATTGTTTTAAAATTTGAATGCTATGACATATTCTTTAAAACAAGTAAAAAGCAGTTGTGAAGAGTATTCTACTGAAACTATGAAGCACTTTTTGATAAAATTTATGATATTTTATAAATTGTATGCTCTTGATAAACTTAATGGTACAAGATCCCTGAATGAACTAAATCATACATGAACTATCCTCTCTTCTAAATAGTTCAAAATCCCTTCTAGAAAATAAGTGGACTAACATTCAAAGAATGAAAAAATTGATGAAAGTGAAAACAATGTAATAATCATATTTCATAGGTAGAATAAATTTACATACTATGGTTGGAAACTGGATGGATTTGAGGATACTCCAACTTTGGCATCCTTTCAAAAATCTATTTCTATATTCTTGCCAACTCACTTGGGAACTTTCTATCCTGGAAACAGATCATTGTAATGTCCTCAGTAAGACGATCGATTGTTGTGAATTAAGCCAGAATTATCTGTCTATTAAAATTATCATGAGTATTAGCATCGCTATTTATACCAGAGCTTTGTAGTTTTTAGAACTTTCATTTGTATTACCTCATTTGATTCTTTCAGCAACTCTGACTTTCAGCAAAACTGAGTTATAAAGAGTGAATTGTATTGGACAATGACAGAACTGGAAGCTAGGATAAATAATTATAAGATTTTGATTAAAAAGAAAGTATAAATGCTTATCAAGTATTTGCTTTTATAAGGCATTCACTCTCTTCTAATTAACTTTCTATCTACTACATATTTACTTAGATATTTCTAAATTTTACTGATATAAAAACATTTTATGATATTATGTAGGACTTATATGTACATTGAAAATTAAAATGTGAATAAAATACATTGTGATCATTTCCCCCCAAATCTTGTCCCCATCCTTTATTATGTAATTTATTCTTTTAATTCAATTCACCACTCTCTCCTCCCGTTCTTTTCCCCTTCCTGTCTTAAACATTAAATTGTTTTTATCATCTATGGATGTGAGTTTCTTTAAATGGATATTTCATTTATTTTTATTAAAGCAATGTTGATTTACAAGATTATTCATTTTAGAAGTATAATTTCACACTACAAAAAGTATGTTACCACATCATGCCCAACATCTGCTGTTTTATTTTATGAATTTGAACATATGAGTGAAATAATACAGCATTTATCTTTCTCAGTCTGATCTACCATAATATTGAGCATTGATTTAGTATTAATTTCCTGAAGGTTCATCCCTCTTGAGGCTGATGGTAAGATCATCTTTTGAACAGCTGAAGGCTATTTGGTTGTGTATCACTTGATCACTTGATCACTTGACATCCCTTTACTCATCGATTTGCTTGAGTGGGCACCACTAAAGTCTTCATTTGTCCCTGTTGTTGTTAGTGTAGCCCAATGGCGTCTGCTTGTTCTAGGAACAAAGAGCCTCAAACCAATCGTTCAGGGTCTTGATGAAAAAGTCTGATCATCTCGTAGGTGGGTGGCCATACAGTCTTATACAGTCTTTTGACGTCCCATGGAATCCAGTTGGTAACATTTCTAGTACAGAGGTCATCTCCAAATCACATTACGTGTCTAGCCCATCTGATATTCGATGCCTTGGCAAACGAGACAGCATCCCTGATTCTTGACCGTCAATGGAGGTCAGAACTCCAGATTCTTTCTCTCATTTGAGTGAAGCGTGATACTCCAAGCATAGCTCTTTCAATTCCTCTTTGGGAGACCCGAATAGCGTTCTCATCCTGTTTTTGTAGGGCCCAGGTCTCTGAGGCATATGTTAATGCAGGAAGAACAGTGGAATCGAAGAGATGTGTCCAGAGCCGGAGGTTCTTCATACTCTTAGCTATTTCTTTGACACTCTTGAAGGCGTTCCAAGCCGTTCTCTTCCATCTACGCAACTCAGGTGCCAGGTCATTCATCATGTTGACTTCTCGACCTAAGTACACATAACTGTTGCATTCAAAGATTTTCGTTCCATTGAGAGTGAATGATCAACGTCCCTTGATGTCAATGATCAACTCCATGATGAATGATGAGATCCTGGTAGTGAATCCGCAATACAGATCATGGAGGATCCTGATTTATTGACATTGAATGCCCTATTTGGCTAGGACCTTGACGACAGCTTAAGTCTCAACAGAATCAAAGTCCTTCATTAAATCAATGAATGTTAGATAGCAGCATCTTGACCTTACAAGAAACCTCAATGAACTAGGTTATCGTGTGGATACGGTTGGTTTTGCTGAATCCTTTTCAGAAACCGTCTTGCTCGCATGATTGTCCTTCATCTAGTGTTCTGCCAATCCTATTCAGGATGACTCTAGTGAACCGCTTGTAGATGACAACAGGCAGATCGGGAGATAGTTGCCAAAATCGTGGATGTCTCTCTTCTTGTACAGTAGTACAGTCCTGCTGGTTTTCCACTGTGATGTAACCTTGCTTTCAGACAGGTAGCATGTGAAGATGTTGTCAATGACGGCATCTTCCCATGTTGTGCAATAGTGCCAAAGAGCTCCTAGTTGGTGGTTATTCTGGGAGTTCTCTTCTTAAACTTTGCAGCCCTTTTTCCCCACTCTGTGAAGTAGAATTTTACACGAAGGAGATGGTGGTCTGATACCATTTGGAAGACCATCGATTGAATATGATGTCAATTTCGTTGTGGAACTGTCTACTGGGAGAGTCCCATGTCCAACATTTAGATTCGGTCTACTGGAATTATGAGTTACCATGGATGTTCTTGGTCGACATGATGAACTCAGACAGTCTCTCACCCTGTTTGTTCCATTCCAGGTCTTGGGTCCTGATGTGCAGTTCTTTGGCTGATCTTCTCGGTCTTATCTTGGCACTAAAATCACAAACATTAATCTTGCATAAGGTGTGGTATTCTTTATAGAATTTCTACAGCTCCATGTAGAACTTCTCAATTTTTCCATCATCACAATTGCATGTTGGTGCATAGACAATGAAGATAGGAACTGCCAGCAGTGAACTGCATCTATACAAGAATAATTGTCCAATTTGGGTTGTTAGGCATTCGAATGAATCAATGTTGATGGAGAAGTTGGTGTTTACACGGACAACGACACCACCGACTCCTCTTTGTCACATGTTCCAAGGAACAATTCTTCCCCAGTGTCGAAATCGGTGTGATGTGATTGATGCCTTCTCATCTTGGTCACAACAATGATGTTGTACTTGATCTTTTTTGCTTGCACCATCAGGTCCTTGATGGAAGCAGCTGTTGCCAGCGTATGGGCATTGAAAGTATGGGCAGTCAATTGTGTACTTCATTTTGGAAGCCTATTTAGGCACTGAGATTTTATCAGCCTCTCCTTCCTCATCCTTAACAGTGCACTATTGGTGGTCGTTTCATGGTCAGGGGATAGAGACTCATTCTATTTACTGGTTTTGGTATATTGAATACACCACAGATAGCTTGCCAAGCTCTGTCATGTGGGCGGGACACTCTCAGCAGCTTGCCTGGCTCTCTGAGAGGGATAGATGCTTTTAGGGCAGCCTCTAATCATCCTTGTATGTGTTCCCATGGTTCAAACCATATTTGAACCCCATCAAATATGGTGCAATAGTCTTTAATTGTTTTTTAAAAAATTTTATTAGTGAAACACCATGAGGTACAGTTGTAGACTTACAAATTTTTGTGTTTGGATTGGAATTATACAATGAACAAATACCCATCCCTCCACCAGTGCCCATTTTCCACTACCACGGGTCCCAGTATCCCTCCCACCCCTAAACCCCCATCCCACTTTGCCTCTGTGGCAGGGCATTCCCTTTTGTTCTCTCTCTCCTTTTGGGTGTTGTGGTTTGCAAAAGAGGCATTGAGTGGCAACCATGTTTGATCTATAGTTTACTTTCAGCATGGTTCTCCCATCCTGGGAGGATCCTCCCAAAACCCTTTATTTGGTGCTCCCTTCTCTAACTGAGCTCCCTTTTCCCCTAGAATGTGTGGCTGGCCTCCAAGCCATGTAGCAAACCTCCTGGTACTAATCTCGGCCATTCTTGGGGGTTAGTCTCCTATTTTGTTACTTTATGTTTCCCAGATGAATGCAATCTTTCTTTGTCTATCCCTCTCTTTCTGACTCATTTCTCTTAACCTGATACTTTCCATGTAGTACCACTTGTATGTAAATTTCATGACTTCATCTTTTCTAACAGTTTCACAGTACTCCATTGTGTAGATGTAACAAAGTTTCTATAACTAGTCATCTGTTCTGGGGCACTCAGGTGTTTTCCAGATTCTGGCCAATGTAAAGAGTGCTCTAATGAAAGACAAGTGCAGATGTCACTTTGACTATATATTTTTGCCTCTTTGGGATATATTCCCAGAAGTGGTATTGCTGGGTCAAATGGGAGCTCGATTTCTAATTTTTTGAGAATCGTCCATGGTATTTTCTAAAAGGGCTGAACCAGTCTGCATTCCCACCAGCAGTGAAAGAGGGTCCCTACCTCGCCACATCCGCGCAAACACAGGTGGCTTTTGTTCTTTTGGATGTGGGCCAGTCTCTGTGGTGTGAAATGATATCTCTTTGTTGTTTTGATCTGCATCTCCCTGATGATTAATGATGTAGAACATTTTCTCATGTGCCTTTTAGCCATTCGGATTTCTTCTTTGAGAAAGTTCTGTTCATTTTGTCGACCCATTTTTTGATGGGGGTGGATGTTTTCTTCTTGTGGAGTTCAATCAGTACTTTGTATATCCTTAATATCAACCCTGGTCGGATGTGTATTCGGCAAATATACTTTCCCATTCTGTAGACTTTCTTTGTATTTTGGTCACTCTTTCTTTTGAGGTGCAGAAGCTTCTTAGTTTAAGATACTCTCATTTGTCTATCTCCGATTTTGCTTGCTTGGCCAGGAGGGTGACATCTTTGAAGATATCATTAACTTTAATATCATGGAAAGTTTTGTCAACTTTGTCTTCAATGTACCTTATGGATTCCAGTCTGTTGTTGAGGTCTTTAATCCATTTTTATCTTACTTTAGTACATGGCATTACACAGAGATCTGAGCCCACATTTTTGTATGTAGCCATCCAGTTTTGCCAGCACTATTTGTTAAAGAGGCCTTTCTTGCTCCACTTCACTTTTCTTGCCCCCTTATCGAAGATTAGATTATCATATGCTTGGTGGGAGATGTCAGTATATTCCACCCTGTTCCATTGGTCTGCAGCTCTGCCTTTGTTCCAGTACCATGCTGTTTTAATTATTACTGCTTTGTAGTAGAGTTTGAAGTTAGGGAGGTTGATTCCTCCCATTTTCTTTTTCCCAAGAATTGCTTTAGCTATTTGTGGGGGCTTTTTGTTCCATATAAATTTCAGGACTGTTTGCTCCATTTATTTGAAGAATGTCATGGGTATTGTAAAAGGTATTAAATTGAATTTGTACAGTGCTTTGGGTACTATTGCCATTTTGACAATGTTAATTCTCCCGATCCGTGAGCGGGGGATATCTTTCCATTTCCTCATGTCCTCTTATATTTCCAGAAGTAGTGTTTTGTAGTTTTCTTTGTACAGGTCCTTTACATCCTTAGTTAAGCTGATTCCTAGGTACCTGATTTTCTGAGGCACAATTGTAAATGGTATTGTTTTCTTCATGTCACTTTTTTCTCTTTCACTGCTTGCGTATAGGAAAGCCATGGACTTTTGGGTTTTGATTTTATAGCCTGAAACTTTACTATACAAGTCTATTTTTTCTAAGTGTTTCTTGGTAGAGGTTTTTAGGTTTCTCTAAATATAGTATCATATCATCTGCGAATAGTGAGAGCTTGATTTCTTCCTTTCCTACCTGGAAGCCCTTAATATCTTTTTCTTGCCTAATCGCTATTGCAAGTACTTCCAGTACTATATTGAACAGTAGTGGAGAGAGTGGGCATCCCTGTCTCATCTCTGATCTTAGGGGTAATGCTCTCATTTTTCCCCATTGAGGATGATGCTTGCTTTAATTATATTGAGGTAAGTCCCTTTTATCCCCATTTTGGCGAGGATTTTCCTCATAAACGGGTACTGGATCTTGTCAAATGCTTTCTCTGCGTCTGTTGATATGATCATATGATTTTTTTTGTTGTTATGATGGATTATTTTGTTTGATTTCAGAACGTTAAACCATCCTTGCATCCCCAGGATGAATCCAACTTGGTCATGGTGTATGATCTTTTTGATGAGTTGTTGAATTCTATTTGCTAGTATTTTGTTGAGAATCTTCGCATTTGTGTTCATCAAGGATATTGGCCTGTAGTTTTTCTTTCTTGTGGTGTCTTTGTTTCCTTTTGGTATTAGAGAGATAAGGTCTTCAAAGAAACTGTTTGGGAGAGTTTCTGTTTTTTTCAAATTCCTGGAAAAGCTTGAGAAGAACTGGAAATAGGTTCTCTTTAAATGCTTGGAAAAATTCGCTAGGGAATCCATCTGGACCTGGGCTTTTGCTTTTGGGAAGACTGTTGATTACAGTTTCAATTTCCTTGATATGAATAGGACTATTTAGGTACTCTATATCTTTTTGATTCAACTTTTGGAGATTATAGGAATCCAGGAATTTATCCATTTCTTCCAGCTTCTCTTGTTTTGAGGCATAGAGACTTTCAAAGTAGTTTCTGATGATCTTTTGAATTTCTTTGGTATCTGTTGTGATATCCCTATTCTTATTTCTGATTTGGTTTATTAGCTTCTCTCTCTCTGTTTCTTTGTGAGTGTTGCTAGTGGTTTATCTATCTTATTTATTTTCTTGAAGAACCAGCTCTTGGTTTAATTGATCTTTCAGATTGTTTCTTTGGTTTCTGCTCTAAGTTTTATGATCTCTTTCCTTCTGCCTGATTTGGGCTCCTTCTGTTGATCCTTTTCTAAGAACTTGAGCTGTGAAGTTAAGTTGTTTATTTGCATCCTTTCTTCCATCCTGAGAAATGCTTGCAGAGCTATTAATTTTCCCCTTAATATGGCTTTAGCTGCATCACATAAGTTCTGGTAACTTGTGTCTTCATTCTCATTTATTTCCAAGTATCTTTTGATTTCGCCCTTGTCTTCCTTCCTGATCCACTCGTTTTTCAGCATTGAGTTGTTTAATTTTCAGCTGTTTGATTTGGTTCTCCGTGTCTGTGTGTGATTCACTTCTATTCTCAGTGCATCATAGTCTGAAAAGATTGTTGATACTATTTCTATCTTTCTAATCTATTAGAAAGATAGAAATTTTTGTTAGGGTTTTGAAATTTTTGTTAGGGTTTTGTTTTTGTTAGGGTCTCTTTTAGCTGGCACCCTTCGGGCTCCTTGAACCTGAATGTCTGCATTGTTGAGCTCTGGGAATTTTTTAGCAATGATTTGTTTAACCATGTTTTTTTCATTGGGATTGTTTCCCTGAGCTTCTGGTACTCCACTGATTCCAATTTTGTTCCTCTTGGAATCATCTCCTAGGACTCTGATTCTCTCTAGAGCTATATTGAGGTCGCTTGTCATTGTTTGTTCTTGCCTGTTGGCTTGGTGCAGCTGATCTTCCAGCTCACTGATTCTATCTTCAGCTGCAGTCATTCTACTGTTGAGGTCTCAGGCTGAGTTTTTTATTTCATCTACAGAATCTTTTATTCTTGACATTTTTGCTCTCATTTCTTCCGGTAATTTGTCAATAGTTTCTGCCATGTTTCTGGATATCTGTCTGACTATTTCATTGATTTCATTGAACATCTTCATGAATTCATATCTGAAATCTTTGTTAGAGAGTTCCCTTAGGTAAGCAGCACCCACAGAGGCTTCTGGACTCTTTTGATTGTCCTACCCATGTGGTGGGGACTTGCATTGTTTCTTCATGTTGGTCTGTAGGTATGGGGACTAGATTTCTTGGTATGACTAAATTACCTGCAGCCGCGTGAGCATTGGCCCACCTAAAATTAATCCACGCCCACTTCTACCAAAGCCAGGCCCACTTCTGAAAAGGCCACGCCCTCACGGGTACTTGGTGTGTGTGAGGGAATTAAAGACTGGGTGGGGAAGAAGACCAGCACAGCTTGGGGGGTAAAGAGGAAGAAGCAGAGGTTCAGGGCTGCTTTTCTCCCAGGGTCGGAGAGGACGCCTGAGCGGCTTGCAAGGAGAAATCCAAGCCCCGCGTTTGAATACCAGCAGATAAACTGACCTGGGTGGGGGAGAAGACCATCACAGCTGGGTGTGGGAGAAGACCAGCACAGCTTGGGGGGACAAAAAGGAACTTATTAAGTGTTTTATGATGTCTGGAAAGCATCCTGGTGCGTGGTGGTGGCTGTGCAGTGGAGGTAGTGGAGGTAGTGGAGGTCTGCCTGGCTGCTGGGGGCAGGCAGAGGATTTCTATTCCCGGGTCTGTTTAGCCTGGAGTCCAAGGTCACAGAGTTCTGCTTCCCTAGTTCTGTGGGGCCTCACTCGTCCATGAGTCTCGGCCCGAGTGTCCAGAAAGTTCTGGAACATGACAGCGGCTGGGTAGTGGAGGTAGTGAAGGTAGTGGAGGTAATGGAGGTCTACCGGGCTGCTGATTGTGTATATATGTATCAATCACGCTTTATTTTTAGGGAGTGCAGATATCACAAGCCCTGATCAGGATGCCCAGGCCTTCCTTCCAGAGATGTTTGGTTTACCAGGTTGTCAGTTCAGTGCTAGGTGCTTTCTGGGCCCTAAAGTTCCAGGAACAACCAGGGCCAACCCAGTGGTGCTCATGGATTTCCAGGGACAAACCTGCCCATGGGGGACCATATGTTGCTAAGGATTGAACCAGGGTTGGCCACATGCAAAGCACTAAACTGAAGAATTTTGTCAATTTGATGTAATTTAATTCATAATTTTAATTTTTTTCTTTGCATATGGTGATGAATTATGAAAGATACACTAAATATACTATCATGGAATAGATTCCTCAATACATTTAGGTTTAGTAGTAGAAAAAATGCTTCATTGAGACACCAAAAACTTAATATGTTTAAAAGTATTCCAAATAGTTAGATTTGCATTCTTTATTAGGAATAAAATAATAACCTAGACAATATTATTTTCAGCTAAGTGAAATTTTTATGCTATTATATTTTGATATTTGGTATCTTGATGCAATATTTGTTATATGTGCTGAAAACATTTTCAGACTGAAATTGGAAATTAGTACTTCAGTGATATTAATGCTATTACCTAATCTCAGCATTAAATATTAAGTAGAATATTGCTTCTGAAGTCTTAGACTTTTTCTATGTGAAACAAAAATTGTTTTAAGAAAATTTAACCTTTCCTTTTACTTTATTAAAACACCGTGGTTTACAAAGTTCTTTATAACACAGTTGTATCTTTTAAAGATCAATTGTATAGTCTAGAGATAGCACAGCAGAGGAGATGCTTAACTAGAATGTGACCAGTTTAGGTTTGATCCACAACACCATATACGGTGCCCTGAACACCTCCAGGAGTTATACCTGAGCACAGAACCAGGAACATCTGCCCTGAGTACAACTAGTGTGGTACAACACCCTGCTCTCCACATAAAAATAAGGATAAAATAAAATTACTCTCTCTTTTTGGACTTCATGTCAGAAATATAAGCCATTGCTTACTTTTCTAATAATTGTCATAACTGCTTATAATTTTTTAAAAATTAATAACCATATTGCCTGCCCATAATTTAAAAATGCAATTTAAAGAATGCAATTGCAATAGAATTTTGTGGGAATCAGTAACATATTTCTTCAAAGATCAGGTATTATAATAGCATTTCCTAACTTGGAAGAGATTATGTAACTTATAATTACCCTGGAGTGTTTTTTGTCGTTGTTGATGAACTTTCTTGAAATTTTTTAAAAAATAAATGCCACATTTTATCATTTGCACCTGTAGGAATTTTTTCTCACAGATGTTATAATTATTGCTTCAGTTTTGATAATGTACTTAAATATTAACTTATTTTTAAGACATTCAGTATTTATTGGGTCACTACTATAGACAAGATGTTAATGAGATTTTTATGACACAGTTTATCTAGACTAGAGACTGATTTCAAGAAGTTCACAATTCACTGAGATCTAGCTCATTACAGATTCCTCGTGGTGTATAATTTCCCTTGCAACTGCAGCAAAAGACTACAAATACATTATTTGCGTTTTTAAATTATGGGCAGGCAATAAGGTTATTCATTTTTTAAAAAATTATAAGCAGGTATGACAATTATTAGAAAACTAAGCAATGGATTGTATTTCTGGCATGAACTTTCTGTTAGCTCTACAGGTTATAGTTCTGAAGTAAATAATTTGGAGCCTTGCAGATGCTCTAAGAAAGAAACCTCATTCTTGACTTTTTTAAGCACTAGAAGCTACCTTCATCCTTTCACTTGTGACTTCCTACCATTTTCAAAGCTGTAGTCATATCATTGCAACATCAACTTTCATCAGCACATCCTCTTTGACCCTTACTCTCCTATCCCAATTAAAGAAAAAGTCATCAGTATTCTTGTGATTATATTCACTCTACCTGAAACCAAAATAATGTATCTTCAAAATCCTTGACTTAATCACACCTGCAAATATGGCTTTACAATATGAGATGGTGTGTGTACAGTTTTGGGGGGTTAAACTAGAGTTATCTTTAAGAGAGGAATTTCAGTTGAACAGTTTGAAATATTCAATTAAAGGAGCAAGGACAATTTCTAATCTTAGGTTTCAAAGAAAAGAAAAAAATATATTGAAGATTGATAGATTTATTTGACTTACACATGTATTTCAGTTCACTTCACAAAAGATCTACCTAAGCATATATTGCTTGACTCTTTGATAGCAATTCACATTTACTATCAAAAAGACAAGCAGGGGCCGGAGCAATAGTACAGGGGGTAGGGCATCTGCCTTGCATGCTGCTGACCTGGATTCTATCCCCAGCATCCTACTTAGTACCCTGAGCACCACCAGGACTAATTCCTGAGTGCAGCGCCAGGAGTAACCCCTGAGCTTCGACAGGTGTGACCCAAAAACAAACAAATGTAAACAACAAACAAAGAAGCAGTAGAATGGAACACAATCTCATCCCTATTTAATTCTCTTGGATTAATTTTATGTTAATCAAATATTAAATTTAAAAACTGTAAAAACATGAGCTATCATATGACAAATCTGTAACTTCCTGGAGATCTCTTGATTCCCCATACACATCTACCCCTAGTCAGTTCTCACTCTGAGCTTCAAATTCATTCACTTAAACTATTCTAAGACCCCTACTTAGATTTTAGCATACATCATACAATCAGCATTGATTGTAACTAAACTAAACTACACTTTTTATCTCTGTCACCACCTTTGTGAAAACAAAGAAAAACTGCTCTAGTAACCTTCCCCATCTCAGGCAACCATTCTCTTATAGATGCTCAAGAGAAAAGCATCGCAATCCAATTTAGCTCATACTTCATATCTAATTCATCCACAAATTCTGCTTATTCTATCATAGTAGTAGTTCATATCATAAATCTGTTTTATCACACCCGTTTCTATTATCTTTCACCACTATAACTTTTTTATTTTATTTTCATGGTTTTGCAACTAGTTTCTATATTTATACTTATTTTCCTCAAATATATTCTAAACACAATAAGAGTGACCTCCTTAAAAAGTGAAAGTTAAATAATTTAATCCACTTGTGTATTACCTTATATTTTCATAAATTCTGAGTAAAATCCAGTTGTTATACTCTCCCATAAACCCTATATGCGCTGCCTCACTATTAAAAGAAGTTCAGTTTTTGTGACTCTTACACTATTTGCATCTTACTGATCTTTCTCTTGATATTCTTTTTATTATCTCTAACATTTTATTATTATTTGGAGGAACCTCCCAAGTGATACTTAGGAAACTTGAGGACATCTTCCAGCAAGTGTCATCCAGGCTGGCCATTGTTTCAATATAAGATAATGAGGGAAGCTTCTGCTCTAGCCATTTGGTCTTGGGCATTACTAGGTGTGGCTTTGTTCAGGAACCCTTCACAGGCATACCTGGTAGTTTTGGGGGACCATGTAGCCCCAGGGATATAATTGTTTCTAGTTTCATACAAGACATGCATTCTAATCCTTGTACTTTCTGCCCCTTTGCAATTTTTAAGCCCTTCCTTATATATCACTTTCAATATAAAATCCTTCCTATATAAAATGGAAAAGTTTACCCTAAATTTAAGATTGCCTATTCTTTCTGTGTGAAGAAAATGAATATAAAATACTAGTCTATGTAATATTTGTGTTTTACAAATGTACTTTGATATAAGGAAGACACTTAGGGAATGATTAAATTGTTGAATAATGTCTAGTCTAAAAATTAATCTCATTTGTTTACTATGCACTCTGTTTTGCACAAAGAGCAGTTGGTAAGGCATTTCTTTTGCATATATCCCACCTAGATTTAAACCCCAGCACCCTATAATGTTGCAGAGCACTGCCTGGAGTGATTTCTTTTTTGAGGTGGGGATTGAGGGGACTGTCACACCTGGCGATGTTCAGGGATTATTCCTAGCTCTGAACTCAGGAATTGCTCTGACAATGCTCAGGGAACCATATCAGATGTCTGAGACTGAACCTGGGTCTGCCACGTGCAAGGAAAATGCTGTTCCTGCTGTACTATTGCACTGGCCTTCATGTGTGATTTCTGAGTGCAGTCGGAGGTAATCTCTGAGTACAGATGGTTGTGGGCTAAAATTAAAACAAAATTAAATAAAACAACAAAAACATAAATAGGAGTGCTTTTCTAATTGATAAAGAAATGCTGCTCTCCATGTCTATTCATTTATAAGCAAAGTTCATAACTTCATCTCTCCTAACAGATTCATAGTATTCCATTCTGTAGATGTATACCAAAGATTCTTATAACCAGTTATCTGTACTAGGGCACTTGGGTTGTTCCCATATTTTGGCTAATGTGAACAGTGCTGCAATGAACATATAGGTACAGATGTCATTTCTACTGTGCTTTTTTGCATCCTCCGGATATATTCCCAGAAGTGGTATTGTGGAGTCATATAGAAGATCGATTTCTTTTTTTTGAAGGACTGTCCATATTGTTTTCCAGAAAGGCTGGACTAGTGGGCAATCCAACCAACAGTGAAAGACTGTCCCTTTTTCCTCACATCCACATCAACACTGGTTGCTTTTGTTCTTTTGAATGTGTGCCAGTCTTTGTGGTGTGAGATGATATCTCATTGTTGTTTTGATTTGCATCTCCCTGATGGCTAGTGATGTGGAACATTTTTTCATGTGCCTTTTGGCCATTTGTATTTGTTTTATGAGGAAACTTCTGTTCATTTCTTGCTGTTAGGAGAGATGAAGTCATGAAATTTACTTATAAATGGATAGACATGAAGAGTATCATGCTAAGTGAAATGACTCAGAAAGAGAGAGACAGACATAGAAGAACTGCACCCATATGTGGAGTATAAAACAACATAACATGAGGCTGACACCTAAGGATAGTAGATACAGGGGGCAGGTAGATTGCTCCATAGCTGGAAGCCTGCCTCAAGAACAAAGGGGTGAAGGCAGCTGGAATAGAGAAGGGATCACTAAGGAAATAATGGCTTGAGGAATCTGTCAGGATGGGAGATGTGTGCTGAAAGTAGATAAAGAAACAAACATGATGGCCTCTCGGTGTCTGTATTGCAAACCATAACACCCAAAAGTAAAGAGATATTATGGGGAATAACGTCTGACATGAGGGCAGGGGGGTATACTGGAGATATTGGTGGTGGGAAATGTGCATTGGTGGAGGGATGGGTGTTTGATCATTGTGTGATTATAACCCAAACATTAAAGCTTGTAACTATCTCACAATGATTCAATAACATTTAAAAAATAAAGAAATAATATGCAACTATAAAAGTTAATGAACATGACCATTCTTAAATAAAATCTTGAACTAAGAAAAAGAAATAAAATAGAATAGAGAAATGGAACAAACTTGACAAAAATATAATAGAATTGAATTAGACACATGATAATTAAAGTATTCCAGTTAAAAATTAGGTAATTTTTCTATCTTCATATAATTTTTGGATACTTGTACTCTTTTAATACCATAAAATTCTCCTAAGAATAGTTCTAATCTCTAAATTTAGACTAGATTTCTTACAACAAAGTAAGATTAAAAATATTCAGATGTCTAAGTTTGAGGTATAAAATCTAAGGTACCAATTCAAAGGAACTACTTGAGTTATTGGGGGCTGCTAAAAACTCCTTGTATCCTCCCAATTGAGTCACTCTCCAGAGAGAGGAACTGATTCATACTCGGAAGAATTCATCCCACAGAGGTTTGAAGAATCCTGAGCAGAGGTTACCTTGTTTCATTTCCAATTAAGACCCATGTGTCAACAGGCTACCTTTCACCACCCAACCTCAGCAGGATAAATTTGTTTTTTTCTAAAATAATATTGAGGGTGGGGCACACCCAGTAGTACTCAGGGTTTTCTTGTATCCTGTGCTCATGGAGCACTCCTGGTAGTGCCTGGGAGAAAATATTCAGTGCTGGGAAATGAAACTAGAGTGGCTGTCTGCAAGGCTAGCTCCCTACCCATTGTATATCTCTCTGTCCCACTAGAATAAGCACTTTATGAGGAAATAAGCAGTATTTTGAGAATAATAAATGCAACAGACATGTTATCTAGTTTATGTCTGCAGTGTCTATGAACCAAAAAAGAAACTGATATTCAGAGAACTTTAGAAACCATACTAATGTATTTTAAGATAGGATGTGGTCGCAGTGACCAGGAAAAAAATGAGGTCATGAAATTTGCATATAAATGGATGGTCATGGAGAGCGCCATGTTAATTGAAACGAGTCAGAAAGAGAAGGACAGACATAGAATGATTGGATTCATTTTTGGAAAATAAAATTAATTACTTAATTAATTAAAAAAATCATAGCATGAGGCTAATACTCAAGGCAGTAGAAACAAGTACCAGAAGCACCAGTCCATTCTTGGATGCTTGTAACAAGTGGTGGTGGGGAGAGGGCAGTTAGGATTGAGAAGAGATGGGACCACTGTGACAAAGAGTTAAAATGATCACTCTGGAAAAGAACTGAATTCTGAAGTAGGTAAAGGTTATCAAACATGATAATCTTTCATATTTGTTTTACAAAGAGACCATGATGCTCAAAAGGAGAGAAAGAGAGAGAGAGAGAGAGAGAGAGAGAGAGAGAGAGAGAGAGAGAGAGAGAGAGAGAAGAAAAATTTCCTGCCATTGAGAAGGCAGTAGGGAGCATGGTGGAAGGAAACTGAAGATATGTTGGAAAGTACACACTGAGAGAGAAGATTCTGCCATAAAGGCAGGATGGGAAGAGAGGGGTGGGAGGGAGACTGATGAAATCGGCGGTGGAAAGTGTGCAATGGTGAAGGAATCAGGATAGAACATTGGAAGACTTAAATCCAATTATGAAAAACTTTGTAACTGTGTATATCACAGTAATGCAATAAAAATGAATGGATTAATTTTAATATTATTGATAATGTATAAACTGGTATGTGTCGAAATGTGACATGACATTTTGGTAGTAAAGAAGCAAAGAGCACCCGGCCCATACAAGGTTGGACCAGGACACCTGAAGAACCTGCCATCAGTACTCATCAATACACTGGCTCGGCTCTTCACACTCTACCTGTCTGAAGGCAAGGTTCTGTCCCAGTGGAAAACCAGCCAGACTGTTCTGCTGTACAAGAAGGGAGACATCCACAAAATTGGCAACTATCGCCTGATCTGCCTGTTGTCTGTCATCTATAAGCTGTTCACTCGAGTTATCTTGAATAGGATTGACAGAACACTAGTTGAAGGACAATCATGCGAGCAAGCCGGTTTCCAAAAATGATTCAGCACAATCGACCATATCCACATGATAACCAAGCTCATTGAGGTTTCTCGGGAGTTCAAGATGCCATTCTGTCTAACGTTCATTGATTTAAAGTAAGGCTTTTGATTCTGTCGAGACTGAAGCGGTCATCCAAGCCCTAGACAAACGGGGTGTTCAAACTCAATACCTCAAAATCCTCCATGAGCTGTTTCCAGATTCACACCAGGATTTCACCATTCTACAAGGAAGTGATCATCAACATCAAGAGAGGAGTTTGGCAGGGTGATACTGTTTCACCGAAACTCTTCAGTGCTACCCTTAAGAACATTATGCGATGATTGTAATGGGAAGGAATGGGAGTGGAGATAGACGGTTGGCAATTATACCACCTCTGTTTCGCTGATGACATCATTCTAATAACACCAAATATTAACCTAGTGGCACAAATGCTGGTCAACTTCGACCATGAGTGTAGAAAGATCAGACTACAGCTGAATCTCACAAAGACAATGTTTATGAGAAACAGTCTCATTCCTTACGTTCCATTCAGTCTCAACAGAATGAACATCTCTGAATGCAACAATTATGTGTACCTAGGTCAAGAAGTGAACACGACGAATGACCTGGCACCTGAGTTGCACAGGTGGAAGAGAGTTGCTTGGAATGCCTTCAAGAGTGTCGAAGAAATAGCTAGGAGGATGAAGAACCTCCAGCTTCGGGCACATCTCTTCAATTCCACTGTTCTTCCTGCATTAACATATGTCTCAGAGACCTAGGCCTACAAAAACAGGATGACAACATTATTTGGGTCTCCCAAAGAGAAATCGAAAGAGTTATGCTTGGAGTAGCATGCTTCACTCAAGTGAGAGAAAGAATCCAGAGTTCCAACCTCCCTCGATGATTAGGAATCAGGGTTGCTGTCTCGTTTGCCAAAGCATCGAAAATCAGATGGGCTGGGCATGTAATACAATTTGGAGATGACCGCTGGACTAGAGCCATTACTGACTGGATTCCACGGGTTGTCAAAAGATCATGTGGCCGCCCACCTATGAGATGGTCTGACTTCTTCGTCAAGACTCTGAACAATCGGTTTGCGGCTCTTCGTGTTCCTAGAATGCGCAGATGCCTTTGGGCTACACTAGCATGTGACAGGGAAGAATGGAGACATTACTGGCGCCTTCGAGAAAATCGATGAGTAATGGGATGTCAAGTGATCAAGTGAATGTGTAAACAGAGAATAATTTGATGTATAAAGACTGATTTTTTTTAAAAAAATAAGATGTGGTCTTCGGTCACATGGCCTGGGTGAATACATTCCTTCAGCTCATGTCCTTAAATTACTTGATTTCTGAAGCCTCATATCCTGATCTGAACAGTAAGAATAATCTATTTTTGTATAGTTCTTATGATAATTGAGTTAATACAGTAAAATGCTTGAGTGTTACTGATCACTTAACACATTGGTTTAGCACAAATACCTTCTTTATGGACTGGAGCAATAACACAGTGGGTAGGGCGTTTGCCTTGCATGAAGCCAACCCTGGTTCGATTCCTCCGTCCCTCTCGGAGAGCCTGGCAAGCTTCCGAGAGTATCCCGCCAGCATGGCAGTGCCTGGCAGGATGTCTGTGGCATATTTGATGTGCCCAAAACAATAACAACAAGTTTCACAATGGAGACATTCATTACTGGTGCCCACTCCGGCAAATTGATGAACAAGCGACTACAGTTCTACAGTGCTACCTTATTATTCAGCAGAGGTAAGAGTCAATCTGAGGGTCATACAATGTACTAAGCATCATGCACAAAGTTTTCAGGTGACTTTTTATTATTATGCTTTCAAACAAACAGGCTAGGCTTGAGTTTATGGTCCAGCATCTCCCTGAGTTGCAAGAGACAGGACAGGTTTTCCTTTCATAAAGATTTTCTTTCTTTTCTATCATGTATAACAGTAGGACTCTTCTATTTGTCTTCTATAGAATACTGTCACTGTCACTGTCCTCCCATTGTTCATCAATTTGCTTGAGTGGGCCCAGTAATATCTTCGTTGTGAGAACTTGTTGTCACTGTGTTTGGCATGTCCAATACATCATGGGTAGCTTGCCAGGCTTTGCCGTGCAGGTGAGATACACTTAGTAGCTTGCTGGGCTCTAGAATATAAGGTAGTATAATTAATTCATTGAGTGAAAGCTCCACATCATCATAGAGTCATATTGCTTCCAGAAACATTTTCCCATTAGAGATTGGTATGTAAAATCCTCTGTTTTTGTTGTTTTGGGGTCACATCTTATAGTATTCAGGGACCATTCCTGATGGGACTTGGGGGACAATGAGGTACCAGGATCAGATATGGCCAATCAAAAATTGGCCGTATGCAAGGTGAATACCCTTGCCATTGTACTGTTTCTCTGGCCCCCAAAACTTATTTTTAACTCAAGATTTATAATCATGTGCCAAGTAATCTGTGAAATAAAAAACAAAATTAGCTAATATATTTAGTACATATAGTGAGGGAGGAATTGCTCCAAGTTGCGGGCTTTCAATACCTTATTTAGTTCTTACAAAAATGCATCAACTAGCTGATATAATTTCTTCCAATTTAAAGATAATACAATAGAAATTTTGACAGCAGCTGGGCTAAATTAGGAAAGTTCATAGAATTCTAAATATCGTCCAGGTAATATGAGTACTGGGTCCTAAAGCTTAACCACAAATCTCAGAGGGTTTTGTCCATGCATTTTCTCTATTGCAGGTCAACTTATATAGCAGACAATGCCCTTTATTACTGAGGCGTCTTCCTGAAGAATGAGTGAATTTAACCTGATTGCCCAATGAATGCTAATTTTAAAATTTACCCAGGGATATAATCCTTCCTGTGTGATGATTCCTTTGCTTTTGAATATTTGCTTCTAAATATAATAAAAGAAGATTTGGCAGAATTTATAAATATTTTAAGTTTCTCCTGTAGACATGTCCTTTTAAATCTGTATGTTTATAATCTCAATTCAGGTAGTTATTTTTAACTTGTATTTTTGCACAAAATCCTAAAACAGAACTTTTAAAGCTCTTTACTCTCCATTTTAAACAATCTGGAAATCTAGCCTTAGCCTCATTTTGTGTGAAAAATAATTTTAAAAATGTATGTATTTTTGAGGAAATGGAAAGATATCCCCTGCTCATGGGTCGGGAGACTTAACATTGTCAAAATGGCAATACTACCGAAAGCATTGTATAAATTCAATGCAATCCCTATAAGGATACCCATGACATTCTTCAAAGAAATGGAGCAAACACTCTTGAAATTTATATGGAACAATAAGCCCCCACGAATAGCTAAAGCAATTCTTGGGAAAAAGAAAATGGGAGGAATCAACCTCCCGAACTTCAAACTGTACTACAAAGCAGTAATAATTAAAACAGCATGGTACTGGAACAAAGGCAGAACTGCAGACCAATGGAACAGGGTTGAATACACTGACATCTCTCCTCAATCATATGCTCATCTAATCTTTGATAAAGGTGCAAGTAATGTGAAGTGGAGTAAGGAAAGCCTCTTTAATAAATTGTGTTGGCATCACTGGACGGCTACATGCAAAAAAATAGGCTCAGAACTCTGCCTAACACCATGTACAAAAGTAAGATCAAAATGGATTAAAGACCTCAACATCAGACCAGAAACCATAAGGTACATTGAAGATAAAGTTGGCAAAACCCTCCATGACATTGAAGCTAATGGTATCTTCAAAGATGCCACGCCACTGGCCGAGCAAGTGAAAACAGAGATAGATAAATGGGACTATCTTAAACTAAGAAGCTTCTGCACCTCCAAAGAAACAGTGACCAAAATACAAAGACAGTCTACAGAATGGGAAAGGATATTCACCGAATACACATCTGACAAGGGGTTGATATCCAGGATATACAAAATACTGGTTAAACTCCACAAGAAGAAAACATCCAACCCCATCCAAAAATGGGGCAATGAAATGAACAGAGACTTTCTCAAAGAAGAAAACCCAATGGCAAAAAAGCACATGAGAAAATGCTCTACATCATTAATCATCAGGGAGATGCAGATCAAAACCACAATGAGATACCATCTCACACCTCAGAGACTGGCCCACATTCAAAAGAACAAAAGCAACCGATGCTGGCGTGGATGTGGCGAGAAAGGGACACTCCTTCACTGTTGGTGGGAATGTCCACTGGTTCAGCCCTTCTGGAAAACAGTATGGATGATTCTCAAAAAATTAGAAATTGAGCTCCCATTTGACCCAGCAATACCATTCCTGGGAATATATCACAGAGAGGCAAAAATGTATAGTCGAAGTGACATCTGCACTTGTTTGTTCATTGCAGCACTCTTTACAATAGCCAGAAACTGGAAGAAACCTGAATGCCCAAGAACAGATGACTGGTTAAAGAAACTTTGGTACATCTACACAATGGAGTACTATGTAGTTCTTAGAAAAGATGAAGTCATGAAATTTACATACAAGTGGTACAATATGGAAAGTATCATGCTAAGCGAAATGAGTCAGAAAGAGAGGGATAGACATAGAAAGATTGCATTCATCTGGGGGATATAAAGTAACAAAGTATGAGATTAATACCCAAGAATAGCTGAGATCAGCACCAGGAGGATTACTCCATAACTTAGAGCCCATCCGGGTATCCTAGAGGAAAGGGCAGTTCAGATAGAGAAGGGAGCACCAAATAAAGGATATTTGGAGGATCCTCCCAGGAGGGGAGATGGATGTCGAAAGTAGACTATGGACTGAACATGTTTGCCACTCAATGCCTCTTTTGCAGACCACAACACCCAAAAGGAGAGAGAGAACACAGGGGATTGTCCTGCCACAGAGACAGGGGGGATGGGGGGATGGGGGCGGGAGGGATATTATCCATGGTGGTGGAAAATGGGCACTAGTGGAGGGATGGGTATCTGATCATTGTATAATTGAAACCAAAGCACAAAAAATTGTAAATCTACAACTTTAAAAAAATAAAATAAAATAAAGGGGAAAAAATGTATGTATTTTGTTTAAAGTTTAGAAAGGCTTGTAAGAATTGCCTTATTTAAATATAACAAATGAAATGTATATATATTTTCAGTGATGAACAAAAAACAAAATGGAAACTGAAGTAAGTTACTTACAAAATAATGTATGTAATTATTCAGGGTTTTCTTTATATATAATTGTCTTGATAGCTTCTTGATATTCTAACTCAATTCAGAAATGCTAGGTACAGCATTCTGATAGCTATAGGTTCCCTTTAGAATAGCACTGCCGCACTGTCCTCCTGTTGCTCATCTATTTCTCTAGCCGGCACTCTCCATTGTGAGACTTGTTACTGTTTTTTGCATATAGAATATGCCACAGGGAGTTTGCGAGGCTCTGCCATGTGGGCAGAACACTCTTGGTAGCTTGATGGGTTCTCTGAGAGGGATAGAGGAATCAAACCCGGATCAGCCACATGCAAGGCCAATTCCCTACCTGCTGTGTTATCACTCCAGCCCTTTAGTATAAGCTGTGATAATATCATCTGGTGGTTATGCTCTACAAATATTTAGTTTTTTATATTTTAAGTATATATTTAAAGGTACACACTGTCATTTTTCTACAAAAGTAAAACATAGTAAAATTTTTTAAATAAAAATGTTTGTTAAGAATAAAATTTCCTATTGTTTCTTGTTAATGATAATGATAACAATAATAGCAGTAGGGCATTTGCCTTGCATGCAGCCGACATGGCCGACGCGAGTTCGATTCCTCCACCCCTCTCAGAGAGCCCGGCTAGCTACCAAGAATATCTTGCCCGCATGGCAGCGCCTACCCGTGATGTATTCGATATGCCAAACACAGTAACAACAAAGTCTCCAATTGAGACGTTACTGGGCCCGCTTGAGCAAATCGATAAACGACGGGAGGACAGTGACAGTGACAGTGACATTGTTTCTTGTTAATGATAATGATAATGATAACAATAATATTATCTGTGAGATATGATTGCTATCACAATTGTACTAAGTCAATATTTGAACTGAATTTACTTAATTACCAACGAGATAGGAACAAAAACAAATCACAAACCTTTCATCAACCAATCTTTGATGAAAATGTTTCTATTGTACATTTTAATTTACAAGGCCGATATATTTTGTTAAGTTTGAACATAAAAGAACATGAATATATGAATCAATGATCAAAATCTTTAAAGTGGAGGGTTTTCAAAATAGTGACTATGTAGTATCTTTACTAGATTTTCAGCAAACATGCAAGGAAACAAAAACTTATTATCAAAAGTAAAGAGAATGGGGGTATGGTGCCGCCAGCAGGTCAATCTGTACCTGTGAGGCGAGTGCATCAGCAGCCTCATGGCACCGTCAGACATTCAGATACCCCAAAATTGCTGCTGTGCCTTTGGCCAGACCCCAAAAACTTGGGGCAAAGTTTAACAAGAAAGTAAATGACCAAAAGTTAGGTGTGTGGGAGACACACCCACAAACCACCTCCAGCCCAGCTATATAATTGGAAGCATGGCCCTCTGGTTCCTGATTGAACTGCTTAACGGCCATGATCCCAGAGACTCAGAAACGAATCTTGGAACCCAAAGGCTTTTGACAGAAATGTGTCCTGTTCGTGCAGAAGGTTACTGGTGCTGGGCCACTCCAAGTGGGAATAGGTTTTGTGCCTTGACCTGTTCCCCCTGGCAGCCCAGTGAGCGCCATCCTCCAGAGGCCACTGCACAGTCAGGTTTGGGCCTGCAGTGGGGAGACACGTGGGGCCTCACCAGATGGGGGTGGAACCGGCCATTTCCTCCCCATCCCAATAAGACCCCGAGTCTTTGCCTACAAACGGCTCTCTGGCTCCTGATCAAACTAATTAACAGCCAAGATCCCAGAGACTCAGAAACAAATCTTGAAATCCAGCAGCTTTTGGCAGAAATGCATCTGGACCACATACAAGGTGGCCGCCACCTCAGAGCTTATAGGAAAGCCAGGTATGAGCCAGCGGTGATGGGGCAACTGCAGTCTCATGGGAAGGGTGGTGGTACCGGCTCGTCCTTCATGCCCTACCGAGGTCACGAGTTGCCCCCCACTAGTGACTCTCTGGCACATCCATAACACTAGACATACAGAAACCAATCTCATAATTATCTGGCTCTTTGCAGAAATCCAAAATCGTTATATGATTCTCATAACCAGATATAGAAAACAAAGTATTTCACAATGCCTTTTCAGCAATTCTGATTGTTGGGGGAGAAATTCTAAACAATAATGATGCATCTTTTGTAAAAATAATGAAATCAATGTAGAGAAAAGTTAAGTAGAAATCATCTGCCTCACAGGAATTGGGATGGGTGGGATGGGGGGTATATTGGGGTTCTTGGTGGTAAGAAATGAGTACTGGTGAAGGGAAAGGTGTTTGATCATTGTATGACCAAGACTTAAACCTGAAAGCTTTGTAACTTTTTCCACAGTGAATCAATAAATAAATATAAGAAGAAAAAATAAATAAATAAATAAATAAAATTATGAAAAAAAAAGTAAGGTGGAGTTCATGCCTAATTCAATCAGCTAATCAGTGGCTGAATAAATAGCAGTACTCCTACATAAAAAATAAGTAAAGAGGAGGGGCTTGAGCGATAGCAGGGCAAGTAGGGCATTTCCCTTACACGTGACCAACCCAGGTTTGAATCCCAGCATCCCATATGCACTCCTGAGTACGGCCAGGAGTAACCCTCATGCATCGCTAGCGTGACCCAAAAAGAGCAAAAAAACAAAACAAAAAAAAAAGCAAAGAGGAATCAAAGTTTTTCTCACAGTCACGGTCCTCCCATTGTTCATGGATTTGCTCAAGAGGGCCCAGTAACGTCTCCATCGTGAGACTTGTTACTGTGTTTGGCATATTGAATATATGTCACAGGTAGCTTGCCAGGCTTTGCCATGCAGGCGAGATACTCTCAGTAGCTTGCCAGGCTCTCCGAGAGAGGCGGAGGAATCAATCTCAGGTTGGCCATGTTGGCTGCGTGTAAGGCAAACGCCCTACCCACTGTGCTATTGCTCCAGCCCAAAGTTTTTCTAACACATTTTATAAGTTAAAAAAAATCCATTTATTTTGTTCCAAGAACCAATTAATCACAACAAATAAATGATGAAGCAAAAATTATGTAGCACTTAATATCAATCTAAGTTGTGCATTGCATGTTCAATATATCATAATATCAGCATGGTTATGTAAAATTAACTGCATAGTATGATACTCCATTTGTATTATAAAATGTGGTATATCTTTCCTAAGTATTCTTGCTTTTCTCATTAATTCTTCTTTGTCATACTGTCAAATTCTTATAACACTAATAGTCATAGTAAATCAAGTGTTATAGTTGTATGAACTAAGCCCATGCTATTTGTTGATCTATAGATTTTATTACTAGTAGGGTTTATTTTTCATTCTGTTTAAGCACCATTTGCTCGAGCGGGCCCAGTAACGTCTCCATTGGAGACTTTAAGCACCATAATTATGTAAATTATGTAAAAGTGATATCAGATTGAAGATCTTTAAGAACAGGAATAAACTATTTTAAATCCAAAGTGAATATTTAGTGAAATAATGTGGCAATGCAGAAACATACAAATATCCAAGAAATTGAAGTGAATTTAGGTACTATAATGTGAGATTATATATGAGAGTTTTATGGTATCAGAAAGAAATGAATGAATCTTAGAATGGTCAGAAATTAAAAAATGTTAAATAGAACTGGGAAGTTAAAACAATGGACATTTTTCTTGCATGTGAATTTGATCCCTGTCACCAGATATACTTTAAGAGTGATACCTGAACATAAAGCCATGTATAAGTCTTGAGTACTCCCAAGTGTGGTCCAAATATCAGAAAGAAAATGAAAAAATAAGAAAAGGAAGGAAGGAAGGAAGGAAGGAAGGAAGGAAGGAAGGAAGGAAGGAAAAAAGGAAGCAAGGGAGGGAAGGAGGGAGGAAAGAAGGAAGAAGCGATTAGTAGCATAAAAGGCCAGAGAGATAATATACAGGTTAAGTCTCTTGCATTGCCTTCAGCTGGCCTAGGTTCAAATTCTGAGTACTTCCAGTGGTCACGTCTAAACACACAATCAGAATACACCCTGAACACTACCAGAATTGGCCCAAAATTTCCCCTCTCCAAAAAAACAAACAAAAAAAAGAATAAGAAGAATGTTTACTAGAACATGAAACACTTGTTTCTGCCTTAATGGATAAGCATTTGTATTTCTGCTGAGTAAAAGTGGAGAGGAGGTAAACAATAAGAACAGGTTGTTTAATTATGGCTTATTAGAGAACATGGCCCATTGGCAAAGAATGCAACTCTGGTCTGATAATAGGACACAGCTGAATGAACAGTAGAGATAATATTATATAGATTAAACATACTCAGAAAGTAAAGGGCCTAGATATTTATGTTTCTGTGTACAATATGCCTATTACCTGGTAGAAAATGGATAGCCTTTGATATATATTATGTACAAGAACAAACAATTTCTGTATTATGTCCAATCATTTTTTAAAGTATTTTTTATTAGGACATCAGGGTTTACAAACTTACTCATATCTGAGTTTCAGGCATATAATATTCCAACATCAATCCCACATTAGTGTCAACATTCCTCCGCCAGTATCCCAGGCTTCCTAATCCCTTCACATCCTTCCAACCTGCCTCTATAACAGGCAACATTTTAAAGTTTGGATTTCATGCTTTTGGTGTTATTGGATGGGTGGTTTATCTATCTCTATTTCTATCTTTATCTCTATCTCTCTCTACTACATCTATATCTATCTATATCCCTATATCACACTTATACACTACCAGCGTGTACGAGGCCCTTAACCCTGCTCTTAATGCTTCTTGTCTGCCTCTTCCTACATATGCCTTGATTTCTTTTTTTCCCTGTTCATCTCATTTCTAAACTTGAGTCGAGAGTAAAGTAGGTATGCTGGTTTTGATACCTTACATTCTCTTGTCCTATTATTCTATATAGCACAGATGAAAGAAAGCATCTGTTATCTGCCTTCCTCCTCCTGATTTACCTCACTTACATGATATCTTCAGTTACAGCACAAGTTGTAGCAAATTGCTGCTTCATAATATTCCATTGTATTTATAAAAGACACCTTCGTTATCCACTGATTTGTCACTGTACACACCAGTTGGTTCCATATCCTATCTGTTGTACCAAGTGCTTCAGTAAGTAATGGTACTTTATATCCTTTTGAATGGATTTTTTTTTGTGTCTTGGGGTAAATTCTAAGAAGTGGAATAGATCATTTGGCAGGTTTATTCTTACTTTTCTAAGAAATATTCATTATGCCACCATATCTGCACCTGAAAATTACTAGTAATTTGTTACATTTTCTTTTACGCTACAGAATGATTATAAACATCTCTCATTTTGTTTATTGTTTGGGGGCCGGTTGCTCTCAGGAATTACTCCCAACTTGTACTCAGAAATCACTTCTAGAGAGACTAAGGGGACCTTATATGGTGCTGCATGAACCTGGCTTAGCTTCATAGAAGACAATCACCCTGCCTGTACTACCTCTCCAGTCTGGGTTATTTCTATACATCACATAGTTTAAGAAAAAAAAATAAATCTAGTTGATTAATGACCATTTAAAGTCTATTTTAGGTCCATTACAAAATTGAGAGAAAGGTAAAGAGATGTTCTTATATATCTCCCATCTCCCTATACACAGAGTTTCCTCCAATATTAATGTGCCCTGCCAAAATGGTACATTTGCTATGACAGATGAGCCTAAATCAATGAATTAAGACCTAGGAGGAAGAGTTCTGATTACAATAAGGCCCCTCCCCCTGCAAAATCTTGTTCTGTAGTTAAGTCACCTTTATCATAAAATGAAGATAAAAACTGAGAGATGTTGATTTCAAGTTGGTTACCAAAGTTAAATGAAGTACAATAGATAAATTCCAAAAAGGCTGAAATTTTTAACTAAATCTTTTAGAAGGTTTAGCCTCTTCTGTCAAGAATCCTCCTCAGTGGTGCTCAGAAGTTCCAAAGGTCCCTCACAGTGATTTTCAACCAACCAGACCATCAGTTCATAATTAAGACCTCTGAGACTATCCAGTGCCTGAGAATAGGTAGTCAACCTGGGAATAGAACTAGAGGGGGTTAGATGCGAAGTATGTGTCCTAAACCCCTGAAATTATGTCTCTGGCCTTCTGTGAGTTCTTCGCTTAATCAAATATAATGATTAGCTGTGACTATTTCTTCTGTGCTTAGTAGTCAGTGATGATGCTTTTATTTCAAACACAGGATGCACATTTTTAACCATGCCTATTTTTCAGGCATGCTAGGACATGAAACAGAAATAGATATAGATAACATACGAAACAGAAATCCGTATCTGTATTGAAAACCATAATGCCCAAAAGGAGAGAGAAGAGAGGAGAGAGAGAGAGAGAGAGAGAGAGAGAGAGAGAGAGAGAGAGAGAGAGAGAGAGAAAGGAAAAATGCCTGCCACAGAAAAGGGGGAAGGGGAGGGGAGGGAAGGAAACTGGAGACATTGGTGGTGGGACAAGTACACACTGGTGAAGGTACAGGTGTTGGAAAATTATATGACTGAAACCAAATCATGGACATCTATGTAAGTGTGTATCTCACTGTGATTCAATTAAAAAAATAAAAATAATAGAAAAAACACAAAAGAAAAGTTATCTAAAAATATTTTTATAAGTTTAGCATTTGAGCACATTTTAAAGAGAATGCCTCTAATTTTTAACTTCACCTTGTGAAAAAATTACAATAGCAGTAAAAAGATAATTAGAAAGACAATGCATTCACCCTATAGAAAACTACCACATGGCATGTGAAGGACATAGAATAACTAGAGATTAAAAAGTGTTTGAAATCAACAGCCTAAACTCTTTTAAAAGTGTTTATAGATTTATTTTAAGGAAGGAAGACTTTCACTTTTTTTTTGCTTTGAATTTTTGTAAAAATAGATAGGACTGAAAATGTCAATCCTCCATGACCAGTGCTGTAAAGGAATAGAGAAGAATTGTGAGAAAAGAAGTAAAAGTGCCTGAAATGGTTTGATATAAAATGGCCTTTTTTTCTAAAATGATTTTGACTTGTCTTTTAGCTTTCTTGAATGCATAAAAATGAGCCAACTTCTTATTTAATCTATATTATTTTTTAAAATCCTTTGAAAAATAATCCATTCAAACATTTTTTGGTTATGAGGAGAAAAAAAATTTTATGACACTGTAAAGTTTCCTTAAGAAGCCCTGTCTGATAAAGTTAGCTTATCTTTAAAGACTTGGAATAATGACCATATGGTAAGAAGGAAATCAGGTTACAGCTGACAGTTCAGTGGAAAATTTACTTTCATGACGCTAAAGGGACTATTTGATTTTTTAGAAGTCTAAAGTCTTATTCCCAGCAGTTCTGTTTTAGATTCAAATGGACAGAGGGCCTTAAAATTTTGTTAAAGGGAAATATATAGACCACTGTGTCTTAATCATTGTGTTAAATAGCAAAGATTATGTAATATAGCAACATTCTTTCAAAATGATGATATTTAAATATACGGAAAGATCAGAAAAGAATACATATCAGAGTAATGGTGGTGGCAATTTAGCAGAGAATCAGATTATTTTTTTCAGTGCTATATCCTTTGAATTTTGCATAAAGATATAAGTATCTTTAGGAATTAAAAATGATGCTATTAAAAAGTACTAAAAAGACTGAAAAGATAATACAGCAGGTAAGGTGCTTGCTTCATATATGGCCAAACTCTTAGATTCATCCCCAGGCACTCCATTACCCCTTCCCCACCAACACTGCCAGGAATGACCCCTGAGCACAGAGCCAGGAATAAGCCCTGAGAACTGCCAGGTATGGCCCCAAACAGATGTTACTAATAAAAATAGAACAAAATAAGAGCAGATTGAAATATGAAGAAGGTACAAGCCTATAAAAGCAGGCTCGTTTTTGTTCTGTACTGTTGTGTTTCCTAGTACCTGCTTCACAGAAGGTGCTTAATAATTTCCTGAATGAATGAGTGAAAACAGTAAAAGTAGCTGCCATGACTAAGTTTGAGGCTTTCTTTAGAGACTACATAAAATATTTGCTTATTGGAGCCCATTTGCATTGTTAGACTAGAATACATATCTTTGACCATTGACATGGAAAGAGAACACATTGAAATTTTTTACAGGTACAAGTCTTTGGGAATAGAATTATTCAGCAGAGAAAAATAAGCAAACAAAAACGCGTGTTCATTATGTGTGCTAGAATGGCTCTTTTTTCAGGATTATAGATGTTTATTGTGCATGACTCAACACACATTGTATTTAACAAGACCTAATGAAAAAAGAGCTACAGATAGAGTTCTCCTCATCTAATCTGCACCTTCCTTTTCTTGGAGGATAATTTACTGATAAATACATACAGTAACATCTGCATCAGAAATGTGTTTCCTTTTACTGACTTTTTAGGTACTTTTCCATTTTCTAGCAGAAGATATATCAAAAAAAATTCACCCAGTCAGAATTTCAGTCTCTTTTGGTTGTAGTAAAGGGTACCTGTTTATGTACAGTTAGCACTACAGAGTCAGCAGCATAACTACAAAGTTCTATACTCAACACTGCATTTATTTCATAATTTAGTTCTTTTAACACTCCCTAAAGATATGTATTATATCCATTTTACCTGGCAAAGCTGATGACCAGAGATATTAAATGTATTCAAATCAGACCTACATAGAAATAACAACTAAGAGCCAGACTCTGATGTCTGAAGTTAAGGCTGATTGCTTTTGTCAGTGGTGTCATTTCATTTACGTTTTAATTATAATCCATTGTCTTTTATGTATTCTCTTGGCAGCTGCCCCTTCTCTATCAAGATCATGCACACTCTGAGAAATTCTGATGGAAATTAGAGTGCAATCTTAAAATGCCAGGACTTGGGATGAACTCCAGCTGTCACATGCTTTATAGCTATGATGTATGGGCCTGAACTCATTAGTGATGGATTCCTAGTGGCAGGAACTGCACAGGTAAAACTTCTTAACTAAGCAGATATTCCATCATCTTGGCACTGTAAAATGTCATAAGCACTACTAGTGTAATCATCCTTTCATTTCTTTGCTACATTTGGATGAGTAAGATCGGGAAGTATTATAGTCATACCAAACCCTACCAAAAACATAGGGACATCTCAGGATAGCTTTCTCCTGCATTCCACAAATGTTTCCTGCCTTCTGATTATTTAATGAAAAATGTGCTAGTGAAATTGCAATCATGCTCATTTGAACACAGAAGAGAAGGCAAGTTTGGTTCTCAGTCGTGGTTTACCTTTAATTTTGTACTCTCCACCTTGCCAGTCCCGCTCTGCCTATCCCTAAGGCTCTAGGAGTTTAGCACTTAGCCATCAGTCAGCTAGTGAGCCTGACTAATGAAAGTTAATGAACCTCCAATTCAGGTAATTCACATGAATTATAAATAACTTAGGAAACCATTTGAAGCTCTATGAAATCAAATTTAAAATACGGCCTGCAGAGGTCATAACAGTACAGGTCAAACTTGATGCTACACAAAACAATTTTATTTAAAATTAATCTAAAATATCCGAAAAGGAACAGAGTTGAAAAGAATAAAAAGACTTTAAAAAGCTCAATAATCCCAGTGATACTTCTTGCTTGTTTTTTTTCCCCAATATATTGCGATCTCATTTGAATGTTGCTTTAAATATTATAAGGTGTGAGGGCTATAGAGATAGTACAACAGGTAGGCTACTTATTTGGTATCCTACAGATCTGGGCTTGATCCCCAGCATCCCATATGGCCCCCTTAGCACTACCAAGAGTAATTCTTGAGTGTAAAGCCAAGAGTTACCTTTGAGAATCACCAGGTATTGCCCCCAAACAAACAAAAATATTATAAGATGCACATAAAAAAGACCTTCAGCAGAACATAAGTTTATGTACACTCTTACAGTTTTTAATTATATTGTAAAATTCTTGAAACAACATAGAACAAATAGATTATGGAAAGAAGTATGATTTTCATACAGAAACTACGAGATTCTATGAATAGAAGACATCTTGAATTTATATAAATGTGGCATGGTAATCTTATTGATTAAATGATTACTTTAGTATGATAAAGATAATAGTTAAACCATCATAGCAAGTCTGCTGTATTCTTCTTAGAAAGCTAAATTTTCCAAGTCCATGAATAAACTAGGCATCATTAATTCAAAGACAACTTTAGCAACACAAACTCTTGTCCTTAAAGAATTTTTAATTTACTTAATGGATATGGCAAGTTCTGATATCTTATAATGAAAGGAGAAATAAACAGCACCATGGGTTAAGCAGAAACTGCTCTTTGGAAAAAAAATTCTTTCAATTATTCCTGCCTCTGTGTTCAGAAATTACTCTAGGTGGTGCTTGGAGGATCACATGGGACGCTGGATAGAACCTGGATGGGTTCATGTAAGATAAACAAACTACCTACTGTTCTATCTCTCTGTTCCTCTTTAGCAACTTTTGAAGAGAAAATATACTCCCCTTTATTTCAGCTATACAGACTCTAGCTTTAATTTCCAATAGTAGATTGAGATAAAAGGATGAAGGTTAGATCCTCTGTTTTCCCCCCTTCTAGTTCTGAGTTTAGGGAAATTCTTAATCCTTTTAGAGGTTTAGATTCTTTTTCTATAAAATGTTGATAATACAAATGCACTTCAAGAGCCAGAGTGATAATATGGTGCATAGGGCCCACCTGAGTTCCATCCCAGGCATCCCATATGATCCCCTGTTCACAACCAGGAGTGATCTCTGAGTGCAGCCAGGAATAAGCCCTGAATCCTACCTGAAGTTGCTCCAAATAACAATAACACAAGGAAAAAGTGTACTTTATAAGTATTTGTACAGATTTTTTTCTTGTCTGTTTGTTCATTCATGTACAAGCATATGCATGTGGTTAATACCTTCAACATGGAAAGCATGTGAATACTATGCTATAATCGAATTGTAGGTAACAGGAGGACTATCGAGACAAGTGGGGACAATATCATTCAAAACAGTTACAGATGAGAAACTGAAAGCTTAGAACCTTTGTTTCTAGAGTAGCTAATATAGCATTGTATAGCACTGTCCTCCTGTTGTTCATCGATTTACTTGAGTGGGCCCAGTAACATTTCCATTGTGAGACGTGTTACTGTTTTTGGCATATCTAATATGTCACGATTATCTTGCCAGGCTTTGCCATGCGGGCGTGATACTCTCGGTATCTTGCTGGGCTCTCCGAGAGGGGCGGAGGAACACCCTACCCACTGTGCTATCGAATTTATACTAGTAAATTTATACTAGCAAATTTACTAGTATACTAGTAAATAGGTTAGGGTAGGGCTGGAGCGATAGCACAGTGGGTAGGGTGTTTGCCTTGCACACAGCCAACCTGGCCGACCCGAGTTCGAGTTCTCTGCCCCTCTTGGAGCGCCCGGCAAGCTACTGAGAGTATCTCGCCCGCACGGCAAAGCCTGGCAAGCTCCCCATGACGTATTCGATATGCCAAACACAGTAACAACAAAGTCTCCATTGGAGTTGTTACTTGGCCCGCTCGAGAAAATTGATGAACAACAGGAGGACAGTGACAGTGACAGTAAATAGGTTAGGTACAATCAGAATGCGTTTTTTTTTATCCCTAATAATCTATTTTCTATTATCTCTGGGTGGAATGATAAAAATAACTGTACTCTAAAGAATCATATTTATCCACAGGAATATGCATACTGTAATGTTCAGAGGATTTTATTTATTTGTTTAGGGACAAAGGCCACTATCTGCCATACTGTGCCTATGATGTGCAACCTAGATTGTTTAATGTTCCGGACCAGGGAGTGATAAAGTCCTAGTAGGGCCCATTGGCGCTGGGGTCTCCTGGGTCACCAGATATATATTCCATCAGCAGTGTTTACAAAACCTGGAAGTTGAAGTTTGCTAGGGACATTGCAAGTCATGTGCTCCAGATCTTTGAGTTATCTCTCTAGTCCTCTCAGAGTATGTTAGGTATTTTGCATTTATATTTTGATGTAGTATTTTGATTAATGATTGCTCAATAAATGTCAATGCAAAGTGGATGTTTTTTTTGGGGGGTCACACCCAGCAATAGTCAGGGTTACTCCTGGCTCTGCACTCAGGAATTACTGTTGGCGATGCTTGAGGGACCATAAGGGATGAGGGGGATTGAACCCAGGTTGGCAGCAGGCAAGGCAAATGCCCTACCCACTGCACTATCTCTCCAGGCCCGCAAAATGGATTTTTGAATTGTATTAATTATTAAGTATTATAAACTGGGAATGTTCAATTTTGAGTTTCCTCTCAGAGAGATCTTGTCTCCAAACAGATCAGCAAAAATTCGTATTCTTATCCAAAGCTAAGGTATGGACAGGACTTCATGAATATGCATCAACCACAAAAATTTTTTTTGTTCTATATTGCTTAAGACCCCTAAACAATGAACCCTCCCGGTGGGAGAAATCTATTATCTTTTCCTTTTTTTCCTTTCCTAGTTTGCTCACAGAATCTTGAAAGGTAACCCTCAGAAAGTGCTTTCTTCCTGACTGCCTTCCTGAGCCTGCATTTTCAATGCAATAATGGCTCATGTATTACTGCACTGGCAATCACAAATAGAATACACAATAATTGAATTGAAGTTAGAGTTCAGAGAGAAAATGAGATAAAGGTGCCCACAGCCATACTGAGCAGATGCCGGTTGTTAATGAGAAGAGGGAATGTATCAAAAGCTGCTCATGACTGGCAGAATCCACAAGTGTTCAGTGCCCCTAATGTAGCTTGTAGGGAGCGCTTCTCAGCATCTCCTAATAACAACTGAAAATACACTGGGGTTACCTGAGTTCAGCCTGTTGCAGAAAGCAAACATTAGAAACTTTCCAAAGTTCTATAAGTAGTCACATAAACAGATTTAAAATACCTAATGGAAATTTGGTCTTGCCAGCAGAAGCAATGCCTAATACCTAAAGGCAAATTTATTTTCTTGTTCTTACATGGTCAACTAAGGGCAATCTACAATAATGAAACCACTGTTTCTCACAGGGCATGAATATATTAAACTACTCAGTGATTTCTTAACAAAATCTGCATGGAGTTTTGGTTCATTTTGAAAATTTACCTGCTATAAATATATCAAAGAAAAAAAACTGACATTTAATTTTGTGTGGGTGAAAATCTTGAATTTCCTTTACTGACGAGTTGTAGTAGTTTTCAAACTTTTTTTTGCAGAAGAACCTTCTAGAATCATGTTTATATCAGCTTGGCGGATCAATCCTAATATTTTAATTTTTTTCCTTCGTTTCACTTTAGGTTTTAATTAGCATGTGTTTTAAAATTATATTTCAGGTGGCAGGGCTACAATAGAGTACAAGTTTCTGTTACTAATGTACAAAGTTACTATCCAATCTTACCACTGAAGTGCCCATGATCCCTACCCCACCCTATCCTTATATCTCTGCTGATCAGATAGTCCTTCCTTCCCAAATCCTGTCCCCATTGTTTGTTGAAGGTTTGAATTGATAAGGCTCTCTCTCTCTCTCTCTCTCTCTCTCTCTCTCTCTCTCTCTTTGAGTTCTGCTGATTACATTCTTATTTCTTTATTGGGGTGGAGGGCGTAAATCAGGCTATACCTTACATCCTAAAATATTTTTTAAGCCCCAAATTAAATTTTTATTAAACTGGTTAACATACTTAATACTGAAATGTTTAAATTATTTGATTTTTTTAACAGAAATTGAATCACTGTGAGGTACACAATTACAAAGATTTGATAAGGCTCTTTGACAGCACCAGTAGTCTGCATTTTAAAACAGGATCTAGAGTCTTAAGACTAAGTCTTTACTTTTGGCCTAGCTATTTACTTGCTGCCTGCCTCCTGGCAAACATTTTATTTCTATGATTTCTGAGTGCCTATGTACATAGTTGGATTAATATTCACAATGAATTTTATTGTATTTTTGTTCATTTTTTTGGGGGGTGGGTGATTAAAATAAAGTAAAGTAAAGGCCCTCCCATTGATCATCAATTTGCTCGAGCGGGCCCAGTAACGTCTTCATTGGAGACTTTGTTGTTACTGTGTCTGGCATATCGAATACTCTCGGTAGCTTGCCGGGCTCTCCGAGAGGGGCGGAGGAATCGAACTCGGGTCGGCCATGTTGGCTGCGTGCAAGGCAAACGCCCTACTGCTGTGTTAACCCAGCAATGGTCAGAGGATACTCATGACTCTGCTCAGGAATGACTCCTGGTTGTGCTCTGGGACCATATGGGATTTCAGGGATTGCATCCTGTTGGCTGCATGCAAAGCAAGCATCCTACCACTGCACTCTCTCCAGTACCCCAATTTCATAGTACTTTTGAGCAAATAAAAGAAAAATATGGCAGCAGCTAAAATTTAGTGAGTTAATATTATTATTCTTGATAAACTACTAAGACTTTAGATTTTGTATCTTCCTTATCTTCCTTACAACTCTTTGAGGTTAATACTATTACTATTCCCATAATACAGATAAAGAAAAAATATGCTTCACAGTTCTTAAAACTAATAAGTGGCAAGTTGGGATCCAAACCCAAGTGGTCAGATCCCAGATTTGGGACTTGAATTTTGTTATGTAGTGAGAAAACCACGGGGGAGAGATAGAAATATATTTATAAATCTAAAAGTAAACAGGAAATATGCTAATGGGGTTTTCCTGCTTATAAATATTTAAATTTCTTTCTTTCTTTCATCTTTCTTTCCTTCTTTTTTCCTTCCTTCCTTCCTTCTCTCTCTCTCTTTCTTTCTTTCTCTCTTTCTCTCTCTCTTTCTCTCTTTCTTTCTCTCTTTTTCTCTCTCTTTCTCTCTCTTTCTTTCTCTCTCTCTTTCTCTCTCTTTTTCTCTCTCTCTTTCTCTCTCTCTTTCTCTCTCTCTTTCTCTCTTTCTTTCTCTCTCTTTCTTTCTTTCTTTCTTTCTTTCTTTCTTTCTTTCTTTCTTTCTTTCTTTCTCTCTCTCTCTCTCTCTCTCTCTTTCTTTCTTTCTTTCTTTCTTTCTTTCTTTCATCATTTTTTTGGCTTTTTGTTTCCACCCAGCAGTGCTCAGGATTATTTCTGGTTCTTCTCTGGGGACTATGTTGGGGATCAAACCAGGGTTCGCTGCATAAAATCTAAAAGGTCTACCCACTATACCATCACTACAGCACATAAACATATTTCTTTCTTACTATGAGTATATAACATAATAGACTAGAAGTTACAGCTTAAAACAAACACAGTATGTATTATTGTTCATGGTTGCCTCAGATTGAACATTGAGATATATTACAAGGAAGACTTTCAGGGGGCATGGATGTCTCCCAATGATGCTCAAGAGATCCAGAGTTCCCAGAGGCAATCAGCCAACTTGAAAGTCAACATGACAGGCTCAGCTGGAGGGTGGGTTGTCTCTATGCTATGAATTCAGTAACACCATCTGAAAGTCAAAAATACTGAGGTATGGAATAACAACAAAGCTCTTTCATGCATATGATAGAGTGTAGGAGAAACCAACTTTGAAATTTGTTTGTAAATAATATAGACATAACACAATCTGATGTTCCCAAGAACATTGTATCCAAATATTTTTTCCTAGAGGTAATCTATATTAACAAATTTCCAATAATGGCATGCTTATATACAATTCCTCATAAAAATAGTAATCCTGTGTTATGATAAACTGCTTAGAGCTTGATAAACCCTTAGTGCTCAAGTTTCTATGTGATTTCAGGGCATAAAATGCTATCTTTTCAAGAAATTCAAAAACCTATTTACAAAACATTTCAAATGTGCTTGTATCTTAAGATATATTTCCTGAGATACTCCAAGGTTAAAAACATGTTATTTGTATGTTCAACCTATGTAAATGAAAAATGTAATAACTACTGAATTATTCATATAATGTTTCAATGAACCACTTAAAGAGTTGCAATTCTAAAGTTTTCTTAGAGACTTTTAAAATAATCTAGCATGATCAGAGTTGAGCTCAATTTTACTTATTGTACACCTGAACATCATTTTTATTTCTCTACATCATGGCCATAACTACCCAAACATGGGTTTGGTTATTGTCTTTTTGTCTTACTTTCTTTTCTCTCTTTCTAGCACAAAACCACATTGATTATAGATAGAGAAAATTGCAACATATATGCTCTGCATGTTGACAAAACAATAAATAAGAAGAAATATTAAACTATTCACTTTCTAAATTTCCATTAGGCATATTTTCTCCTGGGGAAATTTCTTGTTTTCCATATTTTTTCTTTAATTTCAACTTTCTGTTTTATTGGCTCTTTCTCTCTATAACTATCTTTCTCCATATTTACCTTAGTTGCTCAAATCTCTCTCTTATTCTTCTTGAATTCAGGAGACAACTCTCAAATTCATGCCTTTCATGTAATAGAGAAATATCTTTCTTCATTGTACTTTCATTCTGTTCTAAATCATTCCACTGTCTGATAAGGCAGGAAAATTAGAAAAATCAAGTTTATTTTAAGAACACCTATGAAATACATTATTCATTCATTCATTCATTCATCATCCTGTTATTCGTCGATTGCCTCGAGCAGGCCCCAGTAACGTCTCTTTCATCCTAGCCCTGAGATTATATTCAAGGCTCTTTTAGGAGAATGAGACCCATCATTGTTACTGGTATTTGGCATATTTGGTGCGCCACGGGGAGTTTGCCAGACTCTGCCCTGTGGGCAGGCTATATTCGATAGCCTGCAAGTTTGTCCAGAGTAGGAATGAGATAATAAGATATCATAAAAAGACGTTTTGATAAGATGTCGCGCGGCCGCAAATGCCTCTCCAAGGGAACCCAGCGAGGAACAGCCAGGCGCAGGGGCAGGAGACTGACTGCACTGGTCTCGTCCGGAAGCTGGATGTTATAGTCTCTGAGTCTTGGCCGTTGATGGGATTACACGGCGCCAGGGGGCCAGGTGGTGGGTGTGACCCCCGCCTACTGGAATTTGGAGGATCTGGGTGGAAGATGCTCGACTCCAATTCGAGTAGGCTTGGAGGTCTCGGCCCCGGAACCCGCCTGGTTTGTCCCTCTGCCAGTACCTTCATGTGTGCGGAGAGTGGTCTCAGCATGGTGGTGAGCCACCACCAAGCCACCACCACCATTAATAAACATTTAATATAAAAAGTTATTTAGATGTAAAAGGGGAGGCAATTATGGGCTGGAGATAACCCAAGGTCTGAACATACATTTTGCACGCAGGATGCCCTATTTGATCCCTGCCATCATATGGTCTCCTGAGAACTTCCTGAATTGATCCCCTGAGCAGACATCTAGAGCTACCTCCAGCACTCTTTGGTATGACCTAAAACAAACCCAAAATGGGTGAATAGATGACTACATGATAGGTTGGATGGGATTGTTGATAATGAATGATAGTTCTCTATTTTTATTGTATATAATTATAATGACTGTATTCTGATGAATTGGTTTACTAATTTTATGTCATTTAGCCCATGTTCTATTATATTTACATTATAATAATGGCATAATTTTCAGTTTTTGAAAGTTTCCTCTATTCAACGTGACTTCAGATGAGTTTATGCAGTACTTATAGCAGAATAAGATATAGGTGTTATTATTACTTAATTGACCCTTGCAGAAAACATCAGCGGTTTCAGACATATCTAGTGTTATCCAGCTAGTATTTCTCTTTTTTGGTTTCCAGCTGGCAACTTTTTATATGATCAGTAAAATTATTTTTATAAATCTATTAATACACAATTGTAAAGGTCAGAATTCAGGCAAAGAAGACAGGTTCCTTCGAGCTGGAATACAGATGCTGTTTGGCTGTCTTCCCATCTGAAATGTTGGTCCTATTCCTAGTGCAGTTCCATCAATGATAGGAGTCAGTGTGCAAATGAAGTGTCTTGTGTCTTGCTTGTGGGCTTTAAGGGGGCTTCTCTGGAAACTGCCTGCTTCCCTCATCATGTGGGAAGGGACGCAGGCCAGCAACTCAGGCAATCAACAGTGAGTCAGATATTCCCTGTGCTTTAAATCTGAGGTTTCTGGCTATTGTAAAGAGTGCTGCAATGAACAAACAATTGCAGATGTCACTTCGACTATACCTTTTTGCTCCTCTGGGATATATTCCCAGGAGTGCTATAGCTAGGTCAAATGGCAGATCAAATTCTAATTTTTTGAGAGTCGTCCATACTGTTTTCCAAAAGGGTTGGACCAGACGGCATTCCCACCAGCAGTGAAGGAGGGTCCCTTTCTCGCCACATCCGCGCCAGCTTTTATTCTTTTATTATGCTTTTATTCTTGTGGATGTGGGCCAGTCTCTGTGGTGTGAAATGATATCTCATTGTGGTTTTGATCTGCATCTCTCTGATGATTAGTGATGTAGAGCATATTCTCATGTGCCTTTTTGCCATTCGAATTTCTTCTTTGCGAAAGTTTCTGTTCATTTCCTCACCCATTTTTTGATGGGGTTGGGTGATTTCTTCTTGTGGAGTTTAACCAGTACCTTGTATATCCTTGATATCAACCCCTTGTCGGATGTGTACTTGGTGAATATCCTTTCCCATTCTGTAGGCTGTCTTTGTATTTTGGTCAATGTTTCTTTTGAGGTGCAGAAGCTTCTTAGTTTAAGATAGTCCCATTTGTCTATCTCTGTTTTCACTTGCTCGGCCAGTGGCGTGACATCTTTGAAGATACCATTAGCTTCAATATCATGGAGAGTTTTGCCGACTTTGTCTTCAATAAACATTATGGATTCTGGTCTGATGTTGAGGTCATAAATCCATTTTGATCTTACTTTTGTGCATGGTGTTAGGCAGAGATCTGAGCCCACTTTTCTGGAAAAAACCTGAGTGCCCAAGAACAGATGACTGGTTAAAGAAACTTTGGTACATTTACACAATGGAGTACTATGTAGCTGTTAGAAAAGATGAAATTATGAAATTTACATACAAGTGGTACTACACGGAAAGTATCATGTTAAGCGAAATGAGTCAGAAAGAGCGGGATAGACACAGAAAGATTGCATTCATCTGGGGAACATAAAGCAACAAAAAAGGAGATTAACACCCAGGAATGGCTGAGATTAGTACCAGGAATTTTGCTCCATGAATGGAAGGCCAGCCACAGGCTCTAGGTGAAAAGGAAGCTCAGATAGAGAAGAGAGTACCAAATGAAGGGTGTTGTGATGGCCCTCCCAGGGTGGGAGAAGCATGCTAAAAGTAGTCGATAGACCAAACATGATTGCCACTCAAAGCCTCTCTTGCAAAACACAGTACCCAAAAGAAGAGAGAGAGAACAAGGGGGAATACCCTGCCAGAGAGGCAGGATGGGACGGGGGGGTGGGGGTGGGATGAGGGGTGGGGGGGGGGAATGCTGGGAACCGTGGGGATGGATGACGGGCACTGGTGGAGGGATGGGCACTTGATCATTGTATAACTGAAACCCAAGCACAAAATTTGTAAGCCTATAACTGTACCTCATGGTTTTTCACTAATAAAAAAAGAAAAACAAACAAACAAAAAAAACTTTCTATCATACCTAGGTCATAAAAAAAAAAAATCTGTGGTTTCTGTCATTGGATGAATTAAAAAGTAAATTCTTTGCATGTACAGGGCTTACTTTAGTACACTAGCTTCTGTGTTTAAGGTCAACACACTTGGTACTTGAGACTTTTATCCAACTAATAATTTTAAATATAAATTTAGTTCATTTATCATATCATTCTGAATATTATCCTGAATATCCGATTGATAATTCCATTTTTCTCATACCTAGTCAGACACCTATTTCACACATATATTCCTATTTTATTTTGCTTTATTTCCTGGTTTCTTTAGCTGGTCACTAGGTGGTGACCTGACTTTTGCTAATTTTGTCAAGACCATCAATACAATTCTCTAATTACATACATGTCATAGCACATTCGGGTTTTGCTAAAGAGGGAGAAAAGACTTGGTCTACTTCTGGTAAAGGTTATTTATCTCTTACAACGTTTTCCCTTTTGCTGACTTCTCATACTGTTCCTTGGAATATATTACAGACAATTCTGTTTAGGTTCACTGGCTACCTTTCTTATACCCATTCTCTCAGGGCTTTTGTAATAATTTCCCTTGAGTCTCAAGACAATTGGAGTGTCTATACTTAGTATTCACTCAATGAATTCTACTATGCTGAGAGTTAACATATTTTTCAGGATAACCAAAAATCTTGTATCTTTTTATTTAGGGGAAATTTCCTATCAATCTGGATTATTTGCTGAGAGATTATATTGGGGTGGCATGGTCCTTTCTTCATTTTAGTGAGACAGTCATAATGTTATAATTTAAAAAATTGTAATAGAAAGCAGGAATATAATGACTCATTTTGTGAATACCTAAAATAGTTTAAGAAATAAAAATACTCCCCAAACAATTCACAAATCTTCTTCAGAATATACATTAGTTCACATATAATGACATAAACACCATCATTTCTACAGCAAATATAAACAATGAACTGTCTTGTATAAAATCTCTCACATATTTTATTTTGAAAAAAATAAGCAACTTGATTTTTTTGTTTACTTACAAAACTTAGCTTTCAAACAAGACTTCTTTGAAAACTATAACTTGATGAAAAAAATCATATAGGAAAGTAAATGACTAAAGGTAATTTATTGTAGGATATTCTGCAGATAGCTTCTTTTATTTATTTATGTAGCATTTGTGTTTACAACTCTTTAGCAGTCAGACATCTCGTAAGGTTATACTCATAAGGTTATACTTACGTATAGAGTTCATACACTTCCCAGATTAACAATAGAAGATATAAATCTAAAATTAAACACTTTAAAAATCTTCTGACAGGGACTGGAGTGATAGTACAGCAGGTAGGGTATTTGCCTTGCATGCAGCCGACCCGGTTCGATTTCCAGCATCCCATATGGTTCCCTGAGCACCACCAGGAGTAATTCCTGAGTGCATGAGCCAGGAATAACCCCTGTGCATCGCCCGATGTGACCCAAAAAGCAAAAAAAAAAAATCTTCTTGACAAACGTTGTGTGGTTTCTCAAAGACAATGAATGCTCTTAAGTCTCCAGAACACTTAAGCGTAAAAATGAAATAGGAGGCACAGAACATTTCAAGATTATTTGAAAGATTACCATGGGGCTGAAAGAGTGGAATCACTGTATGTTGTTTCAGAATGCAAAGTTAAAGAAAGACACTTTGGATCCATTGTGGAGAGGTTTTAAAAAAAAGATGGTTTAAACCTATGGCAGCAATAATGTATTTTATTCTTGTCAGAGATTGCAGTGGGAGAGAGGTAAATAGAAACAGAACAAACTATTGTTGTTATTTTTATAATTTTTGTTCATTGGGCCATACTCGGCAGTGCTCAGGAATTACTCCTAGCTCTGAATCAGGGATCACTCCTAGTGGGGACTAGGGAGCCATATGTAGTGCCGGGGATCAATCCCGGGTTGGCTACAAGCAAGGCAAGCGTCCTACATGCTGTACTATTTGTCCAGTCCCAATACAGGAATTTTTAAGGAGGTGAGAACACCCTTTGTGATATTATAATAATAGATGTTGTCATTACACATTAATCCAAACCCACTGAATGTACAGCACCAAGAGTATATTCCGAGGTGAAATAAGGCTCTGGGTGTTTGTGATGTGTCACCGTAGGTTCATTCCAGGTTAAAAAAGAGAAAAGAGAAATGTCATTTTGAGAGAAGCTATCATGTATATGGGTTATGTATGTGTGTAAGCAGAAGTTTTTGTAACTTCATTTCAAGTTTCATTTAAATTTAGAACGAATCTAAAAATAAAACTTAAAAAAAGGAAAGAAAGACTGACTGTTAAGAACACAGCAAGTGATGAAGGTTTCAGATGAGATCAGGCATATAGGTATTGTCTGTGGGTTTTCAAACAAGACCAGAGACAATAAGAGATGAAATGAAATGAGTGACTTTGCAATCTCTTTGTTTTTAACATTTTATTCGTTAGAATCCATAGCCTATGGATGTGTCTTATAACACAACATTGTTTAAGCTCTGCATTTGGATACTTTACACATTCCTCTCTTCCTCCTTGAATTTTGAGAAAAATCTTGATCTTGACTTTTTAAATAATCCTATCTCTACTAATCTATTATTGTGTACATTAGAAAATCTTATTTACATTGGTTAAAAATGCAAATATGTTTGGTGACACATAGCCTTTAACATTCTCTCTATATCTTCTATCTATATAGCCTTATTTAGATAGCTACAAAGTAGATTGCATGCATATAGATATAGATATATCTCTAATGTGCATTTATAACTTAATACTGATAGCTACAAAGATATCTATAAGTATATCTTGGAGACAGAGAAATAGTATAGAAGAAAGGCATTTGCCTTGCATGTGGCTAAGCCCAGTTTGATCCCTGGCACTGCATCTGCTTTCCATCAGAAGGTAGCCCTGAACACAAAGCTACTGTAAGTTCTGAATAGGAGTAGCCTCAAAACTAAAGACAAGCAAGCAAACAAACAAATACTACATTTAATTAACTTTGTATTTATCTGAAGTCTAGTGATTCAAGCCTAGGAAAATGATAATCTAAAGTAGCGGTCACACCACCAGGTGTGTTCTGGATTTGTGCCATAGAACGCTTGTACTCTGGAAAACAGGATAGAGAAAAACAGGATATAGGTCAAACTCAGAGTTTAGTGCAACATTGGGGGACCTCAGGAAGCTTCTATAGGACCATCATGACAGAACTTTTCCACATTTTAACTTCCAGTCAATTCTAAAGGGCAAAGGTGAGAGAGGTAGAAAAACCAGTTCCTTCTAGGTTGACAGGTGTCAGTCTCTACAGATCAGGGGCAGAAGGGGCAGCACTCTTAAAGTCATGGAGGTTGTAAAGTTTGAGGCAGAGAATAACCCTCAGGATCATGGCAGGGAGATTGCAAGAAGGCAGCTTTACAGTGGCAAATGGTGCATCTCAGCAGGGAGTGGTGGGGCAGTTGGTTGTCCAGATGGAATCTCTGACTGTGAGAACCTCCTGGAAATATGCCCATTAGGAGGCAATTTCAAAGGAAGATCTGAAAAATTGTATTTATTTTGTTTGGGTCTGGCAAACTTATGAACATGACCTCATTCCTGTGAACAAATGCGGCTTACCTTACCCTAGTGATCTTCAGTTATTTCTTCTTATTCTCACTTATTTATGGTATTATCTAACACAGTGGTTGATGGGCTTCAGGACATGTTGGCACATAGAATGTTTGAAGCTTAAAACATTTGACAAATGTCAAGTGCAATATGTGAATTTTCTGAATTTCACCTGAAGCCCATCATTAAACTTTCACAGGGAAACTTCTTCCAGATGAAAGAAACATTGTTGTTTCTTTTTTTTGGGGGGGAGTGGGGGTGGAGGAATGTGGTCTTGGATGAGGCTCTACCTAGTGGTGCTCAGAGTTTACTCCTAGCTCTGTTCTCAGAGATCACTCCTAGAGGGGCTTTCTAGATCATCTAGAGTGTCAGGCAGGGTTTGAATACGGGTCAGCTGCATGCAACCCAGTCCACCTACCTGTTGTATTCTTTTTCTTGCCCTAAAAAAACACTCTTATCTCTAAAGAGAAAGGAACAAAAAAGAAGAAAACTTTGGCTCATACTCTTAGTTCTATCACATTTTCTCTGACTCCTTTTTGTTCATATACGTAGCATGAAAATGCTCAAGTTCAGGTATTTCTTTGTATCCTCATTTCCTTATGAAATTACCTATGACACATAAAACATTAAACAATCTTTAATTCTCATTTTCTTGTGTTTCAGAAGTCCCAATCGATATTTTTCAAAGTAGAGGGAATAACTATTTTCCTCCTTGGTAAAGTAATAAAAATTTAAAATATCTAACTAATTAAAAGTTAAGATCCTAAGAACATTTTAATAGCTTTTTAAAGGTAAGTGGTATTTCAGAAATTAAAATGTACTAAAGGATAAAGAAAACATAAGACACAACAAATGTGACATTTCATAAAACTGAAGCCTAGCATCTGTTAAACAAAACCAGCAAAATAATGTGGCATGTACATTGTATGTTTCTTCAAAGTGACTTAGTTATATATATTTATCTGTTAAAATAAGATCTCTTAGCATCATAAAGAAAGGCTATATTAGTTTTTTTACCTTTTAAAATAATCCAATAAAATGAATGTACATATTACAGTTTAAATATACCACATTCATCATCTGATTTATTATTCACAATAACACTTTGAGAAAATAATTTCATCTGAACTTTGTAATTTCATCTGAACCTGCCGTCAGTACTCATCAATACACTGGCTCGGCTCTTCACTCGCTACCTGTCTGAATGCAAGGTTCCATCTCAATGGAAAACCAGCAGGACCGTACTACTGTTCAAGAAGGGAGACATCCATGACATTGGCAACTATCGCCCGATCTGCCTATTGTCTGTCATCTACAAGTTGTTCACTCGAGTCATCCTGAATAGGATTGGCAGAACACTAGATGAAGGACAACCATGTGAGCAAGCAGGGTTCCGCAAAGGATTCAGCACCATCGACCATATCCACACGATAACCAAACTCATTGAGGTTTCTCAGGAGTTCAAGATGCCGCTCTGCTTAACGTTCATTGATTTAAAGAAGGCCTTTGATTCTGTTGAGACGGAAGCGGTTATGGAAGCCCTAGCCAATCAGGGCATTCAAGCCCAATACATCAGGATCCACCGTGAGCTGTATTGCGGATTCACTACCAGGATCTCACCATTCTACAAAGAAGTGATCGTTGATGTCAAGAGAGGGGTGCGGCAGGGTGATACCATTTCACCAAAACTCTTCAGTGCCACCCTCGAGAACATCATGCGACGACTGGAATGGGAAGGAATGGGAGTGAAGATAGATGGTCGGCAACTACACCACCTCCGCTTTGCTGATGACATTGTTTTAATAACACCAAACATCAGCCAAGCGGCACAAATGCTGGCCGACTTTGACCGTGAGTGTGGAAAGGTAGGACTACAGCTGAATCTTACGAAGACAATGTTTATGAGAAACAGCCTTGTTCCTGACGCCCCATTCGCTCTCAATGGAACGACCATCTCCGAATGCAACAGCTATGTGTACCTAGGTCGAGAGGTCAACATGACAAATGACCTGGCACCCAAGCTGCGCAGGAGGAAGAGAGCGGCTTGGAACGCCTTCAAGAACGTCGAAGAAATAGCTAAGAGGACGAAGAACCTCCGGCTCCGGGCACATCTCTTTGATTCCACTGTTCTTCCTGCATTAACATATGCCTCAGAGACCTGGGCCCTACGCAAACAAGATGAGAACGCCATTCAGGTCTCCCAAAGAAGAATAGAAATATCTATGCTTGGAATATCACGTTTCACTCAAATGAGAGAACGAATCCGGAGTTCTGACATCCGTCGACGATCAAGGATCAGGGACGCTGTTTCATTTGCCAAGGTGTCGAAAATCAGATGGGCTGGTCACGTAATGAGATTTAAAGACGACCGTTGGACTAGAGCTGTTACTGATTGGATTCCACGGGATGTCAAGAGACCGCGTGGCCGCCCACCTACCAGATGGTCAGACTTCTTTGTCAAGGTCATGAACGATCGGTTTGAGGCCCTCCATGTTCCCAGAGCGAAGAGATGCCATTGGGCTACACTAGCACGCGACAGGGACAAATGGAGACGTTACTGGCGCCCGCTCGAGCAAATCGACGACTAACGGGAAGTTAAGTGATTAAGTGATTAAGTGAACTTTGTAGATGAGAAAATTTAAGTTAAGAGTGATAAAATTATACCCTAAGTTATAGATACTTTTAATGGAAGACTTTGTATTCTGTGCATACATAAATGCCAAGTTAAAAGTATGTATGTGCAGAGTTTGTCTTGATTTTTTGAGGTAATAAAATATTTGGGAAGTTGAAGACAATGATAAACTCCTTATCAAAAACTGCATAAGTAGGATAACAGTTTTTTCCTTCCTGCATAGCCGCAGGTAGTCTAGGTTTATTTGGTTGCTCCCATCACAGTGCTCCCATTTCTCTGTGTTTATTTGTAACTTCTTTCTTTGTGCTCCGTTGACTTGTAAATATTGTTTTTCTCTTCTCCCTGAGTCCTTTGCATAGTTTATTCAGAGCAATGTCCTTTTAGTATGGACACAGAAGACATGATTTTGTAATGTGACTCTTAGTGATAGTTCCCTCCTGGGCATCTGTTCTCTCACCTAAGCCTGAGCTGACTTTACTTCCTAGCGTCCGCAAAAGCAGGGTCTGGACGAGTGACTGGATGAAACCAGGGCAAGTGGTAAACTATGTGCAACCCTGGCATCAAGACGGGCCTGGCCAAAGTGCCATAATGCTTAACTATAAATTAAGAGCTTGGGCATGGACAAATGCTGTCATGATCCAAAAAGTAATAACTATATTTGGACCCTGTAGGGTTAGGAATAATTAATCTGGTCTGAGATCTGTAGTCTGAGTCTGTGGCAAGATATTCCCAGGAGAGCTGCCCTACAAGCCTCAATGTTATCTCATACTGTGTCCATACAAAAATAACTAGTATTGAGATGTTGATAGAATTATTGGACTAGGGGAAAGAGAAAAACACCTTAGGGGATATTTTGCCCTTGGGCAGTCAGAAAGGGCTTTGGAATGCCTTTTAGGTGGTGTTCCCTTTGAACTTGGTGGGCCCTCAGGAGGGGCTCTCTTATGTTGATTTTGCTACCTGACTGGGTGCAGTGCCAGCCTAGAGATAAAGGAGTTGGAAACAAGAGAGCTGAAGAGAGGAGAGAGCAGGGTAGCAAGATGGACCACAGAGAGGCTAGCAAGGGGGACAAGAGAAAGAAGAATATGGAAGAAGAATACCAGAGCAGAGAGAGAGAGAGAGAGAGAGAGAGAGAGAGAGAGAGAGAGAGAGAGAGAACCCAAGCTGCGAGATGGAGCGCCAAGAGATGAGCAGGAGAGACAGGAGATGGGAATGAAAAGCAGTGTGAGATCAGAATAGGAGGCTTAGAGAGTCTGGGGCAGTCCCGTGGGAAGAATAGAATAAAAGGCAACTGATCAATCAACCAGCTTGGCCCTCCTCTCCTCCGCCATCTGCCCTATGGCCCGGGCTGCCCTGTCTGGGGGAGCAGCCCGGGGCCCACGCTGAATGCAATAGCCGTCAGGGGTCCCCCCGGCTGCCCTCAAAGATTTCTTTACATACATATACCATGCACACATATCAAATTGTATTATTCTTTCAGAAGCATATTCAGAGATACCCAACAGGTATGAAGAGCCCAGGATAACAAATTCAGGCTTAAGGTTAGAGTTATATTGGTGTGCTGTAACAATTAGGTTTAATAAATAGAAAGTTTTTAAAACAATTCAAAAGCAGTAAATTTAAAGCAGATATCACAACATAAAAATTCAAGACATTTGGGGCTGGAGCAATAGCACAGCGGGTAGGGCGTTTGCCTTGCACGCAGCCAACATGGCTGACACAGGTTCGATTCCCAGCATCCCATATGGTCCCCCGAGCCCTGTCAGGAGTGATTCCTAAGTGCATGAGCCAGGAGTAACCCCTGAGCATCGCCGGGTGTGATCCAAAAAGAAAAAAAAATTCAAGACATTTAATATTATAACTGGGATCTCAAATCTTGAGTTCCAGAGATTTTATTAAGTGCTTTCTCTAAAAATAATTTATATGTTCACACAGGGCAAGAAGCTTTCTACATATTTCTTATTTCCCCTCTATATATCTCCATGACACCTCCTTCATACTTTTCTGCTCCTCAAGCAGTAATACACATGACCACAATATGAAATAGTCCTTTACAGTTCTATTATTTTATAGTCCTGCTACGATTTTTCCAATTACTGTTAGACAATTGCTTGTCATAATTGGTAGCCATAGGGTAAACTGTTCTCTGATGCATGTGGTACATTATGAGAACTCTTAAATTATTTTTGTTCCACAGTTAATGAATAAATTACTGAGAGTGACCTTTGAATAATAGTATTGCATTAGAGGAAGATAGACTCCCATTCTTGCTTCATTCTTAGAAAAACAGAAGAAAATCAAGAACAAACTTTAGTCTTTTAGCAATTATGCAACAATTTCCTTATAAATGACTGCTGCAAGCACTAATAGCAAGTCTAACTAATTTGCAGTATTGAGAGTGAAAATAATCTATAAATGTCCAAGTTTAGAAACATTACCAAGCAGAAGACTAGGACAATGTGATGATCTTTGGGTGTCCGTTTGACTAAGCTGAAAACCCATTACTCAATCACATGAATCTATATGTTATATAAAGTGATTATAGAAGATAAGCAATCATTATCCGTGATAGCCTAGTGGACCTGAATCAATCAGTTGAAAGACCTTAAAATGGAGCTGAAGCTTACCTGTAAAAAAAATTTCCACCCAGAGAACAGTTTTAGGCCATGCTGTGAGTCTATGCCTGCCCCTCCTATAGCCTGCCCTACAAATTTGAGTCAGCTAAGCAAGTATAAGGGTTTTAAGAAAATTAATTCCAATAAATATCACATACCTTCCTCCTATTGGCTCTTCTTCTTTGATTGAACATTGAATAACACATACACAAGTATCATCTAGGCACAGCAATACCTTCACATAAATCTCTTTTCTCAGGAATACAATACAATACAATACAATACAGTCATAGAGGGACTTGATAATCCCCTTGTAGCTTATAAAACATAAATAAGGGCTGGATAAGCAAACTTTGACTATTCTCACCTTATTTATTTATTACCTTATTTATTCACCTTATTTATCGGATGCAGATGCATTTATAATTTATTCTAAAGTGTCTACATATATAGATATCAGCATCACTTCTTATATTATTAATAGGACCTGTTGTTATGTATTGTGGGGTTAAAGCACTAACTTTGTATGTGACTGACCGTGATTCAATCTCCAGTACCATCTATGGTTCCCTGGGAATCATTTGAAGTGATCTCTAAGCACAGAACTAGGAGTAAGCTGGGACAACCACCTGGTCTGGCCCCCAAAAAGAAACAAAAGAGGAAATGAATGTGTTTGTCTAATATACCAGCATTAATGCTTGGAACAGCTTTATTTGTAATGGCTAGTAACTAGAAACATCATAAATGTTCATTAAGAGGTAAATTGGAAGAGAAGTTGCACTCCACTGACTGGAATATTGATAGCAACAGTAAGGAATGAAACATTGATTTATACAACAGAATCAATATAAAAATTATGAGTGATAAAACATCAGACAAAAAGTATACCCAGTATCACTGTCACTGTCACTGTCCTCCTGTTGTTCATCGATTTTCTCGAGCAGGCCCAGTAACGCCTCCATCATGAGACTTTGTTGTTACTGTGTTTGGCATATCGAATACGTCACAGGTAGCTTGCCAGGCTTTGCCTTGAGGGCGAGATACTCTCGGTAGCTTGCTGGGCTCTCCGAGAGGGGTGAAGGAATTGAACTCGGGTCAGCCATGTTGGCTGCATGCAAGGCAAATGCCCTACCCGCTGTGCTATCACTCCAGCCCACAGTAAGAACCCATTTATATATGATTCTAGAAAATATAAAATAATTGCCATTAAAGGACGCAAGTCAGTCACTAATTAGGAAATACTAGGGGAATGGAGTAAATCTTAGGATACAATAGATATACAATATACGATATGTATTCTTTATCATAACTGAAGTGATAGATTTGTGAGTAAATACACATGACAAAGGTTACACAGTTTATCAAGTTATAGAATGAATTCTTATTCTGTTAATTCTAGAATTATAAATTTATTTGAAAAAACACAAAAGCAACAAAAATAAAATGCAAAATATTGTAATAAAATAAGAGTAATTATAATAGAATAAATTATAATGGAATTATAAAACTTTGAATATTGATAATGTTGAAAGAGGGACACAATAATAGTCTAAAATTATTAAAATGGAATATACCTAAAATTTAGTGTGGTTCCTACATATATTCTTACTACAGAGAATAACAACTCAGACTAGTGTAAACTTAGTCCATCCTGTCTCAACTTGGTATTTTAGTCAAGAATTGAAATTTGTAAATAAGCAAACTATTGCAGAATATAAAAGAGAAAAATCAATGTGTGTTTTTCAGTAATAATCAAAATGCTATTTGTCAAAGTTCTGGCATATGAAAAGCAATGAATTAATTTCTTTCACAAAATGTGAGAATGACCTTAACATAAAATGATATTGTGTTACGTATAATTTTAATTACTTGATATATATTAAGTTTTTACTCTCACAGCAATCCTTGGAATAACATCTACTTTGTCTCAATTTATATACAAAACTAAAGGTAGAAAACTTAAGTCACTTGCCAGTGGTCCTAAAACTAAAAGTAGAAATTAGACCTAGGCAGTCCATATCTATTGTCCCTATTCTTAATTGATACAGCTTTTTTAAGGGTTATATAAGATAATAAGTATGGATATATAGTAGTCTTTCTAAAAGTAATGAAGAAAAGTGGAATGCAAGGCTATTATTTTTTCTGGCATTTTGGGTGATAGCTGGAGTTGTTCAGGGCTTACTTCTGGCTCTGAACTAAGGAATTACTCCTGGCGGTGCTTGGAGAACCATGGAGACTGTGTGGGGATGCCAGGACTTGAATCCAGGTTGGGCCCATGTAAGGCCCTAAAAACTCTACCTATTCTACTATAATTTTGGTTCCTATTTTTCTTAAAATAAATCTGTGTTGCAGAAGTGAATTTGATATAAGTGGCCAATGTTACAAAATTGGCATTTGTATGTGTTTTCTGAGAACTGCAGAAACAAAGAGACACAGATACTAAGAACAGATACTAGACACAGATACTAATTTGCAAAGGTCTTAAGAAAGTCAGAGCATTAGGAATTTATTAAATTCCAGTTAAACAAACTAGGCATAAAGAAAATAAATAATAAAGAAATTAAGTAATAATTCATTTAAAATTATCTAATTTATTTTAAGTATATCTTAAGAGTTTCTTTGATAGGCAAATGTGTTAAGTATTGTAAGAGGCAACCCTTTATTTGAGTAGATATTCTTTAATATCATGTTTGTTCTTTCCATAATCAAAAACTTTCTTAAAACAAACATATTCACACAGTTAGATCAAACAATGTTAAACTCCTCTGATCTCTGTGGTTTTCATGAGTATTCAATAAAATTTGCTTGCTATTCCAAACACCATTAGGGATCTTATTCCAGTGACTCTCCTGTTAGCAGTTTTGAACACTCCTCAGCCATCTCGAAGTATGCTATATGCTATTAGTGTTCTTTGAGCAACAGAGATTTCTAGTAAATCTCTGTATCCTTCTTTATCTTGGAACACATGTGTTCTTTATATTTATTTATTTATTTATTTTGGTTTTGGACTCATACTTGGTTGTTCTCAGGGCTTACTCCTAGCTGGCTGCTGGTGGTGGTTGGGAGGGGGGACTTTGGGCATACAGGATGCCTGGAATAGAACCATGGTCAGCCACACACAAGATAAGCCCTGCTGTATACTATCACTCTGGCCCCAGAAAACTCTACTTCATTCTCCATTCCTTCATTTCTTTATCCTCTCTTCTTCCATGCCTCCCTCCTTCTATCCTCTTTCCCCCTCTCTTCCACCTTCCTTCTTTTCTCTTTCTCCCTCCTCCTTCCTTCTTTTCTTCCTCCTTTATTCTCTATATCCTTTGTCTCTTTTGTTCTTTCTCTCCCTCCCTCCTTTTTTCCTTCCTCCCATATTTCTACTTCCTTTTTTTATCCTTTCTTCATCCATCTCTCCTTCCTTCCTTTTCACATAGCAGCTGAAATTTCACTCTGAGTCTCAGCATGACTACAATGTATAAAATCATATACAAAGTCATTCATTTACCCTTTATCTTCACTTAAAAAAAGTTCTCAATTTAGCTATTTCTTATCTATTGTTTTTGAAAATATTCAATCTTATTTCTTTTCATTTATTATCTTTACAATACTATATACAGGAAAACTGATTGTCCATTCTCTTCACTGATATATCTCTGAGAACAGGATTAATGTATAAAATGGAATTCAATGAAATTTTTTGACTAAACAAATAAGTGCTAGACTTGCTTCTTACTGCAGTATAGGCAAGTTATATAAAACAATATGCTCCAGTTTCTTTATTTGCTTGAAAAATGTGTAGGGTCTATTTTCAACAAAATAACATTACATGCTATGAAGATATGGCACCATAAAGTCAGTCTTAGTTAGTTATAATATTACAATGTTCTGACCTCAAACTTTTCAGAATATTACAATTTTTAACATCTTGTTTTAATAACTTAAGGTAGAAAATATATAATGAAAACCACAGAAAATACATTTTGAATTATTAATAATGACTACTCTTTGACTTTTTTGCTTTTTTGTTAATTCATTCAGTAGTTGCAATATTATACAAAAGAACAACTGAAATATTAATCTACATTTTTGAAAAAAAAATTGGAGAGAGGTGTGTGTGTATGTTGTGTGTGTGTGTGTGTGTTTCATAAAGGAAGAGAAATAACATACCTGGGTCTGGAGTGTGAGTGACACCACAAGGGGTATGTCTCAAATGATTTCAGGTGATTTTTGTTTGTATGTTTTTATTTTTCTGATAGTTCAGTGGTTCATGTCCAAGATTTTATGTACATGAAGCATGGATTGTATTGTTAAATCTCATCCTTAGAGATAAAATGTATTTAGATTTTATTCATTCATTTGGGTTCTCTTCCTGGTCTAAATAAAATGTATTTTAAATAAGAACAATGATTTCTTTCTTATCATGCATTCCAGGTGTATGCAGCTTAAACTTTATAATAAAGTAGAGACGGTCTTAATGAATCATTCATGATTAGTTGGAACAAATCATCAGAATGATCAGATGTTGGCAAAGGTTTCTGCAATGAAAGGAAATGATCTACTGTTCATAAATGCCTCAGGATTTTGGAGTTTCTTAACTTCTTCCCAACACTCTCCTCTCCACCCGCCCCCAACACTTAGTCATCCTCTGCAACCATTTATCTTGAATAAGCCCAAAGAAATAAAGGTCAGCCAGATTCAAAGTTTAAAAAATGCCATTTCTTTCACAAACACAGTCTATTCTTGATAGATTTTGAATTATTCTGCATTTATAAAGGATTCATTCAGAATCACAAATTGCAAGATTTTCCTATGTTTAAAATAAGGTCACATTATAAGCTTAAGTCACTAAAACCATCAAAACTCTGCTTTCTTCATCACAAATAGTAAAACGGAATTTTTCATGCCGAAATGTAGCTACATTTTAAGGTAATGATGATTTTTCAGTTTTCCATCTATGTAGAGAGAGTAGATTGTAAAATTGAAAGATATTGTTTCGGATATATTTTTTAAATGAAACTATAATATGTAGACATGAAGCACTTCACTCCATTGTTCTTACTAGTTTATTTATTCAGTTTAGGATGGGCTCTTGGGATGCCAGTAACAAGACTTTCTCAGGTTATCTTTAAGACATGGTTGGAATTAAACTCTTGGGAACACAGCCACCTGACTTCTCTCTGGAACGCTTGGCTAAAGTTCCATAGTTCAATATGGTCTTCATACTAGTGGTGGTTATTAAATATTTCTAACATTTTTCGTCTAAATTGAAAGTTTCTGCTGCTCTAGCTGAAATACTTAGTCAAAACTCAGAAGTAGCATGAAATGAACACTGAATTTCAAGGTGATGGTAAAATGAATATAAAATATGGTTAATTATATATTTAAATAGTATTTTGAAAACACTGGATAAATAACGTAGCACTCCACTGTCCACTGCCCTCCCGTTGTTCATCAATTTGCTCGAGTGGGCCCAGTAATGTTTCCATTTTGAGACTTGTTGTTACTATGTTTGGCATATTGAATACGTCACGGGTAGCTTGCCAGGCTTTGCCGTGCTTGCGAGACACTCTTGGTAGCTTGCTGGCCTCTCCAAGAGGGGTGGAGGAATCGAACCCGACTCTGCCAGGCTGGCTGCACGCAAGGCAAATGCCCTACCACTGTGTTATTGCTCCAGCCCGGACAAATAACATATATTAATAAATGAAATTTCACCTCTTTAATATTTTTTATGTGGTTGGTAGAAAATGCTGAATTATGTATGTGGCAGACACTGTATTTCTACTGGACAACAGCACTATGTTAATTAATAAATTTTATATGTTCGATTTTTATAAGGCTGGTAGAGTATCAAATTATATATTGTATTTCCACTGGACTTTATTTCTACTGGAAATTTATATTGGACTCTTTCTTTTTCTACTGAACTTTAGAATAGTGGTTGGCAAACTGTGGCTGGTGTGCCAAATATGGTATATTACCTATTATTTTATATGGAACCTTAACGGAACACAATAACATTCACTTATTCATATGTTTTTTTCATGCCTGATTTCTGATTGGTTAATGGCAATAGACACTTATGTGAGTTGCAACACCTAAAATATTTCCTATCTGGCCCCTTTCAGAGAAATAATTGGCATCTCCTTGCTTTTGAAGGTTGCTTTTTTATGGTATGTATCTCTCCTTCTTGTGAGTCTCTTCTGCCTTTTCTTGCAAACTAGTCAATGTCTACAGTTTAAACTATATATATGTATATTAATATATATAAACTAATATATGTATATATAATTGGTTCTCCAATTTCTGGTGATTCTGTTTATTAAGTGACTAATACTGAGCCACAACTCAATTGAGCATTCTTGCCTTTCAGAGACTTTGATAAATGAGCAGAAGGTAATGAGTCCTACATGCACAGTAACATTATGTGTCACCTGCCCCCACCTCTCTTGTAAATACAGGAGTATGGAAGATATAAGACACTGACACAAATCGATATGTAAAAGAGAAAATGATGAAGACTGAGGTGATTAAAAAGACTAGATGAGAGATTTTTTTAAAAGTAGGGAAAAAGTTATTTATCTTCATGATTGCTACTATTTTTATGAGTTGGAGTGCTAACATTTTATTTAACATGGAACCATTCCTATACTACTATCATATATTATAGCAAGTAATGAAATATATATTCTAAATAAATTCAAAATGAACTTTGGAATGTATTTTATAATTATTTTAACTATACTGCCATTTATTTATAATTAATTACTGACCAAAAGGCCTTAATCTCAGTAATAATTATTCAGTAAGACCCATTTCAGTAAGAATTATAGATTAAAAGCAAATTGTTGCAGAACTAAGTAAATGTATATCAGCAAATTTATTTGCCAAGTTTTATTGTGAATTATTTCTTCAGTTACATGCAATTTTTATTTTAGATACACCATGAGTAATATATATAATTTAATAACATAGATTGGCATATTTTATTGTTGTAAAATAAATGTGGATCTCATTCTTTCTTATCACAGTTGCCTTTTCCTACTAGTTTGCCTCTGGAATTCATGGTGTTGTTGGGACACAAGACTTTTCTATAAAATGACAGAGTATAAATCTACAGGTAGTTATAAAAAGTAAGAAAACTAATATGAGCATACGTTTCCCTTCATTTTGAAATTTTTTTAGAATATCAAAACTATAATAATTTTTCACTAGACCATTTTGCCTGGTAAATCAAAATCTTCGCTTTAAAGAAAAATTTAGATTTTTTTCCTGCTACTGCACCTATATCTCCATTGGGAATTTAAAGGAGAAAATAAGTAGTTGGATCAAAGAGGACATAGGCCTAGGTTTGTAACATTATCACTACCCCATCTAGAACTGGAAAATGGGGTTGACCCAGGCTATAAAAAAGTAATCACTCATCCAAAATTACATCATCTCATGCTATTTCTTTCTCTTTTTGAGTGGATTGGGAATGGGCCACACCTGTGCTCAGGGCCAACTCCTGGCTCTGTGATCCCTAGTAAATTGTGAATACAAAGAACCTCTTCACCTTTTCAGCCAGCCATATGTAAGAATCCATAGATTAAAACATATGAATATCCAACCCAATCTTCTATTAATAAAAAACCCTAATTGTTACTCTGAGTTAAATATGGTTGAATCAAAAAATTATAAATATTTCAAATCTTGAATTACAATATATACTTAACTTATATGTACTTTTTCTTCCTAAGGCATTTCAGAAAGGGACAAAGACTAGATTGTACATAAATACAGTCTTTCTCAGTAGAAACTAAATAATTAGGATGTGAAAATCTAACATTGGAAGTTCTAAAAACATTGGGGACTATTAAAATTGATAAATCACCAGTTTCAAGCATCATATTTCAAGGAATGGTAAGAAAGTAAGAATGGCAATTACAGAAACTTTAGAGAACACTTTATTCTTAAGGATGTTTAATTCAGGAAATATTCCAGGAGATGGGAAGGATGGTAACATAATGCTTCCATTTAAACAACAACCAGAGCAAAACGTGAGTGCAGAACAGGAAGGGATATTGCAACACTGTGATTAAGCAATGATCTATGTGACTAAGTAAATGGACTTCAGCAGCGCTATTCCATTAAGGGGATAGCCTGTGCAGGTAGGTATATGGTTCACATAACCTCTTCTGCTTCCACTACTGGTCAATCTAATTTTTCCCAAACATTGAAACTTTAAAAAGTGTGTTTTGAAAAATGGATTCCACACTTTACTTTATATTGACAATGTGAATTGCATTTTAATTATATCTCTTGCTATTGGAATTTTAATGAATTCACATTTTAAGTTATTGCAATATAAGTATGATGGTACACTCTCTTTTATTGTAGTCATTCGTAAAAGATAAAATACTTCCTGGTGATTATTTGCTACTTCATGATATGGTAGGTATAATAAACATTATTGTTTCAATTTTGTCAGAGAAAATAGGCTCAGGGAGCTATGATGATTTCACAATTCATTAATGCCAATGTTAAGATTATTTCATTAATTTGGAATTCTTTTTTAAACATTTCATTGTCGACTTGCAATAAGGATTGTATAAAAATTAGATTGATTATTTTTTCTCTAAGACATGGAAAAATAATTTTGATTGCATTCATGTGTTTTTTTCTCTGAGGTTGGATTTAGAGATAATCTAGAAAAAACTTTAAGCAAAACTGTATGAACATGGCAGTAGATTCTTTTATGTGACATGAATTTTCATCTTAGATAGGGATAGTCTTTTTATTGACTTGAGAGCACAATTTAATATAAAATAGTCATAAAGCTTTCTACCGATGATACTCCCAGGAGATGCAATGTATTCCCTGAGAATTGTATCTGTTTGAGGCTACAACATGTCCAGGAGTATTATATATATAAAGCTTTCCCCTTCAGCAGTGTTATATAAATAAAATTTTCTTTTTTACTAAATATGATAGAACTTTGAAATAGAAAGCATAACTAAATAGTTCTCACTACACAGAAACCACATATTTTAAATATCCACTGTATTCTCTTCTTACCTAGTTTGATTCTTTTCACTTTTTAAATCCCTATTAAATTTATAGGCATAAAGCTGAGAAAATAATTTTGCACATGAGATTGGTTTCTCACATAAAATAATAATTAAAAAGCATACTTTATCAAGCATTTCTTGATGCCAAGCACTGTTAGGATTAGGAAGTATTCACCATAATCCTGTACAATCAGGAGGTAACACTGTAGCACTGTCCTCCCGTTATTCATCCATTTGCTCAAGCGGGCACAAGTTGTGTCTCACAACAAATTGTGAGGCTTGTCATTACTGTTTTTGGCATATTGTACACATCACGGGGAGCTTGCCAGGCTTTCATAGGCGAACTGATCTTTCCAGAAGTATGATGTGAATTAAAATATCTCTATTGTGTGGCGATAAAGAAATTGGGCATCATAAAAGGTTGCACAGAAAATGCAGATAAATCTTGAATGAAGTCAGATGGTTGCTGGGTCAAAATCATATCGGTTGGCATTAATCTTGGTTAGTTTCTTGTAATTCAGAATTTGATCTTCTTTTAATTGATAGTAAGTTCAGAAATGCAATCTTGGTAGTCTTAAGATTTGATTAAACTAGTTTGTTAATATATGCTAACCAAACTCATAAGGGATTGATATATGCATATGTATAAATCGATACACGTATATAATAGATAAATATGATATATCTTGATTGATTGATATGTAGTAAAAATAAAAATTTATAATTTCCCAAGAGATAAATGGAAAGCATATTAGATATTTGCATTGAAATAACCAGTCATTTTCAAAAGTTGCTTTAAGAAAAGGAACTCTCAGAAAGAAATTTAAGTCTTAAAATTTACATAGCATTTTAAGTCTATGGTGGGAAACATATACAGACATTTTTATTGTAAACAATACTAGATGCTTAAATATATATATACATATGTATATATATATATATATTCTTAAAACTACTAAAAATTGTAGGGTATATCCTAGACATGCGGTTGGAATAAACTATCCAAAATCTAAGTAGTAGTGTATCCAAAGTATTTACAAAAACAATTGGTACCTTGAGAGGATTACTTGCATATTGGGGAGATAGTTCACAATAGCTTGGATATGCAACATGAGATATTATCAGTGCCAAAAGCACTTGAGTGTAAATGCTGACTTGTGGCCTCAGGCAATGCAGCTGGAACCATAACAATGTAAATGTGACTGCCCTTCAGCTGGGCACAGCAGAAAGTACAACCTGCCATGAATCCAGAGCAAGATTGTTGGTATGCTTACTGGGAAAAGTGACCTTAGTACAGGGCTTATTATCTTTCTCTGTCAAAATTCTAGTTCACTTTTCCTAGAAACAGAACCAATCTTCCTTTCTTTCTTCTTTATCTCTTCTCCTTCCTACCTTCCTTCCTTCCTTCCTTCCTTCCTTCCTTCCTTCCTTCCTTCCTTCCTTCCTTCCTTCCTTTTCTTTGTCTCTTTCTTCCTTCCTCCTTCTCTCTTTACTGTCCTTTCTCTCTCCCTCTCTCCCTCCTTCCTTCACTCCTTCCTTCACTCTTTCCTTCCTTCCTTCCTTCCTTCCTTCTTTCTTTCATTCCTTTCTTTTTTCCTTTTCTTTCTCTCTTTCTTCTTCCTTTTCCCTTTCTCATTCCCCTTTTACCCTTTTCCTTCCCTTCCCTTTCATTAACTTTCTATCTTGTTTGGGGACCATTACTCAGTTGTGCTCAGAACTTACTCCTATCTCTGTGCTCAGAAATCACTTCTGTCAGGGGACCACATGTGATATTGAAGACCAGACCTATGTTGGCTACCTGTAAGGCAAACATCTTGAACCCCATACTATCTCTTTGTCCCTCTGTTTCCTTCTTATTAATATTACTCCTGTAATAGCCAATAATATAGAAGCTACTTTTTAAAAAAAGTTTCCATTGGTTCCCTCAGGTAGTTATTGGGTGGGTATTATTTGCCTTAGTGATTCTCCTTTTAAATGTATACATGACTGACAATTCTTTGTTTTGATCAATATGTTTTTAAACTGTGTAGTATCTTTAGTCAAGGCATTGCATTGTCTTCTTCTACAGATGGGAGATTAAATTTATCTAGAACCCTAGAGCTCAGTTGAGGAAATCTCATCATTATTCACTTCCACAGATTGTATCAAACAATCTTTGTTAAAACTTTTTTTAGAGGTGGGAATTGTGCTGTCTTCTAGACTAGTACATTAAAAAAAATAAGTATGTATGTCCATGATACTTCAAAACTTTGGGGATAACACCAGCTGTTCTCAGAGTTTACTAATGCTCTGCACAAAGGGATTAGTCCTGGTTTGCTTTACCAGATAGGATGTCTAGGATTGAAACTGGATCAGCCTCATAAGAGGCGAGTACCTTATAGTTGTAGTATCTCATCTGTTCCTATATATTTCAGTAATTGCAAATTTAAGAATAAATTTTATAGGAAGAAATTTATGATTCTATTTCTTGGGATATAATGATCTCTTTGTTTAATATGCATAGAATGAAACATTTCTCAAAGATCTCTTTCTGGATATGATATTTTGTCATAGCTAATGAGAGGATGGTAAAAGGATGGTAATAGTGGCTATTAAATTTTCTCTTGTTTGTATCATTAAATTAATGACTGACAAACATTTCAAGCAGTTAATCAAATATTTTACAAAGAATCTATAAGAGATGTTAATTTGTAATTATGTATACAAGTTTGCATCTAATTTTTAAACAAGTATAGTAAATCAAATACTATAAATATATAATAAATTATGGAAATATTTATAGTGGATATTATGTCTAGCAATTTATCAAAATTTATCCTTTAAAGGCATATTGACCTTTAAAATTTAAGGTTAAATAAGGAATATTTCTCTTTACATACAACATGGCAAACTATCTTTATTAGTCAAAAATAATACAGTGATAAGTTTTAATTTTTTTAATAAAATACCTTGCTGAAAAAGAAATCTTTTGAAATACTCGAATTCAGTAAATAAAATGAAATGAAATTAAAACAAAACATCTTCAGATATATCTTTCCTAATAACAGTAGTCTCTGATAGATTTTAGATCTAAAAAAAAAGAAATTGCTAAAACTATTGCTATGATTTATAATCTTGTAGTGTTTCACAACAGAGGAAATGAAAATTTAACTCAGACATTGAGGGGAGACCATGTGTTAGTACAAATCAAATTCCCATAGTAGCCTGCAAAGTATAATAACTAATATAATTTTATTACTGAAAGGTACAACTTACAAAGTAATCCAGGAAACCGCAAAATTCCACATAAGAGGTGGAATGTAGACCAAGTATGCTTTGAAGAAGTTTTAAGTAAGAAAAAAGTATCGGGTAAGGCCTTTGCCTTGCACGCAGTCAACATGACCAATTCGAGTTCGATTCCTCCGCCCCTCTCAGAGAGCCTAACAAGCTACCAAGAGTATTTTGCCCACATGGCAAAACCTGACAAGCTGCCCATGATGTATTCAATATGCCAAACACAGTAACAACAAAGTCTCATGATGGAGACATTACTGGGCCCACTTGAGCAAATCGATGAACAACAGGATGACAGTGACAGTGATAGTGACATACCAGTGAATATGGGTTGAATGGTATATGAAGATCTGAAATCTCAGGGTTCAACTATTTTGCTTCTGTTCTCCTAGACTGTTTTTCAAACATTTATAATGGTCTCATTTGCATCAATTTATATCGCACTTTTTACCTTTTATTTTCTAAATTCATGAAATTTATCTTTTTTAAAAGTCCTGTTTCTACTTGCTATCATCAAATTTATCTTTCTTTAAGTCCTATTTCTACATGATAGTTAATAAGTTTAGAAGTGTATGCTGATGCTAAATTTAAAAAATAAAGTTACTCTTAGTTACTTATCATACTTTATCATCAGATTTTTATAAGGTGAGGAAATTGTGCTAGAAGTGGCAAAAACGGGTCATGGTTAGAACAGGGTCTACAGCTTGCAAATATTCACAACTAAATGTCATATATATACATATATGTATTATACATAATATATGTATTCACTGTATCACTGTATCACTGTATCACTGTCATCCCGTTGATCATCAATTTGCTTGAGTGAGCACCAGTAACGTCTCCATTCATCCCAGCCCTGAGATTTTAGTAGTCTCTCCTTTCTTTCTCGGTGATGTAGTATTGGAGGCTCTTTCAGGGTTAGGGGAATGAGATCTGTAATTGTTACTGTTTTGGGCATGTTGAATACATCACGGGTATCTTGCCAGGCTCTGCCATTTGGGTGGGATACTCTCGGTAGCTTGCCGGGCTCTACAAGAGGGATGGAGGTTTTTGGGGTGACCTCTAATGGCTTTTCCAGGTGTTCCCAGTCTACTGAATGTAAACTTTTGAAATATATGTAGTGTGTGTGTGTGTGTGTGTGTGTGTGTGTGTGTGTGTGTATACGATAACATTGGTTTGTCCTTTCTCTCTGGCTGCAGGGAGCTTATTGGGTTAGACCCATCACATTGCTCCCGAGACACTCCCATTCCTCTGAGTTTATCTTTAACCTCTTCTCTGTCCTCTGCTTCCCAAACGGGTCAATCACCTTTATCCCCAAATCAAACTCTCTTGACTTGTAAGTTCAGATCCTTCTGTGGATTCTGGATTTGTATTTGTAAGTGAAATATTGCTTTTCTTTTCTTCTTATGTCATTTGCATAGTTACTTCAGAGCAATGTCCTTTTTGTATAGCTACAGAAAGACAGTAAATGCTATGCTTTTGTACCTTGGGAGTTAATTGACTCTGAATAATACTTACTCCTGGACAACTCCTGTTTATTTGACTTAATTCTCAGTTGCTCTTAGTTCCTAGCATCCCCAAAGCAGGGTCCTGACAAGGAACTGAATGGACCCAGGCAAGTTGTGAGCTACCCTGGCATCAAAATGGGCCAGGCCAAGCACCATAATACTTAATATAAATTAAGAGCATGGTCATGGACAAATTGTGTTATGACCCAAAGAGTAACAACTGGACAAAGACCCTGCTTTGGGTTAGGAAGGGCTCATCTGGACTGAGCACTATAGTCTGAGATGTATAGCTATATGTTCCCAGGAGAGCCACCCTATAAGCTTAATATATCTCTTATTGTGTAAACTTTTGGGTAAACAATGACTAGAAAGATTATTTAGAAGTAAGTAAATCTAAGATGGTTGTTGAACTAAGGAAAGGAGAAACACATCCCTAAATGGTATTTCTCCCTTGAGCAGATCTTCTGGCTGCAGGAGATCTTTGTTTATCTTAGAAGAGCTTCCCTCAGAAGGAAGGGCTTTCATATATTGATTGTGCTATCTGACCTAGGTGTAGTTGCTACCCTCAATGCTTGGAGGTTGGGCAATAGACCTAAGCCTCTAGATAGAGTGTGGAGAGACTAGCATGGGGCACAAGGGAGATGGGAATAGGAGGCAGTGTGAGACTGAAATGGGGAGCTTAGTGAGACTGGAACAGGCATGTGGAAAGAATGGAATAAACAGGGAAAGAATGGAATAAACAGGAACTGATCACCAACCAACCTGGAGGCCACGTTTCCTCCTTCCTCCACCTGTTGGCAGCAGCTGCAGGTTAGGTTGAGGAAGCAACTCATGGCCACCGAATGCTTGTGGCAAGAAAGAGAGACCTCACCATGCTCACTTATTTATTTTGTGATTACACACACACACACACACACACACACACACACACACGCAACTGTATATAATACAGCTTTCTTCTCCAGTTTTGAATCGAAATACTTATCAAGAGACCTTCATTCTACTAAGGACCTTGTCAAATTCTTATTAATTTAAGCAAAAATTGTTTGAATCAAATAAGGTGTTTATTTCCTTTAATAAGTACAGAAGAACCAAATAAAAGGAAAAGCACAATTTACAATGATATATGGAAAATAAGGTATATATAGTTCTCTAGCCAGTTTATTGAGAACAAATGGTTTGTGGATTATGGTCAAAATGTGAACTTCTTTTTATATTTAAATGTTTTAATTTAATTATATTCTTGGGCTGGAGCGATAGCACAGCGGGTAAGGCATTTGCCTTGCATGCAGCCAACATGGCCGACCCGAGTTAGATTCCTCCGCCCCTCTTGGAGAGCCTGGCAAGCTACTGAGAGTATCTCGCCCGCACGGCAAAGCCTGGCAAGCTACCCGTGACGTATTCGATAGGACAAACACAGTAACAAGTCTCACAATGTTACTGGGCCCGCTCGAGCAAATCGATGAACAATGGGAGGACCGTGACTGTGACCGTGAATTATATTCTTATAAAGTTTTTCTCAATAATTCATCATATTCAATATTGCAACATCAGTCCCAACACTATTACACCTTTCCGCCAACATCATTTCCAATTTTCTCAAATGCCAGCCAAGTCTAGCCCAATAGCAGGCCCTGCACTATCTGTCCTGTCTCCCATTGTTCATCAATTTCCTCTAGCAGGCACCAGTCACATCTCCATAGTGAGACTTGTTACTGTTTTTGACATATTGAATACACCACAGGTAGCTTGCCAGGTTCTGCTGTGCGGGCAGGATATTCTCAGTAGCTTGTCAGGATCTCCAAGAGGGACAAGGGAATCGAAGCCAACTCAGCCGTGTGCAAGGCAAACATGCTACCTACTGTGCTACTGCTCATATGCTCATATAGGCCCTAAATATTTTATTTTATATTTTTTACTTTTTAATAATTTGCTAAAAATTCCTCAAAAAATTTTCTTAGAAGATAATGTGGGAATATCACCCTGGAGCCATTAAGTCCTTGTATAAGAGATTACTAAAAACAGTAGCAGGTTGAGCCTTGTGTAGTAACATTTTCTTAAGCAAGATTAGTTGACTTCTACCTTACATTCGATCCAATATGTTTAATTCTTAACACTATCTGTTCTGGATGGATTTCTCTGGTCCAGAATTAAACATTTACAGGTTATGTGTCTTGTAAACTTTGACAAATTTTTTGGTATAATTTATTTTTTTAAGTGCAGTTGACTAGTGGATGTGTCATTTTCAGATTAAGGTTTTTTACCTGCTAGTCTCTTCACACGCTACCTGTCTGAATGCAAGATTCTGTCCCAATGGAAAACCAGCAGGTCTGTACTACTGTACAAGAAAGGAGAATTCCACGACATTGGCAACTATCGCCCAATCTGCCTATTGTCTCTCATCTACAAGCTGTTCACTTGACTCATCCTGAATAGGATTGGCAGAACACTAGATGAGGACAACCATGCGAGCAAGTCGGTTTCCGCAAAGGAGTCAGCACCATCAACCATTGGATTCCAAGGGACGTCAAAAGACCTCATGGCTGCCCACCTACCAGATAGTCAGACTTCTTCATCAAGATCCTGGACAATCAGTTTGAGGCTCTTCGTGTTCCTAGAACGAACAGATGCCATTGGGCTACACTAGCATGTGACAGGGACAAATGGAGACGTTACTGGTGCCAGCTAGAGCAAATTGACGATTAACGGGAAATCAAGTGATCAAGTGATCTGCCCTGAAAAAACACTTTTTCTTAATTGCTGTTATACTTCTGGGTCATACAATGTATGTTCTTCCTATTCCCACATACAATAAGAAAACTATTTTTTTTCTTTTTGCGCTGGAGCTATAGCATGGGCTGGAGCGATAGCACAGTGGTAGGGCATTTGCGTTGTGTGCAGCCAGCCCGGCCGAGCCAGGTTCTATTCCTCCGCCCCTCTTGGAGAGCCCTGGAAGCTACTGAGAGTATCTCACCCGCATGGCAAAGCATGGCAAGCTACCCATGGCGTATTCAATATGCCAAACACAGTAACAGCAAGTCTCAAAATGGAGACGTTACCGGGCCTGCTTGAGCAAATTGATGAACAACAGGAGGATGGTGCTACAGTACTACAGTGCTTTTTGGTTCACATCCGTGATGCTCAGGGGTTACTCCTGGATCATGCACTCAGGAATTACTCCTGGCAGTGCTCGGGGGACCATCTGGAATGCTGGGAATTGAACCCAGGTCTACTACGTGCAAGGCAAACTTCCTACCTGCTGTGCTATCACTCTAGCCCCAGTAAGAAAACCCTTAGGTATGTTTTTTTCTGGTTTTAGCATATCAAATACACAACGGATAGCTTGCCAGGCTCTTCTGTGCGAGCGGAGGCAGCTTGCCAGTCTTTCCGAGAGGGATAGAGGCTTTTGGGGTGACCTCTAATCGCCCTCATAGGTGTTACCATATTTGAACCCTATCAAATATGGCACGGCAATTCCGGAAGATGGGTATTTAGTGTCTTATGATGAGTCGCGCAGCCGCAAAGCGTCCTGGAGTGTGGCGGCGGCTGTGTAGTGGAGGTAGTGTCGGTAGTGGAGTTCTGACAGTGGTGTATTTATCTGGTCCCGGTAGGGGTAGGGTGGGTCTTCTGTGTGCAATTCGATCCCTGGGTCTCTAGTGGTTGGTAGGAGCAGACAGGGCAGGGTAGGGTGCTCCTGATTAGAATCCCTTTGTCACCTGTGGTTGGTGGGAGCAAGCAGAGTATCTCTCTCCCTGGGTCCATTGAGCCTGGATTCCAAGGTCTCAGAGAGTTCCGCTTATCTTGTTCTGTGGGTCTCCAGTTGTGCGTGAGTCTCAGCCGGTGCTGCCACGCAGGTCCGGAAAGCGTCCTGGAGTGTGGCGGCAGCTGGGTAGTGGAGGTAGTGTCTGTAGCTATCCGTTGTGTATTCGATATACCAAAACCAGTAATTACAACTGGTCTCATTCACCTGACCCTGAAGGCTTCACCGACATGGCAGCACTGAGAAGGATGAGAAAGGAGAGGCCGATAAAATCTCAAGGCTGAACTAGGCTGCCACAACGAAGGAAGACAAAAATGATCATCTGTACTTTCAATGCACATACGCTAGCATCAGATGCATCCATCGAGGACCTGATGGTATAAGCGCGAATGATCAATTACGATATCATTAGTCTGACCAAGACAAGAAGGCACAAATCTCACCATGCTGTTTTCGACACTGGAGAAGAATTGTTCCTCGGAACATGCGAAAAAAAATGGTGTCAGGGGTGTCCTTGTCCTTGTCAACACAAACTTGGCCATGAGCATTGATTCATTCGAATGCCTAACAACCCTAATCGGACATTTACATTTGAATAGATGTGGCTCACTTCTGGCAGTTTCTGTCTTCCTTGTCTACGCACCAACGTCTCATTATGATGAAAGAGAAATCAAGAAGTTCTACATGGAGCTGGAGAAGTTCTATAAAGAAGACCACACCTTCTACAAGATCATTGTGGGTGATTTTAATGCCAAGATAGGACCGAGAAGATCAGCTGAAGAACTTCACATCGGGACTGATGGCCTAGAATGGAACGAACAAGGTGAGAGACTGTCTGAGTTCATCATGTCCAAGAAGACCATTCATGGTAATTCAGAGTTTCAGAAGGCAGAATCTAAACGTTGGACATGGGAGTCTCCCGGTGGACAATTCCACAATGAAATAGACCACATCATATTCAATCGACAGTTTTGCCTGACCGATGTCCCTGTTGTCCCAAAATTCCGAACGGGATCAGACCACCGTCTCCTTCGTGCAAAATTCTACTTCACAGAGTGGGGAGAAAGGGCTGCAAAGTTTGAAAAGAGAACTCCCAGAACGACCACCAACTGGGAGCTCTTTGGCACTATTGCGGCAACATGGGAAGATGCCATTGTTGACAACATTGATGAGGAAGACGATAGACTGGTTCAGCACCTCCATGATTGTGCAAGGAACGCCAAGAGAGAGATAGCCACAAAAAAAGTGTGTCTTCAAAAACTCTTGAGCTTATACGCCAACATAATTTGGCGCATGCCTCAGGCAACCGCAAGCTAACGTCTGAGCTCACAAAGCAGGGCAGAGATGCGATCAAGGAACACCTCAAAGAGAGAAGTGTAAAAGTGCTGGTAGATGCAGCAGAAGCCGGGAAAAGTATTGGTAACACCCGCCTGTCCTTCGCCAACTACAAGATCAAGATGACTGCCCTCCGAGGTCCTGATGGATCCATCACATCCTTCAGAACAGCAATAGAGAAGATTATCCATGACTTCTACTCAAATCTCTTAGATAGCAATGTCCACTTGCCGACATACCAAATTCCACAGGATGCATATGTCGTTCCCAACTTCTCCCTTCCGAAATCCGACACGCCATTTCGTCGGTAAAGAAACAAACAGCACCTGGCCCAGACAAGGTCAGACATGAACACCTGAAGAACCTGCCGTCAGTACTCATCAATACACTGGCTCGGCTCTTCACTCACTACCTGTCTGAATGCAAGGTTCCTTCCCAGTGGAAAACCAGCAGGACCGTACTACTGTTCAAGAAGGGAGACATCCATGACATTGGCAACTATCGCCCGATCTGCCTATTGTCTGTCATCTACAAGTTGTTCACTCGATTCATCCTAAATAGGATTGGCAGAACACTAGATGAAGGACATCCATGTGAGCAAACTGGGTTCCGCAAAGGATTCAGCACCATCGACCATATCCACACAATAACCAAGCTCATTGAGGTTTCTCGGGAGTTCAAGATGCCGCTCTGTTTAAAGTTCATTGATTTAAAGAAGGCCTTTGATTCTGTTGAGATGAAAGCGGTCATTGAAGCCCTAGCCAATCAGGGCATTCAAGCCCAATACATCAGGATCCACCGTGAGCTGTATTGCGGATTCACTATCAGGATCTCACCATTCTACAAAGAAGTGATCATTGATGTCAAGAGAGGGGTTCAGCAGGGTGATACCATTTCACCGAAACTCTTCAGTGCCACCCTCGAGAACATCATGCAATGACTGGAGTGGGAAGGAATGGGAGTGAAGATAGATGGTCGGCAACTACACCACCTCCGCTTTGCTGATGACATTGTTTTAATAACACCAAACATCAGCCAAGCGGCACAAATGCTGGCCGACTTTGACCGTGAGTGTGGAAATGTAGGACTACAGCTGAATCTCACAAAGACATTGTTTATGAGAAACAGTCTCGTTCCTGACATTCCATTCACTCTCAACGGAAAGACCATCTCGGAATGCAACAGCTATGTGTAACTAGGTCGAGAAGTCAACATGACAAATGACCTGGCACCCAAGCTGCGCAGGAGGAAGAGAGCAGCTTAGAACACCTTCAAGAACGTCGAAGAAATAGCTAAGAGGATGAAGAACCTCCGGCTCCGGGCACATCTCTTTGATTCCACTATTCTTCCTGCATTAACATATGCCTCAGAGACCTGGGCCCTATGTAAACAGGATGAGAATGCAATTCAGGTCTCCCAAAGAGGAATTGAAAGAGCTATGCTTGGAATATCACTTTTCACTCAAATGCGAGAAAGATTCAGGAGTTCCGACATCCATTGATGATCAACAATCAGGGACGCTGTCTCGTTTGCCAAGGTGTCAAAAATCAGATGGGTTGGTCACGTAATGAGATTTAAAGACGACTGCTGGACTAGAGCTGTTTCCGGCTGGATCCCATGGGATGTCAAAAGACCGCGTGGCCACCCACCTACCAGATAGTCAGACTTCTTCATCAAGATCATTTACGATTGGTTTGAGGCTCTTCATGTTCCCAGAGCGAACGGATGCCACAGGGCTACACTGGCACGCGACAGGGACAAATGGAGATGTTACTGGCGCTCGCTCGAGCAAATCGATGACTAATAGGAAGTTAAGTGATTAAGTGATGTTTTTTTCTAACAAATTCTAGAAGTTTAAAAAAATTCTTAGTATTTTCCTTGTCCTGCATCCAAAGCACGTGGTAGTTAACTTTCCTCTGTTCTCAAGATTTATTTTAGGTTGAGACTGGAGACGATAGTACAGCAGGCAAGGAACTTGCCTACGACTAGTCCTTCCTTACATATTTTTGTTTATTTTTCAAAATTACTCTTTACTGAATCACTGTGAAATGCACAGTTACAAAGCTGTTCATGATGGGGTTTCAGTCAATGTTCTAAGACCAGTCCCTTCACCAATGTACATTTCCCACCACCAATGTCCCCAGTTTTCCTCCCATAGCACCCCTTCCCCTCAGTCTGACTCTGTAGCATACACTTCTCTTCCTCTCCCTCTTCTCTCCTATCTCTCTCTTCCTCCCTCTCTCACTCTACCTCTAGTTCTCTCTTTCTCTCGTCTATCTTAAACTCTCACTCTTTCTTTTTCCTTCTTTCCTTTTAGGCACTGTTTGCAATATATATTTTTTATAGTCTCAGCAGTATAGTACCTGGAAAATATGTGTATTGAAAATGGCAATAAAAACATATGTTCATACTACAGGTTCGTACCATCATTATACACAGCTGAAAAGATTTTTTTGTGTTCCATTTGCACTCTGCAATGCTTTAGGATAGAGATTTCAAAAGTCAGTCTCAAGGCATATTGTAGACAATTGTGGTACATGTGTATGAAAGAACTTTGGGGGATAAACATGGTGTGCTTTTCAGGCCACTTGAAAACACAGCAAGTGTGGTAGCATGAAGCATGGAAGTCTTAGATATTGCTAAAATATGTGGAAGAATGAAACAGGTACAGGAAGGGATCATATAACAGAATGAATACTTTCTATGCTCTAAGCCATTTGTACAAATTTGTGTTTTTTAAAATAATTGAGAAAAGATAAAAACACGTCTATTAGTGAAGACTACGCTTTCATCAGTTTTGAAAAAGTTATCACTAAAATCTCATGCTTTTATTTATTACATATGTCTAAATTTTAGACATATGCAAATTTACCTTCGACATTACCAAGAACTTGTAACTTTCTAACTTTAATTTTTAGGAAAATATTACAATGACCCCTTAAAATGTGGAAATGTGTGTTATTTTAATAACATGGTCATGAAGGGTGAGACCTTGGAATGTTTTTCCTTAAAAAATTATCTTTTTCCATTGTGTAGATGTACCAAAGTTTCTTTAACCAGTCATCTGTTCTAGGGCATTTGGGTTGTTTCCAGATTTTGGCTATTGTGAACATTGCTGCAATGAACATATAGGTACAGATGTCATTTCTACTGTGCTTATTTGCATCCTCGGGATGTATTCCCAGAAGTGGTATTACAGGGTCATTTGGAAGCTCCATTTCTGATTTTCAAAGGACTGTCCATATTGTTTTCCACAAAGGCTGGACTAGTAGGCATTCCCACCAACAATAAAAGAGTGTCCCTTTTTCCACACATCCATGCCAGCACTTATTGCTTTTGTTCTTTTGAATGTGTGCCAGTCTCTGTGGTGTGAGATGATATCTCATTGTTGTTTTATTTTGCAACTCCGTAATGGCTAGCGATGTGGAGCATTTTTTATGTGCCTTTTGGCCATTTGTATTTGTTTTTTGAGGGAACTTCTGTTCATTTCTTGCTGTTAGGAGTAATGAAGTCATGAAATTTGCTTATAAATATATAGACATGGAGAGTATCATGCTAAGTGAAATGAGTCAGAAAGAGGGGACAGACATAGAAGAACTTTATTCATTTGTGGAGTTTAAAACAACATAATGTGAGGTTGACTCCTAAGGATAGTAGATACACGAGACAGGAAGATTGCTCCATAGTTGGAAGCCTGCCACATGATTAAAGGGGACAAGGCAGCTGGGATAGAGAAGGAAACACTAAGGAAATGATGGCTTGAGGAACCAGTCAGGATGAAAGATGTGTACTGAAAGTAGTTAAAGGACCAAAACTGATAATCTCTCAGGGTCTGTATGGCAAACCATAATGCCCAAAGGTAGAGAGAGTATGAGAAATATTGTCTGCCAAGGAGGCAAGGGGAGGGTGGGAAAGGGGGAGCAGAAGACTTATACTGGGGATATTGGTGGTGGAGAATGTGCACTGGTGGAGAGACAGGTGTTTGATCATTGTGTGATTGTAACCTAAGCATAAAAGTTTCTAACTATCTCACAATGATAGAATAAAATTTTAAAAAAAGTAAAAAGAGAATATGCAGACTAGGAGAAAATATTTGCAATAAATATTGACAGTATTGGCAAAAAATTCTTTTTTACAAGCACTGATTTAGGTTTTAATGACTTAATGAATAAAATTCCACAAAAGAATATCAACACTCTATTTTGTATGGAAAGTACATTATTAGTTTAAATGAGTTGGCAGATTATGAAGTGGGAAAATAGAAATTGGATAAAATGAAAGGCAAAACTCTAAAAAAGAACTGAGTATTGAGGCATACCACGCGAAACCAAAGCTGAAGCTTTCGGGGCACCCTCTGCTCACTCAGCCAGGTACCTGCCCGGGAGCAGGGCCCCTTCCTGGTGATGCTCATCTAACTAGATCCCCTGAGAATGGCTGGTTTTCATTCTTGGTCTGTGGGGGATGGGAATTGAGGCAACCATGGAAAAGCAAAGCTGAACCATTCCGGTACCATCTGATCACTCATCCAGGTCACAATGGTAAAGCAATGCAGAAGCCCACCAAGCTTCCTTATTGAAAAGGCTAGCCCAGAAGACACTGGCAATAATGAAGAACTACATAGCCTCTCTGACAAGGAATTTAGAAGGGAGTTACATAGGATGATTAGGGAGATAAAAGTGACAATGGAAAGCAATGCCAATAAAAAACAAGAGGAATTGAAGGTAGAAATGAAGAAAATGCAAACAAAATTACAAACGGAAAAGTCAGACCTGAAAAACCTGATAGGTGAATTGAAAAACTCAGTGTAAGGCCTCAGCAGCAGAGTAACAGATGCTGAGGACAGAATCAGTGAACTCAAAGATGAAGTCCAGAGACTCTCTAGAAAAGAGCAGAAAACGGAAAAGAGACTCACAGTTCGGAACAGATGGCAAGAGAAGATTGTGATTAAGCCAAGAGGAGTAACATAAGAATTATTGGAGTCCCAGAGGGACAGAAAGAAAAACCTGATGAAGAAGAAACTGTCGAAGACATCATTGCTATGATATTTCCAGAGCCGAAGAAAACATGTGAGCACATTCAGGAGGCCTGAAGGGAACCAGCTAGAGGAAATCCGAATAAAAATACCTCAAGTGATATCCTGATCAAAATGACCAAAACCTTAGATAGAGACAAAATTCTGAAAGCAGCAAGAACAAAGAAAGACATTTCCTATAAAGGAGCATCCTTAAGATTCACAGCTGATTTGTCTGATAAAACCCTCATGGCCTGAAAACAATGGTGGGATATAGTTAAAAAAATTCAGTGAAATAAATGCCTCACCAAGAATACTTTACTCAGAAAGACTCTCATTTATAACAGAAGGAATAATAACACAGTTTCACAGACATAAAACAACTCAGGAAATTCATAGACTCAAGACAAAACTTTAAGACAAAACTTAAATGGGCTACTTTAAGACAACACAGGCTCCTCAAATACACAAAATTTCAACAGAAAAATGGGACAAAAGACCATAACTATAAACTCTCAACATCAATGGTCTAAACGCACCAATCAAAAGACACAGAGTGACAGGATGGATTCGAAAATTGAACCCAACGTTCTGCTGCCTACAAGAAACACATCTCAATAGTCAAAGCAAACACAGGCTCAGAATCAAAGGCTGGAAAACAAACCTACAAATAAACAGCTCCCATAAAAAGCTGGGGTAGCCTTCCTAGTATAAGATCACATTGATTTCAGACTGAAGAAGATCACAAGAGACAGTGAAGGCCATTTGTTATTGATCAAGGGATCTGTACAACAGGAAGAACTTACAATACTAAATGTATATGCACCTAATGAGGGACCAGCAGAGTATTTAAAACAACTACTCATCGACTTGGAGAAAAACATCAATAGCAACACAAATACTAGTGAGAGACTTCAACACCGCTTAATCACCTCTTGATAGATGAACCATCCTCAACCTTAGCAAGAACGTACTTCATTCATGAGGGAAAATATGGAAAAAAGGGACTTAGTAGATATATACATGACAATTCATCCACAAAAAGCTGAATACACATTCTTCTCAAGTGTACGGTGGAACATTCTCCAAGATAGACCACATTCTGAGCCACAAAACATACCTCCATAAAATAAAGAAGATAGAGATTGTATCAACAATCTTCTCAGACCACAATGTGCTGAAATTAGAAGTAAATCATACACACAAACAGAAAACTAAATAAAACAAACTGGAAATTAAACACTATTAGACAATGAGCTGTTTTTATTATCTAAGCAAGAAAAGAAAATCAAAGAGGAAATCAAAATATTCTTGGAAATGAATGAAAATGAGGACACAAGTTACCAAAACTTATGGGACACAGCAAAAGCTATGTTAAGATGAAAGTTTATAGCTCTACAAGAATTTCATAGGAAGGAGGAGCAAGCCTACATAAGTAACCTAACCTCACAGCTTAAGAGCTTGAAGAATGACCAACAAAAGGAGTCCAATCCGAACAGGAGGAAGGACATAATAAAACTCATAGCAGAGATTAATGAGATGGAAATCCAAAAAAACAATCTGAAAGATCAATGAAACCAAGAGCTGGTTCTTCGAGAAAATAAACAAGATCGGTAAGCCTCTAGCAAGACTCACAAAAAAAGGGAGAGATAAAACCCTAATAAACTGAATCTGAAATGAAAAGGAGGTCCTTAACAACATAAACTACAGAAATTCAAAGGATCTTCACAGAGGACTTTGAGAAGCTTTATGCCACAGAACACAAAAACCTTGAGGAAATGGATAAATTCCTAGATTCCTATAGCTTCCCAAGGCTGAACCAAGAACACCTGGAATACCTGAACACACCTATCACCATCAAGGGAATTGAAACACTAAAAAAAGTCTTCCCAAACACAAAAGTCCTGGACCAAATGGATTCACTAGTGAATTCTTCCAAATCTTTAAAGAGGACTTACCTCCAATCCCCTTTAAACTTTTCAAGGAAATTGAAATATCAAAAACACTTTTGAACAGTTTCTATGAAGCAAGTACTACCCTGATACCAAAAGCGGACAGAGATACCACAAAGAAAGAGAATTACAGGCCGATATCCCTGATGAACACAGACACAAAGATCCTCAACAAACTATTAGCAAAGAGATTCTAATGACTCATCAAAAAAATCATACACCATGACCAAGTAGGACACATCTCAGGGATGCAAGAAAGGTTTAACATTCAGAAATCTATCAACATAATCCATCATATTAACAAAAGAAAAATAAAAACCATATGATCATATCAATATACGCAGAAAAAGCATTTGTCAAGATCCAGCACCCGTTTACGATAAAAACTCTCAGCAAAATAGGCATTGAAGGAACTTTCCTCAAGCCCACGGCAAGAATCATTCTCAATGGGGAAAAACTAAAAGCCTTTCCTCTAAGATCGGGCACAAGACAAGGTTGGCCACTTTCACCACTCCTATTCAATATAGTACTGGAAGTCCTAGCCATCGCAGCTAGGCAAGAGAAAGATATCAAAGGAATACATATAGGAAAGGAAGAGGTCAAATTATCACTATGCACAGACGATATGATACTATACTTAGAAAACCCTAAAGATTCCACAGAAAAGCTCCTGGAAACAATAGGTCGGTTTAGTAAATTGGCAGGCTACAAAATCAACACCCAATAGTCTATGGCTTTCTTCTATGCAAATAATGAAAAAGAAGAAATAGACATTAAAAATTAAACAATCCCTGTCACAATAGTATCTCAGAAAATCAAGTACCTAGGAATCAGCTTAACCAAAGAGGTGAAGAACCTATATAAGGAAAATTACAAAACACTACTTCAAGAAATAAAAGAGGACACTAGGAAATGGAGACGCATCCCCTGCTCATAGATAGGGAGGAACATTATCAAAATGGCAATACTGCCCAAGGTACTATACAAATTCAATGCAGTCCCTATCAGGATACCCATGACATTTTTCAAAGAAACAGACAAAACAGTTCTGAGAGTCATATAGAACAATAAACCCCCACGCATAGCTAAAACAATCCTTGGGGAAAAGAAGATGGGTGGCATCACCCTCTCTAACTTCAAACTATAGTACAAAGCAGTAGTAATTAAGACAGCATGATACTGGGCTAGAAACAGACCTGGAGACCAATGGAACAGAGTTGAATATTCTGTCACAGACCCCCAAATATATGACCACTTACTCTTTGACAAAGGAGCAAGAAATTTGAAGTGGAAAAAGGAAAGCCTCTTCAGCAAGTGGTGCTGGTAAAACTGGATAGCTACCTGCAAAAAAATGAACTTTGACCACTGTCTAATGCCAGGCACAAAAGTCAGATCAAAGTGGATTAAAGACCTCAATATCAGACATGTATCCATAAGGTACATAGAGGAAAATGTAGGCAGAACTCTCCATGACATTGAAGCTAAAAATATCTTTAAGTATGAAATAGCACTGACCATGCAAGTGGAAGCAATCATTAACAAATGGGACTACATCAAACTAAGAAGCTTCTGCACTTCAAAAAAAAAACAGTGACCAAAAATCAGAAAGAGCTCAAATAATGAAAACAATATTTAGCCAATACCCATCTGATAAGGGATTGATATCCAGGATATACAAGATACTAGTAGAATTTTACAAGAAAAAACCTCCAACCCATCAAAAAATGGGGAGAAGAAATGAACAGAAGTTTTCTCAAAAAAGAAATATAAATGGCCAAAAGGCACATAAAAAATGCTGCACATCGCTAGCCATCATGGAGTTGCAAAATAAAACAACAATGAGATATCATCTCACACCACAGAGACTGGCACACATTAAAAAACACAAAAGCAATCACTGCTGGCGTGGATGTGTGGGAAAAGGGACACTCTTTCACTGTTGATGGGAATGCCCACTAGTCCAATCTTTTTAGAAAACAATATAGACAGTCCTTCAAAAATCAGAAATGGAGCTTCCATAGGACCCCACAATACCACTTCTGGGAATATATCCCGAGGATGCAAAAAAGCACAGTAGAAATGACATCTGTACCTATATGTTCATTGCAGTACTATTCACAATAGTCAAAATCTGGAAACAACCCAAGTGCCCTAGAATAGATGACTTGTTAAAGAAACTTTGGTATATCTACACAATGGAATACTATGCAGCTATCAGGAGAGATGAAGTCATGAACTCTGTTTATGAATCGATAGACATGGAGAGTATCATGCTGAGTGAAATGAATCAGAGAAGGACATACATAGAGGGACTGCACTCATTTTTGGAGTATCAAACTACGTAACATGAAGATGACACCTAAGAACAGTGGAGGCACAGGACAGACAGATTGCTCCATAGTTGAAAACCTGCCTCATGAGCAAAGGGGAGAAGGCAGCTTGAATAGAGAAGGGGTCACTAAGAAAAATATGGCTGGAGGAATCAATCAGCATGGGAGATGTGTGCAGAAAGTAGATAAAGGACTAAACATGATAATCTCACAGGGTCTGTATTGCAAACCATAATGCCCAAAAGTAAAGAGAGATTATGAGGAATCATGTCTGCCATGGAGGCAGAGGGAAGGTGGGAAAGCGGGGGTAGACCGGGGATATTGGTGGTAGGGAAATGTGCACTAGTGGAGGGATGGGTGTTTGATCATTGTGTGATTGTAACCCAAACAAGAAAGCTTATAACGATCTCATGATGATTCAGTAAAATAAAAAAAAAAAAAAAGAACTGATATGTTGCCTTACTCTGTTCTCCTGTATGAGAGTTTGTTTCTTGTGTGGGTAAAATGTAAACAAACCTTTATGATACAGCAAACTAATACCAGGGATTAACTATATTCTGGGTCAAAAAGATCATTTAAAACTTTACGCTATTAAGAGGTTTAAAAGCAGAGAAAGTTGCACAGTAACTCCTATTGGTAGAGCAAGATTTGTTTAAAGGTCATCAGGACATCAGGAAAATTCTGATATAGTGATGTAAATTTCCTCAGTATTCAGAACAATGCTTTTGTTATATGTTGCAAAAATTATTTACAAATCTCTTGAGTGAATCCATAACAGTGTGTCTATATATGTGTGCATAAATAACCAGGCTAGTGGGAGCTCCTACTCTAGGGTGAAAATGAAGTTTTTAGCACAAAAATGTGTGCTAAAAAGAGCAAAGATTTTGAAGAAAAAAAATTGAGTATTATTTTAGATGAATTATGTCTTTAATAATGCACATTTATTAAGTGAGTAATTGGCAGAACAATTGCTGGTAAAAGTGTGTCAGAGGTTTCAACATGAAACTCCTCATAGAAACAGTTATTGTGTAAAATTAGCTATCTAGGTCTATGAGTGTCCCACACCATCTGGCAGACTCATACAAGTCCAGATGTCCTATGACTTTATACAGAGATTAGAGTACCTTGGTTTCAAATAAAAATCCATAGCTATCTGATCTATTTGATTCCTGGAAAAAACTAAGGTAGTCTTCATAGCTTCAATTTATATCTTAAATTCAAATAATGTATTTATTTATCTATACTATATATTTTTTCTGTGACTCTAAACTTAATAAGTTAAAGGGACATATATGTAGCATTTGTTCCTAAAGATCTAGTTTCTGCCCTTCTACTCACGCAGTCTTCAGAATAAAGTATCCTTATTAGTACTGATTTGCTATATTTATCCATGGAAGGTACTTATACAGCTTGGAATATTGGAAGTTAGGACAGTGGAATCTATAATTATTCAAGTGACTCTCTCACATTTCCCTAAACATACCCTGAAATCTCATTCCCCCATATTCATCTTTCTAAGTAGGTAAATAAGTACTAACTCCTCTTATTTGTTTAGGCTTGGCTAGAAATAGCTCTCATGGTTCTAGCCTCTAGGCACTGAAGTGTCTCTTGTTCATTTTCCTTAGATTTCTCATATGTAAATGAATCTTTTACTAATATTCTTTGTTAATTTTTCTTCAGATTCTTCCCAGGGCTCTGAAGTATGGGAATCACTTATTGAAATATACAGAGTTTCTCCTATGAGGACTTTATATAGGGATATACATTTTTTCAATTTGTTCTTTGAGATCTACTTTCTTCCCTTCTACAAGGTGTTAATTTCGAGTTTACCTTTTCATACCCAAATACATGCATGTATATGCACATATATTTTACACACACACACACACACATATATATATACATAACATGCACAAATGCACACATTCACATAAATATGTATAAAATAATTATTTTGGTTTTGTCAGCACACCCAGCAATGCTTAGGGCTTACTCCTGACTCTGCAATCAGAGATCTCTCCTGGTGGAAATTGAGGGACCATATATAGTACAAGAAAAACAAAAAATTGAAGAAGACCTAACATAGAAAGCATGTAACACTAGAATTCATTCTGTATCTTAGTAGTAGGGTGCCACTGATTTAAAAAAAATTCAGTGAGATGAAAATAGGCTTCCTCTCTAATTCTATTTGGGAGAAAAAGGTTTGGAACCCTTTTTCTATGTTTACATGTATCACACAAACATCACATATCTTTTTCTATTGTCTTAAAGTTACTATAAGTAAAAGGTCAGAATCACTGCACCAATGTCCCAAGATTACCTCCCACTAGTTAATTTGTCCCTTGGTAGCTGGGTAACTTATACCCCCTAGTGATTTCTCCCCATATCTTCAAATTAGTTACCACTTATCCTATATTGATCGATCTCCAAATAAACTGTAGAAAGAAATAAACACTCTGTGTGAATTAAAAAACTCTTTTTTCTTTTTCTTGAGACAGTTATAATTTTAAAAGATGATAATTTTATTGTAAATTCCTTGTTTGGGAGAATTTTAGTAATAATAAGAAAATCAAGTGAAACTGAAAGAAAAAAACCCAGAAATTTAGAAAGGTAATATTTCTGCTTTTGGTAGTTCCAGTGAGCATTTTCTGTTCTTTCACTGCTTATTCTAACTCTTATACAAAGTTTACAGATTCTCTGAGGTTTTGCATTGTTCTCTTGGCAATAGAATCAGCAGGTAAGAATGAGCAACCTCTGTGTGACAGCATTTTTATACTCTTATTTCACTTACCTGGATTGTAAACTAGCTAAGTCATGGTTTACATTTCTTATTATTCTCATTAAAGACCACAAACAATGACTAACCAAGGAAGTGCTCAATAATTGTATATGGAGCAGCTGAATCAAATAACACAGATCATTTCCTAGTTTAAATGGTCCAATTTCTTTCCATCTTATTCAGTTTTCAATAATACATGGTCAATTTTGACATCTTAGAAGGGATTTTCTATTTCTAGGTCCAGAAATCTTTAATTTTATCCTCAGACAGAAATCTATTTTTGGATTTGCTTTCTTATTGATTTTTTTTTCCCTTTGGGTTTTTTATTTCTCCCTCTCTACCAAAATTAGGATATGTCTTTGCAAAAGTCATGGAAAGGGTATTAGTCTCAAAATCAAGGTGTAAATATGGGAACATGAGGTCTGAGAAAGTACTAGGAGTAGTAACATAAGTAGTAATTCTAGATAGAGAATTAAATAAAAAAATGGGAACTTCTTTACTTGCAAGTCAGTGGGAAAGATCTCCAGTATTACTTGTCACACATGTTTCCTCTGAATACCCTCTCATATATCTTTTCACTATGTTGTCATTTTGTCATGGCATACTCTTTTAAAATTTTTCTTAAGCATTTATCTACTTCAGTTATAACCATAATAATATTTGGGGTAAAGAGAAGTCTTTATTTGGGTCTCTGAAAGAGGAATCGAAAGAACTATGCTTGGAATATCACGATTCACTCAAATGAGAGATAGAATCCGGAGTTCTGATCTTCGTCAATGCTCAAGAATCAGGGACGCTGTCTCATTTGCCAAGACATCAAAAATCAGATGGGCTGGACATGTAATGAGGTTTACAGACAACCGCTGGACTAGAGCCATTACTGATTGGATTCCACGGGACATCAAAAGATCACGTGGACGCCCACTTACAAGATGGTCAGACTTCTTCGTCAAGACCCTGAATGATCGATTTGAGGCTCTGCATGTTCCTAGAACGAACAGATACCATTGGGCTACGCTAGCATGCAACCAGGATGAATGGAGACGTTACTGGCACCCGCTCGAGTAAATCGATGAATAACAGGGATTAAGTGATTAAGTGATTAAAGAGAAGTAGGGAGAAGTAAGGAGAAGAAAATTTATATATATATATATATATATATATATATAGTGTATGAATTCCCTTCCTTTCCTACCACTTTCATTTCTTTCTTCCCTTCTTCCCTTCCTTCCTTCTTCAAAATAAATGAGCCACCAACTTCGTTTTCTCTTTAAGTTAGCTTTACTAAACCGGAATAGCTTGAACTGTTGTATGGATAGGATATAGCAATAGGCAAGATGAAATTACTTGGGGCAGAGGGCATTTTCATCAGAATAGTTTATGTATGTAAGTATCAGGTGGCATGGCATAAAATGTTGCTTTGATTTTTAAAGCACATTACACCTCAGTGATTTATGTAGGATAGCTGAGTGATTTAAGATGAACAAAGGGCAGGCAGATGATGATGGGTTTTGTATGCAGCTAGAGGAGTTTGATTTTGTTCTGAGAAAATGAAAATGTTTTGAAGAGTATTGAGTAGGATTCTGAAATAATTACATTCTCAGCTATTGTCAGAAAGTTTATGCTGAGAGTATTGTTAAAGATGTACTGAAAAATAAAATATGGGAGTCAAGTAGGCACCAATTGTTTCAGTCTTGGTGACCAGAATTGAGTTTCAGAACCGAAGTAGCAGTTTAAAACCTGGAGTGGAGCATCAGTTTTTTAAGTCAGATAAATGATGAAGATGCATCACCTTGAATGTTACATCTTGATGATTGTTTGAATTGTGGAATTACAGAGAGGAGGATTTGATATAACTCCTGCAGCAGGATACTGAATGGTCCTATGATTTTATTTTCAGCTGTTTTCTGCAAAAATATGAAAGAGAAAGCAACAGAAATGACTGCAAATGTTTCAAATGTTAGAATCCCATTTTCAAGTCTTATTTCCCCATCATTTCAGTAAAGTCTTAATTATAGGAGAGGATATAGCTTTCGCAAATCGTTGATAATTGAATTTTTGGTTTTGAGGGATGCACATTCAGGGGATATCTCTTTGCGTTCAAAGTGCCACTCCAGGTGATGCTTGGGGAATCAAGTGATATACCAAATAAGGAACCATGAACACTAATCCTTGAATTATCTCCCCAGTTCCAAGACTAAAATTTTAATATTTTACACACATGCAAAAATCCCAAGATAAAATTCAGGAAACTTGATTAAAATAAAGAATACCCCACTCCTGCACTCATATGAAAGGAAATAAGAAATTAATTGGAGTATATATTATTTTCAAAAGTAAAGGAATTTTGACACCTAACAAAATCAGTCTTCCATTTGCTTCAAAAACATCCAAGATGATAAAGGAGATTATCAGAAAAAAATAACTGTAAAATCTCTTACATTCATTTTATATTATTCATAATCTTGGAGTAAAGAGAATATTCCAAAGAGATAAAATCTAATACATTTCCTTATATATATTACATGTAGTATATAAGTAGCTTACATGCCAACAATTTCATTGTACAGTTTAGTTTTGCTTTGAATGTTTTATTTTTTAAATGTTGGGGCCATATCCAGCATATCCAGCTGTGCTTAGCGCTTACTTCTAACTCTATGCCCAGAGATCACTTCTGGAGATGTTAAAGGGACCAAATGTGGTGCTGGGGATTTGAACCCGTCTGGCCATTAGCAAAGTCTTAACTCCTGTACTATCTCTTGAGTCTTTCTCTGAGTATCTTAAGCAATATTCCTCAACGTTTTTTTACATTCATGGATAGCCACCATTCCTTCACAGACCAGAAGTCATAACCAATGTCGTAGATCAGTGGCTTTCAACCTTTCTGCACTATTGGACTAGAATCTGGTCTGTGATCTGGTGGTTGAATATCATTGTTTAAGAGTGTGTAGAGAATGGTTATTTGTGCATGTAGCTACATATGTTCCAAATTATAACTTTAAAATAATTTTTAAAATTAACATTTAGAGTTGTAGAGAAAATATTTTGATTTCAATTTACATCTCTTTGGAGAGCTATACAACTGAAGCATAACTAAGCATTTTAAGCTAATTGCTTAAAGATTTAATTTAATTTTGATACTTGCCTATTTCTGAGAAAGAAATAGTAATAAAGGGCCTCTTTTCTGAGCAGATCAAGTATCCTTGTCCATTAGAGGGCAGTGAGGTTTTTCAGGAGAATATGGAAAACTTCATTTTAAGTACAAACTGTCTCGTGAAATAATATCTATTTCAGTGACAAAATAAAAAAAAATTGTGTTCTGCCATGACATTAAAAGTATATTCCTCGAGCAATAGAGATAGTACAGGGGCTAGGCTGCATTTGTTGCATATGTCCCAGCCTGTTTTAATTCAGCATCACATAGCCTTCTGAAGATTGCTAGATTGTAGCCCTGAAGGACTTGAGCATCATAAGCAGTGAAAGTCCCCGAGCACTTCTAGGTGACTCTCATGGTGTCCTTAACACAGAGTTCAGGGATCATGGACTCTTTGGCCCAAGCACTGAACTACTAGTTCAGTTGGCCAAGTACTGCTGGGAGTGGCTCCTGTGCACCCCATCCCGCCTCCCAACACTGCTTGGGAAACCTCCCCCCGAAAAGTTCCTTTATATCTGTGTTGACACTTATGATTTAATGTATTTCATTAACACATCCCCAAACTTCTTAAAGGTCCAAGATCAGTTCCCTTAATTATGTGATTTAAAATATAGTAAGTAATTTTAAAATGAAATTTTTAGGTAATAGGACTGGGAGGAGAAAACAAGATCTTGGATCATAGATGGAAGGATTCTGACAACAGTGGTGCAGTATTAAATGCTCCAAATTGTTATTAATGGTTCCTTTAAATAGAAGTTCCTTTTTGTTACTTGAATACAAATAGTAGGATACTAGTGTGGGAAATGATTTGTGGATAACTGAGTCTATTTTCTTCTATGTTCAGATGAGGATCAGAGGACTCGGTGAAAATGAGTCTTAGCACTGTTAACCAAGGGCTAGCTAGAACAGCTTAGTATTTTTGTCAGCTTGAGTTCTTGATATAAAAGATCCATAACACAGATGCAGGGATCCAAGTTCAAACCCTCAAACCACATGCTTCCCTAATCCCTGTCAATGTAACCTTGGAGGTCCCTATATTCTGCAAATTCTGGTAATCCTACAAGGTCTGAGTAGCTCCAAGTCCTGAGTCCCAAGCATTATGCTGCCTGACTTAATTGTCCTAGTATCTTTTGGAGTTGTCTTGGGAACCTTTTTAAGACTGCTTTTCCCCAAACCACCAAAAATAGATTGACTCATAATCCTTAACAATAGAAAGATCTACAATTTTATTTTACAAACTTAATTATTTTCTTTTTTATCCAAAATTTTATTTTATTAAAGCACCGTGAGTTACAAAGTTTTTCATAGTTGGGCTTTTGACATAGACCATTCCATCACCAATCCCCCTACCAGTGTCAACACTCTCAACCAGTGTTCCAGATTCCCTCTCCTAATGCCTGCCCCAGTCACAGCCTGCTGTCTTTACAGGTATCTTTTATGTTTGATTATTCAAGTTTGGATCTTGTGATGTCAACGTTGTGGACTCTGTGGTTTTTATAGTCAGCTCTATTTCTCCTTAACATCACCAATGTACGTAAATTCCCTTAACCCCTGCCCCCATTGCTTTTTATATATCTCTTTTCCTTTCCCTATCCATTTATTTTTTTCCTTCTCCTCCCCGTACTCTGGGAGCAAGGGTGATCTAATATTTTCTAAATTCATCTATATGCTCAAAAGCGTCTCTCTTGTTTGAATACTACATACACTGCATGGTTTATTGAATTATATGAACACATATGTACACACGCTTACATATATGCATGTGCATTGTATGCACACATATCACAAAATAATAGGTTCCTCACTTCCTTTCATAATCAGTTACTGAGAAACTACTCTATGCCTCCTCTGAGGAAGAAGCAAGAAAGCTGAAAATTAGATTTTCAATGTTGAGCCACTCATGAGAGATTCTTACACATCAAAAAAAAAGACTTTTGATAATTAGGCTTTTAAAATATTACAGAAAAGTGCTACATACTTAAGGAAAGAAAAGCAAATTCTTCCTGGGCTGTAAAACTATAAAGGATTAGTAGGTTTGAGAACTAGAGTATAAATATTGATCTCTAGGGGGAAAAACACAATAAAACAAAGGAAACCAAAAATCCTAAGACCAAAGAACAGAAACTCAGAAATGTATAAATGATTTTGGAAAAGTATATGAGAGGGCAGTGACAAAAAGAGTCAAAGAAGAACAGAAAACAGGATGAAGTAGGAGTGTGATGGATTTTATACAGAATGCTACTTTTTACTTAAAGAAAGTGATTGTTGAAAATATTGACCAGAAAATATATGCTTAATTAAATTTAATGTTTCCTAGCTGTCTTGAAATCATGTTGCCTAAAGCCAATGGTTTTTAACGACTGGTTCATGGAGAAATGCCTGTCTATAGATGGAAAAAGATTAACACACAATCACCTAAACTCACCATCCTTACCAAAGTGCAGTACAATCCAAGAATTTTCTATTCACCTGCTAAATTATCTTCTTTTGAGTTTTACGATTGACTTTACATAAATATATGTGAAATTTTCTTAACCCACTGGCAGTACTTGTGACATGGTAACTGTTCTCACAGTGTTATTCTATCACAAATATCTTAGTGACTTTTAATATGATGCATTAAAAGGAATCTGAACATTTCTATACTAAGTATATTTTTTAAAATTACTCAGCTCATACCATGCGGAACGATAGCACAGTGGTAGGGCGTTTGCCTTGTGTGCAATCAGCCTGGCAGAGCCTTGTTCGTTTCCTCTGCCCTCTCCGAGAGCCCGGCAAGCTACTGAGAGTATCTCGCCCACACGGCAAAGCCTGGTAAGCTCCCAGTGACGTATTTGATATGCCAAAGACAGTAACAAGAAGAAGTCTCACAATGGAGACATTACTGGGCCTGCTCGAGCAAATTGATGAACAACGGGAGGACAGTGTCAGTGACAGTGAATAGATTTTGTTATAGATTGTCCCCAAGCTTGAAAATTTCATACTTACTAAGGTTGTCACACAAGGACTAACAGCTCAGTGATAATTTTTAACATTACAATAGTTAACTCTCCTCTTCATGTTTTGTTGTTATGCCAATGTTCATATTTTGTGATTTTTTTGTCCAGATTAAAATGCTATAAATGTTTTACTGTGTTGATTTCCTTCCTTTATGTTTTTCCTTATCTTTATCCTTTTTTCTTTCTTTTCCTCCTCAATGTATTTATTCTTTTCTCCAAGTTTTTCAGTGCTACATTAGCCCTGACAGAGTTTGACTAACATCACATAACTAACCATATCCTCATGATTTTGCTCTGAAGTAATCTTTGGATATCTATTTCTGATTTTTTTTCAGTCTTCTAGGAGCAAAATTGTGAACTCCATGAAGCAGGGGCTGTTTCAACATACACCTGGAACATATTATCTGGAACACAGTGTATAATAAATAGGAAATGAGAAACAACTCTATTCATAGTGCCCATTCTTCCTTCCACAAAAGAGGAGATTCAACAGCAGAATTTCATGTTCTTCGTTTTCATTTTTCTGACTGATACCACTGCTGATTACATCAGAAAAGCTCTGAGAAGATAAGATGAGGGCTTCAGAATAGAGTCTGTGGAGGCTTATACCTCATTAACGAAAGAAATGTGTCACTTTTGTTCCTCAACAGAAAACAAGCTATCAGTGACCTAATTGCACTTCATATTTTTAGTTTTCTACTTGGTGCGTAGCTTTTGGGGAAAAATACTGTCATGTAGTATTTATATTAACATTAATGTTGATATAAAACACCAACATGTGATTGCACAGCGGGCAGGGCGTTTGCCTTGCTCGCCGCGGACATGACTGACCCAAGTTTGATTTCTCCGCCCCTCTTTAGAGAGCTACCTCTAAAAACTTTTTTTAAGATAACCTATATGATAGTGAAACACTACATGATTTAAATAGGAAGGAAAATGTATACGCAAATAGGATAGTAAAATAAAAGAAAGGAATTTAGAAAGAAAAGTATGGGAGGAAGAAAAGCACGTTTTAAGAGTTTGATACAAATGATCAGAAGCTTAATTTAACATTGAATTCCCATGAGTGATTATATTTTACTTTGTTGGCTCTGCTAAGGAGTCATACCTAGATCTTTGATCTGGGGTCATCCCTAGCAGTGCTCCAGGGATGATATGTGATGATGGGCATTAATTCTGGATCAGATGCATTCAAGCAAAATGTACCACTGTACTATCTTCCCAGCCCTTTAAATGAGTTATTTTAAACTCTGAAAAATTGGAAAAGGAGAGAAAACACAAAAGATTAAGAAACAAAGTTCCTGAAACATTCGGACATAATAAGTCAAATTTTAGTGATTTATATTTGTTTGACTAATATTTACCTTTAAAATGATTTCAGTTAATTAAATAACATCAAATTATTCTATTTTGTCATTAGAACCCTTATTAGAACCTCTGACCTGGCATTATTTACAGGAGAATTACATGTATCCAGATGAACAGTAGTGACCATCTGGTCACTGGAAATATGCCCAGGACTAGATAGACTATTGCTGATTTCTAGCTGCATACATACCTTTTCCACTTTGTAAGAAATGCAAATGGATAGAGTCTGCATAATTGGTAACCTACAAAGGAGGCAATTACACACAGACATACTAATACCCACATATCATTGTTGTCTGATTGCAATTGGTATCAATGTCTTTATCCCTGTCTTCCTGTATTACAAATACTTGCACTCAATATTTTTATAACTTCTCATAAAAATCTTATTAAAAGTGTTATATTTTATTTTGAATTTATATATAAGCAATTCAAAGTACTTAGAATTTTAAGGTTCTCCAGCAAGTAAGTAGAAAATTTTGGTGAAATTTAATTCGATGTCATGAGGTACTTTGTTTTGCTTTGTTTTGTTCGGCTTTTTGGGTCACACTCAGAGATTCTCAGGGTTACTCTTGGCTCTGCTCTCAGGAATTACTTCTGGCAGTGCTTGGGGGACCATATGGGATGACTTGGAGAGAACTCGGGTCGGATATGTACAAGGCAAATACCCTACCTGCTATACTCTGGCCCGATATATGTCATGAGGTTTTAACTTCTATGTAAATTATAAATTCTTTTGAAGATTTGTCATATTCTACTGTGCAAGAAATACACCTTTTCCAATCTTTCTTTAGTGAGGGCTTCCAAATTCTTTACACTGACAATAAGAAATCTTGTAACATGCTAACAACAATGCTTTAGAAAGAGCAATACAATACAGAATAGGGAGTTGTTATGGTACATATTACTAGACTATATCACATAATTACATATTGTGCTGTATAGATCCTGGCTGGTGGGTGGTCTTTTTTACAAACAACTATTGCTGAATCATTTGTTCCTAACAATGTTTTCAATAAAAACTGCATAATATTAAACTAGAAATTTTACCCTCTGGAAATTTAATGGTACTTATACAAACTAGGATTCTTAACAAATATGCTAACAATATGATCAATGCCATTTATTAAAATGGAAAGGTTCAAATGAGTTCATACTTGAATAATATTCTTTTGGGAATTTCAATGAACTATTTCTTCATTATGAACGTTTTCATTATCATAGCTGGAAAAAGTTATCTGATGATCCAGTAACTGATTTTATGTTCTTTTGGCATCTCTAATTAACTTTTGTCCTTCTTGAAGCTATTTTTTTTTTTACTACCAAGCTAAACCACAAACAGCAGAAATTTAGACGTTTGTAATTTTTGTTATCCTTGAATACTATGGTTCAGTAAGCAATATTTCTCAACTACTTGTGATGATTCAGTAAATAAACACCAAATGGAACATGAATACCAAAATAACTAGAATATTGGAACAAATTAATGTCTTAGCATCTGGGGGATCTGAATTGGAAGAAGTACTCAAGAAATTGTTGAATTAAAATACATTTGAGATTTGAAAGGGACTTAAGGAGTTATTTTTTAGTAATCCTATCATATTTAATGCAAAAGAATTTTCAACTTCAATAAGCAATCTTTAAGTTATCAGAGATGATTTGTAAGTAAAATGAAAAATATGAAACTGCTTCATTTGACATTCTCATTTTGATATTCCCCAGGGCAGAGCATTCATTTATTTGAAAAATAATCTTTGTGCTTTTAATATTTTTCCCACATAATAACCTTTTATATTTTATAGTTTGGGTGTTGGTTCTCTTTTCTTCTTTAGTTCCCTAAAACATAAGAACATTAAGTCCATTATTTATAAGATAATGTAATAATATTGAACTTTAAGGAAATGGAGCAGAAAGAGAATTTCTTAAAGGATTTTTTTTTCTTAATATATACTGGGAATAATACAAATCTGGGCAGGTTGAACTAAATGGATGTTTTCAGGTTATAGAATTAGGACATTAGCTAAGAATTAGAACATAAAGTGAAAACCATATTTATGAAAACAAATTTACAGAAATAAAATGCTGCCATTTATTAGGTAATTTCTAAATGCTAGAAAGTGAATTTGGGATTCAAGTTGTTATTGAATTCAACCTTTATGTAGTCCAAAAATGCATCATTATTTTGTTTCTGTTATATTACCAAGTTATATATAATTTAGAAAGCTGTAACATACTCTAGCAAGACAAGTAATTTATTATAATTTTAATCTATAGTTTGATATTATAATTTCCTTGTTTTTCCCCTATATTATTAGAGAGCCCGGCAAGCTACCGAGAGTATTCGATATGCCAGACACAGTAACAACAAAGTCTCCAATGGAGACGTTACTGGGCCCGCTCGAGCAAATCGACGATCAACGGGAGGGCCTTTACCTTTTTACCTTTATTATTATAATCATCACATAGGTTAAAGGAATAATTTTATTTGCAAAAAATGTTTAAAATGTAATAAATTAAGCAAAAATTGAGCAATGGTGGGGGAGAAAAAAGTTTTGTTAAGTATAATTTTATGGATAATTTAAATTATTCATTTAGGGGCTGGAGTGATAACACAGCAGGAAAGCCATTTGCCTTGCACACGGCTGACCTGGGTTTGATTCCCAGCATCTGTATGGTCCCCTGAGCACCGCCAGGAGTATTTCCTGAGTGCAGGAGCCAGGAGTATCCCCTGTGCATCGCTGGGTGTGACCCCAAACGCAAAAAACAAAAAAATAAAATGAAATAAAAAAATAAATTATTCATTTAATTTATAGGTTAATATGAAATTTATCTCATCCATTTCTAGGAAGTCTAATAACTTTTTTTCTTGTTTGGTTTTAGGTCACAACCAGAGACATTTAGTGTTAATTCTGGTTCTGCACTCAGGAGGCACTTCAGATGGACTCAATGTACCATGTGGGATGCCCAGAATCAAACCTGGGTCAGGCACGTACAAGTCAAGTGCCCTGCTCACTGTACTATCTTTCTGGCCCTAATAAAGATCCTAATTTCAAAGGAAACTTATAGGAGCAATTTTGATTATTATATGTGTTGGAAATAATCAATATACATTTGAAAACATTTTGAAGTTATTTTGTTCACTCTCTTCTATAATTAACAAAAATAGTTTCGATTGTTGAATTTTTACTCTAGCCATTAGTTACAAAATGAAACTCTCACAAAAAAGTCCTCATTTTCACACAAATACTAACATATTTTAGTATTTTCCATTTTCAAATTCTTGGTTTAGTATTGCTACATTACTTTACAACATCCCTTTGTTCTATTATCCCATAACAAGAGAAATGAGAAGAGTGTCCATAGATATTTTTTTCTAGCTTTAGTCAGATAAAACTAAACTTTTGATTTCCTTTATCTTTGTTAAATAATTAGGAAAATATCATATAATAAAAACCATATATAAAAACATCTCCTTCAGCATATGTAGAGAAGAAATAAGTAGCTAAATATAATAAACTAATTTTTCTTTCCATTAAATAAGTATTTTTAAAACATTTCATTTTGGAGTCAGGATTTATGGTAGAAATGAAATCAAACTCAAAATCCCATATGTGTTTGAGGAAGCTGAAACAATGTTTTCCTGAACTTGGGTGGGTAACTTGTTATTTGTAACTCATAACTTGAATGTTCATCAACTAATAATACCATTTTCTTGTATTATTTCAAGAATATTTCAAATGAAAGTACAGACAGGCATTTTGACCCAGTTTGTTTAAAATAACACAACACTATGTGCTGTCATTTCTTTCTTTTACTGCATCTATCATAGCTACTTCTAAGACTCAGGATGCGTTATCTCAACAGTATTATGTGACCATGTAAGACAAATGAAGCCCAGAATAAAGTTAAAGATTGTTCAACTTCTATTTAACCCATCTGTTCCCTTTATGTTGTAAGCTGCACTGAATGCCTTCTAACTTGTTTCTGACTTTGTACATTCTCTACTTCAGGAGAGATTTGGACTGTACAAACTTTATCATAGGGTTTGTAAAAAAAAAAAAAACTAACTAGTTCTGGGGGAACCCAGACTTGTCTTTTAATATACGTGGAAGTTTCATTATTGATTTACTGCAGATGACAACAAGCAAGAAATTCATAACCAATCATTGCTGGCATTCCCTTATGTCTGCTCAACTCTAAAAAGTTCTTTAACCATTTTACTTTTATTAAAGTCCATTTCTCCCTTGAGTACACAGCTGTCTCTAAAGCACTCTCAGGCCCTTTGCCATTATTTTTATCACTAAGCCTAGCAGTAAAAAGCTGCCGTCTTTGCTACTGATTAATTTTCAAGAAGTGATTCTTTTTTTACTATCTCTCTGTCTCTCTATCTCTCTCTGTCTGTCTCTTCATTCTCTCTCTCTGTGTCTCTCTGTCTCTGTCTCTGTCTCTGTCTCTGTCTCTCTCTCTCTCTCTCTCTCTTTCTCTCTCTTCACCAATAACTAATCCTTACAGTGAGCTGATGACAAGGTACCCAATTTTACGGAGAAAATGAAAGTGATTACAGAGGATAGCTTCCTTCTAAGACCTCTTAGGAGTCATCTTCCACGCCCCTACTTAAAATAGCTAACATAGTTTCTACATAGCACTTACGTCTTCCCAGTAGTTCCCAGAGAGTAATTCTCTGTGTTCCCATTTAAAACTACCCTTACATGGATTATTCCAATTGGCATAATAGCATCCTGTTAGTTATCCCATTTTAGACATCTGCAAAAACTTACCAGTCTTCCATTAGGATGAGGATTTTGACATCATAAATCAAATGACCCCATAGCCATGATTTTTATTTCTAAAAACCACTGACTACATTTTAGTTTTTTTTCATTACTTGTCCATATAGATCAATTTTTCCCCTTGAAACATTTTTTTCTCATATTGGTTTTAGGAAAATGTCTTCACATAGATTTCCTCTTACTCTCTGAATTCCTTTTCAGATATATTGCCTATTTCCCTTCAGCTTTAGTCTGCAAATAGTTGAGACAATGTTTGGAATTCTCTTCTAGAAGGTGTTCTCTAGCTTCATAGTTATGTATTGATGACTTTCTAACCAATCCATACAATGTGTATGTCATATTAAATTCCAAATACCAAATTCCTATTCAATACTTATGCTGAGGTTTCTCATAGAAATTTTAGACTTAACAATGTTTCAAATAAAGCCCTTTCAATTTTTTTCTCCTACAATGTTTTTCCAGTTGCTCAAACCAAAGATTTTCTATGTCCACTTCTCAACTTATTGCAAAAGTTGTTAGTCACAATCAACACTTATTTTTTTAAATCATTTTTCACTCTCTACTTCTTCTATAGCCAGAAGTAAATTATTTTAACTGCAGCTAAAGCTAAATTTGAAGAACTTATCTCTGGCTATAATTAAAAAAATTGTTATATGATGTCAATGATATTTTTATTTTTTCAATGATATTTTTAACACCTAATCCATATCACATCACGTCTGGGCTCTTAAAGCACAGATATCTTCTTATCCCACTCAGAATTACTCAAACCAGGTTTTCTTCAAATCATGTGGATTCCGATAAGATCCATATGATCTGTTTTGTGCTGGGGAGTTGGATCTTATTTTCTGTTAGTCTCCTTGCTTATCTCAGTTATAAATAAACCATTTTACCTTTATTGTCTGCCATATATGCTCTAGCTTTAATGAATTTGTATTTAAAATTTACACTGCTTAAATAAATTTGTTTCTGCAATACATCTTTGTAGCTAACTCCCTCACTTTACAAGTCTTTGTTCAAATATCATACATCAAGGTATCGATTCTGGATGATCCTATGCCATAATATGCCATTGCCTCCACCTTTTTATTTTCCTAAGTAATGTCTTCCATGTGACTTACATTCTGCTTACTCTTTAAACATTGCTTTTGTTTGACTGTCACACCTGAATTTTGTGCAACCTAAAATAGCTTTTCCCAGATTAATAGTGGAGGGCCACTCTCAGAGATGCTTGGGAACAGTGTGGTTTAGAAAATCAAACACAGGTCTCCTTTATGCAAGCCTTTACTCTGGTTAAATACAACTATCTACCTTAACTCCTTTTTAAAAATTATACTCTACGCTTCCTAAGAGGGTTTTTTCTCTTTTTACTAATTTCTCTACCTTTATATTCCACAGAGTATATGGTATAATACAGAAAATCTAAAACTAAACTGCAAATATTTTACCACAACTTCTAGGCAATGTGGATGTCATATATTTGGTGATTAACTTCTATAACAGGTCTATCCTTGTAAAATAGAAGCTCTTTTAAAATTATTTTTTTTGTAAAGCAAGATATTTTAATTGAAAGTAGATTAGAAATATAGGAGAGGAGGGACTGGTAGTACATGTCTAAGAGAGAACATGGGCTTCTCCAGAGTGGAAAAGACAAGCAAAGAAACATAGAGACAAGCCAGTAAGATATGAGGATGAGAACATGTTTGAAATTATTTTTAAATTTGCAGTGGATTTTGTAGTATTTTTGGATGGGGGAGGTAGGAAGGGAGGCCAAGAGGGAGGAAAGAAAGAAGGTAGGGTGGGTCATTTAGACATTTCAAAATATAGTGAGACTTTTTGTTAGAGCGCCTAGAAATTAGTCAAGGCTTATTCTGGATGTGTCTTTGAGGGTGTGTGTTAATGGCACTGATAATGGAAACTGTAGACTTTTAGTAATGCGTATTGTTTTCCTTAAGGTAAGTAGGTGGCATACCATTAGTTGAAGTTCTGAATCTAAGGAAAAGACCAAGTTACAAAGCCTTTAAAGTCCTTTAAGTTGGAACATCATTTTTCCTTGCCTTCAAACTCAAATGGAAACACTGCTCTTTCTAGATCTTATGCTGGTAGGTCTCCTTGTTCTATTGAAAATCTATACCAACAATTCTTGAAAATCTTCTTTCTAAGTGCATATTTTGGAATTGCTAGCCCAAAAAATCACATGAACCAAAGAAATAAATATCTGTATTTTATATTAAATTATTAATATTGATAGTAATATGCATAGAAATCTGAATGTGTATGCCTTTAGCTACATCTAACATGCATTGATCATCTATCTACTCTGAATAAGCTAAAAACTAGAAATAATTTAAATTATACAAATCAAATCTTGGATCCCTTAGTAATAAATTTTCAACCACGGTAATGTCATAATTTATTTAATCTTTACTGGCTTCTATTTTTCACATATTTAGCAAGAGAAAAATTCAAGTAATATATGTCTTAAAAAGTTCCTTAATTGTTTGTGTGCTGTTTTATAGTTCTGTGACTTCAAATCACTCATTTTCTTTTAATGGAATACTTATTCTCGTAACTTTCTAACTTATTTTCCTTAAAGCTTTACTTGTTCCAGGAAAGTTTCTCTTATCTCCACTCTCTTGTAGTTTTTTCTCTGTCTTTCATTCTTACTTGTATCTCTCTTAAGACATGTCATATGGTGCTACATTTATTAATATAATTAATCGCATAGATTTTCAAGTAGAAAACATCAAGACCATTTGGAGTGTCATAACTATACTTAAAATATTTTATCTGGGGAAAATTATTTTATCTTTACTTAGAATAGGGCTGGAGCAATAGAACAGTGTGTAGGGCATTTGCCTTGCAAGAGACTGACTAGGCTGACCCAAATTCTGTTCCTCTACCCTTCTCAGAGAGCCTGGGAAGCTACTGAGAGTATCTTGCCCACACGGCAAAGCATGGCAAGCTACCCGTGACATATTCGATATGCCAAACAGTAACAAGTCTCACAATGGAGACATTACTGGGCCCACTGAAGCAAATCAATGAACAACGGGAGGACAGTGCTACAGTGCTAGAATAGTGTCAGGTTTTAATGTTTTCTTTAAAATATTTTAGTATAAATTCCAACAGAGAAGTCTCTCATGTATTCATTTCTTCCTGCTATGCCAATAGTACTTTAAGTTATATGAAATCAAAGTAGAATTATTCTAAAATCTATATTTGCCAATCACTCAGCTTGTTGTAAAGAGTAGTTTATATCTGGGACACCATATAAATAATACATAATAAGAATAATAAAAATTCTTAAATGAGTCCTGATTCATATAATATTTTAGTTTATTACTTATAATGATGGGCTGGAGCGATAGCACAGCATTAGGGTGTTAGCCTTGTGCGCAACCGGTCTGGCTGAGATGGGTTTGATTCCTCCACTCCTCTCAGAGAGCCCGGCAAGCTACTGAGATTATCTCGCCTGCACAGCAAAGTGTGGCAAGCTACCTGTGACGTATTCAATATGTCAAAACACAGTAACAACAATTCTCATGATGGAGACATTGCTGGGCCTGCTAGAGCAAATCAATGAACAATGGGAGGACAGTGACAGTGACTTATAATGATATATACTGAGTTGTAGTGATCATGACACAAAACAAATGTAGGTGAAAAATGCATATCATTGATACTAATTCCAATGAAATCCCTATGCAGCCATAGATATAGATCATTCCCAGAACTGATACTGTCACTATAAGACAATATTTCACCAGTGACATTTTGGTGCCAGTGAATCAACATTTCCAATACTGATTCTCCATTTGGAGAAATCCTGCCATCTGGAATTGGTCCCTCTTGTAATGCTATTTAAACCATCATGGGATAATACTTCTTAATCAGCTTCAACTTATTTGGAAAAATAAAATGAATTGCCTATTCACATTATGTCCTCCTTCTGGGATTCCCTAGATAACTGTGTATTTGTTCTATTGATTTATTTGTGCTATTAAAACACTTTACCACTGACGATTCTTTTCAGATAATATTAGGCCATATAAGTTAATTATGAAAGTTAATTATGAAAGTTTAAATTTTGATGATAGCTACAAGGTATAATTCAGGTAATTCTAATTTTACTACACCTCCAAAAAGATTTTCTGTAGGAAGGACTTCTCATAAAATCAGCACAAATAGGAAGCAATATTAATTATTTTTAATTAAGATTTGGTAAAATAAGCACACATAATAGAAGAATAATATCAATTAATTGTTAATATTTATTTCATTGATTATTAATAATTATTAAAATACTAAAAATTAATATTTGGTAAAGTAAGAATACATAGTAGAAAAATAATTCTAACAAAATGCTTTTTATCTCTAAATAATACCTCAATAACAGGCAGGATGTGGTAGATCAGTAGTAGAATACCTAATTAGCATCTGAGCTAGGTTTGATCTCTAAGATCACAAAACCTCTAGAGCAATGCCAGAAATAGTCCTTGGAGCCCTGAGACCAGATCAACTTGTGTTTGGGTTTAGTATTAATACAAGTATTCATGGGCTGAAGCCATAGCACAGCGGGTAGGGCGTTTGCCTTGCACGCAGCCAACATGGCTGACCAGAGTTTGATTCCTCCGCCCCTCTCGAAGAGTCCAGCAAGCTACAGAGAGTATCTCGCCCCCACGGCAAAGCCTGGCAAGCTCCCCGTGATGTATCCGATATGCCAAACACAGTAACAACAAAGTCTCCAATGGAGACGTTACTGGGCCTGCTTGAGCAAATCAATGAACAACAGGAGGACTGGACGGGACCGGACGAGTATCCATAGTCATCCCCATCCTACCTCACCCCAGCATTGCAAAGAGTGATTTCTATGAATAATATGTTAAAATAATGTGTGGCACGTGGTCCAAGCCTCAGCCATGAGTGAATCTTCAGAAAATCCAGGTATGTGGGATTTGTGACTAAAAACCCCAGGTTCAACAGAACCAGGAATAGGTGACTTCCAAAATATACAAATGTTGTCAATCAGTCTCATGAAACAAAGCAAGTAATCCATGAGTGCTAAGGGTTTAGCAATCCAGAAAGTAGTCAAAAGTTCAAACTGAGAACTACTGGAAATTAAAAAATAAAACTGAAAAGTAACTAATCTTGCAACATTTTTCTAGGTAAATAAGCTGATGCAAGTGCTCTTAATTTTGAAAACAAGGGTGTTACCATCTGTTTTGTCTACACTAATTTCTTGCCTGGTGGGAACAGTGACAGAGTTTATATTTATGTATATTATTATGTATATTTATGTATGGGCTGGAGAAATAGCACAGCAGTAGGGCATTTGCCTTGCATGCAGCCAACATGGCTGACCCGAGTTCGATTCCTCTGCCCCTCTCGGAGAGCCTGGCAAGCTACCGAGAGTATCTCGCCCGCACGGCAGAGCCTGGCAAGCTACCTGTGATGTATTCGATATGCCAAACACAGTAACAACAAAGTCTCCAATGGAGACGTTACTGGGCCCGCTTGAGCAAATCAATGAACAACGGGAGGACAGTGACAGTGATTTTTATGTATATTTATCCCATAATTCTAAGGGTTCTTTCTTTTGTTTTTTGGGAGACACCCAGTGGGGCTTAGGGTTTACTCCTGGCTCTGTCCGTAGGGATCACTCTTGGAGGTGTTGGGGGGTAGATCATATGGGGTAATTTGAATTGAACTTGGTTGGCTACGTACAAGGCAAACACCTTACCCTCTATACTATCTCAAAGGTCCCAGAATTAAACAAGGAAAATTTGATGCATTGTGGTATATATCTTTTCCTCTATTCATCTCTTGAATATTATATCAGAATATTATTACTATGATTGCTGCTAGACAGGAAGAGATAATTTAGTGAGCAAGACACAAATACTGTCCTCATATACATTACATTTTAGTGGGGGTAATATAAAGTCATTTCTTTAAAAATAGAAAATGGTGAGCATACAGAGAACAATTTGGGGGAAAAGGTGGAGGGAAAGGAATTCTATTCACTCTGTGCTTTTGTGCATCAAATTTTGTGTCAGAACCAGCAGGGGTGACCATAAATGCAATGTGATTCTTTTTTTTTTTTTTTTTTTTTTTTTTTTTTAGTGTTCTTAGGCTATTGGTATCTAATTCCTAGGTACAGAAGCATCTGGGAGGGATTTTGAAAGAAATAACATTTGGATCTCATCTCAAAATATGATATGGATAAAACCCTGGCATATGGGGGGAAGGAAAAGGAAAAGAACTTCCATATGGGGGTAAAGGAAAAGGAAAAGAACTTTCCAGGGAGAGGCAAAACCATGCGCTCAGAAGCATCTGTGATCTTCTTTCTAACTTAGTGTTATTGTTCTTAAGTTTGCGGTAAGAGAAAGACACAAAACATAGCTTAGTGATATATGCTCTACAACATCTTTGATAAAAATATAAATGTTCCTAGAAAAAAATTTATTTTAATAACATATTAACCAACTTATTAGCACAAAGTAGATGGATTGTCTTATTCTGCCCCTTTATCTTGTTTTCACCAAAAGGGGTCTCAAGCTGTATAACAGATACTGAAAATAAATAAAATGCAATGATGGTATGATGTGTATTTTTAAGATAATATATTTCTTAGAGTCTTAGTTTTTCATAAATAGGGTTTATTCTATTCTAGGTATTCTGTATTTATATTCATATATATATATACATGCATTCAACTGAGAAAATAATGATTCAATAATTCTACTTATATATATCAGCTCTATTTTTAATAAGATGGGAAAGCAATGTAAGTATCTATCATGATATATAAATAGAATAAGACAATACAGTATAAGTGCACACTGAGATTCTATTTATTTACATAGAAAATAAAAATTTTCATTTTTCAATAGTATGCATGCAATTAAAAGTGGTCAGGCTAAGCAAATTAAGTAAGGAGTGAGACAGATACAGAAGGCAACATGATCTCATTCATTGTGGGACAGGGAGAAGCAAAATAAGAGAACAGACAGAATTAGAGAAAAATTCCATTAGATTCAGATTTTTTAACTAAGGTTACCAAAGCTGAAAGCCAGGAAGAAGACTCAAAGGTAGGAGGAGTTCAGTGGACTGTGGTGGCAGGATTTGGTACTTTAATAGTGTTTACAGGGAGTGACATATATTTTGAAGGGACGTGGAATTGTACCCTTAAAACATCATGTAAAATATTATCTCAGTTGAAAAAAGAAAAGTAACTAAATAACAACTGAGGGGCCTATTATTAATTAAAACTCACTCTATTTTTTTCTGGCAACTTTTAAAAGAGTTAAATCATGACCCTCTTGTCCTAAGATATTTTAGTTTGACTAAACAAATCCCCGTTGCTTTGTTTTGTTTGGGACCACACTCTGTGGTGCACAGGGATTCCTCTTGGATCTGTGCTGAGGGATCACTCCTGGCATGGCTCAGGTGACCATATCACATGCTGGGGACAGAATCTGGGTCATATGCATGCAAGGCAAGCCATACTATCACTCCAGCTCCATAGGATCTTCTTTAAACCTTCTTATTCAGTATTTTTAAACTTAGAGAGGCTTTAAACTACTTAGCTTTGCAAAGACAGACGAATCTCAAAAATTGGTTAAAAAATTTATTTGCTAAACAGATTGTTTGTTTAAATATTTTCTTATCTGCTCTCCATAATTAGAATTAAAGTTATTTTCTTGGTGTGATTTGACTCTGAGAAGGAGTCACACTATATATGCCCCCCATCAAAATTGTGAGAGGTGCCTTTTTGGTTATTAGCACGATAAAATTTTTAAGATGATATATGTTGAAATTGAAACTTTCACCAACATCAGTGACTAATAACTGAATCTGAGAAATCTGCTGATAATATTACATGAAGGATACATATTTTCCTATACTATCTTAATGTTATATGAAGGAAACATTTTTACCTATACTATTATAATGTCACTTTCTAGGTTATGTATGCAACAGAACTTTGAATTCAATTTTAGTTTAATATGACTTTAGGGCAACATTTGCATCAAAATCTAGGGTTTAGAATAAAAATATGCACACATTTTACATGTATAAATTTATATCACTCAGCATTTGCAATGGGACTTTTTGTGACTCTGAGTGATATAAAATTTATACAATAAGAACCTGAACTAATGCAATTTCCTATCTAATTTATTACAGCTTATTTTAAATATAAATCTTAAAGTTTTATATTTGAAAATTAGAGTTTTCTTTTGGGGGGTCGGTGGCAGTGAGCTCAGCACTTACTTATTCCTGGTCTGAGCTCAGGGGTAACTCCTGACAGACTCTAGGAATCACATGGTGTTCTGAGCATTAAACTGCATTTGATTGTGTTCAAGGCAAGCACCTTACCATTGTACTATCTCTTTGGCCCAGAAAATTACAATATTAAAAATCTCAAGATTATCATTGAAAAATGTCATATGCCAATTATATAATCAGTTTTAGGTTAATTATTCAAACCCTCTGACTTCAGCTGCTCAGAAGTAAGCCCTAAATAATCTTTGATAATATTTTAACATTGCAATGTAACTATGAAATAATGTGCTTATATATATGCATGAATATGCACTTATCACAGAAAATCACAAATGCTCACTGTCAACTCAACCTAATCTAGCAAGCCAGTATATATATACATATATATATATATGTATATATATAAAGAGAGAGAGAGAGAGGAGAGAGAGAGATTTGCAATTGATTTTTAAAATGAAAACAAAACAAACAACACTGTCCTCCCATTGTTCATCAATTTGCTCGAGTGGGCCCAGTAACGTCTCCATTTTGAGACTTGTTGTTACTGTGTTTGGCATATGGAATACAACTTGGGTAGCTTGCCAGGGGGTGAGATACTCTCAGTAGCTTGCTGGGCTATCCAAGAGGGGCGGAGGAATCAAACCCGGCTTGGCCAGGCTGGCTGCGTGCAAGACAAACACCCTACCGCTGTGCTATCAAAGCGGGAGCAAAATAAAAAGATAGTGAATTAATACTTAAGCAAAAAAAAAAAAATAGCCCATTCTAAGCTTGAACTTTATTTTTATTTTGTCTTAACTTTTTTTCCCATTGTTTCATTTTAGTTCAAAAATTGAGCACTTGTAGCTCAAGATGATTAAACAACAACAACAACAACAAAAGTTGAGCACTTTTCTAATAATTGCCAATCTAAATCCCTGAAGGTATTCAAGAGAGAAAACAGGAATGAATTCCTAGGGATTTTGGTAAATGGTTCTCAAAAACACCTCCCTTCTGTTTACTGAATTCATTTTATGTGGGAAATGAGCTTTCCCTTTACTTTGTTAGAATTTTTTCATTAAATAAAAGACTTAGAGCTGAATCAAGAGACATGTTGATTTTCCTGCCTATAGAAAAATCTGGTGGTGGCAGCAAAGTTGGGTAGACAAGATGATTGAATAAAAGTCTGAGTAGAGGAATCCTGAGTGAGAGGGAATAATAGGCTGGTGTGTGAGGCAGTAAAATGGTGAGTAATTTGAATGGCAAAATCAGGAGATGAAAACTTCAGGATTTTATTTGGCAATCTCATGGGTGTCTCAGATTTATAACCTTCAAACTACACTATGAAATGATTTGCTAACTTTGAGCGAATGATAAAATATTATTACAAAGGTTGGCTTCTAAACGTATTTTGTTTCTAATCCTGGAAGCTGGAGGTTCACATTCAGGGATAACAGCATGGTTATGTACAGTGCTCAAGAAAGCTATATACATTTTTATATTCATCCTCACTTGGAGGTAATAATGAGGTATCTCTCCAGGGCCTCTCATATAAGGTCTCCTATATAGTTTGCCTCTTGGTTTCACGTAAAACCAAGCCATGTTTGATCCCTGGAATCATATATGGTTCTTTGAGCACTCCAGGAGTGATCCAGGAGCTAAGAGTCAGGAGTAAGTCTTGTTCATTGACAGGGGTGGTATGCCATTACAAAAGATTATAATAATTGGTTTCAATATAGGGATTGTAACAATGGGCCATAAAATTGCAGACATAGCACAGAGTTCTAGAATTTAACAGAAATTATTAGAATATATAAGCTTGTCATTTCACCTGTGAGGCCATAAAGATCAACTTTGTCAAAGTCACTCACATAGACCTTAGTAAAGAATGGACGTTAAGTGAGACCCGAAGTTCTGACCCCTATATTTCTTACTCTTGAGCAGCTTTCCTCCACAGAGCATTCTTGACTTGTTACAGGTGCCATTCAAGAGTTGTAATGGTTGTCATTCACATAGTTGCAAAAATTGCAGGGGTTTGGGAAAAAAATACCAAGGAAAGAGGTACCTTTTAAACCTTTTCATGTTGTCTACAGAAAGAGTAGAAAGAATATTTACTTTCTCCAAAATACAAATGCAATTGAATTAAAGAGGATACGATAAAACATGTGGATCCTCCCAGGGTGAGAGAATCATGCTGAAAGTAGACTATGGACCGAACATGACTGCCACTCAATGTCTCTTTTGCAAACCACAACACCCAAAAGGAGAGAGAGAATAGAGGGGAATACCCTGACACATAGGCAGGGTGGGATAGGGGGGATGGGGGGGGTGGGAGGGATACTGGGATCCGTGGTGGTGAGAAATGGGCACTGGTGGAGGGATGGGTATTTGATCATTGTATAATTGAAACCCAAGCACAAAATTTGTTAGTGTACCTCATGGTGTCTCACTAATAAAAAAAAATTTGAAAAATGTGCTCTTTCAATATACATATAAGCTGTCTTGAACTTTTCACTTTTTGCCATCAGAGGGTTTACACGTTATAGCCAAATGCCATTGATCTATATTTTCTATTCTAATTTGAATTAACACTGTTGTATAGATGATATTTGGCAAACAGAAGACATAGAAGATAGATTTTCAACTTAATTTTAAACAAATTTATAGTGATTTTACTTATTATTCTTGCTTTTTTTTTCTTTACAAACTTTATTTAAAATTCTAAGAATGGGAATTTTAATCAGATTTAGGTATAAAAGCCATTTCTACCCAGGTTATGTTTTTACTGATTTATGTCAGTGACAGCATAACACAAAATTACTTATGCCTAAAGTATTACATTTATGATGGATTCATCAAAACGATCATTGAAAATTTCTTAGTTACAGTCATATTCATACATCTTTAAGAAACCTTTTTTTAAAGCAAGAGTAATAATTGACTGGATTATTTTGAGTAGAATAGTTTTTAGGTGAAGATAAGTGCTGAATCACTACTATATTTCATGTGAATTATATGAGCAAGTTCAGTGATAAGTTTTTTAATGTATTTTAGGTAAAAAGATGGTAAATGCTTTCTCAATCTAAACACTCTAGGCATTTTGCAATATATTTACTAAACAAATATTACTGCTTTAAAGTTCAGCAGTCACAGCAAGATGTGGCTACACCATATATCTTTTTTCACAGTTCCTCAAGTCTAAATTAAAATTTCCTTCCTTCGTATCCTCCTTCCTTCATAGGTTGGCATTGCTGAATGGTTCTGTTTCCCAAGGATTTCTGTGCATAATTATAATATTCAAATAACAGTCTGCTAAAAATCCTGAAAAATCATAAAAGGTGCACTTTTCTACTACCAAGGTCATTTCTGAACTCAATGCCTTCAGTTTAAAAGCACAGAGATGCCATCTAGCAGCCGTTCTTGGGAATTTCCTATGCGGAAGCAGTCCTTTCTTTAGAAAACTGAGCAATAACTGAAATCCTGCAAGCTTTGGTTTTTCGAATGTGCTTATTGAATGAGTGATGATTTGGCATATTGCTTATAATTCTGAAACTCCATTAGAAATGAAATTGACTTCTCAAAATAGACAATGAACGATGCTCTTGAGTTTTCCGAAATGGAACTTGAAACTTGTTAATTAGATTTGTTAATTAAGAACCCATAATTCTCATAATTTCATTAAAAGGAATATTGATAATCTGCCTATATTGCAACACAATTAATTAGAAGGAACGTTCTTTTTTTTAGAAAAATATATTAATACTGCCAATTTTGTGGCATATATAAAAAGAGAAGAAAGAAAGTGCATGTTAAAATAATGTCTTCTGGTCAATATAAAGTTTCCTTTTAAAAAATTTAAATAAGATCACTATTAAGTAACTTGTCCCTACCATAAGATGGCGATACTTAAGCACTTTATAAAATGTCATAAGATCTACAAGTTTGTATTGCTAGAAAAATGATCATAAATGTATAGCTCCCATAAAAGAAAATTGTTAGTTTTAGAAAGATTTTGTTTTGTTTTCTGATAAATCAATATATAGTGAGGACCTTATAAACTTTATAATATTTGATATATTTGGCAATGTTGTGCCTGAAAAAAAAAGGTTGCTCAACTTTGCAATATCTTTTGTTAGTTTGCATGCATTATGTTAAAACATACTTACATTTACTGTGAGCAAGTTTTAATGATATAGACTACTTTAATAAATTTATTACAGTAAATAGTTATGAAGCATATCAATCATAACAGATTATTATGTTTTAAAAGATATTTAAAATTTCTTAATTAATATTACTTATTATCTATATAAAACTTTGATCTTCTGTGGTATGTATTATTCTTCTTTATTTCAACTTTTCTAAGCATGATTTGCATTATCATTACAACCATTTGTATATTATTTAATTCCTTTAAGGATTAATACCCCTGCAGGTTTGAGAAAATTGCTAGTTCATAACATAGATGAAATTATTTTGAATACCAATGATGCCACTTGTTATGGGGGATGTCATTTAAAGATTAGCAATAAAATATGTAAAAGTGTTTTTATAAACACTTCAGGTGATTTTTTAATGGTTCAAAAACTTTCTACAGTATTAAAATGTTTACTATAAACATTTTTATATTCTTTGAAATATTATGTTATACAGCACAAAAAATACCACCTTCTAGTCTCTGAAGCTATGAATGCTGAAGTGTATCTTAGTTGAATGAAAAAGCCAGTTTACTCTGAAGAAAAGTTTTGCATTATTTAATACACAGAAATAAACTAAAATAGATAATGTATTGACCAAATGGTTTACTTATCTGATGTCTTTATCTTCATACTTAACAAAAGTTCTTCTTCGTTTATCTGTTTAGTTTGGGATAAAAGTGAAGCTATTTATGTGCCAGAATATCATGAAAATCAAATCATGCATGTAATTTGTGTGAAACTACATTTCTGAATCTATTTCCAAAAATGACAAAACTCACTATTATTGGAGACTTTTTTTCTGCAGTAACTCACCAATTAGTTTTGCTCCTCAAGAATGAAATGAAATGTGTTAAAAGGTTGTTATGTATCTAATATATTGAGAATGATGTGGAACGTACCATTATAGATACAAGGACAAAATTATTTTAAAAGGAAATCAACATGTTTTACCTCGATGTGCAGTAAGATGCTCTGAAGGTACTCCTTGGTGTGTAAAACATTTGTTTAAGGTCAATTAAGATGGCATGCACACACTTTGAGGACTTCACAGTGACAATACCATCAGAACCATAGATTTATGATAAAATGATTTTTATTGTGATCAGCTGTCTCTCAATCTAATAAGAAAACTAGGAAAAAAGTGCAATTATATATTAAATGATTCTAAGTTTTTATTCTATACTATGTAGGCCTAGAAACATCCAGACAACCATACTTTTAGATTCGACCTGGTTACATCTTAATTCTGTAAGATCATGAGAAAAACTTATCTTTTCGACACAGATGATGTAAAGCTTTAAGAATAATGTTAATACACGGCAACATCCAGCTTTGAATAATTTCATAGTATGGCATCATTTTTCCAGTTGTGTCAAGCATTTGAACTGTCAAATGAGCAAGATAAGAAATAAACCCCATTTCTTATTCTTTTAAGCAAAGAAATCCCTTATCTGATACTCCATGCATAAGTATGATTTTCTTAGAATGCTGAAGCTTTCAAATGACCTCACTTTGTCATCAAGACTTCTTTCCACATACGACTGAAAAATATTCCTTCCTGTGTTCCTGCTTTTCTTGCTCAGTGTTGCACTGGATAATTTTGAGAGTTCTACAACTCATCCTTGCCAGGGACCTCCTCAGTTTGATAAGGTTCTCACTTCCTGTTTCTTAACTGCTAATGAGAACTTCCTCAGCGCCTCCTAATCCCCTTAATAACAAGAAAGAAGCAAAACCCCACAAGTCAGGTTCCCCAAAGCCTCTCAGCAGAGAGTACAGCTCTGCTCCTCTGCCGTGTGTTACCAGCAGCATCGCAAATGTTTGGGGCACAAACTGCAGCACGTATGCGATGCGAGTATTATTGACCCGGATCAGTTGGGGGGGTGGGGGGGGGAGAAGCTTCTTTGCTTTCAACAAAGAAACCGTTCACCATCTCCTAATACATGTTTACAAATTGCTTTGTTTCATCTGCTAACTCCTTTGCATACCCGTCTGACTTCGGAAGAGAATATTAAACACTTAGATAGGGAATCAGCTCAATTCCCCCGAGAGCCGCATTGCCCGCTGTCCACACACATTATATTCGCTCCTGGTCCCTCCCCCGCTCCCCAGGACTCTGCCTCGAGGAGCTATTCCATCTCTAGTTCACCTTGTTATCTTCCAAGCAGTGGGCATACACCCGGCACCACGAGACAGCTAGAAGAGCTGTCATTCACGCCCCCACCCCCAATTGTATTTGCATCTTTGCCTGTTACGTTTTTCACCTTCATTTCAAACCAGAGTTCAAATAATTGTCCATACCTTGGAAGGATCTAATCCAGCCAGCAAAGACAGGAGCAGGAGATTGAGTAGATTAGATGTCGCCTGCATTCTGATCTGGGTTTTTGCCCCCTCTTCACACTCTTGTATGGAGCCGCTCCACTCTCACTGCAGAGATCTGTCCCTCATCAGTTGCACTTTCTGCCTGCCAGTCAAAGCAGAGTGGAGACAGAGGCGGTGGCAGGAGCAGTCGCGTAGCAGGAACAGGAGCTGAGAGCAGCAGCAGCCGCCCTGGGGGGCGATCATTCCGCAGGCATTCTCTGAGCGGGGAGTTGGTGAGCTCCAGAGGATGGGCTGGGCTGCAGCAGCTTCCCTCCTAGGCTGATGCACCTGCAACCCGCGCGCCCTAGTTTACCTTGTCCCCTCTGCTCTCTAGCCAACCCACCTCAAAAGTTTTGACCCAAGAAAAAGATAAAGGGAATAACTGCTGAGAGAGGTGTGGAGACCAGGGCAACGGATATGACATCACTACAGCTCCTGGGGGTTTGGGGGGATATTTTGCGGGGGAATTTGTTAACCAAACAAGGATTGACTCTGGTGCTCCACTTCAGCGTTTGCTGGCAACTTGAGCTGCAGAGAGAAGAGTCAGCTAGATACAGGATTATGAAACAAATAGTGCCAGAAACCTTCTGCTGTCATTGACAGAGGACTAGATACAGTATTTAGTGCTTTAAACAAAGTTTGCAGTACAGACTATTAATGTGTATTTTCTGTCCACGGCACACGTTTTGTAGCTGTTATATATGCATATAAGAACTGCCATTTATGAATAATCTATTCAAGTAATCTATTTGGTTAGGCATTAATGTGTATGTTTGTGTATCTAGGACTTTTGGATATCTGAAAATACTATGCATAAATAAAGAGGTTTTCCTTTTTTATTTTATTTATAAATGAGATATTCTATTAGTGACCTCCACAACTGGAATATCTCACTCAGAAATATAATTTCTCTTTCAATCTGACTTGTATTTATGCCCGGGGAAGAATTCAGTGATGGATGGACAGTGGGATGGGAAATGTGATTATTTTTAAGCTTCAAATACTTTTATTCCTAGAACTTAAGGGAAAATAATCAGAGTAGCTTCTTCACAAGGGATGGGGAAGAAGGGAGGAGGGAGGATGAAAATGAAAAATTCTCACACCGTTTGATGGTTTAACTATACCCCCAGTAACTTCATTTATTTAAAATACAGAGTTGATCTTCGTTAAATTTTGGTAAAGAGGAGTTAGCAAACACACATAAATCTTTCTTCATACAATAAAGTTTTTATATACTGGTTGAATTGTTTTCTAGAAATGATATTTATGGTGAGTTAAAATATGTGTGCTGGAAATGTGTACATTGTTTCCACATTTTTAAAAAAGGGACATTTGTAAATGCTTTCTGCAATTTCATAAGTAGATATACATATTTATTAACTTTTTAATGAATTAATCTAATGTTTATTTGACCTGGCTTTGTATGTTCAATCATGCTTATAATAAAGCCATTTCCATATGAAAGTTTTTGAAAACAAAGTCTGTGTACAAAATCTGTATCAATCTTTAACTGAAAGTTTTAATAATTATTTAATATAGAATATTTCATTTAAGGAAACCAGGGAGATAGCTCAAAGAGCTGATATTCATACTTGTCCTGCTGGACTCCCTGATTTAATCATGATACATAATGGTTCTCTGATCATCTCTGGGAATAGCCTAACTCCAGACCTCACCCCCTGCCCCCACAAATGTACAAAGGAACCTATAAGAATCTAAATACTTTTGAATAGTATAATTCTCATTCTTCTGTAGCATATTGCTTTTGTATCTGGACTATTGTTCTATATGTGTGTAAGTTTAATTAACCGGGTTATTTCTAAAAAAAAAAACAAATAGTACAGAGAAAAAATTAATTTTAAAATTATTTTGGAAAAGGTGAACAATACTTAGAAAAGAGATTACAGAATAACCGAGGAAAAGGGATTATTTGAGGAGCATTAGTTTAATGGTGGCGATTTTAACTAATTATTTAACTATACTTGTAAACCACTATTTTTTCTGCTTAGATATAAACTTCTTTCTAAGAAAATGAATAAAATTACCCAGTTATGCATAGTAACCTTTTGTATACCTTTTTTTGAGAAAATGTAAAATCTATTTTGGTTTGTTTTGGTGCTACATCTGGTAGTGCTCAGGGCTTCTACCTGGCTCTGAGCTCAGGGGTTATTTATGCTGGCCTCAGGGGAAACTTATAGTATGATGGGGATAGAACTTGGTTGGCCTCACTAAAGTCAAGTGCCATACTTATTGTTGTGGCCTTGATTTAAGGCTCTTCCATCTCTATTTTGTGTTTGTTTTCTAAACTCATCTCTGTTATCCTACCCATTTCTATGTATCTAAAATAAATTAGCATAATTTTTAAATGATTCATACATAGAGAACATTGGAAAGTTTATTCTACATTCATGTTAACCCCCTTAAATGGTTACATAAATTGAAAACGAACTTGCAGAAGTGTAGTATCTTCGTGTTTAGCATAGTGCATTTCATTACCTATACTAAATACAACATAACCATTTCATTTTGCACATGCTTTTGTCCTTCTCAACTTGTCTTCTACAGCAGTTTCTGTCTCTCAGCAGGTAGCACAAGTTTGCTTATCTGTGAAAGGGAAATCTAAAAAAACAAAAAAGAAATATGAAAATATAAGTATATCAATTTTACCATCTCAAGACAAACAGCTATTCTTTTCAAGACAATGATTTTTGGGGAAAATTATTCTAACCTCATACATGGGTTATATGTTGGTGACAGGGTATTACAATATAGGGCATCTTTTATTCCTTTAACTCTCCATTTTTTTAGATTTTTATGGCACGAGAAGATCATCTGTAACAGGGACTTAATCAGAAGACAAATCCTATGAAACTTTGCCAGAAAAATGTGATACAATATAATACTTAGAGAGCTAAAGTAAGTAATGTATGGTAATTATGTTACAAATGAAAACAGATGATCTTAGCATACTTACAATGTACTTGCCATAAGAAAAGCTTAGTCATTTGTAGAGAACAATCAAGTTTAGTAATAAATCAAAAACTCTAATTACTTCTCAGACTTTGGCTGAGATCAAGTGTACTAACTGTTCTTATCTTAAAGACTCCATTGAACATGGCACCTCAAAACAAAAGCTGCAACTAAGCACAAACTCAACTCGTCACTACCCATTACTTCCTCTATCATTTAAAATAGAGAAACAAAACTGCATCTTTTCTTAAACATAATTCTATTGTTTGAGCAATTTGTTTTGTAACAAAGCACTTCAGGAATAAATTTCCATATGATCAGTCCTACACATTCTGAATCACATCATATTTTATCTGTGGATAGCAATTCACAGAACATTTCTCACAAAGATTTTTCTGTCTTGTGTCCTATATTAGCTATTCAAGAGTTCTTAAATATAGAAAGGAAATGGTGAATCATCTACTTTTCTTCACAATCACTTCAAATTTATTACTCTTAAATTGTTACCCAGAACCTAGAACACATAGATAAGGGTGATGTTTAGCATAAATTTAGAAACACTACCTTTTAATACATGCCCCCAAATTTTTATATATATCTCTAAAATTAGCATTAACTGTCTACAATGGGTTCAACAATGCTTTGAAATGTATAAAGTACTTACACAAATTTTAGCCAACAGTACCTACAAAGATATGCAAATGTAAGTACATATGCAACATCTAGAATAAATAATATACTTTTTTTTCTTGATTTGGGGCCATAAGCAGTGATTCTCAGGAGTTATTTCAAACTCAGAGATCAATTCTGAAGGTGCTTGGAATACCAGCCATGTTAGTGAATGAATCTAGGCTTCCCATGTGCAAAGCACGTAATCCAATCCTTTGAGCCATCTTCCTAGCAAGGAAGGTAAAACGTTTGTTTTGGGCCCAACCCAGTGGTGTTCAGGGCTCTCTAAGCTCTGCACTCAGGAATCACTTCTGGTGGGCTTGGGACACTATATATATATATATATATATATATATATATATATATATATATATAGCCTGTGATGGAATCCAGTCAGAACATTCAGGGAGTAAACATCTTGCCTTCTCTAAAATTTACCTGCTTGTAAAAAATTATGACTGCAACTGGAAAAATATACAACAAATACCTAAACTTCAAGTGGTTATAACATTCAAATGCTAAAAAACACACCAGTTTGAGGGATGTGGGTGTTGATTTGAGAGAAAGTATAGCAGGCAAAGTGTTTGCTTTGCACACAGTTGATCAGAGTTTAATCCCTGGCACCATGAACACCACCAGAAGTGATCCATGAGTGCAGAGCCAGAAGTAAACTCTAAGCACCAGCAGCTGTAGCCCCAATACAAATAGAATAATAATAATAATAAGTGATAAAACAAACATACAAGTCTTACATTTATAACTATTTCTGTTCATTTCTCATTTGTCAAATGATAAAATAGTTAATACAACTGTCCTTTAGTTTTATTTAAATGTCCCCTTTTTAAAAAACTATTTTTAAGTTTCACTATGGTTTAGGTAAAATGACACTCAACCTTATCTGCAAGGAAAAATAAAAACCAAACTAAACATTAGGAAGCATTAAATGCTTCCTTACAAGGGTTGGAAAGTTAGAGGAAGAACTGAGGTTCTTGCTTGCATTCTGATGGCTCTGGTTCTTATCCCCAGCACCACATACTTTCTTTTGAACGCTGCCTGATGTCACTCCTGAACTTCGTGTCAGACCATTATCACTGACAAATGTGCCCCAAACCTCTTGTACCCGCCCACTCCCAAAAGCTTCTGAACCGAAAGATAATAAAATACTAGCAAAGCAAAACAGTATTGACTGAGAAAACATATTCATATATCTTAGTAAGGGTTTATAAATAAACAGAGAGAATTTGTGCAACCCAACAACCAATATAATCCAATTAAAATTGGGCAGAAAATATGAGTAGATATTTCCTCAAAGATATGCAAATGAACAAAAGATATGTGGAGCATGCTCACTACCACTTCATCAGAAATGCAAACCCAAAGCCCAGTAAAACATTACCTCACACCTGTAAGAATGACTTTATCACAAAAGAATAATAAGAAGTGTTGAAGGTTGCTGTAGACAAAAAGAAACATGTTATGCTATTGTAAAAAAAAAAAATTACTTTTTATCCTGCCACACACAGCAGAGAAGAAACCTGGCCAGCGGGCACCACAACACCCGGAGAATTCTCTGGGCCTCGTACCAAGCTGATATCACCAGAAGGTCCCAGATGGGGCAGTTGCTGTCTCCCACCTTCTCTTGAGAGAATCCGGGTGAACATGAGCTTCTACAAGAACGGCTCTGGTATGTGGGTACCAGGACTATTCTTCTGAACCGTGCAGCCGCGTAACCTTTTCTGATATGCAAAGTGAGCAACGAAAAGTAAATGATCTAGCATCTGTCCCTGGAAGGCAGGCTTGAATGGTGGTGGGAAAATTCAAGCAAAATATAATGCCCAGCAGAAAGGGACTGTGCATTAAACTATGGCTGTGCCACCCCTGGAGGGGAAGGGTGTGTGTCCCTCAGCCTTCTTCCCCTGGTGGTGGTGGCATGGTGGTCACCATCCTTCAGATCCTAATGGACAGCCAGGTATGAGACTGCAGTGACAAGGCATACGGGACCTCATGGGATGGGGGGTGGAACCTACCCTGATCCCTGTTCTAACAAGGCCCCGAGTTGCCACCCACGAACACTTCCTCCGGCTCCTGAACAACCATGACCCCAGAGGCACAAAAACCAATATCAGAACCCAGCAGCTTTTGATAGTAATTATCAGAAATCCAAAATTGCATGGCTGCAATAGCAGCCACGGAACATCATATGCTCTTCATAATCAGCAATAGAAAACAAATTATCTAATGATGTCTTTTTGGCAGTTCTGACTGTGGGGAAAATTCCAAATAATAATGGTGGGTCTTTTGTCATAATACTGAATGTGATCAATGTAGAGAGAGAGTAAAGTGGAATTCTGCCACACAGGCAGGGGGAGGGGTGGGAGGTGGGGTATACTGGGTTTCTTGGTGGAGGATAATGTGCACTGGTAAAGGGATGGGTATTTAATTATTGTATGACCAACCAAGACTTAAACGGAAAGGCTTTGTGACTGTTTTCACGGTTATTCAATAAATAAAAAATTTTTTAAAAAAATTACTTTTCAGGACTGGAGCTATAGTACAGCAGTTAGTGTGTTTGCCTTGCTACAGTTGATGATACCCCATTTAGGTTCCCGGAGCATTCTTAGGAGGGATTACTGAGCCAGGAGTAAGCCCTTTCGTTGTTGGGGGTCACCCCACCACATTTCTGGAAGAATAGACTTTTAAAAATACTTCTCTATTTCAAAAAGACATTCTCACTCCTATGTTCCTTTAACCATTATTAATGATAGTCAAAATCAGGAAGCTGATCAGTGTTCAAGAACATATTACTGGATAAAAAAACCATGGTGCATATACACAATGAAATATTCCTTGGTTACCGGAAAGAACGAAATGATGCAATTTGCAGCTATGTGGAAATATCTGGAGAGTACCAAGCTGAATGGCGATCAGAAGGAGAACATACAAAGGATGAACATACAAAGGGACATGAAGAAACATGGGAGAGGGATAACAAATAGCCAAAGCTAACAGAAACTGAGAACTGGGCTTTACTAGGAAATTTATCAATGCATGTAAAAAGTGAGGTAATAGTATGGAAAAGGGATGGGGGGTATATCATTGGGAAAATGGTAAAGGGAAGCAAACACTTGGTGGAAGGTGTGGTGCGGGAATTTTACGCATCAAACCCTTCTATTAACAGTAATATAATTAACACACAAATACACACATACACACACACACACATTTCTCTGTCTCTTAGAATCTCAGGTCATCCAAGATTGCTGTAGGACAGTATTGTATGAATAATACTTTAAGCTTCAATATGCAAATGCAAGCAGTATGGAAGGTGGATTCTAATGTTCTTATTTTGTATTCTGAAGACCTATGTTAAGGTTGCTGTGTGAAAGGTGACACTTCTACTTTAATCCAGGTCATGAGCTTTAAGTATCAGGTTAATGACTCCTTCAGGCAAAAAACTAGTTTACACAGATGAAAAGGAGAGTGTGGTAGAGGTCTGGCCTACTGAGATGGCAGAAATATGACAGTGATATCTCCTGCTGGTGTAAATTACTAATAAATCATATTCTAGTTATAAGTGTGTTGTATTGTGTGTGTGTGTGTGTGTGTGTGTGTGTAGTGAGTACCTGGATATTGACTGTAGGACTGTGGTATATTTCAGGGCACTGAAATATAAGCGTGTTCCTTTCAGTGTTACTAATTAAGCAAAAAAAGCTATTTCCCAGAGAGAACCTTAAAATATGCAGCAAATATTCAATAAAACAATTGAATATTTAATTCCTTCTCTTGAAATAATCCTGCTATTGGAAGGAATGATAATCAAATTAATTTATATGAAAATCAAAATATTTTTCATTATATATGATTATTATATATGTACGCCTAATACATTACTGAATGCTTTTTTACTTTGTATATATAACTATTATATATATACAAATATTTTATATTTATATACTATATACAAATAGTTGGTAGGAAAATATATAAAACCGAGCCATATTCTAAGCTTGTCTCCACAAGTTCATTTGCCAAAGATGTAAGTACACAGTATTTTGTGTATTACAAAATAATATATATTAGCATGTTATAGAGGGAAGGTCCAAAGGTGCTGTAAGACTTCATCTAAATTTGCATTTTATGTCAATATTTCAATAACCGATGGCCTTTGCTATCTACTGGAATATATGTTTCAGTCTCCCTCATTCCCATCTTCTTCATTTCCATGAAAAAAATATTTACTAGAGAAACAGGTCCATCCCTACCCCAACCCCCATTCATTCATTTATAGAATGAGTAGTGAATCATCAAATTACTTGGTAGCTTGGTAGATGTCTTTGATCATGATTGTTTCTTCTTGGAGGTTGGAGAGATAGTATTCTGGGTAAGGTGCTTATTCTGCATTTGACTGATGTTGGTTTGATCCCTAGCATTGTGTATGGTTTCAAGAGACCTACTAAGGGTGATCATTGAGCACGGAGTCAAACGCTGAGTGCAGCAAGATGTGATACTTCTCAGTCTTCTGTTGGGTTTTTCCTTCTTCCTTCTCTTTTTGAGACCTCATGACTTTGTGTGTGTGTGTGTGTGTGTGTGTGTGTGTGTGTAATGCATATGTAGACAACTGTATCTTATTCAGGTCAATACTCAGATTATTCAGAATTTATCATCAAAATTATCAACAGAGGAACAATATGCAGTCTATACATTTGCTCTGAGTGTGTCTATATAATTGTAGGACTCTGCAAAAACGATAGTTTGATAATGTTACGTATCAGCTTAGAAAAGAAAGGATGTTCATTCCTGACTCCAGTGAGGTTATCTTTCTGTCTCATAGCTTTGGCAAAACAGAGGTATCTTTTTGAGTACAAGGAGATGCATATATAGACAATTAGTCACAGGCAAGTTTCCTACATAGCTAATTAGGGATACCTAGTCAAAAGAATATACTAAAGAAAAGTAATAGTCAATATTCTAGTATTTTTAAATGTAAACAGCACATATAGATGGGTATTAGAATTATTTTAAAGTTCCTCTAACTTGAATTCCTCTCAATTTTTTATTAGGCACTTCTAAAAATAGGTTCTCTTTTCTTTTTATGGCTTTTATATATTTTTCATTAAAATATCACTATAAATACCAATTAAAGTGCAAAGAAGGAAAACAATTCTCTACTTCTACATGTGGCTACCAGTAATAATTTAGTGCCTATTCATATACAAGGGAAATAAAATGGGGATAAATTTATTTTTAAAAAATTCTTCAGGTTACTATTCAGACTCTTTCAGTGTGATGATACCCTAAGCCATAGGTCAAAAATAAAATGAAACCATGAGGCCCACTAACATGATTTATTTAAATTAAATAATATAAATAAATATATGGAGTAAGTTGTTAGAATATGGTAAATAGTGGTATAATAGTTAACACAGGTTGTTTTAGCTTTGTTTTTTTATTACAGTCATAAAATAACAACACCCACAGCATAAAAGTTAAATATGTATAATCTAATTCCCATAACTGAAGGAGACTGTACTGTGACCTTTGAGTATTTTTGTCAAAACATTAAAACCTTCTCTCTGACTTGTGACTGCTATTAAATCTCTATAGTAAATCTGTAGAGAAATATAAATGTAACAAAAGCATCACATATAAATATATGTTTAGATAAATGAAATTTTAAAAAATTAAATTGAAATTCTTTATGCCTACTAACAACTATCAAGAGTACTTTAAACAGTTCTTGGTTCTTCTTATGATATAACATAAGAGAAAGTAACCATCTTTTTAAAATTCCTTGATTATTGTTAATTCTGTTATGAGTTTGAAACTGCTTCCAAAATTGTTTTTGAATCTTGTACATTCTGAAATACCTCTCAGAGTTCTTTCAGTATGAAAGTTTTTGCTGTCACTTCTTCTAGAAACATTTTCCTTTTGGTTACAAGTATTTTCTTTCTTTGTAGCTTCATCTCTACTCAGTTCCATAGGTTGCTTTTCAAAAGTCTCTTATACTTGAGTGTCAACATACCCACAGTTAAATGTTTCTCCTCTGGCTCCATTTAACTTTTATCTTAATTTTTCTCCAGACACTATCACCTTCCATTTCTTTCCTGTTCTTTTATCTTTACAGATAAATATCCTCATTTTATTATTCATTATGGAGCCCCTTTTGCAAGTTTATCACTGGAAAATAAGGAAGCATCAGAACTACAATTTTTACTGTGAACTTAGTAATAGGTAGTCAGTGCCTAGTCATTGATGAATGGAATGCATATCATCATTAGTGATATGACTCATCACTAATCATGCTCACCCATCCATTATTTATTTGTCGATTTGTGGACTGTAAGATCCAGAATTAAATAATAAATTATATAATTACTCAGCCATTAAAATATGGCAAATAAAATTGAATCATGTTGTTAAGAAACTAGTTATGTAACTAAATCATGTAACTAAAATTTGATTACATGTAACTATGCAGACAGAACTATCTATTTTTGGAAAATTTCTTAAGAATGGAAATAAACAAGTCATTTAGAAGAATTAAATTTTTGGGGGGGCACACCTTGCTTTGCCCAGAGCTTACTCCTGACTCTACGCACTTGTCACTCCTGGTGGCTCCAGGATTATATGGAGTGCAAGTGCCTTACTCACTGTATCCACATATATAAAAAAGTTTAAAACTACAGTGAGAATAAGAACACTGACAATCTAACAGAAACCAAGATAATCTTGCAGAACAGTATTTTTCCTACTTATCCTTTTATCCCCATGCATGTTTCCATTAGCTAGAATGAGGATCATTTATGAAGATAAAGGAAAGAAGTCATTTATTAACATAAGTGCCAAAATTAAGCCATGCAATAAAGGTTTTCTGTTCTCCACTTTTGAACCCCACTTTTCAAAAAATTCATTTCCAACAACTTGAGTAACTTTGATTTGAACCCTGAGGGGATTTGTAGGTTTCTTTTTTTAGGGATGTAGTTGAAAGAAGTATATAGTGAATTTTATTTTACTTTTTGAACAGAATATTATTTTTTTCAATGGATGGTAACTAACCCAGGATATCACAATGTGCAAGACAAGTGTCCAATCACTGAGCTTCATTTTGGCCTTCAGAATAAGCTTTAATAAAACGAAGCTAGACCAAAAAAAAAAAACAACTAAAGACCTATTGAAGTCTATTTAATTTTAACTTGATAGAGAAAGTAATAGCATTGGAACTATTTTTTGAAACCTGAGTGTGTCTATGGTTAACAGTTTTGTCTTTTGTGATGCTGAATTGTAGGTGCAAGCATGGTCTGATATTTTGGATATTAATTAAGTAACATATAAAACAACCAAGAATTAAATATCCTGTTTCATATAATCCTCACGCTATAAATAATGCAAAGTCTCAGCATTTAAGAACTGTAGACTCATTTTGAAAAAGCAAAAATGCATGAAAAGAAATATCTACCTGTGCTTCTGTGCCACGTACGGGGAGACATGAATGGTTGGGTAAGTTGTTGATACAGAAAGGCTCTTAGTTTAGCAGAATACTTTCTTTAAATGACACTAATTTTCATGACCTTATTTTTTTTTATACAATTTTAGTCCTCAATAGCACAGCGGGTTGGGCGTTTGCCTTGCACGCAGCGAACATGGCTGACCCGAGTTCCATTCCTCCACCCCTCTCAGAGAGCCTGGCAAGCTACCGAGAGTACCTTGCCCGCAAGGCAAAGCCTGGCAAGCTATTCGTGACATATTCGATATGCCAAACACAGTAACAATTGTCACAATGGAGATGTTACTGGGCCCGCTTGAACAAATCGATGAACAATGGAGGACAGTGACAGTGACAGTGACAAAATATGTCATCATACCACAACCACCACCTTATTACCAATATTCTGCCCACTATCACCGCACTCTCTCTTCCCCATGAGTACTACTTTTTCACTTTTACAACTCTAAAGGCTAGCCTAGGGATTTGCACCCATTAATTAGGCCTATTGCAGTGATTTCCTTCTCTATATTCCACAGGTAGAGTGGGATAATGTGCATTTTTATTCTTCTGGTTTCATTCACTCGCCATGATCCCTTCCAGTTCTATCTCATTTTGACACAAAGGTAAGATTTTTTTTTTTTACTTTGCATGAGTAGTTTACTTTGCTATTGAAACAACTTGGTATGGTTTTAAAAGATGTTTATAATATAATAAGAATCATTAAGGGTGGCACAAAAATATTGTTACACTGATTTTTTTGTTGTTGTTGTTTAATCTTATTTTGGAAATTTCTGGATTATTTGCAGGGCTATCCCTGGTAAGTGTTGTAGTAGCAGTTGCTCCCTGTGGTACTGGGTGGGGGAAAGGTATGGTACCAGGATCAAATCAGGAATCCTGCACGTACAAGAATGTGCTTCAACCTTTAAATTAAGCTGATATGTTTGCTCACTTGTGAGCATATTGGTGTTGTTCAGCGTTTACTCTGAGTTTTGTGCTCAGATGTCACTGTTGGATGAACTCAGGTTTCATAACTGATACTGGGTATGGAGCCAGGGTTGGGCACATGCAAGATAAGCAAATTAATCACCGCACTGTATCTCTGGCCAGTGAATTTAGAAGCTTTTGGAGAGCATATTTACTTTTCTAAGAAAATAATCCTTTACATTTTCTTTCCTTTAATGGTAGTACAAACTAGTAAATGAGGTTTTTAAATATTCAAAATCATGACTCTTACAAAACGCAAAATAAATATGTGTCAAAGATTTTATTTAACTAATCAATAGTAAGGTAACCAGAAAATGTTATAACTGGTTCTAGGAGAATCCACAGAGCAGACACATTTAAAGGATGTTAGAAATCCTAAAATGAATTTACTTAATAGAAGAAAAGTAGTTTCTTCTACAATGGGGAAATAAAAATCAAATGAACCTCTACCAGAGTGGTTTTGCATTTCTATGGACAGGAATTTTTTCCATTGCTCTCAATTTTCTACAGATTAATTTCTCTTTTTCTCCAGAGTGGTAAAAAAGCCTAGTTAAAACAATAAAAAGCAAAGATAAATGGGAAGGTTGACTAGAAATTCTTCCAATATTTTTATAAAGTAACCAGATGTTTGCATTTTAAGTTTATAAAATTTAATGTAAATGATAAAGTTTAATGTAAATGATAAATGGCTCATAGTTTAAAAACTAATATAAATTTTAAAATTAGAGGTGGAAATATATTTTCAAATAAATATTCCAAAATCTCGGTGAGAGCAGAGGCTGATAACTCCTAGGAATACTACTACCTAGTTAGTGTATTAACTAGAGAAAGCATGGTAGAAACCCATCTCCAAAAATTATTAAACAGCAGTAATTCCAAGTATTTTATTTATATCTTTTAATTTTATTTTAAAGAATGCCTGAACTTACTCTTCTCTGATAGTATGAGTTTATGCAACCTACTATTGCTTTCTTGTGAGCAAAATTACTGTGAATAGTACTGCAAAGCATAGGCAACAACTACAAAATATTGATACATTGGATTGTAAGCATCTGTCTTTTAAAATACAGTATTGAAAGTAAAAAAAATTAAGCAAAAAAAAGAAAATACTTAAAAACCATATAATTAAAATGATGTTACTATTTAGAATATGCAAAGAACCCCAATAATATAACAATTAAAACTAAATTGATTAAACAGTAGGAACTGAATGAGCATATATTTTTATTTATTTATTTATTCATTTATTTATTAGTTTGCTTTGATTTTAAGCCTATATCCAGTGGTCTTCAGTGTTTATCCATGGCTCTGTGCTGAGAGATCACTCCTGAGAGGAGATGGAGGACCATATCTTATTCAGTCTTGTACCAAAGACTGAATCAGGGTTGGTGATATAAAAGGTAAGCACCTTTCCTGCTGTACTGTCCAGGTGCATTCGAGACTGGTTGTCATTTCGCTGCTAATGGACAAAGGAACAGGTACACAAGATGGTAATCAGTGATGACTTTATTCAAATCAATCAGGATTATTATAGAGAAATTGTAAAGAGTGGGAGGACAGCAAGTGCACATAGGTGTGATTTAACATTATCATGAACAATGAGCAGATGTAAAGTGCCTCCTTCAGGGGAAGCTCTTTCAGTAGATATACTCAAGGACAGCATTCTCCCTAGGGGCTCCTTCACTCTAGATTCCTTCTAGGAGATCTGCCCAAGTACGCCATCCCATCTAGGGACATATTGCTTTTTCCTTTCCTTTACCTGTAATGTGTTTTCTAACCTCAATAGGGTCCTTTTCAGTTACTTCTTTCTGGATCATGACAGAGCTTGTTTTATGACCATATTCTTAGGTTGTTATACTTCTTATGACCCTTAGGCTGTTCCATGTGTAAGCCAGGATAGTTTATGGCTTGCTCCAAGTCCATCTATGTCCCTTAATGGGACACACTCTTTGGAACGTAAAGAGCTAAGAATGTAAAGAACTGGAGGCTGGAGTGATAGGACAGCAGGTAGGGCTTTTGTCTTGCACAGGGCCAACCCAGGTTCAATTATCAGCATCCCATATGGTCCCTCAAGCACCGCCAGGAGTGATTCCTAAGTGCATGAGGCAGAAGTAACCTCTGTGCAACGCCAGGTATGACTCAAAAAGGAAAAAAAAAGATGTAAAGAACTAAGGCTGATCAAGACTAAGGCAACTAAGACTTAAGTCAAGTAAATATGACATATACCCAGGCATTAATATATTTCAGAGTCATTTGACTCCTGTATTACAGAAGCATACTATTAACTATCTTCCTATGTCTATACAAAATGGACTATGGTGTTTTTTTTTTGTTTTGTTTTGTTTTTTGCTTTTTGTGTCACACCTGGCGATGCACAGGGATTACTCCTGGCTCTGCACTCATGAGTTACTCCTGGCAGTGCTCAGGGGACCATATGGGATGGTGAGAATCGAACCCGGGTCGGCCACGTGCAAGGCAAATGCCCTACCCGCTGTGCTATCTCTCCAGCCCCAAAATGGACAATGTTTTAAAATTAAAATATACAAAAGGAATAAAAGAAAGAGAAAAGCAAACATTTCACTTACATATACAAAATCTAGAGCCATCAGAAGTTTCGACTTTACAAGTTACTATGTCTGATTTGGATATAGTTGTGACTAACAGATAGGGGAAGAGGTTAAAGACGAACATGGGCATTGGGAGTGCCTCAGTGGAACTCAGTGTGTCCCTAGGAGCACTGTATTGGTTGTTACTCAATTAATATAAGCTCTGTGAGGGAGGAGAAAGGACAACCAAAGTTAAGCCTAAAATGCTTGGAACTATAATCCAACATATGATAAAAGAAAATTACTAATGCTGTGAGGAGAGGAGAAATTTGAACGCTGGTGGAAACCTTGGGTAATATAGTTTGGAAAATATTATGGTAGTTCATTTAAAAAAAAGCAAGATTTCTAGATGATCTAGCAATTCCACTTCTAAAAAGAATTATTTCCATTTTCTTCCCACTTTTAGTATTTTTTTCATTGTTGAGTATTGGGGTAGACAGGAAGGAGTTGGGACATCACCCAAAGTGCTTCTATAATGTTACTTCTGGTGGTTCTTAGAGGACATTAGGCAGTACCAGTATTGATCCAGGATTGGCTGTATCATACCTGAATGCTAGGTCTCTGATCCCTATTTGAGTCCCAGGAGTTATTTTATATTTTGGATATTAACACCTTTGTGGATGTTTGACAAGCAAATGTCTTCCCCTATTAAGTTATAGGTCTTTTCATTCAGATGCAAATATATTTTGCTTTACAGATTTCTGGCTTAATGTAAATTAGTTTCTCTGCTGTTTTTCTTGCTGCTAGAGTTAAGTCCCCTAACACAACTCTAAGACTGATGTAAATAAAGCATATAACAGTCATGCTCTTCAATATATTTTATGGTTTTAGGCTGACCATGAATGGTATTCATCTATTTTTGTTTTGTTTTGTTTTGTTTGGGGACTATACTTAGTAGTGCTCAGGGTTTACTCCTAGCTCTGCATTCAGGGATCACTTTCAGCAGGGTTCCGGAGACAATATAAAGTACCAACAATCCTACCTGGGTCAGCTGTATGCAAGGCAAACACCTTTCTGCTGTACTATCTCTCCAGCCTGTAAAATTAAGTAAAAAACGGTTATTGAGGTATCGCTGTTTACAAAATGTCTGAGTTATTATTTTTATGGTTGGAGATGTAATCTTTTTACACCAGTTCCTTCTCCATTGCAACCAGATTCCCTTCAACATTATCCCATACTACCTTCCCTCTCTTTCCTAATTCTTTCTGTTCCTGGTTCTCTTGATCATGTTTAGGATTTAGTTTTATTAGGAATTGCTTAGTCCCTTTTTCTCTTTCTTTATATTCTGCATCACTGAAGAAACTTTCCTTGCTTCCTTACTGCTTTGTCATACTTAGTTGCCCATAAATGTATAACTTTATTTCTGGGCTTTCAATTGTGTTTCAATGACATATCTGGCAGTTTTTTTTTTAACAGTGTTTGGGGAGGGGTATCAGGAATCCCAAGCAGCAACTATGGGGTTATAGGTATCACTCCTGTGATACTTGGCCAAGTTTGCTATATGATGCCGCTTGTGCTCAGAAGCACTGGGAGGCCCCAGGACCATAAATGATGGTGTTCAAGGGCATCTACAGCTACATTTAGTGATTCCCAGGGCAGGTTAGTGATGGAACACTATACTTAATGCAAGCAAAGTACCCCAGCATTTCAAACTAGATTCATTATGCTACTCCCCATCATTACTGATCTGTGGTATAGTTAAATTCGTGAAATATAACACCTCCTCAGATTGATAAACAATGTTGCTTGGATTTTATTAGAAATTTCATTGTCTTGGGGCTGAAGCAATAGCACAGTGGGTAGGGAGTTTGCCTTGCATGCTGCTCACTCGGGTTTGATTCCCAGCATCCCATATAGTCCCCTGAGCACCGCCAGGGCTAATTCTTTAGCTCAGAGCCAGGAGTAACCCCTGTGCATCACCAGGTATGGCCAAAAAGCAAAAAAAAAAAAAAAAAAAGAAAAGAAATTTCATTGTCTTTGTATATAATCACTTTAACATGGTTAACTTTTTCAGTTTTGAACACTGAATATATCTTCTTCATGTTATGTCTTGTTCTATTTTCTTCAGTTGAGTCTTTTGTGTTTTTATGTGCGCATCATCAATTGTTTGGTTAAGTTTATTCCAAAAGTAATACTTTTTGATATAATTGTAAAAGGAATTTTCCTCTGATTTATCTTTCTTGTAGCTTATTCTTTAAATATAGAAACATGACTCTTTCAAATATTTAGTCAAATGTCACTTATTGCATCATTTCAACTTCCTTTTAACTGAAGTTTTGATTTATATCATATCATTTGCCAATAGTGATTGCTTTACTTCTTACTTTACATTTTGAATTCCTTTTTTATTCTTTCTATAACTTACATTTTATTCCTGATTTTATTTGTTGTCTTTCTATTATTTTTGTATTTTGTAATCTTGATAAAGGGTTGCTTATTTTCTTAATCTTTCAAAGAAACACACTTTTTATTGTTTTTCCATTCTCAATTTTAGTTTCTTTACTAATTTTTATTATTTCCTTCTGTGTACCAAGTTTAAATTTGTTTTTCCATATATTTCATTTTTTAGATCTGATAATAGATCTTTTATCAGTTTATTTTTGTTATTTTCTATGTTATAAATTTTCCTCAGTACTGATTTTGGTGGACCCCATAGACTCTTTATGTCATTTATTTATTTCATTCATTTTATTATTTTTCAAAATTATATCTTTGAATTTTTCATTGCGAAAAAGTAGCTCAGTGGCATGTTGTAAACTTCTCAAGTTTTTCCTCATTACAATTTGGTTGATTTCTGGTTTCACACCTTTGTAGGAGCATAACAGCACTCACAAATAATGACATTAACATGTCTAAATTTTAAAAGGAATGATGAATGTATTAACAGCTGCATAGAAATAGTAGGGAACTTTAAAATCACACTCATTGTAATAGGTAGATCATCGAGACAGAAAATTATCAGGGAGATTAATGTCGTAAATAAAAAAAATTAAACAGAATGACTTTGTAGATATTTACAGAGCATTAACTCCAAGTAACAAAATATACATTCCTATCAAATGCTGATGAGACATTTTTAAGATCAGATCATATGCTGAGATATAAAACAAAGCTCAATAAATTTATGAAAATTGAAATCATATTAGGGATTTTCATAGCAAAATGGTTGTAAAGCTATATTTTTTACAATGGCAATAGTTAGGATATTTCAAGTTATTTTAAATAACATTGATGTGCTTATATTCCAATGTTTCATATTATTTTTATTAAACCAGTGCATATCTTTGTTTAGAAAAAAGAATTTGTGTCACCAAACCATTTAAACAAAACAAATGCACAAATTAAAAAAAATCAGCAAGTAATTATTTTTGTATTTTAATAGAATAAGGCATGGAGCAGTAGCACAGGGGCTGGAGCAATACACAGCAGGCAGGGCGTTTGCCTTGCACACGGCCGACCCGGGTTTGATTCTTCTTACCCTCTTGGAGAGCCCAGCAAGCTACCAAGAGTATCCTGCCCACACGGCGGAGACTGGCAAGCTCCCCGTGGCGTATTTGATATGCCAAAAACAGTAACAACAAGTCAGGAGACATTACTGGTGCCCACTCGAGCAAATTGATGAACAATTGGAGGACAGTGCTACAACAGAATAAGATGATTTAAAAGATATAATAGCAAAAGATAATCAAACTATTGTTATTGCTTCTTTTTATTTTCTTTTTGGGTAACACCCAGCGACACACAGGGGTTACTCCTGGCTCTGCACTCAGGAGTCACCCCTGGAGGTGCTCAGGAGACCATATGGGATGCTGGGAATCGAACCCGGGTTGGGCGCTTGCAAAGCAAACGCCCTACCCGCTGTGCTATCTCTCCAGCCCCATGTTATTGCTTCTTTATGAATATTAATTTTAGTAAATGAATTGCAACTGGATCACAAACCAGATCATAAACATGACCTAGATTTTATCAACCCATGTTAACATTTTAATTTTTCCAACATTTTTGTCATTCTTCCCATTCATGATCTGTGTGCGTTATGTTTGTGTGTTGTGTGTGTGTACACTCAAAGCTTGATATTGGGAAGTTCTTAAAAAAGATGTATATTCCAAAATATGATAGATATCTTAAAGCTTGACATAGATATGGCATACAATTTGTTGGTTTCTTTTTTGAATGGTTTGTAGAGTTTAATCTTCTGTGTGGCTGGGGTGGTATCACAGCTGGATAGGGCATTTGCCTTGCACGTGGCTGATCTGGGCGACCCGGGTTATATTCTTTTGCCCCTCTGGCAGAGTCCGGCAAACTACCTGGAGTATCTCACTGGGCCCGCTAGAGCAAATCGAGGAACAACGGGAGGACAGTGACAGTGACAGTGACAGTGACAGTGAATCTTCTGTGCCATGGTAATTACTCAGACATCTAAAAATTATGATTGGTTAATTTTTAGGATAATGAATCTTCACTTAATTTTAAACTTTTCTAAATCTATGAATTAAAACTCAGCAAAGATATCATTTTATATATGATAATAACTAAAATTTATCAAGAATGAGAAGATATTTTCGAAGTGAAAATAAAATTCTCTTGCAATTGTCCACTGTTCATTTCATGACAAAAATATAAATTTTTTAGCAAGCAAATATTCCAGTATTTAGTGTCAATATTCCTTTCTAGATAAACTTTCCCAATTGTGAAGTGATGATAATCTAGTTATAATATTTTGCTTTAAGATCTTAAAAATGCAAAGCACTTTTTCTAAACAATTTCTTACAAAGAGTATCTCCTATAAGTGTTTTTTTTTCAGTTTTAGTATTTGGTTGTACATCTTAATTTAATTCTTTATTATACCCTCTGGGATGAATTTAGCTTTTTTAATTTCTATTAAAAAGCTTGTTTCTACCATGGCACTAACCACATTAAATTATAATCAAATATCCATATTTCTATTTTCCACATGAGACAGTGGACACATTTAGAACTGGAAAGTTATCTTTTACATCACATTCCATAACTTTCATGTAATTCTTCAAGTGGCTGCTATATGGAATTGTTTGCATTTATATATTGTAAATGCAATACGTTATATAAATTTATATATCGTAAATGCAATACAATATATAAATCCATGACCAGCCACCACCATGCTGAGACCACTCTCTGCACACCTGAAGGTACTGGCAGAGGGACAAAGCCACGTGGGTTCCGGGGCCGAGATCTCCAAGCCTACTCGGATTGGAGTACAGCATCCTCCACCCAGATCCTCCAAATTCCAGTAGGCGGGCGTCACACCCACCAACTGGCCCCCTGGCGCCGTGTAATCCCATCAGCGGCCAAGATTAAGAAACTAGAAAAACCAGCTCCTGGAACTGCGCGGCCGCATTTGCGGCCGCGGGACATCTTATTATCACATCTCATTCCTACTTTGACAAACTGGCAGGCTACCGAATGTAGCCTGCCCACACGGCAGAGTCTGGCAAACTCCCCGTGGCATACCCAATATGCCAAATACCAGTAACAATGATGGGTCTCATTCTCCTAAAGAGCCTTGAATATAATCTCAGGGCTAGGATGAAGGAGACGTTACTGGGGCCTGCTCGAGGCAATCGACGAATAATAGGATGATCTGTGATCTGTGATATATCGTAAAGAGCCCACATGTGAGGTATGTTTATATTATTTTACATTTTTAAATAGGTATTGAATACTTTGGTTTCCAATAACAGTAAATCAGCCAGAAAAATTAACACTCAAACTTCAAATAATTCTATCACCAAATAATTTCTTCAGATTTGTGCTCAAGTAAAATACTTGTATACTGCTTATTACACAATTTTTGCCACTCAAGGAACGTTGGATATTGAAATAAAAGCAATTAGCACAGCGGGTAGGGCATTCGCCTTACAAGCGGCCAACATGGCCGACCCGAGTTCGATTCCTCCGCCCCTCTCGGAGAGCCTGGCAAGCTACCGAGAGTATTCGATATGCCAAACACAGTAACAACAAAGTCTCCAATGGAGACGTTACTGGGCCCGCTCGAGCAAATCGACGATCAACGGGAGGGCCTTTACCTTTACCTTTAGTTTTTTTTACACACAAAACTTGTATTCCAGTGAGTAAAGATTATTCCTTGAATACCTGTGTAGTTTGTTCTTTAGAAATATCATGTGATACTGAGTATAATTTAGGCAGAAGTGATGCTATTATATCTCAATTATTCTTCTCTGCACTAATATATAGGTATAGTAAATAATATTTTATTATTGGTTTATATCTGATCATTTATTCAATGGAAGCGATAGGAGATAAAAAGTGTCTTCCCTTTTAATATAGTATTGAACTTTGTGATTAAGGAAGACAGGGTTCAACTTAGCCTTTATAGATGAAATTGCAAACTATATTTTATTCTAAAAATAAAGTATATTTTTCTACACACTGCCAGACACAGTAACAACAAAGTCTCCAATGGAGACGTTACTGGGCCCGCTTGAGCAAATCGACGATCAACGGGAGGGCCTTTACCTTACCTTACCTTACCTTACACACTGCCACAAAGGAAGCTATCATTTAGTGTTTAGCATATGATAGGGAATGTAGGAATATAGAAAATTTATTCTCTTTAGGTAGTGGGAAAGGTGTTCTATAATCATCATAAGGACAAGACAGGTAAGATGAAGGGAGCAGGGTATTGGGTAATGAGGTGAGTGGAGAGATAATATGAGATATAGCCATAAATATTGTCATGCATATAAATATTTGTTAAAAATAAATGAGTGATTTTACTTTATTATAACTGAAACACCTGTAAATTATGTTGTGCTATACAGCATTGCAAATAAACTTTTGTAGTGAGAAATTATTATTTTATTTTATCAATTGTTAATCTTTTTAAACCAAAGTCACATCAGCTAAGGAGCTAGCAAGAGAGATAGAAACTGAGCCAAGAACTCAGAAATTTAAAGTGATTAAAGAGACACCTGTGGTGACTATAGGAATTTAAAATAATGAAAGGAAAAGTAGAGCCATATCTTTCAACCTCACCCCCAATTTTACCCCACATTCAGGGATTTCTACAAAGATTGAAAAGTCACATCTAAATTTATTTTTTTATCATTTATTTTATTAGTGAAACACCATGAGGTACAGTTATAGACTTATAAATTTTTGTGCTTGGGTTTCAGTTATACAATGATCAAGTACCCAACCCTCCACCAGTGCCCATCCTCCCCGACCACGGGTCCCTGCATCCCTCCCACCCCCATCCCCCCCGGCCCACCCTGCCTCTGTGGCAGGGCATTCCCCCTTGCTCTCTCTCTCTTCTTTTGGGTACTGTGTTTTGCAAGAGAGGCATTGAATGGCAATCATGTTTGGTCTATAGACTACTTTTAGCATGTCTCTCCCACCCTGGGAGGGTCCTCACAACACCCTTTTTTTGGTGCTCTTTTCTCTATCTGAGCTTCATTTTCACCTAGCACATGTGGCTGGCCTTCAAGTCATGGAGCAAAATTCCTGGTACTAATCTCAGCCATTCCCGGGTGTTGGTCTCCCGTTTTGTTGCTTTATGTTCACCAGATGAATGCAATCTTTCTGTGTCTATCCCGCTCATTCTGACTCATTTCGCTTAACATGATACTTTCCATGTAGTACCACTTGTATGTAAATTTCATAACTTCATCTTTTCTAACAGCCACATAGTACTCCATTGTGTAAATGTACCAAAGTTTCTTTAACCAGTCATTTGTTCTCGGGCACTCAGGTTTTTTCCAGATTCTGGCTATTGTAAAGAGTGCTGCAATGAACAAACAATTGCAGATGTCACTTCGACTAAACCTTTTTGCCTCTCTGGGATATATTCCCAGGAGTGCTATAGCTGGGTCAAATGGGAGATCAAATTCTAATTTTTTGAGAATCGTCCATACTGTTTTCCAAAAGGGTTGGACCAGCCGGCATTCCCACCAGCAGTGAAGGAGGGTCCCTTTCTCGCCACATCTGCGCCAGCACCGGTTGCTTTTGTTCTTGTGGATGTGGGCCAATCTCTGTGGTGTGAAATGATATCTCATTGTTGTTTTGATCTGCATCTCTCTGATGATGAGTGATGTAGAGCATTTTCTCATGTGCCTTTTTGCCATTTGGATTTCTTCTTTGTGAAAGTTTCTGTGCATTTCCTCGCCCCATTTTTTGATGTGGTTGGGTGCTTTCTTCTTGTGGAGTTTAACCAGTACCTTGTATATCCTTAATATCAACCCCTTGTCAAATGTGTATTTGGTGAATATTCTTTCCCATTCTGTAGGCTGTCTTTGTATTTTGGTCACTGTTTCTTTTGAGGTGCAGAAGCTTCTTAGTTTAAAATAGTCCTATTTGTCTATCTCTGTTTTCACTTGCTCGGCCAGTGGCGTGACATCTTTGAAAAAACCATTAACTTCAATATCATGGAGAGTTTTGCCAACTTTGTCTTCAATAAACATTATGGATTCCGGTCTGATGTTGAGGTCATAAATCCATTTCGATCTTACTTTTGTGCATGGTGTTAGGCAGAGATCTGAGCCCACTTTTTTGCATGTAGCCGTCCAGTTTTGCCAGAACAATTTATTAAAGAGGATTTCCCTGCTCCATTTCACTTTTCTTGCCCCCTTATCAAACATTAGATGATTATATGTTTGGGATGAGATGTCAGTATATTCAACTCTGTTCCATTGGTCTGCAGCTCTGCCTTTGTTCCAGTACCATGCTGTTTTGATTATTACTACTTTGTAGTAGAGCTTGAAGTTAGGGAGGTTGATTCCTCCCATTTTCTTTTTCCCAAGAATTTCTTTAGCTATTCGTGGGGTCTTATTGTTCCATATAAATTTCAGGAGTGTTTGCTCCATTTCTTTGAAGAATGTCATGGGTATCCTTATAGGGATTGCATTGAATTTGTACAGTGCCTTGGGAAGTACTGCCATTTTCACAATGTTGATTCTCCCCATCCATGAACAGGGGATATTTTTCCATTTCCTCGTGTCCTCTATTATTTCCTGAAGTAGCATTTTGTAGTTTTCTTTGTACAGGTCCTTTACTTCCTTGGTTAAGGTAATTCCTAGGTACTTGATTTTCTGGGGCACAATGTCATATCTAAATTTAAGGGCTTGTACAAAAATTAGAATGTGTATGGGGCCTGTGGAAATTTTGTTGGACTAGAGTTTGAGTGATTTTTTATATTAAGAAACAGTTTTTAAGGAGGATATAATTAATTATAATAGAAAAATGTACTGATGAAATAGCATTGATAAAATACAAACACCATCTGCTAAATTATATCTCATAGTTATAGTTAAAGATAAGTTGATCACCTGTAAGTTTTTTCAAGTGTGTATTTGCCAATCCTGAGAATTGAGAATTAGCATTTAAATAGGTGTGTTTCTAGAATAGGGCAGAGATTTGAGCAGTTTAATGGAACTGGGAAGACTAAGTAGATTTGAGTAGAATGAATGAACTGTTTTCCCTCATAAACATTTCCCATTTTGGACATCTATAAGGTTGTAAGATAATCAGATGAGGTAAAGACATTTAAAACTCAGAATGAAATTACTTGCACTCTAATAGTATTCATGATAAAAGATATGCCAGGAATTAGGAACTTTTTGGAAAAAAATCGTTTTAGGAAAATTAGGAGTTTACTTAGGTTTAGAAGACCTGTAATTTAGATTGAATTTCTCTAGATTAAGAAAGCCATTAATTTATGCTCTTAGCAGAAGTAAAGGTGAACTCACTGTCATAAAAATAGCATCTGAAATCTCCAGAGTCTTTATACACTGCTCCCGATTGTAAATAAAAAGTATTAGACTAACTAAGGGAATAAATAGATAATAGGACCAGATTCATCTAATTAAGATAAAGAGGGACTTTAAATCCTGCAGCTCCAATATAATTTCTGAAATCATTAAAATTATAATTAGAAAATCATATGTATAATTTTTCCAATAAAATTTTATACTTTAAAATAGAGTAATTTATTAAAAGCACAATTTTCTAAAACTTATTATATAAGTAGCAATAATGTGATAGCATCATATTTATTTAAAAATGCAAAGTATTATCTTACAATAGCATTGTAGCACTGTCCTCCCTTTGTTCATCAATTTGCTCTAGCGAGCACAGTAACGTCTCCATTCTGAGACTTGTTACTGTGTTTGGCACATCGAATACGTCACGGGTAGCTTGCCAGGCTTTACCCTGCGGGCGAGATACTCTCAGTAGCTTGCTGGGCTCTCTGAGAGGGTTGGAGAAAGCAAACCCAGGTTGCCCAGGTCGGCCACGTGCAAGGCAAATGCCTTAGAGAGGCTTACTACTGTACTTAACCAATATTCTCTTAACATTATATTGTTTACAGTTTGTTATATAATTGATTTCTGCACCAATAAATATTTGTGGAGTGCCTGAAAAGCCTTTAATAGAAATTTTAGACCCAAATGTTTCCTTCAGGAAATTATTCCAAAGAGGAGAGGAATAAATAATAACAATCTTATATACAATATTCTTTATCATAAAGATAGGAATAAAACTCCCAAGTCATGATGTAATCCAAAAATACGTAAAAGCATATAATACATCACAAATAAATGCAAAGGTAATGTCCAAAATCAATGAAATAATTCAAAATAAAAATTATCAATAAAATACTGAACTCAGAAGGTTTATTAATTTGAGAAGGAAATTTTTCATAAGACATATTCAGAATTTGCTCTTAAGTACCTCATTATGATTTAAGCAGATACATTTTCATCAAAATAGTAAGAATTGTTAGAACATGGCAAAAACAAAAGGTTTTAGAAACTCCTATTTTTGAAAGAAATCAGAGAGCAAAATTTTAACCTATACTCCATTCTTTTCTCCATTAGTTATAATATTTTGCCTGGAATGAAATCTCATGCCACTTTTTCTTTATAATACCACTTATGTATATCTAAAGCTACTTTTGAAATTCAGTCATATATGACATATTTACTATGTCATGTCTCCTATCTTCAGATATTTGCCTCACCGTACTTAAAAGACACACTTCTCTTCTAGACACAAACACTTGCTTGATGCACTGGATATTAAACTATGTATAATATGTAGCAGTGAATAATAGCTAGATAATTCTCCTTTATTAGCTATACTTCTTTGTCCTGATTAAATGTTTATCAGAGTTGCTATAACTTCATTTCAATCTGTATCTACATATTTACCTATATCTATCTTTATTGTGCTTATAACAACATATAGCCATCTCCATTTAAATGATTATAGAATTATTTACAAATTTAAAATTATTACACTTCTCCCTTTAATATTTTATGTGTTTTATTTTTTTAAATAATTAAACCCTCAAATAATTTTTATTTAAATATTATACTAATAGTATATTGTAGTTATAGCTAGAATCATCCATCAATATATTAAGCCTAAAGAATTTTCTTTAGCATTTTAAGAGTGCTGGCTAATGGATTCAAGATTCATTCAGCTTTTGCTATCTTAAAATTTGGAAATTCTTTTTAACAGATGGCTTGTGAAATATAATACCAATTTTGACAGTATTTATTTCAGCTTTTAAGGATGCTGTTAATTTTTTTTCTGAATTTTGTTTTAAGAGATGTGTTAGTTTAAGAGGGGAGCACATGTCATTTCTTAGTTTTGTTCCTATTTCCTTTTCTCCTCTTGGTTACCTACAATTACACTGTTTGAGCCTTCTCCACAGAACTCGGAGAATCTCTTAATGTTTCCTAGTTTAGTTTCACTCTCATTCAGTTTTTGTGGTTCTATTTCCAATCTTAGTATTAAAAATTTTCTTTCTAAAGCATTTAAAAAATGTTTATAAAGTAACAAAATAGGAGACTAACACCCAAGAATAACCGAGATAAGTACCAGGAGGATTACTCCATGGCTTTGAGGCCAGTCGCACATGCTAGGGGAAAAGGAAGCTCAGATAGAGAAGGGAGCACCAAATAAAGGGTGTTGGGAAGTTTCTCTCAGGATGGGAAATGCATGAGGAGAGTAGACTATAGAGCGAACGTGATTGCCACTCAATCTCTTGACGTCTCTTTTGCAAACCACAGCACTCAAAAGGAGAGATAACATCCTACCCTACCTCTCTCTGCCACAGAGGTAGGGTAGGATGGGAGAATGGGGGGTGTGAGGGATATTGGGATCAGTGGTGGTGGAGAATGGGCACTGGTGTAGGGATGAATATTCGATCATTGTATAACTGAAACCCAAGCACAAAAATTTGTAAGTCTACAAATGTACCACATGGTGTTTCACTAATATAAATTTAAGGAAAAAAATGTTTAGACTAATCTTGCCCGCACGGCAGAGCCTGGCAAGCTCCCCAAGATGTATTCGATATGACAAACACAGTAACAACAAAGTCTCCAATAGAGACGTTACTGGGCCCGCTCAAGCTCGGGCCTTGTCTAATTGTGTAAAAAGTCATCCACTAATATTTAATCCCAGTTGTTTCAGATTTTGTTTCTAGAAGTGCCATAGTCCCTATTTCTCTATATATTTTATTGCTTAAATATGTTCAAAGAGTTTTTTTTTTAATTTTTGACATCTAATTACAATTTCCTTATTATTGCTGAGTCTGGTTATATTGTCTAATTTTTCCTCTGGTTATTAGTCACAACATCCTATTATATCACATGGTACAGTTTATTTATTTATTATTTTGTTTTCAATTAAATGTTCATCATTGTGAATGTTCATCATTGTGCAGAGTCTCCTGCCCCCGCGCCTGGCTGTCCTCGCCGGGGCCCCTTGGAGGGAAGCGGGTTGAGTTTCCCTCCCCATCCCAACCAGGGTTCCGGCAGCAGAAGACCTCCAGAACCACAATGCTGAGACCACTCTCCACACGCATGAAGGTACCGGCAGAGAAACAAAGGCATGCGGGTCCCGGGGCTGAGATCTCCAAGCCTACTCAGATCGGGGCTGAGCATCCTCGACCCAGATCCTCCAAATTCCAGTAGGCAGGGGTCACACCCACCAACTGGCCCCCTGGCCCCGTGTAATCCCATCAATGCCAAGACTCAGAGACTGTAAAACCCAGCTCCTGGAAGCGACATCTTATTATCTCATTCCTACTTTGGACAAACTGGCAGGCTACCGAATGTAACCTGCCCTCACGGCAGAGTCTGGCAAACTCCCCGTGGCATACCCAATATGCCAAATACCAGTAACAATGATGGGTCTCATTCTCCTAACCCTGAAAGAGCCTTGAATATGGCACCTTTTAAAAAATCTCAGGTATAGGAGGAAGGAGACATTACTGGGGCCTGCTCGAGGCAATCAACGAATAACAGGATGGTCGTGATCGTGATCGTGATCGTTCATCATTGTGTATGCTATCTTGTTGAGTGTCTAGATTTTTTTCTTAAATTTTTATTAGTGAAACACCATGAGGTACAGTTGTAGACTTACAAACTTTTGTGCTTGGGTTTCAGTTATACCATGATCGAATACCCAGCCCTCCACCAGTGCCCATTCTCGACCAGAGTGTCTAGATTTTGTAGATGTCCTATACCAGAGATGGATTTTTTCTTTGCATTCCCTTCTTCTCTCCTCTCTTTTCTCCCTCTCCCTCTCCCCTCTCCTCCCCTCCTCTCATCTCTTCTCCTCCCCTCTCTTCCTTCCCCCACCTTTCCTCTCCTCCCCACCTCTTCCTTTATTTCCCTTTTTTACCTTTTCATTTTTGCTTTTTGCACCACTCACAGTGGTGCCTAGGGCTTACCCACAGTCTGTGCTTATGGATAAGGGAATATTTGAGATGTCAGGTATTGAACTTCCACCTGCCAAGTGCATGGAAAACACCCTCCCCACTGTACTATATTTCCAGCATCCAGAGTTACCGATCTCTCAGGAAATTATGGTAATCAATTTATTCATAAGAGACTTCAAAGTCTAAGCAAATATTTAAGTTGTTATTCCTGTGCCTGGTACATTCACTTTAACAGGATGCCAATAAGGATGAATTATTTGGGGCAGGGGTGTTCCCAATTGGTTGCTTTGGTGGTGTTAGAGTTCTTTATGATGATATACTCAGCCAACCAATACAGTCAGTGTTCAGTGCTAGGTCCTCAAGATATGGTGCTTCTTGGGGGAATACCTAGGACTCCTCAGTGGTGCTCAGGATCCTCTAAGACCACAAACCTGGAGATGCTCGGGGTCTCTTGAACTGAACTCAGCACTGCCCCCAAAACATGGGGTACCATGTGGAATGAACTGGGGTCAATCACATGTAGGCCATTGTTGGGGCTGACTGAGCTATCAGGATGAGCCCATGTAGACTGTACCGTACAATGGACAGGAACATAGGGACCCATGAGAATGGGTGAGATTTCTCCATTATCCTGACTGGTTTGGATGAAGTTGAACATCTTTTTCCTTTATTGAAAGAGTCAGTTTCTCCTTTTCTCACAGAAGCCCAGCCTGAGCTTTGACATGTAGATTCTCAGCTCTGACCCAGACAAGTCTTTGGAATGTCGATTTCAGGTGCTGGCCCTGTTTGTCTTTGGGATGCAAACTCAAATACAGTGCTACAGGACCCTCCATGACATAAATTTCTTTAGTGTTCCTTGTCTCAGCGCTTCTGACTGAATGAACGTTCACACAAAAGGCCATATGCCTTAACTGTATCTCTCCAGTTTCCGTAGCACTGTAGCACTGTCCTCCCATTGTTCATCGATTTGCTCAAGCAGGCACCAGTAATGTCTCCATTGTGAGACTTGTCCTTACTGTTTTTGGCATATCAAATAAGCCATGGGGAGCTTGCCAGGCTCTGCCTAGTGGGCGGGATACTCTTAGTAGCTGGCTGCGCTCTCCGAGAGAGAAGGAGGAATGGAAACCAGATTGGCCGCATGCAAGGCAAACGCCCTACAGCTGTGCTATAAGTTACAGATTCTTCTAGTTCTCTGTATTAGTGTTTCATAAATAAGTCTCTAATTTATCTAGATACCTGCTTGTATCAAATTATCTATCTATAGACTGTAGCTATGTGTAATGCTTTTCTTTTCAACATTTAAATATTTCTGGGTTTAGATGATTTTTTAAAATATTCTATTACTTTGCAGTCATGAACAGGCTTTTCATATATTTTAGACTTTTGATTTTTCTATGATTTTTTATTGAATACGTTTTACTTGTAAATTTTCAGGGTTTTGCATAAAATTAAAGGGTCAGTATTAAATCGTATTATTATTCTCCTAAAACTAGAAAGATCATTGAGAACAACAATCCTTCCGTTTTGTTTTCTGGTAGCGTTAGCATTTTGGAAAATAAAAATTATACATATATATATCAAAGAAATTTGGAGTCGTTGAGGTAATTACCAATTCTAAGTTTGGGGAAGTTATTACAGAAAGGGAGCCAAACATATCTTGTGCCAGTAAGGAGGAACTATTCAGTGATTAATAATATGATCATTTTAAAAGGATAGGTGGTTCTTATAAGAGATACCTCATGGGCCAAATTTGGAGCAATTAGAGGAAATTAAACAATAATGACTAACTGAAAAAAGGTTGAATAAATGATATGCTCCTTCTTAAGATTATATTTAAAAGCCCATATAAAAAATAGGACCCAAAGGAAAAAAAACAGAATTAAATATACTGCCATAGATATTATACATCCCCAATATACTGAATATTACGTGTGTGTGTGTGTGTGTGTGTGTGTGTGTGCTACATAAGTCTACATTGCTCGTTCTTCAAAATTAAATCTCCTTTGGATTTTTTATAATATCAATAGTGAATGTGGCAGAAATGTGGAGTTTTTAATTTTTCAATTTATTATTTCCTTTTTTCTACTAACTTTAGAATGCATTTCTTCTTTTTCCAGTTCATTTATATTTGAAATCATATTGTATGTTTGAGATTTTCCTTGTTTCCTAATGTGAGCCTTTAAAGTTGCAAATCTCCTTTTAGCATTCTCTGTGGTCCATATGTTCAGATAGCTTGCCTTCAATATTGTTTACAGAATTTTATTTCTTTTCGCACGATAATTATTGAGCAGATCATTATCTAGTCACCCTATATTAGAATGTTTTCCAGGTTCCTTTTGTTGCTGTTTCGTTCCACATCCTATGATGCTCTGGAGACACTCCTTCCTTAATGTAATTCAAAGACTGTGTACTTGCACTGTGCGATGTCTCTCCCACCAACCTTTGTCAACTTTTCTCTTATGGTTAATTTCTTTATAGCCTTGTAATTCTAATATATAGCTGGTATGATTTAAATCTTCATGACTTTATTGATGCATGTCTCACTATGTGGTCTGTCCTGAATGTATCATGTGCAATTGAAAAGAATTTTTATTTGGCCCTTAGTAGCTAGAACTTCCATAAACAAATTGTATCAGTTTAACGTCAAAAAGTACTTACATAGTTTTGAAAAGAAATAAGATGCATTTGTTTAATTTTAAAAAATGGTCTAGCAATATAAAATCTGGTAGCTGTTATTTTCTTTTTACTTTATTATGTATGCTTAACTTTATACAGATGATAGATCTACTCTTAGACTTATTAAATCCAATCCATCTTTTACATTATGCTAGTAAATAGCATAGGAATTACATTGAAAGTCTGCCATACAAAAGAGAAAATGTTTAATGTTTCCTTTAGATAATTAGTTCAGCTACAACTTAAAAAATTCACAGAACATAATAGATTTCTTACAAAATACATTTTATTTTCTAGTAAAAAAACTTTTTTTCTACTTCTATTATATTAAGCAATTATAGAATAAATTATGTGTTTGTGTTTTCAAATTAGAAAAATAATATGATCTCACTATATCAAAACAACTTTAAAATGATTACATTGAAAACTGGTGCCTTTTACTTGTAGAATTTGAAAGAAGGAACAGAAAAATAGTAATTTCCATTATAATATTTAATTCATAGAAGAGAAAACTCTACAGTATTTACAAGTTTTAATTAAATTAAACTATTGTTGTTTAATTAATTCAGCTATCAGTTATGGGTAAAAATATAATGGTATAAATGCAAACAAAAACATACATTATAAATATATACAATATATACAAATACTTAACTGAAAGATTGTTTCAGCAATTCAAAGATGAGATAACCTGTGTTATTCATCGATTTATATAGAGAAGTACTGAATACAATGTTAATTTATATTTGAAAAAGATTCGTGTATTTTTAGAGAATATTGAAGTTAAAAAAGTTTGTTTATAAAAGTGAAGTTGTGGAGGAGAGAGAAAGATAAGGATTTATAGACTATGGCTGAAGGACATTGGTAATTTGGTGGTGGATGTTGTATCATATATTTTGAAGAGGTGTCATTGGGGTGGAGGGCAGGGATTTGGGCCATACTCCACAATGTTCAACGGCTATTCTGACTCTGCATTAGGGAATTACTTTGGCAGTGCTCAAGGAACTTATGAGGTGCTGGCAACTGAAACTAGACCCACTATGTGCAAGGCAAACGCTGTGCCCACAGTACTGTCAATTTGTCCCATGAAGTGTTATCTTCTTATTTAAGCACGGATTTTTTTTTTTAATTTGGCCTTGTAAACCTTTTTGTTTTCATGTAGTCCCATTTATTCATGTTTGCTTTTAGTATCTTTGAAAATGGATTCAAATGCTGAAGAAATAGTGGAAGGAAACAAAAGCTCTAGTGAAGTGAATGGGCATGGTACTAAATTGTTGTATATATGAAACCTTATAACTAACAGTACTGTAAAATTATAAATCATGGTGACTTAAATATATTTCTTTAAAAATAATGAATAAACACAATTTATAAAATTGGGAGGAAAATTTAGAAGTGCTGTGTAAAAATTAAGTCACAAATACCTGTTTAATACCCTCAAGATAGCATGGAGTTAAGACGTGCACACAGTTGATCCACCTGATCCCTGACACTGTTTATGATCTCCTTAGTACCAACAAGAGTGACCCCTCAGTATAAAACCAGTAATAAGCCCTAGCACCGTTGAAAGCTTTGCATGTAGCCCATTCTAATTTGATTCCCACCATTGCATAATGTCCTTGAACCCTGCTAGCTGTCACATTTAGTGCAGGTCCAGGAATAGTCCCTGAATAATCATTGTTGTGGCCCAATTCCACCTCAACAAAATAAAACATAAACATAAACATTATTGCAAAGACCTAATCTATAATTGCTAAATGTAATAAAATCAAATTAAAAACAGCGATGGTGTCTAAAATTAGTGTGTAGTATTTTGTTGTATCAATAGAAAATGAATGCATTGATTATTTAACTTTATTTTTTATTTTTTCTTTTGTTATCATCTTCAGGAGGGTAAAAAAGAAAATTCCTGAGGGCAACTAGTTGATGCAGAAAATTTCAGAAGAGTAGGTCAATTATACAAACTTTAAAGTGCTATAAACAAGATATGAAGTTTTGTCTTAAAATTGTTTATAGTAGTAAAATATAAAATAATATTTTAAAATTTATTTAAATAAATATAAAATTATAAAAATTACAAAATACAAAATAAAAAGCAATAAAATGTAAAACAAAAATATATGGTTTTATATAACGAACAACTTTCAAGAGAGCTATTGCTACATATCACATGATTTGATAAATCGTCAGTTTTGTTATTCTTTGGACATATTTTATCATTTCTCTTATAATTTATTCATTAACCTGAATTATTTGGATTTATGTCGTTATATTCAAAAGTTTTCAATCACTGGTCTGTGGATTAGTGCCTTTTGGAATAAAGTTTTTGTTAATTTGTGAAAAGGCTCTTGCAACTTAATTGACAGCAGTTTCCACTGTCAATCTTCAGGTGTAAAAGATCAAAAACCACTGGTTTACTTTCCAAAAATTGAGGCTTTTTTACAACTTTCTTTTGTTTATTTCTAATCTCATACCACTATGATTAGAAAATGTGTTCAATAAGCTTTATAACTTCATACATTTATTTGGACATTCAATATTTGCAAATATGTGTTAAAATTCGATCTCTCTTTAGAGTCCATGTATATTTTATAATATTAAATAAGTATTTATTTCTGTATAAGGATTTTGTATCCATTAAGTTCATCTCTTTGTTTAATCCCATTATTTGCCTGTTATTTGTTTGTTCTTGAATTGCATCTCCATTACTGTAAATTGTATTGTAAATTGTTAAGATCCTCTATTATATTTTGTTATCAATGTATCCATTGATATCTTTGATATCTACTGCTATCCAATTGTTGTTTGTTTGTTTGTTTGTTTTTGCATATTTTGGCGACTCTATATTTATAACCATTGCTGAATTAATCCTTTTTCAATATATGATAGTCAATTTGTCTCAATTACCATATTTGATCAGAAAGTAGAATAAGAGTTTCTGCCCTTCTCTATACATTATTGACATGGAAAGTCTTGCTCCAGACTTTCATTCTGAGACTATGTTATTCTTTTTATATGATGAAGGACTTTTGTAAGCATAGTATAGAGATCTCCTCTTTTTGAAATCTATGGATGCATTCTGTACCTTTTGTTTGATGATTTCTGATCATTTACTTTTTTTTTTAAATTGAATCACCGTGTGACATAGAGTTACAAAGTTGTTCAGGATTGGGTTTCAGTTATTCAATATTCCAACACTGGTCCCTTCACTAGTGTACTGCCCACCATCAATGTCTCAATGTTCCCAGTTTCCCTCCTTCCCTTTCCTCCACTTTTCCTCTTCTCTCTCTCTCTCTCCCTCTCTCTCTCTCTCTCTCTCTCTCTCTCTCTCTTTCTCTTTTTCTCTCTTTCTCTATCTCCTTTTGGGTATTGTGTTTAGCAGTACAGATACTGAAAGGGACATTATGGGTGTCACTTTACCTACTAACTAGTGTTGAAAATTGCAAGGCACTGACAATTGAAAATTTACAGGCAGAAGACCACTGAGCATGGATTCCCAAACTCTGAGGAAGGATTGACAGTTAATTTTTAAGATGATTGTTGATATATGCTCGAGCGGGCCCAGAAACGTCTCCATTGGAGACTTTGTTGATATATGGTACTTAATTGCCAATCTATCTTTTGTTTTCTGTTTGATTTATATTATTTTGTCTTTATGTCATTTGCTTTCAAATTTCTTTCATGTAGATTATCTCCTTTAGTGATTCTTTCTGTTTTTTTTTTATTTTTTGTTCTAAATGTATGTGAGGTTTTTGTTTAGTGGTTACAATTGATATAACACATTTTATATCTAAAATAATTTTTCTGTGCTTGTAATAGAATATTATCATTGGATTTAAACAGTTCAATTATTTTCTTCCCTTTTTTTTCTCATGTTACTATTGTTTCTGTTTTAATATTATGATTTCATGGAATAAGATTTTGTGTATTTCTGTTTATTTTTTTTCACATGAAAGCATTTCTTTCAACATTTTTTGACTTTGGGGGGACACGACTGGTTGTATGTAGGGTTTCCTACTGGCTCTGTACTCAGGAGTCACTTCTGGCTGGGTTCTGGGAAACACAGGAATCAAAACAGACTTGGCTCCCTGCCGGGCAAGTGCCTCATCCACTGTCCTGTTTCTCTGGTCTGTCCTTTAAACATTTTTTATAGAAGAGATACGATGGTGATAAGCACTATTAGCTCTCATTTATCTGAAGATAATTATTTCTCCATCAGAATGGATGGACAATTTTGGTGAGTATTCTTAGATAGTAGATTTTCTCTTTCAATGTTAAGATATTAGTGTACTTCCTTGTAGTTATAAGGCTTCTGCTGAAAATTCTGATTAATGAGGTGCTTCACTTGCTAGTTTTTCTTTTATTTATCAGACTTTAATATTAATTTTTATTGTTTTTGTTTGATAATTTAACCAAAATATGTCTTGATCTAGATATTTTGGGGGGTCAAAATATTGAATCTTCTCTTGACTTCCTTGATGTGTAGTCAGTTCTTTCTTTAGATGTGGAAATTTCTCATCTATTTTTACTTTGGGTATGATATTCCTTTTTTTCCCTCTCTTTAATTTCTGGTACTCCTATACCTGATATTTTGCTTCTAATGGAGTCTATATTTCTCATATACTCTGCTCACATTTTCTATTTGATTATTTTCCCTTCCCCCTTTAAATTCTTGCTGCTACTTTGTCTTCAATTTCTGATATTCTTTCCTTTGCAAAAGTGAATCTCTTTGAAGCCTTTCCATATTTTGAGTGTTTTCTTCAATGTGTTATGTAGAGTTAGCATCCTTTTAAAATATTCTTTGTACATTAGCAGCTCTTTTTTTAAATGCCTTAGATTTCTTTGTGAAGGTTTTTGATTGTTAATCTTTATTATGCTTCCTCTTCTCTATTCTTTGTTACTGCCTCAATTTTTAAAGTTTGCTCTCTGATGACTTACTAGTCAATTATTTTTGTATGATGTACCCATATCAGGAGCATTATGGAATCTCTGGGTGTTAACGACCAGTTACTCAAAATAACTTCTTCATGACCATTTCTCCACAACCTAACCAAAAGTAAAAAACCAAATAAAACCTGTAACTATAAAAGAATCAAGACAATTTAGGTGCGGTGATTTTTTTCCCTTGCTGTTGATAGTTTTGTTTTATTTGAAAATATTTATAAAAATCCAGTTTTATATGGCAGACTGAATGTGTTTAATGCTTCTTCCTCTACAGATCCTCTTAAATATACAGGATACAATGCTTTAAAGATGTTGCATAAAGAGGAGTTATCAAAGAATATAAAGCACTGGAGGAAAAAAAGCCAGAGAAAAGAGTTTGAATGGTGAATAATAGGAGAAAAAAAATGTAGCCTGTGTGAGAGAATCAGAAACATTCTTGTTGATTGACGGTGCTCTTATGCCTGTTGGATTCCCAGCCCTGGGTGAACATCAGGGGATTAATTAAAGATGTGAATAGAGGATAGCCAGCTCCCTATTCCTCTCACAGATCCCCGGCCCATATCCCTCAGGAGAACAGGAAAAGAGCATGTTCTTTGAAACAGTCAAGGAGCATCTTGGGTGAAAGAAAGAAGTAACTAATGTAAGTATTGGCAATGCAATTAGTGCCTGACTTTTGACTTTGACACCCCCTCCCTCACAATCCAACTACCCACATTCTCAGTCTAAAAGTTGAGTCATCTGAAATGCTCAAACCTTCATTACTTTTCAATGTTATTTGATTCAAATTAAAAATAAGATTTTAATTAATTTCTGACATGTATCATAATACAGTGAAATAAAAACAAGACAAATAAACAATGTTATCATCTGTGATTTTTCTTACATTCTTCTTCCTACCTACAAGGTAATCATTATTCTGAATTTTGACTTGCTGTTTTTTCCCTGCTTATACAATTGTTCTGCTACTCTACCAGGAAAATAAGTGTATCTGGAGATTTTGTTTGTTTGTTTAAAATTTATCTGACAGGAATCACATTGCTATACAATTTTGTTACTCCTTTCTTTGTTCATCAGTACTAAATATTTGAGATTCAGTCTCACTACAGAATAGTTCTGTAACAATTGTTTTAATTTGAGTTGTAGTGTTTCATTATATGGCTATGCTGCCAATTGTCATTTAACAAATGATAGACATTTGTATTATTGGCAGCTCTGCTGTTATAATTCTGCTAACGATTGCTTTTGTATGTGTATCCTTGCCTACTTGTGTAAATACAAGATACATGAAATTACTGTCACATGGAAAATGAGTACCGTTGTCTATACTATACAAGGTTAAAATATGCTCATCTATGCTTTTTTGTTATTCAAGAATTACATTAATATTTATTAAGTATATATAATATGCTAGGCATGACTTTCAGCTTAAGACTTTTAGGACCTAGGAATAAATATATGAAGAAACAAATAAAATCCATGCCCTATTGTGGAAATTACATTCTATTTCTCAGTAGTACTCTGTATTTATGATACTTTGGATTTTTCACAAAATAATGTTTAAAAATATCTTCATTCATAAGAAACATGCATTAAGCTACAATATTAGAGATGCGAAAGCACAGTGGTAGGGCGTTTGCCTTGTGTGCAGCCAGTCTGGCAGAGCCAGGTTCAATTCTTCCACCCGTCTTGGAGAGCCCTGCAAGCTACTGAGAGTATATATTCAATATTCAAACACAGTAACAACAAGTCTCAAAATGGAGACGTTACTGTGCCCGCTTGAGCAAATCGATGAAAAATGGAAGGGCAGATTAGAGATGCATAGAAACATAATTTCGTATCCGAGTAGAAGTCATGGATAATCTTCTCCATTGCCCTTCTGGAAGATGTGATAGATACATCAGGATGCCAGAGGGCAGTCATCTTGGTCTTGTAGTTGGCGAAGGACAAGCTGGTGTTTCGAGTGATTTTCCCAGCTTCTGCCGCATCTACCAGCAGTGCTGCTTTTCTCTCTTTGAGGTCTTCCTTTATGGTTTCTCTGCACTGCTTTGCAAGCTCCGGCGTTTGCTTGCAGTTGCCTGAGGCATGCACCAAGCCACTTTGGAGAATAAGCTCAAGAGTTTTCCAGGACAGGCTTTTTTTGTGGCTATCTTTCTCGGCGTTCCTTCCGGAATCATGGAGGTGCTGAACCAGTCAATAGTATATCTCGTCAATGTTGTCAATGACAACATCTTCCCATGTTGCAACTATTTTCAACCATTCACTTGTTAATGAGTATTTCTGTTGTTATTCATAGTTTGTCTATTACCAGTAGGACTACTGTTAAAAGTATCAACAGTCATGCACACATTTTTGGGTGATCATATGTTTGAATTTCACTTAGTGAATTCATGAATAGAATAAGTAGATAATATTATAGTTACATATAACTTTTTACTGAATTTTATTTGATTTGTTATCACAGCTATTGGTGCTTTGAGGAACATGTCATACTAGGAATTAAACCCAAGTCCTGCATACAAAACATGCCCACAGACTAGAATTTCCTTCATGCTCATGCTCCAGTTCCTTCACTTTTTTTTTCCTTTGGGGCCACACAACCTGGCTGTGCTCTGGAGTTGCTTCTGGTTCTATATTCAGGAATTAGTCCTTTTGATGCTTGAAGGACCATATGGAGTGCCAGGGATCAAACCCAGGTCAGCTGACTGCAAGGCCAATGTCCTACCTGTTGTACTATTGGTCAGGTCCAACTTTTTTTCAATAGCATTTAGTTTTAATTACAATTAATATTTTAATTAATTTTGGACATTTAAAAATGCAGAGACTATTAATAAGCTACAACAAATAAAGACAAGACAAATGAAGACCATTATTCTGTGTATTTTTTCATATATCCTTCTCTTTGCCCACAAGGTGATTTACAGAGAACTCACTTGCCTCCTCCCCTGTGTCTCAATGATCCCTTTCAGCTACCTTTGTTCCTAGAGAAGCTCAGATCTTTAGACAAAATCTCTGGTTCTGATGACTTTAACCATTTCTTGTTTTCTTTCTTTCTTTCTTTCTTTCTTTCTTTCTTTCTTTCTTTCTTTCTTTCTTTCTTTCTTTTTTCCCTCCCTTCCTTCCCTCCTTCGCTTCCTTCCCTCCTTCCCTCCTTCCCTCCTTCCCTCCTTCCCTCCCTCCCTCCCTCCCTCCCTCCCTCCCTCCCTCCCTCCCTTCCTTCCTTCCTTCCTTCCTTCCTTCCTTCCTTCCTTCCTTCCTTCCTTCCTTCCTTCCTTCCTTCCTCCTTCCCTCCCTCCCTCTTTCTTTCTTTCTTTCTTTCTTTCTTTCTTTCTTTCTTTCTTTCTTTCTTTCTTTCTTTCTTTCTTTCTGTTCCAGAATTTGATTTTTGTCAGCCACACATCTTCTTGTCTGAAAGGAAACTGATGCTATGGAGTACTATTTCTCTCACATAACATCAAAATAGTCAACAAAAACAGATTGTGATGTGCAGTGAGGAGTGCCACCTTGGTGGGATTATTCCAGTGTTCACTGAATGAGGGATGTAGAACCTTCTCCTCAATTTCATGCTAGAACCTTCTCTCCAATTTCATGCTTTGGTCACCCAAAGATATGCATCGGTGTGATAACCCAGATAATGCACTCAAGTTTCTCAGGAAAAAACAGCTGTAATTGCGTGATGGTTTTTCTTGATAGCTGGTTGTACTTTAGCTGGAAACTTTGCATGTTAGCATGAATTTTGATGTTCCTAAAAGTTTCAGGATTGGAATTCTTATTTTCCTTTGACATAAAAAGACTTAGTTCAATATTTCCCTCAATCTTGTTAACTACCTATCATCTAAAAGAATTTGATTTCATCTACAATTGCCTTAGAAATTCTGTCATTGCTCTTAAAACTATACTAGAATTCAATATAATATGATAGAAGGAATATATATCTTTTGTTTAGAGAAATTTTAATTTTCCACAATTATAAATATTTTTAAAAACATGTTGAGCAAAAACTTAGTATCTGTTTTACATTAAATTTTATAATACATGATTAAAAGCACATTTAATGTGTCCAAGTATCTATACATGTTTTCGAGTTTTAGAACATCATTGGATTGGATATGTAAACCTTTATTAATTCTGGCTCCCACCTGTAAAATATGCAATTTACCTTTTTATGAACACAACCTACTGACACTCCATTGCAATTTGAAAAAACAATCAGAGATCTTTCTGCATTTTTTTGGTAGGAGGATAAGGTTTCTTTTCTATGTAAAGGTAAAGGTAAAGGTAAAGGCCCTCCGGTTGATCGCCGATTTGCTCGAGCGGGCCCAGTAACGTCTCCATTGGAGACTTTGTTGTTACTGTGTCTGGCATATCGAATACTCTCGGTAACTTGCCGGGCTCTCCGAGAGGGGCAGAGGAATCGAACTCGGGTCAGCCATGTTGGCCGCTTGTAAGGCGAACGAATTGCTAGGAAAAGCTTTTTAAAATGTGGGGGCATTCAGAACATTCAATTATGAGTACTTCATACTTAGGGAAATGCCAGACACAGGAAAATCTAAAATAAAAAAACTGATTTGCAGAAAAAGAATTTCGTTTAATTGGTACTGATTCCAAAACACTCATTACTCTTTGCTATATAGTGTGAAAGTTGCAAGGAAAATTACTAATTAGTGATGAGAAGTCATGTTGTTTATGAAGGTGACTGTGTGTTTTTGCTACACCCATCCTAGGGGAAATGACTGGATTGTACAGAAAGTTGAAATACTGAGAAGATTGCAAGAATACATCACAATAGGCAATTTTTGTGTTTCTTCACAGACTAGAATTTCCTTGTTTATAATAAACAAGTCTAATCTCTTGTAGTTTCTAGACTAGTACATTTCTAAGGCTACCTCATCCTGATTCCACCACTTCTACTCCCATCCCAGAAAGGACTAGACACAATTTTCACCTGGGATTGGAGAAAGCTGATTCTTTGCACATCCTCTGGCATTTGCAGTTATGGACATAGACTCAACACATATTGAGGATTTTGAATTTTTATCTCATTTTATTTTTTCCATTATAAATCCTTTACAACTGTTATTGCTTTTTATTAGTATTTAATTTGGGGGGGGGGCATCCAGCGATGCTCCTGGCTCTATGCTCTGTCCTAGTGGGCTTGGGACACCATTTGAGGTGCAGGGAATTAAACTGGGGTCAGCCAGGGTTCTATCACTCAGGCCCTACTGTTTTATTTTGGAGTAACATTGGAGTAAGCATCAAATTCAGAAAGAGGAAAGAATAATAAAAATATATCATGAAATATAAAAGAATTTTTTTGGAAATTATTGCCACATGAACTAATCTGTCACAACTTTTTGCTGAGTACTCAGTGTCAAAGTTTATGCAAAGATGTTTGGTAATTTCACATCATCAATATATCAGGCACTTAGACATTGCACATATTATATACCTAGATATAAAGACTTAGGGTAGTGTATGAATGAAAACTAGGTGTCACAGGAGGATTCAAAACCTAATTTTAAAAAATAGTATTAATATTCATTCACATTGAGGAAGAAATTGATCGTTTATATTACTACTGATATTTGTCTAGTCATGTATTTGGAAATTTCAATAAGTAGATTTGGTTTCTTTCAATCACTTTTTCCTGTTTTTATTTTTTTAAATCTGGATATATATATGTATATATATATATATATATATATATATATATATATATTTAGTGAAGTAACGAGGAATTCAAAACATTGTGTTAATCCGTGAGCTTTAACATATTTTCCTGAGTGGTATTGTGTTTTACTTGAGTCTAAGTGTGTCTGTCTAGATCCTTCACCTTTGTAAATTTCACCATTTTGAGTGAAATACTAGGCAGGACAAAGAGGGTGGAGAAAAGGAGCTTGGGGGAGGGGAAGAATTGGGATCTGCAGAATGTTCTGGGTTTTTGAGCTGGGTGCGACAAGTGTAAGCAGGTGGTAACAAAAAATGGCTATAGATACTGAAAAAAAATAAGTAGGTCCACAAATATTCATCTTCAGGGATCTTATAATAAAAGCTCTGGCATTAGTTTTCATGCCAGCCAGTGTGCAGACACCTCTTTGTAATAAGGTGGTGTCCACTTACAGAATCCACAGGGATTCTGAAGAAATTCTTCAGGAAATTCTGAGGAACATGGAACATAAGACCAAATAAACCCTAGAATATGAATCTGCAAAAATGAAAAGTAAACATGAAAGTACCATATGGAGCCCAAGTAATAATAGTTATAAAAGTGAAACCAGCAATTTTTCGAAGAATACTATATCCAGAACCTAACAATGGTTAATTTATAACAAATTGCAACCATATAAATGTTGCCAGGTGACCCACACCTGTATGAAATCCAATTATTAGAAAGGAACCCAGAAATGAGAGAGATGATGGAAGTAACAAGTTAACACAAAATATTCTCTATGGTGTTATACATGAAAAGGAAGCTTGCCAGGCTCTGCCCTTCCGGCAGGATACTCTCAGTCGCTTGCCAGGCTCTCCAAGAGGGACAGAGGAATCAAACCCAGGTTGGCCGCATGCAAGACAAATGCCCTACCTGCTGTGCTATTGCTCCAGCCCTAAGTAAATAAATAAAATACATAAAATAAAACTAAGCTTGATATGTCTAAAAGTATTAGACAAGGAAAAAAAGCCAAGTTCAAGATTTGTTAACAGAGGTATCAGAACAATAGTACAGTGGGTAGGGCATTTGCCTTGCATGCCGCTGGCCGGAGTTTTATCCCCAGCATCCCATATGGTCCCCCAAGCACTGCCAGAAGTAATTCCTGAGTGCAGAGCCAGGAGTAACAACCTCTGATCATTGCTGGGTGTGACCCAAAAAAGCAAAAGAAGAAGAAGAAGAAGGAAGAAGGAAGAAGGAAGAAAGAAAAAGAAGAAGAAATTTGTTGACAGGACTTTTTTTTCAGTATTTTGGATCTAATTTAGGACTTAAATATGCAGAGCAAATGTGCAGACTTAAATATGCAGAACTTAAATATGCTCTAGAGTCCTTACTTGAATACACACAATAGAAACTATTCAGAATAAAAATAAGCTATTAAAAACTAAAACATTTAAAAAGATTAAACAAATAAACTACAGTGCTATTAATTTTACAGGTAGTTATAACAAAAAGTCTCAAGCATCAAACTAGCTATGCATGCTAAAATGCCAGTATTTCACACATATTGTGTCTTTTACCACAAGCTGATGGGTATTGTGTTTGCGACCAATATTTGACTTCATTTATATGAAGAAAAGAAAGTCGCAATATGTATTTAAACACAGGCTTGATTATAAACCAGAACATTTTGTTTGCAAAATACTAAAATTTTCCATTATTTGTTGTAAATTAGAAGCATAATATACCTTTCGAAACTCAAAACTGAAATGCATCTTAAGCTGAGTGATTATTATTAACTATAAGACAGTTACTGCTGTATTTAAAACCTTATAGCTCTTAGAATAAAAAATATAAATCAAATTTCCTTAATTATCTTCTACTTGCTGTTTTATTTCTTCTAATCCTGCTACCTGTCATCACTGTATCACAGTATCACTGACATCCCATTGCTCATCTATTTGCTTGATGGGGGCCAGTAATGTCTCCATTTGTCCCAGCCCTGAGATTGTAGTAGCCTCACTTTACTCATCCTTCCCAATGCAGCCATATTGGAGGATCTTTCAGGATCAGGGGAATAATATCTATTATTGTTACTGTTTTTGGCATATTAAATATGCCACGGGTAGCTTGCCAGGCTTTGCCATGCAGGGCTCCTGTCATAGTAGATGAAAAATAAAAGGAAAGAAAAAAACTTGCACAAGGACCAGTTTTCCAGACACTTATAATAATCCATAAGCAGTTTAATGTGTTCCATGCACTTCAGGTAGAGAGAGCAAGGAAAACAGGCACAAAGAAAAAAACTCTCCAGGTTTATTAAGAGGCAACATGTAATCTATGTTGACTAAAACTAAGATTTCAGAGTGAGACACATGAATAAAAATTGTCCAGAAAAATAGGTTGAAACCTATCAGTGAAAACTTCGAACACTTAAATGTTAAATATAGACACATAGGCTAATAAATCTTATGGGGACCACATTCTTTAGGATGCTTAGAAACAAAAATAACCTCTAACTTTAGAAGGCTTTTCCAGAACCACCCTGAATACCCAGAGATAATTGGATTAATATGGTAAGATTTTATTTGGGCCTCACAGCTCTGATTATTACATAGAAGTAAACATGTGCTTTATTTCACAGTGTTAACATTCAATGATTTCTATTCTAAGTTAGAAAAGAATAGGAAAAGTTACACTGGCAGGAGGGAGAGCATGAAGAATACAAGAACTGAAATGCTATGGGCTCAGTAGTGACAAAAGAAGCTGTATTAGGACCATCCTTTATGAGATATTGAAAGACGTCATGAGTTGAATCTGTGCTGACAACAAAAAATAGATAATAAGGAATAAATAGTGGAAGAAATATGGGGAAAGGCAATCAACTAAATTCTTTAAATTCGCTACTGAACAATTAAATCATAATTATAGACATGCTGTGGAAAGCAAACTGTTTTGTCTCTTCTCTGCTTCTTCCCAAACTGAGGAAGATCATATTTAGTAAAGGTTTACTGTCATTATTATTTAATTATACTTCAGGTCACATATTTATAATATTGTTGCTGTTTATGGTTTTGATGACTATTTCTTTCTCTCTCACCACTACCGAAGGTTCCAAGATCATTTGCTTATGACCCATCATTAATTTCAGTCTCTCTTATTTGCTACAGTTGTTCCCTTCTTGGTTTTCTTAGCTCTATAATTTGAGGACAAAGATTTATCATTTTATACTGTCGATTTCCCTTCTTATCTCTGCATATACAACACAGATGAGTGAGATTACCTAGTAATTATCCTCCCTCTGACTTATTTATTTAGCATCATACCTTCCAGTTCTATCAAAGTTTTAGTGAGCTGCATGATTTCATCTTTTCCTATGGTTGCATAGTATTGATTTTTTGACTCATTCAATTTAATACTCCAAGATAGTCTTACATCAATGTGACCACTAGTGGCAACTTGTACCAACCACAATTAGATTTTTTAACACAATTCTGTTCACTATGATTTGTACAGCAATTTCATATTCTTGAGTAGACATATCCTATCTTGTCCTCATATTTTCCTGAGGAAAACATCTATTGACACCCAATATTGAAGCAACAATATCAAAGTCACGATATTATTCAGCTTTCTTTACTTGAGGGGCTGCAGAGGATTGGGTCATATGGTGCTTGGGAGACCATGAGGTGCCAGTGATAGTTGTTTTATTTACCATTCCTTCTAACTTTTACACACAGGAGTTATTACCACTGAATAAATCAGCAAAGAAACACATTAGGGAAAAATACTGCTTATTTATTTATTCTTTTGTTAAATTTCTTTCTGGAGGCTAGATGATAGGACAACTATTAGAACACACGCCTAGCATGCTTTCAGATTTGGTTCAATTCCTGGCAACATTTGCACACACACACACACCCCAAGCATCACCCGCTACAATCCAGGAGGTCCCTGAACATCACCAGACATCGTTGCAGAGGTCCCAGAACTCAGTGGATGGTCTAGGTAATCTTCAACATCACAAATGCTGAGGAGAATCACATGCTTATGATTTATCATTAAACAATTAGACTGGTAGATCAGGAAACATTGATGGAGCCCCACAGCTTTCTGTACAGCCCTTGGGAAGTATCTCCAAAAAAGTTCTTTTACACATAATGTGGAAAAGGAAGAATATTATGTAATCCGCCCCTTCTCAACCTACCTCCACCCACCAAACACACAAGCTGCAGGTCTTTAATCCTTGGTTTGTTAGATTCAAGAAACCTGCATTTGCTGTTTCAGGGAATGTCTATACCTGGCTTGCTGTCCATGCATCATGCAGTGTCTTTGTAGGTAAAGAAAAATCACTACTACATCTACACAGGAAAGAAAGATTAGGAAGGCATCTGTTTCATTTGGAGATTATTTCATGTACTTTTTAAATTTAATCCCAGTAAGATACACAGTTACAAAATTGTTCATGATTGGGTTTCAGCCACATAATGTTCCAACACTTGTATCTTCACCAGTGTACACTTCCCGGAACAGTTTCCCCAGTTTCCCTCCAGCCTTTGCCTGCCTCTATGGCAAGCATTCTTTCTTTCTTCCTTCCTTCCTTCCTTCCTTCCTTCCTTCCTTCCTTCCTTCCTTCCTTCCTTCCTTCCTTCCCTTCTTCTTCTTCTTCTTCTTCTTCTTCTTCTTCTTCTTCTTCTTCTTCTTCTTCTTCTTCTTCTTCTTCTTCTTCTTCTTCTTCTTCTTCTTCTTCTTCCTCCTCTTCCTCCTCTCCCTCCTCCTTCTTTTCTTCTTCTTCTTCTTCTTCTTCTTCTTCTTCTTCTTCTTCTTCTTCTTCTTCTTCTTCTTCTTCTTCTTCTTCTTCTTCTTCTCTCTCTCCCCTCTCACTCTCTCTCAGAATATAGTTATATATAATTTGCTACTGCATTTGCTAAACATACACATCAAAGTATACTTTGTTTTTAATTTTGAAATCTAGACTGAAAATAAATATTAACTAGGATAAGATATATATATATAAAACACTTCCTTGGATGATAAGAAGTATATATTTAGGAACACTTTTTTCTTATGAAAAATTATCACAAATTCTTACACTGGCATTACTCTTTCCACTTAAGCCTGATAAGATGTGTTTCATTTGATCTAAAATGATGACTGCAGACTTACCTGAGGAAGCTGGATTTTTACATATGATATACAAATTAAGTGTTACTTCGAGTGGTACTAAACAGTTTAAGAAAGATCAAAAATATTTTTTGAAAGAAGGCAACCTTAGTTTTGGGGTCTCTAAAACTATAAATATGCACACACATGCACACAAACTTTCAAGCTTACAAGCCATACAAGTCCATCAAAATTTCAAAGGTATAAATTACCTCAATAAGGAAGATTGACAGATTTCTTTTGGGAATAAATTATCAAGTTCTAATTTCCATGGTTTAACTTTGTGCACAGTACCATTTTCATAGAAATAACTATATCACACACCACTGGCATGCATAATAGTCACTCACTACTATAATGAAGAAACCAAATCATAAGTAAAAGCTATATCATGTTATTGAGACATCTCTAAGGAAAAAAAGGAAATGTGCAGTGTATTTTACCATGATTCCTTCTTTACTGTCTCAAGTGAGTCATTAATAAAGGATTTTGCATTGCCAAGATTTTACTTTATGTTTTAATTAATTGCATAACTCACTTCTAGTCACCAGATACCAATTTATTAAATTTAGATTGGTGCCTGTCCTTTACATAACTGGAAATTTAATTTTCTCTATATCTTTACCTACATCTCTTTAACGGCACATTTCAATTCAATGCTATAATTTTTACTATTCATATTCACATATTTTATGATTACAACTATGTGTTAAAATAAAAATAATTCAATATGTGTACTTATATAGTAGGGCTGGAGCTATAGCACAGCAGGTAGGGTGTTTGCCTTGCATGTGGTCAACCTGGGTTCCAGTTCTTCATCTCTCTTGGAGAGTCCGGAAAGCTACCAAGAGTATCCTGCCCACTCTGCAGAGCCTAGCAAGCTCCCCATGGCATACTCAAAATGCCAAAAACAGTAACAAGTCTCACAATAGAGACGTGACTGGTGCCCACTCGAGGAAATCGATGAACAACGCGATGACAGTGCTACAGTGCTACTTATATAGTAATTTGTTATTATGTTATGCACAAATTTAAAAGGTAATCTTTAACTCAATCACTCTTATATTATTTTTACAAATTATTGAAAAGACTTGTATTATTTTAAAAATTATCTGTGGTACAACAAATATTGCAAATATGCAGTAAATTTACTCATTTGAAAATTTCTGAAATTTACTTCTAACAAAAGTATAAATTTATAATTAGTTATTTCCTTTCCAGAAGTATAAATAAGACCAGTTACTGCACAAGTCTAATATTTTAGATTTATACTCAAAATTCTATCAAAGAGTAGAAATGTTTTATTATTATTATTAATTTTTATTAGTGAAACACCATGAGGTACAGTTGTAGACTTACAATTTTTTGTGCTTGGGTTTCAATTATACAATGATCTACTACCCATCCCTCCACCAGTGCCCATTTTCCACCACCATGGATCCCAGTATCCCTCCCACCCCCATCCCCCCTATCCCACCATGCCTCTGTGGCAGGACATTCCCTTTTGTTCTCTCTCTTCTTTTGGGTGCTGTAGTTTGCAAAAGAGGCATTGAGTGGCAATCATGTTTGGAAGAGTAGAAATTTTAACGTGTTAACATTTTTCTCTTAACAAATATGACACAAGCTTTATTTTGATAAAGATATGTGTTCAAATTTAATGGATTGGCACAGATTAAAAGGCCCCTCCCGTTGATCGTCGATTTGCTCGAGCGGGCCCAGTAACGTCTCCATTGGAGACTTTGTTGTTACTGTGTCTGGCATATCGAATACTCTCGTTAGCTTGCCAGGCTCTCCGAGAGGGGCAGAGGAATCGAACTCGGGTCGGCCATGTTGGCCGCGTGTAAGGCGAATGCCCTACCACTGTGCTATCGCTCCAGCCCAGATTAATCTGTAAAAAATTATTGATGCTTAAGTCATAAATTTTCTGTTTATATAGGAATAACCCAATGACTTGACGTACTTTCCTGGTAAATGCAAGGTCAGAAGTTCAAGTCCTGGTGGCACCTCAAGCACTGAGGCAATTCTGACAGCTCTGTCATTAAAATTCTCCTAATTGAAGAATTAAAGGATTGCTTGGTGGATTAAGAAGCACTTAAGTCAAGTGAGAAATTCTCAGCTTAATCTGAGGTGCCTGAAATGCTCCAAGGTGATCTCGATCACAGGCTGGGGACCCCGGTGAGGAAAATTTAGCTAATTAATTAAATTTATTAGATGAACTAACCTAAGCAACCTTTGAAGAAATTTTCCATCCGTAGTTGGTTGAGGAAAACTAACACTGGTGCTGGGTGTGATCTTAGCACACTGCATGAATGAAACCATACTATTGAGTATTTAAACCACAATGCCTCAGTAAAGACTAATAAAAAAAGGGAAAGCTTCTACAACAAAAGATACCAAGTAAATGGGACTGCCACATTAAGAACAAATAAATAGGCTTAGAGAAATAGTACAGCAGATAGGGTACTTGCCTTGTACATGGTCAACCCGGACTCAATCATCAGCATGCCATAGAGTCCCTGAGAATTGCCAGGAGTCACGGGGAAGTTCTGATCACTGATGAGTGAACTCCAAAACAAACAAACAAACAAAAACTAGATCACTATTAGGTTAATTACAAATGGATTAAGGACTTGGTTATTTAGAGGTTAAAGAAATTATATTGTGAGGTTAAGGAACTTGCCTTGCACATGAATGACCCCAGTTCAAATCCCAGCACAACTTATGGTCCCCTGATAATTGCTAGGAGTGATCCCTGAGCACAGAAGCAGGTGTAAGCTCTGATCACTGCTGTGTGCTGTCTGTCTCCCTGCTCCTCCTAAAATACTTTGCTATTAGGTCCCAAAAGACAAAATAATAAAATAAAACACAGGTGATAGAAGCAACACCTAAACATCAGAGATAAACTTTGAGACTCAACCCTATTTTCAAGAATAACAAAAATATGGGGGTATGGTGCTTCTAGCAGTTTAACCTGTACCTCCAGGACAAGTGCATCGGCAGCCTGATGGTGCCTAAGGCTTCCTGATACCCCCAAGTTGCCACTGTGCCTTTGGCCGGACCCCAACAACTTGCGGTCAAGTTTACCTAGAAATTAAATGGCCAAAAGTTAGGTATGCGGGTACCATGCCCACAAACCACCTCTGGCTCAGCTAAACAAGCTCATTTATCAGAGACCCATAAACAAATCTTGAAAGGTCACTGTCACTGTCCTCCCATTGTTCATCAATTTGCTTGAGTGGCCCCAGTAACATCTTCATTGGAGACTGTGTTTGGCATATCGAATACATCACAGGTAGCTTGCCAGGCTCTGCTATGCGGGGGAGATACTCTCGGTAGCTTGCCGGGCTCTCCCAGAAGGGCAGAAGAATCGAACACGGGTCGGCCATATTGGCTGCGTGCAAGGCAAATGCCCTAATGCTGTGCTATCGCTCCAGCCCAAATCTTGGAAGAGAAAAAGGAATAACAAAAATAAGAATGAATAATGATACTATACCAAACTTAGATATAAAAAGTGAAAATAGCTAAACAACAATAACATAAAAGCAATTTAGGAATTAAACAATAATATAAAAGCAATTTAGGAATTAAAGAATATTTTGCACTTTATATATCTAATGAGGGGTTGCTAAACAACCCATATGTTGAATACATGCAAATCAACAATGAAAAGTAAATTAATGTTATTTTATCTATTGTTAATTTTTTTGTTCATTTTGAGGCCACACCTAGCTGTACTCAGAGATTAAACCTGGAAACATATGGAGTGCTGAGATTGAACAAGATCAACCACATGCAAGCACCCTACCTACTGTGCAAAAGTGTTCTCCAGCCCCAAGTCCTATTTTAAAATGGAAAAAACCCATGGATAGAAATTTCTCCAAATAAGCATAGAAATGACACAAAGACACACAAAAAAATTCAAGGTGACTTATAATTAGGGAAATGCAGATAACTATTAATATAATAGTTCCTTTCTACTTGTACTTCCTCCTAATCCAACAATGGTAAGAGTTATTAAAGCTCTTAAATTTATGTGTATCTCAGGCATTTTTAGCACTCAGCTTAACACTAGTAAGTTTCTTACCATTTTATGACTAATCAGCAGTCCTTCTTGAAAACATCACCCTTTTATACACTCTGATATAACTATCTTAGTTTTGTTTTCATAAACATTCAAAATTTAAAATGGAAATTTATATGTATGCCTTGGAAAAAAACAGAAAGGAGGAAAAGGTAAAATAGTTAAGCAGATCTGAAGTATTGGTACAACTTCAAATCTGCTTGATTTTTTTTCCCTTTTCTTCCTGTCTCTTTTTTTTCCCAAGGCATACATTTAAATTTCCATTTTAAAATGCCTGAGATATACATAAGTTTAAGAACATTTAATAACCCTTACCATTACACAGTGGTAGGGCGTTTGCCTTACAAGTGGCCAACATGGCCGACCCGAGTTCGATTCCTCCACCCCTCTCAGAGAGCCCGGCAGGCTACCGAGAGTATTCGATATGCCAGACACAGTAACAACAAAGTCTCCAATGGAGACGTTACTGGGCCCACTCGAGCAAATCGATGATCAACGGGAGGGCCTTTACTTACTTTACTTACTTACTTTCCATTGTTGGATTAGAAGGAAGTACAAGTAGAAAGGAACTATTATGTTAATACTGACTGTGATACTTGGAAAATATATTAGTAACAAATATTATAGTGTTTATGCAGAGTCTAACATTGGTATTATTATTTTCATAATAGGAAAATTGGGCTGTCATAGAGATGTTTTACACTTTAGTGTGCATACCCAGGTTGTGTGAAGCCCTATAATTTATCCCCAGCACTTCACGGCCTCCAGAGCATCATAATTCAGGTTGCCCACTACAAACAGCACCAGCCCAGAATATAGCACTGCCTAGCTACAACCAGGGTCAAGTCTCTGTGTAAGTCCCAGTTTCCTTCCCTCATAGGTAGTAGGTAGGTTCCCTATTTTAAAATATTTAAATGTGACAATGATATTTGGACATGATCACTCTGGGCAGGAACTGAGTGCTAAAAGTAGATAAAGGAATATATATATATGTATATATATATATATTCCTTTCAGTACCTATATTGCAAACCAAATACATCACAGGTATTTGATGCTTAAGAGAGAGATATATATAGAGATAATAAAAGTCATAGATGCAGGATTGAGGGGTGGAGGTCTGGAGGGAGGGAAAATGGCAACAAAGGTGGTAGGAAATGTATACTGGTAAAGAGATACTGTTGAAACATTGTATGACTAAAACCCAATCATAAACAGTTTTGTAACTCTGTATCTCATGGTGATTCAATAAATAGAAGAAATTTAAATTTAATTTCATAAAATTTAAAATCATAAAATTTAAACGTTTATGTCTTAATTGAGGGAACATTGGTTTACAGTAATGTAAATGTTTTAGGTCAACAATTTCATACTTCTCCAGGGGTTGGAGAGAAGCACAGCAGGTACCATTTGCCTTGCATATAACTGACCAGGATTTGATTCCCAGCATCCCATATGGTCTCCTGAGCACCGCCAGTAGTAACTGCTGAGTGAAGAATCAAAAGTAACCCCTGTGCATTGCCGATTGTGACCTAAAAGGAAAAAAAAAACTATTCCATACTTTTCCAAAATAGCATTGGAATATATAAAAAAATAAATACTAGACCAATTCCAAAAACAGCAATATAGCATGTTTCTTTTGTTTTTATTTTTATTTAAAATTTTTATTAGTGAAACTCCATGAGGTACAGTTGTGGGAGCTCAATTTCTAATTTTTTGAGAATGGTCTATACTGTTTTCCAAAAGGGCTGAACCAGTCAACATTCACACCAGCAGTGAAGGAGGGTCCCTTTCTCGCCACATCTGCACCAACACTGGTTGCTTTTGTTCTTTTGGATGTGAGCCAGTCTCTGTAGTGTGAGATTATATCTCATTGTTGTTTTGATCTGCATCTCCCTGAGGATTAGTGATGTAGAGCATTTTCTAATGTGCCTTTTTGCCATTCGGATGGATTTCTTCTTTGAGAAAATTTCTGTTCATTTCATCTCCCCATTTTTTGATGGGGGTGGATGTTTTCTTCTTGTGGAGTTCAACCAGTACTTTGTAGTCTTGTCGGATGGGTATTGGGTGAATATCGTTTCCCATTCTGTAGACTGTCCTTGTATTTTGGTCACTGTTTCTCTTGAGGTGCAGAAGCTACTTAATTTAAGATAGTCTCACTTGTCTATCTCTGTTTTGACTTGCTTGGCCAGTGGCATGTCATCTTTGAAGATACCATAAGCTTCAATGTTGCGGAGGGTTTTGCCAACCTGGTCTTCAGTGTACCTTATGGATTCCAGTCTGATGTTGAGGTCTTTAATCCATTTTGATCTTACTTTTGTACATGGTGTTAGGTAGATTTCTGAGCCCATTTTTTGCAAATAGTTAGAGAGAAGAAAGTGACATAAGAAACAATCCCATTCACAATTGTGTCCCAGAAAATCAAGTACGTCAGAATCAACTTAACTAAGGAAGTAAAAGTCCTATACAAAGGAAACTACAAAGCCCTACTTCAGAAAATAAAAGAGGACACCAGAAAATGGAAAGAAATCCCCTGCTCATGGATTGGGAGAATTAACCTTGTCAAAATGGCAATACTCCCCAAAGCATTGTACAAATTCATGCTATCCCTATAAGGATACTCATGACATTCTTCAAAGAAATGGAGCAAACACTCCTGAAATTCATATGGAACAATAGGCACCCACAAATAGCTAAGCAATTCTTGGGAAAAAGAAAATGGGAGGAATTAACCTTCCTAACTTCAAACTCTACTACAAAGCAGCAATAATTTAAACAGCATGGTACTGGAATAAAGGCAGAGCTGCAGACCAATGGAACAGGGTTGAATATACTGACATCTCCCTCCAAACAGATGATCATCTAATCTTTGATAAGGGAATATAGCATGTTTCTATAGTAGACATGGTACTAGAGTATAAGGAGACTGTAATCTGCTGACAGCAAATTAGACTGAAAATTAGATCAGGATTTTATTGTCAGGGATACAGAAACTTTATGAGTGTTGAATAGGAGTTCTTAGCTAAACAAACCTATTGTCAGAGAAGACAAACACCATCAAGATTTTCTAATAAGTGTAGTGATTAATGGAAGATTGGTTATAAATGCATACCTGGCTCATATCAACCTGATAATGAATGATACAAGAGTGTGGAACACCTGTGCAGTTTTTCCACTAGCAAATTTATAATTGGGATAGATATACTAAGCAGTTGGTAATACTATCACATAGGTTTCTTGACCTTATTTTTCTAAAATAAGTTCAACTAAATAGGAAGATCAAGTGGAAGCTAATGATTCTAAACCTGCCGAGATTATAAATAAAACTTCCTGATGTCAAGAATTTAACATATTTTTGTAGGTGGCCATTATGTTTCCATTTTACCTTATTTAGTTTCTGTAAAAACAAATGTGTTCTGTTGGTCTATTGGACATTTAGTTAGATGGTAGCTACCACACACACTTTCATATTTTTGCTGCAATAGTTATGATATCATTTAAAAAATGTCTTATTTTCTGGTTTTTTTGGCTACTCAGTTCCTAGACATGGAATACAAGGTTACTATTAATATATTTAATAACTTTAGAAGCACTATTTCCTAAAATCAGGCATGTAAATCAACAATTCATTTACCATTCAATATGATGCATTGAATTTAGCCTCTCAAAGGTTCACATGTAACAGACAATGTTCAGGTGGTCAAGATTCCTACTAAAAACCATGTTTTAGATTATATTTTGGTCTAATAAAACTTTTCCTGTATTAAACATTTGGACATATAAAAATTGTCTTTGTACAAAGAAAATGATATATATGTGTGTATACATATACACACATATATATACTTTTATATATCTTCCTATACATGTGTCTTTGTATTCATATACACATACAGAATATATATGTATACGTAGATGTATATATTTACATATACATATGATTATGAATTTATATACAAAAGTATAATTATGTACAGAATATATACAGAATATTCTGTGTGTATATATATGTACATTTCGTACATATTCTATATTCCTGCACTACTCTTAGATGGTCTAGGTCAACATTTCTCATGTTTCTAACCATGCCCCCTTTTCAAACTAATTTATTTCCTCTAACACACCTGTTTTACTCCTTAACGCCCTATTCTAATCCATTTTCCCAAATTTACTGAATTTTTTTTGTGACCCCTTGAAATATCCTGGGGAACCTATAGGAGAATTATAGCATCTGGTACTTGACTAAGAAATACTGCTCCAAAGAGTAGGTTTTTAGATATCGAGAATATATAGTAAAGCCAGATAATGATTACAGACTTGGACGTTATATCAATTAGCATTGAGGAAAAAATGTTTTAAGGTGTGCATGGATATAAAGAGATATAGATAGAGACAACTGGCAATATTTGTAAAGATTTAGATTGAAGATCAAGGAAAACAAATTCTACAGTATACAGATGTACAGATCTTCTTTTAAGACCAAGCTAACTGTCACACAATTTCCCAAACTTTATTTCAAGAGAGGGCTCAGTGCTGATCCATCTTGGTACTAATTGTCAAGGAAATGATCCTCCAGTTAAATGAAATGTGACTATACTGTATATCAGCTTATAAAATATAAAGTAATGACATAAACTATGTGGCATATTCTGCACATTGTGCTATATATATATCACTGTATCACTGTCATCAATTGAACACCGAATTACTCAAGCGGGCACCAGTAACGCTTCTATTCCTTCCAGCCCTGAGGGTTTAGCAGCCTCTTCTTACCCATCTTTTCCCAATGATTGAAGGGTCTTTCAGGGTCTGGGGAATGAGACCTGTTGTCGTTACTGTATTTGGCATATAGAATATGAAATATTATGAAATATTTTGTAATGTCAAAATTATTGTTTCTATTATCAACACGTTTTTAAATATATAGCACAGTGATAGGGCATTTTCCTTGCATGCAGCCAGCCCGGCCCAGCCGGGTTTGATTCTTCCACCCCTCTTGGAGAGCATAGCAAGCTACCGAGAGTATCTCACCCACACGACAAAGCCTGGCAAGCTACCCGTGACGTATTCAATATGCCAAACACAGTAACAACAAGTCTCAAAATAGAGATGTTACTGGGCCCGTTTGAGCAAAATCGATGAACAACAGGAGGACAGAGACAGTTTTTATCATTGTTTTCTTATAGGTTATGAGTAATCTGTATGTTATGCACTTTATTATCTGAGTATGATATGGCAAAGAAAATTTAAAGTAAGTTTTATATTAGTAAAATCCTTTTCCCTAAGAGGATGAGGGGTCACACATTCTATTGTACTTAAGGCTTACTCCTGGATCATTCTTCAGATCACTCCTGGTAGTGTTCCAGGAAACATGTGATTCTGGGATTGAATTCTACTCATTTGTGTGAAAAGCAAACACCTTATAAACTGTACCATCTTTCCAGTCATAATATAATGTCTCCTATCACAAAAATTATCCTTGAATAAATCATGTGATTCATTATTTATATCTGTAATATAACTATAGTTATAGATATGGTATAGAAATTCTGATCCTTCTTTCCTTCCCTACCTCCTCCCTTTCTTTATTCACCTATCCTTCAGGATCCAAGACAGAGTTTTGTAAAAATGAAGGCATCTCTGTGCATTACTATACGGAAGTAAAATAAAAGTATTTTTAAAGGGAAATTCATCTTGAGTAGGGCTGGAGCCATAGCACATTGGTAGGATGTTTGCCTTGCTCACAGCCAGCCTGGCCGAGCCATGTTAGATTCCTCCGCCCCTCTTGGAGAGCCCAACAAGCTACCCAGAGTATCTCGCCCATTCGGCAAAGCCTGGCAAGCTACCCGTGATGCATTCAATATGACAAACACAGTAACAAAAAAGTGCTTGCAATTTTGCAACTGTTAAAACTGAACAAGGCTTTAACTAGCAACTGTTAGTTATAATATTCTCTATGCCAGATTAATTTCTTAGTTAACATAATTGGAAGAAGTTAAATATGCAAAGAAAATCATTAAAAGGAAGCATTTTTCAAACTGTAATTAAATAGATTGGGTGTCCGGAATAAATTAAGAACTTAGTAAACAAAAGTCAGTATAAAATAAAGAGACACAACAGAATTCCAACTGTTTAATCAAAAGAATAAATACCAATGACCCTGTCTGTTATACTTATGACCCTATTTTAATTCTTGTGAATTTCCCTTGGAACATTTCAACACAATGAAAACTGACTAGCTAACAATCAAATTCTGCACAGAAAGAAATCAATTGACAAAGATTACAAGTTTTTTTTTAGAAATGTACCTATGCCAGTTGTGCTGAGGTAGAATAGCTATATAGATGGAACAAAGGTGTTTTGATTCTATAAATATTATCTTTTATCTTTTTTATTGCATCACCGTGAGATAGAGACTTACAAACTTTCAGAATTATGTTTCAGTCATACAATGACCGAGCACCCATCCCTCCATCAGTGCCCATTCTCCACCAGCAATGCTCCCAGTATCCCTTCTGCCAGCCCTGCCCCTTCCCACCTCCTACCTCTGTGGCAGGGAACATTTCCTCTTACTCTCTCTCTCCTTTCTGGTGTTATGTTTTGTAATACAGGTGCTAAGAAGCCATCATGTTGGTCATATTGTCAACATAGAAATGATACCCATAGAAATGTTGTGTTATTATTAGTAAAGTGAAATAGTTTTCTCAAAACAAATTTGTGATGAGAAATAAAGACACAGTTTCAAGAGAGAACATGGGCTCACGTAATTATTAAACTCAATTAGTAAAAGTTACAACAATGGTCTAATGCTTAGTTTGAGGTTTTCTCTGTTTTAGTAGAATGCAAACCAAAAAATGCCTGTAATTATATTGCTTTTATTATTATTTTAAAATGCTGTTTATCAAAAGGCATGTAATCAAGAGGTATATAAGATGCTTATCTTTAAATTGTCAGAAAATATTTATTTTGTGGTATCTTATGAAGAAACATTACTCAGATATTAAATTTTGTAATGGTTTTATAAGTCTACTAGTCCTCTACTTTCTGTATCATAAACATATGTACCTTTTTGTAACATAAGTAAGTTATGTATGATTGTGGCATGACTAAAAACAATATTCTATTGCATTAACTCTGTAGAAATGTCAGAGTATTATTTTAGATCATATCACATGTGACATAAAATTATCAGTTATGCTGCAGAGAATTTCAGATTTATTTCTTGGGTATTGATGAATATGTGTAATTTAGGGGAATTATTTCCTTGATCCTAATAATAACAACTTTACTGCCAGTAGTTTTTGGAGTATATTTATCTATGTACACCATTACATTACTCATTGGTTCTTACTATCCAATACCATAGATGATTTATTTCCTCTGATCCAGGACATTAATGGCCCTTAAATTGTCCATTAAAATGAATTGAATTTGAGTACCCAATATAATAAAAGTTATAGTATCTATCTCTCTGAGAAAAAATATCTTGTTGTCAAAGTTTAATAATCTTTATTTAAAGAAAAATATCACTACCTTTCTCATGATCATACTATCAAGCTATAACAGGTGAATGCCTAACTATGCATTGAATGCGGGCTTTTAGATTAGATTGGTCATTTATTATAAGAAAACAGCCAACATGGCTCTTGCTATTGGGTGTCCAAGTTCCTCAGAATTCTAAGAGTCTTTTAAAGTGAAAATACTTGCAATGGCAATAAAAACCTCAGTTAATTTATATTCATATAATGACTAGTAGTCAACACATTACTGTGCTATTTATATTAAAGCCATGGCACTACAGAATATTTAAAGCTATTTTGGCATTTATTGTTCGTCTCTATTAAAGTCCTTAAGTTTTAAAATACTATGGAGACTACCTGAGGAGAGTTCTTGCTCTCTTTAAAAACTTTCAATGAAATATGCATATGACCCACATAATGATACCTGAGAGGAAAGCTCAAGAATACCAAGTTTTAGTATCATTAAAAATCCCTTTCTCATTAATTCCATTTTCTTTTGTAAAAATGTTCCCACTACTGCTAGAATAATCGGCCTTTCAAATTTATGAGCTATTTTTATGTGAGTATTGTCTTAAAAGATAAAGCACCTTGATCAATTGCCAGGTATCTCTTCCGAGCTTCTTTCAACACCTCGTTAATCCAGCACATTAAATTATTTTTAATTGAGTAATTGCACTACCACAGATTTTTTTTTATGTAATGAGAAAACTTTTCAGAGATCTTCTAAAAAGAACACACATAAAAATGTATATAGGTAGAGCCTACTTCAGATACTGCTACTATCTGGAACAATAATAACATAAACAGAAAGGCGTAATGGGCTGGCCTCTTTCCTTAGAAACACAGTCTCTAATTTCCAAAGAAATTTTCCTTGATGGTTATTTACTAATGACTTCTAATGTAGTATTTTTTAAAAATCTCAACCAATCAGAAACATTGTTAAGAATATTACTAGAATTTCACTTCAGACATAAAAATAACATATATTCTCTCGTTTTATGTCATATATTCTTATTCTGTTGAAAAAGCAAAGTAAAACAAAATAAATCATACTATACTTGCAGAAATATATACATTTTTTGACTGAACGTTTTGTGAGCAGTAAGACATTCTTAAAGCTATAAAATTACCACACAGAAATTCTAGAATAATAAACACAGTGATTAAATTAGTATTCATGAAGTATAGAAACTTTTATAATTTAGTTCTGAAACTGAAAAGTCAGCTGTTTTTGGTTCATTATTTGGCATAAATATGTTCATTGAGAAAACAAAAATGTAAAACTAATAGTTGGGGAATTAAAATCAAAGTGGAAGACAATAAAGTTGTTTTGCCAATAAAATTCTAAATAAATTTTGCAACTCTTTTAGTTATTGAAAGACATAGGAATAAATGTTTAAAATTTGAAGCATTTTTGAAAAGTTTACAAACATAAATGAAGAGGTTATAATATAATTTGTCTGAGGGAAGTTGTAACAGAAGTTTGTGTTACTAATAATCAAAATTAGTACTTAGTGGAATTAATTGGTAACTATTAGATTTTCATCCATTAGAGATGCAGATAAATTTTTGGTGTGGTTTTTTGTTTGGGGGCTACACCCGGCAGTGCTCGGGCTTAATCTTGGCTCTGCATACAGGAATAATTCCTGGCAGTGAATGGGTGGACCATATGTGGTGCCCAGGACTGAACCCAGATTGGCCATGTGCAGGCAAACTCTCTCCCCACTGTACTATTGATCCAGCCCCAGAGATGCAGATAATTACTGTCTAGTGTTACAGTTAAGTCCATATATTCATGCTCTTTTGTACATAAAACAGTTTCATTTATACTCAGTAAATTTCCCCAAAATTTTTTATATTGCATTACCAGTTAAGTGATATGTTTTTCTGTTGTGTTTGTTTGTCTGTTTTGGCAGTTTGGGGCAGTACCCACATGTGATCAGGGTTTACTCCTGGCTCCATATTCGGGCTTCACTTCTGGCAGTGGTACGGAGGACATATGTGATGCCCCAAATCAACCTGGTGTACACTGTGTCCAAGGCAAACACCTTAACCCCTATCCTATCTCTCTAAACCTTTAAGAGGACTCTTAATCAAGATAATAACAGGAGAAATCTATAAATGGTAACTGACATGGATGAATTGTTCACCATCTCCTGTAGAAGTAGAATGTAGATGTCCTTTGGCATTTCAAAGAAGGGCTTTCTTCCAGTTTTGTGCTCAGAAATCATTGCTAGAATTGCTCACAGGATTGAATCTAGGATTGAATCTAGGTAGTGTTGGTGCAAAGCAAACACTTTAAACCCTGTTCTAATGCTACAATCTAAATGTTTGGTTTAAGACATCCCAATTAAAGAGCTGAAGCAATAGCATAGAACATAAAGTGCTTGCTTTGTATGGGGCTGATCAGCCTCTAATTTGGGGTACCATGTATGGTCCTAGACTACCACTGTGAGTGATCCCTGAGCACAGAGCAAGGAATATGCCCTTGAGCACCATCAGGTGTCACCCAAAACAAAAAAAATAAAAGAAAAAAGAGGGGAGAAAGAGAGAGAGATAGGGAGAGAGACAGAGAGACAGAGGGAGAGAAAGACAGAGAGAGAGAGAGGGAGAGAAAGACAGAGAGAGACAGATAGAGAGATGAAAAAACAGAGAGGAAGGAAGGAAGGAAGGAAGGAAGGAAGGAAGGAAGGAAGGAAGGAAGGAAGGAAGGAAGGAAGGAAGGATGGCATTGAGGGAGGGAAGGAGGGAGGGAGAGAGGTGGGAAGGAGGGAGAGAGGGAGGGAGGGAGGGAAGCAGGGAGGGAAGGAGGGAGGAAATGTGAATGGAATTGAAATGGATCTTGGACCTGATTATTAGTACAGTGGACAGTGGTTAGGACACTGGCTTTGAATGTAGTTGACCAGGATTTGATCCATGGACCCACAGAGAATTGATCCTTAAGTTCATAGTCAGAAGTAATCCTGAGCACCTCCAGAAGTAGCCCCAAACAAAACAAAAATAAAATTAATGTAAAAATTATCTACCTGTCCATCTATCTATCTATCTATCTATCTATCTATCTATCTATCTTCTTTCGAATAGTTCTAAAAATTTTTTGTAGTATATCTGTGTTTGTAAATGTGCATCTGAGTGATGGAATCCCTCGCAGCGAACTCAACCAAACTGGACAGGAAATCATTGCTAGGACTGGAGGTTCTGCTTGAGTTCTGCAGTGCAGAATGCCTCAGCAGAATGAAAGGTATGTGCCTTAACCCCTGTGCTGTCTCGATACTATTGTAGAGGAATTTAAGTTAGTAAATTATCATGCTGAAGAGTATTTTAATATAAACTAAATCCCAGTTAAGCATCATAAACTGATGGATTATTTCGTTGGCCAATACAGTGAAGTTGATGTGCAGTTAAAATTTAGCACTATAGCACTGTAGCACTGTCCTCCCCTTGTTCATTCATTTGCTCAAGCGGGAACCAGTAATATCTCCATTGTGAGACTTGTTTTTGCTGTTTTTGGCATATCCAATACACCACAGGGATCTTGCCAGACTCTGCTGTGTGGGTAGGATACTCTCCGTGGCTTGCCAGCTCTCTGAGAGGGATGAAGAAATGGTACCCCGGTCAGCCACATGCAAGGGCAAACGCCCTACCCACTGTGTTATCGCTCCTGCCCAGTTAACTAACTCAGTTAAAATTTAATGGCTATAAAATTAAAGATATTTTATGATATGTTGAAGTGAACAACTTTATAAATGACTATGGTTAGTTTTTTGTAATTTCTATTTTTTTCAAATCTATGAGCTTTAAAAATAGTCAATTTTGTACGTCTTGATTTATCACTAATAAAAATTAAAACATAAAAAAAAATCCAAGATATTGAGAGTTGCTAGAAATCGGCAACAGTTGTATCTGAACATTCTTGTGACCAAAGCAAATAGAAAATAAAATCAATTACGTGACATCAAAAAAATAGTCAATTTAATTAAAACTTTCTCTACTAAGAGTGAAGCAAACATTATTTCAAAATACTAATCCTTACTTATCACAGTAAGATAATGTTTATCATATCAAAAGATAAGTATTTTAAAATTTTCATTAGTATATTTTTCATATAAAATAATGGTCAATGGCATTTTCTAAGCATAATAGTGCTCTATTATTCCAGAGAGGACTTTCTAGACCAATCCTTTCTAACATTGCTTTCAGCAAACACTAAAGTGGAAGAAGACCTAGTCATCAGATCTTCATTTGTGAAAATTTATTTTACACTAGGTAAAGTCATTAAAATACAGATTTGTGCAAAGTTTTTTGTTGTTGTTGTTGTTTTTACATTTGAGTTATGTGTGTATCTTTCAGGAAATATTGTAGCACTGTAGCACTGTAGCACTGTCCTCTGCACCAGTAATGACTACATTATGAGACTTGTTACTACGTTTGAAATATTGAATACATCACGGGTAGCTTGCCAGGCTTTGCCATGCAGGTGGGATACTCTCGGTAGCTTGCCAGGCTCTCCGAGAGGGGCGGAGGAATCAAACCTGGGTCGGCTGCTTGTAAGGCAAATGCCCTACCCACTGTGTTATTGCTCCAGCCCTCAGGAAATAGTCACTATAATTGATGTTCTAGGTATTTGTTATATTAAATGGGTCACAGATTTAGAAATAATATGTATTTTCAGAAGAAAATAAAAAAATTATTTTTGAAGAGAAAAATGTGAGGTTGATTTTTTTTAGGTAAAACAAATATGTTTTAAGAATACAAATGTGTTTTCTCCAGTATCTCTAGTAAAACCTATATAATTTTCAAAGTTCAGATCAAATACTATTCTTTTGGTTTGCTTATTTACTTAGGGATCACTTCTGGCAGGGCTCAAGGGACCATATGGAGTTCTGGGTACAAACCCTATCCACTGTACTAACACTCCAGTGTCATCAAGTGCTAATCTTAAAGATTAGTTTGATTTCTTCCACTCAAGAGAAGACAGAAATACAACATAAGCAATCCTATAACAAAAATTATTCTCAATTTTATTATTTATTATTCACAATTAAAAATCAATATGTTGGAATCAATGAGCAAAAATAAATTATAAAATCATAAAGTTGTATAAATAAAGCTCACTGTCCTCCCGTTGTTCATCGATTTTCTCGAGCGGGCCCAGTAACGTCTCCATTGGAGACTTTGTTGTTACTGTGTTTGGCATATCGAATACGTCACGGGTAGCTTGCCAGGCTCTGCCGTGCGGGCGAGATACTCTCAGTAGCTTGCGGGGCTCTCCGAGAGGGGCGGAGGAATTGAACTCGGGTCGGCCATGTTGGCTGCGTGCAAGGCAAACACCTCACTCGCTGTGCTACCGCTCCAGGCTAAATAAAGCTAGTGCAAGGAAATATAAGTAATTTTATTTGCTTTTAATATTAACATATTTTACTTAACATTTAAAGTTTTTAAACTATTTTTCCATTTGAATAGATATAGTAAGAATACGAACACTGCAAGATAATTTAAAACACATATAAAATTTTAATTATCTGTAGCCAGGAAAAAGGAAATCATTATTGTTAGGTAGAAATAAATTAAGAAGCTTTTACTATTTATGTAATTAATTTATTGTAGCACTGTAGCACTGTCTTCCCATTGTTCATTGATTTGCTTGAGTGGGCTCTAGTAATGTCTTCATTGTGAGACTTGTTACTGTTTTTGGCATATTGAATACACCCCGGGAGCTTGCCAGGCTCTGCTGTGTAGGTGGGATACACTGGGTAGCTTGCCGGGCTCTCCAAGAAAGACAGAGGAATCGAACCCAGATTGGCCGCTTGCAAGGCAAATGACCTACCTGTTGTGCTATTATTTCAGTGTAATATGGGATATATTTAAGAGTCAATAATCAGTAGCTACAAGAACACTTATATGGCTAATCTACATATGATCGTATGTGTTATAAGTGTTTATTTTCAGAGTAATACATTGTGAAGAAGTATATGCTGCAGGCACATAAAAATGTATCTCAGACAATAAATAATAGAAAAACCCAGTGTAGCAAATGAGACACAGACATCAGTGTATATATATGTATATACCTATATATAGCAGATAGAATTTAATAAAGAAAATTTAAAAATAATATAACAAAGAATAGCATAATAAATTGTATAAATTAGAATTCATCATTTTTATTAAAGAATAATAGGATTACTAGAAATACTATTGAGAAATAAAATACATAAAGTTTTAAATAATTTTATTTTAATATTAATTTTAATTTTAAATATAATTTAATTATAATTCAGCTGGGAAGTTATGGCTGAAAACAGCAAAATATTAAAAACAAATTTAATTTTAATTATCAATAGTGTAACATGTAGAGAGCCATTAGTGTTGATTTGGGGAGAGTTGTTTCGGGCCAGATCTAGCTGTACTCACAGCTCAGTCCTGGCTCTGTGCTCAGGGACAATTCGTGCAAATGATCAGGAGATTATATATAATATATATATATGTATATATATATATATACACACACACACACTGCTGAGGATTCAACTAGGGATGATACAAAGGAAGAGCCTTGGCCCCTGTATTACCCCTTTAGCCACTGTAGGGTAATTTCTATAATATGTGTTTTATCATTATAAATTATGCACCATTGATTCATTCAAATGCCTAAAAACCTGAGTCTGACGATTACACTTGAATAGATGTGGCTCACTGCCGGCAGTTTCTATCTTCGTTGTCTATGCACCAACATCCAATTATAATAAAGAAGAAATTGAGAAGTTCTACATGGAGCTGGAGAAGTTCTATAAAGAAGACCACACCTTCTACAAGATCATTGTCAGTGTCTTTAATGCCAAAATAGGACCAAGAAGATCAGTCAAAGAACTCCAAATCAAACCCTATGGCCTAGAATGGTATAAACAGAGTAAGAGACTGTCTGAGTTCATCATGTCCACCAAGACCATCCATAGTAACTCAAAGTTCCAGAAGGCCGAGTCTAAACGTTGGACATGCGAGTCTACTAGTAGACAGTTCCATAACGAAATTGACCACATCGTATTCAATTTATGATTTTGTCTGACCAATGTAGCTGTTGTCCCAAAATTCCAAATGGGATCAGACCACCATCTCCTTTCTGCAAAATTCTACTTCAGAGAGTGGGGAGAAAGGGCTGCAAAGAAGAAGAGAACTCCCAGAACGACCACAAGCTGGGAGATCTTTGGCACTATTGCAGAAACATGGGAAGATGCCGTCCTTGACAACATTGATGAAGAATACAATCGACTGGTTCAGCACCTCTATGATTGTGCGAAGAATGCTGAGAGAGAGAAAGCACAAAAAGATGCCTGTCTATGAAAACTGTTGAGCTCATTTGCTAATATGCCTGGGTGTGAGCCTCAGGCAACAAGTGAATGTCTGAGCTCACAAAGCAGTGCAGAGAAGCAATCAAGGAAGACCTTAAAGAGAGAAGAGCAGTAGTGCTGGCTGATGTGGCAGAAGCCAGGAAAAGCATTCACAATGCCCGCCTATCCTTTGCCAACTACAAGACCAAGATGGTGCCCTCCGACACGCTGATGGATCTATCACATCTTTCAGAAGGGCAATGGAGAAGATTATCCATGACTTCTACTCAGATCTCTGCGATAAACACATCCACCTGCCCAGATACCAAATCCCAAAGGATGGATATGTTGTTCCCAACATTCTCTCTTCCAAAATCTGACACGCCATTTCTTCGCTAAAGTAGAGAATAGCACCCAGCCCAGACAAGTTCAGACCTGAACACCTGAAGAATCTGCCATCAGTACTCATCAATACATTGGCTTAGCTCTTCACATGCTACTACCTGTCTGAATGCAAGATTCTGTCCCATTGGAAAACCAGCAGGACCATTCTACTATACAAGAAGAAAGACATCCACGACATTGGCAATTATTGCCTGATCTGCCTGTTGTCTACCATCTACAAGCTGTTCACTCGAGTCATCCTGAATAGAATTGGCAGAACACTAGATGAAGGACAACCATGTGAGCAAGCCAGTTTCTGAAAAGAATTCAGCACCGTCAACTATATCCACATGGTAAGCAAGCTCATTGAGATTTCTCAGGAGTTCAAGATGCCACTGTCTAGCATTCATTGATTCAAAGAAGGCTTTTGATTCTGTTGAGACTGAAGTGGTCATCAAAGCCCTAGCCAAAGGCGCGTTCAAACTCAATACATCAGGGACCTCCATGAGCTGTATTAAAGATTAACCACCAGGATATCACGATTCTACAAGGGAGTGATCATTGACATCAAGAGAGGGGTTCAGTAGGGTGATGTCATTTCACCAAAACTCTTCAGTGCCAACCTCGAGAACATCATGTGATGACTGGAATAGGAAGCAATGGGAGTGAAGATAGACAGACCATCAGCAACTATACAACCTCCGCTTTGCTGATGACATCATTCTAATAACAGTAAATGTTAGCCAAGTGGCACAAATGCTGTCCTATTTTGACCGCGAGTGTGGAAAGTCTTTCTGCAGCTGAATTTCACGAAGACAATGTTTATGAGAAATAGACTCCTTCCTGATGTTCCACGTTCACTCTCAATGGAATGAGCATCGCTGAATGCAACAGTTTATGTACCTAGGTCGAGAATTCAATATGATGAAAAACCTGGCACCTGAATTGTGCAGGAGGAAGAAAGCAGCATGGAATGCCTTCAAAAGCGTCAAAGAAATTGCTAAGAGAACAAAGAACCTCTGGCTCCTAGCACATCTCTTCAAATTCGCCATTCTTACTGCATTAATATACACGTCAGAGACCTGGGCCCTATGAACACAGGATGAGAACGCTATATGGGTCTCCCAAAGAGGAGTTGAAAGAGCTATTCTTGGAGTATCACGCTTCACTCTAGTGAGAGAAAGAATCCAGAGTTCTGACCTCTGTCGAAGATCGAGAATCAGGGACACTGTCTTGTTTGCCAAAGTGTCAAAAGTAAGATGGGCTGGACATGTAATGCGATTTGGAGATGACCACTGGACTAGAGCCCTTACCAACTGGATTCCATGGGATGTCAAAAGATCGAGTGGCCCACTTATGAGATGGTCAGACTTCTTTGTCAAGACCCTGAATGATCAGTTTGAGACTGTGTTCCTGGAGTGAGCAGATGCCATTGGGCTCACTAGCACAAGACAAGGATGAGTGGAGGTGTTATTGGTGCCCGCTCAAGCAAATTGATGAGTAATGGGATATCAAGTAATCAAGTATATTATGCAGTATATTATTATAACTTATATAATTACATATTTATACAATCTTATCGGCTGGAGTGATAACACAGCAGTAGGGCATTTGCCTTGCATGTGGCCAACTTGGCTGACCTGAAATCAATCCCTCCACTATTCACGGAGAGCCTGGCAAGCTACTGAGAGTATCTCGCCCTCACAAAGGCAAAGCCTGGCAAGCTACCCGGGATGTATTCGATATGCTAAACACAGTAACAAGTCTCACAACAGAGACATTACTGGGCTTGCTGGAGCAAATTGATGAACAACGGGAGGACAGTGCTACAGGGCTACAATTTTATGTGTGTATCTATATCATATTCATATTTTACATAAATGTATGTCATATATAATTGTATGTTATAATAAATATAATATATTATACCATTATATTATATATTATTTTATATTGTATATTTTCTTATATTATACATGATATATTTATTTAGAAAACTTTATATTGGTAGATATGCATGATATTTTCTCTTAATTTCTATATTGAAATTGATTGTGCAGCTAGACACTGAGGTAAAGGTAAAGGTAAAGGCCCTCCCGTTGATCGTCGATTTGCTCGAGCGGGCCCAGTAACGTCTCCATTGGAGACTTTGTTGTTACTGTGTCTGGCATATCGAATACTCTCGATAGCTTCTCGGGCTCTCCGAGAGGGGCGGAGGAATCGAACTCGGGTCGGCCATGTTGGCCGCTTGTAAGGCGAACGCCCTACCCGCTGTGCACTGAGGTAGATTGATTAAATCATAAGTCATTTAGCTATTTTCCCTGCAAAAGAACAATAAGTTGAGCATTTTTTCACTCTGGGACAGTACCTGATTTTATTTATCATGTTGGGCATAAGTTCAAGAATTTCTCTTTTAAAGTTAAGATTTTCTGCATCATATGCAATATAAATTTCCGTTTTAGATCTCAGCCACTTAAATTAGATAAAGATTTTTTTCTTACTACTTCTTTCAAAAATTACTGTTCAATTACATACTACAAAATCACTACAAACAAAAGAGCAGATTGGTAATATGGACTTCACTAAATTAAAGGCTGTTTATTTCCAATGTATGCACACACTTAGAAATATCAGAGAAATTATGGCAGAATAGGAACTTTAGTCATATCAACTTCAAAATTAAATACTTTAGATTTTTAATCGATACACCTAAGAACATCGTCAGAAAAATTATGGAAGAAGAAAAAAGCAAGCTACTGAATGATAAACTAAGATTTAAATACACATTTAAAAATATATTGATAGTACATAAATTCATAATTAATAGCATTTATTATAAAATACAAATTATACCAGTAAGATATCACAACTCCTTCATTTTGACCAACATTTTAAAAAGCTGGGGCTGGAGAGATAGCACAGCAGGTAGGGCGTTTGCCTTGCACGCGACCGACCCAGGTTTGATTCCCAGCATCCCATATGGTCGCCTGAGCACCACCGGGAGTAACTGATGAGTGCAGAGCCAGAAGTAACCCCTGTGCATCGCCAGGTGTGACCCAAAAAGCAAATAAATAAATAAATAAATAAATAAAAAGCGGACTATAAGTTGACCAAACCGAATGTTAATATGTTTTTTAATAAATGACTTTTCATTGGTGAAGCATAAGGAACTACAATCACTTCACACAGTAGTTTAGAAGGCAGATTAAATGTTCAATTTATACTTGTCAAATTTACATTGTAATTCACTCAGTTCATACAAATCACTGTATAGAATAAGCCATTTTATTTGTTTTATTAAAAATAAGATGCAATTTAGAGTTATCAGGTTAAATGGAGCAGATAATATACAAAAAGATAATTAGAATTGTCAAGATGTTTTGTGTAAGGCCTACAAAATATACTTTAAAATACATAGTAATATGAAATTCAAATGTAACTGAGTATTCTGTATAGCTATTTAACTATGTCTTACAAACTGTTAATAACTCTATGTCCAATTATAACTAAGCAAATACTTTTAGTACTATTCAATCAACTGCCACTTATAAATTAAAAAAAAATGAATTATGATACCTTCAGTAGCATGGCTAGAACCCAAAGTAATTATTGAATTAAAGAGACCATACGAATATACTGTATGTTAACTTGAGAGATAATACAGGGCTAAAGGCATATGTCTTGCATGTAGCTGACCTTTATTGGAAACTGGAAATCAATTAGTTTCCCTGAGCATTTAGCCTATTTGGGAACAAGCAGGGTGATTCAAATAATTTCCAGCATTGGCACTGCAAGGCCTGAGCATACCATTTAGATCTTCAGATCTATGAATCATTGACTAGGTTGGTTGAGAACCCTTGGTGGGGTACTCCAGTCTCCTGAGCACTGCTTGGGAGACCCTGTCAAATATTTTATGTTTGGGAAGAAATAGTACAGAGGTTAGGGGTTTTGCTTTCTATATGACTGATCTAGGTTCAATCAGCATCATCCAGTATGTTTCCTCTAGCACCTCCATGAATAACTCCTGAGTACAGAGCCAGTAGAGCCCTGAGTATCACTGAGCATGACCCAACGAAAAAAAGAAAATAAAATTTTGTTAAAGTTTATAATATTTACTAAGGTCAGAAACATGCAAGTAGAAAGATTCCTGAGTGATGATCAATATTTTGGTTTTGCCTTTCCTAACTGTGATGATTGGTAGCTAAACCTGGGAAGTTGTTGACTGTCAGAAATCCACCTATGGGACAGAGAGACTAGAGTCTGATACATATAAAAATCTGGTACTTAGTTCTTATTTAACACCATGACAAATATATATACCAAGAAAATGCGTGATTATACATATCTTAGTTTTTAATCTTCCCCAAGGAAGGAATACAGTCAGGAAACAGTCACAGAAAGCAGAAAGTTGTGGTACTTACTACAAATGAAAAGTATGTTTTGTGTCTGGAGAGACACTATAAGGGTAAAGCACTTGCCTTGCATTTGGCTCTCCTCGGTTCAATAAGGTCTCCCAAATACCACTAGGAGTGATCGCTGAGCACAAAGCCAGGAGCACTGCTGAATGTGGTTCAATTTAACTCTTCCATACACAGAGTCAAAAAGGCATTCTCTGAAAGTACAGAGTATATAGTGGGCAAAGCACAAAGAAATCTGTGTCTAAAAGAGTTTGGGGCCTATATTTTGTTCCCATTTACTTCCAATAGACTGACTGTACTGAGCAGGTTCTTATCAATTTGAGAACCCATTGATGTCTCTTCTACGTATACTTTGTAATTCCTCTCACATATACCTTCTCTCTGTTATTAGGCAAAAATTTGGTAATGACAGTGCTGTGTTTGTCTCAAAATTCTTCTGTTTCTCTTTAGACAGGTAATAGTCCAACTTACTTCTTAGAATCCATTTCCCACACTAGTTCTACTTTCCCCTGTTTCCTTCTCTTCTTCAGCACCCATCGACCTTCTCACACACCTACTCATGACATGGTCTTCTAACCAAAGACTCTACTCACAAAGCAGAACACTTGACTGAGGGAATGCTGTCTAATAAGAACAGCAGGAAATTTTAATAGCTCAGAGGTCAAATGAAGGAAGTTTTTCCAAAAGGAAGTTGGAGTTATGATTAATTTATTCAAGTTGTGCTAGAAAATGAATAATTTAATATTAGATTTGATAATATTGAGGTCATTGGTAAAAATGAGCTTAACAGAATGGTATAGCTTAGCAGAAATGATATAGATAAGGTTTGGGCCAAAATGGGAAGTAGCTTTGTGATGTTCCTCTGAAATTTCTCTCGTGTTGTTTTATGCGTGAAATTTCTCTTTTTTATGTGTTGTTACATGTAACTTTTACTTGATAACTTGACATCTTGTTACTCATCCATCTGCTTGAGCGGGTGCCAGTAATGTCTCCATTCGTCCCTGTAGCATGGTAGTGTAGCCCAATGGCATTTGTTCATTCTAGGAACACGAACAGCCTCAAACCAATTGTTCAGGGTCTTGAGGAAGAAGTCTGACTATCTCATAGATGGGTGGCCACACAATCTTTTGACATCCCGTGGAATCCAGTGGGTAATGGCTCTAGTCCAGCGGTCCTCTCCAAATTTCATTAAGTGTCCATCCTATCTGATTTTCGATGACTTGGCATATGAGACAGCATCCCTGATGCTTGATCTTTGATGGAGATCGGAACTCCAGATTCTTTCTCTCATTTGAATGAAGCGTGACACTCCAAGCATAGCTCTTTCGATTCCTCTTTGAGAGACACAAATAGTGTTCTCATCCTATTTTCATAGGGCCCAGGTCTCTGAGACATATGTTAATGCAGGAAGAACAGTGGAATCGAAGAGATGTGCCCAGAGATAGAGGTTCTTTGTCTTCTTAGCTATTTCTTCGACTCTCTTGAAGGCGTTCCAAACTGCTCTCTTTCTCCTGTGCAACTCAGGTGCTAGGTCATTTGTCATGTTGACTCTTGACCTAGGGACACATAACTGTTGCACTCAGAGATGATCATACCATTGAGAGCTAAAGAAACATCAGGAACCAGACTGTTTCTCATAAACATCATCTACCTGTGATTCAGCTGTCGCTCAACCTTTCCACACATATGGTCAAAGTAGGCCAGCATTTGTGCCACTTGGCTGATGTTTGGTGTTATTAGAATGATGTCATCAGCGAAGCAGAATTGGTGTAGTTGCTGACCATCTATCTTCACTCCCATTCCTTCCCATTCCAGTCATCGCATGGCATTCTCAAGGGTGGCACAGAAGAGTTTCAGTGAAATGGTATCATACTGCTGAACCCCTCTTATGACGTCAATGATCACCTCCATGTTGAACGGTGAGATCAAGGTAATGAATCCGCAATACAGCTCTCAGAGGATCCTGATGTATTGAGTTTGAATGCCCTGTTTAGTTAGGACCTTGATGACCACTTCAGTCTCAACAGAATCAAAGGCCTTCTTTAAATCAATGAATGTTAGACAGAGCGGCATCTTGAACTCCCGAAAAACCTCAATGAGCTTGGTTATCGTGTGGATAAGGTCGATTGTGCTGAATCCTCTTTGAAAATCAACTTGCTCGCATGGTTGTCCTTCATCTAGTGTTCTCCCAATTCTATTCAGGATGACTTGAGTGAACAGCTTGTAAACGATAGACAACAGGCAGATCGGGTGATAGTTGCCAATATTGTGGATGTCTCCTTTCTTTCTTTTCTTTATTTGAAACCAATTTTATTTCTTTTCTTATATTACTCTACTACCAATTTTTTTATTAGTGAAACACTATGAGGTACAGTTGTAGATTTACAATTTTTTGTGCTTGGATTTTGATTATACAATGATCAAATACCCATCCCTCCACCAGTGCCCATTTTCCACTACCATGGATAATATCCCTCCCACCCCCATCGCCCCCATCTCACCCTGCCTCTGTGGCAGAGCATTTCCTTTGGTTCTCTTTCTCCTTTTGGGTGGTGTGGTCTGCAAAAGAGGCATTGAGTGGCAACCATGTTCAGTCCAGAGTCTACTTTCAACATATATCTCCCCTACTGGGAGGATGCTCCAAACACCCTCTATTTGTGCTCCCTTCTCTGTCTGAGCTGCCCTTTCCCCTAAAATGCCCAGCTGGCCTCTAAACTATGGAGTAATCCTCCTGGTGCTGATCTCAGCTATTCTTGGGTATCCTTTCTTGTACAGCAGTACAATCCTGCTGGTCTTCCATTGGGATGGAACTTTGCATTCAGATAGGTAGCATGAAAAGAGCCGTGCCAGTGTATTGATGAGTACTGGCGGCAGGTTCTTCAGATGTTCGAGTCTGACCTTGTCTGGGCCAGGTGCTGTTCACTTCTTTACCAACAAAATGGCGTGTCAGATTTCAGAAGGGAGGAATTTGGGAACGACATATCCATCTTGTGAAATTTGGTATGTGGGCAGGTGGACGTGACTATCGAAGAGATTCGAGTAGAAGTCATGGATAATCTTCTCCATTGCCCTTCTGAAAGATGTGATAGATGCATCAGGATGTTGGAGGGCAGTCAATTTGGTCTTGTAGTGGGCGAAGGATAGGCGGGCATTGCAAATGCTTTACCCAGTTTCTGCTGCATCTGCTCTTCTCTCTTTGAGGTCTTCCTTTATTGCTTCTCTGCACTGTTTTGTGACCTCAGAGGTTCGCTTGTGGTTACCTGAGGCTTGCGCCAAGCAACATTGGCGAATGAACTCAAGAGTTTTCGAAGAAAGGCATCTTTTTGTGGCTACCTCTTGGCATTCTTCACACCATTATGGAGGTGCTTAACCAGTCAATCATATTCCTTGTCAATGCTGTCAATAACGGCATCTTCCCAAGTTGCCACAATAGTGCCAAAGAGCTCCCAGTTGGTGGTCGTTCTGGGAGTTCTCTTCTTAAACTCTGCAGCCCCTTCTCCACACTCTGTGAAGTGTGAATTTTGCACGAAGGAGACGGTAGTCCAATCCTGTTTGGAATTTTGGGACAACATCGACATCCGTCAGGCAAGACCATTATTGAATATGATGTGGTCAATTTTGTTGTGGAACAGTCCAGTGGGAGACTCCCATGTCCAATGCTTGGATTCAGCCTTCTGGAATTGTGAATTACCATGGATGGTCTTGGTTCACATGATGAACTCAGACAGTCTCTCATGCTGTTCATTCCATTCTATGCCATGTGTCCCAACATGGGCCCCGCGACATATCATAAAACACTTAATACAAGATTACCACACCATATTTGATAGGGTTCAACTATGGTTTGAACCATGCTTATAACCTGCAAGGATGATTAGAGGCTGCCCTAAAAGCTTCTATCCCTCTCGGAGAGCCTGGCAAGCTACCAAGAGTGTCCCGCCCACACAGATGTCCCTGACAAGCTATCCGTGGTGTATTCTATATGCACAAACCAGTATATACAATAGGTCTCATTATCCTGATTCTTAAAGACCCACTAATACGGTAGTGTTAAGAAGGATGAGGAAGAAAAGGCTGATAAAATCTCAGGGCCAATCTAGGCTGCCAAAAGGGAGAAGGACAAAAAATGATTGTCTGTACTTTCATCAGATGCATCCATCGAGGACCTGATGGTGCAAGTGCGAAAAATCAAGTACCACATCATTGGTCTGACCAAGGTGAGAAGTCATCAATCTCATCATGAAATTTTCGACACCAGGGAAGAACTGTTCCTCGGAACATGTGACAAAATGGTGTCGGTGGTGTCAGTGTCTTTGTCAACACAAACTTGGCTATAAACATTGATTCATTTGAATTCCTAACAACTTGAAGTGGACAATTACACTTGAATAGATGTGGCTCACTACTGGCAGTTTCTATCTTCGTTGTCTATGCACCAACCTCCAGTTATGATGAAGGAAAAATTGAGAAGTTCTACATGGGGTAAAAGAAGTTCTATAAAGACCACCCCTTCTACAATAACATTGTTGGTGATTTTAATGCCAAGATAGGACTGAGAAGATCAGTCGAAGAACTCCACATCGGGACCCATAGCCTAAAATGGAACATGTACCTTTGGTTTCGAAAATTTGGGGGCCAGAGTGATAATATAATGGGTAGAGTGTGTACCTTGCAAATATAGCTGACCTGATTTCAATCAACAGCATCCAATATATTCCCTTGAGCACCACCAGGAGTAAATCCTAAATACAGAGCTAGGAGTATGCAGAGCCAGGTGAGTGCCAGCCTCCTGTGAATTGTTCCTCACTAGGTGTGGCTCCCAAACAAGGGAAGAAACATAACAAGTTGTTGACCCCTCTTATGCTTTTTTTAGTGGCCTTAATATCAAGGAAAACACTTGTACTCTTATCTCCAACATTAACACTGCTGTTAGATTACTTTTCCAAAAAAATCTTTCCATTTTAAAAGTTATTTGTAACATTGTTAGTTTGAGAGAGACAATCTACTAGAAAGGAATTAAGCATCATTCACAAGAGAGAAATGGGTCTCACATGCATAGATTTTGAAACCATGGCTCTTGACTTTTCTTCAATAACTGGTTCATGTTGTGGACTCCTTAAACTTCTAGTATTTAGTAGATGTGATTATCTGGTTATTCTACAACTGATCTGAGCTTTGAAGTAATTTTATTTTAAGCATATGTAAGAATCTAGATATCTCTGCCTTCTGTTAATTTCATCTATTTTTTCTTTCTGAAAACATCAAATAGAATAAAGTTTATAAAAATGAGAATAAATGGTCATCCTTCTTGTATTTATTTGTTAAATTATTTGAATTTATATTATGTATTTTTATTTTATGGAATTTAGTTAGTGTGTAAAATACCAAAATTCCCCTTTTAGTATATTTTAAATTATTTACAACACAGTTCCTGTAAGTGATTAAAAACTTATACCTGAAGCTCTAATTCTTCTCAAAAGCACTGCAAGGAAAATAGATGAATTCACTTAACCTAAAATAATGTGCTTACAAATGCCAACCCATAGATTTTATGTAAATTGTTATTGAGAAGTCAATGGACTCATAATAAAATTACCTCATTGAATAAGAGGCAATATGTAAGATGCAATTCTGATTATACAAATTATAATTCACTTAATGATAAAAAGTGAAATTTCATTTAACTTTTTAATCAGTTGAATATTAAAGCAAATGTCCAAAAAATATACCACAACTGTTAGTACAATGTTAAAAAACAGAATTGTTTTAAATATTTTATATTTGTTCTTTGTGGGAAAATAATCACATAAAAATAGTCAAAATAGACATATTTTTGTTTTAGTTTTGAGGGCACACCTGGAAGTGCTCAGGGCTTACTTCTGACTCTGTGGTCATGGCACACTCCTGGAAGTGCACAGGTGATCATATGTGACATCAGGAAGCAGCTTGGGTGCATGCAAAGAAAGCAATTTACCTGCTATGCTACCCCTCTGCCCCCTCATAATTATATATACATGCTAAACATGCAAACCAGGAATTGAAAAATGATATGCAGGGAAAATTAAATAAGAAACAAACTTGGTGACTAAGATGGGTCAAAACGTTTAGAGTATATGTTTTGCTTATGAAAGACCCAGATTGATAGCCGGCACGCCATTACCTCTCAAACATCACCAGGAGCAACCCCCAAACACTGAACAACAGAGCACTACCAGGTGTGGCCCCAAACCCAACTCTCCCCACAAAAGGGGAAAATTAGAGTGAAGCCAACTTTTCTTTCTTTGTTTCCTTGGGACCATACCCAGTGTTGCTCAGCCTGACTCTCCACTCTGCTCGGGGATCACTCTTGTTGGTGTTTAGTGGCCAAATGTGATGACAAGGACTAAACTGAGTCTGGGCACATGCAGATAAGTACATGGCTTCCTTTAAGATCTTCCTGGCCCTAAAGTGAGGGATATCTTTTTGCATAAAAAAGGTAATTACTTCATTGAGTAAGAGGCAATATGTAAGATGTCTCTATGCAAAATGGTAAAAAAGCTATGTGAAAAACATTTTATCTATTGTTTTCACAAAAAAAAACCTTTCGAGATATCATATAAAAAATTCTGTAACCATATAAAAATCTAATTTTATTAATAAATGATTTAAACTGTGCAATAGAATTCATTTGCAGCAAGTAGAAATATCTGAACTCTGAGATACATTTTCTTTGACTTAAGATACTTTCCTAATATTCCATTTGTCTTGGAACAATAACCTTATTGTTCAATTTCATTATCATTTACATAGATGAGACAGTTAAGGCACATAACATTTGAATAAATTGCCCAAGTTTTCACAGTTCTTTGGTATTATTGATATGGAGAACAGAGAATCATATAGAACTCATTGAATTTGGTAATGAATTAAAATGCTAGAATTTGAAAATTCTGTATGTAGAATTCTGTATTCTACATATAGAATTTGCATGCCTTTTGGGATGGATAGGTAAATTATAATCTAAACTGAGAGCTGTTAAATATATGTTTTTGCTCATGCATATCCCAGATAAATGATAGGTAAATAAGGAAATGTGTCTTGGGGAAAAATCTTGAATTTTGATTTAAAAAAAAGTAACATTTAAGCAAAGAATGTCCATGTTTGCTTGATTTACATTATTAAAAATAAATTTTTAATTTAAAAATCAGTGCTCTTAAAGACGGAAAAGGAAGAGAGGAACCTTAATTTAGCTGTTTTTATGACTATTTGCTTTTATGACTATTTGTCCTCTTTAATCTGAATGATCTGGGATAGAGGAGTAAATAATGGATAACTCATGGGCTCATGGGTACTTTGATGTATGCAGTATGAGAAATGTAGGCAATAAAATCCCTGGATTTATTTATAATCAGGGAAGTGGGTGACCTCATTCATAGCAAAATTCTGTAACCATATAAAAATCTAATTTTATTAATAAATAATTTAGACCGTGCAATAAAATTCCTTTGCTGGAAGTAGAAAGATCTAAACTCTGAGATACATTTTCTTTGACTTAAGATACTTTCCTTATATTCCATTTGTCTTGGAACAATAACCTTATTTTTTTTCTTTTTAAAGTAGAAACAATCCATCTCCCCACCTTGAAGTTCTATATTTCATCTATAAAATCAATATATTTTCTTATACATTAAAGATCAATGAAACCAAGAGCTGGTTATTCGAGAAAATAAAAATAAGATAGATAAAACACTAGCAACACTCACAAAGAAACAGAGAGAGAACCCTAATAAATCGAATCAGAAACAAGAATGGGGATATCACAACAGAAACCAAAGAAATTCAAAAGATCATCAAAGACTATTTTGAAAGTCTCTATGCCACGAAACAAGAGAACATAGAAGAAATGGATAAATTCCTGGATTTCTATTATCTCCCAAAGCTGAATCAAGAAGATATAGAGTACCCGAATAGAAATATTTACATCAAGGAAATTGAAACTGTAATCAAAAATCTTCCCAAAAACAAAAGCCCAGGTCCAGATGGCAAATTTTTCCAAACATTTAAAGAGGACATATTGCCAGTTCTTCTCAAGCTTTTCCAGGAAACTGAAAAAAAAAGAAACTCTCCCAAACAGTTTCTATGAAGCCCATATCTCTCTAATACCAAAAGGAAACAAAGACACCACAAGAAAGGAAAACTACAGGACGATATCCCTGATGAACACTGATGCAAAGATTCTCAACAAAATACCAGCAAATAGAATTCAACAACTCATCAAAAAGATCATACATCATGACCAAGTGGGATTCATCCCGGGGATGCAAAGATGATTCAACATTCGGAAATCAATCAGCATAATCCATCATATCAATAAAAGAAAAGATAAAAATCATATGATCATAGCAATAGATGCAGAGAAAGCATTTGACAAGATCCATCACCCATTCATGATAAAACTCTCTCCAAAATGGGGATCGAGGAGACTTTCCTCAATGTAATTAAAGCCATCTACCACAAACCTACAGCAAACATCATCCTCAATGGGGAAAAACTGAGAGCCTTGCCCCTAAGATCAGGGACGAGACAAGGATGCCCACGCTCTCCACTACTGTTTAATATAGTACTGGAAGTACTTGCAATAGCGATTAGGCAAGAAAAAGATATTAAGGGCATCCAGGTAGGGAAGGAAGAAATTAAGCTCTCATTATTCGCAGATGATATGATACTATACTTAGAGAACCCTAAAACCTCTACCAATAAGCTCCTAGAAACAATAAACTTGTATAGTAAAGTGGGAGGCTATAAAATCAATACGCAAAAGTCCATGGCTTTCCTATATGCAAATAGTGAAAGAGAATAAAGGGACATGAAGAAAACAATCCCATTCACAATTGTGCCCCAGAAAATCAAGTACATGGGAATCAGCCTAACTAAGGAAGTAAAGGACCTGTACAAAGAAAACTACAAACGCTACTTCAGGAAATAAAAGAGGACACGAGGAAATGGAAAAATATCCCCTGCTCATCAATGGGGAGAATCAACATTGTCAAAATGGCAATACTTCCCAAAGCACTGTACAAATTCAATGTGATTCCTATTACAATACCCATGACATTCTTCAAAGAAATGGAGCAAACACTCGTGAAATTTATATGGAACAATAAGCCCCCACGAATAGCTAAAGCAATTTTTGGGAAAAAGAAAATGGGAGGAATCAACCTCCCTAACTTCAAGCTCTAGTACAAAGAGGTAATAATTAAAACACCATGGTACTGGAACAAAGGCAGAGCTGCAGACCAATGGAACAGAGTTGAATATACTGACATCTCCTCCCAAGTATATGATCATCTACTCTTCGATAAGGGGGCAATAAAAGTGAAATGTAGCAGGGAAATCCTCTTCAACAAATTGTGCTGACAAAACTGGACGGCTACATGCAAAAAAGTGGGCTCAGATCTCTGCCTAATGCCATGCACAAAAGTAAGATCAAAATGGATTTATGTCCTCAACATCAGACCAGAATCCATAAAGTTCATTGAAGACAAAGTTGGCAAAACCCACCATGATATTGAAGCTAATGGTATCTTCAAAGATATCACACCACTGGCCAAGCAATTGAAAACAGAGATGGACAAATGGGACTATCTTAAACTGAGAAGCTTCTGCACCTCAAAAGAAACAGTGACCAAAATACAAATACAGTCTACAGAATGGGAAAGGAAATTCACCAAATACACATTCGACAAGGGGTTGGTATCAAGGATATAAAGGTACTGGTTGAAGTCCACAAGAAGAAAACACCCAAACCCATCAAAAAATGGGGCGAGGAAATGAACAGAAAATTTCCCAAAGAAGAAATCCGAATGGCTAAAAGGCACATAAGAAAATGCCCTACATCACTAATAATCAGAGAGATGCAGATCAAAATAATGAGATATCATTTTACACAACAGAGACTTGCCCACATCCACAAGATCAAAAGCAACCAGTGCTGGCGAGGATGTAGCAAGAAAGGAACCCTCTTTCACTGCTGGTGGGAATGCCGACTGGTCCAACCCCTTTGGAAAACAGTATGGACCATTCTCAAAAAATTAAAATTTGATCTCCCATTTGACCCAGCAATACCACTCCTAGGAATACATCCCAGAGAGGCAAAAAAGTATAGTCAAAGTGACATCTGCACTTGTTTGTTCATTGCATCACTCTTTACAATAGCCAGAATCTGGAAAAAACCTGAGTGCCTGAGAACAGATGACTGGTTAAAGAAACTTTGGTACATTTACACAATGGAGTGCTATGTAGCTGTTAGAAAAGATGAAGTCATGAAATTTACATACAAGTGGTGTTGGGAGGATCCTCTCAGGGTGGTAGAAGCATGTTGAAAGTAGACTATACACCAAACATAATTGACACTCAATGCCTCTCTTGCAAACAACAGGACCCAAAAGGAGAGAGAGAGAACAAGGGGGATGCCCTGCCTCAGAGGCAGGGTGGGAAGTGGGCTGGGGGTGGGAGAGATGCTGGGACCCGTGGTGGTGGAGGATGGGCGCTGGTGGAGGGATGGGTACTTGATCGTTGTGTGACTGAAACCCAAACAGAAAAATTTGTAAATCTATAACTGTACGTCATGGTGTTTCACTAAAAAAAAATAAATAAATAAAATCTACATAGTTATAGCTTATCCTGGTCCTGCATTAAAATATTGAACTATTAGGATCCTGGCTCTAACCTCCCTAGCTGTTTGACATTAGACAAATAAATCACATTTTGCTTTGGATTCTTTTCCTCTGAAATATTAGAAAAATACAAATTCATTTTTATTTCACAAATTGAATAACTGATTTGTGTTAACTGTTTAAAAGTGTGTCAAATATGACCCAACCTTGATTTTTAGTCAGTGAGATTTCAAGTTCTAATAAATAAAACATAAAAAATCACTGTTTTTGTTTTGTTTTTGTTCTTGTTTTTGTTTTGTTTTGTTTTGTTTTTAAACCAACACCAGTTGCTCACGGCTAACTCTTAACCCTGACTTAGGTATCACTTCTGATGGGGTTCAGGAGACCATATACCCAGTCAGAGGTTGAATCCATGTTGGCTACATGTGAGGCAGCACTCTTACACCATGTTATCTCTTGGTGCAAATTCTGTGTTTTAAAACAATAAATTTGTAGTTACTAATTATAGTAAAAATAGAAAACTACCACATTGATGGAATTTAGATTAATAGAAAACTAGCACATCTCTGATATTTAGAACTTTATTAAATATTTTCAAATATAGAAAATATAAGTTATTAAGAATCCTAAAATTTTCTCTTAATTCACCATTGAGCACTACCCCAAATGTAAATGATAAACAGGATCAGAGGTAGGAACTTGGAAAGTGACTGTAACATTAGAGTTCAAGTTCTGGATTTTTTTTTAATAGATGTGACTTTGAGGAGAATTGAGCATCATTTAACACATCTTTCAAATCTCTGAACTAAAAAAAAATCCACTTTAACCAACTACTTTTATTAAAACAGAAAATAAATTATGGCATTTTTAAAATTTGTTTTTAGAAACTTTAAGACAGATCCTGATTAATTAGTCTGATTTTTCATGCTTCACATTAGATCTTTGACCAACCACTATTATATTACATCATATTTGGAGAAATTATGGCCAGTATAGATTGCATTTTTTTAAATGTAGGAGTACTGCTATTTATTCAGCCACTGATTAGCTGATTGAATTGTGCATGAACTCCACCTTACTTTTTTTTCATTTTTTATAATTTTATTTATTGAATCACCATGAGAGCAGTTACAAAGCTTTCGGGTCTATGTCTCGGTCATAGAATACAACACCTGTACCTTCATCAGTGCCCATTCTCCACAACCAAAAACCCCAGTTTACCCCCAACCCGCACCCTCCCCCTATATATGGGGCAGATGATTTCCACATTACTCTCTCTACTTTGAACACATTCAATGTTTTTACACCAGACCCACCATTATTATTTGAGATTTTACCCCAACACTAGGATCTGCTGAAAAGGCAACAGTAGACAATTTGTGTTCTATTGCTGGCTATGAATAACATATGATGTCGCGTGGCTGCAGTAGGGCCATATGATTTTGAAATTCTGAAATTTTAACACTTAAATCTGGAGGGATTTCTAACAAAGGCCACTGGGTTTCGAGATTTGCTCCTGAGTCTCTGGGATCATGGTCGTTGCGCAGCTTGATCAGGAGCCAAAGAGGCCGTTTCTGGGCGATGACTTGGGGTCTCATTGGGGTGGGGAAGACAGGCCCGGCTCCACCCCCATCCCATGAGGCCCAACAAGTTTCATCACTGCTGGCCCAAGCCTGACTGCCCAATGGCGTCTGGAGGATGTTGGCTGCCGAGCCACCAAGGGGGAGCAGGCGGAGTGACAACACCCTTTCCCCCTGGGGTGGCCCGGCGACAGTAACGCACTGTGGAGTCCGGACGCATTTCTACCAAAAGCCACTGGGTTTTGATATTTGTTTCTGAGTCTCTGGGATCATGGCCATTAAACAACTTTATCAGGAGCCAGAGACGCCGTTCGTGGGAGATGACTTGGGGTCTCATTGTGGTGGGGAGGACAGGACCGGCTCCACCCCCATCCCTTCAGGCCCTGCATGTCTCATCACTGGGGGCCCAAACCTGACTGTCCAGTGGCCTCTGAAGGATGGCAGCCACTGGGCCGCCAGGGGAAACAGGCCAAGGCATAAAACCTATTCCCACCTGGGTTGGCCCAGCACCAGTGATCTACTTCAGGGACCAGACGCATTTTTGCCAAAAGCCGTTGGGTTTCAAGATTTGTTACTGAGTCTCTGGGATCATGGCCATTAAGCAGTTCAATCAGGAACCAGAGAGGCCATGCCTTCAAGTATGTAGCTGAGCCGGAGGTGATTTGTGGGTGTGTTTCCCACATATCTAACTTTTGGCCGTTTACTTTCTTGGTAAACTTTACCCAAAGTTTTTGGGGTCTGGCCAAAGGCACAGCAGCAATTTTGGGGTATCTGGAAGTCTGAAGGCACCATCTGGCTGCTGATACACTCGCCTCACAGGTACAGATAGACCTGCTGGTGGCACCATAACCCCCTAGATTGTATTTTTAAATTTGTTTCCTTTGTTGACTTAGATTGACACTAATGCCTTCTTGCTCCTAACTGTTTATTTCTAAAACCATAGAGGTTTATATAAGTCCTTTATATCTTTAAAATTGTTTTCTTTCCTCTGTTATATTTCTGTTCTAGAAACTAATCTATGAAGAGGAACCATCTGCGACATGGTGTGTCAATAACATTCTCTCAAAAGGTTGAGTTTGTAAACCAAGGCAACTCCAGACACAAGATTATTTTTCTTCAAATACTCATTCCATTAAAAAGAATGGAAATTCCTATTCATTTACTTGTCTTTCACATTCCTATTTATGCAGTAGAATAGGTGGCACAATTACCCAAGAATTATCCAGGAATAGGAATTATCCAGGGCAAATATCCGATGTATTAATGTTGCCTAATGAATAAAATAATAGTATATAATTACATAATTTTTTCAGCTTATTAAAATCATAAACTGATTTGGAAAATCCAAAGATTATATCATCAGGATAAATTAGTTTCTTTCTTGTATATTGGCTGAACATAATTAAGATTAAATGTGTAACCAATGCAGAAGCTTATGATTTTTTCTTTTATTTTTGATGCTATTGAAATAGTGACTATACTTTTATGAAGTTGGGGGTTATTTTTTTTGTTATATTTATTTATTGAATCTCTGTGGGAAAAGTTACAAAGCCTTCAGGTTTACATTTTGGTCATACAATGATCAGACACCCTTCCCTTCACCAGTACTTATTTTTCACAACAAAGAACCCCAATATACCCCCCTCCCACCCCTCCCAATATTGTCTGTCATATTGTTTGACATATTCAGACAGTTTAGATATAAAGTGGTGGGTTAGACTTACACTGAATTTTATTTGTAAAGTGGACCACATATTTGCAAAACATTGTTTATGCTAGTAGCACTGTTGAATCATTCAGAGAATCTTGTCCCAAACATTGTTGGGGGAGGGGGGAGAACAGGATGGGGATTCTCAAGAAGTACTCAGGGTGGCTCAGTAAGTCTCTTGGTGACAACCAGATAGATGTATAGTGCTAGGGCCCAGAGTTGTGATCCTACGTAAATTCTACTGTTCCGGGAACACAAGGGTATGAATATGTATCTGAGCCTCTAATCCCTGAACTATCTCCTTAACCCAAAATATGTGAAAATTTTAAGAGTTTCACTGTAGATGTTTGAAATCATGATAGAGTTTAGTTAAAAAGAAACAATAATAATGCAAAATATTATCAATGAATGGCACAAAATTAATTGGATTTCATGGGTATATATGTCATTTAAGAATTCAAATTTCAACAATGTGTTTCATAACAGAGTTCTTTCTTAGTTTTGCCTAAATTTCTTCTAGAATTGGGACAGGAAATCCCTTAAAACCAATAATATGGACATGTCAGTAATGAAGTGTGATGAAATGATTAATACTTTGAAATCATACTGACATTTTTTACTATCACTTAATCACTTAATCACTTAATCCCCGTTATTCATCGATTTATTCGAGCGGGTGCCAGTAACGTCTCCATTCATCCCGGTTGCGTGCTAGCGTAGCCCAATGGTATCTGTTCGTTTTAGGAACATGTAGAGCCTCAAACCGATCATTTAGGGTCTTGACGAAGAAGTCTGACCATCTTATAGGTGGGCGTCCACGTGATCTTTTGATGTCTCGTGGAATCCAATCAGTAATGGCTCTAGTCCAGCGGTTGTCTGTAAACCTCATTACATGTCCAGCCCATCTGATTTTTGATGTCTTGGCAAATGAGACAGCGTCTCTGATTCTTGAGCGTTGACGAAGATCAGAACTCCGGATTCTATCTCTCATTTGAGTGAATCGTGATATTCCAAGCATAGTTCTTTCGATTCCTCTTTGAGAGACCCGAATAGTGTTCTCATCCTGTTTTCGTAGGGTCCAGGTCTCTGAGGCATATGTTAATGCAGGAAGAATAGTGGAATCAAAGAGATGTGCTCGTAGTTGGAGGTTCTTTGTCCTTTTAGTTATTTCTTCAATGCTCTTGAAGGCATTCCAAGCCGCTCTCTTCCTCCTGCGTAACTCAGGTGCCAGGTCATTCATCATGTTGATTTCTCAACCTAAGTATATATAACTGTTGCATTCGGAGATGGTGGTTCCGTTGAGAGCAAATGGAGCGTCAGGAAAAAGGCTGTTTCTCATAAACATTGTCTTCGTAAGATTCAGCTGTAGTCCAACCTTTCCACACTCACGGTCAAAGTCCGCAAGCATTTGTGCCGCTTGGCTGATGTTTGGTGTTATTAGAACGATGTCATCAGCAAAGCGGAGGTGGTGTAGTTGCCGACTATCTATCTTCACTCCCATGTTTTCCCATTCTAGTCGTCGCATGATGTTCTCGAGGGTGGCACTGAAGAGTTTTGGTGAAATGGTATCACCCTGCCGAACCCCTCTCTTGATATGGATGATTACTTCTTTGTAGAATGGTGAGATCTTGGTAGTGAATCCGCAATAGAGCTCACGAAGGATCCTGATGTATTGAGTTTGTACGCCCTGATTGACTAGGGCTTCCATGACCGCTTCCGTCTCAACAGAATCAAAGGCCTTCTTTAAATCAATGAACGTTAGACAGAGCGGCATCTTGAACTCCCGAGATACCTCAATGAGCTTGGTTATTGTGTGGATATGGTCGATGGTACTGAATCCTTTTCGGAATCCAGCTTGTTCACATGGTTGTCCTTCATCTAGTGTTCTGCTAATCCTATTCAGGATGACTCGAGTGAATAGTTTGTAGATGACAGACAATAGGCAGATTGGGCGATAGTTGCCAATGTCGTGGATGTCTCCTTTCTTGTATAGTAGTACAGTCTTGCTGGTTTTCCATTGGGATGGAACCTTGCATTCAGACAGGTAGCGTGTGAAGAGTCGAGCTAATGTATTGATGAGTACTGATGGTAAGTTCTTCAGGTGTTCAGGTCTGATCTTGTCTGGGCCAGGTGCTTTTTGTTTCTTTACCGACGAGATGGCATGTTGGATTTCGGAAGGGAGAACATTGGGAACGACATATCCATCATGTGGTATGTGGTATGTGGGCAAGTGGATGTGGCTATTAAAGAGATCTGAGTAGAATTCATGAATAATCTTCTCCATTGCCCTTCTGGAAGATGTGATAGATCCATCATGATGTCGGAGGGCAGTCATCTTGGTTTTGTAGTTGGTGAAGGACAGGCGGGCATTACGAATGTTTTTCCCAGCTTCTGCTGCATCTACCAGTACTGCTGCTCTCCTGTTTTTGAGGTCATCCTTGATGGCTTTTCTGCACTGTTTTGCCAGTTCGGACGTTTGCTTGTGGTTGCCTGAGGCACGTGCCACGCCACGTTGGCGAATAAGTTCAAGAGTGTTCGAAGAAAGACGGTTTTTTGTGGTTATCTCTCTCTTGGCATTCCTTGCACAATCATGGAGGTGCTGAATCATTCGATCGTATTCCTCATCAATGTTGTCAATGACGGCATCTTCCCATGTTGCTGCAACAGAGCCAAAGAGTTCCCAGTTGGTGGTTGTTCTGGGAGTCTTCTTCTTAAACCTTGCATTCTTTTCTCCTCGTTCTGTGAGGTAGAATTTTGCACGAAGAAGACGGTGGTCTGATCCCGTTTGGAATTTTGGGACAACAGCAACATCGGTTAGGCAAAACCGCCGATTGAATATGATGTGGTCTATTTCATTGTGGAACCGTCCATCGGGAGACTCCCATGTCCAACGTTTAGATTCAGCCTTTTGGAATTGTGAGTTACCATGGAAGGTTTTGGTTGACATGATGAACTCAGACAGTCTGTCACCTTGTTCGTTCCATTCCAGGCCATGGGTTCCGATGTGGAGTTCATCTACTGATCTTCTTGGTCCTATCTTGGCATTAAAATCACCGACAGTGATCTTGTAGAAGGTGTGATCTTCTTTATAGAACTTCTCCAGCTCCATGTAGAATTTCTCAGTTTCTTTTTCACCATAACTGGATGTTGGTGCGTAGACAACAAAGATAGAAACTGCCGGTAGTGAGCCACATTTATTCAAGTGTAATCGTCCGATTCGGGTTGTTAGGCATTCAAATGAATCAATGCTTGTGACTAAGTTTGTGTTGACAAGGATACCTTTTTTACTATAATACCTGGGAATATGGCTTAAATAATGCTAATTTCTGTTTCTTTTGGGACTAGCTACTAATAATGATAAAATAAGAAAAGGAATAAGTGAGAGAGAAGATATCAAAGTATGAAAAAATTATGAGGATTCTAGAGCTCTATAATAGTAAATCATGTCAGCTAATCCTAGACCCTTTACCTTGTATATTGCTATTTATATTATTCACTAGAAGATAAAATAAGACTATCTGTTTTATCCCTGGAGCTAACATGAGTCAAAATGAACTTGATTAATGAAAGGTAATTAAGATTATCATGGAAAGATCATTAAAAAGTTTGGATTTGGTTAATCAGATTTTAAAGTAGTCTTTCATTATGAAATATTTAAAAATAACACTAAATATTAATACAATCACTTATTTAACAATATATATTGAACTGCCTGAAGTCAAAAGCATGGTGTTTATTCCTAGAAATAAAAATAATGTTTTCAGGAGACTGTTCTGAGAAACATGTATGTCCTTCCAGTAACTGAGAAAATTCAATATGCACTAAGGTAATTCAATATGCACAAGGATATTAGAAGATAAATCAGAATGTATCATAACATCCACCAGTGAATAATGATATAATTGTTCTAGTAAATATTTTGGAAGTTTTCAGTTTCAAAATTACATGCATAATATTTCTCTAGTTTTGTAGTTAACATGAGGGAGTTAAAAAAATGACCTAAAGGGAGGTAGTGTTTGCAGAGCACAATTTAGGATGGGTCACCTTGGTGTTCCAGCAAGATACTTCCTGAATCAGTGTGTCAATTTCTATAGGCTCCACAGCTCTTTTTAAAGCTTTTGTCTGACCTTAAGGGTCAGTACTCTGACTTAAAATAGGATGGGCTTTCTGAAATGACTGCACACTGGTTGACCTCCTTCCCTCAAGCCTGTGTTATTTGCCTGAATTCTTCCACACTAAGCTGCTAAGGTCAAGCATAGAAACGAGTCTAATGCATTTAAAACTTCCTGGATTCTACTGTTAAGTGAATGCCCTCCCTACCCTCCTTTTAAGCATCAAAACTCTACAAAAAGGAAGAAAATACCAGTAGAGTTGAGTTTCAAAAGTGTTAAAAGTGGAGCAGTTCTAGCTCAAGAGGAGTGACATTTCCACCTTCCCTCTTAGAACCTTCTGTTAGAACCTTGTCCCTGGCAGTTTCCCAAGCACTTCATAAACTATGTGAAAGTCAGAGAAAAATGTTGGACAGGAGGGAACAGGCAGCAGCCAATAGAAGACCAGAATTTTATAGCAAATCCATTTAATTAACAGATACTTTTTAAAAGTGTGCCTTTAGGCAGGCTCACGTTGACTTCAACACCAAAGCACTTATAGTTGGCAGTTTCTATCTAGGTTTTCCTTTCCTTCTAAACAACAAATAACTTCTAAATTTGGTTGTCTTGCTCTATTCTTGATAACATTTTCATTGATGATGTATTCTTGAAAATTTTTTCGGCTTTATTGAAAAAATGTTTTCATTCAGGGACCAGTCCTGACAATGCCTGGTCTGGTGGTCTGACACAGAATTTGATGTTCAGGTCTGTTGAGCATCAAACTTGGCTCAACTTACATAGGTGCAGACAGTACTGTGTTAGGATTCACTCACATTCTAGGCATGTGCTCTGCCACCTGCAGTGCTCTATTAGTAAAAACCTAATGCATTTATTTTATAACGCGATTATTATTCAAGTCTGTCATAGTGTTCAGCATATGAAAGATCAATACAATGGAGCAGAGATGGAGTTTAGAGTCATATGTATTTGAAAGTAGTTTTAACAAAGGTATTGGAGCTTTTCCACAAAAAGACTTCCAACAAATAGACGGTGATACACACACACACACACACACACACACACACACACACACACACACGCGCGCATAAACACACACACACACACACACACACCCTGAGTCTTCTTGACTCCAACTTTGCATAATAAAGAAACAGTAGAGGATTACAAACCTAAATTTCAAGCTGAAACCAAAGCCCTAGAAGAAAACTGAGGACCTTAATAACCTTGTACTAAACAATTTATACATAGATTTCAAAAATGAATTACTGTTTAAAAAGAGATTTGCTATGATTCATAAAAATTTAATACTGTTTTTTTCAAAAGACATTTAAAAATACGGGCTGGAGCTGTAGCACAGCGGTAGGGCATTTGCCTTACAAGCGGCCAATATGGCCAACCCAAATTCGATTCCTCCACACCTCTCAGAGAACCCGGCAAGCTACCGAGAGTATTTCGCCCGCACGGCAGAGCCTGGCAAGCTCCCCGTGACGTATTTGATATGCCAAACACAGTAACAACAAGTCTCCTGATGGAGACATTGCTGGGCCCGCTTGAGCAAATCGATGAACAACGGGAGGCCCGTGATCCGTGATTTAAAAATAAAATGTCGGGGCTAGAGCGATAGCACAGCAGGTAGGCATTTGCCTTGCATGCGGCCGAACCTGGTTCGATTCCCAGTATCCCATATGGTCCCCTGAGCACCGCCAGGGGTAATTTCTGAGCAGAGAGCCAGGAGTGACTCCTGTGCATTGCCGGGTGTGACCCAAAAAAGCAAAAAAAAAATGTCAAATCTTATGCCAAGGAAGATATGTTCAGTGAATATGACTGACAAAGACTCATTTAAATAAATTTTAAATAATATTAGAATATCAATTTTCCTTAAAGACAATAATAAATTTGGATCTCAGAGTATAGCTTGGTGGTAGAGTCTGTGCTTTGTGTATGTGAGTTGAATTTAATCCCTGACAACACTTCACATCTATACCGCCCTCCACTAAACACAGGAGCAAATTTGTGCCTGAGAAGAAAGATGTTGATAAACTAGACTATTACGGAAAGGTAGAATTTATTTATATAGTGATATCACAATATCACAATGGGGCTGGAGCAATAGCACAGTGGTAGGGCATTTGCCTTGCGCGCAGTCAGCCTAGCTGAGCCGGGTTCGATTCCTCCACCCCTCTCGGAGAGCCCGGCAAGCTACTGAGAGTATCTCGCCCGCACGGCAGAGCCTGGCAAGCTCCCCATGACGTATTCGATATGCCAGACACAGTAACAGCAAAGTCTCCAATGGAGACGTTACTGGGCCCACTCGAGCAAATCGATGATCAACGGGAGGGCCTTTACTTTACTTACTTTAGTGATATCACAACACTTGAAGGTTAAAAAAAACACCCTGGGTTAATAGTATTGTATTTGATTAGCATTTAGTGACTAGGAAGTGAATAAAACTCAGTGTCCTAACTAAATTTATTTCATCATTCATTCATTCAATGAAAGTTCTTAATCATGGTTAAGTGATAAATATATTTTTGACTGTTGACTTTTATTTATTTACTTTTTAATTTTTCTTCTTATATTTATTTATTGAATCACTGTGGGAAAAGTTACAAAGCTTTCAGGTTCAAGTCTCGGTCATACAATGATCGAACACCTTTCCCTTCACCAGTACTCATTTTTCACCACCAAGAACCCCAATATACTCCCCTGAAGTGATATATTATTGTAACTGTGATTTTATTTTTGATATTTGATAAAATGGAATTACAAATACTGTATTTAAATCATGTCCCAGTTTTTAGTTTGTTTATTTGGGAGCCACAGTCAGCTACAGCAGGCGATTTTCATGGGTAACTCTGGCTCTATATTAAGGAATTTCTCCTGGTGGTACTCGGGGGACCATATGGAGTACTGGGGATCAAACCTGGGTTGGCTGCATCCAAGGCAAGTGATATACCCACTGTACTAACTCTGTATCCAAAATTGTGTCTCATTTTAAAATTTAACTTCCTACATTAAATATTAATTGAATTTTTCAAATGACAATATTTGAAGCATTAACAGATTAAAAAAAACTAAAATTCTTCCCATTATGAAAGTAGCAGTTTTATTTTAGAAAGTTGAGGTTTACCCTAATTTAAAATTTAATTATGGTCAGTTTATTTAAATGTTGCTCACAAAGTTTTAGTTTCTGCTTTGATAATAGCATTGTGTTCAGACTAAATGAAGGTTAAATCAAGTCTCAAGTAGAGTTACAAAATGAAATGAATCTGAATGCATCTGCTGTGTTTTGTGACCAAAATCTCCAAACTCGCACAGAGTCGGAAAGGGGCTGCCTCCTCCCATCTCCCTGTACTTCCAGGAGCCTGGCAGTCATGCCACGAACTGACTCTGGCTCCATATAAACCAATTAATGGCCATGATCTAGAGCCTAACAAATAGATCACGGAAGATAGCAACAAGCTGCAGATATGCCACAGGACCACAAAGTCACCATTCAGTTAAAAACTTAACTCCAGATGTATCAACTTATTTAAAATTTTAGAATTCCTGAAGTGACATCTCATATTCTACACCTCTGATGTACCAGGATAGCACACTACATTGGATGGGGTGTAAAGTAGAAGGCAAATGATTTTGAATAAATAAATATATATATGTATATATATATATTTGTGTGTGTGGATGGGTATATATATATACACATATATACATATTATGTATATATGTATATACATATATATGTACATATATATGTGTGTGTGTGTGCGTGTGTGTGTGCTCAACCTGTAACAGCATGTTAGTAAATCTCTTATACAAGGGATAAATGAGTCCAGGCTGAGACAAATAAACTTCACACACTTTCTTCTAAGGTAACTTTGATCATTTTTAGCAGATTATTTATAACAAGCAATACAAACTAAATTATTTAGGGCCTGCTACTGGGGTAGGCTTGGATGGTGATAGGGAAAATTTGAAATATTGGTAGTGAGAAGGTGTAATGGTGGTGGGATTGATATTAGAATATTGAATACAATAAATTATTGTGAACAACTTTTTAAAAATAAAATTAGAATTAAAAAAATGAATCACAGAGAATGGTGGCACTATAAAATGATTGAAAAGAAATGATACCTATGATGAAAATAAATAACTTTCCATAATGAAGAAAGTATTAAAACATAAAACAATTTTTTCGTAAGGAATCTATATATGCTTTGCAGATAAGAATTCATTCAAATTTCTTTGAAAGATTTTCATAAATAATGTCTGCTGTTATATGTATGATTTTTTAAAAACAAGATTACTTTCCTTATGCTATGTAATTGGAGTTTATCATTTGTTTAAGAGAAAATAATTGTTGATTGTGCTTATAAATCATTAAAGGTAGAGGCTAGCAGAAAAATTTCCCTTAAGTCAATCTTTTTGTCTGCTGTCAAAACATGAAGAAAATCAATATAGTTCATAATAATGGGCTAGAATTATCACTTGAAGATGTTATTTTTAAATTCAATGAGAAGTTTCCAGAGTTTCTCACATGCCTAGAATTTGCCAATACCTGAGCATATCATTTTAACAAGTATAGCTTTAGCTTCAGACATTTGTAAGTCACCTGGGCCAGTGCCATTTGGTATAATATATCATTTATACTATAGTACTTAAATTCCATATAAAAAGCATTGGGAACTCTAGCTACTTGGAAAGTAGCCTTTTCTAGAAGGTAAATGATTTTGAAGTGTCAACATTTATAATAGAAGAAAGTACCTAACATTAAGGATCTAGTGAATTATTCTATCATGATATGATTTCAGGGAAAGAATACATTCTCTAAAATTTCTCTAAACTCCTAACCTGTACCTTAAAAATTGGAATTTATGGTACCTCTATATTAACCTTTAAGAAAAGTGTTTTTTAAAGAAACTGTATATTTTCCCTGTATTTTCATGCAATATATGTGAGTATGTGTGTATACATTATATAGAGAGAGGGAGAGGGAAGAGAGAGAGAGAGAGACTACGCTTACATTTTTGAAAGCCTTTTCTGTGTTCTTCCTTGACTTCTCAGAAATTTAGTAAGATACTTAAAATTGTCAGAGAATTTTTGGTTATTCAAATAGGGTATTCCAGGGGGCTTTATGTTAAAACCAATTGTATTCTGCTTCAATTGTTAACATTTAGATTATTCTACTCTATGAAAAGTAAATGGTATGAGAATATTTATAATGCTTGATGTATATCACAGTACCCGATACATACCACTTTTCTCACAGTTACTTCCATTTAATTTCTTAAGCTTTTGTCTTTCAAAGTAGTAAAATAGATGAGTAGCAGGTTCTTTTAATATGGAACCATTTAATATGGTATCTATCTTTAAATAAATTACCTTATAGCAATTATCTATAGTCACCATACACTATCTGAAATATCCATAATAATAATAATAATAATAAATAATAATAATATTAACCCTAGACTTGAAGTATTTGTTAAAAATGTGTCAGTGTGTTTCTACGTTAAATGGAAACCAACACATTTGAACTCAGACTTTTAATTTAACAGAAAACCTACATATGATAGTGAGAAGTTAATTTAATTACTTTTCTCATTTCATAGCAGAGTGAAATAAGCAAATATACCTGCATAAAGAGAGTAAGATACTATTTAATCATATTGTGTTTTTTGCTTTTTGGGTCCAGTAACATTGTGATACTTGTTTCTGTGCTTGGCATATAGAATAAGTCACGGGTAGCTTTCCAGGCTTTGCCGTGAGAAGAGATTCTCTCGTTAGCTTGCCAGGCTCTCCGAGAGAGGCAGAGGAATTGAACTCGGGTTGGCCCTGTTGGCTGCGTGCAAGGCAAACACCCTACCTGCTGTGCTATGGCTCCAGCCCATAATCTGTGTCTTAAAGATTATCACACCAAAAACCTCAATTTACTATTAAATGCATTCAGGCAGGTCTGCCTTGCTATGTTTCTAGAAAAAGAGGCTTCAGGTGGCCACCTGCAGTTAGGAAGCCTATTGGGAAAACTGTAGGGGAGAAACCTATGTGTACATAATGAAAGTCTAACTGGGCAGTAAGACAAATTGGGCTCTGATGAGATTGTTGGTAAAGGTCTATGGCAGCCCATAGGGGAGGTCTCAAATTGAGAAGGTTCTGGAAAATTTCCCTAAGCTGAGGAATGGTAAAACACTTTGTTACCCCGAATAACAGTCAGTGGACTCACAAAAACAATCTGAGCTGTTTAATTCCATTCTACAAGACTACACACCCAGAGCAGTTCCTGGCTATTAACCATGTTCAGTTAACTCATTCTGGTATTTGGAAGAATGAATGCTTTTCTAAAGGGATGGATTTAGGCAGAACATCCTAACAGTTATTCATGCTTCAGTACCCTCCAGTACCAATACTATCCAGTACTCTATATCCTACCATATAAAATTCTCTAATATAGAAATGAATATAAAAGCAGCATGAATGGCAACTAGAAAGACATTCTCTCCTGCTTTACTTTAGCCCTTGCCTAACCATTAGAGAATGGAAGCAACAATAAAGAGGTCTTTGTTTCAGAAATATCAGTAACAGTGAATAATGAAAAGAGGTAGTGTAGAAATATTTCCTCTGACCAGAGAAAAATGCATGGAAGTTAGAAATAGATTCTCCAAAATGTCATAATTCAGTTTCAGGATGGTTCCAAAGATACATTGATAATTATTCGTCTTTTAATCTCATTGGATGACACATCAGAGGGAATTTCTGATAAAGCAAACCATTTTTTAAAGCTATACTAGTAAAATTAACACACTGTAGTACAGATTACCCATATGGGAAAATTATGAATTCCGAACATCTTTTTAATCATTTTTGGTATTCCTCTCGGAGTAATAAGTGATTAATAAGAATGTTTTTTGATCTTCCCTTTTAAAAAACGTTTTGTATTTGAGACACTCAGTAGCTAATGACTCAAAATGTATCTTTTTGCATACTTCCTTCATAAAAGGTCACTGACTATGATCTCTTTACTCAGTTTCCTTTTCCTAAGTCTGGAAATTCCTCCTTCCACTTTTTTAAATAAAAGAAAAATGTATATAAACTACTGAATTATCCTGGAGAATATGCCATGTATACTTGTATGTTAAATAATGAGTGTTCTGCTATTTGACCAACATATAAAGTTTAACATTTGCTTATTTTCAGTCTGAATTGAAAGGTGGCCAATGTATTTGAACTACCACACACTTCAGATAAATAATCACTCAGTATCTTCCTGAATATCTAGCTTATTTAAGCAAAAAAAACCAGATAACATCCTACAATTTTACTTTCAGGCTACTACGATCATTCTGGGTCCTTCAGAGTTCTTTTTTTTTCTTCAGAGTTCTTTAAGGGATGGTAAGGCTTATCTTGCAAAGCAATTGGAGATGATCCTCCATTTTTCAATGAGATATGAAGGTTTCATTGCTATATTTTATTTTGCTGATTTCTTCCTGCCTGTATACTAGGATTAGCTACTTATAGTAAGATTAGCTGCTATTGGGGTCTCAATATTGGGTTCATATATATTACAGCATCTTTTAGTTCATTTGATTCCTTTATTATCAATGTCTTTTTTCTTATTCTTTACAATCAAATATTATTTTGCATAATTTAAGTATAACTGTTCCTAATAGCTTTTAATTGCCACTTTCATGGAATATCATTTCTATCCTTTCACATTGAGCCAATGTTCATTGTTTAAGCTTACGTGAATTATTAGTAAACAGCATAGTTAAATTATTTTTATCCATTTTTTCATTTTATGCCTTTCGTTTTATTATTATTTATTTTGTAACTTTCTTTTATAACTCACTAAGATTCACTCTACTTCCTAAACTGTAAGATACTTTATTATGTGTATTCTGACTAAACTGGCAATCTTTCTACTACTCAAAAATGATAGGAAATTAAAATATAAATGTTCTTTTATCATGACACTACTCAAGAATTTAGTCATACAAGGTATTTTTCTATGAGAAAATAAATAAAAGACTGTAATCTCATCTTGAGGCACTTCATGAAAATTCCCACAGAAAAATAACATGTGTCTCTTAAAAATTATTACATACACAAAAATCAAGCATTTAAAGTCTTTGGAAATTGTCCTGAAATTATACTGAAAACAGAGAAACATTTATTAAATCTTTCATGAGCATCTGTGTGCACAAGACCACACCTTGTGGAGAGAGCACCACAGCTCGCACACAAGAGACGTAGTAAATCTCACTGAAATAGCTAATTATACCATAATATCATTACACTAATAACTAGATAGTAAAAATCATTCCCAAAGAACTAGATATAGAAGTTTTGATGAGTCAAATAAGTAAATGAAGCTTGGATAAGACAGTATCTTATCAAATACAGAATACCAATAGCACTGTCTGTAGCACTGTTCTCCCACAGTTCATTGATTTGCTTGAGCGGGTGCCAGCAATGTCTCCATTGTGAGACTCATTGTTACTGTTTTTGGCATATCAGATACGTCATGGAAGTTTGTCAGGCTTTGTTGTGTGGGACAGAATACTAGTAATAAGATAGAAATATTAAAAAGCACTAATGAGCAGCAACACTGGTAGTATAACAGGTAAGGTATTTTCCTTGTAGGTTACCAATCCAGGTTCAACATCCAGCACTCCTGAGCCTGCCAGGAGTAATCCTTGAGCACAGAGCCAGGAGTAAGCCCTGAGCACTTCTTGTTGCACACCCAAAACCTAAATAAGGAAATAGAAAACACTAATTCTAGAATTAAAAAGTATGATAGCGAATATTAAAACTTCACCACAGGACATGTATTCAGGGTGTTGTACTAGTCACATGGAAAACAAAGATAAACAATGCATCATTTCATCTTCATTTAGTATCTACCATGATGCAGAATTAGAACTGTTACTATTATTTAATACCTTCTATATCAAAGATACATCAAAAATTACTGCAAGGAGGGCACCTGCCTCCACTTCCGCAGTGAGCACCAGCCCAAGTAGTCGTCACCCCGCCCCAATAGGTCTGTAGCCACTTGGCACCCCCTCTCCACCTAAAAGTGCAATCCTGAAAGCCAGCTGCCTCCAAGCCTGGGCCTGGGACACGTGCCTTCACTTCCACAGCAAGCGCCAGCCCAACTTATTGCCACCCCAACAGGTAAGGGGACTATCATCTAAAGACTGCTCTCTTGGAGAGCCCAGTAAGCTACTGAGAGTATCCCGCCCACATGGCAGAGCCTGACAAGCTCCCCATGGCATATCCGATATGCCAAAAACAGTAGCAACAAGTCTCTCAATGAAGCCATCACTGGTGCCCACTGGAGCAAATCGATGAACAAAGGGAGGACAGAGTTACAGTGATACTCATTTATTTAGCATTTATAGAGACTTTACATTAAATTGGACTTTGCTCCTCCAAGTACAATTGTGTTCAAAATTTCTTCAACTCTCAGAATTTTCTTTGAGGAAGAAAAGATATATATCACAATATTAAATAAAGAAAATGTATAATAGATATAAATGTTAAAACATGAAGATCTGTAGCATTGTAGCACTGTATCACTGTCCTCTAACATGAAGATCAAGAAGGTAAATTTAGAAGTGTTTGTGGGCTAGAGCAATAGCACAGCAGATAGGGCGTTTGCATTGCAAGCAGCCAACATGGCTTACCCGAGTTCTATTCTTCCGCCCCCCCTTGGAGAGCTGGGCAAGCTACTGAGAGTATCTCGCCCGCACGGAAGAGCCTGGCAAGCTACCCATGATGTAATCAATATGCTAAACACAGTAACAACAAGTCTCACAATGGAGACATTACTGGACCCACTCAAGCAAATTGATGAACAATGGGAAGACAGTGACAGTGACAGTGTAGAAGCGACAACGTTGTTTTACTTCTGATAGAGAAATTTAAAAAATAATGACCTTTGGCTGTATTAATTAGTCCAACTACACACCAATACATTCAAAATTATTTCACTGAATAAATGCTAAGTAGAAACACTGAAGTATAAAATTTTATTACCTTGAAATTTTATTTTAAAAGAAGAAAATTGGAGTAAACATATAGCTTAAGTCATGAGAAAATAATTAGATTTAAAGATACCTATGGGAATTTAAATCTGTACATGTATCTAGTATACTCTTACACGTAGAAAGTGTATTCTGAAGTTAAAAACACAATTGCTGGTTATAACCTATGAAGAATAACTTCACAAAGACTGTAAAAATGAATGATTAAGGAGGCTGGGAGAGAGAGCATCCTCCCTCATGATGGAGCATCCCTGGTGTCCCCGAGTACAACAAAAATGGCCCTAGGCCCAGTTACTCATGCACCTGTCAGGTGCAGCACTGACTGGCCAAGGGGCACTGGGTGGGACTACAGGGATCTCAATTACACGTTTCCAAAAAAGAACTATTTAGTCACATACAGCAGAAAACAGGCTGTAACTTTCTCAAAATGGGTTCAAATTGGTAATTTAAAATTTCTGATTTTTCCCCTTCGATTTGCAAAATTATTAGGAAATACCAGGTTTTAAGTATAAAAGTAAAAATGCAAATTTTCTTATCTTATGTAATTTACTTTTCTTTTTCAAATTCTGTGGTATTCAAATAGATTTTTCAAAAAAGCTGGTAAAAGTTTCTGGGGCAGGAGCAACAGAATTCCTGCAGCCAACAGAGCTTTGATCCTCTGCACTCGATATAGTCCTTGAGCCCTGCCAGGAGTAATTCCTGAGTGCAGAACCAGAAATAACACCTGGGCATACCCCAAAAAACAAACAAGAAGATTCTTTAAATCATGCTTTTATAGGCTTATACTTACATATTAGTCTCAGAGTCTGGAATTTTGATTTTTGGCTGATGGGTTATCATAAAAATTCTAAACTAATTTTTAGCAGAAAATCTAGCTAAACCTAGTTCTGCAAATGATGGGAAGTATCTTTATTAAGATGTTCTTATCCTAATTCTTAAAAAATTATAAATTTCTATTTTCTAACTTTTTTGTTCACCAATTCAGTTTACTCTTTATTGTTCTTTTTCTGTACATTTTTCCCACTTTGATTCTCTCTTTAGTCTTATGATTCTTTTACTTATATTTTAGTTATTCTATATGTAATGTATTTCAAATATATCATGATTTACATACCAAAAGAAAAGTTCCTGTGAGTTCAAATAGTATATTGAGACCAGAGAAAACTTCAGGAAAGAGAACTTAAAATGAAATCTGGAGATAGCCAAAATTTCATGGTCATAGCAGCCATTTAAAAATAAACATGTAAGCTTTGTGGCGGAGCTGGGGAGCAAGTCTCTTTCCCATGACCTACGTGCACACCCCCTTTCCCACGCTGGACCCCCACTGCCAGGCAGCCAGAGGAGACTTTGGGAAACACCTGTCCGAGTTCCACCGGACCTCCCACCCACCTCTTCAGGGCGCAGCCCTCATCTGCAGGTTCATAGGTCAGCATGTCCAAGGACCAGCTGGGGGTGTGGTCTACTCTGAGAGCTGCAGTTATATTTCCCACTATCAGCACTCTCAACTTTCATCCCAGGCTTTATCACCTAATTCTGTGGAAAAAAATTCTGGCTGCCTCAGCTACAATACAACAATAATCTACTAGCCTAATCCAATTTTAACAAAAGACCAGTACACAAGAAGCTGTACAAGACAATATAAAAGAGCACCTCCTCCAACACTTCATTAAATGCCCGTCATAAGCCACAGAATAATGTATGAGAGGAAGGACAGATTCTAGAAAGAGAGAAGGGTGCCCACCATCAACCAACCTTATTCAGAATCCTTCCCCAAGATATTAGGGAACAGTGCTAGTGAATTCCAAAGTTTTGCCTCTAGACAACCAAAACAACATGAAGAAACAGCGCAAATCTCCACTACAAGGAGAGGATGAAGAAAAGATTCCCAAATCCTCAACAGGGTTTACCCACAAATATGCTCTCTTTGATAAGAATTGCAAGATAAAATGATGAGGATGTCCACGGAAGTACTCAAAGAATCAATGGAGGATATATCCAGAAAATTAAAGGAAGAAATGAAAGAAACAGTGGAACGAAGAGTCAAGAAAATATAGGAGAAAATGAGAGCAGAAATAAGAAGAGGTGTCATAAATAAAGGATTTGGTACATGAAATTAAAAACTCAGTGGGTACCCTCAACAGTAGAATGACTACAGTTGAAAACAGGATCAATGAGCTTGAAGATGAGGAACAGAAATCACATAGGGAAAAACAAACATGGGAAAAGACCTCAAAATAGCTCTCAGGAGAATCAGAGACCTAGGGGATGATGCCAAGAGGAACAACATTAGAATCATTGGAGTACGAGAAGGACAGGAAGGTGACCATAATGAAAAAGTCACACTCAAAGAAATCATTGCTTAAAAATTTCCAGAGTTAAAGAATGCAAACATCCAGATCCAAGGAGCCAGAAGGATGCCAGCTAAAAGAGACCCTAATAAAAACACGCCAAGGCATATCATAGTTAGAGTGATGGATGCCATTGATAGAGACACAATACTGCAAGCAGCAAGGTCAAAGAAGGAAATCACATACAAAGGAGCACCACTAAGATTTAAAGCAGACTCATCATAGGAAGCCCTCCAAGCCCAAAGACAATGGTGGGATATCATTAAAAACTCAATGAACAGACACCTCACCAAGAATACTTTATCCAGCTAAACTCTCACTCAAATTTGATTGAACTATACAGCATTTTGTAGATAAACAACAGCTCAGGAACTTCATAGACTCAAAACCAAATCTAAAAGAGGGATTAAAGGATCTCCTGTAAAATAAGAAGGAATACCACTTATAAACACAACCAACCCCTACAGAAAGATGGCACAAAACCCCATGACAATAGTCTCTCTCAATGTCAATGGTCTAAATGCACCAATCAAGAGACACAGAGTGGCAGAATGGATCCAGAAACTGAAACCAACATCCTTCTATCTAAAAAAAAATTAACTGAACATTTAGAGCAAACAGAGATTAAAAGATAAAGGAAGAAATCAATCTTGCAAGCAAACATCTCCCTCAAAAGAGCTGGGGTTGCCATACTAGTATCAACATTACTTTCAGGTTGTAAAAAATTAGAAGGGACAGCAAAGAATATTTTCTCCTCATCAAGGCATAAGTACAACAGGAAGAAATCACACTCTTAAATGTATACGCACCTAATGAGGGACCAGCTAAACACTTAAAACAACCAGTAATAGATTTTAAGGAGGACATTGCAAGCAACACAATAGTAGTTGGATACTTCAACATCGCCTTATCACTTCTGGATAGATCAACAGAAATAAAACTCAGCAAGGAAACATTGGCTTTGAAGGAAGAAATAGAAGAGAGAGGGCCAATAGACTTATGCAGGGTATTACACCCCAAAATGAAAGAATGCACATTCTTCTCCAGTGCACACAAAAAATTTTCCAAAATAGACCACGTGCTAGGCCACAAAACATACCTCAATAGAATTATGAAGATAGAAGTAGTATCAACAATATTTTCAGACCACAGTGTGCTGAAGATAGAAGTGAATCACACAAAGAAATTGAGAACCAAAGCAAATACCTGGAAATTAAACAATTCAATGTTGAATAACAATTAGGTCAGGAAGGATTCAAGGACGAAATCTAAAGATACCCGGAAAAAATGAGAATGAAGACACGAGTTACCAGAACCAAATGGATATGGCTAAAGCTGTACTAAGAGGAAAATTTATAGCATTGCAAGCATTCCTAAGGAAGGAAGAAAGGGCCTATATAGATAACCTAACCTGAAAACTCAAGATTTTAGAAAATGATCAACAAATGGAACCCAAATTTGGCAGAATGAAAGAAATTATAAAACTTAGAGCAGATATTAACGACATTAAAATCCAAAAACCAATCCAAAATGTCAATGAAATGAAGAGCTGTTTTTTTGAAAAAATAAACAACGTTGATAAACCACTCACAAGACACACAAAGAAAGAGAGAGAGGACACTAATAAACTTAATCAGAAATGAAAAAGGGGACATCACAACAGAAACCAATGAAATTCAAAAGATCATCAGAGACTACTTTGAGATTCTGTAAGCCACGAAACGAGAGAACCTAGAAGAAATTAATAAATTCCTGAATTCCTATAATCTCCCAATATTGAAGCAGGAAGATTTGGGATACCTGAATAAACCCATTCATATGAAGGAAATTGAAAATGTAATTAAAAGTCTTCTTAAAAACAAATGCCCAGTCCCAGATAGATTCACTAGTGAATTCTTCCAAACATATAATGAAGACCTTTTGTCAGTTCTCCTCAAGCTTTTCCAGGAAATTGAAAAAACAGATACTTTCTATGAGGCACATATCACACTAAAACCAAAAGCAAACAAAGACACCACCAACAAAGAAAATTTTAGGCAAGTATCCCTGATGAACACTAATGTGAATATTCTCAAAAAAATATTAGTAAATAGAATCCAACATCTCACCAAAAAAATTATACACCACAACCAAGTGGAATTCATCCTGGGGATGCAAGAGTGGTTTAACATTTGGAAATCAATCAACATAATCCATCATATCAACAAAAGTAAAGATAAAAATGAGATGATCATATCAATAGAAGCAGAGAAAGCATTTGACAAGATCTAATTCCTGTTTATGATGGAAACTCTCACCAAAATGGGTTTTGAAGCAACTTACCTCAAGATAGTTCAAAGCCATCTACAACAAACCCATGCAAGCATTTTCCTCAATGGGGAAAAATTAAGGACCTTCCCTGTAAGATCAGAGACAAGACAAGGATGCTCCCTATCACCACTTCTGTTCATTATAGTACTGGAAGTACTTGCAATAACAATTAGGCAAGAAAAAGACATTAAAGACATCCAGATAGGAAAGGAAGAAATCAAGCTCTCACTATTCGCAGGTGATATGATATTATATCTAGAATCCTAAATCCTCTACCAAGAAACTCCGAGAAACAATAGACTTGTATAGTAAAGTCACAGGCTATAAAATCAATGCACAAAAATCCATGACCTTCTTATACACAAATAATGAGACAGAGGAAAGTGGCAGGAAAAAACATTCCCATTCACAATCATGCCCCAGAAAATCAAATACCTCGGAATCAGCCTAATTAAGAGGTAAAGGACCTCTACAATGAAAACTACAAAATGCTACTCCATGAAATAAAAGAGGACACGAGGAAATGGAAACATATCCCCTTCTCATAGATAAGAAGAATTAACATTGTCAAAATGGCAATAGTCCCCAAAGCATTATACAGGTTCAATGTGATCCCTATAAGGATATCCATGAAATTCTTCAAAGAAATAGATCAAGCACACCTGAAATTCAAATGGAACAAAAAAGGCCCACGAATAGCTAAAGCAATACTTGGGAAAAAGACGTGGGGAAGCATTACCCTCCTCAATCTCATACTCTACAACAAAGCAGTAATAGTGTACACAGCATGGTACTGGAACAAAGGCAGGTCCGCAGACCAATCTGTACATACAACCCCAAATATGTGAACATATAATCTTTGATAAGGAAGCAAGAAATGTGAGTGGAGCAAGGATAGCCTCTTCAACAAATGGTGCTGGCATAACTGGACATCAACATGCAAAAAAAAAATGCACTTAGAAGTTGACCTAACACCATGCACAAAAGTCAGATCAAAATGGATTAAAGATCATAACATCAGGCCAAAATCCATCTGATCCATTAAAGACAAGGTCGGCAAAACCCTCCACGATATTGAGGCTAACAGTAGCTTCAAATATCACACTCCACTGACCAAATAAGTGGAAACACAGATAAACAAGTGGGACTATTTTAAATTGAGATGCTTCTGCACCTCAAAAGATACAGTGACCAGAATACAAAGACAATCTACAGAATGGGAAAGGATATTTACCCAATACCCATCTGATAAGGGGTTGATATCAAGGATATGCAAAGCACTGGTTGAACTCCACAAGAAGAAAACATCCAACCCCATCAAAAATGGGGCAACAAAATGAACAGAAAATTTCTCAAAGAAGAAACCCAAATGGCTAAAAGGCACATGAGAAAATGCTCTTCATCACTCACCATCAGGGACATGCAGTTCAAAACAACAATGAAATATTATCTCACACCACAGAGACTGGCTCATGCCAATAGAACAAAAACAACCAATGTTGGCAAGATGTGGCGAGAAAGGGACTCTCCTTCACTGCTGGTGAAAATGGCGACTGGTTCAGCCCTTTTGGAAAACACTATGGACGATTCTCAAAAAATTAGAAATTGAGCTCCCATTTGACCCAGCAATACCACTCCTGGGAATATATCCCGGAGAGGCAAAAAAGTATAGTCAAAATGACATTTGCACTTCTATGTTCATTGCTGCACTGTTGAAAATAGCCAAAGTCTGGAAAAAAATGCGAGTGCCCGAGAACAGATGACTGGTTAAAGGAATTTTGGTACATATATACAGTGGAGTACTATCCAGCTGTTAGAAAAGATGAAGTCATGAAATTTGCATACAAGTGGTACTACATGGAAAGTATCATGTTAATCGAAATGAGTCAGAAAGAGAGGGATGGAGATAGAAATATTGCATTCATCTGGGGAACATAAAGTAACAAAATATGAGACTAACATCCAAGATTAATTCCGATAAATACTAGGAGGTTCACTCCATGGCCAGCCACCCCTGCTAGGGAAAGAGCAGCTCAGATAGTGAAGGGAACACCAAGTACTGGTGTTGGGAGGATCCTCCCAGTATGGGGGATGCATGCTGAAAATAGAATATAGACCGAACATGATAGCCACTGAATGCCTCTTTCGCAAACCACAGCACTCAAAATGAGAGAGAGAACAAAATGAAATGCCCTGCCACAGAGGCATGGTGGGATGGTGGGATGGGAAGGGTGGAAGAATACTGGGATCATTGATGGTGGAAAATGGGCACTGGCGGAAGGATGGGTACTTGATCATTGTGTAACAGAAACCCAAGCACAAAACCAAAACTGTACCTCATGGTGTTTCACTAATAAAACTTAAAACAAATAAAAATAAAAGAAAATAAACATGGAGAAGGAGATGAGCTGGAACTTAAATATTAATTTTCAAAACAAAATTTTATTTGTTGAGATAAATATGAAAGTTTCAAAAGCTGATTCTGAACTGACAGGGAGATTCATGTGTAGGATGTTTCTTTGGAAGAGAAAGGAAACAAGAGGAAAGTGCTTAAGTGTTATTTTGTACAATGAATATAGGCTCCTCTTATCAAATTTTCTATCTGGAATGAACAAACTTGACCCTTTTATTTATATAATTGCTTAATTTTGAAATCAATTTCTCAGACTGATTAGATAAGAGATTCCCTAGAAGGAAGTATGACTTTTGATCAAGCTGTTTCCCTTCAATAGAGCAAAATCCAAAAGAGGTCACACGGAGTCCAAAGGATCCACATTTGACTGTAAAAGTAGCAATTAAGTCCTAAATCCTTTCCTGAGGGGTAAGTAGACAATTATCTTGGTAGCCACTTAGCCCTTGTCATGTATCCCTTGTACTATATTTCCTTTCGAAACCTTCAATACATTTTATAAAACTCCTATGGGTTCTAGTGGATGTGTTTTCCTGGAGAGACAAAAACTCCAGTGAGATAAATTATAGTGTTTGCTTCTAGTTCTGATCTTAAATCCAAACTTGAAGGTTGTTTTTTCCTTTTTCCTCTTCGTGTGTGTGTGTGTGTGTGTGTGTATGTGTGTGTGTGTGTGTGTGTGTGTGTGCGTGACCAATGCTAACAAGGTACAGTGTATTTAAATTCTTCACCTTTTTCTCTCCCTGAATCTCACCAGACCCTTTTCTAGCTAAAGCTGATGCTCTTGTCCATTAGCTACCAAAATTGGTTAAGGAAATATTAAGAGAGAGTGAGTCATTAAAGTCAACATATCTTATTTCCACTATGGAGTAGTATTTCTCTCACCACTTATGGATCAAGATCTGTTATCCGTGTTAAGATGGCAAACCCTTTTCTTTATTATAGTTCTTTTGGAAGAGTACAAAAAGTTCAAATGGCAACTACAAAGACTTTCTCTTTATAGGAATTAGAACATGTGAATGTACTATAATGCCTGGTCATGTTGAACTAAGGACAACTTCTAAGCAGTACATGGAAATTATGGTTAGCAAGACCTTTCTTTTTTCCTCTATTTCCATACTGTTATGGTTTTACTACTAAGGTCATATGCCCATAAGAAAGACGACTATAAATTAAAGTATCCTGTATGATAGCTTCTGGAAAAATACAAAAGATCATATTGACAAAATTGTCTTAATAAAATTTTTAAATCTACCAATAAAGCCCTGAGGGTTTTCTTAACATTTCAATGTTATTTTTACTAAATATTAAGCTTATGGGACTGCTGAAATATATATCTTTCACTCATGCAATTTGAGAAAAATAATGGGAAATGCATTGCCTCGGTTAAACTTTGATCTTTAGGCAAATTGATGTACCTATTAGTGGGCTGGAGGAATAGTACAGTGGGTACTATTCTTGCTTTGTGCACAACTGAATGGGGACTCATCCTCAGCAAAATACATGGCACCCCAAGTCTCACCAGGAGTGATCTCTGGTCACAGACTGGAATAAGTCCTAGGCACAGCCATATGTACCCAAGCTATAAATATACACATGCACAGATGTTTATATATATATACACACATATATACACATGCATATATGTGTGTGTTTGTGTGTATGCTTTGTTATTTGACTTCCTTACTTTTAACATATTGCTTAGTAGCTGCCTATTGAACTTTGTTATAAATATGTCAATATATAATAAGTTTTACAACACTGGCTGCAACAGGAGTGCTCAATACATGTAATGTATTTAGGTAATGTATTTCTTTCATTAAAACATTTGTAGTGTGATCACCATAAATAGTAATATTTGAATATTATTATTAACTCCCTGTTTTGGTCTTAATGAAACAAGGTGCATGTTTTCGCCTGTACTTATGCTACTGTAGCCAGCTGTCATGTTTCCTGCAGATATCTTTCACTTTCTAATTTCTCAGTGACAGTGCTTCCTTCTGTGTGAGTGTTGTAACTTTCCTTAGTCTCTTCACATCTGCATTTCAAGCACTAATTTCTTAGTTTGTGTTATTTTCATAGAAGTCTATGGCAAGAAATGCTGGAAATTCCCCCAATCTGAGTACAAATGAATAAATCACTTATTGAAAAGTTAAAGCACTGGAAAGATACTGTAGTGAATCGTGTGCTTACCTCGCACATTGTAGAACAGGCTTTATTCCCCACAATCTCTGAGCACTACCACAAGTGATCACTGAACTCAGAGCAAGGAATAATGCTCTGAGCACCACCGGGTGTGGCCCCCCAACCCAAACCAAAGTGAGTTAAATACATCAAAAATTCATAATAATACTTTTTATTGGTGGAACGATGAAAGTAACCAAATAAAAGAACATACTCTTTGCATATTGTACTGATCATTGCTTAATGGATACATTTACCCATTTTAATTTTTATTGTATATTTATGTCTTAGATATTTTGTTACCTTCATATATTTATTGTGCCATTAATAATAGATTAATGTCAATTTTAATGTTTGGCGACTATATGAAGTAGGTGACTGACTGATTAGTCACTCAAAACAATGTATAGAGCACCTTGAGTTTTAAGCAGTCTGTTAAGCACACACATACAAAATCAGTTGGGCTGGACATGTAATAATATTTGGAGATGACCGCTGGACTAGAGCCATTACAGACTGGATTCCATGGGACATCAAAAGATCACGTGGCCACCCACCTATGAGATGGTCAGACTTTTTCGTGAAGACCCTGAACGATTGGTTTGAGGCTCTTCGTGTTCCTAGAATGAGCAGATGCCATTGGGCTACATTAGCACGCAACAGGGAAGAACGGAGATGATGCTGGCGCCCGCTCAAGCAGATCGATGAGTAACGGGATATCAAATGATCAAGTGATCAAGTTAAGCACACTGTGGGAATAATGGGTTGTCACTTTGCCTCTGTAGAGCTGAGTGTCTGATGGAAAAATGGACATTTAATAATAAACAGACCAATGTATGTTTATAAATTTGTAAAATTAAGAAAATCATTTCCACAAATAAGGGAAAAATGCCTGATGGTTGCTTATGGAAAAGGGCTTCATTATATAACTAGTCAGAGCATAAAATTATATAGGGAAAGAAATATGTAATATTCAATTGGTGATTAAGCGTTTATTTCCAAACTCAAAATCTCAGTAAATTCTCCACTAAACATCTTCTGATATAAACTTTGACAAGATTATTTGGACACAGAGACCAGTTTGTTCTGTATTAAAAAGAGAGCTTGATTCTAATTCTTGTGTAGCACTTTAATCCGTACTAGATTTAGTAGCTAAAACCAAAGAAATAATTAAAGAAGCCTACCATTAGCTCATTCATCAGGACCATCTGTTGAAGATTTAGGTTGTTGAAGTTTATTTTAGAAGATCACCAATTAGTTTTTCTCTATAGTGCATCACTTAATAAATGTTGCTCTTTCATTTTCCCTGAAATAGAAAGAGAGTCTATTTAAGCTCTAAACTAATTCAGTTTTGGGTTATAAATCCCCCCATCTCAAGTGAGGGCCTGTGCTCCTCTCCCATTGTCAACAACGTATGTGCTACCAGGTAAGTGGCCCCGTGTACCTGACACATACGCAAACTAGCTAAGTACATGTAATTCCAGAGCCAGCATAAGATTTCCTGACAACATGTAAGAAGCCACCAGGTTGAATGGATTTTTTAATTTTCAGACCTCATCCACTAAAGCTTCAAACTCAAGAAATAGGACAGGACCTCCACCTTTTCTAAAGGGAAAGTCAGCCATTAGAGACCTTCTCAAACCCCTTGCATCTATGCAAAATCCTCTTTATGCTATGGAAATACTCTAGAGGTGAGTGCTACAAGAAACACCTCAGAATAACTAAATTTTTGTGGTAAATAAATTTTGGGCCATTCTGTGTTTAGAAAACTTTGACTGCTGCCTAGTGTTTTTACAAGACTTTTAGTGTTTTTACAAGTGTTTAGTGGTGTTTAGTAGTGTTCACTAGTAGTGCTTACTAGTGTTTACTAGTTTTTACAAGTGTTTATTATTGTTTACTACTGTTTTTACAAGCTGAATCCGAGAGAACTCCCTGTCTCTCTTTGTCATTTTCCCCCTTCCTTCATCTCCCATATTTTATAAATTACACACATTTTACTCCATTATTTGATCTGTCCTGTGACTTATTTCTATGAAACAGTGAACCTAAAATGTCTTGGTGGGAGTCAGTACTGATTTTTCCTTTTCCCTCAAAGAACATATTCCCCCACCTCAGTTCTAAGCAGTTCACGTGGGTCTTAGGTACAGTTTGATATAGCCTTAGTGTAACCGGTAGTACTTCAGGATTCATACCATGAATGTGTAGATTTTGATAGCACAGCGGTAGGGCGTTTGCCTTGCACGCAGCCAACATGGCCGACCCGAGTTCGATTCCTCCGCCCCTCTCGGAGAGCCCGGCAAGCTACCGAGAGTATCTCACCCGCAGGACAGAGCCTGGCAAGTCCCTGTGATGTATTCGATATGCCAAACACAGTAACAACAAAGTCTCCAATGGAGACGTTACTGGGCCCGCTCGAGCAAATTGATGATCAACGGGAGGGCCTTTATTTTACTTTACTTTTACCTGGCAGTATTCAAGATTTGATTTTGTTTCTGTGCTTAGGAGTCACTCCAGGTACACAGGGGATTGTGTGTAGTAACAGTAATTAAAGCAGAGCTTACCCGGTCAAACAAGCACCTTAACTCCCATTCTATCTACTCAGCTCTCAAATTTTATGAGCCCTGATAACCCATCACTCTCTCTTAATTGGCTACATCCTAGCTGCTCAGGCAGGTAGAAGGTAGCAATAGATTGTGGGTATATTATACTCTGAGATCACTTGTGCACTCACTGACAACATTTTTGGTGAACTAGCTAGAAAAATAAAATAATCCCACCAAAAATGCTAGAAGCATAAAAAACACTAGCCATTCTGTAAAATTCTCTAAACTTTCTCTTTATTGATATTTCCAGTGTTTCTCAAAAGGGACATGTTGTCCATCTTTAGCTTATTTTTGTCAAAGAAATTGTACTGAGTAAAATAAAACAAATTGATTAGTATAAAATAAAACACACCAGTACAAAGTAAAACTGATTGGTCCAACTGTATCCAATACATTGCAATAGGGGAGAGAGGCCACAATGGCAGGGGGAAAAAATTGCAAACAAGGTCAGGAAAACAAAAAGCAAGTAAGGTGATGTTTTAAAGCTGGGGAAATGATGGGTAAATACTAAAATAGAAGATGATTTTTACTGGAGGTAAGTAGTGAGTTGATGTTACAAGACCATATTCATTATTTAGGTTAGGTATCTAATAGGTCCTGGGAGAGAAGAGTTATCTCCCCTGATGATTACTTTTAAAAGGATGTTCCAGGATCTGGGAAAGACATACATAGTTTATAAATTAGCAAGAGGTGGGAAAAGTGAGCATGTCAAGGGGGCAGAGTCAGAATTTGACATACACAGTCTTCAAAATAAATGCTCTGAGAAAAAGTCAGATATCTAGGAAGAGCCTGTCTAAAGGGTAGTCAAGCAGAGAGAAATGGCGAGGCCTTCCTGGTAGGTTAATATTTTTTCCTTTATTCAAATGTATTTTATCTTTTACTTATTTAAATCTTACTCATCTGAGGCTTAAACTTTGCTCTGTTTCTTTCTCAACATTTTCTTTTATCAGGACTTAGCTAGATTTCTAGTTATACTTTGCCTTTGTGGATTTCATTTCTTTTTTAGCCTACACAGTAATCATAATTGTTCTGCTGCTTTTACTGTTATATTAGGAGGTCAGTGTAGAAAAAAGTTATGACCCCCTTAATTTCCGTATCACCTATGGGCTTAGCAGTTGCCTATTATATTGTAGTCATTCAATAAAACAATAAATGCACGAATGCAAAAATGCATTTTCTGATTCTCGCTCCAGAAACATAATAGAGTAATTGTAAACTCATTTTTTTTCTGTTTTATGTCTGTGTCCTTGGCATTTTATAAGCTTAACATTGTTCCCATTTCACTTCAATCTTAAAAGAATCTTAGAAAATGCAATATATCATATAGCATTCTGACAAACACCTTTACCTTTCTGAGATTTTCTTTTTTGACAAGGAATGGACACTAACTGAACCTATTAATCTTTCTTTTAATAATAATTTTCCATCTAGGTACCATAATTTAAAAAGTAATTCATAGATGAGTTTCAGGTGTACTATTTTCCAATAACTACCCCATCTCCAGTGTTAACTTCTCTCCACCTGTGTCTGCATTTGCCTTTCCACTCCCCTGCCTCCCTCCTTGACAGTGATCTTTTTAAATTTTATTATTGTACTTTGGAGTTTCTATCTTGTTGATTCTGTGGTTCAGATATATAATCAAATCCAGCAGTTTTCCTCAACCCCTGCTACTTTCCCCTATTACCTTTCAGTCTCTTCTTTTTCACTTCTCCTTTTGAAACGAAACCAGTCAACCTCTAAATTAGATATCTATATACTCTTCTCTAATATTAGACAGTTCCTAAGAGGTAGAACATTTAGCACTGTACAAGCTAATTGACAACAAGCACTAAACACCACCTCACTATAAGAAATATGCTATCATTGTAATCTTATGAAATAACGCATATATTCCTTTCCTTTCTTTCTTTCCCTTTCCCCAATGTTTAGTAGTCCTAAAATTTTTCTTTTGTTATATTTTGGGGATAAGGGATCTCCGTGATATTAAGTATACTTGGGTTTTAAACTTTGTTAATGTCTCAAGTCTGTTTCAGTGGGTAGAATCTTTGCTCCCTACAGGAACAGAACACAAGGTTTGGAGAAAGGTTTGTTAGACTGCCTTGAATCGCAGAACTAGACTTTTATCATTTTTTCTTTTCTTTTCATTTCTCTTTCTTTTCTTTTCTTTTTGGTGTTTAGCCCCCCTCTTTACTCAGATATGTGCTCGGGGCTTACTCCTGGCTATGTGCTCAGGGTTCACTCCTTGTTGTGCCTGGGGGACTGGACCATATGTGGTGTCAGGAATTGAATTGGGATTTTTTTTTGGGTCCTCTTTTTAATTTTTACTCTTATAAATAATGGTGTGTGAATGACCCTTGATCCTCTTCACAATGATGTACTCTCATCTCGACAGAGATGGGCAAGTGGTGGGAAACCTATGAAGGTGGGCTGAGACCCTAAGGCCATGGATTAGTCACTGTGCATCTTGCATGTCCCTGAGGAATGGACTGAAACTGCAGGAATTCATATAGTGATCATGGATAAAGAATTCCCATCATGGATTGGGACATGGCAGAGCGCTTTCTCCACAAAGTGTATTTTAACCTTTGAAAGTAGTAATTAAACTTCTGAAAAAGTGAAAAAAAAAAGAAGCAAGAAAAAGAAAAAAAGAATACTAACGTACAATAACTCAAGCACCCTAGGTGTGAAAGGGCCAAGATGACCAAAGAACATAATAGAACACACACTTGCCTTTCTCTTGATCAAAGCAAATCTGCATTAAAACTTGATTATGTCTACATAAACACGGATCGGGAATTCTGACCAACAAAATTTCTACAGCAAAGGACAAACAGATCACACTCAAAACTATTGCACAGAGACAGACACAGAGAAAAAAAAAATGCCCAGGGAAGAAACCATTTGTGACTGGCTCAGGTGTGATTCAGTCTCATCAAGCCTTTGTAGCTGCTTCTCTAAAGACTGCTCAGCCTTCAGGCTTTTGTACAGTTTCTGAGCTGTCAGAGCAACTTCTCTAGAATTTATCTGGCTTTACTTTTTAGTAAAATTCATCGCCCAGGACCTGCCTGCCTCAGGGTCCCTTTCCTCATTGTAGCAGACTCTGAGGGAAAAATCCTCACGAGCACAGCAGTCTCCATTGAAAACACCTTAGCTAACGGAGAAGTTGAGAGACATTTATTGAAATCCTTTCTCCTGGCAGATAAGTGTCCGATCTTTTCCATTCCACTTAAAAAAAAATGTCAGGGACTCTGACGGTGTGAATGCACCCTTCCAACTTCCCAAAGCAAAGCCTGCTAGCCACTATGCTCTGTGATCTCTTGCTAGTCCTCAGACAGCCGAACTCTGTTCCCTGCTGGCCCTGGAGTGCAACCACTGTTGGTGGATGGGACATTGCCTAGGTCTGTGCTACTCCAGCATCTGGGTAACTGCTGGACTTTCCTGACCTTGAATCCCTCTTGACTGCCCAGATTCTCTCAAACTTGGCACACAGACGCCTCCAATATCTGCAATCTCAACCGCTTGATTAGTGCTCAGGCCAATTTGAACATAAACACCTGGTCTCTATTTGGGTTCTATGGAGACATAAAAGTGAAATATCACCTCTATTTTTCCCATTTTTCTATTTGTCCAAATTTTACTGCTACAATAGACTTCCACAAACATTGAAAACTAGTGTTCCTTTAGGAGCCTTATGCTTGTTTTTCATTTCTTCATCATACAAACGCTCTGCTTGTTTGTTCATTGTGTATGTTACAATATTAAAAGCATAAAACATGTAAAGAAATTGCTATTAGTAGACAAATGCAGTGAAAAATATTTTTGATATTTGCTTGCTTAAAAAAATCAATATTTTCCTATATGATCTTTTGTCATTAGTTTGTCTTGGAAAAGTAACTCTATTTGTCCTTTTTCTTTGAAACATCATATAATATGTGTGTGTGTGTGTGTGTGTATATACACAAAGCATATATATATATATGCTTTGGGGTTGTGACAACCGGCTATCCTCAAGGAACTCAGGAACTACTATTGGTGGTGTTTAGGAAGACCATGTGGGATCGAACCCCAGTCATGGCATGAAAGGCAAATGCCCTAATTGCTATAGTATTGCTCTGGCCCTAAAATAATATTTATATTTACTCTAAAAGCGCTCTTGTGTTTTATTTTCTTTGAGCATCACACATCTTTGTGCTTAGTAGTTACTCCTAGTTCAGTGCTTAGATATTACTGCTTGTTGATATTACTGCTTGTTAAACTACATGACAGAAGGAATAAAACCCAAGGCTCCTGCATGCAACATATAACCTCAGCCCTTCAAACTGTCTCCAACCCTTCACAAAAGTCTTTTTAAAAATAATAAATTTTAATTATATACATCAAAATTAATTTATTTATATATTAATGCATATATATTTTAGAATGATAAAGTATTGAAGTAAGGGGATTCCCTTTTTTCTGGGAGATAGAGAAAGAACTAGATAAAAAGTGCATGAGAAGAGCAGTCATTTTCAATCATGTGAGTGAGCCATAATTTTTTTTTCTTATCTGCTGAGCATAATACTTCTTGGTAAATTGTGGGTATACAATGAGATTGAGCATAACAATATTTTCTTATACACAATTGTTTAGCTACAATGTATAGCTAAATTTCAAACTTGCTGCTAATCTTAACATAAATTGGGTAGTAGCACAGATGGAGAGAGGTTTTTCTATTTGATGTCTTACATCCAGTATTTAATACTTATTATACCTGCTTAATTAGCTATTATCTTCATTTTACAGATGAGAGTACTTACTCTTAAACTTCCCTGAGGTTCTAAGGTTATAATGAAAAAAGCTCAGATTTCATTAAAACATTCATATTCTTCCTAACACCACAGGATATAAATTCCTATAAATATGTCCCCTTCCTTAATCTGTGATAGAAAATATGCATGCACCTGAAAAAATATGCTCTGCTACTTAAGTGCAACATATTATGTTAAATGCGTAACCAAATAATGCATAGTAAAATTATTAATGCATTGGAGAATAATAAAGATAAAATAATATCAAATAGGGGCTGGAGAGATAGCACAGCGGGTAGGGTGTTTGCCTTGCATGCAGCTAACCCAGGTTCGATTCCCAGCATCCCATATGGTCCCCTGAGCATCGCCAGGAGTAACTCCTGAGTGCAGAACCAGGAGTAACCCCTGTGCATCACCGGGTATGATCCAAAAAGGAAAACAAAAACAAAACAATCCAAAAGATTTAAATAATTAGTTGGAAATCACTGAGGCTCATCACAGACTTGCTGGGAAATGAACAAAAAAAAAACAAATAAACATTCCAAATTCAGGGGCATTTTTGGTAATCAAAGCATACTCAAAATCTCTAATGTGGAATACAATAGCTGTGTAAAACTATTTTCTAAATAATAGTTGACGTTTTAGGGTAGGGGGAAATCATATTGTCAGACAGTTTTTTGTTCATCAGAAAGGTATCTTTGAGTTGACATACTGAGAACTATATTTAATCTTCCAGACTGGAATAGTAGAAAACGCCTGGATGGTTTTGTTAAGGTTAGGTTGAATGCTTTAGTTGCAGTCTTTAAGAGTAGCCAGATTGTTCAGATTGTTGCCACAAAATATCCTAGAGGGTGTGACAAAAAAATCAAGAAAGAAACAAGTCTTACAGTACTCAGGGTGGGAAGTCTGTGACCATGCCATCATCATGTCATGGGAGTTCTAGTTGCAGACAGCCCTCATCGCATGGTACAGGAGATGAAAATGCTGTCTTGAACTTTTATGATGTTATTTATCTCATTCATGAAGGCTCTAGTTTCTGTAACTAACATCTTCTAACTATGTTGTCATTTCATGCCTGGTATTAGGCCTTTAACCTACAAATTTGTTGGGGGTGGGGGTGAGACATAGAACAGAGATGTGAGAAACACAAAAACTTATACCACATCAAACACTACATTCCTGTATAAGGAAAAGGCAAATGGTAATTAAGAAAGGTACATACATTTTTTCTCTATTAATAGCTAAATGTAAAATTGTTTGTTTATTTATAACTGTATCTGGACTAAGATAAGTGACAAAAAATGTAGATTAAGAATAGATTTTCATGATACTAATAACTCCAGATAGAAGAAAACTTAGTAGAGCAGGGCCTTATGCTTACCTAAATTTTTATGGGGAAATTCATTGGGAACACATTGTAGAAATTCCACCTCAAGTTTTATATTTAAATTATCTATAATCTGAAGATTAAATGTTATATTTAATCTTAAAATTCCAACATATTTTCTAAGAACACAGTAACTTAGGCAGCAAAAACACAAATATAACTTGGGAATTAATACTTCCCATGTCCAAAACTACTTTCATCTGGTTTCTTGCAAGAAATTAATATTTCTAAGGCAGCCAACTAATCACATCACAAACAAGAAACAAAGTATGTGTTCCTTCAGGATCTTCTCTGTCCATGTATCAAAAGTTTTACTTAAATAATTTTTTAATTTAAAATATTTTTGTTTATCTGTAATATAAATTATTGGGTAGAATTTAAAAGGCTGGCATACTTTATAATCCATTTCCTTACTACAATTGAATCAAATTTTTCATTACATTGATGTTTAGTAATGACTATGGAACCTGGTGTTACTACATTTTCAGTATTAAATGAAAAAAAGTCTTAGACTTCCATTAGATAAAAGAAGCATGATGTCACTGAACATTAATAATGTTAATTTATAGATTAAAAGAAAGATACATACATTAGGAAAATAATGGAGTCTATATTAAATATCACTCTGGACCTCAGAGCTATTACTCACAACATTCCACTTGTTCAACCATGACCTTCATGACTCTTTTATTGTACTGAATTCTGATCACCCATTATGCAAAGCATAATTGCAACTCAGGGAAGTAAAATAATATTAATCAAGGATAACATTGCAATGGACTTTGACCCATAGGTATAAATCTAATAAATGTGTAGGCTTTTCCCCCATAACATAATGAGTTCTTTCTTATATCATTACTCATGGGACCAATGTGAAATAATAATAGGGATATTTAAGACAATTAATGAGACAGATAAGAAATGATTGTATGGTTTTAATTTCTTAATTATTTTAATGTCTCCAAATTAAAAGTATACATCAAGATAAATCCATTAGACCCAGTCGGCCAGTCATATTCCTTTGGAAGAATGTGATAAAAGAGTAATAGTAGAAAAATCAGATAAAAACTGAGCAAAGAAAATGTTAGGCTGACTATGAAAGAGGCAATATCTGATTAAATCAGTTGGATTCTGAAACAATCTATTAAAGGAAATGGCTAGAAGTGTGACATCTTAGGCCATAAAAAATAGACATTGTGCATTTTTTAGTGAGAGCTCTTCCTTAGTGACTAGTTAAACACAATTGTTCTTCAGTGACTAGACAAACATAAATCAATTACCTGAGCAGTCTTTTCATCTTTTATTTCTTTTTTTAGCATCTGTGAATCATTTGTTCTGTGATCAAAGTTCAGTTTTTTTCCAGTCCATAATCTATTCTTGTTCTGTATCAGCCAATTTTAGTAATGGATTTAAGAACACTACCGGAAGCCACACACCCACAAAGTTCATTGGAGAAATTAGACATTCAAAATACTTAACCGACTCATAAAACTTCTAATATGAAGGGAAAAGGTGAAGACAATTGTCTAATGAGACTTTGTCATCATATAGAACATTTTCTCTCTCCTAGTATTTCCTCATGTTCATTTATTAATAGTCAAGACTTGTTTAAGGTTTGCTTTTTCCAAATTAAGTAGACATATTTGAGCCTGATATAAAATAATTTTACATATAACTTGTGTAAGAAAAACATAAAGAGTGCATTTACAAGAATCAAATAATTATGCTTTCCTCTGGAAACTGAGACTGAGAAAAGTGAGTATAATTGGGACGTATTTTTACGATTATATAGTCCTATATGAAATTTTAAATATTTATCACAGACTTACTTTAAAATAAAACATTATACCCTACAAAATAGTTAAGTACATTAAAATCTATTAATGGGGATTACCCCTCTCTTGACATCAATGATCACTTCTTTGTAGAATGGTGAGATCCTGGTAGTGAATCCGCAATACAGCTCACGGAGGATCCTGATGTATTGGGCTTGAATGCCCTGATTGGCTAGGGCTTCAATGACCGCTTCCGTCTCAACAGAATCAAAGGCCTTCTTTAAATCAATGAACGTTAAGCAGAGCGGCATCTTGAACTCCCGAGAAACCTCAATGAGCTTGGTTATCGTGTGGATATGGTCGATGGTGCTGAATCCTTTGCGGAACCCTGCTTGCTCGCATGGTTGTCCTTCATCTAATGTTCTGCCAATCCTATTCAGGATGACTCGAGTGAACAACTTGTAGATGACAGACAATAGGCAGATCGGGCGATAGTTGCCAATGTCATGGATGTCTCCCTTCTTGAACAGTAGTACGGTCCTGCTGGTTTTCCATTGGGACGGAACCTTGCATTCAGACAGGTAGCGAGTGAAGAGCCGAGCCAGTGTATTGATGAGTACTGACGGCAGGTTCTTCAGGTGTTCAGGTCTGACCTTGTCTGGGCCGGGTGCTGTTTGTTTCTTTACCAACGAAATGGCGTGTCGGATTTCGGAGGGGAGAACGTTGGGAACAACATACCCATCCTGTGGAATTTGGGATGTTGGCAGGGTGATACCATTTCACCGAAACTCTTCAGTGCCACCCTCGAGAACATCATGCGACGACTGGAATGGGAAGGAATGGGAGTGAAGATAGATGGTCGGCAACTACACCACCTCCGCTTTGCTGATGACATTGTTTTAATAACACCAAACATCAGCCAAGCGGCACAAATGCTGGCCGACTTTGACCGTGAGTGTGGAAAGGTAGGACTACAGCTGAATCTTACGAAGACAATGTTTATGAGAAACAGCCTTGTTCCTGACGCCCCATTCGCTCTCAATGGAACGACCATCTCCGAATGCAACAGCTATGTCTACCTAGGTCGAGAGGTCAACATGACAAATGACCTGGCACCCGAGCTGCGCAGGAGGAAGAGAGCGGCTTGGAACGCCTTCAAGAACGTCGAAGAAATAGCTAAGAGGACGAAGAACCTCCGGCTCCGGGCACATCTCTTTGATTCCACTGTTCTTCCTGCATTAACATATGCCTCAGAGACCTGGGCCCTACGCAAACAAGATGAGAACGCTATTCAGGTCTCCCAAAGAAGAATAGAAAGAGCTATGCTTGGAATATCACGTTTCACTCAAATGAGAGAACGAATCCGGAGTTCTGACATCCGTCGACGATCAAGGATCAGGGACGCTGTCTCATTTGCCAAGGTGTCGAAAATCAGATGGGCTGGTCATGTAATGAGATTTAAAGACGACCGTTGGACTAGAGCTGTTACTGATTGGATTCCACGGGATGTCAAAAGACCGCGTGGCCGCCCACCTACCAGATGGTCAGACTTCTTCGTCAAGATCATGAACGATCGGTTTGAGGCCCTTCATGTTCCCAGAGCGAACAGATGCCATTGGGCTACACTAGCACGCGACAGGGACAAATGGAGACGTTACTGGCGCCCGCTCGAGCAAATCGACGACTAACGGGAAGTTAAGTGATTAAGTGATTAATGGGGATTAGAGATATAGCTCAAAGAACTGGAATGCATACCTTGCTGAGTTTAATTGCTGTACCACTTTCTCCTACTCCTTAGTGCCCACTGGCTAGCCGGGTGTGGTTTTTTTTGGCCCCTGCAAACCACTGAATGTGGCCCTTGTGACCCTCCAAGAAATCTAATTATCAAACTGTAAGACTTCATAGCTAGTCCAAGGAATGGAGTAATATCAAGAGTCACCCGTGGGTCCCTGACTACTGCTTAAGCCTTCCTTTTCCAGATGCATGAGTGAAACGGGCATTTTAGGATTATTGATGAATATTGTGTTCATAAGTGCACATCCGGAACCAAGAACATAAAGTCATTATTAAGTAATTAATCAATGTTTTAAAAAACAAATTAAAAATATTTGATCAGTTCTGAGCGTCTGCCCTCCACTCTTCACGCCTCACGCTGCGCTGCTCTCCTCCCAAACCCAGAATGACCGCAGCTGAAGAAAGAATCAGTGAGCTGGAAGATGAGCTGCACCAAGCCAACAGGCAACAACAAACAGTGGCAAGGGACCTCAAAATAGCTCTACAGAGAATCACAGTTCTAGCAGATGATTCCAAAAGAAACAACATTAGAATCATTGGACTACCAGAAGCTCAGGGAAAGAATCCCAATGAAAAAAACGTGGTCAAACAAATCATTGCTGAAAAATTCCCAGAGCTCCACAATGCAGACATTCAGGATCAAGGAGTCCGAAGAGTGCCAGCTAAAAGAGACCCGAACAAAAACACCCCAAGACATATCATAGTTAGAATGATTGATGTTGCCGATAGAGATACAATACTGTAAGCAGCAAGGGCAAACAAGGAAATCACATACAAAGGAGCACCCCTTAGATTCACAACAGATCTATCAGAGGAAGACCACCAAACCCGAAGGCAGTGGCAAGATATAGTGAAAAAACTCACTGAAATGAATGCTTCACCAAGAATACTCTATCCGGCTAAACTCTCACTCAAAATCAAAGGAACGATACACTATTTTCTAGACAAAAAGCAGGTCAGGAACTTCATAGACTCAAAAACAAACCTAAAATAAGAGCTAAAGGGGCTACTATAAGACAAGGCAAACCCTACAACCACAACACACCTTCACAGAAAGATGACACAAAACTCCATAACAATAATCTCTCTCAATGTCAACGGTCTAAATTCACCAATTAAGAGACACAGAGTGGCAAAATGGATTCAGAGACAGAACCCAACATTCTGCTGCCTACAAGAAACTCATCTCAATAGTCAGAGCAAACACAGACTCAAAGTCAAAGGATGGAAAACAATCCTGCAAGCAAACAGTTCCCTCAAAAAAAGCTGGGGTGGCCATCCTAGTATCCTACAGCATTAATTTCACATTGAAAAATATTAGAAGGGACAGGGAAGGCTATTTTCTCTTCATCAAGGGATACGTACAACAGGAAGAAATCACACTCTTAAATGTATATGCACCTAATGAGGGAACAGCTAAATATTTAAAACAACTGCTAACAGATTTTAAGGAGGACATTGCTAGCAACACAATAGTAGCTGGAGATTTCAACATCCCTTTATCACCCCTGGATAGATCAACAAGAACAAAACTCAGCAAGGAAACATTGGCTTTGAAAGAAGAAATAGAAGAGAAAGGGCTTATAGACCTATACAGGTCTTTACACCCCCAAAAGAAAGAATACACATTCTTCTCCAGTGAGCATGGAAAATTTTCCAAAATAGACCATGTCCTAGGCCACAAAACATACCTAAATAGAATCAGAAAGATAGAAATAGTATCAACAATCTTTTCAGACCGTCATGCACTGAGAAGAGAAGTGAATCACACACAGACTTGGAAAAACAAATCAAACACCTGGAAATTAAACAACTCAATGTTTAACAATGAGTGGATCAGGAAGGAAGTCAAGGACAAAATCAAAAGATACTTGGAAACAAATGAGAATGAAGACACGATCTACCAGAACTTATGAGATGCAGCAAAAGCCGTTTTAAGGGGAAAATTTATAGCTCTGCAAACATATCTCAGGACAGAAGAAAGGATGCATAAAGAACTTGATTTCACAGCTCAAGATCTTAGAAAAGGAACAACAGAAAGAGCCCAAATTTGGCAGAAGGAAAGAGATCATAAAACTTAGAGCAGAAATCAACGACATGGAAAACAAAGAAACAATCTGAAAGATCAAGGAAACCAAGAGCTGGTTCTTCGAGAAAATAAATAAGATAGAAAAACCACAAGCAACACTCACAAAGAAACAGAGAGAGAGAACCCTAATAAATTGAATCAGAAATAAAAATGGGGATATCAAAACGGAAACCAAAGAAATTCAAAAGATCACCAGAGATTACTTTGAAAGTCTCTATGCCACAGAATAAGAGAACCTAGAAAAAATGGATTAATTCCTGGATTCCTATTATCTCCCAAAGCTGAATCAAGAAGATATAGAGTACCTGAATAGACTTATTCACATCAAGGAAATTGAAACTGTAATCAAAAGTATTCCCAAAAACAAAAGCCCAGGTCCATATGGATTTACTAGCAAATTTTTCCAAATATTTAAAGAGAACCTAGTCCTAGTTCTTCTCAAGCTTTTCCAGGTAATTGAAAAAAAATCTCTCCCAAACAGTTTCTATGAAGCCCATATATCTCTAATACCAAAAGAAAACAAAGACACCACAAGAAAAGAAAACTACAGGACGATATCCGTGATGAACACTGATGCGAAGATTCTAAACAAAATACTAGAAAATAAAATTCAACAACTCATCAAAAAGATCATACATCATGACCAAGTGGGATTCATCCCGGGGATGCAAAGATGGTTCAACATTCGGAAATCAATCAACATAATCCATCATATCAATAAAAGAAAAGATAAAAATAATATGATCATATCAATAGATGCAGAGAAAGCATTTGACAAGATCCAGCACCCATTCATGATGAAAACTCTCTCCAAAATGGGGATAGAGGAGACTTTCCTCAATGTAATTAAAGCCATCTACCAAAAAACCTACAGGAAACATCATCCTCAATGGGGAAAAACTGAGAGCCTTGCCCCTAAGATCAGGGACGAGGCAAGAATGCCCACTCTCTCCATTACTGTTTAATATAGTACTGGAAGTACTTGCAATAGCTATTAGGCAAGAAAAAGAAATTAAGGGCATACAGGTAAGGAAGGAAGAAATCAAGCTCTCACTATTCCCAGATGATATGATATTATACATAGAGAACCCTAAAACCTCTACCAAGAAACTCCTAGAAACAATAGACTTATATAGTAAAGTAGCAGGCTATAAAATCAATACCCAAAAATTCATAGCTTTCCTATACACAAATAGTGAAAGAGAAGAAAGTTACATGAAGAAAACAATCCCATTCACAATTGTGCCACAAAAAAATCAAGTACCTGGGAATCAGCTTAACTAAGGAAGTAAAGGACCTGGACAAAGAAAACTACAAAACGCTACTTCAAGAAAAAAAAGAGGACACAAGGAAATGGAAAAATATCCACTGCTCATCGATGGGGAGAATCAACATTGTCAAAATGGCAATATTTCCCAAATAACTGAACAAATTCAATGTGATCCCTATTACAATACTCATGACATTCTTCAAAGAAATGGAGCAAACACTCCTAAAATTTAGGTGGAACAATAAGCCCCCACGAATAGCTAAAGTAATTCTTGATAAAAAGAAAATGGGAGGAATCAACCTCCCCAAATTCAATCTCTAGTACAAAGCAGTAATAATTAAAACAGCATGGTACTGGAACAAAGGCAGAGCTGCAGACCAATGGAACAGAGTTGAATATACTGACATCTCCTCCCAAGCATATGATCATCTACTCTTCTACAAGGGGGCAAGAAAAGTGAAATGGAGCAGGGAAAAAGACTCTTCAACAAATTGTGCTGGCAAAACTGGATGGCTACATGCGAAAAAGTGGGCTCACATCTCTGCTTAACGCCATTCACAAAAGTAAGATCAAAATGGATTTATGACCTCAACATCAGACCCGAATACATAAAGTTCATTGAAGACAAAGTTGTAAAAACCTTCCATGACATTGAAGCTAATGGTATCTTCAACGATGTCACACCACTGGCCCAGCAAGTGAAAACAGAGATAGACAAATGGGACTATCTTAAACTAAGAATCTTCTGCACCTCAAAAGAAACAGTGACCAAAATACAAAGACAGTGTACAGAATAGGAAAGGAAATTCACCAAATATACATTCGACAAGGGGTTGGTATCAAGGATATAAAGGTACTGGTTGAACTCCACAAGAAGAAAACACCCAAATCCATCAAAAAATGGGCAAGGAAATGAACAGAAAATTTCCCAAAGAAGAAATCCGAATGGCTAAAAGGCACATGAGAAAATGCTCTACATCACTAATCATCAGAGAGATGCAGATCAAAACAACAATGAGACATCATTTCACACTACAGAGACTGTCCCACATCCACAAGAACAAAAGCAACCAGTGCTGGCGAGGATGTGGCGAGAAAGGAACCCTCCTTCACTGCTGGTGGGAATGCCGACTTGTCCTGCCCTTTTGGAAAACAGTATGGACCATTCTCAAAAAATTAGAATTTGATCTCCTATTTGACCCAGCAATACCACTCCTGGGAATATATCCCAGAGAGGCAAAAAATATAGCCGAAGTGACATCTGCACTTGTTTGTTCATTGAGGCACTCTTTACAATAGCCAGAATCTGGAAAAAACCTGAGTGCCCGAGAACAGATGACTGGTTAAAGAAACTTTGGTACATTTACACAATGGAGTACTATGTAGCTGTTAGAAAAGATGAAGTCATGAAATGTACATACAAGTGGTACTACATGGAAAATATCATGTTCAGCAAAATGAGTCAGAAAGAGCGGGATAGACACAGAAAGATTGCATTCATCTGGGGAACATAAAGCAACAAAATGGGAGTCTAACACCCAGGAGTGGCTGAGATTAGTACCAGGAATTTTGCTCCATGACTTGAGGCCACCCCACACGTGCTAGGGGAAAAGGAAGCTCAGATAGAGAAGAGAGCACTAAATAACGGGTGTTGTGAGGATCCTCCCCAGGTGGGAGAAGCATGCTGAAAGTACACTATAGACCAAACATGATTGCCACTCAATGCCTCTCTTGCAAAACACAGGACCCAAAAGAAGAGAGAACAAGGGGAAATGCCCTGCCATAGAGGCAGGATGGGATGTGGGGGATGGGGCGTGGGCGGGATGCTGGGACCCGTGGTGGTGGAGGATGGGCGCTGGTGGAGGGATGGGTACTTGATTATTGTATACCTGAAACCCATGCACAAAAATTTGTAAGTCTATAACTTTACCTCATGGCGTTTTACTAATAAAAAATTGATTATTTTATATTATTATATAAAATATATATTATTCTCTTTATGTATATGCAAATGCCATATGTACAATAAAAACATTAAATTAACAAGAATGTATTTTTTTCTGTAAAGTGTGGTAGTGTACCTGCCTTGTATGTGGCCAACATGGATTTGATCTCTGACATATCCCACAAGCACCACCAGGAGTAATATCTGAGCTCAGAGCCAGATATAATTCCTGAGCATCACTGAATGTAGCCCACTATATATGTATGTATGTGTATATATACATATATATAGTTTTATTCTATTTTAGTACATTGGTTTGAGAAATTAAAGAAAGGAACAAGATGTCATGAATTAAAACTTATGGGAAAAACTGAATCTTTTCTTTCTAAATGCCTGAAAAAGCATCGCATTTTTGGATATTCTGTGCTATTTGATATTTTTACTTATATTCATTAACAATTTCTATATAATTGTGGCATGCTTTTCAACTGCTCTGTCTACGGGCGTATGATGCCACCAACAGGTTAACTTGTACCTTTGGAGTGAATGTATCAGCATCCTGGTGCTACCTTCAGGCTACCTGATACCTCAAAATTGCCACTATATCTTTGGCCAAACCCCAACAACTTGGGACCAAGTTTACTAAGAAATTAAATGACCAAAAGCTAGGTATGTGGTAGCCACACCCCAAAACCACCTCTGGCTCAGCTATACAAATTCATTTATTGGCCTTATCTCAGAGACTTATAGATAAATCTTGAATGAGATCAAAAACTGCAGATGAGCTCGGACCTGCACATGACTGAACATACTGGGGTAAATCAGAAGGGGGCGGGTTGGCCTGGTGGCATGCACGAGCAGATCCCCCAGGAGCCACAATCCAAAATTGCCAACCAAACCTCAGCCTGACTCCAAGATCTCAGGATGGACCTCACCAAGATATAATCTGCTGAAAATTCTGGGATGTGGGTTTTGTGACTGAAATTTCTAGGCTTTCTCAGAGTTGGGATGGGCTACCTCTCCCCAATTCCCAGTATACATGAAAGCACTGGCAGTCACCCAACGAACCAACTCTAGCACCACCTGGTAAGCTCTACTACTGGCCTTGTTTCAGAGACCCCTAAATTAATCTTTAAAGATTTCAAAGGCCTCAGTTAAGCTCGGACCCATACATGGATGAACAGACCAGGGCAAACTGGTGGAGGGGGGTAGGGGAGGTTGGCTTGTGCCTGCCCAAAGCAGAGCCACTGATTTCCATAATTGAAAATCGCCACCTTACCCCCAACCTGACTCCAGTCTCAAGATGGACCTCACCAAGATATAAGCTGCTGAAAATTTTGTAATGTGGATCTTAGCACACCAACAACCCTGGCCCAGAGACAACAGCAGCAAGTCCTGGAAGACACAACCGTGCCAGAGATCTCTCTGGGCCCCATATGAGCCAATTTCACTGGGGCACCCCATATGGAGCAAATGCAGTCTCCCTGTTTACTCCAGATGGAATCCTAGTGACCAAAAATTTCCACAAGCAAGATCCAGGTATGCGTGTTCCAGGACTGAATCTCCAGGCTGCATGGTGGCAGACGACTCGGCTGTTTGTCCCCTGATCCCAGCCCACCCAGCAGACTGGCTGTCATGCCCAAAATTTGCCTCCAGGTGCCATCTTAGGGCACCAACAGCCCTGGTCCAGAGACTCCCAATTGAATACCAAAATAGATTAGTGCTATACAGAGATGTCTTCAGTACCCAACCATTTATAATCTAAAAATTTACATTTACAATTGCGGACACATCAGCTCTTATGATATTCAAAGAATGTGTGTGTGGGGGGTGGAGCGAGCAGGATACTGGGACATTGGTGGTGAAAAATATGCACTGGTGGAGGGATGGGTGTTCCATCATTATATGGCTGAATCTCAAATATTAAAGTTTTGTAACTCTATCTTACGGTGATATAATAAAATTTAAAAAAAAAGTAATGTGGAATTCATGCCCTATTCAATCCGCTTAATCAATGACTGAACAAATAGCAGTACTCCTACATTATTAAAAAAAATAAAATAAATAAACTGCTCTGTCTTCTGCTCATGATTCTTTCCCCCAGCCAAAGTATTTAGTGAGACCCCAGTCTACTCAAGAAAAACTGGTAATTATCTTTCATGATCCACTAATTCCTGATATAACTTTAATTAGCCACAAACATTCAATTCTAGATTTGTCTTGCAGGAGATTTTTGTTTTCCTTCATCTCCTTTTAGATATAAACCATAAAATGGTTTTCCTCTCTTCCAAAACTTTACTAATCCATAGAAATTTAGTGATGGAATATGTAAGGACTATGCAACTGTGAAATCTAAAAGAATATTTGAAAAATAATAGCATAGCAACATACTTTTGCTAAATTGGCAAACATTTCTGACAATTCTCTACCATCTTTTCACTGGAGACTCTTTGTTCCTACAACAATAATCAACAAATTTTTGTCTTATGGTCTATTTGCTGAAAAACAAGCTGATTTCTCTGCTCTTCATTTTGACAAACAAAATGATTTGACCAGAATGGTAAAAAATTCCTGCATTATCTATTGTTACTGATATTTCCACACATATTCTCAGAGAGGAACACAGATTTAAGAATGTCACTTTTGGTGCCAGAGTGTACTTTGAGTGCCAGAGATATAGTTCTGCATGTATTGTGATTGCCTTACATGCAGCCAACTGGAGTTTGATATCAGCACCCCATATGGTACTCCAAGCCCTCCAGGAGTAATTTCTGAGCACAAAGTTAGGAGTAAACCCTGAGCACCGCTGGGTATGGTCCAAAAACAAAGAATGTCACTTTCTCTCTTTCTTTTTTCCTTTTTTTTTTTTTTGCCTCAACCTCTCTCAACTCAATGGCTCCCTCCAGTGTCCAACACTTAGCACATTATTGAGAGGATTTCATTGGCCTTTCTCCCTTTTGATTGTCTCATAGATTTTATCTGTACCACTGTTTCTACAACATCAGTACATTTTAAGAAAAGACATCCTAACGTACATTAACATCCTCTTCCAATGAAAACTAGAAATGCTGAGTTATTATCCTCAGTATAGGATAGTTTATTGACTTTACCTCCTTCAAAGGCTGACATAGCTACACCACCCTCTTATAGGTAAGAGATATGATACAGAGAGAAGTATTATATCTTTAACATCAGTTTCATTATTTTTTATAATCATTGGAGATTATGATGCCCATCCTCAGTGTTGCTCCGTGCTTTTGTGCTCAGGAGCCTCTCCTGGAGGTGACTGGGGGACCCTATGGGCTACCGAGGACCAAACCAGGGTCACCCACAAGCAATTCAAGCATCCTACCTCATGTACTAACTTTCTGATCCAAACAATTTTGTTTTTATTTTCCTAGTTACTTTAACATCTAAAATTACTAACCAAAAGTATGGTTTGGAATGTTTTCAGGGATAATCTGAGAAATTTTTTGATAAAACATCAGCTTGACTAGCAACCTCTATTCATCGCTTCGGCATTTTTTTTTATTTAATAGGTCTCAATATGAAAATAGAACCATGCTAGTGCCCCTGGCAACCTTATCATTAGGGGAAATTGGCCTGGAGATTCAGGCTTTAAGTATCCTGCATTAAGCAAGCATAAGAGAAAGCATTGGCCTAAGCAAGAAATTTCTAAAGGAAAAGCACTGGTCTCAGCAGAAACATCCTCCTAGGGAAAATGTGGACAAATCCTACTGGGGAGAGTACAGGCTTGAACAGACTTACAAGGACCATAACACCAACAGCTGGCAGGAGAGTTCTACCAAGAAAAGCATAGTAATTTTAGTTTCAAGGCTACTGCTAACCTAGCTCATGTATCCAGTGTCCACAACTGTCCTAATGGTTAATCCTACGTTCTAATCACTAATTATGAATGGTGTACCTAAGGAGAAGGAGGAGGGAAATGGAGGTTGCATCAACTATAAAGGCCCAGAAGCCCTTGTTTGGATTTTGAGGCTAGCTTCCTACTTAGAAAAGCCACATTGTCTGTTTCTTTTTAATTTACCCTGCTGGACAAAGTCAAAAGTGCCTATTCAACTGGCTTGACTGTGGCTATATGCCACGTATGATAACTACTAAACTGGAGTCATCAATATTTCACGTTTCAAGCAAATTAACCTGGTTACCAATTGACGTAGGGGAGGAAACTGAATTGAATGAAGACATAATACTTATTTATTCTTTCAGTGGAGTCATTGATTACCAACTCAACACTGGGAGAATGAAATACCCAACATTTATTTCCAAATATACCCCAACCAAAAATGTTACAGTACTTTTTCATTACTAGGTCTTAGAAAATCAATGAGGGCTATTTAAGACATTAAACGTTATCTGACAGGACTTTGGTTATCCCATAAATGGAGAAATACCTTTAGGTTTCTTCTCTCCTTGACAGCCAGCATATGACTGAGAAATTTGTTGGAGGTAGATTAAAAGTTATCAAAATCAGTCTGTTACCTATATGTATGAGAGTTCATCACTCTAGATGCAGGGATTATCTGGGATTTACTAGGATTACAGGTGCTAAAATGTCAAGCAACATCATCACAAACAAAATAAACAAAAAACATTGACTGCCTTAGACAGATTATGGCTAAATCCAGGAATTCAAATGGTATTTTCAGGATCTTCTAATTTTAGCTTTATTCTACAAATGTAGCAAGAGTGTATAATCCTCAGACTGTCTTATTTTCTATGCTCTCTGTCATGAAAATTCATTATCTAAGAGGTGGAAGTCTTGATGGGCATCATTTCTCTGGCAAGGAGGTTAATCTACTTAAATTGAAGAGATCCCCAAGGAAAGACCAGGGAGGAAAATAAATACATGAGTATAAACTTTCCCTATAGCATAAACCTTACTGTTCTGGCATTGGGAAATCTTTTCTACTATTACAAATGCTGTTTATCATTTACTTCAAAATGTTCCCGTTTTCAATGTGAAGAGTGGCTCTTTTGTATTACACTTTTAGGTATAATGCAAGCATTACTTTCTGAATACCTTCCAATGCTTCACAAAGTAATAAACAGAAACAATTATATATTAGGCTATCTCTGTTCTGCCATCATAACACATGAACACCAGCTATCGTCAGCTGATCCAGCTAAAATATTTTTCCTATACTTTATGAAAGTAATTCACAAAATATTTCCTCTTTATAACAAATGTAATCGGGTTTGTATTTAGAGAATATAAACAAAATAAATGTATATAGGCTACACAGTTTAATATTTGATTTATAATTATATCTTTAAGGCACTACAAATGAATCTACCTTGAAAAATGTATTTCATGACTCAAAAGTGATAGATAAAATGGGGGTCATTGTAGGTCTTTCAGAGAAACCCTACATACATGAGAGGAAAAAAATGCAATCAAAAGCAATGTTGTTACTGTTAATAGAGCATACCTTAAATATGCCAATTGTAGAACATATCAATTTATACCATTCATTCTAGTGTCCAAAATAGAAATAGAGAAAATTGGTAACATGAGTTACCAAACATCAGTCTCAATTATTTCATTGTACAGTATAAATTATGAATACCTTTTTCAACTCATTGAAAAATTGAATTGCATTTAATGCTAAATTTTGATGTGAAAGTTTTTCCACCTAGGTCCTTAAAATGTTTTTTGTTCTCAACGATTACAATTATCAGTTTAATTATAACTTCTATGTATATTTAAGCAGGTGTGTCTTACACAGCTCATGTCATTACATTTCTCTATAAATAACATATGACTTTATGCCATTTGTTTTATTATATTTCAGAATGTTTCATATGCTTTCTGTATAGGGTGGACAATGAAAATCAAAATATTGTTAGGAAACTTGAAGTATTCACCATATAGTTAGAAGTCAGTTGTAAATATTGTTAATTATAAAGTCAAAGTCATGCTTAGAGAATTTTTATTTTATCAGCCATTGTGTGGAATGTTATAATTGATAGGTTTTTTGTTTTTTGGTTTTTGGTTTTTTTGTTTTTGCTTTTTTGGGTCACAACCATTTGAAACACAGGGGTTACTCCTGACTCATGCACTCAGGAATTACTCCTGGCAGTGCTCAGGGGACCATATGGGATGCTGGGAACTGAACCCGGGTCGTCTGCATGCAAGGCAAATGCCCTACCCACTGTCTTATTGCTCCAGCCCCACATAATTGACAGTTTTACAGAAATTAGTTTTAATATGTGCAAATGGTTTTACATGCCATGAAAAAATTAGATTGATACATCTGGCATAAAAAGTGACTTTTAAAGCATTAAACTGATGCAGAAACATATTGTTATTTTTCAAATAATTTTATCTATATTTTTAATGCTTTTCCATCATACTCTCAATGCTCCTCTTCTTTAGGCCTAAATATTAAAGGTCATTCAGCTTTCTCTTAATTATTCAAATTTGAGTCATTGGTAAATTTTAAAAATTTGAAGATCCTTTTACATGTTCAGATTATGAAATAAAATCCAAGTATTTTACTGTGTTAAAGTGTAAAGTTTGAGTACTTGAATGTAGAGATACTGGATTAGAACCTATGCTGATTTACATTTTAAAGTCTAGAATTTCTTAGACATCTGACTCTTCTAAAATTACCTGAATTTTGGGGATTGGATAGAGTACAGCAAGTAGGGTGTTTGCCTTGCACATGGACCATCCGGGTTCCATCTCTGGTACTCCATTTTTTCCCCTGTGGCTTTACAGGAGTAACTCCTCAGTGAGAGGAGCAATTCCTGAATATCTCTAGGACAACACAAAAACAAAAGTTTAAAACTATCTGAATTTTAGATTTCACTAAATTTTAGATTCCACTACCCAGCGGTCGCCACACTCCAGGATGCTTTCTGGACCCACGCGACCGACACATCATTAAGACACTAAACACTAAATACCCATCTTCCGGAATTGTCGTACCGTATTTGATAGGGTTCAAATATGGTAACACCTACAAGGGTGATTAGAGGTCGCCCCAAAAGCCTCTATCCCTCTCAGAAAGACTGGCAAGCGACCGAGAGTATTCCACCCGCACGGAAGAGCCTGGCAAGCTATCCGTTGTGTATTCGATATGCCAAAACCAGTAACTACAACTGGTCTCATTCACCTGACCCTGAAGGCTTCACTAACATGGCAGCACTGAGGAGGATGAGAAAGGAGAGGCCGACAAAATCTCAAGGCCGACCTAGGCTGCCACAACGAAGGAAGACAAAAATGATCGTCTGTACTTTCAATGCACGTACGCTAGCATCAGATGCATCCATCGAGGACCTGATGGTACAAGCGCAAATGATCAAGTACGACATCATTGGTCTGACCGAGACAAGAAGGCACGAATCTCACCATGCCGTTTTCGACACTGGAGAAGAATTGTTCCTCGGAACATGCGATAAAAGAGGTGTTGGAGACGTTGGTGTCCTTGTCAACATAAACTTGGCCAAGAGCATTGATTCATTTGAATGCCTAACAACCCGAATCGGACGTTTACATTTGAATAGATGTGGCTCACTGCCTCCAGTTTCTGTCTTCGTTGTCGATTCACCAACATCTCATTATGATGAAAGAGAAATCGAGAAATTCTACATGGAGCTAGAGAAGTTCTATAAAGAAGACCACACCTACAAGATAATTGTGGGTGATTTTAATGCCAAGATAGGACCGAGAAGATCAGCTGAAGAACTTCACATCGGGACCCATGGCCTAGAATGAAACGAACAGGGTGAGAGACTGTCTGAGTTCATCATGTCGACCAAGACCATTCATGGTAACTCACAGATCCAGAAGGCAGAATCTAAACGATGGACATGGGAGTCTCCCGTCAGACGATTCCACAACGAAATAGACCACATCATATTCAATCGACGGTTTTGCTGACTGATGTCGCTGTTGTGCCAAAATTTCAACGGGATCAGACCACCGTCTCCTTTGTGCAAAATTCTACTTCACAGAGTGGGTAGAAAGGGCTGCAAAGTTCAAAAAGAGAACTCCCAGAACGACCACCAACTGGGAACTCTTTGGCACTATTGCGGCAACATGGGAAGATGCCATTGTTGACAACATTGACGAGGAATACGATCAACTGGTTCAGCACCTCCATGAATGTGTGAGGAACACCAAGAGAGAGATAGCCACAAAAAATCCCCTATCTTTGAAAACTCTTGAGCTAATTCGCCGGCGTGGTTTGGCGCATGCCTCAGGCAACCACAAGCTAATGTCCGAGCTGGCAAAGCAGTGCAGAGATGCGATCAAGGAAGACCTCAAAGAGAGAAGAGCAGAAGTACTGGTAGATGCAGCAGAAGCTGGGAAAAGTATTTGTAATGCCCGCCTGTCCTTCGCCAACTACAAGACCAAGATGACTGCCCTCGACGTCCTGATGGATCCATCACATCCTCCAGAACGGCAATGGAAAAGATTATCCATGACTTCTACTCAAATCTCTTCGATAGCCATGTCCACTTGCCGACATACCAAATTCCACAGGATGGATATGTCGTTCCCAACTTCTCCCTTCTGAAATCCGACATGCCATTTCATTGGTAAAGAAACAAACAGCACCCGGCCCAGAGAAGGTCAGACCTGAACACCTGAAGAACCTGCCGTCAGTACTCATAAATACACTGGCTGGGCTCTTCACTCGCTACCTGTCTGAATGCAAGGTTCCGTCCCAATGGAAAACCGGCAGGACCGTACTACTGTTCAAGAAGGGAGACATCCATGACATTGGCAACTATCGCCGGACTACAGCTGAATCTTACGAAGACAATGTTTATGAGAAACAGCCTCGTTCCTGATGCCCCATTCGCTCTCAATGGAACGACCATCTCCGAATGCAACAGCTATGTGTACCTAGGTCGAGAGGTCAACATGACAAATGACCTGGCACCCGAGCTGCGCAGGAGGAAGAGAGCGGCTTGGAATACCTTCAAGAACGTCAAAGAAGTAGCTAAGAGGACGAAGAACCTCTGGCGCCGGGCACATCTCTTTGATTCCACTGTTCTTCCTGCATTAACATATGCCTCAGAGACCTGGACCCTATGCAAACAAGATGAGAACGCTATTCAGGTCTCCCAAAGAAGAATAGAAAGAGCTATGCTTGGAATATCATGTTTCACTCAAATGAGAGAAAGAATCCAGAGTTCTGACATCCATCGACGATCAAGAATCAGGGACGCTGTCTCATTTGCCAAGGTGTCGAAAATCAGATTGGCTGGTCACGTAATGAGATTTAAAGATGACCGCTGGACTAGAGCTGTTACCGACTGGATTCCACAGGATGTCAAAAGACCGCGTGGCCGCCCACCTACCAGATAGTCAGACTTCTTCGTCAAGATCTTGAACAATCGGTTTCAGGCTCTTCATGTTCCCGGAGCGAACAGAGGCCATTGGGCTACACTAGCATGCGACAGGGACAAATGGAGACGTTACTGGCGCCCGCTCGAGCAAATCGACGACTCACGGGAAGTTAAGTATTAGGTATTAAGATTTCACTTAAAGTATTTAAAATTCTCTTACCAATGAATACCTAAAGACAAACACAGACATGACTATTTACTATGATATTGAATCCTCAAACAGACTGGGGAATCTGAGATGGAGATTACTAGGCTAGAAAAGGATTCATTAAAACTCCATAGGTTAGGGCTGGAGAATTAGCAGAGCAGGTAGGGCATTTGCCTTGCACGGGGCCGACCTGGGTTCAATTCCCAGCATCCCATATGGTCCCCCGAGCACCACCAGGACTAATTCCTGAGTGTAGAGCCAGGAGTAACCCCTGATCATTGCCGGGTGTGACCCAAAAAACAAACAAAAAAAAATCCATAGGCTGGGGCTGGAGCGATATAGCACAGTGGGTACAGCATTTGCTTTGCTTGAGGCCAACCAGAGTTCGATTCCCAGCATCCCATATAATCCCCCGAGCACTGCCAGGAGTAATACCTGAGTGCATGAGCCAGGAATAACCCCTGTGCATCTCCAGGTGTGACCCAGAAAGCAAAAAAGAAAAAAATCCATAGGCATGCATCTATGTTGATCTCACAGCTGCTATGAATAGATATCATACTATATATATATATATATATGCATGTATATAATATACATCATAACAGCAAGTAATGATTTTTCTCTGAGGCAATCATTCTTACATAGTTCAATAAAACAATAATAATACAGAAATCTCCCTTCTGTGATAATACAGAAATATTATCAGCACTAAAGCATAAGTTCAGCTTCATTCTGAGCATCTGTAGAATGAAAATTTATTATTTCATTCAAGAATGTATTAACATAGTAATATACAAAAGGACCAGGTATTTGCTATAGTTAAAATTTAATTCTATTTTCACTCAAAGCTTTTTTACCCTTAGGTTGATTTCTGTTAATATTTGCCTTTTTTTTTAATTAAAACAACATTGTTTCCCACATGATATAACTTTCAGAAATGCAGTTTACAACAGTCAAGTACAAAGCATAGCTGCAAAGGCCCATTCACTGCTCTTTCCATTCCTTCCATACTCATTTAACTTTCTTTGTTAATCTTTAGAATTATATGATTCTAACTTTTTGTTTTTTTTAATTATTTATTAAAAAAATTTTTAAAATGACATGGATATGGAAAATTAATGACAGATCATTTCACTTAATCATTTAATCCCCATTATTCATCGATTTATTCGAGCGGGTGCCAGTAATGTCTCCATTCATCCCGGTTGCGTGCTAGCATAGCCCAATGGTATCTGTTCGTTCTAGGAACATGCAGAGCCTCAAACGGATCATTTAGGGTCTTGACGAAGAAGTCTGACCATCTTATAGGTGGGCGTCCACGTGATCTTTTGATGTCCCGTGGAATTCAATCAGTAATGGCTCTAGTCCAGCGGTTGTCTGTAAACCTCATTACGTGTCCAGCCCATCTGATTTTTGATGTCTAGGCAAATGAGACAGTGTCCCTGATTCTTGAACGTTGACGAAGATCAGAACTCCGGATTCTATCTCTCATTTGAGGGAATCGAGATATTCCAAGCAAAGTTCTTTCGATTCCTCTTTGAGAGACCCGAATAGCGTTCTCATCCTGTTTTCGTAGGGTCCAGGTCTCTGAGGCATATGTTAATGCAGGAAGAACAGTGGAATCAAAGAGATGTGCTCGTAGCTGGAGGTTCTTTGTCCTTTTAGTTATTTCTTCAACGCTCTTGAAGGCATTCCAAGCCGCTCTCTTCCTCCTGCGCAACTCAGGTGCCAGGTCATTCATCATGTTGATTTCTCGACCTAGGTATATATAACTGTTGCATTCGGAGATGGTGGTTCCGTTGAGAGCGAATGGAGCGTCAGGAACAAGGCTGTTTCTCATAAACATTGTCTTCGTAAGATTCAGCTGTAGTCCAACCTTTCCACATTCACGGTTAAAGTCGTTCAGCATTTGTGCCGCTTGGCTGATGTTTGGTGTTATTAGAACGATGTCATCAGCAAAGCGGAGGTGGTGTAGTTGCCGACCATCTATCTTCACTCCCATGTTTTCCCATTCCAGTCATCGCATGATGTTCTCGAGGGTGGCACTGAAGAGTTTTGGTGAAATGGTATCACCCTGCCGAACCCCTCTCTTGATATGGATGATTACTTCTTTGTAGAATGGTGAGATCTTGGTAGTGAATCCGCAATAGAGCTCACGAAGGATCCTGATGTATTGAGTTTGTACGCCCTGATTGGCTAGGGCTTCCATGACGGCTTCCGTCTCAACAGAATCAAAGGCCTTCTTTAAATCGATGAACGTTAGACAGAGCGGCATCTTGAACTCCCGAGATACCTCAATGAGCTTGGTTATTGTGTGGATATGGTCGATGGTACTGAATCCTTTTCGGAATCCAGCTTGTTAACATGGTTGTCCTTCATCTAGTGTTCTGCTAATCCTATTCAGGATGACTCGAGTGAATAGTTTGTAGATGACAGACAATAGGCAGATTGGGCGATAGTTGCCAATGTCGTGGATGTCTCCTTTCTTGTATAGTAGTACAGTCCTGCTGGTTTTCCATTGGGATGGAACCTTGCATTCAGACAGGTAGCGTGTGAAGAGTCGTGCCAATGTATTGATGAGTACTGATGGTAAGTTCTTCAGGTGTTCAGGTCTGATCTTGTCTGGGCCAGGTGCTCTTTGTTTCTTTACCAATGAGATGGCATGTTGGATTTCGGAAGGGAGAACTTTGGGAACGACATATCCATCATGTGGTATGTGGTATGTAGGCAAGAGGATGTGGCTATTAAAGATATCTGAGTAGAAGTCATGAATAATCTTCTCCATTGCCCTTCTGGAAGATGTGATAGATCCATCATGATGTCGGAGGGCAGTCATCTTGGTTTTGTAGTTGGTGAAGGACAGGCGGGCATTACGAATGTTTTTCCCAGCTTCTGCTACATCTACCAGTACTGCTGCTCTCCTGTTTTTGAGGTCATCCTTGATGGCTTCTCTGTACTGTTTTGCCAGTTTGGATGTTCGCTTGTGGTTGCCTGAGGCATGTGCCAAGCCACGTTGGCGAATAAGTTCAAGAGTGTTCGAAGAAAGACGGTTTTTTGTGGTTATCTCTCTCTTGGCATTCCTTGCACAATCATGGAGGTGCTGAATCATTTGATCGTATTCCTCATCAATGTTGTCAATGACGGCATCTTCCCATGTTGCCGCAATAGAGCCAAAGAGCTCCCAGTTGGTGGTTGTTCTGGGAGTCCTCTTCTTAAACCTTGCATTCTTTTCTCCTCGTTCTGTGAGGTAGAATTTTGCACGAAGAAGACGGTGGTCTGATCCCGTTTGGAATTTTGGGACAACAGCAACATCGGTTAGGCAAAACCGCCGATTGAATATGATGTGGTCTATTTCATTGTGGAACCGTCCATCGGGAGACTCCCATGTCCAACGTTTAGATTCAGCCTTTTGGAATTGTGAGTTACCATGGAAGGTTTTGGTTGACATGATGAACTCAGACAGTCTGTCACCCTGTTCGTTCCATTCCAGGCCATGGGTTCCGATGTGGAGTTCATCTACTGATCTTCTTGGTCCTATCTTGGCATTAAAATCACCGACAGTGATCTTGTAGAAGGTGTGATCTTCTTTATAGAACTTCTCCAGCTCCATGTAGAATTTCTCAGTTTCTCTTTCACCATAACTGGATGTTGGTGCATAGACAACAAAGATAGAAATTGCCGGTAGTGAGCCTCATTTATTCAAGTGTAATTGTCCGATTCGGGTTCTTAGGCATTCGAATGAGTCAATGCTCGTGACTAAGTTTGTGTTGACAAGGATACCGACACCACCGACACCTCTTTTATCACATGTTCCAAGGAACAGTTCTTCTCCAGTGTCGAAAACAGCATGATGGGATTGATGTCTTCTCGTTTCGGTCAGACCAATGATGTCGTACTTAATCTTTCGCGCTTGTACCATAAGGTCTTCAATGGATGCAGTAGATGCCACCATACGAGCATTAAAAGTACAGACAATCATTTTTGTTTTTCTGCGTTTTGGCAGCCTATGTCTGCCTTGGTGTTTTATCAGCCTCTCCTTCCATATCCTTCTCGACTCTGCATATTCAGGGTTAGGGAAATGAGATCCATTTATTACTGGATTTGGCATATCAAGTTGGTCTATTTGGCATAGACCACGGATAGCTTGCCAGGCTCAGCCATGCGGGTTGGATAGCTTGCCAGGCTCTGCCGTGCGGGTTGGATATTTAAGGTACCCTGAAAACTTAGAGAAAAGTAAATAAATAGTCGCGCGGCCGCCAATGCTTATTGTGATAATCTCTGGATCCTGGCCGTTGTTGGGGTTACACGGCAGTTGGAGGGTGTAACTGTCTAGCTACTGACAGGTCCAGTCCCAAACCGTGCAGGCTTGGAGATCTCAGCCCCGGGTCCCACACACCTGGGTTCAACTGCCAGTTCTGTTATGTCTGAGGCTTATCCAAGTATGTGGAGAGTGGCCCCAGTAAGGCCTTGGTTGGGGCCTGAAGGTCTTCAGCTGTTGGGCCCTGGCGAGGATAGTCAGACACAGGGTAGGAGACTCAGTCTTGTGCTCTCCCGGGAGCTTGTTGTGATAATCTCTGGATCCTGGCCATTGTTGGGGTTACACGGCAGTTGGAGGGTGTAACTGTCTAGCTACTGACAGGTCCAGTCTCAAACCGTGCAGGCTTGGAGATTTCAGCCCCGGGTCCCACACACCTGGGTTCTTCTGCCAGTTCTGTTATGTCAAAAGACCGCGTGGCCGCCCACCTACCAGATAGTCAGACTTCTTCGTCAAGACCCTAAATGATCGGTTTGAGGCTTTGCATGTTCCTAGAACGAACAGATACCATTGGGCTACGCTAGCACGCAACCGGGATGAATGGAGACGTTACTGGCACCCGCTCGAATAAATCGATGAATAATGGGGATTAAGTGATTAAGTGATTAACTTTTTGTTTGCATCTAAGGATTTATTTTTGTTGTTTTAGTTATTTGTCTGTTTGTTCTCTATAGCACGAAGATTAAAATGGCAAAATTTCTTCCTTTCCATATATAACACTTCAAGGGATTTTTATCTTCTTCCCTCTTATTCTTCTTCCCTCTTTGCAATATGCCAACCTATTTTATTTCCTCCTTCTCCTTCTCCTTTTTTGATTCCCTGTCCTAAAGATATTTTTATCACATGAAAATGGAATATTTATATTATAGCATTTAGTAGTTGCACATACATATAAACATTATACTATAGAGACTATATTAAAATAATTGAATATAGGTAAGAGCTTTTATTTAATTATTAGTATTGATAAAATATAAATAAAATGACCACCATTTGCTTAATTATTTTTTTCATAATAATCCTTATGATAATTCTGTCCAGAGTCATTTGTGTTAAATACAACCTAAAGAAGCTAACAAAATCTACAAACAAGAACTGTGAATAACGTTTGAAATAAAGCAAAATAAATGAAATAGTCAAACTTAAATGTATGGTACTACAATAGAAAGATATATTGTATTATTTTATTTTGATAATGTCACTGTATCACTGTCATCCCATTGATCATCAAATTACTCTAGCGGACACCAGTAAGGTCTTTATTCCTCCCAGGCCTGAGATTTTAGCAGCCTCTTCTTACTCGTCTTTTCCCCACAATTAGAGGCTCTTTCAGGGTCAGCGGTATGAGACCTATTGTCATTACTGTATTTGGTATGTCAAATACACCACGGGGAGCTTGCCAGCCTCTGCCCGTGTATGCTTTCATGATACACATTTTATATATTTAAGCATGTGAGTTTCACCAATAATTTTGTTGTATAGCACAGCACTAGGGCATTTGCATTGCATGCGACTGGCCCGGTCGACCTGGGTTCTATTCCTTCGCCCCTCTTGGAGTGCCCAGCAAGCTACCAAGAGTATCTTGCCCGCATGGCAAAGCCTGGCAAGCTAACCATGATGTAATAGATATGCCAAACACAGTAACAAGTCTCGCGACGGAGACATTATTGGGCCCTCTCAAGCAAATTGATGAACAATGGGAGGGAAGTGCTACAGTCAGTGCTATAGTGCTACTACATGCTATGTATTCATTATTACCTGCAACTGCCAACTACACATGAAAATATTTATCAATTTATTTCAGAGTATATTTGCCATTGATACTAATTGGCAAGATTTTTCTATAAGTTCTCAAACATATAAAAATCCTTTGAATAGTACTAAGACATACACTTTGTGATACTACAGTTATTTTATTGTATATGCTAAAGTAAAATCTTCAAATATATACTTAATAATCCCAAAATATACAGCAAGAACACTTTCAGAAAATAAGAATTATTTCCTTAGACTGTTGGAAATGTTCACACATAATTTTTAGTCAAAGTAAGCAAAAAAATAGAAAAACAAGTCAATAAGAGTTAAGTTTAGTAGATAAAAGTCAACAGAAACCGGATTTCTCATCCTTCTTATTTGCAAATATTAGCAAAATTTACAACCATATTTAATCATGAATTAGATGTAATCAATAAAACCAAAACAGAAATAGGATTGCTTATACTTCACATGTTATAAATAATAGCTTGTGAAACTACATGGCTTAGGTCTTCAAATAGTATGTGTTAATTCATGGTTCCAAGAAGCCATGGCACAGATTATTAGAATTGGTCTCTCATCTTATAAGCTTAACAAAGCAAAACGTGAATATATTTGCCTGAAAACAATCATCTATATTTTATATAGTTTAAAATTGTATAATAATTTCTAACCAAAAATAAGAATAATTCTGAGATAAGTTATTTTTAAACTTTCACTGTAAATTAATATTCACCCAATAATTAAGATTTGCTAATAATGTTAAGAATACATACAAGTAAGTAAGTAAGTTAGTAAGTAAGTAAAGGCCCTCCCATTGATCATCGATTTGCTCGAGCAGGCCCAGTAATGTCTCCATTGGAGACTTTGTTGTTACTGTGTTTGGCATATCATATCGAATACGTCACGGGGAGCTTGCCAGGCTCTGCCGTGCGGGCGAGATACTCTCGGTAGCTTGCCGGGCTCTCCGAGAGGGGCGGAGGAATCGAACTCGGGTTGGCCATGTTGGCTGCGTGCAAAGCAAATACCCTACCACTGTGCTATTGCTCCAAAGGAAAGAAAAATAGAAAACTATTTCACACCATAAACAATATTTTATTTTAAAAGGTTAAAAGTTGAATGTTTGGAGGTATGGTGCTGCCAGCAGGTCAATCTATACCTGTGAGGCGAGTGCATCAGCAGCACTGTGCCCTCAGATGGTGCCCTCAGACTTCCAGAAAACCCCAAATTATTGCTGTGACTTTTGCCATACCCCAAAAACTTGGGACAAAGTTTAACAAGAAAGTAAATAGCCAAAAGTTTGGTATGTGGGAGACACACCACAAACCACCTAGGACTCGGCTATATAATTGGAGGCATGGCCTCTCTGTTCCTGATAAAGTTGCTTAACGGCCATGATCCCAGAGACTCAGAAACAAATCTCAAAAGCCAACGGCTTTTAGCAGAAATGTGCTCGGTCCCTGCAGTAGATTACTAGCGCTGGGCCAACCCAGGGGGAATAGGTTTTGTTCCTTGGCCTGTTCCCCTTGGCAGCCTAGTAGCCACCATCCTCCAGAGATCACTGGACAGTCAGGTTAGGGTCCGCAGTGACGAGACACGTGTAGCCTCATGAAATGGTGGTGGAGCAGGCCCTTTCCTCCCCACTCCAACGAGACCCTGAGTAACCGCCCACAAACAGCCTCTCTGGCTCCTGATCAAGCTACTTAATGACCATGATCCAGAGACTCAGAAACAAATCTCGAAACCCAGCAGCTTTTGGCTGAAATGCGTCTGGACTCTGCAGTAAGTTACTGTCACTGGGCCACCCCCCGGGATGAAAGGGTGCTGTCCCTCCACCTGCTCTCCCTTGGCGGCTCAGTGGCCGCCATCCGCCAGAGGCCATTTGACAGTCAGGTTTGGGTCTGCAGTGAGGAGACACGCGGGGCTTCACGGGATGGGGATGGAGCTGGCCCTTTCCTCCCCATCCCAAGGAGACCCTCAGTCTCCGCCCATGAACGCCTTTTTGGATCCTCATCAAGCTGCTTAACAGCCATGGTCCCAGAGACTCAGGAACAAATCTCGGAACCCAGTAGGTTTTGGCAGAAATCCCTCCAGATTTAAGTGTTAAAATTTCGGAATTTCAAAATCCCGTGTGGCCACTAGAGCTACGTGACATCATATATTGTTCTTGACCAGCAATAGAAAACAAATTGTCTACTGTTGCCTTTTCAGCAGATCTTAATTTGGGGGTAAAGTCCCAAATAATAATGGTGGGTCTGGTGTCAAAATATTGTATGTGATAAAAGTAGAGAGAGAGAGAGTAATGCGGAAATCATCTGCCCCACAGGTAGGGGGAGGGTGTGGGATAGGGGTATACTGGGGTTTTTGGTGGTGGAGAATGGGCATTTGTGAAGGTACGGGTGTTTCATTGTATGAGTGAGATTTAAACCCAAAAGCTTTGTAACTGCTCTCACAGTCATTCAATAAATAAAATTATAAAAAATTTAAAAAAGTAAGGTGGAGTTCATGCGCAATTTAATCAGCTAATCAGTGGCTGAATAAATAGCAGTACTCCGACATAAAAAAAAAAGTTGAATGTTAAAACATTAAACACATAGAAAAAATATAGGTAATATATTCTTTGGTATTGGCTTCCTGTAATGTAGTTGGGGAATTTAACTCCAATAGCAATGGGAACAAAAGCAAAAACTAACAAATGGGACTACAGCAAACTAAAAACTTTTTTCATGTGTGTAGGGGCTCTCTCTGCCCTTGGAGAAGCCCGTGTTCTCTCTTGAGTACATTACTCTCTCACTCTCTCCCCCTCAACACCCTAAATATCCTCCAAATAAAATCTATTTATTTCAAAAAATAAAAAAACATTCTACTGAGTGGGAAACAGTGCTTGCACACCATCACCAGACAAAGAGATAATAATCGTTATATTTTAGGAATTCACAAAACTCAACATGATAGCAAACAACTCTTCTAAAATATATATGGAGAAAGAGCAGAACAGACAACACTAATGCTGACAGAGAGTGGAATGGAAAAAAAAATAGCTATTGTGTTTTGCCACAAATCGATGGAGTTTCAGGAAATCATGCTAAGCAAAATAGGCCAGAAGAAGAAAGACAAATATTGGATGGTCCAATCCAAATGTGAATGATAGAGAAGTAAAACAAAGAAACAGACAAAACCAAATGTAGACTAACCTGTGGACTTGAAGCAGAGCTGCAATACCACAGGAGGCAGAAGTTGGGAAACAGAATAGTTGAAGGGGTTCAATAAACTGTGATGAAGGCACTTTGATGGTGGTTGTGAAATATTAGTCTTACACTTTAAAATAGTCATGCATGCACGCGGCTGACCCGGGTTCGATTCCCAGTATCCCATATGGTCCCCTGAGCACCATCAGGAGGAACTCCTGAGTGCAGAGCCAGGAGTAACCCCTGTGCATCGCCGGTTGTGACCCAAAAAGCAAATAAATAAATAAATAAAAATACTCATGCAATTGTTACTCTAAAATATAAAAAGCTATATTGACTAAGCCTGGCAAGCTACCTGTGCCAAACACAGTAACAACTGTCACAGTGAGACGTTACTGGGCCCGCTTGAGCAAATTGATGAACAATGGGAGGACAGTGACAGTGACCTCAATTAAAATGTAAAAAAAGTGAAAATGTAGTACAATACTTTTGTGAAACAAAGAGTTTACTTGGTAGAGTAGGGTCCATGCAGTGATAGCAGATATAAATGCAATCCTATCATTTTGTGGTTGCTGCTGAGAATTAAAGTTACCCTCTGTAACAGTTGAGATATCTTTTCTCATGTGTCAGAAACATAGAAAGCCTATGTCTACTATTACCTAGTATTCCAGGGTATAAATTTCAAGGCCTTTAAGTGACTTTCTGAAGTTCCCCTTATTTTGTTTGACTGTAGAGGTGCAACTCCCCACTTTGTTCCTCTGTGAGGATGAGGAGAGGCATGCATCAATCAGCCAATACTCTAAAATCCAGTGAAAATCCAATGTTGTCCTTACTACGAGTTCCTAGCTCATCTTTTTAATGGTGGGTTAATTGTGACAGAATTTATTTTAAAGCCATTTCTCTCCCAATTCTCTATGCTGTTCTTTTTATATAGTTTTCATTTAACTATGGATGGTGATTTACTAAGTTATTTATTGGTTTTAGGCATACACTTTCTAAAACAACACTCCACCAGTGAGCACATGCTTCCCATCCCCCAACTGCCACCAGGTGTTAACACCACAGCAACCCTCCATAGATTTCTTACCCTCTCTCATCTCTAGGATGTGGAGATATCCCAATTACTATTATTTTCAGTTTAGGGATCTAAAGTAAAGATCAAGACGAAATGATGACTTATATTTAAAGCAACATTTTGCTAACATTATAGAACAGCGGGTAGGGTGTTTGCCTTGCATGCAGCCCAAACCGGGTTTGATTCCTCCTCCCCTCTCGGAGAGCCCGGCAATCTACGGAGAGTATCTCACCCGTATGGCAAGCCTGGCAAGCTACCCATGAAGTATTCGATATGTCAAACACAGTAACAATAAGTCTCACAATGCAGACGTTACTGGGTCCCTTAGAGAAAATTGATTAACAACAGGAGGACAGTGCATAGATTTTATATGTAATTTTTTTATTAGTAAAACACCATGAGGTACATTTGTAGCATTACAAACTTTCGGGCTTGGGTTTCAGAATGATCGAGTACCCATCCCTCCACCAATACTCATTCTCCACCACCAATGATCTCAGTAGCCCTCCCACCTACCCACCCCATCTCCCCCCACCCCACCCCACTCTTGTGGCCGAGAATTCCCTTTTGCTTTCTTTCCTTTAGAGTGTTGTAGTTTGCAATAGAGGTATTGAGTAGCCATCGAGTTCAGTCTATAGTCTACTTTCAGCATGCATCTAGCATCCCAAGCGAGTCCTCCAAACATCCTTTACTTGATGTTCCCTTCTCTATCTGAGCTGCCATTTCCCCCAGCATGTGCTGCCAGCTTCCAAGCCGGTGAGCAGACCTCTTGGTACTTATCTCAACTATTCTTGGGTGTTCGACTCCCATACTGTTACTTTATATTCCCCAGATGAGTGCAGTCTTTCTATGTCTGTTCCTCTCTTTCTCGCTCATTTCAATTTTCTTGTAGAACCACTTGTATGTAAATTTCATGCTTCATCTTTTCTAACACCTGCATAGTATTCCATTGTGTTGATGTGCCAAAGTTTCTTTAACCAGTCATCTGTTCTTGAGCACTCGGGTTTTTTCCACATTTTGGCTATTGTGAACCATGCAGCAATGAACAGAGTGCAGATGTCATTTCGACTGTACTTTTTGCATCCCTGGGATATATTCCCAAGAGTAGTATTACTGGGTCAAATGGCAGCTCAATTTCTAACTTTTTAAGAATCCATACTGTTTTCCAAAAGAGCTGAACCTGCCGACATTCCCAGCAGCAGTGAAGAATGGTCCCTTTCTTACCACATCCACACCAACATCAGTTTCTTTTGTTCTTTTGGATGTGGGCTAGTCTCTGTGGTGTGAGATGATATCTCATTGTTTATTTGACTTGATTCTCCCTGATGATTAATGATGTAGAGCATTTTCTCATGTGTCTTTTTGCCATTTGGATTTCCTCTTTGAGAAAGTTTCTGTTCATATGGTTGGCACATTTTTTGACTGGGTTGGAAGTTTTCTTCTTCTGGAGTTCAACCAATGCTTTGTATATCCTTGATATCAACCCCTTATCACATGGGTATTGGGTGAATATGCTTTCCCATTCTGTAGACTGCCTTTGTATTTTGGTCACTGTTTCTTTTGAAGTACAGAAACTTCTTAGTTTAAGATAGTCCCATTTGTCTATCTCTGTTTTAATTTGCTTGGCCAGTGCTGTGTCATCATTGAAGATACTGTTACCTTCAATGTCATGGAGGGTTTTGCCAACTTGTCTTCAATGTACCTTATGGACTCCGGTCTGATGTTGAGGTCTTTAATCTATTTTGATCTTATTACTGTACATGGTGTTAGGTAGAAATCTGAGCCCATTTTTTGCATGTAGTTGTCTAGTTTTGCCAGCACAATTTGTTAAAGAGGATTTCCTTACTCCATTTCACATTTCTTGCTCCCTTATCAAAGATTAGATGATCACATGTTTTGGGGGGGAGGTGTGTGTATATGTGTAGGGGTATATTCAACTGTGTTCAGGGCTTACTATTGGTTCTGTGCTCAGGGATCATTCCTAATAGGGTTTATGAGAAAAAAAATGGGTGCCAGGGGATTGAACCCAGGACAGGAGCATACAAGGCAAAGAACTTAACTTCTGTAGGGTTATTAATCCAGCTCAGTCATGTATGTTAAAGTAAAATTGTGTTCTAAAAGCGAGGTGAAGATCAACAACAGAGAAACACATTCTTTTTTATTAAGAATTATGTGGTTTTAGTTAAAAAATAGTTTAGGAAATAAACCAAATAGTCACATCTCTGTAAGTAGAGCCATAGTCAGTTGAATTTAAAACTCCACAAAGATCATCCTAAATTATCAAAAGATAAAGATATTGTTGAAAAGTTGGTGAAAATGCTAGTGGAAACTTTTTTGTCTCCTTGAATTTCTATTAAAAACATTAAAGGAAGTAGACAGTAAAACCCAAAACTATGTGATAAATTTTCCTCTGGACCTTAAACATTTCAAACAATGAGTGAGGAACATCCAACATAGCTGTGTTTTATTGACATTTGTATGGGAGAATGAAAAGGAGAGTAAGGGCATTGGGGGGACCTCTAAGCACCTAAATGTTTTCCAAAAAAAGTGTTCTGGTTTAAGTTAAGAATAACTATTGAGGGGCTGGAAAGATAGCACAGTGGGCAGGGCATTTGCCTTGCATGCGGCTGACCCAGGTTCGATTCCCAGCATCCCATATGGTTCCCCAGCACTGACAGGAGTGATTTCTGAGTGCAGAGCCAGGAGTAAGCCCTGTGCATCGCCAGATGTGATACAAAGAGAAGAAAAAGAAGAATAACTATTGAAGTAGAAGGCCATCTGTTTAACCTAAGAATTGGTGAATGAAAAATCCCCACAATACTGCCTTGGTATGCGAAGAAACCAAACTATCAGAATTGACAGGTCAGGTACACTTCAATGAGATGGTAGAAAATATGGAAAGTAAAATAACAATTATGCAAGAAAGTTATAAAACAGCACCAGGCTTTTTTCACTTGGGGAGCCCGGGGAGGGTGGGAGAGCCCTCCCTGCCCCAAGGGATCCAACCTTAGCATCCAACCTCCACAACCCAACCGCTGGCAAGCTCCAGGTAGCTTTCTGGACACTTGGGCCGAGTCTCACACCGGTGTGGGGTCACATGGAATCTAGGTAATGCAGAACTTTGTGACCTTGGGCTCTGGACTCAACAGGGACCTGGGAGCAGAGAACTTCTGCTTCCCCCCATCCCTGGTGACCTAGGGGTCACACCTATAAGCCACACACTGCTAGCACCAGATAATCTCATTGACCACCCTCCAGAACTCATGGTTGCTCCTCCCAGATAAGAGTATAAAATGAGGCCCCCATAACCATGACACCAGACTCTGGACCAGTCTGTTTTCACTTGGGGCACCCCAGAGGTGGGGAGGCTGACAGCCTTCCTCTCCCCAAGGGACCCAGCCCCAGCAACTGACCTTCACTACTATATGCAAACAAAACAATATAAAAAATCGTAACATAATTCATAATGACTTCAGAAATGGCAATTGATAATGATAGTATTTGGTACTGCTATTCTGAAATTATTATGAGAATAATTCTGGAAAGAGTAATTGAAGAATTCTGACTATTAATAATCAGGCATCTTCTATGTATATGATAAACAGGGTTCTAGAGGGGAAGAAAATAAATAGAAATAAATAGAAATTTGTTAATAGAAAATTTAATTAATAAACTACCTTCTGCTTGCTGCTCTACCATCCCAGGAAAGGCTCACCACTGCTGATATCACTGAGTCTATTCTGAACCAGAGGCAAGCTCCAATAGGAGACTCCTCCCTCTCAGGATATTCCCAGCAGCCTTCACACCTGAGCTGCTTCCTATTAGTGGCCCACAGAACAAGTCTTTTCTAGCCTTCTGCTTGCTGCTCACCATCCAAGACAGAGAAAACAAAGCAACCTCTAGCTAGCTCTTCAACACCTTCCCAGGAGGTTAGCTACAAAAAATCACCACAGCACAAAAACACAACACAAAAACCAATGGAGAAAACATGGAGAGACCCATCAAGACATAAACAACACCAATAAATCCTAAGTGTTGTTCATGACACTATGATGAAGATGTTTAAATGAGTTTATATATATATATATATATATATATATATATATATATATAGCACAGGTAAACATCAAAGGACAAGAAAGTATGAGCGTCTAAGTGAAAACGCTATTACAGGCAGAAATGACAGAAATGAAGAACATTGTAGGTGATATATAAAAATGTCATTAGAAGCTCTGAACAGGGGAATAACAAAAGTTGAGCAAAAGATTGATGAACTCCAAGATAAGAAGGAGGAAACAGGAGAAAGTAGTTTGAAAAGAAATGAATGGCATACTAGAAAAATGGGATGAATTCAAGAGGAACAATATCAGAATCATAGGAGTCTCTGAAGAACAGGAAGACAAATGTGAACAAATAATAGTTGAGGAAATCATTGATAGAACTTCTCAGAGTTGAGGATTACAGGTACTGTGATCTAAAAGGCCCAGAGGCCCCAGAGACAATAGACCCAATTAGAAAAACTCCAAGACACATTATACTCCAAATGACAAAATCTAAAGATAAAGAATATTGAAAGCAGCAAGATCAAAAAGGAACTTAACACAAAAAAATAATCCTTAATATCATTCAGATAAGACTTTATGAGCCAGAATATTATAGAAGGATATACCACAAAATTCCAATGAAATGAAAACTTCAACAAGAATATTATATCCAGCTAGATTATCATTCAGATTAGAAGAATCCATATTGAATTTCATGGATAAGTATCAGCTCAGGGAATTCATAACCTTGAAATCAGTTTTTCAAGAAGTGTTAAAAGAACTTCTTTAAGGACAGGAGAAACTTCCCATCATGTGGCATTGAATATGGTACTCACTAATAATGCATATGGTTGTACTCTATTAGACTAAGAAAGGTTAAAAACATATAACAACTAATCATTACAGATTGACTTTTATTGATTTATTTTCTAATAATTCTATTTGCCATAATTTTAAATTCTTTGGACCAAGTAATATAAAGCAAATTTGTTATATGACTGCCAGAGGGTGGTGGGGAGGGAGGAAAGTCTCGTTTATGACTGGGAAGATATGGTGATTACCACAATAAAGTACAAGTGCACACTAAATTTAATGCAATGTGCTTTAGATGCCACAGTTAAAATTATAGTTATATAAATGACAACATATTGTATTAAATGATTTGGATTTCCTTTTTCATTTCGGTTAAAATCATCACTTGTCATCATCACTAGTCATCCTATTGATCATTGATTTACTCTAGCGTGCGAGTGCGATGAAACATCTCCATGTTCATCCCTGTTGCGTGCTAGTGTAGCCCAATGGCATATGCTCGCTCCAGGAACACGAAGAGCCTCAAACCTTTTGTTCAGGGATATTTTTTTTTTGTTTTTTGGGTCACAGCAATGCTCAGGGGTTACTCCTAGCTTTGCACTCAGGAATCACTCCTGGTGGTGCTCGGGGGAACATATGGGATGCTGGGAATCAAACCCGCGCCAGCTGTGTGCAAGACAAATGCCATACCCACTGTGCTATCGCTCCAGCCCTTTTCAGGATTTGGTGAAGAAGTCTGACCATCTCAAGGTGGGTGGCCACGCGTCCTTTTGACGTCCTGCACAATCTAGTCGATAACAGCTCTAGTTCAGCTGTCATCTCTAAACGGCATTACGTGTCTGGCCCCATCTGATTTCCGACATCTTGGCAAACACGGCAGCATCCCTGTTCTTCACTCATCGATGAAAGTCAGAAATCTGGATTCCTTCTCTCACTTGAGTGAAGTGTGATACTCCAAGCATAGCTCTTTCGATTCCTCTTTGGAAGCCCTGAATAGTGTTCTCATCCTCTTTTCATAGGATCCAGGTTTCTGAGGGGTATGTTAGTGCAAAAGAATAGTGGAGTCAAAAACATGTGCCTGGAGATGGAGGTTCTTTGTCTTCTTAACCACTTATTTGATGCTCTTGAAGGTGTTCCACGCCACTCTCTTCCTCCTGCACAGTTGTGGCACTAAGTCATTCCTCATGTTGAGTTTTCGACCTAAGTACACATAGCTGCTGCATTTGGAGATGTTCGTTCCATTGAGAGCAAATGGAACATCAGGGACTAGTTTGTTTTTCATGAACATTGTCTTGGTAAGATTCAGCTGAAGTCTGACCTTTCCGTACTCATAGTCAAAGTTGGCCAGCATTTGTGCCGCTTGGCTAATATTTGGTGTTATAGAAGGATGTCATCAGTGAAGCAGAGGTGGTGTAGTTGCCGACCGTCTATCTTCACTCCCATTCCTTCCCATTTCAGTAGTTGCATGACGTTCTCGAAGGTGGCACTGAAGACTCTGCCAAACCCCTCTCTTTACGTTGATGATCACTTCATCATAGAATGGTGAGATGCTGGTGGTGAATTCATAATACAGCTCACGGAGGATCCTGATGTACTGAGTAGATTATAGTAATAGTGGGAATTCATAAATTTCTTAGTTATAGCCACTGAAATATTTAAAAACCAAATATTTAAAATATTTAAAAACCAAATTTCTCAAGAGACCACGTGTGATGATGAGGATGATCCCAGGTTGGACATATGCAAGGCAATTGCCTGAACCAATCCTATTTCTCCAATATTCGTTTGTAGATTTTCATCACTATAATTTCTTATAATATATACCAGAGCTGTCATAGTACTGGCACTGTGGCACTATCCTCCTGTTGTTCATCAATTTGCTCGAGTGGGCACCAGTAACGTCTCACAACAAATTTCAAAACTTGTTGTTACTGTTTTTGGCATATCAGATACGTCACGCGTAGCTTGACAGGCTTTGCCGTGTGGGCAAATTACTCTCTGTAGCTTGCTGAGCTCTCCTAGAGGGCCAAACCCCGGTTGGCCATATACAAGGCAAATGACCTACCCACTGTGCTATCACTCCAGCCCCTGATATATATATTGGGCTGGAGCGATAGCACAGTGGTAGGTCGTTTGCCTTACAAGTGGCCAACATGGCTGACCCAAGTTCTATTCCTCCACCCCTCTCTGAGAGCCTGGCAAGCTACCGAGAGTATCTCGCCCACACGGCAGAGCCTGGCAAGCTACCCGTGACATATTCGATATGCCAAACACAGTAACAACAAGTCTCATAATGGAGACGTTACTGGGCCCGCTTGAGCAAATCGATGAACAATGGGAGGATCGTGATACCGTGATATATATCAGACTTCTTGAAAAAAACTGATTTCATTTCTAGAGTAGAAAAATCTTTAAAAAAAAGAACATATTTAATCATATCATATTAGATAATACATTAGCTATCAGAAGCTATTAAAGCCATGCCAAAAGTTAGCTTAAACCACTTGAAAATACTCTCCCTAGACGAAGATAGGAGAGAATTTTTTAAATTTTAATAAAAATTGAATTAGTAGAGTTTTACTCATTCGATACTTTTAGACCCATGAGTTCTTACTAAGGGTCATATTGAATTAATTATCTAGAAACTAGATAAGTAAAAGAAAACGATAAGGTATTGATCTCAACTTCTCTCTTAATACTTTAACACTAAGTTGCTAAATTACAATTACTAAAAGCATCGTTTCTGTAATATCATTCTGGATAATAAACACTAATGAAAACAATAATGTTTTACTATTTGTAGCTCTAATAAACAGATCTTAGTTTTACACATGATCACTTCCCTGGTTACATTAAAAGGGACAAAAAAGGAGTCAATCTAATGGGTGCAACTTAACTTATAATGCTAGCTTATACATCAGGATCTGAATGCCACAACTCAGAAAAGGCTCTTGGACATCTTAATTGAATGAAGAATATGCATCAACAAATCCCAGATGATGGGTTAATCCATGGATCAAACTCTCAGATATTATTGCTAAATTATATGAAGAAAATGTAAAGAATTTATAAAGAAATTATATTCCTATTATAGAAACAAGAATTCTATGGAAGAAAATAATATCATTTACCTGTAATAAATTGCTTTTCATTTAACCATTCCCACTCCCTCTTTCTTACATATTTCTTTACAGGCATTTTTAAAATATAAGAATGAATAACACTTTAATCTTTGTGCAGATATATCTTTGTATTTACATCTGTGGTTTATTTTTTAGTAGAGTAGACAAAATACAAAAAGCATTCAATAAAACTGAACGGAGAACTGCTTCAAATTTAAGATCATATACAGTGAAACATTGTATTTTAGGTTCAGTCTTGTTAAGCAAGTCATGTGTAAAATAATTTCAAACAGCACATTAAGAAAATAAAGCAACCTTGAATTTAATAGATTGGTTTTTCCTCAAATAGCATATACTTCATAATATATTTCTCAAGTAGCATATAGACCCACAGTCAATGCACATACTAAAATGCAGAAATAGGATTAGACTTCTGTTATCATGGTACACAGATTTTATCCTTCTGTCTCACAGATCAGTTGAGTTCACCAAGGTTCCAGTTGATTAGCTTCCCTCCATCACATCTTATCCTCTGATGGGTTTTTATTATCTTTCTATTCCAGTACCACACAGCACAAGTAAATGCTCCAGCATCCTTTCCCATATCTTTTCTGAGTCAAATCTTTGTCGATAAAAAATTAGTGACTAACAAAAATAGTGTCTTCCTTTCATATCGATTCATCTAGAATACTGGAGCACCTGTGCTTGGATTTTGGTTGTTGTTATTTGCTTTCTTGCTTATTTTCAAACCCTGGATTCTAATATACATGATATTTCTAAGCCATTTTGATTAAAACTAATATTTTGCATGTATTTGATATTTTAAAATTAGAGTTTTATTATAATTTTAGAGTTATCCAAGACTGACAGATCAAGGAATGAAATAAAATTAAAAGGTTCTCTTGTCTTTGAAATATTCCAGTGTCCCATTAAAGAAGAAATGCTTCAAGATACGGTTCTAATTATAGGAGACGTCTATTTCAAATTAGTATTTCTCTTATTTGCTTTTAAGTGACCTACCAACTATGTTTTAATTAACCTACAGCTTAGTGATTATACTTTGTTCATGATTAAAAATATAAAGGACATTTAAGAATTTTGACAAGACATTGCCTTGAGAATAAGTGTCTAATTCTTTCTCCCATTGGTTTTCTAAACTCTCTAAGCAAGTTTTCTAGCCCTGCTCAATTCAGATCTCAGATAAATAATTTACACATTTCTCTTTAGTTTTCTAATGTAAGATCTATATCAAGGTCTCAATTAATTACTGAAACCTGTCTCTTAAGCCCTAATTCCAGCTGTTTTATAACTATATATTGTCCATAGAAATTGCTAGTCAGAGATCAGAATGATCCCTCACTGGAGAAACTGGGGTGTTTCTGCCTCCATCTGTCTAAGGGCAAAACTTTGTTGGGTGACTAATATGTCTGAAAAAATATGAGCTCCTTTCATCTTTGCATTGTTTTAACTTTAACCTGTATTAAATGTACTATACTCAGACTTACAGGAAGCACCAGACTATGTACATTATTCTGGAAGTTGCTATTATGAGAAGATAGACACTAACATAGACAAGGAAAACAATGAACCTATGTTTGAAAGATTACTTCTATTTTCCTTCTTTATAACCTGTGAATTTTTATTGAACACCAAATAATTACAAACTTATGCCTAGTGTTATAATTACAAGTGAAATTACAGCAAAGCAAAAAAAAAATTCCTTTTAAATCTTAAATCTATACAAATTTTGAAGAAAACATTAAAATAAGCAGCTAAATAAATCATGTATATATATATATATATATATATATATAGAGAGAGAGAGAGAGAGAGAGAGAGAGAATTTCCAATCAGTACTCTGATACATAGATGTAGCCCTGGTACATGTATATAAAATGAAAAGTTGGCTTTATGTTAGTTTTCCTAACAAGCCATAAGATTATATTATTGTATGTACTTTTAAAATTATATGCATAATATTATTATCCTTGTTACTGTTATTGTGTTTGGCATATCAAATACGTCACGGGGAGCTTGCCAGGCTCTGCCGTGTGGGCGAGATACTCTCGGTAGCTTGCCGGGCTCTCCGAGAGGGGCGGAGGAATCGAACTCGGGTAGGTCATGTTGGCTGCATGCAAGGCAAACGCCCTACCGCTGTGCAATCGCTCCAGCCCTTAATCACTATTATTATCCTTAATCACTATTAACACAATAGATTATGTATTTCCACCAATTAGCTATTTTGAATATCAATCAGATGAAGGTTATTCAAATAGTCTTTATTTTCAATCAGACATTTTTCAGATTAATTTATATTATTCTATTCTTTTATTCACATAAAATGTTTTCTTACTTAAATTTCTTTTCTACTTTATTTTACTTCAACTCTTCTGTCTCTTTTGTGAAGTGTTTTTCTAGTTTTGTCTTTAACATCATTATGAAAATAAGAAAAGTAAAGGATAACTTTTTTTTTCATTAGTGAAACACCATGAGGTAGAGTTGTAGTCTTACAAATTTTTGTTCTTGGGTTTCAGTTATACAACGATCGAGTATTGAGTACCCATCCCTCCACCAGTGCCCATTCTCCACCACCAATGATCCCAGTATCCTTCTATCTTGCCACCACCACCCCTATCCCACTCCCCTATCCCACCCCGCGTCTGTAGCAGGGCATTCACTTTTGTCCTCTCTATCCTTTTGGGTATTGTGGTTTGCAAAAGAGGTATTGAGTGGCAATCAAGTTCGGTCTATAGTCTCTTCATAATCAGCAATAGAAAACAAATTATCTAATGATGTCATTTTGGCAGGTCTGAATGTTGGGAAAAATTCCAAATAACAATGTTGGGTCTTTTGTGGTAATATTGAATGTGATCGGAGAGAGAGAGAGAGAGTAAAGTGGAAATCTGCCACACAGGTGGTGGGGGGGAATGGGAGCGGGGTATACTGGGGTTCTTGGTGGTGGAAAATGTGTACTGGTGAAAAGATGGGTGTTTGATCATTGTATGACCAACCGAGACATAACTGAAAGGCTTTGTGACTGTTCTCTCTGTGATTCAATAAATAAATTTTTTTTAAAAAATGTAATCAGTATTTTTGAGAACATATTATTTTTATGGCACTTATTTACAATATCTTCTCAGCGATATTTTGTGCTTCATAAACTTTCAGGACTGTTATTGATACTCCTAATTTATATATATGTACATATCTATACATATATATATAGAAACAAAACCTGCTAAATAACCATGGACACAAGTCCATATAGCTAATAACTAATAAATTCATGATTCACATCTAATTGTGGCCTGTCTATTGTAAAATTCTTATTTTGCTATTATATTGAGTTATAACTCAATATGAACTTTACATATGCTAATGATCATTCTCTTAAGAGCAATGCTCCAGCAAGGTCTAATTAAATAATCATGAAAACCATATATATAATTTAAAGCCTTTTATATCCACATCAAAAAATTAAGCAAGTAAAATTAATATACATTTTATACATTTCAGAAGAATATATGCAAAATACTATTTTAATATAATTTATTTATGATATTTACACTATTTTTTGTTTGATTTTTGAGCTACACTTTGTGATGTTCAGTGCTTATTCCTTGCTCTGCCCTACAGAATTACTTTTGGCTATTCTCGGGAGACCATATTGACTGTCAGGGTTCTAATCCAGGTTGGTCTTTTGCAAGGCTACAAGCTTTATTTCTCTGGCCCAATATTTACACTTTAAAATTATTATAAACTTTCATTTTATTTAGAGGTTTCTTATGACAAGATAAAACAATGAAATGGAAATTTAATTCACTGTACAGAGTTTCTGATCAATAATAATCTAATTTTAGCTATTTCAACTGATGTGGGAATTTTTTTCTTCTGTTTACTTCCTTACATATAAATAGGGAAAAATAGAATCCAGGGCAACTTTCAACTGTTGAACAAATGCCAATTTAGAGTTACATCAGAAAGCAAGCATATTTCTCTTGTAATTTCTTAAAGAGATTGTTAATTTTCTTCACATGCAACTATGCCCAATCATTGAGTGAAGGGATGGTCTATGAGTAAAGATGTGAATAAGGTGAAAGTTTAGGACAAGTGAACTTTGAGAGAATGAAGAAGCTGAATGAGAAGAAGCCCGAGGGTGGAAAGGAATTGAAAGTAAAAAGTACTCAAGTAATCTCATTAGAAAGGGCTCACAAGAAACGTCCCAAATTTTAGTCAATTATAAAAATATAAGACTGCTTTTAAAAAAAATCACAAATCTTAGGCCAGAGCAATAGTACAGCAAGTAGAGTGTTTGTCTTGCATGAGGCCAACCCAAGTTTGAATTCTTTTAGGAGAGAGAAATGTCAAGGATTATTAAAAAAAGTCAAAGAAGAGAATAAATGACAAAGCAAATACTATATAGTCACTGAGCAGTATAACTTAAATATAAACCTGTTTTCCTCCAATGATAGTTACTTTTGTGAGGGATGATAAAGTTTTATTAATACAGAGAAAGATTTAAACATAGTTGTAGTATTTCTAAGAGTGTAATGAAGTAAGGTATGGAATGCAGAGTTGACCTCACATAGAAGAAAGTAATTATGACACATCATTGCATTTAAGCTAGGCAAAGAAACAAGTGATCACATAGGAAAAGCAAAGGGTATGGAGATTATATTAAGACCAAATATAGCACACAGTGGGTTTCTAAATTACTGTTGGAATAAGTATAAAATGAAATGAACTGGAAAGATTGAAGATGATTGTCATGAGAATTTTCAAATTGCAGCTACAGAATCATTACCATTATTAGTAATTACAAAGATAAAAGTATGACTGGAAAGTGTGGCAAACAACCTTTTGATAAGAACACTTCAAGAAACAGAGAGGTCAGCATGTCATTGGCAGTTGTAACCAAAGTGCAGAGCTGGTGAAATGAATCTTGACACAGCACACATCTTAGTAACTAAAAAAAAGGTGACCCAAAGTTGTATATGACTAAGAGAAGAGCAAGGAGGAAGTTCTGATGTGAGAATCAATCCCAAGGAATTTTTAGAAAGAAATGGGATTTGAAAATGACAATGAAGATCACAGAGGAAGAAATAAATTGTAAAAATCTACTACTAAAAGGGATTTTGTGATGCCAATACCCACCATCTGATATAATTTACAAAAAAAATAGCTGGTGACATAAACAGTTGTGCTGATTTACTACATATTACAAAGGGGAAAATGAAAGGTTTAAGTGCTGGGTTGTAGTAGAAATTAGACTAATTGGGTGGAGATGATTTTTTTTTCTGTAAGTTAACCATACCCAAACAACGTTTCTCCTTACTTTTTGTGGTGCTGAGGTCTAGAAAACAGTTATCATTTTTACAAATATGAAGATCACTGTAGAAATTTTAAGATTTCCACCATTAACAAACTATATAAATTTGATTCCTTCAGGACTCGTAGGGATTCTTGGTATACATCTATACTCATGCATACAATAATAGTGAACTCATTTACTTCACTAAATGCTTTTGTTTCTAAGTAGTTTCCAGTTATTTTTCCATGTTTTATATATACTAAATACTTATACAGTCATGCCCTTCTAATGGCAAAAAACATTGCTTAGGAAGAAGGGTATATAAAAATGAATATTCAAGAAGGTTTTAGGGAAAACATACAATAGTCAGAAATTGTTTGATTTTGAGCCATATCCAGCTGTGCTCAGGGCTCATATGCTTGACTGAGATCAGGAAACGCTCCTGGAAGGCTCAAGGGACCATATAAGAGGTACCAGATCCTGAACCAAGGTTGGCCAAGTGAAAGGCAAGTGGCTTAACCTTTATATTATCTCCCTAGCCCAGAATAATCTGAAACTTGACCTGGATGTTTTAAACACTGGTTGGATTGAATACACAATTAAGATCAGAAATAGAGGTAATCTGTTTAAAGGGGGGAAAATGTTACATGTAAAAAATGTAACTTTTATTTTCATCCTCACATATTTGTTGTAATTTATTTTGTCTGCTCTCTATGAAGAATTAGTGGAAATGTAAGAAACAAGGAGGCATGTTTCTGTATGACCTCACTGCCCACATTGTTCATGCTGTAGGCTTGTAGGCATTTGTTCTATTGAACACAAATATTCCACTACTATATCTCTTTGCTGTAAGATAGCTGTCTCTTCATAATATTTTTTAAGGTCAAATAAGATGTTTTTTCAATATTTCATTGGCTTAATTCTCTTATTTCTGTCCAGATAAGTAAAATTGCACTCTAAAACTAGAACTGTTTTCCAAGAAGCTCATTTTTCATAATCTTTGCATATTGTTTAGAATCCCTTTGTCACCTGTGGTGGTGGGAGCAAGCAGAGAAGCTCTGTCCCTGGGTCCGCCGAGCCTGGAGTCCAAGGTCTCAGAGAGTTCCGCTTATCTTGTTCTGTGGGTCTTCAGTCATGCGTGGGTCTCGGCTGGAGCTGCCGCACGGGTCCGGAAAGCGTCCTGGAGTGTGGCGACGGCTGGGTAGTGGAAGTAGTGTCGAGAGTGGAAGTCTGCCAGTGGGGTATTTATCTGGATAGGGTGGGTCTCCTGTGCACAATTCGATCCCTGGGTGGTTGATGGAAGCAGACAGGGCAGGGTAGGGTGGGGCTCCTGATTAGAATCCCTTTGTCACCTGTGGTGGTGAGAGCAAGCAGAGAAGCTCTGTCCCTGGGTCCGCCGAGCCTGGAGTCCAAGGTCTCAGAGAGTTCGCTTATCTTGTTCTGTGGGTCTTCAGTCGTGCGTGGGTCTGGGCTAGAGCTGCGGCGCGCGTCCGGAAAGCGTCCTGTGGTGGTGGGAGCAAGCAGAGAAGCTCTGTCCCTGGGTCCGCCGAGCCTGGAGTCCAAGGTCTCAGAGAGTTCGCTTATCTTGTTCTGTGGGTCTTCAGTCGTGCATGGGTCTCGGCTGGAGCTGCCGCGTGGGTCCAGAAAGCGTCCTGGAGTGTGGCGATGGCTGGGTAGTGGAAGTAGTGGTGCTTGATTCTGTGGGTGCTGAAATTGGAAGTTTCACATGATTTTCTATTGAAAAATGTCAATGTTTGTTCACTCTGGACCATTGTGTATCACTATACACCGCTTTATGTCACACCCACACTATGTACAAAGCTACTGTTGACAATGATCTGACATTTAATCTTTTGATAGAATATAGTATCTGCAGTAGTCTGGGGTTTCAAAAATACTTTACATTAACAGTTCACAGTGCCAGAAAATAAGCCCTTAAGACTACTAGGTGTGACCCCAAAACAAAAAATAAAGGAAAGAAATTATTTAAAGAAATTAGGCTATATACTCTTCAATAAATGTTTCTTGGTTGATTTAGCTGTAATAATGAGATATTATTATGCTTATAAATTTAGTCTAACCAAAACTACTATAAAATTATATTACTTGGGCCTGTGGTTCTCAATAAGAGTGTCGCAGATTTCTACAGTTATTTTGGAAAGAATACAAATTTGATTCTCAAAATCATTGTGGAATTATGCTAGCTAGGATTACAACTGCTAGGTATCCTTCAGTGGTGATAATAGCTTGTTCTAGAAAGATTTTTTTCTCAGACCCCTTACTAAATGACTATAACCTAATTCCCTTTTGCATATTAGTTTGTTTATAAGATTTTAATAAAATTTGTCTTCTAAGAATGCAACTGTTGTGTACTGGATGATTATGATACTTATATATGTACTATACTCGTGTTGTTTAACATTTCAGAAAACCATACCCATGGCTACTGTTACAGTCACCATCCATCACCATCACTGTCCTCCCGTGGTTCATTGATTTGCTCGAGCAAGCCCAGTAATGTCTCCATTTTGAGACTTGTTGTTACTGTGTTTGGCATATTGAATACGTCATGGGTAGCTTGCCAGGCTTTGCTGTGTGGGCAAGATACTCTCGGTAGCTTGCCGGGCTTTCCAAGAGGGGCGGAGGAATTGAACCAGGCTTGGCCAGGCCTGCTGCGTGCAAGGCAAACGCCCTACTTCTGTGCTATCATTCCAGCCCACTATTATAGTCAGTATTTAAGAAATTAAAACAACACAACTCAATATACTTTGCTAATATAACATTAAGAGAAATTCTAAAAGTGAATACCATCAGAAATGCCTATTAGGAATAATCTATGATGTTTTCATCAAGATCTAATGTTGAGAGCATCCCTACAGAAATGAATTTAAAATTGTATCATCATATTTAATTATTATTTAAAGGACACTATGTATATTTAATGATCAAGTGAGATTCTCCACTGATAGTGCAGAGATGATTCAGTAAATAGGATTTCTATCAATTAGGTCTAAGGGCCAAAGCATATGTTTTGCGTGCAAAAGATCCTTGAGTGCTTTGAGGAGTATCTCCAAACACTGCACTGGGAGTAGCTCCCAGTACAGCTGGGTGTGGACACAATAAAAAAAATTACTAATGATAATTTTCAAAGAAGCAGAAAAAGCAAGTGTAAAATTTTTTACGGATCCACACACGACCCCTATGTTCTCTGCATCAGGATTCAGTAATGTTCTACTATAATGTATCAGGCAATATAATTTTATGATTTGAGGTCCATAATTTCTCTTTTCTAGTTTATCAGCTGAACAATTATACAGAAATTTGATTTTAAAATTAAAATGACCCTATAAAATAAATGGACGTGACTTTTTATGTGTGAGGTCCTGGGTTTGATTGCTGGTACCGCATGTACCCTGTGTTGTGCTGGGAGTAGCACTTACAACAATGAATATATAAGTGGATGTATCCCAATAAAACTTCACTGATAAAATTAGACAATAGATAAAATTAGACAATTTTGCCTAGAGGTAGCATTTTGCAGATGTTGCTAGATAGTAATAAACACAATACACATATTGACACATACAAATGCACATAACTTTTAACTATAACTTATTATAGTAATGTGTATATTCTTCTAAGATACAATTTGAATAATATAGCTAGTAGTTATACCCTTGGAAGCTTTTTCTAGAATACAATGCAATACATTTCCTTGTATCAATTTGATATCTGAATTTCTGGAATTTAATACTTCAAACCAGTTTCTCAGCTCTTTTTCTTTTTTTTCAATTTTTATAATACATATGTTTTAATGTACAGTGGGTCAGTTTTATTTATTTTTAAAATTTTTTTAATGAATCACTGTAAGACACAGTTACAGATTTACAAACCCATTCTTACGTTTCAGTCATAAAATGATCTAGCATTCATCCCTTCACCAGTGCCCATTCTCCACCACCAATGTTCCCAGTATCCTCCCAGCACTCCCCCCCCCCCCCCCGCCACCTCTGTGTCAGGCACATTCCCTTTTACTCTCTCTCTCCTTTGGGGTACTATGTATATTGTTATGTATATGCAATACGGGTACTAAATGGCCATCATGTTCTGTCCGTAGTCTACTTTCAGCACACTTTTCCCATCCTGAGCAAGCCCTCCAAGCATCGTTTACTTGGTGGTCCCTTCTCCATCTCATCTGACTTTTCCCGCAGCATGTGAGTCCAACCTCCAAGTCATGGAGCGATCCTCTTGGCCCTTATCTCTACTATCCTTGGGTGTTAGTCTCCCATTATGTTACTTTATATTCCACAAATGAGTGCAGTCATTCTATGTCTGTCCCTCTCTTTCTGACTCATTTATATATATTTAATATACAAGTGAAATGTATGCCCTTCTATTATAAGGCACACCCACAAACACAACTTGTACTCAATCATACTGTTAAAAGTAAGTAAGCTTACCAATTAGTATATGTACACATATGGGATGGGATGGGGTTAGGTAATACATGAAAAAAAATATATATATATGGGCTAGAGCAATAGCACAGTGATGATACTCTCCATGTTGATCCACTTATATGCAAATTTAATGACTTCATCTTTTCTAACAGCCACATAGTATTCCATTGTGTAGCTGTACCAGAGTTTCTTTAGCCAGTAATCTGTTCTTGGGCACTCAGATTTTTCCAGATTCTGACTATTGTACATAGTGCTGCAAGAAACATACAAGCGTAGATGTCATTTCTACTGTACACTCAGCTCTTTTTTTGACTCATGACAAAAAATAAAAATAAAAATAAAAAATGTCCTCCCGTTGATCGTCGATTTGCTCGAGCGGGCCCAGTAATATCTCCATTGGAGACTTTGTTGTTACTGTGTCTGGCATATCGAATACTCTCGGTAGCTTGCCGGGCTCTCCGAGAGGGGCGGAGGAATCGAACTTGGGTCGGCCATGTGGGCCGCGTGTAAGGCGAACACCCTACCAGTTCAGTTAAAAGTGTGTTAATAAACAGAACAGAATGTGTATGACCATGCAGGGCATGAGGGCCTTTGCTTGATTATCTAGACTAGTGTTTCTCGAACTTTTCCAGACTGTGTTCTCCTTCTTGTGTCCTATCTCATCCTATGATTAGCAACCTAGTCTCATATCACTACTCCCATTTTCACAATTTTTATTTGTGACATTCTTGGAATATCCTGGAAGCCCACGTGGGTACCAAGTGGCCCCCAGTTGAAAAACACTGCTCTACACATTCCCTATTCACTTTTTTGATTACTATAAAATAAAGTGGGGGTTTTATTTAAATTTGCAGAAAACGTATGAAGTCTATGCAATTGAAGAAATCGTACTGGATAGCACTCATATTCGTAAGTAAATAATTAAAGATATAGTATATGAATGGTGATAAAATTTCTTGAGTAAAGGAACATATCCTAGATTTGTTCTTTTTAAGTACATCAATGAATTAACTAATTCATTCATTATTTACAATATTCTATTGAGGTTATATGGCAGAGCCTAGCAAGCTATCCATGGTGCATTTGATATGCCAAAAACAGTAACAAGTCTCACAATGGAGACATTATTGGTGCCCACTTGAGTAAATCGATGAACAACCGGATGACAGTGCTACAGTGCTATGTTGATTCACAAGGCTGTATTTGTTGTAGAGTTATATTTCACATTTCTTCAATGATTACAACACCTCACCTATCATCATATCCTCCTTGCCAATCCATGGGCTTCCTTTCCTTGCTCAAATCCCTCCCCTACACCCCTCTGTTAAGACAGATATGAAGTAAGAGCCCACAGATTTGCTTTTGTTTGTTTTCTTTTTATTTTCTTTCTCTATAATGCAATTGCCACAATACAATAGATTGTGAAATTTACGATTGAGTAAAATGAATTTGAGCTGTTTATGTTATCAGCAAATTTCACTCCTCAAACTATAAGCACAGTAAACATAACCCTAATATAAAGGTAAAGGCCCTCCCGTTGATCATGGATTTGCTTGAGCGGGCCCAGTAATGTCTCCTTCATGAGACTTCTTGTTACTGTGTTTGGCATATCGAATACGTCACGGGGAGCTTGCCAGGCTCTACTGTGCGGGCGAGATACTCTCGGTAGCTTGCCGGGCTCTCCGAGAGGGGCGGAGGAATCAAACTCGGGTCAGCCATGTTGGCTGCGTGCAAGGCAAACGCCCTACCGCTGTGCTATCACTCCAGCCATATTTACACACATATATATGTATATATATCTCACTGTCACTATCCTCCCATTGTTCATCAATTTGCTGGAGCGGGCCCAGTAACATCTCCATTTTGAGACTAGTTGTTACTGTGTTTGGCATATTGAATACATCACGGGTAGCTTGCCAGGCTTTAGCTGCGTGGGCAAGATACTCTCGGTAGCTTGCTGGACTCTCTGAGAGGGGTGGAGGAATTGAACCCAGCTCAGCTGGGCTGGCTACGTGCAAGGCAAATGTCCTACCACTGTGCTATTGCTCTAGCCCATATATATATATATATTTTTTTTTTCATGTATTCCCTAACCCCATCCCATCCCATATGTGTACATATACTAATTGGTAAGCTTACTTACTTTTAACAGTATGATTGAGTACAAGTTGTGTTTGTGGGTGTGCCTTATAATAGAAGGGCATACATTTCACTTATATATTAAATATATATATAAATATATGTTCATATTTGGATTTGGGGCAATAACTGGCAGTGTTCAGTACTTACTCCTGGCTCCATACTCAGGAGATAATATTTAGTGCCAGGGATTAAGCCTAGGTCTCTGGTGTCCAAGGAAAGTACACTACCCACTCTAGGCTGTGGTCCAAAAATATGAAATAAATGATTAATAAGTGTGCAATATTGAGATTGTTTGCATTGTCTTTTTTGTCAAGTGTTTTCCAGTTGCCCAGCCAGGACTAAAATTTCAAGTTTTTCTACCTGATTCTCTGTTCTTTGTAGGGAGTCTGTAAAGTTCATATCAGTTTCTAAGTACTTCTGACTCTTATTTCTATTCCAGTGTTGGGGGTTATAAAGAAGAAATTACAAGAAAGCAGGAGAATGAAATTTGAACTATTTATTATCCTAGGTCATGTCTCTGAGAGGTAATTGTAGGATGGCATTTTTCTACATAAAATCATTTTTACTTGCAATCTGGTTAATTTATAGAGCTCTATTTTAAAATTATAGTAAACTTGTCTTTGTGACTTTCCTTTATTCACAGATGGTGCCAAAACTATGACTGGCCCAGAATCCTGTGCTGAGGATCTTGGACACCCTTCCCACCCCCAGTAATCCATCTCTGTAGTTATAATTCCTCCTCAGTTTTCCCAATTTGTGCTTACCATCTGTCTTCTGTTAAGAATATTGCGTATACAACATCAAGTTCCCTGCAGCTCTGCGAACAGAAATAGTGCCGGCAGGAGTATTGACATGTTGATGTACAAAGAAATATGTTGCTTATCTTATTGAGCTTATTGTTCACTCTAATTGACTGTGACTTCCACATTAGGGCACTCAAAGGCTAATTGCATCAAGATTAAACAAATTAATTGGTCTCCAAATCTAATTCACAAATTTTCTAGATGAGAAAACAGAATCTTAGAGTATGTTATCAACTTTGTTTACAACAGGAGATGGGTGTGTAGCTGGCCCAATCCATACTCGTTAATTCCTGCATTTCTATCAGAACTTTAAGTCATCTTTAACATGTACTCATCTTGAGCTGTGCTCATCTCAGCAGAAAAATTAGATTATATTATATCAAATTCTCTTTTCAAATGTTTTCTAGAACTTCCTGTTTTACTCTGGCTTAAAACACACATTTACAAAATTACTACATGATCTAGTTTGTAACTAATTTGTATCTTTGAACAATCGTCTTACCTTTTCTAGGTATCTTCTCTTCCACTTCCTTCTTGTTCAATGATAGTGGAACAACATTATTCATGTTAAGCCCTTTTGCATTGGAAAACTCTTCTAAATATCTGTAGGGATTACTCCTTCACTGACATTGAAATGTTAGTATTTTAATAAGAAATTGACTATTCACTCAATCTGAAAAAACAGCTTTCCCTTGAGTTACATAGTCTCTCATTTGGTACTGGTTTATTTTTTTAAAGTCTGATACAAAAATTATCTTATTCATTTTTATATTCATTATCTTGTATCTGATTATTTTTACTCATATTTCTAGTCATATATCAATTAAGACATATTTTATTTTACTTTTTATCTGTTTTTCTCATTATTAAATCTCTAGCACAAGTACAAGAATCTTTGACACATAAAAGGCACTCAGTAAATGTCTGTTGAATAAATAAATTAAATGAGTGACATAAAGCTTTGCAATTTTGATGGGATACTTAATACTGATAAACAATTGGGTGGTGCAATTCAGAGGTTTATGAAGATGTAGAACTCATGTTATTGATGCTTAACCTATTAAATTTTATGTTATCAATGACTCTTACTGAAAAATTAACAATGCAAAATGCCAAAGATTAAAAACATTACCAGTTTTTTCCAAGATGCACATTTTAAAAATTCAACTTAGCTAAAATATAATCAAGCAAGAAAATGAGTAGATGCCATTGACCAGTCATTTATTCATACATTATGCCTGAATACACTATCAATAATATAGTAGAACCGTAAATTGATGTTGACCTTTAGATAACATTGTTTTACTAAATATCACTTCATGCAATGTCATTTCATTCTAACACTCATTTTAAAAACATATTTTTGAATTTTTGGCCAAAACAATTCTCTAATTTTTGGATTTTCTTTTCTTTTATTTTTGTGAGTGCTCATTTTTAATTTATTTATTGATTTATTTTTTTATTAGTGAAACACCATGAGGTGTAGTTATAAGTAAGTAAGTAAAGTAAAGGCCCTCCCGTTGATCATCGATTTGCTCGAGCAGGCCCAGTAACGTCTCCATTGGAGACTTTTGTTGTTACTGTGTCTGGCATATCGAATACTCTCGGTAGCTTGCCGGGCTCTCCGAGAGGGGCAGAGGAATCGAACTCCGGTCGGCCATGTTGGCTGCATGCAAGGCAGACGCCCTACCCGCTGTGCTATCGCTCCAGCCCAGACTTACAAATTTTTGTGCTTGGGTTTCAGTTATACAATGATCAAGTACCCATCCATTCAACAGTGCCCATCCTCCACCACCACGGGTTCCAGCATCTCTCCCACCCCTCTTCCCCCTATCCCACCCTGCCTCTGTGGCAGGGCATTCCCCCTTTTTCTTTCTCCCTTCTTTTGGGTCCTGTGTTTTGCAAGAGAGGCATTGAGTGGCAATCATGTTTAGTCTATAGTCTACTTTCAGCATGCTTCTCCCACCCTGGGAGGATCCTCCCAACACCCTTTATTTGGTGCTTTCTTCTCTATCTGAGCTTTCTTTTCCCCTAGCACGTGTGGGTGGCCTCAAGTCATGGAGCAAAATTCCTGGTACTAATCTCAGCCACTACTGGGTGTTAGACTCCCATTTTTTTGCTTTATGTTCCCCAGATGAATGCAATATTTCTGTGTCTATCCTGCTCTTTCTGACTCATTTTGCTTAACATGATACTTTCCATGTAGTACCACTTGTATGTACATTTCATGACTCCATCAAAAAATGGCGCGAGGAAATGAACAGAAACTTTCGCAAAGAAGAAATTCGAATGGAAAAAAGCACATGAGAAAATGCTCTACATCACTAATCATCAGAGAGATGCAGATCAAAACAACAATGAGATATCATTTCACACCACAGAGACTGACCCACATCCACAAGAACAAAAGCAACCTGTGCTGACGCTGATGTGGCGAGAAAGGGACCCTCCTTCACTGTTGGTGGGAATGCCGACTGGTCCAACCCTTTTGGAAAACAGTATGGACGATTCTTAATTTTTAGATTTTCATCTTCCCCATGTCAGTGCAGATTTCTTCAACTATCCCTCCTAGTCCCAGCCCAAGGGTGTACATGCAGCAATTAGAATGCTGACTTAATTTTTACAGCATGATTGAGCATGAGTGTTTTGGGGGTGTGCTTTATAATTGAAGGGTATCTACAGGGGTGAGTCCTGTTTGTATACTGAGTTGCCAGGGTTAAGTCTTTTGTGACCCTGAACTGGGATTAGAAGGTTGAAAAGTGAATAATCAATACAAATTTATCATTTAATATCACAATTGTTTTGGTTTTTTATTTAGATGCTTCATGATGTTTTGTGACCAAATGTTATAGGACTCTAATTCTCGTTTCTGACTTAGTGTATGATAACATTATTTCTTTTATATGTTCTCTAATTAAAGCTGTAGTTTCCAAGAACCCATCAGTAATGTGAGAACTTCATTATATGTATTCCAGATACCTCTACTATGTATTTCCTACTATTGTGTGGTACTAATAAGGACACAAAGTTTATATCACAAAAATGCAATAGAGTAAAGGAATACAATCACTTTGCTGAATAAAAATTAAATAATTATTTTCCAGGTTTCATTATAGTCACTGTCACTGTCACTGTCCTCCTGTTGTTCATCGATTTACTCGTGCGGGCCCAGTAACATCTCCATTGGAGACTTTGTTGTTACTGTGTTTGGCATATCGAATACATCACGGGTAGCTTGCCAGGCTCTGCCGTGCAGGCGAGATACTCTCGGTAGCTTGCCGGGTTCTCCGAGAGGGGCAGAGGAATTGAACTCAGGTCAGCCATGTTGGCTGCGTGCAAGGCAAACGCCTAATCACTGTGCTATCACTCCAGCCATTACAGTCATAGATTTATAATATGCTTTTTGCATAGTGCTTCCTATGTGCACACCATACAAAGCTAAGAAAGAGTTGTTAATATATATTTTTGTCAATTGAAATATTTTGGTATTCCTGCTTTATTTCATTGTATGCTATAGCCTGTGGGTAAGACCCTGTTATCTGAAAGTATTTGGAAATTCTCCTTTGGATTACTTGGATTTGTTTTTATCATAAAATGTTTATAAGACTTTATTTTCCCATGTGACTGTTCAAGAATACTTCAGAAATTTAGAAATTGAAATTTTGGTTTTTTTTATTTTAATATAATTTTAGACATAGAAAAGCTGCTTAAGTAATACAGAATTTTATATAAACTTCAGCTAAATAAACCCAGTTAGTACTTTTTTATCTTTTATTTTTATAAAATAAAGTTTTTGACAGTGATTTATTACATTAGATATTCCAACACCAATCCCACCACCATTATACCATCCCACACCCATTATTTTCAATTTTCCCAACCACCACCCAAGCCTGCCCAATAGCAGGCCCTAAAAGATTTATTTTGTATTGCATGTTATGATTAATTCACTAAAAATGTTCAAAAAAGATTTCCTTAGAAGAAAGTGTCAAGATTGTTGTATCTCACCCTGGAGCTTTTAAGCCCCTGTATAAGGGATTACTAACATGTTGTTACAGGTTAAGCCTTTTGTAATAACATTTTCTTACTCAAGATTGGTTGCCTTCTACTTTGTATTCTATTCAATGTGATGTGCTACTCCTGGTATATTAGTGGTGGAGAGTATGAGATGCCATGTGGCCGCATGGCCCAGGAATTATAAAATTTTGATGAGGTGATACAACTGGAGCTAAATTATTAACTGGATGGCAACTTTGGTATTCGGAAACATCTTGGCAGCTTGCTGATCTCTTCCAACATTTATTTATGAGTTCTGAATGATGGCTGATTAATGAACTTATATGGCATCAGAGGCAGTTCATTGGCATGACTGCCAGGCCCCAGGAAGAACAGGGGGATGTGAGGAGTTTGCCCATTCCCGACTCTGAGAGCCTAGAGATTTAAGCCACAAGATCTGCATTCCTGAGTTGTTTTTTTTTTTTTTTAACAGCTTCATTCCTGGATGAGGCTCATCTGAGTCTGGGGAATCCATGCATGAGCATAGCAGCAATTGGGTTCTGGCAGTTTTTGGCCGACTGGGCTCTGTTTGGGTGGATGGAGGGCTCACTTGCCCAACTCTGGGGTACCCCAGATATGAGAGCCTGACACGGAGTCTGGAGGCATCACTGCAGCTCGCTGATCTGTTTTGAGATAAATATTTTATGTATTTGTGTTTGTTATTTCCTCTCTCTTTTTCTTTACTTCTACTTCTTTAATACATGCCTACATCCAAATACATATGCATTATTTTTGTAGTCTACCAAGGCCCTGAGTCAACCAACATTCCCATAATTGTGAATAAAGGTCCTTTTCCCCCACTTTTATGCCAGCACTGGCTGTTTTCATTCTCTTTATCATGTGCTAATAACGCAGTTGATATATCATTATTGTTTTGATTTTATTTTCTCTAATGATAAGTGACAAAGAGCAATTTTTAATATACATATTGGACACATTGTGTATCTTTTTTAAGGAAGCTTTTGGTCTGTTTATCTCTTCTTCCCCTTTTAGAGGGGTTGTTTGTTTTATTATTGCTAAATTTTACAACTGCTTTGGATACCTTGACTGTTTTCTTTTTCTTCACACCTTATGTTTCTGGATACATAATATATATCTGTATATATATGTATATATATATGTATATATGTATATATAATACTGCATGGATATATTATGTATAAAAATTCTCACCAGTTTGAGGTGATATATCATTGTTTTTATTTATCTAATAACAAGTGATACTGAGCATTTCTTTGTGATTTTTCCATATATAAATTATACATACATATTATATGCACATATTATGCACATATTTATATGCATATGCAAATATGCTGTGTAATATACACGTGGTATATATACATATATGCATGTATATGTATTGTATGTGTATATATATGTCTTCTTTAGGAAGTGTATATCAGCTATTTGCCACATTATTTTAAGGTAATTGTTGCTTTTTTATGAGCTTTCTGAGTGCTTTATATGTCATAGATAGTTTGGACAGTTCGATTATTTATTGAAGATTTTTCTCTTTTTTAATATTGACATTTTTCTTGATTTGCTTGAGCGGACACCAGTAACGTCTCGATTGTGAGACTTGTTGTTACTGTTTTTGGCATATCAAATACATCACGGGTAGCTTGCTAGGCTTTGCCGTGTGGGTATGATACTCTGGTAGCTTGCTGGGCTCTCTGAGAGGGGCAGAGGAACCAAACCGGGTCAGCCACTTGCAAGGCAAATGCTTTATCTGTTGTGCTATCGTCCCAGCCAATTTATAATCATATTATTATTTCCACAGATTTGGCTTCATATGAAATATTCACATATGCTCATTTTAAATGTCATTTATCTCAAATATTTCCATTTTACTTTGGACACAATGTTTATTTAATACTTTATGATTTAATTACCTCAATGATTTGAATTTTTGAAATTTTACTTTTTTTATTCATTTCTAACTAGATTCCATTGTGGTTGAATACAAAGCTTAAATCTGTAAATGTAATGAGGCATGTTTTATAGTTTAACATAATAGTCTATGTGAAAATATCCCATATGTACTTGATAAAACTATTTATTCTATTATTGTACTATATCTGTATACTCTGTGATGTGTTATAATGCTCTAGGTAAAAATAGTTTATAGTGTTATTCAAGTCTACTTTACCATATTTTTATTGTTCTATTCATTATTAAAGTTAGAATACTAAATCTTCCACTATTATTGCTGAATGCCTATTATTTATTTTAGTTCTGGGGCCACACCCTGCAATGTTCAAGGGTTTTCTCTTAGCTCTGCACTCAGGAATTCTTCCTGGTGGTGCTCAGAGGAATGTATAGAGTACTGATACACTTGCCCTCTGTACTAACCCTCTAACCAGAATTCCTATTGTGTGATTCTTTCATTTTTCCCATGTATTCTAGACCTTTGTTCTTCACTTTATTCAGTTTATAACTGTTTGAAACTTGATTAAATGGCTCACACTTTTATTTTTATATTGGGGTATAAAATATGCTATATCTTTCAAATATCTGTATGAATTTATAATATATATTGAGATAAATTCAGAATGAATTATAATTTTTTTAAGACTAAAACAAGTGACATTAAGAATTCAGGGCATTTGCCTTGCACATGATCAACCTAGGTTTGCTTCCCTCTACCCCATATGGTCCCTGAGACTCACCAGAAGTGATCCCTGAGTGCAGAGCCAGGAGTAAGCCCTGATCAATGTTGATTGTGGACAAAGAAGCAAGAAAAAAATGAGAATATTTTGACATCGATAATCTATTCTGTAGGCTAGTTATAATAATCATAGACCTGGCATAATATAAAATTACATTAATTATTATGTACTAAATTGATTCTAAAACTTATAGAAGAAATTAGAATGACCAATTTGATGTTACTAATTGCAATTAGTTGTGAATAATTATTCAACTTGGTTAAAAATCAATATGCTATTTTATAATGTTAAAAAAATGAGCACAATTTAATGAAACTCATAATTTAAGGTCAAAACTTAGCTGTGATATTTAATTAGAAATGTTGGAACATTTACCTGAACACATTTAGTGCAATATTGATCATAAACCCTTTAATTAGACACTTTTATTATATAATATAATTATACAAAACATGACTCCCTAATTTCTCAGATAATCTAATTTCATTTTTACCTTGATTTATCATTCTAAAATTTATTTTTATGAAGCAGTATATCCAGAAAAACCAAAATAATTTTTTCAGACACTAAAATTTTTTAACTGTTTCATCTATACTACAAAGTTGTACAGGTTTTCTATCCAAATGACCTTTGGTCATAAAAATGTACTATGCTGAGACACTGAAATGATGTTTTTAAATATTTAATGCTGTCATTCATTTCACCCCTACATTTTCCACAGCTACTTTACTGCTAACCTGAAAGAGCCTCCAATCTTTGTTAAAGACGAGTAAGGAGAGGCTGCTAAAATCTCAGGGCTGGGATGAATAGAGACATTACTGGCACCTGCTCAAGTAAATAAATGAACAATGGGATGACGATGATACACCGATACTTTACTGCTAAAAAGTCTGTCATTGTCACTGTCCTCCCACTGTTCAACGATTTGCTCGAGCGGGCCCAGTAACATCACCATTGTGAGACTTGTTACTGTGTTTGGCATATCGAACATGTCATGGGTAGCTTGCCAGGCTGGAGCAATAGCAAAGCGGTAGGGAATTTGCCTTGCACACAGCCAACATGGCCAACCGGAGTTCGATTCCTCTGCCCCTGTCAGAGAGCCCAGCAAGCTACCAAGTGTATCTTGGTATCTTGCCTCCACAGCAAAGCCTGGCAAGATACCTGTGATGTAATCAATATGCCAGACAGTAACAGCAAGATTCATAATGGAGACGTTACTGGGCCCGCTTGAGCAAATTGATGAACAACAGGAGGACAGAGCTACAGACAGTGCTTTGCCTTGCAGGTGAGATACTCTCGGTAGCTTGCCAGGCAAATATTTCTTAATGATATTTTTCTCATAGCTTAACCAGTCCTATATTTTAAAGACAAAGAGCTTTATCTAAAGATCACCATCTTACTATCAACTACCACTATGTTTCACTTTATAGGTAATAATTGGTTCTCCTTTATAGGTAATAATAGGTTATCCTTTATTTGCCTGTGTTTCATTATTGTCTGTCATCCTATTGTTCATCAATTTGCTCTAGCGGGCCCAGTAACATCTCCATTTTTTTGAGACTTGTTACTGTATTTGGCATATAAATAAGGACTCGGGAATACATGCATCAACTTGTATTCTACCCCCAGCACACAATATGGTCCCCCTAGTGAGTCAAGAGTGATTTCTGAGTGCAGAGGCAGATGTAAGAAAGCCTTAGCACTGCTGGGTGTGACCCCCAAACAAGAAAGAAAGTGAAGAAGAACACATAAATATAAGGAATTAGAAATTCCTTTTCATAAAGCTTTACAAGGAAAACTCCATTTGTTTTCTAGTCAACTTAAATATGTGTCTGAGTACATTATATCAACATTTATATTGTGTGGATAATAAAAATCCTAGCTGTCAAGTTTTATGGAGATCACTGTGGCTTTGTTGCATAGCATCTTAACTCTACTTTATTCCTATATCTTAAATGAATACTCACATATACCCTAGAATATAAATATTTTCTGTTTAAGAAATCATAAAAAAGTGAAATAAATTTTAAAACATGTCATGTTATGCATAATAAAAGCAAGTAAGAATAATACTCAAATACTTAACATGACAAGAAATGACTTCTCTGAAAATTCTAACCTGTAATTTAATGTCAAAAAAATTTTTACTGAATTTGAGCATAGACTACAAATGTGAGAGACTATCATACTTCACTTTCTTTAACATTATTATAAAACACTGTAGTGAATGTATAATCACTCAAAACTAGATTTCTAAGTGCTAACATAGGATGAGCACGAAAGACAGATATCAGCACTTGAGTCATCTCTTCTGTTTGATATGCAATGTTACTTCAGACCCAAATACTATAATCTAATTACTTTAATAGATTTTTTTAATTTATATACGTCTTTGCAAATTTTCACAGCGGTAGCTTCTACTTTATTTGCATAATACTACAGATTTCAGGTATGATTAAATATTATACACTACTATCCATGTCAAGTTTTTAATCTCAACATTACATTCCATAACATTTTATATTTTTATTTCACAGAAAAATTATTAAGCTACCCATGACCAATCATTATCACCAACTGTTCACTGTATCACTGTCATCCTGTTGTTCATTGATTTCCTCTAGTAGGCACCAGTAATGTCTCCTTTATCCTAGTCCTGAGATTTTAGAAAGTGCCACATTCAAGGCTCCTCCAGGATCAGAGGAATGAAACTCATCATTGATACTGGGTTTTGGCATATTGAATATGCCACAGGGAGTTTGCCAGACTCTGTCGTGCAGGCAGAATACTGTCGGTAGCCTGCCAGGTTCTCCAAGAGTAAGAACTACATAACAAGATGTCTCACGGTCGCGAATGCTGTTAACACACCTTTTCCTTCACAGTACGACAATCAAGAGTAAGAACTACATAACAAGATGTCTCACGGTCGCGAATGCTGTTAACACACCTTTTCCTTCACAGTACGACAATTCTTTCCCTGCTCTGATTGGTGGTTTTATAAATTACATTGGAAATAAATATTTATCAGATATCCATCCTGCAATCATCACATTTTAGCTATCTTGACTCTTATGCCTTGATTATTTTCACTGTGAAAATGCCCAACATCCTGGTTGAATATCAGAAAAGAGTAAAAGAGGAACTATTGAAGTTATATATGATCTGGAAGATATGAGTGATCAGAAATGAAAGGAATAATACGTGGCAGAAACATTTATAGCTTTCCATGGTCAGCTTATATAAAATTTGTCCCTGTTTTCTGTGGTGACGGTCACCGGCGCAGCCCCAGTGACCCAAGAGTGCCCTCTGTGTGTTCAGGGTTATCACTGTTCTCCCTGTGCCTTCCCTCCTCCCCCTGCAGGCTAAACCATGCAGGAAAAGGAGGGAGCAGGGGCCACCAGACTGATTAGTAATCAATGACCATTGTTTAAGTCTCACAGCATTAATTATAGGAAAATCATGGAGGGTTTGGGGTAACAATTACACATAGGTGTGGTTCAACATTATCATAAACAATAAATAGATGTAAAGCCTTTCCTTCATGAGAAAGTTCTAGGAAATACTCATAGAGAAAAATATAAGTGCTCAGCATTCTAGATTTCTGCTGGAAGATCCTCCCAAGGGCAGAATTCTATGTAAAGATGTATTGTTTTCTCCTTTCCTTAGCCATTATCCATTTAAACAATCTCTTAAATTTACTTGTAAATAATATTTCACTCATTGGGGCTGGAGCGATAGTACAGCAGGTAGGGAGTTTGCCTTGCATGCAGCTGACCCAGGCTCAATTCCCAGCATCCTATATGGTCTCCTGAGCACCGCCAGGAGCATAATTCCTGAGTGCAAAGCCAGGAGTAACCCCTGTTCATTGCCAGGAGTAACCCAAGAAGCAAAATAATGATAACAATAATAATAACTATTATTATTATTATTATTATTATTATTATTATTTTCAGTCATTTTGTATAGACAGAGTAAGAGATTTACTCAGATTAAAGGGTGACTCTTTCTGGGGACATCTTGCTATATATTCCAGACTACAGTCCTCAGCCCAGGTTAGTCTTTCCTAACCTAAGCAGGGTCCTTATTCAGTTGCTTCTTTTGGGGTCATGACAGAGTTTGTTCCATGATCATGCTCTTAACTTATTATACTTCTTATGGTGCTTAGCCTGTCCCTTTTTAATGCCAGGGTAGCTTAAAGTTTGCCCTGGTTCTATTCTTGTCCCTCAGAGGGACCCTTGTTTTGGGCTGTTAGGAACTAAAAGCAATTATTTGGAGTAAATTGACTCCCAACTTACGAAAGCATCACATTAATTGTGTCTGGGGATTTTGCTCTAAAACAAACTATGCAAAGGACATAAAGAAAAGAGAAATTGGGGTATGGTGTCACCAGCAGATCGATCTGTACCTGTGGGGCGAGTGCATCACCAGCCTGATGGTGCCTTCAGATTTCTAGATACCCAAAAATTGCTGCTGTGCCTTTGGACAGGCCCCAACAACTTGGGACCACGTTTACCAAGAAAGTAAACGTCCGAAAATTAGGTATGAGGGAGACACACCCACAAATCACCTCCAGCTCAGCTATATAATTGGAGGCAAGGCCTGTCTGGTTCCTGATCAAACTGCTTAAAGGCCATGATCCCAGAGTCCTAGAAACAAATCTCAGAACCCAGTGTCTTTTGGCAGAAATGCATCTGGCCCTGCAGTAGGCTACCAGCATCAGGCCACCCCAGGTGGGAATAGTCTTTGTGCCTTGGCCTGTTCCCCATGACAGTTCAGTGGCCACCATCCTCCAGAGGCCATTGGACAGTCAGGTTTGGATCCACAGTGACAAGACAGGTGGGGCCTCATGAAATGGGGGTGGAGTCAACCCTTTCCTCCCCACCCCAATGAGACCCCAGGTCACCACCCACAAACGGCCTCTCTGGCTCCTGATCAAGCTGCTTAATGACCATGATCTCAGGGAACTGAGAAACAAATCTCGGAGCCCAGCAGCTTTTGTCAGAAATGCTTCCGGTTCCCACAGTAGGTTACTGGCACCGGACCACCCCAGGGGGGAAAAGGTGATGTCCCTCAGCCTGCTACCCCTTGGTGGCTTGATGGTCGCCATCCTCCAGAGGCCACTGGACAGTCAGATTTGAGCCCACAGTGATGAAACATGCAGAGCCTCAAGGGAATGGGGTGGAGCCAACCCTTTCCTTCCTGCCCCAATGAGACCCCAGGTCGCCACCCACAAACGGCTTCTCTGGCTCCTGATCAAAGTGCTTAAACAAGCTGCTTGATCAATCTGCCATGATACCAGAGACTCAGGAACAAATCTCAGAACCCAGCAGGTCTTGGCAGAAATCCCTCCAGATTTAATTATTAAAATTTTGGAATTTCAAAATCATGTGGTCACTACTGCTGCTGTGTGACATCACATGTTATTCATAACCAGCAGTAGAAAACAAATTGTCTACAGCTGCCTTTTCGTCAGATCTGAGTGTTGGGGTAAAAAGGCCCGGGCTGGAGCGATAGCACAGTGGGTAGGGCGTTCGCCTTACAAACGGCCAACATGGCCGACCCAAGTAAAATCCCAAATAATAATGGTGGCTCTGGTGTCAAAATGTTGAATGTAATCAAAGTAGAGAGAGAGTAATGTGGAAATCATCTGCCCCACAGCTAGGGGGAGGGTGTACGATGGGGGGTATACTGGGGGTTTGGTGGTGGAAAATGGGCACTGGTGAAGGGATGAGTGTTTCATCATTGTATGACCGAGACTTAAACTTGAAAGCCTTGTAACTGTTCTCATGGTAATTCAATAAATAAATTTATAAAAAATAAAAAAAAGAGTAAGGTGGAGTTCATGTCCAATTCAATCAGCCTAATCTATGGCTGAATAAATAGCAATACTCCTACATTAAAATAAAAAAAGAAAAAAAAGGAAAGAGAAAAAGCAGTATTTTCCTTGCATATACAAAATTCAGAGTCCTCAGAAGAATTTGACTTAGTAACTCACAGAGTCTGATTTGGGGATATAAATGATTAACAGGTAGGGGGAGAAGATAATAAAGGAGAAGTTATAGATAAACACAGAGGTTTGGGAGTGCCTGATGGAATTGGGTGTGCCTTGGGAGCACTGTGGTGGTAATAACTCATTATACCTAAGCTCCTTATGGGGGGACCAAGGACAAACAAATGTTACTTCTGAAAATGTTTATAACTATATATAATTCAACATCAAATCAGACCTAAAATGATTGACTCATTTGTGGGATGTAAAAAAACTTAATATGAGATAATAACTAAGGATGGTAGAAGCAAGAGCCACAAAGATTGGTCCACGGATGGAAGTTTGCTCCAAGTGCTTGTGGAAATAACAGTTTGGATAGAGAAGGGACCACTACAAAAACATAGTTGAAAATAATAACTCTGGATAAGAACTGCATGCTGGAAGTAGATAAAGGAACAAATATGATAACTCCTCAATATCTGTACTGCAAACCATAATGCCCAAAAAGAGAAGGAGAGAGATAGAGGGAGAGACAGGACAAAGACAGAAAAAGAGAGAAAGTTTGTGTGTGTGTGTGTGTGTGTGTGTGTGGTGTGTGTGTGAGAGAGAGAGAGAGAGAGAGAGAGAGAAACAGAGAGATAAAGAAAGAGAAGAGGGAGCTGGGGCTGAAAGGCGGGAGGAAAAATGGGTTCTGGGAAATGTACACTACTGAAGGGATGGTTGTTGAAATGAACACTGTATGAATGAAACCATATCATGAAGAGCTTTATATATATCTATTTCAAAGCGACTCGCTTTTTAGAAAAAAATAATGTAAATAAATAAAATGAATACAACTGAGAGTGAACATAAGGACTCACTGTAAGTTGAACTATATTCTTGTTTGTTCTAATGAAAGACTAATGCAATGTAGATCATTGCTTTTCATCTCTACAGAATTTATATGATCATCTTGATGATTTCTCTTTCTGCTCTGTGAGAAGCCCTTCTACAAAATTAAATCATAGATGCTTGATATCATGATAATCTACTGATATACTTCCCCTGACTATTATACAATCTCTTTCTATTATGGTTTTAATGTTTTATGATGGAAGTCTGGATTGGCTTTAACCTCTGGTAAAGAACTCACCTGAAAAAGAATGTGAAAGAGTTATTCATTGCATTGCCATTTTCATTTTAATATGTCTGTAAATAAATATGCCCAAAACAAAATTTTGGCAATAAAGTTTACAGAAGATATTTATGGTATGGCTCATTCTTAAAATACAGGATCATAATTATAAGGTTTCCTTTGATGGGTGAGGGTAGGAGGGTAGCTGGATTGAAAATGTTATAACATTAGGTGGCAATATGAAAAGAATAAAGCAACAAATTATTATAAATATTGAATGAACTTTGAAAAACAAAGTCTGCTTTAAAATAGCAGTAAGAATTGGACAGAATATGTAAGCCTTGGAGTTAAAAGATTATAACTGTTTTGGGCAGGGTATTTTTCTTTCAGATGGCCAACCTGGGTTCAATCTCTGCTTCCAATATGGTCCCCAAACCACTGTCAGGAATGATCCTTGACCTCAGAGTAAGGAGTAAGCCCTGAACACCACCAAATGTTGACCCCAAACAAAATAAATCGATAAGTAAATAAATAGCTAAAACAGAGAAAAAGAATCATGTATAATATTATTTTTAATAATAAAGAATAGACATTTTTTCCTCGCCCTGAAGAGGTGGATTGTGGATACTTATTTAACACACTGGAGAAAGAACAGAACTAGTGCAGAAGGTATAACTACTTGATGAAAGTAAAACGGAGAACAGAAAGGCTGTACCAAAATATTTCTTTAAATATACTCTTCATTATTACGTCGCACCATTCCATTTATTTTAAATTTTACAATGGAATATACTTTAATTGAGAAAACAGTTTACACAACTGCGTGTTTTAGCAGTACAAAGTCATGTCACTTTTAAATTTGCATTGCCATAAGACATGCACCACCTAAAAACTAATATCCCTCCAAAAAAGTCTTGGATCATGGCTCTCTGCTAACATTCTCTCTGACCCTCCCCCTTTTGGGGAGAGGTGAGAGGTCCACATCCACCAGTGCTCAGGGCTTATTCCTAGCTTTACACTCAGGGATCACTCCGGGTGGAGTTCGAGAGACCATTAGTGGTGCAGGTGATTGAGCCCGAGTCGGCAGCTTGTCAAGCAAGCACCTTACCCACGGTATTATAAGCTCCAGCCCCCAATATTTTTTCTTTCTTTCTTTCTTGCAAGGCAAACAGTGCATTATGAGATCAGGCCCATTATTTCTATTTCAATAGTTTTTCCCTTACCATCCTCTGCTGATCAACAAGGTTTCTATACATTCCCCCTGATATTGATGCAGCCAATCCTGCTGTATCCTGAGGAAAATCAATAAATGATTAATGCTTGGATCCGTAAATAACATGCTTCTTATTTTCTGCATTTACATTTCATATCCAAAACCAATAGAGATATGTTTAAAACATGTGTCCTACTTTGGTCCAATTTTCAGTTTCCTTGCTGTTTGTTTATATTATTCAAGGATATATGGATTATTATTTCTCATTTCACTATTATTTTATTTGCTTCGACTTTATTTTCTGACACAGTTTTGCTCAGTTAGGAGAGAATTGGAAAAAATATATATACTTCGCCTTCTTAAATAAAATTCCCTGTGCTCTTACTGACTGTGAAAAATGAAATTTCATCGTACTTTTCACAAATTGTGGTTGAAAGTTAGAGACTGCTGCATAGATTAATACTAGCTGAAAATGACTCAAAACACATTTTGTATAGTGTTGATTTGTCACTTAATTTAAAAAAGGCCATTTTCTCTCAAATGCTTGCCATAGATATGGTACATTTAGGAAACATAAAATGGTTTACATAACACAATATCTAATTTCATTGTCCTTTGAAACTCTCCATAATTTATTACTTTGTAGATTATTAATGCTACTTTTATTAGAAAAATACTTAAGCATAATCAGGAAGATTCAGTATGGTATAGATTGCATTATTTTTGCAGGAAAACATATTGTATTGTTGAACAAAACCATATATGAAATAGAAGAATGAAAACATTTCACAACAAAATTTTCTCAAGGGCATAAAATATAATATTTGTCATTTTAAAACACATAGGCTAATACAATTATTTTAAACAGTGCTGAAAAACACATGCATACAAAAATTTCATACCAAATGGAGTCATGCAATAAAAATATCAGCAATATTGTACATGATACTAAAGTTAGAAATCTCTCTAAAAGAAAAATTTAAGAAGACAAATTTATATCTCACTTTTGCTATTATGAATGAATGCTTGAAATACACCTGAAACTTTTGAGTACTTGCCTTTAGACATAAAATGCAAATAATCTGAGTCAGTTAAATGAATTTGTGTTATTAATAACACAATATACATGCAAAGAGAGAAGTGAGAGAATATGAGTTTACACATTTATGGCTATTCCTTAAACAAAATAAGAAATACTATGCATTGTTTATTTCATAGTTCACAGAGATGCACTTCTTCTAAATAATAGATTTGATATGAGATTGAAGATAATATTTAGAAAATATTACATAGAACACATGATCCTGTACAATTTAAAAACTATGATAACATATTTTTCTTTTACTATCGAGATTATATAAACTGTAAATTTTAACAGAAATAAGATTTTTCCAAGAATATGTTAAATTAAAAACAAGCTCTCATTTTGTTTTTGGCCATACCTGACAGCACTCAGGATTTACTCCTGGTTTATCTCTTAGGGGTCGTTCCTACCAGTTATTGGGAGTCCATATGTGATACCTTAGTAGAAAGTAAATATTCACTAAAGCTCCCTAAAAATTTTTACATACAACTTAATTTTACATACTTAGCTGTGTTCAGAGATTACTCCTCCTTCTGTGCTCAAGGATCACCCCTGGTGGAGCTAGGAGGAACATATGCAATGCTGTATATCAAACTGGGTTGGGTTGGCCACATGCAAGACAAGTGTCCTACTCTATGGTGGATTGTATTCTTTAGAGCTGGGTGATAATGCAAAAAATTGGAGATCATGCTTGACAATGTGAAGGCTAAGTTTGAATCCTAGGAATTCATGATCACCTGAACACTTGCGAGTAAATTCCCAGCGGCTCCCAGAACCACTTAGCATGGGCACTTAACCATGAGGTCTGACACTGTAGGATCAAATATCTTTGAAAGTGATCCTGGGTTTCTGACACAGCTTCCAAAACTATCCTTTATATATATATATTTGAAACTAAATATTGAGGTAACTATGTCGTTGTGATAGTGCAAATGACACATTTTAATCTTCAGTTTCTGTCATTCTGCTATTGTGCTCCTCTATTATGCTTTTTGTTTCAACTGCTTGATATTTATTCTGGCCCTTCTGCCTGGTTTCCCAAGAGGCCCAAGGTCCCTCTTTGTGCTTCTCAGTTAACAGGGATAAGGCTCTTTGGTGCAGGGCTGAGGCTCTTTGGTTCTGTGGATGACCCAGGGCTAAAACTTTAGTGCTGAGAATGAATCAGAGTCAAACTCATGTAAGGCGTGTGCCATAAGCTCTGTGCTGTCTTTCCATCCTTAGCTACTGACTTCATTAATTCGATGCCTTCTGTTTGAATTTTCTATACTTCACTCAATAGTGTAAAGAATCCTGTAATATCTCTTAATTGAGTTCAGCTTTTTCCAATCCTTGGTTAAGGTAGTGGTTTCTTTAATGATTTTCTGTTCTGTTTGATCTGTTCATTGGTGAGAATGGGGTATTCAAGTCTCTCAATACTATTGTGTTCTGACAATTTCTTACTTCAGGCCTATTACTATTTACTTTATATATTTTTATATCCCTTCAGTGGTGCATATTACATAGTGTTAAGTTATTTTTATATGTTAATCTTTCAATCACTATTAGTCTTCATCCTTTTCTTTTATTATTATTTTTAGTTGGAAGTCAATTTTCTCTGATAGAAATATTCCTGTGCCTGATTTTTTAGGTCCCTTTGGCCAGTGCTTGCTTCACTGTTTTCACTTTGACTTAATGTTTATCATTTAAGTTCAAGTGGGTCTCCTGTTTAAAAAAAAAAAAGACTGAATTTTACTTCCTGGTCTATGTGGCTATATCTGCCTTTCAACTGCAGAGTCCAGACCATTAATATTTAGTGAAGTTGTTTATGTGAAATAATTCATAGTCAGAAGAATTTGTGACTCAGTCATCAATCATTTGGTTTGTTTATGTGAGACCCAAGTTTCTGTGGAGCAGAGAAAAGAAAATAGAAAAGTGCTATATTTTTTATATAGATCATTGATGTATTTGCAATTTGTCTCTCATTAGAGTTTTATTTTCTCACCTTGCATCTTATATCTGACTATTGTTTATTGATCAGGTTTCATTTGTATCTTGTTTCCCCTAAGTATTTTGGTTTTGAAGCTACCATGAATTTTAAGTCTAGAGTTAAAAATCTTATATCATATTTTAAGGTGAAAGCAAATAAACCTTGAATTAATTCTAAGAGACTCAGCTATTATAATGCTTTACCACATTTTATTATTTTCAATATATTTTACTATTTGAGTGTGTCTTATTTCCCCTTCATAGATGAATCATTAGTATTTCTTTTCAAGTTGTTTTGTTTAGAGGAAAAATGTTGTTTGTTTGCAAAAGTTATTTTTTCATTCTTATGATTACTATTAATGTTTTTTCTCATTTTTATTATATTGGAATCAATAGAATAGATTTTTTATTATATTTTTATTTAAAAATTTGGCATCATTATTTACAAAAGTTGAAATATTAATATTTCTGGTTTAAAATAATACCCCAGCACATTAGTATTCCAAGCTGGTTAGGATAAATCTCATGGAAAGCAATAAAATAGTCAGATGATGTTTCCAATCATCTGGAGAGGAATTTTGTAATTGCTTACACCTAGGGGAGAAGATCCAATTGGAATCTGAACTTTTTTTCTCTCATCCAATTTAGAAAATGAGAACGGTAAAATAATTTTTGCAATTTCTTTGATTCTTGAAGGTATCTTTTACCTTTATGTGTGACAAAGTTATGTTCTGTAATATTGCATATGATACTAATTTTCATGTAAACAGATTGCCTACAACAATAAGGGAATTATATTAAATTTATAATTCAAAAATGCCTGGTTTACTGATATTTACAATGATATTAACAATGTTTTAGGTATACACCCACTACTATAGTGCCAATATTTATCCACCACTGTATTTAGATCCCTTCTCATCTGCCTTCATCATTCACTCCCCTATTGGCAACTTCCATTCTGTTGACAATATCTCAGTACTTTCATTAGTCATTGGTTATTGCTTTGCTTTTTGTACAGAATAGTCTTTGTTAATTTTTTTTTTTCATTCAACACTGTGGATGTATGATTCCAAGCCCTCTGGTTGTTAATTTCCAATGAGAAATCTGTTGTAAGTTTTATGAGTCCTCTCTTTGATGAGACATTGCTTTGTTCTTGCTACATATGATTCTTTTATTTTATCTTTGACTTTTTAATTTATATTAAACTGGGCATTGATGAACATACATTCAGATTTGTTTTATTTGGAACTCTGAGCTCCTGGATCATTGTACTATGCTTCTGTCTGAGTTTAACAAAGTTTTCAACCATTAGTTTTTATACTAGAATTTATGCCCTTTTTTCTTCCCTATTCTTCTTTAAGTCCTATAATATGAATGTTATTGCATTGTTTTTCTTGGTGCTATTTCCTTTAAAAAATATTATTTTTTATTATTTTATAATTTCCTCAGTTATATTCAAGCTTTCTGATTCAGTATTCATATTATGTTATTATACTATTAAGGCCCATGTGTGTTTGTGTGTTTGCATGTGTATAGGGGGCATTATAGTTTGTATTTCACTGTTACATTTATTAATTTAATGAATACTTTTCATATTATCCTCATAAAATCTCCTTGAAATTCTCTTCCATTAGCTCAGTGAGCATCATTATGAGTGTTGCTTTGAGGTCTTCATCAGGTAGTTTGGAAAGTTATAGTATGTTTTTGGTTCTTCGCAGACTTTTGTCTTAATCTACCCATGGTGGTGGCCATGGATACCAGTGCAGTCAAATTCTTCCATTTTCATAATGCCTGGTGACATTATGAGGGGTGTACATGGGTGTCTTGTTCAAGAAGGCCTGGGAGATCACTGAGAATCCATGATTCCAAACTCCAGTGAGTGACTTTGACTCTTAATTTTTTTTCCTTAAGGATTTTATTTATTTATTTTTTAAATTTATTTATTTATTTATTTATTGAATCACCATGGGAAAGGTTACAAAGCTTTCAGGTTTAGGTCTCAGTCATGCAAATATCAAACACATTTCCCTTTACCAATACTTATTTTTTACCATGAAGAACCCCAATAAAACCCCACCTCCCACCCCTCCCAGTCCCTGTGGGGCAGATGAATTCTAGTTAACACTCTATCTGCTTTGATTAGATTCATTGTTTCAATAAAAGATTCACCACTATTATTTAGAGTTTACCCCCCCCCAAATCAGACATGCTGAAAAAGCATTGCGAAGTGATTTGCTTTCTACAGCTGGGTTCAAGAATTAAATGTTGGTTTTGGATTTCTGCTATTTTACCTATTGACCCTGGAAGTATTTCTACTGAAAGTCAGATAGTTAAGAAATTGGTTTCTGTGCTCTGGAGTCGTGGCCGTGCTGGAGAGCCGCTAGTGAGGGGCAACTGGTGGCCTCGGTAGGGCGTGAAGGGCGGACCGAAACACCCCCCTTCCCATGAGGTTTTAGTCGCCCCCAGTCCCCTGGTTCATACCTGCTGTCCACAAGGCTCCCATGCGGCCGCCATCTTTCTTTCCAGAGAGGAGAAGGCGACTGGGGCAACACCCTTTCCCCTCCGGACAGACATGATGGCCTTGATTAACACATAGTCCTTTCACTTTTCTGCTCCAAGCTGCCGGGTTCTGCATTAAGTCCTTGTGCTTCTGGGGCCGTGGCTGTGCTGAAGAGCCGCTCGTGGGGGGCAACCGGTGACCTCGGTAGGGCGTGAAGGACAGACAGGAACACCCCCCTTCCCATGAGGTTTTAGTCACCCCCACACCCCTGGCTCATACCTGCTGTCCACAAGGCTCCCATGTGGCCGCCATCTTTCTTTCCAGAGGGAGGAGGGCGGAAGGGACCATTGACTCTTAATTTTTATTGGCTTAGATTATCATAAGGAATTTACAGTCACAAGTGCCCTATAGAAGTTTGGTTAGTAAGATTAAGCAGACCTAGACTGTTTATTTGTTATTGCTCCTTGGGAGGCAATACAGGATTCATACAGGATTCATAATTTTTCAAGCCTGGGAGAGGCTACTGTCTATAGGCCCAGTATCTCTGGAAAATGTCTTGGGGTTCAAATCTTAAAAACAGAATAGTATTAGCTATAATTTACACAAATCTGCATGACTACTGGAGATTTTTATTTGCCAGCATCTGGTTGCAACTATAGTGCCAAGTTTATGCTAACCTTGGTAATATCCTATAGTGTGAGGTTGAGAGTATTTAATAAGACTTATGGCACTAAATTTAAGAAGGGCTGGGCTGCAAGCATTATTCAAGGTGCCTGAGGATACCTATGCCTGAAATTTGAGCAGACATAGAAAAAGAATAGAAATTTGAGTTTGAGAGTGTCCATGGATACCAACATTTCCAAGGTGTTGAACAATTGAAACATAGTCTAGAGCATAGTCTAGAAATACAGTCTAAAGTTTAAAACCTTTCACTGTCTCTTTCCATATACACAAAATGCAACATGGGTAAAAATTGCCAGAATGAGATATAAGAGTTATAGCACTGTAAGGGGGTGTGGTGCCACCAGCAGGTCAATCTGTACCTGTGAGGCAAGTGCATCAGCAGTCTGATGGCACCTTCAGACTTCCACATACTCCAAAATTGCTGCAGTGCCTTTGGCCAGACCCCAAAAACTTGGAGCAAACTTTACCAAGAAAACAAAAAGACAAAAGTTAGGTATGTGGGAGACACACCCACAAACCACCTCCAGCTCAAGCTATATAATTAGAGGCATGACCTCTCTGGTTCCTGATCGTACTGCTTAATGGCCATGATCCCAAAGACTCAGAAACAAATCTCGAAACCCAGAAAAGGCTTTTGGCAGAAATGTGTCCAGTCCCTGCAGTAAGTTACAGGTGCTGGACCATCCCAGGTGGGAATAGGTTTCATGCCTTAGCCTGTTCCCCCTGTAGACCCAGTGACCGTCATCCTCCAGAGGCCAAAGGACAGTCAGGTTTGGGACCACAGTGATGAGACACGTAGGGCCTCAGGGTATGGGGGTGGAGCCAGCCCTTTTCTCCCTGTCCTAATGAGAACCCGAGTCGCCACCCATGAACGGCCTCTCTGGCTCCTGATCAAGCTGCTTAACAGCCATGATCCCAGAGACTCAGAAACAAATTTCGAACCCAGTGGCTTTTGGCAGAAATGCATCCGGACCCTGCAGTAGGTTACTGTCGCCGGGCTATCCCAGGGCAGAAAGGATGCTGTCCCTCCAACTGCTCCCCCTTGGTGGCTTGGTGGTGCAATCCGCCAGAGGCCATTGGACAGTGAGGTTTGGGCCCGCAGTGATGAGACACGTGGGGCCTCATGGAATGGGGGTGGAGCCGACCCTTTTCTCCCTATTCCAACGAGACCCCGAGTTGTCACCCATGAACAGCCTCTCTGGCTCCTGGTCAAGCTGCTAATGGCCATGATCCCAGAGACTCAGAAACAAAACTTGGAACCCAGTGGTTTTTGGCAGAAATGCATCCAGACTGGCAGCAGGTTACTGTCGCCAGGCCACCCCAGGGCTGAAAGGATGCTGTCCCTCTGCCTGCTCTCTCTAGGTGGCTTGGTGGCTTAACGGCCATGATACCAGAGACTCAGTAACAAATCTCAGAACCCAGCACATTTTGGCAGAAATCCATTCAGATTTAATTGTTAAATTTTCTGAATTTCAAAATTGTGCAGCCACTACTGCAACCATGCAGCATCATATGTTGTTCATAACCAGTAGTAGAAAACAAACTGTCTACCGCTGTCTTTTTGGCAGATATGAGTGTTGGGGTAAAAATTCCAAAAAATAATGGTGGGTCTGGTGTCAAAATATTGAATGTAATCAAAGTAGAAGGAGAGTAATGTGGAAATCATCTGCCCTACAGGTAGGGGGAGGGTATGGGATGGAGTACACTGGGGTTTTTGGGAGTGGAGAATGGGCACTGGTGAAGGTACAGGTGTTTCATTATATGACCGAGACTTTAACCTGAAAGCTTTGTAATTGCTCTCACGGTGATTTAATAAATAAAATTATAAAAAATGAAGAAAAAAAAGTAAGTGGAGTTCATGCCCAATTCAATCAGCTAATCAGTGGCTGAATAAATAGCAATAGTCAAACATTAAAAAAAAAGAGTTATAGCACTGTAGCACTGTCCTCCCATTGTTATTGATTTGCTCCAGTGGGCGCAGTAACCCATTGTGAGGCTTCTTGTTACTGTGTTTGTCATATCGAATACGTCATAGGTAGCTTGCCAGGCTTTGCCAGGCTTTGCCATGCAGGCGAGATACTCTCAGTAGCTTTCCAGGTTCTCTGAGAGGGGCGAAAGAATCAAACCCGGCTCGGCCATGCTGACAGCACACAAGACAAACACCCTACCTCCGTGCTGTTGTAAAAGGAAAATTTCTCTAAAAATTCTAAAATTCCCTTAATATACTTGCATCTAACAAGCAAGTATCAATATATATCAGACAAAAGCTGATAGAAACCCATTAGAGAAAGAATTGTTAAACTTGACTTTGTAACAGAGTCAAGAAAATTCTTGGTCAAATCACAGATCAAGAAAAATTTGCAAAATATTCATCTCATAAAGACTCACTTAAAATTCCCAAGGAGCTCTTTAAAGACAATAATGAGAATATAAGTCTCCTGGATAAAAATATCTTTATGAACACTTTACTTAATAAAACCAGTTTAAAGATAGCAAATAGACACACAATTATCAGCACCATCATTTGGGAATTTTAAATTAAAAAAATATAATGTTACACTCCAACTGTAATTGCCAAAATCTGAAAATACCACTTCATAGTAACACTGTTGAGTAGTAAAAATTTTCATTTACTGCTGTCGGAAATACAAAATGATATAGCACTTTGAAAAATAGCTTAAAATTTCCTACAACACTACACATAGGCCCTAGAATCCATTGATTCACTCTTGACATTTCCCTAGTTGATTTGAAAACTTCCATCTACCCAAATGAGTTGAAAGACCTACTCCTCATTATTTGCTGCAGCTGTATTCATTATTGCTCAAATAGAGAAGAAACAAAAGATGCCCTTTAGTAGATGAATGCATGTCTAAATAATGATGTTACATCCAAACAATTGAATGTTGTTTTGAGTTAAAAGACATTGAAAGATTATAGTTAAAGAACATAAAATATGCTTATTGAACTATTCAAGCAATATTTGAGCAGAATATATAGCAAAAACATATAATAGTACAAGATACATCCTCATTTATTATGGGGACAAGTTGGGTAAATAATGCTAAGTATTTAAAAATTAAGACAGAAAAATTTATATATGATATAAGATTATAAAATGTTTTAAATTGCTATTCTGAGCTTAATGAACTATATTTCTTTTAAAAGTTTTTATTATAAGCATTTATGATTTCAGGCATATGGAGCATATTCAAATAGCTAATTTATATGTGATATGCATATGTGTCATCACAACAGTTTAAAAATATGATGCCAACATTATGAGTTTATATGATATGATATTGAAAAGCTAGACTTAAAAATTAAAAATTCTAGGAAGATAAAATAGGTTTTACCTTTTAAAATTCCTTTCCTTTTTTATATACTTTTCATAACCATAACAAATAATATTATACAATAACGGTTTGGGTAATTTTTTGTTGAGACGTAACAGAAAAGCTTTTGATATTTTCTTATTGAGTAAGTCCCATCTGGTCCTCTTGTCATTTGTGTAGACTCTAAACATTTTATGTTTTAGAGCACCTGTCAATTAGAACTGTAAAATCCACAGATGGATTCTGGAATGTTATGCATGTTGCTGCCAAAGATATGCTTTAAAATTATACAGGCCCTCTTTGATAGCCAATGTACTGCCATCGACAGAGAAAGAGGAAGAACAGCTATTCGAGTCTCATATATAAATGAGGATTTCAATGGTAACTCTAAGCAAGAAAAGAGGATGCTCAGTGCCTTATGAATAGATGAAGATCAGTGGAAGGTAAACAAGAAATGTCAGCAAATGTGTCACACTATATAATTAGATACCATATAAAATATTGCATTCAAAAGTATTTTGTGTGGGGAGGGAAGCACTATAGCACTGTCAACCCGTTGTTCATCAGTTTGCTTGAGTGGGCACCAGTAACGTCTCCATTGTGAGACTTGTTGTTACTGCTTTTGGCATATTGAACATGACACGGGGAGCTTGCCAGGATCTGCCATGTGGGTGGGATATTCTCGGTAGCTCACTGGGCTCTCCGAGAGGGATGGAGGAATCAAACCTGGGTCAGTCATGTGCAAGGCAATGCTGTACCTGCTATGCATCGTAGGGAGAAAAACAATGCATAAATCGTGATTAGCTTGTGACTCTGATTTTAAACTCTGTTAAAGGAGGCACTGTGCAATGTGATGGCAAAAATCAATAAATACTTGAGGCTCTTTTAGTATTCCATGTAACAAAGACATTTAGGATTGTTAAGACTCATGTCTGCCTGCTGTGGGCAATTCTTTTCTTTCCTAGTTTCTTTGTGTCCAACTTCCATTATAAATTTATATTTTGTTTGCTTGGTGACTTCCTCCACATGATACCCTATAGCACAACAAATATTTTTATATGCCTAAGTCATTTGAAATAAAATGAAAAAAATGTGCATAAGAAAACTTTAATTACAGGATCAGTCTAAATAATTAGCAAATCAAAATGTAAAATTAATAAACAAACAAGTTATTAGGTAAGAAGTATAAGATCGCAGTTGTTGAATAGTAACATAAAATAAGTCTGAATTCTTGTTATAATGTCCTTAATTTCTACTATTTAATACAGAATGCGATTTAATTTTCTAAATATTTTGACTGTTTATTTTTGCTTAGTTGTTAATTTTTATCTTATATTCTTCATAATGCTTTTATTAATTTTTAATTAAAATGGCTTATGTATGTGAGACTACATATATACATAACAGGTATTTGTAATTTTGCGATATAATTAACTTTTAAGCTATGCCATAAAGAATTATGAAGTAAATCAGGTATGCTAAAAATACCATTTTTATAGCTGAGTTATGTATAAACATGTCAAAATAACTGGCTAGAAATGTGAAGTACTCAATCAACCAGTTATTTTGTCTACAGGATGCCAAACAGCTGGATTGATTGATATTTGTTCTCAACAGCATGAATTGACTCTATAGAGCATTGATGCTATATTTATAATAGAAAAAAGTTGGTCATGCCAGAAATTTGCTTACAAATATGTCTATAACATAGAGGATAAAATCTTCTAATACCCTTTCTTTGACAGAAAATTATTTCAAGATATGTCTCCATAATATACATTTTTGACTCTCTCATTCCATCAATGTGCCTTTTTGGCCAGACCCATTGTGCTGTGTTAGTAATTACATCTTCCTCTTAAGTTACAGACATTTTCAAATGTTTACTGTGATTCTTAAGTCACTAAGCACCCACTGTCTTCACTCTCTTGGCTTTTCAATTGGTAATTCCTGGTCCTCTTTTAAATTATTGCCTAAAGACAATCAAGTGTCTTTTTTTTTTTTCTTTAGGTCTGTTTTTTGTTTTGGAGTCACAATAATCTATTCTCAGGGATTATTCCTGGCTCTGTTCAAGAATCACTCCTGGCAGTGCCAGGGGACCAAATGGGGTTTCAGGGATCTAACCTTGGTTGGTCACATTCAAGGCCTCTGTTACTAACTCTGTCCTCTGAAGTATCTCTCCAATCCCTAGCCCACTTGAATTTTACATTGCATTTTATGTTGCCTCAGTCCCATTGGCACCCAATGCAACTTTTTTGTTTTGTTTACTTTTCTTTGTTTTGGAGTGAAAACCAATAACGCTTATTCTTGGTGGTGGTGCTCAGGAGACCATATGTGGTATAAGAAATCGAATCTGGCTTGGCCACGTACAAGGTAAGTGCTCTACTCACTGTAGAATCTCTCTTGTTCATCACTGATAAAAATTTTGTTGAAGTACAGTAAAAAATTGATAAATATTGACTAGGTGAGTACATGAGTTAATTAATCAATGACTTAGGAAGTTATTTACATTTTAGTATCTGAGTCAAAATTCCTGTGGTTAATTATCTATCCACTGTGCTTTTTCCCATTTCAGTTCATTTGGAGGTGTAAAATACACTTTTAGTTTTGTGAAAAATAATGTGATTTAAGTGACAATTATTTATGTGAGGTCAATATTGTTATAAAATAATATATGAAAACCAGGATTTGTGTTGCATTTCTTTTTCTTTATGAACATTAAAAATTAAATCTTTATAAGTTTTAACATACTTTTAATACTTCTAGATACTTTTTTCGTTGTCTCCATTCTATCTCATGGTGATTCTGGTGCATGAATGGCATACACATCCTAGATACAATTAAATGTTTATTGCTATTGTTTTAAGTGCTGTAGAAAAGTTAATACTGTCTTTCCTAGTGTGATTATGCTGCTGTTGCTGTGTGGGTAGTCACGGATCTGCCTGTGGTAACCCAAGGGTCCCCTAGCTATGTTCTAGGTCAATCACTGTCTCCGCTGAACCCCCCACCCCCCCCCCCCGCAAACCCCCTCCAGTTGATGGCAAAAGACTAATGAAGGAGGGAACAGGACCACCAGACTGGTTAGTAATCAGTGGCATTTATTCACGTGTCACAGCATTAGTTAAAGAGAAATTATGGAGGGTTGGGGATAGCAAATATACATATGTGTGGTTGAATATTTTCATAAATAATTGACATATGTAAAGCCTTCCTTCAGAGAAGTTCTTCTAGGAAATACTCATAAAGAAAATTCTGAGTGCTCAGCACTCTAGATTCCTGAAGAAGATCTCCCCAAGGGTGGAACTCCATCTAAGAATGTATTGCTTTCTCCTTTCTTTAGCCAGTATCCATTTAAACAATCATCTTAAGCTTACTTCTTAATAATATTTTAGTCATTTTGTGTGGGCACAGTAGGAGATTTATTAAGCTTAAAGGGTGGCTTTTCCTAAGGAAATCTTGATATATATCACAGACTATAGTTCTCAGGCCAGGTTAGTCTTTTCTAGGCCCAACAGGGTCCTTATTCAATTATTTCTTATTTGGGTCATGACAGTTTGTTCCATGACTGGCCTCTTAACTTGTTATACTTCTTAGACTGTCCCTTTTCAATTCCAAGTGGTAATTCTTTGCCTTGAGTCCATTTTTGTACTTAGGAGGACCCCTGTTTTAGGGTGTTTAGAACTAAGGGCAACTGAGGTTTAAGTCAAGTAAATATTATGGATGCTCAGGAATAAATATTATTTGGAGTCAATTAACTCCCAAGTTTCAAAAGCATCAAAAACTGTCTTCCTTTGTCTATACAAAACGGACTGTGCTGTACAATAAACTGTGCACAGTACATGAAGGAAAGAGAAAAGTAATATTTTACTCACATATATAAAATCCAGAATTCTCAGAAAAATTTGACTTTATAAGTCACAGGGTCTGATTTGGGAATATAAGTGATTAACAGTTAGAGTAAGAAGAGCACAAAGGAGAAATTAAAGATTAAAAACAGAGGATTGGGAGTGCCTGATAGAACTCGGTGTTCCTCTGGAACACTGTAGTGGGAGTAACTTAATATACTTAAGCTCCCTGCCAGGGAGTGGGGGAGAGGGGCAATCAAATGTTATTTCTTATATGGCTTAGAAATGTAATCTACCGATGCACAGCTAGGTCCATGTCCTGGAAAGCCGGTTTTCTCCCCTGATCTGTGCGGGACGGACACGGAGGCCCAGCTCTGGGCAACCAAGCTGAACGGCTCCTATTTCAACCATAGACGTTCCCAACTCCTCGCTCAGTGCCAGGGACTTTTTCCGGAGCCGCAGCCGCTAACGCGGCCGCGAAATATTTTCCCACTACATATGCCATAGGAACCATAAGCTACCTTCTAAGATGGCAACTTCTCTAGTTTAGCTCAGTGACTAGAAACACGGTAGCCAATAACTGATAAGCCTATCTTAACTCACACTGCATATCAAGCAGAATAGTAACAGTGAACGTGAAGGACTAAACCACACTTCTCACAATGGTAAAGCAACACAAAAGCCCACCAAACTTTCTTATTGAAGAATCTAGACCAGATGACACCAACAGTACTGTAGTGTTAGACAACCTCTCTGACAAGGAATTCAGAAGAGAGCTACTTAGGATGCTTACGTAACTAAAAGAAACCACGGAAAGCAATGCCAATAGAAGACAAGAGGATTTGAAGGCAGAAATGAGGAAAATGCAATCGGAAATGTCAGACCTGAAAAATCTCATAGGCGAATTGAAAAACTCAGTGGAAGGCCTCAGCAGCAGAGTAACAGCTGCTGAGAACAGAATCAGTGAGCTCAAAGATGAAGTTCAGAGACTCTCCCGAAAAGAGCAGAAAATGGAAAAGAGACTCACAGTTCGGGAACAGATGGCAAGAGAAGATCGTGATGAAGCCAAGAGGGGTAAGATAAGAATTATTGGAGTCCCAGAGGTACAGGAAGAAAACCTTGATGAAGAAGAAACTGTCAAAGACATCATTGCTACAACGTTTCCAGAGCTGAAGAAAACTTGTGACCATATACAGGAGACCCGAAGGGTACCAGCTAGAAGAAATCCGAATAAAAATACCCCAAGACATATCCTGATCAAAATGACCAAAACCTTAGACAGAGACAAAATTCTGAAAGCAGTAAGATCGAAGAAAGAAATCTCTTACAAAGGAGCATCCTTAAAATTCACAGCTGATTTTTCTGATGAAACACTCAGGGCCCGAAAACAGTGGTGGGACATAGTGAAAAAACTCAATGAAATAAATGCCTCCCCAAAAATACTTTACCCAGCGAGACTCTCATTCATAATAGAAGGAACAACACAGAGTTTCACAGACAAACAACAGCTCAGGAACTTCTTAGACTCAAAACCATGGTTAAAAGAACAACTAAATGGGCTGCTTCAAGGCAAGAAAGGCCCCTCAAATACAACAAATTTCAACAGAACAATGGGACAAAATCCCATAACAATAATCTCTCTCAATGTCAATGGGCTAAACGCACCAATTAAAAGACATAGAGTGGCAGGATGGATTAGAAAATTGAACCCAACATTCTGCTGCCTGCAAGAAACACATCTCAATAGTCAAAGCAAACACAGACTCAGAGTCAAAGGCTGGAAAACAATCCTACAGGCAAACAGCTCCCATAAAAAAGATGGGGTAGCCATCCTTATATCAGACCACATCGATTTCAGAGTGAGGAAGGTCATAAGAGACTGTGAAGGCCATTTCTTATTGATCAAAGCATCTGTACAACAGGAAGAACTTACAATAATAAATGTATATGCACCTAATGAGAGACCAGCAAAGTACTTAAAACAACTACTCATAGATTTGGAAAAAGACATCAATAGCAACACAAAACTAGTGGGAGACTTCAACACCACTTTGTCACCTCTTGATAGATCAACCAGACTCAAGCTTAGCAAGGACATACTTCACCTGAAGGAAACAATGGAAGAAAGGGACTTAGTAGATATATACAGGACACTTCATCCTCAAAAAGCTGAATACACAATCTTCTCAAGTGTACATGGAACATTCTCCAAGATAGACCACATGCTGAGCCACAAAACATGCCTCCATAAAATTAAGAAGATAGAGATTGTATCAACAATCTTCTCAGACCATAATGCGCTGAAATTAGAAGTAAATCACGCACAAAAACAGAAAACTAAATCAAACACCTGGAAATTAAACAGTGCTCTATTGAACAATGAGTGGCTTAGACAGGAAATCAAAGAGGAAATCAAAAGATTTCTAGAAACGAATGAAAATGAGGACACGAATTACCAAAACTTATGGGACACAGCAAAAGCTGTCTTAAGAGGAAAGTTTATAGCTCTACAAGCATTCTTCAGGAAGGAGGAGCGAGTACACATAAGTAACCTAACCTCACAGCTTAAGAGCTTGGAGAAGGACCAAAAAAAGGAGCACTACCCGAACAGGAGAAAGGAAATAATAAAGCTCAGAGCAGAGATTAATGAGATGGAAACCCAAAAAAAATCCGAAAGATCAATGAAACCAAGAGCTGGTTCTTCGAGAAAATTAACAAGATTGATAAGCCTCTAGCAAAACTCACAAAGAAAGGGAGAGAGAAAACCCTAATAAACCGAATCAGAAATGAAAAGGGCGTCATTACAACAGAAATTCAAAGGATCCTCAGGGAGTACTTTGAGAAACTTTATGCCATGGAACATCAAAACCTCGAGGAAATGGATAAATTCCTAGACTCCTACAGACTCCCAAGGCTGAACCAAGAAGACCTGGAATACCGGAACAGACCTATCACCATCAAGGAAATTGAAATGGTAATAGAAATTCTCCCCAAGCACAAAAGTCCTGGCCTGGATGGATTCACTAGAGAATTCTTCCAAATCTTTAAAGAGGACTTACTCCCTATCCTCTTTAAGCTTTTCCACGAAATTGAAATATCAAAAACACTTCCGAACAGTTTCTACGAAGCAAATATCACACTGATACCAAAAGCAGACAGAGATACCACAAAGAAAGAGAATTACAGACCAATATCCCTGATGAACACAGATGCAAAGATCCTCAAAAAACTACTAACAAATAGAATCCAACTACTCATCAAAAAGATCATACACCATGACCAAGTAGGATTCATCCCAGGGATGCAAGGATGGTTCAACATTCGGAAATCAATCAACATAATCCATCATATCAACAAAAGAAAAGATAAAAAGCATATGATTATATCAATAGATGCAGAGAAAGCATTTGACAAGATCCAGCACCCCTTTATGATGAAAACCCTAGCCAAAATGGGTATAGAGGGGACCTTCCTCAACATAATTAAAGCCATCTACCACAAGCCTACACCAAGCATCATCCTCAATGGGGAAAAACTGAGAGCCTTCCCTCTAAGATCAGGGATGAGACAAGGATGCCCACTATCTCCACTGCTGTTCAATATAATACTGGAAGTACTTGCAATAGCGATTAGGAAAGAAAAAGATATTAAGGGCATTCAGGTAGGAAAGGAAGAAATCAAGCTCTCACTATTCGCAGATGATATGATACTCTACTAAGAGAACCCAATAACCTCCACCAAAAAACTCCTAGAAACAATAGACTCGTATAGTTAAGTTGCAGGCTATAAAATCAATACCAAAAAGTCCATGGCTTTCCTATATGCAAACAGTGAGAGAGAAAAAGCAACATGAAAAAAACAATCCCGTTCACAATTGTGCCCCAGAAAATCAAGTACCTGGGAATCAGCTTAACTAAGGTAGTAAAGGACCTGTACAAAGAAAACTACAAAACGCTACTTCAGGATATAAAAGAGGATAAGAGGAAATGGAAAGATATCCCCTCCTCATGGGTCGGGAGACTTAACATTGTCAAAATGGCAATACTACCAAAAGCATTGTATAAATTCAACGCAATCCCTATAAGGATACCCATGACATTCTTCAAAGAAATGGAGCAAACACTCCTGAAATTTATATGGAACAATAAGCCCCCACGAATAGCTACAGCAATTCTTGGGAAAAAGAAAATGGGAGGAATCAACCTCCCTAACTTCAAACTGTAGTACAAAGCAGTAATATTTAAAACAGCATGGTACTGGAACAAAGGCAGAACTGCAGACCAATGGACCAGGGTTGAATACACTGACATCTCCCCTCAATCATATGATCATCTAATCTTTGATAAAGGTGCAAGTAATGTGAAGTGGAGTAAAGAAAGCCTCTTTAACAAATTGTGCTGGCATCACTGGACGGCTACATGCAAAAAAATGGGCTCAGAACTCTGCCGAACACCATGTACAAAAGTAAGATCAAAATGGATTAAAGACCTCAACATCAAACCAGAAACCATAAGGTACATTGAAGACAAAGTTGGCAAAACCCTCCATGACATTGAAGCTAATGGTATCTTCAAAGATGCCATGCCACTGACTGAGCAAATGAAAACAGAGATAGATAAATGGGAATATCTTAAACTAAGAAGCTTCTGCACCTCCAAAGAAACAGTGACCAAAATACAAAGACAGTCTACAGAATGGGAAAGAATATTCGCCGAATACACATTTGACAAGGGGTTGATATCAAGGATATACAAAATACTGGCTAAACTCCACAAGAAGAAAACATCCAACCCCATTCAAAAATGGGGCAATGAAATGAACATAAAATTTCTCAAAGAAGAAATCCGAATGGCAAAAAAGCACATGAGAAAATGCTCTACATCATTAATCATCAGGGAGATGCAGATCAAAACCACAATGAGATACCATCTCACACCTCAGGGACTGGCCCACATTCAAAAGAACAAAAGCAACCGATGCTGGCGTGGATGTGGCGAGAAAGGGACACTCCTTCACTGTTGGTGGGAATGTCGACTGGTTCAGCCCTTCTGGAAAACAGTATGGACGATTCTCAAAAAACTAGAAATTAAGCTCCCATTTGACCCAGCAATACCACTCCTGGGAATATATCCCAGAGAGGTAAAAATGTATAGTCGAAGTGACATCTGCACTTGTTTGTTCATTGCAGCACTCTTTACAATAGCCAGAAACTGGAAGAAACCTGAATGCCCAAGAACAGATGACTGGTTAAAGAAACTTTGGTACATCTACACAATGGAATACTATGTAGCTTTTAGAAAAGATGAAGTCATGAAATTTACATACAAGTGGTACAACATGGAAAGTATAATGTTAAGAGAAATGAGTCAGAAAGAGAGGGATAGACATAGAAAGATTGCATTCATCTGGGGGATATAAAGTAACAAAATATGAGATTAATACCCAAGAATAGCTGAGATCAGCACCAGGAGGATTACTCCATAGCTTAGTGGCCAGTCGGGCATTCTAGAGGAAAGGGCAGCTCAGATAGGGAAGGGAACACCAAATAAAGGGTGTTTGGAGGATCCTCCCAGGAGGGGAGATGCATGTCGAAAGTAGACTATGGACTGAACATATTTGCCACTCAATGCCTCTTTTGCAGACCACAACACCCAAAAGGAGAGAGAGAACACAGGGGATTGCCCTGCCACAGAGGCAGGGGGGGATGGGGGAATGGGGGTGGGGGGGATATTATCCATGGTGGTGGAAAATGGGCACTGGTGGAGGGATGGTATCTGATCATTGAATAATCAAACCCAAGCACAAAAAATTGTAAATCTACAACTGTACCTCAATGGTATTTCACTAATAAAAAAAGAAAAATAAAAAAAAATGTAATCTACCGTGATTTGAATCATTTTTTTCCAATCAGATCAGAAACAACACATTCTCCTAATTTTCTGATTTCATTGGCCACTCCAAATACTTATAAGACTTAATCCTTATCTCATATACTTATTATTTCAAGTGTGTATTTGAACTTAATCTTTGAATCTCTGTATTCCACAATTATAATGTTAGTTCACATTAAGTATCATGGCCTGATAATAAAAAATGCCACAAATGATAGTGCAGAATTTGTACTTTATCTGACCATATTTTTTAAGTCTGAAAACAATCTGTTAACATTTATTAAATTAGTAGTAGATATTTACACTCAATTTATTCAAAATTGAACTTTCAGTTATCTCCCCTCCCTAGTGCTCCCTGGGTTCTTTCCCAACTTAATTATGGCAATGCCAATCCTCTACTTTCTCAAAAAATGTAAATCAGAGTAAAATATGATGCATTATATAGTTAATGATGAAAGAGAGATAGACAAGCAGAATTTCGAAGATGATTTTCTAGATACTGGAGAGACAGTTCAGGGGTTATGGTGCCTAGTTTTTATATAGATAACCCCAGTCTTATCTGTAGTAACACATAGAGTCCTCAGAACACTACAAGGTGTGATCGAGGAGTATTTCTGAGCACTGCTAAGTATGACTCCACTTACCAAAAAAAAAAAAATGGTGGTGGGCAATCTTAAAATATCTCTTATATCCTACATGCAATCCAAAGGGCAGACAGAGACATAGTATAGGTGTTAAGTGCTTATTTTGCATGCAGCACACCCTGGTTCAACCCAGACACCACATAAGATCCCCTGAGCAGCAATGAAAGTGATCCCTGAGCAACACTGTTTGTGACCCCAAAACAAATAATGAACTATATGTACTATATTATCTCTTCAAACCACTCCTATGTGTTTTTTCCCTGAGTCACACTAGGTTTTACTCCAAACCTAGGTACCTGCAGTTTATTTATGCACCTGCAGTAGAAGTAAGATTCAAAAGTAAAGTTACTTTTATATTATACTAAAAATATGATCATATTTGTGAATAAAAAAAAGTTTTCATAAAAATTCGAACTAGAAAATGTGACTATGATTTCTGACTATAGAAACTTCAAACTCCAATATCTGAATTTAAGGCAAAACAATAAGCATCCTCTTCAAAGGGTAATAATATCTATAATTGACCACCTGTGAAGTATTCCTGATCTCACCCCTTTAGCAGATAGGTTTGAAAAGATTAAAAAGTGAGTTTTCCACTTAAATGCACCAATTAAACATAATTTCTCTGAAATAAAGAATCTTCAAGTACTTCCTGTCATAGTTTTTATAACTACATTTCACCATAGAAATTTAAGAAATGAAAAATCAATATTCCTCTCTAATAGACCATAACAATTTCTTGGAAAAAAATTGTAAGGACCATTTGCAAAATAATAACTGTGTCATGCATGAAACCAAAAACAGTAATTTGTTTTTCAAAAAGTAATTGTGTGATCATTGAAAATTGGTGAAACATTAATATATTGGCTATTCTTTATAGGTTACCAGTGATTTCCATATATAAGTGCTAGTTTTTGAAAGTTACAAGTCTTTGTATAGGTATTGCCTACTTATTGCAGTTTAAATCCCCGGCCATATCTGTCAAAGTATAATGGCACATTTTCTTTCCCAGTACTGGTGTTCACATAAATTTTACATATTTTCAAAAACTTTCTGGGTAGGTATTTGAAAACTGATATCATAAATACAAAAAATGCTACATCAAAGATGTACAACTCAGAGATGCCAGTATCCTTCATCAGCAGTTACTCTCAAAAAGTAATTTGTCAATTGTACTTTGTGGTTGATTCCTGGTTTAAGCAAGTATTCATAATTATACACACATTATTGTCCTATATTATTTAACTTGATTTACAGTTTATTTATTTATAATTGCAATAACTAGAATAAAAATACCTTATAATTATACTTTTGTAAAGTTCTCCAGCAGTAAAATATATTAAAACTCTCTAATGTTTAAACATAAAAATCAAAATACAGTACAATATTTTAAATTATTTCAATCACAAAATATACTTAGAGCTTATGCCTGCTCACTAAGAAGTAAAATGGGCTGTTCACATAATTTTACAGTAGGTATAGAAATTAGGGAGGTGAATAAAGAAAGGTAATTTAAAATAAAAGCAGTTAAGCACTCAGAGTAAATTACTCATGAAACATTCTGTGGAAGTATTATAAATTTAGTGTTCATATTTCACTAGATCAAAAAAGGACCAGAAAAACCAATTAATGTTAATGTTGTTTTTCAGATATAAGGTCTAACTAGCAATATAGACACATTGAACTTATTTGCAATACTCAAAAGCAAAAATTTAAGTTTAGCAAATTAATAGCAAACAATCTAAGCTACTGGATAATTATAATATGTTAAATATTACTCACAATACAAAGGTAATTTGCTTGTTGAAAGAAGAAAATTGTAAGGACCAGGGAGATGGTACATGAATTAAAACGCTTGTCTTGCAGTGGCTGACATCAGTTCTGTCTTTGACACTATATCTTTTCATTGAGGACCACCATGATACCTGAGCAGAATAAGCACTGAGTACTTTTGTGTAAAGCTCCAAATCTTCCTAACCTCTCCTAAAAGAAGAAAAATGAATCATTTTGTATTAACAACAACCTTTTCTTGAGCCAAATAGTTAAAAGAACCCTTATCATCTTATTTAAATTTATTTAGGCTTTTTGGGTCACACATGGCTATGCTTAGGAGCTACTCTTGGCTCTGCACTCAGATATTACTCTTGGCAGTTTTCAGAGGATCAGATGGATTGTCAGAGATTGAACCCAGGTCAGCTGCATGAAAAGCAAACATTCTCCCTGCTGTACTATTGCAGGTAGACCCTCATTTTAAGTATAATTCAAGTTTCAACTCAAAAGGAAAAAAAGATGCTTAATGGGCTGAAGCTATAGCACAGTGGGTAGGGCATTTGCCTTGCACGTGACCGACCCAGGTTTGATTCTTTCATTCCTCTCAGAGAGCCCGGCAAGCTACCAAGAGTCTCCCTGCCCGCATGGCAGAGCCTGGCAAGCTCCCCGTGGTGTATTTGATATGCCAAAAGCAGTAACAACAATGAAAGTCTCACAATGGAAACGTTACTGGTGCCCGCTGGAGCAATTCGATGAACAACGGGAAGACAGTGCTACAGTGCTACCATAAAATAACACAACATTGTCTATAATCTATGATATCAAGTAATTGACCAAACTAAAATATTTGGCAGGGAGTAAAACTACAAATATATATATATATTTTCTTAAAAATGCAACTCCTGTGTTGTTATTATTTATCTCTAGGCATGAAAATATGCAGATGCTTACTTTTTCCTTTTAAGACTTTCAGGGATTAACATTGATCCATATTAAAATGCAGTGAAAATAATCAACTTTATAGTACTTGTGAGAACATTCTGAAATGGCTTGAGACCTGCTCTGATCCACCCAGATCAAGGTTATAGACATTTTAGACAAGGGTGTGTGTTGGCGGGGGGGGGGGGGTGGGGGGGTGGGGGGGGGAGCTTGGAGGAATGAACTTAACTTTGTTTCAGACAAGACATAGCAACAGGACCAAGTCTTATCCTATCTGAAAACAAAATAGCATCCTAAAAATAACAAAATATATCAATCAACACAAAAACATTTCTTTCTGAAAACATGTCAGATTGGAAACATGAAGCATGCTGAGAGGGGAAGTTGGTGTTGAAACTACTAAACTCTGTCAAAATTAGTCATGAGCTACAGGGAAGTAGTGCGTATTGATAAATTTCATCTGTGGATCAGTGAAATATAGGAAACGATGGCTTTTAGGAAATCAACAAAAGACAATTTCTGTGATATGGAAGAAATATATATATATATATATATATTTGCTTTTTGGGTCACACCTGGCGATGCACAGGGGTTCCTCCTGGCTCTGCACTCAGGACTTACTCCTGGCGGTGCTCAGGGGACCTTATGGGATGCTGGTAATTGAACCCGGGTCGACCACGTGCAAGTTAAACACCCTACCCGCTGTGCTATCTCTCCAGCCCCCAGAAGTATATATTTTTATGATTTTTTTTTACTAACTCCTTTTGCCAAAACTCCTCTTGCTTGGAGCAGAACCCAGGCAGAAAACTTGGGAGCTGGTGAACTGAGGCTCCAGACTGGATGTCAGGGAGATTATGGGAGTTTAAGTTTGGAGGAGAGGCTACTGAAGAAAGGCAGAGTAGTTTAAGAAACTATAAGAAACTGTAAGAAACTATAAGCAGAGTATCTTTAAGAAACTGCAGTGTGACACAGTCAGATTAACTAGTAAAATCCCACAGAAAGAAACTACTTGATGCCTGGGGGGAACCGGTGGGGATATCTTTTAAAATGAATAGAGAGAAAATATGTAGAGCTCACTAAAAGCTAAACATAGTATCTGATTCCCCTTCCCAGTGAGGATTTTGAAGATTTTGATTGGCAAGAATCTCACTTCTATGGGAAAGCAGCCTCTGGTGAATGGGTGTGAGCAGGGTGACCCTGAGGGTCCTCCATCACATTCCATATTTATCCTCTTAGACTAACAATCATCAGAACAATAAGGGCAAACATTTACAAACATTTCCTATCTATGCTAATCTAAAGTTAGTTTTTACAAGCCAAAGGGGACTAGTAGCTATAGGTGTAAAAGTCTCTTACAGAGATTTATCTCAAAGGAATCTTCACTTTGAGATGTAGCAGAGATAAGAATGCTTAAGGAACCCCCACCAAGGGAGCTTTCTCCTAGGGTTCTGGCTTTACAAGAGTAAAGGTCCTATAAACCATTTATCTAGTCCTTCTCTTCAGGCTTTAACTAATCTTTTAAACTAAAGCATATCTAGTTCCTTAAGCATATGCATATCCAACAGGGAACAATTAGGTGTAAGATTAAATGCTGTTCTAATCCAACAAAGTAGTGAAAGATTTACAGAAGAAAACTCTTCCATTAATAAAAAATAATAATAATACAAGACTGGTTATAGTGGTATCCTTGTTGTCTATTATGATAAGATGACCTACATTCACCTTAATTCTTAAAACTAGAAAATTAGGAAAAATTGATATCATTATTATTATCCTGAATAGAATTTAATTATGTAGTGGCTAAAGACTAGAAATTTCATTTACTTTGTTCATCAAACAAACACTGTCCTCCCATTGTTCATCAATTTGCTCAAGCCGGCCCAGTAACGTTTTCACTGTGAGACTTCTTGTTACTGTGTTTGGAATATTGAATACTCTCGGTAGCTTGCCAGGCTCTCCGAGAGGGGCGGAGGAATCGAACTCGGCTCAGCCGGGCTGACTGCACGCAAGGCAAATGCTCTACCCACTGTGCTATCGCTCCAGCCTTTTTAGTTGACAAATATTTATTTGATGATGTTTTAAGAACTTAAAATATCAAATACCAAAATCAAAGGAAAATTTAAAAAGTCAGTACAGACTATGATTGATTTTATAATTAAAAAAAGAACCTCATAAAAAACTAATATGTGCCATCAATATTCAATTTATTTGTTGAATGCATCACTTGAGGTTATACTTTTCTGAGACTAATCACAATTTAGAATTTAGGTTTGCAAACTACAAACTACACAGCAAATCTAAGCAAGAGCAATTTGGTAAGCAAAATTTTATTGTGCTCATTTGTTTATGCATATCATATGAATACATATGATTCTTCTCATGTTTAAATGGTATAATTCAGTTATTGTGACAAATAATACAGCTTGCTAAACCTAACTTACCATCTAGACTTTATATGATTTTGTGGCACAAAAGTGGAATTTGTTCTGTCTTGGTGGCTTCTTGAGAATTGTATGAAAGTTTTGCGTACAAAAGTCAGTAGATTAAAGGTTAGAATTTATTGTACAGATAAAGTAGATGGGCCTGGAGCCCTCCCCAGAGGTCCAGGTGTCTCCTTTACCTGTGAACGATTTCACTAGTCCTGTCCCTGACACTGCCTGATCCCGTGATCCCCTGAACGACTTCCCTGTCTGGTACCACGGTCTATTCTTTTCCCATGAATGACGGCCAGGTCCTGTCCTGGCATGACTCTCTTTATCCTGTGGAAGCTTTCCTCAATCTCCACCACATGTGCCTGGGTGAGAGTCCTGTACTCTATACCTGTTACTGGGGCTGCCAACCATATCCTGTCATCCTGTCCTGGCTTCCCAAGTCAATGGCCACTTGAGTGTCGGTGAGACCACTGTGCTTAGTACCTTCCTTCTCACTACCTGGAAGTCCATGCCCTTCCTAAACCGAGCTTTCCTGGGCACCTGAGTCAGGCCTGGATTCTGCCCTCTCTGGGCCTATATAGCGGCAGGCACCCAGCTCTACCTGAGAGAGAAGAGTGTCCAGAGACTGAGAGATGGGAATTTGTGGCTTCTTTTTTATCTGCTGCTAGTTCCTCAACACATCCCATTATCTGTACTGATGGGCTGTGATCTCAGAACAGAAGTGACCCCGTGCTCAACACTTCTGTTCTTGCTGTATCAGTTTACTCACCTATTTCTATAAATATTTAAGTACTTTATTATTTTCTTAAATTAAATATTAAATTTAATCACTTTATTATATGTACTGGGCTGGAGCATAGCACAGTGGTTGGGTGTTTGCCTTGCATGTAGCCAACCCGACCAACCTAGGTTCAATTACTCCGCCCCTCTCAGAGAGACTGGCAAGCTAGCGAGAGGATCTCACCTGCACTGCAAAGCCTGGCAAGCTACCCGTGACGTATTCTATATGCCAAACACAGTAACAACAAGTCTCATAATGGAGACATTACTGGGCCCACTCAAGCAAATCGATGAACAATGAGAAGACAGTGACAGTGACAGTGATTATTTGTACTGTTCTGAAGATAAATGATGCAAGCATTTTGGAAAATAATAACATTGTAGAAACTATAAATGAGAAAAAATAATTGCTTGAGGGGCTGGAGTGATAGCACAATGGGTAGGGCATTTGCCTTGCACATGGCCAACCTGGGTTTGATTCCCAGCATCCCATATGGTCCACCAAGCACCACCAGGAGTAATTCCTGAAGTGTGAGTGCAGAGCCAGGAGTAACCCCTGAGCATTGCCAGGTGTGACCCAAAAGGCAAAAAAAAAAAAATATGCTTGAACTTACTTGATTTCCTGACCATTATTAGGAATATTGCTTACAAAAAGTATGCCATTTTAATTCAATTGATCTCAGTTTTCATTGTACATTTAAAAATGTGCACTAACTGTGATGTGAACAGTGAATTCTAAATCTCAAGTCTTACCTTGAACTGTTTAAAAGGGAATTGGAAGAAATAAAACATAATCAATAATCCTTAGATGATGTTGATGTTCATTCACTGTTAGGAAATAAGTGTCTAGGCAGAATTTTACCTCTGTGCTTTTCCTTTAATATTTAAGTTATGAAGTTGGAGAGAGAGTACAGCAGGATAGACACTTGCCTTACAGTTGGCTGACCATGTTCAATCCCCAGCATCTCATATGGACCCCAAGCCTCAGTAGAGTGATCTCTGAAAGCAGAGCCAAGAATAAAAGCTGAAGCACAGCCTGGTGTAACCAAAAATCAAACCAAATATTTAGTCAAGTAAAGGCATATCAAAAAATGAAGGAAACAGATTTAATATCCTCCTAGCAATTCTACAACTCTCACACATTTAAACTGCACATATATGGTTTTATTTCTGCTCTGTATTTATTTCAAATCATATATATAAATATATAATTGTTATATATCATCAATATGTGTTGATGTTATATATTTACTTTGAATATGTTATGTATAATATATGTTTTGATGATAATTTCAGTTATCTATTGCATGTATTTAAAATAAAAACAGAACAGAAATAATGCCACTAGAAACATATAATGACAAGTATTTCTTTAAATTTCAGTGTATGTTGTGCCTGACAAAGATTCTTTGACAGAGTGCATAAAAACAAAACCAAAATAACCTCAAATACATGGGTGATCTGTTAAAATTTTATGTTAATACTGCTATGTATGTAAACTTTTTCAATTTTCAGTGTTACTCCTAAGCATATTTTATTCAATTATCAGCTAACATCAAAAATTGTTTTTTAAAACGGAAGCAAAAGAAACTCTTGAACTCACACTGCAAAAATAAGGCTACCAAAGCATGAACTGATGGTTGACAGGAGAGTTTCCTATAAAGTGAGGTGATGGGTTTGGTGTTGTAGTACATTTGTAAAAGAGAAAAAAAGTTTAACCCTAAATTATTTATGGATTTGTGAATGTACATTACCTCAATACAAGACAAATGTGAGTTAAAATAAATATGTGAATAAATATTCTACTGGGAAAAAATGTTATCTGTAGTATAAATTGATGCAGAGAATAACAATTTTCTAAAATATAAGAAGTAATTTTGATCTAAAATTAATAGTCAAAGATTAAAAAGTAGCATATTCCAATTGTCAAGATAAAATGAAAAACTTTCCTTTGTATTTATTAAAAGATAAAAGTTCAAGTAAAAAATTGTCTTTTCAAGTATGTTAAGAAAATGCAGTAAGTGTTAATTATAAAATGATATACTGACAGCAAGATGAAAATAAATTCTGAATATGAAATTACTTAGGTTTTTATAATAAAGACACAGAGTTGAAATATAAAAAATACATTATGTATCTGTAATGAAGAGAGTATATGCTTTATTGTTTCAATGTTGTTTTTAGAGAATAACGAATCATTAACTGCATGAAATAATATAAGGCTGCAGCCAGAATTCTACTCATAAAAACTAAGGGCCTTACGAATGGCATAATTATTATTTAAAAGTAAAATATTTATAATTAATAGCAAGAATGGGCTGGAGCGATAGCCCAGCAGGTAGGGCGTCTGCCTTGCACGCAGCCAACATGGCCGACCCGAGTTCGATTCCTCCGCCCCTCTCGGAAAGTCCGGCAAGCTACCGAGAGTATTCGATATGCCAGACACAGTAACAACAAAGTCTCCAATGGAGACGTTACTGGGCCCGCTCCAGCAAATCGATGAACAACGGGAGGGCTTTTACTTTTACTCAAGCAATAACAAGAATTATTTTTCAGTCAAAAAAAGACATAACTAAAATAAATTAGTACTTGATATATTATAAGAAATTAAAAAATAGGGGCTAGAGCGATAGCACAGTAGGTAGGGAATTTGCCTTGAACACCGCCAATCTGGGTTCGATTCCCAGCATCCCATATGGTCCCCTGAGCACTGCCAGAAGTAATTCCTGAGTTCCTGAGTCAGCAGTGACCCCTGTGCATCACCGGGTGTGACCCAAAAAGAAAAAAGAGAGAGAGAGAGAGAGAGAGAGAGAGAAAGAAAAAGAAATAGAAAATGAATCCAAACCAAAAGATGGGGCTAGAGCAATCGTGCAGAATGTAGGGCACTTACTTTGCACACTACCAACTTGGGTTTGATCCCAGGCTCCAGTGTGGTCACCAAGTTCTCCAGGAATGATCATGAAGACAGGAGTAAGCCCTGAGTACAGCTGGATGTGGCCCCCAAAACATAAATTTTTACTGGGCCCGCTCGAGCAAATCGACGATCAACGGGAGGGCCTTTACCTTTACCTTAAAAATTTTAAAATAAAATATTTAAATGCTTAAAACAAATGGGAATGTTATTGATAGTAAAGTTAATCACGTTAACATTAATCACATTATTAGCTTGTTCTCTTGAACATGTAATTCTCTTTTTCTCCACTCAAATCTTTCTTTAGAAAGTTTCAATTAAAAATATCATGCTTTACAAATAAATGAAAAAACTTAATCACCTTATTAATGAAATAAATAAAATAGTGTTTTGTAATGATAATTATATGAAAATATATTCTTTAAATCAAATGTTAAATAAAAATACAGACTTAATTTCATAACAATAATGAATAAAATTTTAGACAATTCACTTTGAATAAAAATAAAATTTGTATAGAAAAGTTATTCCTTTTTACATATCCCAAATCAATTATCTTTGATATATATAAGAACATAGGGTGCATCCTAATGGCAACATGTTTTTCCATTTATTCAACTTCTTTGGGTAAATGATTATCACTAAACGTTCCTTTTCTTAGGTTTTATAATTTTTATAAAATTTTAATACTTAATTGAGTAACAGTTGAACTTTTACTCTGTCCCCAGTTTCAGTGAAATCTCTTAATATTTACTTTTTCAATATCTTTTGTATTCTCTCATTTTCATCCCTTTCAGAAACACAAACCTCCAAGACCCAGGGATATTAGACAAGAGTTCCTTTGTTTTGAGTTTACAAATAAGGTAAGTGGAGGCTCAGTTCCCAAGCAAAGTAAGTGTTTTCCTGGAACCTGTTTGATGTACATTTTAACAACACATGACTAAGATTGGTCTTGCTGGCTTGGCATGAGTATGAGGCATTGGAATTGTCCAAGAGATATTCAAATGTTCTTTAGTCAAGTTTTGACTTTATAATGTAGTGAACTTCTAAAATAAGGCCTGCAAATGTAAAGGGGACAGGTGGTTGTAAAAAATATCTTACATGCGCGGGAGGGATGCGAAGATGATGATGTGTTGTTGGCGGGCTCTCGGGGCAGCTCTCTCTCGCCACCTGTGTTTGGTGCTCTTAAGCCACTGTGTATGGACTGGATCCGGATGTCTCCTCCTTTGTGCTTTGGTTCTGTGTGTGCCACAGTGCTCTCTTCTGTCTATTTCTGACTCTGTCTCTGTAGCCTCTCCTCTGGTCTCTTCCGATCTCTCTCTCTGGAGCTCTTCTACTTCTCTCTCTGGAGTCCTTCGCTCTGGATTCTGACCCTACCCCTAGATTCTGACTCTGCCCCCTGGATTCTGACTCTGACCAGAATTCCATGGGAATCTTAGTCCCTTCCTTAGATGCCTTATAGATATTTTTTCTTAACTATTTTCCAAATCTTGGTTTCTAGAGTCCCTTCATCTGGGAACCATGGGTTTATCTCATATACTACCTTGAAGCAGGACTGGAGTTGGTCTCTGGAAATGCAGAGTTCTGGGTCCTCTGTTCTGTGGGAGAGACACTGAATCAAATCCATAAATGTCTTGGCATGTTCAATCTGGCTCGAGAAACTATGAAAGATGTTGGGAAGGCCCGGAATCTGTCCCATTTTACTGGGGATTAGCTGCTAGGATTCTAACTCCAAGCACACTAAAAAATCCTATTTTCCCACTCACGTTCTAGAGTAGGGGTACACCAAAAACTATTCTTACCTCTAGTTGGTAGTTTGTGCCCACTCAGGAACGCCAGTTGTAAAAAATATCTTACAAGCATGGGAGGGATGCGAAGATGATGATGTGTCGTTGGCGGGCTCTCAGGGCAGCTCTCTCTCCCCACCCATGTTCGGTGCTCTTGAGCCACTGTGTATGGACTGGATCAGGATGGCTCCTCCTTTGTGCTTTGCTTCTGTGCATTCCGCTGTGTTTCCTTCTGTCTGTCTCTCTATTTCTGACTCAGTCTCTGTAATCTCGTTTCTGGTCTCCTCCGATCTCTCTCTCTCTCTTTTGAGCCCTTCTGCTTCTCTCTCTGGAGCCCTTCGCTCTGGATTCTGACTCTACCCCCTGGATTCTGACTCTGCCCCCTGGATTCCGAATCTGCCCTCTGGATTCTGATTCTGCTCCTTTCTGCTAAGTTTTAAAATAAATTTCTCAGGAATGAACCTAGGCTATTAGAGTGTATAGAGTTTCTGGGACAACAGATAAACACCTACTAGCTGTTTTCATGCTAGAACTCAATAACTTCTCAAAAGAGAAGATAAATAGTACCCAGGAAGAGAAGCAGTGCAAACTGGGGAGACTCTATAAGGCTTCTTTCCTAATTTGACTCCTCTTTCTTTCCTAAGGATTAAATGTCATACATTGTTGAACAGAGGGCAATACATGGCCAGCCTTGGGATAGCACTGTAGCACTGTTGTCCCATTGTTTATCGATTTGCTTGAGCAGGCACCAGTAATGTCTCCATTGTGAGACTTGTGGTTACTGTTTTTGGCATATTGAATATGGCATGAGGAGCTTGCCAGACTCTGCTGTGCGGGTGAGATACTACTCTCCATAGCTTGCCGGGCTCTCTGAGAGGGATAGAAGAATCGAACCTGGGTCAGCTGCATGCAAGACAAACACACTACCTGCTGTGCTATCGCTCCAGCCCCAGCCTTGGGATATGAGTAGGAACTATTGAAATTGGTAGAAGGGAACAGAAACTCTATTCTTTAGGCAGGGACAGGAATATCTATGGGAAAAATTTGAAACTGTGGTGGGCAAGATTATAGGGAAGTTCCTTTTTTAAGGGAACATCATTAACTCAAAAATATATTCACATATTCTTACCTATGTTCATAGCAGTGGTTGGTAGCTTATCCAGGATATGGAAACAACTCAAATATCCAACAATAGATGAAGTAGTAAAGGAACATTGGTATATACGTGCAATGGAATTATATGAAATTCTGAGTTAAAACCAAGCAGTTTGCTGCAGTGTGGATAGACTGCAAGGTATCATGTTAAACCAAGTAAAACAGACTGATAGCTAATATGGTATCATTTCATGATATCATTCCATATATCATTTCACACATATGTGGAATGTAGTGAGAAAAAACAAGGTGAAAACAATCAAAACCCTTGATCTCAAGTGTGGAAGGAAATGATGACCAAATGAGAGGTGACCTAGGAAAGTGATAGAGAGTTATAGACAATTTGGTGATTGTGGGGTGGAGTATCTTCTTTCAAGACCATATATTTTGGCAATAGTGCAATTATCTTACCCAAATTATAGAAAACTTCAAAAAGTAAATTAATTTTAATACAAGCAATACCAGACACAGTAACAACAAAGTCTCCAATGGAGACGTTACTGGGCCCGCTTGAGCAAATCGATGATCAACGGGAGGGCCTTTACTTTTTTTACAAGCAATACATAACTGCAGCATAAATTTTTAAAGGTATTATGTACTAAAGCCAGAGACAAAGCAACTAAAAATGTTACACATGAAAAGGTTCACAAAGGTTTCACTCAAATTTTGAATTATTGTAAATCAGTTTTGTTTTGGGTTCTTATTAATATTCTTGGAGAATGAGAATATTTCTTTTCCAGGACCCATAAAATTGTCATTTGTAGAATTGAATTACCCAATTCTCCTAAGTAGTCATGTACCATAACATGCTTTTGACCACAAAAAAATGAGAACTACATATTTTGGATTATCATAGAAGCACATTTTACTTTTTTGAAAATGAGTTGCACATTTTATTATTCATATGCAATCGCTATAAAATAAAACATACTTTCCAAGCTTTGCAAATAATTAGACTTTATATAATAGATTTGCAAATGATGCATATATTTAGTAATCATAGTTAAATTTTTTATGATTATAAGTGACAGATGTCTGCAGCTTGCAATCATTTTAACTTGACATTTTCAATTATTACAACTATATTGATGAAGGAAGATGAAGGAGCTCTCAGATGCCAAGTCCTATTATTTCAACTTTATGTATCGCTGTCAGGGATTAGTAATTCCAAAGGGACATAACTGTTCTTCAATTAAAATGCTTAGGCAAGGTTCTTTTAGCGATTTAAAATCTGACATAAACCCTCAAAGTATGACTGATTTAAACTGAGTGTAAATTTATTTTTTAACTTTAACTTTACCTTGAAAATGGTACTGTGAACTCAAATGAATAATCCACAAGATCATATTGTTTATTAAATTTTAATAATTATTTGTCCAACAGTTCTTAATAAATCAATGAGCAAATACCTAGTCAAGGTGGGAGATAATAGGATGTTTAGACTTATATCAATAATAATATTAATTGAGCTTATGTTAATATAATATTTTTGGAGTTTATGGACATCATTATTCGTTACAGTTCTTTTATTTCCACTTTATAGTTTAGCCTTTTCTTTATCAATTTTCAGTCTACTGATTCTCAATTTATTTTTGAAGGGAGATGATTCATAAAAAGAATTGGGATTGTGTTCTTGATACTTTTATTCAAAGTTCTTTGTATCACCACATTTTTTAACTTATTAAATATTATTATGCATTGCTTCTCACAAAATAAAAACATTGCTAAATTTATAGCTTCATTTTTCTAGCTTTTCTCCCCTTGATTTTAGGAATAAAACGTGGGGATTCATATATGTAACATATCTGATTTATCAGTAAACACATAATTGACCCCCTTTAATATTCTTTTTAATTTAACTTCTAATGTTACATTTTGTTCAACGAAGATAAACTTAGAATAAAAATTTGTTTCTCTTTATTACTGAAACAATTTTTTATGTTAAAAAGACATGTCTGAAAAATTTATTATGGGTACCAACAATCCCTTACTTAACTGTGGTTTAATACCATTTGATTTAACAATATTATTAAAGTGACATATATTCAGTAAAAGCAAAATTCACATTCTGATTTTTTAATATTTTCCCCCAATTTTACTACTTACTTTTATGATCATGGATAGTAATGAAAGAATTATGATTGCCAGTTAGCTCATGATAGTGAGGGTAGAGAAAGTAAAATCTATGGATTATTGTAATATCAACATATGTATTCTGCACATATGTCTTTTTAGATGAATAGGCTGAATTATGATATTCAGTAGTTCATGTGTATTAAATATATTTAAATTTTAATAATTTTATAACATATTGTATATTTTATGTATTTAAATGAATACGATGCTATTATATTACATAAAGCATCTGTATGAAGATTAAAATGCGAAGTGGTAAGTGTTTAATGATATTTAAAAAATTTAATGTGATAGCCTATTTCCTGTTTGATGGTTTTTTCTGTGATTTCCACCTAAATGCTTCCCAGAAACAGTTATATTTCTTAAATTGTAAACAATCAACTAAGTCCAATATTTTTTTCCTCCTGTCTTGGCTTTCTTGCTACACTTAAAACATAAATAAATTTCTGAATATAACAGACTTACAGTAAACTGCCTGTAATTAAAGTATAAAATATCATTTATTTTGACATATGCATACATTGGTGAAAATACCTCCATGATCAAGATAATGAATAGATTCTTTACTGGTAAAAGACATCTCATAGATCTTTACTATATCAACTTTTTCAACCATTCATATTTTCTCCCTCTCTGGGTAACCCACTGATCTTCCATCTGTTTTTGATATAAAATTTTTACTAATTAATTAACTAAAATATACTATTTTAGTACAACATAATTAAACCAGTAGATACTAGTGATAAAGATATCATAGGGTTTGCATTTGGGTTTACTGTTAATTAAATATTAAAGACTGAAAATGGAAATCTCACAACTATGAGGTACCCATGAAGTTCTAAAGTGTTTTCAGAAATATCACTATACTGCATAATAGCTAGTTTCATCTATTTTACTTATAGCTTAGCTAGTCAATCGTTTTCAAAAGAGCATCATGTATTACCTTAAAGTTAAAGCAACTCTAATTAATCCTTCTAATTATTTTATCCTAAGAAAAAAATAACTGGTGGTACTCTACCGATTATCCTGAAAATATATGTGAATAATCAGTGGTGGACTAGAGAACCCTCAACTACTAAACATGAGCCCATTTCTCTTTCTAATAAAGTATAGCACTTCCTAAAACATTAATAAAAGAACCAAATATGGGCCATGCATATTTCGGCCAAATTAGGTAGGTTTAGGTTAGACTTAATATGAATCATTCTTTCATTAATTTGCTTTATATTGTAGTTTTTAATGAGGTATTTGGTTTACATATCTGTATGTTTTACAGTTATAACTTCATACCTCTTAAAAAATAATTTACTACAGAATTCCACAGTGAAAATGTGTACACCAAAGTACATGATTTCACTCCCCACTTCCTGGTACCCTCAACTTTGTGGTATGCATATGTAGGTTTTGTTCTTTTGTTGCTCTTATTCCTTTGCTTTACATATATCTGCCCCATATTTTATACCACACAGATTTTTTTTCCTTCTGGCTTAGTCCACTTAGTTTGAATCCCTCTGAAAAGGCAAGACGTCACTGATTATTATGGTTGAATAACATTCCCTTGTCTTCATATATTACATTTTAAAATCCATTGATCTATTCTTAGACACTGGCTGTAGTCTTAGCTACTACAAATAGTACTAATATTAAACATAGGTATACATATATTTTTTCAAAATAGTGTTTTTGTACTATTTAGACAGATATTTAAGAGTGGAATTGCTAGACCTGTTTTAAATGTTTTGAGAAGATTTCATATCTTTCTTTTCTTTGCAAGAAATTTGTGCACAGGTGGAAGACATAAGATTTTAAGAATATATTATTATCACAGTCACTGTCACTGTCCTTCTGTTGCTCATGGATTTTCTTGAGCGGACCCAGTAACGTCTTACCCTAAAACTTGTTGTTACTGTGTTTGGCATGTCGAATATATCACAGGTAGCTTGCCAGGCTTCACTGTGTGGGCGAGATACTCTCGGTAGCTTGCCGGTCTCTCTGAGAGGAGCAGAGGAATTGAACTCCGGTCGGCCACATGGGCTGCGTGCAAGGCAAACGCCCTACCCACTGTGCTATCACTCCAGCTCAAAAATATAATAATTAAATTAAAACTTTTGAATAGGGAAAAGTCGTGCTTTTATCTTTATATGTTTTGGTTCTGAGAGTGAGCTTTGCAGTTTCAAAAGTTAATTAAAAAAAGAAATGAAGGTTAATGGCAGTAGTCCAAATTTTGCTGTGGAAGTTAATCATATTTTTTAACTTCATAAATTTCAACTGTCTTTCAAGGTTTTCTTTATTTTTTTATTTTTCCCCATGATTTAGGCACATACACATATATATAAAGACATGCACAAAGAGAATTGAATGTATCTCCCATATTGTTGTTGTTGTTGTTTTTGTCACTAACAATTTTTTACATTGTAACTTGGCAGACATAAAAATTAGTAGTATATGATCTTTCCTCTTGATAGTTACCTGACTTTTAGAAGCCAAATGTTTATTAAGCCATATTTTTTCTATTATTTTGCGCCTTGTGATCACTCTTTATTATATTTAATTTTGGAGACAGCACGTTTTCTGGTGTCTAAGTAATTTGTTGGTATGAGTCGATGAAAGATTATCTATGATTTGTTGTCCTAATGAGCCCAGAGTTTCATTTGAAATGTCTGTCTCTGGTGAAGATAATAAGCCTGGCAACTCTTTTTTTTTTTTTTTTTTTTTTTAAGAGAATATGAAAGTTTTATTGAAATTTATAAAAATTTTTTTTTTTTTTTAATTTTTTTTTTTTTTTTATTAGTGAAAAACCATGAGGTACAGTTATAGGCTTACAAATTTTGTGCTTGGGTTTCAGTTATACAATGATCAAGTCCCCATACCTCCACCAGTGCCCGTCATCCATCCCCATGGGTCCCAGCATCCCCCCCCCTCATCCCCCCCCCCCCCCGTCCCATCCTGCCTCTGTGGCAGGGTATTCCCCCTTGTTCTCTCTCTCTTCTTTTGGGTACTGTGTTTTGCAAGAGAGGCTTTGAGTGGCAATCATGTTTGGTCTATCGACTACTTTTAGCATGCTTCTCCCACCCTGGGAGGGCCCTCACAACACCCTTCATTTGGTAATCTCTTCTCTATCTGAGCTTCCTTTTCACCTAGAGCCTGTGGCTGGCCTTCCATTCATGGGGCAAAATTCCTGGTACTAATCTCAGCCATTCCTGTGTGTCACTCTCACTTTTTGTTGCTTTATGTTCCCCAGATGAATGCAATCTTTCTGTGTCTGTCCCGCTCTTTCTGACTCATTTCGCTTAACATGATACTTTCCATGTAGTACCACTTGTATGTAAATTTCATAACTTCATCTTTTCTAACAGCTACATAGTACTCCATTGTGTAAATGTACCAAAGTTTCTTTAACCAGTCATCTGTTCTTGGGCACTCAGGTTTTTTCCAGATTCTGGCTATTGTAAAGAGTGCTGCAATGAACAAACAATTGCAGATGTCACTTTGACTATACCTTTTTGCCTCTCTGGGATATATTCCCAGGAGTGCTATAGCTGGGTCAAATGGCAGATCAAATTCTAATTTTTTGAGAGTCGTCCATACTGTTTTCCAAAAGGGTTGGACCAGCCGGCATTCCCACCAGCAGTGAAGGAGTGTCCCTTTCTCGCCACATCCGCGCCAGCACCGGTTGCTTTTGTTCTTGTGGATGTGGGCCAGTCTCTGTGGTGTGAAATGATATCTCATTGTGGTTTTGATCTGCATCTCTCTGATGATTAGTGATGTAGAGCATTTTCTCATGTGCCTTTTTGCCATTCGAATTTCTTCTTTGCGAAAGTTTCTGTTCATTTCCTCACCCCATTTTTTGATGGGGTTGGGTGATTTCTTCTTGTGGAGTTTAACCAGTACCTTGTATATCCTTGATATCAACCCCTTGTCGGATGTGTACTTGGTGAATATCCTTTCCCATTCTGTAGGCTGTCTTTGTATTTTGGTCACTGTTTCTTTGGAGGTGCAGAAGCTTCTTAGTTTAAGATAGTCCCATTTGTCTATCTCTGTTTTCACTTGCTCAGCCAGTGGCGTGACATCTTTGAAGATACCATTAGCTTCAATATCATGGAGAGTTTTGCCGACTTTGTCTTCAATAAACATTATGGATTCTGGTCTGATGTTGAGGTCATAAATCCATTTTGATCTTACTTTTGTGCATGGTGTTAGGCAGAGATCTGAGCCCACTTTTTTGCATGTAGCCGTCCAATTTTGCCAGCACAGTTTGTTGAAGAGGCTTTCCCTGCTCCATTTCACTTTTCTTGCCCCCTTATCAAAAATTAGATGATTATATGTTTGGGAGGAAATGTCAGTATATTCAACTCTGTTCCATTGGTCTGCAGCTCTGCTTTTGTTCCAGTACCATGCTGTTTTAATTATTACTGCCTTGTAGTAGAGTTTGAAGTTAGGGAGGTTGATTCCTCCCATTTTCTTTTTCCCAAGAATTGCTTTAGCTATTCGTGGGGGCTTATTGTTCCATATAAATTTCAGGAGTGTTTGCTCCATTTCTTTGAAGAATGTCATGGGTATCCTTATAGGGATTGCATTGAATTTGTATAGTGCTTTGGGAAGTATTGCCATTTTGATGATGTTGATTCTCCCCATCCATGAACAGGGGATATTTTTCCATTTCCTCGTGTCCTCTTTTATTTCCTGAAGTAGCGTTTTGTAGTTTTCCTTGTACAGGTCCTTTACTTCCTTAGTTAAGCTGATTCCTAGATACTTGATTTTCTGGGGCACAATTGTGAATGGGATTGTTTTCTTGATGTCACTTGCTTCTCTTTCACTATTTGCGTATAGGAATGCCATGGATTTTTGGGTATTGATTTTATAGCCTGCCACTTTACTATACAAGCCTATTGTTTCTAGGAGTTTCTTGGTAGAGGTTTTAGGGTTCTCTAAGTATAGTATCATGTCATCTGCGAATAGTGAGAGCTTAATTTCTTCTTTCCCTATCTGGATGCCCTTAATATCTTTTTCTTGCCTAATCGCTATTGCAAGTACTTCCAGTACTATATTGAACAGTAGTGGAGAGAGTGGGCATCCTTGTCTCGTCCCTGACCTTAGGGGGAAGGGTCTCAGTTTTTCCCCATTGAGGATGATGTTTGCTGTAGGTTTGTGGTAGATGGCTTTAACTATATTGAGGAAAGTCCCCTCTATCCCCATTTTGGCAAGGGTTTTCATCATGAATGGGTGCTGGATCTTGTCAAAAGCTTTCTCTGCGTCTATTGATATGATCATATGATTTTTATCTTTTCTTTTGTTGATATGATGGATTATGTTGATTGATTTCCGAATGTTGAACCATCCTTGCATCCCTGGGATGAATCCTACTTGGTCATGATGTATGATCTTTTTGATGAGTTGTTGTATTCTATTGGCTAGTATTTTGTTGAGAATCTTCGCATCCGTGTTCATCAGGGATATTGGCCTGTAGTTTTCTTTTCTTGTGGTGTCTTTGTTTCCTTTTGGTATTAGAGAGATATGGGCTTCATAGAAGCTGTTTGGGAGAGTTTCTGTTTTTTCAATTTCCTGGAAAAGCTTGAGAAGAATTGGCAATAGGTCCTCTTTAAATGTTTGGAAAAATTCGCTAGTAAATCCATCTGGGCCTGGGCTTTTGTTTTTGGGAAGACTTTTGATTACAGTTTCAATTTCCTTGATGTGAATGGGTCTATTCAGGTACTCTATATCTTCTTGATTCAGCTTTGGGAGATGGTAGAGATCCAGGAATTTATCCATTTCTTCTAGGTTCTCGTGTTTCGTGGCATAGAGACTTTCAAAGTAGTCTCTGATGATCTCTTGAATTTCTTTAGTTTCTGTTGTGATATCCCCATTCTTATTTCTGATTCGATTTATTAGGGTTCTCTCTCTCTGTTTCTTTGTGAGTGTTGCTAGTGGTTTATCTATCTTATTTATTTTCTCGAAGAACCAGCTCTTGGTTTCATTGATCTTTCGGATTGTTTCTTTGTTTTCCATGTCGTTGATTTCTGCTCTAAGTTTTATGATCTCTTTCCTTCTGCCTGATTTAGGCTCTTTCTGTTGATCCTTTTCTAAGGTCTTGAGCTGTGAGGTCAAATTGTTTATGTGCATCGTTTCTATCGACTTAAGATAGGCTTGCAGAGCTATAAATTTCCCCCTTAATACAGCTTTCGCTGCATCCCATAAGTTCTGGTAGTTTGTGTCTTCATTCTCATTTGTTTCCAGGTATCTTTTGATTTCATCCTTGACTTCGTTCCTGACCCACTCATTGTTCAGCATCGAGTTGTTTAATTTCCAGGTGTTTGATTTGGTTCTCCGTGTCTGTGTGTGATTCACTTCTATCCTCAGTGCATCATGGTCTGAAAAGATGGCTGATACTATTTCTATCTTCTTGATTCTGTTGAGGTGTGTTTTGTGTCCTAGCACATGGTCTATTTTGGAAAATGTTCCGTGCGCACTGGAGAAGAATGTGTATTCTTTCTTTTTGGGGTGTAAAGCCCTGTATAAGTCCATAAGCCCTTTCTCTTCTATTACTTCTTTCAAAGCCAATAATTCCTTGCTGGGTTTTGTTCGTGTTGATCTATCCAGAGGTGATAAGGCGATGTTGAAGTCTCCAAGTACTATTGTGTTGGTAGTGATGTCCTCCTTAAAATCTGTTAGTAGTTGTTTTAAATATTTAGCTGTTCCCTCATTAGGTGCGTATACATTTAAGAGTGTGATTTCTTCCTGTTGTACGTATCCCTTGATGAAGAGAAAATAGCCTTCACTGTCCCTTCTAATCTTTTTCAAGGTGAAATTAATGTTGTCAGATACTAGTATGGCCACCCCAGCTTTTTTGAGGGAGTTGTTTGCTTGCAGGATTGTATTCCATCCTTTGACTTTGAGTCTGTGTTTGCTCTGGCTGTTGAGGTGAGTTTCTTGTAGGCAGCAGAATGTTGGGTTCTGTCTCTGTATCCATTTTGCCACTCTGTGTCTCTTAACTGGTGAATTTAGACCGTTGACATTGAGAGAGAGAATGGTTATGGGGTTTTGTGTCATGTTTCTGTGCGGGTGTGTTGTGGTTGTAGGGTTTGTCTTTTCTTATAGTAGCCCCTTTAGGCCTTGCTTTAGGTTTGGTTTTGAGTCTATGAAGTTCCTGAGCTGCTGTTTATCTATAAAATAATGTACTGTTCCTTCGATTTTGAGGGAGAGTTTAGCCGGGTAGAGTATTCTTGGGGAAGCATTCATTTCCATGAGTTTTTTGACTATATCTCGCCACTGCCTTCGGGCTTGTAGGGTTTCCTCTGATAGGTCTGCTGTGAATCTAAGGGATGCTCCTTTGTATGTGATTTCCTTCTTTGCTCTTGCTGCTTGCAGTATTGTGTCTCTATCGGCAGTATCGATCATTCTAAGTATGATATGTCTTGGAGTGTTTTTGTTGGGGTCTCTTTTAGCTGGCACCCTTCGGGCTCCTTGAACCTGAATGGCTGCATTGTGCAGCTCTGGGAAGTTTTCAGCAATGATTTGTTTGACGGTGTTTTTTTCGTTGGGATTGTTTCCCTGAGGTTCAGGTAGTCCCATAATTCTAATATTGTTCCTCTTGGAGTCATCTGCTAGGACTCTGATTCTCTGTAGAGCCATTTTGAGGTCCCTTGCCAGTGTTTGTTGTTGCGTGTTGGCTTGTTGCAGCTGATCTTCTAGGTCACTGATTCTCTCTTCAGCTGCGGTCATTCTATTTTTAAGAGAAGAAACTGAGTTTCTCATTTCATCTATGGAGTCTTTTAATCGTGACATTTCTGCTCTCATTTCTTCGCGTAATTTGTCGATTTTATCTGTGGTGTTGCTGGCTGTCTGTCTGACCGTTTCATTGAGTTGATTGAACATCTTGATGACTTCATATCTGAATTCTGTGTCAGAGAGATCCCTTAGGTGAGCTGTATCGACAGAATGTTCTGGATTGTTTTTGTTCTCCTCCGCTTGAGGTGGGGATTTTCTTTGTTTCTTCATATTGCTGAGTAAGTTGGGGACTAAATTCCTTGGGAACTAGGTTCCTTTGAAGTAGTAAACACCCTGCGGCCGCGTAAGCGGCCGCCGGCCGGAAAATAGGCCACGCCCACTTTGAAGCCACGCCCACTCTGAAGCCACGCCCACTTCTGAAGAGGCCACACGTCTACGGAAAACTGGGTTTGAGAGGAGAGGAGCGCCGCGTGACTGCCGGAGAGGGGACGGGGACGGCAGCCGCTCACGGGTGCGTTTCTCCAGGCGTCTGCTGGGATGCCTGAGGTCCCGAAGGGAGAGATGGAAGTCCCGGGGCCACACACCGGTGGCAGGTCTGACCTGGGTTTGAGAGGAGAGGAGCGCCGCGTGACTGCCGGAGAGGGGACGGGGACGGCAGCCGCTCACGGCTGCGTTTCTCCAGGCGTCTGCTGGGATGCCTGAGGTCCCGAAGGGAGAGATGGAAGTCCCGGGGCCACACACCGGTGGCAGGTCTGACCTGGGTTTGAGAGGAGAGGAGCGCCGCGTGACTGCCGGAGAGGGGACGGGGACGGCAGCCGCTCACGGGTGCGTTTCTCCAGGCGTCTGCTGGGATGCCTGAGGTCCCGAGGGGAGAGATGGAAGTCCCGGGGCCACACACCGGTGGCAGGTCTGACCTGGGTTTGAGAGGAGAGGAGCGCCGCGTGACTGCCGGAGAGGGGACGGGGACGGCAGCCGCTCACGGGTGCGTTTCTCCAGGCGTCTGCTGGGATGCCTGAGGTCCCGAAGGGAGAGATGGAAGTCCCGGGGCCACACACCGGTGGCAGGTCTGACCTGGGTTTGAGAGGAGAGGAGCGCCGCGTGACTGCCGGAGAGGGGACGGGGACGGCAGCCGCTCACGGCTGCGTTTCTCCAGGCGTCTGCTGGGATGCCTGAGGTCCCGAAGGGAGAGATGGAAGTCCCGGGGCCACACACCGGTGGCAGGTCTGACCTGGGTTTGAGAGGAGAGGAGCGCCGCGTGACTGCCGGAGAGGGGACGGGGACGGCAGCCGCTCACGGGTGCGTTTCTCCAGGCGTCTGCTGGGATGCCTGAGGTCCCGAAGGGAGAGATGGAAGTCCCGGGGCCACACACCGGTGGCAGGTCTGACCTGGGTTTGAGAGGAGAGGAGCGCCGCGTGACTGCCGGAGAGGGGACGGGGACGGCAGCCGCTCACGGGTGCGTTTCTCCAGGCGTCTGCTGGGATGCCTGAGGTCCCGAAGGGAGAGATGGAAGTCCCGGGGCCACACACCGGTGGCAGGTCTGACCTGGGTTTGAGAGGAGAGGAGCGCCGCGTGACTGCCGGAGAGGGGACGGGGACGGCAGCCGCTCACGGCTGCGTTTCTCCAGGCGTCTGCTGGGATGCCTGAGGTCCCGAAGGGAGAGATGGAAGTCCCGGGGCCACACACCGGTGGCAGGTCTGACCTGGGTTTGAGAGGAGAGGAGCGCCGCGTGACTGCCGGAGAGGGGACGGGGACGGCAGCCGCTCACGGCTGCGTTTCTCCAGGCGTCTGCTGGGATGCCTGAGGTCCCGAAGGGAGAGATGGAAGTCCCGGGGCCACACACCGGTGGCAGGTCTGACCTGGGTTTGAGAGGAGAGGAGCGCCGCGTGACTGCCGGAGAGGGGACGGGGACGGCAGCCGCTCACGGGTGCGTTTCTCCAGGCGTCTGCTGGGATGCCTGAGGTCCCGAGGGGAGAGATGGAAGTCCCGGGGCCACACACCGGTGGCAGGTCTGACCTGGGTTTGAGAGGAGAGGAGCGCCGCGTGACTGCCGGAGAGGGGACGGGGACGGCAGCCGCTCACGGGTGCGTTTCTCCAGGCGTCTGCTGGGATGCCTGAGGTCCCGAAGGGAGAGATGGAAGTCCCGGGGCCACACACCGGTGGCAGGTCTGACCTGGGTTTGAGAGGAGAGGAGCGCCGCGTGACTGCCGGAGAGGGGACGGGGACGGCAGCCGCTCACGGCTGCGTTTCTCCAGGCGTCTGCTGGGATGCCTGAGGTCCCGAAGGGAGAGATGGAAGTCCCGGGGCCACACACCGGTGGCAGGTCTGACCTGGGTTTGAGAGGAGAGGAGCGCCGCGTGACTGCCGGAGAGGGGACGGGGACGGCAGCCGCTCACGGGTGCGTTTCTCCAGGCGTCTGCTGGGATGCCTGAGGTCCCGAAGGGAGAGATGGAAGTCCCGGGGCCACACACCGGTGGCAGGTCTGACCTGGGTTTGAGAGGAGAGGAGCGCCGCGTGACTGCCGGAGAGGGGACGGGGACGGCAGCCGCTCACGGGTGCGTTTCTCCAGGCGTCTGCTGGGATGCCTGAGGTCCCGAAGGGAGAGATGGAAGTCCCGGGGCCACACACCGGTGGCAGGTCTGACCTGGGTTTGAGAGGAGAGGAGCGCCGCGTGACTGCCGGAGAGGGGACGGGGACGGCAGCCGCTCACGGCTGCGTTTCTCCAGGCGTCTGCTGGGATGCCTGAGGTCCCGAAGGGAGAGATGGAAGTCCCGGGGCCACACACCGGTGGCAGGTCTGACCTGGGTTTGAGAGGAGAGGAGCGCCGCGTGACTGCCGGAGAGGGGACGGGGACGGCAGCCGCTCACGGGTGCGTTTCTCCAGGCGTCTGCTGGGATGCCTGAGGTCCCGAAGGGAGAGATGGAAGTCCCGGGGCCACACACCGGTGGCAGGTCTGACCTGGGTTTGAGAGGAGAGGAGCGCCGCGTGACTGCCGGAGAGGGGACGGGGACGGCAGCCGCTCACGGGTGCGTTTCTCCAGGCGTCTGCTGGGATGCCTGAGGTCCCGAAGGGAGAGATGGAAGTCCCGGGGCCACACACCGGTGGCAGGTCTGACCTGGGTTTGAGAGGAGAGGAGCGCCGCGTGACTGCCGGAGAGGGGACGGGGACGGCAGCCGCTCACGGCTGCGTTTCTCCAGGCGTCTGCTGGGATGCCTGAGGTCCCGAAGGGAGAGATGGAAGTCCCGGGGCCACACACCGGTGGCAGGTCTGACCTGGGTTTGAGAGGAGAGGAGCGCCGCGTGACTGCCGGAGAGGGGACGGGGACGGCAGCCGCTCACGGCTGCGTTTCTCCAGGCGTCTGCTGGGATGCCTGAGGTCCCGAAGGGAGAGATGGAAGTCCCGGGGCCACACACCGGTGGCAGGTCTGACCTGGGTTTGAGAGGAGAGGAGCGCCGCGTGACTGCCGGAGAGGGGACGGGGACGGCAGCCGCTCACGGGTGCGTTTCTCCAGGCGTCTGCTGGGATGCCTGAGGTCCCGAGGGGAGAGATGGAAGTCCCGGGGCCACACACCGGTGGCAGGTCTGACCTGGGTTTGAGAGGAGAGGAGCGCCGCGTGACTGCCGGAGAGGGGACGGGGACGGCAGCCGCTCACGGGTGCGTTTCTCCAGGCGTCTGCTGGGATGCCTGAGGTCCCGAAGGGAGAGATGGAAGTCCCGGGGCCACACACCGGTGGCAGGTCTGACCTGGGTTTGAGAGGAGAGGAGCGCCGCGTGACTGCCGGAGAGGGGACGGGGACGGCAGCCGCTCACGGCTGCGTTTCTCCAGGCGTCTGCTGGGATGCCTGAGGTCCCGAAGGGAGAGATGGAAGTCCCGGGGCCACACACCGGTGGCAGGTCTGACCTGGGTTTGAGAGGAGAGGAGCGCCGCGTGACTGCCGGAGAGGGGACGGGGACGGCAGCCGCTCACGGGTGCGTTTCTCCAGGCGTCTGCTGGGATGCCTGAGGTCCCGAAGGGAGAGATGGAAGTCCCGGGGCCACACACCGGTGGCAGGTCTGACCTGGGTTTGAGAGGAGAGGAGCGCCGCGTGACTGCCGGAGAGGGGACGGGGACGGCAGCCGCTCACGGGTGCGTTTCTCCAGGCGTCTGCTGGGATGCCTGAGGTCCCGAAGGGAGAGATGGAAGTCCCGGGGCCACACACCGGTGGCAGGTCTGACCTGGGTTTGAGAGGAGAGGAGCGCCGCGTGACTGCCAGAGAGGGGACGGGGACGGCAGCCGCTCACGGCTGCGTTTCTCCAGGCGTCTGCTGGGATGCCTGAGGTCCCGAAGGGAGAGATGGAAGTCCCGGGGCCACACACCGGTGGCAGGTCTGACCTGGGTTTGAGAGGAGAGGAGCGCCGCGTGACTGCCGGAGAGGGGACGGGGACGGCAGCCGCTCACGGCTGCGTTTCTCCAGGCGTCTGCTGGGATGCCTGAGGTCCCGAAGGGAGAGATGGAAGTCCCGGGGCCACACACCGGTGGCAGGTCTGACCTGGGTTTGAGAGGAGAGGAGCGCCGCGTGACTGCCGGAGAGGGGACGGGGACGGCAGCCGCTCACGGCTGCGTTTCTCCAGGCGTCTGCTGGGATGCCTGAGGTCCCGAAGGGAGAGATGGAAGTCCCGGGGCCACACACCGGTGGCAGGTCTGACCTGGGTTTGAGAGGAGAGGAGCGCCGCGTGACTGCCGGAGAGGGGACGGGGACGGCAGCCGCTCACGGCTGCGTTTCTCCAGGCGTCTGCTGGGATGCCTGAGGTCCCGAAGGGAGAGATGGAAGTCCCGGGGCCACACACCGGTGGCAGGTCTGACCTGGGTTTGAGAGGAGAGGAGCGCCGCGTGACTGCCGGAGAGGGGACGGGGACGGCAGCCGCTCACGGGTGCGTTTCTCCAGGCGTCTGCTGGGATGCCTGAGGTCCCGAAGGGAGAGATGGAAGTCCCGGGGCCACACACCGGTGGCAGGTCTGACCTGGGTTTGAGAGGAGAGGAGCGCCGCGTGACTGCCGGAGAGGGGACGGGGACGGCAGCCGCTCACGGGTGCGTTTCTCCAGGCGTCTGCTGGGATGCCTGAGGTCCCGAAGGGAGAGATGGAAGTCCCGGGGCCACACACCGGTGGCAGGTCTGACCTGGGTTTGAGAGGAGAGGAGCGCCGCGTGACTGCCGGAGAGGGGACGGGGACGGCAGCCGCTCACGGCTGCGTTTCTCCAGGCGTCTCCTGGCAACTCTTTTAGTCACAGAATCCGCAGTGAAGGGTGCCATGAGCTTCAAATTTAAAATAGATCTTTCTATTAGAAAGAAACAGACTTTCAAACCCTCATCCTCACTTTTAAAAATAACTTGATTCACATTTTAAAGAAACTACTAGATTATAAAATATTTTATTCTAAACAGAGAACTTGTTTGGTTTTTATCTTTTTTTTTTTAAATTGTTTCTTAAGACCCAAAGCTTGGGGAGAATAAAATTCATCTCTTGTTAGATTTTAAGTAGATTGTCAAACATCCAGTATAAATTTCCTAAAATATTCCATAATATTTTGGACTATTAACCTAGTGACTTGTAAAATATATTGCCTTACAATTCAAATTAAAATAATTCCTTTAAAATTTGGAGATTCATTATTATGTTTTTAGAAAAACATTCTGAGTATTAATTTTATTTCATGAATGATGAAATATTGTTCTTAAAGTACTTATTTAGTCCTATTTTAAAGTGCTTCTTTCAGTATAATTGATTAAAAATCATATTTAGCATGTTTAAAGTACAGTTGTTTTTTCCCCCTCCCAACTGGCAGTGCTCATGAATTACTTCTTACTCTGCACTCATGAAGAGCAGTTTTAAATGGAATACTATGCTCAGGAAATTTATGAAAAGTCTTTCATTTAATTGCTTTTATATGCCATCTATAAAAATTGATTTTGAGTTGTGTCATATGTTTGTACTGAGAAAGTGTTGATTTTTTTTTTATTCAGGACTGTTCATGCATAAAAATTTATTTCTAACAGATGACTACTATAAAGGAACATATACACCTACAATATATTAAAGAAAGTTTATTTTAAATTTTTCCTTTTTATACTGTATATTTATCTATTTGTGTAATTTGATAGCATGGTTTTGCTTTCTTATATTACCTTTATTTGTTTTGGGTGGATGAACATGGCTTATTTTCACATTATATAAAAAAATCAAAGTTGGAAACAAGAAAAATCAAAAAGAATATTTAGTGCTTCTAATTTAGTAGAAAATACAATCTCTCTGATAATAAAATTAGTTTGGGGAAGACTCTATGGTACTATTTAGTGACAACTAAAGTAGTTCATAATTTGCAGAGGGATCTAATTTATAACCAGGGAATAATTTAGCAATAAGAAGCAGTTGAATGAATAGGCCATTTATGTTTCACTCACTTACCCTGAAGGAGTTTTTTGGGGGCGTAATACTTTATGTGATTTTTCTGTTCAGTAATTTCCCAATGGTATGAAAGTTGCCTCTGGAAACTGGAGTATGGTTTGGATTACACACTACGTAGATTTTCTATCATATTTGACAGCAAATTTGAGCAGCATACAAATAGATATTCCTAAATGTTAGATAAATGTGGATTTCATGTCATTCTTTTGTTATTTTAATGTGCTTAATCGTGAACATTCAGTTAATATTTGAGTACTTATTCTGAGAATTGAACTACAAAGTTAGAGACAAATTAAAATATTTCAAAATATCTTGATATTTCCCTATGAAAATAATAAGGGAAATACAACATACCAGGACTCTAATAATTTAGACATTTTGATCACTTGATCACTTGACATTCCGTTACTCATCATATATAAAGGTATTTTAAAAAAGTTACAAAGTCAAATTTTATGAACAGGTAAATTATTAACTGGACCTGATTAACAATAGTAAATACAGAGTGCTGTTCTGAGTAATAGATCATAAAATAACTTGTATTCTTTCTTAAATGTATAATTATATATTTGTACTTATAAAGAATTTAATCTAAGTTATGTTCACTGTTTGATCAACTGCATGTAAATGGTAAAGATGCTTTATAGTTTTCTTCAAAAAACCTACTTGTATCTGGTATGCTCTAACAGGATTACTAATGTAAAGTAATATTTAAAGCAACATTTATATTTAATGTATAATAGACTATATTTTTCAAGCTGGAAGCATTAATTTTATATTTTGAAAACTAAGCTTAAACCTTAGTTTTAGAGAACAGTGCAGTCTCCTGCCCCTGCGCCTGGCTGCCCTCGCCGGGACCCCTTGGAGGGGAGCGGGTTGAGCTTTCCTCCCCGCCCCGACTAGGGCTCCGGCAGCCGAAGACCTCCAGGACCAGCCACCATCATGCTGAGACCACTCTCAGCACACATGAAGGTACTGGCAGAGGGACAAAGCCACGCAGGTTCCGGGGCCAAGATCTCCAAGCCTACACGGATCGGGGCCGGGCATCCTCCACCCAGATCCTCCAAATTCCAGTAGGCAGAGGTCACACCCACCAACTGGCCCCCTGGCGCCGTGTAATCCCATCAACTGCCAAGACCCAGAGACTATAAAAACCAGCTCCCAGAACCGCGTGGCAGCGAATCTTACTATGACATCTTATTATCTCATTCCTACTTTGGACAAACTGGCAGGCTACCAAATGTAGCCTGCCCACACGGCAGAGTCTGGCAAACTCCCCGTGGCGTACCCAATATGCCAAATACCAGTAACAATGATGGGTCTCATTCTCCTAAAGAGCCTTGAATATAATCTCAGGGCTAGGATGAAGGAGACATTATTGGGGCCTGCTCGAGGCAATCGACGAATAACAGGATGGTCGTGATTCGTTGTGAAGCTTAAACCTTACTTTCAGCATTTTTCTCTTAGTATATATGTTCAAGAGATCATTTCATTTCATTTATTTATGAATTGAACTATGACTCAGTTTGACCATTTTCATAAAAAAAATCTTTGATACTGAAAATAAAATTGGAATTGAATGAAACTACTGATAATGCCCTTATAAAGATACAAAAGTACTGTGTCTATGATCTCCAAGTTTACTTGAGATTTAAAGAAATTTTGAACTACATATTTGTTGTATCCTTTAAATAGATATTAAATATATTTATACTTAAAAACAATATAAAAGAACACATTTCTGCTACAATAAATTTTTGTCAACTTTTAAAGATATGTAATGTAATATAATCACCATGATAAATGGATGTCTGTTGTGACTCACTTAAAAAGATATGAACCAAGTGATTAAATAAATTTTGTTCTTCTCTGTCTCTAATGCTCACTTTAATCGTTTCACAAAATTTTATGTACCATATTTCATTTTAGAAATTATTTACTGCTGATTTTAATCTATAACAAACATAAGAAAATTAATTGAGCTAAAATTACAGTCTGTAACTTAAGGCCAAGTAATTTTTATTTTGGCTTCATATATTGCTATAATTATCCAATAACTGAAAAACGTGTTGCATAATTTAATAAAGCTCAAGTACTATATAATTTGATATTCACCAAACATTAAAAAGCAATATCTTATCTAGTTATTTTCTTAATAAAATGAAAGGCATATTTGTTTTTTAATTATTGAACATATTTGTAGAATAAATAAACTACAGTTAAGTTCATGTTGTCAATTTAATTTATATTTAAAATATTTTAAATATCAAAATCCTGAAAAAATCGCAGGTTACGAAAATAAATAGAGAGTTGTAGAAAAACTCTCAAAATGAGAGTTTAGGATATGCCTAATCATATAAAAAATTAAGTCTAAAGAATATGCTGAATATTATATTATGGTATAAATTTGATGGGGGTCATGTAGAATGACTGAAAAGGAGATATAAAGCAGCATATTTTTGAAATCTGAAGAAGAAAAATCTCAATTTTTTTTTGATGAGCCTAAGTGCTACATAAATTTTAAAATGATCTAGAACTACAGAAAAGTCCGTCAAAAACCTTGGAGTAAACAATAATGATGCACAATTTGTAGTACATGTTCTAAAAAGTGAGAAAGGAAATACCTGTAATACGGTTTTGAGGGGAAGAATTATTATAAAAGTCATATCTTAGTATTGGAGGAAATTAAATCTCAGAGTAAGTTTATCTGGAGTAATCATAGGAAAAATTTTAAGAAGAGACAGTAAGAAACCCCCCCCCACACACACACACTCACACACACAGACCTTAGCATTCTTTAATGTAATATAAAAGCTATTATTATTAATTTTTTCAATTCATAATATCATTAACCTTTCAAAAGTCAAGGGATAATTTCATTTTAAGCAATTTCATTGCTTAAAATGAGAAACAAATGAATAAATAGCTATTGATAAAATTGGCAGGAAGAAATCAGCATAAAAGGACTACTAATGTCAATCAAATTTAACTAGGTACAACGTGAACTGTGGACCTAAATGAAATGGAAGATGGAATTAATAGAAATCTTAAAGAAAGACCCAATTAAAATAACAATGGGTGTAATTCAAAACCCAAAAAGATGATAAAGCTAGAAACTCAATTTTATAAAGAAATAATGCAAGATTAAATACAGAGAGAGAAAAATAATGGTTGATAGATATATAAGAGATCCTCTACAAGTAGTCAGACATGTAATAGGAATATGTGTAAAAATGTAATTAGAATTTAATAAAAGAAGACGAAATGAACAGAAATTAGATAAATACAAATGACTATTCGATATCATCAATGTGGAAATAAAGGAGGTTCCTTGATTTGTACGTTGAAAAAACAATCCAAACTAACAGAAAGTAAAAGATTCTATCTGTTGATAAGATCAAAGCACTTTTAGCACCTCGGAGAGTAACACAAGAGTTCATTAAAGACGCAATGGAGTAGAGTGATACAACATCAAAAGGAAGGTGGGTGAAGAAAAGTGCCTAGAGGCTGGCTATATCCAGGTTGGAGTACACAAACTGCAGAAATGATGGGAACAAAAGCGCAAGGGAATGGAAAGGGTGGGGGGGGGGGGGAGTGTGAAGGTGAATATTAAATTTGTGCTTCTTATCCGCTGAATAAAGGTGAGACAGATTGCTAAATGAAGCAGCATTGACAGTGTTGTATGGTCAATCACCACTCCAGCAGGGAACAAGTACAGCATTCAGATTCTTTCTTGCCTAGACCATATTGATCAGTTAGCAAGAAGACAGACAGACAGACAGGCCCATGAGAGCACAGGCAAAAGGGGTGGGGGGTGCGCTCACACACACACACACACACACACACACACACACACACACACACACACCCCACAGAGAGAGACTCAGACAGACAGAGAAAGAGGGAGAAATGCTCATCCAGCAAGAAAACAGAGAAAGAGAGAAAAAGAGACAGACAGAGTCAAAGAGAATGAGGGGTTAAACTGGACAAAGAGACAGTGGAAATTCTTTTAAAAGGCTGTGATGGAAAGATAGATTCATAGGTAAATATCATTTATGTGACCACATGATTAATTCAATGGGCAGGTGAACCTTCAGGATTTTGGCTATCCTGGTAACACCATGGCAAATGTTAGTATTAATTATATTTATCACACACACACACACACACACAGATTGTTTTGCATATTGCATTTTTAGTTTTCATTACCTTATGATGTCTAAATGCATGTTTTTCCTGAATCAGGCCAAAGTACAGAAATCAATAAAATACTCTTCAGGGTTGTGTTAATAAAATATACAAATGTTTTAGGAAGTTTAAATGGACATCCTCTTTTTTTTTTTTTTAATTTTTTTTTTCCCTTTATTTTATTTTATTTTTTTTAAAGTTGTAGATTTACAATTTTTTGTGCTTTGGTTTCAATTATACAATGATCAGATACCCATCCCTCCACCAGTGCCCATTTTCCACCACCATGGATAATATCCCTCCCACCCCCATCCCCCCATCCCCCCTGTCTCTGTGGCAGGGCAATCCCCTGTGTTCTCTCTCTCCTTTTGGGTGTTGTGGTCTGCAAAAGAGGCATTGAGTGGCAAACATGTTCAGTCCATAGTCTACTTTCGACATGCATCTCCCCTCCTGGGAGGATCCTCCAAACATCCTTTATTTGGTGCTCCCTTCTCTATCTGAACAGCCCTTTCCTCTAGGATACCCGGCTGGCCTCTAAGTTATGGAGTAATCCTCCTGGTGCTGATATCAGCTATTCTTGGGTATTAATCTCATACTTTGTTACTTTATATCCCCCAGATGAATGCAATCTTTCTATGTCTATCCCTCTCTTTCTGACTCATTTCGCTTAGCATGATACTTTCCATATTGTACCACTTGTATGTAAATTTCATGACTTCATCTTTTCTAAGAGCTACATAGTACTCCATTGTGTAGATGTACCAAAGTTTCTTGAACCAGTCATCTGTTCTTGGGCATTCAGGTTTCTTCCAGTTTCTGGCTATTGTAAAGAGTGCTGCAATGAACAAACAAGTGCAGATGTCACTTCGACTATACATTTTTGCCTCTCTGGGATATATTCCCAGGAGTGGTATTGCTGGGTCAAATGGGAGCTCAATTTCTAATTTTTTGAGAATCGTCCATACTGTTTTCCAGAAGGGCTGAACCAGTGGACATTCCCACCAACAGTGAAGGAGTGTCCCTTTCTCGCCACATCCACGCCAGCATCGGTTGCTTTTGTTCTTTTGAATGTGGGCCAGTCTCTGAGGTGTGAGATGGTATCTCATTGTGGTTTTGATCTGCATCTCCCTGATGATTAATGATGTAGAGCATTTTCTCATGTGCTTTTTTGCCATTCGGATTTCTTCTTTGAGAAAGTTTCTGTTCATTTCATTGCCCCATTTTTGGATGGGGTTGGATGTTTTCTTCTTGTGGAGTTTAACCAGTATTTTGTATATCCTGGATATCAACCCCTTGTCAGATGTGTATTCGGTGAATATCCTTTCCCATTCTGTAGACTGTCTTTGTATTTTGGTCACTGTTTCTTTGGAGGTGCAGAAGCTTCTTAGTTTAAGATAGTCCCATTTATCTATCTCTGTTTTCACTTGCTCGGCCAGTGGCGTGGCATCTTTGAAGATACCATTAGCTTCAATGTCATGGAGGGTTTTGCCAACTTTATCTTCAATGTACCTTATGGTTTCTGGTCTGATGTTGAGGTCTTTAATCCATTTTGATCTTACTTTTGTACATGGTGTTAGTAAATGGACATCCTCTTAATGCTTTCATATTTATAGTTAAATTCAAAGAATAACTGCTTTACCATTCATTTTTGATAAATATACAAAATGTTTATTTTTGTGCTTAATGGTATTTTTATCACTAAACATTTCACTAAACATACCAAAATATGCATTATTTTGAGCATTTATATCAATACTTTTCCTCAAAAACACAGTAATGTTTTAGAAATAATATAGCATAATGGGGAAAATATAAAGGACAGGGAAAATACAGTGCAGCAGGTATGGTGCTGGCTTTGTATATAGCCAACATAGCCAACCCTGGTTCACCTGGGTACCCCAAATAGCCACACGTGTCCACCAAGAGTTATTCCTGAGCATAGAGGCAGAAGTAAGTCCTGAGTACAAAAAAAAAAAAAAAACAGAGTTCATTCGAGTTTGACATGCAGGACCAGAGAGAGAGTTCAGAGGTGAAGATGCTTGCCCTGCATGCAGCCAACCCTGGTTCAGTCCCTGTCTACTGCCAGGAATGACTTCTGTCTAGAGCAGAACCAAACCCTGAATAGCACAGTGGTAGGCTGCCAAAGTAAGAGACAAAGTAGAGATGCTTGACATCAAATTACAAATATGGACCAAAATTATGACAGAGCACAACTTCCATAGGACAAAGAGAGTATTTTAGTATCCACCCTTGTTCTCCTTTCACCTTAAAAAGGGAGGGAAAAAATTAGGATGCAATTTCGAATTAGAAAGAAAAAAGGCTGAGATGTAGAACTCTTGGCTAGATGTGTGATTTAGAATTGCAAAAAATGGGAAAATCAAGAAAAAATGTGAGTGCGTTTTTGTGCGCATGTGTTTTAGCATAGCTGTAGGAGAGAGGAAGAAGCAATTTAAAAATATAGTACTTGTCACTTTCTGTCACTTATAGTGTTTATGTATTCAAAGTAGATTTTCTTAATTAACACTATTAATTCATAGCAGGAGATCAATAAAATTAAGTAAATAAATGGATTCTGTTTATTCAGTCAACTCAATATCACTGCTTCTAATTACTGGGGAAATTTTAAACAATGTATATAGATTTGTCTTATTTTCTTCATTTGTAAAAACAAGTTAATGTCAGTAAAATAAATAATAAAGAAATCTAAATGTTAGTTCTAAAGGACAAATAAGCCCTTAATAAATAAGCTATTCCATTTTTGTAGTACTTAAAACATTTTTAGATATTTAAGTTTGTTTATCTTTAAACTTCTGCATATGACCTGAAATGGTGATAGTTTCTTCCCAAATTGATTATTATTTCCTCGGTAGCTTTATAATCTGTTCGCTCAAATCATGTTTTATTAACATGTTTCTTCTAGTAAATTTACAGTGTTTGGGGGGAGTATACCAGGCAGTGCTCAGGGGTTACTCCTGACTCTGCACTCAGAAATTATTCCTGCGTTACTCGGGGGACCATATGGGATGATGGGGATTGAGCCTGGGTCTTCCATGTGCAAGGCAAACACCTTACCTGATGTAATATTGTTCCAGCTCTTAATTTACAGTCTTGCTCTGATGAATTATTTCATGTTAAAGTGATTTTATATGTCAGTTAAATAAATTTCTAAGCTTCTATTTTTAAACAGTCAGATGTGATTTGTATTTTTCTGATTTCATTATGTATGAATTGTAGTTGATATAATTTCAACTTAAATTGTTTGAAATTTTAATTTAAAAAAGTGTTGTACAAGTGTTTTAAACAAGAATGCAATTTACAATTAATGCTTGTATGCATTACACATATATCCTGTGACTTCCCACTTTATAGCAATATTTGTCACAACAATTACAATAAACATTACTAGATAAATCAATAAATTTATATATGTATGTTAAGGCAGATAAAGCAAATTGAAATAAATTGATTATACATGCAACCTGGATTTTTTTTCTAGGATAATGGCAAACTTCATTTTAGTTGTTAAATTAATTCCCATGAGAAAAGTCGTCTGTGTTGATACCAGTTACCACACTAACAGAGTTCTAAAAACAATAAAAGACACAAAAATATGAAATATAACCTAGACAACCTATGTATGACTTTATTTTTGATTTATTTAAAGTGTTTCACATGTTCTCCCTACTTCTTTGTATCAGAGAATGAGTTCAGGATCTGGTTTTATACTTTTATTAATTATTTCTATTAATATAAATAAACTTGATAGATTATTTAAAAATAAACCATTGCTGTTTTGTTCAGTCTTTAGGTACTCCACAATCTGTGCATATATGAGAAATGGTTTACTCTCATGAGATAACAACTTAAACATTTCTCTCCTCTTTATTCCCACAAGACATTACAGGAAACTGAAGACAGACTAACAGACAGCTAGGAGAGAGAGAGAGAGGGAGGAAGAGAGGGAAGAAAAGAAGGAAGGAAACAAGAAAGAAAGAAGAAAGGGGAAGGAAGGAAGGAAGGAAGGAAGGAAGGAAGGAAGGAAGGAAGGAAGGAAGGAAGGAAGGAAGGGAGGGAAAGAAAGAAAAAGGAAGCCAGAAAGAGAGAAAGAAAGAAGTAACAAATGAAAGAGAACGTAAGAAGACATACATATTAAGTAAACAGACACCTATAATTTTTAGGAATAAAACACTTAGCCTGTTGAGTGGTGCTGTCAAAGCAGACACAAAAGCTATGATAAAATCTCACCTTGACTTGTGATTAAAAGATATAATATCTGTATAATCTATATATTTGACACTCCATTTGACTATGTTATTTTAAACAGTATTAGCAAATAAACATTAAGCGTTTTAGCTGTGAACATATTAGCTTACATGTTGTTGGTTATGACTATAAGGTAGAATTAAAAGAAATTGATGACAGTATCTTAAGAACACATAATAATAAGAAATGTAAAGGTTAGCCCTGTCTTGGTTGTTTGTTTGTTTGTTTGTCTTGGGACCACAACTGATATTCTCAGGACTTACTCCTGGCTCTACAAGCAGGAATTACTCTTGGTGGTGCTCTGGATATTATATGGGACATCAGAAATTGAACCGGGATTGGCAGTTTGCAAGGCAAGCACCCTATCTCCTGTGCTATCACTCCAGCCCCACGTCCAGCAATTTTAAGCTTAGCGATTTCCATGGGAATTTTGTAATGTAATATTAGACAGTAAAATTTCGAACATCATAATACATTTTTCTTAAGATAAAAATCTAAAATCAAAATTTAAGAAAAGTGTCATATTATAATGTTACTGCTACATTAAGAATCTATCACTTAATCACTTAACTTCCCGTTAGTCGTCGATTTGCTCGAGCGGGCGCCAGTAACGTCTCCATTTGTCCCTGTCGCGTGCTAGTGTAGCCCAATGGCATCTCTTCGCTCCGGGAACATGAAGGGCCTCAAACCGATCGTTCATGATCTTGACGAAGAAGTCTGACCATCTGGTAGGTGGGCGGCCACGCGGTCTTTTGACATCCCGTGGAATCCAGTCAGTAACAGCTCTAGTCCAACGGTTGTCTTTAAATCTCATTACGTGACCAGCCCATCTGATTTTCGACACCTTGGCAAATGAGACAGCGTCCCTGATCCTTGATCGTCGACAGATGTCAGAACTCCGGATTCTTTCTCTCACTTGAGTGAAACGTGATATTCCAAGCATAGCTCTTTCTATTCTTCTTTGGGAGACCTGAATAGCGTTCTCATCTTGTTTGCGTAGGGCCCAGGTCTCTGAGGCATATGTTAATGCAGGAAGAACAGTGGAATCAAAGAGATGTGCCCGGAGCCGGAAATTCTTCATCCTCTTAGGTATTTCTTCGACGTTCTTGAAGGCGTTCCAAGCCGCTCTCTTCCTCCTGCGCAGCTCGGGTGCCAGGTCATTTGTCATGTTGACCTCTCGACCTAGGTACACATAGCTGTTGCATTCGGAGATGGTCCTTCCATTGAGAGCGAATGGGGCGTCAGGAACAAGGCTGTTTCTCATAAACATTGTCTTCGTAAGATTCAGCTGTAGTCCTACCTTTCCACACTCACGGTCAAAGTCGGCCAGCATTTGTGCTGCTTGGTTGATGTTTGGTGTTATTAAAACAATGTCATCAGCAAAGCGGAGGTGGTGTAGTTGCTGACCATCTATCTTCACTCCCATTCCTTCCCATTCCAGTCGTCGCATGATGTTCTCGAGGGTGGCACTGAAGAGTTTCGGTGAAATGGTATCACCCTGCCGCAACCCTCTCTTGACATCAACGATCACTTCTTTGTAGAATGGTGAGATCCTGGTAGTGAATCCGCAATACAGCTCATGGAGGATCCTGATGTATTGGGCTTGAATGCCCTGATTGCTAGGGCTTCAATGACCGCTTCCGTCTCGACAGAATCAAAGAGAATCTATAGGGCTAACATAACTGTCACTGTCACTGTCCTCCCGTTGTTCATCGATTTGCTCGAGCAGGCTAACATAAGAAGAAACCTAAAATTACAGTGTGTGATGTTATGATTTAATACTCTTTGCCACTAGGAATTCCTGGAGCTCAAAATAATAATGCCTTTCACATTAATGGGCAGTGAAGTGAATGCAGCATTAATCATAATAGAAAGTTCAATTCTTTTAAGAACATAAGGAGGCAATATTAGCTGTGTTAATACAGGACCATAATTAGTTAAGACTATGGATCATATTACTTATATACATGTCTAATACAGCATATTTATCATATTCACTATTGTAAGAAAACAGTGATTCTCAATTTTAAAATACACTTTAATGAAACTTTCCAATTTGCACCTCAGAAAATACATGCTTAAAAATTTTTATAAATATATTGTTTTGTTTTATTGATAATTTTTAAAGTAATTTGTTTGTTACATGATTTGTGTTTGTTTCAATTTGGTTGATATCAAACAAAAATAGATAAATGAATATTAATACATCAATATTTAATGCGTCATAAATTAGAATTTAAATGTTAATTACCATGTTTATTTTTGTAATAATGGCTTCTTTCTGATTGCAAATATACAAACTTTTTTATTTTATAAAGTTGTTCATAATGATTTGTTACATTCAATATTTCAAAACCAATCCCACCACCTTTGAACCTTCATCCCACCAGTATTTCCAATTTTCCCAATTTTCCCGCCCCTCAAGCCTGTGCCTATGCAGGCCCTGAATAATTTATTTTATATTACTTGTTATAAATTAAAATTAAATTAAAGGCCCTCCCGTTGATCATCGATTTGCTAGAGTGGGCCCAGTAACATCTCCATTGGAGACTTTGTTGTTACTTTGTTGTTACTGTGTCTGGCACGTCATGGGGAGCTTGCCAGGCTTTGCTGTGCGGGTGAGATACTCTTGGTAGCTTGCCGGGCTCTCCGAGAGGGGCGGAGGAATCGAACTTGGGTCGGCCATGTTGGCTGTGTGCAAGGCAAACGCCCTACCGCTGTGCTATCGCTCCAGCCCTTGTTATAAATAGTTAACTAAAAATGATCAAAAATGTTTCCTTAGAAGAAAGTACGTAAAGATTGGTGTATCTTACCATCAAGCCATTGAACCCTTAATTGGCTTCTGCTTTTCATCCCATCCAATGTGATGTGCCTGGTCTATCAGTGATGTTGAGTTTCCGATGTTGCCAATGTGGCCATACACTGCAGGAATTATAAAATTTGAATGGGCGATGTAGATGGAGTTAAATTTTCAACTGGATGGTGACTTTCTGAGCCTTGGATAACTCAGCCTGGTGCAAGGTCCAGAAGTATCTCTGAAACTTGTTGAAGTCTTTCAAGATTTACTGAGTCTCTGGATCATGGCTGAATAATGAGTTTATTTGGCATCAGTCCATGGGCTTGATTTCAGAGTCTTACAAAGAACAGGGAGATAGAGATTTCCATCACAAAACCCTCATACCTGAGCTTTTCAACAGATTAATTTCTGGATGAGGCTCATCCTGAGCAGTGGAGTTGGCTGTAAGCAAGATGATGATTGAGGAGTAGGGGGTGGGTTTGGGTATCAGGGTTGCTTGAGCCGGTGCAGGGCTACCTGACCCCATCTGGTATGACCCGGACAACTCAGTCAGGTCCAGGGTCTGAAAGCATCTCTGCCTACATATTTCATGAAGTTCAGCTATGATTTCAAATCCATGACCAAAAATAGAAACACAAAAATGTAGCTCTTCGTATCTTTTTACTAAATTCTTAAAACTATACTGAGTCCTTAGCTTTAAATCTCAGAGGTAAAGAAAGTCCTTAGTTTTGTTGTAAGTAAAATTTTGACAGATGATTGTATGTAACTTATCTTTAGAGAAAGTAGTAGTTGAAATTTTTCTTTTGGAAATTTAAAGGTATATTTGTGAGGTCGAGAAAGAACCTCATATGGGCCATGACAGGATACACTTCAGCAAAACAAGCAGTAGGCCTAAGTTTCTGTTTCTCCCCAAAGCATAGGTTTTGAATTCCCTGAAACTGTCCCTGACTGAAGCTGGAAAACCTCCAGATGCCACTAACCAGTCATATAAATAAGATATCTTTGGTTGAAGTTATGAAATTTACATACAAGTGGTACTACATGGAAAGTATCATGTTAAGCGAAATGAGTCAAAAAGAGCTGGATAGACACAGAAAGATTGCATTCATCTGGAGAATATAAAGCAACAAAACGGGAGACCAACACCCAGGAATGGCTCAGATTAGTACCAGGAATTTTGCTCCATGACTTGAAGACCAGCCACATGTGCTAGGTGAAAAGGAAGCTCAGATAGAGAAGAGAGCACCAAATAAAGGGTGTTGTGAAGACCCTCCCAGGGTGGGAGAGACATGCTAAAAGTAGTCTATAGACCAAACATGATTGCCACTTAATGCCTCTCTGGCAAAACACAGTACCCAAAAGAAGAGAGAGAGAACAAGGGGGAATGCCCTGCCACAGCGGCAGGGTGGGACGGGGGGGAGGGATGCTAGGACCTGTGGTGGGGGAGGATGGGCACTGGTGGAGGGATGGGTACTTGATCATTGTATAAATGAAACCCAAGCACAAAAATTTATAAGTCTATAAATGTACTTCATGGTGTTTCACTAATAAAAAAATGATAAAAAAAATAAGATATCTTTGGGCACAGCAGGTGGCTATGACCAATTACCTACAGACTTGTGACTGCTTAATTGTAATTCTTGGGAAAACTGTCAACTGTAACCAGTAACTGTGAAAACTTAGCTTATGTAACCATATGGTATATAATGTTCCCTGGAACTAGAGTTGGGGTCCTTGTCAAGACTCCATTGCATTGGATGAGGCTTGGACGCTGAGCTCGAGGTAGGAATAAAGGTCCCTTTTCTTTTGCATTCTCACTTGTGGAAACGGTCTCTCTGAGAATGGGAAAACCCAGAACCCGGGTATGACAATTTTATTTCAATTTCACAACCAAAATCTAGAATAATTTTAACTTTATTGAACCTGTAACAAGGGTTGAAGCGATAGTACAGCGGTAGGGCCCAGCCTTGTGCTCAGCCAGCCTGGCCAAGCCGGGTTTGATTCCTCTGTCCCTCTTGGTATGCCCAGCAATCTACGGAGAGTATTCAATATGCCAAACACAGTAACAAGAAGTCTCGCAATGGAGAAATTACTGGGCCTGCTCCAGCAAACCAATGAACAAGGTGAGGACAGTGACAGTGACAGTGACAAATCTGTAACAGTTACTAGAAAGAGGACTTTATTCTATCTCAGAACTTAAGATCGGAACTTTTAACTAGATGAAAAAAATTAAAACAACTTTATTGCCACAATAAAAATATTCTCATAGAAAATAGCTTTTGCTATTCTACAACTTCATACCTCAGTGTGAAGATCTTATTCTCTTTTTTGTTTTTCAGATAATACCTGGCAAGTTACCCAGGAGGTATTCGATATGCTAAACACAGTAACAAGTCTCACAATGGAGATGTTACTGAGTCTGCTGGAGCAAATCAATGAAAAAGGGAGGACAGTGCTCCAGAATTACCATCAAGTCATTTCTCTCACCCCATCCCTCTATGATTTCCTTTATGTTTTGGTTTGTGTTCAGGGTTTGCTGATGTTTACTTTTGTTTGATTGTTTGCTTTGTTTCTGTATGCTCCATATATGAAGAAATAATCTGGCGATTATTCTTTCCTTTCTGACTTATTTTGCTTAGCATAATTTCTCAAATTCTGTTCTTGTTTGTCATAAAAATGTAGATCATATTTTCTCTAACTAAATTAGTCTTCACTTTGTACATATTTCACAGTTTCTTTTATCAGTAATACGTGAATTTAGGGGCCAGTGAGACAGTACCACAAGCAGAGGGATTACCTTGCAAGTGGCAAATCAGGATTCGATCCCCAACACCCCAGCTAGTGTTCTGAGCAGAGAACCACCAGGAGTGATCCCTCACTGCGGACATAGGAGTACTGCTATGTGTGACACCCCCCAAAAACTGTAGCACTGCAGCACTGTCCTCCCGTTGTTCATCCATTTGCTCAAGTGGGCATCAGTAACGTCTCCATTGTGAGACTTATTACTATTTTTGGCATATAGGGATACTCTCGGTAGCTTGCCAGGCTCTCTGAGAGGGCGAAGGAATCAAACCCAGATTGGCCGCACGTTTGATTCCTCCGTCCCTCTCCGAGAGCCCAGCAAGCTAATGAGAGTATCTCACCCGCACAGCAGAGCCTGGCAAGCTACCCGTATGCCAAAAAGAGTAACAACAAGTCACACAATGGAGACGTTACTGGTGCCTGTTCAAGCAAATCAACAAACAACGGGAAGACAGTGCTACAATAAAACAATGAATAATAATAATAATATGTGGGTTTGTATTATGTTAGAAATATATGGTAGAGATCAGTTGAAATGTTTTTTTCTTTAAAATTTGGACATGGGGCTGGAGCAATAGCACAGCAGGTAGGGCATTTGCCTTGCACGCGGCCGACCCAGGTTCAATTCCCAGCATCGCATATGGTTCCCCGAGCACTGCCAGGAGTGAATCCCGAGTGCAAAGCCAGGAGAAACCCCTGTTCGCTGGGTGTGACCCAAAAAACAAAAAACAAAACAAAACAAAAAGATATAAAGTTTGGGACATTGCTTTGTCATAAGATATTCTTGAATTTTATTCTTTCTTTCTTTTTCCTTTTTTCTTTATTGGAGGTAGGGATGGGTTCATACTGGAGCCAGAACTTTATTCATGACTCTGTGCTCAGAAGTCACTCCAATTGGTGTTCAGGTGCTCAGACATGTGGTGTCAAGGACTAAACATGAATTTTCCATGTGCAATGTAAACACCTTACCCACAATATCATCTTTCAGACCCTTTCTGGTCTCCCCCTATTCCACCTATTTAGTATTTCTTAAGTATTTCTTATTTTAAAATTGATTGATTTAATCTGGATAATATTAAATTTATGCATTAATGTTTTAAAATGTCAATATTTTTTATTATATATACATATTGTCTAGTAAAGCCACTGACTGTAAATTAATCTTATGGAAAAGGTGCATCCGCTTTAAAAACATTGAATAGGAATTTTAATGATCTGTTCAACATAAGAGACTATTTTGAACATTGATTTTTAATTGCAAAAAATAAATTTTTAATATTTTGATTAAATTTATTTATTGATTTAAAATTATGAAAATTTTAGGAATAAGCTTTATAACTCTTTGTGTGTGATTGTTCTCAGTTTCTTTTGTGAAACTTCCGTTTCATTCTACTTCAAGAGATTTTTTGCTCTATCCTCCTTTTCCTCTCCTCACCATGGTTTACAAACCTAGTAGCTAATTTTTATGGTTTTTATCAGTTCATTTGCTTTAATAACTTATTCTAACTATAATAAAATATTCAATGAGTTTAATAATAATCTTATCTGTTTTACTATCTCTCGGGACCAACTTATGTTTTCATATATTTGGATGAATGTCTAGACTATTACAGATGCATCATATAATTTCTTTATATTTTCAAAAAATAGGGAGAGTTTACAATCTGCTTTCTCACTATATCATTGTCCACATCTTCTCTTTCTCCAATTCCATTCTCACAGTTATGAGGTGATATCTTTTTGTGGTTTTGGTTCACATTTTCCAGATAACAATTGATGCTGAACATATTTTTCATATATCTGTGGGGCATCTGTGTGCCATCTTTGGAGAAACATTGATTCAGACTTTTCCTCCAGTTTTTTAAATTGAGTCACTTGTTTTGGGATTGATATTGTTGCATTAAATGACTTTACATATTTTGAATATTAACTCCTTGCTTCATGCATGACATGCAGGTATCGTTTCTCAATTGTTAGGTTGATTTTGTTGTTATTGTTATGTTTTGCGCTCAAAGAGCAAAAGAAATTTAATTTCATGACATTTCATACATTTATTTTTGCTTTTGTTAATCTTTTCCTTTGATTAGTATCTAAAAATAATCAAGAGAGTTTGCTATATTTAAAATGTTATAAAGATAACTTGTCTTACCTTTGATTTTAAGCTTTAAATCTACCAATGGGGAATCGTTCTTTTTAAAAAATTTTAAATTAAAAAAACTGCATTACATTTTTAAAATTCCAAATAATAAACAATACCCAGTCTTATTCTTAAAGAATTTTTATTTAGCTGATTAATTCCCCCCTTCTCTTCTTTACTGCTGCTGCAGTGGCTCAGGGTCCCACACATGCATGGCTATTGGTGCTCAGACAGCAAATACACATCAGTGCTTGCATACGTGGATGGTGGATGTTGTGCTCTGTGTGGGTATCACACTTGTTTAGTTGGAGCATTTGCATTTGCCAGTGGTCTACGCAATTAGCACTCGTTAATAGACCTGGAATAATTATCTCTTTCTCCAAGATATCTGTGTTTCTCTCCCCACCGCCCTCCCCACCCCCCCGCCGTATTTTCAACCACACCCCTCAGTGCACATAACTTAATATATATATAATATTTAATCACTTTGAGATACATAGTTACAAAATTATTTATGATTGGGCTTCAATCGTACAGTGTTCCAACACATCAGTACACATTTCCCACCACTGATATTCCCAGCTACACCCGCAGCCCCTACACCCACTTTTCTTCTCTCTTTCCTTTTGGGTGTTATGGTTTGCAGTACAGATACTGAAAGGTTATCATGTATATCCCTTTACCTACTTTCAAGTGCATAGAATTTAACCCTGACTCTGCGTTCTGGGGTGATGCTGGGGATTAAAGGAGGTTTGACCGTGTGCAAGGCAAGTGCTTTAAACCCACCATACTATCTCTCTGCCCCATATCTTGGTTTCTTGTCAATAGAAATGGTGTTTCAGAGCAATAACAGTCTAGGTGCTGAGGAGTTTTCCTTAAGGTCTTTGTAGATTGACTTTGCGCTGGGTCCTGCTTGAGCTCTTTGCTTGACTTGTGTACTTAGCCTCAGGGTTCCCAGCTGTAGAACTTTTCCTGAGCATGTTTTTGCCCTTTGCTTTCTTAGTTGGCCTGAACACATGGGTGTTTTTTATTGTCCTAATTTCCGGCGGAAACTTTCCTCTTTTCTCCCAGACCTTGGATATTCTTCTTGTTTGTCTCATTTGTAATCTTTTGTTCAAGTGACTGGGTGCTGGGATCACTTTACAGTGTTTCTGAACTGCGCTGCTGCTTTTCCACTTTGATTCTGAGTTGAGATAGAGATGAGCTTTGTTAGTCATTCAGCTGGCCCCCAGGCAAGTTGCTATAGAAGCAGTGTAGTTTAGAGGCTGCACCTTAGCAGTGCCTACTGTGGGCTGTGTGTTCTTTCTCAGCCCTGTACCACCTCTCCAGTCCAGAAACAGTCATCGTTCCTGAGGTCTTTTCTCTCCTTATGAATGTGGGGCCTGGCTCCTCTGGGGGTGTAGACTGATGGCCTTCAAGGCTGCTCCGTATTAAGGAGTGTCTGGGACAAGGGTGAGGAAAAAACGTCTTTTTTCCCCCTGTCGCTTTCCAGATTTCTTGATATTGTGTTCTCTCAGTTGCTGCCAATCTTTGGCTTTTTTCCAGAGTTTTGACAGAGATAGTTCTGACAATTTCTGCTTTACTCTTCAGTGCTTCACAAATTTTTGAAGAATGTTAGTGTGAACTGCTAGCCCACTAATAAAGAACAAAGTCTAGAAAAACAAAACCCAACCAAAATAGTGCTGAAGATGTTTAAAGGAATGTTTTACTGAGACCTGAAAAGAAAGTGAGAACAATGTAGAAAAGCATGGAAGTGAGCACTACTGAAAATGTCTTGTTCTAGATTTCAAGTAATTTGCATTGATTTTCAGTTGTAAGAGTACTTATCCTGAGAGTTTTACCTCTTGCCTCAGTTCTAGAATAAAATACAAATATCAGTGCTTTCATTTAAAAAATAAAGTGTTCTTAGGAAGGCAAGCTGATCGGTGTTTCCTCATTGATAGTGACTAATAATTTACTGAATGAAAATTATGTGTAATTTATTTCATAATAACTGTATGAATCTTCCGCTAGGCAGGGGTCACACCCACCAACTGTCCCCTGGCACTGTGAAATCTATCAACGGCCAAGACCCAGAGACTATAAAACCCAATTTCTGGACATCTTACTATTTCATTCTCACTTTGGACAACCTGGCAGGCTACCGAATGCAACCTGCCCACACGGCAGAGTCTGGCAAACTCCCCATGGTGTACCCAATATGCCAAATACTAGTAACAATGATGGGTCTCATTCTCCTAACCTTGAAAGAGCCTTGAATATGGCATTTTATAAAATCTAAGGGCTAGGGTGATGGAGATGATACTGGTACCTGCTCAAGGCAATCGACGAACAACAGGATGATCGTGATCAAACTCTATGAAGAAGGTTCTATTATTGTGTCCCATTTTACGAACAGAAAAATAAAGCAGAGGGAAGATATCTTTAAATGTACAAAATTAAATAGCAGAACCAGAACTTTAACCTGAGCAGTCTGCTTTTATTATCTAGGTATGAATTTGTTGTATTACTTCCCTATGTAAATTAAGATGTTTGTTTCTGGAGGGTTGGGGTGATAGCACAGCGGGTAGGGCATTTAACTTGCACGCAGTCTACCTAGCCAACCCGAGTCCTATTCCTCTGACCCTCTTGGAGAGCCCGGCAATCTACCGAGAGTATCTCGCCTGCATGGCAAAGCCTGGCAGGCTACCTGTGATGTATTCGATATGCCAAACACAGTAATAACAAGTCTCACAATGTTACTGGGCCCGTTTGAGCAAATCGATGAATAACGGGAGGACAGTGCTAAGTGCTACAGTGCTACAGTTAGTGTGAACAGCATGTTCCACTATTTCTTATTTAATTTTTGTTTCCTGGTGCTAAATGATACAGAGGATAGTTCTATATGTGCATTTGCCATATTTGCCTCTTTTACGGGCTGGAGCCATAGCACAGTGGATAGGGCCTTTGCCTGGCACACGGCCTACCCGGCCGACCCGAGTTCAATTCCTGCACCCCTCTCAGAGAGCCCGGCAAGCTACAGAGAGTATCATGCCGGCACAGCAAAGCCTGGCAAGCTACCTGTGACATATTCTATATGCTAAACAAAGTAACAACAAGTCTTACAATGTTACTAGACCACTTGAGCAAATTGATGAACAACGGGAGGATTGTGAAGTGCAGTACAGTGCTATTCTTAAAGAATATGAATATAATTTATTTAAAGAAGAACAATATTATACTAGATAATATATAATAAAATTTAAAAAATATTACTATTCAGAGATATTTTATAAAATAACATTTTAGTGTTCACAATAAATAAATATTGATGACATTACCAGTTTAACAAAAAATTAAGATATCTTATAAAGCAAAAATTATCTTGATATAAATACTATCAAGATGGAGTAAAAGATAAAAACTTCCCTGCCATGTCAATAATGGTAGCAAGCATTTTGAAATATAACTAAAAACAAGATGGAAATAGGAGTTTCCTGAGAGTAAAACATGTTTAATCTTTCTTTAAAATATTTATTGATTACTCATTCATCACACAGTGTTATGTATTTATCCATTTCTCATACTCTGCACCCAACTCCTTTTATTTTAAACAAATTTAAAATTTATTAAACAATGCAGATCCTAGTAACTTCTTTTCCTGAAATTATCTCTGAAATGCAAGTCTTGTCAAGGCATAGCAAGGGAATATATTGAAGAAAATCGCTGAATTGCAAAATCAATAAAATATCATACATAGAAATCAGTATGAACACAGAAAAATTGATTTTAAAATACTGTTGTATTTGAAATAGTAATAAACATGTATTTAACTATAAAAATAATTGGTTAATCAGTCAGATAAATATTTAATTCGTAACTCTACTTAATTTCAGTTTGTGCTAAAATAATTTTCTGATCCATTAGAATTTCATATAGTTTAATGTTCATATTTTATTTTAGTGATATTAGTACTATTAAAATAAATTGCACTATTATATAAAATGTTAATTTGGTAGGCAGGGAATATCTGGGTTTTTTGTTTTGCAGTTTTTGAATGCTCAGGTTTTACTCATAACTCTGCAGTCAGGGAATACTCCATTAGGGCTCAGTGAACTGTGTTGGATGCTGAGGATCAAATCAGAGTCAGCCTTCTGCAAGGCAAATGCCTTATTAGCAATACTATCTCACTGGTCATTGAACAGGATTTTTTTTTTTTTTTGCTTTTTGTTTTATGTAATGTGTTTTTTAGTTTTGAAGTTAATGGCCTTAAAACAAGATTATAAATTACAAGACAGAAATAAAATATTATTATTATTATTATTATTATTATTGTGGGCTGGAGCGATAGCACAGCGGGTAGGGCGTTCGCCTTACAAGCGGCCAACATGGCCGACCCGAGTTCGATTCCTCCGCCCCTCTCGGAGAGCCCGGCAAGCTACCGAGAGTATTCGATATGCCAGACACAGTAACAACCAAGTCTCCAATGGAGACGTTACTGGGCCCGCTCGAGCAAATCGACGATCAACGGGAGGGCCTTTACCTTTACCTTTATTATTATTGTCAAGCAATTATTTTAATTTCATTTACACATATTAGTCTCAGCCGTGAACTTTTACAGTAGCACTGTAGCACTGTCCTCATGTTGTTCATCGATTTGCTCTAGCAGGCACCAGTAACGTTTCCATTGTGAGACTTGTTGTTACTTATTTTGGCTTATCAAATACGCCACGGGGAGCTTGCCAGGCTTTGCCATGTGGTGGGATACTCTTGGTAACTTGCCAGGCTCTTCGAGAGGGACAAAGGAATCGAACCCAATTTGGCCGCATGCAAGGCAAACACCCAACCCACTGTGCTATTGCTCCTTGAAAATAAAATGTTGATTATAACTACTTTTATTCTGCGTTAAAAGTTAATCATGCCAGGGTCAGAGCGATAGTTCAAGGAGTAGGTTGCTTGCCTTGCATGTTAACAATCTAAGTTCAACACCCAACCCCCCAAGTACTGCCAGGAGTGATCCTGGAGTGCAGAGTCAGGAGTGAGCCCTGAGCACTACTGGGTTTGAACCCCAAACAAACAAAAAACCCAACACAATTGCAAAGGCAAATTATATATGCAGTAAAATAGCAAAAAAATAATTAAATGGAAAGTACTCAGTTATATTTATGTTGTTCTCTTATGAAGCTTCCTCCTGATTATTAATACTAACTTCTAATGAACATTTTTGTTGCCTATTTAAGAGTGTTTTTCTCATGAGACTTAGGTAATGTCTCTTTAAACATATCATAAGAATATCTATATTGCAAAGATTCCTGACAAGAGTGCTATGTCAATTTCCTGACTTCATGTAACTCTTAAGTCTGACACTTCTCACTGTAATAGGGTACAATAGTAGTTAATGACTGCTTTCAAACTCATGGGGACCTCATATATCTTTGCCTTGATGAAAAGCAGAAGCATGCTTTACACTGAGCTTAATCTTTAACTGGCACCTTTGTTTGTCTCCAACTTCAGAATCCTCCAGGTGAAATGAATATGCTAGTAGTTATGTATGTGTAAATATATATATATGCATATATATATATATATATCCCAACTTAAATATTAAAATATCCCGGTTTTGCAAGCACTTTCTTACATGTCCACACAAGACCATTTCTATGTAATTTTGGAGGAAATACTTGACTTTCAAATGTTCATTACATTTTTAACACTTGGCTTGGGAACGATCATTCAGCTTCCTCCATAAGAAATGGTGGGGGAAATTCTACAGTGTGTGACATAAAATACAAAATTTAACTATTCCTATTTTTTCAAATATCCTATTTTGTTTACATATATTTTATTATAAAGTAAATGTCACATGATAAGTTTACCAATTCTTCATGGGAATGTATCTTGCCTGATTGAATTCCCATTTCCGCTCTCTATTTGTTGTTCCAGCTCAAATAAAATCTAATTTGAAACGCCGTTAAACCAGTTATTGAACTTCAGTTATTGCTTTTTTGATTGATCTATTTTAGATTTTATTATGTTTAGCATAATGTTTGTTTTAGTACAAAAGTATAACAAGATAACTCTCCATGGGGAGTATCAATATTTATTCACAATACAGAAAAATAAATAAGCAGAGGCAAGTCTGCTGGAGGCATACTAACTGTAAGAGTAATTGATATCTGAAGGATGAGGTGAGTGTTTAGGAACAAAGACAGAAGTGGTAGGTCAGTACATATATGCAATCTTTTGAAGTCATGTATTATATATGGAATAGGGTCCTAGGCAAATGAGGCGTGTGAATGACCTTGAGAAATGTAATGGCTGATGCCATAAAATGTTGAAAAATAACTGAAGATAGATTTGAAGATGAGTGAGACTTATTGTGGAAGAATTTTCACAGCACAAAAATATCTTAAGAAGGCCATTACAGTATTTTGCTTGTGGGAAAGGAAATGGAGTTTTAAGTAATGATCTAATTTTCTAGATATGTTCCCATTAAATGAAGAAAATTAACTAATTATGCAATTAAAAGTAAATCACCACATTCTACTGATCACATATTGAATAAAAACTTAGTGATAGATAATGTGGATCGTGATGAATGGTACAAAGTAATGACTACAATTTCAATAAACTAATGTATTTCAAATGAATGAGTTATGAACAAATAAATGCCTCCCTACTCATATGGAAAAAAATTTAGATATTATAAAAAAAAATGATAGTTTTGTGTTACTTGATTTCCAGGGGGGAAATAATTGATGTAGAATCAGAGTTTTATAAACAGCTTTTTATCAACTAATTAATCAAACAATGGTTTAGTGCCTATTATATTCTTATAAGGATCCTAGGAAAAACAACTTCTTTATTTTTTTTATTTAGGAATATGCTATTTATTCAGCCACTGATTAGCTGATTGAATTGGGCATGAACTCCATCTTACTTTTTTTTTTCATAATTTATTTATTATTATTTTTTCTTGGTAGGGCGTGAAGGATGAGCCGGTACCACCCCCCTTCTCATGAGACTGCAGTTGCCTCATCACCGCCGGCTCATATCTGGCTTTCCAACAAGCTCTGAGGCGGTGGCCACTTGTATGTGGTCCACGTGCATTTCTGCCAAAAGTCGCTGGGTTTCGAGATTTGTTTCTGAGTCTCTGGGATCATGGTCTTTAATTAGCTTGATCAGGAGCCAGAGAGGCCATTTGTAGGTGGCGACTTGGGGTCTTGCAGAGATGGGGAGGAAAGGGCTGGGTCCACCCCCATCTGGTGAGGCCCCACATGTCTCATCATTGTGGCCAAAACCTGACTGTCCAGTGGCCTCTGGAGGATGGTGGTCACTGGGATACCAAGGGGAACAGGCCAAGGCACGGAACCTATTCCCATCTGGAGTGGCCCAGAACCTGTAACCTGCTGCAGGAACAGGATGCATTTCTGCCAAAAGCCACTGGGTTTCGAGATTCCTTTCTGAGTCTCTGGGATCATGGCTCTTAAGCAGTTCAATGAGGAATCAAAGAGGCCAGGCCTCTACTTATATAGCTGATCTGGAGGTGGTTTGTGGGTGTGTCTCCTACATACCTAACTTTTCGCCGTTTACTTTCTTGGTAAACTTTGCCCCAAGTTTTTGGGGTCTGGCCAAAGGCACAGCAGCAATTTGGGGGTATCTGAAAGCCTGACGGTGCCATCAGGCTGCTGATGCACTCGCCTCGCAGGTACAAATTGACCTGCTGGCAGCACCATGCCCCCGAAAAACAACTTCTATGTCCAATAGCACTTCCATTCTAATGTGGGTGATTATCTGAAAAGATTTACAAACAAGTAATGTTCAATATTAGATATTGAAAATTCAGGATGAAGGGGAGCAGGAGTACTGTAATAGGAAGCAAAACAGAATACTAATGATTGAATAATTGGAGAATACTCAGGAAGAAGTTACAATAGCATTTAAGTAGAAGAGTATGAAAATAATAATTTTTCATATATTATATAAAATAATTTTCACTGTATTTAGTATTAATAATAACAAATGCACAAAATCTCAGATGCATTATACCTATTGGGGCTTGAGCATCCTCCACCCAGATCCTTCATCTTCCAGTAGGCGGGGGTCACACCCACCAACTGCCCCCTCACCCCCCCCCCCTCGCGGCGCCATGTAATCCCATCAACGGCCAAGACCCAAGACCCAGAGACTATAAAACCCAGCTCCCGGACATCTTATTATCTCGTTCTTGCTTTGGACAACCTGGCAGGCTACCAAATGTAACGGCAGAGTCTGGCAAACTCCCCGTGGCATACCCAATATGCCAAATACCAGTAACAATGATGGGTCTCATTCTCCTAACCCTGAAAGAGCCTTAAATGTGGCACTTTTTAGAATTTCAGGGCTAGGATGAAGGAGACGTTACTGGTGCCTGCTTGAGGCAATCGATGAACAACAGGATGATCTTGATCTTGATATATATAAAATAATTAAGGGAAATGTGAATAATCTATAAATAACTAGATGACATACTCTAGTCAGAAAAATGAAAAAATGCAAAAATCATGACATAGGTGTATATTCAGTATGTATTAAAAAATCATAATTATTGTGGATGGAGGGGAATGAAAGAGGGGCAGAAGGTGAAGGTGAAAAGAAAAGTGGCAAGATGCTTTTCTTAAGAGTCTAGGATTAATATCTTTTAAAGGTTAGTATCTGTTAGAGTATAGGGACTAACCTTCAAGACATCTATCTGCCTTGCTCAAGTTTGAGAGAGCATCCTGTCATACAGATAAAAGACAAAACATTTGATTTTTTTTCTGGATTAAGTCAGTTATTAGATAGTCACCAAAATTGCAAGGTAAATTTAGAACATAATCTGTCACTGTCACTGTCCTCCCGTTGTTCATCGATTTGTTCAAGCGGGCCCAGTAACATCTCCATTGGAGACTTTGTTGTTACTGTGTTTGGCATATCGAATACATCACAGGTAGCTTGCCAGGCTCTGCATATAATATAATATGCATGATAAATAATGCTTTCAATTTCTCTTACTTAAGGAATAGTTATTACTAATGTTGTATGTGTATATATAAAGTGTATGCATTTGGCTATTTGTATATTTTTTTGAAGGGGTACACCTGACTGAAATCAAGTCTTAGTTTGGTCCGTGCATTCAGAAATTACGTCTGAGAGACTGTATGTAATGCAGGGATCAAGTCTGGGTCAGCTGTATTCATGGTAAACACCTTACCCCCTGTTCTATCTTTCTAGTCCAACAAAATCTCTTCAAACCTAGAAAGTCTCTATACAAAGAAAGTTCAGAAAGAAAAAAATTTTATTATTGATAAGCACTAATTCAGAGTGAAATAAACATCACAGGCATTCTGTGTGATGAAAGAAAGATCACAAAGACCAAAAGAGATCTCACTGTTTAAATAGCAAACCTGGATTTGATCTTGCCTTGCACACAAGCTGGATTTGATCCTAACATCCCATATGCCTGACCTCCCAATCCCTGCTAGGAGTGATCCCTGAGCAGTAAGGAGTAAGATCTGAACACCACTGGGAGTGACTCAAAAACGAAAAAAGAAAAAAAATTTAAGTTATATCTTAAATATATATGGATATTAAAATTGTGGAAGATCAAGGCAAAGAATAAATTTCTCTCCTATGAGATATTTAAAGAAGCATAATAAAGAAAGAAAAAATGGCCAATAGTGAAAAACTGTGAGAATCAAACTACAAAAATGAGTTTACCAAGAGGGTTTTGTTGCCTGGGTGTGGGTGTGGGGACTTTGAGACATTGGTGAAGGGATGCTGACAATGTGGTGGCAGATATAGAATTAGAATATCCTGCATATGAAACTATTAACAGTGTTGTCAATTACAAATGCCTAAATATAAACCGAAAGTGTATATATATATACATATATATACATATATATATATATATATCACTGTATCACTGTATCATTGTCATCCCATTGTTCATTGATATACTAGAGCAGGTGTCAGTAACGTCTCCATTCGTCCCAGCCTTGAGAATTTAGCAGCCTCTCCTTACTCGTCTTTCCCAACGTATTGAAGTCTCTTTCAGGGTCAGGGGAATGAGACCCGTTATTGTTACTGTTTTTGGCATATTGAATACATCACGGGGAGCTTGCCGTGCAGGCGAGATACTCCTCTCAGTAGCTTGCCAGGCTTTCCGAGAGGGGCAGTGTGTATATATATATATATATATATATATATATATATGTATATATATATCATATATATTATATATTATATATAAAATCTAAAGATGAGAAGAAAGCTGAATGTCTAGTGGTGAGTGCAAAAGAAGGGAAAGAAGAGAGTTAAAAAGGAAGAGAGGACTTTCAAAGTGTTTTATACAATTACACAAAAGGACTCAAATGTGACAGCAAGATGGATGTTTCTATGTTGATTAAATCAAAATATTTTGAAGATTCATTATCTGTAACTGCATGTTTTGGGGTGGTTCAATTTGAAAAATACACATTAAGAAATAATAAATCAAGAAGTTTCTCATAGAATTATTGTCACTGTCACTGTCACTGTCACTGTCCTCCCGTTGTTCATCGATTTGCTCGAATGGGCCCAGTAACGTCTCCATTTTTTTGAGACTTGTAGTTAATGTGTTTGGTATATTGAATACGTTGAGGGTAGCTTGCCAGGCTTTTGGCACATGGCGAGATAATCTTGGTAGCTTGCCGAGCTCTCCAAGAGGGACTGAGGAATCGAACCCGGCTCAGCTGGGCTGGCTGCGAGTAAAGCAAACACCCTACCGCTGTGCTATAGCTCCAACCCATAGAATTATTGAATATTCATAAAATACAAATTCAAAAAAAGTCACAATTCAGTACATAGTGTTTGCCAAATAAGTTGTAGAGCAAATTTGTACTATGATTCAGGAAAACAAGTGTTTTTAAATTAAGTCAGTTGGAAAGATTTTTAAATTAATATGTACAGAGTGTATTTTTTATCAAATCAAAAGTGTCTAAACTTGCTTTCAAGTCTAGCTAGAATAGGACATTTACCTCAGGGGAACTCAGTAAGTACTAATTACCATAATATCAAAGGGTGAGAGGCACCTCAGCTAATCCTGCCCTCAGGCATCAGGCTTAAGCCATCCAGGAAAGATGAGAGACAATCTACATTTAAAACTCTTTCTTGGGAAATCTATTTATAATAATCTAAGTTTAAAACTTTCTTGGGCTTTAAACCTAATTCCAACTACTGTATTACTATTTTTATTATGTTTGTAAGAGAATGAATTGTAAAATTTGGATAATTCCATTTAAAAATTTTTTTTACTCTCTTTCATGAGCTGCTTTTCCTAATGTTTGAACTGGGTATAGATACAGTCTCCAAGGGCCTGGTTTTCAGAAATTCAATATATATTTATTACATATTTATTTATGCATAATTTAATTTACATAAAACAAATATATGACTTATTGTGAATGGAAAATAAACACAAACTTAAAAGCTGGAAAGGATAAAATCTTATTCAATAGTTAAAAAGGATCAGAAACCTGGGAGTTTAGCTGCTTGGATTCAGGAAGTCTCAAGAGGCCTTGATCAAGATATCAGCCAGCACTGAGTCATGTATAGTATTAACTAAAAGAAATTCTGCTTCTCAAGCTAACTTGTCTGTAGGTCAGTCACAAAATATCATCAAATTTTATGCAATCATGCAATGTTTCCATTGCATTTCACTGACTCGAGATATGCAGTTTATTTCAGAAGAAAAGAAAGCTGACAAAAACATCCAAGACAAAAGCCACAGTCATGTTTGTCTACATAAACCTTGTATAGTAATGTTTATTAGAAAAGAATTATAAAGAGCAGATTACACTCACACTCGAGAAGGCAGAAGGCAGTAGGAGGTCACAATGCCACAACTGGTCTGTGATTTATCTAATCAAGTGTACAATCCATTACTAGAGAGATAGGACAGTAGTTAAGGCACTAGCCTTATATGCCACCAGCCTCAGTACAAACCAGATGATCCACTGAACACCTCTAGGAGTGATCCCTAAGGACAGAGCCAGTTGGGTGTATATCAGCCTTACCGCCCCCAAAAGAGTGTAATTCAGGCAATACGTGTAGTAAACAGATGGAATATTGAGACAGACCTAAGGGGAAATTCAATTTTATCTTTGCTATTTTTAAGGCAATTTTGACTGATTGTGGATTGCAGAACTAAAATGCCCAGTAAGGGGAGGCATAGGTGATAAGGAATCTGAGGGAGACTAGAAATATTTAAGATTATTGTTGAAATAATCTGGTGATGCTCAGGACGCTTTCTGACCGCGCAGCTGCAAAGCAGTCACGCAACACATTATAAGATACTTAATACCCATTTTCCAGAATTGCTGCACCATATTTGATAGGGTTCAACTATGGTTTGAACCATGGGAACACCTACAAGGGCGATTAGAGGCCACCCCGAAAGCCTCTATTCCTCTCGGAGAGCCTGGCAAGCTACCAAGAGTATTCCTCCTGCATGGCACAGCCTAGCAAGCTATTCGTTGTGTATTCAATATGCCAAAACCAGTAATCACAATGGGTCTCATTCCCTTGACCCTGAAGATGTCACCAATATGGCAGCGATGAAAAGGATGAGGAAGGAGAGGCTGATAAAATCTCAAGGCTGAACTAGGCTGCCAAAACAAAGAAAGAAAAAAATGATTGTCTGTACTTTCAATGTACATATGCTAGCATCAGATTCATCTATTGAGGACCTGATGGTACAAGCACAAAAGATCAAGTACGACATCATTGGTCTGACAGAGACAAGAAGGCATCAATCACATCATGCTGTTTTTGACACAGGAGAAGAACTATTCCTCAGAACATCCAATAAAAGAGGTGTCGGAGGTGTCAGTGTCCTTGTCAACATGAACTTGGCCATGAGCACTGATTCATTCGAATGCCTGACAACGCCAATTGGACGATTACTTGAATAGATGTGGCTCACTGCTGGCAGTTTCTATCTTCATTGTCTATGCACCAACATCCAGTTATGATGAAGGAGAAATTGAGAAATTATACGTGGAGCTGGAGAAGTTCTATAAAGACTATTCCTACTATAAGATCAGTGTCAGTGATTGTAATGCCAAGAGAAGACCGAGAAGATCAGCCTAAGAACTCCGCATCAGGACCCATGGCCTAGAATGGAACAAACAGGGTGACAGACAGTCTGAGTTCATCATGTCGACCAAGACTATCTATGATAACTCACAGTTCCAGAAGGCCAAATATAAACATTGAACATGGGAGTCTCCCGGTGGATGGTTCCACTTGAAATTGACCAATTAATATACAATGGACGGTTTTGCCTGACCGATGTTGCTGTTTTCCCAAAATTCCAAACGGGGTCAGACCACCATCTCCTTTATGCAAAATTCTACTTCACAGAGCAGGGAGAAAGGGCTGCAAAATTTAAGAAGAGAACTCCCAGAACGACCACCAACTGGGAGCTCTTTAGCACTATTGCTAAAACATGGGAAGATGCTGTTGTTGACAACATTGACGAGCAATAAAATCGACTGGTTCAGCACCTCCATGATTGTGCGAGGAACGCCAAAAGAGAGAGATATCCACAGAAAAATGCCTGTCTTCGAAAAATCTTGAACTTATTCGCCAACATGGGTTGGTGCATGCCTCAGGCAACCGCAAGAGAACATCTGAGCTCGCAAAGCAGTACAGAGATGCAATAAAGGAAGACCTCCAAGAGAGAAGAGAAGAAGTACTGGTAGATGTGGCAGAAGCCGGGAAAAGCATTCATAACACCTGACTGTTCTTTGCCAACTAAGATGACTGCCCTCTGACATCCTGATGGATCTATCACATCTTCCAGAAGGGCAGTGGAGAAGATTATCCATGACTTCTACTAAGATCTCTTCAATAGCCATATCCACCTGCCCACATACCAAATTCCGCAGGATGGATATGTCATTCCCAATGTTCTCCCTTCCCAAATCCGATACGCCATTTCATCGGTAAAGAAATGAACAGCACCCAGCCCAGACAAGATCAGACCTGAACACCTGAAGAACCTGCTGTCAGTACTCATCAATATGCTGGCTTGGCTCTTCACACGATACCTGTCTGAATGCAAGTTCCGTCATAATGGAAAACCAGCAGAACTGTACTACTATACAAGAAGGGAGACATCCATGACATTGGCAACTATCACCCAATCTGCCTATTGTCTGTCATCTACAAGCTGTTCACTCGAGTCATCCTGAATAGGATTGATAGAACACTAGATGAAGGACAACCATGCGAGCAATCCGGGTTCAGCAAAGGATTCAGAACCTTCGACAATATCCACATGGTAATCAAGCTCATTGATGTTTCTTGGGAGTTCAAGATGCCGCTCTGTCTAATGTTCATTGATTTAAAGAAGGCCTTTGATTCTGTTGGGACAGAAGCAGTCATTGAAGCCCTAGACAATCAGGGCATTCAAACTCAATACATCAGGATCCTCCATGAGCTGTATTATGGATTCACTACCAGTATTTCACCATTCTACAAAGAAGTGACCTACCAAGTGAAGAGAGGGGTTCAGCATGGTGATACCATTTCACCCAAGCTCTTCAGTGCCACCCTCGAAAACATCATGTGACGACTGGAATGAGAAGAATGGGAGTAAAGATAGACGGTCGGCAACTACACCACCTCCGCTTTGCTGATGACATCGTTCTAATAACACCAAACATTAGCCAAGCAGCACAAATGCTACCCGACTTTGACCGTGCGTATGGAAAGGATGGACTAGAACTGAATCTCACAAAGACAATGTTTATGAGAAACAGCCTCATTTCTGATGCTCCATTCGCTATTAACGGAACAACCATCTCCGAATGCAACATTTATGTGTACCTCGGTCGCGAAGTCAACTTGATGAAAGACCTGGCACCTGAGATGCACAGGAGAAAGACAGCGGCTAGGAACGCCTTCAAGACTGTCGAACATAGCTAAGAGGATGAAGAACCTTCAGCTCCACGCACATCTCTTTGATTCCACTGTTCTTTCTGCATTAACATACACCTCAGAGACCTGGGCCCTACGAAAACAGGATGAGAACACTATTTGGGTCTCCCAAAGAGGAATTGAAAGAGCTATGCTTGGAATATCACATTTCACTCAAATGAGAGAAAGAATCTGGAGTTCTGAACTACGTCGATAGTCAAGAATCAGGGACGCTCTCCTGTTTGCCAAGTTGTCGAAAATCTGATGGGCTGGACAAGTAATGAGATTTGGAGATGACTGCTGGAGTAGAGCTGTTACCGACTGGATTCCACGGGACGTCAAAAGATCAAGTGGCTGCCCACTTACCAGATGGTCAGACTTCATCAAGACCTGGAACGATTGGTTCGAGGCTTTTTGTTTTCCTAGAATGAACAGATGCCATTGGGCTACACTAGCATGTGACAGGGACATATGGAGACATTACTGGCACCCTCTCTAGCAAATCGATGATTAATAGGAAGTCAAGTGATCAAATGATAGTTGAAAGATCTGAGTCTTTGATAAAGATAGGCGAAGTCATTCTTTATATAAAACCAGTAGGTATTAATACTATTATAAATATGTGACTCAAACCACAATAATTTTTAAAAAAGTATCTTTATGAGGGAGAGCAGAGAGGGAGTAGGAGATGGCTTTGATGAAAGGATACTGACATTTCTGATGGAGCTAGATCATTGTTTACTGAAAATCTATTACTAAAAATCTTGAAAATCATAGTGTCTGAATTAAAATTAAAAACAAATAAATAAATAACATGAAATGACAAGAACTGTAGTTACCATACTATATCATTGTATAAACTAAAGTCCATTCATTAGAAATGGCATAAATGTGTTTGTTATGAAGTGAACTGCTTTCTTTGTGTAGTAGTTTCACATTATATGTAAAAGTTCAAAGAGAAAAAATTATAATTTACCATATTAATAAAATTCACCTACATAGATTTTGTATAATAGGAATCAGCAATTACAGAGGACATAAGACATGATCAAACATTAATGAGTGACTAAGAAGAGGTTGCAGTGAAAAAACATCACCTGGAGAGATCACAGGGAATGAAGAGATAGAGCAGTTATAGGATACTTGCTCTACTGAAGCTGCATCTTGTGCACCCTCAGTTACATGCCCCACCATGGCATATAATCTGCTGAGAACCATGAGGAGTCACTTCTGAGAACAGAGACAGAAAAAAAAACCTGAAAAGTACCAGGTGTAGCCTCCAAACCCCAGAGCAAAAACAGTCACATTTAAAGTTTTATTAAAAGCAAAGATTTGGGAAAGTGACAAGGGTATCCTTACTTTGATTTTTACCAGTTGAACTTTCTCCAGGGGAGGTACAAGGAAAGTATAGTGACTTAGTTACCCTCTAGAGTTTAAGAAAAAATAATCAAGCTCAAAGATTTTCCTGTGAAATACAATCATGAATCAGACATGGAATCACACTAAACTTGAGAGCTTGCATCCCATTAGGTTCTTCAGTTCTGTAGAACTCCTTCAGTAATGTGAAATTGATATTAGGTGACTGGAAGTTGGATAATACTGTTTGACTGAACCACAGACAAGTCAGCTTGGGAAGCAGAACTTACCATAAAACTTTATATGACTTCACACAAGACTTTTAATATTTTTGCATGTTTCTTTATATTTTGTTAACCATAAACCCTGAGAATGCAGCAAACACTGGAGATAGTCTTTATTTTTTGAATGTAAAGTTTAACATTTTTTGAATGTAAAGGATACCAGGTGTGTGGGACCCGGGGCTGAGATCTCCAAGCCTGCAAGGTTTGGGACTGGACCTGCCAGTAACTAGACAGTTACACCCACCAACTGCCGTGTAACTCCAACAACAGCCAGGATCCAGAGATTATCACACTCAGCTCCCGGGAGAGAACAAGGCAGAGTCTCCTACCCTGTGCCTGACTGTCTCCACCAGGGCCCAACAGCTGAAGACCTCCGGGGCCCAGCCAAGGCCATGCTGGGACCACTCTCCACACACTTGGATGAGCCTCACGCATAAAAGAACTGGCAGAGGAACCCAGGTGTGTGGGACCCAGGGCTGAGATCTCCAAGCCTGCACGGTTTGGGACTGGACCTGCCAGTAACTAGACAGTTACACCCACCAACTACCGTGTAACTCCAACAACGGCCAGGATCCAGAGAATATCACACTCAGCTCCCGGAAGCGCGCGGCTGCGAATGCGGCATCTTATCATCTCATTCCTGCTTTGGACAAACTGGCAGGCTACCAAATGTAACCTACCCACACGGCAGAGTCTGGCAAACTCCCCGTAATATACCCAATATGCCAAATACCAGTAACAATGATGGGTCTCATTCTCCTAACCCTGAAAAAGCCTTGAATATGGCACTTTAAAAAAAATCTCAGGGTTAGGACAAAGAAGACGTTACTGGCACCTGCTCGAGGCAATCGACGAACAACAGGGTGGTCGTGATCGTGAAAATTTAACAACTGAAAGTATGTTTGAACCCTACTCACTCATCAACCCCAATTCAACATGGGCATATTTTCATACGTTGAGTCCAGAGCATTACAATCCAGCATTTTTTAATATATAAGCACTGCTATTAATTCAGCCATTGATTAAGACTTTAATATTCTGATTGAGGCCCCTTGAGACATTCTAAATTCAAGCAGATTAACTTTTTTCAGATTTCTAATAATTTGAAAATAAGGGATAAAATTTTACTCTTTTTAGCTTTTAAGTTGTGAACATTAATAGCAATAATTAAATTATAATACATATGTTAAATTGATATGTATAATAAGCATTAACATATTAAATTGATAAACTATTAAATACTATTTTTGGATACTGTCTCCATATCCGATTCTAACATCTGAATCTACACATATGATAAAATAGTATAATAACATAAATAGTATAAATAGTAGATAGTGAATAGTATAAATATTATACATATATTATATATGAGTACACATAAGAACCTCTCTCAATATAATTTTATTATAAAAACATGGTATAAGTGTCAAGTGCTTGGTTTTGGTACTGTCTATATGTAAGACATAACCATTGTTTGACTTGGTAGAAAGATAAACAAAATTCTAAGTAGTATTTTGCAACTTTTTCAGAATACATATAATAGTTTTAAAATTAGTCTTAAGCATTTTTAATTTATTAACTGCCCAAGTATCATCAAAGAACCTTATCACATCTTCCTGTGGAATTCTTTCTAAACTATTAGCGAAGTTGGTTGTACAACTTTTAGTTGATAAACCTAAAATTTATTGAAACTATAAGAAGGTGATATGAATTTTCTGTAGTGCAGTACATATTAAATATAGCAATATACTACAGGCCATTTTATAAACTAATTTTAAGGATATTAAAATGCATTCTTAAAAATATGCCCTATAATATTTCATAAGAAACACTAGGCACCTCTCTCAGTATAATTTTATTATCCCCATTGTACATGTAACTGAAAAATCTAAGATGTTATATAACTTTTTCTATATTAGTTAGAAAATATGTCACACTTTTGAAGTTCGATCCAGATTTGATTTACTCAAAAGTGTATTTTTTTCAAACATAGCAAACTACAGGCTATTTTGTTTTATGTATCATAGTTCCATAATTTAGAGTTGCCTAAAGTATTACTCAGCCATTTTCAGAAGTTGAGCATCAATCTCTAATTTCCAACAAATTTTCCCTTACCCAACTCACATCTCATTGCCTTTGCGCAAAAAGTAGTTTGACTGTAATTCTGACTCTCAATAGATTTTCAAGGATCTTAAGGCAATGTAAGGAGGGCTGATTTCTCATCTCTGTTATAAACTTCACAGTGAAATGATTAAAAGTCATTAGCAGTGGAACAAATCTTGCTCTAGCCAACTCCCTACAGAGAGACTGATATTCCACTGCAGCCCCAGAGCAGCTGTTATTTCTCATTCTGCTAGGCTTCTATACAGTGAATTAACCTCCTCCACAAGTACCAGAATCTACTTTGGCAGGATTTTTTGTTTTGTTTTGTTTTGATTACCAGGTATTGGACCCAGGACTCCACACACACTAAGCAGGCACAAACCACTGAGTTATGCCCCTTGCTAGGACTGAAAAAATATTTTAATATTTTTGTCCTCAGTAAATTTTTCAGGATGTGCCTTGTGTTAGATACATAAAAGCTCAAGATTCATGTTTCCCTGGTCCCCAGAAAAAAAAAAACAGAATTGGAGGCCAGAGTGATAGTACAGCAGGTAGGGCATTTGCCTTGCAGGGGGTCGATCTGGGTTTAATCCCCAGCGTCCCAGATGGCCACCCAAGCACTACCAGGAATAATTCTTGACCGCAGAGCCAGGAGTAACTCCTGAGCATCACCCCTCCAAAAATCATTAGCATTTCTTGAGAAGCTCATTTCTTGAGCTCTTAGTTTTGACTGAACTCTGCATTTCCTCCAATATTATACTTCAAAGTTTAAAGGTTTTTTAAAAGTGTGCATTAATATTTTCTTCTATTTAGTAGCACTGCAGCACTGTCATCCAGTTGTTCATCCATTTGCTCGAGTGGGCTCCAGTAAATTATATTTTAGGTATGTACATCTAGTTACATTCTTGGTAACTCTCTAAAGTGAGAATCTAGCCTGGGGTCTCTGACGGTCTATATTCCATGTGTTTCAGTGTTTTCCTTAATCATTCAATGGGCAACACCCCTCACACTTTCTCAGTGTCCTCTAGAAAGCTCTTAGTTTTGACTGAACTCTGCATTTCCTCCAATATTATACTTCAAAGTTTAAAGGTTTTTTAAAAGTGTGCATTAATATTTTCTTCTATTTAGTAGCACTGCAGCACTGTCATCCAGTTGTTCATCCATTTGCTCGAGTGGGCTCCAGTAACGTGTCCATTGTGAGACTTGTTTTATTTTTTTAATTTAATGATAGTTTATTTTCCAGTGCAGACACTTTTGAATTTGATATACCCCTATGTGTTAATGTTTGTTTTATTTTTAGTGGAGTTGTTCTGTTAAATATAAATAGACTAATTCATCAATAAAAGAGGCATATTATAAACTGGATTTAAATAAGAAGAAAAACTAGCATGGTCTCTTAGAAGATGATCTGTAAAAGATTGACGAAGGGATCAAAAGAGTAAAAATGACTAAATGCTTTTGAGATATTGAATGACAAGGACATTAGAAGTTACAATTGAATATAATTGGATTTAACAAGAGGGACTCAGAAAATTGTTGCTAAGCAGCAAAAGACAAGCAGGATATTGTATACACAACACAGAAGAGGAGACACACTTGTATGACAAGCGTTCTAAGAAATGATGGGGGATTGGATTTCTCGGATAGTGGAGAGGTTAGTTTTTCTTCTCAATAGAAATAGTTGATTGATATTTATTTTCACCATGAGCATGAAACATGTTCATCAGTTAAGAGATTTTCTCCAGCAGCAATAATTTCTTCAGTATATTTCTTTAGTAGAGGCATGGAATAAGAAAATAATTGGCTATAAAAAATAGTTGGATTTTGCTAGATGCGTGGGGTCACTGAAGGGAAAATCGGACCAGGGTACTCACGAGTGTGTTATTATAGATTGAAATCGTGAAATCTTAGCCAAAAAGAGAGAAAAATAAAGATAAATGAGGTGAAAGTGACTACTAAAATCCTCTTAACCAGTATACAATATGTGGCATAAAGAAAATTGTTTTTATACCTGTATAAAGAATATGGCAATATAACTTGATAAAATTATCAGACTAAATATTAAAATATGTTGCTGAATGCCACACATTTGCTTTTAGATAAACATAACTCTTGTATATGTTTATATAGCTTGCCTTTAGTATCATTATGAAATGAGCCTACCTTCTCAAACTCACCCCACACTACTTCATTGTGAGTGAAGAATATCAATTATTTTAAAAAGTAATGTAATTTTTAACTTTTTTATAGAACTAAATAATTATTTATATAGATAGCAAATTTTTATCTGGAAACAATCTGGATAAATAAAAATATCTATCCAGATTAAAAATATAGATATAAATATATATAAGTATCACTTAACCACTTAATCACTTAACTTCCCGTTAGTCGTCGATTTGCTCCTGCGGGCGCCAGTAACGTCTCCATTTGTCCATGTCTCGTGCTAGTGTAGCCCAATGGCATCTGTTCCCTCCAGGAACATGAAGGGCCTCAAACCGATCGTTCATGATCTTGACGAAGAAGTCTGACCATCTGGTAGGTGGGCAGCCACGCGGTCTCTTGACATCCCATGGAATCCAATCAGTAACAGCTCTAGTCCAACGGTCGTCTTTAAATCTCATTACGTGACCAGCCCATCTGATTTTCGACACCTTGGCAAATGAGACAGCATCCCTGATTCTTGATCGTCAACGGATGTCAGAACTCCGGATTCGTTCTCTCATTTGAGTGAAACGTGATATTCCAAGCATAGCTCTTTCTATTCTTCTTTGGGAGACCTGAATGGCGTTCTCATCTTGTTTGCATAGGGCCCAGGTCTCTGAGGCATATGTTAATGCAGGAAGAACAGTGGAATCAAAGAGATGTGCCCGGAGCCAGAGGTTCTTCGTCCTCTTAGCTATTTCTTCGACGTTCTTGAAGGCGTTCCAAGCCGCTCTCTTCCTCCTGCACAGCTCGGGTGCCAGGTCATTTGTCATGTTGACCTCTCGACCTAGGTACACATAGTTGTTGCATTCGGAGATGGTCCTTCCATTGAGAGCGAATGGGGCGTCAGGAACAAGGCTGTTTCTCATAAACATTGTCTTCGTAAGATTCAGCTGTAGTCCTACCTTTCCACACTCACGGTCAAAGTCGGCCAGCATTTGTGCTGCTTGGTTGATGTTTGGTGTTATTAAAACAATGTCATCAGCAAAGCGGAGGTGGTTTAGTTGCTGACCATCTATCTTCACTCCCATTCCTTCCCATTCCAGTCGTCGCATGATGTTCTCGAGGGTGGCACTGAAGAGTTTCGGTGAAATGGTATCACCCTGCCGCACCCCTCTCTTGACATCAACGATCACTTCTTTGTAGAATGGTGAGATCCTGGTAGTGAATCCGCAATACAGCTCACGGAGGATCCTGATGTATTGGGCTTGAATGCCCTGATTGGCTAGGGCTTCAATGACCGCTTCCGTCTCACCAGAATCAAAGGCCTTCTTTAAATCAATGAACGTTAAGCAGAGCGGCATCTTGAACTCCCGAGAAACCTCAATGAGCTTGGTTATCGTGTGGATATGGTCGATGGTGCTGAATCCTTTGCGGAACCCTGCTTGCTCGCATGGTTGTCCTTCATCTAGTGTTCTGCCAATCCTATTCAGGGTGACTCGAGTGAACAACTTGTAGATGACAGACAATAGGCAGATCGGGCGATAGTTGCCAATGTCATGGATGTCTCCCTTCTTGAACAGTAGTACGGTCCTGCTGGTTTTTCATTGGGATGGAACCTTGCATTCAGAAAGGTAGCAAGTGAAGAGCCGAGCCAGTGTATTGATGAGTACTGATGGAAGCTTCTTCAGGTGTTCAGGTCTGACCTTGTCTGGGCCGGGTGCTGTTTGTTTCTTTACCGATGAAATGGTGTGTCGGATTTCGGAAGGGAGAACATTGGGAACGACATACCCATCCTGTGGAATTTGGTATGTCGGCAAGTGGACATGGCTATCGAAGAGATTTGAGTAGAAGTCATGGATAATCTTCTCCATTACCGTTCTGGAGGATGTGATGGATCCATCAGGATGTCGGAGGGCAGTCATGTTGGTCTTATAGTTGGCGAAGGACAGGCGGGCCTTACGAATACTTTTCCCGGCTTCTGCCGCATCTACCAGTACTTCTGCTCTTCTCTCTTTGAGGTCTTCCTTGATCGCATCTCTGCACTGCTTTGCAAGCTCAGACGTTAGCTTGCGGTTGCCTGAGGCATGTGCCAAACCACGCTGGCGAATTAGCTCAAGAGTTTTCGAAGATAGGCGACTTTTTGTGGCTATCTCTCTCTTGGCGTTCCTCGCACATTCATGGAGGTGCTGAACCAGTGGATCGTATTCCTCGTCAATGTTGTCAACAATGGCATCTTCCCATGTTGCCGCAATAGTACCAAAGAGTTCCCAGTTGGTGGTCATTCTGGGAGTTCTCTTTTTGAACTTTGCAGCCCTTTCTCCCCGCTCTGTGAAGTAGAATTTTGCACGAAGGAGACGGTGGTCCGATCCCGTTCGAAATTTTGGGACAACAGCGACATCAGTCAGGAAAAACCGTCAATTGAATATGATGTGGTCTATTTCGTTGTGGGATCGTCCACCGGGAGACTCCCATGTCCATCGTTTAGATTCTGCCTTCTGGAACTGTGAGTTACCATGAATGGTCTTGGTCGATATGATGAACTCAGTCTCTCACCCTGTTCGTTCCATTCTAGGCCATGGGTCCCGATGTGAAGTTCTTCAGCTGATCTTCTCGGTCCTATCTTGGCATTAAAAGCACCCACAATGATCTTGTAGAAGGTGTGGTCTTCTTTATAGAACTTCTCTAGGTCCATGTAGAACTTCTCGATTTCTCTTTCATCAGAATGAGATGTTGGTGCATAGACAACGAAGAAAGAACCTGCAGCAGTGAGCCACATCTATTCAAATGTAAACGTCCGATTGGGGTTGTTAGGCATTTGAATGAATCAATGCTCTTGTCCATGACACTACTTCCACTACCCAGCCGTCGCCACACTCCAGGACGCTTTCCGGACCTGCGCGGCCGCAAGCGACACATCATAAGACACTAAATACCCATCTTCTGGAATTGTTGTACCATATTTGATAGGGTTCAAATATGGTAACACCTACAAGGGTGATTAGAGGTCACCCCAAAAGCCTCTATCCCTCTCAGAAAGACTGGCAAGCTACCGAGAGTATTCCGCCCGCACGGAAGAGCTTGGCAAGCTATCCGCTGTGTATTCGATATGCCAAAACCAGTAACTACAACTGGTCTCATTCACCTGACCCTGAAGGCTTCACCGACATATATAAGTATATATAATTTATATATATAAATTTATATATATTATATACATAAAAATATAGATAGCACATTTTATATTTGGAAACAATCTGGATAAATAAAAATATTAGAAGTTTTTGCATTCAATAACTTAAATAATGCTTAAAAGTAACAGCAATTAAGTTATTTTAAGTACTTCAAAGATAAATATATGAACTTGTTAATATGGGGGCTTGGTTAATTTTTCAAGTTTGATTTAGAATCAACCTCTAAGCAAAAGTTGTGATTTAAATCAACATATTTCTTTTCTCAGCCATTGCAGTGATCAGAATAAGAATAAAGGAATGTCAATCTTCAGGATGCCACTTATGTTATGGAAGAGGTTCCCCTTAAACTTAAGTACTAATCAAATAATAGGCATTATAACAGAATTATGATTATTGATGTTTGAGTTTAGTTTGCTATTAAACAAAATAACATAAGCTAAATTGATATCTGGAATTGTAGTTTTTCAATTTTTATTGATTAAAAAAAGGTATTATATGAGGTCTTATTGTCTTAAAATGTTTTGAAATTGACTAAAATAGAACTAAAGATAATTACATATGTTAAACTGCGGTATAAAAGGAGACCCTTAGGTCCAAAAGGATAGTACAGTGGTTAGGCTACTTTCTTTGCACAAAATTGACCATGGATTAGTCTCTGGCACCACATATGGTATCCAGAGCCCTGCCTTGAGTGAACCTTATGGGTAGAACCAGGAAAAGCAGTGAACCTTATGGGTAGAGCCAGAAGTAAGCCAATAGTAAACTGGGTTTGGCCCCCAAGCAAACAAACAAATGAAAGCCCATTCTTTAATCATTATAATTTCAATTATCAAGGCAACCTGTGACTGAATTTCTACCCCCCCCAAAAAGGTTACTATATACTATATGAATAAACTGGGAATTTCATCATGTCTTTAAACTTTTGTTTGCTAATATTTAATTAGGAAACCATGTTAATATTCATCTTTGATTATTGTTCTGACACTCATAAAAACTATTTGGGTATATTGAAGTGGCTCCATTAAGTCAGGAGCTAGGAATTTCCACCTCGCTGCTAGATTCAACTTGGGCACCAGCACTTGGGAAAAATACCTGATTTGTTCATCTCCTGGCACCCCTACCAGACAGCCATCAAGTAGTGCCTGGCGTCTGCTTATTGTCTGAAGCCCATTTGTTCTGCAGGGCTTGGGGGATATTTCCTTCTACCCAATTTCTGAGAAACCTGTGGACCCAGGTTAGAGCAAGGAAACTGCTGTTCACATCGAAGGAATGTCAATCCTGACATTTGCACAGGCATTCAGAATCTGTAGCCTTTCCCTCACAGAAAAGAATTTCTGGAAGATATGAAATTGTGAAGCAAAATTATCATTAAATGAAATTTATTTTGACATGAGCATGGGAGAAGGAAAGCAAAACATGTTCAAGAGAACCACAAACTTGAAAGAGCAAACTATGAATAGCTTTCAGGGTGAAATTTTATATAATTCCTTTGAGTTGGTTTTATTAATTTATTTTTCTCATGTTTTCTACATAGTTAAAAGTTGATCTGGGTGTTGTCAGAGGAAAGCCTGGCATGGCTGATGGTCTTCTCATTATCTCAGCCATTGCCTTGTTGATGGTCTTCTCACAATCTCATAGATTCTTTGCAGCTTCTCCTTTCCTGAGGGCCACCTTTCTCTAGGTAGGGCCTTGGATTTCCACATCTGGGTTGCACCTCTGTTTTCCCTTCTTTAAAAAACTCAGAATTTTTATTTCAGAGTGATATGGTCTTCATTCCCTTGGGCTACTTCAGAGTTAGGTAATTTCTTCAGTTTTATTATTTCCTGAAAGTATATTACCAAGCCCTTCTTTATGTATCTGCCTACAAAATGTATGATGCTTGATTCCTAGTAATAATCTTATGAATGGAAGTTATTCCATTAGTTATTCCATTTTGCTATATTCAGATTACATGAATAAAATTAACTTCTAAAGTTTTTTTTAGACACTATTCTGGCATAGATAACAAACGGAACTATGTTAACATTTTCTGCATCCAAATTTATTTATTTTGAAACATATTATGTCATTGCATATTACTGTTTTTTCAGTCATTTTAAACAGATTAAAATATCACCTCAATGCAATAATCAAGAAATAGCACTGTAGCACTGTAGCACTGTCCTCTGGTTGTTCATCAGTTTGCTCCAGCGGGTACCAGTAACATCTTCATTGTGAGGCTTCTTGTTACTGTTTTTTACATATTGGATACACCACGGAAGCTTGCCAGACTTTGCCATGCAGGCGTGATATTCTTGGTAGTTTGCCGGGCTCTCCCTCTCCAAGAGGGATAGAGGAATCAAACCTGGGTCGGCCATGTGCAAGGCAAACGCCCTACCCGCTGTGCTATCGCTCCAGAACAAATTAATATAAACTGTATGTCCATTAAAATTTTTCACATCAATATCTATTCTTAATATAGATATACTGCAAATGATTTTCGAGAAAATAAATGACTGTGATGGGTAGTCATGCAACAGTTTACACACACATATTCACAAATCTATAGTCTGACATACATGTATGTGCATATGTGTATTGTGTATTTACAAAATGTATCATGACTCCCAAAAGTCTGTAATGTGCCCTTTGGACCCAATCCTTTTCCTGTACCTCAAAGAAATAATAACCAAAATTAAGTTATGCTTTTAAAAGTGTAACTGTGAGATAATTTTAGAATTCAACAAAGTTGCAAATATATTGTATTCTTACACTCTCATCCTACTATCCCTCATATCAACAACTTAAATAATTATAGGACAATTATTAAACCAGGAGATTTATCTTGCTGTAATATTATTCAGTACAGAACAACTTATTGAGGATTCACTGGTTTTCCACCAATGTCCCTCTTTATACTTCACTTAATCTCCAAACCTACTTTGCATCTAGTCATTATGCTTCCTTGGATCTATCTCTGAGAATGTGCAAACATCCAGCTTCTGATTAAACTTCTGCACACTAATTTTAGCAGCCATCAGTAGATGTAGTTCAAGGTAATCATTACTATATATTATAATGGTGATTTTTTTCTCATTTTTCTGCACTCAAAGTTTCATTGAGAATAACATATACTTCAATTTCATTAGCTTTTCCAAGCTAAAAAAATCTCATTTTAAACACATAATTTCTCATTTAACTTTATAATTCATGCAGGTGATTGAAGTATAAAACTCCAATGAATTCAAAGTTCTAAATTCAGATCAGCTCAACCTTTTGCAAATAGATGAGCAGAATAATCTGCCAAGCTGTTGTCAATACTGTCAATCTCCCATGTTGCCAAAGAAGATGGGAATGGATATCTTACAAGCCCTAATTTTTGCTAATCACTTATAAAAATAAAATTTTTCGTATGCATTGAATGAATATTAAATATCAAACAATGCACATGCCTTAAATACTTATTTATCTAAAATTCATAGACAACAATTATTTGTGTAGGAGAAATATAAGTCTGAGGCTGGCATATATGTTTATGGTCATACCACCCTAAAATGCCTGATCTAGTCTATCTTGGTACCTAAGCAGGTAGGGCATTATTAGTACTTGGATGAGGGACACACACACACAACAAATGCACATATGTGTATTTGTCAGTATATATGTATATATAGTAGGTTATGATCTAATTAACACATCTTAAAATTAATAATGACAAAAATGCCTATCAGATTGCTATGTCACAATACAATTCTGGTACTACTTACTCAAATATAGTGCAGACAACTCAATAGGTTAATAATAGTCATCCTGTGACTATCCTGTCAAGTTTGAGGGTAACAAGTTCAGATAGCAAGCCAGTCAAGTTTGAAGGTCTAAAGTCACCCACACTTCTAATAACCAACTACAAATTTAGGCATTGCTATAACTTCTCACTTGCAATAGCTTGCAAGAATGAGTCATAGATTTTAGAAATGTGTGACATTCACAGTTTATTTTATAAAATATGAATCAGAAGTAGCCAGAAGAACTATGGGCAAGGTTTGCCAGGCTATGAAATTCAAAACTCTTGTTTCCTCTCTCCATGGAGTAAAGATGTGTCTCTTAATCAAGAAGTTCACCCAAGAGTCAATGTCCAGAGATTTTTATGATAAGATTGATACGTTTGAGTGAATGTCTTTTCAAATTTACTTGACCTACTTCTCTATATTCAGGAAAATCATCTCTCAGCACCCTCAAGGCAATGACCTTATTTAATACATCAAACACAAAGAACCACCTCTCTCTCTCTCTCTCTCTCTCTCTCTCTCTCTCTCTCTCACACACACACACACACACACATACACATACACGCACACACACACAATTGTACCCTAGGCTGTTAGGCTACTATTACCTCTATAGATCACTTCCAGTCATTGCTGGGGGCACAATATCACTTACTTTTTGAAAGCCTTGATTGAGTTTAATCTCTATGGAGCTTCCTCACCCTACCTTCCTAGAGGAATTTAGAATCAACATCATTTAGTTCATATATGCTACTGTTTTCTGGCCTTATCCTGATTAAGAAAGTAGCATAAACTCACATGCTATGGTTAAAAATTTCTTTATTGTTCAGTCCATTTAAGAATTTAGAAGTCTTGTCTACTAGGGCCAGAGAGATAGTACAATTGGTAGGATATTGCACACTGCTGACCTGGGTTTGATCTCCAGCCTCCCATACAGTGTCTTGAGCACCACCAGGAGTAATTCCTGAGTGCAGAGTCAGGAATAAGCTGTGAACATCATTGGATATGGCCCAAAAACAAAAACAAAAACAAAGTCAAGAAACCCAAAGAAAGATCAAACTCTTGATGTTATTTGTAGGCCACACCTAGCAGAGGTGAGGGCTGTGGTTGCTTCAAGTGTGCTCTGGGAAGCATTATAATTCCAGGAATTTAACTCAGGTCTCCTGCATGCAAAACCTGTGTTTAACCCATTTAGCTATCTCTCATGTCCCCAAGATGAAACTCTTCAACATACTGCGTCCACAAAAATTAACACTTGAAAGACTGCTAGGAATGCTTCTCAAAAAATAACTAAGACTCAGGTAGATTGTCAGCCTTCACCATTTACTACCTTGCTTGTCTGCTTAGTTTTGCAGCTGAGGATGCTCTTGAGAACAGCAGGGCACATGAATACACTTCCAATAGATATCTGTTATCACCCATATTACTCTGGAGTAGCTATTAGTAAATAAACTAATTATTGAGCAAGACAATTTCAGAGTCGTCAGAGCTGAAAGTAAACAAGTGACTAGAGTTGGGAGAAGCACTTTGCTTTCTATTCATTTTTGTTTTGTGTTCCTTGGGCTATAAAACAGAACCTTAGAAAGTGAGACTAGTAGTCTACCTATTAGCTGCAGCTCCTGCCCTTAGGAAAAAGTGTGAAATGTGAAGGAAAGGTGTTTCTAAGGAAGTTAACATATGAGTTGAGAAGAAAAAACATAAAGTGATCTCTAAGGGGCTTTTAGCAGTCTTATAGCTATACATCCTGTCCATTGTTCAAAATTACTCTAAAATACACAATCAATAATTCAGCAAGTATACAACTGTTGCTTGTGCTCAGGGTTGGGTAACTGGGCTATAATGTCAGATTGCAACATAGTCCCCAAGGATCCTAAGTTTTATCATAGAGAATATAAGACACAATAAACAATGAAGGTTAAGACATTTGTCTGAACCTATCTACTGGATGAAGGAATCCATAGTATTGTACTGGCAGGTCTGTACCATTAGACTCAACGTCTTATTGTCCGGTTGAATATTGGAAATAATTTTGGTTGTTGTTATTCTTTATTGTTTATTTGTAGGGGAATACACCAGGTGTATTCAGGCCCTATTCCTAGATCTGTGCTAAGGAGTAATTCCTGCCAGTGCTCAGGAGTGAATATGTGGTTCAGGGGATTAATACACATACACACATACACATTCACATTCACACACACACACACACACACACGCACCCTTATATTGTTTTTTCTTTCTCTTTTGTTGTATGTTGTATGTATTAAACATTTAAGTTTACTTGCAGTTACTTGGATAAACACAGTAAGAGATACAGATTCTAAAATTTAGTACCTTGGGCTCCAAGGGCAAGGCTGCTGGTTTTCTACCCTAAATTCTATACTAGGAGACTAGGTCCTCAGGCTAGTTCAGCTTATCCTTCTCTATGAGGGTCCTGTCTCTTCAATCATAACAGCTTGCATCAAAACCATGCTTTTATGCTTTCTGGATTCTCCCATTTCCTTGATGGGGTAGTATTTGCCACTCACTCCGGATTCATTCAGGTCCCATGGTGGGTTCTTCCTTTTGGGGTGTAAGTAACTATGGCAACCAAAGTCTGAGGCAAATAATTTTGACAGATGCCCAGAAGTAAATATATTTCAGAATCCATCAAATCTCAAATATCAGGAGCATAATATTAACAGTCTTTCTATGTTTAAGCAAAAAACATTGCTCTATAGTAGTAAAATATGGGAAAATTATAAGGGAAATAGAAAAGCAAGTAATTCACTACAAAGTCCAGAATCACCAGAAGTTTTGACTTATAAGTAACCAAGAATAACTTAGAGGATGTAACAATGAGAGGTAAAGTACAAAGGAAAGGTTAAAGATAAACTCAGGGGGGTAGAGGTGCTCACAAGAGCACTGTAAGTTTCTCTGGGGAATGGAAAATGGGCAGTTTACTGATGAAGCCTAAAGCACTGGGTTAATATTCAACACACGTTTCTCCTTACCTGAAAATTAGGCCAATTAAAACTTATCTGTGAAGCTGCTGCCCCGCGGTCCCCCCAGCTCAGTGCCAGGAGGAGCCACCTCCTGGACCCCCTCAGGTGTTGGCGTCTGTAGCACAGCCGGACTCCCGCGGTGTACAGGGGGAGCCCCTGCGGACCCTGCGGCTCACGGAGAAGACGCTGATCTTCGCCACCAACGCCTTAGATCAGGATGTGGAGAAAGCTACCAGTGAGATGAATACTGCTGAGGATTGGGGCCTCATTTTGGGTATATGTGATAAAGTTGGTCAGTCGCTAACTGGACCTAAAGATTGTCTCAGCTCTGTCATGAGGAGAGTGAACCACAAGGACCCTCATGTCACCATGCAGGCCTTGACCCTTCTAGATGCATGCATATCAAACTGCGGAAAAATTTTTCATTTAGAAGTATGTTGAAGAGATTTTGCTAGTAAAGTAAGCAACGTATTAAATAAGGGTTATCCTAAAGTGTGTGAAAAACTAAAGACACTTATGTTTGAATGGACAGATGAATTTAATAATGATCCACAGATTAGTCTAATATCAGCAATGATAAAGAACCTTAAGGAGCAAGGAGTTACATTTCCAGCCATTGGGTCCCAGGCTGCAGAACAAACAAAAGCAAGTCCAGCTTTGGCCGCCAAAGATCCCGGTACTGTGGCTAAAACTTATCTGTGAGGCTGAAGAGATATTATAGTTGATAGAGCACTTATCTTGCACACAAAAGACATGGGTTAGATACCAAAATGTCTTCCAGAGCCCACAAAGAGTGATAAATGAGTGCAGAGCAGGATTAATCCCTGAAATTCACAGGGTGTGTCCACAAAATGAAAACAAAACTGATAAAACCAAATTCCCCCGCACCTGCCTCTTATCCCAAAATAATCTACATATTCAGAAGTCAGCATAAATAATACCTAAGGTGATTTGCCAGATAGTCACCTTGAGCTTCAGGCACACCTGTTTCCACTGGCACATTAGATTAGAACTCCCCTCCACCCCTTCCTCCCGACAAACTAACCAAAATTCAGCTCTTCTGATTTGTATGTTCAGCCTTCACTCAGGAAACCCCTAAATATTCCACTTACAAGCCCTCATAGAGACATGCTTTCATTTGTTGAGCATCTGTGCAAAGTCAGGTCTGTTATGCAGATACACTTAAATTTTCACATAGATGACTTCAAACCATAAACTAATAAAAAATTAGATCACTTCATCACTTAACTTCCCATTAGTCGTCGATTTGCTCGAGCGGGCGCCAGTAACATCTCCATTTGTCCCTGTCGCGTGCTAGTGTAGCCAAATGGCTTCTGTTCGCTAAGGGAACATGAAGAGCCTCAAACCGATCGTTCATGATCTTCAGGAAGAAGTCTGACCATCTGATAGGTGAGCGGCCGCGCGGTCTTTTGACATCCCGTGGAATCCAGTCAGTAACAGCTCTAGTCCAGCGGTCATCTTTAAATCTCATTACGTGACCAGCCCATCTGATTTTTGACACCTTGGCAAATGAGACAGCGTCGCTGATTCTTGATCGTCGACGGATGTCGGAACTATGGATTTTTTTCTCTCATTTGAGTGAAACGTGATATTCCAAGCATAGCTCTTTGTATTCCTCTTTGGGAGACCTGAATAGCGTTCTCATCCTGTTTGCGTAGGGCCCAGGTCTCTGAGGCATATGTTAATGCAGGAAGAACAGTGGAATCAAAGAGATGTGCCCGGAGCCGGAGGTTCTTCGTCCTCTTAGCTATTTCTTCGACGTTCTTGAAGGCGTTCCAAGCCGCTGTCTTCCTCTTGCGCAGCTCGGGTGCCAGGTCATTTGTCATGTTGACTTCTCGACCTAGGTACACATAGCTATTGCATTCGGAGATGGTCGTTCCTTTGAGAGCGAATGGGGCATCAGGAATGAGGCTGTTTCTCATAAACATGGTCTTCATAAGATTCAGCTGTAGTCCTACCTTTCCACACTCACGGTCAAAGTCGGCCAGCATTTGTGCTGCTTGGCTGATGTTTGGTGTTATTAAAACAATGTCATCAGCAAAGCGGAGGTGGTGTAATTGCTGACCATCTATCTTCACTCCCATTCCTTCCCATTCCAGTCATCTCATGATGTTCTCGAGGGTGGCACTGAAGAGTTTCGGTGAAATGGTATCACCCTGCCACACCCCTCTCTTGACATCAATGATTACTTCTTTGTAGAATGGTGAGATCCTGGTAGTGAATCCGCAATACAGCTCATGGAGGATCTTGATGTATTGGGCTTGAATGCCCTGATTGGCTAGGGCTTCAATGACTGCTTCCGTCTCAACAGAATCAAAGGCCTTCTTTAAATCAATGAACGTTAAACAGAGCGGCATCTTGAACTCCCGAGAAACCTCAATGAGTTTGGTTATTGTGTGGATATGGTCGATGGTGTTGAATCCTTTGCGGAACCCGGCTTGCTCGCATGGTTGTCCCTCATCTAGTGTTCTGCCAATCCTATTTAGGATGACTCGAGTGAACAACTTGTAGATGACAGACAATAGGCAGATAGGGCGATAGTTGCCAATGTCATGGATGTCTCCCTTCTTGAACAGTAGTACGGTCCTGCTGGTTTTTCATTGGGACAGAACTTTGCATTCAGACAGGTAGCGAGTGAAGAGCCTGTTGGGTAACATTGCTTTGTCCTTCAAGAAGCTTAGGTTGATGGTTACACCCATCAATCTGGTTACACCCATCACAGTGCTCCTGAAGCACTTCCAATTCCATTGTGTTTATCTGTAAACAATCTTCCCTATGCTCTCCTTACCACCCAGTTAATCAGCTTTCCCCTTAATCAGACTTTGTTAATTTGTAAGATCAGTTTCCCAGAAATCTATGATTTTATATTTATGAGTGAAATGTTGCCTTTCTCCTCTCCCTATGCCTTATGAATAGTTTACTTTAAAGTAATATCCTTTTTGTATAGATACAGGAAGACCATTAACATTATGCTTTGTAATTTAGGATTTGATTGGCCTTGAATATTATTCACTCCCGGGCATCTTTCTCGACTTAAGCTTCAGTTGCCCTTAGTTCCTAACACCCCAAAAGCAGGATCCCGATGAGGGACTGAATGGACCCAGAGCAAGCAGTGAGCTACCCTGGCAGCGAAATGGGCCAGGCCAAAGTGCCAAGATTCTTAACTATAAGTTAAGAGTTTGATCATAGACAAATGCTGTCATGATCCAAAGGTAACGACAAGACTAGGATCCTGCTAGGGGTGAGAAAGACTATCTGGCCTGAGCACCGTAGTCTGAGATCAAGATGGCCCTAGGAGAGCAATTCTATAAGTTTAAGATATTTCTTACTGTATCCATACAAAATGATTTATATTATATTCTTGTACACTTGTTGGACAAGGAGAGGAGAGGCACACCCATGGGATTCTGCTCTAGGGTGGGTCCTCCTGCTGAGGGAGGATCTGTCCTAGGAGCGGTCTTCCCTGAGGCTAAGATTTCTACCCCTGTTGATCTCCACCCCTATTGATTGTGACCGCACCTATGTGTAGTTGTTTCCCCAATTCCTCATGGAGAGAGGATTTAACTGTACTGTAGGAGCGGGCTGGGGAGAAGGAAGAAGAGAGTTCAGAGAGGATCAGAACCCAGACTCCAGAGAAGGAGGATGAAGGGGAATGGAGAAGGAGAATGAAGTAGCTGGGGGAGGAAGAATGGGGGCAGAGATAGGGAGACAGATGAGGAGAGAATCAGAATAAACTACGACTAATACCTACCAGCCTGGCCCTCGTTCCTTCCTCTGCCTGACCATCGCCATCGACCTCTTCAGGGTGGGAGAAGGGTGAGACTACCGAACGCGGGTGGCGGGAGAGATAGAGCCACCGCCGCTGAGTTGGGTGCTGTGCCCTCTTTGTGTGAGTTTACACAGAGCCGAGCCAGTGTATTGATGAGTACTGACAGCAGGTTCTTCAGGTGTTCAGGTCTGACCTTGTCTGGGCCGGGTGCTGTTTGTTTCTTTACCGACGAAATGGTGTAGGATTTCGGAAGGGAGAACGATGGGAACGACATATCCATCCTGCGGAATTTGGTATGTTGGCAAGTGGACATGGCTATCGAAGAGATTTGAGTAGAAGTCATGGATAATCTTCTCCATTGTCGTTCTGGAGGATGTGATGGATCTATCAGGACGTCGGAGGGCAGTCATCTTGGTCTTGTAGTTGGTGAAGGACAGGCGGGCATTACGAATACTTTTCCCAGCTTCTGCCGCATCTACTAGTACTTCTGCTTTTCTCTCTTTGAGGTCTTCCTTGATCGCATCTTTGCACTGCTTTGCGAGCTTGGACATTAGCTTGCGGTTGTCTGAGGCATGCGCCAAACCACGCTGGCGAATTAGCTCAAGAATTTTCCAAGACAGGCATTTTTTTTTTGTGGCTATCTCTCTCTTGGCGTTCCTCGCACATTCATGGAGGTGCTGAACCAGTCGATCGTATTCCTCATCAATGTTGTCAACAATGGCATCTTCCCATGTAGCTGCAATAGTGCCAAAGAGTTCCCAGTTGGTGGTCGTTCTGGGAGTTCTCTTTTTGAACTTTGCAGCCCTTTCTCCCTGCTCTGTGAAGTAGAATTTTGCATGAAGGAGACGGTGGTCCGATCCCATTCAGAATTTTGGGACAACAGCAACATCGGTCAGGCAAAACCATCGATTGAATATGATGTGGTCTATTTCATTGTGGAATCGTCCACCGGGAGACTCCCATGTCCAACGTTTAGATTCTGCCTTCTGGAACTGTGAGTTACCATGGATGGTCTTGATCGACATGATGAACTCAGACAGTCTCTCACCCTGTTCGTTCCATTCTAGGCCATGGGTCCCGATGTGAAGTTCTTCAGCTGATCTTCTTGGTCCTATCTTGGCATTAAAATCACCCACAATGATCTTGTAGAAGGTGTGGTCTTTATTATAGAACTTCTCCTGCTCCATGTAGAACTTCTTGATTTCTCTTTCATCATAATTAGATTTTGGTGTGTAGACAATGAAGATAGAAACTGCAGGCAGTGAGCCACATCTATTCAAATGTAAATGTCCGATTCAGGTTGTTAGGCATTCGAATGAATAAATGCTCTTGGCCAAGTTTGTGTTGATAAGGACACCAACGCCTCCGACACCTCTTTTATCGCATGTTCTGAGGAACAATTCTTCTCCAGTGTCGAAAACGGCATGGTGAGATTCGTGCCTTCTTGTCTCGGTCAGACCAATGATGTCGTACTTGATCATTCGCGCTTGTACCATCAGGTCCTCTATGGATGCATCTGATGCTAGCGTACATGCATTGAAAGTACAGACGATCATTTTTGTCTTCCTTCGTTGTGGCAGCCTAGTTTGGCCTTGAGATTTTGTCGGCCTCTCCTTTCTCATCCTTCTCAGTGCTGCCATGTCGGTGAAGCCTTCAGGTTCAGGTGAATGAGACCAGTTGTAGTTACTGGTTTTGACATATTGAATACACAACAGATAGCTTGCCAGGCTCTTCCGTGTGGGTGGAATACTCTCGGTAGCTTGCCAGTCTTTCCGAGAGGGATAGAGGCTTTTGGGGCGACCTCTAATCACCCTTGTAGGTGTTACCATATTTGAACCCTATCACATATGGTACGACAATTCCGGAAGATGGGTATTTAGTGTCTTATGATGTGTCACGCGGCCACGAAGCTGGGTAGTGGAGGTAGTGTCGATAGTGGAAGTCTCCCAGTGGGGTATTTATCTGGGTAGGGTGGGTCTTCTGTGCGCAATCTGATCCCTGGGTGGTTGATGGAAGCAGACAGGGCAGGGTAGGGTGGGGCTCCTGATTAGAATCCCTTTGTCACCTGTGGTTTGTGGGAGCAAGCAGAGAAACTCTGTCCCTGGGTCCGCCGAGCTGGAGTCCAAGGTCTCAGAGAGTTCTGCTTATCTTGTTCTTTGGGTCTTCAGTCGTGCGTGAGTCTTGGCCGGAGCTGCCACGTGGGTCCGGAAAGCGTCCTGGAATGTGGCGACAAAAAGTTAGGTATTATTTATATAAATTGATAAGCTGAAGAGAAGAGAGGATAAGTAGCTTTATGATGTTTTAGTATTAAAATGGAACAGCGCTGTATCTTGATTCTTGTTGTGCTTATATTAAAGCACTTGTTCTTAGGATTATTTTCTATTTCCTTGGTCCCCTGTCTTCTTTAATCAAGACTAAGAAACATTTGTTAAAGATCTTGAAAAAAAATGTTTCTAGCTCCTCGGAGTGTTAGAATTGTTAGCAAGTCTTAGAATTGAAAAACGAATATATACTATTGTGGAAGATAATCAGAATGCCAAGGTTACTTATTAGGAAACAAAACATGCATTTTCAACATTAGGATAAGAAATAATACGTGAGAATGGTAGGAAAAACTGAATAGGAAATGGGGAAACAGCTTATGATCAGGTTCAAGACAGGCACACTGATCTGAGTTTAACTTTCTAGCACCCTATGATCCCTCAAGCACTGCCAATTGTAGTCCCAGAAGCTCAGAACTGCAGGATTTGTGCAATACTGCATGACAGGATCTTAGTGTTAAACTGTCTGGGTTTATTGGTCAAGTATCTCTAACAGTGGTCCACGGGCCCTGAGCACTTCACTGGAGTCCCCTCCTCACCTTGAAAAAAAAAGGTAGAAGGATATTTGGGTATAAAAAGTAAAAGAATATAATTTGATTTATAGGATATTTGCTTTCTTCATGAAGTAAGTAGGATACAGTCTAAAAATGACAGGCAGAAAACTGAATGGAAAACTTGAGAAAAGTGAAGTGTAACTTTTATCTGTTAATAGTTATGGGAACAAGATTTAATTTAATGAAATACTGACATGACACATGATTATAGTCCATAGAAAAGTCTTGTACTTATAGTGAGAGAAATGTCAAATTCTTAGTATTTTGCACTGCTCAATAAAAAAATGCTGTTATGTTTGCTAATTTTTCTACTATTCTATATTTTAGGTCATTCTTAATTTCTTCAAATTTTATTGCATAATTCCTATGTATTCATATAATTAATTCATCCAAATATACTGAATAATCACAACACTAGAATATCTAGTAAAAGATTTGAGTTCTCTAAATTTGTAATATTTTTGAGAATTTGAAAATTTTAAACTATGAATAATTGGTTGTCACTGACCTCCCATTGTTCATCAATTTGCTAGAGCGGACCCAGTAACGTCTCCATTGTGAGACTTTGTTGTTACTGTGTTTGGCATATTGAATACATCACGGGGAGCTTGCCAGGCTTTGCCGTGTGGGCGAGACACTCCCAGTAACTTGAGGAATCAAACTTGGGTTGGCCAGATTGGCCGCGTGCAAGGCAAACGTCCCACCCGCTGTGCTGTAGGAAATAAAGGAAGCAGGGAGCATTGTGCCTCCCCCCACAAAGTGGCATATGATATCCAATGGGGAACTGGAGGTGACATTTTTCTTATACACGATTGTTGACATTTTCCAAATTTTATCCAAAATTTTTCTAAAATTTTCTAACATTAAAAAAATTTTATTTTTGTTATTTAAGCTAATTACATAAATTGACTTTACATTACAGTTGAATAATTCTTAAAATGTAATTTAAAAATTTTTTCTTTTCAAATTCAATAATCAGTCTGTTTGAAGTAAAAGACATACTGGAGTAAAATGGAAACAAACCTAGGCAAATTAGTAATACTTAGCAAAATGCCTAAGTGTTAAGTTTCTGAATGTTGCTATTCTGTTTTTTTGTTTGTTTTTAGTTTTTTCTTTTCTTTATTTCTATTGCTCTTCTTGAAGCTAAATTTCAGATTAGGACTTGGCATTTGTTAAGGAGACTTTAAATCATTTCATTTCATTCTAAATTTCAAAACTTTAAATCAATTTCTTGTGATCCTTCAAAATATATAATTCTCTAGAAGATGAGTACATATAACTTTATATCACTATCACTGTCACCCCAATGTTCACCAATTTGCTCGAGCGGGTGCCAGTAACATCTCGATTTGTCCCTGTCACATGCTGGTATAGCCTGATGGCATATTGGAGGCTCTTTCAGGGTCAGGGGAATGAGGACCATCTTTGTTACTGTTTTTGGCATATCGAGTACACCATGGGTAACTTGCCAGGCTCTGCCATGCAAGCGGGATGTTCTGTGTAGCTTGCCGGGCTCTCCGAAAGGTATGAGGCCTTTGGAGCAGCCTCTAATCACCTTTACAGATGTTCCCAGTCACGCATATACGCGGGCACGATGCTCTCGGTAGCCTGCTGGGTTCTCCGAGGGCGAGAACTAGACAATAAAAGGTCACATGGCTGCAAATACGACCACGCGCTTCCGGGAACTTGGTTTTATAGTCTGCGGATCTTGGCCATTGATGGGGTTACACAGCAGTTGGTGGGTGTAACTGTCAAGCTACTGGAAGATGGGGGATCTGGGTGGAGGAGGCCCAGTCCCGAACCAAGCAGGCTTGGAGATCTCAGCCCAGCACACACCCGGGTTCCTCTGCTGGCTCCTTAATGTGTGAGGCCTGTCCGAGCATGTGGAGAGTGTTCTCAGCATGGCTGTGGCTGGGTCCCGGAAGTCTTCAGCTGAGGTGCTCTGCCTTGGCGGAGAGGGAAACCCAACCCATCTCCCTCCAAGGGGCCCTGGTGAGGACAGCCAGGCACAGGGGCAGGAGACTCTATATAACTTTATATAGGTAGAGAGAAACAAGCCTGGCCTAATATGTATGACTAGGTAAAATAAAACTCAGAAGAAAATTATTTATTCTATAAAAATAAATATTTTTATCTAACAGTTTTTAAAATCCAACTTAAGTATACCCCCTTTGCATTGTCAAATATTTTGGACCAGACTGTTTTTTTTTTCTTTATATCAATATGTTTTAGGGGCTTAAAAATTTATTGTAGGTAAGAGAAGAGAAAGCAGCAAAATAACTTATGTCTAAAGAATTTGTAGCCATATAAGGGAAATATTAATTAGAAGATAAAGTTAAGATAAATTCTTGGTAAATCACCAATAACAAATTATTGATAAATCATTGCAGGCTAATGTTGAGATCATGCTACATGACTTTTGAAGAGGATGACTTGTTGCATTTTTATAGAATAATAATTTCTTGTGCATAAGTAATTCTTCATATTTATTACATTGAGACATATGCCTCGTTGTTTTATGTTTTTTGTTTGTTTGTTGTTTCTATTTTCTGGTTTTTGAGGGCAAAGTTGCTCTATTTTCTGTTTCAAAGCCATATTATTAACATGTTAATTCCTATTATAAATGGGCTACGGACAGCAGGTAAGTTACTTGACTTGCATGCAGCTGACAGGACTCCCCATATCTCCCAAGCCCTGCCATTAGAGATCCCTAAGTGCAGATACTGGATACACTCTGAGCACCTCAAGGCATGCCATTCCCTCCAAAATAAATAACACAAAAACACAAAACAAAACAAGACAAATGAAAGAGTCTCCTTACATTGTCATCACAAACCTGACTCTCAGTAACAGATGTTTTGTCTATTTGAATTAAATGAACCAAAAAATTTAAAAATCAATCTGAGAGTTTAGGGGCCATGACGAAATGACCTTGACATAGTTGTTGAGGGATCTTGGCACTCAGGTGGTAGATATAGTGCAGCAACACTGCAAGCATAAAACAATATTGATACTATAATAAAGATAAAAACATACATATATATTTAAGAAGTAGCATAAGAACAATGTAGAGTCTGTATGAATGGCTTAACATTAACACTACTGTAGCCATCTTACCTCAATTACAATAATTTGGGAGTGGTTTAGGCCACCCTGAGCAGTTTTAAGAACTGTCCTGGTTCAAAAGTAATTTCAAAAGTAATCCCTGGAAAAGTTCAGGAGACTAAATGTGGTACCTGGGATTCAAACAAGGACCAATAAGATGCAAGGAAAGTGCCTTAAGTGGTATACTATCCCTTCAGCCCAAAAATAAAGAAAAAAGTGATTAAAATTAAAATCAATTCATAAAGTCAATTGATACAAATCAGTTGTTAAGATTTTTTTGTTTGTTTGTTTAATTTTTATTAGTGAAACACCATCAGGTACAGTTGTAGACTTACAATTTTTTTTTTTAATTTTTATTAGTGAGACACCATGAGTTCAGTTGTAGACTTACAAATTTTGTGCTTGGGTTTCTCTCATCCTGGGAGGATCCTCCCAACAAGATTGTATTTTGGCATGTTATATATTTTTTAAATACCTGATTTGATTTAAAGACCTCTTTGTTTCCACTGTTCTTTCTGCATTAACATATACCTCAGAGACCTGGGCCCTATGCAAACAGGATGAGAATGCTATTCAGGTCTCCCAAAGAAGAATAGAAAGAGCTATGCTTGGAATATCACGTTTCACTCAAATGAGAGAAAAAATCCGGAGTTCTGACATTCGTTGACGATCAAGAATCAGGGACACTGTCTCATTTGCCAAGGTGTCAAAAATCAGATGGGCTGGTCAGTAATGAGATTTAAAGATGACCGCTGGACTAGAGCTGTTACTGACTGGATTCCACGGGATGTCAAAAAACCGCGTGGCAGCCCACCTACCAGATGGTCAGACTTCTTCATCAAGACCATGAACGATAGGTTTGAGGCTCTCCATGATCCCAGAGCAAACAGATGCCATTGGGCTACACTAGCACGCGACAGGGACAAATGGAGACGTTATTGGCACCCTCTCGAGCAAATCGACGACTAACGGGAAGTTAAGTGATTAAGTGATTAAGTGATTAATTTTTCTCTCGCATTGACAGTAGACTTCTATGTACTGAAAGCAATGTCCCCCCAACATTTTTTAAATAGTACATTGTTACTATAGATAACAAAAAATTCATGCAATTTAAGTCCATTTTTTAGATTATTGCAAGTAGTCTAGCCTTTCTAAATCTTAGAGATCTTCTCCTTGAAAATCTAATGAAAATATAAGTTTAAATGCAGTTGATCTTAACTTCTGCAATTAACATATGAAGAGCAGTAAAAATTAGTATTCATAAAACACCTGTTTTAAAATATTCATAACAATGAGTACTTTGTGATTCATTGCTAGCTAAATTACTTATATAAGATATTAAAAGACAAAAGAAAAATCTTCAAATGCTTGCCACTATCTGTTTAATAATTTTCTTCTTATTTTTTTCAAAGTTTCAGAATAACAGAATATTTGGTTACTTCCGCACAGCATTTGATCTTGCGGAGTTCTCATTGTACCATTTTGGGTTAATGAATATTGAACAGCAGTTGCAAAGTTCTTTGGAAGGAGTTCTAATTTTGAACAGACAATAAAATACCTAGAAAAATAGGGATTTTCAATCTCAGAATGAATTGAAATAGAAAATTATTTCATATTTATCTGGTTCTAGATCGTCTTTATAATGCAATGTCATATGTGAAAACTAAAGTGCTTTGAGAAATATAAAACAGAAATGCTAAAAATGAAGATAATCATGAGCATATTGAAACTCAATAGTTTGTAAATAAATATAGATATTAATAATTTTTCCTAGAGTCTCCTGCCCCTGCGCCTGGCTGTCCTCACCAGGGCCCCTTGGAAGGGGGTAGGTTGAGTTTCCCTCCCCGCTCCAAGCAGAGCCCAGGCAGCTGAAGACCTCCAGAACCAGCCACAGTCATGCTGAGACCACTCTCCAAACGTCCGGACAGCCTCATGAATGAAGGACCAGAAGAGAAACCCAGGCATGCGGGTCCCGAGGCTGAGATTTCCAAGCCTGCTCTGATCCGGACTGGGCCTTCTCCACCCAGATTCCCCATCTTCCAGTAGATAGGCATTACACCCACCAGCTGCTACCGACGCCAGGTGGTCCCATCAATGGCCAAGACCCAGAGACTACAAAACCCAGCTCCCGGAAGCACGCGGCTGCGCGACATCTTATTATCTCATTTTAACTTTGGAGATCCCGGCAGGCTACCGAAAGTATCCTGCCCACACGGTACAGTCTGGCAAACTTCCCATGTCATATTCAATATGCCAAATACCAGTAACAGTGATAGGTCTCATTCTCCTGTCCCTCAAAGAGCATTGAATATGGCCTTTTAAAAATCTTAGGGCTAGGAAGAAGGAGACATTACTGGTGCCTACCCGAGGCAATCGATGAACAACAGGATGATCATGATCATTCTTAGAATTATACATTTATATAAACGGTCTTTGAAAATACGTAGCACTGTAGCACTGTCCTCCCATTGTTCCTCAATTTGCTCAAGCAGGCACCAGTAATGTCTCACAACAAATTGTGAGATTTGTTGTTACTGTTTTTGGCAAATGGAATTCGTCACAGGATGCTTGCCAGGCTTTGCTGAGCAGGCGAGATACTCTCAGTAGCTCGCTGGGCTTTCCGAGAGGGGCGGAGGAATCAAACCCAGGTCAGCCATGTCAGCCATGTGCAAGGCGAATGCCTTACCAGCTGTGCTATTGCTCCAGACCAAAAATAAGTAATTTAAATTTATTTAAATGCTATTTATAAAATACAAAATTAAAACTTGTGTACAAATTATATGGGCAGATTTTCTTTTATTTAAAAAAATCTACAAAACTATATTCAGATGGATATATAAAATCTACTTTGTATATTTATTTTTACTATATTATTATTTATTAATAATACTATGAGAAATATATGCATAATCAGGAAAACATTTTGTTTTGTTTTGTTTTTGTTTTAGGACCACCCATGGTTGTGCTCAGGGATCACTCCTGGCTCTGTGCTAAGGCATCACTCCTGGTGGGGCTGAGGGGATTATATGTAGTGACTGAGATCAAACTCAGGCCTGCCACATACAGGGCAAGTTAATCAGGCAAACTTTGTCTACTAATTTTTACACACATGATTATAGGGGTTTATTGGTTATTGTTACTTTTGTCAAATTTAGTTACCTTTATGATAAGCTTTTGGGGATCTCTTTTTGAAAAATTACCTAAAAATAGGAATTGTATCATTATTTTTAAAGATTTTAAGTGGTCAAGTAAACTAAATAACATAATGGAGGAAGAGTCTTATATAAACTACATGCAGCAATAAATAATGTCACCACAATTAACTTTATAACTAAAGTTCAGGGTAAGGCAACAGTGGATTTGGAAGAGAAGAGTGCAGTCTTCTGCCCCCGCGCCTGACTGTCCTCACTCGCCGGGACCCCTTGGAGGGGAACGGGTTGAGCTTTCCTCCCCGCCCCGACTAGGGCTCCGGCAGCCAAAGACCTCCAGGACCAGCCACCACCATGCTGAGACCACTCTCCGCTCACATGAAGGTACTGGCAGAGGGACAAAGTCACGCGGGTTCCGGGGCCGAGATCTCCAAGCCTACTTGGATTTGGGCCGAGCATCCTCCATCCAGATCCTCCAAATTCCAGTAGGTGGGGGTCATACCCGCCAGCTGTCCCCCTGGCGCCGTGTAATCCCATCAGCAGCCAAGACTCAGAGACTATAAAAACCAGCTCCCGGAACCAGCTCCCGGACATCTTATTATCTCATTCCTACTTTGGACAAACTGGCAGGTTACCAAATGTAGCCTGCCCACAGGGCAGAGTCTGGCAAACTCCCCTTGGCGTACCCAATATGCCAAATACCAGTAACAATGATGGGTCTCATTCTCCTAAAGAGCCTTGAATATAATCTCAGGGCTAGGATGAAGGAGACATTACTGGGGCCTGCTCGAGGCAATCGACGAATAACAGGATGATTTGTGATTTACTGTGATTGTGAAATTTAATTTCATTGGGATAAATGTGGTTAAGCACTAAAATGTATTCCAAAATTGTTTGCAGAAAAAATATTCTATTCTGCATGATGGCCATCAATATTAAGATCATTTAACATTTATTAAGTTTCCAGAAATTTAGTGTTTCATATTCATCATATTTCATTTATATAACAAACATAGATGCTAGTTCTTAGTAATACAGATTCATAAATGAAGGGGGAAAATCACAGAATTTAACAAATGACACATAGCAGAGCTTGTTTTTCAAACACAATATTGAATGTGATTGCTTCAGGGTTATTTTTTCTGTAAGTTGTAGAATGAATACTTACCTGCAAGAGTTCCCTGCAGAAGTAACCAAGAGTGAGTATAAATGAAACCTATCAGACTTGGGAAAGACACAGAAATCTCAAGCAAGGATAATGCATCAATGCATGTTCATATATTTTAACAAAATACTATTTCAGGGGGAAATTTTATTAGAAATATGATTGTGCACATGTGGGGACAGAAAATATATGGAAAAATCACTATATAGATAATATATATCTGTAAACTCAATTGAATCCAGGGTCAATTGTGTGCAAGATGTGTGTTTAACCAATATACTAACTCTTTGACTCCATTCATAGCATTTTTTAAAGACACTGATCAAATGCTGTTAAAATTTATATGGAGTTAAAAAGAAAAATGGTATAGCCAGTGCTGTAGGTCATTTTATAATTTTGAAGGAAATTCAGAAATACTGAACAATGAGCAATGTGTAAACTACTAGCTTGTGGAAGTTTATAATTTCAACATTCTTTTTAATGATTCCTTATGTTTAAAAAGATTGGTTTCTGGTTTTTTTTTTTTTTGATAGAAAAACAATTACAAGTCTAGACACAGACCTCACAGCTTTCACACACACACAAAAACTAGTATCAATGACAACAAAATGCAAAACTTAGAACTATAAAACTCCTAAACATTATTGAGCATAGTGACAAGTTTTAAGGTAAAGCACCAAAGCACAATGTATGAAAGAAAAATTGGTTTATCTGTAATTTTTAAAAGACTTTTGTAAAATATACTATTGAAACAGTGAAAATGCAAGTCAGAGAAACTGAGATAAAATATTTACAAGACACGTCTTAGAAAGAACTCATTCAAAATACACTTAGAACTCTTAAGAAATAAAAGACCTGTTTTTTTTTTTCAAGACTATTTAACTGACATGTAGCCAAAGAATATGTACAGGTTGAAATAAGAATACTAAATTATGCTTCACATCCTGCCATTAAAAAAATGAAAATTAGTGCAGTTCATGCCCAATTCAATCAGCTTAATCAATGGCTGAATAAATAGCAGTGCTAGCTACTACATTATAAAAAAAATTAGAACAAAAGTAATCTACTACTAGACACGAAAAATACAGAACAGTAACAATATCAAGTACTTACAAGGACATGAACAAGAAGGAACTTTTTAAAATTTTTTTTCCATTTTATTTAAGCACCAAGGTTTAGAAGTTGTTCATGATGCATTTGTTACAGGTATTTAATATACCAACACCAATCTTATCACCATTGTCACCTTCCCTCCATGATTGTTTCCTTTTTCCCAACTAGCCCTCAAGCATGGCCCCATAGCAAGCCCAAAATAACTTTTTTAATATCGTTTGTCATCACTAAATGGCTAATAGAATGATCAAAAACACTTCATTGAAAGAAAATTTATTAAAATTGTTATATCTCACTCTAAGTCCTTGACTTAGGGTTTACTAAGCTATTGTTGATAGTTGAGCCTTCTGTGCTAATGTTTTGTTTGTTAAGCTTACTTGGCCTCCACATTGCATTCCGATGCATCTTGTGTGCTTCTACTGGAATGTTAATATTGTAGACTTTGGAGATGTACGTGAATGTGGCTGTACACTCCAGAAAATCCAGAAAATTTAAGTGGACATGTTGGAGGTGGTGGAACAGGAATATGGCTGCTGGGGCTTCCAGAAGTAGGGAGAGGTATGGGGAAGTTTGCCCAACCTGACTCTGAGAATGCTCAGAGTTTTTACAAAAAAAAAAAAAAACAAAACAAAGTATCTAAAATGTTAAACAGTTTGACGTCTCTGTAGAGCTCAGCTGTGAAGTGGTGGGGTCCAGACTTAGGCATGGTGGCAGCTGTTGGGGTGTGAGTGTGGCTGCCTGGGCTTTTTAGGGAGGGAATTTGACCATCTCCTTTCCTGAGATTGTCCCCTAGATCTCAGCTGGAGACCAGTGTACTCAAGAAATGTTTGCAGCTGGTTGATCTGATTTGAGACTTAATTAGGAGTCTCTTGAGCAGGGCAGGTAGATAAGCTTACCTTGTGGCAGAGGTGGAATGTGGGTGTTGAAACTTTTATTTATTATTAATAAATGTGTGAATGAAGAATGATCCAGTAAATTTGGATGACATTTTGTTAACTTTTTTTTCAAAAGTAAAAATACTGTTTTTAACCAAGCAATCAAGTTCCTTGGCATTTGCCCAAGCAAACTTAAAACACATGTCTCACAACAATCTGTTATATGGCATGGCCCCAGTGTACCAATGGGTGCAACTCCCAAACACAAAACTGGGAATAGCCCCAAGAAGTATTAGATATAGTTCAACCCCTGGTCCCCACACTCCGAACAAAAAGTCCACATATGTATTTTTATTACAGCTCTATCCTGAATTGCCAAAACTGATATGTCCTGGATAAAAAGAGCTATGGTTTATTACTAAAAGGAAAAGACCTATCAAGTTATGATATAGCTCTCCTGGGAATATTTATTATATATATTGTTGCTAAATGAAAGAAAGTAAAATAAAATTCCAACATTCTATGACATTCCAACTATAATAGTATCTAGAAAAGACAATTTCTGAAGAAAATTAAAAGATCCATGATTGGGTGATTAGAGAGAGATGAATATAAAGGGACAGTGAAAATTACAATGTAAGATATCATAATGATGGTAACATGTCATTACACATTTGTGCAAATTTACAGAATACGCAAGAGCAAGAATGAGTACAGTACAAATTATGGGCTTTGAGTGATTGCAAGGCTTCAATGCGTATTTGTATATTGTAACAAGCATACTATTTTTGGGGAAATTTTTATTAGAAATATGACTGTGCACATGTGGAACAGATTATATATGGAAAAATAACTATAGAGTTGCCTCAATTTCTTTGATCATGAAACTGTTCTAGAAATAAAATCTTAATAACAATAACGTAAACATCAATTGCTACCACAATTCACTTTGGGAGAGAAAATGAGGGCTAAAATATTAAATCCACTTCAAAGGTTGAAAATTAGTGTGCGTCAAATATTTTGCACAGGGGATGAGACAGTTACTCTGTAATCTGCTTAGAACAGTTCAGTCTGCAGCACCACATATGAACAGTTCAGTCTGAGCACTGCCAGAAGTGAGACCTAAGCACAGACCCTTAAGTATCATTCAGTTTGTCCCCCATCACTTTTTTCAATTTTAAAATAAATTTAAGATTAGTAATATAGTCCCTGTTAGCCACATACATTCCATAATAAGTTAGTGAAATTTCAATGGGGTGAGAAATATTTACTTTTCTAATGTGTATAGTCAGGGTGTTTTAAAGATACTGTAGCACTGTAGCACTGTCTCCCATTGTTCATCAATTTGATCTAGCAGGCACCAGTAACAACTTCTTTGTGAGACTTGTTGTTACTGTTTTTGGCATATGGAATACACCACGGGGAGCTTGCCAGACTCTGCCCTGGGGGTGGGATACTCTCCATAGCTTTCCAGGCTCTCCAAGAGGGATGGAGGCATTGAACCCACCATGTACAAAACAAATGTCGTATTCACTGTGCTATCGCTCCAGTCCAAAAAGCATGTAGCATGTAAATACTAAAAGCTAAATTTTAAAATGATTGAGAGTTTTTGTTGTTGTTTAATGTAATTTAAAAGCTTTCATATTGCTTTGTCCTTGCAATGCTACTTCACCATCTTCACCACAAGTAAGTCAATAACACTCCACTTTTTGCTGGACATTTTAAGTGCCCTATTATGTCACAGAATACATTATTGAATTTATAGAGAATTGTGGATGAAGATAATTTAAGAACTTTCATAATAAGTATTAGTGTGAAGTGTAGATATAATTGATTTCTTTGTGAAAATACAAAATTCTAAACTTAAACATATGAATAATAATTCTAGGAGACTACATTTGAAAATTGAATATTCCTCTTTCATATTGTATTGAACAGTGATTTCAAATATGGTTATTCACTTAATCACTTATGATTATTCTGTGATCACATTAATTTAATGTTGTGATCATAAAACTTGATTTTTTTAATTAAATATTTTTTCATAAACTCGGTGTGTTTAATGAAACAATTGTTCCATATTACTGTTTTCTCTCGAATACTTTGTGTATTCGATATGCCAAAACCAGTAACTACAACTGGTCTCATTCACTTGAACCTGAAGGCTTCACCGACATGGCAGCACTGAGAAGGATGAGAAAGGAGAGGCCGACAAAATCTCAAGGCCAAACTAGGCTGCCACAACGAAGGAAGACAAAAATGATCATCTGTACTTTCAATGCACGTACGCTAGCATCAGATGCATCCATCGAGGACCTGATGGTACAAGCGCAAATGATCAAGTACGACATCATTGGTCTGACCGAGACAAGAAGGCACGAATCTCACCATGCCGTTTTCGACACTGGAGAAGAATTGTTCCTCAGGACATGCGATAAAAGAGGTGTCGGAGGCGTTGGTGTCCTTGTCAACACAAACTTGGCCAAGAGCATTGATTCATTCGAATGCCTAACAACCCGAATTGGACGTTTACATTTGAATAGATGTGGCTCGCTGCCTGCAGTTTCTATCTTCCTTGTCTACGCACCAACATCTCATTATGATGAAAGAGAAATCGAGAAGTTCTACATGGAGCTGGAGAAGTTCTATAAAGAAGACCACACCTTCTACAAGATCATCGTGGGTGATTTTAATGCCAAGATAGGACCAAGAAGATCAGCAGAAAAACTTCACATCGGGACCCATGGCCTAGAATGGAACGAACAGGGTGAGAGACTGTCGAGTTCATCATGTCGACCAAGACCATCCATGGTAACTCACAGTTCCAGAAGGCAGAATCTAAACGTTGGACATGGGGGTCTCCCGGTGGACGATTCCACAACGAAATACACCACATCATATTCAATCGACGGTTTTGCCTGACCGATGTCCCTGTTGTTCCAAAATTTTGAACGGGATGGAACCACCGTCTCCTTCGTGCAAAATTCTACTTCACAGAGTGGGGAGAAAGGGCTGCAAAGTTCAAAAAGACAACTTCCAGAACGACCACCAACTGGGAACTCTTTGGCACTATTGCGGCAACATGGGAAGATGCCATTATTGACAATATTGATGAGGAATACGATCGACTGGTTCAGCACCTCCATGAATGTGCGAGGAACACCAAGAGAGAGATAGCCACAAAAAAACGCCTGTCTTGGAAAACTCTTGAGCTAATTCGCCAGCATGGTTTGGCGCATGCCTCAGGCAACCACAAGCTAATGTCCGAGCTCGCAAAGGAGTGCAGAGATGCGATCAAGGAAGACCTCAAAGAGAGAAAAGCAGAAGTACTGGTAGATGCGGCAGATGTTGGGAAAAGTATTCGTAACGCCCGCCTGTCCTTCGCCAACTACAAGACCAAGATGACTGCCCTCCGACGTCCTGATGGATCCATCACATCCTCCAGAACGGCAATGGAGAAGATTATCCATGACTTCTACTCAAATCTCTTCGATAGCCATGTCCACTTGCCGACATACCAAATTCCACAGGATGGATATGTGGATCCCAAAGTTCTCCCTTCCGAAATCCGACACGCCATTTCCTCGGTAAAGAAACAAACAGCACCTGGCCCAGACAAGGTTAGACCTGAACACCTGAAGAAACTGCCATCAGTACTCATCAATACACTGGCTCGGCTCTTCACTTGCTACCTGTCTGAATGCAAGGTTCCGTCCTAATGGAAAACCAGCAGAACTGTACTACTGTTCAAGAAGGAAGACATCCATGACTTTGGCAACTATCGCCCTATCTGCCTATTGTCTGTCATCTACAAGTTGTTCACTCGAGTCATCCTAAATAGGATTGGCAGAACACTGGATGAAGGACATCCATGCAAGCAAACCGGGTTCTGCAAAGGATTCTGCACCATCGACCATAGCCACACAATAACCAAACTCATAGAGGTTACTTGGGAGTTCAAGATGCCGCCCTGTTTAATCTTCATTGATTTAAAGAAGGCCTTTGATTCTGGTGAGACGGAAGCGGTCATTGAAGCCCTAGCCAATCAGGGCATTCAAGCCCAATATATCAAGATCCTCCGTGAGCTGTATTGCGGATTCACTACCAGGATCTCACCATTCTACAAAGAAGTGATCGTTGATGTCAAGAGAGTGGTGCGGCAGGGTGATACCATTTCACCGAAACTCTTCAGTGCCACCCTCGAGAACATCATGCGACGACTGGAATGGGAAGGAATGGGAGTGAAGATAGATGGTCGGCAGCTACACCACCTCCGCTTTGCTGATGACATTGTTTTAATAACACCAAACATCAGCCAAGCGGCACAAATGCTGGCCGACTTTGACCATGAGTGTGGAAAGGTAGGACTACAGCTGAATCTTACGAAGAAAATGTTTATGAGAAACAGCCTCGTTCCTGACACCCCATTCGCTCTCAATGGAACAACCATCCCCGAATGCAACAGCTATGTGTACCTAGGTCGAGAAGTCAACATGAAAAATGACCTGGCACCCAAGCTGTGCAGGAAGAAGAGAACGGCTTGGAACGCCTTCAAGAACGTCGAAGAAATAGCTAAGAGGACGAAGAACCTCCGGCTCTGGGCACATCTCTTTGATTCCACTGTTCTTCCTGCATTAACATATGCCTCAGAGACCTGGGCCCTATGCAAACAAGATGAGAATGCTATTCAGGTCTCCCAAAGAAGAATAGAAAGAGCTATGCTTAGAATATCACGTTTCACTCAAATGAGAGAAAAAATCCGGAGGTCCGACATCCATAGATGATCAAGAATCAGGGACACTGTCTCATTTGCCCAGGCGTCAAAAATCAGATGGGCTGGTCACGTAATTAGATTTAAAGATGACCGCTGGACTAGAGCTGTTACTGACTGAATTCCACGGGATGTCAAAAGACCGTGTGGCTGCGCACCTACCAGATGGTCAGACTTCTTCGTCAAGATTATGAACGATCGGTTTGAGGCTCTTCATGTTCCCAGAGCGAACAGATGCCATTGGGCTACACTAGAACGCTACAGGGACAAATGGAGACGTTACTGGCGCCCGTTCGAGCAAATCTACGACCAACGGGAAGTTAAGTGATTATGTGAAGTGACTGTTTTCTCTCAATTTTCTGTTTTAATGCTTATAATTAGTAACTTTCTTCCTTTGAAGCCAAACAATTATAAAAATAGTATTTAGCACTTTATCCATATAAAAATTTAACTATGTAGCTTTTATAGAATATTTCTGAAAATATGACTTCTTGTAATACAAGTTCTAATTTCTCATAATTTAAAAAAATTAAAAATTTCTCATAATTACAGCTGGTTTCTAATTTCTGAACTCAGAAAGAAGAACAATTTAAAAGTATAGTTCTGTGTACTAGTGCACTTCTTTCCCTATTTCTTTTTTTTTACGTGGGAAACTATTGAGCAGAAGTAGTATCTAAGAAAAATAAAATTCAATTATTTTTAAAGATTGTAAAACTAAATTTTTCTTGTTACTATTTTTTAAGATTCACATAAATATTCTCAGGATTGAAAAGCTCTCCTTTTAAAATTTTATGTCTTTTTAGATCATTTAAGGTGCTTCTTAATTTTATAGATTACTTTTTAATTTTTATTTGTCCAAAACAATAAGCCTAGTAGTAAATAAAATAAACCTAAATAGTATATTTAAAATGTCTTAAGAATAAATTTATGAATGTAATTTCTTCATATAAAATTTGTACACTACGAATATATGTACACTTTTGTGTCATTTGTATCTTGCAACTACTTTGTATTAAAAAAAAGAGATAACTCATAAAAATTTCCCAAAGCGGCCCCCCAGCCGCGCCTCAGATTCCCGCCTGAAGCCCAGTGGGGAAAACGCCCATCCATCTCCGGTGGACCGACCACCAGTCCGTCGGCTCCTCCCCCCCAGGTGGGTCGGGCGCGTCCAGCCAGGAAGTGCTCCTGCCCCCCCAGCCGCGCCTCAGATTCCCGCCTGAAGCCTAGTGGGGAGACTGTAGACCACCCTTCCTCCATTCCAGGATCCTGGGTGGGTGCCGCCTGGGACAGGCTCGGGGCGTGGCCACCAGGAAAGGGGCGTGGCCTCTTAAAAGTGGGCGTGGCCTTCTTCTTGGCAGCCACTAACGCGGCTGCAGTTATATCACTCACATCAAGCACTGAGGACTCCCATCCCACAACTTGATGCCTAATACCAACCAAAAATTTCCCACCTCTTCTACTGCAATCCAACAACAACCCACTCGCCTACTCAAGTTTCAACAAAGACCTGTTTGAAAACAGCTGTATAAGTTCATTTCCAAATAGCACCTCCTCCAAAAGTTTCACTCAATGTCTGTTATAAAACAAAGAATAATGCCTGACTGAGAAGAACGTCAAACTCAGAAACGTAGAAGGGTGCCTACCATGGACAAAAACTTATCCATAATCCCTTCCCACTATAAGAGGGAATAGTATAATCTGTGCCGGACGGAACCGAGGCCCATTGTTTGGCAACAAAACTGAACGGCTCCTGGCAGTCTCTCCTCATTCAACCAGGTACAGCCTGCCCCATGGCTTGAGACTCCCCCAGGGAATGCGCAGCTAGCTTGATCCCCTAGAATTGCCGGTTTTCTCCCTTGACCTGCACGGGACAGGAACTGAGGCAACATCAGATCCCGTGGCAACAAAACTGAAGGGATCCGGGAACTCTCTCCTCACTCAACCAGAATAGTAACAGTGAACGTGAAGGACTAAAGCACACTGGTCACAATGGTAAAGCAACGCAAAAGCCCACCAAACTTTCTCATTAAAGAGGTTAGCCCAGAAGACACCAACAGTATTGTAGTATTAGACAACCTCTCTGACAAGGAATTCAGAAGGGAGCTACTTAGGATGCTTAGGGAACTAAAAGAAACAATGGAAAGCAATGCCAATAAAAGAAAAGAGGATTTGAAGGCAGAAATGAGAAAAATGCATTCGGAAATGTCGGACCTGAAAACCCTGGTAGGCGAATTGAAAACCTCAGTGGAAGGCCTCAGAAGCAGAGTAACAGCTGATGAGAATAGAATCAGTGAGCTTGAAGATGAAGTTCAGAGACTCGCCAGAAAAGAGCAGAAAATGGAAAAGAGACTCACAGTTCGGGAACAGATGGCAAGAGAAGATCCTGATGAAGCCAAGAGGGGTAACATAAGAATTATTGGAGTCCCAGAGGGACAGGAAGAAAACCCTGATGAAGAAGAAACTTTCAAAGACATCATTGCTACAACATTTCCAGAGCTGAAGAAAACTTGGGACCACATTCAGGAGGCCTGAGGGTACCAGCTAGAAGAAATCCGAACAAAAATACCCCAAGACACATCCTGATCAAAATGACCAAAACTTTAGACAGAGACAAAATTCTGAAAGCAGCAAGATCGAAGAAAGAAATCTCTTACAAAGGAGCATCCTTAAAATTCACAGCTGATTTTTCTGATGAAACCCTCAGGGCCCAAAAACAGTGGTGGGACATAGTGAAAAAAATCAATGAAATAAATGCCTCTCCAAAAATACTTTACCCAGCGAGACTCTCATTCATAATAAAAGGAACAACACACAGTTTCACAGACAAACAACAGCTCAGGAACTTCATAGACTCAAGACCATGGTTAAAAGTACAACTAAATGGGCTACTTTAAGACAGAACAGGCCCCTCAAATACACCTAATTTCAACAGAACAATGGGACAAAATCCCATAACAATAATCTCTATCAATGTCAATGGGCTAAACGCACCAATTAAAAGACACAGAGTGGCAGGATGGATTAGAAAATTGAACCCAACATTCTGCTGCCTGCAAGAAACACACCTTAATAGTCAAAGCAAACACAGACTCAGAGTCAAAGGCTGGAAAACAATCCTACAGGCAAACAGCTCCCATAAAAAAGCTGGGGTAGCCACCTTAATATCAGACCACATCGATTTCAGAGTGAAGAAGGTCGTAAGAGACAGTGAAGGCCATTTCTTAGTGATCAAAGGATCTGTACAACAGGAAGAACTTACAATAATAAATGTATATGCACCTAACGAGAGACCAGCAAAGTACTTAAAACAACTACTCATAGATTTGGAAAAAGACATCAATAGCAACACAATACTAGTGGGAGACTTCAACACCGCTTTGTCACCTCTGGATAGATCAACCAGACTCAAACTTAGCAAGGACATACTTCACCTGAAGGAAACAATGGAAGAAAGGGACTTAGTAGATATATACAGGACACTTCATCCTCAAAAGGCTGAATACACATTCTTCTCAAGCATACATGGAACCTTCTCCAAGATAGACCACATGCTGAGCAACAAAACATACCTCCATAAAATTAAGAAGATAGAGATTGTATCAACAATCTTCTCAGACCACAATGCGCTTAAATTAGAAGTAAATCACACACAAAAACAGAAAACTAAATCAAACACCTGGAAATTAAACAGTGCGCTATTGAACAACGAGTGGCTTAGAATGGAAATCAAAGAGGAAATCAAAAGATTCCTAGAAACGAATGAAAATGAGGACACGACTTACCAAAACTTATGGGACACAGCAAAAGCTGTCTTAAGAGGAAAGTTTATAGCTCTACAAGCATTCCTCAGAAAGGAGGAGCGAGCCCACATAAATAAACTAACCTCACAGCTTAAGATCTTGGAGAAGGACCAACAAAAGGAGCACAACCCGAACAGGAGGAAGGAAACAATAAAACTCAGAGCAGAGATTAACGAGATGGAAACCCAAAAAACAATCTGAAAGATCAATGAAACCAAGAGCTGGTTCTTTGAGAAAATTAACAAGATTGATAAGCCTCTTGCAAAACTCACAAAGAAGGGGAGAGAGAAAACCCTAATAAACCGAATCAGAAATGAAAAGGGGGTCATCACAACAGAAACTACAGAAATTCAAAGGATCCTCAGGGAGTACTTTGAGAAGCTATATGCCACGGAACATCAAAACCTCGAGGAAATGGATAAATTCCTAGACTCCTACAGACTCCCAAGGCTGAACCAAGAAGACCTGGAATACCTGAACAGACCTATCACTATCAAGGAAATTGAAATGATAATAAAAAGTCTCCCCATGCACAAAAGCCCTGGCCCGGATGGATTCACTAGTGAATTTTTCCAAATCTTTAAAGAAGACTTACTCCCAATCCTCTTTAAACTTTTCCATGAAATTGAAATACCAGAAACACTTCCGAATAGTTTCTATGAAGCGAGTATCACACTGATACCAAAAGCAGACAGAGATACCACAAAGAAAGAGAATTACAGGCTGATATCCCTGATGAACACAGATGCAAAGATCCTCAACAAACTACTAGCAAATAGAATCCAACTACTCATCAAAAAGATCATACACCATGACCAATTAGGATTCATCCCAGGGATGCAAGGATGGTTCAACATTCGGAAATCAATCAACATAATCCACCATATCAACAAAAGTAAAGATTAAAAGCATATGATCATATCAATAGATGCAGAGAAAGCATTTGACAAGATCCAGCACCCCTTTATGATGAAAACCCTAGCCAAAATGGGTATAGAGGGGACTTTCCTCAACATAGTTAAAGCCATCTACCACAAGCCTACAGCAAGCATCATCCTCAATGGGGAAAAACTGAGAGCCTTCCCTCTAAGATCAGGGATGAGACAAGGATGCCCACTCTCTCCACTGCTGTTCAATATAGTACTGGAAGTACTTGCAATACGATTAGGCAAGAAAAAGATATTAAGGGCATTCAGGTAGGAAAGGAAGAAATCAAGCTCTCACTATTCGCAGATGATATGATACTCTACTTAGTGAACCCAATAACCTCCACCAAAAAATTCCTAGAAACAATAGACTCGTATAGTAAAGTTGCAGGCTATAAAATCAATACCCAAAAGTCCATGGCTTTCCTATATGCAAACAGTGAGAGAGAAGAAAGCAACATGAAAAAAACAATCCCGTTCACAGTTGTGCCCCAGAAAATCAAGTACCTAGGAATCAGCTTAACTAAGGAAGTAAAGGACCTGTACAAAGAAACTACAAAATGCTACTTCAGGAAATAAAAGAGGACATGAGGAAATGGAAAGATATCCCCTGCTCATGGGTTGGGAGACTTAACATTGTCAAAATGGCAATACTACTGAAAGCATTGTATAAATTCAACGCAATCCCTATAAGGATACCCATGACATTCTTCAAAGAAATGGAGCAAACACTCCTGAAATTTATATGGAACAATAAGCCCCCACGAATAGCTAAAGCAATTCTTGGGAAAAAGAAAATGGGAGGAATCAACCTCCCTAAATTCAAACTCTACTACAAAGCAGTAATAATTAAAACAGCGTGGTACTGGAACAAAAGCAGAACTGCAGACCAGTGGAACAGGGTTGAATACACTGACATCTCCTCTCAATCATATGATCATCTAATCTTTGATAAAGGTGCAAGAAATGTGAAGTGGTGTAAGGAAAGCCTCTTTAACAAATTGTGCTGGCATCACTGGATGGCTACATGCAAAAAAATGGGCTCAGAACTCTGCCGAACACCATGTACAAAAATAAGATCAAAATGGATTAAAGACCTCAACATCAGACCAGACACCATAAGGTACATTGAAGACAAAGTTGGCAAAACCCTCCATGACATTGAGGCTAATGGTACTTTCAAAGATGCCATGCCACTGGCCGAGTAAGTGAAAACAGAGATAGATAAATGGGACTATCTTAAACTAAGAAGCCTCTGCACCTCCAAAGAAACAGTGACCAAAATACAAAGAGAGTCTACAGAATGGGAAAGGATATTTACCGAATACACATCTGACAAGGGGTTGATAACAAGGATATACAAAATACCGGTGGAACTCCACAGGAAGAAAACATCCAACGCCATCAAAAAATGGGGCAATGAAATGAACAGAAACTTTCTCAAAGAAGAAATCCGAATGGCAAAAAAGCTCATGAGAAAATGCTCTACATCATTAATCATCAAGGAGATGCAGATCAAAACCACAATGAGATACCATCTCACACCTGAGAGACTGGCCCACATTCAAAAGAACAAAAGCAACCAATGCTGGCGCGGATGTGGCGAGAAAGGGACACTCCTTCACTGTTGGTGTGAATGCCGACTAGTTCAGCCCTTTTGGAAAACAGTATGGACGTTTCTCAAAAAATTAGAAATTGAGCTCCCATTTGACCCAGCGATACCACTCCTGGGAATATACCCCAGAGAGGCAAAAATGTGTAGTCGAAGTGACATCTGCACTTGTTTGTACATTGCAGCACTCTTTACAATAGCCAGAAACTTGAAGAAACCTGAGTGCCCAAGAACAGATGACTGGTTAAAGAAACTTTGGTACATCTACACAATGGAATGCTATGTAGCTGTTAGAAAAGATGAAGTCATGAAATTTACATACAAGTGGTACAATATGGAAAGTATCATGCTAAGCGAAATGAGTCAGAAAGAGAGGGATAGACATAGAAAAATTGCATTCATCTGGGGGATATAAAGCAACAAAATATGAGATCAATACCTAAGAATAGCTGAGATCAACACCAGGAGGATTACTCCATAGCTTAGAGGCCAGCCGGATATTCTAGGGGAAAGGGCAGTTCAGATAGAGAAGGGAACACCAAATAAAGGGTGCTTGGAGGATCCTCCCAGGAGGGGAAATGCATGTTGAAAGTAGACTATGGACTGAACATGATTGCCACTCAATGCCTCTTTTGCAGACCACAACACCCAATAGGAGAGAGAGAACAAAGGGGAATGCCCTGCCACAGAGGCAGGGTGGGAGGGGGGTGGAGGGAATTGGGCACTGGTGGAGGGATGGGTATTTGATCATTGTATGACCGAAACTCAAGCACAAAGATTTGTAAATCTACAACTGTATCTCATGGTGCTTCACCAATAAAAAAAAAAAAAATTTCCAAAGCCTGCCTACTTGATCACGATCATCCTGTTGTTTTTCGATTGTCGAGCAGGCACTAGTAACGTCTCCTTCTACCTAGCCCTGAGATTTTAAAAGAGCCATTTCTATGCTCTTTCAGGATTAGGAGGATGAGGCCCATCATTGTTACTGGTATTTGGCATATTGAGTACGACACGGGAAGTTTGCCAGACTCTGCCGTGCAGGCAGGATACTTTTTGAAGCCTGTAGGTTCTCCAAAGGAAAGATAATAAGATGTCGCGTGGCCAAATGCAGTTGCGCACTTCTGGGAGCTGGGTTTTATAGTCTCTGCATCTTGGCCGTTGATAGGACCAACCTGGCGCTGTCAACAGCTGGTGGGTGTGACACCTACCTACTGGAAGATGGTGGGTCTGGGTGGAGAAGTCCTAGTCCCAATCCAAGAAGGCTTGGAGACCTCAGCCCAGTGACCTGCATGCCTGGGTTCCTCTGCCAGTTCTTTCATGCAAGAGGCCCGTCCGGTCGTGTGGAGAGTGGTCCCAGCATGGCTGTTGGCTGGCTCCGGAGGTCCTCAGCTGCTGGGGCTCTGCTCGTGGTGGGGAGGGGGGTGAGAAACTCAACCCTCCCCCTTCTTAGGGGCCCTGGTGAGGACAGCCAGGCACAACGGTAGGAGACTGCCGCCTAATTAATAATAGGAAAAAAAAAAGAATATTTTAACATGTTTTATTTTAAATTAGTAACAAAATTATCTTTCAAAATGTAAAATTTTTATAGAAATTAAACTTTAAAATGTTGATAGTTTCCATTGGGGATTTCCAATCCCCTAGGGGAAAAAAGACTTTGAAAGAAAATTTTAAGTGTTTATAGATTATTTGCTTTTCCTTTCTAATATAATTTTGATTTCCTCCCAACTCATGGATTTTAGTCTGTTTTTAAAATTTTATTTTATTTTTTCTAATTTTTTGTTTAAAAATTTAGTCACCATAAATTACAGTGTTTTCATGATTTGGTTTCTGGCATACAATGTTCCAACATCAATCCCCTCACCAGTGTCCACTTGCTTCTATCAATGTTCCCAGTTTCCCACCCATTTATCTGTCTCTCATACAGGCACTTTTTTTTTCAATTTTGTGCTCTTTCCATCACCCCCTCATCTTCTAGAGTGAGCATTTCCCTGTACCACTGTCATATTGTTCTCTTCCTTGTACTCCCCCTCCCCACCCCACTGACTGCTGTCCACCAAGGCTATTTTTCTACTGAAATCAGTTCTTCTAGTATTCATTTCTATTATCTATAGGAAGTTTGTTTATTTTCTTCTGATTGGAGGGAGGTTTTTTTTTTTTTAAACTCATGTGGTGTTTTCTCTAGCACTGTGACCTAACTGATTTAGCTTGTGGACCTCACCTTCCTAACACACTGTAACACTGTAACACTGTCCTCCCATTGTTCATCAATTTGCTCAAGAGGGCACCAGTAATGTCTCTGTTGTAAGACTTGTTGGACTTGTTGTTACTGTTTTTGGCGTGTCGAATACACCACAGGGAGCTTGCCAGGCTCTGCTCTGCAGGCGGGATACTCTTGGTAGCTTGCCAGGCTCTCTGAGAGGGACAGAAGAATTGAACCCTGGTCAACCACGTGCAAGGAAGACACCCTACCCGCTGTGCTATCACTCCAGCCCACCTTGCTTGCAACAGATTTTAAAATCAATGTTTCATTTAAACACGTAATATACATTAATTTATATTATACATAATTATGTATTATTTGCATTGTTCATTTACTTATATATGACAAATGATGCCCAGCAGTGAAAACTTAAGTAAAGTGACAGGCTGGATATCTTTTATATTTATCTGCCAGTAGTAATTTCATTATTTGTTTAGCCATACTACTTTTCTATATGTAGTTATGTCAAATTTTTTAAAAGTAATTTATGATACATTTCAAATTATTCTTCCTAATTGTCAAAATTGTGAAGAAACCTGTGAACTTTTCAGCTCTTATTATTACTTATAGATCATATTGTTAGAATTTGCAATATGAAAATAATATCAAAATATATTTGTCACAGCCACCAGATACATCAAATAACTAAATGTTGAAATTGCACTTGGGTCTATGTTATCTATTGTTCTTAAGGGTTTGTTTCATGTGATTTATTTTGAAAAAAAAAAAAAAAGCCTTCCTGAATTGAACACTACCTTCCAATCTTTTCTCCTGGCAGTTTTATAATGTCAAATACATTCTATTGGGTAGACAAAGGACACTTTAATTAATAGAATTATTAATAAGCAATTCATCTCCAATTGGTTTCACTGAACATGTGTAGAAATGATGACTTTTGGGGCTGGAGCAATAGCACAGCGGGTAGGGCATTTGTTTTGCACGTGGCCAACCCGGGTTCAATTCCCAGCATTGCATATGGTCCCCTGAGCACTGCCAGGGGTAATTCCTGAGCGCAGAGCCAGGAGTAACCCCTGTGCATCGCCGAGTATGACCCAAAAAACAAAAAAAAGAAAGAAAGAAATGATGGCTTTTGTTTTTATAAACTTTTTAGCATTTATAAGCTTGTTTTTACATTTGGTTATAAAATAATGCTATCACACTTTCATAACTACATGCCATATCTTGTTCTGATTTTTTCACATTATTAAGTAACTTATTCTCACAGCATATGAAATTATACTATTGTTATTCTCACTTTCTGAAGAATGTTCAATAAAGAAACCCATACAAAGGCATATGGTTGGAAGCTGTAATTTGAACCAAGGCTGCCTGACTCTAAGTCTTTTGGTTGTATCCCTGCTTTAGACTACTTCTGGAGCTCCAAACATCTGAAACTCAGGATTAGAATTAGTAGGTTAGAGATGGTAATAAACATTGTCAGTGCTGTTCTAGGTAGGGGATGTCATGAGGCTTCTATCACATTATATCTGGAAGTTCCCACTCAAAGACCAGGTATTTGTTCCCTTAAGCCAATGAAATATCTTACCTTAAAGTTGCCAGCTTCAAACATCAACAATTTGTTATACTTAAGGAATTCATCTATTGAGACTGCTCAAAGGGAAGCATCTTTGTTTCTTCTTCAAACTTCTGATATTTTCAGGGATTCATTATTTTGGTCATCATTGTCAACTTTGATTTTAACATGGCCTTTGTTCCTGTGTCGTACAAACATGTGAGTGTTTGGATTTCTTTATTCACTTCTTTAGAATTATACAGAAAAATATCATTAACAAATATTTAGCATAATTACATCCTAGAAGTTCCTCTTTCTGAGGATAACTTTTGTAGGTTTCTGGGGTTAGGATTTAGACTTCTATTAGGGATTTTTGAGTCCAGTTATGAACACAATGCACATTCCTACATAACAGCCATCAAAACTTACCTTGCATTTCATCAGCCTAGGATAATTGGGTAAGATTAGGACTGATACAGTATGCCACGAGCCCCTGCATGGCATGGACCATGGTCATCTTTGAAATTCCTTTCCTGGTCTTTGTTCCTGCTGGAGCTCTTCTCAGATGGGAATTCCAGCCTTCTCTGGGTCTGTTACTGGTGCAAGGAAGGTCTTATCAGGATTACTTCCTGTACTCAGAAGGTGCGTCCTGATGACTTTAGAGTGGTTAGTTTTACTACTCCCTAGGAATTCCATTGCCTTGGAGGCCCTTTCCTATCTACATGACTGCCTGCATCAAAGAGAATGTAGTGCCAGCTTTTTAATTAACTGTTTTCAATACTAAATATACAAGTATATGAGCTTATATTCATAAAAGGGATACTTGAGAAAGAGGGTAGGCTAAATAGATCCTCAAACATATCTCTAATACTTTATGAAAGGTCCCTGAAAAACTTAGTCTTAATGCCAAACTATTTAAGAAAAAAAATGGTTGAATTAAAACTACTTATAAGTTTTATATTTTCAGTGCTGAAGAAAAAGAAGAATGAAAAAAATGTAGTTATCATAACTACAGAAAGGTGATTCCCCCTCAATGTACATTCAAAATATGTAGACTAAAGATTAAAAAGATAGAGAACCTAAGAAGGAACATAAGTAGGAGACAGACAAAATGGGAGTGCTGGGTAGAAAATGTTATTTCTGTTTTGTGTTAATAAAAACTGTGTCAAAAACAATTGATACGCTAAACTTCTTATGTTTGAACTTGTGATTGGTGATGGAAATGAGATGTCCTGCTACATAATGATGATAAAGTTCTCAAAGGTGATACTGACCAAAAACTTCATGATACTTTAAGAAGTTATATAGGGTTTTGAATTACAAATTTGCTTCAATAGACATTTACAATATAAATGAAATTATAGCTAGTATATAAACCTGTAATGAATCTCAAAAGAGAAGTCAGACATCTAAGACACTCTTGTGCTAGACTCCCCCCCAATAATGGTAGAATTAACATACTTTCTTGCATATTATGCTAAGGAAATGAAAACAAAATGATTCACATTTGGTAGAGATAATACAGAGTTTAGATGAGCACCTTGCATGTCGCATTTGATTTCAGACATCATATAGACCTTGAACATTGCTGGATGCTGTCCTTGATGTTCCTCAGCATAGATATATTTGCCAGGATATTCCCAGCATTGTAAAGCCTGAGCATCAATGCATCCGCGGATCCTAGCATTGAAACAGCCAGTCTAATTGTTCCAGATTCCCTGGACATCCTAAACACTGCTTGGGATTCCCCACTCCACCACCCTTAAAAAAGGAATCTGTGTTTGTTTTGCAGATAACAAAGTTGTAATTTTAAACTGATCATGTAACTTAAAGCAGAGTAAAATTAAAAAGACAAACATGGAAATTATGCCAGTATATAAGAATGAAAAAATTAATAGAATTTGAAATAATCAATGAAAAATTCAAACTCAAGTAAAATACAATACAAAGAATAGAAGCAAAAATATAAGAAATACTATTTTTTTAAAAAGTGTTACATGCTGTAGATATGAATCAATTAAATCAATAGGAGTTCAAATATGTCATGTTTAAGAAATAAGAAAGTCAAGGAAAAAAACAGATAGGCTATGCAAACAATTTAATGAGCGCAAAAGCTGTAGAAACATTTACTCTTAAGTATGATAAATATCACTGTATCATTGTTATCCCCTTGTTCAGCGATTTGCTTGAGTGGGTACCAGTAATGTCTCTATTCCTCCCAGCCTTTAGATTTTAGCAGCCTCTCCTTACTCGTCTTTCCCAATGATTGGAGGCTCTTTCAGGGTTAGGAGAATGAGTCCTATTATAGTTGCTGGTTTTGGCATATAGAATACACCATGGGGTGCTTGGCAGGCTCTGTCGGTGCAGGCGGGATACTCTCAGTAGCCTGCTGGGCTCTCCAAGATATATATATATATATATATATATATATATATGTATATACATATATATATACACACACATATATATGCGCATATATATACATATTTCTCTCTATGATTTGTTGCCTACTGTCTGAACCCCATCAAACATGGTGTGGTAATTATGGAAAATGTGCAGGAATTGTCTTATGATGTGGCATGGTAGCAGTTGGGTAGCGGAGGTTGGCTGTCAGAGCTGGGCCCCTTGGCGCGGGGAGGGCTCTCACCCTCACCCCTCTGGGGCACCTTGAGTGATAACAGCCTGGCACGGATTCCCATGATAAATAATATGAAAATAAAAATCATTTGGAATACTAACAGTGAAAGAAAAAGAAAGTGCATAGAAGTTAAAGAAAGAAGCATAAAAAAACATTATTAATAGCATTGTAAACCACAGAATTTCAGTAAAATAAAAGTAAACAACAGAGCAGAAAATGAAAGTGACAAAAATACAACTTAAATTCAAATTTCTATCAAAATAAGCCAACAGAATATAACAGTTTTGATTTTATCTTATTTTATTTTTAGTCCTCAGCATCTCCAAGGTTTACTTCTTGCTAAGCATTTATATCATCTTCACTGTATCACTGTCATCTGTTGTTCATTGATTTCCTCAAGCAGGCACCAGTAATGTCTCCTTCACCCTAGCCCTGAGATTTTAGAAAGTGCCATATTTGAGGCTCTTTCAGGGTCAGGAGAATGAGACCCATCATTGTTACTGGTTTTTGGCATATTGAATATGCCATGGGGAATTTGCCAGACTCTGCCATGCGGGCAGGATAATTTCAGTAGCCTGCCAGGTTCTCCAGAGTAAGAACTAGATAATAAGATGTCGCACGGCTGCAAATGCAGAGTCTCCTGCCTCTGCACCTGGCTGTCCTCACCAGGGTCCCGTTGGAGGAAGGCAGGTTGAGTTTCCTTCCCCGCCCCAAGCAGACCCCCAGCAGCTGAAGACCTTCAGTTACAGCCACAGCCATGCTTAAGACCACTCTCCACATGTTCAGAAGAGCCTCACGCATGAAGGAATTGGCAGAGGAACCCAGGTGTGTGGGACTCGGAGCTTAGATCTCCAAGCCTGCTCGGATTGGGACTGGGCCTCCTCCACCCAGATCCCCCATCTTCCATTATGTAGATGTTACACCCAACAACTGCCCCCGGTGCCATGTAATTCTATCAACAGCCAAGACCCAGAGTATCATCTTATTATCCCTGATTTTGACAGTGTTGTAATCTTGGAACAGGTACTACCAAAGGGGAATCAATAAGCATCATTGAAGAGTAGTTCCTTTTCCTTCCCACACCATTTTCTGAAAAGAATTTTCTAGCATGCTCCTTTTTACGTACTTACAAGATAGGTAATGAACATTGGTCATAATTACTCTCAGCTACAAATTCAGACTAAACACTATCAACTTGACAAAGGGCATGGGGTTGGATGTGTAAGGGAGTGGAATCACATGCTCATCTAATATTATTGGGGCCCAGGCAAAGGTTTATTTAGTTCACTGTTGTTAGTCTGAAAAATAAATCAGATAGATTAGTCATTAAAAAATAGTCCCTGCAGAGGAAAAGTATATGTCTAGTTATTCTATATGTTAACAATCATAATTAAGTTACTCACTGCTAAAAGCATTTCACTTTACCAAAAGAAGCAAGTTATAAAATTTTCACTGTTTAATTATCTTTGTTCTTGGAATCACAAACTTTTTGAGTCTTGAATATTTTTTCTTTTTTTTTTATGTAGGAGTACTGCTATTTATTCAGCCACTGATTAGGCTGATTGAACTGTGCATGAACTCCGCCTTACTTTTTTTCTATTTTTTTATAATTTTATTTATTGAACCACCATGAGATCAGTTGCAAAGCTTTTGGGTTTAAGTCTCCTTCATACGATCAAACACCCGTACTTTCACCAATGCCCACTATCCACCACCAAAATCCCCAGTATAACCCCATTCCACACCCTCCCCCTACCTGTGGGGCAGATGATTTCCACATTAATCTCTCTATAATTTGATTACACTCAACATTTCAACACCACACCCACCATTATTATTTGAGATTTTACCCCAACTATCTACCAAAAAGGCAACTGTAGACAATTTGTTTTCTATTACTGGTAATGAATAACATATGATGCTGCGTGGCTGCAGTAGTGGCCATGCGATTTTGAAATTCCGAAATTTCTTGCCAAAACCTGCTAGGTTTCGAGATTTATTCCTGAGTCTTTGGGATCACGGACATTAAGCAGCTTGATCAGGAGCCAGAGAGGCCGGAAAGCACCCTTTCCCCCTGGGGTGGCCCGGCAACCGCAACCTACTGTGTGGTCCGGATGCATTTCTGCCAAAAGCTGCTGGGTTTCAAGATTTGTTTCTGAGTCTCTGGGATCATGGCTGTTAAGCAGCTTGATCAGAGAGGCCATTCGTGGGCAGCGACTTGAGGTCTCATTGGAATAGGGAGGAATGGGCCAGTTCCACCACCATCTCGTGAGGCCCCATGTGTCTTGCCACTGAGGGCCCAAACCTGACTGTCCAGTGGCCTCTGGAGGATGACAGCCACTGGGCTGCCAGGGGGAACAGGCCAAGGCACAAAACCCATTCCCACCTGGGGTGGCCCAGCACCGGTAACCTACCATAGGGACCAGACGCATTTCTGCCAAAAGCCGTTGGGTTTTGAGATTTGTTTGAGTTTCTGGGATCATGGCCGTTAAGTAGCTAGATTAGGAGCCAGAACGGCAGTTTGTGGGCAGCATTGGGGTCTCCTTGGGACGGGAGGAAAGGGCCGGCTCCACTCCATCTAGTGAGGCACTGGGAGTCTCGTCACTGTGGGCCCAAATCTAACTGTCCAGTGCCCTCTAGAATATAGCATCCACAGAGCCACCTAGGGGAAGCAGGCAGAGGGACAACACCATTTCACCCCTAGGGTGGCCCAGCAACAGTAACCTACTGCGCAGTCCACACGCATTTCTGCCCAAAGCCACTGGATTTCAAGATTTGTTTCTCAGTCTCTGGGAACATGGCCATTAAGCAGCTTGATCAGGAGCCAGACAAGCCATTCGTGGGTGGCAACTCAGGGTCTCCTTGGGACTGGGAGGAAATGGCCGGGTCCACCCCCATCCTGTGAGGCCCCACATGCCTCATCACTGTGAGCCCAAACCTGACTGTCCAATAGCCCCAGGCAGATGGTGGCCACTGGCCGCCAAAGGGGAGCAGGTGGAGGGATAGCACCCTTTCCCTCATGGGGTGGCCCAGTGACAGCAACCTACTGTGTGGTCTGGACGCATTTCTGCCAAAAGCCGCTGAGTTTCACGATTTGTTTCTGAGTCTCTGGGATCATGGCCGTTAAGCAGCTTGATCAGGTACCAGAAAGGCCGTCCGTGGGCGGTGACTCGGAGTCTCATTGGGATGGAGAGGAAAGGACCTGCTCAACCACCATCCCATGAAGCCCCGTGTGTCTCACCACTGAGGGCCCAAACCTGACTGTTCAGTGGCCTCTGGAGGATGGGGGCCACTGGGCTGCCAGGGAGAAGAGGCCAAGGCACAAAACCCACTCCGACCTGGGGTGGCCCATAGCCAGTAACCTACCGCAGGGATTGGACGTATTTCTGCCCAAAGCCGTTGGGTTTTGAGATTTGTTTCTGAGTCTCTGAGATCATGGCCATTAAGTAGTTTGATCAAGAGCCAGAGAGGCCATTTGTGGGTGGTGACTCAGGGTCTCATTGGGACGGGGAGGAAAGGGCCGGCTCCACGCCCATCCCATGAGGCTCTACGTGTCTTGTCACTTTGGGCCCAAACCTAACTGTCCAATGGCCTCTGAAAGATGGAATCCACCGAGCCTCCTAGGGGGACAACACCCTTCCCTCCTGGGGTGGCCCGGCACCAGTAACCTACTGTGTGGTCCACATGCATTTCTGCCAAAAGCCGCTGGGTTTCAAGATTTGTTTCTGAGTCTCTGGGATCATGGATGTTAAGCAGTTCGATCAGGAACCAGAGAGGCCATGCCTCTAATTATATAGCTGAGCCGGAGGTGGTTCGTGGGTGTGTCTCCCACATACCTAACTTTTGGCCATTTATTTTCTTGGTAAAGTTTGCTCCAAGTTTTTGGGGTCTAGCCAAAGTCACAGCAGCAATTTTGGGGTATCTGGAAGTCTGAAGGTGCCATGAGGCTGCTGATGCACTCACCTCACAGTTACATATTGACCTGCTGGCAGAACCATACCCCTCAAGTCTTGAACATTTTTTCAATGTTTTTCCCCCATCGCTTGATCACTTGAAATCAGGATACTCATCGATTTGCTCAAGCAGGCACCAGTAATGTCTCCATTCATTTCTGTTGCATTCTAGTGTAGCCCGGTGGAGTCTGCTCCAGGAACAGGAAGAGCCTCAAACCAATCGTTCAGGGTCTTGACAAAGGAGGTCTGACCATCTAATAGGTGGAGGGTCATGCAATCCTTTGACGTCCCGTGGAATCCAGTCAGTAAGAGCTCTAATCCAGCAGTTGTCTCCAAATTGCATTATGTGTCCAGCCCATCTGATTTTCGATGCCTTGGCAAATGAGACAGCATGCCTGATCTTTGATCATCAATGGAGGTCAGAACTCTGGATTCTTTCTCTCACTTGGGTGAAGCGTGATACTCCAAGCATATCTCTTTTGATTTCTCTTTGGGAGACCCGAATAGAGATCTCATCCTGTTTTCGTAGGGCCCAGGTCTCTGAGTCATATGTTAATGCAGGAAGAATGGTGGAGTCAAAGAGATGTGCCTGAGCCGGAGGTTCTTTGTCCTCTTAGCTATTTCTTCAATGCTCTAAAAGGCGTTCTAAGCCACTCTCTTCCTCCTGCGCAACTCAGGTACAAGGTCATTCATCGTGTTGACTTCTTGACCTAGGTATACATAACTGTTGCATTCGGATATGTTCGTTCCATTGAGAACAAATGGAAAGTAAGAAATGAGTCCGTTTCTCATAAACATTTTCTTTGTGAGATTCAGCTGCAGGCCAACACTTCCACACTGATGATCGAAGTGGGCCAGCATTTGTGCCATTTGGCTAATGTTTGGTGTTATTAGAACAATCTCATCAGTGAAGCAGAAGTGGTGTAGCTGATGACCGTCTATCTTCACTCCCATTTCTTCCTATTCCAGTCATCACATGACATTCTCGAGGGTGGCACTGAAGAGTTTTGGTGAAATGGTATAACTCTGCTGAACCCCTCTCTTGACATTGATGATCACTTCCTTGTAGAATGGTGAGATCCTGGTAGTGAATCCATAATACAGCTCATGGAGGATTATAATGTATTGAGTTTGAACGCCCTGATTGGCTAGGGCTTTGATGACCGCTTCAGTCTCAACAGAATCATTTATTCTTTAGATCAATGAATGTTAGACAGAGTGGCATCTTGAACTCCTGAGAAACCTCAATGAGCTTAGTTATCATGTGTATATGGTCAATCTTGATGAATCCTTTTCAAAAACCGGCTTGTTCACATGGTTGTCCTTCATCTAGTGTTCTACCAATCCTATTCAGGATGACTCGAGTGAACAGCATGTAGATGACAGACAATAGGCAGATCGGGAGATAATTGCCAATGTCGTGGATGTCTCCCTTCTTGTACAGAATCTCTTTAATAGCCACGTCCTCCTGCCCACATACCAAATTCCACAGGATGGATATGTCGTTCCCAAAGTTCTCCCTTCTGAAATCCGACATGCCATTTTCCCTCATACTGCCATAATTTGTGTGTGTGTTTGTATATAACAATACATATATATGTGTGTGTGTATAACAATACATATATAATAATATATGATATATATAAAACAATACATCCACAAAATTATAGTTTTTAGTACCTATGTTGCTATATTTTCTTTATTTTCTTACCTCTAAAAAGAACATTAGCATTACAGTTCTTATAATGCATAGCATATAGCTCTTACATGCTCTGTTATAGAGCATAGCATTTTTATTTAAAATAATCACTCATTGGTAAGAGCTTTGGAAAAGAAAGTTTGCAAATTTTTATACCCTTTGCCATATGAAATTTTCTCTTTTGATGTTGCAAATAATGCCAAGTATGGAAGCCCTACTCTAAATCTTATGATAATCAAAAGGAATTGTATTCATAAGGGCCAAAATAGGTAGAAAGATTTAAGAAAATTTCCTTTACTTGTAGATGTCACTGTCCCTGTCCTCCCGTTGTTCGTCGATTTGCTCGAGCGGGCCCAGTAACGTCTCCATTGGAGACTTTGTTGTTACTGTGTTTGGCATATCGAATACATCACGGGGAACTTGCCAGGCTCTGCCGTGCAGGTGAGATACTCTCTGTAGCTTGCCTGGCTCTCCAAAAGGGGCAGAGGAATCAAACTCAGGTTAGCCATGTTGGCTCTAACTTGTAGATCTGAACTTAATTTATAACAATATCTATGAAATTCCTATGACAGCAGTTCATTCCATTTCTACCTAACAATGGCAGAAAATGTTTTTAATTCATCAAACTAATTTTAAAAAATTAAACAATAACATTAACTTTAGTTTTTGTTATTTTTTAAAAGCAGAGAAGCTCCGTCCCTGGGTCCGCCGAGCCTGGAGTCCAAGGTCTCAGAGAGTTCCGCTTATCTTGTTCTGTGGGTCTTCAGTTGTGCATGGGTCTCGGCCGGAGCTGCCGTGCGGGTCCGGAAAGCGTCCTGTGGTGGTGGGAGCAAGCAGAGAAGCTCCGTCCCTGGGTCCGCCGAGCCTGGAGTCCAAGGTCTCAGAGAGTTCCGCTTATCTTGTTCTGTGGGTCTTCAGTTGTGCGTGGGTCTCGGCCGGAGCTGCCGCGCGGGTCCGGAAAGCGTCCTGGAGTGTGACAACGGCTGTGGTGGTGGGAGCAAGCAGAGAAGCTCCGTCCCTGGGTCCGCCGAGCCCGGAGTCCAAGGTCTCAGAGAGTTCCGCTTATCTTGTTCTGTGGGTCTTCAGTTGTGCGTGGGTCTCGGCCGGAGCTGCCGCGCGGGTCCGGAAAGCATCCTGGAGTATGGCAACGGCTGGGTAGTGGACATAAGACACTAAATACCCATCTTCTGGAATTGTCGTACCATATTTGATAGGGTTCAAATATGGTAACACCTACAAGGGTGATTAGAGGTCACCCCAAAAGCCTCTATCCCTCTCGGAAAGACTGGCAAGCTACCGAGAGTATTCCGCCCGCACGGAAGAGCCTGGCAAGCTATCCGCTGTGTATTCGATATGCCAAAACCAGTAACTACAACTGGTCTCATTCACCTGACCCTGAAGGCTTCACCGACATGGCAGCACTGAGAAGGATGAGAAAGGAGAGGCCGACAAAATCTCAAGGCCGACCTAGGCTGCCACAACGAAGGAAGACAAAAATGATCGTCTGTACTTTCAATGCACATACGCTAGCATCAGATGCATCCATCGAGGACCTGATGGTACAAGCGCGAATGATCAAGTACGACATCATTGGTCTGACCGAGACAAGAAGGCACGAATCTCCCCATGCCGTTTTCGACACTGGAGAAGAATTGTTCCTCGGAACATGCGATAAAAGAGGTGTTGGAGGCGTCGGTGTCCTTGTCAACACAAACTTGGCCAAGAGCATTGATTCATTCAAATGCCTAACAACCCGAATCGGACGTTTACATTTGAATAGATGTGGCTCACTGCCTGCAGTTTCTATCTTCGTTGTCTACGCACCAACATCTCATTATGATGAAAGATAAATCGAGAAGTTCTACATGGAGCTAGAGAAGTTCTATAAAGAAGACCACACCTTCTACAAGATCATTGTGGGTGATTTTAATGCCAAGATAGGACCGAGAAGATCAGCTGAAGAACTTCACATCGGGACCCATGGCCTAGAATGGAACGAACAGGGTGAGAGACTGTCAGAGTTCATCATGTCGACCAAGACCATCCATGGTAACTCACAGTTCCAGAAGGCAGAATCTAAACGTTGGACATGGGAGTCTCCCGTCAGACGATTCCACAACGAAATAGACCACATCATATTCAATCGACGGTTTTGCCTGACTGATGTCGCTGTTGTCCCAAAATTTCGAACGGGATCGGACCACCGTCTCCTTCGTGCAAAATTCTACTTCACAGAGCGGGGAGAAAGGGCTGCAAAGTTCAAAAAGAGAACTCCCAGAATGACCACCAACTGGGAACTCTTTGGTACTATTGCGGCAACATGGGAAGATGCCATTGTTGACAACATTGACGAGGAATACGATCCACTGGTTCAGCACCTCCATGAATGTGCGAGGAACGCCAAGAGAGAGATAGCCACAAAAAGTCGCCTATCTTCGAAAACTCTTGAGCTAATTCGCCAGCGTGGTTTGGCGCATGCCTCAGGCAACCGCAAGCTAACGTCCGAGCTTGCAAAGCAGTGCAGAGATGCGATCAAGGAAGACCTCAAAGAGAGAAGAGCAGAAGTACTGGTAGATGCGGCAGAAGCCGGGAAAAGTATTCGTAAGGCCCGCCTGTCCTTCGCCAACTATAAGACCAAGATGACTACCCTCTGACGTCCTGATGGATCCATCACATCCTCCAGAACGGCAATGGAGAAGATTATCCATGACTTCTACTCAAATCTCTTCGATAGCCATGTCCACTTGCCAACATACCAAATTCCACAGGATGGGTATGTTGTTCCCAATGTTCTCCCCTCCGAAATCCGACACGCCATTTCGTTGGTAAAGAAACAAACAGCACCAGGCCCAGACAAGGTCAGACCTGAACACCTGAAGAACCTGCCGTCAGTACTCATCAATACACTGGCTCGGCTCTTCACTCGCTACCTGTCTGAATGCAAGGTTCCGTCCCAATGGAAAACCAGCAGGACTGTACTACTTTTCAAGAAGGGAGACATCCATGACATTGGCAACTATTGACCGATCTGCCTATTGTCTGTCATCTACAAGTTGTTCACTCGAGTCATCCTGAATAGGATTGGCAGAACATTAGATGAAGGACAACCATGCGAGCAAGCAGGGTTCCGCAAAGGATTCAGCACCATCGACCATATCCACACGATAACCAAGCTCATTGAGGTTTCTCGGGAGTTCAAGATGCTGCTCTGCTTAACGATCATTGATTTAAAGAAGGCCTTTGATTCTGTTGAGACGGAAGCGGTCATTGAAGCCCTAGCCAATCAGGGCATTCAAGCCCAATACATCAGGATCCTCCGTGAGCTGTATTGCGGATTCACTACCAGGATCTCACCATTCTACAAAGAAGTGATCGTTGATGTCAAGAGAGGGGTGCGGCAGGGTGATACCATTTCACCGAAACTCTTCAGTGCCACCCTCGAGAACATCATGCGACGACTGGAATGGGAAGGAATGGGAGTGAAGATAGATGGTCGGCAATTACACCACCTCCGCTTTGCTGATGACATTGTTTTAATAACACCAAACATCAGCCAAGCGGCACAAATGCTGGCCGACTTTGACCGTGAGTGTGGAAAGGTAGGACTACAGCTGAATCTTACGAAGACAATGTTTATGAGAAACAGCCTTGTTCCTGACGCCCCATTCGCTCTCAATGGAACGACCATCTCCGAATGCAACAGCTATGTCTACCTAGGTCGAGAGGTCAACATGGCAAATGACCTGGCACCTGAGCTGCGCAGGAGGAAGAGAGCGGCTTGGAACGCCTTCAAGAACGTCGAAGAAATAGCTAAGAGGACGAAGAACCTCCGGCTCCGGGCACATCTCTTTGATTCCTCTGTTCTTCCTGCATTAACATATGCCTCAGAGACCTGGGCCCTACGCAAACAAGATGAGAACGCTATTCAGGTCTCCCAAAGAAGAATAGAAAGAACTATGCTTGGAATATCACGTTTCACTCAAATGAGAGAACGAATCCGGAGTTCTGACATCCGTCCACGATCAAGGATCAGGGACGCTGTCTCATTTGCCAAGGTGTCGAAAATCAGATGGGCTGGTCACGTAATGAGATTTAAAGACGACCGTTGGACTAGAGCTGTTACTGATTGGATTCCATGGGATGTCAGGAGACCGCGTGGCCGCCCACCTACCAGATGGTCAGACTTCTTCGTCAAGATCATGAACGATCGGTTTGAGGCCCTTCATGTTCCCGGAGCGAACAGATGCCATTGGGCTACACTAGCACGCAACAGGGACAAATGGAGACGTTACTGGCACCCGCTCGAGCAAATCGACGACTAACGGGAAGTTAAGTGATTAAGTGATTAAGTGATTTTTTAAAAATCAAAATATTTTCTTTTAAAATATCCTTGTTTCTATTTTTATTATTTTTCCAGATGTACTTTCTTTGGAAAAGGGATAAATTCAGTAAAACAGAAAGTAATGAGGAATATAACAGAAAGAATAAGAAGTATCTTAGTAAACTCTATAGCTTTTGAAATGATCTTGTTAAAAGAATCTTCCCCCACAAAAAAAAAGTTGTTATTTTGTTGAACCAGAAAACTTTTCTTCAAAGATTTACAATTCAAAAATTTTTGGCACTTTGTCAACAATGCTAATGCTATGGTAACTCATCTAGCACGCAAATAATGAAATTAGATGTCCAGCTTATATCATACCTCATTCAACAAACCATATATAAAAGGAAGAAGCCAAACAGCCTAGGAAATCTATTTACAATCCACCTAACAGACATGACTATAATATGGAAATGAAACTCCTAAAATCAATTTTAAAAGGCATTCCAGTTGGATAGGGTGATGGTTGGGGCTGGGAGAAGAGACTACTCAAGAAATAGAAATCTGGTAGTCACTCAAAATTGAGGATAATACCCAGGTCAGTCACATGCAAGGAAGCGACCTATGTGCTATACTATTTCTCTGGCCCCTAAATTTATTTTTATTCATATTTTTGTTTTGTATTTTGAAGTTTAATGTGTTAATTACATAAAACAATTAGGTGTTTTTGTCTTTACTTCATTTTTAATGCATCCAAGGATAGAATTGTATTTTTATGAGCATCACAAAAAGCAATACAAACATTCCTGGTATAATACATCATGGTTATTCAAAATTGAGTAAAAATATATTTTCAATCTGTGATAGTTTTTTGTTTCTTTCTTTGTTTTAATTTGTTTTTGTTTTGGGGGTATACCTGGCAGTTCTTAAGACTTATTCTTAGCTCCGTGCTCAGGGATCACTATGACCTTAAAAACATTATACTTAAAAATAAAAATACCTTTGAAATTGTTTAAGAGGATGGTGTGAAATTGCCTGGTGTAAATTCCTGATTCTTCCATACTAGCTCAGAATATCTGAGTTACTTACTTTCTCTAATATGGGATTATTCTATCTCTAAATGGGATTAGTTCTAAAATATACCATCAAATTTTGCTTAGTTCAAACAAATGAAACATTTTTATAAATGTATCCTATTTAAATGTATGCTATGCTATTAAACCTGGGATGGCCACATGCAAGAAATCCCATTTGGTCCCCAGAGAACCACTATGGCTATTAATAAATCAAAATACACAGTGAGGAAATGAGGGCCCACATGACTTTACTCAATAAGAAATACTATCCTAAGAGCCAGCGTTGGAGAGTCAAAGTAAATTTATTAAATCACCATAATTTTAAATATTTTTACTCTATCTGAAGAATAATATTCCAATTTATAATACACTACTCGTAGTCAATCACTTGTATTCTATGGTTTTAATCGTAGGGCTAAACAAATACCACTGTTTAGTACAAATACTACTGCTTAATAATATTGAATAATCATGAAGCTAAGCTAAAAAGTCACATTTTCAAGAAATATTTTGGTAGAAAAATGGAGTCAGAGTTTTTTAACTAAAAACCACCTGTCTTAGTGACTCTGGGAAATTTATTGTGAAAAGATAAGAACATTACCCTAAGGAAACAATGACCTTTGAAATTGTTTAAGAGGATGGTGTGAAATTGCCTGGTGTAAATTCCTGATTCTTCCATACTAGCTCAGAATATCTGAGTTACTTACTTTCTCTAATATGGGATTATTCTATCTCTAAATGGGATTAGTTCTAAAATATACCATCAAATTTTGCTTAGTTCAAACAAATGAAACATGATGATGTTCACGTTTAGCAATTGTTAAGGCAGAAAATAATCTCATTTTGTAGTTTATTAGCCCAGAAACACAAATATTAGGTCATCAGCAATTTGATTAATATCAGACCACACTCAAAATTAATTGTAGTTATCCAGTTCTTAAGATAATATCTCAAATTAATGAATGATACTTAGATTCATTTTTTCTCTCTACATACACTGCCCCTTGATTATACTTGATTATCTCCATAAGGCTTCATAATAATATATGCTACTGACTCCAGCTTTTTGATTCAAGTGCTCCTAACACATGTACTATATCTCTAACAATTGTATTAAAGGTAAGAGTTGCAAGATTAATTCTCCCATCATTTTTCAGCTTTTATGCTTCCCCCAGTTCTTTCATAAGCACTGAATTAATTGCTCAAGTTAAAGCTTAGTGATTATCCTTGTTTCTCTCCTCATACTATCATTAATAAATCTAATCCTGAGAAAATTTTATTTGCCTGAGTATCAAGGGTTGTACCTTAGCTTTCTCTCTTCCTCCCCACTGAAATAACCTTAAAATAAACAATTGTTGTTTGTCATTTGTACTTTTGCCATAGTCTCTCTACATTCATTCCTCTATACTGCTTTTTTTTTAAAAAAAACTTTAATAATAATCAGTTCATCTTGTTATCCTTCATATAAACTTCCAAAGGTGTCTCATAGCACTTGGAATTAATTCAAGATTCTTATAATGGCATAAAACCATGTGCTTTTATTGCCTGCATTTTGTCTTTACCTCATGTTTCTTCTGAGCACCCCACTGCACTGTGTCCTTGATGAACCTCAGAAATGTCTAGTGACTCGAAATTAAGAATCTAGTGACTCGAGATCAAGAGTTTTCAATTTATTTTTTCTTTGAACTGGAATACCTTTTGCCTAGATATTTAATGGATTGTTTAGGTACTTCCATTATAAGCTACACAGTCAGGTACTCCATTGGCAGTAAATTTCAGGAAACTATAAAAAAAACTACTCTTTGGAAACAAAAGATAATACATGAAAAGGAATCAGATTGCCAGGAGCTCAAAATGCCAGCTCAAAATGAAGGGTAAACTCTCTCTGGAGACAAATCATGGGCAAGGACAAAAGCCCTGATAAAATCCAGAAAATCAGAACATCACCAGAGTTCAAACGCCTTCTCTTTGGCAATGCCCTCATGACTTTCTTGCATAGAGTTCAAGCTAACGCTTATAGGTGAAGATCCCTGTATTCTACTTACCAAAGCAATTTAGTGAATTTGGAGACTATCTACCGCCCCCCCTACACCGAGAGCATAATCTCTTTTGCTTTATGATGATCTTCACTCTCTGGAGAAATCTGTGGCTCTTGGGTGCCTCTCAGTGGCTGGCCCAGCCTGTTATTCACACCATACTGAAGTCTGTGCAAATGTTGCCAGCCCTTCTCTCCCCAGCATATACACTGCCAGCAACATCCTGATGAGACAGCATTGCTACTTCATGTTACCCTTCACAAAGACTATTCATGACTGTCCATATTAGGTAAACTTGTATACATCGTTCTATGTGGTTTTCAATCGTATTGGCTTCTGGATTTTATTTTCATCTCAATTTACTTTATGTGTTTAGTTGCTTATAAATAAATCTGTTATTCCCAATAATTGAAGACTTTTATTTTATAAACCAACCACCAGGACTCTGAAAATGCCTGGAATATATGGCCATTGCAAATTATTCATAAGCTAGTCTATTAAAAATTATATAAAACCATGTAAATATGGAATCCAAATGTCTGAGAAATGTGTGACCTATGATTCAAAAGAATTGTAATAGATATTTGAAAACTAATGATTTGAATAATTTTATTTGAATCCCAATTTTATTAATCAAAATAAAACCATAAGTATGTGTTAATACAAAATTGTGATCTAATCACCATAAAATATTACTTTGGCAGTGTAAGAAATAGAAATAATGTTTAAATAGTATACATTTATACGTTTTTAATTTTATTCATATATATAATACTTTAAGGTCATAGAGAAATAATGGGTTGAAGTGATAGCACAGCGGGTAGGGCATTTGCTTGCACGTGGCCAACCTGTGCGACTCAGGTTCGATTCCTCCGCCCATCTCTGGAGAGCCCTGCAAGCTACCGAGAGTATCTCGCCCACACGGCAAAGCCTGGCAAGCTCACCATGACCTATTCAATATGCCAAACACAGTAACAAGTATCACAATGGAGACGTTACTGGGCCCGCTCGAGCAAATCGATGAACAGCGGGAGGACAGTGACAGTGACAGAGAAATAATAAAATTTAATATTAAAACAGCTAACTGATGCCTCTTGGGGAGGCCTGGGGCACACTTAGGGATCACCCTGGGAGTGCTCAGAGGACATGTGCTTCAGTAGATAGGACAGGTATTGGCTGCGTGCAAGTCAAACTTCCTAACTTCTGTGCTATCTCTAACCCCTAGCTAATTTATTTTCAAGAGTTTTATTTAGTGCACTTACATCTATGGTAAAACATACAGGAAACTTCATTTCCACAGTTTTTTCAATTAATCGAGCATGTTTCTTTCAAAATCACTGTCTTTTAGGTGCTTCAACAAAACACAGCAAAACTAATTGATGACACTATTAGTAACAAGCAAAGTACAAAATGGTTGACAAATAGAAAATGAACATCTTATCTTCCAATATGGGGTTATTATCTTCCATAATGGAAGCTATGTTTATAAAAGAAGATCCCAAGCACATATAGAAGTTGAAATAAAAAATGAATAGCTTTGTATTACAAATAAATGTCATCATCAAAAATATATTAGATATGTATTTGAATATGTTCTTGCTCAAAATTTACAACTTTTGCTTATTCTGTCTTTCCAATAATCTCTAAGGCATGCAATATCTTCAAACTCTATAATACTAACATCCCATAAGAGCACAACAGTTTGGATGACAATGTAATATAGAAGCCGACTAAGCTCAATTACAAAAACATTAACACAGAAGGCTCAACTAGCAACAATAACTTAATAAACTACCAGATAAGGACTTAATGTCCCCATGTGACAATTTTCAAATTTCACTACAATTTTCACAAATTTTCTTTTACTGAATAATTTTTTTTTTATTATTCCACTACCATTTACCTATAACAAGCAATATAAAATAAATATTTGAGGTCTGCTATTGGAGTAAGCTTTAAGAGTAGTTGGAAAAATGGGGACAATGGTGGAGGGAAGGTCACAGTGGTGGTAGAATTGGGGTTGGAATGTTGAATGCCTATTACAAATGCATTATGAACAATTTTGTAAACCATTGTGGATGTTTAAATAAAATGGAAAAGAATAACCTCTAAAGGTATTGTGATTGTTTTGTTCTTTTCTTTGCCCCTTAAGTTCTCTTATCTCACGTCCCCTTCTCTTTTCCTTTCTACTTCTCAAGCTTGTAGAACATACTTGGTATGCAGGAGTTAGCATACATTCAAGTTTATTTTCAAGTACCTTTTTATTTTTATTTATTTATTTATTTTCTTTTTGGGTCACACCTGGCGATGTAGAGGGGTTACTCCTGGCTTATGCACTCAGGAATTATTCCCATACGGGGAACCATATGTGATGCTGGGAATTGAACCTGGGTTGGCCGCAAGCAAGGCAAACACCCTCCACTCTGTGCTATTGCTCCAGGCCCAAGTACCATTTTTAAAGAAATTTTTTTTGCCCCTTTTAAACTATAAACCTCATTCATACATTTCCCAGATGGTTTATATTTTGTTCTCATAATTTGTCAGTATTTCACATTATATGGTCACTATATTTTCATTTTAGGGCTTCTAGATCCTCTACTCTAATGTGAGTTCTTTGAGGTTAGTTATTTCTGTTTATTGCTTTAGTATTGAAGGTTCAATATTAAAGACCAGATTCAATACTAAGACATAGACTGGAATGGAATGAACATTGAATGAAGTTATTTATTTCATAAATGGAACTAGTAAGGAAATAACTTAGAGACATAATTTTTGTTCATGGAATTTTATTCATACAGTTTATGTGTAATTTGTATAGTTTGTTTAGACTGTTTTTTCCAATAAGGGTTTATGATCATTTTGGTGATGAAATAAAAAAAAGAATCTTTGTTATCTTGGCTAATGAAATATCCTAGAAGTCCTAGGTAAAACATTAATCTTGTGGTTTATTTTTTGATCATCATGTTACTACTTCCATAATATAATCAAACACAACAAAATGTTCTGAGCAAGGGCAATGTAGTAGTGTTATTCTAACTTGAAATTTTCACAAATGTCTGTATTTTTTTTCTTTTAGGATAACTCCTGGCAATGCTCAGGAGCTGGAGATCGAACCCAGGTTAGTCACGTGCAAGGCTATACTATCTATACTAGCTGTGCTATCTGTACTAGATGCTGTATTATCACTCCGACTCCAATTTCCATCTTTTGAAAAGACTAAAATTCATATATAGATAATCAATTTTGAGAGGAACTATTTGATACCCCGCGCCTGGCTGTCCTCGCCGGGGCCCCTTGGAGGGGAGCAGGTTGAGCTTTCCTCCCCGCCCCGACCAGGGCTCCAGCAGCTAAAGACCTCCAGGACCAGCCACCACCATGCTGAGACCACTCTCCGCACACCTGAAGGTACCAGCAGAGGAACAAAGGCATGCGGGACCCGGGGCTGAGATCTCCAAGCCTACTCGGACTGGGGCCGAGCATCCTCCACCCAGATCCTCCAAATTCCAGTAGGCCGATGTCACACCCACCAACTGGCCCCCTGGCACTGTGTAATCCCATCAACGGACAAGACTCAGAGACTATACAATCCAGCTCCCGGAACCGTGCGGCCGCGAATGACATCTTATTATGACATCTTATTATCTCATTCCTTCTTTGGACAAACTGGCAGGCTACCGAATGTAGCCTGCCCACACGGCAGAGTCTGGCAAATTCCCCGTGGCGTACCCAATATGCCAACTACCAGTAACAATGATGGGTCTCATTCTCCTAAAGAGTGTTGAATATAATCTCAGGGCTAGGATGAAGGAGACATTACTGGGGCCTGCTCAAAGCAATCGACGAATAACAGGATGGTTGTGATTCGTGATCAGAATATTTTATTTGGCAAGTTTTAGTATATAAAAGGATGAATATTCCCACTAAATTTGTTGAATAAGTAGTTTCTTAAACTATTTGTAATCCATTTTTTTGCCCATTAAATCTAAATTGAAGTAACTTACCTATTTTAGCATTTACCTGGGATTTTATGATAAAGTGTGCAATGTTTTAAATAACATAAATTTGGAAGTGATTCAGAATAATTTGCAAGACATTATATATATGTGTGTGTATATATATATATATACACTTATATTTAGAAGTTTCAACAATTTTCAATGTTCCACTTTCTTTGACAAACTTTTTCGTTCATATTTTACCACAAAAATAACATATAAATAATAAATTCCACATAATACTTTATCAGTGTCTTCCTAGCTAAAATTTATTTACCTGTGACAGTAATTGCTTTCATTCAACATTCATTCATAGGCTGATTACTCTACAAAATAGTGCACTGGTGAAATACAAAGTTGCTAGGATCTAATCAATCACATCTCCTTTTTGATGGCTCTGTGTAAAATTCCACATTAATCAGATATACATTACATTAGAAAGTTCGATTACTCTTATCTTACAAATAAACATCTCAATCTTATTTCTTAACTCTATGTTGAGCTGGGCAAATTTTTATTCCCTGAGCACTTCTTTAGAGTTGATAAACATAAAAGGTATTTTAAAATATCCATAATTTTTTTCTACTATTCGACAACTCCATAATTCCAATAAAGATAAATTTTCTTGGAAAATTATTATTCCATGTGCTGTAGATATGTACAGGGTTTAAGGCATTTTTCTTGCATGCAGCAAACCTAGGCCCAATATTGGACATTGTATATCGTCCCCTGAACACTACCAGGGGTCATTCCTGAGCACAGAATCAGGAGTCGTCCCTGAGGATACCAAATATGACCCAAAAAGCCTCCAAAAAGGAAGAGAACAATTCATTGTATTCCACTTGAAAATAAAAATTTAAATTTTATTTGATCTAAAGGTTTCATTGCCTTTATTGAAACAACTAACACAGGAAATAAAAGTCAAACAATGCCATTGAAGTGTTAACTGTTAGCATTAAAAAATAATTATCTTACTCCTAAAAGAAAACAGTTTTACAAAAATGGTAAAAATTATTGAGCAAAATATTCTTAGTATTTTTATAAATTTGGAAGATAAGATCTTAATGTCTTACACTATATGATAGATGGTTAAATTACAATGAAAATTGCTTTGAATGGGATAATGCCAAATGAGTCACGAAGATGTCACTATTGATGTATTTTCCTTATTTTACACTGTACCTCACATTAAATGCATGCAATAAATATTGGTATGTTTATTTTAAACTCATGTTTCATAATCCTTAAGAAATAATTCTTCCCAGAAAAAAATGATTCTTTTCTTTGTCCATTTGAAATCCATTTTTTTTGTTTGACGTTTTCTATATTCAAATACAAAGAACATGGCTATTGTCCTTTATAATTGTCTATTAGATTTGATAAGTAATTCAACTTAAACATGATATAAGCATGACAAATTTATGAAAGGCAATCATAGGAGGCAAAATATTATGAAAACCCAGGAACAAATAAGGATGTTATTATTTTCTTTATAAATACAAAATAAATATTTCTATCAACCAAAGTCATCTCTTTTGACCTTACACTTCTTTGACTCTAATTTTCCTTTATATTATCTTAATAAGTTTATTTATTTTTAAATTAAATAGAACTATAAAATTAAAATCTAGACTAATATAATTTGAAAATTCACATTAATCTTAATTTGTTGAAAACTTCTCTTTTTCTTTGTCTTGGGCCATCCTCAGCGGATGTTGTCGAGGCCATTTTTCTCCTATATAAAACTCAAGTAAATTAACTCCTGGGTTCCACCTGCATAATATTCTAAGCAAAAGAAGAATATAATGTCAGCAAAAGAATGTTTTGTAGGCGACAAATCTTAGTTTCTTAAACATGTTCTCTGTTCCAGTTGTTTTTCAGATCGTCTGAGATTTATTCAGTGTTAATTTTAATGCCCTGACTAGCACACTTTTGTATGCACATGTGTGCACACACACAGACACACACACACACACACACACACACACACACTTTATAAGTCTTATCTGATAACCAACTAGAAGTTCTTTTGCAAACCACATTTCTTCCTGAATCACACTGTGACAGGTTAATGCCTTGGTTCCACTACTGTTGCGATGCCAGGAAGACGGATGTGTGAGCATCCAGCCGAGAAAAGTCACTGAGCCTTGGTATGAATTTAGGTATTGATGAAAGATGAGCTCTTGCTTAAATGAACATATGTTGTTCATGAAACCCCTGAGAAACTATTAAAAATTTGTTATTCATTTTTAAAAGCATTTAATTACTGGTCAGACAGCATGTAGTTGTATTCCTATAATCTTCTTGTTGCAGTCATTACCATGAATGATCAGACTATGAAATATTCTGTGCATACAATTTCAGAAAACTGCAATTCACCAGAAAAAAATAGTCTAATTAATATGGCATCAAAACTTTCCTTTGGGAGACAAGTCAGAGTGAAAAGATTACTCTATTTCATACTGCTGTTTTACATTTAAGAGAATCAAAATTATTATTTGGGGCAACTAACTTCCATTTTTTACTTAACACAATATGAATATACAGTAAATAGGAAAATTGAAACATTTTAACTTACATTGCCACCTTGAAGTGTCAAGTGAATTATACAGATGCAGTTTTGGTGGTTGAAGCTATAGAAGTAGCTATCGTAGTGAATAGAATGCATATCAGCTAGAATAAAATGTTGCATATATAGGTGAGATGAAGGTGTTCAGAAATAACACTTCCTTGAGAGTTCTTTTTATATACTAGACTTCACTAAAATATTGTAATAGTTAATCTAGTTCAATTAATGAAAATTGTGCTGGAAGTGTTATTTGACTTTAGGGTAAAAACAACAGTGAAATTGAGAATTGCTAAAACACATCAAAGCTTTAATTGCAGAGAAAATTAATTCAACATATTTATAAAGACTGATTTTATAATTAGTAATACCATATTTATTCTCACAATATATTTTTACATCCTTAGATTAAAAATATTCAATGTTCAAATGTAATCCTTTTTATTTAAATATTAAGTATTTAGAGCTACTTAAACTTGCTTGTAGCATTGCTTTGCCAATTGTTGCATATCATCACTGATATGCTTGTGTTCTTTATCTCTAACAATTTCCGAACTGAACTAATAGTTGAAAAGAATACTAAACACTATTTACGAGGGGGCACACTCAACAATGCTCAGGCATTATTTTTTTGCTCTGGAGTCAGAAATTACTTCTGGGAACCCTGAACTCTGCAGTTCCAGAGACCAGCTCTTGTCCTGCTTTAAAGTTGTTTATGAGGCAAACCCCTGGTTCCCAAATGAAGGGACTCTAGAAACCAAGATTTAGAAAAAATTTAAGAAAAATGTCTATAAGTATCTAAGGAAGGGGCTAAGATGACCATGGAATTCTGGGTTACATGGGAGATCATTGATTCTATTCTCCTGTTTTGGAAAAGCACAGTTGAGGAGGAGGAAGAGGATATTAGGAATAGTACTGATGTCACATGGACCCCACGGGCGGCTCATGCGAGTTGGGAGGAGAGAAAGACAGTCACTCTCTCACTCCGCCTCTGCCACCCTAGAGTCTCTGGGTAGGCTAGGACCCGTAAAGTCTGCAGTGAGCACCTGCTCAGCACGGGCCTAAGCCCCGCCAGCCCCACAAGGTGGCCGTCAAGCCACACCTGAAGTCCGCTTGGTCTTCTCGGCACAGGAGTTAATCCCCACCACCCGATTTCTTGGGGAGCCACGGACTCAAGTTGGGGGCGAGAATTTGCTCTTTGCAGAAAAGGAAAGACCAGTCCCACGCCTTACCCAGGGTTTCTGGGGTTCTTGTCTCGCTCGCAGAAAAGAATTTCAGGAGTAGATGAGCAGTGAAGTAACAGATTTTATTTGGATGCTTTTGCAGAGGGAGAAAAATGGATAAGCAGGTAAGTGGGGGAATGGAGAGAGACAGAGAGAGAGAGAGAGAGAGAGAGAGAGAGAGAGAGAGAGAAACGCGTCCAGAGGGAATGTGGGCTTCTCCAAGGGTGGAGAGAGCCCCAAATGGGCTCTCGAGCTGGCTCTTATAGATCCTTCTGACTCGGAATGTCCTGGAATCTCCTTGGGGCTGGGTCGCTGGAGTTAACCAGATTGAAAGGGAGGTTTGGAGATTTTCGAAAAAGAGGAATTTCATGGGGAGGAGGCCCATATCTTCAGGATCTGGGGATAGTCTTATCATGTCTTTGTTCTCTGTATCCACAAGCTGGACCAGTCCTAGAATTCTTCTTCCATTAAACTTTGTTAATTCAAGTTTCATCCCTGAGGGCCTTTTCCCTATCTACCTGCCTACATCAGTATGGCCTCAGCTCCTCCCATATCTAAGTCTCAAAAGGGTTTTCATAGTAAAAATATTTCTCAGGCTGATGAATATAGCTATACTTCCAGTGCATCAGATGAAAGTGATGCAGATTGAGTCTGCTGCTACTTCCTCAGATTCTGAGTCGGAGAGTGACTCAGCCAAGTGACTTTTAGACCCCTTCTGGACATGCTCCCAATCGCCCAGTCCAGGCTGAGAAGAAGCAGCCTCCATGTTACCGCAGGTTGAGAATGGATTCTCTCAGTCATTTCAAAAAGCCCTGCTCCTCGTACGAGCCTACATCTCCATACTTGTAGGGAGTAACTTACCGACTGGAGTAAAACGGATTACTGGGTACCTCAAGATTTTCACGTGGTTGCTAAGACATGCTTAAGCTGTTCTCAGTACATGCAGTGGAGGATGTGGTTCAGTGATGAGGTCAAGGCAAAGCTTCAGGGCCATGCTGGATGGGAATTTTCAGGGATAAAATTGACTTATGAGATGTTAGTAGGTGAAGGGAAATGGCGCAACCCAAAAAGGCAAGTCACCTTGCCTTGTGCTGTTTTGGCTCATGTCTGTAATGCAGCCCTGCATGCCTGGGAGAAGACTAATGCAGATGTGGAATTTAAGGGAAGTTTTACAAAGATTATTCAGAGAGCCTCAGAACCTTATGCAGACTTCATAGGAAGGTTGATTGAAGCCATTGAAATGCAGGTTAAGCTGAAGGAAACTCAGGAGCTGTTGACTAAACAATTAGCCTTTGAAAATGCTAATAAGGACTGCCAGGCCATTCCGTGCCCTATCAAAGAGAAGGAAGATATAGATAATATGAAAGCATGGAAGGAAGATATAGATACATATGAAAGCATGCAGGAATGTTGGTTCTGTTAAACATAGGGTGCAGATGAAAGCTTTTGAGGCCAATACTGTACAGAGACAAGCTCAGAAAAGCTGTTTTCATTGTGGAAAACCAGGCCACTTTTGTAAGAACTGCAGGGCACCTCCCAAATGTGCTACTGTGAGAGCACCTCCTGGGCTCAGTCCCAGGTGTAAGAAGAGAAATCACTGAGCCAGAAACTGCAGAGCCAGACGTGCACCTCCCGGGCCCTGTCCCAGGTGTAAGAGGGGATATCATTGGGCCAGAGATCGTCTCTTCAGTTTTAATGTTGCTGTTGACCCCAATTCAGGAAACCTACAAGGGTGCCAGCCCCAGGTCCCGCAATATCAGGGGATGTTCCAAGCTGCAGCCCCTCTCCCCAGTGTTCAGAGCTCCAATCAGTGTAATCACTGCAGCCAGTGACAGCAGGAAGTGCAGCCTTGGATATTTCCTGCCCTGATACGGTTACTATTACCTGCCCAGTGTTGCTACAAATTAAATTCTGGCATAAAGGAACCAATCCCACAAGGCACTGTAGGCACTACTCTTAGGGAGAAGCAGTTTGCCTTTTAAGAGAACACTGTGGCTTTAATCCTACCACCTCTCCATATTCAGTGGATATATGACATGGTAAATCAAAAACAAAAAAGGAAGTATTTTCCACTTGAATGTAACAGGGAAACGTCTCATTCGAGGAAAAGGCTATGCTTTTGTTTCAACAGATGATAACCCCATTGAGAAACTTTGAGTCCTGTTCTGTCTCATCAGAAGTCAAACTCATCCACCTGATTTGGATCTCAGACCGCCAGAGACTCACAACCCTTTAAATTCCAGCCCCAAGCCATCACCAAGCTAATTTCAGTAGAAGTCACAAGGGAAAGAAGAGGAGACAGTGTCAGATGACCTGAAGCAGGCCTCTTGCTCCTTTAACATATCATGAATTCACAATAAGGCATTCCTTATACCTCTCTTTTTACAAGTTGTGGATTGGACAACACCAGGCTTCCATATTTTGACTTACTATTTTACAATACTTTACTATTTGGGGGTATGTTGCTGCCAGCAAGTCAATCTGTACCTGTAGGTGAGTGCATCAGGAACCTGATGACATCAGGCTTTCAGATAGCCCAAAATTGCTGCTGTGGCTTTGGCCAGACCCCAAAAACTTGGGGCAAAGTTAACCAAGAAAGTAAACAGCCAAAAGTTAGGTATGTGGGAGACACTTCCACAAACCACCTCAGGCTCAGCTATATAATTAGAGGCATGGCCTCTCTGGTTCCTGATCAAACTGATTAATGGCCATGATCCCAGAGACTCAGAAACAAATCTCGGAACCCAAAGGCTTTTGGCAGAAATGCATCCTGTTCCTGCAGTAGGTTACTGGCACTGGGCCACTCCAGGTGGGAATAGGTTTCGTGCCTTGGCCTGTTCCCCCTGGCCCGGTGACCACCATCCTCCGAAGGCCACTGGATAGTCACCTGCAGTGACGAGACACGTGGGGCCTCACCAGATGGGGGTGGAACCAGCCCTTTCCTCCCCATCCCAGTGAGACACTGAGTTGCCACCTACAAATGGCCTCTCTGGCTCCTGATCAAGCTAGTTAAAGACCATGATCCCAGAGACTCAGAAACAAATCTTGAAACCCAGCGGCTTTTGGCAGAAATGCATCTGGACCGCATACAAGGTGGCTGCCACCTTGGAGCTTCTTGGAAAGCCAGGTATGAGCCAGAGGTGATGGGGCAACTACAGTTTCATGGGAAGGGGGGCTGTACCAGGCTCATCCTTTACACCCTACAGAGGTCACGAGATGCCCCCCACAAGTGGCTCTCTGGCAAAGCCATGGCTCCAGAGACAAAAGGACTTAATCCAGAGCCCTGCAGCTTGCGGCAGAAAAGTGAATGGACCATGCGTTAAACTACAGCGCCATGCCTCCCCAGGAGGGAAAGGGTGTTGCTCCCTTCCACCTTTCTCCCCCAGGAAGCAAGGTGGACACACCTCAGAGCTTATTGCAAAGCCACTTATGAGTCGGCAGTGATGGGGCAACTGCAGTCTCATGGGAAGGGGGGCAGTTCCAGCTCGTCCTTCATGCCCTACCGAGGTCACGAGTTGCCCCCCACAAGCGGCTCTCCAGCACAGCCATAACACCAGATGGACAGAAACCAATCTTGTAATTATCTGGCTCTTTGCATAAATCCAAAATTGCGAGGCCACTATTGCGGCCACACTAGATTATATGATTTTCATAACCAGCTATAGAAAATAAAATATTTCACAATGCCTTTTCAGCAATTCTGATTGTTAGGGGGGAAATTCTAAATAATAATGGTGCATCTTTTGTCGTAATAATGAATGTAATTAATGTAGAGAATAGTTAAGTGGAAATCATCTGCCTCACAGGCATTGGGAGGGGTGGGAGGGGTGGTATATTGGGTTTCTTGGTGGTAAAAAATTAGTACTGGTGAAAGGAGAGGTGTTTAATCATTGTGTGACTGAGACTTAAACCTGAATGCTTAGAAACTTTTCCCAGAGTGATTCAATAAATAAATATAAGAAGAAAATATAATAAAATAAATAAAACTATGAAAAAAAGTAAGATGGAGTCCATGCCCAATTCAATCAGCTAATCAGTGGCTGAATAAATAGCAGTACTCCTACATGTGAAAAAAAAAAACCAATACTTTACTTTTATCCTTTCTTTGAAATTCACAGGTTCCTGAAGGAGAAAGGAATGACTTTTGACTTTTAGTAAGAACACCTTTTCATTTCTCTCTAGGATATCCATTTGTATTGGAGCTTCCCTCTGTCTTTTTCTCTACTCACTCTATAGAGGCTAAACCCAATGGTCAAAGCCTCTGATAACTTTAATTGTTTTCTCAAACATGAGCTAGGTTTCACATCTGTGATTGCTGATGAACCTGACCAGAAAATGGGTGCATTTCTCAGCTGAAGTACTCCTGCCAGAAGTTGTGATGCTCCTGTTCCAGTGCTCCCCGAATGATCCAGTTCTTCCTGAAATTTATTGGACTCCTAATAGCTACTCCCATGGGATTCATTCCTGCAACTACTACTGATGCTGTTACAGGAACAACTCTTCTGTTTTGATCCAGGCACTTCATTTCTTCAGAATGGGACTAAATCACTCTCATCATTGGTAACTCTTATCACCATTGGACAGTGCAGGACAATTGGACGCTTTACTACAAGCACTGCTGTGGGTCCAGGGTTGGACTGAAATCTAATGAGACTGTTTTGTATTTGGAATTGTTCCTCTGTTTCAAATTTTGTGTTTTTGTAAAAAGAAAAAGAGGGAGATGTAGAATAACACTTTTGTCCTTCATCAGATAGCTTAGGTTTATCTGGTCACACCCATCCCAGTGCTCCTGAGTCACTCCCATTATTTTGTTTATTTGTAACTACTTCTCTATGCTCTCTTCCCCAAACAGTTAATTAGCTTACTCCCCTAATCAGTTTCTGTTAATTTGTAAGGTCAGATCTTTCTAGGACACTGAACTTATATTGTAAGTTAATATTCCCTTTCTCCTCTCCTTATGTCTTTTGAATAATTTACTTTAAAGCAATATTCTTTTGTATAGACACAAGAAGACAATTAATATCATACCTTTGTAACATGGGATTTAATTGGCTTCAAATATTATTCATTCCCAGGCATTTGCTTTCTCAACTTAAGCCTCAGTTGCCCTCACTTCCTAGCACCCCCAAAGCAGGGTCCCGATGAGGGACTGGATGGAACCAGGGCAAGCGGTAAGCTATGTGCTACCCTGGCATAGAGATGGGCCTGGCCAAAGCACCACAATCCTTAACTGTAAGTTAAGAGCTTGATCATGACAAATGCTTTAGTGATTCAAAAGTAACGACGAGACTAGGACCCTGCTAGGGATAGAAAAGACTAATCTGTCCTGAGCACTGTAGTCTGAGAACAGGATGACCCCAGGAGAGCAATTCTATAAGTTTAATGCGTCTCTTACTGTGTCCATACAAAATGATTAATATTATGAATGCTTATATGTTGGTTGGACAAGGAGAGGAGAAAAACACCCATGGTATTTTATCCTTGGGTGGGTGGTCCTGCTGAAAGAGAATCTGTCCTAGAAACAGCATTCCCGGAGGGGGAGAACTTTAACCGTATTGATTGTGACCATACCTATGTGTTAGCCCAGCTCCTCATGGTTTGGGGATTTAACTAGTCTGTAAGAGTGGGCTAGAGGAGAAGGAGAAGATCGAGATCCAGAGTCAGAGCCAGAAAGAGAGAGGGTTTTCAGAACGGGGGCTGGGAGAGGAGAGAGAGAGAGACAGAAGTGAACGGGGATGAGAATGGAATAAATGGCATCTGATCAATAAACCGGCTTGGCCCTTATTTCCTCATCTGTCTGTCCCAGGGCCCAGGACACCCTGACTGGGAGGGCGGCCGGGCCCCCCAGAACATGGGATGCCAGGGGAAGAGCCATAGGGTGAGGCCACCCCCTGTCGCCCTCGAAGCTTTTTACAGCTGTACATATGGTATGGTCGCAAGACAGGGAACACATGTGTTATGCCGAGGATTGAACCTGGGTCAGAAAAGTGCAGGGTAAATGCCCTACCTGCTATGCTATTGCTCTGGAACAGAATAATAACATTCCTAGTATTTGGTTTATATTTTTTTAATTTAAAACTGTCTATTTAACTACATGTTTGTCCTCTTTTACTGTGCACTATGCACATTTTGCTAGGTTATATTATTTTGTCATTAAAAATTATTCTATATTCCTTATGTTGAAGCTAAAATTAATGTGTTAAAAGTCAGGGAGCTAGTACATAGGGGAGAGCACTTTGATTGTGCCCAACCTGTGTTTGACCTCTGGCATCCACGTGGATTTGATTCCAGCACCCTAGAATCCTCTGGAAGTGATCTGAGCATACCCATAAATAAAAAATAATTAAAAATAATTAAATCAAAGTCTAAGTGTACATAAATTTGAAAAGAAGTTTCAAATTGACTGACAACATATTCATATTGACTTACAACACTTCATTAGAATTTTGAAATACCCAAAGAAACAAATCATTTAAAATTGTTTTAATTTAAACAATAATAGTTTTCTTTTAAAAATAAATTATATTGAAATTCCAAAATTTAAAATAAAAGTTCTCCAATATTTGTCATATTGGCACAAATACATGTATGATTATAAATTAAAATGTAATTTTATAACAAAAATTTTTTGAAAACTAAAAAGCTAGATGCATAAGGAAACATAAAATTCCCTTCATTTAATGATTTTTCTTAGGGCTTACCCAATATAAAATCCTGCAACGATGACTCACAGCAATATTTGAAATAACTTCAGAAGTCTTTAAAGCAAAGAAAACACAAGTACAATTGTTATTTGCTCTTTTGTTTCTGTTTGTTGTTATTTTGTCTTGTGGCTTATTGAAATTTATCTTATATATATATATTTTAGTGGAAGCTTGTAAATATGTTTTGCGAAATTTTTTAATTCAATCTTTGACATTTCCATTCCCTATGACCATCAATAACTGTATCCTTGCTTTCTATATATGTGAAACAGAAGAAATACTAATAGTTGTACTATAGATCTGTCCTATAAGTTTAATAAGAAAATCCTTGAATTGTCCTGTAAGTTTAATGTAAAAATCCTTGAATGGTGTCTTGAAGGAAACAAGTCTTGAAGGAAATGAAAGTAGGTAGCAAGACAATGCATAGATTGTCTTCGAGTATTGAGGTTGGAAGTGTTAGGTAGGATATGTTAGGATATTTTTGGACAGGGTCTACCTCAGTGGAACAGGACAGTGAGTACAAGTTTCCTGATGTTCATAGATGTAGTAGTGTACTACATGGACCAGTAACACAATGGAGCAAATTTGCTGCTTAATGCTGTGCTTGAACAAGATCCTTACCTCACCATTTACTACCAGATATTATCTGGAAACATGTCTGTCTTTGGTAAATTTATATTTTTCTTTATTTAAGCACCATGATTGATCTTTCTTTTAAGGAGTATTTACCTTAAAAACTTTACTTTCAAAAATATTTGTTAATATATAATGGATATTTTCTACATACTTAATAAAAATCTCATTAAATTGAGTTATTATCATTTTCAATATTGAAATTTGTTCTGTTTTTAATTTTTAAAGACATGAGTTCATGTAAGTACTTCACGTTGGGGCTGGAGAGATAGTATAGTGGGCAGAGCATTTGCCTTTTATACAACAGGGCATTTACCTTGTACATAGTCAACCAGTGTTTAATCCCCAGCTATCAATATGGTCCTCTGAGGACCACCAGGAGTACAGAACCATGTGTAAGCCCTGAGCACTCCTGTGTGTAGCCCCAAAACAAAGTAATAAAATAAATAAACAATTGATGTAAAAATGTAAACCAAACAATTCCTAAAGTATAATTACTTTACTCAAGCTACAACTTTAAATCTTAAGAAATGATCTTAGCCCCTCAGAACACAAGCCACCCACCCTCTCTGAGCACAGTCCCTCAGACCCCGAGTCACCCACATTCCCTGAGTGCCACCTGATCGGCTCCTGCGCCACCCTCCAAGGCCACACCTGGTTTACTCCCTCTGGCAGGTCAGTGAGACAAGGTTGCCCACTCTTACCACTTCTGTTCAATATATTACTGAAACTATTTGCAATAGGGATTAGGAAAGAAAAAGACATGAAGGGAATTCAGGTAAGAAAGGAAAAAAATCAAGCTTTCACGATTCACAGATGATATGATGCTATAATTAAAGAACCCTAAAAACTCTACCAAGAAACTTCTAGAAACAACAGACTTGTAAAGTTGCAGGCTATAAAATTAATACCCAGCAGTCCATGACTTTTACATATGCAAATAATGAGAGAGAAGAATGTGACATGAAAAAAGCAATCCTGTTTGCAATTATGCCTCAGAAAATCAAGTACATAGGAATCAGCTTAACCAAGGAAGTAAGGACCTGTACAAAAAGCACTGTAGCACTATCCTCCCATTGTTCATCGATTTGCTCGAGTGGGCCTAGTAACGTCTCCATCGTGAGACTTGTTGTTACTGTGTTTGGCATATAGAATACATCACAGTTAGCTTGCCAGGCTTTGCCGTGCCGGCAAGATACTCTAGGTAGCTTGCTGGGCTCTCGGCGAGTGGCAGAGGTATAGAACTCAGGTTGGCCTGGTTGGCCACGTGCAAGACAAACACCCTACCCACTATGCTATCGCTCCAGCCCGCCCGAGAACAGATGATTGGTTAAAGAAACTTTGGTATATCTACACAATGGAATACTATGCAACTGTTAGAAAAGATGAAGTCATGAAATTTTCATATAGGTGGATCAACATGGAGGGTATCATGTTAAGTGAAATGAGTCAGAAAGAGAGAGGCAGACATAGAAAGATTGCACTTATTTGTGTAATATAATGTTAGAGAATGGGAGACTAACACCAAAGAATAGTAGAGATAAGTACCAGAAGGATCACTTCACAGTTTAGAAGCCGGCCTCTCATGCTGGGGGAAAAGGCAGCTCAGATACAGAAGGGACCACCAAATAAAGGGTGGTTAAGGGAGGACGTGTAGCTCAGATAAAGAAGGGACCACCAAGTAAAGGGTAAGGGAGGACCTGCTCAGGATGTGAGATGCTGGCTGACAGTAGGTGATAGACCAAACATGATGGCCACTTAATACTTCTACTGCAAACCATAATGCCCCGAGAGAGAGAGAGAGAGAGAGAGAGAGAGAGAGAGAGAGAGAGAGAGAGACAGAGAGACAGAGAGAGAGAGAGGAAATGCCCTGCCACAGAGACGGGGTAAGGGGGAAGAGACAGGGTGGGGGTGGTGGGAGGGATCCTGGGACCATTGATGGTGGGAAATGGGTACTGGTGGAGGGGTGGGTACTTCATTATTGTACGACTGAAATGCAAGCATGAAAGTTTGTAAGCTTGTAACTATACCTCATGGTGACTCACTAAAAAATAAAATAAATAAAGTTCTAAAAACAACCAAAAAAATCTTAAGAAATGATCACTTTTTATCATATTACTCCCAATTTTAATGACATAATAGCCTTATGGATTTTAGTTTATTTTTTTCTGACTAATATCTTCAGTTATCTAAGTTCTCTGTTTATTATTTTAAAAGTTAATTTCTTTTAAAATATCAGTTTCCTGTGTAATGTTTGGTACAATATTCAAGCACAGACATTGGGAGTTCTCCTGAGTTTCTCCAAGATATTGCTGCTGCTTTAGGATTCAATTTTTGTGGCCCAGTGGCCTTCAGAGACCTTGAACTGCTGCTAACTCCTTTCAGTGAGCACACATGTTAGATAATAGTCACAGAGTCCCAAGTAAATTAAATTCCTCATATGACTCTCTGACTGCCCTTTTGATATTCACTCTCTTATGACCCCAAGTGTCTTCCTTTTGGGTGTCCTTGAAGCAAGATTCCTTGAAAGTTACCAAAATCCCCTTCATTTTTGTTTGAATAGACTTATCTAGATTTGGAAAGACAAAGCATATGCCCCACGTTGCATGTAATCCCTTCTGGTTTTCATAATTTGTTATGGACACTCTCCAGAACCTGTAAGTAATAATTTCTATTTCAACTCCATTATGACCTTTTCTTGAACCTTAACTTACTATCCCATATGGCAGGAGTCTGCTTTAAAAATGTTAATTTAACAAAGTATCAACACCAAAGAATGACTAAATGAAAAATGATCTGGGTCACAATCCAAGGTTATATCGCCAAGGTTACATCAAGTAAAAACAAGTAAAATTTTAGTTTTGACTCCAATGGCCTCACCCATACTGTTTCTCTTTGACTACAAAAAAATAGTAAATTTACTATATTTACTATAAATATAGTAAATTCAGGGATTTACTATATTTACTATAAATATAGTAAATTCAGGGCTAGAGCGATAGCACAGCAGGTAGGGCGTTTGCCTTGCACGCAGCCAACATGGCTGACTCGAGTTCGATTCCTCCGCCCCTCTCAGAGTGCCCGGCAAGCTACCGAGAGTATCTCACCTGCATGGCAAAGCCTGGAAAGCTACCCGTGACGTATTCCATATGCCAAACATAGTAACAATTGTCACAATGGAGACATTACTGGGCCCGCTTGAGCAAATCGATGAAAAACGGGAGAACAGTGACAGTGATAGTAAATTCAAGGTGTGTTCATTTGCATAATTTTATTACAGCTCTTATATGCATATATAAATTACCACAAGATGACTGATTTCTATTGCAACACTGAGCTTTTATAGTGAGGTTTGTTGCTCATTTACATGAATGTCAGGAACCTTTATAAAGTTGCTTTCCTGTTCCTACAGATACTGACTTGGGCTCTGAGACCAGATCTCCCGTCTCCCCTTATAGCAATGTTCTGTTGAGCTACTAAAATTAGTAGCAATAACAGTGAGCTATGATATGGTTTTCTCTGACCAAGTAGGACAATAAACACACTTCTCTGTACATTCTGTTCTCATGTACCTATTTTAAAAAACTTTTAATATGTAATTGTAGTTTTTATTTCTTACCTTTACCCAAGAATTTGGAATTTGATAAGACAGATGAATTGTCTAGTGCAAACTCCAGTGACTGAAGTTTGGTTTCAAATGATCTCATTTTTCAGCCATTTCGTGACTCATATTAAGTGCTAAAACTTATTTTTCTCTACATTAGGATAGACTTATGGGTATTCTATCCACATCTTCCCTTGAAATATACTCAAAATATCTTGATTCCACACAGAATACAGCTTTAACAAAATCTGAAAATACAGTTGTACCATAATTTAAAGCAAACCTACTATATGCCTAGCACCAATGTTGCAGATGTTTCAGAACCTTCCTTCTAATGTACTGGGGGTCCAATAATAAATGAGTCATAAAAAAATTAATGCTTATAATAAAAAGCATGTGCTCTTGCTTAGGTGCTATAGTGTCTAAGTTTTTTAAATTATTGGATTATAAAACTTAAAAATATTTTTAAATAAATTGTTTTATGATTTACTATCACTAGGTATTTGATTTGTCTACCTATTTTATACACCTACATGCCCATAATTATGTAAACATCTCTCAAGTAAAAAAAGGGATTCTTTTTTCTTAAGAAAAATAGTGGGAAAAAATTAAGGAGGTTTGTTAATGATTGTAGCAAAAACACAAAGGAAAGCCTTGCATTTTTTCCTTTTAGTGAGACAAGAAATCATAGAAAGCTTAATAAAAGTACTGAATGGATGGGGAAGAGTTTATAGTAATTAAAAAGACAAAAATTTAACACTGATATAACTTTGATAAAGAAACAAAATAAAAAGTTTATATATAGAGAGGGATAATTCCATACAAAAGTTAAAAATAGAAGAGATGGAGAGATAATCTAGTGGGTAGAGTACTTGCCTTGTATGCAGACTACTCAGGTTAAATCCCTAGCACCCCATATGGTTCCTGAGTCCCACCAGGAGTTGAGCATAGAGTCAGTAATATGCCCTGAGCACAGCAGAGTGTGGCCCAAAACAAACAAACAAAAAAGTCGACCTAATATATCATATTAGAATTTAGGTTACATCTAACACATAATAATAATAAGACTGCTTATATGGATATCCTGATTATTCATAATGTTTTAATTAACATATTGGCATTAGAAAGGCATGTTTACTTTGTGAAACAATCACAACAATAGATTGATGTGATAGTTTATTATCTTATACTATAGTAAAAATGTTGTTTCTAAAGGAGTTACATTCCCCCCCCTTAGATAAGCAGATAATAAAATGCACATAGAAAAGAGGTTTCAGGTAGATTGAGACGTTCCTCAAAATGTATCAGTTTTGAGATCTTGAATCATGGCTGGAGCTAAAGCACAGTGGGTAGGGCACTTGCCTTGCATGTAGCAGGACCCAGCCGAATGGGTTCAATTCTTCCGCCCCTCTTGGAGAGCCTGGCAAGCTACCTGTAACGTATTTGATATGCCAAACACAGTAACAACAAGTTTCACAATGGAGACTTTACTGGGCCTGCTCGAGCAAATCTATGAACAATGGGAGGACAGTGTAGTAAAGTGCAGTGTAGAATCACGGTTGATCTCAACACATATTACACTTCTGTTATTTGGCTTGTTCATGTCTGAGCAAAAGATCTGATTGCTTAGGTAAAAGGTATCACGACTTATGTAAAGAAACCTGTTTCCATTGCTGTATCAACTTTGCTGTGGGTTAGCATGATAAATTCTGAGAAGTTAAAATTGAAAAAGAAAGAAAATAATACCTTGAAAAACAGAGTCTCTTTAGACTACGTTTTGGCAGAAGGTCCAAAAGTGGCCTCAAATACATGTCAAAAAGGATAATAAAAGTCCTAAACTCAGTGATGTCAACAATTTGCTTCTCTCTTTATTGATTTCCAGATACAGAGCAGTTCAACAACTGCATTCCTATTGCCACAGTGACGCTGATTTGCTTTTTAAAAAACAACCAAACCTATAATTGTCACTACCTCATTAAAGTTTTAATAATCCACTGACATTAATTTCTCTTTTAGATTGCAAATTTGGCAAGTTAATGGAGATATAATATGCATTATTAGCCTAATCGTTCAAGTCTTTGATAGTAGCTAACTTAAAATTCTTCTAGGCATGTGGCATTTTTTTGGTTTCCCTCTTCATTCAGAAAGATGATTTCATGACCATCTGCATGGATTTTTTGAAAACATAGCACTATAGCACTGTCCTCCCGTTGTTCATCTATTTGCTCGAGTGGGCACCAGTAACGTCTCACAACAAGTTGTGAGACTTGTTACTGTGTTTTTGGCATATTGAATATGTCTTGGGTAGCTTGCCAGGCTTTACCATTTGGGTGAGATACTCTTGGTAGCTTGCCAGGCTCTCAAAGAGGGGCAGAGGAATAGAACCCGGCTTGGCTGTATACAAGGAAAACGCCTTACCCGCTGTGCTATCACTCCAGCCCTTTGAAAACATATAGTACAAATTTAAAGGTGGTGTGATAAATTTAATGATTCTGCCATTACAATCAGGAACTAAGAAAATCTTTTATCCCACTAATTTCATAAACCAAATTTGGATAAAAGAAAATTTATCCATTTCTTGGTTATTTTTAATTCTATTCAATGAAAGTGATATTTTTATTTTCTCATCAAAAATATATAAACTTCGAGTCAGTACTTTCTTTTCTTGTTTGTTTTTGTTTTTTTCGTCAATAATTGCAATGTTTAAAGTTTTCTCTGTCTTGGTGATCAGGGATCACAGCTGGCAGTGCTCTGGAAACCATATAGGATGCCAGGTATCCAACCAGGTCTGCTCTATGAAAGGCAAATATCTTTCCTGCCCCAGAGTCAGTGCATTTTAATCTTCAGATATTCTGAGGCATCCCCTTTGCTGTTGGATAGTTATCTTGATGAATAACACCCAAGAAACTCTTAAGCAAAGTTAGAAGGGAATCTTACAGTGTATTCCTCTAGTGGTTGGGTTTTCCTCTAGGGAACAACTTCTACTTTCCTGAAGGATCATGGAGTGTGAATTGACTCTGATAGCAACCACTCTTAGAATGAATGCTATTAGCTTCTTGCCCTAGGGCTCATTCAGGCTTATCTTAAACTGAAAAACCTTTTATTTTATTTTTATTTTTATTTATTTAATGTAGGAGTACTGCTATTTATTCAGCCACTGATTAGCTGATTGAATTGTGCATGAACCCCACCTTACTTTTTTTTCATTTTTTATAATTTTATTTATTGAATCACTGTGAGAGCAGTTACAAAGCTTTTGGATCTAAGTCTCGGTCATACAATGAAACACCCATACCTTCATCAGTGCCCATTCTCCACCACCCAAAACCCCATTATACCCCCATCCCACACCCTCCCCCTACCTGTGAGGCAGATGATTTCCACATTACTCTCCCTCTCTACCTTGATCACATTCAATATTTCGACACGAGGCCCACCATTATTATTTGAGATTTTACCCCAACACTTAGATCTGCTGAAAAGGTAACAGTAGACAATTTTTGTTCTATTGCTGGTTATGAATAACATATGATGTCACGTGGCTGCAGTAGGGTCATGTGATTTTGAAATTCCAAAATTTTAACACTTAAATCTGGAGGGATTTCTGCCAAAAGCCAATGGGTATTGAGATTTGCTCCTGAGTCTTTAGGATCATGGCCGTTGAGCAGTTTGATCAGGAGCCAGAGAGGCCTTTCGTGGGTGATGATTTGGGGTCTCATTGGGACCAGCTCCAGCTCCAGCCCATCCTGTGAGACCCAACAAGTTTCATCACTGCTGGCCCAGACCTGACTTTCCAATGGCCTTTGGAGGATGATGGCCACCAAGCCGCCAAGGGGGAACAGGTGGAGGGACAACACCCTTTCCCCCTTGGGGTGGCCTGGGGACAGTAACCTACTGCGGGGTCCAGATGCATTTCTGCCAAAAGCTGCTGGGTTTTGAGATTTGTTTCTGAGTCTATGGGATCATGGCTGTTCAGCAGCTTGATCAGGAGCCAGAGAGGTCGTTTGTGGGCAATGACTTGGGGTCTTGTTGAGGTGGGGAGGATAGGCCCGGCCCCACCCTGACCCTGTGAGACCCAACAAGTTTTGTCACTGCAGGCCCAAGCCTGACTGTCCAATGGCCTCTGGATGATGACGGCCACCAAACTGCCACGGGGAGGCAGGCAGAGGGACAGCATCCTTTCCCGCCTGGGGTGGCCTGGCGACAGTAACCTACTGTGTGGTCTGGACGCATTTCTGCCAAAAGCCGCTGGGTTTTAAGAATTGTTTCTGAGTCTCTCAGATCATGGCCATTAAGCAGTTCAATCAGAAGCCAGAGAGGCCATGCCTCCAATTATATAGCTGAGCCAGAGGTGTTTTGTGGGTATGTTTCCCACATACTTAACTTTTAGCCATTTACTTTCTTGGTAAACTTTGCCCCAAGTTTTTGGAGTCTGGGCAAAGGCACAGCAGCAATTTTGGGGTATCTGAAAATCTGAAGGCGCCATCAGGCTGCTGATGCACTCACCTCACAGGTACAGATTGACCTGCTGACTGCACCATACCCCCTGAAAAACCTTTTAACTTTGGTATACTGATTTTTTGGGATCTCAAAGAGGCTGCCAAGCTTCCTACTAATGGACACATGTTTTTTGTCATTTGTCTTACAAGATACTAATTTCAAGTTTCTTTCTGGGATTAAGTTTGCTCTTTTACTTCTGTCACAACACCAAGATAAATACTTTAAAATCTTGGGTTGTATTTCAATTACTGCATGCACCGGCATTTTTAGAACACCAACAAATCTATTAACAGGATTTTTGAAACCCAGATGTTCTATTTTAGTGAATACTTTGTACTGTTTTGAGAAAGGAGTGCTTAAGGACGATGAATTATTTAGGTTTTTCTGTTATCTTCGTTTCATTTTTAATGGACCACAAGTAAACAAATATCAGTCATCTAAATAACTAATTTTTTTCTGTGGATCATACCAGTAAATTGAGTTTCTGTTATATACATTTATATATTAAATTCAGTTAAATGTAAACACCTATTTATGAATATAAATTGTCATCACATTTCTTCAGGGCTTATCTCCGAAGCTATGCTCATAAGGGATAGCTACTGGAGAATCTCTGCCTACCAGGCCAGTGATTAAATGCAAGGGTTTGAGGATGTGGTGCTGCTCTAGTCTTACAGGGATGGGGGTAACCTGGAACTGCTCAGGGGTCTCCAGGAACAAACCTAGAGCTGTATCTAGTGATGTTCTGGGGAGCATGTGTCACTGAGGATCAAAGTTTATTGCTCAAATGCTAGTCATGTGCCTTAATCCCTGTGCTATACCTCTAGTCTGTAGCACTGTCCTTCCATTGTTCATCGATTTTCTTGAGCAGAACCAGTAACGTCTCCATTGTGAGACTTATTGTTACTGAGTTTTGGCATATCAGATACCTCACAGGTGCTCGCTTGTGCAGCACTTACAGTAAAATTGGAAAGATACGGAGATCACTAGTCTATAAATTATTATTATTGTTTTAAATTTTCTCTCCTGGGAGCAGATTTTGTCTTTTTGAACTTGAACTAGCATTAACTCTATTTAAAGTTCTAGTGGAAATGAGAAGTGCAGATGTAGGTTCTTGGACAACATTGTCTACTTTCCAAATAAACTCAGAAAAAGTATTTATTAGATTTTTAAGAAATGCAGTATAGCCCAATTGTAAATGGAGCAAATTGCTACTTCAGCCTTTAAGATACATCTAGTGTTATGATTCATCTTTCACATTCCCTCAAAAATGACCACCCAATTTTTTAGGATTCTAGTTTCCTAATATTTTCCCTAACATTAATGTAAAATATGTGGCAGGACAATCTACCCAACTTGATAACTCAGGTACTTGCATGAATAAAAACTGAACATTATTTGAAAATAATTTTTTAGTTATTCAAACAGCTTAGAATTCTTTTTATTCCCTGAATTACAAAATTACATTTTTTATTTTAGCCATTATATATTCCTGAGCAAGTTCTTGGTTTTCAATAACAATGGCCATTTGGCTGATGAAAAATATACTTTTCGCAAACTCTGGGCAACTAAAGAAAATTATTCAAACACTAAAGCTAGTAAGATTATAATATTTATGTGGCATTCACTCTCTGTCAGATATTGTTCTAAAATTATTAACATGTATTAACTAATATGATTTTCACAATTGTCCATTAAGTTTGTTTTCAGACATTTATTGATAGCTATACATCAATAAAACACTTAATACAAGATTTCTGCACCATATTTGATGGGGTAAAAATATGGTTTGAACCATGGGAACACCTGCAAGAGTGATTAGAGGCCACCCTAAAAGCCTCTATCCCTTTCAGAGAGTCTGGCAAGCTGCCAAGAGTGTACCGCCCACACAGCAGAGCCTGGCAAGCTATCTATGGTGTATTCAATATGCCCAAATCAGTAAATACAATGGGTCCCATTCCTCTGACCCTGAAAGAGCCACCAATACAGCACCATTAAGAAGGATGAGGAAGGAGAGGCTGATAAAATCTCAGGGCCAAACTAGCCTTCCAAAACAAAGAAGGACAAAAATGGATGTACTTTCAATGTAAGCTGGCATTGGATGCATCCATCAAGGACCTGATGGTGCAAGTGCAAAAGATCAAGTATGACATCATTGGTCTGACTGAGATGAGAAGGTATCAATCACATCATACAGTTTTTGACACTGGGGAAGAACTGTTCCTCAGAACATTAGATAAAAGAAGTGTCGATGGTGTCGGTGTCCTTGTCAACATGAACTTGGCAAAAACATTTATTCATTCGAATGCCTAACAATGCAAATCGGACTATTAGACTTGAATAGATGTGGCTCACTGTCGGAAGTTTCTATCTTCATTGTCTATGCACCAACATCCAATTATGATGAAGGAGATACATGGTGCTGAAGAAGTTCTATAAAGAAGACCATGCCTTCTACAAGATCACTGTTGGTGATTTTAATGCCAATATAGGACCGAGAAGAGCAGAAGAACTCCACATCAGGACCCATGGCCGATAATGGAATGAACAGGGTGAGAGACTGTCGGAGTTCATCATGTTGACCAAGACTATCTATGGTTACTAACAATTCCAAAAGGCCAAATCTAAACGTTGGATATGGGAGTATCACGGTGAATGGTTCCATAAGGAAACTGACCACATCATATTCAATTCATGGTCTTGCCTGACTGATGTTGCTGTTGTTCCAAAATTTCAAAGAGTGTTGGACCACCATCTCCTTCATGCAAAATTCTACTTCACAGAGTGGGGAGAAAGGGCTGAAAAGTTTATGAAGAGAACTCCCAGAATGACCACAAACTGGGAGCTTTTTGAGCACTATTTCGGCAACACAGGAAAATGCTGTCATTGACAACATTGATAAGGAATATATATGATCGACTGGTTCAGCACCTCCTTGATGGTGTGAGGAACTCTGAGAGAGAGATAGCCACAAAAAGACGCCTGTCTGCAAAAACTCTCGAGCTCATTTGCCAACGTAGCTTGGTGCAAGTCTCAGAAAACTGCAACCAAAAGTCTGAACTCGCAAAGCAGTGCAGAGAAGTGATAAAGGAAGACCTCAAAGAGAGAAGAGCATCAGTCCTGGCAGATGTGGCAGAAGCTGGGAAAAGCATTCGCAACACCCGCCTGTCCTTCACCAACTATAAGACCAAGATGACGGCCCTCCAATGTCCTGATGGATCTATCACATCTTACAGAAGGGTAATGGATAAGATTATCCATGACTTCTACTCGGATCTCTTCAATAGCCACATCCACCGGCCCAGATACCAAATTCTGTAGGATGGATATGTCATTCCCAATGTTTTCTCTTCCGAAATCCGACATGCCATTTTGTGGTTAAAGAAGCAATGAGTACCTGGCCCAGACAAGGTCAGTCCCGAACACCTGAAGAACCTGCTGTCAGCACTCATCATCAATACGCTGACTCGGTTCTTCACATGCTACCTATCTGAATGCAAGGTTCCATCCCAGTGGAAAACCAACAGGACTGTACTACTGTACAAGAAGGGAGACAACCACAGCATTGGCAACTATAGACCAATCTGCCTGTTGTCTGTAATCTACAAGCTGTTTACTCAAGTCATTCTGAATAAGATTAGTAGCATACTAGATGAAGGACAACCATTCGAGCAAGCCAGTTTTTGAAAAGGATTCAGCACAATCGACCATATTCACACGATAACCAAGCTCATTGAGTTTTCTCAGGAGTTCAAGATGCCACTCTGTCTAACATTAATTGATTTAAAGAAGGCCTTTGATTCTGTTGAGACTGAAGCGATCATTGCTAAACACCTAGCCAAACAGGGCATTCAAACTCAATACATCAGGTTCCTCCATGAGCTTTAATGCGGATTCACTACCAGAATCTCACTATTCTACAGGGAGGTGATCCTTGCTGTCAAGAGAGGGGTTCGGCAAGGTGATACCATTTCACTGAAACTCCTCAGTGCTACCATAGAGAACATCATGTGACAACTGGAATGGGAAGGATGGGAGTGAAGATAGACGATCGGCAACTACACCACCTTCACTTCACTGATGACATCATTCTAATAAAACCAAGGATCAGTTAAGGGGCACAAATGCTGGCCGACTTCAACCATGAGTGTGGAAAGGTCGGACTAGAGCTGAATCTCACAAAGATAATGTATATAAGAAACGTACTCATACCTGACGTTCCATTCACTCTCACAGAATGAACATCTCTGAATGCAACAGTTATGTGTACCTAGGTTGAGAAGTCAATTTGACTGACGAATGACCTGGCACCTGTGTTGCACAGGAGGAAGAGAGCTGCTTGGAATGCTTTCAAGAGCATTGAAGAAATAGTTGAGGATGAAGAACCTCCAGCTCTGGGCACATCTCTTCGATTCCACTGTTCTTCCTGCATTAACATACCCCTCAGAGACTTGCACCCTACAAAAACAGGATGAGAACGCTCTTCAGTTCTCCCAAAGAGGAATCAAAAGAACTATGCTTGGAATATCACATTTCACTCGAATGAGAAAAAGAATCCGGAGTTGCAACCTCCATCGACAGTCAAGAATCAGGGATGCTGTCTCTTTTGCCAAGGCGTTGAAAATCAGATGGGCTGGACAAGCAATGAGATTTGGAGACAACAGCTGGACTAGAGCCGTTATGGACTGGATTCCACGGTATGTCATAATACTTTGTGGCTGCCCACCTATGAGATGGTCAGACTTCATCAAGACCCTGAACGATCGGTTTGAGGCTCTTTGTGTTTCTAGAATGTGCCGACACCATTGGGCTACACTAGCATGCGACAGGGATGGATGGAGACATTACTGGTGACTGCTCGAGCAAATCAATGAGTAACAGGATGTCAAGTGATCAAGCGATTGATAGTTAATAGAGAGGCAATTTTAAAAGAATTGTTTTTCAAATATAGCTGGTAAATAGACACTAAGTGAGTTTTTAACTCAAGCATATGTCTCTTAAATTTAAATAATTGTTTAGCCTTTGTTTTTCAGAGTAAATTAATTTAAATTCCCTATAAAATGAACACTTTTCACCCCTTCTATTCACTACTGTCTTAGGTTCAGTTACTTATTTTTCACAGATTATATTGGCACCAATTTTAGTTTCCTATAGGTATTCGATTAAAAATAACAGAATTTGATCCCTGAGCCTCTTCTTGTTCTTCCCAAATGTTGTGCCCAGTCTTCTTCATCCCACATGTCAGTCTTTACTCGAATCCAGGACTTGGATTTACCCACATCCGCACCCTAGGCGTCCTCTAGTACCCTGGGATGCTCACCATCCCTGAGCCTCTTTCTGTTCGTCCCCAACGCTGTGCCCAGTCTTCTTCATCCCTCAGATTGTACCCCGCCCCCAAACATCAAGTACCCATAGGGGGCATGGCTCTTCAGAAACAGGCGTGGCCTCTATAGAAGGGGGCGTGTCCTAATTTTGGACTGGTGGCAGCTCACTCAGCCACAGATGCTCTACTCATATCCAACAATCTCTTGCAACATCTCAGTCTCCATCCGTCCACACCATCATGAAGAAACAACGCAAATCCTCACCATGAGGGGAGCACGATGAAGAGTCCAGAAGTCTCAGTAGGTGCTAATCACCTAAGGGACCTCTCTGAGAAAGAATTCAGATATGAAGTAATGAAGATATTCAATGAACTCAAAGAAACAGTGAGACAGATATCCAGTAAATTGAAGTAGAACATGAAAGAAACAATGGATCGGACAATTGAGAAATTACAGGAAGAAATGAGAGAAGAAATTAGAAAGCTATGCACAGAAATATCACGAATAAAAGATTCCATAGATGAAATAAAAATCTTAGTCTGTGCCCTGAACAGTAGAATGGCCACAGCTGAAGACAGAATCAGTGAGCTGGAAGATCAGCAGCACAAATCCTAAAGGCAACAAGAAATAATGGCAACAGATCTCAAAATAGCTCGAGAGTGAATCAGAGCCCTTAGGAGATGATTCTAAGAGGAACAATCTTAGACTTATTGGAGTAACAGAAGGTCAGGGAAACAATCTCAATGAAAAATCCACCATTACCACGATTAAACAAACCATTGCTGAAAAGTTCCCAGAGCTGGACGATGCTGCCATTCACATTCAAGGCGCCCTAAGGGTGCCAGCTAAAAGAGAACCTAACAAAGACACTCCAAGATATATCATAGTTAGAATGATGGATGCCATGGATAGAGAGACAATATTGCAAGCAGCAAGGTCGAAGAAGAAAATCACATACAAAGGAGCACCCCTTAGATTCACAGAAGACCTATCAGAGGAAACTCACTAAGCCAAAAGCAATGGTGGGATATAGTGAAAAAAACTCACTGAAATGAATGCTTCAACAAGAATACTCTATACGACTAAACTCTCACTCAAACTCGAAGGAACAGTGCCTCATTTTGTGGATAAACAGCAACTCAGGAACTTAATAGACTCAAAAACCAAACCTAAAAGAAGGGGTAAAGGGGCTACTATAAGACAAAACAAACTCTATAAGCACAACAAACCCTTAGAGAAAGATGACACAAAACCCCATAATAATAATCCCTCTCAACACCAATGGTAAAAATTCACCAATTAAGAGACATAGAGTGGCAAAATATATTCAGAGACAGAACCCAACACTCTTCTACCTACAAGAAACTCATATAAACAGTCAGAGCAAACACAGACTCAAAGTTAAAGGATGAAAAAACAATCCTGCAAGCAAACAGCTCCCTCAAAAAAGCTGGAGTGGCCATACTAGTACCTGACAACATTAAGTTCATGTTGAAAAAGATTAGAAGGGACAGAGAAGGCCATTTTCTATTTATCAAATAATACCTACAACAGGAAGAAATCACACTTTTAAAGGTATATGCACATAATGAGGGTACAGCTAAATATTTAAAACAACTGCTAACAGATTTTCAGGAGGACATTGCTAGCAACACAATAGTAGCCGGAGACTTCAACATCACCTTTTCACCACTGGATTGGTCAACAAGAACAAAAATCAGCAAGGAAACATTGGCTTTGAAGGAAGACACACAAGAGAGAGGTCTTATAGACCTATACAGGGCTTTAAAGCCCAAAAAGAAAGAATACACATTCTTCTCCAGGGCACACAGAAAATTTTCCAAAATAGGCTATGTGCTAGGCCACAAACCATACTTTAATAGAATCTGGAAGATATAAATAGTATCAGCAATCTTTTCAGAGCACAATGTACTGAGAATAGAAGTGAATCACACACAGAAACGGAGAACAAAATCAAACACCTGGAAAATAAAAAACTCAATGTTGAACCATAAATGAGTCAGAAAGGAATTCAAGGACTAAATTAAAAGATACCTGTAAATGAAGACAAATAAAAGTGAAGACACGAGCTACCAGAACCCATGGTATGTAGCTAAAGCCATGTTAAGGGAAAATTTATAGCTCTGTAAGTATTTCTCAGAAGGGAAGAAAGGTCCTACATACACAACTTGACTTCACAGCTCAAGATCTTAGAAATGACCAACAGAAGGAGCCAAAACCAGGCAGAAGAAAGAGATCATAAAAATTAGAACAGAAATCAACGACATGGAAACCAAAAAAACAATCTGAAAGATCAATGAAACCAAGAGATGATACTTTGATAAAATAAACAAGATAGATAAACCATTAGCAAGACTCACAAAGAAATAGAGAGAGAGAACCCTAATAAGCCAAATCAGAAATGAGAAGGGGGATATCACAACAGAAACCAAAGTAATTCAAAATATAATCAGAGGGCACTGTGAAAGTCTGTATGACAGGAAACAAGAGAACCTAGAATAAATGGATAAATTCCTGGAATTCTATAATCTCCCAAGACTGAATCAAGAAGATCTAGAGTACCTGAATAGCCCAATCCCCAATCAAAGAAATTGAAACTGTAATCAAAAGTCTATCCAAAAACAAAAGCTCAGGTCCAGATGGATTCACTAGCGAGTTTTTCCAAACATTTAAAGAGGACCTATTGCCAGTTCTTCTCAAGCTTTTCCAGGGAATTGAAGAAACAGAAACTCTTGCAAACAGTTTGTATGAAGCCCACATCTCTCTAATACCAAAAGAAAACAAAGACACCACAAGAAAAGAAAACTACAAGCCAATATCCCTGAGGAACACTGATGTGAAGATTCTCAACAAAATACTAGTAAATAGAATTTAACAACTCATCAAAAAGATCATACACCATGACCAAGCGGAATTCATCCCGGTGATTCAAGGAAGGTTGAACATTAAGAAAGCAATCAACATAATACATCATATCAACAAAAGAAAAGATAAAAACAATAGGATCATATCAATAGACGCAGAGAAAGTATTTGAAAAGATCCACACCTGTTTATTATGAAAAATCCTTGCTAAAATGGGTATAGAAGGGACTTTCCTCAATACAGTTAAAGCCATCTACCACAAACCTACAGCAAGCATCATACTCAATGGGGAAAAACTGAGAGCCTTCCTTCTAAGATCAGGGATGAGACAAGGATGCTCACTCTCTCCACTGATGTTCAATATAGTACTGGAAGTACTTGCAATAGCAGTCAGGCAAGAAAAAAGATATTAAGGACATTCAGGTAGGAAAGGAAGAAATGAAGCTCTCACTATTCGCAGATTATATGGTACTACACTTAGGGAACCTTAAAACCTCTAACAAGAAACTCCTAGACACAATAGACTTGTATAGTAAAGTTACAGACTATGAAAACAATACCCAAAAGTCCATGGCTTTCCTATACGTAAATAGTGAGAGAGAAGAAAGTGACATGAAAAAGACGATCCCGTTCACAATTGTGTCCCAGAAAATCAAGTACCTCAGAATCAACTTAAATAAGGAAGTAAAAGACCTATAAAAAGAAAACTACAAGACCTTACTTCAGGAAATAAAAGAGGACACGAGAAAAGATATTCCCTGCTCTAGGATTGGGGGAATTAATATTGTCAACATGGCAATACTCCTCAAAGCAGTGTACAAATTCAATGTGATCCCTATAACAATAGCCTTGACATTCTTCAAAGAAATAGAGCAAACACTCCTGAAATTCATATGGAACAATTAGCGCCCACGAATATCTAAAGCAACTCTTGGGAAAAAGAAAATGTGAGGAATAACCTCCCTAACTTCAGACTTTACTACAAAGCAATAATAATTAAAAAAGCATAGTACTGGAACGAAAGCAGAGCCACAGACTAACGGAACAGTGTTGAATATACTGACATCTCCCCTCAAACATATATCATCAAGTCTTTGATAAGGGAGCAAGAAATGTGAAGTTAAGCAAGAAAAGCCCTTTAACAAATTGTGGTGGCAAAAATGGACTCAGATCTATGTGTAACACCATGTACAAAAGTAAGATCAAAATGGATTAAAAAACTCAACATCAGACCGGAATCCATAAGGTACATTGAAGACAAAGTGGGCAAAACCCTCCATGACATTGAAGCTAATGGGATCTTCAAAGGTGCCACACCACTGGCCAAGCAAGTGAAAACAGAGATAGACAAATGGGACTATCTTAAACTAAGAAGCTTCTGCACCTCAAAAGAAACAGTGACCAAACTACAAAGACAGTCTACAGAATGGAAAAGGATATTCGCCGAATACACATCCGACAAGGGATTGATATCAAGGATATACAAAGTACTGGTTGAACTCCACAAGAAGAAAGCACCCAACCCCATCAAAAAATGAGGCAAAGAAATGAACAGAAACTTTCGCAAAGAAATCCGAATTGCAAAAAGGCACATGAGAAAATGATCTACATCATTAATCATAAGGGAGTTGCAGATCAAAACAACAATGAGATACCATATCACACCATAGAGATTGGACCACATCCAAAAGAACAAAAGCAACCAGTGTTGGCGCAGATGTGGCAAGAAAGGGACCCTCCTTCACTGTTGTTGGGAATGGCAACTGATTCAGCCCTTTAGGAATACAGTATGGAAGATTCTCAAAAAATTAGAAACTGAGCTCCCATTTGACCCAGCAATACCACTACTGGGAATATATCCCAGAGAGGCAAAAAAAATACAGTTGAAATGACATCTGCACTTCTATATTCATTGCTGCACTATCCACAATAGCCAAAATCTGGATAAACCCGAGTGCCCCAGACAGATGACTGGTTAAAGAAACTTTTGTACATCTACACAATGGACTATTATGCAGCTGTTAGGAAAGATGAAATCCTGAAATTTACATACAAGTGGTACTACATGGAAAGTATCATGCTAAGCGAAATTAGTCAGAAAGAAAGGGAAAGACATAGAAAGTTTGCACTCATCTGCGGAATATAAAGTAATAAAATCATAGCATAACACCCAAAAGTAGCTGAGATAAGGACCAAGAGGTTCACTCTATGGCTTGGAGGCCAGCCGCACATGCTATAGGGGAAAAGGGCGCTCAGATAGAGAAGGGAGCATCAAGTAAAGGGTGTTGGGAGGATCCCTCCAGGATGGGAGATGCATACTGAAAGTAGACTTTTTACCAAACATGATTGCCACTCAATTCGTCTTTTGCAAATCATAGCATCCAAAATGAGAGAAAGAACAAAAGGGAATGCCCTGCCACAGGGGTGGGGTGGGATGTGAGGGATTTGGGGGTGGGAGGGATACTGGGATCATAGGCGGTGGAAAATGGGTACCGGTATTGGGGTGGATACTCTATCATTGTACAACTGAAACCCAAGCACAAAAATTTATAAGTCTAAAACTGTACTTCATGGTGTTTCACTAATAAAAATTAAAAATAATAATAATAAAATAAAATAACAGAATATAATGCTACCTTATTTAATCATAAATTAAATTATTAGAAATGTTTCTTCAAATACATTATAAACTCTATAGAATTAAGAGCAAAGCACTCAATTTCCAAGCACTATTATTATGAAGATACCAATGAAGCAACTATTTTTTTAACTAAATGTTGTTGACTGCACTGCAAAATATATGGATGACATTTTTAATTCATTGATTAGAGCCCTGTAATTTATGAACTAGATGCAGATTAACAAGGGGAAATATTCAAATATTAGATGTATCATGCATTCATGTTGATTTATAAAGAGTCACTAAGGGCCAGAGATATAATAGAAAGATTAAGTGCAAGGCGTTTGTTTTGCATACTGCTGACCTCAGTAATTGAGAGCAAAGAGTAGTCCCTAAGCACCAGTAGGTGTGTCCCTCAAACAAAACAGATTGACCAAAGAGATATGTCAGAACTTAGATTCATATATCATTAATTTTAACAAATGATCATTTAAAAAGGCAAGTGACAACATAAGGAAGTGAACTTTGAGTTCTGGGGAAGATACACTGTAGAAAACTCAGCAGGAGGAGCTAATGGAAGTTAGAAACTTGTAAGGTTTGCTATGTAGATTCATAAAGTGGTATCTTTGGGCAAAGCAGACCATGTGCTTGTCCCCAGTTATAACAATTATACGTTTCTTCATGGTGGATGGTGGTGGTGGTGATGTGTCGGTGTGTGTGTGTGTGTGTGTGTGTGTTTGTATGGTTTGTGTGTGTGTGTGTGTGTGTGTGTGTGTGTTTGGGGATGGGATAGGGATTTTGGTGTACTTGTCATTTGTCAATTACTTTTAGCTCAAACTAATTTTTATATCAAAAATGGTATATCTTTTTCTGTCTTTCAAATACCTAGTTCTCAATACTAGAAGTTACCACATGCCTAAAGCTTTTATCACCACTATATCAGCAGTATAGCACATAAACCCCAGGAGTTAGTCCTACTTAATCCCAGAAATTGTCTCATTTTCCCTGGTTCATTTCACCACACAAACACAAAAATTCTGATTCTAAGTTTGGGCTAGATGGATCCCACTTTAAGTACATTTTTTGTTTTCAAATGAAGTATGAAAAAATGAGTATTTGGAGATTGGGGCTTCCAGAATGGCTTTGTCTTTCACCTCATAAAGTGGGGAATGCTTCCCTCAGTGTAAGAGTTTAGATATTGTGTATCCTCAAAATGGCCAGTTGTTTCTAATGACAAAAATATTCATAAAGTATGCAATTTAAAGAGTTTTTTAGAAAATTGCCTTAACATTTTTAAGAGTAAATCTCTTAAAATATAGACTTTGTTTAAATAAAACCCAAACCTTTATTATTTTAAATTCAAGACAATTATAAAACTGTCAGAAAGCTTAATCTTATTATCAACAAGATTATATTAATTGTATTAATCAAATATATTTGGACATAAATATGGGCAGTTAACATATGTTAATGCTTAGAATTTTCTTACATATGATTTATGTAATTAAAAAAACTTCACATGCAAATATTCATTTTTTCTAATATGCCATTATGTTCTATACGTCCAAATACTATGAAACCTCAATATGGACTTATTTCCAAAAAAACTGTTCTGATATTTTCAGTAGCAGATACCCTTTAGCCTAAGCATATTTAACTTAACCCTAGATTTCATAAATGACTATAGGAAGAGTAGAACATAATATTTAAATTTAACTTGCTTCTTTTTGAGAGGGAGGTGGGTATTTGTGTGGGCCATACTCAGCTGTGCTCAGAGCTTATTCCCGGCTCTGTGCTCAGGAATCTTTTCAGGTGGTACTCAAGGACATGTGAGTGACCTTATGCTGTTGAGATAGAAAAAGGTTCAGTTCCATGCAAGAAAAGTGACTTAATTTCTACACTTTCTGTCCAATTCTTCTCTTTTCTAAATCTAACTTTTGAGTCAATAATTGTAAATATAATTGGGTAAAGGTAATCTTGTTTTATTTAAGAAATTATGAGGATTTTTCTTTTAATTTTCTCTTTATAAATATAAAAATAGAGGCTGGAGAAATTGAGTAGCTAGTAAGGAGCTTGATACCTTATATGCACCATCCCAGGTTAGATCCCTAGCACCACACATGAAATGTGAACCCCAAATCCCAGGAGGAATGATCCTTGAGCACAGATCCAGGAATAATCCCTGAACACAGCCAGGCGAGGTCCCCAAATACAAATGATAATAGTAAATATGTAAAGAAAGAAAGAACCTACATTGCCTTTTATTTAAAAATGATTTTTGTGATATAGAGGGTATATGCATTATATCTATAATATTCATATTTAAGGGCTATCTGGAAAATAAATAGAATGAATCATGCAGAAATCTCTTTATATATAAAATTTATCCTATTTAATAATTTTCTAAAATGTGTGAGCAGTATAAAGAGTGAAAATATAAAAAATCATTAAAAAATAAGGTAAAATCTAGGTGAAACATAAAACCCATCACCTTGAAAGTTTTTAATCTAGATTCAATTTTGGTGTTAAATGAAGAGGTATATCATTCAGATTTATAGGATAAAAAATATCTTTTCATCTTTCTGAATTTGTCTCAAAAGAATCAAATAATCACAGTTTGGAAAACTTACTACAGCATTATGTGTATGTGTGTGTGTGTGTGAGTGTAGATCTGTGTGTGTGTGTGTGTGTGTAGATCTGTGTGTGTGTGTGTCCGTGACATGACAGATGCTACAGAAGTAACTCTCAGACATTTTGTTTCCAATATTTGCTTGTTCTCAAAGCACAGAAACAAAGTTATTAGAGAGTTTCATCACTTGCTAGTGCACTGCCATGTTCCCATCCATCTGTTAAATTCTATTATTTCCTGAATAATCTGCCCTAAATTTATCTGTCAGATATGTATGATTATATTTGGTGTCTGTGCATATGAAGATGGTTGTTCTTAAACTGTCGATATTTCTCAATTTTATAAATATAAAATCCCTGGAGATTATACAAAACACTTGATGGTACTTCTTCAAGAGGTTAAGGGAATAACTAGAGTTGCAACATAATTATGTAAAGATTATATAAAGATGTATCTTTACTAGTATTACTTGAATCACAGACTGATTCCATCTCTACATATTATTTCTGTTAATGTCACTGGATTACTTAGCACCTCTGCCAAATTAGAAAATGATGCCATTCCAAAAGGGAAAAAATGGGGTAGGGGGAGGCTATTTCTCCATAATAAAGTTAGAGAAAAAGCCTAAACTTGTTATCCATTCATTAAAAATGTTCTGTTTGCTTTGGGCCACACTGGACAGTGTTCAGGAATTACTCCTGGCTCTGCATTTAGGGATCACTCGTGAAGGAACTTTGGGGACAATGTATGGTGTCAAGGATCAAACCCAGCCAGATTGGCCGTGCTGCAATCCTAAATTTATAGTTTATAGCTGAACTGAAAATTGAACTTAAATAGATATCCTACTGCATAAGTATGTTTTATTGAAACAGAATTGAATCATTTTTCTTGTTTTTTTTTGTTTTAGAGAAGTTTATTGAAAAATAAAAAAGAAAGGAAAAGTGAACTCCCCATGTAGGGAGGAACTTAGTAGTGATCTAAGTTTACTTTTGGGGGAAATTTACTTTGTTTACTTTGGGGGGGAGCTGGAGTGATAGCACAGTGGTAGGGCGTTTGCCTTGCTCGCAGCCAACATGGCCGACCCGAGTTCGATTCCTCCACCCCTCTCGGAGAGCCTGGCAAGCTACCGAGAGTATCTTGCCCGCACAGCAGAGCCTGACAAGCTCCCCGTGACGTATTCGATATGCCAAACACAGTAACAACAAAGTCTCCAATGGAGACCTTACTGGGCCTGCTCGAGCAAATCGATGATCAACGGAAGGGCCTTTACTTTACTTTTTACTTTGGGGGGGAAATTGTTTTATTTTACACTTAAAAATTTTTAAGCATCAAAATGGATTAAAGACCTAAACATCAGACCGGAATCCATAAGGTACATTGAAGGCAAAGTTGGCAAAACCCTCCATAACATTGAAGCTAATGGTATCTTAAAAGATGTCACGCCACTGGCCGAGCAAGTGAAAACATGATCACGACAATCACGACCATCCTGTTATTCGTCAATTGCCTCGAGCAGGGCCCAGTAACGTCTCCTTCATCCTAGCCCAGAGATTTTTAAGAAAGTGCCATATTCAAGGCTCTTTAGGAGAATGAGACCCATCATTGTTACTGGTATTTAGCTTATTGGGTACACCACGGGGAGTTTGCCAGACTCTGCCTTGTGGGCAGGTTACATTCAGTAGCCTGCCAGTTTGTCCAAAGTAGGAATGAGATAATAAGATGTCATAATAAGATGTCACGCGGCCGCGAATGCTGGGGTTTTATAGGAGCTAGGTTTTATAATCTCTGAGTCTTGGCCGTTGATGAGATTACATGGCGCCAGGGGGCCAGTTGGTGGGTGACCCCCGCCTACTGGAATTTGGAGGATCTGGGTGGAGGATGCTCAGCCCCAATCTGAGTAGGCTTGGAGATCTCAGCCCTGGGACCAGCATGCCTTTGTTCCTCTGCCAGTACTTTCATGTGTGCGGAGAGTGGTCTCAGCAGGGTGGTGGCAGAGCCATCCTCCACTCTCCAACCTCCAGAACCAGTGAAAACAGAGAAAGATAAATGGAACTATCTTAAACTAAAAAGCTTCTGCACCTCAAAGGAAACAGTGATCAAAATACAAAGATAGTCTACAGAATGGGAAAGGATATTTGCCAAATACACATGTGACAAGGGGTTGATATCAAGGATATATAAAGTACTGGTTGAACTCCACAAGAAGAAAACATCCAACCCATCAAAAATGGGGCAATGAAATGAACAGAAATCTCTTAAAGAAGAAATCCGAATGGCAAAAAGGCACATGAGAAAATGCTCTACATCATTAATCATCGGGGAGATGCAGATCAAATCCACAATGAGATACCATCTCACACCTCAGAGACTGGCCTACATTCAAAAGAACAAAAGCAACTGGTGCTGGCACGGATGTGGCAAGAAAGGGACACTCCTTCACTGTTGGTGGGAATGCAACTGGTTCAGCCTTTTTGGAAAACAGTATGGACGATTCTCAAAAAATTAGAAATTGAGCTCCCATTTGACCCAGCAATACCACTCCTGACAATATATCCCAGAGAGGCAAAAATGTATAGTGAAAGTGACTTCTGCACTTGTTTGTTCATTGCAGCACTCTACAATAGCCACAATCTGGAAAAAACCTGAGTGCCCAAGAATAGATGACTGGTTAAAGAAACTTTGGTACATCTAGACAATGGAGTACTATGTAGCTATTAGAAAAGATGAAGTCATGAAATTTACATACAAGTGGTACTACATGGAAAGTATCATTCTAAGCGAAATGAGTCAGAAAGAAAGGGAAAGACAGAAAGTTTGCATTCATCTGGGGGACATAAAGTAACAAAATAGAAGATTAATACCCTAGAATAGCCGAGATCAGTACCAGGAGGATTACTCCATGGCTTAGAGGCCAGCCGGGCATTCTAGGGGAAAGGGCAGCTCAGATAGAGAAGGGAGCACCAAATAAAGGGTGTTTGGAGGATCCTCCCAGGAGGGGAGATGCATGTTGATAGTAGACTCTGGACCAAACATGATTGCTACTCAATGCCTCTTTTGCAGACCACAGCACCCAAAAGGAGAGAGAGAACAAAAGGGAATGCCCTACCACAGAGACAGGGTGGGATCGGGGGGATGGGAGTGGGAAGGATACTGGGATCCATGGTGGTGGAAAATGGGCCCTTGTGGAGGGATGGGCATTTGATCATTGTATAATGAAAACCCAAGCACAAAAAGTTGTAAGTCTACAACTGTACCTCATGATGTTTCACTAATAAAAATTAATAAAAAAATTTAAGCAATGTTTCCACATTTTATATTTTCCACATTCTCTAATGTTTCCACATTTCATATTTTTAAATTGATAATTCTGATTTTAACATGCAAAAGGAACTTTGTAAAACTTTATTATGTACTTCGTACCTTTAGTTCAATATGTATTAAGCTCTTAACTTACACTGCATGAGTGTTTACAATGAAAAATTAATTAAGGACTGAAAGATAGTGCAAGAGTTAGAGCACTCGCCTTGCATCCCTATGGTCTCAATTGGGAACTGCAGTGCTGCATATGGTTCTCTGCACACTGCTAGGGTCACTCTTGATCATAGATCCAGAAACAGTAGGTGAGCTCTGCTAAGTGAGGTCCACTGGCTCTAAAATTCCACAAATGACTAATCAATAAAGGAGTCTGGAGGGAATACTACAGTGGTTAGGCTGCTGCCTTGTATGTAGCCAACCTGGGTTTAATAGAATCCAGCAGTAAGACTTACGTATTGGTAAGTGTGGACTAAAAAGCAAAAACCAAATAAATGTAATCAAAATAGTATAATTAGTAGTTAACAACATGACTACAAGAAGAGGACATCCACAACACTGGCAACTACCGCCCGATCTGCCTACTGTGTCATCTACAAGCTGTTCACTCAAGTCATCCTGAATAGGATTGGCAGAACACTAGATGAAGGACAATCATGTGAGCAAGCCGGGTTCCGCAAAGGATTCAGCACCGTCAACCATATCCACACGATAGCCAAGCTCACTGAGGTTTCTAGGGAGTTCAAGATGCTGCTCTGTCTAACGTTCATTGATTTAAAGAAGGCCTTTGATTCTGTTGAGACAGAAGCAGTCATTGAAGCCCTAGTAAAACAAGGCATTCAAACTCAGTACATCAGAATCCTCTGTGAGCTGTATTACGGATACACTACCAGGATCTCACCAGTTTACAGGGAAGTGATCATTGACGTCAAGAGAGGGGTTCAGCAGGGCCATACCATTTCACAGAAACTCTTCAATGCCACTCTCGAGAACATCATGTGATGACTGGAATGGGAAGGATTGGGAGTGAAGATAGACGGTTGGCAACTACACCACCTCTCCTTCGCTGATGACATTGTTCTTATAACACCAAACATCAGCCAAGTGACACAAATGCTGACCGACTTCGACCATGAGTGTGGAAAGGTCGGACTACAGCTGAATCTTACAAAGACAATGTTTATGAGAAACATCCTCCTTCCTGACTCTCCATTCGCTCTCAACAGAATGACCATCTCCGAATGCAACACTTATATGTAACTAGGTAGAGAAGTCAACATGACAAATGACCTGGCACCTGAGTTGCGCAGGAGGAAGAGAGCAGCTTGGAATGCCCTCAAGAGTGTCGAAGAAATAGCTAAGAGGACAAAGAACCTCCAACTCCAGGTACGTCTCTTCAATTCCATTGTTCTATCTGCGTTAACATAAGCCTCAGAGACCTGGGTCTTATGAAAACAGGATAAGAAAGCTTTTCAGGTCTACCAAAGAGGAATTGAAAGAGCTATGCTTGTACTATCACATTTCATTCAAATGCGATAAAGAATCTGGAGTTCTGACCTCCATCTATGGTCAAGAATTAGGGACACTGTCTCGTTTGCCAAGGCGTTGAAAATCAGATGGGCTGGACACGTAATAAGATCTGGAGACAACTACTGGACTAGAGCTATTACCAACTGGATTCCACAGGGTGTCAAAAGATCGCATGGCCACCCACCTACAAGGCGGTCAGACTTCTTTGTCAAGGCCCTGAACAATCCGTTTGAGGCTTTTTGTGTTCTTAGAACAAGCAGACACCTTTGGGCTACACTAGCACGTGACAGGGATGAATGGAGGCGTTACTGGCACCCGCCAGAGCAAATCGATGAGTACCAGGATGTCAAGTGATCAAGTGATCAAGTGAACAACATGAATACCAATATTTCTATTTTTAAAAACTACTCATAGTTGGTATCTATTAACTACCTCATTTCATTTTGTATCATAATGAAAATCTTATGTTTAAAATAGGAATTCCTATTTTGGTAAACATACATCAAATAAAAATGCACTATAAAAAGAAATATTACAAAATAATTCAGTATGTTAGTATATTAATTTATCAATAGAGTAGAAAAATTAATTACTTTTGTTGTTGGGGGTGTCACACCCAGTGATATTCAGTGATTACTCATGGCTCTGCACTCCGCAATTACTCCAGTGGTGTTCAGGGGATTATGTGGGATGCTGAGGATCGAACCCAGGTTGACTCCATACAAGGTAAATGGCCTGCACTATCACGCTGGCCCGTAGAAAACTTAATCCTTGCTTAATTTATTTTACATTTTGATGTAATAATGTAGTAAAAGTATTATTAAAGTTGTTCATTAAATTACTCCAAAATAACAATAACTTCTTTCTTCATCGGGAAATTATTTTAATTTATTCACTTTATTAATCCACTTTATTCACATCTTCTAAAAATTATGATAAATATTTAAAGATTATTAGTTCTGATCAGAATATGGATGTAAGGACATTGGAACAAATACAAATTTATGCATGAATCTCTACTACCTAAGATGAAACAATGCTGAACAGTTTGAATAACCATTTGTAATGTCCTTGAGAATATTTTATCAACACAAAAATCTATTAAAGTGATTACAAAGTCAAAACATGGGAAACAGTTATGTTTTCTCCTTTAAAAGAATTATTAAGATTTAAAAGAATAACAATTGGAATATTAACTATCAGACTATAGTGAGATCTTTTACTTAGTAGATGTAAGGTTCATTAAATCAATTAAATGAGGGGAAGAACAGAACCAAAAATAATGGGTTAATAGGAATCAGGTTTTCACTTATACCAGTGATGTGAGATACCAGAGGGATGTAGTCACGTGCCCAAAACACAGATTTAACAGAACTGAAAACATAAGATTTAAGAGGCAACCACTGAAACTTTGTAATGTACCTGTCAAGTTGGTATGTGGGGGTGAATCGGGGGTTATGATGGGGGGGAAGTATGGGAACATTGTTGGAGGGAAGTTGATACTGCTGGAGAGATGGGTGTTGAATTATTGTATGACTAAATTGCAACTATTCATAACTTTGTAAATCATAACTCTTTATAAAATTAAAAAAAAATTAAAATCAATTAAATAAGTATATCCCTATTGTTTAATTAGTTTCCTTAATATATATTTGGGGAAGTTTCTAATGCATAGATAGATAGATAGATAGATAGATAGATAGATAGCTGTAAATACATCACAGACTTAGTGTGACCCACAATGCAATTATTACACATTCCTTTATGTTTTTACTACAATGATCTTGGGCTTGACTAGAAATCTTGTTGGACTAAAGATACTGTAGTAAATATGATAAAGAAACCTTTAATATGCACATACTAGGATTATCCTTTTGGTAATTCTCTTGGCAAGCTAGTTACCAGGTTGTAAAAAAAATCTTATGAGAGGCTAAGAAGAAAGAGATTTGGGAAATAAATAAGTCAAAGTGCACATTCCAACCTCTCTGAGCTTCTAACAGAGCCAGGTATAAACTTAAGTTATAAATCTGTCAACCACTTGAACAATAATACTCCTTTAGTCATTAAATATCTTAGTGTTTTGGTAACAGTCATAAATACTGGAAAGATACATGTTAAAATGTATTTTCTAGTAAATATTTTCATCTATGTATATGAGGGCATTGTCTTGCAGAACTTGTTCCCTTGGAGATGCTGAATGTGCTCCTCAACATATTAATTTAGTATGTCTAGCAATGTATTTTTGTATTTAATATGTAATGTTTTATTGTCCTCAGAGACTCATTTAGAAATCAATCCTGCAGGGTTTCCCAAGTTATTTTTCCTAAAGCATGTGGCTATAAAGTGCAGGGAAGAGTAAACCGAGTCTTACTGTAGTGAGACTCTTAAGGCAATTTCAAGCATCCCTAAGAAATTTCCCACAGAGATGTGATTGAAATCCAGGTTTTTAGGATATTAAAATGATTAAACTTTAATCAAATTCTTAAGGAATAAACAGATCTAAAGAAATTGAGAGTTTATGCATGGATTAATAAACTTATTGACTTAAGTGAATTGAAAATTATTATTTATTAAAGAACCCTACATATTTTTGGCCATTGAAGACACATACTTGCGCTTTTTAAAATTTAAAACAAATAAAGGGACTTAAATGTCTATATTACACACACTTTATTATTTTTTTTAAAAAGTTTTATTAGTGAAACACCATGAGGTACAGATGTAGACTTACAAATTTTTGTGCGTGGGTTTCAGTTATACAATGATTGAGTGCCCATTCTCCACCACCACTGATCCTAATATCCCTCCAATCCCCCATCTCCCCATCCAACTCTGCCTCTGTGGCAGGCATTCCCTTTTGTTCTCTCTCCTTTTGGGTGCTGTAGTTTGCAAAAGAGGCATTAAGTGGAAATCATGTTCGGTCTATAGTCTACTTTCTGCATGCATCCCGTATCCTGGGAGGATCCTCCCAACACCATTTACTTGGCATTCTATTCTCTATCTGAGCTGCCTTTTCCCTCGCATGTGCAGCTGGCCTCAAACCCATGGAGTGAACCTCCTGGTACTGATCTTGGCTATTCTTGGGTGTTAGTCTCCTATTTTGTTACTTTATGTTCCCCAGATGAATGCAATCTTTCTATGTCTATCCCTCTCTTTCTGACTCATTTTGATTAACATGATACTTTCCATGTAGTACCACTTGTATGTAAATTTCATGACTTCATCTTTTCTAACAGCAACATAGTACTCCATTGTCTAGATGTACCAAAGTTTCTTTAACTAATCATCTGTTCTGGGGAGCTCGGGTTTTTTCCAGATTCTGGCTATTGTTAACAGTGCTGCAATGAACACAGAAGTACAGATGTCATTTCAACTGTACTTTTTTGCCTCTCTGGGATATATTCCCAGTAGTGCTATTGCTGGGTCAAATGGGAGCTCAATTTCTAACTTTTTGAGAATCGTCTATACTTTTTTCCAAAAGAGCTGAACCAGTTGGCATTCCCACCAGCAGTGAAGGAGGGTCCCTTTCTTGCACATCTGCGCCAACACTGGTTGCTTTTGTACTTTGGGATGTGGTCCAATCTCTGTGGTGTTAGATGGCATCTCATTGTTGTTTTGATCTGCAACTCCCTGATGATTAATAATGTAGATCATTTTCTCATGTGCCTTTTGCAATTCGGATTTCTTCTTTAAAAGATTTCTATTCATTTCATTGCCCCATTTTTTGATGGGGTTGGATGTTTTCTTCTTGTGGGGTTCAACCAGTAATTTGTATATGCTTGATGTCAATCCCTTGTCGGATGTGTATTCAGCGAATATCCTTTTCCATTCTGTAGACTGTCTTTGTATTTTTGTCACTGTTTCTTTGGAGGTGCAGAAGCTTCTTAGTTTAAGATAGTCCCATTTGTCTATCTCTGTTTTCACTTGCTTGGCCAGTGGTGTGACACCTTTGAAGATCCCATTAGCTTCAATGTCATGGAGGGTTTTGCCCTCTTTGTCTTCAATGTACCTTATGGATTCTGGTCTGATGTTGAGATCTTTAATCCATTTTGATCTTCCTTTTGTACATGGTGTTACGCAGAGGTCTGAGCCCATTTTTTTTGCATGTGGCTGTCCACTTTTGCCAGCACAATTTGTTAAAGAAGCTTTCCTTGCTCCACTTCACATTTCTTGCTCCCTTATCAAAGATTAGATGATCATATGTTTGGGGGGAGATGTCAGTATATGCAACACTGTTCCATTGGTCTGCATTTCTGTCTTTGTTCTATACCATGCTCTTTTAATTATTACTGCTCTTTTAATTATTACTCTACTACTTTATTGTAGTAGCGTTTGAAGTTAGGGAGGTTGATTCTTCCCATTTTCTTTTTCCCAAGAATTGCTTTAGCTATTCGTGGGGGCTTATTGTTCCATATGAATTTCTGGAGTGTTTGCTTCGTTTCTTTGAAGAATGTCATGGGTATCCTTATAGGGATTGCATTGAATTTGTACAATGCTTTGGGAAGTATTGTCATTTTGACAATGTTAATTCTCCCAATCCATGAGCAGGGGATAACTTTCCATTTTCTCGTGTCCTCTTTTATTTCCTGATGTAGCGTTTTGTAGAGTTTTTTTTTTTTTTGTACAGGTCCTTTACTTCCTTAGTTAAGCGGATTCTGAGGTACTTGATATTCTGGGGCACAATTGTGAACAGTTTTTTTTTATGTCACTCTCTTCTCTCTCACTATTTGCATATAGGAAATCCATGGACTTTGGGTGTTGATTTTATAGCCTTCACTTTTACTAAACAAGTCTATTTTGTCTACGAGTTTCTTGGTACAGGTTGTAGGGTTCTCTAATTATAGTATCATATCATCTGTGAATAGTGAGAACTTGATTTCTTCCTTTCCTACCTGAATGCCCTTAACATCTTTTTCTTGCCTGACCGCTATTGCATGTACTTCCAGTACTACATTGACATCAGTGGAGAGAGTGGGCATCCTTGTTTAATCCCTGTTCTTAGGGGGAAGATTCTCAGTTTTTCCACATTGAGGATGATGATTCCCACAGTCTTGTGGTAGATGGCTTTAACTATATTGAGGAAAGTCCCCTCTATCCCCATTTTGGCGAGGGTTTTCATCATAAATGGGTGCTGGATCTTGTCAAATGATTTCTCTGCAACTATTGATGTGATCATGTGGTTTTTATCTTTTCTTTTGTTGATATGATGGATTATGTTGATTGATTCTGAATGTTAAACCTTCCTAGCATCCCCGTGATGAATTCCACTTGGTCATGGTGTATGATCTTTTTGATGAGTTGTTAAATTCTATTTGCTAGTATTTTGTTGAGAATCTTCGCATCAGTGTTCCTCAGGGATATTGGCCTGTAGTTTTTTTTTTTTCTTGTTGTGTCTTTGTTTCCTTTTGGTATTAGAGAGATATGGGCTTCATACAAACTGTTTGGGAGAGTTTCTGTTTCTTCAATTTCCTGGAAAATCTTGAGAAGAACTGCAATATGTCCTCTTTAAATGTTTGGAAAAATTCACTCATAAATTCATCTGGACCTGGGCTTTTGTTTTTGGGTAGACTTTTGATTACAGTTTCAATTTCCTTGATGTTAATAGGTCTATTCAAGTACTGTAGGTCTTCTTGATTCAGCTTTTGGAGATTATAGGATTCCAGGAATTTATCCATTTCTTTTAGGTTCTCTTGTTTCACATATTTTAAAAGCCTTAGAAGTCTGCACTAATTCTTGAATTTTTGAATGAAATATAGAAATAGATAGGAATGAAGACTCGTGTATATAAAACATTTTAGTTTATTGCTCAGAATATTGTATATGGCATTCTGATATAATATTTGGGTGACAGGTTTTATATATGTAACTGTTTTATCTCACAAAGTAAAGAGTCTTGTGGTTAGTTCCACCTTATCATTATCATCCCTGTGTAAGAGGGAATATTTTTCCTGATCTTATATATTTTATTCTATAGTAAATAGTAATTGCTTCAAACTGCAAAGGCTTAATTGCTCTAAGACTAAGAAAATTATTTTAAATGCCTTTACCCACATTCTGAGAACTTATCACCTTTCTCCAAGGAATTTTTCTAATAATCTAGGAATAGAACACTTAAACAAGTGCACAATATTACAAGAATCATTGCACCAATCTCTAGTGTCATTATGATTTAGATATGACAAATATTGAGTAGAGTTTTTAATCAAATAGTGAATATATATATTATAGGAAAATGATCACAATAACGATCATCCTGTTTTTTGTCGATTGCCTCAAGCAGGCACCAGTAACGTCTACTTCATCCTAGCCCTGAGATTCCAAAACGTGCTACATTCAAGGCTCTTAGGGGGTTAGGAGAATGACACCCGTCATTGTTACTGGTATTTGGCATATTGGGTACGCCACGGGGAGTTTGCCAGACTCTGCTGTGTGGGCAGGTTACATTCGGTAGCCTGGCAGGTTGTCCAAAGCAAGAATGAGATAATGAGATGTCCCACGGCCGCAAATGCAGCACACTTCCGGGACCTGGGTTTTATAGTCTCTGGGTCTTGGCTGATGATGGGATTACACAGCACCGGGGGGAGGGGGCAGTTGGTGGGTGTGACCCCCGCCTACTGGAAGATGGAGGATCTGGGTGGAGGATGCTCAGCCCCGATCCGAGCAGGCTTGGGGACCTCAGCCACAGGACCTGCATACCTTTGTTCCTCTCCAAGCCTGTTCAGATTGGAGCTGAGCATCCTCCACCCAGATCCTCCATCTTCTAGTAGGCGGGGGTCATACCCACGAACTGCCTCCCTCCCCCCGCACCCCCTCCCCTCACCCCAGCGCCATGTAATCCCACCAACGGCCAAGACCCAGATACTATAAAACCCAACTCCTGGAAGAAAACAGCACAGTCTCCTGCCCCTGCACCTAGCTGTCCTCGCCGGGGCCCCTTGGAGTGGGGGGGGGGGCAGATTGAGTTTCCCTCCCCACCCCGAGCAGAGCCCCAGCAGCCGAGACCTCCAGAATCAGCCACAACCATGCTGAGACCACTCTCCACAAGCATGAAGATAGGAAAATGATAAATGACTTTCATGTTATTATATGATATTATGAACCGGCGGAGGAACAATGGCATGCGGGGCCCGGGGCTGAGATCTCCAAGCCTGCTTGGATTACGGCTGAGCATCCTCCACCCAGATCCTCCATCTTCCATTAGGGAGGGGTCAAACCCACCAACTGAACCCCTGGTGCTGTGTAATCCCATGAACGTCCAAGACCCAGAGACTACAAAACCCAGCTCCCGGAAGAGAACAGCACAGATTCTCCTGCCCCTGCACCTGGCTATCCTCACCGGGGCCCCTTGGAGGGGGCGGGTTGAGTTTCCCTCCCTACCATGAGCAGAACTTGGCAACAGAAAACCTCCAGAACCAGCCACAACCATGCCTAAACCACTCTCCACACGCTTGAAGGTACCAGCAGAGGAAGAAAGGCATGTGGGTCCTGGGGCTGAGATCTCCCAGCCTGCTCAGATTGGGACTGAGCATCCTCCACCCAGATCCTCCATCTTCCAGTAGGCAGGGATCACACCCACCAACTGCCCCCCAGCACCAGGTAATCCCATCAACGGCCAAGACCCAGGACTATAAAACCCAGCTCCCGGAAATGCGTGGACACATTTGCGGCTGCGCAACATCTTATTATCTCATTCTTACTTTATCCAACCTGGTGGGCTACTGAATGTAACCTGCCCACACGGCAGAGTCTGGCAAACTCCCCATGGTGTACCCAATATGCCAAATATCAGTAACAATGATGAGTCTCATTCTCCTAACCCTGAAAGAGCCTTGAATATGGCACTTTAAAAATCTCAAGGCTAGGACGAAGGAGACGTTACTGGTGCCTGCTGGAGGCAATCGACTAACAACAGGATGATTGTGATTGTGATGGTGAATATGAGTTTCAAATTAAGAAGTTTAAAGTGTAAATGAAAATTTTCTTTAGATGGAAAGAATCAACACAATAATAGTAAGCATAATTGACGTGTTATATAAGCTCAGATTTATAATAATCACAAAAATGGAATAATTAATATTTTGCATTTTTCTATTTCTCCTGAATAAGCAATACTACTTCAGAAGAGAGAAACTTATATAATAACAAAAGAATCATCATGTAAATAAAGCAAAACAATTACACAGTTTAATTAAGTCTGTTTCTGGAGAGTTTCTGTATTTGTGTATCCAAGAGAAAAAGAGGTCATAAGGAGGAATATAATGTGTATGAAAGGATTAGCTCAAGTACTTGGGTTTTTGAGATTATTTTCTGAAAATTGTGGTTAATTTCGAAACAAATAAATTTTTATTTCTCTACTTATATTTCATTTTCCTGGTCCAGCATGATCACTGCTATTTAGAAAGAAACATGTCCTGGGATATTCAATTTTGAGGAAACTCAAATTAATTTTTTTATTGAATCACAGTATAAATATAATTCCAAACTTGTTCATAATTGTATTTTAGTCATATAATGTTTTAACACCCAGCCCTTCACTATTGTACATTTTTCATCACCAATACCCCAGTTTCTCTCCCCCTCTCCCTCCCGCAGCCTTCCACTGTGGCAGGCACTTCGCTCTCTCTCTGATCGCCTTCTCTCTGTGTTTCATTCTTTCTCTGCCACCCACCCCCACATTTTGGGCTCTATGGTTTTCAATACAGATATTGAACTAGTTTATCTCCAAAATGATCATTTCCAACTATTATTATACTGGTCCCTTCTCTATTCCAATTGCCCTTTGCACCACACTCTGTAGCAAGCAACCAACCATTGATGAGTCCCCTTCTGCCTTCTGACCACTATTTTCTCTAGCCTTGGATATTAAAATCAAAATAAAAATAAATCACTGTCCTCCCATTGATCATCGATTTGCTCGAGCGGGCTCAGTAACGTCTCCATTGGAGACTTTGTTGTTACTGTGTTTAGCATATCTAATACATCACGGGTAGCTTGCCAGACTCTGTCGTGCGGGCAAGATACTCTCGGTAGCTTGCTGGGCTCTCCGAGAGGGGCGGAGGAATCGAACTCAGGTCGGCCATGTTGGCTGCGTGCAAGGCAAACACCCTACCGCTGTGCTATGGCACCAGCCCTTGGATATTAGTCTCATTATATATATATCCCACAAATGAATGCAGTTGTTATATATCTGTCTTCCTTCTAAGTCATTCACTCAGGATAATACCCTCCATGTCCATTCATTTATATGTGAATTTTGTAACTTTATTTTTCCTAACTGCTGGAGCAATAGCACAGCGGGTAGGGCATCTGCCTTGCACGCAGCCAACATGGCCGACCCGAGTTTGATTCCTCCGCCCCTCTTGGAGAGCCCGGCAAGCTACCAAGAGTATTCGATATGCCAGACACAGTAACAACAAAGTCTCCAATGGAGACGTTACCGGGCCTGCTCGAGCAAATCGATTTTTCCTAACAGCTGCATAGTATTTCATTGTGTAGCTGTGCCATAGTTTCTTTATCCATTCATCTGTTCTCAGGCTCTCAGGTTGTTTTCAGATTTTGGCTATTGTGAATAGTGCTACAATGAATATCTTCAAAGATGAAATACCACTGGCGAAGCAAGTGAAAGCAAAGATAAATAAACGGGACTACCTTAAACTAAAATCTTCTACACGTCAAAAGAAACAGATATTAAGATACAAAGAAAGCCCATGGAATGGGAAAGTTTATTCACTCAATACCCTTTTGATCAGCCGTTAATATTAAAGAGGTACAAGGCTCTGGTTTAACTCTACAAGAAAAAAAAAAAACATTCAACTCTATACTGTAATGAACACAGAAGTGCAGATGGCATTTCTGCTGTGTATTTTGAGGTGATGTTGCTGGGTCAAATGGAAACTCTATTCTAGGATATTAAATTTTGAGGAAAACTAAATTTATTCTCTGAATATATTGTGTAACAATAAAGGATTCATTATAGTCTGGATGTTATTTTTTTAATTTTACTTCCAAACTTCTGTTTTCTGAAGAGAATTTAAAGGGACAAAAGAGGAATACAAACAGCAATTTTGGGTCCAAAACAGATGGTTCCAACATTATAAGCAATACAAAAATTTACAAATGCTCAAGATCTGAAGTGAAATGATTTTGTATCTGCATGTAATCCATGCTTATCCTCCCGTATCCTATAAATCATATAGATTATATGTAATCTCCAAAATAATGTGATTTGTATAAATTATTGTAATATGTTAATGTTTGAAAATCACACTTGATCACTTCACTTCCCGTTAATCATTGATTTGCTCTAGTGGGCACCAGTAACGTCTCCATTTGTCCCTGTAACATGCTAGTGTAGACCAATGGTGTCTGCTCATTCTAGGAACACGAAGAGCCTCAAACAAATCATTCATGATCTTGACGAAGAAGCCTGACCATCTGGTAGGTAGGCGGCCATGTGGTCTTTTGACATCCCATGGAATCCAGTCGGTAATGGCTCTAGTCCAGCCAGCAGTCATCTCTAAATCTCATTACGTGACCAACCCATCTGATTTTATACTCTTTGGCAAACAAGACAGCGTCCCTGATTCTTGATCGTTGACAGAGGTCAAAACTCTGGATTCTTTCTCTCTTTTTTGTGAAACGTGATAGTCCAAGCATAGCTCTTTCAATTCCTCTTTGGGAGACCCAAATAGCTTTCTCATCCTGTTTTCACAGGGCCCAGGTCTCTGAGGCGTATGTTAACACAGGAAGAACAGTGGAATCAAAGAGATGTGCCCACAGCCGGAGGTTCTTCGTCCTCAGCTATTTCTTTGACACTCTTGAAGGCGTTCCAAGCCGCTCTCTTCCTCCTGCGCAGCTCGGGTGCCAGGTCATTTGTCATGTTGACTTCTCGACCTAGGTACACATAACTGTTGCATTCGGAGATAGTCATTCTGTTGAGAGCAAATGGAGAGTTAGGAACGAGGCTGTTTCTCATAAACATTGTCTTCATAAGATTCAGCTGTAGTCCGACCTTTCCACACTCACGGTTGAAGTCTGCCAGCATTTGTGCCGCTTGGCTAAATTTGGTGTTATTAGAACAATGTCATCAGCAAAGTGGAAGTGGTGTAGTTGCCGACCATCTATCTTTACTCCCATTCCTTCCCATTCCAGTAGTCACATGACATTCTCAAGGGTGGCACTGAAAAGTGTCAGTGAAATAGTATCACCCTGCCGAACCCCTCTCTTGACATGGATGATTACTTCTTTGTAGAATGGTGAGAACTCTCGAGCTTATTCGCCAATGTGGTTTGACACATGCCTCAGGCAACCGTAAGGGAATATTTGAGCTCGCAAAGCAGTGCAGAGATGCCATCAAGGAAGACCTCAAAGATATAAGAGCAGAAGTGCTGGTAGATGCGGCAAAAGTCGGGAAAAGTATTCGTAACACATAATTTTATAACTGTAAGATATTGGACTCAAAGTTATTTTTATGAAGAACTGTAGCACTCTAGCACTGTCCTTGCATTGTTCATCAATTTTCCTCAAGTGGGTCCAGTAATGTCTCCATTGTGAGATTTGTTGTTACTGTGTTTGGCATATTGAATACGTCACTGGCACCTTGCCAGGCTTTCTGAGAGGGGCAGAGGAATCGAACCTGGCTTGGCCTGGCCAGCCATGCACAAGGCAAACACCCCACTACAGTGCTATCACTCCAGCCCCAAAAGAACAATAGAAATAAATGTTATATGTATGTATAAAAATAAAAAAAATTCTGGAAGTATTACTGTGGTGACGGCATTATGTGTCTCTTTAAATATTGCATGACAGCTAACAGAACAACCTATATGCAACAGAGAACCACAAAGAACTCACAACAAAACTAATAAGCTAGTTTGTTGAGAAAAGAGCTGTTCACATTATTGCCAACTACACTCTGAAGTACATTTTATCTGCTTATTAACAAATACTTTTGTATATTGTCATATTACTTTTAAAATTATAGCTTGAGAACTGATTATCAAACTGTTACTTGAATGTGGCTAAATAAAACCCACATTAAAAACAGGGTTTTTTTGTCTTTGGAACATGCCTGCTGAAACTCAGGGTTTACTCCTGGCTCTGTACTCAGGGGTCATTCCACGTAGAACTCAAAGGACCTATGTGGGGGCCAAGGGTGGAACCTGTGTTAACTGTATGCAATGGGCACATTTTAAACTTGGTAGTTTTCAGTAGTTACTCCTGGCTTTGCACTCAGGAATAACTGATGGTGCTCATGGGAACATATGTGATGCTGAGGGTCAATCCCAGGTCAGCCATGTGCAAGGCAAATGCTGTACTATCACCCTCATCCCCAAACACATTGTTTTAAATGAATGAGAATTTTCTAAAATAGCAAAGGATGTAAGATTGAAGCTGCAAAAAATCATACTAAATTAAATGAAATAACTTCAATATAACAATGGACACCAGTAATATATTTATGGGACACAGGAAGAAGATAATCCAAGACAGGAAGGAGTAATATGAATGCTACTCTTCAATGAGAACAGACAAACAAAAACTATCAAGACTATCTGTATCCAGGAATAGTATTTGAATTGTTTGGCATCTTTGAAGTGCCTGGAAATCACTGCCTCTGCTAATACTGGACAAGTTGTAACTTCAGATATAGTAAGCACAATAATGTTTCATGAAGAAGGTCAGTCAATAGGCTATAGTTCAATCATGGTCATGGTCCTCACGTTCTTCATCTATTTGGTCAAGCGGGCCCAGTAACTTCTTGTTGATACTGTGTTTGGCATATCAAATACATCACGGGTAGTTTGCCAGACTTTGCTGTGCGGGCAAGATACTCTCGGTAGCTTGCTGGGCTCTCCGAGAGGGGCGGAGGAATCAAATCCTGCTCGGCTGGGCTGTCTGTGCGCAAGGCAAACGCTCTACCGCTGTGTTATCGCTCCCACCATAGTTCAATAATATTGCTAATTTTTCATAACTTCATGCATACTGGCCTTGACTTTGTCAACATTTCACGAAATCTCAGAATTTAATTTCTTTTTTTCATAAAAAAGATTTTAATTTCTTCATCATTTCCTTGATCACCAAAACAAGTTCAACTTCTCTTATTCACAGTAATAATTTCATGCATATATCCCTTGTAACAAATATAATTATATCTCCTATAGTGGAGATATATCTCCTATTATATCACTTGACTTCCCGTTAATTGTCGATTTGCTCGAGCGGGCACCAGTAACATCTCCATTTGTCCCTATCGCGTGCTAGTGTAGCCCAATAGCTTCTGTTTCTTCTAGGAACACAAAGAGCCTCAAACCGATCATTCATGATCTTGACGAAGAAGTCTGACCATCTGGTAGGTGGGTGGCCACGTGGTCTTTTGATGTCTCGTGGAATCCAGTCGGTAATGGCTCTAGTCCAGTGGTCGTCTCTAAATCTCATTATGTGACCAGCCTATCTGATTTTTTGACACCTTTTCAAATGAGACAGCATCCCTGATTACTGATCATCGACAGAGGTCGGAACTACGGATTCTTTCTCTCATTTGAGTGAAACGTGATACTCCAAGCATAGCTCTTTCAATTCCTTTTTTGGGAGACCCAAATAGCATTCTCATCCTGTTTTTGTAGGGCCCAGGTCTCTGAGGCATATGTTAATGCAGGAAGAACAGCGGAATCAAAGAGATGTGGCCACAGCCGGAGGTTCTTTGTCCTCTTAGCTATTTCTTCAATGCTCTTGAAGGCGTTCCAAGCCACTCTCTTCCTCCTGTGCAACTCAGGTGCCAGGTCATTTGTCATGTTGACTTCTCGACCTAGGTACACATAACTATTGCATTCGGAGATGGTCATTCTATTGAGAGCGAATGGAGCATCAGGAACGAGGCTGTTTCTCATAAACATTGTCTTCGTAAGATTCAGCTGTAGTCTGACCTTTCTAACTCATGGTTGAAGTCGGCCAGCATTTGTGCCACTTGGCTAATGTTTGGTGTTATTAGAACAATGATCATCAGCAAAGCGGAGGTGGTGTAGTTGCCGACCATCTATCTTCACTCCCATTCCTTCCCATTCCAGTCATCATATGATGTTCTCAAGGGTGGCACTGAAGAGTTTCAGTGAAATGGTATCACCCTGCCGAACCCCTCTCTTGACATGGATGATTACTTCTTTGTAGAATGGTGAGATCTTGGTAGTGAATCCGTAATACAGCTCACAGAGGATCCTGATGTATTGAGTTTGAATGCCCTGATTGGCTAGGGCTTCAATAATTGCTTCCGTTTCAACAGAATCAAAGACCTTCTTTCTCATAGCGGATATAATTTTGCATTTATTTGCATGATTAGAAAATGTTTTTATTTTCAGCCACTGAGAAAGAAGAAAAGTGAAATGTCATTTTTTTTAAGAGCCTCTGAATCACAATTATTGTCTTAACAACTCTTTGTGTTTTTGGTTATTTTTTGGGGAGAAGGTGATCAAGACATTTTCCAGTGTAGCACGTTACTAGAAAAGTACTTAACTAGAATATTATGCTCAACTCTTATTTAAAAAAATTTCCCCACTTGCCTTACTTTTAAGTAAACGATGTAAAAATGGATAACATTAAACATGCTGTAGAATTTATTAAGATAAATATAAAAGTGTTAGCTCAGACAACTGAAGTTACTCAAACCCTACACACAGCATAGCTATGTTTGCCTTTTATAATGATCTTTGAGTTTCCTCTGAAAGCCAAGAATATTCTACTGAATAAATTTTTTATATCTGAATTGTGGGACAGAAACTTCTGTTTCAATCTGGAATGCTAAATTTTTTTTCTTAGAACATGCATACATACACACATACATACATATGTATATATGTATATATTTTAAGAAAATTAGTACATATGTGTTATAAGAAAGAAAAACATATATAAATATATGAATAAGCATGATATTGAAACAACAACAATCAAACTTAAAATGTGCCTTCAAGAGGCAGGCAGGCTGACAATGGCAAAAGAAATTCAAAATTGGGATGGGATTGGTGTTGAAACACTGAACTCCTGAAACTCATTTATGGAAAACTGTATGAATCACTTTTCCTTTATATTTAATTTAAAAAATACTAAAAAAACACCAGTGATAAATGGTATTAATATAAAAGGAAGGCTCAAAATAAAAGGCAAATATTAGTTTGGTTTTAAAGATTTGCAAATTATAGTATATAGTCTCAGGTAAAACTTAACAAATACATATCATTAAAAGTAAGAGCTGGGGACTTTTATGGGAGGAAGATAAGTGGTTAAGGAAAACAGCTAATTAGTGTTAGTTCACAAGCTATAGCAATAGACTCTACATTCTACATTCTTTTCATCAAAATCTAAAAGCGTTTGTCTTTATGAACTGAATATCTAACATTCTCCTGTGGGTTCTTAAACAATGGGTTGTGAAACAATTGCTATTTGACTCAGTCCAAAAGTCTTTTAACTTAGTGCAAACAGACAATCAGGCAGTTTTTTCCATCGACCACCTACGGCTCTGACTCTAGTTTAAAATGGCTGGTGTTCTCCATAATTCAGAGAGAGAAATAACAGCTGAGCTAAAAGAAATGCACACTTGGATTATGTAACAAGGGAAAAGCATTGTTACATTAATGTCTCTAGAGACTTGAAAGAAAGAGACATTGTTTCTTCACACAATTATGCTGGGAGCAGAAGGGAGAGAAACCTTGTTCACCAAGAACAAATCTGCTTTTCCAACCAGAGTCAAAAGCAATGCTACAAAGTTAAAAAAGATCTTGACCTAGTCAACATTTCTCTTATTATATCAATAATGATAGGCCAGGCCAATTATTAAGAACTGAGTAAATTCTAAAGATGAGAGAGACTTTGCCAGGATTTTGTTTTGTTTTTGCGTTTTTTAATGTTATATGTCCTAAAAGAGAAGCAGTTTATGGAAACTATCCTCTACTGACTGTTTGAATATAGTATACAGTATACTATACTCAACATATAGTATACTGTATACTATATATATTACACAGCTCCCCACAGACAGATACCTTGAAGAAAAATACTACAATTCGATTCTTAGTTGTTGTTGTTGTTGTTGTTATTGTTATAGTTTTGGGGTTATACCAGGCAGTGCTCAAGGTTTACTTCTGACTCCATGCTCAGGAATCGCTTCTGACAGAGTTCAGGAAACCATATGGTGTACTGGTGATCCACCCAGATTGGCTGCTTACAAGGCAAGCACCTCACCAGCTGTATTATCCCTCTGGCCCTGATTATGATCATAGTTATAATGAGCACAGTTGAATGTCACAATAAGCTGTATGCAAATTTATATGAAATAAATTGAAATTAGCGGGTTTGTGGGAACTATCATCTAGAAGAAAGGCAAACACTGGGAGGTGCTTGGAAAGTTATGGGATTTCAATGAAGTGCATCAGGTGGATTCAACAAACCCTGATAGATGATGCAAGTTTGCAACTCTAGGAAAGCGCACCGATGAAAAATTTTATTAAATTTTGTATTTACTAAATCAAAGTTGATTTTGCAAATTCAAATGAGCACTAAAAAGTAAATTGAAAAGTAATTTTCATAATAGTTAATTCAGGGATAGGGAAAACATACATATTTAAAAAATTAAAGAATGATGAGAGAGGAACAAGGAATTTCACTTTAAGGTTGAGTTTTGACGCACTTCACATTATGTTTATCTTGCAAGTTAGCAAATACTTCAAAAGTTTCATGGCAACAAGGAATAAGTAAATTTAGCATAATTGTTACAAATGTAATATTACAATAATGTAGTCAAATTAGATATAAATGCAGATATAAACATAAGACTCATGTCTGAAATAATAATTATCATTTACAGTTCCACACTGTAAATATCCAAGACTACACAAAATTAAAATGTGGAGAAGTGCATAATACATATCAGACAAGTTCATAAAGAAAATAAGCGGTTTCAGGATAATGATTAAGTATAGAGTGATATAAGATGAGAAACAGGATTTATAAGTTTTGCTAATATTCAAAGTCTTTAAATGGGTGCTGTATTATGTACACCAATGTGTAATGTGTATATTTGTATTCATTCATTTTTACTTTTTCTTTCTTTCCTCCTTTTCTCCTTCTTTCGTCTTTCTTTCTTTCTTTCTTCTCTTTCCTTCCTTCTTTCTTCTCCTTCCTTCCTTCCTTCCTTCCTTCCTTCCTTCCTTCCTTCCTTCCTTCCTTCCTTCCTTCCTTCTTTCCTTTCTACCTTTCTTTCTCTCTTTTTCTTCCTTTCTCTCTCTCTTTCTTTCTTTCCTCCTTTTTTGCAGGGCAGTGCTCAGTATTGCAACCATATCTGGAAGTAACAGGACTTACTTCTGGTTCTGTTTTCAGGAGGTGTCTTATGGTGGTGTTCAGGGGATCATATGTAGTATCTGGGATTGATAATCAGTCAGTCATATGTAAAGCTAGCCTTTTAATCCTGTACTATCTCCAGCTCAGTTTCTAAGTTTTTAATCCTGTAAATAGATACTTGTTTTATGAAAGCATTAGTACTCCATTAGAAAGAGAAGGAAATGCCATGAACTATGATGAAGATATATATATATATATATATATATATATATATATTCCAGATATATGATGGAGATGTGACCACAACATTGTTTCAGTCAGTTTTCGTTCCACAGCAGCTTCAGGGCCAATCAAAGGAGAGACATGAGTTCAAGAAAGAGCTTTATTGGGGCTGGAGCGATTGCACAGTGGATAGGGCCTTTGCCTTGCACATGGCCTACCAGGGTTCGATTCCCAGCATCCCATATGGTCCCCTGAGCATGCCAGGAGTAATTTCTGAGTGTAGAGCCAGGAGTAACCCCTTGTATCGCCTGGTGTGACCCAAAAGCAAAAGAAAAACAAAGAGCTTTATTGATAACTGGCAGATTGAAAGAAGGCAGATTAATGTCCTCAAACCAATTAAATTGTCTGTATGGTAACAAGATACAGGCTTCTGCTTAAGTTTTACCCTCTCATCCTTTAGGAAAAGATTATTCTCAACATTGTTAATAAACAGATAAATTTTATGGTTCCTAGTTTTGAATTCAATTCTTAGTTTCTTTGCCCTCACATCACTCTACTTATTACTTAATTTCTATTCTCCTATTTCACTGGTCTATATGACTATTCTCAGGAAAACCCAGAAAAGAGGTTCAGAAAGGTAAAATCCAGAATTTATCATATTGAAATATTTATAATGAATCTATCATAAGTCCTAATTCAGAGTCAGAACATTAAATTCTTCTCTGGAAAAAGAAAAAAAAACATTTCTGGACTACTGACAAGTTTCTATTTGTAACCACATACTACTTCTGTTATTATTTTGCCACCACCGTTTTGAAAATCATTCCTGCAGATGTTGATTCCTGCTTTTACAGACATTTAAACCGAACTGACTTCCTAATTTGCATAGCTGTCAACAAGTCTTGCTTTAGTATAATTCCTGCCAGAGCAGTACCTCCAGTAAATGGAACAGTGAGAATGGGTTTTACTTTCGAGTGACTGTGTAACCCAAGATCTAAGTAATTACACTATAATTTTAAATAAATTTGTAGGATATAGTCATATCCTACAGAATGACTATACAGTATGAAGGAAAATCACTTTGTGGGAGACAGTTTTATATCATTATAGAAGTCTCTGAAATCTGATGTGCAATAAACTGGGCAAAAACCATTAGAGAGCAGCGGGAATGACATTCAAAGCAAGCATTTCCACAACCTATTGAAAATGTGCTGAAATGACAACAGTGAATGTGTATTAGAAGTTTAATTTAGTCTCCTAAGTGACCTTGATCACTTGATTGGGTGCTGTCTGAGACAGTGTTTTTAAGTGTACTTATGAATGCCTAAAGCAGGAGAGAAGAATTCAAACAGATACCCTGAAGATTTCTTGGATTAGGAAAGAAATGAAAAAGACCAGTTTGGCTCATTAATAATTCAGCATCTTTCTGATTTTAAAATCCCCTCCAGTCAAAATCTTGACTTTCTTTTTTTTTTCCAAAAAAAAAAAACCTTATTAGTGAGAGCTTTAAGGCATTAGTGAAATGTTTATAAAGACTATTTCTTTTATTTGTGTTAAAACTGTGCCCTTCCATATGCCTCCACTAATTTGTCTGAAAACTCAGACTGCCCGGCACCTGCATGTAGTAGATCCTTCTGTTATTGATTTTTCTTTAGCTTACTGCCTTGCTGTTTATTCACTAATGCACATTAAGTAACTCAGATGAAAACTATTTCATATAACCTACGGATAAATTGCTTGATTTTTGATTTTCTTTTTTCTTTCTTTCTTTTTTTTCTGTCTCTACTTTATTTTTTTACTTTTTTTATGTAGGAGTAATGGTATTTATTCAGCCACTGATTAGTTGATTGAATTGGGCATGAACTACACCTTACTTTTTTTTTCAATTTTTATAATTTTATTTATTGAGCAGTTACAAAGCTTTTGGGTTTAAGTCTCAGTCATAAAATGAAACACCCACACTTCACCAGTGCCCATTCTACACCACCAAAAACCCCAGTATACATCCATCCCACACCCTCCTGAGGGGCAGATGAGTTCCACATTACTCTCTACTTTGATCACATTCAATATTTTGACACCAGACCCACCATTATTATTTGGGATTTTACCCCAACATTCAGATCTGCTGAAAAGGCAACAGTAGACAGTTTGTTTTCTATTGCTGGTTAGGAATAACATATGATGTTGTGTGGCTGCAGTAGTAGCCATGCTATTTTGAAATTTGAAAATTTTAACACTTAAATTTGGAGGGATTTCTGCCAAAACCTGCTTGGTTCCAAGATTTGTTCCTGAGTCTCTGGGATCATGGTCCTTAATCAGGAGGCAGAAAGGCCATTTATGGGTGAGAACTCGGAGGCTCATTGGGATGGGGAGGAAAGGGTTGGCTCCACCCCCATCCCGTGAGGTCCCACGTGTCTCGTCACTGAGAGCCCAGACCTGACTGTCCAGTGGCATCTGGGGGATAGTGGCCACCGAGCTGCCTAGGGAGAGCAGGCGGAGGAACAACACCCTTTTCCCCCTGGGGTGGCCCTTTCCCCCCTGGGGTGGCCCGGCGACAGAAACCTGCTGCAGGGTCCAGACACATTTCTGCCAAAAGCCACTAGGTTCTGAGATTTGTTTCTGAGTCTCTTTGATCATGGCCATTAAGCAGCTTGATCAATAGCCAGAGAGGCTGTTTGTGGGTGGCAACTCAGGGTCTCGTTGGGGTGGAGAGGAAAGGGCCCGATCCATCCCATCCCATGAGGCCCCGCATGCTTCATCACTGCAGGTTCAAACTTAATTGTCCTGTGGCCTCTGGAGGATGGTGGCCACAGGGCCACTAGTGGGGACAGGCCACGGCACAAAACCTATTCCCACCTGGAGTGGCCCAGCGCCAGTAACCTACTGCAGGGACCGAACGTATTTCTGGCAAAAACAGCTCGGTTTGGAGATTTGTTTCTGAGTCTCTGGGATCATGGCCATTAAACGCCTTGATCAGTAACCAGAGAGGTCTTGCCTCCAATTATATAGCTGAGCCAGAGGTGTTTTGTGGGTGTGTCTCCCACGTACCTAACTTTTGGCCGTTTACTTTCTTAGTAAATTTTGCCCCAAGTTTTTGTGGTCTGGCCAAAGGCACAGCAGCAATTTGGGGGTATTTGGAAGTCTGAAGATGCCATCAGGCTGCTGATGCACTCACATCACAGGTACAGATTGACCTGCTGATGGAACCATACCCCCATCTGTTTTATTTTATTTTTTTTGATAAAACTGTTACCTAAAGTCTTTTAGATGCTTCTTGGTTTTGTAAACTTATAGAAAACTAAAACCCAATATTAAAATTACCTCACATCACAGATTTTATTATATTAAAAGTCATGTGTACCTGTCTTCCATTTAATTTTATTTCATTTTCACTGTCTCTGAACATTGTATCCCTTACTTTTTTATAAGTCATATCACATAACATAGTTGTAAAAATATTTGATTAGTCAGATGCTTATGTGTAATATGTAAGTTTTCTAATCAACTGAGAATCACTATTTCATTTAAGTACTATCCTCTAAGCAGAAGGTATAGAGGTCAGAAATTATACACTAATATTTTTGTTGTTGAACAGAAATCTATCTGACAGATGCATTCTACCTAATGCATTTCACATACAAAAAAAATAGGCATCTATGATACATCTATGATATTTTTATTGGAAAGACTTTATATGTTTTTTCCTGGTATAGATTGGGCTGGAGCGATAGCACAGCGGGTAGGGCATTCGCCTTACAAGCGGCCAACATGGCCGACCCAAGTTCGATTCCTCCGCCCCTCTCAGAGAGCCCGGCAAGCTACCGAGAGTATTCGATATGCCAGACACAGTAACAACAAAGTCTCCAATGGAGACATTACTGGGCCCGCTCAAGCAAATCGATGATCAACGGGAGGGCCTTTACCTTTACCTTTTATCTATGATACAGAAAATGTATATGGTTGACTGTGTTATGCAATATGATTATAGATGTAATTTTACTCACATATGTGGAGTGAGCACAGTCATCAGGAAGGAACAATATCTAGACTGAGTTATCCAAAATGATTGAAATTAGATCAAGTAGTATTTAGGAAAATGTGCTGAATCAGAGGAAGTTTATCATTGGAATAGCCTTTTAAAAAGAGTAAAATATTTAAGAATGGTGTAGTAATAATAAATAAGTTGCATGTAAGATTTTGTTATTTTATAATATATAATTTTATTCATGTATAAGTATACAAGCCTAAAATTACATATTGTACTTAATCGACATCTAATAATTCAACATATATATATATATACACACATATTTGCATATATATATGGAGAGAGAGAGAAAGGCAGGTCTATTTAGTTAGAGGAAAAGTTAAGGAAGACTTTTTAAACAGGTATTTATTTCACAGCTCTTAGAGATTTCCATCGAATGCAAGGAATTTGATCTAAAATTTTCTGGTGTTTCTCATTTTTAACTTGTACTATGATACTTTTTGGGCCAGAGCGATAGCATTGCGGGTAGCGCATTTGCCTTTCATGCTGCCAACCCGGGTACAATTCCTCTGTCCCTCTTGGAGAGCCCAGCAAGCTACCAGGAGTATTTAGCCAGCACAGCAAAGCCTGGCAAGATACCCATGGCCTATTCGATATGCCAAAAACAGTAACAAGTCTCACAATGGAGACTTACTGGTGCCCATTTGAGCAAATCTATGAACAGTGATTTGGAGGTGATGAACTGGAGGACAGTGCTACACTGCTATGATACTTTTTACAGTTTTATCATCCCTCACAGATTGCAAGACTCTTGACGATTACATCGATGTCTAATTATTTTTGCTTGTCTCCTTGCCCAACCCAAACACTGTACAACATGCACTTAAATTTAAATGAGCAAGCTATAGCAAATGGGATAATATTCATAGCTTGTTTAAAATTAGATATTTTATGTTTTTAAAAAGTAAAGTTTATTATAAAAAGATTTAGATTGTAAGTGCCGTTCTTTACACTCACAAAATGTCCATGATAGGTATTCAAAAGCTACTATTTCTATTTTTCCAACTTCTTTACCACATAGTCGTCCTAATTTTAAAAGAAAGGAATTAATCAATAATACATCAGTGATAACCTCTATTTCACTGTTTCCCTCTGCACTGCATATTGTAATCTCTTTGAGTAATACCCGATTCTGTACAATCCTCAGACAAGCCTAGACATATCGCAATGGCAAAATCCTATTTGTTTCCTGAGCCACCTGACCCTCGGTCTACGTTTATTTTTAGACATAGAGCTTATATCTGAGAGGAGGAAATCTAAATCTTTCAAATGCTCTCTTTATCTGCCAGCCCTCAGGTAAGCACACAAATGAAAAACCACAAATAATCACATTTATCACAAAGTAATACATGAACTGACAACCCTTTAAAAATTGGTATTTAAGCAACCTTCAAATGGGAAGCTTGAAAATTCATTATGCTTCTAGATTGGGATACCCTGATCTAAAGGAAGCAGTGATGTTGTTTTCTTGTTTTATCTGTACTTGATTATACAAAAGTCACAATTCCTTTAAGTGTGTTATTTTCCCCCTTTATTTATTTTTGTTGAAGGTTAAGAAGGTAGAGTTTATTGTACAGTAAAGAAGATGAGTCCAGGTCGCTCTCAAATGTCCAGGCCTCTCCTATATCCAAGTGCAACATCACTCATTCTATCTTATCATTCATGACCTAGTGTATGATTTCTGAACTCTACTTGCCTGGCTATTTTCTCTTTTAAAGACTATTTAATACTGAAAAAAAAATAGTTAATGCATAATCAGAAGTTTCAAAGTCAAAATCTTTGTAAAAAATATAATAACACAGAAATTTAAACCCTTATAGGTACATCATAGATTTCAGTGTTTCTGATATTTAAGTTAGGGTAATTTTTTTTGAAGTGAAAAACAAATTTTATTTGGAAGTTTTTGAGGAAGATGAGGGAGGGAAAGAAAGAGAAAAACACACTCAAAACAGAATGCAGGTTTTTCCAGTCGGGGAAACAAAAAGTACACATCTCAAGGAGGGAATGCCAGTGACACATGTGCATGGGTATCACATGAGCTTGGTCATGACACATAGACACAAGCAGCACAAGAAGTTAGGCAGCATATGCGCTTGCTTCCTTTGTTCAAGTTTTTTTTTTTTTTTAGTTTGGAATTGTCATTTTATGTTTTTTCCTTATATTCATTTATTGAATCACTGTGGGGAAAGCTACAAAGCTATCAGGTTTACGTCTCAGTCATACAATGATAAAACACCTTTTCCTTCACCAGTACTCATTTTTAACCTCTAAGAACCCCAATGTTCCCCCTCCCATGCCTCCCAATGCCTCTGAGGCAGATGATTTCTACTTAACTCTCTCTCTACTTTGATTATATTTATTATTTATACAAAAGATGCACCATTATTGTTTAGAATTTCCCCCCAACAATCAGAATTGCTGAGAAGGCATTGTGAAATAATTTGTTTTCTAAAGCTGGTTATGATAACCATATGATGTCGTGCAGCCGCGATTGTGGCTACGCGATTTTGGATTTCTGATATTTTACTAGGTAAGTCAGGAGGGATTTCTGCTTAGAGCCAGATAATTACAAGATTGGTTTCTGTGCGTCTGGCACCATGGCCGTGTCAGAGAGCCGCTCGTGAAGGGCAACTCGTGACCTTGGTAGAGCATGAAGGCCAAGCCGGTACCGCCCCCCCTTCCCATGAGACTGCAGTTGCCCCATCACTGCCAGCTCATACCTGGCTTTTCAATAAGCTCTGAGGCAGCGGCCACCTTGCTTCCAGGTGGAAAAAAGGTGGAAGGGAGCAACACCCTTTCCCTCCCGGGGAGGTATGGTGCCATAGTTTAATGCAAGGTTAGGGTATTTTTAAGTGTTTTATAGCTCATATTATTTGCAAGCACAAATAGTTGCCATTTTTCTTTATGGAATCTCTCTGCTTTTCAATCAGATTTTAAAATAAGAAAGAAGATATTAAAAAACTTATAGTGCAATATTATAAAAATAATAGCAACAAAAGAGACTTTTTCAAAAATGGTAAATATTCAACCTAACTTCAGGAGGTATGACAACTTCTGTTTACAACTTGGTAAAATAAGAATTGATAAATAAGAAAAGACTAAAGCTCAGTCAAAAATACTAACTACACTTCACTATACGTTATAATCTAAGACTAATATTTCCGTTTCCAGTAAGAAGTAACTACAGGGCCTAAGTGCTATTATAAGGATCTTCCTTAAAAACTCACATAACAGAAACTTGGAAATGCTCTATAGTAGTATCTGCTATATTAGGTTCAATCATGCATTTATTTATTGAGTTTCCTTTTGCCTAAAGGCTCCTTATAACAAAGAGAATATTCTGTGAACTTTTTATGTTATCTAAAATGTTATGGAGAAACGGAGAAGGGAGGAACAAAATCTCTGATGCATCAGCTTACAGATGCTTATCATGGCAAAAGAGCTGCAAGTCTTTCCAAGAATGGCCGATATTAGTACCAGGAATTTTGCTTAATGGCTTGGAGGCCAGCCGCACATGCTAGGGGAAAAGGCAGCTCAGATAGAGAAGGGAGCACCAAATAATGGATGTTGGGAGGATCCTCCCAGGATGGGAGAAGCATGCTGAAAGTAGACTATAGACCAAACATGATTGCCACTCAATGCCTCTTTTGCAAACCACAACACCCAAAAGGAGAGACAGAACAGAGGGGAATGCCCTGTCACAGAGGCAGGGTAGGATGGGGGGGATGGGTGGTGGGAGGGATACTGGGATCCGAGGTGGTGGGAAATGGGCACTGGTGGAGGGATGGGTATTTGATCATTGTATAATTGAAACCCAAGCACAAAATTTGTAAGTCTACAACTGTACCTCATGGTGTCTCACTAATAAAAATTTTTTTAAAAAGAGCTGCAAGTCTTTCGTCCTCCTACAAACTTTATTTACATAAAAGATTTATAAACCATTATCTCAAAAAACCTTATGAAAGCACCAGTGAGCTGATCAGTTATCCCACTATAACCCCACACCCTCATTTGCACACACAATCTAGTCTTTCCAATTGGATGATCTAGTAGGCCATAGTCAAATAGCAGAAACAACAAAAAAGTTGTTAAATAAAAGAGCTGCAACACAGAATACCTCTCATGATTGACATACTAATGCTCAATGTGATTCATGAGAATCTGGAGCTTGTTAGTATAGGCTACAGCAATCTCATAAATAAATTTTAATTTCAGAGTTGTTTCCTATTATTATTGTTTATCCAAAGTTGCATTGATGATATTGATATCCAAAATCTAAGTCTAAAGTATGAAAACAATTTTAGTCTTTGGATAGTTAAATATATAAATAAATTCATAAGAATGACAATTCCTTTTTATGCATGATTGTTTTATATAGTTTACTGAATAAAATAAATATCTGTGTGCTACTATATAATCAAATAATTATTTACTTTGTTTTACCATTATAAAGATAATGTAAGTTTGCTACTAAAAATACTGAGGTAAAAAGAAAAAGCAAGGGGGTATGGTGTCTCCACCAGGTTAATCTGTACCTGCAGAAGCCATATGGCACCGTCAGACTTTCAGATACCCCAAAATTGCTGCTGTGCCTTTGGCCAGACTCCAAAAACTTGGGGCAAAATTTTCCAAGAAAGTAAACTGCCAAAAGTTCGGTATGTGGGAGACACACCCACAAAACACCTCCGGCTAAGCTATATAATTGGAGGTATGGCCTCTCTGGTTCCTGATCAAGCCGTTTAATGGTCATGATCCCAGAGACTCAGAAACAAATCTCGAAACCCAGTGGTTTTTGGCAAAAATGTGTCTGGTTCCTGCAGTAGGTTACTGGCGCTGGGCCACTCCAGATGGGAGTAGGTTTTGTGCCTTGGCCTGTTCCCCTGGCAGCCAAGTGACTGCCATCCTCCAGAGCCCACTGGACAGCCAGGTTTGGACCTGCAGTGACGAGACACGTGGGGCTTCATGGGAATGGACTGGAGCAGGCCCTTTCCTTCCTATCCCAACGAGACCCCGAGTCGCCACCCATAAAAGGCCTCTCTTGCTCCTGATCAAGCTGCTTGACAGTCATGATTCCAGAGACTCAGAAACAAATCCTGAAACCCAGAGACTTATGACAGAAATACATCTGGACCCCATAGTAGATTATTGTCACCGGGCCACCCCAGGGGGGGAAAGGGTGCTGTCCCTCCACCTGCTCCCCATTGGTGGCTCGGTGTCCACCATCTGCCAGAGGCCATTGGGCAATCAGATTTGGGCCTGCAGTGACAAGAAACATGGAGCATCACGGGATGGGGGTGGAGTGGACCCTTTCCTCCCCATTCCAATGAGACCCCTAGTTGACGCCTGCGAAGAGCCTATCTGGCTCGTGGTTAAGCTGATTAATGGCTGTGATCCTAGAGACTCAGAAACAAATCCCGAAACCCAGTGGCTTTTGGCAGAAATGCGTCCTGTCCCTTCAGCAGATTACCGGCACTGGGCCACACAAGGTGGGAATAGGTTTCGTGCCTTGGCCTGTTCCCCCTGGTGACCCAGTGGCCGTCATTCTCCAGAGGTCACTGGACAGTCAGGTTTGGGCCCGCAGTGAGGAGACACATTGGGTCTCACGGGATGGGGTGGATTCGGCCCTTTCCTCTCCACCCCAATGAGACCCCAAGTTGCTGCCCATGAACGGCCTCTATGGCTCCTGATTAAGCTGCTTAATGGCCATGATTCCAGAGACTCAGGAACAAACCTCGGAACCCAGCAGTTTTTGGCCAAAATTCCTCCAGATTTGAGTGTTAAAATTTCCAAATTTCAAAATTGTGCAGCCACTACTGCAGCCATGCTTCATCATACGTTATTCATAACCAGCAATAGAAAACAAATTCCCTACTATTGCCTTTTCATCAGATCTGAGTGTTGGGGTAAAATCCCAAATAATAATGGTGGGTCTAGTGTCAAAATATTGAATGTAATCAAAGTAGAGAGAGAATAATGTGGAAATCATCTGCCCCACAGATGCCGGGAGAGTGTGGGTTGGGCAGACACTGGGGGTTTTGGTGGTGGATAATGGGCACTGGTGAAGGTACAGGTGTTTTATTGTATGACTAAGACTTAAACCCAAAAGCTTTTTAAGTGCTCTCACGGGTGATTCAATAAATAAAATTATGAAAAAAAAGTAAGGTATAGTTCATGCCCAATTCAATTAGCTAATCAGTGGCTGAATAAATAGTAGTATTCCTACATAAAAAAAGATAGAGCAGAAAATAGCACTCGATGTTTCATAGAAAAATAAGATACTCATTGGTCAATGTGATATTTTGCTATAGTTAAGTTGTAACATTTATTTACACTATAAAGCAAATAGTTTACCATACTCACTGATTCAACAAAAACTTCCAAGCACCTGCTTTGTGTTAAATAGTCTTCTGTGCATTTGCAATACAGCAGTAAAAAAAAATAGAAACTATTTTTGTCTTGTCCACGTACAGCTAAATATCTGAAACCAACAAAAATAAGCAAAATTCTGTAAGTAAATTAATGAAAAGAAATTAAGCATGGAAAATGATAAGGAGATAGAGAAAGAGAGGGATTTTTTAAAAATGTTGTAGTCAAAGATGGACTGACAAGAGACCAGTTTAGGCATTTAGGGGCATGTGTTGAGTGTGATAGATCCCAGTTCCATTACTGGCATTACATGATCTATCAAAATTGTTGGATGCATCCCTCAAGATCCCTGAGAACTACTGGCATGGCACAGGTCATCTCAGGCATCAGCACTGCATATTTGGCCGCATACAGAACTACCAGTCTGGTTGGTCAAGGAACCCTGAGTCTCTTAAACACTGCTTTGGAGACATCCTCCTAGGGATACATCCTTCCCGCCACCCTCCCCACCCCCCAGAGCAATGACAGAAAGAAGGTATAACTAAGAAGTCAATTTTTAAAAACTCCACTTTTGAAGGAAGTGATAGAATAAGTCCCAGAGAGCTGTGAAAGTAGAAAAGCAATCACGAATAAGCAGAGAGGAGTTTAGAGTGGCAGCTGAGATAAGCGTTTAGCACCATTCCTTCCCATTGTCCACAGACATGACAGACACACATTCTTACAGATAATGTCTGTTCCTCTGATATCAAGATCTTATGGTAGTAATCCACACTGATTCTTAAATACCATCATTGAGTTAAGAAGAGTGGGGGGGGGAAGGTATTAAAAATGGTGCAAAGCTCTTAAAATTTTAGTTTTTTTTTTATTTAGCATGTACTTGAATTTGAAAACTATTTTTTAAAGGGCTGTTTATTCTGCTGCTTCCCCAAGGATTTGCTATTATCATCTTCTCAACTTTTTTTTCTTCTTCATTTACTTTGATTAACTGAAATATATATATATATATATATGTATGTATGTATGTATGTATACATAGATACAGATATGGCTGAAATATTTATTAGCTGAAATTGTTGAAGGATGAGCCTGGGTACAAAAAATTAGCTGTGATTATGAAAATTGTCAAAGTTAATATAATGTTCATTTTGATTATCCCAAACTTCCAGGGCTCTGTTAGAATTAATGCCACATGTTTAGTAAGAGATCAGTTCTTTATAGTTCTTCAGTCATAGGTATAGCACATAGTATAAGCAGAAAGAGATCAGAAGTAGAATTAATGTATTAATGGAGTTTGATGAAGTGAAAAATAACTAATTTGATGTTGCATCCAAGGAAGTGAATATAATTAATTACTACTTGCCATGAAGTTTAAGTCGAGTTAGGAAGAATGTGAAAGATCAGAGTGATAGAATGAAAATGTAAATGTTAAGGTCAATGAATTTTATATCTCAGAAGAGTACAGACTTGATAAATTCATATTTTTTAAAAAGGAAGACTGGAAGATAATCGAAAAGTCTGATATTTGAAACTGAGATAGTAGAGGGCATGCAAACATTAGTAACACATCAGTTGTCATTTGAATAATGACCATAGCCTCCGTATTTTTATGTAACCACTTTGATTCTATATTTTTCCCACCTGCTTAAAATGAGTAAGGTATAGTAACTAATTCCCCACCTTGAAGATGCAATATTTTCTGTAAAAGGCCTTTAGTCTTACTCACTCTTGACCACTGAGCATCTCCAAGTCTATAAATGAACAACTCAAGGAAAAAAATTATACACATTACTTTAACCACCTAATTTAAAATACTATCTACTCAATTGCCTGCATAGAAGAAGAATGTATATACACATTTTTATATCAACCTATTTTGCTTTCCTTGAGCCCACTTATTATGATTTTAAAATATTCTAAATTTAAATGAATAATGTTCTGACTTACTTCCTAGATATTTGTCTAAAGAGAATGTTAGATTTTGATTGGTAAGATACCCTATATAAATTCTCTGTGTGGCAAAATACACCATCAGGTATAATCAATGAAATCAATGAAAAAGAGCAAAGAAAGTTCTTAAACTCCTGTTCACTCCCTTCATGGAACCCTTGACATCATTGTGTATTTTTATTAAGAAATTTGTTAAAAATTTTGTAAATTATAAATACCATTATTTTTATTTTACATTTAACATATTTACTGTTTACACAAATGTGAACTGCCACCAAAAATCCAGTTGCTGACTAAATTATCTGAAATTATCTGAAATGTACATAAATGCATTGATGTATAATTATTTACAATATACATATATGTATATATAATTTTCTGAAATATGCATATATGTATATGTATAATTCTATTCAGTGAGAATATAAGCTTACTCTTCTTGTTCATGGAGGTGCAGTAACTTTGAACACCTATAGCAATCACATAAACACTATTGTTGTCAAAATATTATGGTATTATATGACCATATCATATTATTAAAGTCTTAGATAAAAATAAATTGATCAAAACATATATTTTTACTTATAAACTTCTGGACTTGTGCTTCAATTCTGCTACAGTTGTTTGTGTGTTTTTGTTTTTATTTGTTTGAGGGCCACAGTTGGTGATCCTCAGGGTTTACTTCTGCTTCTGTGCTCAGAAATCCCTTATGGTGCTCAGGGGACCATCTGGGGCGTTACGGACTGAACACCAGTAGGCTATGTGCAAAGCAAGTGCTTTAGCTGCTGTTCTATCTCTCTGATCCCTTCTAAAGGTTTTTAATTGAGAACATCTAAGATACATTTTTTTAAAAGTTCTTTAAAAATAGAATTAGTGTAAAATGCTAAAAGAACCCACAGACTTCCCTTTTTTCCTAAGAAGAAAATATATATTTTAAATGTCACTTTGTCTATTGTCTCTTAATGCATTGATTTTAGAAAACTGAGAAAATCTTTTATAGTAGTTATTTTCAAAAATAGATGAGTTTGAAAGTAGGTTTTTATTGCCCACTTGAACTGAATGAATTCTAGCACATAGAATGAAATAGAGTTTACAGGTGTAATTTACATTGGCATTAAATTGGTAAGACTCACAGAATTCTCTCATCTGACAGCTTTGCTTGCCAATATAAAACACAATCTTTGGATTATGTTTGCTCCCTTTCTGATTGTACCCAGATGAAAATTCAGTCTTTCAAACTAATAAAATTTCATAGTCTGGACATTAATGTCTCATGTCAAATTGAGTATAAGGGCTTTGAAGTACCTTCCTGGAAACCTTACGTTTCATTCAAACTTGGTAAATTTTTCAAAAGATTGCCAAATGCTCTGTTATTTTAGTTGCCTTTGATACCCATTCTAATTTGTTATATAGTTTAAAATTTTTATAGTGGAAGTGGAAGGGAGTGGCAAGGTGCTAGGTCAACAAGTTAATAGGTTCTTTTAAATACTGCCCAACAAATATCAACCAGTAAAATTGATAATAGAAATGTTTGTGATTGGGAAATAGTAAGATATCAAGCCGGGGGCACGCAACTAACAGTTGGGCAAACAGGCAGATTCTTTTTGACTCCTCATGAGTGCTCAAGCAGATGGAAAGCAACAATTCTCATCAACAAGCAGGAGAACTACAGAAAGTCAAAGGCACATAGAGCCACCGGTATATGGTCTTCAGAGGCAAACTTTGGACTCTAAGAGACAGACTAGAGTATCAGTGACAGGCCGGGATGACTGCAGAACAGTAGTAGATTTTTAGAGATAAAAACAATGAGATACCAGCAAGGACTAGTGAACATAGGTCCGCTAGTGATCAGCTCAGCCCAACTTTGGACTATGTGGGACCCAGAGGGGAACCAGGGAGGAACCAGTGAGAAACTAGCTTGAAGCTTGGACCCAGAATACAGAGGACCCAAAACTACCCTCTAAAGCTATTAATATATATATATATATATATATATATATATATATATATATAACAATAACTTCATAAGCATCTTGAGTTCTGTACTCAAATTGAGTTCTGTACTCAAATCTGTTGTGTATCATTTAAGTGCTCAGTCAGGAACAAAATCAGTTTTCTCTGAGAAAATGGTACATGACCATCAACTCTATCTCCATGGATCCCAAAATGTTATGTTCCTTTTATAACAATATAGAAGTTACTTTTTAGGTGTTACTGCAATTCTCTGGAATTGTAGGGCTGGAGCAATACTACAGTGGGTAGGGCATTTCTCTTGCATGTGGCAAACCCGTGTTTGATTCCCAGCATTCCGTATGGTCCCCCAAGCACCGCAAGGAGTGATTTCTGAGTGCAAAGCCAGGAGTTACTTCTGTGCATTGCTGGGTGTGACCCAAAAAAGAAAAAAAACCGATTTGGGAGCTGGAGCGATAGCACAGTGGAAAGGGCATTTGCCTTGCATGTGGCCAACTGGGGTTCAATTCCTCCATTTGTCTCAGAGAGCCTGGCAAGCTACTGAGAGTAACCTGCCCACAGGGCAAAGCCTGGCAGCTACTATGGCGTATTAGATATGCCAAAAACAGTAACAACAAGTTTCATTTCATGTTCCTGGAGTGAGCAGACACCACTGGGACACACTAGCACACAACAAGGACAAATGGAGACGTTACTGTTGCCCACTGGAACAAATCGGTGAACAACGGAAAAGGACAGTGCTACAGTGCTACTGCAATTCTCAGTATCTGAGAGTAATCTATACCAGGTAAAGGTAAAGGCCCTCCCGTTGATCGTCGATTTGCTCGAGCGGGCCCAGTAACGTCTCCATTGGAGACTTTGTTGTTACTGTGTCTGGCATATCGAATACTCTCGGTAGCTTGCCGGGCTCTCCGAGAGGGGTGGAGGAATCGAACTCGGGTCGGCCATGTTGGCCGCTTGTAAGGCGAACACCCTACCTGCTGTGCTATCGCTCCAGCCCAATCTATACCAGGAAAAAACATATAAAGTCTTTCCAATAAAAATGAAGAACCATAAAATATTATAACTATAATGATATCTGGAAAACAAATAAAATCATCAGAAAAGCAATTCAATTTATTATTATAAATTCACCATAAAAATCTATTTAGCAACCTGAAAGGCATTCCTGACATTTTTGCCAAAGTATAGTCGAATGATATTTCATTGTATGTTTTCTACATATTGATTATTATAGAAATGGACTGAAGAACAACACAGGTATGAGAATGAACAGAAGCTACATATTTCAAATGAAAGAATTAAGAAGGGAGTTATTATGAAGTTTAATTAATAAATGATTAAAGCAAATTTAGTCATAGGCAGTGTTCATTGTTAATATTAAGATAAATTACACTTACTTTTAGAAGTCAATCTATTAGAGAGAAGGAAACACGAATGTATAATTAAAGTATAATGTTAGACATTTTATAGAAAATGGTAGACTGCCACTTGATAATATTCAACAGAATCCCTGAATTCATGTTCAAATGATAGCAAGCGTACTGTTTGAAAGTATAAACTCTTCTAAGGACAATGATAGGAAAGTGCTATGGGATTAATATAGCTAATGAATTTGGGGTAAGATAAGAAAAGCAGTAAAGTCCTATGAAGATCTTAACAAATACAATTCAAGTGTTATTATTGTGGAAATATTATCAATATGATTTATGTCTTATTTATTTATTACTGACACTTTAATTACTATACTTTATCTGTAAGTAACAATTATTTTTTCAACTATCTAAATCAAATTTAGCAATTTTCTTAGAACTACACTGGAGAACTCCAAGTATTACCTCCCTCCCCTTCAAATTTGGAAAAATAGTTCCCTATTCTAGTGTAAACAAACAAAAAAAAGCATAACGTAAATCTATAAAAAGCACAAAATAAGAATTTAAAGCACATTTATAAACATTTTTATTAATCCTGGATAAAAAGGAAGAATTTGTATCTGTGAAATAATAAAGAGAATCCTATAGTGAACAATAAAATATAATTGAAAGATATCATTGAATTGAGATGCAATCAATAAAATACATTTATTTGGGAGGATGGAGAGGGCATGTGGGTGTACTTATGATCTTATACCATAAAATTAAAAGACAGAATACATAGTCTGGTTGATGTCATAATAATTCTTGCATGTTATTTGAAATTGCTTGGGAAATCAGTGTTGTTTCCAAATACTCTCAAATTAGAAGAAACATGAATAAATTGTTTATAGAAACATTTTAATAAAAGTTCACTATTGGAGAAATCAAAAGTACATTAATTTTGAGGATAGAAAATAAATTGACAGTTATCCATTGCATTAAGTATCATACAACTATAAATACATTTAATAGTATGAATGAATATTTAAAAAATCTTGAATGAAATAAGATAAGGACAAAAGATTACATAATTTATGATTCCATTTTACATATTAAACAGGCAGTTTTCATAGAGTGCTAGATATCAGGATAAAGTCAACTTTTGGAAGATATAATAATGACATAATAAACACAAGAGATGCTCTTATAGTGTAGATATATTTTATTTGTACAGAATTTGTGTACACACAAATACTTTACACAACATAGATACTTTACAATTTATGTATGATACTTTATAATGTATGTATGATATACATACAATAATAATTTGTATACTTTTGTCTTTATCGTTATTAGTAATAAAATGTTCCCTGGGGGGTCTGGTGGTGGTTAGGATTCAGCGCTCTCACAGCTGCGGCCCAGGTTCGATTTCCGGTCCGGGAAGTAGTTCTTTGGGCTGGAGCGGTAGCACAGCCGGTAAGGTATTTGGCTTGCACGCGGCTGACATGGTCAACCCGGGTTCTATTCCTTCAGCCCTCCTGGAGAGCCCGGCAAGCTACTGAGAGTATCTTGGCCACACAGCAAAGCCTGGCAAGCTCCCCACGATGTATTCATATGCCAAAAACAGTAACAACAAGTCTCACAATTTGTTGTGAGACGTTACTGGTTTCCACTTGAGCAAATCGATGAACAACGGGAGGACAGCAATAAAATGTAAAATAAAATATTATGCTGTAACCTACTATATAACTTACTATATAGCAATTAATGAACAAAGAATGAACAGTTTTGAGACTAAATCATGGACAACTGACTAGAGGAATAATTGGATGAATGACTGATAGAAGCATTTCAAGAGAATGAAGGAAGAAAGAATAAGAAAATAGAGCAGAAGTGATGTTCAGAGAGAAATCACTGAAAAGAATCTACAGCCCATCGAGGAATCAGTAACTACATTCTGAATATAACTCAGCCAGCCAGCTAAACAACATAAAAGTATCTCAACTGAGAATTTTTCCAGAAAATATATGACGCAATGATTTTTTAAAAAATATTTTTAGTGGAGAAGAAGTAGAGAGAGACTTGGGGGTTCAGTCTCCTCTATAATTTATCATATCCAGCTGAAATGTATTACTGTCAAATCAGTTAGTGTTCTTCACTATTAGCTCTTCAATGGGTCAGAAGTCTGTGGGGAATGAAGTTGAGAGAGTTTTGGCTTCATTTTTCACCAGCCTAATGAGGTGAGTGATAGACTCTGAAAGAGACCAGTTGAATGATTTCTTGGCAAACAGCCATTATGAACTTCTCATTAGAGTATCTCACTCAATCTTTCCTAAAGTGAGGTGATCTGAATTTTCAGTCTAACTACTTTCATGAGTAATCTAGTCATGAATTCACAAGTAGTGTGTCTTATTTCCTCTCTTCCAGGTGAACTGCTGTAATGATGAGGTGCCCATATTTTTATCTTCTATATTCAAGAAAATATATTTTTCAAGATTATTCCCCTTACATAATGTTTCTAAATATTGGGAACCTAGAAAAGAAATGTTACATGAGAAGACATATGAATTAAGAAAGTAGCAAGGAATATGTTTTTTTCCCATTTCATCAAGTAATCATATTTAGCTTTTTATCCCCTACAATGATGCTACAGTATTATTTATTATGTTAGATGGGAGTTAAATGATCACGAAGGACTATTTTAGTGAACATTTCTTATGTAGCCGATGTGTTTGCTACCTCAAGACTATTAATTTATTTCTGCCATGGAGGTGGGGATAGGGTGGAGAGGGGGAGTATACTGGGGAGATTGGTGGTGGGTAATGTGCGCTGGTGGACTATTTGATCATTGTGTGATTGTAACCCAAACACGAAACTTGTAACTTTCTCACAGTGATTCAATAAAATTTAAAAAAAGACACAAGAATATTCACACACACACACAAAAAGACTCATTTATTTTTTGTTTGGAGACCACATCTGCTGGTGCTCATGGCTTAGTCCTTGCTCAGTACTCAAAGATCACTCCTGGAAGATTAGAGCGTGCCTGTAATTTAATTAGGTAGACTACTTGCAAGGCAAGCAGCCTACCACCACACTATCTCTCTACCCCAGACTTTTATATTTTAAAGATATTATCTTTTAAACGTGCATATCAGAAAGAAAATCTTAAATTCTCACTCTACCAGTAGCATAATTTTTATGCAGTTTTTAAAAAATAAAATAGTCCTTTTGTCATCTTTTCCTCACCCCAAATACCAAATATTCTGCAGTGATAAGAAGAAATGCATTTATACAAGGTATAAATATATATATATATATTTCACTAACATCTTTTTTAAATATCTCATTACACAGAGAATGGATTATTAATATTTTTCAATACTACTGTCAATACCAATTTCAAATCAATGCAGTCTCTATTTGGCTGAAACTGATACTTCCTCAAGATTCACTAGCTCTGTGGTAACTTTCCTCGAAGTTTTAATGAGGTTTGACCTTCTCTTTTATTTTCTGTACTAAACTATTTTGTAGTGCTGCCAGAGGCAGTTTAATAACAGGTGAGCTTCACCCTTAGGCTGAGTGTATTTCAGCAGAGGTTGAAGTGATCTCTGTGTGTCAGGTTGTTAAATCTGTAAAAAGCTATGTGATCTTTCAAAATGAAAGTCAGTACATCAAAAAAATATAGTTCTCCCTTTTCTTTTTATGGACCTCTTTACATCTTTGTTCTAGACAAGTCTGAAATACTCAAAGTGACTATTTTTCCCCTTACCCTATGTATGGGCATCAAATATGCAAATACAGAAATTATGAAAGTTAAATATTCTGGTCTTAATACTTGTAACCTTTCCAAGGAAATTTATAATTTAGTGTCTTCATATGAACCTGTGGGGGATTATTAAACCGCCCTTTCAAGGCTCTAAAACATTCTCAGCTAGCAGTGTTCTTGAAGCTCTCATTGTAATATGTTTCTTCAGCATTCACAAATTAAGATACTTTCACTCTATGTTAACATATAACACATACACACTTTTATAAATATAAGCAGATGTGCATATATAAAACTTGTTTTCTAAGCTCAAACATTTTGTACATTCTACTTTTCTCAGAAACAGTTTAACTCAGTATCAAAGATAAGTGTACCTCAAGAAAGTTTGCACTTAATCTCTAAGGCTTTACATTTAAATACACAATGCCATTTTCTCACTAATTTAATATTTGATATAGTATTTGACAAATACTAAATTTATATTATGAAACAATTAAATATTCCTGAGATGAACCATAAATTATTCTGGAATGTTAGGTTAACTTGTTTTCAATCAGGTATTTTTCTTGGTTTAGGTTTTATTTTCTAATTGCACCATTCCTAGAATATGTAATGTCAAAACACCATTATATATTTGATGAGTCCATAAAAAACCCTATGAATATAAATTATCTCACTTTTAAATTATTCTGTACCTCAATATTATTTAAGGACTGGAGTGATAGTGCAGCAAATAGGATGCTAGCGTTGACAGCAGCCAGGCTTAATCCTCAGAACCCATATAGTCCTCTGAGCACTTCCAGGAGTGATTCCTGAGCACAGAGACAGGAGACGTTTTTATGAACATTTTTTATTTGATCCCCAGAATTCCCAGTTTCTTGTCATATAACAGGTCAGTACTTTGAAATCTTATAAGAAAATTATTGTAGCTATTTCTTAAAATATTTTACCAATTCCACTTTTTGAACCACAGTATATTATACAGTATCAAGTATCAGGTCTGACAGAGAAGTCTTAATCCAATTTGAATTTACTTTTTGTGCCCATTGTAATAAAGGGTTCTGTGTCAAATATTTTTTTTTGTTTTAGCTGTTTTACAAACTCCACTTGCTTGGAGTTGTTTACTTGTATGTATACTTGTATGTATATGTCTGAATTTATGATTTTGTGCTTTGGAGGTAGATACCAAGTAGTAAGCTCATTGGGCCAAATAGATTTATTCTTACTTTAGTGAGATGTCTCCAGACTTTTTTCACTAAATTGCACCAGAAAATATTCAATGCATATATTTAAGTAACATTTGATTATTTTATAAATAAATATGTACAAGACAGCAAACCAGACAAAATGCAATATAAATACTAATCTCATAAAGATACCATACTGTAATTCTATAAAACCTTAATAATAGTTTGACACTAGAATAATACTATCTAGAATTCACATGCTTTCCTCAGCTACCAGAGTGACTTACAAAAATTTATATTTTTATAGGTGAATGTTGAGACTTATTTTTGTAATAAGTATAATATTAACACTTCATTATATCTTGTGCTATTATATAATGTGCCAATATATATTTTCACAATAATTATTTTGGTTAAAATTATTGAAGAAGTAAATCTTTAAGTTGAATTTAATTTTCTCATAAAATATTTTGTGGTAATGTTTGTTTTTATTAAGCCTGTGTAAGCATATAGGTATCTTCATGTGAGCATTAGCAATTGTTTTGGATTTTCAATAAATATTTATTATTATATAAATTACTGAATAATATAGTCTCCATTTCTAAAAAGAAAAAAATGAAAGTACTTTCAAATACTGATTTTAATAGATTAAGTAATTTATCACTGTTATTCAATATAAAGGCCCTCCCGTTGATCGTCGATTTGCTCGAGCGGGCCCAGTAACATCTCCATTGGAGACTTTGTTGTTACTGTGTCTGGCATATCCAATACTCTCGGTAGCTTGCCGGGCTCTCCGAGAGGGGCGGAGGAATCGAACTCGGGTCAGCCATGTTGGCCGCTTGTAAGGTGAACGCCCTACCCGCTGTGCTATCGCTCCAGTTATTCAATATATGGATTATAAACTTAATAGCAACCCAAGAAAATGTTTTTTTTTTTTTTAATTCACGATCATGATCATGATCATCCTGTTGTTCTTCGATTTCCTCAAGCAGGCACCAGTAACATCTCCTTCTTCCTAGCCCAGAGATTTTAAAAAAGCCATTTGAATGCTCTTTCAGGATTAGGAGATTGAGACCCATCATTGATACTGGTATTTGGCATATTGAGCACAACACGGGAAGTTTGCCAGACTCTGCCATGTGTGCAGGATACTTTTGGTAGCCTGCCAGGTTCTCCAAAGGAAAAAATAAGATAATAAGATGCCGCACCACCGCAAATATGGCCGCGCGCTTTTGGGAGCTGGGTTTTATAGTCTCTGCATCTTGGCCGTTGATGAGACCAACCTGGCACTGGTGGCAGCTGGTGGGTGTGACGCCTACCTACTGGAACATGGAGGGTCTGGTTGGAAAAGGCCCAATCCCAATCCAAGGAGGCTTGGAGACCTCAGCCCCGGGACCCGCATGCCTGGGTTCCTCTGCCAGTTCTTTCGTGCTTGAGGCCCATCCGGACGTGAGGAGAGTGGTCTCAGCATGGTCGTGGCTGGCTCCGGAGGTCCTCAGCTGCTGGGGCTCTGCTCAGGGCAAGGGTGGAGAGAAACTCAACCCTCCCCCCTCCAAGGGGCCCTGTTGAGGACAGCCAGGCGCTTTTAATTTTAATTAATTTTAATTTTTTAAATTAATTTTCTTTATTACATAATTAACTTAATTGATATATCCTTATAAATCTTTTTCTTAAAAAAATAGAATTGTAATAGTGATTTCAAGAAAGCTTATCTTTTTTTCTTCAAGGATATAATTTGAATTATTTTATAAAAATTACTGGAAAACAAGCAGGACTGTATGAAAAACCAGCAGGACTGTACTACTGTACAAGAAGGGAGACATCCATGACATTGGCAACTATCGCCCGATCTGCCTATTGTCTGTCATCTACAAGTTGTTCACTCGAGTCATCCTAAATAGGATTGGCAGAACATTAGATGAAGGACAACCATAGGAGCAAGCCAGGTTCCGCAAAGGATTCAGCAAGATCAACCATATCCATACGATAACCAAGCTCATTGAGGTTTCTCGGGAGTTCAAGATGCTGCTCTGTCTAACATTCATTAATTTAAAGAAGGCCTTTGATTCTGTTGAGACGGAAGCAGTCATTGAAGCCCTAGCCAATCAGGGCATTCAAGCTCAATACATCAAGATCCTCCGTGAGCTGTATTACAGATTCACTACCAGGATCTCACCATTCTACAAAGTAGTAATCATTCATGTTAAGAAGGGGTTCTGCAGGGTAATACCATTTCACCGAAACTCATGCAACAACTGGAATGGGAAGGAATGGGTGTGAAGATAGATGGTCGGCAACTACACCAGCTCCGCTTTGCTGATGACATTGTTTTAATAACACCAAACATTAGCCAAGCAGCACAAATGCTGCCAACTTCGACCGTGAGTGTGGAAAAGTAGAACTGTAGCTGAATCTTACGAAGACAATGTTTATGAGAAACAGCCTCATTCCTGATGCCCCATTCACTCTCAACGGAAGGACCATCTCCAAATGCAACAACTATGTGTACCTAGGTCGAGAGGTCAACATGACAAAAGACCTGGCACCCGAGCTGAGCAGGAGGAAGAGAGCGGTTTGGAATGCCTTCAAGAGCGTCAAAGAAATAGCTAAGAGGAAGAAGAACCTCTGGCTCAGGGCACATCTCTTTGATTCCACTGTTCTTCCTGCATTAACATATGCCTCAGAGACTTGTGCGCTATGCAAACAGGATGAGAATGCTATTCGGGTATCTCAAAGAAGAATAGAAAGAGCTATGCTTGGAATATCACGTTTCACTCAAATGAGAGAGAGAATCCGGAGTTCCGACCTCAGTCGACGATCAAGAATCAGGGACGCTGTCTCATTTGCCAAGGCTTCAAAAATCAGATGGGCTGGTCACGTAATGAGATTTAGAGATGACCGCTGGACTAGAGCCATTACTGACTGGATTCCACAGGATTTCAAAAGACGCGTGGCCACCCACCTACCAGATGGTCAGATTTCTTCATCAAGATCATGAATGATCAGTTTGAGGCTCTTTGTGTTCCTAGAAAGAACTGAAGCCATTGGGCTACACTTCCACGTGACAGGGACAAATGGAGACATTACTGGCACCCACTTGAGCAAATCGATGATTAACGGGAAGTCAAGTGATCAAGTGATTTATAAAATTCTTCCTAATATGTGGGGGGTATATTACGTAAAACATGTGTATATTAAACTATAGGTGTGTAGGTGATATGGTTCAAAACCAAAATATTTTCAATGTTTTCATAATAAATGAAAGCATAGTTATATATGTATATAATTATATATATATTAACCATTCTTTAGAGAGTGTCAAATTGAGAAGTCGTGAACAATTGTCAAATGCCAAAGTTCTTTTATCCTTTCATTGCAAACAAAAAGTCATGCTTTATATTTTCTAACAAAACAGCATCATGATTAAAAATACAGTAAAATAACCTGTGAGTTTTAATATATTTTGTTATTTTTATAGAAAATAAGTATTTGCAGCTTGCATATGAATATTAATGCTACCTAAATTGATTTTTTTAAAGTTTATATGTGTGATTTAAGCAATAAACTTCAATTTCTTGTGCATGAACTTCCAAATACAGTAGAGGAAAATATACAGAAGTTTATCTGTTTTGCAAGAAACCTGAGAGGAAAGTTTGTAGGTGAAGAAACTGAATCCTAAGAAGATTTCAGGGAAACAGAATATTGGCTTTGGGATATAACTTGCAGAAGAATGAAGGAAGAATAAATAATAAATCATTTATCTAGTGAAAATAGACCAATATGAACAGAACCAGAAGATAATAAATAGGATCTATATTCAAGCACAAACTTCAAAATTAGTTGGTTGTGTTACTTTAAGTATATATTTCATGGTTTTAGAATTCAGTTTCTTGGAATGAAAAAGTGCCACTCACTCTATGTCTTTATTGCTTTCAAACAATATCAGTCTCAGATTCTGCAAATCAAACATCAATTCTTACTACATAAACTTTGAGGATTTTTATTTTCAGTTTAGATATATGATTCATTTTATTAAGTTATCTTTATAAATTTGCAATAGTAATAAGTATCTAAAGATTAGATTAACTTTATTATGCAGCCGAACACTATAAAATATTTTAAACCTATGCTTTCTGGGGTTTTATTTTTTAAGAAAACAGAGACCTCGGAGCTGGATCGATAGCACAGCAGGTAGGGCATTTCCCTTGTACACGGCCAGCCCAGGTTCGATTCCCAGCATTCCATATGGTCCTCTGAGCAACACCAGGAGTAATTTCTGAGTGCAAAGCCAGGAGTAACCCCTGTGTATTGCAGGGTGTGAACCAAAAAACCCAAATTTTAAAAAAAAAGAGACCTCATCAAATTCTCATTCTTTAAAATGTTTTTTACTAAATAAAAATAGTTTTGAATATCTTTTTATAAAAGTCTTATCATTTTTTATGTTTTCCAGCATGGTGATTAATTTTAATTTCAAACCCAGGACAGATTGTCTCAGAAGTACCAAAGAGAAGTCTAAGGAGAGAGTCATTCATACATGGTTTATTCAAAGTCATCTCCTTCCCGGGCTACACTTTCACTTGCCCTACAACCTGCTGCCTTCTCTCAGCCTCCCAGTTCTCCCCTTGGAAGACTCTCCTGCAGTCCCAGGAGCTATAAAATTTCTACTCCCTAACCAGGCATAGAAAAACAGATTGAGGCAATAAAGCTTAAGTATCTAACCTACTAAGATAAGAAGAAATTGAGATCATTTTTGAAATCACAGAAGTTAATATTTTTAGTTAATAGTAAACAGAAACGGAAGACCTCTTGTTTTCTTGTTTTATTTATTTATTTGTTTTGTGCAGAGGAATTAGAAATACCCAAAGTCATAATGGCATCAAAGGGCAGTATTCATCATTTTTAGGACAGTTTTCCACTTACTATCTTTGAAGTAAAGTATAGAAAAACAGCTGGTATAGGTAGCTGGTTGAAACTACAAAGAGCTTAAGCTATTGCACTAATAAATATGGACTTGATCTAGATATCTAAACATTATATATTTTAAAGCAAAAGTGATGTAAAAGTTCATATTTTTATTTTTATTTTTTTTTATTTTTTTTTAATTTATTTATTGAATCACTGTGGGAAAGGTTACAAAGCTTTCAGGTTTAGGTCTCAGTCATACAAATATCAAACACATTTCCCTTTACCAATACATCTTTTTTACCATGAAGAACCCCAATAAAACCCCACCCTCCACCCCTCCCAGTCCCCGTGAGGCAGATGAATTCTAGTTAACACTCTATCTGCTTTGATTAGATTCACTGTTTCAATAAAAGATTCACCACTATTATTTAGAGTTTACCCCCCCCCCCCAAATCAGACATGCTGAAAAAGCATTGTGAAGTGATTTGCTTTCTACAGCTGGGTTCAAGAATTAAATGTTGGTTTTGGATTTCTGCTATTTTACCTATTGACCCTGGAAGTATTTCTACTGAAAGTCAGATAGTTAAGAAATTGGTTTCTGTGTTCTGGAGTCGTGGCCGTGCTGGAGAGCCGCTTGTGGGGGGCAACTGGTGGCCTCGGTAGGGCATGAAGGGCGGACCGAAATGCCCCCCTTCCCATGAGGTTTTAGTCGTCCCCACACCCCCAGCTCATACCTGCTGTCCACAAGGTTCCCATGCGGCCGCCATCTTTCTTTCCAGAGAGGAGAGGGCGAATGGGGCAACACCCTTTCCCCTCCGGACAGACATGATGGCCTGGATTAATGCATAGTCCTTTCACTTTTCTGCTCCAAGCTGCCGGGTTCTGCATTAAGTCCTTGTGCTTCTGGGGCTGTGGCTGTGCTGGAGAGCCGCTCGCGGGGGGCAACTAGTGAGCTCGGTAGGGCGTGAAGGATGGACCGGAACGCCCCCCTTCCCATGAGGTTTTAGTCGCCCCCACACCCCCGGCTCATACCTGCTGTCCACAAGGCTCCCATGTGGCCGCCATCTTTCTTTCCAGAGGGAGGAGGGCGGAAGGGAGCAATACCCTTTCCCCTCCGGACAGACATGATGGCCTGGATTAACGCATAGTCCGTTCACTTTTCTGCTCCAAGCTGCTGGGTTCTGCATTAAGTCCTTGTGCTTCTGGAGCTGTTGCCGTGCTGGAGAACCGCTTGTGGGGGGCAACTGGTGGCCTCGGTAGGGCGTGAAGGACGGACTAGAATGTCCCCCTTCCCATGAGGTTTTAGTCGCCCCCACCCCCCCGGCTCATACTTGCTGTCCTCAAGGCTCCCATGCGGCCGCCATCTTTCTTTCCAGAGAGGAGAGGGCGAATGGGACAACACCCTTTTCCCCTCCGGACAGACATGATGGCCTGGATTAACGCATAGTCCGTTCACTTTTCTGCTCCAAGCTGCTGGGTTCTGCATTAAGTCCTTGTGTTTCTGGGGCTGTGGCCGTGCTCCAAACTTAACTCTGATTTTCAGAGAGAAAGGTAGGGTGGTTTACTTCCCATTGATCACTTTGTATATAGAGAGATGTCTCGCGCGGCGTAAGCGGCCGCGCGGTTTTGAGAAAAAGTCCTAGTTCCCGCATACTTGAGCTGTGCTTGTAGAGGCTTCTGGTCACTGGGGTTCCATCTGGGGGAGGCGGGATGCGGTACCTACCCCATCTGGGACTTCCCGGTGATCTCGGGTCTTTTTGGAACCTGTTTTTTTTTTTCCTCCGGGATCTGTGGTTCCCGCCCTCCATGTGGTCCTTCTCTTTGGCTGTATGTTGTAAAGATGGCTCTGGGGGGCGGGCTGTGGACGTGACTTCCGGAATCAGAGGTTACCTGGGAGCTGTAGACCCGGCAGATTTGGTAAAAAGTCCTAGTTCCCGCATACTCGAGCTGTGCTTGTATAGGCTTCTGGTAACTGGGGTTCCATCTGGGGGAGGCGGGATGCGGTACCTACCCCATCTGGGACTTCCCGGTGATCTCGGGTCTTTTTGGAACCTGTTTTTTTTTTTTCCCTCCGGGATCTGTGGTTCCCGCCCTCCATGTGGTCCTTCTCTTTCAGAAGTTCATATTTTTAAAACAAAACCCTTGTAATCATGGAAGATAGACAATATTTGAAGAGTAACTGCCAAAATGGGTACTATTAGATTTTTGTATGGGATATAGGTAAAATAAGATTTAATAGAAATTCACTTTGCAACATAAAAAAGTTTTGGTTTTAGATGGTGGTAAAGTTCTCATAGCAATTTGAATATTTTAATACCATTCAAGTGTTACTAAAAATGGTCACAATATTAATTTTATATCATGCATATTTGGTCTTCACAAAAGCTAGAAAGCAGAGCTTGAGTTTGACATCTCTGACTATGAAGCCATCTGACTTGCATGGTCTTAGAACAGAAGAAAAGATTTAAAAATCAATAAAACAAATTTACAGCCAGAAATAAAACCAACCATATATGAAAAACAACGAAGAAGGAAAGTTTCTTTTTTTTCCCCCTTTGATTTGGGCCACACCCAGCGGTGTTCTGGGTTTACTCCTGGCTCTGCATTCTGTAATCATTCTTGGTAGTGTTCAGGAGACTATATGGGGGAGGTGCTGAAATTGAACCCGAGTCAGCCGAGAAAAAGACAAGTGCTCTACTAATTGCACTATCACTTGGCTCAAATCCCATGCAAAGTAGTGACACCAGATGAAAAACTTAGTGGGATATCAACAGTTGTTGATTTTTAATTATTTATGCTTCTGAATTGGAAAGAAAGAAGAAATTGAAAGAAAAAAAAGGAAGAGAGAGAAAATGAAAAAAGACTTGGAGAAAGATAACAATTTACTATAACTGATTCCACGGGCTCATAACTATGTAAATAGATTCATCTATCTCTTTTGAATTATATATTGTTTGATTATCTTTACTGTTTTAAAGGAATTGTGTTAAATGCAAAAGAATGATGAGGCTTATATGGAAGATATTAAGCCATAACAGCACAAATAGGAATAAACAGATCATTATGAACAGAATCGTTACATCATGCACATTTCCCACACTTATTAATGAATTGCTAGAAATCAATACACAACCATCACTCTCACACAAGAAAACCTGGAAGCAAAAAATGATAGAAAACATATAACCTTCCTCCAGACTTCTGACCAATTACTTCCCACTCTAACTATAATATCTGCCTGTCTCTGTGGTGTGAAATGATATCTCATTGTGGTTTTGATCTGCATCTCTCTGATGATTAGTGATGTAGAGCATTTTCTCAATGGCCTTTTTGCCATTCGAATTTCTTCTTTGCCAAAGTTTCTGTTCATTTCCTCACCCCATTTTTTGATGGGGTTGGGTGATTTCTTCTTGTGGAGTTTAACCAGTACCTTGTATATCCTTGATATCAACCCCTTGTCGGATGTGTACTTGGTGAATATCCTTTCCCATTCTGTAGGCTGTCTTTGTATTTTGGTCAATGTTTCTTTTGAGGTGCAGAAGCTTCTTAGTTTAAGATAGTCCCATTTGTCTATCTCTGTTTTCACTTGCTCGGCCAGTGGCGTGACATCTTTGAAGATACCATTAGCTTCAATATCATGGAGAGTTTTGCCGACTTTGTCTTCAATAAACATTATGGATTCTGGTCTGATGTTGAGGTCATAAATCCATTTTGATCTTACTTTTGTGCATGGTGTTAGGCAGAGATCTGAGCCCACTTCTTTGCATGTAGCCGTCCAATTTTGCCAGTACAGTTTATTGAAGAGGCTTTCCCTGCTCCATTTCACTTTTCTTGCCCCCTTATCAAAAATTAGATGATTATATGTTACTATGTAGCTGTTAGAAAAGATGAAGTTATGAAATTTACATACAAGTGGTACTACATGGAAAGTATCATGTTAAGTGAAATGAGTCAGAAAGAGCGGGATAGACACAGAAAGATTGCATTCATCTGGGGAACATAAAGCAACAAAAAGGGAGATTAACACCCAGGAATGGCTGAGATTAGTACCAGGAATTTTGCTCCATGAATGGAAGGCCAGCCACACGCTCTAGGTGAAAAGGAAGCTCAGATAGAGAAGAGAGTACCAAATGAAGGGTGTTGTGAGGACCCTCCCAGGGTGGGAGAAGCATGCTAAAAGTAGTTGATAGACCAAACATGATTGCCACTAAAAGCCTCTCTTGCAAAACACAATACCCAAAAGAAGAGAGAGAGAACAAGGGGGAATACCCTGCCACAGAGGCAGGATGGGACGGGGGGGGGGGGGGGATGAGGGGTGGGGGGGGATGCTGGGACCCGTGGTGATGGATGACGGGCACTGGTGGAGGAATGGGCACTTGATCATTGTATAACTGAAACCCAAGCACAAAATATTTAAGCCTATAATATCTGCCTATATTAAATATTATTTTTTTCTCACAAGGGGTGTATTAAATGAGAAAAATAAACTAGACAGAGAAAGATAAAAGTTTAGTTTGGGACTGAGCTACAATACACTTGGCAGGTCTTTTCATCTTTGCTTGGTTTAAAATGTGAAAGATACATATAAAAAGGCCTCCTTAAATTAAGGGTATATGCTTATCTGTGATTCAGTAACACCCACTCATTGCACACTTTACCTCAAGAATTTAAGCTCTGCATTATCTTTTCAGTAAATTAGGCTTTATGTTTTCAAATTCACACATGAATACTCTTTAAAGAATAAGATTAAGTTGGTTCATTGTTCCTGTTATTCTGATAATCACTGCAAATTAAAGGTTTGGGACATCTCTGACATCACTCATCTCTCTGAATCTAAAGAAAGGAATAATAACCCACATGTAACATTTATGCCTTAACAGTGCATTTTTCTTAAATATTGACAGTTATACTCTCTCAAACTTATGTTTGAAAATTGGGTCTGTATTTAGAAATGGTATTCATGTAATTTTTATATATTACATGCATATATAATAAGCATAAATGCATGCATATACATTTTACATGTTTCTGATCATTTATGTTGGTCTATCATTAGATAGCGGGAGATATTGCATTACACGCTCAGAGATTTTTTTCTATCATCTTGTCATATAAAATATTTACCAGAACTCTTATTCAATTCTACTTTACCTTTCCTTTCTCTGTATTTAAATGATCATAGAAATGCTGTTCTCTATTTTATAATTACTTAGTCAAAATGCTGTTTATTACTATTTTATTGGTTAACAATTTATAAACTTATATTAAAAATTAAAGTCAATGATGTAATGTTCGTAATATAATGGTCTTTATTTTTTCATTCTTGGGACACGTCTGGCAATGCTCAAGGCTTACTGTTGGCTCTATGCTCAGGAATAACTCCTGGTGCTGCTCAGAGGACCATATGAGAAGCTGGGAATTCAACCCAGGTCAGAGGTGTGCAAAACAAGTGCCCTACCCACTGTACTATCACTCTGGCCCTATAATGTTTATTTTTAATTTGACAAGTGTTAAGACTGTCATACTGCCGTATAAGTATCACGCGCTATAGCACAGCGGTAGGGCGTTCGCCTTACAAGCGGCCAACATGGCTGACCCGAGTTCGAATTCTCCACCCCTCTCAGAGAGCCCGGCAAGCTACCGAGAGTATTCGATATGCCAAACACAGTGACAACAAAGTCTCCAAAGGAGACGTTACTGGGCCTGCTCGAGCAAATCGAGCAAGACTGTCATAAAAATTCACGACATATTAAATGACAAAATTCATTTACAAAAACAAAAGACAGATTCATAAAAAAAAATTTATGATGAAAATTTCAAGAAAATATAACAAGTTAAATTGAATTCTAAAATAAAATAAGGAATTTACAAAGATACTTCTCAAAAACTATAGAAGGAGGTAAAAAGAACTCCAGGGGGACTGCTGCTGCCATTAGAACCTGAGCAACAAGGACACTATTTCTCCTAATCTAGGTCAGAGGTCTGGTGTGGCGTCAGGAGTTACAGCTGCTAATGTAAGCAAAAATTTATCTACCCCTCCAAATCCCATAAGAACCATATGTTAGTCTCTTATGTGGAATATTCACTGGGCAACCAGGTTACCAAAAACAAATTAGGCCAATAATTCATTAGTCCCTACCTCAATTAATATTACACCAAAAACACAATAGTAACAATGAGCATGAAAGTCCAAATCACACAGGTCACAATGATAAAGCAATGCAGAAATAAACCAGGCTCAGTGAGTGCAGAAGCTAACCTAGATGACTCAACAGGTAATAGTGAACTAGATAATCTTTTTGACAAGAAATTTAGAAGGGAGTTATTAAACACGCATAGGGAGCTAAAAGAAACAATGGAATTCATTGTCAATAAAATGTAAGTTTATTTAAGATCAGAAATGAGGAAAATACAAACAAAATTACAAACAGAAATGACAGATCTGAAAACTCGGTAAGTGAAATAAAAAACTCAGTGGAAGGCCTCAGTAGCAGAGTAATAGCTGAGTATAGAATCAGTGAGCTCCCAGATGAGATGCAGAGAATCTTCAAAAAACAGCAGAAAATGGAAAAGAGCCTCAAAATTAACCAACAGATACCAAGAGAAAATCGAGATGAAGCCAAGAGAAATAACATAATAATCATTGGAGTCCCAAAGGGACAGGAAGAAAACCCCGATGAATAGTAAACTGTCAAAGACATAATTGCTGAGATGTGTAAGCAGATTCAGGAGGCCATAGGGTACCAGCAAAAAGAAATTCAAATAAAAATTCTCCAAAATACATCCTTATTAGAATGATGAAAACCATAGACAGAGACAAAATTCTGAAAGCAGCAAGATCAAAGAAAGAAATTGCTTATAAAGGAGCATCTTTAAGATTAACAGCAGACTTATCCAAAGAAGCCTTCAGGGCCTGAAAACAGTGGTGGGATATAGTGAGAAAACTCAATAAAATATGCACCTTACCAGAAATATTTTATCAGTTATAATCTCATTCATATGGGAAGGAACAACACAGCTTCATAGACAAACAATTCAGAAACTTTATAGGCTCAAAAATATGGTTACAAGAAAAAGTAAATGGGCCATTTTAAGTAGACAAGCCCTTCAAATACACCAAACCCAGGCAGAAAGATGGGACAAAACCACATAATAATAATCTCTCTCAATATCAATGGGCTAAATGCACCAATTAAAAGACACAAAGTGTCAGGATAGATCAGAAACTTGAACCCAACATTCTACTGCCTACAAGAAACACATATGAACAGTAAAAGCAGACACACTCAAGTCAAAGTCTTGAAAAAAATTATACAAGCAAACAATTCCCTAAAAAAAGCTGGGGTTGCTGTAATGGCATAAGGACCACATTGATTTCAGACTGAAGAAGGTCACAAGAGACACTGTAGTTTATTTCTTAATGAAGAAAAGGATCTATACATCAGGAAGTACTCAAACTCTTAAATGAGGGATGAGCAAAATACTTAAAACAACTACTCATAGACTTGGAGAAAGACATCAATAGCAACGCTAGTTGTAGATTTCAACACCTCTTTACCACCTCTCCATAGATAAACCAGACTCATGCTCAACAAGGAAATACATTATCTGAAGGAATTAATGGAAAAAAGGGGGTTTAGTATATATATAATATATATCCATATATGTATGTATATATACACAAGTATGTATGTATATATACATATATGTGTGTATACATATATATGGGCACTTCATCCCAAAATAGCTGAATACACATTCTCCTCAAGTGTTGATGGGACATTCTCCAAGATAGACGACATACTGGGCCACAAACATTCCTCCCAAAAGTTAGCATTGTAGTACCTGTGAGGCGAGTGCATCAGCAGCCTGTTGGTGCCTTCAGACATCCAGATACCCCAAAATTGCTGCTGTGCCTTTGGACAGACCCCAAAAACTTGGGGCAAAGTTTACCAAGAAAGTAAACAGCCAAAAGTTAGGTATGTGGGAGACACACCCACAAAACACCTCCGGCTCAGCTATATAATTGGAGGCATGGCCTCTCTGGTTCCAGATTGAACTGCTTAATGGCCATGATCCCAGAGACTCAGAAACAAATCTCGAAACCCAGCGGCTTTTGGCAGAAATGCATCCAGTCCCTGCATTAAAATACCAGTGCTGGGCCAACCCAGGTGGGAATAGGTTTCGTGCCTTGGCCTGTTCCTCCCGGCGGCAAAGTGGCTGCCATCCTCCAGAGGTCACTGGACAGTCAAGTTTGGGCCCCCAGTGACAAGACACCAGGGCCTCACGGGATGGGGGTGGAGCCGGTCCTGTCCTCCCCACCCCAATAGGACCCCAAGTCATCGCCCACGAACAGCCTCTCTGGCTCCTGATAAAGTTGATTAACAACCAAGATCCCAGAGACTCAGAGACAAATCTCAAAACCCAGTGGCTTTTGGCAGAAATGCATCCGGACCCCACAATACATTATTCTCTCTGGGCCACCCCAAGGAAGAAGGGGTGTTGTCACTCTGCCTGTTCCCCATTTTGGTTCAGTGGCCATCATCCTCCAGAAGCGATTGGACACTCAGGTCTGGGCCCGCAGTGATGAGACATTTTGTGCCTCACAGGATGGGAGTGGAGCCTGGCCTGTCCTCCCCACCCCAACGAGACCCCAAGTTATCTCCCACGGATGGCCACTCTGGTTCCTGATCAAACTGATTAATGGCCATGATCCCAGAGACTCAGAAACAAATCTCGAAACCCTGCAGCTTTTGGCAGAAATGTGTCTGGAACCCGCAGTAGGTTACTGTCTCCAGGTCACCCCAGGGGGGAAAGGGTGTTGTCCCTCTGCCTGATCCCCCTTTGCTGGCTTGGTGGCCGTCATCCTCCAGAGCCATTGGACAGTCAGGTCTGGGCCCACAGTGACAAAATTTGTTGGGCCTCATAGGATGGAGTTGGAGCTGGTCCTGGTCTCCCCATCCCAACGAGACCCCAAATCATTGCCCATGAACGGCCGCTCTGGCTCCTGATCAAGCTGCTCAATGGCCATGATCCCAGACACTCAAATGGAGCAAATCTCGAAACCCAGTGGCTTTTGGCAGAAATCCCTCCAGATTTAAGTGTTAAAATTTCGGAATTTCAAAATCACATGGCCCTACTGCAGCCACGCAACATCATATATTTTTCATAACCAGCAATAAAACACAAATTGTTTACTCTTGCCTTTTCAGCAGATCTGAGTGTTGGGGTAAAATCTCAAATAATAATGGTGGGTCTGGTGTCAAAATATTGAATTTGATCAAGGTAGAGAAAGAGAGAGTAATGTGGAAATCATCTGCCCCACAGGTAGGGGGAGGGTGTGGGATGGGGGTATAATAGGGTTTTGGGGGGTGGAGAATGGGCACTGGTGAATGTACAGATGTTTCATTGTATGACCAAGACTTAGACCCAAAAGCTTTGTAACTGCTCTCATGGTGATTCTATAAATAAAATTATAAAAAATGGGGAAAAAAAGTTAGCATTGTAGCACTGCACTGTCCTCCATTGTTCATCGATTTGCTCGAGTGGGTACCAGTAATGTTCCTATTGTGTGACTTGTTGTTACTGTTTTTGGCATATCGAATATGCCATGGGGAGCTTGCCAAATTTTGCCATGAGGGCGGGATACTCTCAGTAGCTTACCAGGCTCTCCAAAAGGGATGGAGGAATCGAACCTGGAACAGCTGCATGCAAGGCAAACACCCTACCTGATTTTCTATCTCTCCAGCCCTAAAATTAAGAGGATAAAAATTGAATCAACAATCTTTTCAGATCATGATGCATTGAAAATATAAGTAAATTAGACACTGTAGCAGCACTATCCTCCCGTTGCTTATAGATTTGCTCGAGTGGGTACCAGTAACGTCTCACAACAAATTGTGAGACTTGTTGTTACTGTTTTTGCATATTGAATACGTCATGAGGAGCTCGCCAGGCTTTGCTGTGTGGGCAAGATACTCTCAGTAGCTTACCGGGGTCTCCAAGAAGGGCAGATAAATAGAACCCGGGTTGGCCATGTTGGCCGTGTGCAAGGCAAACGCCTTACTCATTGTGCTATAGCTCCAGTCCAAATTAGATACACAAACACAAAATATTATTATTATGATTATTAATAATAATAATATTATTATGATTATTAAACAGCTTACCACTAAACATCAAGTGGTTTAGAAAGGAAATCTAAGAGGAAGTAAAAGGATTCCTGGAAACAAAAGAGAATGCAGACACACGTTACCAGAACTTATGGGACACAGCAAAAGCTGTGTTTAGAGAAAAGTTTATAGCTCTACAAGCATTCTTTAGCAAGGAAGAACTAGCTCACATAAGACATAAATTCAACTGTACAAGAAAAAATCCTCACACCCCATCAAAAGCTGGGGAGAAATGAACAGAAACTTCCTCAAAAAAGAAATACAATGACAAAAGGCACACGAAAAAATGCTCGACATTGCTAATCATCAGGGGGATGAAAATTAGAATGACAATGAGATATCATCTTATACCACAGAGACTGGCACTGTAGCACTGTAGCACTGTAGCACTGTCCTCCCGTTGTTCATCGATTTGCTCGAATGGGCCAAGTAACATTGTGAGACTTGTTGTTACTGTGTTTGGCATATCGAACACATCATGGGTAGCTTGCCAGGCTTTGCCGTGCTGGCAAGATACTCTCGGTAAATTGCTCGCTCTCCGAGAGGAGCGGAGGAATCAAACTCAGGTCACCGGGTCAGCCGCGTGCAAGGCAAATGCTCTACCTGCACCAAAAATAACGAGAACAAGCAGTACGGTCACAGATGTGAGAAGAAAGGGACTCTAATTGTTAATTGGAATGCACACTGGTACAGCCTTTTTGAAAAACAATATGGTCATTTCTCAAAAAACTAGAAATTGAGCTTCCATATGACTCAGCAATAGAACTTCTGGGAATATATTCTGGGGGTGCAAAAAAAGCACAGTAGAAATTACATCTGCACCTGCATGTTCATTGCAGCACTGTTCACAATAGCTAGAATCTGGAAACATCCCAAGTGCCTGAGAACTGATGACTAGTTAAAGAAATTATGGTACATCTATACAATGGAATACTATGAAGTTGTTAGGAAAGATGAAGTCATAAAATTTGCTTATAAGTGGATGGACATGGAAAGTATCATGCTAAGTGAAATGAGTCAGAAATGAAGGGACAGATATAGAATGACTTCAGTCAACTGTGGAACATAAAATGATATAAAATGAGACAAACACCTAGAGACAAGGGCCAGGAAGGCCAGACAAAAGGCCAGATAATTGCCAGGAAGATTGCTCCACAGTTGAAAACCTGCCTCATGAACCTGTCTCATGAGCTGGGATAGAGAAGGGACCACTAAGTCAACAATGGTTGGAGAGATCACTTGGGATGAGAGATGTAGACAAAGGAGCAAACATGATGGCCACTCAGTATCTGAATTGCAAACCATAATGCCCAAAAGTAGGGAAGAGAGTAAGAAGAAAATTGTCTTCCATAAAGGCAAGGGGTGTGGTGTGGTGCGTGTAGTGGGAATACTAATGTGTAGTGTGGTGGGTTTATCAGTGGTGGAAAATGTGCACTGGTTAAAGGATGGATGTTTGGTCATTGTATGATTGAGACTTAATCATGAAAATTTTTTACTATATTTTACAGTGATTCAATAAAAATTTTTAAATAAATAAAATTAAAAAGAAAGATGAGCTAAAACAATTTCTAATATATTATTATACACTATAAATATATGATACAATTATACATTTCTACAATTTTGTAAAATCAATGATTAATTTATACAATTCACTAAAATTTTTATACGCATTTAATTACAGAAAATTAAAATTTGCATTTATGGATATTTTGATATTTATAAATGAAAGTAAAAAAAATAATGATCAGACATCATACCATTTGTGGTGCTATCAAATATAAATTTGTTTATCTCTGAAATATTTAGTAAGGAGATCTAAATATTTCAATTAATACAATCTATGTACAGGATTAGCAATTTAAATTCAAATTTCCTTATCTGATTTTAGAGTAAATTTTTAGGCTTGTGATGGAATAACAACATACATTTGAACATCCATGATAAGTTTGTATGGATTTTTAAATAAGATTAAATATTTATAAGCCAATCTTGTTAGCTATAAACTTTTGTCTTCTGTGAGAACTCCAAAAATACTTTTAATGGGTTATAGAAATTTTTCACAGAGCATAATTATTCTTATTCATTGAACTGACTTATTTAATTGATTGACTGATTGAAACTCTAAGGAATAACTGTCTGTCTTAGAGACAGCCCTAGATACATGTTAATATATTTCAGAGAAACATTGTGTTTGAACTAGTGTTGAACTCTATTTTTTCTCATGTAAACAACGAATGTTATGAAAGCTAAATTTCCTCTGAGACTAGTATTTGTGGTGAAAGATTTTGTGAGTCCTGGAAGGAGGCCCAATTTTAGCAATCTTTTTAGTTGTCCAAGATGTGCTTCTTAAAACTCTTTTCAAGTGCCTGAGGGCAGAGAAGTAACAAGTCTTAAGTCTGGAGATTCTGGGAACATGGACAATCACAAAAAAAACTTTTGAAGATTTTGTTTTTTTATCAGAAAACATAAGTAAATGTAAAATTTTACCATATTATTCATGCTATTTTATTATAAAGTCGTGCTTTTTCCCTGTCCAATTATGGTAGAATCTATGTTCTTAGAAAATGTTCTGTGATTATCAAAGAGAAGTGATCTGAATCTTTGCAGTACATTTTCTTGTAGAGAAATAACAGTTTGTGAAAAGTAAAAAAAAAGTGTTCGATGAAGTAGAATGAAGCAAGAGAAACAAACAAACAAACAAACAAACAACAAAAAAAAAACAGCCACAGAGAATATTCTCAGAGATATTAGCAGAAAAAAATAGATCAGTGTATTTTCTTTATGACTTCCTGCTCTTTTTTGTTATATTCCACAGAATTTTCATTAAAGCTCTATTTCTATTTTTCATATTTCATTACATTTACCTGTGGTATAATTTTAAAAAAAAGTTACAGTCGTGATATAACTTTTGTGCTTGACTGTCTAAAAATATATAAATGTCTAACATAAATTTGAGTTTTTGAACATGCATACTGAAATCTCATTAAAATTAAAGTTAGTATTAACAGTGCATAATTCCATGACATAAAGCACGACAATAGACAAAATTTATAGAGGAAATTAAATCTCATCACATGAATATTGAGATGTTAAAAAGAAAGCCAATTTGCAGAATCCAGTCTGCTAGAGTTGATGGGGGCTCAAAAAAGTTTAAAGTTCCATTCTAGTGAATATGCCATACATTACTGCTCTTACTCTTCAACAGGCCTAATGTAAAACAATCTAAAATCTCTTTGTCTCCATTTAGCCAGAGAATAAAGTCTTATCTCCTAATATGAGAAAGTTGTAATTATATCTATTTATCAGATTGAGGTAGAATTCTGGAGGATATCTAATAGTTCTTTCCAGTAATTCAACAAATTCTCTTGTGTCTTTCCTTATTTTGGTTCTCACTTCATAACCAGTAAGTTTACAGAAATTTCCAGCAATAAATAAAAAATTAGGAAGCAGTTTGACAATTGTAAAACAGAAATCAAGAAAGGAAAAAAGAAATTGCTAATAACCATCATCATAATCACTAATCATCATCATTGTAGTAAACATCATAGTGACTATCATAATGAGAATAGTTAAAGAGAAAATTCCACTGTTGGTATAAAATATCCCACATCACTGAGTTAAAATGTTTCAGAGGGGTTATGTTTATCATAATAGTTATAAAATATCTGAAAAACAGAAGTTTGCTATTTGTCATTTCTACAATTGAAGGTCAGAGATAGCTCACTCCAGTGTCTTCCAATACTTTGCCATACTATTCTGTATATAGAAAAATAAGTAAAGATATCTAACATTTTTCCTTCTCCCTCTGACTCATGTTGCTTAAAATGACACTGTCCAGTTCCTATCAAGTTGCAGCATACTACATGATCTCAATGCTTCTTGTAGGTCCATAATTGTGTATATCTGTCACTTCTTTATATTCTAATTTTATCTAATCATTAGATATTTGTTTCGTTTTTCTGACTATTGACTATGTACTATGTGTTGAAGTGAACACAGGTATGCATATATCTTTTGTAATCAGTGATTTGTATTTCAGGTATAAATACCAAGAAATGAACAGTTTTGTGAAATGGAAATACTATTCGTACTTTTAGGAGAAATCTTCATAATGTTTTCCATTAGTGTCAAACCAGATCATATTCTCAACAGCAGTCAGTAAGATTTCCTTGCAGCATATAGCTGCCAACACTCATTGTTTATAACCTTTTTTATAAAGTCAGGGAGAAAGAGGAATTAGGCTGTTGATAATATAGGGTCATTGATCAGGAGACGTGTATAATTGAGTTGTGTAGAGGTATGATAAATATATAAATCAAAACTGTAAAAATAACACCATTGGGTACATGTGTCTCCACTATAATAATTAAAAAATAAAACTAATTTTCTAAGGAGTTTATTCTCATTATTATAGTCACTATGGTATTTACTACAATGATAATGATTAGTAATTACAATGATGGTTATTAAGTCATTGGTGGAGGAATGTTGATACTGGTGGTGGGTTCAGTGTTAGAGCATTTTATGTCTGAAACTTTATTATTAATAACATTAAAAATCATTGTGGCAAAGTAAAAATAAAACTCAAAGGCAATTATGTAAAATTCCAAGTTTTCTGGTGGAAATCAATAGCTAATTTAGCACTGTAGCACTGTCCTCCCATTGGTCATCGATTTGCATAGCTAATATAAAGAACTAAAAAATGAAATTAGACTTTACATGCAATATTACAGAAATTAAAAATCTTAAAATAGCACTGTAGCACTGTCCTCCCGTTGTTCATCGATTTGCTTGAGCGAGCACAAGTAACGTCTCCATTGTGAGACTTGTTACCATTTTTGGCATATCAAATACATCACGGGTTGCTTGCCAGGCTCTGCCGTTCAGATGAGATACTCTCGGTAGCTTGCCAGGCTCTTTGAGAGGGACAGAAGAACTTGGGTTGGCCGCATGCAAGGTAAGTGCCCTACCCGTTGAGCTATTGCTCCAGTGATATTACAGACACTAAAAATCATAAAATACTCTGAGAAAATAATCATGTTTTTAGATTTAACTAATTTTTATTGTTCTTCCCTATTTTGATTACATTTTTTTAAATTTTAATTAGTGAAACACCATGAGGTACAGTTGTATATTTACAAATTTTTGTGCTTGGGTTTTGGTTATACAATGATCAAATACCGATCCCTCCACCAGTGCCCATTTTCCACCACCATGGATCCCAGTATCCCTCCCACACCCATCCCCCCATCCCACCCCCATCCCACCCTGCCTCTGGGCAGGGCATTCCCTTTTGTTCTCTCTATCCTTTTGGGTGCTGAGGTCTGCAAAAGAGGCATTGAGTGGCAATCATGTTCAGTCCATAGTCTACTTTCAACATGCATCTCCCCTCCTGAGAGGATCCTCCAAACAACCTTTATTTGGTGCTCCCTTCTCTATCTGAGCTGCCCTTTCCCCTAGAGTGCCCTGCTGGCCTCTAAGCCATGGAGTAATCCTTCTGGTACTGACCTCAGCTATTCTTGGGTATTAATCTCCTATTTTGTTACTTTATGTTCCCCAGATGAATGCAATCTTTCTATGTCTATCCCTCTCTTTCTGGCTCATTTGCTTAACATGATGCTTTCCATGTAGTACCACTTGTATGTAAATTTCATGACTTCATCTTTTCTAACAGCTACATAGTACTCCATTGTGTAGATGTACCAAAGTTTCTTTAACCAGTCATCTGTTCTCGGGCACTCAGGTTTTTTCCAGATTCTGGCTATTGTAAAGAGCGCTGCAATGAACAAACAGGTGCAGATGTCACGTCGACTATACATTTTTGCCTCTCTGGGATATATTCCCAGGAGTGGTATTGCTGGGTCAAATGGGAGCTCAATTTCTAATTTCTTGAGAATGGTCCATACTGTTTTCCAAAAGGGCTGAACCAGTCAGCATTCTCACCAACAGTGAAGGAATGTCCCTTTCTCGCCACATCCGTGCCAGCACCAGTTGCGTTTGTTCTTTTGGATGTGGGTCAGTCTCTGAGGTGTGAGATAGTATCTCATTGTGGTTTTGATCTGCATCTCCCTGATGATTAATGATGTAGAGCATTTTCTCATGTGCTTTTTTGCCATTCGGATTTCTTCTTTGAGAAAGTTTCCGTTCATTTCATTGCCCCATTTAGCAAGTGAAAACAGAGATAGACAAATGGGACTATCTTAAACTAAGAAGCTTCTGCACCTCCAAAGAAACAGTGACCAAAATACAAAGACAATCTACAGAATGGGACAGGATATTCGCCAAATACACATCTGACAAGTGGTTGATATCAAGGATATATAAAGTACTGGTTGAACTCCACAAGAAGAAAATAATCATTTTTAACACGTAATACTTTAAAAGCCAAAATTTCACTTAGGTAGCAGATAAAGCAGACACATATATATAAATTAAATATCATAATATTTACTTATACAATATTCTTTGTAAGAGATATATTGGAACTTGAGATACAGTAGAAACAAATGGATATGCAAACAAAGTTATGGAAATACATAGAATTCTATAAAAGATGGAAATAAAAAGTTACGAATGAATAAGAATATAAAAGTACACAATGAGAGTCATGTGTCAACCCAAGAGTTGACAAAAAAATTATGTATTGCATATAATTTTTAATTATAGGATAATTTTTATCAATAAATGGATAATTTAATAAAATGATGTTAATGTGAAAAACTTAAATATACAATACAGTGAAACTATTCTGAGTAATAATATAGTTATTGACACATTCTAAATTTGTCCAAATACAACAAACACTACATAAACCCTAATGTAGATTATAGAATTTGAAAGATAATAATATATGTAATATCATCCATTGTATCAAAGGCACTACTATAGTAGAAATATAGTTAATGGTGGAAGTTATGAAATTGTAGGCAAAATGGATATCCCAAGATATTTCTAATATTTTGCTGCAAAAACAAAACTCTTCTAAAAAGAAAACTCCAGAGATTTCTAAAATATACACTCCTGAATTTCTGAAAAATAAATAATGAAAAATTAGAAATAAAGTTAGATAATCAAGAAAATCACATTTGAGATTTTTCAATAATGTTATTTCAACACAGTTTATATTTGTGAAAAAAAACAAACAGTTCAGTCGTGTTATAGTACATATCCTGATTCTCCAAATTATATCTTATAATAATGCTGTACATTTATTATAAAGAATGAGCCAATATGAACCGATATTGATACTATATTATCAATCAAATTTCAAACACTATAACTATTTCTTCACAAATTAAAAACTTTTTTATTGAATCACTATGAGATAGACCCTTACAAAGGTTTTGGTAATTGGATTTCAGTCCAACCAATATTCCAACACCCATACCTCCACCAGTGTACATTTCCCAGCACCAATGTACACAGACTCCCTCACATCACCCCCAACCCAACCCCTGCCCGCCTCTAAGACTGGCACTTTTCTTCTCTGTCTCTGTCTGTCTGTCTGTCTCTATCTTGGTCTTGGTCTCTGTCTCGGTCTGGGTCTCAGACTCCACCTCTCCCTCTCTCTCTCTCTCTCTCTCTCTCTCTCTCTCTGTGTGTGTGTGTGTGTGTGTGTGTGTCTGTCTCTCCTTTTGATCATTGTGGTTTTCAATATTGGTACTGAAAGGTTATCAGAATATACCTTTACCTACTTTTAACAGTTAGTTCTTGTCCATCATGATCATTTCCAGCTTTATTGTCACACCTCTCTTCTCTATCTTACCTACCCTCAGATTCACCCATTGACCTATAGACCAGTCCTCCTAACCGCTCTTTTCCCTGGCCATGGATATTAGTCTTCTACTCATGTCTGTCCATTTATAAGCAAATTTCATGACTTCATTTTCCTAACAGCTGTAAAGTATCCTATTGTGTAGCTGTGCCATAATTTCTTCATCCATTTTTCTGTTCTTGGGCATTCAAGTTGTTTCCACATTCTGGCTGTGGTTAATAGTGCTGCAATGAACATAGGAGTGCAGATAATGTTTCTGCTTTGTGTTTTTGGGTCTCCAGGTATATTCCCAGAAGTGGTATGATGGGTCAAAATGTCCATATTGTTTTCCAAAGGGGTTGGACCAATCAGCATCCCTACCAACAATGAAGGTGAGTCCCTTTCTCCCCACAGCCACTCCAGCACTGGTTGCTTTTGTTGTTTTCGATGTGTGATAGTGTCTGGTATGAGATGATATCTCTTTGTTTGATCTGTATCTCCCTAATGACAAGTAATGAACAGCATTTTTAATGTGCCTTTAAGCCATTTCAATTTTTTCTTTGAGAAAGTCTCTGTTCATTTCATTGTCCCATTTTCTGAAGGGGTAGGATGTTATTTTCTTGTAGAGTTCAACCAGTGCTTGTATATCTTGATATTAGCCCCTTAACACAAGGGTATTGGGTGAATAATCTTTCCCTTTCTGTAGGCTGTCTTTGTATCCTGGTCACTGCTTCTTTTTAGGTGCAGATGCTTCTTAGTTTAAGTCAGTCCCATTTGTTTATCTCTGCTTCCACTTGTTTGGTCAGTGGTATTTTATCTTTGAAGATACCTTTAGTGTCAATGTTGTGGAAGATTTTGCTGACCTTTTCTTCAATGTACCTTATGGATTCTGGTCTGATGTTGGAGTCTTTAGTCCATTTTAATATGATTTTGTGCATGCTGTTATGTAGAGGTCTGAACCTATTTGTTTGCACATAGCTGTCCAGTTTTGTCAGCACTACTTGTAAAAGAGGCTTTCCTTGTTCCACTACATTTTTGTGCTCCCTTATTAAAGATTAAATGATCATATATTTGAGGATGTGTGTAAAGATATTCAACCCTGTTCCATTGGACTGCGGATCTGCCCTTGTTCCAATATTATGTTGTTTTAATTAATGGGGTTTGTAGTAGAGCTTGAAATTGGGAAAAGTGATGCCTCCCATCATTTCCCCCCAATATTTGTGTTAGCTATTCATGGGGGCTTATTGTTTCAAATGAATTTCAGGAGTGTTTGATCAATTTCTTTAAAAAAATTTCATGGGTATCCTTAGAGTGATCACATTGAATCTGTATAATACTTTGGGGAGTATTGCCATTTTGACAATGTTAATTCTCTCAATTCATGAGCAGGGATGTGTATCTATTTCATCGTGTTCTCATTACTTCTTGAAGTAGTTTTTTATAGTTTTCTTTGGACAGGTTTTTTACATACTTAGTTAAACTGATTCCAAGGTAGTTTCTGAGGCATGAATGTAATGGGGTTTCTTTATATCACTTTTTTTCTCTCTCATTATTTGCATATAGGAAAATCATGGACATTTGGGTATTGATTTTATAGCTGCAATTTTACTATGCAAATTTATTGTTCCTAGAAGCTTCTAATAGAGGCTTTAGGGAAGTTAGAATCAGTAGTATTATCGAAGTTAGTATCATGTCATCTGCAAATAGTAATAGCTTGACTTCTTCCTTTCCTATCTGGATGCCCTTAATATATTTTTCTTGCTTAACTGCTATGGCAAGTACTTCCAGTAGTATATTGAATAAAAGTGGTGAGATCAGGCATTTTTGTCTTGTCCCCGATCATAGAGGGAAGGCTTTTAATTTTTTCCCATTGAGGATAATGCTTGCTGTTAGCTTGTGGCAGGTTGCTTTGACTATATTAGGAAAGTTCCTTCAGTTCCCAATTTACTGAGTTTTCATCATAAATGTGTGCTGAATCTTGTCAAATGCTTTCTCTCCACCTACTGATATGATCATATGGATTTTATCTTTTGTTTTATTGTTATGATGGTTTAAGTTTACTGACTTGGGAATGTTTAACCATCCTTGCATCTCTGGAATGAATCTCACTTGGTCAGGGTGTATTATATTTTTGATGAATCGTTGGACTATATTTGCTAATATTTGGTTGAGAATCTTTGCATCCTTGTTCATCAGGAATATTGGCCTGTCATTTTCTTCCTTTGTGGTGTGTCTGTCTGTTTTTGGTATTAGAGTGATATGTACTTCATAGAAACCTCATAGTCCTCACTCTGTCTCTACGGCAGACAATTTCCTCAATACTCCCTATCTACTTTTGTGCATTATGTTTTGTTCAAAATTTACCACCACCATTCAAGCCTACCTGCAATGAGCAGACACTAGATATTTATTTTCTATTGCTCATTTTGAATATTGTGAGAGCTCATTTTTATGGTCAAGTATTCCTGGAATTCTAGATTGTAAATGGTTGGGTTCCAGAGACATCTCTTAGGGCACTAATCTATTTTGGGATCCAATTGGTAGTCTCTGGTTCAGGGCTGTTGGTGCGCTAAGAGTCAGATTGTGGCTTGACAACCAGGTTGCTGAGTTAGCGGGGATCTGGGAAGGGACAGCTCGGCTTCTCTGCCATCATGTGGCCTGGAGATTTGGTCATGGAACCCACATACCTGGGCCTTGCCTATGGAAGCTCTTGCTTGTGGAAGGTCACTGGGATTCCATCAGAAGTTGGTGCAAAGGCACACAGACTTTCAAAGTAATTTCTGATGATCTTTTGAATCTCTTTGGTTTCTATTGTGATGTCCCTCTTTTTTTCATTTCTGATTCAGGTTATTAGGGTTTCTCTTTTTCTTTGCGAGTCTTGCTAGTTATTTATCAAACTTGTTTGTTTTCTCAAAATTCCAGTACTCAGTCTCATCAATTTTTTGGATTGTTTTTTTGGAATCCAGCTCATTATTTCTTTCCTCCTACCTGGTTTGGGCTCCACTTGTTGATCATTTTCTAAGATCTTAAGCTGTGAAGTCAAGTTCTTTATGTGGGCCCTTTCTTTCTTCCTGAGAAAGGCTTACAGAGCTATAAATTTTCCCCTTCATACTGCTTTAGCCGTGTTCCACACGTTTTGGTAGTTTGTGTCTTCATTCTCATTTGTTTTCAGGAATCTTATTTATTCTTTGATTTCCTCTCCAACCCAACTGATGTTCAACATTGTCCTGTTTAATTTCCAGGTGTTTTATTCTCTGTTTCTATGTGTGATTCACTTCTACCTTCAGTGCATCATGGTCTGAAAAGATAGTTCATACCGTTTCTATCTTCATTATTCAATTGATATAGATTTTGTGGCCCAGCATATGGGCTATCTTGGAAAATGTTTCATGTGCACTGAATAAGAATGTGTATTCATTTTTGGGGGGATGACACTTCTATTAGCTTTTTTTTCTTTTTGGGTCACACCCAGCGATGCTCAGGGGTTATTCTTTGCTCTACACTCAGGAATTACTCCTGGCAGTGCTTGGGGGGGCCATATGGGATCCCGGGGATCGAACCCAGGTTGGCCGCATGCAAGGTAAACGCCCTACCCGCTGTGCTATCTCTCCAGCCCCTCTATTAGCCTTCTATCTTCCATTTCTTCCTTCTGAGCCAGTACTTCCTTGCTTAGTTTTAGTCTTTTTGATCAATTGGTGATAAGGTGGTATTGAAGTGTTGCTAACAATGTCCTCCTTGAAGTCTATTAGCAGTTGTTTTAAGTATTGCGGGTTCCTTATTAAATGGGTATATGTTTAGGAGTAATATTTTCCTAATGTACATATCCCTTAATTATTAAATAATGGCTGTCGCTGTCTCTTCTAATCTTTTTCAGCCTTAAATCTATGTTGTTGGATACTCTCATGGCCACCCCAGCTTTTTTGACAGAATTGTTTGTCTGAAGAATTGTTTTTCATCCTTTGACTTTGAGTCTATGTTTGCTCTGACTGTTTAGCTTTGTTTCTTGTAGACAGCAGAATGTTGGATTCAGATTTTGATACATTTTGCCACTCTGTGTCTCTAAATTGTGCTGCCACTGTACCTGTGGGGGAGGAGCAGAAGTTGGTTCCAGTCCTGGATTAGGGTTCAACTTCAGACAGGAGTTGAAGTTGAACCCTAATTCAACTAAAACCTTCTAAAACCGCAGGAGTCCCATTTGCCCTAGGTGCTCATGTGGGGACCTTAGCCGAGAAGGGGTCTTCTAGTTCACTGTTGCTGTTTTCCCAGCATGCTACTCTGAAGGTCTAGACCCCCGGCTGCTTGCTCTTCAGTTTTTGGCTAGTACACTTCTAGAATCCAAACTAGGGCACTTTGTTTCCTAAAGTTCTCTTAAGTGACTGAAATTGGAACAACACCCAGGAGCCCAACTCCTTTGTGTGTGTCAATGGAAATAAAAGTCATCAGTCTGATCTATAAGCAAAAAACAGTTATTGGTTTAGGTAAACCAGGAGTGAGATAGTGTCACTAAGAAACCAAAGCAACATATATCAGCCATTTGTCTTGTAATAGGCTATTGGTTTTCATAGAGAGGTTATAAATATCCACAGGAGATTATGCATATAATCAAGTTTTAGGAAAAGAACAGCTGGAGCATGCTCAGTCATTCATTATTCGTGCTATATGCATCCAATGTTCAATTAGAGGTGGACATTTAAGCACAGGGTTTGAGAATATGGCATTATGAATAAGATTATACTTTAATTGGTCCAAAGTCTGTGCAGTCAAAGTCATATCAGTACCAGCAGTAGGTTAACAAGATGTTATTCTAGTTTATCTTGTAGCAACCAGTTATTCTTGAAAATCATATGAAACATCTGGTAATTTAGGATGATAATAACCTGATAACCTACACTGCAAAGAACGTAAACTACAAAAGAGTATAATGCACCCTACTAAAAAAAATTAAATGGTGTTTATATTTATATTTATTTTATATAAAGATATAATATATAAAATTTATATTTATATTTATATAAATATTTTATTTGCGGGCTGGAGCGATAGCACAGCGGTAGGGCGTTCGCCTTACAAGCGGCCAACATGGCCGCCCCGAGTTCGATTCCTCCGCCCCTCTCGGAGAGCCCGGCAAGCTACCGAGAGTATTTGATATGCCAGACACAGTAACAGCAAAGTCTCCAATGGAGACGTTACTGGGCCCGCTCGAGCAAATCGACGATCAACGGGAGGGCCTTTACCTTTACCTTTACCTTTATAAATATTTTATAGTTATTAATTATTTATTATTAATTATTTATTATATTAAATATTTGTTATTACTAAAATATGTTTATATTTATTTTATATAAATATATATAAAAATATAAATAGTTATATTTACCTAAACCAACTTATATTTATATTATATATATCATTTTTGTTGTCAGTGTCATTTTTTAGATTTCCCTTATGTTTTGCTTCTTTGATAATTATTTTGTAGGAAATCCTTTAAATGAGATTTGTCTCATGCATTCCCCATGTTTATAGTGAAAATGGGAATCTTGTCAAGGGAATTGACATAATAGCATGGTTATATTTAATATTACTTACTCTATTGATGGTAACCCAGATCACCTTGCTGAGATAGTGTTTTTTAGATTTTTATAATATAAAGTCACTTTTTTATTCTTCTCCAACACCATTTTTAGAACAAAATCATGGTAGCACTGTAGCACTGTCCTCCCGTTGTTTATCGATTTGCTCAAGCGGGCACCAGTAACGTCTCCACCAGTAATGTCTCCATTGTGAGACTTGTTGTTACTGTTTTTGGCATATTAAATATGACACAGGGAGCTTGCCAGGCTTTGCCATGCAGGTGGGATACTCTTGGTAGCTTGCCGGGCTCTCTGAGAAGGACAGAGGAATCGAACCTGGGTTGGCCTTGTTCAACGCAATCACCCAACACACTATGCTATCACTCACACTATGTATATAAAAAGTGACATTGCAAATGTATGCATATGATTGTGTTGTTACTGCATTATATATTAAGAAATAACAAATATAATTCAAATAATGAGAGAGGATATTTTAGGGAAGAAAAATTAAAGAGTTTATGAGTAAAGTGTCCAAACGTGTTATCTAAAAATAGAAATCTGTCTATTATTCCTGTTTATTCATTGATTTGTTTCACGAATCACGAATCACGACCATCATCACTTAATCACTTAATCACTTAACTTCCCGTTAGTCGTCGATTTGCTCGAGCGGGCGCCAGTAACGTCTCCATTTGTCCCTGTTGCGTGCTAGTGTAGCCCAATGGCATCTCTTCGCTCCGGGAACATGGAGGGCCTCAAACCGATCGTTCATGATCTTGACAAAGAAGTCTGACCATCTGGTAGGTGGGCGGCCACGCGGTCTCTTGACATCCCGTGGAATCCAATCAGTAACAGCTCTAGTCCAACGGTCATCTTTAAATCTCATTACGTGACCAGCCCATCTGATTTTCGACACCTTGGCATATGAGACAGCGTCCCTGATCCTTGATCGTCGACGGATGTCAGAACTCCGGATTCGTTCTCTCATTTGAGTGAAACGTGTTATTCCAAGCATAGCTCTTTCTATTCTTCTTTGGGAGACCTGAATGGCGTTCTCATCTTGTTTGCGTAGGGCCCAGGTCTCTGCGATAAAAGAGGTGTTGGAGGCGTCGGTGTCCTTGTCAACACAAACTTGGCCAAGAGCATTGATTCATTCGAATGCCTAACAACCCGAATCGGACGTTTACATTTGAATAGATGTGGCTCACTGCCTGCAGTTTCTATCTTCGTTGTCTACGCACCAACATCTCATTATGATGAAAGAGAAATCGAGAAGTTCTACATGGAGCTAGAGAAGTTCTATAAAGAAGACCACACCTTCTACAAGATCATTGTGGGTGATTTTAATGCCAAGATAGGACCGAGAAGATCAGCTGAAGAACTTCACATCGGGACCCATGGCCTAGAATGGAACGAACAGGGTGAGAGACTGTCTGAGTTCATCATGTCGACCAAGACCATTCATGGTAACTCACAGTTCCAGAAGGCAGAATCTAAACGATGGACATGGGAGTCTCCCGGTGGACGATTCCACAACGAAATAGACCACATCATATTCAATCGACGGTTTTGCCTGACTGATGTCGCTGTTGTCCCAAAATTTCGAACGGGATCGGACCACCGTCTCCTTCGTGCAAAATTCTACTTCACAGAGCGGGGAGAAAGGGCTGCAAAGTTCAAAAAGAGAACTCCCAGAATGACCACCAACTGGGAACTCTTTGGTACTATTGCGGCAACATGGGAAGATGCCATTGTTGACAACATTGACGAGGAATACGATCGACTGGTTCAGCACCTCCATGAATGTGCGAGGAACGCCAAGAGAGAGATAGCCACAAAAAGTCGCCTATCTTCGAAAACTCTTGAGCTAATTCGCCAGCGTGGTTTGGCGCATGCCTCAGGCAACCGCAAGCTAACGTCCGAGCTTGCAAAGCAGTGCAGAGATGCGATCAAAGAAGACCTCAAAGAGAGAAGAGCAGAAGTACTGATAGATGCGGCAGAAGCTGGGAAAAGTATTCGTAACGCCCGCCTGTCCTTCGCCAACTATAAGACCAAGATGACTGCCCTCCGACGTCCTGATGGATCCATCACATCCTCCAGAACGGCAATGGAGAAGATTATCCATGACTTCTACTCAAATCTCTTCGATAGCCATGTCCACTTGCCGACATACCAAATTCCACAGGATGGGTATGTCGTTCCTAACGTTCTCCCTTCCGAAATCCGACACGCCATTTCGTTGGTAAAGAAGCAAACAGCACCCGGCCCAGACAAGGTCAGACCTGAACACCTGAAGAACCTGCCGTCAGTACTCATCAATACACTGGCTCGGCTCTTCACTCGCTACCTGTCTGAATGCAAGGTTCCGTCCCAATGGAAAACCAGCAGGACCGTACTACTGTTCAAGAAGGGAGACATCCATGACATTGGCAACTATCGCCCGATCTGCCTATTGTCTGTCATCTACAAGCTGTTCACTCGAGTCATCCTGAATAGGATTGGCAGAACACTAGATGAAGGACAACCATGCGAGCAAGCAGGGTTCCGCAAAGGATTCAGCACCATCGACCATATCCACACGGTAACCAAGCTCATTGAGGTTTCTCGGGAGTTCAAGATGCCGCTCTGCTTAACGTTCATTGATTTAAAGAAGGCCTTTGATTCTGTTGAGACGGAAGCGGTCATTGAAGCCCTAGCCAATCAGGGCATTCAAGCCCAATACATCAGGATCCTCCGTGAGCTGTATTGCGGATTCACTACCAGGATCTCACCATTCTACAAAGAAGTGATCGTTGATGTCAAGAGAGGGGTGCGGCAGGGTGATACCATTTCACCGAAACTCTTCAGTGCCACCCTCGAGAACATCATGCGACGACTGGAATGGGAAGGAATGGGAGTGAAGATAGATGGTCGGCAACTACACCACCTCCGCTTTGCTGATGACATTGTTTTAATAACACCAAACATCAGCCAAGCGGCACAAATGCTGGCCGACTTTGACCGTGAGTGTGGAAAGGTAGGACTACAGCTGAATCTTACGAAGACAATGTTTATGAGAAACAGCCTTGTTCCTGACGCCCCATTCGCTCTCAATGGAACGACCATCTCCGAATGCAACAGCTATGTGTACCTAGGTCGAGAGGTCAACATGACAAATGACCTGGCACCCGAGCTGCGCAGGAGGAAGAGAGCGGCTTGGAACGCCTTCAAGAACGTCGAAGAAATAGCTAAGAGGACGAAGAACCTCCGGCTCCGGGCACATCTCTTTGATTCCACTGTTCTTCCTGCATTAACATATGCCTCAGAGACCTGGGCCCACGACCATCATGTTATTCATTAATTGCCTCGAGCAGGCCCCAGTAACGTCTCCTTCATCCTAGCCCTGAGATTATGTTCAAGGCTCTTTAGGAGACTGAGACCCATCATTGTTACTGGTATTTGGCATAATGGGTACGCCACGGAGAGTTTGCCAGATTCTGCCATGTGGGCAGGTTACATTCGGTAGCCTGCCAGTTTGTCCAAAGTAGGAATGAGATAATAAGATGTCATAATAAGATGTCGGGAGCTGGTTTTTATAATCTCTGAGTCTTGGCCATTGATGGGATTACACGGCGCCAGGGGTCCAGTTGGTGGGTGTGACCCCCGCCTACTGGAATTTGAAGGATCTGGGTGGAGGATGCTCAGCCCCGATCCGAGTAGGCTTGGAGATCTCAGTCCCGGGACCCGTTTGCCTTTGGTCCTCTGCCGGTACCTTCAGGTGTGCGGAGTAATAATAACAATAACAAGTAATAATAAATAGTAATAATAACAGTTCTCATTTCCCTGACCCTAAAAGAGCCTCCAATACAGCAGACTTGGGAAAGATGAGTAAGGAGAGGCTGCTAAAAATCTCAGGGTTGGGATGAAAGGAGATGTTATTGGCACCCGCTCAAATAAATCAACAAACAATGGGATGACAGTGATACAGTGACACCCCTAAACTTAAACACTTTCATTATGGACAGTTGACTACAAACTAGATAGTACCTTAAGTGCAAGTTCACCTTTCTGCACTATGTTTCAATAAAATAATAGTGGAAAATGTAAACGTAAGCAAAATTAGAGGGCAATAGTGTGCAGACATGACCTTCTAATAATATTTCATGTACTACATATGACCTTTTGAAAATTTGGATACAACAGTAATTGTTTAAATATTAGCATTACTACTGCAGAGAAATTTAATTTTGGCCTGTAATAATAACTGTCCACTAACTTGCATTATGTTGGATTTAAAAGAAAATCAAATAAAAACTGCAATTAGATTTCACTGTACAGCTATTGAAATATAGAGAGAAATGAAGTAATGATGATTAAGGCTAACAGCGATGTAAAACAGAAGAAATTGTTAAATATTACAGTTAAATTGTACCTTGAAAGGCAACTTAGTAGCTTATAAATTAGATATGAACTAATTATATAACTAAGATTAGAATTTTAAGAATCTTATGTAAATTGCTTACATACAACCATACAAAAAACTTGCATAAGAATCTTTATAGAAACATAAATATAATTACTGAAATGCAAAAGTAACTAAGACACTCTAAAACTAGGCAATAGATGAATCACCATCAAGCCATATGATGGAGTAGTTATTTGTTGATATGAAACATCAAGTATAAAATCATCTGTTTATCTTTCTTTATATACATGATATATGTTAGTATATGTTTATGTGAACAATGCAACACTCAGTGTAGAAAAGTTACTGAGCAAAGAGTTTTGAGAAGAAAGAGAAAGGAAAATGGATACATGCTACAGATATAAACAGTTAAATAGCATTTTGTCACTAATATGTTGAGAATGTTGTTCAAAAGCATTTCTGTCAGAAAATAAAACTAAAATAAAAGTATTCCAGTAAAATTTAGAAAAAAATAAGATAGATATTTATCATCTAAACTAGAAACTCTTAAGACTCAGGATTTCATTTTTCCCTATACCCCCTGCCTTTCTCTTTCATGTGTACACCTTTTCAATCTTATTGAGTAAATATTTTGAGAAACCAGTTCATCCTGAACTTAATTATCAAACAAAATGAGAAGAGAATTTATTAATATATACCAATAAAAAATGTTCACGTAGAACAGTTCTAGATACAATGTAGAGTTCTAAATGAAATGAATTTTACTGTAGAGAAAATTTCCATGTCCTAAATAGTAATTTTAAAATGACCTGATTTAACATAACCACCTATGGTATTTGGAGAGAATAAAATTCTGATTTTAAATATAATTAAGAATCGGTTTTACTATGTATACAGTCTGTTCTCTTATTTCTTTGCAAAGAACTGTTGCTAGAAATGCAATAAAGCATGTAAAATATAATTTTTTTCTCAGATAAAATATTATTTCTAATGTATGTTTTCTGACTTTCCTAGTATTTTAAGTCCCTAGGTAGAAATTGTTCAATAACAATGCTATAATTTTAGGCATTCTAGTCAGTGCATATAATTATTTTTATTAGAGAATTTAATAGTTTCTTTGTATATTTACAGATACTTTATTTGGCATTTTGTTATTTGAGCAGTGAATATTTAGTGAATATATATTACAATTTTGTTAAAATTCTATCACTTTTCTTATGCTAACCTTCAGTTCTCTCACATATAATCAATAAAAAAATTTATAATAAACAGCATACATAACACAGATTTTAAGAATATATTTCAGTGCAAATGTACTTTTATTACTGAGTACAAAATAACATGTCATACATAAAATTCTACTGCTCTGAGATAAACATCAAGCTTAGATTTAATTTGGATGCTTCAACTAAATGGCTGTTAAGGAAATGATGACTTACAGAGTATGAACAAGATTTAAGAAAACTGGAGGAAATGTTGAAGCACCCTGACTCCTCTTAGCAGTGCACTGTTAATTACTTTGGTAAATTTGTCAGAAGCTAAGGAGGAAGAGGAACAATTGGAGGAGGAAAAGGAGCTTCAGGAGAAGCCCACTACTGGAGACTATGGTCATGGAGAGATGCAGTGCCTTCCAAAAGTCTGAAGGCAGACATGATTAACAAACAACCAAATCATTCTTTGCTCTTAAACTCTAGTCCATTCGTTTCTTCTATCAATGAAACTCAATCAAATGAAACTAGTATTGGAAGCACTTTCCCTGAGGATCAACTTCTTAAAGTACAGAATAGGTAAAACTGATAATTATAGGGGAATGCAAACTAATAATTATCACTTTGTAATCATATACTTTGTATGAATCTTAGTGAACTGCAGATAATACATCTGCAAAATAAGTACAGTCTAGTCTTATGTAACATAATTTTGCTGATTATTGTTAGGCAGATTCTACTCATGTTGGGTGTTCGACAAAGGAAAGAAAAGTCTTTAAATTAATTTCTTCTCACACTCAGTTTAGAATTTAACTACAGTAGTTGAAATTACTGTAACAGTAAAAATATTATAAGATGCATTTGAGGAAAGATTGACATGTGGTATTTAACTACAGATATTAAAACAGTTCTTTGCAAACTGGAATGAGAAGTGGTAACTGATTTAGCTGAGAAAAGTACTTAATGAGTTGATAAAGGGCATGTCAATATACAACTCAAAATAAGGAGTTACTTTAAAGATTTTAATTATCAAAACAGAACATTTCTACTCTCAAAATGACACTAGTCTCATATGTGCCTTACATATGGAAGAGAAAATTTATTCTCAGGAGAACTGAAAAGAATACACCTATAACTAAATATAAAAGATATGAATACCTAGGAGGTTAAAGAAAATATTTTGTTGCTTTTATGTTCTCCCAGTTTTACCATCATAGAAACCACTTCAAGAAACATTTTTGAAAGAATGATGTGCTGTTGAGACTACCCCATTGAGACCTTTATATAAACTCTTAATATTCTCATAAACTTGTACAGAAATTTACTAAAGAAAAGACTGCAATGCCAAACTAGAGGCCATCTAATCAATCCAAATTGCTCATTACCAAAGAGAAAAATTCAAATTCAGCAACATACAGTGATTCACTCTGGGAGCTCTGGAAGACGCAGAGAAGCAACAAACACTCCCTGGAGCAGACAGTTTTCATATGTGTTGGGATTTTCAAGTGCACTCTTGTAATGAAAATGTGACTTAGTTATTTTATCCAAGTTACTGAGATGGCTCCAAGAAGGCAATAGAAGAGGTTTATTGATTCACTCCCAAGAACAAAATCAAGTAATCAGAAAAATGTGACATTGAGAGAACCCATTTTTCAGGGTGAGAGTGAAGCACTTCTTGTACATCAGAGACCAATAAAAACTACTCGTGTGGAGTCATGAAGAACAACACTTAACTGGAAAGAAGGTGAGTTGTGGAAATGCCTGAATAATGTATGTAGCTCTGGATGAAGGACTGACAGCTAGGCATTTGAGAAGGGGAAAGTGGAATATGGTGCCCGTTGTCCTCAATCCTACCGAAGTCCATATAAAGGAGCCACAGTACTTCTCACAGGAAGGAAGCCTTGCTAGGACAATAAAGAAGATACTCATGAGTGCACTGATATGCCTCTACTCCTTTCTAGTGCCTAGCATGTGAAATGCATTCTTCTGAAGAGAAGTTTAACATAGTTAGCAGGTTATGTGCTTAATGTATATAGGAAATTTATATTATTTTATCTAGTTTACTCACAATTTTCAGTATCTTGTGTATGAATAAAAAATCTAATTTTAACCTACTTAAAATCTAGTATTTATCTAATGTTAGTTGGACATGTATAGTTTCAGAAATAGAACAGTAATAGAAAAGCGCAGACAGACCTCAATGACCCGGTGGGAGTGTTCCTATGAAGCCATTTATCCTCCCCCATTATAGACCATTAGATCCATTTCTAAAGAGGTTCCACATACTTACGCAAGAACACCAAAACGGAAGAGAATATCCTGGAAGAGGAAAGAAGAGCTCAGCACTCCCAGACTGTCATAGGCACTATGGTACTATGAGAAAACAGTACAGAAATCCTCCCTGAGGAGTGGGTGAAGATAGAAGCCATGAATCCTCAACAAAGAATTCCTGCATACAAAATCTTTCTGATAATAAATCAGAGACAAAGTGGTGAAGATGTTTAATGAGCTCTAAGAAACAATGGACTCTACAACCAATAAAATATAGGAGGAAAGGAGAGTAGAATTAATAAAGGTACAAACATAATTAAGTTTAACAGAAAAAAGTTCAGTAGATGAAATAAAAAAATAATGTATGCCATCAATATTAGAGAGACAACAGCCAAAGACAGAATCAGTGAAGAAGTAAATGACATACAAATGCGCATCCCTTAGACTTTAGCAGATCTATTGAAAGAAACCCTCCAGTCCTGAGGTCAGTGGTGTGATATAGTTGAAAAGATTAATGAAATGAAGGCCTCACCAAAAATACTGTACCCTTCTAGACTTTCATTCAGATTTGAAGGAATGATGCACAGCTTTTTGGATAACCAAGAGGTCAGGAACTTCATAGACTCAAATACAACTTTAAAAGAAGCACTAAAGGGGCTATTGTAAGGCAAGGTATACCCCACAACACAACAGATCACAGATCACAGATCATCCTGTTATTCATCGATTGCCTCGAGCAGGCCCCAGTAACGTCTCCTTCATCCTAGCCCTGAGATTATATTCAAGGCTCTTTAGGAGAATGAGACCCATCATTGTTACTGGTATTTGGCATAATGGGTACGACACAGGGAGTTTGCCAGACTCTGCCGTGTGGGCAGGTTACATTCGGTAGCCTGCCAGTTTGTCAAAGTAGGAATGAGATGTCATAATAAGACGTTAAAATTCCGGGATCTGGTTTTTATAGTCTCTGAGTCTTGGCCGCTGATGGGATTACACGGCGCCAGGGGTCCAGTTGGTGGGTGTGACCCCCGCCTACTGGAATTTGGAGGATCTGGGTGGAGGATGGTTGACTCCAATCCGAGCAAAACAGCACAACAAACTTTTACAAAAAGATGGCACAAAACACCATGACAATAATATCTTTCAATATGAGCGGACTAAATACACCAATTAAGAACAGAGTAGCAAAATGGATTAAAAAACTGAATCAAATATTCTGTTGTCAACAAGAAACATATTTGAATAGTCAGAGTGCGCACAGACTCAAGGTCAAAGGCTGAAAAACGATTCTTCAAACAAACAACTTCTAAAAGGCCAGGGTGGCCATTCTAGTATTCAAAGACAGATTTCAGGCTGAAAGAGGATGGAAGGGATAGTGAAGACCATATCTTAATAATCCAGAGATATGTAATTAGGAAGATATTTTACTTCTAAACATATTTCCTGGTCCAATGAGGGGCCAGGAAAATTCTAAAAACAACTGCTAATGGATTTCAAGGAAAGCTTTGGCAACAACTCAATAGTAGTGGGAGACATCAAAACCATCTTGTTATTTCTTGGTAGATCAACAAGACTAAAAGTCAGCAAGGTAATACTGAATTTGAAGGAAGAAATGGAAGAGAAACGGCTAAATAGCTGTATATAGGGCATTTCATTTCCCCATAGTCGAATACATTTTTCTTCAATGCACATGGAATGTTCTCCAAGATACACCACATTCTAGGTCACAAAACATACTGCATAAATAAAGAATGTAAAAATTGTATCAACTTTCTTTCTAGACTACAATGCACTGAAAATAGAAGTTAATCACACAAGAAATGGAAAATAAAATCAAAAATCTGGAAATAACTGAACAATCAGTGAGTTAGAGAGGAAATCAAGGAATAAATAAAACATTTCTGGTAATAAATAAGAATGAGGACACAAGCTATCAGAATTTGTGGGACACGGCAAAAGCCATGTTATGTTATGAGGAAAGTTTATAAAGCTTTGAAAATGTTCATCAGGAAGGAATGAAGGCCCCACATAAATAACATGACTTCACACCTTAAAGTCTTAGAAGATGACCAACAACCAGGCAGGAGGAAGGAAATAATAAAACTTAGAGCAGAAATTAATGAGGTGGAAGTAAAAAATATCCAAAAGATCAATAGCTGATTCTTTTAAACCAATAACTCGTTCTTTGAAAGAATAAACAAGATCAGTAAACCACTAGCAAGATTAACAAAGAAAGAGAGGTAGAGAGAGACTAATAAATTGAATCAGAAATGAAAGGGGGCACATCACAAGAGAAACAGAAATTTGAAAGATCATCAGAGGTTACTTTGAGCATCTATATGCAACAAACAAGAGAACCTAGAAGAAAGGGATAAATTCCTGAATTACTCTAACCTGCCAAAGCTGAATTTAGATGTGGAATACCTGAACAGATTTATCACTACTAAGGAAATTAAAATGGTAATCAAATGTCTTCCTCAAAACAAAAGCCCAGAAATAGATGAATTCACTAGTGAATTATTCCAAATCATTAAAGAAGACCTACTGCCAGTCTTTCCAGGTTTTTCGATGTAGTTGAAGAAACAGAAACACTCCCAGTTTTCTATTACTCTGATACAAAATGAAGACAGAGACACCACAAAAAAAAATATGACAGACTGATATCCATGATTAACACAGATGCAAACAGCCTCAACAAAATAATAGCAAACAGAATATAATGACTCACTAAAAAATTATACACCGTGACCAATTAAAATACATCCCAGAATTGCAAGGAATGGTTTAATATTCCTACATAAGACAGCATAATACAACATATCAGTAAAAGAAAAATAAAAACCACATGATCACATCGATAGATGTAGTGGAAGCACTAAGCACTTAACAAGCACTTATCCAGCACTCATTCATGATAAAATCTCTCAACAAAATGGGAGTTGAGCGAACTTTCCTCAATATAGTCAAAGCCATCTATCACAACCCAAAGCAAGCATTTTCCTCAATAATGAAAAGCTAAAGTCTTTGCTCTAAAATCAAGAAGAGGAAAAGGTTGCCCATTCTTTCCACTTCTATTCAATATAGAAATGAAGTACTAGAAGTACTTGCCATAGCAGTTAGGGGAAGAAAAATATACCAAGGACATTCAGATAGGAAAGAAAGAAGTCAAGCTCTCACTATTTGCGGATGCCAAGATACTATACTTAGAGAATCCCGAAAACTCTGCTATAAAGTTCCTAGTAACAATAGATATGTATAGTATAATGGCAAGTTATATCAATAGCTGAAAGTCCATGGCTTTCCTCTGTGCAAATAAGGAAAGATAAAAGTGATATTAAAAATATAATCCTACTCACAATTATGCATCAAAAATCAAGCACTTCAGAATCAGCTTAACTGAGAAGGTAAAGGACCTATACAAAGAAAACTAAAAATGTTTCTTAAAGTAATAAAAGAGAACATGAGGAAATGAAGACACATCTCCTGGTCATAGACCGGGATAACTAAAGTTGTCAAAATGGCAATACTCGCCAAAACATTATATTGATTCAAAGTAGTCCCTATGAGCATATCCATGACATTTTTCAAAAAACTATCAAACACTCCTGAAATTCATATGGAACAATAACCTCCATGAATAGCTAATGCAATCCTTGAGTGTGTGTGTGTATGTGTGTGTGTGTGTGTGTGTGTGTGTGTGTGTGTGTGTGTGTGATGGGAAGCATCACCTTCATCAACTTCCAACTGTACTACAAAATTGGTAGTCATTAAAACAGCATTGTATTGGAATAAATACAAACCTATGAACAATGGAATAGAGTTGACTATACTGACACAGACCCTCAAATATATAATCACTTAACTCTTGATAAAGGAGCAAGAAATAGGAAGTGGACCAAGGAAAGCCTCTTCAACAAGTGATGCTGGGTAAACTGAGCAGCTATGTATGAAAAATTAATTTAGACTTCTTTCTAATGACAAGAACAAAAGTCAGATCAAACCGGATTAAAGACCTCAATATTGAATACATAATTTACTTGGAGGAAAACAGAGGCAGAACCCTCAATGTCATGGGTATATTAGGTACTGGGAGAACTTCCCAAGAAAGAAAATCATCCAACGCCATAAAAAATGGAGAAAATAAATGAACAGAAACTTCCTCTAAAAAGAAGTACAAATACCTAAATGGCACATAAAAATGCTCTACATTAATTGTTAATCATCAGGGAGATGCAAATCAAAACAACAATGAGATATCTCACACCATAGAGACTGGCACACATTAAAAATAACAAGAACAACCAATACTTGACAGATGTGGGGAGAAAGGGATTCTTATTCACTGTTGGTGGGGATGTTGCGTGGTTCAGTCTTCTTAGAAAATCATGGATATTCCTCAAAAAACTAGAAATTGAGTTTCTACATGACCCAGCAATACATCTTCTGAGAATATACCCAAAAGGACATAGCAGAACACCATCTGCACTTCTGTATTAATTGCGGTACTTTTTACAATAGTAAGAATCTGGAAACAATCTGAGTGCCCAAGAACAGAAAGCTGGATAAAGAAACTATGGCTAATCTACACGATGGAATACTACACACCACTAGGAAAAATGAAGTCATGAAATTTGCTTATAAATGGATGGACATAGAGAGTATCATGCTGAGTGAAATGAGTCAAAAGCAGAGAGACAGACATAGAATGGTTGCATCAATCTGTGGGATATAAAAAGTGAAATATAAGACTAATACTAATGGACAGTAAAAACAGCAGCCAGGAGGATGTGTCATGGATGGAAGCTTGCCACAAGTGGGAGGTGAGGGAAATTAGGATAGAGAAGGGGCCAGAAACACAATGATAGTTGGAAAGGATCACTCTGGATAAGACTGAATGTTTAAAGTAGGTATAGGGATATACATGATAATCTCTCAGTACCTATATTGCAAACCATAATGTTCAGAAGGAAAAAGAGAGTGTGAGAGAGAGAGAAAGAAGAAAAGTGCCTGCTATAGAGGGAAGCTGGTGTGGGGAGGAAGGAACGTGGTGGGAGGGGAACTTGGCACATTGGTGGTGGAAAATGTACACTGGTGAAGGGATAGGTGTTGCAACATTGTATGACTGACACCCCATCTTGAACATCTTGAATCTCACAGTGATTCAATTAAAAAATGATTATAAAAACCCACAGAAGAAAAGAGTCAATGTAAAATGTCATTGTAAGCTATTTTCTCTGACTTATCCTGTTATCACTTCTAGTTATCTCAGTTATAAAACATATTGTGTAAAGTTTTAAAAATTTCCCTGTGCTACTGCTTTCTGACTCTCTTTGTACAATATATTTCTGTTCAACATACCCAACTCATTTTCAATTAATTTTTATATTATAATCACTATAAAATATGAGTTTTACCATTAAAAGGAATATCTCTCATTTTTCTATGTATTATCTCACCCAGAAAATACTGTTTACATCTAATAGACTGGGAACTGTCTTTCTCAGCACGATATTTATAGGATAGACATCAACTTCATACTAAAATTTTGAAGCTTCATACTAAAATTTTCCCTAAGGATAATCCATTATCTTCTTTACCTTTTATAGCTTGCATGGATAAAGGATTCATTGACAAAATGGTGATGTCTTCTCATAGGAGTCAAAGTAATTTATAGTTCTGCCTCAAGCCTACAAAATAAAACCAGATACCTTAGATAAAAGATATAACCCAGGGCAATGCAGTAACAATTGCCTAAATATGTTGAAGAAGCTATAAACTTACATTGTAGAGAGCAAATTTGTTAAGTTCCTGAAAGTAATATAATTTTATAGGTATAACTAGGTATAAAAATGACCAATTTTTGAAATATTATTTATCATATCAACAGAGAACAATTATTCTTTGTGAATTCTTGCAGTACAAAATATTAATATCACTCCATACAGATATAAAATCCATATATTCATTCATTTTTTAGAAAACTTTTGGAATTTTATTTGTCCTAATTGCAATGTCATTAAACATATCATTAAATACTTTCAAATATTATGAGAAAGTGTGGTCTGTTTAAAAAATAACTTGATTTGTGCTAACATGAAATGATACAAAATAGTTTATATCTTTAGAATGTTAAGAGAAAATACAGGTAAATATAATGTTTATTAAAAACTATTACATTTTTGCTATTATTTTTTCATAATTTGGTAGACACTGTCATTGGCATAATTGGTATATGTATACATAATTTAATCCTAAAAGTACCATTTTCAAAGGCCAATTTCATGACAGATATATGATTGAAACTCAAATTTGATTGCTCTTGAAGTCCACAGTTTTAATTTCTGTAATGGAAGAATCTCTTCCGCTGGAAGTTCCTACATGCCAAAAGCATTATGCAAAATGATGCTCATTTATCTAAGAATAATATTATATAGGTACTCAGTTTCTTACTTTGGAAAGAATAATGCACTGACATAAAACACCAGTTTAATTTCAAATGATGATCAGTATTTCCCGGAAAAAAGCAGGGATTGAGCATTCCAGAGATTTAAATTTAAAAACATAGTGTACTTGGAGTGAGAATTACCTCACTAAGACAAAGTGGAGACCTGTGCAAAACATAACTCTGACAGCAATGAACAGTGGAGAAGTGGAGTGAGAGAAAGTGTTTTTCTATCACTCAGATGTGAACAAATTATAGAGTAGAGTGCATCAGGGTGAAAAGGAGAAAAACAGAACGTGTAAAATGAGAGAATAGAAGTTACAGGACTGAAAAACGGTTTGACCATTGAATGTGTTTAATACAAGGTTGTTTATATATATTCAAGTGAAGATGTATAGGAATAAACTGGAAAGCAATCAAAATATCTGGTGGAAGATTTCCAGGGATATGGAAATCTGATTTGAAAGTCAACAGCCATGATCATTCATCTACTGTTTTAAACAATCTGGAGGGAAAAAATGGAGAGAAAACAATATGCTTTATTATTCACAACCTTATAATTAAGTATATGGAAAACTACATATTTTAACTTCATAGGCTAAAAAGTACATTTAAAGATCAGTCTTAGGGGCTGATAAGAGCAATAGCATAGCAGGTAGGGCGTTTGCCTTGCACGCGGTCAACCCAGGTCAACCCAACCTTTTGCCCAGCATTCCATATGTTCCCCTGAGCACCACCAGGGGTGATTCCTGAGTGCAGAGCCAGAAGTAACTCCTGTGCATTGCCGGGTGTGACCCAAAAAGAAAAAAAAAAGATTAGTCTTATAAAATATGAGTAGAGATCCATACTCTAAAAATATTTCTGAACCTACACATTTAAGTATAATGGAGAAAGAATCATTAGCTTTTAATTCACAGTCACGGTCACGGTCACGGTCTTCCCTTTTTCATCGATTTGCTCAAGCAGGCCCAGTAACGTCTCCATTGGAGACTTTGTTGTTACTGTGTTTGGCATATCGAATACATCACGGGTAGCTTGTCAAGCTCTGCTGTGCAGGCGAAATACTCTTGGCAGCTTGCCGCGCTTTTAATTCAACACAAACTAATTACAAGCACCACCAATTTACAAAAGATAAGTTGTATAACAGTTGATTCTGTAATATCTAAGATAAGGAATATACATAAAGTATATGTTAAATGCAAAGAAAGATAGGCATGTGCCTTTTGAAATTGAGTTACTATTTAAGTTACCTTCCAAACACAACATAAATTTTAAGGAACAATTTTTTTATAGCTATATATGCATCTGTATTAGGACATTACCTTTATAAAAGCGTCCCAACCAGTAGTGATAGGAGTAAGGGCAGAAGGGCAAGTATCTCTTCCAGCAGTTCTCAGCTTGGCAGTGCCCAGAAGCATTAATATTGGCCAGCAGGCCTACTTCACAGCGCTGGAGGGGCAGAGGAAGTAAACATGAATCAAACAGAAACCGAACTTTGTATATGATAGCCATGTTCTCTAACAATTGAGCTGCCTTCCCAACACTAGAATCAACTTTCAGTGACAAAAATTTATCGAAGGTATTATATAAAATAGCTGGGTAAAAATATTTTAAATGAATAAGTTGTGCCTGCATTTAAGGAATAGTATACTTGTACACATTACAAAAACTTCAAAATTTAAAATAGTGTGATTTCCCAAATAATTTTCTAAAATGATATATTACAAAGAGCTGCTTTACACCAGTAAATGATATTGAGTATTTTCAAAAACAAAGTTGTATAATTAAGTTTTTATGTTTATCATAAATCTAAATCTTCCATGGGTTATTAATTTCTATGAAGATATATTTTTATGCTATTTTTAATAAAATAAGCTCGCCCTCTGTAGTTTGTATACAAGGCTCATCATAATATCAGGAGAAAATCTAAAATTATTTTCCATATACAAACTCACCTCTAATCTATTGAACTACAATCATTTTAAAAAATGTCTACTACTTTTTTCTTTATATTTGATGGAAATATGATTTGTATTGTATTATCACAATACCACACATAGTTATAATTACTATATCTATTTTTCATTAAATATATTTTGTTCTTAAATATTAGAATTATTCATTTAAATGTAGCTTAAAGGGAGTTTGGGGCATAGAAAACAATAATTTTTTAAAGAACACTAAATAAAAAACAGCATATGTAAAGATATGAGATGACTAGGTGTATAATAGCATTTTAATAATGAACATTTTAATCATTTGTTTCATTTGTACTTAAATACTTTGATTAAGCTCCTTCCAACTGGCATTCTAAATAGGTTAATATCACTGTATCAATGTATCACTGTCATCCCATTGTTCATCGATTTACTCGAGCGGGCACCAGTAACGTCTCCATTTGTCCCAGCCCTGAGATTTTAGCAGCCTCTCCTTACTTGTCTTTCCCAATGTTGCTCGTCTTTACCAACATAGAATTTCTGTGTGTGACTTTTTCCACATTTTTAATACTCTTACCTATTTAAATATAAGAAATAAATTGTTTTAGTGTGCAAAATGAATAATATTTTATAAAAATATTTCCTGATGTACTTTCAATATGAAGAATAAATGCTTCCAAGCTTGAAAATATTTTAAATATTTTTATGTTAAAACTAATATGAATCAAAGTACTGCTGAATTTTTTCTTATTTTTTTCTTTTTTTAAATATTTTTAATATTCGTTCATGATGATTTGTTACATTCAATATTCCAACGACAATCTCACCACTATTGAACCTTTCCAAGACCAATATTTCCAATTTTCCCATCCACCCCCTTAAGCCTACCACTATAGCGGACCCCAAATAATTTATTTTATATTGCCTGTTATAAATAATTCACAAAAAATGGTAAAAAATGTTATCTTTAGAAGAAAGTGTGTGAAGATTGTTGTATTTCACTATGGAGCCATTAGGCCCTTGTATAAGAGATTACTAACATGTTTTTAAAGATTAAGCCTTGTGTATTTATATTTTGTTAATAGAGATTGCTTTCCTCCTACTTTAAATCCCATCCAATATGGTGTGTTATGTAAAGGTAAAGGCCCTCCCGTTGATCGTCGATTTGCTCGAGCGGGCCCAGTAACGTCTCCATTGGAGACTTTGTTGTTACTGTGTCTGGCATATCGAATACTCTCGGTAGCTTGCCGGGCTCGCCGAGAGGGGCGGAGGAATCGAACTCGGGTCGGCCACGTTGGCCGCTTGGAAGGCGAACGCCCTACCCGCTGTGCTAATAGCACAGTGGGTAGGGTGTTCGCCTTCCAAGCGGCCAACGTGGCCGACCCGAGTTCGATTCCTCCGCCCCTCTCGGAGAGCCCGGCAAGCTACCGAGAGTATTCGATATGCCAGACACAGTAACAACAAAGTCTCCAATGGAGACGTTACTGGGCCCGCTCGAGCAAATCGACGATCAACGGGAGGGCCTTTACCTTTACCTTTACCTTATGGTGTGTTATAGGCTGGAGCGATAGCACAGCGGTAGGGCATTTTTCTTGCACGCAGCCAACATGGCCAACTCGAGTTCGATTCCTCCACCCCTCTCGGAGAGCCCGGCAAGCTACCGAGGGTATCTTGCCCACACGGCAGAGCCTGGCAAGCTACCCGTGACGTACTTGATATGCCAAACACAGTAACAACAAGTCTCATGATGGAGACGTTACTGGGCCCACTTGAGCAAATCGATGAACAATGGGAGGACCGTGATACCGTGATGGTGTGTTACTCCTGGTATATCAGTGATATAGAGTTTGAGATATGTAGTTGCAAACGCAGCCACACACTTTAGTGGTACCAAAATATTTAATGGGGTGATAAAGCTGGAGCTAAAATTTTAACTGGATGAGGACTTAGGAATTCTTATACGACTCAGCCTCCAGCAGGCTCCAGAAACATTTCTGAGACTTGTTGATCTCTTTTGAGAGTCTCTGGGTTATGGTCAATTGATGAGCTTACTTGGAACCAGGGACGGTCCATTGGCATGACTGTCGAAACTTCCAAAAATACAGGGAGCTGCGAGGAAATAGCCCATCACTGACTCTTTATAAGCCTATAGATTTCAGTCACAAAACCTACATACCTGAATTTTTCTCAACAAATTCATTTCTGGATGAGAGTCATTGCAAGCAGTTGTAGATGTTTTTCAAGCACAAGTAAAAATCAAATGATAAATGCTCACCTTTGTTGAAAATCAAAAACAAGTAGAATATATAAACATGAAAATTATTAATAATCAGTTTCAGTTATATTCATTTCTCACTAATTTATTCTGTGATTATATTTATTGTTTTATCTAATATAAATCATTGCTACAAAATATGCAGCTATTCATCATGGAATGTGACAATTAGTTCATAATATAAAGAAAAAATATTTTTTAGTTTTCTTTTGTGATTTTGCCCTTGACTATTTCCTTCAGGGAATCTCAGAACAATTTTCCGGTTGAAGTTTATATATCTGAGTCCTTCAATGAGTCTAGATCAAAGAAAATTTAAGCCAAACCAAAAATTTAAAATCAAAACAAATTTATTAGATCTTTTCTGACCATTTTATTCTATGGGGATATCACAGTCATTCTTTGACATTGATGGACAAAGATAAGAATTCTTAGTAAAAAACTTCATAGTGAATTCTTTCAGCTAAATTGTTCTTCTTTCCCTTGTAAATTAAACTCTCTCCAATTGGTACCTCCAAAAATTTTGATTTTTTACATCCAGGTTAGATTTCTACCAAATCAAATATAGTTCCATTTGCCTTGTAGGTAGAGAATTTGTACAGAGCTTAGGTAGATGTTTTGTTTTGTTTTTGTGTCTCAGAAGGCTTGAACTGAAGTCCCTTGGGATTATTTATTACTGGATGGGCTGGTTTTTGAGGATAAATATGGTATCAATTGCTTAAATTAATTTTCTGATTTCTTCTGGTGATAGTAAAAAGTATCACTATGCTGGAATTGTTGGGAAATATGTCTACTCATAATAGAGCATGGTGGTCTCGGAGTTCTTGGAATGTAAATTATAACTCCACAACTCCCAAGAAGAAATTTCAAAAGAGAAAAAATCGTACCGAAAATTAGAACATTAGTACATCTAATGTTGTATTGTTCTATTGGCCAAAACAAATTTCATTCACATTGAAAACAGGTTCCAAATAATTTCATTACTTTTTAAAAACAGTCAAAACTTTTGTCCTTAAGGGACTAGTTTTAGGAAGTTACTCAAACAAATCTTTTTTTTTAATTTTATTTTTTTTAATTTTTATTAGTGAAACACCATGAGGTACAGTTGTAGACTTACAAATTTTTGTGCTTGAGTTTCGGTTATACAATTATCAAGTACCATCCCTCCACTAGTGCCTATTTTCCACCACCACTGATCCCAGTATCCCTCCCACCTCCCATCCACCCATCCCCACTCTGCCTCTGTGATAGGGCATTCCCTTTTGTTCTCTCTCTCCTTTTGGGTGTTGTGGTTTGCAAAAGAGGCATTGAATGGCAATCATGTGTGGTCTATAGTCTATTTTCAGCATGCTTCTCCCATCCTGGGAGGATCTTCCCAACATCCTTTATTTGGTGCTCCATTCCCTATCTGAGCTGCCTTTTCCCCTAGCATGTACGGCTGGCCTCCAAGCCATTAAGCAAGATGTTACTGAGGCCGCTCGAGCAAATCGACGATCAACGGGAGGGCCTTTACCTTTTACCTTTTACCTGGCTATTGTAAAGAGTGCTACAATGAACAAACAAGTGCACATGTAACTTTAACTATACCTTTTTACCTCTCTGGGATATATTCCCAGGAGTGGTATTGCTGGGTCAAATGGGAGCTCAATTTCTAATTTTTTTGTTTATGTAGGAGCACTGCTATTTATTCAGCCACTGATTAGCTGATTGATTTGGGCATGAACTCCACCTTACTTTTTTTTCATAGTTTTATTTACTTATTTATTTTTCTTCTTATATTTATTTATTGAATCACCGTGGGAAAAGTTACTAAGTTTTCAGGTTGAAGTCTCAGTCATACAATGAACAAACACCTTTCCCTTCACCAGTACTCATTTTTCACCACCAAGAACCCTAATACAACCCACCTCCCACCCCTCCCAATGCCTGTGAGGCAGATGATTTCCACTTAACTCTTCTCTACTTTGATTACATTCATTATTTCCACAAAAGATGCACTATTATTGTTTAGTATTCCCTCCACAACAATCAGAACTGCTGAAAAGGCATTGTGAAACACTTTGTTTTCAATAGCTGGTTATGAGAATCAAATAACGTCATGTAGCTGAGATAGCGGCCTCACGATATCGGATTTCTGCAAAGAGTCAGATAATTACAAGATTGGTTTTTGTGTTTCTGGTGTTATGGTTGTGCCGGAGAGCTGCTCGTGTTGGGCAACTTGTAACCTCGCTAGGGCGTGAAGTACAAGCCGATACCGCCCCCTTTTCCATGAGACTGCAGTTTCCCAGTCACCACAGGCTCATACCTGGCTTTCCTATAAGCTCTGAGGAGGCAGCCACCTTGCTGCCAGGGGAGATAAAGGCCAAAGGGAGCAACACCCTTTCCCTCCTGGGGAGGCATGCCGCTGTAGTTTAATGCAAGGTCCGTTAACTTTTCTGCTGCAAGCAACCAGGCTCTGGACTAAATCTTTTTGCCTCTGGAGCCATGGACATGCTGGAGATCCGCTCGTGGGGGACAAATCGTGACCTCGGTAGGGAGTGAAGGACAAGCCCGTACCACCACCCTTCCCATGAGACTGCAGTTGCCTCGTCACTGTGGTTCATACCTAGCTTTCCAACAAGCTCTGAGGCTGCAGCCACCTTGCTGCCGGAGGGGAAAAGGCAGAAGGGAGCAACACCCTTTCCCTCCTGGGGAGGCATACCGCTGTAGTTTAATGCATGGTCCATTCATATTTCTGCCTCAAGCTGGTAGGCTCTGAAATAAGTCCTTTTGCCTCTGGAGCCATGGCCATGCCAGAGAGCCGCTTGTCAGGGACAACTCATGACTTCAATAGGGCTTGAAGGACGAGGCAGTACTGCCCTCCTTCCCATGAGACTGCAGTTGCCCCGTCACCACTGGCTTTCCTATAAGCTCTGAGGCGGTGGCCACCTTGTATGCAGTCCAGATACATTTCTGCCAAAAGCCAATGGGTTTCGAGATTTGTTCCTGAGTCACTGGGATCATGGCCGTTAATTAGCTTGATTAGGAGCCAGAGAGGCCATTTGCAGGCGTAGACTTGGGGTCGCACTGAAGACAAGGAAAGGCCTGATTCCACCCACATCTAGTGAGGCCCCACATGTCTTATCACTGCAGGCCCAAACCTGACTGTCTAGTGGCCTTGGAGGATGGTGGTCACCAAGCTGCCAAGGGGAACAGACCAAGGCATGAAACCTATTCCCACCTGACCTGCAGTGGCCCAGCACAAGTAACCTACTGCAGAAACAGGATGCATTTCTGCCAAAAGCCTCTGGGTTCCGAGATTTGTTTCTGAGTCTCTGGGATCATGGCTGTTAAGCAGTTCGATAAGGAACAATAGAGGACATGCCTACAATTATTTAGCTGAGCTGGAGGTGGTTTGCCGTTGTGTCTCCCACATACCTAACTTTAGGCCACTTACTTTCTTGGTAAACTTTGCTCCAAGTTTTTGGGGTCTAGCCAAAGGCACAAAGCAATTTGGGGGTTTCTGAAAGCCTGACGGTGCCATCAGGCTGCTGATACAATCATCTCAAAGGTACAAATTGATCTGCTGGTGGCACCATACCCCCTTCAATTTCTAATTTTTTGAGAATCGTCCATACTGTTTTCCAAAAGGGCTGAACCAGTCGGCATTTCCACCAGCAGTGAAGGAGGGTCCCTTTCTCGCCACATCCACGCCAGAACCATTTGCTTTTGTTCTTTCGGATGTGGGCCAATCTCTGTGGTGTGAAATGATATTTCATTGTTGTTTTGATCTGCAACTCCCCAATTAATGATGTAGAGCATTTTCTCATGTGCCTTTTAGCCATTCGGATTTCTTCTTTCTTCTGTTCATTTCATCGCCCCATATTTTGATGGGTTTGAAAGTTTTCTTCTCGTGGAGTTCAACCAGTACCTTGTATATCCTTGATATTAACCCCTTGTCAGATATGGATTCAGTGAATATCCTTTACCATTCTGTAGACTGTCTTTGTATTTTGGTCACTATTTCTTTTGAGGTGAAGAAGCTCCTTAGTTTAAGATAGTCCCATTTGTTTATCTCTGTTTTCACTTGCTTGGCCAGTGGCATGTCATCTTTGAAGAAGACAGAGAAGAGATCTGAGTCCACTTTTTTGCATGTAGCTATCCAGTTTTGCCAGCACAATTTGTTAAAGAAGCTTTCCCTGCTCCACTTCAGTTTTCTTACACCCTTAATCGAAGATTAGATGATCATATACTTGGGGGGAGATGTCACTACATTCAACCCTGTTCCATTGGTCTACAGCCCTGCCTTTGTTCCAGTACCATGCTCTTTTAATTATTAGCTCTTCGTAGTAGAGCTTGAAGTTAGGGAGGTTGATTCCTCCCATTTTCTTTTTCCCAAGATTTGCTTTAGCTATTCATGGGGGTTTATTGTTCCATATAAATTTCAGGAGTTTTTGCTCTATTTTTATGATGAATAAAAATCATGGGTATCATAATAGGGATCACATTGAATTTGTACAGTGCTTTGGGAAGTATTGCCATTTTGACAATGTTAATTCTCCCGATTCACGAACAGGGGATATTTTTCCATTTCTTCATGTCCTCTTTTATTTCTTGAAGTAGGGTTTTGTAGTTTTCTTTGTACAGGTCCTTTACTTCCTTAGTTAAACTGATTCCTAGGTACTTGATTTTATGGGGCATAATTGTGAACGGGAATGTTTTCTTCATGTCACTTTCTTCTCTTTCACTATTTGTGTATAGGAAAGCCATGGACTTTTGGGTATTGATTTTATAACCTGCAACTTTACTTTACAAGTCTGTTGTTTCTAGGAGTTTCTTCATAGAGGTTTTAGGGTTCTCTAAGAATAGTATCATATCATCTGCAAATAGTGAGAGCTTGATTTCTTCCTTTCCTACCTGGATGCCCTTTTTCTTGCCTAATCACTATTGCAAGTAGTTCCAGTAGTATATTAATCAGCAGTGGAGAGAGTGGGCATCCTTGTCTTGTCCCTGATCTTAGAGGGAAGGCTCTCATTTTTTTTCCCATTGAGGATGAATCTTGCTGTAGGCTTGTGCTAGATGGCTTTAACCATTTTGAAGAAAGTCCGCTCTATCCCCATTTTGGCAAGGGTTTTCATCATAAACGGGTGCTGGATCTTATCAAATGCTTTCTCTGCATCCATTGATATGATCATATGATTTTTCTCTTTTCTTTTGTTGATATGATGGATTATGTTGATTTATTTCCAAATGTTAAACCATCCTTGCATCCCCGGGATGAATTCCACTTGGTCATGGTATATGATCTTTTTGATGAGAAGTTGAATTCTATTTGCTAGTATTTTGTTGAGAATCTTTGAATCTGTGTTCATAAGAGATATTGACCTGTAGTTTTCTTTTCTTGTGGTGTCTCTGTTTCCTTTTGGTGTTAGAGAGATATGGGCTTCATAGAAACTGTTTGGGAGAGTTTCTATTTGTTCAATTTCCTGGAAAAGCTTGAGAAGAACTGGCAATACATCCTCTTTAAATGTTTGGAAAAATTCTCTAGTGAATCCATCTGGAACTAAGCTTGTTTTGGGGAAGACTTTTGATTACAGTTTCAATTTCCTTGATGTTAATAGGTCTATTCAGGTAGTCTATGTCTTCTTGATTCAACTTTGGGAGATTATAGGAATTCAGGAATTCATCCATTTCTTCTAGGTTCTCTTGTTTCGTGGCATACAGACTTTCAAAGTAGTCTCTGATGATCCTTTGAATTTCTTTGTTTTCTGTTGTGATATCCCCATTCTTGTTTCTGATTTTATTTATTTGGGTTCTCTCTCTCTTTTTCTTTGTGAGCGTTGCTAGTGGTTTATCTATCTTATTTATTTTCTCGAAGAACATGCTCTTGGTTTCATTGATCTTTCGGATTATTTCTTTGGTTTCCATGTCATTGATTTCTTCTCTAAGTTTTATGATCTATTTCCATCTGCCTGATTTGGGCTCCTTCAGTTCATACTTTTCTAAGATCTTGGACTGTGAAGTCAAGTTGTTTATGTGCCTCCTTTCTTCTGTCCTGAGATATGCTTCAAGAGCTATAAATTTTCTTCTTAATACAGCTTCAGCTGCATCCCATAAATTCTGGTAGCTTGTGTCTTCATTCTCATTTGTTTCCAAGTATCCTTTGATTTCGTCCTTGACTTCCTTCCTGATCCACAAGTTGTTAAGCATTGAGTTGTTTAATTTTCAGGTGTTTGATTTGGTTCTCTGTGTCTGTGCATGATTCATTTCTATTCAGAGTGTATCATTGTCTGAAAAGATTGTTGATACTATTTCTGTCTTCCTGATTCTATTGAGGTATGTTTTATGGCCTAGCACATGTCTATTTTGAAAAATGTTCCATGTGCACTGGAGAAGAATGTGTGTTCTTTCTTTTTGGGGTGTAAAGCCCTGTATAGGTCTATAAGCCCTTTTTCTTCTATTTCTTCTTTCAAAGCCAATGTTTCCTTTCTGAGTTTTGTTCTTGTTGATCTATCCAGAGGTGATAAGGCAATGTTGAAGTTTCTGGCTACTCTTGTGTTGCTAGCAATGTCCTCCTTATGATCTGTTAGCAGTTGTTTTAAATATTTAGCGGTTCCTTCATTAATTGTATATACATTAAGAGTGTGATTTCTTCCTGTTGTATGTATCCCTTGGTGAAGAGAAAATGGCCTTCGCTGTCCCTTCTAATCTTTTACAGCCTGAAATTAATGTTGATGGATACTAGTGTGGCCACCCCAGCTTTTTTTATGGAGCTGTTTGTTTGTAGGATTGCTGTCCATCCTTTCACTTTGAGTCTGTGTTTGCTCTGACTGTTGAGATGAGTTTCTTGTAGGCAGTAGAATGTTGGGTTCTGTCTCTGAATCCATTTTACCACTCTGTGTCTCTTAATTGGTGAATTTAGACCATTGACGTTGAGAGAGATTATTGTTATGGGGTTTTGTGTCATCTTTCTGTAAGGGTGTGTTTTGCTAGTAGGGTTTGTCTTGTCTTATAGTAACCCCTTTAGTCCTTCTTTTAGGTTTGTTTTTGAGTCTATGAAGTTCCTGAGCTGCTGTTTATCTAGAAAATAGTGTATCCTTTCTTTGATTTTGAGTGAGAGTTTAGCTGGATAGAGTATTCTTGGTGAAGCATTCATTTCAGTAGTTTTTCCATTATATCCCACCATTGCCTTCAGGCTTGGAGGGTTTCCTCTGATAATTCTGCTGTGAATCTAAGGGATGCTCCTTTGTATGTGATTTCCTTCTTTGACCTTGCTGCTTGCAGTATTGTATCTCTATTGGCAGCATTGGTCATTTAACTATGATATGTCTTGGGGTGTTTTTGTTAGGGTCTCTTTTAGCTGGCATCTTTCGGGCTCCTTGAACCTGAATGGCTGTATTATCGAGCTCTGGGAATTTATTTAACTGTGTTTTTTTTTCATTAGGATTGTTTCCCTGAGCTTCTGGTACTCCACTAATTCTAATGTTCCTCTTTGAATCATCTCCTCTGACTCTGCTTCTTTGTAGAGCTATTTTGAGGTCCCTTGCCACTGCTTGTTGTTACCTGTTGGCTTGGTGCAACTGATCTTCCAGCTCACTGATTCTCTCTTCAGCTGCGGTCATTCTACTGTTGAGGGCACAGACTGAGTTTTTCATTTTCATCTACGGAATCTTCTATTTGTGACATTTCTGCTCTCATTTCTTCCCGTAATTTGTCGATTTTTTCTGTCATGTTACTGGATATTTGTCTGACTGTTTAATTGAGTTGATTGAACATCTTCATGTCTTCGTATCTGAATTCTTTGTCAGAGAGGTCCCTTAAGTGAGCAGTATCGACAGAGGCTTCTGGATTCTTTTTGTTGTCCTCCCCATGTGGTGGGGATTTGCATTGTTTCTTCATGTTGGTGTGTAGGTATGGGGACTAGGTTCCTTGGTATGGCTAAACTACCTGTGGCCGTGTGAACGTAGGCCCGATGAAAATTAGGCCATGCCCACTTCTACAGAAGCCACTGCCACTTCTGAAAAGGCCACGCCCCCACGGGTACCTGGTGTGTGGTGGGGGAGTAAAGAATGGGTAGGGGAGAAGACCAGCACATCTTGTCCGAGATGATGCCTAGGGGGGCTTGCAGGGAAAATCTAAGTCCTGGGTTCGAGTACTGGCAGATGAACTTACCTGGGTTTGGGAGAATATCTGGACAGCTTGGGGGGCGAAGAGGAAGAGGCAGATGCTCAGGGCTGCTTTTCTCCCAGTGTCCAAGAGGACGCCTGGGGGACTTGCAGGGAGAAATCCAAGTCCCGGGTTCGAGTACTGGCGGATGACTAACCTGGGTTTGGGAGAAGATCAGCACATTTGGGGGGCAAAGAGTATTCAAGAAAAACTTGTCAAATGTCAACAAATGGAAATACAATGTCTATAGGTACGTCAAGAATTGAATGAAAAGGTTAGTCACAGTGTTTGATATAACTATTAAGATTTCGTTGATGCCAGAGAAATAGCATAAGGGTTAAAGTGTTTGCCTTGCGTGCAGTCTAAACTGATTTGATCCCTGGCATCACACATGTCCCCATGGTAACTGTAGGAGTAGTCCCTGAGCACAGAGTGAAAAATATGTCCTGAGAAATGCAGGGTGAGACGCAAAAGACAAATAAAAACAAACAAAAACCAGAAAAAATTACCTGTTGTCTTAGATAAGTCTGTACTAATATTCTGACATCATTTTGTAGTTCTTTAAGCTAGAAAACTTTCATATTTCTGTTTCTCATCTTCAAACTATGATTCGAGGTAAATTTTTACAATTAAATATTGTTAAGGGGCTGTAGTGATAGTACAGCGGGTAGGGCATTTGTCTTGCACGTGTCCAACCCAGGTTCGATTCCCAGCATCCCATTGGTCTCCTGAGCACCTCCAGGAGCAATTCCTGAGAGCAAAGCCGGGAGTAACCCCTAAGCATTGCCGGGTATAACCCAAAAAAGCAAAATAAATAAATAAATAAATATTGTCAAAAATATCTATGTTGCCAGCAAAGTATTTTTTATTTTATTGAATCACCATGAGATATAGTTATAAGCTTTCATTTTTGAATTACAGTCACACAATGATCAAACACTCATCCCTCCACCAGTCCACATTCCCCACCACCAATATCCCCAGTATACCCCCCCCTTTCCCTCCCTCCCACTACCTCCATGGCAAACACGATATCCCATACTTTCTCTCTACTTTTGGGCCTTATGGTTTGCAATGCAGATACTGAGAGGTTATCATGTTTGGTCCTTTATCTATTTTCAGCACACATCTCCCCTCCCGATTGACTCCTCCAACCATCATTTTCTTAGTGATCTTTTCTCTATTCCAGCTGTCTTCTACCCCCTTCCCTCCCCCCACCCCCCACACACACCGCTCATGAGGCAGGCTCCAACTATGCAGCAATCTTCCTGGCTTTTTACTGTCCTTGGGTGTCAGTCTTGTGTTATGTTATTTTATACTCCACATATGAGTGAAGTCCTTTTATATCTGTCCCTCTCTTTCTGACTCATTTCACTTAGCATGGTACTCTCCATGCCTATCAATTTATAAGCAAATTTCATGCCTTCCTCTCTCTTAGCACCTGCATAGTGTTCCTTTGTTTAGATGTACCAAAGTTTCTTTAACCAGTCATCTCTTCTCGGGCACTTGGGTTTTTTTTTCCAGATTTTGTCTATTGTGAACAGCAGCACAGTATTTTTTTTTACTGAAACACCATGAGATACAGTTGTAGACTTACAAAGTTTCGTGCTTGTGTTTCAGGTATACAATGATCGAGTGCCCATCCCTCCACCAGTGCCCATTCTCCACTACCATGAACCCAGTAGCCCTCCCACCCCCGCACCCCATCTTTCCCCAACCTGCCCTGCCTCTGTGGCATGGCATTTCCTTTTGCTCTCTGCTTCCTTTAAGGTGTTGTGGTTTGCAATGCAGCACAGTATTTTTAACATTCAAGATTCAAGATAGAGCTTACACAATTCTGACTAAACTGTTGGTTGTTATTTTAGTAGTAAAATTCCAGGAAACCAGTGCAGTAGCGCAGTGATAAGAAACCACAATTAAGAGCAAAAAATTAGTTGATTTGATAACGTCAACAGTGAAATATACTGCTTTGGTCTAGGGTGAACAATATGCTGGATTTAATTTACATATAATACATAACACACTACCTTGAAGAACATGAAAGTTTTGATTACACATCACTGTTTAGTGATGAAACAAAACTGAAAAACGAGTTTGGATAAGTGTAAAAAACTCTGAGGGGCGGCCAGGGAGAGGCTCTTCCCCTGGCCGACCAGGTTCTGGGGGGCACCGGGCTGCTCACCCAGTCAGGGCATCCCGGGCCCTGGGGCAGAAAAGAGGGCCAAGCCGATTGATTGATTAGATGTCCTTTATTCCATTCTTCCCATGCACCTGCCCCAGTCTCCCTGAGCCTACCATTCTGGTCTCACACTGACTCTCATTCCTGTCTCCTGTCTCTCCCCCTCAACTCTTGTGCTCCATCTCGCAGTCTGGGCTCTCTCTCTCTCTCTCTCTCTCTCTCTCTCTCTCTCTCTCCACGTGCCTGCTCCTGTATTCTTCTACATTCTTCTCCCTCTGTCCCCCTTGCTAGTCTCTCCCCAGTCCATCTTGCTGCCCTGCTCTCTCTCTCTCCAGCTCTCTTGCCTCTACAACTCCCCTGCACTCTGGGCTGACACTGCACCCAATCAGTAAGCAAAATCAACACAAGAAAGCCCTTCCTGAGGGCCTACAAGGTTCAAAGGGAACACCACTTAAGAGGTATTCCAAAGCCCTTCCTGACTGCCCAAGGGCAAAATACCCCTTAAGGTGTTTTTCTCTTTTCCTTAGTCTAGTAACTCTATCCACATCTTAATACTAGTTATTTTTAACTAGTAAAGTTAACATTGAGTTAACTTTACTAGTAAAGTTAAAAGTAAAAGATAACATTGAGGACACAGTAAAAGATAACATTGAGGAGGCTTATAGGGCAGCTCTCCTAGGAACATCTTGCCACAGACTCAGACTACAGAACTCAGGCCAGATTAATCATCCCTAACCCTAGCCAGGTCCAAATATAGTTTTTACTTTTTGGATCATGACATCATTTGTTCATGACCAACCTCTTAAGTTATAGTTAAGCATTATGTCACTTTGGCCAGCCCATTTTGATGCCAGGGAAGCACATAGTTTACTGCTTGTCCTGGTTCCATCCAGTCCCTCATCTGGACCCTGCTTGTGGGGATGCTAGAAAGTAAGGGCAGCTGAGGCTTAGGTGAGAGAACAGATGCCCAGGAGGAAAATATCACTGAGAGTTACATTACGAAAGCATAGCATATGCTGTCTCCTTGTGTCCATACAAAAAGGACATTGCTCTGAAAAAAACTATGCAAAGGACTTAGGGAGAAGAGAAAAACAATATTTACAAGTCAACAGAACACAAAGAAAGAAATTACAAATAAACACAGAGGATTGGGAGCACTGTGATGGTAGCAACACAATATACCTAAACTACCTGAGGCTATGCAGGAAGGACAAAACAGTGTTATCCTACAAATAAGGATAAATTTTTACTTATTTTTAACTGTAATATTATTATGAAGTATCTTTTATTAGGCAGATACACAAAAATATCTGTAAAGCTTTCTGTGACTACTAAGATTTGAGAATCTTTCTGAAAATATATATAGCATTCTTTATTTTCGTAGTATTCTCTAACCCCACCCCCACCACAGAAAATAAATATAATCCTTCCAGACATTTAAACTGCTAAATTTTCAGGGTGGCCGACTTCATACGTTGCAGGCAGCTGACCTAGATTTGATCCCTGGTTGAGCCCCACTGGAAATAATCCTTGAATGCAAAACCATGAGTAAGCCCTAAGCACTGCTGGGTGTCACCCAAAATCAAGCAAACAGAAAACTGTTAAACTTGTTTTTTATAAGTTTTTAAAAACTACTTTACAAACTTAATTTACATAGAGACATTTTAAAATCCTACTTAACCCTAACCTAATGTTAATTCATTCTCTCAAGAGTAAACTTGCTCTAGCCAGAAGTAATTGTCATGAAAAGCCACTTACTCTGATTAAACTCTCTAAGTGTTTTCATAGAAATCTACTTTATTGGAAAACAATACCCAAGAAATAGCCTAAATGTTCTTTTTGCTAATGCCACTTGAATGCTGTTGGTCCTGAAGGAAAAAAGTTGGAGATATAAAAAGTTAATTAGATATGGCATGTGCAAATGATTATGATGACTTAATTAGCAGTATCCTTTAAATTGGCACAATATGTAACCTAATATGTAGCTTAATAGCTTTGTTATTAATCAATTCTTAATGTAAACAGTTTGAAGCTCTTGTTGTTTTATAACGTTCCTTATAAATAGTCCCTGTGGGAATCACAACTTTATTTCATTAAAACTCCTGCTGCTAATTGCTGCTTGGAAAACGTGCACAAATTAATTGTGTTTTAGAAGCCAATAATGCAAATTTATAAGCTACTGCATTGATTGCGGAGGACTGTTATGCTGTAGATCATTCTTCCCACTGTGATAGATAGCATACAGTAGTTGGCAACACTGGCCAGCTTTAAATCAATAGTGCTTGCTTAGTAAGTCTTGCTACAACAGAGGGTGAAAAACACTCTTTGAAAATGCTGTGTTTATCATGCCAGCTGGGACACAATATGAATTTAGGTTATGGGTAATTAATTTTTAAGTTTTAATGACTTTTCTTGTGTGAAACAAACATTAGTCTTTAGCAAAGATGACTGATGAACATTAACACTGTTAATATTTTTAAAGAGATACTTATTTTATTTCTATTATTGCAAAAACACAGTCCTACTCATGGGTAATTCCTTTATAATCTTTTATTGTAACAGTCTGCCTGGCATGTTCCACATGAGATTAATTTTCACAATCAAATAATAAAATGATCGAATGAAAGTAAAAAAATACACCGAGACAGTGTTCTCAAAGAAAAATGATGATAGTAAGAAGAAATGTTTATATTCTCACCTGATTACTAATAGCTTACAGTTTTCACAATTCAGAGTAAGAAGACCATTTGTCAACAAGGAAACAGAATAGTGATAAAGGCATAAATTCTTTCAAACATTGATAAATCATGTATGTTGAATGTTCTATTTGGACTTGGAAGACACAGTGCACAAAACATTTTATAACTATTTTTTAAATTAAAGAAAGGCTGGAGTGATAGCACAGGGCTGGAGTGATAGCACAGCGGTAGGGCGTTTGCCTTGCACGCAGCCAACATGGCCGACCCGAGTTCGATTCCTCCGCCCCTCTCAGAGAGCCCGGCAAGCTACTGAGAGTATCTCGCCTGCATGGCAGAGCCTGGCAAGCTCCCCGTGACGTATTCGATATGCCAAACACAGTAACAACAAAGTCTCCAATGGAGACGTTACTGGGCCCTCTATAGCAAATCGATGATCAACGGGAGGGCCTTTACTTTACTTTACCTTTTAAATTAAAATGAAATAAAATTGTAATGAAATAGAATTGTTTGTTCATAAAATCTCTTTACATTTATTATTTGCCTTGGGGCCACATCTGGAAGTGCTCAGGGATTACTCCTGGCTCTGTGCTTGCTCATGTCACTCCTGAAGTTGCTCAGAGATCCATATGTGGTACCAAAGATTTGGATTGGGATTGGTCACATGTAAAATAATTGCCTTATCCTTTGTACTATCTCTCCCGTCCATCTTTGTTAGTACCAGTTAGTGTTTTTAAGATTACTAATTTACCTACAGCTCTTTAAAATTGTGGTCACTGTTTTCTTTTCTTCTCTGTTCATGAACCCTGCAGCAGGAAATATTCAAGTTTCTCACTCCACGTATAAATTAATTTCTTCCCTCTTTTACAAGCAGCATTCAGTCTTATTGATAAGACCACACAATCACTGTTAATTCAGTCATCTATACCCATGTCTATTTCTTTCATTTACTCAAAGCTTAAACTCCTATCCCATCACATTCCTGATAATTTCAGATTGACAGGAATATACTTTTCCTCACATTTTTGAATATCTTTCCTCTAATACTTTTGTCCTTATTTTTTTTCTTTACATCTACCTCTGCCATTCGTTCACTGAATAAATCTCCATATCTTAACAATATCACGAACAATTCGATTCCTCCGCCCCTCTCGGAGAGCCCGGCAAGCTACCGAGAGTATTCGATATGCCAGACACAGTAGGGCCTTTACTATCTTAACAATATCACTAACAATATCACCTTGAATTCTATTTCAATTCCCCCCAGACTTTGACAATCATAACCAATCATAATATTGCCTCTCAGACACAAGATACTATCTTTCAATGAGGCTTCCAATTCACCAACTCTACCAACATTTTATGCATCTTCCTCCTCCTCAATATTTAACTTCTTTCTCACTCAGCAAGGTGAATTGCTTGGAAAATCACACATATTGCTGTCACTTCCTTGCATACATCTTGAGTTTTTTTGCATCTCTCAAACATGAAAATTTAAATTGTCTGTAATGTGTGTGAATTCCTTTAAATTGAATGTATCATTCTGAGATATTTATAAGGATTTCTCCTTTCCTTCTATAGTGTTTGACAAAATTGTTATTTTTCTAAGGCCTATTCTGTCCACTTATTAAATATTTCAGAATCCCTTCTATCTTTTGGGTTTTCTCTTCTCTTGGCTTCCCATATTGCTTTATTTTCCTCCTTAACAATAAATGTTTTCAAATAAACCTTTACATATATATGTATATATATTTTTATCGTATGCATATATGTAGTTTTTTCTACTTTGCCTCAAGGTAAATTTGATTTCATTCAGTGTTCAACTTTGAAGACATTTGTTCTACAATGTTTCTATTATCACTACATATGTTTTATCAAAGGTATCATAGAAACTGAGCAAAACAAAAAAATTGTAAGGCTCCAAATTCCTAATTTTCTATAAAGAGAAAAGATAATGAGAAAAAATTATTTGATGCATTCCCAGGCTTTCAAAAAGGAGAGATAATATTCTGAAATAAAATTTATGTATGCTCTTTTCTAGGTAAGATGATCTGCTATAATTGCCCTATTGAAAATTTAATAAGCTCTTGGAAGCAAAGGAAGTTTGTTTTTAAATTAAAAAGAATATTGTTTGTCTATCTTCAATTGCAAGGCACTTTGCTGTAGCAATTTACTTTGTTACACAATGTTCAACATAGTACAAGTCATTATTACAGATATAATACCTAAATGATAAGGTTCAGCACTCCAGGAAGCTTAACTTTTTTTTAGTGTATGTACACAGATTTCCCCCTTAATATATTAGTAGAAATTTGATTTAGTTTTTATATAACTTCAGATTCAATTTTTAAATTTTACTCTAATTATTAAAACATGTTAGTGCAGTGACTACCCTAAAAGTCATTGACTCAGCAATGAATTGAATTTTTACATTAAAAATATTTAATTATGCTAACATAGGTAATTTAGGTATTATTATGCTTATTTTTGTCTTGTAACAATTTTAATGGAATATACAGAATATAAACTAATTTTCTAAAAGCTTTCAAATGTTACAGACACAACTTTCTTCCACATAAATTGTACATGGAATTTAATTGTAAATGGCAAAATAAAAATTGCTCCCTATACAATATCCTTTTAATAATAAAGAAAGGTTATCTAGAATATTTTTCTCCAGTCTTTTTTTTAATCACATAGTAAATGCAGGTAGCTATGGTGCTTAATTGATATCTAGATTGTAAAAAAAACATTACCAAGCTTTATTTTCCCTTTCCTTAAGATAGGCCAATTCACCAAAACTTTTAGACTTAAAAGAAAAATAAATAAGTGGTATGTAAAATTAATTGACAGGTTTAGAAAAATAGTAAACTATATTTAGAATTTAAAATCCTTACTGAGTTTCATGACTGGTTAATTTTGGTAACAAAATAAAAATTGTTAATTCTACTAATCTCAGAATAGAATGGTACTATTATAAGAACTGAAGGGCTTCATTTACTAGTGTGTTGATGATTATGTTATATAATGATAATAAGTTGGTTGGCTTTAGATTAAAAATAAAAATAATTTTTGTAGAATCATACCCAAAAGGATTGTTGGCTAATGTCACAGATGCCTGACAATTTAAATTACCACTTTACACAGCTGGCACGTGCCCTAATGCATTCACTACCTGCCAACCTGAGAATAAAAACAATCCGTAAAATATCTTGAACAGTGTTGAAATGATGTAAAAAATCAACATTTTGGGGTTGGGCAATCGTACAGCAGATGGGAGGGGCTCACCTTTCTGGGTTGGCTTCCTGGCATCCCACTTGGTCTTCCGAACTCACAGGGAGTGGGCCCTGGGCACAGAATGGGAAATAAGTTCTGAGCACGGTGAGGTGTGGCCCAATCACAAAAGATCAACCTTTGGCTTCCCAAAGGTGCTGAGATTCTAATCTGTGCAATATGTGAATATTCCACAACATGTAAATGTGATTTATCAGATGTGATAAAGTTAAGGCTATTAACATGGAGATACGGTTTGTTGTTACCTGTGTGGGCACTAAATGCAATCGTCTTTATAAAGGAAGGTAGAGAGAAATTTGATGCAGAACAGGAAGAAGGCAAGTGACCAAAGTAGATGGAAGCAGATGGCAGCAAAGGGAACTGACCATAAACAGAAAGAGCATCCCCTGGTCAAGAACTGGAGGCTCTGAGCACCCTCGTGACCCTGTCGCTATCTAAGCTATACCACTGAAGCATCAAATGACTTAGCTGAGCACTGCGAGGAGTGGTTCCCTGGTCTCCAAGCATCGTTTGAGAGGCCTTTCAGCAAATCAAAACAAAGTTTTGTTGTTTATACCCACGAAGATTATGGTAATTTTGAAGAATATTTGAATTACTAACACAATAAAATAATACTCTCATTTTCATTGTCCTCCCATTGTTCATCAATTTTGTCGAGCAGGCACCAGTAACATCTTCATTGTGTGACTTGTTACTGTTTTTGGCATATCGAATACGTCATGGGTAGCTTGCCAGGCTTTGCTGTGGGGGCAGAATACTCTTGCTAGCTTGCCCAGCTGTCTGAGAGCGTTGAGGAATCGAACCCAGATTAGCCACGTGGAAAGCAAACACCCCGCCCGCTGTGTTATCACTCTGACCCAATAAAATAATAAAGCATACAAATGAATATCTTCTAATCAATAATAAAAGTTATCTGAAATCTACCACATGTTGATATAGTTAATTGAAATACCATCAGATTAACATCAACCTTATCAACCTGAAAGTCAACAATACATGATAGAAATATTGGTCCCTGTTAATAATCACAACAGTATTGAAAATATTCTTTGTTGTTATATAACAATAAAATAATATGTTTATACTATTCATATATAGATATACATTTTACTTTAAATATTATAAATATATTTGTGACAGTAAACTCTGATTAATAAGTAATCTGTGTATATTTGCTTATTTATTTAATTTCAACCCTATCTACTTTTTATAATAACATCTCAATCATCTTTAAAGCTTTTCTCCCAAATTGAATAAATATAATCACATAACAGCAGATACAATCCTAGTGATGTCAGCAGTAAAAAGATACTTAAGCTTCCCGAGTAGTGCATTTTCTGTTAAGGTATACATGCATTTTTAATGTTGATATGAAATCCAGAAGCAAAACATTACTGGTTTCCTATTTTTCATGCACTCCTTAACTACTCTTCACCACCTCACCTTGTTCATCTGAGTGTCCTTTCTGAAATCTATAAATATCTTTTCTCATATGAATAACCTTGTAAAGACAATTACTATATTTTCTATAACAAAGAATTCTGAATCTATCCTTCAAATTTTCTTAGCAATTGACTTCATTCATTGATTTATTTTCCTCCATCTGTGCATATCTGTATTATACTTAATTCCTGTTCTCTGAGAACTGGTGGTCATGTCTACTACTGCGGTTGGATAGAACTAGGATACTCTCACATGTTAGAAACCAGGATTCATCACAAAAAACAGTAGAGTTATTAGACAGAGGGGAGCATAAGAGCCTTCATTTTGCCTTAAGATGTTTTGGAATTAATTTTTATGGTTTTGGTTATTTTGAAAGTAATAAGTTTCAGGGCATGCTACTTCAAATATAGTTCCTCAGTTTGACAAAAGTTCTAAGCAAAGTTTTAGAAATAGTCTGGACAATTTACTTTGTTCTTCTTCCTCTCATCCTCCCTGAATCCAGTAATAAAAGAACAAAATCCTTGTGATATATATATATATATATACATATTATTTTCCTCCATATATATGTATATATATGGAGGAAAATAGTACCCTTATCTCTTGCAGAAAGAGACACACGATAGAATCTTAAACACATCGGACTTGCTAAGTTTTTCCTGTTTATAGTAGCCCGGCAAGCTACCGAGAGTATTCGATATGCCAGACAAAGTAATAACAAAGTCTCCAATGGAGACGTTACTGGGCCCGCTTGAGCAAATCAACGATCAACGGGAGGGCCTTTACCTTTACCTTATAGTTATCTTACATATATAATTTACCATATCCCATAAAGGCCCTCCCGTTGTTCGTCAATTTGCTCGAGCGGGCCCAGTAACGTCTCCATTGGAGACTTTGTTGTTACTTTGTCTGGCATATCGAATACTCTCGGTAGCTTGCCGGGCTCTCTGAGAGGGGCGGAGGAATCGAACTCCGGTCAGCCATGTTGGCTGCGTGCAAGGCAAATGCCCTACCACTGTGCTATCCATATCCCATAACTTACTATATTCCTCCAAAGGTGTTCTCTCTTAATCGACTTAGCATAAAAATAGTCCAAATTGTTCCTTTGAGTCTTTGTAGTTCTGAAGATTCCCATCTCATGTAAATGTAGGACCAGGGATGTACCTTAGCCATTAGCTAAGGAGGACCATTAATTAGAATGTGTCAGGTTACAAGTTTGAACCCCAGTACAACCAAAAAAAGTCACCGTGTCATGTGATGTGCATTAAGTAAGCATGTGTGGCTTTGCCCCCCTATTAACCTGTCTTTATTTCAGTTTTCAGTTTAATTTTCAGACCCATCCAAAAATTCTAAGATGTGGAAGAAAATTTTTTCTTTCCAACAAAAAAGAAATAGCAGGAAAAGTATTGACCTCCACAAACTGAATAAACAACTAGGACTCTTATTATACTTTCTAATTAATAGAAATAAAAAAGATCAAATTTACCTAAAGTGTTTCAAAATTAGAAGTAATTTAGTCATCCACTTTGCTTCCAAATATTTTTAATAGATCTTTAATGTAAGTAATTATTGTTACTTCCATTCAACATCTCATATTTTCATTTTGAAATCTTCAGCAGTTAAGTCTACTAAATTATCTAAACGTAAAATAATGAGACATTTATGATCACTGCTCAGCAGAAGGGGAAAACTCCGAGAAAACAGAGGGGAAAAATAACCTTTCTTGATATATTTCCATTCTATTATTCAGGCTAGAAAAGAAAATGAATGCAGAATGTGGACTAAGCTAATAATTGTTAAAATAAAGCAATACAACATAGTTTAAAAGAGATACCTATTTTTTTTCAACAAAATTCACAGTGTTTTCTTTTACCTAAGTTATAGTGTCAACCCCTCTCTGCCAAACCATACAAAAGATGTAGTGAAGCTTAACTACTAAAATATAAGAACAAGTTGTTCGTATATAGAGAGATGAAAACACAAAACTTGTACATTTGTTCTTTTTATGCTCTTTTTAACTTCTCACTGACTGGATGAGGAGAGACCTCAGCAAGCTTAGAGGACATAGGTTGAAAAATGAAAGGAAAATTTATTCCACTCACCCAGAGATTCTGGGGAGAAAGTAGAAGAGATTCCTGCTACTGCTCAGCTAGCATGCTCACGGGAAAATAAGAAAATAAGCTTCTCTTATACTACATGCACTTACTATTCAGGTCTAGGTCATAGACTATTGCACTTACCCACAGGAGTGGTATGACACCTGGTATTGTGAGAGAATTCTCTGCCACACAGTGTATCTGAGAACACTAATGAAGAGAGAAAACCATTACTGTCTCTCAAAAGTACAGAGCAATTGTCAAAGTGAGAACCGAAAGGGGGAGTGTTTTTGTTGTTTTTAAGAAGGAATTAAAAAGCCAGTATTGCTGAAGTACAAGCCCCAGGTGGAAGAAATGAGGCCACAGATATATCCTTGTGCCAATTCATCTACAGCATTAAAGACCATGAAAAGCTTTTTGAATTATATTCTGAATAAAATAGCGAGTACAAGACATAACATGATCTACTTCCAAATAGAAAATCAAATCTTTTGTACTGGTAATTGAATACAGGTAGGTGGATAATCAATTAAAAATTAAATTAGTATAAGCAGTAATCTTATCATTTTCTACTTAAGTATTTCTTTGACTGTGTCCCATAATTTTTATGCCTTGCATTTGTTCTGTACAAATATATATACTTTAATTTCCTTTGAGACTGTCTTTTCGCTCCATAAATTATAAAGAAGTGTGTTGATTAGTTGCTAAGTCCTTTGAGGGTCCCAGATTTCTTTCTGTTGTTGACTAGAATTGAATCCATTATCTGAGGAAGATTTTTGTATGATTTCTATTCCTTTAAATTTTATTTATAATAGGCTCAACCTAGCTATATACTTCACGTGCACGTGTTAGTATTTTTATGTTCTTATTAGACTTTTACAGATATATATATATATACATATATATTTCAGATCTTATACATGATGCTGATTTTTTATCTACTGTTAAATTATTGAGAGAAGAATATTGGGGTATTTGTTTAAGTTTACTTTCTATTCTATCAGACTTGCTCACTTTATTTTGAAGGTCGGGTTTTTGTTTGTTAGGGGACCGTGCCTAACTATGTTCAGGCTTACTCCTAATTCTGTGTTCATGAATCACTTCTGGCTATACTCAGAAAACCATATGCAGCAGCAAATATTACCACTCGTGCTATCTCTCTGCCCCTGAAGCGCAGCTTTTATAGCAGCTTTCTGGTTTTGTTTTCCACCATACCCAGTCATTCTCAGGGCTTACACCTGGTTACTCCTGGCCAGCTTGGGGATTACATGAGATACTGCAGATTTAACCAGGACTGTTGCATTCAAGACAAACAAAGTACCCACTGTACTATCTCTTCAGCCCCAGAAGCTGAACTTTAAGTGCACACTCAGGATTTTTAATTTATTGAAGAAATTACATCTTTTTGATAGTATAATATTTATTTTTATATTTGGCATAAAATAAGGATTTGAGGGCAAAAAAATCTGATAAAAGTGGAAAAGAAAACTGAAGCAACACTGTATGAATTGATTCATATTGCATCTGTGTAAGGAAACTGACCCTTTACAACTTTATTTTGTCCAGAGATTAATATGAGATGCTACTAAGAAGAAGAAGTAGGTTTGATACAATGCACAAATCCCAGGAATTGATCTGTGTATTGAGGTGAAAGTAACAGAGAGAGAGAGATCCTGGGAGCATCATGGCATGGAGTCTTTGTGGCTAGAGCTTGTTTAGACAGTATTATTGCTAGACAGTACTGAGGATGTGGATCAGATTTCATCAGGAGGCAAAGAAGGAAGTTTCCAAGGGGCTGAAAATCTGCTTATTTGAGCTATGCCAAAAGTAATTGAATGTGGAAATAGTTTGGCACTGGCAGGCTTTTGAGACAATGGGGCACCTTCTGCAATGAAGCAATAAATCAATCTAGGGTCCAATGTACAAAAGTCACCTTTTAAGCTTATTCACATAACCACCCAGCCCAGTCCCAGTTGTTTTATAATCTAATTTGCATGTTATTTTTAATGCCTAAATTTGGAACTATGATAAAGCACTTCCAAATTCTAGAATTCCTTAAGAGTAACCAGGATTTCAGAACTCACTTATAGCCAATATATTCTTTTAATGGAGAAAATCCAGTAAATTGCTAAGGAAAAGAGGATTTTCGTTTGTTCTATCTGTTTAGTCAGCAGAGTGCTATGGGGGTTTCTTTGATGCATGGCTTGGCTCCCTGTAACACTAGATATTATCATCCACATGCATAAAAATATGTCAAAGGCACACAGACCCCTTTCTCCTCTGGTGTTTGTATTAGATTCTTTTGGTTTTGGTTTGGGGTCATTGCCACCCATGCTTAGGGGTCAGTTTTCCCCACTTACTGCTATCCGTGGTGGTACTTGCATAAATGTTCTCCAGACCTTGAAGCTATCTCCCTGGCCCCTGTGTTTAAGTACTTTTGTTTGGAGGAAAAGGAAATATCTAGTGATGCTCAGGATATATTCTCTGATGCTCAGGGCATACTCCTGTCTCTGTACTCAGTTCTGAGGGACTCTATGAGGTTCCAGGGTTCTAACCAGGTTGCTGGAGAATAGTATGAAGTGCCTGGGATCTGACTGGCATTGGCCTAGTTTTTAAGGACAGAAGTGAAGCTGAAGGAGTGGACCCATGCCTTATCTCTTGGAAGATTTCGCCTTTCCTTCCTGCCTTTTTATTTTATATTTTTTAATTACTTCATTCATGGCTATTCACCAATAAATGTAAATAACCCCAATATCTCTTTGATGATAGCAGGCTTCACTTTTCTCTTGAAGCCACCAAGTTTACAACAAGGTCCTGCCTGCTGTTCTGCTCACTGAGGAAGTGTCATTCACCAGGAACTTTGAAACTATCTGGGAGTTTCAAATTCTGGAGGCATCTTTCTTTTGTATTCAAAAATATTGTGAACTCTCTTGCATTGGGTGGTGGTGATGAGCCGCTTCCCCATTCAGGCCAGCAGTTGCTAACATATGCATGAAGGAGGAAATGAAGGACAGGCTGGTTGGTGATTAGTTCCTGTTTATTCCAATCTCCCCGCATGCCTATTCCAAACTCTCTGAGCACTCATTCCAATCTCGCACTGCCCCTAATCCCTGTCACTTACTTTCCCCTATGCACCCAGTTTCTCTACCCTTTTCAAGAGTCTAGCCACCAAGGTAGGGGGTAGCAACTACACTTAGGTCAAATAGCACAATCAACAATATGAAAACCCTTGTTGGGGTGTGTTGGGGTGTGGCTATTCTAATACAAAGACATCCTCCTGCTAGGGATCCACTCAAGGGTGGAATTTCATCTAAAGGCATACTTTTCTTTTCCTTAGTTCATAAACAATCATCTTAGATTTACTTTTTTAATAATCTTTGTAGTCATTTTGTATGAACAGTGTAAGAGATACATTAAGTTTATAGAGTGGTTCTCCTAGGGACATTTCACTATACATCCCAGACTACAGTCCTCAGGTCAGATTAGTCAGATTATCTCTGCAGGGTCCTTGTTCAGTCACTTCTCTTTGGGTCATGACAGAATTTGTTCACAACTGTGATCTTAACTTATAAATTTTATGACACTTGGTCTGTCCCTTTTCAATGCCAGGGTAGCTTACACCTTGCCCTCATCCATTCAGTCCTTTCATCAGGACCCTGCTTTGGGGGTGTTAGGAACTAAGGGCAACTGAGGCTTAAGTCAAGAAAATATGACTGATGCCCAGGAGTAAATATTATTCAGTCAACTAACTTTGAGTTACAAAGGCATAGCATAAACTGTCTATCTGTGTCTATACAAAAAAAATTGTTCTAAAGTAAACTATGCAATGGACATAAGGGAAAGAGGAAAGCAATATTTCACTTAAATACAAAATCCAGAGTCCTTAGAAAGATCTGACCTTACAAGTCACAGGGTCTGATTTGGGGGATATATGTGATTATAGGTAGGGGAAGCAGAGCACATAAAAATTAAAGATAAACACAGGGGAATGGGAGTTCCTTGGGAGCACTGTGATGGGTGTAACCCAATTAACCTAAGATTCTTTTGGCAAGGGAGAAAGGACAAACCAGTATTATCCTACATTCCTGGAATGCTTCCGTGAGCAGGCAATGACAAAAGTTTCCTAGTTTGGAACTTTTCTTCAGAGGGAGAGTAACCTCCTTCAGAACCTGGGAAGATATAAGAATGTAGATTCTCTTGTTTAATCACATTAAATAATGTACCAGGAATCTGAAATTCATACAAGGGTTATGAATTAATTAGTTAGCAGGTGCTTTTCATGCAGTCAACTCCAGTTTGATTCTTGGCATTAAATGGTCCCAATAGCTTTGCTTGATGTAGCCTTGGAGGCACCTGAGGATCACTGAATACCACTGGTCTGGCTCTGGTGGCATCACAGGGCTGAGCAGTGTCAGATCCTTTGCTCTTATCTTGGACTGCCAGCTCAAGCCAATCAAGTATAGCTGACACCCAGATCAATGCTTGTGTCCAGTAGCAGGCAAAGTTCTGAAGGTGGCAAACAGATATTTGTTCTCCTGAGCACTGTTTGGAGAGGTACTTTTCTCAACAACTAGCAAGATTTTGCTTCTTTCAGATCTACTATTGGCTAAGTGTCATTTAGTTCCTCTCCAGAAAAACATTGAGACCTTAACCCTTGTGCAAAATTGGTAATAGTTTTTTGGGGTGATTTGTTTTCTGGAACAGGGGATGCAGATGGCATGGGCTTCTGCAATTGCCAGGATTGGCATCCTTCATCTCAAAGAACTTCAGCTTGCTAGTTAGTTCACAGATGTTCTCCCTGCTATTACAGGGTTAAGGTTCTGCTTCTGTTCTAGAAGAATGTCCTCTTATCCTTTATCTATTCAGTCCTATAAACTTTAGGAAGTGATTCCTTAATGTGGGAACCCATGAAAGAACAAAAACAAAGAAAAAAATCTATCTCTGTTGGGAGAGGAAGTGTTTGATCCCAATATCACAGTCATCTAAGTACTTCTTCAAATGACCTCTGAGCTCTATGTCAAGCTTGGTGTAGCCTCTGAGCACTGCCAGATGTGGCCCCCAAACTGAAAGGTGGCACTAGGACATGTGAGATAACTTAAATATTGATAAAACTTGGATTAATGCATAAAAATCATTTTAATAATGGTAATTTTGAATATATTGCAAAACCCAGAGATATTGCACAGGAAATAAGACTTATGGTTCCAAAAACATCAGAATGTGCAGTTCTGGAAACTGCCACCCATTGTGAGGTGGTCTGGGGTATTGACTGGCCAAGAATTACCTCGTGAGAACCTCTACCACCACCAAGAAGTATGTAATAAGCTTCTTGGCACATAATCTGTTAGAAATCACAGAGTTAATACCTTAACCAAAGTTCATTGTAAAAGATTTTACATATGATTTATGTTAGCCTGCAAATCATGTCATTATGTAAGCAGTTACAAACAATACTTTGGTTGAAAAAAAAGTTACAAATTCTTGCAAATGACTTGATTTTCTAGTGCCTTTAATTTTCTCTTTGATCTTTCTTCTTATATTTTACTAATTATTTTATAATAGGCAATCATTTTTTTCATAATAAAAAATTCAAAAGCAACGAAAGTGAAATTAGGTACTTTAATTAGTTAAGAATTATATATATATTGAATGTATTGTTACATAATGTGTGTAGCTTATATACACACATTATTGTATGTGTGTACTATATATGAGTTATATGATTTATCATATGCAGATATCTAATATGTGCATATCATGTGTATAGTTATATATGAATGATGCTATATGCATGCATATTCATGTACTTTAATTGTAATACATACATAAATAAGAAAACCTACATATATGTCACATGATCATTTAATCACTTGACATCCCGTTACTCATCAATTTGCTCGAGCGAGCACCAGTAAGGTCTCCATTTGTTCTTGTTGCATGCTAATGTAGCCCAATGGCATCTGCTCATTCTAGGAATACTAAGAGCTTCAAATCGATCGTTCAGAGTCTTGACAAAGAAGTCTGACCATCTCGTACGTGGGCGGCCATGCAATCTTTTGGAGTCCCGTGGAATCCAGTCGGTAATGGTTCTAGTCCAGCAGTCATCTCCAAATCTCATTACATGTCCAGCCCATCTGATTTTTGATGCATTGGCAAACGAGACAGCTTCCCTGATTCTTGAGCGTTGACGGAGGTTAGAACTCTGGATTCTTTCTCTCATTTGAGTGAAGTGTGATACTCCAAGCATAGCTCTTTTGATTCCTCTCTGAGAGACCCGAATAGCGTTCTCATCCTGTTTCCATAGAGCCCAGGACTCTGAGGCATATGTTAATGCAGGAAGACCAGTGGAATCGAAGAAATGTGCCCGGAGCTGGAGGTTCTTCATTCTCTTAGCTATTTCTTCAAAGCTCTTGAAGACATTCGAATCTGCTCTCTTCCTTCTGCAAAACTCAGATGCCAAGTCATATGTCATGCTGACTTCTTGACCTACGTACACATAACTATTGCATTCGGAGATGTTCATCCCATTGAGAACAAATGGAACGTCAGGAATGAAACTGTTTCTCATAAACATTGTCTTTGTGAGATTCAGCTGTAGTCTCACCTTTACACATGCATGGTCGAAATCGGCCAGCATTTGTGCCACTTGGCTAATGTTTGGTGTTATTAGAATGATGTCATCAGCAAACTGGAGGTAGTGTAGTTGTCGACCATCTATATTCACTCCCATTCCTTCCCATTCCAGTAATCGCATGACATTTTAGAGTGTGGCACTGAAGATTTTCAGTGAAATGGTATCAACCTGCTGAACCCCTCTCTTGACGTCAGTGATCACATATATATAAAGATATATATTCTATACATATGTAAGAGTTTTAACAATATTAATCCTTTATAGGCATAAGTTATATATAAGAATCACTTGATCACTTCACATCCCATTACTCAACGATTTGTGGGAGTGGGCGCCAGTAACATCTCCACTCATCTCTGTTGCGTGCTAGTGTGGCCCAATGGCATCTGCATACTCCAGGAAAATGAAGAGCTTTCAACCAATCATTCGGGGTCTTGGAGAAGAAATCTGACCATCGCGTAAGTGGGAAGTCCATGGAATCCATTCGGTAATGGCTCTAATCCAAAAGTCATCTCCAAATTATATTTCGTGTCTAGCCCATCTGATATTCGATGCCTTAGCAAACGAGACAGCGTCCCTGATTCTTGATCATCAACAGTGGTCAGTACTCCAGATTCTTTCTCTCACTTGAATGAAGCGTGATACTCCAAGCACAGTTCTTTCAATTCCTCTTTGGGAGTCCCGAATAGGGTTCTCTTCCTGTTTTCGAAGGGACCAGGTCTCTGAGGTGTATGTTAATTCAGGAAGAACAGTGGAATCGAAGAGATGTGCCCAGAGCCAGAGGTTATTCATCCACTTAGCTATTTCTTCGATGTTTTAAAGGCATTCCAAGCCACTCTCTTCCTCCTGCGCAACTCAGGTGCCGGGTCATTCGTCATGCAGACTTCTCAACCTAAGTACACATAACTGTTATATTTGGAGTTATTCATTCCATTGAGAGCAAATGGAATGTCAGGAATGAGACCGTTTCTCATAAACATTGTCTTTGTGAGGTTCAGCTGCAGTTCGACCTTTCCACACTCATGGTCGAAGTCAGTCAGCATTTGTGCCACTTGGCTAATATTTGGTGTTATTAGAACGATGTCATCAGCAAAGTGGAGGTGGTGTAGTTGCCGACCGTCTATCTTCACTCACATTCATTCCAATTAAAGTTATTGCATGATGTTCTTGTGGGTGGCACTGAAGTCTTTTGGTGAAATGGAATCACCCTGCCGAACTCCTCTCTTGACACTGGTGATCACTTCCTTGTAGAATGGTGAGATCCTGGTAGTGAATCCTCAATAAGCTCACAGAGGATCCTGATGTATTGAGTTTGAATACTCTGTTTGGCTAGGGCTTCGATGACCGCTTCAGTCTCAACAGAACCAAAGTCCTTCTTTAAATCAATGAATGTTAGACAGAGCGGCATCTTGAACTCCCAAGAAACCTCAATGAGTTTGGTTACCATGTGGATATGGTCAGTTATGCTGAATCCTTTTCGGGACCTGGCTTGCTTGCATGGATGTCCTTCATCTAGTGCTCTGCCAATCCTATTCAGGATAACTCTAGTGAACAGCTTGTAGACAATAGACAGGCAGATTGGGCGATAGTTGCCAATGTCATGGTTGTCTCCCTTCTTGTAGAGTAGTACAGTCCTGCCTGTTTTCATTGGGATAGAACCTTGCATTCAGACAGTTGTGAAGAGCCGAGCCTTTGTATTGATGAGTACTGATGGCAGATTCTTCAGGTATTCAGATCTGATCTTGTCAAGCCGAGTGCTATTTATTTCTTTACCAATGAAATGGTGTGTCAGATTTCAGAAGGGAGAATATTGGGAACAACATATCCATCCTTTGGATTTGTTACATGGGCAGGTGGATATGACTGTTGAAGAGATCTGAGTAGTAGTCATGGATAATCCTCTCCATTGCCCTTATGGAATTTGTGATAGATCCATCAGGACGTTGGAGGGCAGTCATCTTCGTCTTGTAGTTGGCGAAGGACAGGCAGGCTTTGCAAATGATTTTCCTGGCTTCTGTTGCACCTGCCAGCATTGCTGCTCTTCTCTCTTTGAGGTCTTCCTTTATCGCTTCTCTGCACTGCTTTACAGGCTTCGATGTTTGCTTGCGGTTGCCTGAGGCTTGCGCCAAGTCATGTTGGTGAATTAGTTTAGAGTTTTCAAAGACAGGCATTTTTTGTGGCTATCATTCTCTTGGCATTCCTCACACAATCATCCAGGTACTGAACCAGTCAAACGTATTCTTCATCAATGTTGTCAATGGCTGCATGTATAAGAATAAAAAATGAAAATTTGTATATTATATGTGAATGTGAAGTATAAATGTATGTGTTTATACTTATATACCACTTACTGTCCTCTACTACCAAAGTGGACCCTGAGATAAACTCAGGAGTAACTCAGAATATAGCACATGTGGCCCTAAAAACAAAATGATTAAATACTTTCTAAAAGGTCACAGTTGACTTACTGGATTTGCAGAGACATGAAATCAGTATTTATGAATCTCATTGTAATATTTTTACTATATTGATCAACATAAATTGACCAAAATTTTATTCTTTTTATTTTGCTATGCTAACTAGAGCGATAGCACAGTGGTAGGGCATTTGCCTTGCATGCGGCCGACCCTGCTGACCAGGGTTTGATTCTTCCACCCCTCTCAGAGAGACTGGGAAGCTACCTAGAGTATCTAGCTCTCACAGCAAAACCTGGCAATCTACCTGCGATGTATTTGATATGCCAAAACACAGTAACAACAAGTCTCACAATGAAGACATTACTGGACCCACTTGAGCAAATCGATGAACAATGGGATAACAGTGTTTCAGGACAGTGCTACAGTTTTTACATGCCATTAAGATGAACTTTTCACTATCAGTACTCTCTGAACTCACTCAAGGGAAATCACACAATAATCATCAGAAGTAAATTCTAAAAATAGTCAACTTATTTTTGTCAACTCACTCCCTTCCACTACAAGCCCATAGTCTAGAAAGCACATTTTTTTTTATCAAATAATTTTTAATGACTTTACATTTCACGATTTTTGATCTAACCACCCATTATGCATTCTCAAAGTGCAAATATCAAATTATGCATTTTTTCTAATATTTGGTATAAAACACCAGTACTCTACTTGAAGGTATGTTCTTGAAAAATTGTTAATAATCTGTGGTATTTTATTATCACATTTATAAGTATTTGAATCTTGAGACTTTCAGAATTCACTTTCAATTTGGAGTTTTCATCTTGTTTTAATTATATGCTATTCAGAGCATTTGAAAGAATGATTAAACCCCAATTGTTGCCAGTTCTAGCAAGTGGGTGAGTCTCCCATTAAGATGTTTATTCATGTGTGACTATGACTTTTGGTTAGAGATTCCAGAAAAAACTTGATGATTGAATTTGTGCTTATTAGATTCAAGTTTTAAAATGTTTAGTGCTTTTAGATTGATGTTTTTGCAAAAATGTGCATGTAGATATATAAGTCTAACTTGGTACCAAACACATTTAAAAAATTACTCTAGAGCTAAAATTTCTTGTTTACAGTTACTAAACCCCTGAATTCAAAAATATCTGATTTAAATAACTGTCATGGTATATATAATATTTCAAACAAAAATGTGTGTGTATTAATTTTCTTAAAATTTCAATTATCCTTGTGTTATTCACCAAGGAGGGAAGAAAGGGAAGAAGAAAGGAAGGGAAGTGGGAAGGAAGGAAGGAAGGAAGGAAAGAAGGAAGGAAGGAAGGAAGGAAGGAAGGAAGGAAGGAAGGAAGGGAGGGAGGGAGGGAGGGAGGGAGGAAGGAAGGAAGGGAGGGAGGGAGGGGGAGAAGGAGGGAGGGAGGGAGGGAAGGAGGACAGTAGCCAGATATGCATAAAATAAAGTCAAGGGAAATATTTGTAGTTTATATATTAAGTAAGTAAGAAACAGATTGTTGCTTATACTCTAATGAAACATTAAATGGTTTTAAGAGCCTAGATTTCAAGATTAGAGATGTCATACAGGAGGTAAGGCAGGGTAAGATAAGCGTTGCACATAGCTGACCACAATTCGATCCCTAGCATGGCATATGGCCCTTTGAGCATCACTAGGAGAGATCTTTGAGCACAACAGAATATGGCCTCCGGGTTGCACCCCCCACCCCCCACGAGCAGCTCTCCAGCACAGCTATGGCCCCAGAGGCACAGGAACCTAATTTGGAACCCAGCAGCCTTAGGCAGAAATGTGAATGGACTATTCATTAAGCTACTGTGCTGTTTCCTCCCAGGAGGGAAAGGGTATCTGTCTCTTCCACCTCCCCATCCTCCCGTGGCATGGTGGCTGCCACTTCAGAGCTTATGGTACAGCCAGGAATGAGCCGGCAGTGACAGGGCAACTGTGGCCTCATGGGATGGGGAGTGGAACCGGCACATCTTTCCTGCACCCCTGAGACTATGAGTTGCCCCCCCCCCCCCCCCTGTGAGTGGCTCTCCAGAAAGGCCATGGACTGAGAGGCACACAAACCAATCTCAGAACTATGCGGCTTTTGGCAGAAATCCCTCCAGACTTAATTAGTAAAATATCAGAAATTCAAAATTGCGTGGCCACTATGCTCTTCATAACCAGCAATGGAAAACAAATTATTTCACTATGCCTTTTCAGCCGATTTGATTGTTGGGGTAAAATTCCAAATAATAATGGTGAATCTTCGGTCGAAGTAATGAATGTAACCAAAGTAGAGAGATAGTTAAGTGGAAATTATCTGCTTCACAGGCATGGGAAGGGGTGGGATGGGGGATATATTGGGGTTCTTGGTGGTGGAAAATATGCACTGGTGAAGAGATGGTTGTTTAATCATTATACGACTGAGACTTAAAACTGAAAACTTTGTAACTGTTCTCACGGTGATCTGCTAAATAAATAAATAAATAAATAAATAAAAAGAGTATGGCCTCCAAACATAAATAAATAAATCACTTCATCACTTGACATGCAGTTCCTCATTGATTTGCTTGAGCAGGTACCAGTAACGTCTCCATGTGTCCCTGTCATGTGGTACTATAGTCCAATGGTGTCTGCTCACTCCAGAAACATGAAGAGTCTCCAATGAATCATTCAAGGACTTACAGAAGAAGTCTGACCATCTCATAGGTGGGTAGCCACACACTTTTGACATCCCGTGTAATCAATTTAGTAATGGCTCTAGTTCAGCAGTCATCTCCAAATTGCATTATGTGTCCAGCCCAACTGGTTTCCCACATCTTAGCAAATGAGAAAACATCCCTGAATCTTGATCACTTATGGAGGTCGGAATTCCAGATTCTTTCTCTCACTTGAATGAAGCATGATACTCCAAGCATAGCATTTTTGATTCCTCTTTGGGAGTCCCAAATAGCGTTCTCATCCTGTTTTCATAGGACTCAGGTCTCTGAGGCATATGTTGTTGCAGGAAGAACAGTGGAATCGAAGAGATGTGCCCGGAGCCAGAGGTTCTTTGTCCATTTAGCTATTTCTTCAATGCTTTGAAGGCATTCCACGCTGCTCACTTCCTCCTGTGTAACTCAGGTGCCAGGTCATTCATCATGTTGACTTCTCGACCTAGGTATACAAAACGGTTGCATTCAGAGATGTTCATTCCACTGAGAGTGAATGCAATGCCAGGAACGAAACCGTTTCTCATAAACATTGTCTTTGTGAGATTCAGATGTAGTCCGACATTTACACACTCATGGTCGAAGTGGAGCAGCATTTGTGCCACTTGGCTAATGTTTGGTGTTATTATAACAATGTCATCAGCGAAGGGGAGGTGGTGTCGTTGCCGACCGTCTATCTTCACTCCCACTCCTTTTCATTCCAGTCGCCGCATGATGTTCTTGATGGTGAAACTGAAGACTTTTGGTGAATTGGTATCACCCTGCCAAACCCCTCTCTTGACATCCTTGATCACTTCCTTGTAGAATGGTGAGATCCTGGTAGTGAATCCATAATAAAGTTCACAGAGGTGGCTGGAGTAATAGCACAGCAGGTAGGGCATTTGCCTTGCATGCGGCCAAACTGGGTTCGATTCCCAACACCCCACATGGTCCCCCGAGTACCGCTAGGCATAATTCTTGAGTGTAGAGCCCGGAGCAACCCCTGTGCATTGCTAGGTGTAACCCAAAAAGCAAAAAAAAAAAAAAAAAAAAAAAACTCATGGAGGATACTTATGTACTGAGTTTGAATGCCCTATTTGTCTAGGACTTCGATGACTGCTTCTGTCTCAACAGAATCAAAGGCCTTCTTTAATTCAATGAACATTAGACAGAGCGACATCTTGAACCCCCAAGAAACCTCAATGAACTTGGTTACCATGTGGATATTGTTGATTGTGCGGAATCCTTTTCGGAACCCAGGTTGCTCGCATGGTTGTCCATCATCTAGTGTTCTGCCAATCCTATTCAGGATGACTCTAGTGAACAGCTTGTAGATGACAGACAACAGGCAGATTGGGTGATTGTTGCCAATGTCGTGGATGTCTCCCTTCTTGTATAGTAGAACAGTCCTGCTGATTTTCCACTGGGTTGGAAACTTACATTCAGACAAGTAGCATGTGAGGAGCCTATCCAGTGTATTGATGATCACTAATGGCAGGTTATTCACATGTTTGGGTATAACCTTGTCTGGGGTGGGTGCTGTTCGATTCTTTACTGACGAAATGGCATGTTGGATTTTGGAAGGGAGAACATTGGGAACAACATATCCATCCTGCGGAATTTGGTATGTGAGCAGGTGGACGTGGCTATCGAAGAGATCTGAGTAGAAGTAATGTGAACTTGGACTCTAGGCTCAATGGGACCTGGAAACAAAGACCCTTTGCCTGCTCCCACCAATATCCGATGGTCCAGGGATCAAACCCAGAAGCCCCACAGTACCCTCCTCTGCCCTCTTCCACTAATCTCCAGTGTCCCAGGGATCACAACCAGAAGTCCCACACTACTGGTACAAGATAAATACCTCATCGGCCAACCTCCACTACCTCCACTACCCAGCCGCCACAAAGCTCCAAACCCCTTTCTGGACTTCCTTGCTGCAGTGAGACCACACAACACATCATAAGACACCTAATACCCATCTTCCAAATTACCACACCATATTTGATGGGGTTCAAATATGATTTGAATTATGGGAACACCTGAAAGTGCAATTAGAGGCCTCCCTAAAAGCCTCTATCTCTCTCGGAAAGCCTGGCAAGCTACCGAGAGTATCCTGCCCACATGGCAGAGCCTGGCAAGCTATCCATGGTGTATTCAGTATGCCAAAAACAGCAAATACAGTAAATAAATAAATAAAGCAGTATATGGATTTGGGTGATAAAGCACTGAGTTATTATTTCCTGCTAACCATTTGCTATAGAAATTAGAAGCTTTATCAGTTTGATAGTATTGTCCATGTCATACAAATTAGCTACCATGTATGTCTAATTTAAATAAATAATGAGAAAAATATATGAAAACTGAATAAATATTTATTGATATATAGTTAACATTATATATTTGTTTTCTGACATTTAGCGATAGCACAGTGGGTAGGGAGTTTGCCTGGCACTGGAAGACCTGGGTTCTATTCCTCCACCTCTCTCTGAGAGCCCAGCAAGCTACCAAGAGTGTCCCACCCACACAGCAGAGCCTGGCAAGTTACCTGTGACATATTAGATATGCCAAAAACAGTAACAACAAGTCTCACAATGGAGATGTTACTGGGTCTGCTTGAGCAAATTGAAGAACAACGGGGAGGGCTGTACAGTTCAATGCAATTTGATTCTACAAATTATACCTAAATTGTTCACAGCCCAAGCATATTAAAAAAAAGGAAATAGATATAGTTTTTTTAAGAATAGGACATATACACATTAGTATTGTTTTTACTCAAAAGTGTATGCTAGATATTTCCCAGTAGAATAAAAAAATAAAAAATTAAAGCAAAAGGATAGGGGAAAAAAACTATCAGAGATTACACAATTTTAAACTATGTATTGTATATGTAATTCATTTATATATTTCAAAGTAAGCATAAACATATTTTTAAATAATTTTCATAAATAATAATGGAAGTAAACAGAAAGATATCTTTATAATACCTATATGAACACAAAAATATTTAAAGACTTTTAGCAAGGCAAATACTCATGAATGAAAAGATTTAATATTATCAATAAATAGCTATCAATAACATATAGAATAAAGAAATTTTCAGTCAAAATCTCAAAGGATTCTGTGAGAAATCGTTCAAGTTTATTTTAATGACTGTTGGTATAAAGTACCTTAATAGCCAATTTTCCAAGGAGAAAAAAAGATTATAACTGATAAAATATACTTTTATAATATTCAACGTATTTTAATATTTTGCCAGCCATTGAAGAAAATAAAAAAAATAGTTACTTTTTTGGGAACTATTCAAGATATACATTTGTTTTCTTGTCCTTGGACTACATTCAGCCTTTACAGACAATTGGTTAATTGGACTTGGTAAAATAACGGGTTAATGAGTTACATGTCACTGAGTGTGTCAATGAGTGAATTTTCTGAAGATTTTAAGGATCTATAGTCTGGGATATTAGTTAAAAACCAAAATGACTGGGAAATTCAATTTTTATATTAACAAAGTTCTTGTGTGTTTCTTTGGATATTTGAGACTCACTTATCAAACTCAAGTATAGTATTCCAACCTGGTAACCAAATCATTAAGATGTCTGACAGATTCAAGACAAGCACAGAAGAAAACTATTTAACAAGCTTACTTTGTTGTATAAGATATTTTCTATTGGTACGATGCTTTTTTAAGTATATATTTCAACTGCCGTGTAACCCCAACAACGGCCAGGATCCTGAGATTATCACACTCAGCTCCCGGAAGTGCACGGCCACGAATCTCATTCCTACTTTGGACAAACTGGCAGACTACTGAATGTAACCTGCCCACATGGCAGAGTCTGGCAAACTCCCCGTGGTATACCCAATATGCCAAATACCAGTAACAATGATGGGTCTCATTCTCCTAACCCTGAAAAAGCCTTGAATATGGCACTTAAAAAAAAAAATCTCAGGGCTAGGACGAAGGAGACGTTACTGGGGCCTGCTCGAGGCAATCGACGAACAGCAGGATGGTCGTGATCGTGATCGTGATGCTTGGAGTATCACGCTTCACTCAAATGAGAGAAAGAATCAGGAGTTCTGACCTTCATCGATGGTCAAGACTCAGGGATGCTGTCTCATTTGCCAAGGCATTGAAAATCAGATGGGCTGGACACGTAATGAGATTTGGAGACGACTGCTGGAATAGAGCCATTACTGACTGGATTCCACAGAATGTCAAAAGATTGCATGGCCGCTCACCTACGAGATGGTCAGACTTTTTCGTCAAGACCCTGAACAATCGGTTTGAGACTCTTCATGTTCCTAGAATGAACAGATGCCGTTGGGCTACACTAGGACACAACAGCGTCAGATGGAGACGTTACTGGCGACTGCTCGAGCAAATCTATGAGTAACGGGATGCAAGTGATCAAGTGATCAAGTGATATGGAATATTTACATTAGTCAGGGTGGTTGGTAACTGGGATGGCTAGTGTGTGAAAATGACAGTGGTTAAGAGACAAGAGTGGGAATATTATATAACTGAAACCCGATCATTAACAACTTTGTAGCTGTGTGTCTCATTGTGATTCAATTAAGCAAATTCAGAAAAACTTTAAAATAGAAAATCATTTGAGAGAGGTGCAATGGTACTTTGGGACTAACAATAATAGTATTGATGAAGATGATGATGACTTTGAAATTAAGGAAGAGCAGTTTCCTTCTTTAAGGAATTTTAGAAACCCTGGATTTCTAGCCAAAGCACCTGAGTTTCCCTCTTGATTTATTAGTTTCACATCTACTGAACATTAAGTCACAACTGAACATAAAAACATGAGAGCAAATAATCTTGTCATCACACAATGAAAATAGAGAGAAATTTACCATGAATTGTACAGAAGGCATAAGTAATCTAGATGATAATGCTTTCATGGCATTTTTTTCCATGTTATGTTCACATCTCTCTTTCATTTTACAACTATGGCTTAATGGGGTTTGTCTACACTTGAGAGGTTTCCAATATATGCTTCTATAAAATGCAGATATTAATTGAAATAGACAGCTGCCAAACCCAGTCAAGAGTTGTTACTCAAAGCACTATGGTGAAGTTCTTCCAGCATAATTCTGTTATACTTTCTAACAAATTCGCATTCATTGAGAAATATAGTGAAGAATATATAACTTATATTGAATGCCTTAACTAAACTTTCAGGAATCAAGGCAAAAAGAATAGAACAGTAAAGGCAAGGAAATCTGCAGATGCTTGGGTTGATCTATAGGTGTTAAGTTATTTATATCTATCGAAGTTCCTCCAAATTTAAATCTAGTTCAGGAATAGGAACTTTGGAATTGTAGACAGTTTAAACATATTTTATCATAAAATCACTTTATGTTTTTAAATTATTTACTATAGCTTAGGTAATATAGTTTTAATAGTGTTAAAGTTTATGGTATTCACATACCTAGTTATTGTACTCACATCCACTAAAGTGTTCATGACTCTCCACCTCTCTCCATATGCTACTTCTTAGATTTCACTCGTATACTGTCTACTCAATATTAATTAAAAATATTACTAGCACATATTTATGGGAGATATAGAACAAACTTGATTCCCAAAATTAGATATAGTCTACTTATTATTGTTTTTAATTTTTACTATGCTTTAGTTGTAAAGAAGCTATATATGTATAAAAAATGTTTACTATAAATATATATTTACTATATTTACCATGTTTACTATATTTACCATGTTTACTGCATTTATCATATTCAGTTGTAATATATTGAAGCAAATTTAAGGTCCAGAGAGTCATCTTTCAAATGAACTATTACAAAATATGATTATTAAACTTCTAAAGGTTTTTTTTTTTTTTTTGCTTTTTCGGTCACACCCGGCAATGCACAGGAGTTACTCCTGGCTCTGCGCTCAGGAATTACCCCTGGCGGTGCTCAGGGGATCATATGGGATTCTGGGAATCGAACCCGGATTGGCCGCTTGCAAGGCAAACGCTCTACCCTCTGTGCTATTGCTCCAACACCGAAACTTCTAAAATTTTTTTATGGCAAAATAATTTTTATTAGGAAACTCAAATTTTTAAAGGCCATGGATATGGATCAGGACACAGGGGGCATGCCATGCATACACAGACACCTTGGTCCAATCATTAGTACCAAATGGCTTTCAAGTACTATGGAGTGTGACTTGGGGAGGCCCCTTACCACATCCCTGGTCAGAGTAGTCTACTTCTAGTCTGTATTCCAGGTTGAGAATTCTTAGAAGTGTGTTCAAGGCCTCCTAAGTGCTGCTTGGAAGTCCCATTTCTCCCTTATATACCTCAAAAGGGGAAAAAAATCTTGAATTTTTACCTTAAACACTGTATTTTTTCAATCACGATCACAATCATCCTGTTGTTCGTCAATTGCCTCGAGCAGGCACCAGTAACATCTCCTTCGTCCTAGCCCTGAGATTTTAAAGTGCCATATTCAAGTCTCTTTCAGGGGTAGGAGAATGAGACCCATCATTGTTACTGGTATTTGGCATAGTGGGTACACCACGGGGAGTTTGCCAGACTGCCGTGTGGGCAGGTTACATTCTGAATTCTTTGTCAGAGAGATTGTATTTGTGGGTGTTTCCTGTTGTGGCTTCTGGGCTCTTTCCTTCATCCACTCCTCATGGTTGGAATCTGCATTGTTTCTTCATGTTATTGTAGTAATATGGAAGTGGATCCCTCCAGTTCACTATCAGTGACCCCCTCTTGGTTCAAGGGAGGATTCTGGATGGGCTTGATTAATGATGTTCTCCTTTTTCCTCTTTAAGAATATTAACTTCCTCATTGGTGCTCCTCTGTGACTTATGTGGGGCCTTCAGTGCAGATTTCAGGGTATATGATCTTTTATATTAGGCTTGTTCAGATTATAATTCATCAGAATTAGGTCATGGAGAATAAGATGTGAGTCCAAAGCTCTGGGAAAGGGGAAAATAACTGTGGCCACCCCAGAGGCCAGAGCCCCCACTGCCGCTGTACCTGTGGGGGATATGGCCACATTGGTACCTGCACAGGATTAGAGTCCCATTTCCAGCACAGTCCTAAAACTTGCAGGAGTCCCCTCTGTCCTAGGTGCTCAGTGGGCACCTTAGCTGAGAAGGGTTCTTCCAGTTTCTTGGCTTTTCTTGCTGTGCATGCCACCCCGGAGGCCACACCTCCAACCACCACTCAATGTTTCAGAAATTAGATATTTTAGATATTAACTACTTGAATGGTATATGATTTGTAAATATATTTTTCTTTTCAATATTCTGCCTGTTCATGTTATCAATGGTACCTTTTGTTGTGTAGAAGCTTTTTTATTATTAATTTTTATTAAAAATACCATGGTGTAAAAAGTTGTTTACTATACAGTTTTTTCAATAATTTAGAGTTTCAACATCACCAGTGTGATCTTTCCTGCACCAGAATCCCCAGTTTTCCTCCCAATACCAACCTATTCTTTTAGTCACATAACACTTTTATTTTATATTGCTTATTCCAACAAAAGTTTAAGAACTGGCAAACAAAATGATCATAAAATAAATCAGTAAGAGGCAATTAATAATTACTAAATGATATTGACCTATGTAAAAAAAAATTGAAATCATCCAATACAATTTAATAAAATGCCTATTCTGATTTACATATATATTTTACTTGAAATCTAAATTATATTATATTAAATTTTATTTCATACTTAGATCTGACTATGTAATAATTATGTTCTACCACTCATTAATAACACTTTCAAAGCAATTCTGTTAATATATTTTGGAGTTTACATGAGATAGTTATGGTCTACATATGAAAATTTTCCCCTTATACTTTATATAAACACTGTGGTTTACAAAGTTGTTCAAGATTATTTGTTATTGGCATTCAATATTCCCACACCAATCCCACCACCGTTACACCTTCACTCCTCCATTGTCTCCAATTTTCCCATTACACCTACCAAATTCTTTATTAGTGTTTAATCCGGGCCTCCTCTCAGGCCCTCAATAATTTATTTCACATTGTTTGTTATCAATAGTTCACTAGCAGAATGGTCAAAAATGTTTCCTTAGAAGAAAGTTAGTAAAAAATGTATCTCACCATGCAGCCATTAAAGCCTTGGGTAAGATATTACTAACATGTTGTTACAGGTTAAGCTTCCTGTGTTTATTTTTTGTTAACCATGATTGGTTGCTTCTATGTTACATTCCAACCAATCTGGTGTACTACTACTGATTTGTCAGTGTTGTATAATTTGAGATGTAGCTCTAGGAACTCTGGAATTTTTAACAGAATGATAGAGTTGGACTCAAAGTTTTCTAATTTTGTACAGTTGGACTCAAATTTTTTACTCTGTCCTGTTGTTTATTTTGAGTTTTGCTTTCCTATTGCTTTAGTTAACTTAAAGGCATCCCTGGTTCCAGTACTGTCAAACACATTGTCTGCATGTAGACATGCAGACTTGCAGACAATGCAGCTTCTGCAGACTTATATTCAAGTCTTCACTTATTTTTAATTAGTTTTTATTTATGGTATAAGATAAAGTTATGCGTTATTTATTTTGTGTAGATAGTTGTTTTCCCAATTGTTGAACTTATTTCCTTCTACATTACATACTGTTTCTTTTATAAAAATTAGTTGTTAATATATTTATAGGCTTTTTTTCTAGGTGTTAATTCTGTTGTGTTAATTAGTCTGTTTTTATTTCAGTATCATAGTACATTATATGTAGCCAAGTAAGTGTAGTCTGCGCTCAGGGAGTGTGATGCATCCATGTTTTCGTTTGTTTGTTTTTGAAAGGTCCACAATTGGTGATTCCAGGGGTTATTCCTGGCTCTGCACTCAGGAATGACTCTTGGCAGTGCTCTGCAAACCATATGGGATGCCAGGAATCCAACCCAACCCAGGCTTGTGCCTTACCCATCTTCGGCCAATCTACCATGTTTAAATCTTTTTTTCTCCTTTTTCATTATTTCATTATTATATGCCAGACACAGTAACAACAAAGTCTCCAATGGAGACATTACTGGGCCCGCTCAAGCAAATCGATGATCAATGGGAGGGCCTTTACCTTTACCTTTACCTTCATTATTTCTATGCAAGTTCATTGAGGTCACATGAATTCTCCAACATAGAAACACACCATAAACTTCTTAAAGGCAGAGTTTCTTAAAGCTTAAAGGCTTCTGTTCTTTAACCAATACCACATTTTTTAAATCTTCAGCAACATAGAGTCAGAGAGAAAGTACAACAGATAGCGGATACGGCACTTACCTTTCATTCAGCTGCATTGGGATTGCTCCTCAGCACCACGTATGGTGAGTTCCACTCCACCCGCCCCCTCCGCTCCCCTGCCAGCACAGAGACAGGAGAAGGCCTAGTGTTATCAATTTAAGCAAGAGAAATGAAGTATGCCAATTTTTATCAAATCATTTGTGGAAATTGTGGCAGCTCTAAAGGCTGTCTAGTTTTCTATTCTTTAGCTAAGGGAGAGCCAGAACAAGTTTTGGATACTAAAAAAAAGTCATATGCTTGTACATTTGTTATTTTAGAAAGCTCTGATGTGATTTCTAATTATCCCTCTGCTATTTAAAGTCAACAGTTTTCAGGCAGTAGTTACTGACCATTTGAACTCTTTGTACATTGTGTCAATTTGTGAAAAAAAGGGAAGAAAATCTCAAATAAATATGAGAGAACACTTTATGACCTTAAAAAGAGAAAAGAAAAGAAAAGAAAAGAAAAGAAAAGAAAAGAAAAGAAAAGAAAATTACAACCATAACTGCTGTCAATGAAATGGGTTGGGTTAACACAGCCATATACATTTCCCTTTCTTCCAATTTTATGGTCTCTGATATATGTGAGATTTTTTGTCATTATTGTTGTTTTAATTTTTGTACAGCCTGGGGGTAGTTAAATTTCATAATTCAACCATAATTCTGAGTTCTAATATTTCACTGCGTTCAATCCTCAGTGAAATTGCCTGACCTAAGCATGGTCCTGACAGGTCTGCTATCCATGGCTGGCAACTCTGCTGCCGATGACATCTGGGGACTACAAGTGACCTCTGGTGGCATGGTAGCCAAGTATGTACCAGAATCAACTCTAGAGTTGTGACCACTTGTGAGTTTTGCAACTAAATTGTATGCAACAATCATGGCCAGGAAGTGCGATCCCTTGCAAACACATATATGAGAACCACGTGACCCTTGCAAGCACTAAAACTCAAGTTAATGTGCGCTAGTATCCATGGTCAAGCACTGCCAATATGCTATTGTGAACTTCCAAGAAAATAACTAAAAAAAATTAAGTGTACAAACACCATAGTTAGACATGTGTGTAATATTTGATTATCACAGTAGCAAATGACCAATTTAATTGAAATAGAATACTTTCTATAAAATCCACTTTTACTATATTTTAATGACCCATCCTTATGTCACAGTATAAAAATTCCAAAAATATAAAAATGTTTTCGTGTGATTCATACTTATACCTGTCACCTATCATACATAACCCCATGTGCCTTTACTATATTTAAAGATGTATTTTGCAATTTTGGGGAGATCAATAATGGCATGGTTCTCCATACACAAAATTAAGCACATTTTAGTGTACTCCATAGACACTGGGGATGAGCAGCAAGAGAACAAACCTGCAGATACTTTACTCTCAGGTGTATTGCATTTTGGTGGTAAAAACACACATGAATCACACTCACATATAATGCCATGTGTAATAAGGAATAAGGACAGGAATAAGGACTCTAAAAAGAAAATGAAGTAAGGTATGACAAAAAAGATGGAAAGATTAAGTTGTTGCTTTTTTAGCAGAAAAATTAAGTCCTGCTTACTTGTAAGGGTCAATTTGAGTAGATATCCTAAAGTGATGAGATAAAATCTGGTCTGCTCATTTTAGAAGCTGCCTTATGCTTTATTGTTGAGCAGCATTATTGTCTGCTACTTATTATAATCAGTTTTTTTATGCTTCTAAAGTTTTTTATTTGATTCTGATGTCCAAATTCACATGGGAAGGTAATTAACACCTGTAAGTAGCAATTTGCTTTATTTTAATAATTTATGATGAAGCTCTAGATTTTTAAAACACTATGATTCATATAGAGATGTGACTTTGTAAAGGTATGGAATTACAGGTATGTTTAAATATTTGATTTTATAAATGAAATCATATAAAAAGTTTAACTATGATAGGTATGCACAAGTGTTTTGTTGTTACATTAGAGTAACAACTTTGAAGATTTTTCCACCAGGAGTGATCCCTGAGTGCAGAGTCAGGAGTAAGCCCAGAGCACTTCCAGGTATAGTAGAAAAAGTAAAAAAATAAAATAAAAAGAATTTTAAGGTTTTCCTGTAGTAGTTTTTTTCAATCTAGAGTGCTATATGATTCCTTGCTGTCATGAAATGCGTTTTTAAAAAAATTGAGCAGTAACAGTGCATTATATTTATAAATAATCATTCTCTATCTCAAATACAGTCATATATCTTTCTCATTAATCCCTACAATTTTAATAAAAATTTATGAGTCCACTACCACCATCTTTTCTCTCAGGGACTAGAAACAGATTAACTGAATTGCCCCGGGTCAGTCAAGCTTGTAGCAGCAACGCTGAGAAAGAAATGAGCCCGCTGACTTTTCCCAAGGAGCTGGTTTCAAAACCTTTCTTCACTAGTAGAAAAGTGTTCTTTATGTCATTACTAGAAGCAGAAAGGTAAAAATAAAAAATTGCCTATGTCAAAACTTGCCACTTTTGGAAAGGTTACTTTCCTTTTGGTTCACAGAGTATGTTTTTTGTTCATTAATTTTCCTGTGTTTAAGGAATCCAAAAGTTCATAATATTTTGGGATCTAATGAAGCTTGATTATTTTTTATTATGCCAACATCAATATTTTCTGTACAGTGTATATGAAAGTACCTTAAATGTATGTCTTTAGTAACAAAAATTACTAATCCAGTCTTTCAAAATAACCATGAATTTAATTATAAAACGTTACTGATATCTGATATCTGCATATCAGTAGAAAGGGGGTATGTATCAGGAATGATGACAATTGTTAAAGATTTTGTTCCTTCTTCTACTTAAAGGGAACTTCAAGCATTGGTGGGGGGAGGGTCAAGAATATACCTCTAGGTAGCACAATATTAATGCTATATTAATATTACATGTGAAAGTGTTTACCACTTCAACAGAGTGAAACTCATTCAATCATTGAGTTTAGACAAAGTTTCATGCAATACTATTTGAAATATGGGTTTTGATTAGCAGATATGAGGATTCCATGTACTATAAAAGAAAAAACGTGTGTGATTATTCTACAAATGCAGGTTGAGTCTTAACAATTCATGTTCTGAGCAGGATGATAGATGAATATAGATGATGATGATGATGATGATGATGATGATGATGATGATAATGATGACAATGATGATGATGATGACGACGATAATGATGACTGGGGTTTTTCTTCTGTAGCTTTGGCCTGCTAACGGACTCTGCTAAGCTCTAGATAGCTTGCAATTGACATACTGGTTATTGGCTGGAATGCTCACTGACCCTTGTTGCTACCCTCTGGCAAGTTTATACATCGAATATGCCTCTGGTGGTGCTTTGTGCTTCATCTGTAAGAACTTACTAAACTTCTGTTATAGATTTAACAAACTAAAGTCACATGGTGTTGAGTGTAATAGGTGTTCCGAGGAAGGAGGAAGTTATTGAGGCCCTTAAAATAGCTGTGCTTTATTGTATCTATGTCAAAAGTATGTCTCCAATAGAGCTGTCTCAATTCCTGGGTAAAAAGTGTGTAGCACTAGGTTACCATGAGCAACCTGTCTTTTGATTGCTGCTTAGATCATTGTTCTCATTCAGTCATAGGGTCTCAGTTAATGAGCTTAGAACATCTGAAACAAAACAGTGTCTATGCAACATAGAGGCCATTAGATATTTCTCTTTATGAGAAAAAGCAGTTATCAAGTGATGTGGAAACCACATCCTTGAAAGGAGATTACCCACAAGTAGCCTGGAAAATGTCTTTACAGGTGCTATCTCTATTCTGTTGCCAAACACAACGCAAAACTTTCAAAGTTCTTGAATTTTTTCATGAATAGTTCAAAGGCTTAATGGAACATAAAACATGTATGAAAGTAAGGCAGGTACTAAAAATTATAAAAATAATAGCAGTGATAGAAATTGCTATAAATGATGTAAGTGTTTTTAGTGTTCTAGAAAAACTGATTTAAGATCAACCCAGGTCCCTCAAGGCTGTGTGTACTTAGTATTTGAGGTAATACTAGAAAATTGTATCTCTTATTCAATAGTAATTTTCTGAGCAGAGTTGAATTTTAGAAACAATAATGTTCTGCTTAATTGTATGGACTTTCTGAAAATTTGATTATTTTAATTGATTATTTAACTGATTATTTAAAAATTTATTTAAAAATATTTAAAAAATAGGACTGGCTTTGTATTACAGTTAACATACATATTTATTATGACAATAATAAGCATTGATTATTTTCAAAATTTTAAATTAAGCTCTTGCGGGTGGAATATTCTCTCTCTGGTAGCTTGCCAGGCTCTCCGAGAGGGACAGAGGCTTTTGGGGTGGCCTTTAATCACCCTTGTGATTCCCATGGTTAAAACCCTACCAAATATGGTGCAACAATATGGTGCATCAAATATGGTGCAACAATACTGGAAGATGGGTTGATGATGCACAGCAGAGCCTGGAAAGCTATCCGCTCTGTATTTGATATGCCAAAACCAGTAGTTACAATGGGTCTCATTCCCCTGACCATGAAGGAGTCACCAATATGCAGCATTGAGAAGGATGGTGAAGGAGAGGCTGAAAAAATCTCAAGGCTCAAGGCCAAACTAGGCTGCCAAAACGAAGGAAGACAAAAATGATTGTCGTTACTTTCAATGCATGTACGCTGGCATCAAATGAATTGATCGAGGACCTGATGGTACAAGCACAAAAGATCAAGTATGACATCATTGGTCTGACCGAGACAAGAAGGCATCAATCACATCATGCCATTTTCGACACTGGAGAAGAACTATTCCTTGGAACATGCAATAAAAGAGGCATTAGAGATGTTGGTGTCCTTGCAATATGAACTTGGCCATGAGCATTGATTCGTTCAATGCCTAACAACCCATATCAGACAATTACACTTGAATAGATGTGACTCACTGCCAGCAGTTTCTATCTTCGTTGTCTACGCACCAACATCCAATTATGATGAAGGAGAAATTGAGAAGTTCTACATGGAGCTGGAGAAGTTCTATAAAGAAGACCACACCTTCTACAAAATCATTGTTGGTGATTTTAGTGCCAAGATAGGACCGAGAAGATCAGCTGAAGAACTCCACATTGGGGCTCATGGCCTAGAATGGAGCGAATAGATTAAGAGACTGTCTGAGTTCTTCATGTCGACCAAGACCATCCATGTTAACTCACAGTTCCAGAAGGCCGAATATAAACGTTGGACATGGGAGTCTCCCAGGGTATAGTTCCCAGGGTATAGATTCTAGAAAGTTCCAAGACGGTAACAGATGGTTCCTATAAGATATATAGGGAGAGAATAACTCATGGCCACGTTAGCAGCCATGGCTTCAGGAAGGGGCCCTGCCACTGGGCGGGTACCTGGATGAATGAGCAGAGGGTTCCCAGAATGGTTCAGCTTTGGGTGGGCGCAGTGTGCCTCAATTCCCATCCATCGTAGACCAACGATGTAAACCAGCGGTTCTCAGGGGGTCTAGTTAGACGTGCAGCCCCGGGAAGGGGCCCTGCCACCAGGCGGGTACCTGGATGAGTGAGCAGAGGGTGCCCGGAACGGTTCAGCTTTGAGTGCATGTGGTGTGCCTCAATTCCTGTCCCCTGAAGACGAAGGATATAACTGGTAGTTCTCAAGGGGTCTAGTTATATACACAGCCCCGGGAAGGGGCCCTGCCACTGAGTGGGTACTTGGATGAGCGAGCAGAGGGTGCCCGGAATGGTTCAGCTTTGGGTACGTGTGGTGTGCCTCAATTTCCATCCCCCGCAGACCAAGTGTATAAAGCGGCCATTCTCAGGCGTGGTTTCATTGACCTTTCAGATCATTTTCTGGGTTTCCATGTCGTTAATTTCTACTCTGTTTTATTATTTCTTTCCTTTGGCAAAACTTGGCTTTCTTTTGTTGTTCTTTTTCTAAGATCTTTACTTCTGAGGTCAGGTTATCTATGTAGGCCCTTTCTTCCTTCCTTAGGAATGCTTGCAAAGCTATAAATTTTTCTCTTAACACGGCTTTAGCTGCATCCCATAGGTTCTGGTAGCTCGTGTCTTCATTCTCATTTGTTTCCAGGTATCTGTTGATTTCATCCTTGATTTCCTTCCTAACCCACTTGTTGTTCAACATTAAGTTGTTTAATTTCCAGGTGTTTAATTTAGTTCTCGATGTCTTTGTGTGATTCACTTCTATCTTTGGCGCATCATGGCCTGAAAAGATTGTTGATACTACCTCTATCTTCCTGATTCTATTGAGATATGTTTTGTGGCCTTGCACGTGGTCTATTTGGGAAAATGTTCCATGTGCACTGGAAAAGAATGTGCACTCTTTCTTTTTGGCATGTAAAGCCCTGTATAGGTCTATTAGCTCTCTCTCTTCTGTTTCTTATTTCAAAGCCAATGTTTCCTTGTTGAGTTTTGTTCTTGTTGATCTATTCAGAAGTGATAAGGCGATGTTCAAGTTTCCAACCTCTATTGTGTTGCTAGCAATGTTCTCCTTAAAATCTGTTAGCAGTTGCTTTATGTATTTAGCTGGTCTCTCATTAAGAGTGTGATTTCTTCCTCTTGTACATATCCCTTGATAAATAGAAAATGGCCTTCACTGTCCCTTCTAATCTTTTTCAACCTGAAATCTATATTGTCGGATACTAGTATGGCTTTGTTGAGGGAGCTGTTTGCTTGCAGGATTGTTTTCCATCATTCAACTTTGGGTCTGTGTTTGCTCTGACTGTTCAGATGAGTTTGTTGTAGACAGCCAAATGTTGGTTTCAGTTTCTGGATTCATTTTTTCACTCTGTGTTTCTTGATTCATGAATTTAGACCATTGATATTGAGAGAGATTATTGTCATGCAGTATTGTTCCATCTTTCTGTAGGGGTTGGTTGTGCTTCTAAGTGTTTTCCTTCTTATCTTACAGGAGGCCCTTTAGTCCTTCTTTTAGGTTTGGTTTTGAGTCTATGAAGTTTCTGAGCTGTTGTTTATCTATAAAATTGTGTATCATTCCATTGCGTTTGAGTGAGAGTTTAGCTGGATAAAGTATTTTTGGTGAGGCATTCAGTTCAGTGAGGTTTTTCACTGTATCCCACCACTGTCTTTGTGCTTGGATGGTTTCCTCTGATAGGTCTGCTGTAAAGCTAAGGGGTGCTCCTTTGTATGTGATTTCCTTCTTTGACCTTACTGCTTGCAGTATTGTGTCTCTTCCATGGCATCCATCATTCTGGCTATGATATGCCTTGTAGTGTTTATTTAGGGTTTCTTTAAGCTGGCACCCTTCTTGCTTCTTGGGTCTGGATGTCTGCATTCTTTAACGTTGGGAACTGAACTTTTCAGCAATGATTTCTTTCACTGTGGCTTTTTCATTGGGGTTGCCTCCCTGTCCTTCTGGTACTCTGATGATTCTAATGTTCCTCTTGGCATCATCCCTTAGGTCTCTGGTTCACCTTAGAGCTATTTTTAGGTCTTTTCCCCTTGTTTGTTTTTCCCTATATGATTTCCATTGCTCGTCTTCAAGCTCACAAATCCCGTCTTCGGCTGTAGACATTCTACTGCTGGGTGCACCTGCAGAGTTTTTAATTTAACCTACTGAATCCTTTATTTGTGACACTTCTTTTTGTAGCTTTTTTATTTTTGCTCTCATTTCTTCCTGTATTTTCTCGACTATTCGTTCCACTGTTTCTTTGATTTCTACATTTAATTTTCTGGATGTCTGCTCCATTGATTCTTTGAGTAGTTCCTTGAACATCTTCAGCATTTCATCTCCGAATTCTTTATCAGAGAGAACATATTTGTGGCTAACCCCTGTTGAGGATTCGGGACTCTTTTCTCCATCCTTTCCTCATAGTGGATATTTCCCCATGTTGTTGTGGTCACCTAGAGGTAAAATCTTGGAATTCACTAGCATTGTTCCCTCTTATTGCGGGAAAGTATTCTGAATAAGGTTGGTCGATTGTGGTCACCCTTCTCCCATTCTAGAATATGTCCTTCCTCTCAGGCTTATGACAGGCGTAATTCTGAAGCGTTGGAGGAGGTACTCTTTTATATTGGGCTTGTACACCTTCTTTCATACTGGTCTTTGTTAGAATTGGAGTAGACTAGTGGATTATTGTTATACTGTGGTTGAGGCAGCCAGGACTTTTTCCACAGAATTAGGTGATAAAGACTGGGATGTGAGCTGAGTGTTTGGAATGGGAAATATAACTGCGGCTGCCTCAGAGAAGGTCACGTCCACTTTTGAGTAGCCATGCCCCCTACAGTGGGTCCCCGAGTGAAACATATCGGTAGTTATCCCTTACCAAAAAGCCAGGAACAAGCTCTGAGCACCACCAGGTGTGGCCCAAAAAATAGATACCAAAGCAAAATCTTTCCACTGGAAGGAAAGATACATTATACCTGATTACACAAAACAAGAGGATTTGACCTGGTTAATGATGTCAGGAAAAACTCACTGAAGTTCTGACAATTGATTTAAAAATCTAATGACTTAAATTGGCAACCTAAGAAGCAGAGCTGGAGAGCAGGGTAGAAAAATAGTATCTGATGACCAGGACACTAATATGAGAATACTCTGAAAAGGGATCATGATAAATGTCTCTATTCATAAATTTAGCTTCCTTTCCTATGACAAAGCTTTTCACGTTTGTAGAGCTGTACCACTGGCTTTCATTGGATTAATCAGAGGGAAGGAAGATGAGACCAAAGGGAATTAATGCAACTATTGTTAGAAGAAATAAGTTTCTTTACTCAAGAATGCTTATATTTAATTTATGAAAATATGGAAATATATATTAAAATGTCAATTACCTCATGTTTATTGCTCTGTTGACAGTACAACTGATAAAGCATGAGTGGGGGGTGGCAGGCACTAGCATGCACAGCCTTCCTGGGCCTCGATTCTGTGCTCCCAAGACAGATTTTAAGGTGAGCATTAAATAATTAAAGTTAGCCTTTGTTTAAAAGGTACAGGAGCAAGTGACGGAAACTAGTATTCAGTTGGGATAAAGTAAATTGTTTATTTAATTAAAGAGGAAATGTAGAACAGACATTCCTCAGGCCGACTGGACCACTGTTTTTGCTGACCTTGTTCTTTCTATGAGTAAAGACCTCTATGCTTGCTTCCCTCCCTCCCTCCTTCCCTCTCTCCATCCCCCCTCCCCTCTCACCATCCCCCCTTCCCTCTTTCCCTCCCTTCCTTCCTTCCTTCCTTCCTTCCTTCTCTTCTTTCCTTCCTTCCTCCTTCCTGGATTACAGTGGTGCTCAGAGATTAGTTCTGCTTCTATGCTCAGGAATTACTTCTGCTGAGGATAAATGGAATATATATATTTATAGTACTATATATATATAGTGTGAAGGATGGATACAAAGTAAACACCCTACCCTACCTGGTACTATCTTCTCCCTGCTTTATTTCCTCCCACTTCCCCCCCTCCCCACAAACAACTAGGAATATCTGGAATCTCAGGTCCTGATTAGATTTTACCATTTTCATGCCATGACAACTGTAAACTGTCCTTGTGTAAGTGGCTGAACATGACTCTGAAAATTAAAGCATCATAATAGTGATTATGTAATAAGTTAGTGTTCACTCAGAGGTCACCTCAGGCTGACGTGAACTTGCAGGGTGTCAAACAACTCAGGTGAAGTTTCTTTTAACATAAATTAGCACTGATGTCAGTCTTAGACCCTCAAAATCAGATATATATTGATATTGTTTGCTTTCTCCTCCTATCTCAATGTCCTCATGACTTCATTCATCCCATTTGTTTTCTTCTTCCCTAACACTTCAATATAAGTAGGTACCCCCAGTTTAAAATTAAGTAGATATATTATCATTAGAAATGAAAAAATTAAACAACTAAAAAGTTCTATCTATATAATTCACACCACTTTTGACCACTGTGATGCTTAACTTAATGTAATTCATATTTGGGTATTTATAGTACTTCCAGCTTGGGGACCCTGAGCTGCCCACCATCCCCGAGCCTCTTCCTGTTGGTCCCCAGTGCTGCGCCTGGTTTTCTCCTTCTCCCAGGTCAGTCACTATTCGAACCCATGACTTTGCTTTTCCCGCACAAGCGCTCCTGGCGTCCTCTGGGACCCTGGGCCGCCCACCATCCCTGAGCCTCTTTCTGTTCATCCCCAAAGGCACGTCCAGTTTTCTCCTTCTCCCAGGTTGTACCCCCACACACACACCTTGTACCTGTAGGGGCTGTGGCCTCTTTAGAAGTGGGCGTGGCCCTATTTTTGGTAGGGCATGGAAGGTAAATTACCCATACCCAGCAATCTTGTGTAACATCTCAGTCTCCATATACCACACCAACGTTAAGAAACGCAAATCCCCACCATGAGGAGAGGACGATGAAAAGAGTCCAGAATTATCATTAAGTGTTACTCACTTAAGGGAGTTCTCTGATCAAGAATTCAGATATGAGGTAATGAATATGTTCAATGAATTTAATGAAACAGTGAGACATATATCCAGTAAATTGAAGGAGGACATGAAAGAAACAATCGAGAAAGTACAGGAAGAAATGAGAGCAGAAATTAGAAAGCTACACACAGAAATGTCATGAATAAAAGATTCATAGATGAAATAGAGTACGTCCAATTGAAATCATAATATCATTTTTAAAAAGACTGTGTAACATTAATTTTTACATTTGTGTTTTTAACATAGTAATTACTTGGTTAATATAAATTGAATCTACAAAGTTAGACATGATTTAAAGATTTATATCAAGTTAGTGAGAAAAGTCTCTCCTTAACACTATATAACAAGTCTCCTATAGCTCTTCATAATTGATATGACTTTCCCAAAATTTTCTTTGGAAATATCTAGTAATAAGTCTACTTAATATATTAGTGTATATGCCTTAAAAGTATTGAAAAATATACTGCAGGAAAAATATCATTACTTAAAAATTCTAAATTTTTACGTTTAGTGTATTATTCTGTGTGTAACTAATTAGTACATCTGAGAAATAGTTCTATTGTATCTACTCCAAAAATTTTAATTTAGTCATAACATTTTATAGAATAAAAAGGTGTAAAAAAATAGAGAATGGGCTCTAACTGTAGTCATTTATACCACCCTGCTGAGACTTAATGCCTAACCTAACTGTAGCTGCAGCTTCTGCTAAAGTGGAATTTTAAACAAATCAATCATTAGTTTCCTACTGCATTCTAGTGAGGTTTTCTACATATTAAGGCACCTTTACCTAAGGGAAGATAAGTTCTCTTTAAACACTTTGCCATTTTCTTTGTTAGTGACACTGTTCAGCCTCTTATAAAATTTTCCATCAGGTAGAAGTTCAGGAGAATTATTCAACTCATTAGTTATAATGTAGTTTGATTCATACAGCTTTTCCTAAAAATGTCAATACAAACTTTAAGTAGATCTCGTTTATGATTTTGAGTTCTTTGCATTTTAAGCTTATTTTTTTATTTTGTTTTGCTTTGAGTTTGCTATTGAACCACACCAGGCTGTCTTCAGGGTATAATCCTGGCTTTGTACTCAGGAATCACATCTGGCGGGCTTTGGGGATCATATGTAATATTGGGATCAAACTGGTGTCAGTCACATGCAAAGCAATTGCCGTGCCCACTGTACTCCAGCCCTTAATTCTGTTCTTAATGGAGGAAAAAACATTCTCATATTTTTCTTTTTCCATCTGAGAATCTTACCTTTATGTTTTCCATAATATATGAGTTTAATCAATGTGGATGCATTCACTTTAAGAAGTTGTTACTTTAGGTTTTATCTTTTTCTCAGGTAGCATTTTTTTAATAATGGCTTTTCCCAGAGGAAATAAATCTATATCAAGTTGCTGAATCAAGAGAAGCCAGGGATGGGGACTGGAGTGATAGCACAGCGGGTCGGGTGTTTGCCTTGCAAGTGGCCAACTCAAGTTCAATTCCTAGCATCCCATATGGTCCCCTGAGCACTGGCAGGAGTAATTCCTGAGTGCAATTCCTGAGTGCATGAGCCAGGAGTAATCCCTGTGCATCACCAGGTGTGACCCAAAAAGCAAAAAAAAAAAAAAGAAGCCAGGGAAATGGTTCGGGATCTGCGGTGACATCTTTTATGAGCATAGACTGTACATCAATCACATTTCTCCTGAAGACTGTCAAGTGTGACTCTGGGGACTCCTAAGGACCTGGTGGACCAACAACCACTGGGCTTTGGCTGCTGTTCAGCACCAGGATATTTGAGTTGTACAGAGCAGTTGGCCTAGTACTGGATATTGACCGTGGGTTTCATGAGCACTGCTTCACTTGACTCTTTTAAGTAAACAGATTAAACTTCTTAAAAGTAAATCTGGATGTTGAACTTGGATTCTTCATCTACCATCAATGGAATCTCGCCATTAACTCTGTCGAAAATTTTCTGAAATAACATGTGACTTATTATTGCATGCAAGTATTCTCAATGACAGGACACGTTAGTTTAGTCATACTCTGGTTAAATGACAAAGCTGTGAAAAAGAAAGTGAGTTATAACAACTGGTGTAAATAGTAAGAATGAGGAAAAAAGTTAAGTGAACACTTGGTCTATAATTTTATTTATAAATACTATTTCTTAGCTTCTATGGGAAGATAATACTCCAATTTTTTCTAAGACTAATTTGGACTCAGGTTACAAATAAACTATTTGTTGACCCAAATAAAGTTTATCTTTTCTTCCAGTATCATATATGTGATTAAAACTTTGAAATGATCTCATAATGTTAAAGTATTTTCAAAATAGAATTAATAGATATAAAATATTTAATGAAGCTCCTGATAGATAATTGAATATATATATACATATATATTTATATATGTCTTACACGGAATGGTAAAACATACACTATTTTTGAGAAATTTAAAACATTTTTGAAGGTAGAAGTATTCATAAGTTGAGTTAAAACCAGTGTCTTTTACTTTTAACAAAACTTAATGTTTAAAAGAAAAAGATGACAAAACTACATATAGGGCAAATTTAGAATTACTATGGGAAAAATGAACAAGAAAAATGCTGGACATTCTGTTCATAGTCCATTGTCATTATGGAAAGTGTGGAGAAAGTTCTACTTTGGAAGCAACTTAAACAGACCAAGAAAATAGAAAAACTGGGAGCAAACAAATAAAACGGCCATGATAACTTAATGTAATTCATTTTCTCAGAGACATGGGAGTCAGTGTGGACACAATAGATTAGGAGACAGATGAGTTCACTTAAGAGATAGTATCAAATAATTAATTATTCAAAACATTTTTTTTTTTACTTAAGCATTTAGTATTTAACTTGTGTGGGTCCTTGGGAGTGGTTTTGAACTGAGGACCACGTTTTTCATTTTAAAAGAGTTTTCTGGCCAGAGAAATAGTGTAAAACTAAGGTGATTTTTTTTTTATCCAGCAGTTTGAGGTTTGTTCACTGACACCACAGACTGAACCCCACCAAGCACCTCTAAAAGAATGATGTCTGCACACAGAACTGTGAATAATCCCTGAGTGCCTCCAGGTGTGACCCATTTCCTCCCCTCCCCACAAAAAATAATCTGCTTTACAGATAACAACCCTGTAAGAGAGCAATAATGAGAGCAAGACTTCTCTTTGGAAACTGACATGCTAGCAACAATGAAGTTGTTAGACTTTGAATTTCTATTAAAAGAAAAAATGAAGGGGCTAAAGCCATAGTAAAGTGGGGAGCACATTTGAGTTGCATTCTGCTGACCAGGGTTTGATTCCTGACACATCATATGATCCCCAGAGACTGACAAGAGTTATCCCTTAGTGAAAAACTAGAAATTAGCCCTGAGCACTTCACGGATTACCTCTATCTAAAACCAAAATAGCACTGTAGCACTGTTTTCTTCAGATCGCATAAAAACCAAAATAGCACTGTAGCACTGTCCTCCTGTTGTTCATTGATTTGCTTGAGCGGGCCCAGTAACGTCTCCATTGTGAGAATTGTTGTTACTGTGTTTGGCATATCCAATACGTCACGGGGAGCTTGCCAGGCTTTGCTGTGAGAGCGAGATACTATCGGTAGCTTGCCAGGCTCTCTGAAAGGGGTGGAAGAACTGAACCAGCTTGGCCTGGCACACAAGACAAACACCCTACCACTGTGCTTTTGCTCCAGCCCCCCCAAAATAAAGGTAAAGGTAAAAGGTAAAGGCCCTCCTGCTGTTCGTCGATTTGCTCGAGCGGGCCCAGTAACGTCTCCATTGGAGACTTTGTTGTTACTGTGTTTGGCATATCGAATACTCTCGGTAGCTTGCCGGGCTCTCTGAGAGGGACGGAGGAATCGAACTTGGGTCGGCCATGTTGGCCGCTTGTGAGGCGAACGCCCTACCTGCTGAGCTACTTGACATCCTTGACAGACTAAATATGGAATGTGAGGAAACAATGTCACTTTACATAGGTATAGAAGAATATATGAAGTGAATACTCCAGGAATATAAAACATTCAATTTGGAAATAAGTTGAATGTTAGGTTGGGCTTTGTATAGGTGTTGTTAATAGTTTATTAGGAGATGTCTGATGAGAAATCATAGTAAGGAAAAGTTTTTTTATATTTATAGATGTAATATAAATTTCATTAATTAAAGTTGCACTATCTGGGGAGTGACCTACAAGTAAAAAAGATCAGTGAATTAACTTAAAATAAGATCACACATCTTCCGCGTGACATTTTATTATCTCGTTCTTACTTTGGACAACCTAGCAGGCTACCAAATGTAACCTGCCCACATGGCAGAGTCTGGCAAACTCCCTGTGGCGTACACACCCAGTATGCCAAATACCAGTAACAACGATGGGTCTCATTCTCCTAACCCTGAAAGAGCCTTGAATTTGGCACTTTTTAAAATCTCAGTGCTAGGACAAAGGAGACGTTTCTGGTCCTGCTCGAGGCAGTCGACGAACAACAGGATGATCGTGATCGTGAAGGTCACACCAGTGCAAGTATATAACTAACAAAGATGATTGAGGTTATCCTAGTAATAACAGGAGAAAAACCCAGAAAGAACACATATCTAGAACTCAGATGGAGAACTATTTTCAGGTAGAGAAGAAAGCTCTGAATACTCTGGCTTGGAGTTTGCATGCAGGAACCCTAAGTTGCTTATTTCCTGGAACCCACAGGTTCCCTGACACTTCAGGTATGGCCTAAAAAAAGAATCACCCACCCAAAATTAATACAAAACTCAAAGTAGGAAGTTCGCATGTTTTTCTTTGCTTATTTGTTTGTAGTAGCAAACCTAGCAGTGCATGGGCTTTGCTTTCAGTGGTGCTATGTTATGCCAGAACTCTCACATGCAAAACATGTACTTGTCTTGTTGAGTTATTGTTCTAGCCCTTGACCATATATATCACAGTGACTTGAATACTGAAGAAGACTTTCTCCTGTGTTCATAGATATGAAATTAATCTTATGTTTTGTAGCTTTGGTAAAAAATATTTATCTTAATGTAATATTTGAAATTGCAGCTTATAGGTAAATTAAAGTTCATTTTAACCTGAAGTAAACAGAAATAATTTTATACCTCTCTTAAGACTGACTCTATAAACCAAATGTTGGCTTATACAAAGATATACCAAAGCTCAGTTTGGGAAAAAAACTAGAGAAAAATGCATTGTTCTACAGAAAATAATAGGAACGATTTTCTTTTGGACAATGCTGGTTTTTGCTTTACCTTTTTGTGCTTAATCTAAAAAGAGAGGGGACATAGATGAGAGAGGGAGAGGAATATTAAGGGGACATGAAGGATGAGTGACATAAGCTGAAAAAGACTGAAAAAATATACCAAATACAGGTTTAGTTTTATATTCATAACATAAATATCCTTACCACACCAGTCTTTTATAAAAATCTGCTTTACTCAAAAAAATACTTATGTGGATATTTTCTTTTATTTGAATTGAAGAAATAGAGTTGCATCGCAAAATTTATTGAAATTTCTGGTTATATAAAAATTTGTGAATGACAGAAACAAGAGTCTGAGAGAGGGCATAAATTCAGTGGACAAAGACTGGTTCCAGATCCAATTATGTGGATAAAAGCTGCATCACACAGATTTCATAAATAAAAGGAGGATTATTAGACTCATCCTGAATATCACATGGTACATCAAAGCAAACTATCTTGAGGCTTTAAAGACATTGTGATACAGGCTGTAACCTGAGTAATCTGCTAATAAAAACAACCACATCTTTACAAGAGAAAATCAATATACCACTTTCATTAATAGGCATTGCTTGTTTAATTATTAAATTACTCTAAATTGTCAGTTACTTTTTAAAGTTGCAAATGGCTATATAAAATAAAATTGATTATAAATAATTTAGGCACTTGGTTTTACTTAAGATAGAATTAAGTCATGCAGTCCAGAGATCCAGTTAGGGTAAATTTTTAAAATAATCTATACAATCCTCTTCTCTATTGTCTAGCACTATCTGTGGCATTTAATATATTTAGATTTAAAAATAAATTCTAAAAAGACATATAGTTTGGGTCATAAACCTTAGAAGTTCAAGAAGTTTTGGCCAAATGAGTTTGAGATAGAGGTTAGAATTTATCTTAAAAATTTGACATTTATTTAAAATGCACATATTCCTCCTTTTTTACAACTCCCATGTTACAGAGCATATGTAATTGCACACAAAGTCATCAGTTATTTAATTATTTAATTTGTCACTAATTTATTTGCCTGCAAAGTCTTTAAAAGTATTTCTAATATTTATAGATTTCAAATCCATTTCTCTCTATCTGACCATCTACACTGTCACCATAATGCTTTTCTTCTCAATTTGATCCAATGGCTCTAAATTTCCTACAATGTGGAGACTATGCTGTACTTTAAAGAGAGAAACTTAATAAATACCAAGTTTTGTCACCAAATGTGCTCATTGCCACAGGAGTGTCACTGATTGTGCCATCTCAGTTGGCGAAATTACCAAATACATGTGTACAATACGCCATTAATGCAGAACCATAGCTCAGAATATATGCTGATGTAAACATCCATACCTGTTGGAGACTCAACATGAATCCAATATTAATATCAAGTTCAACATGCTGGGTTGCAATGACCATGTTTGCAACTCTGATGCATCACTACATTTAATATTGAGAACTATACTCCTCTTAACTTCCTATTGCAACTGGAAAACCTGACTCCTATTATCTGATTCTCTTGGTTGGTTCCAGTAGTCATAGAATTGTTTACCGTGCACTCCTCATGGAAATTAACTTTTTCAATAAATCATCATATATAGTTCATTTGCCCTTGGCATAATATATCCTAGTATTCACAAATTTCCTTCTATCCCACAAAGTAAAAGTGTTTAATATATTGTAACACATTTTTCCCTAACATTTTACCTTCCATCCATGAATCCAGTAATCTACTAAATAATTTTAAATCTTTTTATGTTAAATAGATGGACATGGAGAGTATCATGCTGAGTGAAATGAGTCAGAAGGAGAGGGACAGATACAGAATGACTGCATTCATTTGTGGACAATTAAAAAAATAGTATGAGACAAATATCCAAGACCAGGAAAAACAGGGGTTGGAAACTACCACAAGTGTGTGGGGAGAAGAGGACACATAAGATATAAGATAGAGGAGGGCCCAGTACAACAGTAGTTGGAAATGATCACTCTTCACAAGAACTGAATGTTGAAAATAAAGGGATATACATGATATCCTTTCAGTATCTGTACTGCAAATCATAAATACCAAAATGAGAGAGAGAAAGAGAGAAAAAGAGGGAGAAAGAGAGATGCCTCTCTCTCAACAAACAAAATAGAGGCAGGGTGAAATTGTGGGGAGGGGACTGGGAGGGAAACTGGAAACATTGGTGTTGGGAAACTTACACTGGTGGAGGGATGGATGTCAGTACATTGTATGACTGAAATCCAATGATAAAGAGCTTTGTAATGCTCTAGCTCATGGTGATTCAATACATATATTATTTTAAAATTTTATATTTAAATGTTTTTTCTAAGTAGTATAAAGTTCTGTGAGTTTTGGCAAATGCATTGCATCATGTATCAGCCACAGTATAATATGGAATAGTTTTACCAACCTAAAAACACAATCAACTTGCTTAATCAAACCAACTCTAGCCCATCTGTAAATTAGCAACATGTTTTACTTTTTTAATTATTATTTAGAAATTCTTTTTACAGAATGTCAATTAATTGGAATCATAGGCAACTCCTTCAGTCTGACTTCTTTTACTTAGCAATACATACTTAAGAGTTAATGTGTGGCTGGAAAGATAATACAATGGGTCGAGCACTTGCCCTGTGTATAGCAGACATAGACCTAGGTTCCATTCTTGGTGTTGTATGTTCCCAGCCCCATCAGGAGTGATACTTGAAAGCAGAGCAGGAATTAACCTTGTACACGCTGAATGCAAAAGATTCATAAAAGTCTTGTCCTACCTCTATGGCTATTTTTCCTTTTTCCTTATTATCTTTGATGTTTGTGACATAATTTGTTATTCTTTTAATTTCTTGAAGAACATTTTGAATATTTCCAATTCTAGCAATTGCAAAAAAAGTTTGATATTTGAATATGAATTTTTGTGTAGATGTAACATTTTAACAAGTTAAGTAAATACCTATAAGTTTCTGGTTTGGGATTTCTATAATAAATTAATGTATAATTTTATTTTAAAAAATATAGCCATCTCCTCCCAGTGATTGCAACGATTTTATCCTCACCATCAATTAAAAAGAGACCCACAGCTGTCCTTTTTTACTAATAATTGTTATCAAATTTTTTAAATAGCCATAATGCAAAGTAGCATATCATCATTTTTAACATATAATTTTTTTCATTGAGTCTAATTAAGTACCTCTCTTTATTTCCTACATTATATTTAATATTCTATTACTTTTTTTCATTCTTTTTTTTTTGCCTTTTGTGTCACACCCGGCGATGCACAGGGGTTACTCCTGGTTCTGCACTCAGGAATTAATCCTGGCAGTGCTCAGGGCACCATATGGGATGCTGGGAATCAAACCCGGATCAGTCACCCGCAGGGCAAACACCCACCCCACTGTGCTATCTGTCCAGCCCCTACTTTTATTCATTTTTAATAACCCTTACATTCTAACTATTTTTGTTTGTTGGGGACCACACCTGCTGTGCTCTGAACTTACTCCTGGATCTTCAATGAGGAATCACCCTGGAGATGTTCTGGGAAACATAAGGAGATTAGGTTTATTCAAGGCATATTCCCTAAACATGTACTTTGCTCTGGGCCTACACTTCCATTTAAAAGCAATTTGTATATATGTATTTTTACCCTATAGTGGATAAAACAAAATTGAACATATAGAATTCGCATCAGCAACATATAGGGCACTGAAATAAGTTATACATGCAAGATAAGCACTTGCACCAAGAACAGTGAATGTTACACGTTTATTAAAAATGAAAGTACAAAGAAAACTATGAGTCTTTAATATGTTAAGTGCTCGACTAAGGCTAGCTAGTACTGATGTCATCTACTCATAAATTAAGTCAGAATCTCTTATGCCACTTTGTGTTCCTTTTACTAAATTTATGTCTTTGATGCAGTGACCAGTGGGGAGAAAAGTGATACAAATTGTGGTTGTCACTTTTGGCATTATTCTGAAAGAAAATAAATGGGAAAATGAACAACTGATACAAGTGATAATTGGTGTTGCTTTCAAGACAGCTTTTAGATGGGATGTCTTCAGCTGTTGCCAAAACACATCCTTATGATATTTCTCTAATTAGCAATTTTGCATTAGCTCAGGTGACTAAACATCTGGGACATCTACGAAGACATTTTGCTCAGTTCTTGGCTTAGTTGGCAGAGCTACATACCATGTGGGAGAATAGAAGTTGCCGAAATTTTGTCATTTTATGGATGAGAAAATTGAACCTTTGAATGATCTGACATACAAATTCATCAGATATTGAATAAGAAAGCCAATATTTCAACTCCACTCTGTTCTTCATTTAAATGAAAATGCAAAGAAGTTGGCAAAATAAATGCAGAATATGCAATTTAAGGTAGAAAAAGGAATTGATGCAGAAAGACACCACCGGAAACTGGATATTCTGTTGGATTTATGGTCTACACTCAAGCATTCTTGACATCCATTTATTTGTTTAAGCAATAAATAACCTGGACCTTCCAGGTTGTTCAAATGAGCAAAATTTAAAATATTGTATTCTTATTTTAGTCTTGAATGAAGTGCCAAATGCTCTTCATCTCAGCATATGCATTTTTTATCTTAAATATAATTTGATCACCTAGCTCCCAGTCACAGTGAGTAATTATGATATGTGCTTATAATGATTGTCATTCTATTCTCACTTTACTTTGGTAATTAATCCAAATTCTAGTTCTCTGGATCATATTTAAAAGTGATCACATTCATGAATACATAAACATAAGTTAATGTCTTAAAATTATTCTACATAGACTTTCCTATTTGAAGAAGAAAGTTGAGACAAACTTCATAATATATACATAAATTTGAATTAATCTTTACATATATGTACAGACATATATGTTTGTGTATATATGCAACACCACTTGATCACTTGACATCCTCTTATTCATCGATTTGCTCAAGCGGGTGCCAGTAATGTCTCCAATGTCCCTGTCGTGTGCCAGTGTATCCCAATGGCATCTTCTCATTCTAGGAACACAAATAGCCTCAAACCAATCACTCAGGGTATTGACAAAGAAGTGTCATAGTCATTTCATAGGTGGGCGGCCACGTGGTCTTTTGTTGTCCCATGGAATCCAGTCGGAAATGGCTCTTGTCCAGTGGTGGTCTCCAAACTCATTACGTGTCCAGACATCTGATTTTCAATGCCTTGGCAAACAAAACAGCGTCCCTGATTCTTGATCATTGATGGATGTCGGAACTTCGGATTCTTTCTCGCATTTGAGTGAAGCGTGATACTCCAAGCATAGCTCTTTTGATTTCTCTTTGTGTGACCCAAATAGAGCTCTGATCCTGTTTTCATAGGGCCCAGGTCTCTGAGGCGTATGTTAATACAGGAAGAAAAATGGAATCGAAGAGATGTGCCCAGAGCTGGAGGTTCTTCATCCTCTTAGCTATTTCTTCGACGTTCTTTAAAGTGTTCCAAGTCGCTCTCTTCCTCTGCGCAACTCAGGTGCCAGGTCATTCGTCACAACCTATGTACACATAACTGTTGCATTCGGAGATATTTGTTCTGTTGAGAGGGAATGGGACATCAGGAATAAGACTGTTTTTCATAAACATTGTCTTCGTGAGATTTAGCTGTAGTCCAACCTTTCAACACTCATGGTTGAAGTCAGCCATCATTTGTGCCACTTGGTTGATGTTTGGTGTTATTGGAACAATGTCATCAACGAAGCAGAGGTGGCATAGTAGCCGACCATCTATCTTCAGTCCCATTCCTTCCCATTCCAGTCATCACATGACGTTCTTGAGGGTGGCACTGAAGAGTTTCCATGAAATGTTATCACCCTGCCGGACCCCTCTCTTGACGTCAATGAACACCTTCCTGAAGAATGGTGAGATCCTGGTAGTGAATCTGCAACACAGCTCATGGGGGATCCTGATGTATTGAGTTTTAACACCCTTTTTGGATAGGGTTACCATGCTGCTTCAGTCTCAGCAGAATCAAAGGCCTTCTATAAAACAATGAATGTTAGAACAGAGTGGCATTTTGAACTCCCGAGAAACCTCAATGTGCTGGGTTATCATGTGGATATGGTCGATTGTGCTGAATCCTTTTTGGAAACCGGCTTGCTTGCATGGTTGTCCTTCAAATATTGTTCTGCCAATCCTATTCAGAATGACTCAAGTGAACAGCTTATAGACGACAGACATCAGGCAGATTGGGCGGTAGTTGTCAATGTCGTGGATGTATCCCTTCTTGTACAGTAGTACTGTCCTGCTGGTTTTCCACTGGGACCAAACCTTGCATTCAGACAGGTAGCATGTGAAGAGCCAAGCCAGTGTACTGATGAGTACTGACGGCAAGTTCTTGAGGTGTTCAGGTCTAACCTTGTCTGTGCCAGGTGCTGTTTGCTTCTTTACTGATGAAACAGCATGTTGGATTTCGGAAGGGAGAGCATTGGGAAAGACTTATTCATCCTGTGGAATTTGGTATGTGGGCACGTGGACATGGCTATCAAAGAGATCCGAGTAGAAGTCATAGATAATCTTCTCCATTGCCCTTCTGGAAGATGTAATAGATCCATCAGGATGTTGGAGGGCAGTCATTTTAGTCTTGTAGTTGGGGAATGACAGACCAGAGTTGTGAATGCTTTTCCAAGCTTCTGTAGCATCTGCCAGCACTGCTGCTATTCTCTCTTTGAAGTCTTCCTTTATCACTTCTCTGTACCACTTTTTAAGCTCAGACGTTTGCTTGCAGTTGCCTGAGGCTTGTGCCAAGACACGTTGGCGAATGAGCTCGAGAGATTTCAAAGACAGGCATCTTATTGTGGCTCTCTTTCTCGGCATTCTTCGCACAATCATGGAGGTGCTGAGCCATTCGATCATATTCCTCATCAATGTTGTCAATGACGGCATGTTCCCATGTTGCTGCAATAGTGCCAAAGAGCTCCCAGTTGGTGGTCATTCTGGGAGTTCTCTTCTTAAACATTGCAGCCCTCTCTCTCCACTCTGTGAAGTATAATTTTGCACGAAGAAGACCGTGGTCCAATCTCATTTGAAATTTTGGGACAACAGTGACATAGGTCAGACAAGACTGTCAATTGAATATGATGTGGTGTATTTCGTTGTCGAACCGTCCACTGGGAGACTCCCATGTCCAACGTTTAGATTCGGCCTTCTTATATTGTGAGTTACCATGGATGGTCTTGGTCGACATGATATACTCAGACAGTCTCTCGCCCTGTTCATTCCATTCTAGGTCATGGTCCCCATGTGGAGTTCTTTGGGTGATCTTCTCAGTCCTATCTTGGCATTCAAATCACTGACAATGATCTTGTCGAAGGTGTGGTCTTCTTTATAGAACTTCTCCAGCTACATGTAGAACTTCTCAAATTCTCCTTCATCATAATTGGATGTTGTTGCGTAGACAACAAAAATAGAAACTGCCAGCAGAGAGCCACATCTATTCAAGTGTAACCACCTGATTCAGATTGTTAGGCATTTGATTGAATCAATGTTTATGGCCAAGTTTGTGTTCAGAAGGACACCAACACTGCTGATGCCTCTTTTGTTGCATGTTCGGAGGAACAGTTCTTCTCCACTGTCCAAAATGGCGTGATGTGACTGATGCCTTCTTGTCTCAATCAGACCAATGATGTATTACTTGATCTTTTGCGCTTGCACCATCAGGTCCTCGATGGATGCATTCGATGTCAGCATACAATATTCAACATAGATGTATGTATATTTATTCAATTTCCAATTTTTATTATCGCTACTCAGTTAAAATTTAGAATGATTTTGAGAAAATAATTTCATCAAAGTTATTTATAGGACAAAGTCCCTTCAACAAATTACTCACTGTGACAGGGAACTCGGTGATCAAGTTATATCTAAGATAAAAAACAAAGGTATGAAGTGGCAACTCATTACTGTTTTCATTTGTATTTCCCTGATAAATAGAAATGTTGAATTCTTAGTGACTTGCAGTCATAAAGTACCAAAGACAGCACTCAAGGGCTGAACAAGACCAATCTACCCTGTCCATCATTGTCAATTCAGAGTTTTTTATTATCTCCTATTAGTGCTTATAAGTTAGCATTTTTTAGCTTTATTACTTATTACGAAATGTAATCTCCAATGTCTTTGAAGTTAAATTCCAGATAATTGTCATCTGATCATGTTAAAACCACTTGAAGTCTTGAGTTGTCTTTTGTTATACTTTTTAATTTGTCCATTTTGTATTTTAAAATCTTCTATCCTACATTACCTTTTAAAAAATGTGTAAAATGTGTCAGAAAGATATTGAATGGGATTATTCTAGCAGATAGTGATGATATTTGATTTGAATTTGTTTTAAAAATTTTGGTCTTTGTTGACTTCTATACCCACCGAGGCCTGTATTTACATTGTTAATATAGTAGCGTAGGGCCTATGCTTGTATGTATTCAGTGGTAGTTATAAAGTTGTTTTTTGCTAGGAACTAGGTCTATTTTTGTATCTCAAATAATATTGTTCAATTTCTAGATATCAGCAGGAGATATTTATTGTTCTTGGAGAATAAGGAACAACTACTAAGGTAGCCTCATCTGCTTCCCGTAATGATGCAACACCTTTTATCAAAAGATACACAACTTCATTATTTAAAAAAAATTATAATCATTGATACATCATCATCATCTCTGTTTTCATTACTACTATATATCTGGTCATTGCATGAATTAGATTAAAAGTCAATTCAGATGTTATTTTCAAGTATGGTTTTTTTTTAATGAATCACTGTGAAATACAGTTACAGAACTTACAAACTTTCATGATTATGTTTTAGTCATACAATGATCGAGTACCCATTCCTCCACCAGTGCTCATTCTCCACCAACAATGTTCCCAGTATCTCTCCTGCAGCAGTCCAACCCCTCCCCCCCACACACACACCTCTGTGGCAGGCACAGTCTCTTTCACGGTTTCTCTCTCCTTTTAGGTGTTATGGTTTGCAACATGGGTACTAATTGGCCACTATGTTCAGTCCATAGTCTACTTTCAGCATACATCTCCCATCCTGAGCTAGCCCTCCAAGCATCACTTACTTGGTGGTCCCTTCCCTATCTCAGCTGCCTTTTCCCCCAACATGTGTGGCCAAGCCATGGAGTGCTCCTCCTGGCCTTTATCTCTATTTCAAATATAAGTTTGTATTATATGTTGGTTGATAGATATTTAACATATATATTCCTATTAATTTATCTATATACTTTATTAAAGAATCTATGTCTATAATTAAATATTATAGGAGAATCAGCAATCTAAAGTAACTAAAGAGTTTATGTCTATAGTTAAAGATGATAGGAGCAGCAACAACCTAAAGTAACTCGTGCATGACATGATTTTATTATAATTTCTAAAGAAAATAAGATGAGTTATCGCTTCATAAGTAATACAATTTAAAAGTTCACTTTTATTAATGTCTAGTGCCATTTTATACTATGGATTACTAAAATCTTTGCGGCACAACTGAATGATATGGAAGTTATGAGCTACATGTGATTACTAACATTTAAAGTTACCTAGTACAATTTATAATTTACTATGAATATAGAATGTGTGCTCGTTTTTTAATCTAGTATGAAAAAATAGAATTAAAAATGTGCTTTTAATAAATTTACATTGATTACATATTAAAATTATGATACCATGGCTAACTACTAAAAGAAATATAATTTTTTATTATTTAGACTACTTGAAACTAAATCTAAGTATTAATATAATTTGCATTGTATTTATATTAAACAGATTAATTCTGTGTCCACTAAATTACATACTTGTTGTGAAAGCTACTGAACAGAGTGGTCTATACATTTTTTTTGTCATTAAAATAAAAATGATAGGCATATATCTCTTGAGACTTTTACAGTTCAAATAAAAATTCAAATAAAGCCATGTTTTCAGTTTGTCAAATTCTCCCTGAACTGAATTACAGCTATGTTTATGTGACTCCAAAAGTTATTTAGAAAGTAAGTTTATAAAATTAATAAATAACTTTATGGTAAAATTATCTTGATAAATATATTCTAAAATTCGTTAGTATTCTACCTAGAAAGAATACCATGAAGAAAGATACCAATGATGTACAGATAAATAGGAATCCCTGTTATCTTTATTTTTCACACATTTCTTACTTTCAACCTATTTTCCATATCTGTTATATATGTGGTTGTAATAAGAATTTATGATCTCTATTGGGTTTTCTGTTTTTTTATTTCCAAGCCATATAGATATGCACTATATATTTTTGTTTACAGACTTTAGACATGTATTGCATATTATATTTATTGTCTTTGTTATTTGTGCCAAAATGTATATAATGACTCTGGATTACATTTTATATCTTTCTTTAATTTAATTTACTTTCTCATTTAAAAATTAAACATAATAAAAATATCAATTTCTATCTAATATAACATTCTGAAAATATGTCTCTAAGCACTTATTGCATTTATTATGATTGAACACAATACATAGTATACAACACATATTAAATCTATTATGATGGATGCATGCAAATACCCACTAAAGATTTTCAGCTTTGAAATACTCATTATTGCTCAATTATTGAGGATATGATTATTATTAATAAAATGACTAAATATAAATTATGAGTTTTAAATGAGCTGGATTATAAATACCTGTGGATATAAAATTAATCATTTAGTTGATAATCAAGTTTTAAGGTTAGATAATGTGTCTACTTAAATTTGTTTTTATCCTTTATAGTGAATTTCTAGATAAGGTAGGATTTCTCAGCTCTGGACACATGAAGCAAATAATTTTCTATGCAGACTTAACTTCTTTGTAATGAAGAATATGCAATCCAGAACTTTCATAAATGAAGTGCCTCGATTTCAAAGTTTTAATGGAAAATATAGTCTCTTGTTAGGGGATAGTATAACTGATAACTTGAAGTTACATCACTATTCACTTACTTTTCTGAAAATCCCAAAGTTCCTAGATTTAGGCTGAAATTATTCTGCTTGTGCTTGATAAATGGAACAGGAACACTGGATGATAGCCATCTATCTGTTTACAATATAACTTATTGACTATTTACATGGGGCCCACAACACAGGACAAAAGTGTTCTTTCAAACTATCTCCATTCCAAAGAGTGCTCACCTTAGAACTCTGGTGGAGATATACAAGAAGAATAATACGATCTTTGTGCACACTAACACAACATAGATATAAAGGAGTAATTATGATATCAAAATCACGTTATCTGAGAAATACAGTTCATAAAGTGATAACTTCCATAAGCAATAATTCCTCTGATAGATTGAAGCAAATTAAGTTGAAAACCTTCTAGATATGATTCATAATTCTAGAGGTGTTAAGAATAAGCTTCATTTATAGGAGGAGGTCAAAATATTAATTAGAGGAAATTTTGAGGAAGTTGATTCAACCATTATGAATCACTTTGAATGGCTCAAGACTGACAATATGGATGAAGTAACTGAAGATGTGGTGAAAACAAGATAATTGGAGATAGAAGAGAAGAAAGAAGAAGTGACTGAATTGTTGAAATAATATGTTAAAGTTTGAATAGTGGATAGACTATTTCGGATGAGTGAAAAGGGTGATTTAGGGCTGGAGTGTTAGTACAGTGTTGTAGAACCTTTGCCTAGCAGGCAGCCAACTCGGATTCTATCCTTGGCATCCCATATGGTCCCATAACCACCGCAGGAGTAATTCCTGAGTGCAGTGCTAGGAGTAACCCCTGAGCATCACTGGGTGTGACCCAAAAAGCAAAAAGCAAAAAAAAAAAAAAAAAGAATGATTTAAAGGAGTCTATTCCTGAGGAGAGTCCTGTAAGTAGTTTTGAAATGACATTGGAAAGCTTAGTTGATAAAGTAGCCCCAGAGTCTAAGGTTTTACATGTGGGAGTCCCAGATACTATTCCCTTAGTACACTGCTGGGAATGCTCCACGCCCTTCTCCACTCAAATACAAGAGGAAAATAGGATTTTAAAAGCAACATTTTATTTGGGTGAGGAGCTTTGTAACTAGACAGGATAGTCACACTTATAAAGGCCACATTCCCGAAGGCTAGGTTTAATGCATCTGCTTGAAAGAGATCGTTTTAGGCTTGAAGGTTAAAGGTCTTTCTCCGCTCCGTGCCGACCTTCTCTCAATCTCAGGTACCACATATGGCCCCCTAGTACCTTCTGGAATGATCTCTGAGCACGAGACTGAATTAAATCCAGAGCACTATCCGTTTGGCCCATTCCTCCTACTCACCCCAAATAAATCGAAGTATGTAAGAAAATACCAGAAACTTCTATTCTCTCAGCCCAGGATTTCATTAGTGTCTAGTAAAACTAACAATAGAAGATATCTGCAAAAAAACTATGAGAAAGAAATTTTTCTCTTGACAAAGTACAAAAGGAAAAATAAGACCAAGCATTTGCTGCACTTAGTTAAGGACAAAGAAAGTAACGATAAATTTCAAACCCAGACCTCTTCCTGCACTAGTGAACAGTAGTCCAATGCTAACATTTTAGTTAGAAAGATTTTATTTCCTTTAATATCAAATATTTTTCTCAATATTCACTGTCAGTCTTTTATCCCCACCGAGGGTATGAATTTTAATAATATTTCCAAATGACTTGCTTGCATATTAAATTTTGAAAAACAATGATATAGAGGTTAAAGTGGATGATAATTTAGAAGAGAAAAATACATTTTGCATAGTTTTATCAAGGAAAGGAGGATGGAAAAATGTCCTAATTCACTCTATAAGGCTCACTTTAGAATAATACCAAAATAATGAAGGATTACAGAAACACTAGAGACCTCTGTCCTTCATACATATTGATAAAAAATTTTCATTTTTATTTTTTTCAGGGTGGAGCACTAAATTCAGGTCTCCTTGCTAGGCATTCACTTTATGTCAGGAGAGTGACAGAGGTGAGTGCAGTCAGATATGTTTAAACACTTCTAATTTATTGAATAACAATTCACACTATCAATACCATCATACATATAAGTAAGCAAGTTCAACTAAGAACATTAATATAACTGATATTATATTCCATATCATATCCTCACCTCCAGCTGACTGAAGTCAGAGCCCAGAAACTCTTTTTTTTATTATTTATTTATTGAATCACTGTGGGAAAAGTTACAAAGCTTTCAGGTTTAGGTCTCAGTCATGCAAATATCAAACACCTTTCCCTTTACCAATACTTATTTTTTACCACGAAGAACCCCAATAAAACCCCACCCCCCACCCCTCCCAATGCCTGCGAGGCAGATGAATTCTAGTTGACACTCTATCTGCTTTGATTAGATTCATTGTTTCAATAAAAGATGCACTACTATTATTTAGAGTTTACCCCCTCCCCCCAAATCAGACATGCTGAGAAAGCATTGTGGAGTGATTCGCTTTCTACAGCTGGGTTCAAGAATTAAATGTTGGTTTTGGATTGCCGCTATTTTGCTAATTAACCCTGGAAGTATTTCTACTGAGAGTCAGATAACTAAGAGATTGGTTTCTGTGCTCTGGAGTCGTGGCCGTGCTGGAGAGCCGCTCGTGGGGGGCAACTGGCGGCCTCGGTAGGGCCGGAAGGACGGACTGGAACGCCCCCCTTCTCATGAGGTTTTAGTCGCCCCCACACCCCTGGCTCACACCTGCTCTCCAGAAGGCACCCATGTGGCTGCCATCTTCTTTCCGGAGAGGAGAGGGCGAATGGGGCAACACCCTTTCCCCTCCGGGCAGACATGATGGCCTGGATTAACGCATAGTCCGTTCACTTTTCTGCTCCAAGCTGCTGGGTTCTGCATTAAGTCCATGTGCTTCTGGGGCTGTGGCTGTGCTCCAAACTTAATTCTGATTTTCGGGGAGAAACGTTTGGTGATTTACTTCCCATTGATCACTTTGTATATATAGACATGTCGCACTTCACACGGCCGCGTAAACGGCTGCGCGGTTTGGAGGAAAAGTCCTAGTTCCCGCATACTCGAGTTATGCTTTTGGAGGCTTCTGGTCACCGGGGTTCCATCTGGGGGAGGCGGGATGCGGCACCTACCCCATCTGGGACTTCCCGGTGATCTCGGCTCTTTTTGGAACCTGGTTTCTTCTCGGGGAGCTGTGGAGCCAGCCCGTCATGTGGTCCTTCTTCTCTCTGTACGGCTGTGTGCTGTAAAGATGGCGCTGGGGGGCAGGCTGTGGGCGTGACTTCCGGAATCAGAGGTTATTTGGGAGCCGGGAAGGTCCTGGCGGTTTGGAGGAAAAGTCCTAGTTCCCGTATACTCGAGCTATGCTTGTAGAGGCTTCTGGTCACCGGGGTTCCATCTGGGGGAGGCGGGATGCGGCACCTACCACATCTGGGACTTCTCGGTGATCTTGAGAGCCCAGAAACTCTTAATGTGATATGTTTCAGGCCTCCAGTGAGCTCCACAGTCTAAGCTTAGGACTGTCTGGTCAACCCAATACGAGGTTGGCAGAGGGACCGACGGGGGTAGTCAGCAGCGAAATCCCTCAAATAGGTTGGAGACAAGTCACATAGAGTGTATCCCAGTCTCAGGCACGCTGGGGACAAGGTGTACAACCAGAGGTTCACACCCGGTCCCAAGTGCCTTGGAGAGAGAAAGGAGAATCCAGATATTCCCTTCGAGTCTAACACAGGCTGTCAGAAGTCTGTCATTTAAGGGTAACTGTGTAACCATTTCGGATTGTCATCAAATTGGCCAGACAGAGGTCAAGGCGGGACACATCCACCCAGCATTGATAGCCAGATGTTTCAGGGCTGGAGTCCCGAATTATCAGTGGTCTTGGAAGCAAATTATCACACACAAAATAAAGTAAGTTTCACAGAATGCTGTAACTTTTATTCACACAGAATGGAGTGCCTTCTGTTCATGAGACTTTACCATTGAGCTACATCTCCAGATAAAATATAAATTTTTTTTTGGCTTTTTGGGTCACACCTGGCACTGCACAGGGGTTACTCCTGGCTCTGAACTCAGGAATTACCCCTGGTGGTGCTCAGGGGACCATATGGGATGCCGGGAATTGAACCTGGATTGGCAGCATGCAAAGCAAACACCCTACCCACTGTGCTATCACTCCAGTCCCAAAAATATAAATCTTTCAAAGAAAATAGTTTCAAGTTCAATTCTATCATATGTGAAAATGGAAACAAAAAGAAATTCACAACAAAGGAACTCAAGCCCAGTAAAGCAAGGTTTCTTCAACAACCTCCCCCTTTTTAACTTTTAATATAATAAAATCTGTAGGATAACATTGGTTTGTCCTTTCTGCCTTGTCATAGGGAGCTTAGGTTTATTGGCTTACTCCCATCACAGTGCTCCCTTTCCTCTGTGTGTATTTGTAAACTCTTTCTTTGTGCTCTGCTTCCCCAACCGGTCAATCAACTTTAACTCCTAATCAGAGACTGCTGTGTAGACTATAAAAGAAACAAGATTGTCTTCTTTACTATTCATATTCAACATAATTTAAATGTTTATTAGTAGCACAATAGCACTGTCCTCCCATTGTTCATTGATTTGCTGGAGCGGGCACCAGTAATATGTGTATTGTGAGACTTGTTGCTACTGTTTTTGGCATATTGAATATGCGACGGGGAGTTTACCAGGCTCTGCCATGCAGGCAGGATAGTCTTGGTAGCTTCCCAGGCTCTCTGAGAGGGACAGAGGAATTGAACCAGGGTAGGCCCCGTGCAAGGCAAACGCCTTACCCACTGTGTTAGTTATTAATTTTTTCTAATAAAACGATGTCAAGAATTTTTTACAATTAAGTTAATACATTTGTATTTCTACTGTGGATTCAGTATTTAAATGAAGGCAGTATTATTTCATCAATTCAAATATTTAGAAAGAAGAATTCTCTATGTTATTTTGTTTTACACAATTCCTTTTCCACATCCATGAATTTTCTAATGATGCTAATATTTGGAGATGTAGCCTAATGATAAAGCATTTACTTGCATGTGTGAGGCACTAACTTGGATGCTTGGCACATGCTGGACAAGACTTCTGCAAAATAAAAAATATAAGGAACAACAGAAATAAATGCAATCTTATGCAAATGTCATTATTATATACTTTTGGTTTGGGGACCATTCCAGCAGTGTTCAGGGTTTACTTCTGACTTTGTGCTTAGGGATCACCCTTGGAGGTGCTCAGGAAACAGATGTGGTACATGAGATTAATCCCAGGTTGGTTGCCTGCAAGGCAAGTGCACTGCCTGCTGTACTATCTCTCCAGCACTTTTCCAGATATTGTTAATAATAACAACGGGGTTTTCTCATGGGATTCAAATTTTTAAACAATAAACAATAGCTATTGAAAGACAATTTAGTTTCAGAATTCAAATGGAAAGCTGATTTCTAGGATTTCCATATTCCTGAGAATTCAGATAATAATATTTACTATAGTTAGAACACTGAACAAAAGACTATTACCAACATTTATGGATGAGGTATGAAACATGTTAAAACATTTGTAACAGGTGATATGAAGATCAAATTATCATAAGAAATTCAAAGAAAAATTTTTATGCAGTGATAAAAATTATTGTAATCAGTGAGAGTTCAGAGTGTTACAAGAGAAATTACTAGCAATTCAACTTTTCAATACAATTTCAAATATTTTTATTCAGTAATTAGTCTGGAGGGCTGGAGCGATAGCACAGCGGGTAGGGCGTTCGCCTTACAAGCGGCCAACATGGCCGAGCCGGGTTCGATTCCTCCGCCCCTCTCGGAAAGCCCGGCAAGCTACCAAGAGTATTCGATATGCCAGACACAGTAACAACAAAGTCTCCAATGGAGACGTTACTGGGCCCGCTCGAGCAAATCGACGATCAACGCGAGGGCCTTTTTTTAATTAGTCTAGTGATCTCTCAACATAGAAATAAGTATTTTTTAAAAGTAGCTAAATATATGGCCAAATGCCAACACATTAGTAATAAAAAGTGACTTAAACAATGTATCCCTCCTTAAATTATATTGAAATGTGCAAAAATTTGAGTGTTTTCTACTGACTACTCTCAATTTCATACAGTGTTTGGCTATAGCACTGTAGCACTGTCCTCCCATTGTTCATTGATTTGCTCCAGCGGGCCAAACGGCTCCACTGTGAGACTTGTTACTGTGTTTGGCATATCCAATACATCGTGGGCAGCTGGCCAGGCTCTGCTGTGCACGTGAGATACTCTCAGTACCTTGCCGAGAGAGAGAGGGGCAGAGGGGGGCGGAGGAATCATCGTGGGTCACCTGATCGGCTGGGTGCAAGGCAAACGGCCTATCGCTGTGCTCTTGCTCCAGACTGGTATTTGGCTACCTGCAAGAAATGCTTGAGTAGGGTTTAGTTGCTAATCCTGTCCAGGGAGTCCAGATCTTTGACTTTGTTATAGGAAAGAATTCAAGAGCAAGTCAGATATATATAAATATATATAATAAGACAAATTGTTTATTGAAACTGAAAATACACACCTAAAGGTCAGAATGCAGGAATAGCCAGAGAGTGCTGATGTTTCTCTGCAAATTTATATAGTATAAAATAATAAATCACTTGTATCACGTGTCATCCCATTGGTCTTCAATTTGCTCAAACAGGCACCAGTAACGTCTCCATTCATCTTTGTCATGTGCTAGTGTAGCCCAGTGGCATCTGCTCACTCCAGGAACACAAAGAGCCTGAAACCGTTCAGGGTTTAGGGTTTTGAGGAAGAAGTCTGACCATCTTGTAGATGGGTGACCCACAAGATGCTATCCTTAAAATAGGATAAACTAATCCATGAAAAAAATAAATATGCATACTAATAGAAAAGGTGATTTATAATGCAAATGTATCATAAGTAAAGTATGATAAAGTCAGGAGTTATCTAATTTTCAGTTGCTACTTTTTCTGATTCTGATTAAAAATCTTATGGTTTTTACCCTCTGGTGTTCAGCATTTGTAACTCATTAATTTTCTTGGTAGAAATGCACCAGACTTCCAGGCCCTGTGCTTAGACTTGCAAGAAAAATCTGATCAAAGATAGGAACTAATCAAGCTAGAAAGGGGAAGTAAGACATCCTGACATGTTGAAGTGCAGGGTATAACAGTTACTAATCCTTGTATAAGCACAGAGCTGTCAATTCTATTGTATGTGTGACAATTTTACAGACTCATTTATAATAAAATGCTGAGTTTAGGAAAACAAATAGTTCATTATTTTTATTAAAAATATGATTTCTCATGAGCTAAAGATAACACTCTTTCACATTTGTATTTTATAGGTGAAACAAAAATCTTTTTTTTGGATTTTTCAGAGACTGAACAATCAAACATTAGGCAGATTGGTAAAATAAAAAGTGGAAGAGGTTTATATACACTACTACATGTTTCGATCATTCAGCATAAATGGGAGTGGACCCTCACAGGATTTCAGATACCTACTAACTATCTCAGAAGCAGCGTCAGAAATCTTTTGGAAGGGGAAAAAGGCAACACAGTGAACAAAATTATCCATGTTTAAGTTGTATCTTTCCAGCAGAAAAGACATCTGAGTAGATCTCATTGGTACTGTGTAGAAGAAACCTCTCAGGACAGTTTTCCTTTATATTAGAAAATGTCTTCATCAAGGGCAAACTCTGTCCTGCCTCACTGCTCTCTTGGAAAGGATGTATATTTTAGTATGTCAGAAGGTTTCTCCCCTACTTACTCTTTCTTCAAAATAAAACATCGGTTTTTATGACAAATAGATTCTGATTAAAAGTGAGCAGGTTTGGTTTTTTCTCCCCAACAAGAGACCTGTACTAGCTCACTTTGAGGGTTTGTTTTATCTATTGGTATCACCTAGGACAAATGACTTGAAGTAGCTGCTTCTCTAATTAGGGAAATCACAATCAATTGTGAAACCACAGACTTAGCTATAGTCATAGACAGTAAACATAAGAGACTTCATATGTCTCACACTTTGAATTTTTTTCTTTTGTATTGTTTGGGGGAGCTATACCCAGCAGTGCTCAGGCCTTACTCTGATGCTTACTTAATCAGGCTCCACACTCAGGGGTTACTATTGGTGGTGTTTGGGAGCCTTATGGGGTGATCAAATCCAGGTTGGCTATATATGAGGTGAGTGTCCTACGTGCTATTCTATCACTCTGGCTTACTCTTCAAAATTTTAATTATTGTTAAATCAGCTTCTAAGTATTTGAAACCTACCTTCATTTTCTTTATTAAATTGGTTTTATAAAATAATGCCAGTATCTGCTCTACATACACTGAATACATAGGAAAATAAGTTGTTTTATTAACTCTTAATATTTCCAAAGTTAATTATGGAAATCAATCCACACTTTTTTTAAAAAAAAGCAAGCTGAGCAGTAATGCTCATTTGCCTTACCACAATGGATAGTACTGGGGAACAACTGAGGATATATTTCTCTTATTGGTGTTCAGTTGCTGAAAAAAATATTCTTACATAAAATAAAAGCTGAGTTTTACTACTGATATAATATGATTAATACAGTTGGTTTTGATTCATTATTTTTGGTGATACGGTTTGTGACTTACCTCTGGTACATGGAAAATATGAATGTATATATTTGCACAGTGATGTTAAGCCCTAACTTTATATTTTTTGTGTTTGTTGTTACTGTTGCTTTTCATGCATTAATAATTTATTCACTGGGAGCCTAAGGCATCTCTGGGTTGCCTGGTAATGCTGCAATTCCTCCACTTCAAAATAAAAATTTGAGATGACAGTAAATATTTCAGATGATGTTAATGTAGAATATATGTAGCTTATGACAAATAGCAGGAGATGCTCTCAGGCATAAAATAAACAATACTGGAGAATATTGGCAAACCTTAAGATACAAACTAGCCATGCTAAATATCATGGACTTCTCTCTGCTAAAGACTCCAAAGGATGCTACTCATTCTTTCTTCTGAATGATACAGTTAGAGCTAGATTTGCCATAATTGTATTTACCATTCTGTGTGTCTTTTGTGCAATAAAGTGTAGCCTGGGGAAAAGCATACCTGAAATCTAAAGCTTGAATGATTTAGCTTACTGATCATTACTACCTAGAAAGCTTCTTGGTACCTTTCATAACATACTAGATGTCTCCATCAATTCTTCCTTGTCTTTACTTTTGACTGTCTTATAAATCACACTAATTTCCTCACAAACTGGTTATTTATTCATCCACTGAAAACAATTATCAATATATAAGGTAATAAGTGTGTTTGGGGCATAGAGGAAAACTGCCACTCTTTTGGGTTCCTCAAAATCTGGATAAATAATGAAAACAGTATCAGATAAGTGAACAAAGAAAAAAAGCTAATATTCGACAAAGAAGAGCTAGGATAATTATGCAGATTCTACTCCCTGTAAGCGATAGAGTTGGCATAAATCCCCAGTTCAAGGACCTGAATTACCAAGAGATGACAAAGAGAGTATCTCTGAGAGGAAAGATGTTGTCTTCAGAGAGAGGACATGTTTTCCAAATAAACCACACCTGAACAATATCCAAAAGCTCGAACTACATTCTTCTAAAGGGAGGTTAATAATTTCTTATTCTGCTATGAAAGGGACAGGAACATAAGTAATGATGTTTTTTATTGATTACTGGAAGGGTAAGAAGGACCAATTGCAAAGACAAAGATTCTCCTCAGGTCTCATAACTGTTACAGTCTAAGCTCAAAATAATCTGCAAGTCTGTGCAGTACATTTTGCAGAAATCAACTCTGACTCCTGGTCTGATCAGTTTTGGGTACTTTTAGGTAGAAAAAAAATTCATGTAAATAACTATGAAGTTAAAAATGAATCCCTCTTCTGCATCAGTATTTAGGATACAAAAGATTAACTTCCCAAGAAAACCAGTGAAGCCTAACTCCCAGAGGACTAACTGATAATAATCCCAAAGACTAAATTAAATTAAGTTTATTTTTATGGTAATAGGCTATAATAAAAGAAGAGTTCAGGAAATGCCAATTTACTTAATAAAGATTTTATAATGCTGCTGCTTAGAATGCATTTTAGTCTAAACAACTTTGAAGAATTGAAATGAAAGCTCATTAAAATCTTACTCTGGAAAACATTAATAACTGAGTTTTATCCATATTATATTGAACTGCACTGATAAACAGAACCAACACTTCCAGTAAGTTAAATCACACTGATCTATTATGTGAAGATGTGTGAATCCTTAAGTCAAGATGTTTAGAAAGATTCTAAGAAAAAAAGAGAATAAAATTATTGGCTTCAATAAGTTCAAGGTAAGAGAACAGTAGCCACAAAATAGAATTATTCCTGGATAAAGCCAAATAATTTTTAAAAGTATAGATAGATTCTTCTTCTTCTTCTTCTTCTTCTTCTTCTTCTTCTTCTTCTTCTTCTTCTTCTTCTTCTTCTTCTTCTTCTTCTTTCTTCTTCCTCCTCCTCCTCCTCCTTCTTCTCCTCCTCCTCCTTCTTCTTCTCCTCCTCCTCCTCCTCCTCCTCCTCCTCCTCCTCTTCCTCCTCCACCTCCTCCTGCTGCTTCTACTTAGAATGCATTTTAGTCTAAACAACTTTGAAGATTCTGAATTGGGGGGGGGGGTGGTACACCTGGATGTGCCCAGTCTTATTCCTGGCACTCAGGGATTATCCTGGAAGTTCTCAAAGAATCATTTTTGATACCAAGAATTGTACCTGGGTTGGTTCATTGTAAGACAAGCATATTATCCACTGTGCTAACTCCCAGGCCCCTGCAGTGACTTATTATGAGCCATTTGTCGCATGCATAACCAGAGAATTCTTAAGTTGAAGTCTACCGCCCCCAAATTACCAGAGAAGTTGAATAAAGATACGGGCTATGGCAAATGTCATCCTATCTAAACTGAAAAGCATTAAACTAACAGAAGCTGTAGAACACACTTCAGAACGTATAGTGGGAGTTAAGATGATGTAGAAATCTTAATGTATTGAAGATTTTTTTCCAGGGAAAGTCATACAAATTTGTCAAGGGCGAAGGAATGTTTGCACAGTTGAGAATCATGCAATAGACATATACTATCACATAAGACATGTAGAGAAAATGGCAGAGAAACACCATTACCATAATTTTTTTCCACCTGGTAACTCAGAGAAAAGTGACTGCAGATCAAGGACTCCATTGTACATTCTCCACTAAATATTTTGTTTCAACCAAGAGACTAGAGTTCTGAACAGGACAAAACTGTTTTTATACTTTGATTTGGTCCAAACGAAACCAAAATAATATAATGTTGCCACTTTCAGGAGGAGGTTGTCTACTTGCCCTGAAGTAGAAACCTCGGTCAGTCTGTTTTTGTTTTCTTAACCTCCAGGAACCCTGTTAAGTGTGGAAGACCAGAGAGAGTTATAAAGGTTAAGACTATAGCCACTAGCATTTCAAAGTGTGTCTATTTTTGGAAATAGCTTCCTTAATGAGGCAATAAAGTAAAAAACGAGGTCACTAGACTGGACCCTGATCTGACTTGACTTATGTCCTTACAAGAGCATGGGGATGACACCACAGATGCCTAGAGCGTGAAGATCATGTGAGAATACAGACTAAACATCTTCTGCAAATGGAGAGAAGAGATCTCAGATTAAAGCAACTCAGTAATATTGTGTTCTCAGATTTCTAGCATCCAGACCGAAGGAATTAGAAACACCAAAATCCTAAACTGTAACTCCTAAAACTCCATGTTTTAATCTTCCCTTCATCCCAATCCGTAAAGATTAGTACAAATTTCTCATTTTTCCATTTCTTCGTTTAGATTTATAGATAAAATGATGTGTACCTCAGGGCACCATTTCTGGGAGGAGATTTTTTTATATCCTGACATCCACAAGTGTGATGTCCACCTTTTCTCTCCTGTTTCCTTTCTATAAAAATTCCTTCATCTGACTGCGTGGATTAGATGAGTGCTTTGATGACTGGTGTCCACCATCTTCCATCCTGTCAGCTATTGCCAATAAACTCTCTCAAGCCATCATTGTTTCTCATTATCTGATTGGCCCTTGAGTGGCAGTGGAATTGAGAAATCAATAAATTTCTGTTGTTTAATCTATTCATTTTCTTTTACCTGTTCTGGGAGCTCATACAAGCTAACACAGTTCTAATTAAGAACATAGACAATGATAGTAGAAAACTTCAAGACTAATAGGATGACTTTGGTTTTGGTTTAAGAGTTTAAAAACAATTGAAGACTGACAGGAAGGAAGCACAGAGAATAAATACTCAAGCTACTTACCACTTCTGTCCTTTAACTTGTTGATTTTCCCATTGACTAAATCAAAATGTTAGTCAGAGGTTACAGGCATCCTGATAATGCAGCTTGTGTAAGTCAACCTCCTGGAAGAAAAATCAGTAGACATTGATGGAAAGCAGACAAGGCTGGGCAACAGACTTTATCCATTAGAGTTGCTTATTTCTTTTCCTGTCCTTTTTAAATAACTGACCCTCATTTTCATCCAAGTGTAGTGATGCATGCAGCTCAAAGACCTGATACCCTTTGCATCTCTCTGTGCATGATATTATAATTATTTACTTCCACCCTAGACTTTAATAGAAGTTATTGGGTAAACCTTGTGTCATGGGACCAGGGGAAGAATACAGCAGGTAAGTACAGGCTTTCATGCAGCCGAATTTGGTCATCTCTGGTTCCCCATCCCCACCGGGAGTGACCCATGAGCATCACCTATTGTGACCCTACAAACAAAAAACCCAAAAACTAATGGCATGCTACTCAAGGGGCATATAATTTGCCGTGCAATGACCTTTGCTTCCCTTCATCCCTTCTTACTGATGCCTGTTAAGTATCTGACGGAGGTCTGACATCCATCTTGGACAATGGAATGACCTTTCAATTTAAAGTCAATGTTAATGAAACTGAGCTAAAGATCAATACTAGTAAAAGGGCAACTGTCCTTGCCCCAAACCATAAACATAAGAACTGTTTATCCTCAGTATACCATTTCCCACAAAGCCTAACCTTTTACTTGTTTAGGTTCAGAGCTGGGTGAAATATGCCTCAAGGCACCAGGCCCTAAGGAATTTTAATGTTCATTCAAATGCTCTTTAGTTTTCAACCTCAGCCCTATGCCCCACCCCTCTTCTTCCATATCATTCCTTATAAAAATCCTTCTTGTGACCATGGAGATAAGATGATCACTTTGAGCAGATGTCAGCATCCAGCTTGCTGGCTTGTTGCCAATAAAGCTTTCTCAACCCATCACTTGCTTCTCATTTAATTCCTCAAGCTTCAACAGATCTGAGTCTTGAAGATTACCTAAGAGAAGATTAAACAGAAGAGAATTTGATCTTTGCTAGTTAAAGGTAACAAAATCCCCAAAGCAAATATATTATAAGTTGTTGTGTAATTAAGTGACTGTTATTTTGTGTTTCATATTCTATCTGTGCTTCACATATTATTGAAGCATTGCTATCATACCCTCAAACTTGACACTTTAGCATAAGCATTATTATTATTTTTTTTTCTGAAAGACAGCAGAGGATCAACAAATGAAGGAAGGCTTTTTCTGTCGCAAAGCTGGGACATTATTTTCCTACACATTCTTTTCTAGAAAATCGTATACTAGACAGAGAAAAGAAATGCTTAAGAGTTGAAGACGTGTCAACACTAAAATGCTTATGTAAGCATATCTGACTAAAATATTCCTTATTGTCCATTAATTGCCCCACATTTTTATTTACTTACCAATAATCTATTCTATCCTTAAGGTCCAAATTCATTTTTTCCTTAATCATGTCCCAATTAGGCAGCCCCCAAATGTGCTGAGTTGCAGACTGATTATTTTATATTTAAGAGTGAGTAACTGAATTTCTCAATTCTTCTTCCTTCTAGAAGTGGAAAGTTTCCTTCACCTTCTTTTTGTTTCCCTGAAATAAAATAAATTCCTACGTGAATGGTAGTCTCCCTGCTCAGAAATGATCTGGAGAGACAGGATTTGTAAAACAATCCTTTCTTAGATCACTGTTGTTCAAAACAAATTTTCAAGAATTTCATTCTCTTGTATGTTTCTCAAAAATGTATTGCTTCTTGGGGTTAGTGCTATAATTCAGCGGATAGGGTATTTGCCTTTCATGCTGCTGACCCAGGTTCGATTCCCAGCATCCCATATGGTCCCCTGAGCATCGCCAGGAGTAACTCCTGAGAGCAGAACCAGGAGTAACCCCTGTGGATCCCCAGGTGTGACCCAAAAAGCCAAAAAAAATCTATTGCTTCTTTGTCTAAAAGCTATATTATGAAAGCATAAGCATAAATGAAAGTGGCTATTGATAGAGTATAAAGATAATGAAATTTATAATTATAATTTCAGCATCTAAGTTTTTCAATTTAGTGTTATTCATTCTATTGATAGTTTTTATTAATGTCATTAAATTATATAAAATAATTTAAAACATTCAAATTTTAAATTAACAACTTTTGAAAAATATACAGTATATTATTGATTAGGGCTGGAGTGATAGCACAGTAGCACAGCAGTAGGGCATTTGCCTTGCACGCAGTCGGCCCGGCCGAGCTGGGTTCGATTTCTCCACCCCTCTTGGAGAGACTGGCAAGCTACAGAGAGTATCTCACCCGCATGGCAAAGCCTGGCAAGCTACCCGTGATGTATTCAATATTCCCAACACAGAAACAACAAGTCTCAAAATGGAGACATTACTGGGCCCACTTGAGCATATCGATAAACAATGAGATTAATGATTAATTTTTAAATAGAAATTAATATAATATACATGTCTTGATTTTCAGTAATCTTGAAAGTTACATGTTATAATGCAATATTAGTTCAATAAAAATTTGTTAAATGTTAAAAAATTAAAGAATACATAAAAATAATTATGACAAAAGTATAACTCTAAAATATTATGCAAAAATCAGTAAATATAATAAATTTTAAATTAATCTTAAGTGACCTTTAAAATAAGGTCCTGCTAGTAATCCTCATTTGTTTTCAATAAGCAATTCCAAAACATATTCACTTTTTAAAAATAATTTTTATTTTATGAACTACTAAGTTATTTAAAGATCTAACATTATTCTGAGGAATAACCTATTTAATTCTATAGTTCTAACTTTGTGTAACTTAAAAGAAAATACTTCTCTTTGAGAATAGTAGAGTATTTCTCTAGAATCTATTATTCTTTATATGTATACATATAAGTTTTGATAAATATAAAAAGTTCATTTTTATTAAATTTTTTTGCTATGTCTTATGCTAGATATATTATATGTGCTATCATTAACCATAAAGAGCTAAATTGTGGGGATGAGGTTATAGTACAAATGACTGAAGCCCATGCCTTTTACATGCTAGCTCTTGTTATGGCCCAGACACTGTAAATTTCCTCAACTCTTGCCAGTTATAGTCCTAGTAGTCCCTGCCCACAAGGGCCTTAACACTGAGTCATCAGAAACACACAGCTAAATTGTGTACCTCTAGGAGTGATCTTCAGGTCTCCTAAGCTTTATTCTTTAAAAATTTTTTAGAGTATAAGATAAGATGAACTTTCAAGTCTTCTACTATATATATTTTTATATACTACAAATGAATGCAGTCATTCTATATCTGTCTCTTTCCTTCTGATTCATTGCACTCAGCATGATATTCTCCATGTCCAGCTATTTGTAAGCAAATTTCATGACTTCATTTTCTCTAATGGCTGTGTAGAATTCCATTGTGTAGATGCACTATAAGTTTCTTTATCTAGTCTGTTCTCATGCACTAAGGTTGTTTTCAGATTCTGGTTATTTTGAATAGTGCTATAATGAACATAGGAGTGCAGATGGTGTTTCTGCTCTATGTTTTGGGGCCCTTGGGGTACATTCCCAGAAGTGGTATTGCTGGGTCAAAATGAGAGTTCAATTTTTAGTTTTCTGAGTAATGTCCATATTGTTTTTCCAAAGGTGAAGGAGAATCCCCCTTTTCCTATGTTTGCGCCAGCACTGGTTGCTCTTCTTTTTTGTACCACGTGTCATCTCTGTGGTGTGAGATGATACCTCATTGCTATTTTGATTTGCATCTTTCTGATGGTTAATGATGAAGCACATTTTTTCATGTGCCTTTTGGTCATTCGAATTTCTTCTTTGAGGAAGTTTCTGTTTATTTCTTTACCACATTTTTGATGGGGTTTATGATTTTTCTTGTAAAGTTCAAACAGTACCCAGTACCTTACACACCTTTGATATTAAATCCTTATCAGAAGGGTATTTGGTGAATTAAACCTTTCCATTCCCTATGCTGTCTTTATTTCTTGTTCACTATTTCTTTTGAGCTGGAGAAGCTTCTCAATTTAATATAGTCCCATTTGTTTATCTTTGCTTCCACTTGGTTAGTCAGTGGCACTTCATCTTTGAAGAAACCTTTAATTTCAATATCGTAGAAGGTTTTGCCTACATTTTCTTCCAAATACTCTATGGATTCAGGTCCATTTTGATCAGATTTTTGAGTATGGCATTAGATAGAGGTCTGAGTCCATTTTATTTTTTTTGCATGAACCTGTCCAGTTTTCCCAGAACCACTTGCTAAAGAGGTGTTCCTTGCTCCACTTCATATCTCTTGATCCCTTATCAAAGGTTAAATAATCATATACTTGAGGACAAGTGTCAGGATAGTCAACTCTATTCCATTGTTCTGTGGGTGTTTTTATTCAAATACCATGATTTTTTTTTTATCACTGCTTTGTAGTAGTTTGAAGTTGGGGAAGCTGATGCCTCCCATCTTCTTTTTCCCAAGGATTGCTTGTGAATCCCAAGGATTCACTTTCATCTCTTTCTTTATTTGCATATAGGAAAGCCTTTGACTTTCAGGTATTGATTTTGTAACCTGCCACTTTACTATACAAATCTGTTAGCTATTCTTGAGGGTTTATTGTCCCAACCATAACCAATATGCCAAAAACCAGTAACAATGATGGGTCTCATTCTCCTAACTCTGAAAGAGCCTTGAATATGGCACTTTTTAAAATCTCAGGGCTAGGACGAAGGAGACGTTACTGGTGCCTGCTCAAGGCAATTAACAAACAATAGGATGATCGTGATTGTGATCGAAATGAATTTCAGGAGTGTTTTGTCTATTTCTTTGAAGAATGTCATGGGTATCCTTATAGGGACTGCATTGAATCTGTATAATTCTTTGGGGAGTATTGCCATTTTGACAACATTATTTCTCCCAATTCTTGAACAGGAGACATGTCTCTATTTCCTTATGACTTCTTTATTTCTTGAAATAGTGTTTTCTAGTTTTCTTTGTGCAAGTCCTTTTTTCTTCTTAGTTAAGTTGATACCAAGGCACTTGATTTTCTGAGACACAACTGTGAATGGAATTGTTTTTTAAATATCATTTTCATCTCTTTCTTTATTTGCATATAGGAAAGCCTTTAACTTTCAGGTATTGATTTTATAACCTGCCACTTTACTATACAAATCTATTGTTTCTAGGAGTTTTTTGGTGGAGTTTGAGGGTTCTTTAAGTATAATATCATGTCAAATGCAAATATTTAAAATATGACTTCTTCTTCCCAATCGGGATGTCCTTAATATCTTTTTATTCCCTAACTGCTATAGCAAGTACTTCCAGTACTATATTCAATAGAAATAATAGAATGGCTAATCTTGTCTTGTCCCTAATCATAGAATGAGGGCTTTAATTTTTTTCCCCATTGAAAAATGGGGGAAAACCCGCTTGGAGCAGAAAAGCAAATGGACTATGTGTTAAACCGCGCCAGTATGCCTGCCCGGAGGGGAAAGGGTGTTGTCCCGCTTGCCTGCTCCTCTCTGGAAAGAAATATGGCGGCCGCACGGGAGCCTTGTGGACAGCAGGTTTGAGCCGGGGGTGGTGGGAGCGGCAGGGACTTCATGGGAAGGGGGGCGTAATGGGCCGTCCTTCACGCCCGACCGAGGTCGCCAGCTGCCCCCCATGAGCGGCTCTCTCCGGCATGGCCACGACTCCAGAGCACAGAAACCAATCTCTTAACTATCTAACTTTTAATAGAAATTCTTCCAGGGTCAATAAGTAAAATAGCAGAAATCCAAAACCGCACGGCCCCTATTGCGGCCGTGCGACATCATTTTATTCTTAAACCAAGTTGTAGAAAGCAAATCATTTCACAAGGCTGTTTCAGCATGTCTGATTGGGGGGGGGGGGGGTCGTAAACTCTAAACAATAATTGTGTATCTTCTATCGAAACAATGTATCTAGTCAAAGTAGATAGAGTATTAACTAGAACTCATCTGCCTCACAGGAATTGGGAGGGGTGGGAGGTAGGGTTCTATTGGGGTTTGCGGTTAAAAATAAGTATTGGTAAAGGGAAATATGTTTGATATTTACATGACTGAGACCTAAACCCGAAAGCTCTGTAACTTTTCCCACAGTGATTCAATAAAGAAATAAATTATAATAAAAAAAAATAAAAAAATAAAAAAATAAAAATGGGGGAAAGTGAGCTTGTGGTAGATGCTTTTGACATATTGAGGAAAATCGCTTTAACTCCCATTTTGTTGAGAGTTTTCTTCATGAACAAGTGATGTATTTTGTAAAATGCTTTCTCAAAATAATTGATATGATCATAAGGTTTTTATCTTTCCTTTTTGTTTATATGATGAATTATGTTGATTGACATGTAAATGTTAACTCATCCTTACATCCCCAGGATGAATCCCTTTTGGTCATGGTGTATGATATTTTTGAAGAGTCACTAATGTTAATATTTGCTAATATTTTGTTGAAAATCTTTGCAACTGTGTTCATCAGGGATATAAGCCTATCATTTTCTTTTTGTGTGGTGTCTCTGTCTGATTTTGGTATTAAGGTTATATGTGCCTCATAGAAACTGCGAGTATATCTGTATTTCTTCAATTTCCTTGGAAAAACTTGAAAAGGAGTGGCAATAGGTTCTCTTTAAAGGTTTAGAAGAATTCACAAGTAAATCCATTTGGATGTGGGCTTTTGTTTTTAGGAAAACTTTTGATTGCCATTTCAATTTCCTTGATAGTGATAGGTCAACTCAGGTATTCCAAGATTCTTGATACAGCCTTGGGAAGTTACTGGAATCCAAAAATTTTATCCATTTCTTCTAGATTGTCTTGTTTCATAGCATACCTCAAAGTAATTTCTAATGATCTTTTGAAAGTTCTGTGGTTTCTGTTGTGATGCTCACCTTTTCATTTCTAATTTGGTTTATTAGGGTTCTCTCTCTTTCTTTGTGAGGCTTGTTAGTGGTTTATCTATCAGTTTATTTTTTCAAGGAACCAGTTCTTTTAAATTGTGTTTGTTATTTTGGTGAGTTTAGGGGATATTTTGATTGGGATAGGCTAGGGGATTATTGATTTAATGTGGTTGGAGTAGCCAGGCTGCCCTCGTAAGAATTTGGTATAGGAGTCTGAAGTATGGGTTAAATACATATGGAACCCAGAAAGTCAACCCAGAGGTCACGTATCCTGCTGCCAGTGTACCTGGAGGAGGAGGGGCCAGGTGTGACACAGTTCCTGGGTTACAGTTCAAGTCCCACTGCACTGTTGTCGCACCTCTAAAAATGCATGTGTTTCCTCTCATGTAGGCACTCATCTCTGGGATAATCATTTTTAATATTTGCTTTGGGATTTCACAGTTTACCTATTTATATATTTATTCATATATTTTTCAATTTATTTTGGGTTAGAGTTCACATGTGACTGTTTTCAAGGCTTACTCCTAATTCTGTACTCAGACATCAGTCATGGTGGGACTCAAGGTGATTTAGGCAGGAAGGCAGATAGGGAAGGTCCCCTATCCAGGCAATGGCAGTAAATTTCCTTGGAAGTAATAGCTCTGAAAGGTTGCAAAAGCCAACTGCAGAAAACAGGAACTAAGGCCTGATAAGACCCTCACCTATCTACAGCAACAGTCCCAGAGAAGCTCCTGCAGAAACAAAAGGAGATCATCATCACTCCCAAACTGCCAGGTAACCTCCTTAGCAATGGACTTTTACCTAGGTAAAAACCCCACGTGGGGGCAAGTTGAAGAAACTCAGTAAAGGCTTGAACAAAGGAAGCATGTCCATATGCTGCCAGAGCCCATGTGCTGCTTGTGCCCAAGTGGCAGAGGACATTTGGTGCCTGAGCACTTGTGTCACCCGCATCTTTTCTCTTGAGAGGTGTACTTTCATACTTTCATGTCTAATGCTTGGATGTGTGTAGGGACTCTCTCTGCCTTTGGAGAAGCCCAGATTCTCTCTTGAGCACGTTACTCTCCACTCTCTCCCACTTTTTCTTCCTCCTTCCCTTAAGAACCTCCAAATAAAATCTGTTTTACTTCACTGCTTTTCTAATTCCTGAAATTCCTTTCTGCGAGGCAAGACAATAACCCAGTAACCCCAGGTCCCTGGTGGCAGAGGCAGATGGAAAGAAAGTGACCGCCTTTCTCCTCCCCACTCCACATAAGTCACCAGTGGGACCCACCGACATCAAAGGGACTATATGTGGTGTTCGAGGTGACACAGATGCAATTATAACCCAATATAATAACGTGCTGTCCCCAAACAATTAATCTTTTAAGTACACACCCACACACCAACCAATTTACAATAAATTATGTGTTCTGTTCTCCATGACATTCTCTAACATGCTTTTTCACTTTGCAATATATAATGAATGTTTTATAGTTGATGGTTTTATCAATATTATAATTATATTAATATATCTAAATTAATCACATTTTCAAAATCCTAAATCATAATGAATATTTTACGTCTTTATAAAAGACATAAAGTCGCTCTCCTCTCTGGAAAGAAAGATGGTGGCTGCATGGGAGCCTGGTGGAGAGCAGGTATGAACCGGGGTGGGGCGAGACTGAAACCTCATGGGACGGGGGTGGGGGGGGGAGGGACGCTCCGGCCCGTCCTTCACGCCCGACCGAGGTCACCAGTTGCCCCCCACGAGCTGCTCTCCGGCACGGCCATGGCCCCAGAAGCACAGAGACCAATCTCTTAATTATCTGACTCTCAGTAGAAATACTTGCAGGGTTAATAAATAAAATAGCAGAAATCCAAAACCGCGCGACATCATTTAATTCTTGAACCCAGCTGTAGAAAGCAGATCATTCCACAATGCTTTTTCAGCATGGCTGAGTTGGGGGGGGGGGCGGTGTAAGTCTAAATAATAATGGTGTAACATTTATCAAAACAATGAAGCTAGTCAAAGTAGACAGAGTGTTAACTAGAATTCATCTACCCCATAGACATGGGGGTTTGGGGGGGGTTATTGGGGTTCTTCGTGGTGAAAAATAAGTATTGGTAAAGGGAATTGTGATTGATATTTGCATGACTGAGACCTAAACTTGAAAGCTTTGTAATATTTCCCACAGCGATTCAATAAATAAATAAATTAATTTTAAAAAGACATAAAGTCAAATAGTTCATTCTAATACTAAATTGTAATAACTTTGAAAACAAAACTACATGTTTTCAACTTTATAGCTGATAAAACACAATTGGAAATATCACCATTTGACCTGGAATTAAAGAGAAGAATTAAAAATAATCCTTTAATCCTACTTCTAAGAATCATTAGAAGTTATTCTTAGAGATGAAAGATCACAAAACAAGTCTGCTACTAAGTCACAAACAAAAATAATTTTTTTCTTACATTGTAAATTAACCCTCTTTAATCTAGTACAACTTTTCCAGAAAATAAAACAGTACCAGAAAATTTAAGTATTTGTACAGATCAAATAATATTAGTTCAATGGTTTTATTAATTCAACCCTAATTGAAATGGCAAATACTTCAGAATTTATATAAAAGATTATACAGAAGGTCAACAAACACACATATCCAGGATCTGAGCCTTCAGTTACACTGATTGTAGAGTCAGTTAGTTTGCATTTTTATTTTATTGTCTAAGTCACTTTACTTTGATAAGCAACATCGCTAGAAAGAAACAAAGAGACACTACATTGCAATCATAAATTTAGTTCTGAAATATTTACATATGTAAATTTTTCATTTCTATATTTTTATTATTTATCTCAAATAACTTTTTCATTAATATATGATACTTTATGTTTGCTTACACTTGTTTTTAATGCATGGCAGGATCTCTTGTTTTTATATTTTTTATAAACTGATAGGCACATATTAGGGTTTAAGGTTACATACAAATATCTCATTATCCCTTTGTATTTCTTGAAAAGAAATTCACCTTTCTTTGCTTGCACAATTTCTCAAATTATTCCTGACATATAATGCAAAAGCATTCATCTAGAATTGTCGGTGTCAGAAACTGCTGAGGGTTATCTATGATCTAAAGAGTTCAATCTTGCAAACAATTGTTCAAGTTTTATAATTGCAAAACACTTTGGCCTGGGTAAAACAGTTATTGTGCAACAATGCTTCATCATATAGATTATAATTATAAATAAAAGGATTGAGAAAATAGTTTTTTTATATACTTTGTCACTTTGAATTGAGTTATCTGAACACTTAAAATTTGAATCACTTAGTTATCTCAAATTAGCACCACCTGCATGAGAATATAGAGCAAAATTGTTCTTAAATAAATCATGTAGAAAGTGGGAAAGCCCTTAGACATCATCTAGATCAATACGTTCTAGCCATCTATCAGTCATAAATCACTTTAATATTAAAAAATGATGAACTATATTACTTAAATTTAGTATCCATCAAAAATTGCTTAATACATGCCAACCAACTACTTAGGTAAAAACTTAATCTCTCTTGATCTCAAATTTTTCATCAATAAAATAAAAGAACTGAATGAAATTAATCTCTATTTCTTCAGGCTTCCTAATAATCTATATTACAAGTAGTATAATATACTAACTGATCAAACACCAGAAAATATAGAAATACATTAATGATTAAAACACACAAAACAAACACTGCCCATTCTTTATTTATCGATTTGCTCAAGCGGGCCCAGTAACGTCTCCATTTTGAGACTTGTTGTTACTGTGTTAGGCATATTGAATACGTCATAGATAGCTTGCCAGGCTTTGCCATGCAGGCAAGATACTCTCGGTAGCTTGCCAGGCTCTCTGAGAGGGGTGGAGGAATTGAACCCGGCACAGCCAGGCTGACTGTGCGCAAGGCAAACGCCCTACCGCTCTGCTGTCGCTCTATGAACAAGAAAATAACCTTCTAAGTTAAATTTTTCAAATAGACTTTAGAAAAATAAATTAGGCATTAATCTTTTTTTATTATTTTTATTAGTTAAACACCATGAGGTACAGTTGTAGCTTGTTTTTGTGCTTGGGTTTCAGTTATACAATGATTGGACACCAATCCTTCCACCAGTGCCCATTCTCCACCACCACTAAGTCCAGTATCCTTCCCACCCCCTACACACCCCCCGCCATCCCACCCTGCCTCTATGGCAGGGCATTCTCTTTTGTTCTCTCTCTCCTTTTGGGTGCTGTTTTTTGCAACAGAAGCGTTGAATGGCAATCATGTTCGGTTCACAGTTCACTCTCAGCACAGATCTCCCATCGTGGGAGGATCCTCCCAACACCCTTTATTTGGTGCTCCCTTCTCTATCTGAGCTGGCTTTTCCCCTAGCATATGTGGCTAGCCTCCAAATCATGGAGTAAACTTCCTGGTACTTATCTCGGCTATTCTTGAGTGTTATTCTCCTATTTTGTTACTTTATGTTCCCCAGATGAATGCAATCTTTTTTATACATCTGTCCCTCTCTTCCTGACTCATTAGAAGGATACTTTCCATGTGGTACCACTTGTATTTAAATTTCATGACTTGATCTTTTCTAACAGCTACATAGTACTCCACTGTGTAATTTCCAGGTGTTTGACTTGGTTCTCCATGTCTGTGTGTGATTCACTTATATACTCAGTGAATTGTGATCTGAAAAGATTGCTGATACTATTTCTATCTTCCTGATTCTCTTGAGGTATGTTTTGTGTCGTAGCACATGGTTTATTTTGGAAAATGTTCCATGTGCACTGTAGAAATATGTGTACTCGTTCTTTGGGGGGCATAAAGCCTTAGGTCTATAAGTCCTCTCTCTTCTATTTCTTCTTTCAAAGTCAATATTTCCTTGTTGAGTTTTGTTCTTGTTGATCTATCTTTGTCAACCTGAAATTGATGTTGTCGGATACTAGTATGGCCACCCCAGCTTTTTTGAGGGAGCAGTTTTCTTGCAGTATTTTTTCCACCCTTCAACTTTGAGTCTGTGTTTGCTCTGACTGCCGAGATGAGTTTCTTGTAGGCAGCAAAATGTTGGGTTCTGTCTCTGAATCCATTTTGCCACTCTGTGTCTCTTAATTGGTGAATTTAGACTGTTGATATTGAGAGAGATTATTGTTATGGGGTTTTCTGTCATCTTTCTGTAAGGGTCTGTTGTGCTTGTAGGTTTTGTCTTATCTTATAGTAGCCCCTTTAGCCCTTGTTTTAGGTTTGGTTTTGAGTCTATGAAGTTCCTGATCTGCTGTTTATCTAGAAAATAGTATACCGTTCCTTTGAGTTTGAGTGAGAGTTTTGTTCCTTTGAGTTTGAGTGAGAGTTTAGCCGGATAGATTTTTCTTGGTGAAACATTCATTTCAGAGAGTTTTTTCACTATATCCTGCCATTACCTTCGGTCTTGGAGGGTTTCATCTGATAGGCCTGCTGTGAATCTAAGGGGTGCTCCTTTGTATGTGATTTCCTTCTTTGACCTTGTTGCTATGAGAACTATTTGTCCATCTTGATTGAGGTAGACTCTAACCATGCCCTGACCAAATATTTATCAGTCTTTTATTACCCTAGAACTTTCACCCATTTTAAATTTTAGGCAAGTTGAGTATTGGAAAGCGATAGCACAGCGGTAGGGCGTTTGCCTTGCACGCAGCCAACATAGCTGACCCGAGTTCGATTCCTCCGCCCCTCTCGGAGAGCCCGGCAAGCTACCGAGAGTATCTCGCCCGCACAGCAAAGCCTGGCAAGCTACCCGTGATGTATTCGATATGCCAAACACAGTAACAACAAAGTCTCCAATGGAGACGTTACTGGGCCCACTCAAACTAATTGATGAACAACGGGAGGACAGTGACAGTGACAGAGTATTGGAAGCACAAGTGAATGTTGGAACCAGAAACAATTTTCTTTTTTCCTTCCTTCCTTCCTTCCTTCCTTCCTTCCTTCCTTCCTTCCTTCCTTCCTTCCTTCCCTCCTTCTCTCTTTCTTTCTTTTTTTTTTGGTAGGTGTCATATTCAGGTGTCATATTCAGTGCTTAGTTCTTACTCATGGTTGTGTGCTCAGAGGTAACTCCTAATTGAACCCAGGTTAGCTACACAATACAAGTTCTTTACCTGCTGGACTATCTCTCCAGGCATAGAAGAATTTTATTTCTGTTCAGCTATCTAAATATCACTTAATTTACTCCTTTAAGTTATTTTATAATTTTTTTTTTTACTTTACTGCCTTTCTTTCAGAATGTTCACATATCTTGTTAGGAGACCACTTGACTTATTCTAATCATTAAAATCATTTAAAGATAAAAAAAACTTCCAGCTTTGTTTTTTACTGACCAAATATATGTTTTGTCCCTTTAGTTATATATTTACCCAAGTTTTTAAAATATAGTCACCATCACCGTTCTCCCATTGTTCATCGATTTGCTTGAGCGGGCCAGTAACGTCTCCATTGTGACAATTGTTACTGTGTTTGGCATATTGAATATGTCACGGGGAGCTTGCCAGGCTCTGCCGTGCGGGCGAGATACTCTCGGTAGCTTGCCGGACTCTCCGAGAGGGGCGTAGGAATCGAACTCGGGTCAGTCATGTTGGCTGCGTGCAAGGAAAATGCCCTACCCGCTGTGCTGGTAATTTTCCATAATCTTTATGATCTGTCAGACATTAACGATGTCAAAATATACTAAAACAATGTTACATGATGATCATAAGAAATACTTATATTTAGCTGTAGTTGGATATAACAAAATCTAGTTTTAGATTTAGATAACTTGTATGTGACATACTGAATGAGAAAGTCTGAGCTTTTGAAGAAAAAAATAATTATCCTTTTAAGCTTATCAAAAGTACTTAAAATAAAATCATATGATAAAGTACAGACATTTTTCAATGCATATGACTTATGCATACTTTTAACATAAGCTTTACTTCCTATAATCATTCTTGAGTCTTCTTCCCACAGGAATTATTGTCAGTCCTCCTCTGAATCTTTCAAACTGGATTAAATGATCTCATCAGAATTCTCTGTAGCTCTGTCACAACATATGTTATCTTCACCCAAGGGCATCAAGCAATCAGATAGAGAGGGACAGAAATGCAGTGTTTAATCCACTCACAAAACTATGTTCCATAATATTCTTTTATATTTGGGTAAGAACAGATGTACTTTTGATAATTTAAATGCAGTGAGTAATGTATATTGATTTCTGTGTTACATATGCATCATGAGAGTAATTATATATATATATATATATAGTCTTCATCCTATAAGAATTTACTTAACTAGTTTCTGTAAAAGAAGATACCAAATATATATATATATATATATATGTTATTGAATAAGTAATGATTATAGATATTTTTAAGGAAATGTTTATATATATCCCTAATTTATCCCAAAATAATATAAATTTTTTCAGCTTCATGTTATTTCATCAGTAGAACCATTAATTTTATCCAACAATGCAATGAATCACAGGCAATATATAGTCTGCATATGCCTTTCCTGATTGGTATCCTGATTGTTACCAAAGAGCTCCAAATTTGCACACACAATGTTGTCTTTGTGATTTGTTTTTCCCTGTCTTTGCTTGCTGTGATGCTGGTATGTCTGACTGATATCAGTAAATCTACTTCAAAAATTTAATTTTCCAATTTAGAATTGTGTAATCCAGAAAACGAAACTGAGTATAACTATTGAAGTTAGAACCTATTTAGGTGATATATATAAAAGAAAACATTTTCTTTGTTCTCACATTTTAAATCATTGTCCTCGAACTCATCATTCTCTTCTTTCTTTTTTTTGGTTCTTTCCAGTTTGGTTGCTAAATAGATGATGTGTAGAGGAAAATTTCTGAGGCTCTGTTTCTATTTGGTGAAATATAAGAGCTTCATTAACTCTCCTCAATACTATTTTGTATTTTCCAATTATCTTCAACAGAAAACAATGGAAAGGATACACTACAAAGCATGTATAGATTATTTATTTCACTGGCACAATAGCTATTTGGTCTTGAATTTATATTTATGCAATTTATTTTATAAGTGTTCTTAGATTCAGTGAAGTCAAATAAATTTATATTCTCCCTGAAAATGCAGGTGACCTCATATGACTCTATCTGTACTTCTGAAAGTGTTTTTCAATCTTCTCTAGCTTTTATATTACCTCCAGGGAGTCTTTTTATTGATATGTGTGTGCTCAGTATTACAAATAGGATTTCTCTTTCCTAATTCTTTGAAACTTGTAGCCAATGAATATACATAATGACAAAACTGCAGAAAAGGCTGCATCTAACTGAAATATGCATCTTTCAAACAAATGATACTGCTGTACTTGATTGTTACGGGTTATAATCTTTAAATAGTTGTTATTTCTACATTGAAATGTTTATTTAAAATCTGTATAAGTAGAAGAATATATTTCTAAAATTAGTTTTATTTGTCTCCTTAAGAGATATTAGAGTTATACAAAGAAACAAAAATGTTCATTTGTATATGTTAGAAAATAGTGTGATACACTTGAAAAAACATACATGACATATCATTCTGAGTAAAAACTAGTTCTAACAATAGTACTTGACCTCCAGAAAGTAACTTAATGTCTCTGGTCTTCAATTTCTTTACCTTTCAAATGGATATCATTTTATTTTATTCACATAGGAACATTTTAAGATTATATGAAAAATGAGTGAGATGACCTTTAAAGTTCTAACTTCATAGTATGCCTTAAACATGCTACTTTTTTTATTTATCACTTGATCACTGGACATCCTGTTACTCAACGATTTGCTTGAGCAGGCGCCAGTAACCGTATTCATTCATTTCTGTCTCATGCTAGTGTAGTGCAATGGCATCTACTCGCTCTAGGAACACGAAGAACCTCAAACCATTAGTTCAGGGTGTTGAAAAAGTCTGATCATCTCATAGGTGGGCAGTCGTACGATCTTTTGATGTCCCATGGAATTCAGTCAGTAACGGCTCTATTCCAGTGGTCCTCTCCAAATCGCTGCATTACGTGTCCGACCCATCCAATTTTCCATTCCTTGGCAAATGAGACAGTGTCCTTGTTCTTGACTGTTGACGGGGGTTGGAACACCAGATTCTTTCTCTCACTTGAGTGAAGTGTGATATTCCAAACATAGCCCTTTTACTTCCTCTTTGGGAGACCCAAATAGTGTTCTTATCCTGTTTTCATAGGTGCAAGGTCTCTGAAGCATATGTTAATGCAGGAAGAATAGTGGAATCAAAAAGATGTGCCCGGAGCCGGAGGTTCTTCATCCTCTTAGCTATTTCTTCGATGTTCTTGAAAGCATTCCAAGCTGCACTCTTCCTTCTGTGCAGCTCAGGTGCCAGATCATTTGTCATGTTGAATTCTTGACCTAGGTACACATAACTGTTGCATTCAGAGATGTTCATTACATTGAAAACAAATGGAACATCAGAAACGAGTCCATTTCTCATGAACACTGTCTTCGTGAGATTCAGCTGAAGTTCAACCTTTGCACACTCATGGTCGAAGTCAGCCAGCATTTGTGCCGCTTGGCTAATGTTTGGCATTATTAGAATGATGTCATCAGCAAAGCAAAGGTGGTATAAGTTACCTACCGTCTATCTTCATTCCCATTCCAGTCGTCACATGTTGATCTCAAGGGTGGCACTGAAGAGTTTTGGTGAAATGGTATCACTCTGCTGAACCTCTTTATGTTGATGATCACTTCTTTGTAGAATGGTGAGATCCTGATGATGAATCTGTAATACAGCTCATGGAGGAATCTGACGTATTGAGTTTGAACTCCCTGTTTGGCTAGGGCTTTGATGACTGCTTCAGTCTCAACAGAATCAAAGGCCTTATTTAAATCAATGAATGATAGAGAGAGCCACATCTTGAACTCTCAAGAAACCTCAATGAGCTTGATTACCATGTGGATATGGTCAATCATGCTGAATCCTTTTTCAGAACCCAGCTTGCTCACATGGTTGTCCTTCATCTCGTGTTCTGCTAATCCTATTCAGGATGACTCGAGCGAACAGTTTGTAAATGACAGACAACAGGGAAATAGTTGCCAATGTCGTGGGTGTCTCCCTTTCTGTATAGTAGAACTGTCCTGCTGGTTTTTCACTGGGAAGGAACCTTGAAATTAGATGGTAGCATGTGAAAAGCTGAGCCAGTGTATTCATGAGTACTGACAGCAGATTCTTCAGGTGTTTGGATCTGATCTTGTCTGGTCTGGGTTCTGTTCACTTCTTTACTGACAAAATGGCATGTTGGATTTCTGAATGGAGAACATTGAGAACGACATATCCATCTTGCAGAATTTGGTATGTCGGCAGGTAGACATGGCCATTAAAGATATCCAAGTAGAAGTCATGGATAATCTTCTTCATTGCCCTTCTGGAAGATGTGATTGATCAATCAGGATGTCATAGGACAGTCATCTTGGTCTTGTAGTTGGTGAAGGACAGGCATGAGTTGCGAATGCTTTTCCTGACTTGTGCCACTTTGGTCAGTCTTGCTGCTCTCTCCTTAAGGTTTTCCTTTATTGCTTTTATCCACTGCTTTGCAAGTTAGCTTGTGGATGTTAGCTTGTGGTTTCCTGAGGCTCTCACCCAGCCACGTTGGCAAATGAGCTCAAGAGTTTTTGAATGCAAGAATTTTGGGGGTATTCTCTCTCGGCATTCCTAGCACAATCATGGAGATACTAACCCAGTCAATCATATTCTTCATCAATGTCGTCAATGATGGCATCTTTCCACATTGCTGCAATAATACCAAATTCTCCCATTTGGTGGTCGTTCTGGGAGTTCTCTTCTTAGACTTTGCAGCCCTTTCTCCCCACTCCATGAAGCAGTATTTTGCACTAAGGAGACAGAAGTCTGATCCCGTTTGGAATCTTGGGGCAACAGAGACATCAGTCAGGCAAAACTGTTGATTGAATATGGTGTGGTCAATTTCATTGTGGAACTTTCCAGTGAGAGACTCCCATGCCTAACGTTTAGATTTGGCCTTCTGGCACTGTGAGTTACCATGATGGTCTTGGTCAACATGATGAACTCAGATAATCTCTCACTCTCTTTGTTCCATTCTAGGTCATGGGTCCTGATGTGAAGTTCTTCAGTCAATATTCTCAGTCCTATCTTGGCATTAAAATCACCAACAGTGATCTTGTAAAAGGTGTGGTCTTCTTTGTAGAACTTCTCCAGCTCCATGTAGAACTTCTCAATTTCTTCTTCATTGTAATTGGTTGCTGGTGCATAGATAACGAAGATAGAAACTGCCAGCAGTGAGCCACATCTATTCAAATCTATTCAAGTTTTTTCTTTTTATTCTCCATATATTTTTAATGATCTCTAAAATTCAACATGAAGGAAGCTTATTTGCAAATAAAGTCAGGCAGCAGTTTTTTTTATGACTGGCTCTTTTGTGTTTTATTTATTTCTTTATTTTTAACCAGGATATATAATTTAAAGGGTCTAACCTCTCTACATTCCATGGGTTGAAAATACCCATATATTATTTAATTTAAGGCAGCACTAGAATATCTTTTGAAGCAAATTTTCAATAAAATTTCAGTAGTTATATAAAATGAAAATGCATTTCTTACCCAGGTAAAGTCAATAGGAGTGATGGGAACTTTGCTCTGTGCATGATCTGGGTTAATGAATACTCTGCTATATTCAGCCTTTAGCTTCTACACTAGCCCTTGGGATCAATTCTTGTTGGCTGATAGATAGGTAAAGGGATGTAATCACAGATGTGAAGGTTTGTTAAGTTTAGAACTGCAATTATAAAGTCTTCCTATATACCATAGGTTGTGCCTAGAAACAAAGGTGGATGACAAATGTCATAACCTGAGATTTGTTGCCATGCATCTCTACTCCCTAGAAGAAGGAAGTTGATCATTGAAAGAAAACATTTAACAAATGTGAAAAATCCCTGAGGCTTGTTTCTGGAGCATCAGTGTGCCCTAGTGTGTAGGAATTATTCAGTATATTATGGGAAATCTCCTTATAATTACCTCACTGTTGCAACTACAAGAAAGCAATTAAGATCTTTCATTTTTATTTTTTATTTTATTTTATTTTTTATATATATTTATTTTTTTATTAGTGAAAAACCATGAGGTACAGTTATAGACTTACAAATATTTGTGCTTGGTTTTCAGTTATACAATGATCAAGTAAGTACCCATCCCTCCACCAGCACCTATCATCCACCACCACGGGTCCCAGCATCCCTCCCACCACCCACCTCCCCCATCACAACCTGCCTCTGTGGCAGGGCATTTCCTTTTGTTCACTCACTCTCTCCTTTTGGGTCCTGTGGCTTGCAAGAGAGGCATTGAGTGGCAATCATGTTTGATCTACAGTCTACTTTCAGCATGTTTCTCCCACCCTGGGAGGATCCTCCCAACACTCTTTATTTGGTGCTCTCTTCTCTATCTGAGGTGCCTTTTCCCCTAGCAGGTATGGCTGGCCTCCAGACATGGACCAATATTCCTGGTACTAATCTCGGCCATTCCTGGGTGTTAGTCTCCCATTTTGATGCTTTATGTTCCCCAGATGAATGCAATCTTTCTGTGTCTATCCCGCTCTTTCTGACTCATTTCGCTTAACATGATACTTTCCATGTAGTACCACTTGTATGTGAATTTCACGACTTCATCTTTTCTAACAGCTACATAGTACTCCATTGTGTAAATGTACCAAAGTTTCTTTAACCAGTCATCTCTTCTCAGGCACTCGGGTTTTCTCCAGATACTGCCTATTGTAAAGAGTGCTGCAATGAACAAACAAGTTCAGATGTCACTTCGACTACACATTTTTGCCTCTCTGGGATATATTCCCAGGAGTGGTATTTCTGGGTCAAATGGGAGATCAAATTCTAATTTTTTGAGAATCGTCCATACTGTTTTCAAAAGGGCTGAACCAGTCAGCATTCCCACCAACAGTGAAGGAGAGTCTCTTTATCACCACATCTGTGCCTACAGCCATTGTTTTTGTTTTTTTGGATGTGGGCCAGTCTCTGTGGTGTAAAATGATACCTCAATGTTCTTTTGATCTGCATGTCCCTGATGATTAGTGATGTAGAGCATTTTCTCATGTGCCTTTTAGCCATTCGGGTTTCTTCTTTGCGAAATTTTCTGTTCATTTCCTAGCCCCATTTTTTGATGGGGTTGGATGTTTTCTTCATCTGGAGTTCAACCTGTACCTTGTATATCCTGATATCAACCCCTTCTCAGATGAGTATTCAAAGAATATCTTTTCCCATTCTGTAGACTGTCTTTGTATTTTGGTCATGGTTTCTTTGGAGGTGCAGAAGCTTCTCAGTTTAAGATAGTCCCATTTGTCTATCTCTGTTTTCACTTGCTTGGCCAGTGGCATGACATCTTTGAAGATACCATTAGCTTCAATACCATGGAGGGTTTTGCCAACTTTGTCTTCAATGAACCTTATGGATTCCGGTCTGATGTTGAGGTCTTTAATCCATTTTAATCTTACTTTTATGCATGGTGTTAGGCAGAGATCTGAACCCATTTTTTGCATATAGATGTCCAGTTTTGCCAGCACAATTTATTAAAGAGGCTATCCCTGCTCCATTTCACTTTTCTTACTCCCTTATCCCATATGCTTGGGAGGAGATGTCAGTATATTCAACTCTGTTCCATTGGTCTGCAGCTCTGCCTTTGTTCCAGTACCATGCTGTTTTTATTATTACTGCTTTGTAGTAGAGCTTGAAGTTAGGCAGGTTGATTCCTCCCATTTTCTTTTCCCCAAGAATTGCTTTAGCTCTTCGTGGGGCCTTATTGTTCCATATAAATTTCAGGAGTGTTTACTCCATTTCTTTGAAGAATGTCATGGGTATTGTAATAGGAATCACATTGAATTTGTACAGTGCTTTGGGAAGTATTGCCATTTTGACAATGTTTATTCTCCCCATCCATGAGCAGGGGATATTTTTCCATTTCCTGGTGTCCTCTTTTATTTTCTGAAGTAGCATTTTGTAGTTTTCTTTGTACACATCCTTTACTTCCTTAGTTAAGCTGATTCCAGGTACTTGATTTTTTAGGACACATTTGTGAATGGGATTGTTTTCTTCATGTCACTCTCTTCTCTTTCAGTATTTGCGTATAAGAAAGCCATGGATTTTTGGGTATTGAATTTATAGACTGCCACTTTACTATACAAGTCTATTGTTTCTAGGAGTTTCTTGGTAGAGGTTTTAGGGTTCTCTAAGTATAGTATAATATAATCTGTGAATAGTGAGAGCTTGATTTCTTCCTTCCCTACCTGGATGCCCTTAATATCTTTTTCTTGTATAATCGCTATTGCAAGTACTTCGAGTACTATACTGAACAGTTATGGAGAGAGTGAGCATCCTTGTCTCGTCCCTGATCTTAGGGGGAAGGCTCTAAGTTTTTCCCCATTGAGGATGATGTTTGCTGTAGGTTTGTGGTAGATGGCTTTTACTATATTGAAGAAAGTCCTCTCTATCCCCATTTTGGTGAGGGTTTTCATCATAAATGGGTGCTGGATCTTGTCATATGCTTTCTCTGCATCTATTGATATGATCATATGATTTTTATCTTTTCTTTTATTGATATGATTGATTATGTTTGTTGATTTCCAAGTTTTGAACCATCCTTGCATCCCCGGGATGAATCCCACTTGGTCATGGTGTATGATCTTTTGATGAGTTGTTGAATTCAATTTGCTAGTATATTGTTGCGAATCTTCGCATATGTGGTCATCAGGGATATTGGCCTGTAGTTTTCTTTCTTTTGGTGTCTTGGTTTCCTTTTGGTATTAGAGAGATATGGGCTTCATAGAAACTGTTTGGGAGAGTTTCTGTTTTTTCAATTTTCTGGAAAAGCTTGAGAAGAACTGGCAATAGGTCCTCTTTAAATGGTTGGAAAAATGCGCTAGTGAATCCATTTGGACCTGGGCTTTTGTTTTTGGGAAGACTTTTGATTACAGTTTCAATTTCTTTGATGTGATTAGGTCTATTCAGGTACTCTATATCTTCTTGACTCAGCTTTGGGAGATTATAGGAATCCAGGAATCTATCCGTTTCTTCTAGGTTCTCTTGTTTCGTGGCATACAGACTTTCAAAGTAGTCTCTGATGATCTTCTGAATTTCTTTGGTTTCCATTTTGTTATCTCCATTCTTATTTCTGATTCGGTTTATTAGAGTTCTCTCTCTCTGTTTCTTTGTGAATGTTGCTAGTGGTTTATCTCTCTTATTTATTTTCTCAAAGAACCAGCTCTTGGTTTCATTGATCTTTCAGATTGTTTCTTTGGTTTCCTTGTCGTTGATTTCTGCTCTAAGTTTTATGATCTCTTTCCTTCTGCCCAGTGTAGGCTCTTTCTGTTGATCCTTTTCTAAGATCTTGAGCTGTGAAGTCAAGTTGTTTATGTGCATCCTTTCTTCTGTCCTGAGATATGTTAGCCGAGCTATAAATTTTCCCCTTAAAACCGCGTTCACTGCATGCCATAATTTCTGGTAGCTTGTGTCTTCATTCTCATTTGTTTCCAAGTATCTTTTGATTTCATCCTTGACTTCCTTCCTGATCCTCAAGTTTTTAAGCATTGAATTGTTTAATTTCCAGGTGTTTGATTTGGTTCTCCGTGTCTGTGTGTGAGTCACTTCTATTCTCAGTGCATAATGGTCTGAAAAGATTTTTTGATACTATTTCTATCTTCCTGATTCTATTTAGGTATGTTTTGTGGCCTAGGACATGGTCTATTTTGAAAAATGTTCCATGCGCACTGGAGAAGAATGTGTATTCTTTCTTTTTGGGGTGTAAAGCTCTGTATCGGTCTATAAGCCCCTTCTCTTCTAGTTCTTCTTTCAAAGCCAATGTTTCCTTGCTGAGTTTTGTTCTTGTTGATCTATCCAGAGGTGATAATGCAATGCTGAAATCTCCAGCTACTATTGTGTTGCCAGCAATGTCCTCCTTAAAATCTGTTAGCAGTTTTTTAAAAATTTTTTTATTAGTGAAACACCATGAGGTACAGTTATAGACTTACAAACTTGTGTGCTTGCGTTTCAGTTATACAATGATCAAGTACCCATCCCTCCACCAGTGCCCGTCCTCTGCCACCATGGGTCTGGGAGGACACCTGGGGTCTTGCAGGGAGAGATCCATGTCCCGGGTTCAAGTACCGGCGGATGGACTGACCTGGGTTTGGGAGGAGATCAGCGCAGCATGAGAAGTGAAGAGGGGAAGGCAGACGCTCAGAACTGCTTTTCTCTAGGCATCTGGGAGGATGTCTGGGGTCTTGCAGGGAGAGATTCAAGTCCTGGGTTCAAGTATCGGCGGATGGACTGACCTGGGTTTGGGATGAGATCAGCACAGCGTGAGGAGTGAAGAGGGGAAGGCAGAGACTCAGAGCTGCTTTTCTCCGAGATCTTTCACTTTTAATGATAGATAATGGATTCACTTCTTCACCTGTAAATGACATACATCTCAGTTTCAATCTAAGTGTTCATATATGTGTTTTAAATATTTTTAAATGGAGATAAATTTTTAATATGTTGAAATGATTACATGTAAAACTCCAGTAAGAGAATGTTCTTAATTAAAATTGTTTTAAGCCACCAGTCCTATTGGAAAACAAGAAGAGTATCCAAATTTACAAGTGGTTATTATTTTATATCTTTCCTTAACTGGAAGATGAGGGTCTGGGTGGAGAGGAGGCCCCAGTCCCAATTCTAGCAGGCTTGGAGGTCTATGCCCCAGATCCTGCACACCTGAGTTCCTCTGCTGGTTCCTTCATGTGTGTCTGCCGGTTCCTTCATATGTGAGGCTCGTCCAAATGTGTGGAGAGTGGTCTTAAGCATGGTTGTGGCTGGAACTGCAGGTCTTCAGTTCCCGGGGCTCTGCTCGGGATGGGGAGGGAAACTCATCCCACCCTCCTCCAAGGGGCGCCGTTGAGGACAGCCAGGCGCGGAGGCAGAAGATTCTGTGCTGTTCTCTTCTGGGAGCAGGGTTTTATGGTCTCTGGGTCTTGGCTGTTGATGGAATTACACGGGGCTGTGGCAGTTGGTGGGTGTAACGCCTATATACTGGAAGATATGGGATTACACAGGCCCCTGCTGCAGAGTAATTCCATCAATGGCTAAGACCCAGAGTCTATAAAGCCCTGCTCCTGGAAGAGAACAGTGCTCCCTGCTCCTGGAAGAACCACAGCACTCAAAAGGAGAGAGATAACAAAAGGGAATGCCTTGCCACAGAGGTAGGGTGGGATGGAGAGATGGGGGGTGGGAGGGATACTGGGACTGGTGGTGGTGGAGAATGTGAACTGATGGAGGGATGAGTATTCGATCATTGTATAACTGAAACCCAAGCATAAAAATTTGTAAGTCTACAACTGTACCTCATGGTGTTTCACTAATAAAAATTTAAGAAAAAAAAAAGAGAACAGCGCAGAATCCCCTGCCTCCACGCCTGGCTGTCCTCACTAGGGCCCCTTGGAAGAGGGTGGGTTGACTTTCCTTCCCCACCCCTAGCAGAGCCCCGGAAGCTGAGGACCTCTGGTTCCAGCCACAGCCATGCTTAAGATCACTCTCCACTCTTTCGATGATCCTCACGCATAAAGGAACCGACAGAGGAACCAAGGTGTGCGGGACCCGGGGCGTAGATTTCCAAGCCTTCTCAGATTGGTACTGGGGCCTCCTCCACCCAGGTCCCCCATCTTCCAGGCATTACCCCCACCAACTGCCCCCAGCGCCGTGTAATCCCATCAACGGCCAAGACCCAGAGACTCTAAAACCCTGCTCCCGGAAGAGAACAGCGCAGAGTTCTCCTGTCTCCGCACCTGGCTGTCCTCACGGGGACTCCTTGGAGGAGGGTGGGTTGAGTTTCCCTCCCCACCCCGAGCAGAGCTCTGGAAGCTGAAGACCTCCAGTTCCAGCCAAAGCCATGCTTAAGATCACTCTCCACATGTTCAGATGAGCCTCACACATGAAGGAACCGGCAGAGGAACCCAGGTGTGTGGGACCTGGGGCGTAGATCTCCAAGCCTGCTCAGATTGGGACTGGGGTCTCCTCCACCCAGACCCCCCATCTTCCAGTATGTAGGCATTACATCCCCTAACTTGCCCCCGACGCTGTGTAATCCCATCAACAGCCAAGACCCAGAGACTATAAAACCCTGCTCCGGAAGCATTCACAGCCGTACGACATCTTATCTAGTTTTTACTCTGGAGAACCTGGCAGGCTACCAAAAGTATCCTGCCCACACGGCAGAGTCAGGCAAACTCCCCTTGGCATATTCAATATGCCAAAAACCAGTAATAATGATGAGTCTCATTCTCCTGACCCTGAAAGAGCGTCGAATGTGGCACTTTTTAAAATCTCAGGGCTAGGACAAAGGAGACGTTATTGGGGCCTGCTCGAGGCAATCAATGAACAACAGGATGACAGTGATACAGTGATACTTAACTATCTCATTAAATAGAGAAGGTATGGATTATAATCCTCCCACTGTTTTTTCATTGTTAAGCTGTAGTCACTTAATTATCGTCATAAAGTTAGTGGTGTGAAAAATAATTATGTCTTTTTTTTTCAAAATATTGGCATGGCTAGATATTAAAAAACTATTTTAATGTATAATTTTATCATATAGATAATATGCTTAAAAAGAGAAAAAATAAGTGAAACCAATACATGGCCAATAAATTACAATTTAATTCCAATGGATGGAAAAAAAAAACGCAAAAGCTAAAACCTTAGATTTTCTCTTTTGTAAGAAACCTTAAATGGTCTGATAACTGGGTAGGTTTTTACTTCACCCAGAAAACCCTATATAGTCTTGCAAATTAAGAGATTCAAATCCATGTTTTCAATTTAAGAACTTTAGTGAGATTTTTCAGGCCATCCAAGGCACACAATCCCAATTGCCACAAGTATCTATCTGAAGGACTTCACTCTCTGACTGCATTATGTGCAATTCCTTTATAGTGGTGGAATTGGTAGGTGTACTCAGGCCAAAAAATGGGCATGGAATCAGTGCCAGTGGACAAAAAAGAGTACTAAATTTTTACTGCATTTGATTAAAAATTTAGAGAGCAACTTACTAAAGATAAGGGTTTAGATGTAAATTCTCTAGTTATGGAGTATATTCCGATTTGTTGCAGAATTTGTTGAGGCAGATATGGGGATGGAGGGGCTAAAGGATCTCTTCAGTACTCCTCTAATCCAGAAGCAGATTTATCATGATGTTAATAATGCTTATGCTTCAAGGCTCCTCCCCTCACTTGAATCAGTCCCTCTCCAAATATTCAATTTCTGAATTCATAGTACTGTGATGTACATCATAAGACACTAAAAACCCATCTTCCGGAATTGCCGTACCATATTTGATAGGGTTCAAATATGGTAACACCTACAAGGGTGATTAGAGGTCGCCCCAAAAGCCTCTATCCCTGCTGGGAAGACTGGCAAGCTACCAAGAATATTCCGCCCGCACGGAAGAGCCTGGCAAGCTATCTGATGTGTATTCGATATGCCAAAACCAATAACTACAACTGGTCTCATTCAATTGACCCTAAGGGCTTCACCGACATGGCAGCACTAAGAAGGATGAGAAAGGAGAGGCCAACAAAATCTCAAGGCCGAATTAGGCTGCCACAATGACGGAAGACAAAAATGATCGCCTGTACTTTCAATGCACGTACGCTAGCATCAGATGCATCCATTGAGGACCTGATGGTACAAGCGCGAATGATCAAGTACGACATCATTGGTCTGACCGAGACAAGAAGGCACGAATCTCACCATGCCTTTTTCGACATTGGAGAAGAATTGTTTCTCGGAACATGCGATAAAAGAGGTGTCGGAGGTGTAGGTATCCTAGTCAACACAAACTTGGCCAAGAGCATTGATTCATTCGAATGCCTAACAACCCGAATCGAACATTTACATTTGAATAGATGTGGCTCACTGCCTGCAGTTTCTATCTTCATTGTCTACACACCAACATCTCATTATGATGAAAAAGAAATCGAGAAGTTCTACATGGAGCTGGAGAAGTTCTATAAAGAAGACCACACCTTCTACAAGATCATTGTGGGTGATTTTAATGCCAAGATAGGACCGAGAAGATCAGCTGAAGAACTTCACATCAGGACCCATGGCGTAGAATGGAACGAACAGGGTGAGAGACTGTCTGAGTTCATCATGTCGACCAAGACCATCCATGGTAACTCACAGTTCCAGAAGGCAGAATCTAAACGTTGGACATGGGAGTCTCCCGGTGGAAGATTCCACAACGAAATAGACCACATCATATTCAATCGATGGTTTTGCCTGACCGATGTCGCTGTTGTCCCAAAATTCCAAAGGGGATCGGACCACCGTCTCCTTCGTGCAAAATTCTACTTCACAGAGCGGGGAGAAAGGGCTGCAAAGTTCAAAAAGAAAACTCCCAGAACGACCACCAACTGGGAACTCTTTGGCACTATTGCGGCAACAGGGGAAGATGCCATTGTTGACAACATTGACGAGGAATACGATCAACTGGTTCAGCACCTCCATGAATGTGCGTGGAACGCCAACAGAGAGATAGCCACAAAAAATTGCCTATCTTCGAAAACTCTTGAGCTAATTCACCAGCGTGGTTTGGCGCATGCTGCAGGCAACCGCAAGCTAACGTCCGAGCTCGTAAAGCAGTACAGAGATGCGATCAAGGAAGACCTCAAAGAGAGAAGAGCAGAAGTACTGGTAGATGCGGCAGAAGCTGGGAAAAGTATTCATTACGCCCGCCTGTCCTTCGCCAACTACAAGACCAAGATGACTGCCCTCCGACATCCTGATGGATCCATCACATCCTCTAGAACGGCAATGGAGAAGATTATCCATGACTTCTACTCAAATCTCTTCGATAGCCATGTCCACTTGCCGACATACCAAATTCCACAGAATGGATATGTCGTTCCCAACATTCTCCCTTCTGAAATCCGACACGCCACTTCGTTGGTAAAGAAACAAACAGCACCCAGCCCAGACAAGGTCAGACCTGAACACCTGAAGAACCTGCCGTCAGTACTCATCAATACAATGGCTCGGCTCTTCACTCGCTACCTGTCTGAATGCAAGGTACTGTCCCAGTGGAAAACCAGCAGGACTGTACTACTGTTCAAGAAGGGAGACTTCCATGACATTGGCAACTATCGCCCGATCTGCCTATTGTCTGTCATCTACAAGTGGTTCACTTGAGTCATCCTAAATAGGATTGGCAGAACACTAGATGAAGGACAACCATGCGAGCAAGCCTGGTTCCGCAAAGGATTCAGCACCATCGATCATATCCACACAATAACCAAACTCATTGAGGTTTCTCGGGAGTTCAAGATGCTGCTCTGTTTAACGTTCATTGATTTAAAGAAGGCTTTTGAATCTGTTGAGATGGAAGCGGTCATTGAAGCCCTAGCCAATCAAGGCATTCAAGCCCAAAACATCAAGATCCTCCGTGAGCTGTATTGTGGATTCACTACCAGGATCTCACCATTCTACAAAGAAGTAATCATTGATGTCAAGAGAGGGGTTCGACAGGGTGATACCATTTCACGGAAACTCTTCAGTGCCACCCTCGAGAACATCATGCGACGACTGGAATGGGAAAGAATGGGAGTGAAGATAGATGGTCGGCAACTACAAAACCTCCGCTTTGCTGATGATATTGTTTTAATAACACCAAACATCAGCCAAGCAGCACAAATGCTGGCCGACTTTGACCGTGAGTGTGGAAACATAGGACTACAGCTGAATCTTACGAAGACAATGTTTATGAGAAAGAGCCTCGTTCCTGATGCCCCATTCTCTCTCAACGGAATGACCATCTCTGAATGCAACAGCTATGTGTACCTGGGTCGAGAAGTCAACATGACAAATGACCTGGCACCCGAGCTGCGCAGGAGGAAGTGAGCGGCTTGGAACGCCTTCAAGAACGTTGAAGAAATAGCTAAGAGGACGAAGAACCTCTGGCTCTGAGCACATCTCTTTGATTCCACTGTTCTTCCTGCATTAACATATGCCTCAGAGACCTGGGCCCTACGCAAACAGGATGAGAACGCTATTTTGGTCTCCCAAAGAAGAATAGAAAGAGCTATGCTTGGAATATCACGTTTCACTCAAATGAGAGAAAAAATCCGGAGTTCCGACATCTGTCAACGATCAAGAATCAGGGATGCTGTCTCATTTGCCAAGGTATCTAAAATCATATGGGCTGCTCACGTAATGAGATTTAAAGACGACCTCTGGACTAGAGCTGTTACTGACTGGATTCCAGGGGATGTCAAAAGACCGCGTGGCCGCCCACCTACCAGATAGTCAGACTTCTTTGTCAAGATCATGAACGATCGGTTTGTGGCTCTTCATGTTCCCAGAGCGAACAGATGCCAATGGGCTACACTAGCACGCGACAGGGACAAATGGAGATGTTACTGGCGCCCGCTCAAGCAAATCAACGACTAATGGGAAGTTAAGTGATTTAAGTGATAAGTGATTCCGATTTGTTGCAGAATTTACAGGACTCATGGTGAGATTACCCCCATCTCCCACCACCAGTTCTTCCTGCCATGTAGAGAAGATTCTAACATCAAAAGAGAAGATTGTTTCTAAATCTGAATTGGAGTTTGCACAGAAGTCAAAGTATGTAGAAGAAGCTTAAGAAGCAAAAACTTATGGTCTGGGAATATACCAGGTATTAAAAAAAGAAACATAAGTTAAATAATCATAATAAAAACCTTGTTTTGCACAACATGGAGAAAAGTTACAATTTGACTTGGAACTTCCTAAATCAATTTACAATCAGACAGTATTTCTAAGGAAAGTAGATATTTTCAGGAATTTTAGCAAACCTGTCATTAACTATGCTTATCTCTAAAGATTTAATTAGAAATACTTATCTAATATCTATTCAAATTTTGTCAGTTTTTCATTAGGTCTCTTCATGGACTAGAGGCCATTTTAAAACTATGTTCTAAAATGTAATTCAGTGACATTCTCTATGATATCATAGTATTTCACCTCTAGAATATTTAAGTGAACTTCAATGAATTCAAGTATATTTACAGAACTTTAGGAACTTAGCAACTTTCCCCAAATAGTCAACAATCTAGTATAAGAAAGCTCTTTTTAATTCTTATTATTGCCACAATTAACTTTCAATTTACCCTCCTGATCTTGGGGAAAAATTATTATGCATTGCAAAAATATCTCTCATGGGTTTTGCATGGAATTCTTCATAGAATCTCTATTAGAATATAGCTCAAACTGTACAATGCATGCCATTGACTCCTTCCAATTTACACAAACAGAATTTCTGTAATTGGTATCTTTCAAGAAATTATTACTGTACTTTACATCTATTACATTAGAATATTTTGGAGTAGCCAAAGTATTTTTAATAATATATTCTACTAGATTATCTCAGGCTGGAGCAATAGCATAGTGGGTAGGTCATTTGCCTTGCTTGCGGCCAACCGGGTTTGATTCCTTTAACCCTTGGGGAGAGCCTGGCAAGCTACTGAGAGTATCCTGCCCACATGGCAGAGCCTGAAAAGCTCCCCATGGTGGATTCGATATGCCGAAAATAGTAACAACAAGTATCACAATGGAGATGTAACTGGTGCCTGCTCGAGCAAATTGATGAACAACAGGAGCACAGTGCTACACTGCTACTAGACTGTCTTATGTTTCTATAGAGATTTGTTAACAAAATATGAAATATTGTCCATTAAAAAATACCAGGGGTGGGGCTGGAGAAGTAGCACAGCGGGGTAGGGTGTTTGCCTTGCACGTGGCTGACCTGGGTTCGATTTCCAGCATCCCAAATGGTCACCTAGCACCGCCAAGGGTAATTCCTGAGTGCAGAGCCAGGAGTAACACCTTTGCATCACCGGGTGTGACCTCCCCCCAAAAAAAGCAAAAAAAAAAAAATACCAGGGAGTTGTCAAAGCTTGCTTTCACAGAGAGAAAAGTACTTCCCAAGAGAGAAAAGATATTCCAATTTCCACATTATACTCGCCTTTCTATTTAAGAATAAGAATAATCACAATTAGTGTGCTTCATCCTACATTTGTGACATTTTATTGAAGTCAATATGCCATTATCTATGAAAATCAGCACAAAACAATGTTGAATTTGGCTGTATTTTTAATAAATGAAAATTTTTCTTTGTTATTGGTATATTCATAATTCTTAACTAAAACTATTACATCCAGTTGTAATTTTATTAATGTATGTGTACACTAATTGAACTGGTATGAGAAGAACAGGATAACAGGAATGCATGTATCGTCACAAAGAATAATATAAATCAAAGGAAAAGCTCTAACAATGGAATAATAACGTTTCTGGAGATTACTCATGTGAGATTATGTTAAGACATTTCAACCTACAGCATCATAAATACTCTTGGTATTTGAATGTCAATAATATTGTACCTATTTTTAAATATTTAATAGATTTTTAGGCTCTTCGTTGGCTATAGATACCCTAGAATATAGAATGTGCCTTTTTTATTTGTCTGAATATGTACTAAGAATTCAGTTGTTCTGATATTTATGAGTCTACTATCATCTATAGTACATTTAAGATTCCAGTGTTTGATCCATGGTGGTGGAAAATGGGCACTGGTGGAGGGATGGATATTTGATCATTGTATAATCTAAACCAAACACAAAGATTTGTAAGTCTACAACTGTACCTCATGGTGTTTCACTAATAAAAATTAATAAAAAAAATTCCAGTGTTTATATTATTGACTTTTCTCCATGAAACAAAGATGTAGTCATTCATGAAATTGTGGTTTTGTTCACACGTTGAATTTTGGGAAAAACAACTCCAAAATTTGGAGTAATAATGGTAAAATAATAAATAATTTGTGGTCAGATCTATAAGTGAAAATCAGTAAGAAATGAATTTTAAAAAGTATATTTAATAAGCCAACAACAGATACCTCCTAATTTGCATTGATTTCAGAATTTTGATTAGTTAAAAAAAGATAGTTGGACCTGAACCAATAATTGGATGTATTATTTAAAGACATATCTGACCAGAGGATTTGCATGTCTTCTGTTTAAATAAAATTTATTGCACAATATTCTCCACAGTACACTTTTACATGTTAAGTAATAAGGTACTAACATTAAGGCATAATTTCACCTCCTGAAATAGAATTGGAAATGATAGTAAGAGGAAGAAAACTATAGTTAGTTTTGAAATTACCATTCTTATTAACCATATTTTTAGAAACATAACTAATGTTAGGTGCATGTAAAGACAAAAACATAAGTTACTTGGAAAACCTATTGTCATCATCCTAAGCAAACTTAACCTACTCTTCAGAGTTCTTGTAATTTTCACTCCTCTTCTAGAAGAAATGATATAATTTAATGTAATTGAGTTGCACCTGTAAAAAAAAGTAAGTAAAAATGTAATTGAGCCTACATTTATAAATTAAGCCATTTATATAACCAATGATCCCTATCAGCACAGTATTGAGAACTCAAATCTCGTTAGACTCAATCTTGTCATATTAGGACAGTTTCATACATGATATTGTGAGTTAAAGATTACCTTTGAGAACCCAAATAAACCTATTCATTTTTGATATTAAATAACCTACAATGAATTTAGTTTAATTGACATACAATACCACAAAATTCTTGTTTAATTCCTTTATATTAATCAGGATCAGAGCAGCAAATAATTTATACAAATGTGTCATTTGGTCAGAGTTTAATGGAACTTTCCAAGACACAGTGCAATATTGTCAGTCTGGTAAGTGAGCAAAAGATACCAGTTATATCTTGGCTAAAAATAGCACTGAGAGCTGGGGTTTCCAGAACTTGGAAGAAAGAAATTCACTTGGGAATTCCTTAAAGGCAAAGAATTCCTTTGGAATAATGAAACAGTCATTCAAGAAAACCCCTGAAGAGGAGAAGATAAGTAATATATAATCTAACTTCTTCCTCCCTCTGATATTTTATTGTGGGATTTCTTATTCTAAGGACTCAACCAATAAATGGCAGGCAATGAATTAGTTAAGCAGTGTCCATACAAGATTTTTAAATTTTTTTCTCTTTTTTTAAAAATTTTTATTAGTGAAACACCATGAGGTACAGTTGTAGACTTACAAATTTTTGTGGTTGGGTTTCAATTATACAATGATCACAAGTACCCATCCCTCCACCAGTGCCCATTTTTCACCAGCACTGATCCCAGTATCCCTCCCACACCCCATCCCCCTGTCCCACCCTGCCTCTGTGGCAGAGCATTTGCTTTTGTTCTCTTTCTCCTTTTGGGTGTTGTGGTTTGCAAAAGAGGCATTGAGTGGCAATCATGTTCGGTCTATAGTCAACTTTCAGCATGCTTCTCCCATCCTGGGAGGATCCTCCCAACACCCTTTATTTGGTGTTCCCTTCGCTATCCTAGCTGCCTTTTCCCCTAGCGTGTTCAGCTAGCCTCTAAGCCATGGAGTAAACCTCCTGGTATTTATCTCGGCTATTTTTGGGTGTTAGTCTCCTAATTTGTTTCTTTTTGTTCCCCAGATGAATGCAAAATTTCTATGTCTGTCCCTCTCTTTCTGACTCATTTCGCTTAGCATGATACTTTCCATGTAGTACCACTTGTATGTAAATTTCATGACGTCATGTTTTCTAACAGCTACATAGTACTCCATTGTGTAGATGTACCAAGGTTTCTTTAACCAGTCATCTGTTCTCGGGCACTCAGGTTTTCTCCAGATTTTGGCTATTGTGACCAGTTCAGCAATGAACATAGAAGTGCAGATGTCATTTCGACTAAACTTTTTTGCCTCTCTGGGATATATTCCCAGTTGTGGTATTTCTGGGTCAAATGGGAGCTCAATTTCTAATTTTTTGAGAATCGTCCATAGTGTTTTCTAAAAGGGCTGAACCAATTGGCATTCCCACCAGCAGTGGGAAGGTCCCTTTCTCACTACATCCGCGCCAGCACAGAATGCTTTTGTTCTTTTGGATGTGGGCCAGTCTCTGTGGTGTGAGATGATATTTCATTGGTTTTTGATCTGCATCTCCCTGATGATTAATGATGTAGAGCATTTTCTCATGTACCATTTGGCTATTTGGATTTTTTTCTGTGAGAAGTTTCTTTTCATTTTGTTGCTCCATTTTTTGATGGGATTGGATGTTTTCTTCTTGTGGATTTCAGCCAGAACTTTGTATATCCTTGATATCAACCCCTTGTCAGAATGATATTGGGCGAATATTCTTTCCCCTTCTGTAGACTGCCTTTGTATTTTGGTCACTGTTTCTTTGGAGGTGCAGAAGATTTTAGTTTAAGTTCCATTTGTCTATCTCTGTTTTCACTTGCTTGGCCAGAGGCATAACATCTTTGAAGATACCATTAGCTTCAATGTCATGGAGGGTTTTGCCAACTTTGCCTTCAATGATCCTTATGAATTCTGGTCTGATGTTGATGTCTTTAATCCATTTTGATCTTACTTTTCTACATGGCGTTAGGCAGAGGTCTGAGCCCATTTTTTTGCATGTAGCTGTCCACTTTTGCCAGCACCATTTGTTAAAGAGGCTTTCCTTACTCCACTTCACATTTCTTACTCCTTTATCAAAGATTAGATGATCATATATTTGAGGGGCAATGTCAGTATATTCAACTCTGTTCCATTGGTCTGCAGCTCTGCCTTTGTTCCAGTACCATGATGTTTTAATTATTACTGCTTTGTAGTAGAGCTTGAAGTTTAGGGAGGTTTATTCCTCCCATTTTCTTTTTCCCAAGAATTGCTTTAGCTATTCTTGAGGGCCTATTGTTCCATATGAATTTCAGGAGTATTTGCTCCATTTTTAAATATAATATTTTGGGTATCGTTATAGGGATTGCATTGAATTTGTACAATGCTTTGGGAAGTACTGCCATTTTGACAATGTTAATTCTCCCGATCCATGAATAGGGGATATCTTTCCATTTTCTCGTGTCCTCTCTTATTTCTTGAAGTAGTGTTTTGTAGTTTTCTTTGTACAGGTTCTTTACTTCCTTAGTTAAGCTGATTCCTAGGTACTTGATTTTCTGGGGTACAATTGTGAATGGGATTATTTATTTCATGTCACTTTCTTCTATTTCACTCTTTGTGTATTGGAAAACCATGGACATTTGGGTATTGATTTTATAGCCTGCAACTTTACTATACAAATCTATTATTTCTATGAGTTTCTTGGTAAAGACTATAGGGTTCTCTAAGTATAGTATCATATCATCTGCGAATAGTGAGAGCTTGATTTCTTCCTTTCCTACCCGAATGCCCTTAATATCTTTTTCCTGCCTAACTGCTATTGCAAGTACTTCCAGTCTATATTGAACAGCAGTGGAGAAAATGGCATCCTTGTCTCATCCCTGATCTTAGAGGGAAGTCTCTCAGTTTTTCCCCATTGAGGATGATGCTTAGAAGCAAGATTTTTGAGATCTAGTGTACAATGAGATAGGGTGAAGAGTAAACTTAAACAAACAGATAAAATATATTCAACAACCTCTGGACCAATGACCCAGAAGCATCAATAAAGGAAAAGCCCAGGAATAGAACCCTCTCCTTTACTTTGGAAGTAAAACACATTTGCTCAGAAAGTAGAAAAGGGAAAGAGAGAATCATGCGCCAGAGACAACCTATATTTCTCCTGTCCCTTTTCTGACTCTTACTATTCAAATTCTGCCCTTAACTTTTCCATGAATCTATCTAAGTCTGTCTCATATTGTTTCTGTTCTTTATAGCATATTGTGGGCTCCACTTTCTAATGTTCTAATATTGCTTCATTATAGCCATATAGGAGAATTTTCAAGTGCAATAGCATAATAGTACCACCTTCAACAGCTTTATCTGTTCTGCTGCTCAGGAGTTCAATTGCCTCATCTTCTCTCTGCCCTGATTCTACAGCATTGTACTGTTGCTGTATGTGTAGACAAGTTTCTTTATAAGAAGAGAAAAAAAATAGGAATATGCATGCATAAAAGAAAAAAATATAATAAGGAGGAAAATAGATGGTTATCTGCAACCTAGAAGAAAAATATCATCAGGGGTAACTACATTACTTAGGTCTGGGAGGCCAGATTAGGCCTAGGAGTTGGTCCCAGGACAGTCGCTTTTTATTGCTCAGATGCTACCTGATCCAATGATAATTGTTTTGATGAAATCCTGTAACTTGAAAATGAGCCTTGCCTCAGGGGAATAGAAACTTGCCAAGACAAAATGGAGAAAAAGTACAGGGGATTTATAAGTTTTTAGCTGGAGAGAAATTTTTTCAGTTTGAATCATACTCCAAGAGCTTTTAATACCTAATTTATATTTGTGCATGAGACTTTGGATTTTAGAGTTGATGCTGTAATTGATTTATTTTTGGGAGCTACTGGGGTGATACGTACATATAAAATGCATTAAATATTGTATTCAAGAAGGGAATAGAGACAGAATGTTATAGACTCAATTATATCCCATATTCATATGTTCTCCAAATGCATATCTGTACCTGGGTCAAGAACTCAAAACGAGGAATGACTTGGTGCCAGAATTTTTCAGGAGGAAGAGAGTGGTGTGGAACGCCTTCAAGAGTGTCAAAGAAGTGGTTAAGAGGACGAAGAACCTCCGGCTCCTGGCACATACTTTCAACTCCATCGTTCTTCCTGCACTAACATATGCCTCAGAGACCTGGGCCCTACGAGAACAGGATGAGAACTCTATTCTGGTATTCCAAAAAGGAATTGAAAGAGTTATGCTTGGAATATAACCTTTCACTCAAGTGAGAGAAGGAATCCAGAGTTCCGACCTCCATTGATGATCAAGAATCAAGGATGCTGTCTCATTTGCCAAGGCATTGAAAATCACATGGGCCAGACGCGTAATGTGATTTAGAGACAACCCCTGGACTAGAGCTTTTACCGACTGGATCTCATGGGACATCAAAAGGACGCATGGCTGCCCACCTATGAGATGGTCAGACTTCTTCATCAAAACCCTGAACAAATGGTTTGAGGCTCTTTGTGTTTCTGGAGCGAGCAGATGCCATTAGGCTACACCAGCACACAACAGGGACGAATGGAAACGTTACTGGCACCCGCTAGAGCAAATCAAGGATCAATGGGGTGACAAGTGGTACAAGTGATTCATATGTTCATGTGTTAACTCCAAATGCTTCTATATTTGACTATAGTGTTTTTTGTTTATTTTGTGTTTTGGGGGCCACACCTGGTAATACCCAGGATCTATTCCTGGCTGTTCACAGAGATTACTCTTAAGGGGGTTGAGAGACATTGTGCCATGAGTTAAACTCAGATTGGTCACATGCAATGAAATGGTCTGCCTACTGTACTCTCTCTCTGGCTTTTTAAGGAGGTTATTAAGGATAAATAATGCCATCAAGGTGGGACCATCATTCAATATAGCGTATGTCCTTCTAACAGCTGTAAGAGACAGTAAGAGTGAATATACACAAGGGAAAGGTAATGTGAGGGTAGGGCAACTTGGCAGTTCACTATAAACCAGAAAAAAGTTCTCCACGAGAAACTAAGTTTACTGCTACCTTAGTCTATAGTACAGTGATAAGGGCCTTTGCCTTGCACGTGGATAACATGGATTCAATCCTTGGCATCCTATATGGTGTTCTGAGCACCGCCAGGACTAATTCCTGAGTGCAGAGCCAGGAACAAACCAAGGCATCATCACCAGGTGTGACAATAAAAGCCATAAAAAAGTCCTTTTTGAAACAGAATTTCTGAATTCATGATATTGTCATAGATATCTGAATATATTGAATAATATTGATCATTAATATTAAAAATCAGTGTGAAAAATTGTGGGAAATGTTAGTGGGAAGAAATGGAAATATAGTGCATAGAAAAATCATGGTAAAAATAGTCTCAAACTTGGCACATCAAAATCAGTTTCTTTCTTAGGAATAAATTATGAAATGAATTGCACAATTTAGGGAGAAATTTCTTAGGTGTAAAGAAACCAAGAAAGAGAAAATAAATACTTCTGTGAATAATGGGTAGTTGGGATATTTCTTGATAAGAAACATCTGAGGAACTCCAGCATTGAAAAGATGTGGCATTTGGTGAAAAGGATGTCATTCAATATGGCAATAGTCTTAAACGTAAGGTCCCAAGTAATGGTGCTTGCCTTGAATGTGTTCAACCTGGGTTTGATCCCCAGGACTACGTATGGTCCCCCAAGCCCCACCAGAAGTGATCACTGAGCCAGAGCCAGGAATATAGCTGTTTGTGTGCTCCTCATTCCTGCCCCCCCCCCAAAGGAAGTAAAAATTATAGAACTGACCTAGAGAAAAACTAAAATGTATCTATTTTGTAGATAATAACCATGAGAAAACAGATGTGGTAGTATTCACATTAGATTAAATGGAGTGTAAAACATAAAACATGCGCAGAAGTAAAAAGAGACATCACTTATGACAAGTCTCTCCACTCAGAGGATGTGACCTCTTAAAAACAGGTAATGATTATGTTTCAAAATACATGAAACAATAAATGAGGGGATTTAGATGTTAAACAAAACCCATGATTATGATTTGTGATTTCCACATTATTTTATCAGAAACTAAAAAAAGCTCTAGTAGACAGAAAATCAATATAAATGTAGAAGAACAGAACATCACACTCAACTGACTTAACATAATTGATGTTTATGTAACATTATGCCCAACAAGGACAGGATACACATTATTTTCAAGTACACATTGAACATTCAAAAAGATGCCACAAAACAAGTCTCCATAAATTTAAAATAAGTGACATTGCATAGAGTATATTTTCTGAGCAAAATGAAAGTAAATTACAAATCAATAACAATAAGATATTTGGAAAATCTCCAAAAATTTGAAAATTAAACATGAGGCACTACTCACTAATGAATCATTATTTATATTCTTTCTAAACTGATATAGTTATTCAGCACTATCTTAACAAAAACATCCGTGGGCTTTGTTTTTTTTGAGAGAAATTACTAAATTGATTTAAAATTGATATGGAAATGCAAGGAATCTTGAATGACCCAGACATTTTTTAGTATTAAGATTTAACTTAGAGTTGTATAATCCATACTGCTATTAGCATAATAGAGGTCACATTAGGCAATGCATAAACCATTACAACAAAATTAAGAGCCAAAATAAGCTGCTGTGTATGTGTCTGAAAGTGCCAAGAAAATGCAACATTAAATGATGATCATATTTTTAAGTGATGATTAAAAACCAAATGTTCATAGGAGAAAAATTAATGTTAAAACATCCTGCTCCTCATACACAAAATAAAATATATAATTGACCTAAATGAAACACACAAACTAGAAAATAAGATACAATTAATGCCAATTTTGATTTAAATACAATCTCTTTGACCAGGACTAATAACACTATTCAAATGACAAATTAAATATTAATAATTAAAATTTCTCAACTTTAAAATGCTAAAAAATGAATACATGGCACACACAGTTTGGGAGAAAATGTAGTTCAAAGTTTACATATGACTTCTTTAATCCTGAATACATATGAACATCTTATAACTTAATAAGACAAATTACCTTTTATAAAATAGGCATAAATGCAGCGAGACAGTTGAAAAAAAGAAGAACCCAACTGATACATGCAAAGATAATCAACTATATCTATTTGAATACACAATACTTTCATACATCTACAATGCCAAATGTTAAATTAGAATGTGAAAAAATAGAACATACTAATTGTTTTCAGTTTGATATTTTTATGAATAGCAATGCTGCAGTTTAGAAAAGACATTAATAGTTGTATAGAATATGCCATTCCCTACCTGCTTGCCTCAGCTTTTCTCTACATATTAAATCTAATTCAGAGAAACCTCACTTCCTGTTCAAAATGACTCTTAAGTTACTTTAACCTGCTACTAGTATATATCTAGCACAACTACCTTAAACAATATGAGTCATTCCAGATTCCAGTCAATCCATTCATTAGTATGGTGTCAGTATCAGTATCACAAATACAGAATACAAGACATTTCTACAGCACTCCCACTCTGAGCATGATACTCTATACTCCACTGTGCAGTACATTTCTGTTCTTAGAGAGCTCTGAAATGAAACTTTCTTTACTTTAAATGTTCTATGGTTGCAGATATTGTCACTGCAGGATTTTCTAGTCAAAAGTTGTTTCCCATCTCCAATTGTAGCTTACATTTTTTCAAACAAATGCAAATTACAATTTCAATATTTAAATGGCAACTTTTAGATTAGTTTTTGAATTTAAAAGTTAATGCACAAGACATACATTATATGATCAATTTAAACTTTGGATTTATTGGTATTATTTTCATTTTATCATTGAGGTAAATCAAACAAAAGATTGAGTGGAAATATGACATTTGACTTTGTGTTATGGCTCCACTAACAACTTGTAAAAAACAGATCTCATTTTTTAAATTTATTTTTTAAAATTTTTTTGAGATTTTTATGCATTTTATTTCCATAAATTAGTTAACAATAGTTCATTACAGGCAATATTCAAACACCCACCCCACAAGTGAGCATCTTCCCATCACAAGAAGAGGGAAATATGTGAAGGTTGTTGTATTTCATTCCGGGGCCATTTCAGCCCATATATAAGAGAATACAGGCAAGTATATTAAAAGCAAAACAAATGTATGCTACTTTAGGTACATCAGTGGGCTAGAGTATAAGAGGTCATGCTCCAGAAAATACTGCTTAACTCTATTCCAGGAGCTTTGTTTTATAGTCTCTGGATCTTGGCAGTTGATGAAATTACATGGCACCGGGGGGGGGGCAGTTTTGGGGTGTGACTGTCAAGCTACTGGAAAACTGGTGGAGGAGGCTCAGTCCAGATCCGAGCAGGCTTGGAGATCTCAGCTACAGATCCTGCATACCTGGGTTCCTCTACCAGTTTCTTCATGCCTGAGGCTCATCCAAGCATGTGGAGAGTGGCCATGAGCATGGCTGTGGCTGGGTTCTGGAGGTCTTCAACTACCAGGGTTCTCCTTGGGGCAGGGAGGGAAACTCAACCCCCCCCCCCAGGGGCCTGGGTCATTTTAAGTTTTATCTTTCCCTTCCTTTTTAAATTTACTTTAATAAATATCTAAGTTAGATTTCTTTAATCAAAGTCACATTTGTTTAAGTTATCCAATTTAAGGATGAAAGTAATACCTTTTAATGATTAGATTAGATTGAACTGTTTTGAAATTTTGGTTCTTTCACTGAAAAACTGTAAAACATTGAAAAAATTTTACTTAACATTTGTAGGACTTAAGTGGAATCATCAATAAAACAGTACTGAGGAATTTTTATGACTATGTTAATGTTCTAAACTCAATATCACTCTCTCTCAAATAAAAGGATTTTTATAGCTATATGTGCTTGATTGTGTAGTATTATATTGTTTTATTTTTAAACTGTTACTTATAGATCTTTAGATGCATATATGTGTTAATTTATTATAAAAATTAGAAAACATTTATTGCAATTAAATTTTAATTTTTTGTTAAAATTTGATTACTCAGTTTTGTGTAATAAATGGTAAAAACAATGATATAAATGACTCAGACATAATTCTCCAAATCTCGTCATTATAAAATGGAAGTTATTATTTTACTTTTTACCAGATACAATTCTTATAAATAATACATGGGGAAATTAATGTAAGGAGAGATTAAGAAACTTTCACAATTCACATAATGTAAATTTAAGGTCAAAAAACTTTTAATTCAGGCAATAGAAAGTTCTTTCATTCTCCTTTGATAGCTAAAGTATTTTGTGGTTTATATTTGATTTACACTGTAATCTATCCATATAGATAGAGACTTGCAGGCAGATTGGTAGATAGATATCCAGTTTTTAAAGAAGATAAGTTCAGTGGATTTGACATTTCCAAAATTGTAGACTTTATTTTTGTTTTCTACTAGAAAAAGGAGACAATAGCTGAAAATTTTAAAAAGTTTCTTTGGTAAAGTACATTTAGGAATTACCTCAGTCTTACTTTGCTTGCCCCAATTCATGCCCTCGGAATTGCTCACTTTATTGGATTTAAGAGATATTACACACCTCTGGGAAATATTAAGTGCTTATTAAGGTGACATCTTTAGAATATGCCCTTGGGAAAATGGGGTCAAGATAAAAAAAAATAGGGGGCAATCACAAAATCTACACCAAAAACCGAATTAAATATAGAATCCTATATGGGGCACTACTGGACAATCCAGCACCATTGCTAAGAGATTTGTGCTGATGCAGAACAAAGAGTAGAAGCTAGATTTAAATTTTAAGAAGAAATAATGCAAGTGGAAAAAGAATAGCATAGACCAGAGTAAGCTGAGATAATTGCCTTCTGATATTCTATAGACTATCTGGCAGAGCCGAGGTTATCCAGATCATCAGCCACCACCTAGATCATCTTTGTGACATTCCATAACAAGAGTCCCTTGTTATAGAGCAATATTCTTAACTTCCAGGTGGATCTTGTAAGACATGAATCAGTACCATGGAGGGTGCTCAAAGCATTTAGTCCTAACTCTCACTGCCATTTCCTGAGTGACCAAGAAGAGTGAAGAGGAAGGCAGCAGTACTCAGATTTTACTCTCGACTCTGTGCTCGGGGATCACTGCTAAAGGAAGCTAGGTGACCATATTTAGCGCTGATTATCAATCAGAGGTTAACTGGATGTCTTAACTGTTGTGAAATCTCTCTGCCTCAGGATAGGACTTTCTTGTCACATCTCTAAGCTATTTCTCCAACCCTAGACTAAATATTTTTCTACTGAATGACTTTTACAACTTTAATTAGAAATCTCTCAGTTACCTATAAATGAGAAACCAGGGCATGTTATCTTCATTCCTGGATCTTTTTTTTCAACTTAACATAAAAGCACAAATACTTATTCATGATAAGACTAGATAAGTATTTTAGTAACTTTATGTTTCTGAGTAGTAGTATTTCATTGTACTGATGCACCATTGTGTAGATTGTACAAAATGAATCCCAGTGTATATTCAATAGACAGTTCTACTTATGCATATCCATTTCAGTTTAATTAAACTTGTGCTGAATGTTATAACAAAAAATTATGACCAAAATATACTACATTAATTTAGTGTTTTAATACATCCTAAATTCACCTAAGTTCTCAAGATGTGTTCTTCTTTTCCAGTTTTGTTTCTGGGTTTTTGTTTGTGTGTTTGTTTGTTTTTTCTTTGTTTTTGGCTAGTCAAATACTTTATCTTCATAAATTTTTAATCTATAAAAATGGTTATTGAGATTTTGATTATTCAATAAAACTTACATCTTAATCTCACACCTCAGAGACTGGCCCACATCCAAAAGAACAAAAGCAACCCATGCTGGCACGGATGTGGCAAGAAGGGGACACTCCTTCACTGTTGGTGGGAATGCCGACTGGTTCTGCCCTTTTGGAGAACAGTATGGACGATTCTCAAAAAATTAGAAATTGAGCTCCCATTTGACCCAGCTGGAGCAATAGCACAGCAGTAGGGTGTTTGCCTTGCATGCAGCCAACATGGCCGACCTGAGTTCGATTCCTCCGCCCCTCTCGGAGAGCCCGGCAAGCTACCAAGAGTATCTTGCCTGCACGGCAGAGCCTGGCAAGCTCCCCGTGATGTATTCGATATGCCAAACACAGTAACAACAAAGTCTCCAATGGAGACGTTACTGGGCTCGCTCGAGCAAATCGATGATCAACGGGAGGGCCTTTACTTTACTTACTTACTTTACTTTGACCCAGCAATATCACTCCTGGGAATATATCCCAGAGAGGCAAAAATGTATAGTCGAAGTGACATCTGCACTTGTTTGTTCATTGCAGCACTCTTTACAATAGCCAGAATCTGGGAAAAACCTGAGTACCCGAGAACAGATGACTGGTTAAAGAAACTTTGGTACATCTACACAATGGAGTACTGTAGCTGTTAGAAAAGATGAAGTCATGAAATTTACATACAAGTGGTACTACATGGAAAGTATCATGTTAAGCGAAATGAGTCAGAAAGAGAGGGATAGACATAAAAAGATCGCTTTCATCTAGGGGACATAAAGTAACAAAATAGGAGATTAATACCGAAGAATAGCTGAGATCAGTACCAGGAGGATTACTCCATGGCTTAGAGGCCAGCTGGACATTCTAGGGGAAAGGGCAGCTCAAATAGAGAAAGGAGCACCAAATAAAGGGTGTTTGGAGGATCCTCCCAGGATGGGAGATGCATGTTGAAAGTAGATTATGGACCAAACATGATTGCCACTCAATGTTTCTTTTGCAGACCACAACACCCAAAAAGAGAGAGAAAACAAAAGGGAATGCCCTGCCACAGAGGCAGAGGCAGGGTGGGATGGGGGGGGATGAGGGTGGGAGGGGTACTGGGATCCATGGTGGTAGAAAATGGGCACTGGTGGACGGATGGGTATTTGATCATTGTATAATCGAAAATCAGGCACAAAAATTTGTAAGTCTATAACAGTACCTCATGGTGTTTCACTAATAAAAATTAAAAAAAAAAACCAAGTCAGGGGGCTGGATTGATAGCACAGCCTTGCACGTGGCCGACCCGGGTTCAATTCTCAGCATCCCATATGGTCCCTCAAACACCGCCAGGAGTAATTCCTGAGTACAGATTCATAAGTAACCCCTGAGCATTTCTGGGCGTAACCCCGAAAAGCGGAAAAAAACAACAACAAGCCATTCCATCTTGAATACAATGTCCCTGTTCTGCTGTGGGAATTAGCATGTTCCCTAAACTGAGAAAGGTAATTTGAATCCAAGGAAGGAATAAAACATTTTCATGAGATTGAAACTTGTAATCAGTAAGGGTAACTTGTGTTGTGAGAGTCTCAGCACCGGGGATGGGAAACAGGTATTTGGCAAGAGAGTAATAGTGAGCTTCTTATGCCTCACTGAAAACATTTAAGAAAAGGTTTTGTTTAAGAAAATTAACATCAAAGCTCCTGATGCATGTCATATGTTAATTTGTTCAATCAAGATTAATGACTGCATTTGCAGTTTCTCAGGTACATGCATGTTTCATTAAAATTACAATGCAGGTAGGCTTTATTCTTGGAACGTGATTATCATTAGTCATGAGTTTATGGTGGAGTTCTTTGCAAGAAAAATGAAATGAATCCTGAGCAATCTTTCCATTGGTTTAGGAAATACTTAATTTCTGTCAATAATAGCATGATTTTTACCACATAGATTTTGCACATACTTTGTTAGATTTATCTTTAAATTTCATGTTTCTAATAATGTTAAAAGTTATCCTGATTTTAAATTAAATTATTTATATCTAGCATAAAAATGGCTTTGATTTTTTCACCCAATCTCACATATTTGTCCTAGTTGCTTTTGGTAATCCTTTTGATTTTTATAGAAATAACTCAACGATTAGTAAAGAAAGGTTTAATTACCGCCATTTATCCTAGATACCATTAATTTCTTCTTACTTTACTGTCTGGTTAAATACTATCACATAAACTTCAACATACACTTGTAGTTGTAAATAAATTTTCTAAATACAGAAATATGTGGCTGTTTAATAAAGGCTGAGTGGTGAGTATGAATTTTTTTTATTCTGTGTAATATTGTTAAAGGCAAACCACCAACATTTGCATTAGTTTGAACAGATTCCTTTCTGTTCCAAGCTTAAAGTCTTTTTTTATCTGTAACGGACATTAATTTTGGCTAAATGATTTTTATGTTTACATCGAATGATTTGGATTTCCATTTATATCATGTAAATATGATGAACACATCAGTTTTAGCATTCTGAACCATATTTAGTTCCCCAGGCACATGGTTCTTAGTTATAAAATAACACCTTTTACGTATGTTTATAATAAAGTTTCAGTATTTTAATTAAATGCTTGGTCTATGTGTTAAGATTATTGGTTTACTGAATGCCCAGGAACAGATGACTGGTTAAAGAAACTTTGGTACATTTACACAATGGAGTACTATGTAGCTGTTAGAAAAGATGAAGTCATGAAATTTACATACAAGTGGTACAACATGGAAAGTATCATGCTAAGTGAAATGAGTCAGAAAGAGAGGGATAAACATAGAAAGATTGCATTCATCTGGGGGATATAAAGTAACAAAATAGGAGATTAATACCCAAGAATAGCTGAGATCAGCACCAGGAAAATTACTCCATAGCTTAGAGGCCAGCCGGGCATTCTATGGGAAAGGGCAGCTCAGATAGAGAAGGGAGCACCAAATAAAGGGTGTTTGGAGGATCCTCCCAGGAGGGGAGATGCATGTCGAAAGTAGACTATGGACTGAACATGTTTGCCACTCAATGCCTCTTTTGCAGACCACAACACCCAAAAGGAGAGAGAGAACACAAGGGATTGCCCTGCCACAGAGGCAGGGTGGGTTGGGGGGATGGGGATGGGAGGGATATTATCCTTGGTGGTGGAAAATGGGCACTGGTGGAGGAATGGGTATTTGATCATTGTATAATTGAAACCCAAGCACAAAAAATTGTAAATCTACAACTGTACCTCATGGTGTTTCACTAATAATAATAAAAAATGTAAAAAAAAGATTATTATTAATACATAAAATGTTTTCATTAATGTGATATTGGGCTCCTAAGATGAGTTGTTAGTGTTTCCTCTTATATGCATTTAGGTTTTTTATAAAGATTTTTTTGTGACTTTTAATAGATTTTTTAATACTAATACTTTTATAATACTGAGTTGCCAACCTCAGAGTGTACTGTGGACTGTTTTTAAAAGAATTTCCTTATTTACTTGTGTTTTTTCCTTCTCAAATACATGTTTTTGTTTGTTTATTTGTTTGTTTTAATTTTTAAAACACTATGACTTGCAAAGAATTTCATAGTTGGGTTTCAGACATACTATGTTCCAGCACCACCAGTGTCTTCTCCCCACCCCCAAGGATTTCTTCCAGTTCTTTTACCCCTCCCCTCCATAAGGAGCTTGCCATCTCGATAGGCACCTTATTAAGTTTTGTGGTTAAAGTTTGGATCTGTTATTTTCAGCATTATTGACTCTGGTTCACTTGAACTCTTGACATCCCATTACTCAGCGATTTGCTCTGGCAGGCACCAGTAATATCTCCATTTGTATCTGTCGCATGCTATTGTGGCCCAGTGACATCTGCTCACTCCAGGAAACACAAAGAGCCTCAAACCGTTCATTCAGGGTCTTGACGAAGAAGTCTGACCATGGTGGTCTTGACGTAGGTGGTCAGCCATGTGATCTTTTGACATCCCGTGGAATCCAGTCAGTAATGACTCTATTACAGTAGTCATCTACAAATTGCATTACGTGTCCAGCCCATCTGATTTTCGATGCCTTGACAAATGAGACAGCGTCCCTGATTCTTGTTCATGACAGAGGTCGGAACTCTGGGTTCTTTCTCTCACTGAGTGAAGCATGATACTCCAAGCATAGCTCTTTCAATTCTCATTTGGGAGTCCTGAATAGCATTCTCATCCTATTTTCATAAAGCACAGCTCTCTGAGGCATATGATAATGCAGGAAGGATGGTAATATCAAAGAAATGTGCCCCGTTCGTCCTCTTAGCTATTTCTTCAACAATCATGAAGCCTTTCCGTGCCATTTTCTTTCTCCTGTGCAACTCAGGTGCCAGGTCATTCATCATGTTGAGTTCTTGATCTAGGTACACCTAGCTGCTGCATTCAGAGGTGTTCGTTAAATTAAGAATGAATGGAACGTCAGTAATGAGTCTGTTTCTCATAAACATTATATTCGTGAGGTTCAGCTGTAGTCCGACCTTTCCACAATCACGGTTAAAGTCGGCCAGCATTTGTGCCATTTGGCTAATGTTTTGTGTTATTAGAACGATGTTATCAGCAAACTGGAGGTGGTGTAGTTGTCGACCATCTATATTCACTCCCATTCCTTCCCATTCCAGTCGTCGCATGACATTCTCAAGGGTGGCACTAAAGAGTTTTGGTGAAATGGTATCACCCTGCCAAACTCCTCTCTTTATGTCGATGATCACTTCTTTGTAGAATGGTAAGATCCTGGTAGTGAATTCATAAAACAGCTCGTGGAGGATCCTGGTGTACTGAGTTTAAAAACCCTGTTTAGCTAGGGCTTCAGTGACTGCTTCATTCTCAACAGAATCAAAGGCCTTCTTTATATCAATGAACGTTAGACAGAGCGGCATCTTGAACTCCCAAGAAACCTCAGTGAGCTTGGTTCCCATGTGGCTATGGTCGATGGTGCTGAATCCTTTTCGGAATCCAGTTTGCTCGCATGGTTGTTCTTCATCTAATGCTCTGCCAGTATTATTCAAGATGACTCGAGTGAACAGCTTGTAGATGATGGACAACAGGCAGATCAGGCAATAATTGCCAATGTTGTGGATGTCTCCCTTCTTGTACAGAAGAACAGTCCTACTGGTTTTCCATTGGGATGGAACCTTGCATTCAGACAGGTAGCACATGAAGAGCCGAGCCAGTGTATTGATGAGTACTGATGGCAGATTCTTCAGGTGTTTGGGTCTGACTTGTCTGGTCCGGGTGCTGTTCACTTCTTTACCAATGACATGGCATGTAGGGTTTCGGAAGGGAGGATGTTGGGAATGACATATTCATCCTGCAGAATTTGGTATGTGGGCAGGTGGACATGACTATCAGAGATCTGAGTAGAAGTCATGGGTAATCATTTCCAATTGCCCTTCTGAAAGATGGGATAGATCTATCAGTTTAGAGGGCAGTCATCTTGGTCTTTAGTTAGCGAATGACAGGCGGACCTTGCAAATGCTTTTCCTGACTTCTGCCATATAGGCCAGCACTGCTGCTCTTCTCTCTTTGAGGTCTTCCTATATCGCTTCTTTGGACTACTTTGCAAGCTTGGACATTAGCTTGTGGTTGCCTGAGGCTTGCGCCCAGCCACATTCACAAATGAGCTCGGGAGTTTTTGAAGTCAGGCATCTTTTTATGGCTTTCTCTCTCTCGGCATTCCTCACACAATCATGGAGGTGCTGAACCAGTCGATTGTATTCCTTGTCAATGTTGTCAAGGACAGCATCTTCCCACATTGCTGCAATAATGCCAAAGAGCTCCCTGTTGGTGGTTGTTCTGGGAGTTCTCTTCTTAAGCTTTGCAACTCTTTCTCTCTGCTCCATGTAGTAGAATTGTGGAGAAAGGAGACAGTGGCTCGATCCCGTTTGGAATTTTGGGACAACAGCGATATCAGTCAGGCAAAACTGTCGATTGAATATGATGTAGTTAATTTTGTTGTGGAACTGTCCACCGAGAGACTCCCATGTCCAACGTTTAGATTCGGCCTTCTGGCACTGTGAGTTACCATGGATGGTCTTGGGCGACATGATGAACTCAGACAGTCTCTCACCCTGTCCTTTCATTCTAGGTCATGGATCCCAATGTGGAGTTCTTCAGCTCATCTTCTCGGTCCTATCTTGGTATTAAAATCACCAACAATGATCTTGTTGAAGGTGTTGTCTTCTTTATAGAACTTCTCCAGCTACATGTAGAACTTCTCAATTTCTTCTTTATCATAATTGGTTGTTGGTGCATATGGACAATGAAGATTGACTCGGGTTATCAAGATTTAACTCCTTTATACCACCCATGTACCTGGACCCCTTCGACGACTTCTCTTTTTTATTCCCCATCTCTCTTCTTCCCACCTCAAATTCATTTCTTCTCTCTCTTTCTCCTCTTTATACTATGGGGCCAAAGCTGATCTGGATACTCATCCTTTCAAACATTGCATTCCACTGTTCATTTATTCTATATTCTACAAAGAAGCTAGATCCACCTGTGTTTGTCCTTAGGCTTCTGACTTACTTCATTTAACATGATATCTTCCAGTTCTATCCAAGTTACAGCAAATTTGTTGATTTTGTCTTTCTTATATCTGTGTAGTACCACATCTTAATGATCCACTTGTTTATCCTTAGATATCTATGTTGACTCCATTTCATAGTTATTATACAATCTCCAGCCTATTAAAAATTTTGTCTACAAAATTCTGTCAAGTCAAATTATTACCTGGCTCTCTGTGAAGAATCTGTTCTTCCTTAGGTTGATCATTAAGCTTCTATCCTCTACTCTCTCCAGAAAGTATTCCTTGATAAATCATTCATTGTCAATACTGATCACAAGTATTGGATTTAGATCTTCAACTTCTGTTTCAAAGAGCCTTGTTGATGAATATAATCATTACCTTATATGAATTTTCTAATCATGTGTTGATAGTATTGGATATTTCTTATGCGCTATTTTTGTCTTTATTATCAATGACAAAGATACAGACAAATGTAGCAACTGTTTTCCTTTTTATTCCCCCACTTTTGGGTCACACTCGGGGGCTTACTCCTGGCTCTATATTCAAGTATCACTCCTGCAAGTGCCTGTATAGCATGCCGGCAACTGACCCGGGTAGGCTGTACGCAAGGAAAGCATCCTGCCCACTGTACTGTCACTCTGTGCCATAAATGCAGCAGCTGTCATAAGAAAATTGTTTCCCTAAATTTCTATATATTTAATTTTAATGTTTCCCTACGATGTGTTAGAATTAGTACAATATCTTAGAATGTTTCATTTTAATTCACTGTAACCACAATCAATGATTATTAATTGTATAAAAATTGTTTAAAAACTGTTATTTTATTTCTCTTTCTTTTGTTTTTAATGTTTGGTGTGGAGTTTTCCAGTTTTTACTAGGTCATTTCCCATTTGGAGTCACAAACCATCTCGGCCTCTTAAATAATTTTTATACTATGAAAATGAGATTAACACCGAATAGAGCTAAACAAAAACATATGGCACACTAAATGTATCTTGAAATGACTGTAACTCTTACTTTTAAAAAAGTAGACATCTAGTTAAATCCTAAAATTAATGTTTTCAGTAAATAGTGATTATTGACATTTAGGATAGTAACCAAGAATCTTTCATTGTGACTAAAAGCACAAATAAACTTTGCAAAGTAAAAGACCTATTACTGCACCTTTAATAATTCAAATATCCATTTTCATATGCTTTGGCTCTTTCCAGATTCTAATACCCCAAAGAATCATGTACAGTGGTTTATATTTCATCATAATAGTAGTTATGCTTAGCAAAAATCACAGAGAAATAGCAAAACCCATTCTTGTTCAACAAAGACAATTTCATTTTATACAACTTACTTAGGATTTATTGTAGAATGTAAATGTAGAAGTCTGCTACATTTATAATGTCTAAAAAGCTATACTTTCAAACTGATGAATTAGCAACATAAAATTCTCTTAATAACAATATATATAAGTATGGTAATAGTATTCTGATACTTTATTTTGTGGTCAGACTGCACTCAGATATTTTTTGTTCCCCAAATCATTTTATAATAGAAATAGATAGATATGAATTATAATATTGGCTGTTTCAGGTTTACACCATTGAAAATCAGCATATGTTTAACAATTTATATTAAATTCACGACTTAGTGATTGCATCCTTCACAATACAAGTGTTTCCTTTGTCATAATTTACCTTTATTATGATTTACCCTTGCTCTTTTCCTTTCAATTCTGGTAAAAAACAAAATATTTATGTAACTGTCCAAAAGTTTTCACTTGTTTTCTATCACATTAGAATCTTCTTAAAAGACATATATAACTTTCATATTTTATAACAATTATAAAGCATACTATATATGCTATATGATAGAATGGAAAATATGTGCATTTATATGTACCTAGCAATGAACAAAACTTAGACAAAAAAGTAATAAAACCTATTAAAATTACATTTATAAAATATGGTATAACATATAGTTTAGGTTAATGACTTCAACAGAAATGTGGCAAAACTGTTTTTTATTTATTAAATAAGGAATGAATACAAACCTGGGTTTTGTTTGTTTTATTCTGCTTTGTTTGGGCTACTGGTGTTGAGGGATTACTCCTGAATTTCTACACAGGAATTATTCCTGGCTATGGTCACATGGAATGATGAGGTTCAAACAAAAGTTGACCAACTGCAAGGCAGTACTATCTCTCTAGCCCCAAACTCCTGAAACGACTGGATATGCAGATTTTCTATGTCATTAATATTACATTGCTTATAAGATGTTGTTCTCTATTCTGATTTAAATACAACAAATAACACATATTTCAGCAATGTAAAAATTTTAAAATACTGTGATTCTTAAAAAAACATATTAACTTTTCAATGAGTATGGTACATTTTATACATATACATACTTATTTATGTATCATGTTTTTAAGAGTGCTCATCAATGAAAGAAGTCTGTATATAACAAAGACAGTGACAAAGTTATACATACATATATAAAGTACGATAGCATAACGGTAGGGCATTTGCCTTGCTCACAGCCAGCTGGGCTGAGGCAGGTTCGATTCCTCTGCCCCCTTTCAGAGAGCCTGGCAAGCTACCAAGAGTATCTCACCCTCACGCCAAAGCGTGGCAAGCTACCTGTGGTGTATTCAATATGCCAAACACAGTAACAAGAAGCCTCAAAATAGAGACGTTGCTGGGCCCGCTTGAGCAAATCAATGAACAGTGTGAGGACAGTGGACAGACAGTGAATTTATATATAAAGTGTGAATTTAAATTCCAGATGTCTTGACCTCATATATGATGTTTTACCATTACGTTTTAATTGTGAGAGGAAAATAGGATTTAAAATTTCCATGAAACATTTGTCAAAATGGAAAGTAGTCTCAAAAAATAATTTATACAGTTCTTTATTCTTCTTTAGAAAGACATTAACAAAGATGGGGAGAAAGATTAAACATAAAAGTGAAGGAAATAGACATTAGGAGGATGAAACATATCTATTTTAGTTTGTGTGGGCTGCTATGACAGAATAACATACAGGGTAGAGCAATAACATACTTTTATTAAAACCATTATTGTTTCTCATACCTCTGAGGTTGGAAATCTGAGATCAGGGTGTGAGTAAGGTTAAGTGAGGACTATTTTCTGGGTCACAGGTTTCTATGTCCTCACATGGTGGTAGGAATTAGGAATCATCTGCAGTGGACTTTAAAAGGACTGTGATTTCATTCATGAGGATTCACGCTTCATGCACAAAAAACCTACCAATAAATGAATCTGCAGTTAAGACATAACATATAATTTTTGATTGTAGGTGACCATTCAATCAGATCATTACCTCTGATAAAGGAGAAAATAAATGGATGCTAACATATTCACAGTGCAGACATAGTAGTTGAAAATAAATCTTGTGGTAACATTAATTGTTTTGCTTTCTAGTCATTTTTCTTGATTCCTTTGATAACAGCACTTTGAAGAGTGCCCCCTCTTCTATCAGGAGATTAAATGGGTTTGCTTTTCTTCTGACATCAGGACCATGTGACCATATTTTGTATGATAATTAGATTAATCTTGCTACATTCATGATCGTATCTATAAATTCAATGACAGGTTACTGGTTTTCAGGGGAAAGAGATATGTTTTATTTACCAAGTGTAATAACAGCAATCCATGACAAGCCATATGCTCTCCAATATTTATTGTTTCTTTTTTCTGTATTTCTGCCTTTTGTTTAAATTTTTCTCTCCTTTTTTACCCCCAGAGAACCTCAAAGACTGAATGCAATACAATTCCCTTGAGTTATTCTTAAATTCTTTCCTAAAGAAGATCTCACATACACCCTAGAAAAATAATTCTTAGAAACTCAGCAACCCTAGGCACTAAACATAAATGAATCCAGGGGGAAATAAGTGTAGACTCATCCATCGGAATTTTGCTGAAATTGCAGTCTTTAAAAGTCATTAATCAGAGTCTGCAACTCAAATTCTGTTAACTGTTCTTTACTAGGAAAAATACAGTGAAATCTTTGTCTGACATAAGCAAGTTGACATTACATTTGCTTCTACTTACTACTTACTTCATACAGGACAAGTCTGGTGCACTGAATCTACTGTTGTTAATCGTGGTTATTAACAGTTATGTCTTTTAAAAATAAATCTATCACTGAATTTTCTCAGTAATTTATGGAAAGTTTCCCAATAAGTCATGGGAAAAGTTTTCTACCCTTTAGAGATTAACAAAGTGAGGCAATGAGAAGTCACAGTGTCCTTCTATTGCAGCAAGTATGCAGTTGTCTTTCATTACCCATCAGGATACTTTCCAAGACCTCTAGTGGATGCCCAAGAGTAAAGGTAGTACTAAATTCTATACATCCTATGTTTCCCCATAAGTACTCATATGTACCTTTAGTGAAGCTTAATATATATTAGAAACAAAAATATTAACAATAAATAACAAAATAGCGTGAGTTTAATGATTTGCTTTAATCAGTTAAATAAACAATTTCTTTCTCTCTCTTTCAAAATATCTTATGGCATCTAGTACTTTTTATCTTGGTTACTGTGAGTATCTGAAACCTGAGAAAGTGAAACCAAGACAATAGGGAACCAACCACTGTACTTTTGAAATTTCTTAAGTAATCTTTAATTACTGATATGGCTAATAATAATGTTCATAAAAAGTTTTAAGTTTGATACACCCTATTAAATAATATCCTGGTATAATAGCTCATGCTTTAATATTAAAATGTCAGTTATAAGTCCTTATTTGTTGAAGATAAAAGTATTTTATCTTTTATCTTGAATTTAGTAAGACAAGTGGCTGAATTTAGTAAGACAAGAGCTTTTTACTATGTAATAGTTCTTCACTAGTTGTAATTTAAAAAAAAAAAGATTTTATTTTTGCTTCAACAACAATCAATGATCACTAAGAATGCTTTCATTTAAATTACATGATGTCAGACTTATTTTGTAAATTGTAGAAAAAAATCATGCTGTAATTAAGTTTAAAAGGTCCACCAGGAAAACTAGTATTATATGAAAAATGGCCTATAGTGTTTTAAGAAACATGGCATTTAGCAACTGTGCCCATTTTTATTGTTACTTAAGAAAAATATGAGTAACAGTATTATATCTTTCATTTAGTTATAGATTAGTTTTAACTTCTGATTTGCCTTTATTATAATCAACTGGAACAATCTGCAACAATTATAGAATAAATAAATTAAAATATAGTAGGAAATACTAATAATAGAGTAATAGGGAAAATGATAGTGCTGATTATGTTGATTTCATTCGAATCAAATATGAGAAGTTAGAAAAATTCATATAATTTTCTTTACTGTTTTAGTCCAATTTTTCAACTCTAAAACATTATCATATTGTTTTTCTATATTATAAACAAATGTTGAATGCTTATGTAGGCATAATAACAGGGTTTAAAATGTAAATCCTCCTGATTCCAAATGAAAAAGAAATTTTCTTCTCGAAGTCAATTATAAATTATTTCAGATATTCAGAATTTTAAATATCAATGGGCTGGAGCAATAGCAGGGCTGGAGCAATAGCATAGTGGTAGGACTTTTGCCTTGCAGGCAGGCTGCCTGGCCGAATAGGGTTCGATTCCTCTGCCCCTCTCAGAGATCCCGGCAAGCTACCGAGAGTATCTCACCCACACGGCAAAGCCTGGCAAGCTACCCATGATGTATTCAATATGCCAAACATAGTAACAAGTCTCACAATGGAGACATTACTGGGCCTGCTTAAGCAAATCGATCAACACTGGGAGGACAGTGACAGGACAGGCAGTGACCATTCAAAATAATTAATCTTGAATTATTCACTTATCATTTTATTATTGATCATTTACATGGCTATTTGCTTATTGATTAAATAAAAAGAGTATTTTAATAAGTAGTACAAATTTATTTCTTCTAAATAAAGTTACTTTCATTAAATAAAAATTTTATGCTTAATAATAAGTAACAATATATATAAATACAAGGTAAAGTGAGGAATCAGAGAAAGAAAAGCCAACTTATCATTGAAATATATGTTGCAAAGGAATTACTTGGTCTGAGAATTTAAAAGTGAGCGGAAATTGAAGCCATAGCATATAAAATATTCCAGAAATTTTACAATGATTAAATTAAAAGATATAGCGGAGCGATAGCACAGCGGTAGGGTGTTTTCCTTGTATGCAGCCAACATAGCCGACCCTAGTTCAATTCTTCTGCCCCTCTTGGAGAGTCTGGCAAGCTACCGAGAGTATCTCGCCTGCACGGCAGAGCCTGGCAAGCTATCCATGATGTATTCGATATACCAAACACAGTAACAACAAAAGTCTCCAATGGAGATGTTACTGGGCTCGCTCGAGCAAATCGATGAACAACGGGAGGACAGTGACAGTGACAGTGACAGTCCAATTCTATAAATATTTATTGATTTTGTCTTTAAAGAACACAATTAAAAAATAGTTCTTACTTTTATAAATTTGCTAACAAGGAAGTAACTAAATAACTATAAGTTGTATCACTTGATCACTTGATCACTTGACATCCCGTTACTCATCGATTTGCTTGAACGGGTGCCAGTAACGTCTCCATTTGTCCCTGTTGCATGCTACTGTAGCCCAGTGGTGTCTGTTTGTTCTAGGAACACGAAGACCCTCAAACTGATGGCTCAGGGTTTTGATGAAGAAGTCTGACCATCTCATAGGTGGGCGGCCACGCTGTCTTTTGACGTCCCGTGGAATCCAGTCAGTAACGGCTCTAGTCCAGCGGTCATCTCCAAATCTCATTACATGTCCAGCCCATCTGATTTTCGACGTCTTGGCAAAGGAGATAGCTTCCCTGATTCTTGACCATCAACAGAAATCAGAACTCCGGATTCTTTCTCTCATTTGAGTGAAACGTGATACTCCAAGCATAGCTCTTTTGATTGCTCTTTGGGAGACCAGAATAGCATTCTTATCCTGTTTGCGTAGGACCCAGGTCCCTGAGGCATATGTTAATGTAGGAAGAAAAGTGGAATCAAATAGATGTGCCCGGAGCGGGAAGTTCTTCATCCTCTTAGCTATTTCTCCGAAGCTCTTGAAGGCGTCCCAAACTGCTCTCTTCCTCCTGCGCAACTCAGGTGCCAGGTCATTCGTCATGCTGACTTCTTGACCTAGGTACACATAACTGTTGCATTCAGAGTTGGTCGTTCCGTTGAGAGCGAATGGAATGTCGGGACTGAGACTGTTTCTCATAAACATTGTCTTTGTGAGATTCAGCTGTAGTCCGACCTTTCCAGTCATGGTCAAAGTCGGCCAGCATTTGTGCCACTGGGCTAATGTTTGGTGTTATTAGAACGATGTCATCAGCAAAGTGGAGGTGGTGTAGTTGCCGACCGTCTATCTTCACTCCCATTCCTTACCATTCTGATCGTCACATGACGTTCTCGAGGGTGGCACTGAAGAGTTTCAGTGAAATGGTATCATCCTCCCAAACCCCTCTCTTGACATCGATGATCACTTCTTTGTAGAATGGTGAGATCCTAGTAGTGAATTCGTAGTACAGCTCATGTAGGATCTTGATGTATTAAGGTTGAATGTCCTGATTGGCTAGGGCTTTAATGACCACTTCCATCTTAACCAAATCAAAGGCCTTTTCTAAATCAATGAACGTTAGACAGAGCAGCATCTTGAACTCCCAAGACACCTCAACGAACATGGTTATCGTGTGAATATGGTCAATCATGCTGAATCCTCTTCGGAAACTGGTTTGCTCGCATGGTTGTCCTTCATCTAGTGTTCGGCCAATCCTATTCAGGATGACTCAAGTGAACAGCTTGTAGATGACAGAAAATAGGCAGATCGGGCGATAGTTGCCAATGTTGTGGATGTCTCCTTTCTTGTACAGTAGTACAGTCCTGCTTGTTTTCCATTGGGATGGAACCTTGCATTCAGACAGGTAAGTTGTATGAAAAAATTATAACATAGTATTATGTTATATATATATATACTATACACATAATATTAAGCATATTATAACACTGTAGTAACTGTCCTCCCATTGTTTATCGATTTGCTCGAGTGGGCCCAGTAACTTCTCCATTGTGAGACTTGTTGTTACTGTGTTTTGGCATATCAGATACGTCATGGGTAGCTTGCCAGGCTTTGCCATGTGGGCGAGATACTCTAGGTAGCTTGCCAGGCTCTCTGAGTGGGGAGGAGGAATTGAACACAGCTCGGCCAGGTCAGCCACATGCAAGGCAAATGCCCTACCACTGTGCTATTTCTCCAGCCCATATTATAAAATAAAGAATAATAAAATCTCCATGTGGCAGAAGTAGAAAATGTTACTGAGAAATTAATTTCTCTGTAGTCTAAGGAGGTAGTTCCAGAAGCATAGATAGATTAGCAATCCATATTAGAGACTATAGAATGTGTGCAATGAATTATTTAATACTGCAGCAGAACATACATTAAAGGAAAAAGGCTAACGACAAAAAGGATGAAAATGTATTTTATACTCGTAAGTGCTTTTGCTGAGAAGCTTGGTGAGAAGATTTTAATTATTGACTGACATCAGGAATCAATAAATTCTAATGAGTCCTGAAAGATATGTAAGATAACTTGCTGGAATACATGAAAATTACTAATTTTGATGATTGTTGTGTACTTGTTATGTTATCTTTTTTCTTTTTTGTCTTTGGGACACACTGGCAATGCTCAGAAATTCCTGAATCTGTACTCAGGAATTATAACTGGCAGTGTTCGGGGGACCATATGGGTTAAAACCTGGGTCAGGTATATGCAAGACAAGCTCCTTACCTGCTGTACTATATCTCTCCAGTCACTGTCATCTTATTTTCGATGTAATGATATATGCAATGGGCTGGAGCGATAGCACAGAGGATAGGGCAAGTGGCCAACATGGCCAACCCAAGTTTGATTCCTTCACCCCTCTCAGAGAGCCTGGCAAGCTACCAAGAGTATCTCACCCACACGGCAAATCCTGGCAAGCTACCCGTAACATATTCAATATGCCAAAACACAGTAACAATTGTCACAATGGAGATGTTACTGGTCCCGCTCGAGCAAATCGATGAACAATGGAGGACAGTGACAGTGATATATGCAACAGTTACTTTAGATACATAATTTGAAAATAAGAACACCCTTGATAAGTGAAAATTATGGTACAAGAAAATGAAGTTTCATGCTGAATAGGATGGCAATACAAGCAAATATTTGCTAGAAAAGTTGACAAAAACATGGGACCAGAGCCATAGGACAGTAGGTAGGGCATTTGCCTTGCATGTGGCCAGCCTGGGTTCAATATCTGGCATTCCATATTATCCCCTGATCGATTACCAGGAGTGATCCTTTATGCAGAGCCAGAAGCCCCGAACACTTCCAGGAGCCCTGCCACTCACTTCCCCAAAGAAAACGATGACTAACTGATAAGGATAGAGAATAAGAGACTCATAGCAGTTGAATAGAATACAGGATAGATAGATTTAAGCATCAGATTTAGAAAATAGGGCTAGGGATTATATTACAGATATTAAGGGCACATACCTTGTATGTGGTTGACCCCAGTTCGATCCATAGCATCACATTTTTTAGTTTATACCATAAAGAAAGTCTTTTGTGCTGCAATTAAGTGTATTGTCAAATTGATAAAAGTTTCATCCAATACATAGTGATTTTTAAAGCACATTAAAATTCTACTATATTGAATATTTTCACCAATAATTAATCCTGTACTTATGTGTTATCATTTCTAAATAGATAAAAATTCAATTCACACTTAAACTATGATAGTTGTTAATGATTTGAAAGGAAATCTACATTGGAAGCACAGCTCAATAAAAGAAAATAAGTGGAACATTAGAGAGATACAATTATGTAATAGCTTGAATTTTGGTGGAAACTTTACTAATATAAACCTTAATTTAAAACAAATTAATAAAATATAACACAGCCTATGAAATTAATTCAATAACATTACTGGGCTTAATGTTAACATTTAAAATTTTTTGAAACGCAAGGATTAAGCTGAATACTGAAACTATTTCCATTTGCTTTTAATCTAATTTTTTTTAAATATCTAAGACGTTTACCTTGCACTCGGTAGACCTGGCCGAACCAGGTTCAATTTCTCTGCCTGTCTGGAAAAGCCTGGCAAGCTACCAAGAATATCTCGCCCATACAGCAAAGCCTGGCAAGCTGCCCATGATGTATTTGATATGCCAGACACAGTAACAAGTGTCACGATGGAAACATTACTGGACCTGCTCAAGCAAAGATGAAAAACGGCAGGACAGTGATGGTAACAGTGATCTAAGAGACATAATTTTTTAGTTTTTCGATATTTTCAAAAGAAAGACTACTCTGATAAACTCACTAAAAAAAAAAAAAAGTAAAGGCCCTCCCGTTGATCATCGATTTGCTCGAGCGGGCCCAGTAACGTCTCCATTGGAGACTTTGTTGTTACTGTGTCTGGCATATCGAATACTCTCAGTAGCTTGCCGGGCTCTCGGAGAGGGGTGGAGGAATCGAACTTGGGTCAGCCATGTTGGCTGTGTGCAAGGCAAACGCCCTACCCGCTGTGCTATCGCTCCAGCCCAATCACTCAATTTTTTTCTTCTGCAAGTAGCTTTGCTTTGTTTTGTTTTTTTGAGGGGTGGGGGATCACACTCTGTGATGCTCAGGGCTTACTCCTGACTCAGGGATCATTCCTGGAGCCGCTCAAGAGATCATGGTGGTACAAGGGATCTAATGTAGGTGAGGCATATGCAAGGCTGTTATATGCATGTGCATATCCTGTTACCTATTATACGACCTCTCCAGCCCCAAGTAGGTGCAATTTGCAAGCTGGTAAACTTCAGGAATGAGGACAGTACTGTTTTGTCAGGGAAGTGAGTGAATGATATTCAGATACTTGAGAATCTCTTTCCTGATTAGCTTGGGAGGCTACTTGATGTTTCTATTTTCTCTGAAGGGGGTATTTGCTGCTCTGTAGACAAGGAAGATGTGGCAGATTGAATAGCCAAAACGAGTCTCTAAAGAAACTGAGCATAATAGTTTCTTTTAAAAATGTTTGTGATAGGTTCTGCACTTTGGCCCCTTTTTATTTTATTTTATTTTATTACTTCTTGGGTCACACTTGGCAATGCACAGGAGTTACTCCTGCTTCACACACTCAGGAATTACTCCTGGCAGTGCTCGGGGAACCATATGGGATGCTGGGAATCGAACCTAGGTCGGCTGCGTGCAAGGCAAACACCCTACTTGCTGTGCTATTGCTCCAGCCCCTTTGGTCCTTTTTTAAAGATAAAAATATAGGTAATATCCATAGTCTTAATCAAGGCAGCCAAAATTGTTATTTTGGTGTACAGGGATATAACAACAACAACAACAACAAAAAAAAAACTCTTGAATTTTAGAAAGAATTCCTAGTCAGTGGTATGATTTAGGGAATATTGAGGACACACATCTTTCTCACCGCTTGTTTTTCTGTTTGTTGTTTTTGTTGGTTTTGGTGTGTATTTGGTGTGTGGGGGTGGGGGTGGGGGTGGACCTCACCTGGCAGTGTTTTGGGGCTCCTCCCATCTCTACGCTTGGAGTATTGCTCCCAGAGGGAATAGGGGAACAAATGAAGTCAAGGATTGAGCCAGGGTTGGCCTGATGCAAGGTGAATGCCTAAACCCCACACAAGCTTCTGTTGCTTCACTTCCTTCCCCGCCATTTCCTTGCCCTTTCCCACCCTGCCCTTTCTTCCCCTTCACTTCCTACTTCTCTTCCTTCTTTCCTTCCTTTCTTCCTTACCTCTCTCACACACTCTCATTCACATTTTTATATAGATGCACACAATATCAATATGTGCATATGTGCATACACATCATTGTCATTCATTTAATATACAAAGTCAAGTTGAATGTAATCAACATTACATTTCACCATGTGATATCCTTAGTTCATATCACAAAAGATAACTAAGCATAAGAATTGCTATTTTAAAAGTTTCAAAGCTATTAATGGTAAAATATCATGTATTCTACATTTTTTCTTTTCATCTGATTAACTCATTTTTTTGAAAAATTTAAATTTATATCCCCTTTAACTCCTTTTCTATATCTTCTTTTCTGCAACTGCCATCATTTTTTTTTTTGCCAGAGTTAGGGATCTAAACCAGGAAATTATGAATGGAAGGCTAGTAAACTCCAGTACTAAGCTATTTTCCAAGCTCTACTTGGGCTCATTTATTGACATTATTTTATATGATTAAATGTAGGATAACGTTGATTGGCCCTTCCTTCCTGACTGCTAGGAGCTTGTGTTTGTTGACTGCCCCCCAACCTGTCAATTACCTGTTTCCTGATCAGAGTCTGACTTGTAAATTCTGTCTTTCTCTTCTCCTTAATGACTTTTCCATGGCTAGTTATTTCAGAGCAATTGCTTTTTGTATGAATAAAGAAAAACAGTTAAAACGACAAGCCTGTGGCTTGGGGAGCTGATTAACTCCAGATAATATTATCTCCTGGACATCTGCTCTCTCAACTTAAGCTTCAGTTGCCTTTACTTCCTAGATCCCCAAAAGCAGGATCCCGACGAGGAACTGGATGGACTCAGGGCAAGCGGTGAGCTGTGAGCTACCCTGGCATCGAGATGGGCCTGGTCAAAGTGTCCTAATGCTTTAACTATATGTCAAGAGCTTGGTCATAGACAAATTCTGTCATGATCCAAAAGTAATAAATAGATTTAGACCCTGCTGGGATTAGGAATGATTGATCCGATCTGAGCACTGTAGTCTGAATCTGTGGTGAGATGTCCCCAGGGGAGACACCCTACAAACCTAAAAGTGTCTGTTACTTTGTCCATACTGAATGGTAAATATTAGGAACTAGAATTAAAGATGCTAATTAAGTTGCAGGCCTAAGGAGAGGAGAAACAAACCTTAAGGACTTTTTTGCCCTTGTGGGCTGCAGGTGGTGGGGAAGACGGAAAAACATTTTTGATCACGCTTCTCATGGGGAGGTGTGGTGAGAAGATTAAAAAGAGCAGCTGCGGGGAGAAAGGGATGGATTGATTAAAGGTTGCTGTGGCGGATGACTTGATTGAAGGAGAGGGGAACTGAAGAAGGAGAGAAGAGAGGGAGAGACAACAGAGAGAGAGCTAGAGGAGATGGATACAGCAGAAAGAATTGAGAGGTTAGACATAGATAAGCAGATAGGCAGAGAGAGAGAGAGAGAGAGAGAGAGTTGGAGAGAACAGAAGAGATGAGAGATTGAACAAACGGCAACTAATCAGTAACCAGCTTGGCCCTCATTTTTCCTAGGCAACAGCAGTCCCAGGTGGAGAAGCAGTTCGAGAGCACCACAGCGAGATAGAGCCGCCCAGAGAGTCCTTGAACATCTTTTCACGTGGAATCCCCACGTGTGTGAGGGGTTTACACAGCCTGAGAGTGTGGGGATTCATACAGCTGGCGTCCATGGGTTCGGGCTCAAACAACCAACGAAACAAAAAGAAATTACATAGCCCAAAAGTGGGAGGATTTACACAATTAAATATTAAATCGGGCGATAGTTGCCAATGTCATGGATGTCTCCCTTCTTGAACAGTAGTACGGTCCTGCTGGTTTTCCATTGGGACGGAACCTTGCATTCAGACAGGTAGCGAGTGAAGAGCCGAGCCAGTGTATTGATGAGTACTGACGGCAGGTTCTTCAGGTGTTCAGGTCTGACATTGTCTGGGCCGGGTGCTGTTTGTTTCTTTACCAACAAAATGGCGTGTCGGATTTCAGAAGGGAGAACGTTGGGAATGACATATGCATCCTGTGGAATTTGGTATGTCGGCAAGTGGACATGGCTATCGAAGAGATTTGAGTAGAAGTCATGGATAATCTTCTCCATTGCCGTTCTGGAGGATGTGATGGATCCATCAGGACGTCGGAGGGCAGTCATCTTGGTCTTATAGTTGGCGAAGGACAGGCGGGCGTTACGAATACTTTTCCCCTCTTCTGCCGCATCTACCAGTACTTCTGCTCTTCTCTCTTTGGGGTCTTCCTTGATCGCATCTCTGCACTGCTTTGCGAGCTCGGACGTTAGCTTGCGGCAGCCTGAGGCATGCGCCAATCCACGCTGGCGAATTAGCTCAAGAGTTTTCGAAGATAGGCGATTTTTTTGTGGCTATCTCTCTCGCACATTCATGGAGGTGCTGAACCAGTAGATCTTATTCCTCGTCAATGTTGTCAACAATGGCATCTTCCCATGTTGCCGCAATAGTACCAAAGAGTTCCCAGTTGGTGGTCATTCTGGGAGTTCTCTTTTTGAACTTTGCAGCCCTTTCTCCCCGCTCTGTGAAGTAGAATTTTGCAAGGAGACGGTGGTCCGATCCCGTTCGAAATTTTGGGACAACAGTGACATCAGTCAGGCAAAACCGTCGATTGAATATGATGTGGTCTATTTCGTTGTGGAATCGTCCACCGGGAGACTCCCATGTCCATCGTTTAGATTCTGCCTTCTGGAACTGTGAGTTACCATGAATGGTCTTGGTCGACATGATGAACTCAGACAGTCTTTCACCCTGTTCGTTCCATTCTAGGCCATGGGTCCTGATGTGAAGTTCTTCAGCTGATCTTCTCGGTCCTATCTTGGCATTAAAATCACCCACAATGATCTTGTAGAAGGTGTGGTCTTCTTTATAGAGCTTCTCTAGCTCCATGTAGAACTTCTTGATTTCTCTTTCATCATAATGAGATGTTGGTGCGTAGACAACGAAGATAGAAACTGCAGGCAGTGAGTCACATCTATTCAAATGTAAACGTCCGATTCGGGTTGTTAGGCATTCGAATGAATCAATGCTCTTGGCCAAGTTTGTGTTGACAAGGACACCGACGCCTCCAACACCTCTTTTATCGCATGTTCTGAGGAACAATTCTTCTCCAGTGTCAAAAACGGCATGGTGAGATTCGTGCCTTCTTGTCTCGGTCAGACCAATGATGTCGTACTTGATCATTCGCGCTTGTACCATCAGGTCCTCTATGGATGCATCTGATGCTAGCGTACATGCATTGAAAGTACAGACGATCATTTTTGTCTTCCTTCATTGTGGCAGCCTACGTCGGCCTATTGTCTGTCATCTAGAAGTTGTTCACTCGAGTCATACTAAGTAGGATTGGCAAAACACTAGATGAAGGACAACCATGCAAGCAAGCCGGGTTCCGCAAAGGATTCAGCACCATCGACCATATCCACAGGATAACCAAGCTCATTGAGGTTTCTCGGGAGTTCAAGATGCCGCTCTGTTTAACGTTCATTGATTTAAAGAAGGCCTTTGATTCTGTTGAGACGGTAGCGGTCATTGAAGCCCTAGCCAATCAGGGCATTCAAACCCAATACATCAGGATCCTCCATGAGCTGTATCGCGGATTCACTACCAGGATCTCACCATTCTACAAAGAAGTGATCGTTGATGTCAAGAGAGGGGTGCGGCAGGGTGATACCATTTCACCAAAACTCTTCAGTGCCACCCTCGAGAACATCATGCGACGACTGGAATGGGAAGGAATGGGAGTGAAGATAGATGGTCGGCAACTACACCACCTCCGCTTTGCTGATGACATTGTTTTAATAACACCAAACATCAGCCAAGCGGCACAAATGCTGGCTAACTTTGACTGTGAGTGTGGAAAGGTAGGACTACAGCTGAATCTTACGAAGACAATGTTTATGAGAAACAGCCTTGTTTCTGACGCTGCATTCGCTCTCAATGGAACGACCATCTCCGAATGCAACAACTATGTGTACCTAGGTCGAGAGGTCAACATGACAAATGACCTGGCATCCGAGCTGCGCAGGAGGAAGAGAGTGGCTTGGAACACCTTCAAGAACGTTGAAGAAATAGCTAAGAGGACGAAGAACCTCCGGCTCCGGGCACATCTCTTTGATTCCACTGTTCTTCCTGCATTAACATATGCCTCAGAGACCTGGGCCCTATGCAAACAAGATGAGAATGCTATTCAGGTCTCCCAAAGAAGAATAGAAAGAGCTATGCTGGGAATATCACGTTTCACTCAAATGAGAGAGAGAATCCGGAGTTCTGACATCAGTCGATGATCAAGAATCAGGGATGCTGTCTCATATGCCAAGGTGTCGAAAATCAGATGGGCTGGTCACGTAATGAGATTTAAAGACGACCGCTGGACTAGAGCTTTTACCGACTGGATTCCACAGGATGTCAAAAGACCGCGTGGCCGCCCACCTTCCAGATGGTCAGACTTCTTCGTCAAGATCATGAACGATCGTTTTGAGGCCCTTCATGTTCCCGGATCGAACAGATGCCATTAGGCTACACTAGCACACGACAGGGACAAATGGAGACGTTACTGGCGCCCACTCGAGCAAATCGATGACTAACGGGAAGTTAAGTGATTAAGTGATTAAGTGAAATATTAAATCAAGATTTTACTAAATTTACATATTTATGGGTAAAATGTAATTTTTAAATTGTAAGAATAGTTGGAGATAACACACTTTGCTGTAGCACTGAGTATCCCAAAGAGCAGACTTGCTGAGACCAAGTTGGGAACATGGGTGCAATCAGAGTTTAAAATCCTCATCTCAATCTGCAAGGTCATTTTTTTTTTTGCCACTGTACCATTCCACTTGCTTAGTTCTACAACAAGCAAACTCACTGATTCCTATTCATTTATTTGTCTCTTCTGATTAAACATATGTAAGGTCATGCTTGCGTGAAATCAGGCTTGACTGATTAGATATTCATATTTAACCTCACTCAACTCACAGTTCAGAAACCTGAACCTTAAAACAGCATATTGAAGATTTGTGGTATACATAATAAATGTTAATGATTTTATTTTCTTTGATTTAAAAATCTCTGATGAGAACTGTTTGAAACAAACATGTGCATTTCACTTATATCAGCTACCCTAATATTAATGTTTTTTACTTTCATTTCTAATTACATTCAAAAGGCAGCTATAATAAATAGGATCAGATTTCTGAGTTTGTACTCAGACATCCTCACTGGGGCCCCTTGGAGGGGAGCGGGTTGAGTTTCCCTCCCTGCCCCGACCAGGGCTCCGGCAGTCGAAGACCTCCAGAACCAGCCACCACCATGCTGAGACTACTCTCCACACACATGAAGGTACCAGCAGAGGAACAAAGGCATGCAAGTCCCGGGGCTGAGATCTCCAAGCCAGCTCGGGTCGGGGCTGAGCATCCTCCACCCAGATCCTCCAAATTCCAGCAGGCAGGGATCACACCCACCAACTGGCCCCCTGGCATGTGTAATTCCATCAACGGCCACGACCCAGAGACTATAAAACCCAGCTCCCCGAAGCGACATCTTATTATCTCATTCCTACTTTGGACAACCTGGCAGGCTACCGAATGTAACCTGCCCACACGGCAGAGGCAGGCAAACTCCCCCTGGCGTACCCAATATGCCAAATACCAGTAACAATAATGGGTCTCATTCTCCTAACCCTGAAAGACTCTTGAATATGGCACTTTTTAAAAAATCTCAGGGCTAGGAAGGAGGAGACGTTACTGAGGCAATCGACGAAAAACAGGATGGTCGTGATTGTACTCAGACATCAGGGTTATATATATTTTATCCTAATCAATTAGCTGTAGCCTCACTTAAATTTACTAACATAAGATTCAAATGACTCTTGTGAGAGGAAGCTCACCTCCTTCAGCTGAAGCCTAAACATTGTATCAAACCAGCTGGAGGATGTTATTCTAAGTGAAATTAGTTAGATGAGAAAGACAAACACTCTTACACTCAGAAATCTGCAGAATAAAGCTCACCTCCTTTAGCTGAAGCCTAAACATTATATCAACCAGCTGGAGGATGTTATTCTAAGTGAAATTAGTCAGATGAGAAAGACAAACACTGTTACACTCAGAAATCTGCAGTCACTTGCACCAAAGCAAGTGACTCAAGAAGAGTCAGTGGAAACAAATCCTGAGATACCATCTGCATAAGGAAGGCCAGAAAATTGGAGAAGGGGCATGAAGGAAAAGTCCGAGGGATGGTAATGGAGGGACACTGGCAATCTGTTGGTGAGTTCAAAGCAGTTAACACCATCAGATACTGGCATTCTGGCGGTGGGTGGATGCCTACATATTAATTTTAATGTTATTGTTAATCGTGATACCTCAATACATTAAAAATAATAAAATCTATCTAGTTGCCTTTTCATTGCAGTCTATAAATGCAGTGTTCTTTGTATATAAGTCACAGAAAATAATGGCCAAATGTGAAGATGAAGCGTGTCAAAGAAAATGCAATAGGCATTTTCTATCATTTTCTAAATTGTCTAGGAGAGAAAGGCAAGCACTAGTATACTTCCTACCCTGAATGCAAACAACTATGGCTCCTTTCTCTGATTACGGTTTACGCAAAATGTCTCTGTGAATGGAGACATTATTTGACTATTTCACTGCTCTAATAGGAGACTTATTATTAATCTGGAATATTGATGCTCTAAAGATTTTCACAATTGTATTCAGTAGAAATAGAAGAGTAAACAAAACCAGTTTCAAATCAAGTCTTTCAGAAAATAAAGTTTTTATTATGGATTAAAATAAATATCACACTCTTAAAAAGGGCTGGAGCGATAGCACAGCGGTAGGGTGTTCGCCTTATAAGCGGCCAACATGGCCGACCCGAGTTTGATTCCTCCGCCCCTCTCGGAGAGCCCGGCAAGCTGCCGAGAGTATTCCATATGCCAGACACAGTAACAACAAAGTCTCCAATGGAGACGTTACTGGGCCCGCTCGAGCAAATCGACGATCAACGGGAGGGCCTTTACCTTTACCTTTACCTTAAAAAGTACATTACAGATTTAACTGTGAACGCTCTTTACTAATTTTCATCCTGTCATGGGTAGTAGGCAAGCATCAGTCTTTTCCTTCTTCTAATCATATTCTTAATAATAAAAAGAAAAACTTTCAGGTATAAAGCTGTAGTAACATCTACCACTGTAAAACGATTTTTATCTAGTTAGCTTCCTTCTTCACTTTACAAAACACCATATGCAACACTACTTATTGAATGCACGTTATGTATATCTAACAACTTCCCAATACTACAAATGTAATAGTAAGAGTGACATTTGACCACGTAGACACAAAACTTTAAAATTTGAATAAATAAAATATAAGTTCAAGTTATTCTGAATAGCTTAATAATATGAGTCTTTGTCTTCTATATTTATTCGTATCTTGGCAACTCAAAATATGCTTTATATCACATTTCTTTTCAATAAATGTATTATCTAAAATGTAATAAAAACACTACTGTGCGGTCTGAAGTAGAAGTACATGCTCAGCATTATTATTAGAGCTCTGAAGACAAACTAATGAATTGCCCAAGTTTCAAGATAGTTCTCACATTTGTGTTGAGAGATGAAAAGAAGCACAAAACAACAATTCAAAATTTGAGCAAATAAAGAAATGTAGGGTTTAGGAAGCTGATATGTCCCAAATTACTAAAAATGAACTCTAAAGTGCAAATTTTGAAACTAGACCCGAAATACATTTCATATAAGAGAGCATTGTGAAGAGTCCTGGCCACTGCGATAGCACAGTTTATAGATGAACATTTTCTTGATTTTGCTCAGTCTTTTCTGTTACATAATGATAAATTAGATTCTGGTGTAGAATAGAGTAAGGATAGATTTGTTTGATTTCTTATTATTAAAATATAAAAGATTTTTATGTCGTCCATATACTCTAAATATCAGGGTAAAACTATGCTTGATAAATAAAACGTGACAGAAAAATTGTATTATATGATTTATTATTCTGTAGATCAGATTTTAAGTGTTTAATTTTATCAGATCTGGCAAGCAAAAGAGAAAAATACTGTTATCTTGGAAGATGTCAAAGGAAAGATTAAAAGCAGAGAAATGGTTCAACCAATTCATATTCAAAATAGCTTAAACTGATAGAGGTTTTCTTGGTGTTTAATAGTATTTACATTACTCAAATAAATAAATATCTATAAAACAGTCAAAAAAGACTGGCTAAAGACTAAATATTATTGAATTTTTTGCCTCAAGGCACAAAGATTATTGAATGTAATTATAATGATGTCACCATGTTATAATCAGCCTCTCCTTCCTCATCCTTCTCAATGCTGCCATATTGGTGACGCGTTCAGGGTTAGGGGAATGAGACCCATTGTAACTACTGATTTTGGCATATCGAATACACAGTGGATAGCTTGCCAGGCTCTCCGAGAGGGATAGAGGCTTTTGGGGCAGCCTCTAATCTCCCTTGTAGTTGTTCCCATGGTTCAAACCATATTTGAACCCTATCAAATATGGTGCAGCAGTTCTGGAAGATGGGTATCAAGTGTCTTATAATGTGACGTGCAGCCACTTTGTGGCTAAGCAGTTTGGAAAACGTCCTGGACCATGGGGGCAGCTGGGTAGTGGAGGTAGTGGAGGTCTGCCAGTGAGGTAGTTTTCTGGTACCTGTAGGGGTAGGGTGGGTCTTCTGTGCGCAATCCAATCCCTGGGTCTCTGACAGGTTGGTAGAAGCAGACAGGGCTGGATAGGGTGGGGCTCCTGGTTTTAATCCCTTGATCACCTGTGGTTGGTGGGAGCAAGCAGAGAATCTCTGTCCCTGGGTCCAAGGCCTGGAGTCCAAGGTCTCAGAGTTCCACTTATTTTGTTCTGTGGGGCTTCAGTCACGCGTGAGTCTTGGCCCGAGTGTCTGGAAAGCATCCTGGAGCATGGGGGCGGCTGGGTAGTGGATGTAGTGGAGGTCAAGGCCGAGTATCAAGGTCGAACTAGGCTGCCAAAATGAAGAAAGACAAAAATGATTGTCTGTACTTTCAATGCCCGTACGCTAGCATCAGATGCATTCATCGAGGACCTGATGGTACAAGTGCGAAAGATCAAGTACAACATCATTGGTCTGACTGAAACAAGAAGGCATCAATCACATCATGCCGTTTTCAACACTGTAGAAAAACTGTTCCTCGGAACATGCGACAAAAGAAAAGTTGGTGGCGTTAGTGTCCTTGTCAACACGAATGTGGCCATGAGCATTGATTCATTGGAATGCCTAACAACCTGAATCGGACGTTTACATTTGAATAGATGTGGCTCACTGCAGGCAGTTTCTATCTTCGTTGTCTATGCACCAACATTCAATTATGATGGAGAAATTGAAAAGTTCTACATGAAGCTGGAGAAGTTCTATAAAGACCACACCTTCTACAAGATCATTGTCGGTGATTTTAATGCCAAGATAGGACCAAGAAGATCAGCTGAAGAACTCAACATAGGGACCTATGGTCTAGAATGGAAGGAACAGGGTGAAAGACTGTCTGAGTTGATATGTCAACCAAAAGCATCCATGGTAACTCACAGTGCCAGAAGGCCGAATCTAAACATTGGACAGGGGAGTCTTCCTGCAGATGGTTCAACAACCAAATTGACCACATTATATTCAATCGACGATTTTTGCTGACTGATGTTGCTATTGTCCCAAAATTCCAAATGGGATCGGAACACCGTCTCTTTCATGCAAAATACTACTTCACAGAGCGGGGAGAAAGGGCTGCAAAGTTTAAGAAGATAACTCCCAGAATGACCACCAACTGGGAGCTCTTTGGCACTATTGCTGCAACATGGGAAGATGCCGTTGTTGACAACATTGACGAGGAATACAATTGACTGAACAGCACCTCCATGATTGTGCGAGGAACGCCAAGAGAGAGATAGCCACAAAAATATGCTGTCTTTGAAAACTCTTAAATTTATTCGCCAATGTGGTTTGGTGCATGCCTCAGGCAACTGCAAGCGAATGTCCGATCTCACAAAGCAGTGTAGAGAGGGGATCAAGAAAGACCTCAAAGAGAGAAGAGCAGAAGTGCTGATAGATGCGGCCGATGCCTGGAAAAGCATTCATAACGTCTGCCTGTCCTTTGCCAACTACAAGATTAAGATGACTGCCCTCCAACATCCTGATGGATCTATGACATCTTCCAGAACGGCAATGGAGAAGATTATCCATGACTTCTACTCAAATCTCTTTGATAGCCATGTCCACCTGCCCACATTCAAAATTGTACAGGATGGATATGTCATTCCCAATGTTCTCCGTTCTGAAATCTGACACGCCATTTTGTCGGTAAAGAAACGAACAGCACCCGGCCCAGACAAGGTCAGACCTGAACACCTGAAAAACCTGCCATCAGTACTCATCAATACACTGGCTCAGTTCTTCACATGCTACCTGTCTGAATGCAAGTTTCCGTCCCAATGGAAAAACCAGCAGGACTGTACTACTGTACAAGAAGGGAGACATCCATGACATTGGCAACTATCACCCGATCTGCCTATTGTCTGTCATCTACAAGCTGTTCACTCGAGTTATCCTGAATAGGATTGGCAGAACACTAGATGAATGACATCCATGCGAGCAAGCTGGGTTCCAAAAAGGATTCAGCACCATCGACCATATTCACACGATAACCAAGCTCATTGAGGTTTCTCGGGATTTAAGATGCTTCTCTGTCTAACGTTCATTGATTTAAATAAGGCCTTTGATTATGTTGAGACGGAAGCATTGATTGAAGCCCTAGCCAATCAGGGCATTGAAATTCAATACATCAGGATCCTCCGTGAGGTGTATTATGGATTCACTACCAGGATCTCACCATTCTACAAAGAAGTGATCATAGATGTCAAGAGAGGACTTCGGGAGGGTGATACCATTTCACTGAAACTCTTCAGTGCCACCCTTGAGAACATCATGCGACAACTGGAACGGGAAGGAATGAGAGTGAAGATAGATGGTTCGCAACTACACCACCTCCGCTTTGCTGGTGACATCATACTAATAACACCAAACATTAGCCAAACGGCATAAATGCTGACCAACTTCGACCATGAGTGTGGAAATGTTGGACTACAGATGAAGCTCACGAAGACTATGTTTATAAGAAACAGCCTCATTCCTGATGCTCCATTCGCTCTCAATGGAATGACTATCTCTGAATGCAACAGTTATGTGTACCTAGGTCGAGAAGTCAACATGATGAATAACCTGGCACCTGACTTGCACAGAAGGAAGAGAGTGGCTTGGAATGCCTTCAAGAGCATGGAGGAAATAGCTAAGAGGATGAAGAACCTCCGGCTCCAGGCACATCTCTTCGATTCCTCTGTTCTTGCTTCATTAATATATTCCTCAGATACCTGGACCCTACAGAAACAGGATGAGAACACTATTCCAGTCTCCCAAAGAGGAATCAAAAGAGCTATCCTTGCAGTATAATGTTTCACTCAAATGAGAGAAAGAATCCGGAGTTCAGACCTCTGTTGATGATCAAGAATCAGGGACGCTGTCTCGTTTGCCAAGGTGTCAAAAATCAGATGGGCTGGTCACATAATGAGATTTAAAGACCACCCCTGGACTAGAACTGTTACTGACTGGATTCCATGGGATGTCAAAAGACCGTGTGGCCGCCCACCTGCCAGATGGTCAGACTTCTTCATCAAGACTCTGAACGATCGGTTTGAGGCTCTTCATGTTTCTAAAATGAACAGACACCAATGGGCTACACTAGCACGTGACAGGGACAAATAGAGACATTTTGGTTCCCGATGGAGCAAATCATTGATTAACGGGAAGTCAAGTGATCAAGTGCTCATTTTGTAATGGCAATTACTAAGCCAGCACTAAATTTGAAAACGTGTTATTTAACTAGTAGTCATATTTAAAGAACTTTGGAAACCTTTTTAAGAATGATGGATAATGATTTATGGTAACATATGTATGTTATATATACATATATAGGGCAATATATATTCTGTATATGTGTGTGTGTTTGTGTGTGTAAATATTCTTTGTCAAGACCCTGAATGAACGGTTTGATGCTCTTCATATTTCTGGACCGAGCATACACCACCGGGCTACACTAGCATGCAACAGGGATGAATTACTCTCATCAGCTCGAGCAAATCAATGAGCAATGGGCTGACAAGTGATACAAGTGATGTGTGTGTGTGTGTATACTTAAGTAAAGCTATGGACATTCCTAGGCAGTGACTGAGGTTAGAAATAGGAGTCTGAGAATTCGGAGAAATAGTGCAGTGGATAGGGCATTTGCCTCACATATGGAAGACCTAGGTTCTATCACCAGCATTCCGTAGGGTCCTGTTAGCCCCAGAAGGAATGATTACTGACTGCAGAGGCAGGAGTAAGCTTGATCACTACCTGGTGTGCCCCCCACCAAAAAAAACAAACAAAAGAAATGGGGTTTTGAGTGATGGTAGCTTTGGTAAAATCAAGCATGTAGGCAACCAAATTGAAAAAAATGCCTGATGAAATTCTTATTTTCATTTATTTCATTTGTTTGATGACACTTTTTACACAAAAAACAATACAGCTAAAATGTGATTAGAGGAAATTCTAATCCTGACACCTAGTAAATGATCCCTAATCACAACGATCTTCATTTCATTTATGTGAGAAAATATTTATTTTATTTCCTGAGATTTCATTGACTTGCTGTTTGTAAGTCTATCAGTTCACATGGTGATTGGGGCTGGAAAGAGAGTACAGGTACCCCTCTTAAATGCTAATGTATTTGTGTAGCTCAATACTGCCTGTACCTCAGTGTTTGAATTGAGTATCTATATATAGTAAAGGTTTCACTCTTTCATTATGCATTTTATGTAGCGTCTGACAGCTGTCTTTCACACTTGAAAAGTATCAATTAAATACAGTAGTAGCAAACCTGTTATTAAAATCCCTGCAATAAAAGATAAAGGGAATCAACATTCAGTTTTTCTTTTTAAATTTAAATACTATTATTTTCAGAGTTAATCATATTACAATTGTTTTAGGAATTCAATATTTCAACACCAATCCCACCCGCCACCAATGTGACCTTGCCTCCACCAAAGTCCCTGATGCCTCCACCCACCCCTGAAGCTCATCCTGTTAGGAGGCACAAATTTACTTCATATTATTGTCTTAACAAAATGGCAAATGACAAATGAAAAGATAGATCAATAAAAGAAAAATTGTGATAATTGGGCCTACTGTGTTTTTGTTTCCTCTCATTGTGTATGGTGGGATTCCGTGTAACTTTCCCTCCATATTTGCATTCTCCCATTGGGCTGCCAATACTGTGAAATCTGGAGGTATAGTATAATGATCCTGAGCTTCCAGAGCTCTGGAGCTGGGAAAAATTGGTTTCTTGGCAGATTGGTGAAGTTGATTTGCTGGGCTGGACCATTTATATGTTGGAGGATGCTGGCTGTGGATGAGGATGCTGAACCCTTCCAGCAGGAAAGGAAATTTTTCCTTCCCAAGTGAATCGACATTATTTAATAACTTGCTGTGAGTTTAGCATTTTTAGGTCATCTTAACATTTTGTATGACTTAAAAATTAATTTATAATAGTTCTCTAATCAGAAAGCTAAAAATGCCAAATTTATCATTCTAAATTGTGGTGGAGATAATAAAACTCAACCTAGAGATTAATATTAACATAGTATATAAAATAAAGCATGGATATCATTAGCTCAAGTAGAGGTCAAGTGAATTTACTTATTCAGCATTTTCATTGTGAAATCATCTGTGAAGAAATGGCAAAAGTGACTAGAGAACCGAGTATTAAATGTTAATCTTAAAAGGTCCAAGCAGAAGCATTTCATGGTGCATGGACAGGAATGAGTGCTATGAGTTTTACAAACAACCTATTAGCACAAATGGAAATAATTTATCTTTCAAAGTTATTTCATATAAAATTCTAAAAACTTTCAAATTTCTCTATAAAATGCAATAGACTATGTTATGTTTTGGAACATAAAGATAAGTATATCTTAGATACCAAACGTACTTTTTATAATGTGGTTATATTTGTAATTACATAAGAAAAGTAAAAATCTTCTGCTTATAGAGTTTATATATTATATAATTATTTATTTATTTATTTATTTATCTATTTATTTTACATTTTGGATCATACCTGGTGTTGCACAGGGCTTACTCCTGGCTTATGCACTCAGGAATTAAACTCCTGGCGGTGCTTGGGGGACCCTATAGGATGCTAGGAATCGAACCCGGGTCTGCCACATGCAAGGAAAATGCCCTACCTGCTTTACTATCACTCTAGCCCTGTATTTGTATAATAATTGACAAAACAACAGATTTTAGTTTGGAACCACATCAAAAGTAATATGGTCACGATAATGATCCTCCTGTTCTTCATCGATTTGCTCGAGCAGGCCCAGTAACATCTCCATCATGAGACTTGTTTTTACTGTGTTTGGCATATCGAATACGTCACAGGGAGCTTGCCAGGCTCTGCCATGTGGGCGAGATACTCTCGGTAGCTTGCTAGGCTCTCCAAGAGAGGCAGAGGAATTGAACTCAGGTCAGCCATGTTGTCTGCTTGAAAGGCAAACACCCTACCGCAGTGCTATCGCTCCAGCCCAGGAGTGGAGCCTGCGGCTTAATTTGACTCAACACAGGAAACCTCACCCGGCCCGGACACAGACAGGATTGACAGATTGATAGCTCTTTCTCGATTCTGTGGGTGGTGGTGCATGGCCGTTCTTAGTTGGTGGAGCGATTTGTCTGGTTAATTCTGATAATGAACGAGACTCTGGCATGCTAACAAAAGTAATATATGCTTAGAAATATTTTTGTGTCATATCATCATCAACTTAATCTGCCACAACTTCTATTTTACAGGCTTATCAATTTTATAAGCCACACTTTTACAGTAACAGTTTTTTATATATCATATTTACAATTTAAAACTCATTGTCAAATATAATTTAAAATTAGATACCACTGTCACATAAAATAGTTGAAAAAATTGTAAATAATAAAAAGAACAATATGTTCAGATAATTATGACTAAAAGAAAGTTAATAATTGAGATCCATGTAATCGTTGCCCCCTACAACAGATACTGCTGGTGCGCACTCCCCACCCCAACTCAACTTGGGACCCAGAAACCCAGCAGCCACCTCTGCCCCCAGGCAGGGGCCCCTCCAGCAGCCTAAGCCACTTCCGCAGGGAGCGGAGGTCCATGTAATCGCCACCCCCCCCAGAAGGTCTGTGGACTAGCATCTTGACTGGCTGGGGGCGTGGTCATTACGCTAGGGGCGTGGTCTCCATTGCAAGTGGGCGTGGCCTCCAAAAGTGGGCGTGGCCTTCTTCAGAGCAGTGGCCGCTTACACAGCCACAGTTATATTTCCTACCCCCAGCACTCTGGACCCTCACCCCAGCCCTTCCCATCTAATTCTGTGGGGGGAAAACTTCCAGCCACCTACACTACAACACAATAATAATCCACACTGGCCTACTCCAAGTCTAACGAAAGACTAATATGCAATAGAAGCTGTATAGAACACCTCCTACAAATCTTCACTAGATGCCCATCATAAGCCAGAGAAAAAAATGTCAGAAAAGATCCTCAGACCCTAGAAAGAGAGAAGGGTGTCCACCAGCGACCAGCCTTATCCAGAATCCCTTCCCACAAGTAAAGTGAACAGTGCTGGTGAATTCCAGTATTTTACCACTAGACAAACAAAACAACATGAAGAAACAACGCAAATCTCCACTACAAGATGAAGATGAAGAAAAGATTCCCAAACCCTCAACCAGGGTCGCATTCAAATATGCTCTCTCCAATAAAGAACTCTGGGATGAAATGCAGAGTATGTTCAAGGACCTACTCAAAGAATCAATGGAAGAGATAGCCAGAAAACTAAAAGAAAAAGTCAAAGAAACAATAGAAATGTTAGTCGAGAAAATACAGGAAGAAATGAGAGCAGAAACAAAAAATCTACAGAAAGAAGTGTCACAGATAAAGGACTCGGTAGATGTAATTAAAAACGCAGTAAGTGCCCTTAGCAATAGAATAAGTGCAGCTGAAGATATCAGTGAGCTTGAAGATGAACCACAGAAATCCCATAGGGAAAAACAAGCAATGGAAAAAGATCTCAAAATGGCTCTTAGGAGAATCAGAGACCTAGGGGATGACGCCAAGAGGAACAAAATTAGAATCACTGGAGTACCAGAAGGGCAGGGAGGCAATCCCAATGAAAAAGCCACAGTCAAAGAAATCATTGCCGAAAAGTTCCCAGAGTTAAAGAATGCAGACATACAGATCCAAGGAGCCAGAAGGGTGTCAGCAAAAAGAGACCCTAATAAAAACACTCCAAGGCATATCATAGTCAGAACGATGGATGCTGTGGACAGAGACACAATACTACAAGCAGCAAGGTCAAAGAAGGAAATCATGTTCAAAGGATCACCCCTTAGATTTACAGCAGACCTATCAGAGGAAACCCTCCAAGCCCGAAGGCAATGGTGGGATATAGTGAAAAAACTCAATGAAATGAATGCCTCACCAAGAATACTTTATCCAGCTAAACTCTCACTCAAACTCAATGGAACCATACACTATTTTGTAGATAAACAACAGCTCAGGAACTTCATAGACTCAAAACCAAAACTAAAAGAAGGGTTAAAGGGGCTCCTGTAGGATAAGAAGGAAAACACTTAGAAACATAACCAGTCCCTACAGAAACATGGCACAAAATCCCATGACAATAATTTCCCTATAATTTCCCAATAATTTCAATGACCTAAATGCACCAATCAAGAGACACAGAGTGGCAAAATGGATCCAGAAACATAAACCAACATTCTGCTGTCTACAAGAAACTCATCTGAACAATCAGACCAAAAACAGACTCAAAGTAAAAGGATGGAAAACAATCCTGCAAGCAAACAGCTCCCTCAAAAAAGCTGGGGTGGCCATACCAGTATCCGAAAACATTAATTTCACGTTGAAAAAGATCAGAAGGGACTGCGAAGGGCACTTTCTGTTCATCAAGGGATAAGTACAACAGGGAGAAATCACACTCTTAAATGTATACGCACCTAATGAGGGAACAGCTAAATACTTGAAACAACTGCTAACAGATTTTAAGGAGGACATTGCTAGCAGCACAATAGTAGCGGGAGACTTCAACATCACCCTATCAGCTCTGGATAGATCAACAAGAACAAAACTCAGCAAGGAAACATTGGCTTTGAAAGAAGAAATAGAAGAGAAAGACTTATAGACCTGTACAGGGCTTTACACCCCAAAGAGAGAATACACATTCTTCTCCAGTGTGCATGGAACATTTTCCAAAATAGACCATGTGCTAGGCCACAAAACATACCTCAGTAGAATCAGGAAGATAGAAATACTACTAACAATATTTTCAGAACACGATGTACTAATAGAAATGAATCACACACAGACACGGAGAACCAAATCAAATACCTGGAAACTAAACAACTCAATGCTGAGCAACGAATTAATCAGGAAGTCAAGGACGAAATCAAAAGATACCTGGAAACAAATGAGAATGAAGACACGAGCTACCAGAACTTATGGGATGCAGTGAAAGCCATATTAAGGTGAAAATTTATAGCTCTGCAAGCATACCTCAAGATGGAAGAAAGGATGCACATAAACAACTTGACTTTACAGCTCAAGATCTAAGAAAAGGATCAACAGAAAGAACCCAAATTGGGCAGAAAGAAAGAGATCATAAAACTTAGAGCAGAAATCAACGACATGGAAACCAAAGAAACAATCCGAAAGATCAATGAGACTAAGAGTTGTTTCTTCGAGAAAATAAATAAGATAGATAAACTACTAGCAACACTCACAAAGAAACAGAGAGAGAGAACCCTAATAAATCAAATAAGAAATGGAAATGGGGATATCACAACAGAAACCAAAGAAATTCAAAAGATCATCAGAGGCTACTTTGAAAGTCTGTATGCCATGAAACAAGAGAACCTAGAAGAAATGGATAAATTCCTGGATTCCTATCATCTCCCGATGCTGACTCAAGAAGATATAGAGTACCTGAATAGACCTATTAACATCAAGGAAATTGAAACTGTAATCAAAAGTCTTCCCAAAAACAAAAGCCCAGGTCCAGATGGATTCACTAGCGAATTTTTCCAAACATTTAAAGAAAACATATTACCAGTTCTTCTCAAGCCTTTCCAGGAAATTCAAAAAAAAACAGAAATTCTCCCAGTTTCTATGAAGCCTATATCTCCCTAATACCAAAAGGAAACAAAGACACCACGCAAAAAAAAGAAAACTACAGGCCTATATCCCTGATGAACACGGATGCAAAGATTCTCAACAAAATACTAGCAAATAGAATCCAATAACTCATCGAAAAGATCATACACCAAGACCAAGTGGGATTCATCCCAGGGATGCAAGGATGGTTCACTTAATCACTTAATCACTTAACTTCCCGTTAGTCGTCTATTTGCTCGAGCGGGCACCAGTAATGTCTCCATTTGTCACTGTCGCATGCTAGTGTAGCCCAATGGCATCTGTTCGCTCTGGGAACATGAAGAGCCTCAAACCGATCGTTCATGATCTTGATGAAGAAGTCTGACCATCTGGTAGGTGGGCGGCCACGCGGTCTTTTGACATCCCGTGGAATCCAGTCGGTAACAGCTCTAGTCCAGCGGTCATCTTTAAATCCCATTACGTGACCAGCCCATCTGATTTTCGACACCTTGGCAAATGAGACAGCGTCCCTGATTCTTGATCGTCGACGGATGTCGGAACTCTGGATTCTTTCTCTCATTTGAGTGAAACATGATACTCCAAGCATAGCTCTTTCAATTCCTCTTTGGGAGACCCGAATCATGTTCTCATCCTGTTTGCATAGGGCCCAGGTCTCTGAGGCATATGTTAATGCAGGAAGAACAGTGGAATCAAAGAGATGTGCCTGGAGCCAGAGGTTCTTCTTCCTCTTAGCTATTTCTTCGACGTTCTTGAAGGCGTTCCAAGCCGCTCTCTTCCTCCTGCGCAGCTCAGGTTCCAGATCATTTGTCATATTGACTTCTCGACCTATGTACACATATCTGTTGTATTTGGACATGGTCGTTCTGTTAAGAGCGAATGGGGCATCAGGAACGAGGCTGTTTCTCATAAACATTGTCTTCGTAAGATTCAGCTGTAGTCCTACCTTTCCACACTCACAGTCAAAGTCGGCCAGCATTTGTGCCGCTTGGCTGATGTTTGATGTTATTAAAACAATGTCATCAGAAAAGCGGAGGTGGTGTAGTTGCCGACCATCTATCTTCACTCCCATTCCTTCCCATTCCAGTCATCGCATGATGTTCTCGAGGGTGGCACTGAAGAGTTTTGGTGAAATGGTATCACCCTGCCGAACCCCTCTCTTGACATCAATGATTACTTCTTTGTAGAATGGTGATATCCTGGTAGTGAATCCACAATACAGCTCACAGAGGATCTTGATGTATTGGGCTTGAATGCCCTGATTGGCTAGGGCTTCAATGACCGCTACCGTCTCAACAGAATTAAAGGCCTTCTTTAAATCAATGAACGTTAAACAGAGCGGCATCTTGAACTCCCGAGAAACCTCAATGAGCTTGGTTATCCTGTGGATATGGTCAATGGTGCTGACTCCTTTGCGGAACCCGGCTTGCTCGCATGTTTGTCCTTCATCTAGTGTTCTGCCAATCCTATTTAGGATGACTCAAGTGAACAACTTGTAGATGACAGACAATAGGCAGATCGGTCGATAGTTACCAATGTCATGGATGTCTCCCTTCTTGAACAGTAGTAGGGTCCTGCTGGTTTTCCATTGGGACGGAACCTTGCATTCAGACAGGTAGCGAGTGAAGAGCCGAGCCAGTGTATTGATGAGTACTGACAGCAGGTTCTTCAGGTGTTCAGGTCTGACCTTGTCTGGGCCGGGTGCTGTTCGTTTCTTTACCGACGAAATGGCGTGTCGGATTTCGGAAAGGAGAATGTTGGGAACGACATATCCATCCTGTGGGATTTGGTATGTTGGCAAGTGGACATGGCTATCGAAGGGATTTGAGTAGAAGTCATGGATAATCTTCTCCATTGCTGTTCTGGAGGACGTGATGGATCCATCAGGACGTCGGAGGGCAGTCATCTTGGTAACTACAACTGGTAACTACACCAGTAACTACAACTGGTCTCATTCACCAAGGATGGTTCAACACTTGGAAATCAACAAACATAATCAATCATATCAATAAAAGAAAATATAAAAATCATATGATCATATCAATCGATGCAGAGAAAGCATTTGACAAGATCCAGTACCTGTTTATGATGAAAACCCCCGCCAATTTGGTGATAGAGGGGACTTTCCTCAATATAGTCAAAGCCATATACCACAAGCCTACAGCAAGCATTGTCCTCAATGGGGAAAAACTAAGAGCCTTCCTCTTAAGATCAGGGACCAGAAAAGGATGCCCACTCTCTCCACTACTGTTCAATATAGTACTGGAAGTAATTGCAATAGCGATTAGAAAAGAAAAAGATATTAAGGGCATCCAAGTAGGAAAGGAAGAAATCAAGCTCTCACTATTCGCAGATGATATGATACTATACTTAGAGAACCCTAAAACCTCTACCAAGAAACTCCTAGAAACAATAGATCTGTATAGTAAAATTGCAGGCTATAAAATCAATACGCAAACGTCCATGGCTTTCCTATATGCAAATAGCGAGAGAGAAGAAAACGACATGAAGAAAACAATCCCGTTCACAACTGTGCCCCTGAAATTCAGCTACCTAGGAATTAGCTTAACTAAAGAAGTAAAGGATCTTTACAAAGAAAACTACAAGACGGTGCTTCAGGAAATAAAAGAGGACACAAGGAAATGGAAAAATATCCCCTGTTTAATCAAGAATCAGGGACGCTGTCTTGTTTGCCAAGGAGTCAAAAATCAGATAGGCCAGACTCATAATACAATTTAGAGACGACCACTGGACTAGAGCTTTTACCAACTGGATTTCATGGGATGTCAAAAGGACACATGGCTGCCCACCTACGAGATGGTCAGCCTTCTTGGTCAAAACCCTGAACAAATGGATTGAGGCTCTTCATGTTCCTGGAGCAAGCAGATGCCATTGGGCTACATTAGCACACAACAGGGAGAAATGGAGACATTACTGGCACCCGCTCAAGCAAATCTATGATCAACGGGATTACAAGTGACAAGTGACTTAAATATTTACTTAATATTGTTATACAAGATTTACGTAAAAATTTCAGAGTTTAATGTCATGACTGAATGATGTCTATATCAATATTTTATTTTATTTTGTTTTTGTTGTTGTTGATTTTTGGTCACACCCAGCAATAATCAGGGATTACTGCTATCTCTCTACACTCAGGAATTACTTCTGGTGGTGCTGGGCGAATTATATAGGATGCCGGGGATAAAACCAATGTCAGCCGCATGCAAGGCAAACTCCCTATACACTGTACTTTCACTCTGGCCCTATATCAATATTTTATTAAAATATTGAAATACTCAAAATATATAGAACTAGATGCTGATAGTAGCCTTAGGATATAATAGTTTTTTATAATTATTCTAAAATTAGTTAAATTAAAGTAAATCCTAGTAGCATTAGAATATAATATTTATTAAAATATTTTAAGTTTAATATTTATTAAAATATTAAACTTAAAAATAGCTTAAGTAGGAAATACAACTTAATCAATCTATCAAGATAAATATTACTATTAATTGTGCTATAATAAAATATTCTTGTTCCAATAGTGTTTTGAAAGTAAAGTTCCTCAAAGAGCATATAACAATAAAAATCTTTAAAAAGTTTAGAAACTCTCATACAATAATTTTAAAAACATAAAAGTTATTACATCCTCATTATCACCATCATCAATTAATAAACACATCATTTTAGGAAACACTAAATATTTCTTTAATCTGATACAGTCTAAACTTCTGTAAATTGAATCACAGCAAGGGACAGAGTTCCAAAGTTGTTTATGATTGGGTTTCAGTCATACAATATTCCAACACCCTTCCCTTCACCAGTGTACAATTCCACCACCAATGTCCCCAGATTCCCTCCTGTCCCCCTATCTCTATATCAGGCACTTTCTCTCTCTCTCTCTCTCTCTCTCTCTCATTTTCTTTCTTTGTGTGTCTCTCTCTTTTGGGGCATTATGGTTTGCAATACAGTTACTGAAAGGTTCTTTACTTAATATATTAATATACTTTAATATTCTTTATTTGGGCCAGAGCCATAGCATACTGGGTAGGGCGTTTGCCTTGCACGTGGCCTACCAGGGTTCAATTCCTCTGCCCCTCTCGGAGAGCCTGGCAAGCGACTGAGAGTATTCTGCCTGCATGGCAGAGCCTGGCATGTCACCCTGGCAAGTTACCCGTGAGTATTCGATATGCAAAAAACAGTAACAAATCTCACAATGGAGATGTTACTGGTGCCCGCTCAAGCAAATCGATAAACAACGGAGGACAGTACAATTCTTTATTTATTTATATATACTTTAAAAGCAACAAGAAGCACCATTATAGTGATGAGATGTTGAAAAATTTCCTGTCATCTGTGAGTAAATCAAGAATGACTGCATGTGGTGGTTTTGTGGTTTCTTTTTGTTCTTGTATCACATTCAGCAGTGCTCAGGGATTCATGTTAGTGAGCTCCAGGGACCATATGGCACTCTGGGGATCTAACCTATGTCAGCCTTGTGCAAGACAAATGCCCTGCCCACTCTACAATCACTCCAGCTCCCTTGTGAGGTTTTTTTTTTTTAATTTATTTAGTTTTTGGATTCTCCTGGCAGCACTCACAGATTATTCCTGATGGCTCTCACAGATTACTCATGACCGCGCACTCAGGAATTACTCTGGGGGGGTTCAGGGGACTACTGAGCTGCTAGAAATCGAAGCTGGGTGGGCTGCATGCAATGCAAATGCCCTCCCCTCTGTACTGTTGCTCCAGCCCCAGTGAGGTTTGCTTTAGGTTGACCAAATAATGACCTCTACTTACATTAGAAGACAGTGACACTGACAGCTCAGAGTTTTACAGGTTTTTGAGATGGGAAAGGCATTGGAATAACAGGGTACCTTCGTCTCTGGGCAGGAGTAATAGCACAGTGGATAGGGCGTTTGTTTGCCTTGCACATGTCCAGCCTGGGAATGATTCCTCTGCCCCTCTCAGAGAGCCCGGCAAGCTACCAAGAGTATCTTGCCCATACAGCAAAGCCTGGAAAGCTACTGTGACATATTTTATATGCCAAAAACAGTAACACCAAGTCTCACAATTTGTTGTGAAATGTTACTGGTGCCTGCTGGAGCAAATCGATAAACAATGGGAAGACAGTGCTACAGTGCTCTTTACAGTTCTTGTTACAGCCAATGCAATATTTCAGGAAGAGGAAACAATAGTATGAAACTAGGAGGCCATCAAAAATCTAAATTAAGTGAAGGGTATACTATGTTCTATTAATTAAAGCAAAGAACTCATGATTTTAGTATAACCATTCTCCCTAGATTGACCAACTTACTTATTCAACTTCCACTTAAAGTTTCAACTGTATTTTCAGTGAAATATAGAAGTTAACAAAACAAATCCAAAATGGTCAAAATAATTCTGAAGGATGGCAAATGATAAAGTATTGGGCAGATATCATATGTTGATAATAGTATGATGACATAGAGTATTATTATAAAATGTCCTCAAATGAAATAGGCAAAATTCAGAAAGACCGACACATATATAGACATTTAATTTAAGACTAAGTTGAAATTCCAGAGAAAGAAGAAATAATATTCTTTTAAAAATGATGGAATAATTAGATAAAATTGAGAAAAGACATTTCTACTATGTGAGTTCACATCAATTTAAATTGTTACTAAAAATTTCCAACAGATGATATGACATATGAGAATCCAATAATCCTCAATATAAACTTATTTTCAAAAACAAGATTCAAAATTTTGTAAAAAATCTGTAGTAGTGGAGAAATTATACAGTTCTTAGGGGCAGTTCCCTTGTCACAGTCAGTGTGGGTTAGATTTTTGGCACCCAACATGTTACCTTGAGTCTACCATGAGTGATACCTGAGCACAGAACAATAAATGTGTCCTAAAAACTACTAGATGTAGCAGCAAAACAAATGAACAAAAATAAAACAAAAATACATTGATATATTTATAGCATTAAAAAATCCTTAAAGAATTTTCTTAAAGATCTTTGTGTAGGGCTTGACCTGTTTGAAGAAGCCTTAGCCAATGGCTTAATAGGAATATTTCAATAGACAGAGAGAAATATTAAAGAGAAGCATGTGGCTAAACTCAGGAGAAAAGTCTGTAACCAGTAAAGTGAATTAAATTTAGATTTTAATGGGCAATCTTAAAATCATCTGTCTTATAAATAAGTGTAAAGGATGAAAAGAATTAGAACCACTGAACATGGATCAGGGTTAAATTCCAATAAGGAGAAACAAGTACAATCAGAAAAACAAAGAACATGATGGATAAAACAGCTATCGTAAGAAATTGAAGATAAGTTGACAGGAGTGTAGATAGGAGAGAACTCACTCTTTAATCCAAAGTATCCCAAAGGTAAGACACTGAAGTAACTAGAGAAATGCTCTCAGGAGATAAATTGACATTTAATGAGTTGTTAATCCAGACTTTGTGGTAAAGATCTTAAATAAACTAATTTTACAAAAATCTTAATTCAATTTTCATAATTTTTAAATAAAAATATAGAGTGAAAGAGATTGTCCCTTTTACCTAATTCAATTTTAATTTTGTTAAATATTTCACAGAATTTTTTAAATGGATGTTTTAGTATTTAATAAGAAAAGTGTGTATGATCATGAAACGATAAGGCCATTAGGTCATCACTACAGTTAAAGACCATAGTGGAATTTCCAATCTAAAAGTTTAATTTTAAAATCTTGGCTGTATTATTTTTTTATAGTTGATTGTTGGTTGTAGACATGAAATAGCAGGCAAGAAAACGACAAGTTTATTTAGAGTTAGAAACCCTCTTAGTGTCAGGATTAATCACTGATAATTTTGACTCTTCCTCACACAATGTAGAAATAATTAAAACCATATCCACAAATTACAAGGTGCCATCATTTTTAATATGTGTTTCTAACATTTAAATTTGGGGTGGCTATATGAGCATGTTTCTTTGATTCCTTAATAAAAAAGTCACCTTTATTCTTATTAGTAATGATTTATTATTTCTGAAAGTCACCAGGCCCAAATAAATATTTTAATTGTAACTAAAGATAAATTATGACCTTTACACTAGTGAAAATACTCATTTTTGAGCTATATGATCAGCCTAAGGCTTAACACATTAAACTTGAGGCTAGAGAGAGCACAAATATGACACTGATTAGTGCATATGTCCCTAAATTAGATGACCAAAAGACAGCAGGAAAATCTTTTGTGACATCTGTCTGTTGTAATTAATTCAATCTGTGTGAAGGTAAAAGAATTATATATTGAAGCTGTCAATACCTATTTTTACTAAAATTAAAGAAAATTGCATATTACTTTAAATACAGTTTTTGTTAAGATTTAGTAGGCTAAAAAACTGGACAGACCACAGTTTGGGAAATATTTCTGGAAGGTCATCAAAAAATATATACTAAATAATCACATTTTTTCTTGATAGTAATAGAATGTTTTCCATGGGCAAAATTAAACTGATCTATTGAAATCTTCCTTTAAATGCATCCTAATTAATTTACTCAAATTTCTAGACATTGATTTAACTAGACTTCATTAAATAGTTTCATTTTAGTTATTCTATACTCTGATTCTCATTTTTTTAAAATTTATTTATTTATTGAATCATTGTGGGAAAAGTTACAAAGCTTTCAGGTTTTGGTCTCGGTCATGCAAATATCAAACACATTTCCCTTTACCAATACTTAATTTTCACCACGAAGAACTCCAATAAACCCCCACCCCCCAACCCTCCCAATGCCTGTGAGGCAGATGAATTCTAGTTAACACTCTATCTACTTTGACTAGATTCATTGTTTCGATAAAAGATGCACCATTATTATTTAGAGTTTACACCCCCAAATCAGACATGCTGAAAAGGCATTATGAAATGATTTCCTTTCTACAGCTGGGTTCAAGAATTAAATGATGTCACACGGCCACTATCTGATTCTCATTTTATATCTAATTCAGAGTTTAAAAGTTTTCCCTCTTAAATAGTGTTTTTTCTTTTTCTGGTTTTATAAGAACATTTTAAGTATGTTTATAAAGACAAAGGAATGGCAAATTGATGTAGCAACTTGTAAAATTCCAGACGTGCTGTTTCTTTTTTCCATATTTTAAAGTTAAAACTCTACTAAATTCTATTATAACCCCATGTTTGATAGTCTACAGAATTTTCAAATACTAACAGAAAATAGCAAAAACATCACTATTTTGGGTTTTAGGAGGAAAGGAATAAAGGTAAAGGTAAAAAGGTAAAGGTCCTCCCGTTGATCGTCGATTTGCTCGAGCAGGCCCAGTAACGTCTCCATTGGAGACTTTGTTGTTACTGTGTCTGGCATATCCAATACTCTCGGTAGCTTGCCGGGCTCTCCAAGAGGGGCGGAGGAATCGAACTCGGGTTGGCCATGTTGGCCGCTTGTAAGGCGAACGCCCTACCTGCTGTGCTATCGCTCAAGAGCTATTTTACCTAGGTTCAAAGAAACATGATCATAGTAAAATTGTAATGAAATAATTATTATTATACTGTCATGAATAGAGCAGTAGTTTACACTTAATTGGTCTGCTAAGAGGCATATTGACAAGCATATTCATATTCATGCTTGTCAATATGCCTCTTAGCAGACCAATTAAGTGTAAACTACTGCTCTATTCATGACAGTATAATAATAATTATTTCATTACAATTTTACTATGATCATGTTTCTTTGAACCTAGGTAAAATAGCTCTTAACTTCTTAACTAAAAATGCAAGTTGAAAATGCAAGTTTTGTAGAAAGATTGAAGATTACTCGTTGTGTTAAATCTTGTTTTATCAAAAAAAGAAAATGTTTTAATAGAGAAAAAATAAAATGTGATTTTGGGCAGCAAAGTAAAAAGAAGATAAGATGATAAATATTGTGAAGTATTTGCCCTTTTAGGAGCTGGAGAGATACATCTGGTAAGATACTAGCCTTGCAACAGCTGACCACTCCACAGCACTATCTAAGGGTCCCTGAGCACCAACAGGAGTAAGCCCTGAGCATCACTAAGTGTGGTCCCAAACCAAAAAAGGAAAAAAAGAGAAAAAAGATTATTTTCCTTTTTACAGCTACAATAACAGAAAGAGTAGAGGGCAGGCACAGTTCAGCCTTTACTAATGAACAGAGCTAACTATAAGCTGCTTGAGAAAAAACTCATAGACTACTATTGGCTTAGTCAATTTTGAGAACTGCTTATGAAATTTTGAGGACAAAGGGAGATATAGAGTTTGTTTATTATTTGTATCTTTAAAATATATTTAAAATATTTTTGTGAAAGTATATGAAGTAGATAAAGAATGAGATACTTTACGAGCATCTAATCTTCGATAAGGGGGCAAGAAAAGTGAAGTGGAGCAGGGAAAGCCTCTTTAACAAATTATGCTGGCAAAACTGGACGGCTATATGCAAAAAAATGGGCTCAGATCTCTGCCTAACTCCACGTACAAAAGTAAGATCTAAGTGGATTAGAGACCTCAACATCAGACCGGAATCTATAAGATACATTGAGGAAAATGTTGGCAAAACCCTTCATGACATGGAAACTAATAGTGTCTTCAAAGATGTCATACCGCTGGCCAAGCAAGTGAAAACAGAGATAGATAAATGGGACTATCTTAAACTAAGAAGCTTCTGCACCTCAATAGAAACAGTGACCAAAATACAAAGACAGTCAACTGAATGGGAAAGGATATTCGCCAACTACACATCTGATAAGGGGTTAATTTCAAGGATATACAAAATACTGGTTCAACTCCACAAAAAGAAAACTTTCAACCCCATAAAAAATGGGGAGATGAAATGAATAGAAACTTTGACAAAGAAGAAATCCGAATGGCTAAAAGACACATGAGAAAATGTTCCACATCATTAATCATCAGGGAGATGCAGATCAAAACCACAATGAGGTATCACCTCACACCACAGAGACTGGCCCATATCCACAAGAACAGAAGCAACAGGTGCTGGCACGGATGTGGTGAGAAAGGGACACTCCTTCACTGTTGGTGGGAATGCCGACTGGTTCAGCCCTTCTCGAAAACAGTATGGATGATTCTCAAAAAACTAGAAATTAAGCTCCCATTTGACCCAGCAATACCACTCCTGGGAATATATCCCAGAGAGGCAAAAAAAGTATAGCCGAAGTGACATCTGCAATTGTCTGTTTATTGCAGCACTCTTTACAATAGCCAGAATCTGGAAAAAACCTGAGTGCCTGAGAACAGATGACTGGTTGAAGAAACTCTGGCACATTTACACAATGGAGTACTATGTAGCTGTTAGAAAAGACGAAGTCATGAAGTTTACATACAAGTGGTACTACATGGAAAGTATCATGTTAAGCGAAATGATTCAGAAAGAAAGGGATAGACATAGAAAGATTGCATTCATCTGGGGAACATAAAGTAACAAAATAGGAAACTAACACCCAAGTATGGCAGAGATTAGTACCAGGAATTTTACTCAATGACCCGGAGGACAACCACACATGTTAGGGGAAGGGGGAGCTCAGAAAGAGAAAGGAACACCAAATAAAGGGTGTTGGGAGGATCTGCCCACGATGGGAGAGCATGCTGAGGGTAGACTGTCGACCAAGCATGATTGCCACTCAATGCCTCTTTTGCCAACCATGGCACTCAAAAGGAGAGAGAGGGAAATGCCCTGCCACAGAGGCAGGGTGGGATAGGGGCTGGGGGGGGGGGAGGGGATGCTGGGATCCGTGGTGGTGGGAAATGCGCACTGGTGGAGGGATGGGTGTTTGATCACTGTATAACTGAAACCCAAGCACAAAAATGTGTAAGTCTACAACTGTACCTCATGGTGCCTCACTATTAAAAAATAAATAAATATTAAAAAAATAAATATAAAAAAATGAGGTACTGGATTATATACATAAAGAAAGTTAGATGATCCCAAATACCAAGTAATTTTTGAATAATTTATAGATTTTATATTTTTTACTCATTTATTTCTATTGTAAATACATTCGCTATATGTAGCCTCATAATGTTTTACTAGTCTTATCTCAGCCATTCATGATATACAGGTAAATCTTAGAAGAAGCAAAATAGACATTTTATATACTAATCCCAAAATGTCTTCCTTTCCACAAAGTAGTGGTAATCCTTCTACTGGTTTATCTGGCTATTGACTATATTGTCATTACCCAGAATATTTCTTGAAATAATAATAATTTACCTTCAACATAGTTAGACTAAGTTTACTAACACTTTTTATATGTCATACCTCTCCACAGTAATCACATTCGTAGTATGATTCTAAATATTTACTTACTTATATATTTATTTAGAATTTTTCCGTAACAGTCTGAGATGGTCAGGGGTTAGTCGTGGTTCTGCCCTCAAGACTTGCTCCTGACAGTGCTTGGAGGATCATATTGTATGCCAAGGATCCAACCCAGGTCTGCTGCATGCAAGGCAAACTCCCTACCCACTGTACTATTGCTCTGACCCCAAAATCTAAATACTTAAAAATCATAAAAAGACAGATGATCCGAGCAGTGCATTGAGTTATTTCTACTGTGAATTTGTAGTTTGGATTATTACATCTCATGTTAGGTTTTTTACAGAAAAGAGACTATGGGCTCAATTCCTGTGGCCTGGCTCTCATGAATTGGTACATCAAAAAGACAATAAAATTCCTATTCTAAGTTATGAATAATAAGTCATAGAAAAGAGAGATGTGTAGTTTAAGATTAAGCATCAATAGTTATGCTGATATAACATGTTTTGGAGCACATAGCTCCAAATATGCAGATTTAGTAATATAAAGATTTCTAATGTGGCACCTAGTTGCAACTTTTCTGCTGTGTCACAGTACGGCACTAAAATTCAGGTTCTCTCCAGAAACACTTTTTTGGGGAATTGTAGAGACAATTCCTCTTTCCTCCAAATAAAATTTCAAAATGTCACTTCTTTTATAGGATAGAGAGGTGGACAGAAAGAGTACAGAATACTAATCTAATCCAGACTTCTTTACATGGAAGAAGAAGTAATGTTACTGTCACTGTCCTCCCATTGTTCATCAATTTGCTCGAGCGGGCCCAGTAACGTCTCCATTTTGAGACTAGTTGTAACTGTGTTTGGCATATCTAATATGTCATGGGTAGCTTGCCAGGCTTTGCCATGCGGGCAAGATACTCTCGGTAGCTTGCTGGGCTCTCTGAGATGCGCAGAGGAGTCGAACTTGGGTCAGCCGTGTTGGCTGCATGCAAGGCAAACGCCCTACCTGCTGTGCTAGTGCTCCAGCCCAGAAGAAGAAGTAATGGAAAGGAATAGAGAGCTGACTATCAAAGGAAAGAATAGAGGTTAATCATAAAATAGGAAGAACCACCTTGATGTCTCACGTCAAATTAATTTTGACTATGCATAGAATCAATGTAATCTAGTCCCTTATATTACAAATTGTAAATTTATGTAAATAACTTAAAATGGTAATCATACCCTGAAACATACTAATTAGAATCAGAAATCAATTAATAAGTTAGTAAGGAAACTATGTAACATACTATAGATTACTTAATCTTTATTTAGTATAAGGTAAAAATTTTTAAAATGTGGCTCCCAATTCTCCTTTTCTTTGTTTGTACATTTTCTGTGTAACTTGTATGGTCTCTCACATTATTGTCCATTGGACATATTTTGAATTATGAGATGTTTTTAAGTATGAACAAAAGTCTTTTAAAAGTTGTCAGTGGGGATTTTACTAGTCGAAGCTCTTAGAACTCCCTGGTTGCTATGTGAAAATGTACTGATAATACTGCAACGGTATGAGAATACAGAAAACAGAAATGAGATTTTTTGTAACTATTCCCTAGAATCATCAGCCTCAGTCAACCTGTCAACTGACTATAGACAACTTCAGTAAAGAATTTTTCATCTAAGTCTTAGACATTAATAATTTTCAATTCCATCAAAACATATATCAAAATCACAAGGTAAGTAAAGAATCATATTAAGCTGTCAATTTTGTAGACAGTGTATTACATAATCATCAGGGAGATGCAAATCAAAACAACAAGATATCATCTCACACCACAGAAGCTGGCACACATCCAAAAGAACAAAACCAACCAGTGTTGGCATGGGAGTGGGGAGAAAGGGACTCTCCTTCATTATTGGTGGTAATGTCGACTAGTTCAGCTTTTTTTGGAAAGCAATATGGACGTTTCACAAAAAACTAGAAATTGAATTCCCATTTCACCTAGCAATACCACTTCTGGGAATACACCCTGGGGGCCCAAAATCACACAGCAGAAATACTATCTGCACTCCTATGCTCATTGCAGTACTATTCACCATAGCCAGAATCAGTAAACAACCTGAGTGCCCACGAACAGATGAATGGATAAAGAAACTATGGCACATCTACACAATGGAATACTGTGCAGCTGTCAGGAAAAATGAAGTCATGAAATTTGCCTATAAATGGATGGGCACGGAGAGTATTATACTGAGTGAAATGTGTCAGAAGGAAAGGGACAGATATAGAACAACTGCATTCATTTGTGATATATAAAAATATATAATAGAAGAATAATATTCATGGCTAGGGAAAACAGGGGTTAGGAGGACTGGTCAGTCGTTGGAAGTAACCACAAGTATGTGTGGGACTGAGGGTAGGTAAGATAGAGAAGAAATCAGTATGATAATAATAGCTGGGAATGATCTTTCTGGAGAAAATCTAAAAAGTTGTAGGTAAGGGATGTTTTTGATAACCTTTCAGTATCAATATTGCAAGCAACAATACCCAAAAGAAGAGAGAGAGGAGAAGAGAGAGAGAGAGAGAGAGAGAGGGAGAGAGAGAGAGAAGAGAAGAAAGCACCTGCCATAGAGCATAGAGGCAGGCAGTGACTGGGGAGTGATGGTAGGGAACTGGTGGACACTGGTGCTGGGAAGCATACACTGGTAGAGGGATGGGTGTTGGAATACTGTATGACTGAAATTCAATCATGAACATCTTTGTAAGTGTCTATCTCACAGTGATTCAATAAAACGGTTTTTTAAAAAGACTAGGATGTTTCTCAAGTGGTAGAGAACATGCCTTGCATATAAGCATGCACTGGGTTCTATCCACAGCTCTGCATGCTCCAGACCACTCCACTTTAAACCCTGGTGGTCCAAGAGCTTCACAGGGTTTGGAGCGCACAAAACCAAAACAAAACAATAAAAAGCACCACATTTGTTTACCATATCCCAAAGTGGAGAGTGCAGGGAATAGATTGACTATCCCACTCATTCGATTTAAAGAAAAATTAGTAAATGTCGATTTTATTTTAAAATCAATTTGGTCACTAAAGTGTGCACTGATTACAACTATTTTAATCTAGACTCAGTCTAAATTTTCTTTTCTGAAACTTAAATATCCTTGCTTTTCAACGACAACTAACAAAAGTTCTAACTTCTGGTGAAGGTTGATTGGCATATAATGCTTGGCAAGAGTTATATACCTATAAACCAGAATTATGCTTCAGTTTTTACATCTTGTTAATGATGTGTGTATGCCATGCCAAGTATTTAGCAATATTAGCTAATCAGGGAACCCACTGTGAATGATTAAAGGCACATTAAATATGTAATTTGCAATGCAGGCTCAGGGCTACTATTGCATTTTTGCTCTAATGAGTTAATATGTTTAAAGAAATGATGATGGTCAGCTAACATTGTTTTAACTTTCAGAGAAAGGGGTTTTAAATTAAAATAATCAAATACTCTCCTTGAAAAACCCTTTGTCTTTTAGTTGAAGAAAATGCATTTTGCCCTGCATTTGAAATTTACAAAGACTATATAATCTAGATTTAAATAGAATTAGCAGAAATTGTTGTGATAATCATCTAACAATATAATGTTACATTTTATGATAGATTTGCCTCAACAAAAATCTGATGAAAAATGTCTAAATGAATGTCCATTATAGTCATGAAAAAGGTCTTGTGCCATTATAGCTAATCCTGAATTTGATTGAATTGGAGAATAAGAGGGATAGCTAAATAAATACTTTTACAAATCATGAACTAGCTGAAATACAATAATTTGACTGTATTACACAAATTGAAATCTAACTCTAGTGCATATAGAAGAAAGATTATTTCAGCTATTTCAGCTTCCTGTATTCAGTTCAAGTAGATAAACATTGTATAATCTTATAAATTTAAATACATTTGATATATAAAAATTTTTAAAGAAAAACATATGCACTTAACACTTCTTTTTAGTATTTTTCTGTAAAACAGATGTAGGTAGTTATCATGATCTGACCTTGAGTTTAGGATAGACTGATCTGTCAAATCTGACTTTATACTTTTTTTTTTTATCAATTCTCAGCTGTAGGAAAACTACCTGAAGATAAGAAAAGAATGTTATCTATCTTGTCTGAACTAGTGATTTTCAGTGCCCAGCAAAATGATATTTTTAAGCTTCTTTATAGGTCAAAGGCTTTATACAGAAGGTAAATCATGTTTTCAAAATGAGCCTTCATTGAATATTGAAACTATTTTCAACTGAAAAGAAAAGGGCACATCCAAAGAGAAGATTTTATCTTGGTTAATGTCTCCATCACCATCATCATGACAGTCATCCAAAGTGGTTTTCATCATAATTGTCTAAAACATTTATACTCAGTGTTTGTCAGTATAAAGTAGATTTTAAGCTTTGTTGTAAACAACAGAATCAAGTAGTTCATTTGCCCATTCTAAGGATGGTTATTTAAAGTTGGGTTCAAAATATACTAAATGTAGGTGATAATCTTGAAAAAAAACTGGTAAGCAATATATTAACTTATATGCTCATTTTCCTTTCAACATTAAAAATTCACACCATTGTAAAAGTGTAATACAATTGTATTTTAATGTTACTGATTATAAATATTTATATTTAATAGTAACATTCAGCTGAAAGGTTTCCTCGATATTTTTAGTACATTTTAGAAATGTAAGATATAAAATAGGTATTGCTTGCCATGTAATTTAATTTTAACCTGAAAAGTAATATAGTAACTAATTGGTGATCCAATTTAGATATTTCACTTTATAGAAATTAAATATTCAATTGAGTTTGGACATCAAGTATGTTTATATTTACATGCTTGGGAAATAAAAGATATTTGGTTTTAAATAATCATAGTTCAAGAAGAATTTCTGATATGCACAACTTATATGAGTAAGAGAGCCACTGTGAACTAACAGTTACTTCACTTTCTTTTATAGAAATGATATCGGGGTAAATAAGTATCACTGTTTATTAACTTGAGTTTAGTGTGAACATAGAAATCTGTCAATGCCTGAGGATTTGCAAAATGCTGTATTGCACTTCTTCATTCTGTTAAGTCCTTTGTTGGGATGTCAGTTTACAATCAGGTAAACTGACTTTCATCTTTTAGTTATATAAATATATCTGACTTATAATAGAAAACCAGGGTCTTTGAAATTGAAAATTTTATATTTTCTCTTGGATCTACTTATAAACAGAATATCTACTTATAAACAGAATATAAACAGAATATCTCAATTATGTATTCAATTAATTCAAGACTACTATCTTTTAGAATGGTAATAGAGTACTAATATTAGAGATAATATTAAAGGGGGAATTATGAGCTACATAAAACTTCTTAAAGGCATGAAAGGCAGTGAGACACTGAGCAGTTATCTATTAGAAACTGATATGTATGTACGAACTTGGAAAATAGAATTATAGGTACAAATGAAAAAGAATAATTTGCAGAATTACAACACAATGTAATTGTTTCCAATACGTACCTACAATTGAGCTAGACAAACATAACTGTAGGTGCAAGTGAAAAAAAAAATTACAGAATAGCATATCCATTACATATTAATATAACTGAATGAATGTAATAGAAATTAATTATAGGAAATACATATATTATATTACAAATAATTATATACATAAATATATTCTTTTGGCACCGGGCATAGTTGTGCTCAGAGCTTATTGACAGTTCTGTGCTCAGGGATTGTTCCTGGAGGGGCTCAGCATATTATGCATGGTGCTGGGAATATACTCAGGTTAGCAGAGAGCAAGTTAAGAGTCCTACTCTATCCACTGTCTTATCTTCCTATTACCTAAAATATAGATATAATATTATAAGTAAAATTATAAAAGGGAATGATGATTAGTTCTGTGAAAATCTGATTATAGTGTTCCATGGAAATTGAGAAAATAGTATAAAAAATCACCCCAAGCAAAAAATGAAGTCCAATATTCAGATAGATTTACTAGAAAGTGCTTCTAAACCTCAAAAATAAACTACCATCAACTCCACCCAAATTCTTCTAGAAAGCATAAGAAATAAGAATCCTCTGAAAATAGGTTCTGAGACTAACATTCTTCATACCAAAATATTCAGAGACACCACTGAAATAATTACATGTCAGTTTCCCTGATGAACATTGAAATGAAGATCCTAGAAAAAAATACTAAGAAATCAATTATCAATTGCAGTTATATAATAAACAGATTCATGCCATAATTAAATGAGATTTATGCCATGCATAAAGGATAGTTCAATATATACAAATCAATTAATGGGATCACTGTCACTGTCCTCTGGTTGTTCATCGATTTGCTCAAGCAGGCCCAGTAACGTCTCCATTGGAGACTTTGTTGTTACTGTGTTTGGCATATCAAATACGTCACAGGTAGCTTGCCAGGCTTGCCGTGTGGGCGAGATACTCTCGGTAGCTTGCTGGGCTCTCTGAGAGGGGCGGAGGAATTGAACTCGGGTTGGCCATGTTGACTGCGTACAAGGCAAACGCCCTACCACTGTGCTATCGCTCCAGCCCCAATTAATGGGATACTAGACAATAATAAAAATAAATAAATAAACCAATACTTGTACAGGCTGATTTATAGATCACAGTATTATCTACAATGTAAAAATCTACTACATAAACTATAGTATTTCTAAGATTTTAATTATATGGAAATTTTAGCTGGTTTGCATCATGTATTTCAAAAATAAAAAATATGAGAATTTATCATAAACATAATTTCTCATTATCTGAATGTGAGTTGATATGCTATTTATAACCATAATCATTAGCATTTTGGCAGATTTTACATTTTCAAAAAATTCCACAGTAATTTTCTATATTTAGTTATTTTCTTTAATCATGTGACTTTTTATTGAACTATTTTTACACTTTTTCTATACACTATCTGCTAAATAATGTAAAGTAAAGTAAAGTAAAGGTCCTCCCGTTGATCGTCGATTTGCTCGAGCGGGCCCAGTAACGTCTCCATTGGAGACTTTGTTGTTACTGTGTCTGGCATATCAAATACTCTCGGCAGCTTGCAGGGCTCTCCAAGAGGGGCGGAGGAATCGAACTCGGGTCGGCCATGTTGGCCGCTTGTAAGGCGAACGCCCTACTGCTGTGCTATCGCTCCAGCCCGAGCTAAATAATGTACAAATTAGATTTTGAGGTTTTTAGGATGGTCACAGTATTTCCTTTCATACATATTCTCTGCCTAAATTTAATGGTCTGATAAGATTTAAAGGTTATGTTCAACATTTTGTTGGAGAGTAAAGTGAAACATGACTCAAGTCATAAATAATCAAACTGACAAAACATAACTACAATGACTCTGAAATTCTGTGAGGAAATATGGGAAGAATGGGTAGAAGCAGTCACTAGTGTGCTAGCATTGGAATTTAGTGGTGTGTTTGGTGAGACATACACACATAAAGATGTATGAAGCTGGGGCTGGAGTGATAGCACAGCAGGTAGGGCGTTTGCCTTGCACACGGCCAACCCGGGTTCGATTCCCAGCATCCCATATGGTCCCCCAAGCATGGCCAGGAGTAATTCCTGAGTGCATGAACCAGGAGTAACCCCTGTGCATCTCTGGGTGTGACCCAAAAAAAGCAAAAAAAAATGTGTGAAGCTGTGTTTTCCCCAAGCAGTATCAAAACAAAAAACGATGAATACATTAAGATATATGTTTTTAAATAAATAGCTTCTCTCATAGTTTGGTTCAAATTTAAAATGCAATGCAGAAAGTACAGAGCTGAGGAAGAAAAATGATTCAATGAACAGGTGCCACTATTTATGAAACTGGGTCAACCAGGCTAGTGGTTCAGTGTGAGGGTTCAGAATGAAATGTTCCCTGGGATCTGCATTGCTGAGCATTACCAAGGCCGCAAATATAGTGCTTAGGGCCACTAGGTTCAAACATGGGGGTTTTCGGGATCTTGAGTGTTACACTCAGCAATGCTGGAGGTAGGAAAAAAATGTTTGTAGTACTGGAGATCAAACCAATTTCTGTCTCCCCTGTCTCTGAAAACTAGAATGTAGACAAGGGTAAGGAAATTAAATTTTATTTGTAAAAAACTTTACAGAGGCTGGAAAGACAGTACCCGGGTTAAGGCATTTGCCTTGTATGCAGCTGATCCCAGTTTAATTCCCAGCACCACACAGTCCCTCCCAACAGCAACAGATGAGACTCCCAACACAGAGTTGGAGGAGCCCCTGAGCACTTCTAGGTGTGGTCATTTCCCCAATTTATATGCCCCAGATGAAAGCAAATATCTATAACAGCTGAAAAAGAATCTCATAAACTAGAAAATTAAAATTATATGTTGTAAAAAGAATGTTTATGTTTAAAAGTATTTTAAGCAAGGAGATAAACTTTATAGTGCCCTTGTGTTCATGTGTGTATTGTGTGTATGTATGTGTGTGTTTGTGTGTGTGTATGTGTATCTTTGGAGAGGGGTTGAACATACCAAAAAAGTACTAAGGGGTTACACCTAAGTTATCAGAGACCACTCCTGGCAGAACTTGGGGATTCATATATGGGGCTCAGAGTTTGGGGCTAGGGATTGAACCAGGATTGAGTGCACAGAAAATGTCTTTCACCCTGTACTATCTCTTCAGCCCCAACATAGGTCAATTTTAATACTCTCTCTCTCTCTCTCTCTCTCTCTATATATATATATATATATATATATATAAAATTTAAAGGTTATGTTCAACATTTTGTTGGATAGTAAAATGAACCATGACTATATATATATATATATATATAGTCAATAAAACTATAAGAGATTATAAAACTAAGCTCCTGGAAAAGAACAACGCAGAGTCTCCCGCCCCCACCCCCGGTTGTCCTCACCAGGGCCCCTTGGTGGGGGGGGTGGGTTGAGTTTCCCTCTTCACCCTGTGCAGAGCCCCAGCAGCCGAAGACCTCTGGGACCCAGTCACAGCCATGCTGAAACCACTCTCCACATGCTCAGAAGAGCCTCACGCATGAAGAAACTGTCAGAGGAACCCAGGTGTATGGGACCCAGGGCTGAGATCTCCAAGCCTGCTCAGTTCGGGATTGGGGCTCCTCCACCCAGATCCCCCATTTTCCAGTAGCTAGACAGTTACACCCACCAACTGCTGTGTAACCCCATCAACGGCCAAGATCCAGAGACTATAAACCAATCTCCCAGAAGAGAACAATGCAGAGTCTCCTGCCCCAGCCCCTGAATGTCCTCACCAGGGCCCCTTGGAGGAGCGCGGGTTGAGTTTCCCTTTCAGTCCGGAGCAGAACCCAGGCAGCTGAGGACCTTTGGGACCCAGTCACAGCCATGCTGAGACCATTCTCCACATACTCAGACCTCTTATTGTCTCGTTCTCAATCTCAGAGAACCCGGCAGGCTACCGAGAGTATTCTGCCTGCATATATGCCTGACTTGGCACACCTGTAAAGGTTATTAGAGGCTGCCGCAAAAGCCTCCATTCCTCTCGGAGAGCCCAGAAAACTACTGAGAGTATCCCGCCCACACGGCAGAGCCTGGCAAGCTACCCGTGGCATTCTCAATATGCCAAACACAGGGGCTGGAGAAATAGAACAGCGCGTAGGGCATTCGCCTTGCTTGCGGCTGACCCGGGTTTGATTCCCAGCATCCCATATGGATCTCTGAGCCCCTCTAGGAGTAACCCCTGAGTGCAGAGCCAGGAGTAACCCCTGTGCATCCCCAGGTGTGACCCAAAAAGCAAATAAATAAATAAATAAATAAAAAGCGGACTATAAGTTGACCAAATCGAGGTGATAGCGATATCTATCTATCTATCTATCTATCTATCTATCTATCTATCTGTGTGTTGATTCACTTCTGAGATCATTTCTCAGCAGAACTGAGCTAATGAGTTCCAGTAATTTAATTTTTATGTATGTGACATTTGTTAAAAGAAAGTAAATGTGTTTAATAGAATTCATAGCTACCAACATATGGTTTAATTCATTTTCTTTGATGATAGATATAAGAAATGCACTTAAATATGGGCATAAGTAGAATTTTTTTATCTATTTGGGGGCAATAATCAGTGTTGTTCTGGACTTACTTAAGACTCTGTGCTCAGGGATCATTACTATGGGTGTTCGGGTGACCATATGCAGTAAAAGGTATCAAACATGGTCAGCCGCATGTAAACCAAATTCCTTATACTTATGCTATCTCTCTGATGCAAGGAAAATATTTTTGAGAACTTTGAAACACAATTTCTAACTTTTTATAAAAAGATTAAGTTATAGGGAGACTTGAATAGCATGACTCAATCTTTATTGTACGACATGTGAAAAAATAAAAACTCACTATTCTTTTTTTAAATCTATCAAGGAGTACCAACCTTCAAAACTTATTTAAAAATCTGTATGTACAGAGATTATTATCTCATATAAACCTAAAAGACAGCAAGGTCACTTAGTAATTTAAATTCTTTATAGGTGACATTAGGGTAAGATTTCAAATATATACAAATTGGGGCTCTTATGTTAAATTTAATTTCCTTTACATCAAAAAAGCTATGAATACATTAAGACATGTGTATTTAAATGAATAGCTTCTCTCATAGTTTGGTCCAAATTTAAAATGCAATGCAGAAAATGTAGAGCTGAGGAAGAAAAATGATGAGCTTAGTTTTATATATCCTGAATTTGAGATGACTACAGGATGCTGAAGGTGAGAAGGAAGCAATTGATTAAACAGGTCTAAAGCCTGGGGTGATAACAGAGACCACCACAGAGATTTAAGAGTCATTAGCATATAGATGGGACTGAATGTGACTATTCAAGCAGGCTATAATGTAGAAAGAGCAGTGGGCCAAGAATAGCATCATGGAGATGGACAGATGAAGAGATTCCCATAAAAAAAATCAGAATGGTTATGAGATGAAGAGATTTGGGTCACCTAAGTCATGAGAGCCAAACCTCTCCAAAGAGTGGCAGAAAGTTAAATACGCAGCAAAGTCTGGTAGTAAAAGATTCAGCAAAAATCATCTGGAACTGAGACAAATGAAGGTGAAGGGAAAAGAAATTATTTTTGAAAAAAGATAAGAATTCAAAAGAGCCAAAGATTAAATGAATGAGAAATTAGACATACGCAGTCATTATTTCTTTTTTCGATTTTTCTGTTAACTACTGATTTCAGGATTTGAGTAATTATCATAGGGTATAGATGTAAGGGTTGCTCTTCCTTGTCAGGATAAATTTGAAAAGTAGTCCTATTTTCCAAACTCCCTGTATAATCAATTAGCTGAAACTCCTTTAGAATATCATTCTGCTCAAGATTTTTCTCTACTATATTTGACATATCTTTTTGTGCCTACTATCATAATTTTTTCTAGGAAAGCTCCCCGTAGGCCAACTTTATGCTAATTGTATCCCTAAATATAATATCCCTTATCATAATATTAATATTCCTTTTATGTCCAAATTATTATATACACTATTATCATTCTATATATCATATTAGAAATTTCTGTATTATTTTTGGATTATACTTACAGGATAAACTCAGACTTGGCTTTCTGTCATAAATTCAAGATTATAACTTTTGACAATAAATAATAGGAATTAACTGAAAGAACTCAATGTATGCTGACTAATGTTCAGCCATGCACAAATATTTTTACTCTTGGAATTGTTTTTTTGTTCTTTCATAGGTAATTATATATGTTTTTAATTTTTTTTTTATTTTTATTGTTTATTATTTGATTTTTTGGGTCACACCCAGCGATGCTCAGGGGTTACTCCTGGCTCTGCACTGAGGAATTACTCCTGGTGATGTTTGGGGGACCATATGGGATGCCGGGGATCGAACCCGGTCGGCCAAGTGCAAGGCAAATGCCCTATCACTCCCGTCTCTGCTAAATTTATTTTAATTATATTTCATCTGGGCTGGAGCGATAGCACAGTGGTAGGGCGTTTGCCTTGCATGTAGCCAGCCTGGCCAAGACGGGTTTGAATCCTCTACCCCTCTCGGAGAGCCTGGCAAGCTACCGAGAGTATCTTGCCCGCTTGGCAAAGCCTGGCAAGCTACCCAAAATACCCGTGACGTATTCAATTTGCCAAACACAGTAACAACAAGTCTCAAAATTTGACATTACTGGGCCCACTCGAGCAAATCAGTGAACAACAGGACAGTGACAGTGATATTTCATCTGGAGCAATAACACAGCGGGTAGGGCGTTTGCCTTGCCCACAGCCGACCCGGGTTCGATTCCTGCATTCCTCTCAGAGAGCCAGGCAAGCTACCAAGAGTATCCCGCCCACACAGCAGAGCCTGGCAAGCTCCCCGTGGCATATTCGATATGTCCAAAACAGCAACAACAAGTCTCACAAAAAATTGTGAGACTTTACTGGTGCACACTCAAGCAAATCAATGAACAACAGGATGAAAGTGCTACAGACAGTGCTACCATGATACTTATATTATTAAACAAGTATGAGTTCTATTACTTAGAAGTAGATTTACCTAATGGATTCATTTTTTCTAACTAAAGAAACCTTTAAAATTCTTATGCAGATAAAGTTATTAGGTATTCTGATCTATATAAATTACATAGCTTTAAAAGTTATAAAAAAGTTATTAGGTATTCTGATCTATATAAATATGAATTGCATAGCTTTAATGGTAAAATATAATATTGAACCCTAAAAATATGATTACTTCTTGCTCCTAAAAATGGAATTAGATAAAACACAAAAGATTAAAAGATTTATATTGTAACAGAAATATTTATATATGTACATATATGCTTATATATGTACATGTATACATATATACATGTATAAACATACAAATTGTAGCTCTTGAATGTAAATAATGGTTATAGCAAAGATAGGAAAGCTGCTTAAATTGATTTTGGAGGTTTTAATTAAAGTGAAAGTGGAGCTTTCACATGAAAGTATTAAATTTATTTATCTCTAGCTAATCAGTGATCTTCAGATGTAACTCATATTTCAAAGTTACCTCAATATCTCCACTAGGTAATTGAAGGACAATATCTATTACCCAGATAATTGAATTTATAGAATTGTATCTTTGATTTATCATTCTAAGAAAATCAATAACTCATGTTGACTCAGTAATTTTATCCATATAAAATAGATTAATATTATTGCTAAGGACACACAATGACATTAATAATCTGATAACATTTAAAAATGAATGAACACTATTGACCAAATTATAACTTGAGAGTTGAGGTGTTATATTTGTTCTCGGAAAATATTTTAAAGATTTTTCTTATTGAATATTTTGAGGAAGATTATCTTATTCTACAATGTTCTTCTATATAATGAAGCAAAAGACAGTGAATTTTTTCTATAAAATTGATAATAATGATGACACTTAAATAAAACGTGCAAAAATAAATGTGCTAAATATCAAAGAAATCAAAGAAAACTTTTAACTTCAAATCACAGTTATCTCCCTAATAAAAGCACACACATTTGGAAATAAATGGAGTAAAACATTGAATTTGCATTTTATTTGTAATTCCAAGTTTTTTTTTATCTTTTTCATATGTGTCAGAAAATAAGTCATTCATATTAAATCATGTACAACTTTTAAATAAAATATGTTTTGAAATTAGACTACTATGAAAAGTCTGGCTTAACTTTCAGGATAAACTCCTGGCAGAATATTTTTTCCAATATGACTCAGTTATATAATAGACAAAATTTATTTTTTTTGCATTTGATAAATTTTATTTTTTTTTTAAGTTTCAGTCATACAATGATCGAGTACCCATTCCTCCACCAGTGCCCGTTCTCCACCACCAATGATACCAGTATCCCTCCCGCCACCCCCTTAACCCCCCCACCCCCACACATTCCCTTTCACTCTCTCTCTCCTTTTGGGTGTTGTGGTTTGCAGTACAGGTAGTAAGTGGCCATCATGTTTGGTCTACAGTCTTTCAGCAAGCGTCTTCCATCCTGAGCGAGACTCCAAGCATCATTCACTTATCCCAGCTGCCCTTTCCTCCAAAATGTGAGGCTGACTTCCAAGCAGTAGAGTGATTCTCCTGGCCATAGGCTACATTTAAAAAAAAAAAAAGAAAAAGAAAGAAAAGCAGGGCAAAGAACTAAACAGATGCTTCACCAAAGAAGTTATGCAAATATTCAACAGTCCCATGAAAAAAAATACTGTTGTCACTCATTAACAGGGCAATGCCAATCAAAAGCAGAAAAACCCACCCTGAGTCATGTTCCAACACTTGTGAGGTTGGCCTAAAATAAAAGGATCAGAAACACATGTTGGTGAGGGTGTGCAGAAAAAAAGGAGCCCTTTGTATCTGTTTACATGAATACAAAGTATATATTGGAAGACAGTAGGGAGGTTTGACAAAACAATAAAAATACATTTTCCATATGAATTAGCAATTCCATCCCTAGGGATCCATTCAAAAACACAAATGCACTAAGAATGGACTAATGTGGAAAAATGTTGAAGAATAGCCAGCAAGACAAGAGACGAAGACATGAACTTTGAGAAGAAGAAAAATAATGAATTTATGCAGCACCAGGGTGGGTTCAGTGGAGTAGCCTCCAAACTGAGCTCTGTCCAGAAGGTTCAAGTTACATTTATACTGAACACATGCTGGGCTGGGGAATGGTCTGCAATTGTGACTGGAGGGGAATCAAGGTGATACGCCAGGGTGATGTAGGACAAACATGGTGATGTAGGACAAAAGGATGATATAAAACAAACATATGAAGGACACAGCTATGGTCAAAGCAGTACTGGAATGCAGGCTTCCACTGAAAGCGAAATGCTGTGCTATGAACCAGACCTGCCATGTGGAATTAAATCTTCCCTCATCAAAAAGGGTGTAGGTCCCATAAATCAGATATAGGAATCACAATGTATGCACAAGTTCATTGCAGGTCTATTAGATAATAGCCAAGATATCAGAGGGGAAAAAATAATGAAAGGAAGACAAACAAGTACCTACAGGCAGTGAGTGGATAAAGAAGATATGGTATCCTATTAGAGTAATGCTCAGTTTTTTAAAACAATGAAGTTTTGGCAGTTGAGACAACATAGGTAGAGTAGACGAGACTATGCTAAGCAAAATAAGTTAGAAGCAGCAAGACAAATACTAGATAATCTCACTTATAGGTGATATAAAAAGCATAAAAGCAAGGAAACAAGTCAAATGAAAAACAGATCTTGAATTCTGATCACAGAATGGAGGGGTCCTCAAGGGGAAAGTGCATCCAGAAGGGAAGGGGCCAATGGCTGATGGAGAGAGGGTTGTGCATGGTCATGGTGTGATAAGAAACCTTTCAAAAAATGTAAAACTGTATTGCTGTTGTAAACCAGTGCGACCTCACTAAAAATAAATTTAAATATAATCACAATACAGGAAGTTAAAAATCATATGGAAGCACTTAAAGAATCTCAGAGATTTCTGTTCTCGACTCTGAGGTGCTTTTATAAAGCTACAGTGCCCCCTTGTTGCTATTTCATTCACCATTCCTGGCCAGCCTGTTTAACAAACTTTTGATTCTGTTTGAAACTACTCTTTTTAGTTCTGCATAGCAGAGAAAGTTCCCTAAATTAATAATGCTACACTGGCATGAACCCATATGTGTTATAAATATTTTAATGTTGGTTATAGTCTAATCATTGTTACACAACTGTTTGCAATTACTGTTGCAAGATTACGAACAGTATGTACAACAGCATGCATTGTATTTTATGGTCACACAATTTAAATTTTATTGTAAAGAAAGCAACTGGCTTTAAATTTTGGATTTCATCAGATTAACTGTTTCCCATTACCTATGATTTCCATATTGATGAATGTGGATTATTGTGTTTGTTAGTGCTACCAGTGGGAGGGAGGTTTCTACCATGAAAGGATTTGGATTCCCCAGGTGACTTATGTAATTTGATGAGAGGGAAGGGTAGTCTCCAGAAGGGCATCTGCCACTCCCCTCTCTACCCACTTCTGTTACCCAGACCAGACCTGGGGAGTCCAGGAGTGTTGAGAGTCAGCTCTGAGCACTTACACAGTATAGACCTTAAGTCTCATTGTCCATACAAAGTAGTCATCAAACTGCACCTGGATTCTCCTTGTTCTGCCTGATATAGAACATGATCCCTGCATTGTTTTCTTGGGAAGCTGCGGAACCCAGCCCAGAGTGAGGAAATGCTTTTTGCAGGAAAGAAAAGTCAATTCCCAATTCTTCCCAGGCTTTCGAGGTCTGTTGACTTCCCTAATAGAAAAGAATTTTAGAAGGATACAGTGAAATAAAATAAATATATTATAAAAATCACAGAAGAGGTGAGAGGTAGATCACTGTCACTGTCCTCCCATTGTTCATCCATTTGCTTGAGTGAGCACCAGTAACGTCTCCATTGTGAGACTTGTTATTGTTTTTGGCATATCAAATATGTCACGGTAGGCTTTGCTGTGCAGGCGGAATACTCTCTGTAGCTTTCCAGGCTCTCTGAGAGGGGCGGAGGAATCGAACCCGGGTCATCCACGTGCAAGGCAAACACCCTACCTGCTATGCTATTGCTTCGGCTCGAGAAGTAGATGAAGGTAGAGAAAACAGCAAAGAGACAAAAAGGCCTAAATGCAAACTTTGGTTCAAATTCCAGCATTACACATGATCCACTGAGCCCTTTGAGGAGTAATCCTTGAGTATAACAGGTATGGTAAGAGAGAGATAGAGGGCGGAGAGAGAGACAGAGAGAGATAGACAGATAAGCAGAGACAAAGACAGAGAGTGCAACCTTCTCTAGCATACACAAAGCAGGTTTTAGTTGGGACGTTTTCCATACCCTCCTCTGTCCCTAATTTTTTTTCAGCATTAAAACAATGTTTTTAAAACATTTTTATTGAAAATGTTTCCTGCCCCCATGCCTGGCAGTCCTCACCGGGGCCCCTTGGAGGGGAGAGGGTTGAGTTTCACTCCCCCCCACCCCAGCCTCAAGCAGAGCCCCAGCACCCAGCAGCTGAGGACCTCCGGAGCCAGCCATGGCCATGCTGGAACCACTCTCCACACGTCTGGATGGGCCTCATGCATGAAAGAACTGCCAGAGGAACCCAGGCATGCGGGTCCAGGGCTGAGGTCTCCAAACCTACTCGGATTGGGACTGGGCCTTCTCCAACCAGACCCCACATCTTCCAGTAGGTAGGCATCATACCCATCAGCTGCTGCCAGCACCAGGTTGCTCCCACCAACGGCCAAGACGCAGAGACTATAAAACCCAGCTCTTGGAAGTGCCTGGCCACATTCGCAGCCTAGCGACATCTTATTATCTTATTTTTTCCTTTGGAGAAACTGGCAGGCTACCAAAAGTATCCTGCCCGCATGGCAGAGTCTGACAAACTTCCCGTGTCGTGCTCAATATGCCAAATACCAGTAACAATGATGGGTCTCATTCTCCTAATCCTGAAAGAGCATTGAAATGGCTCTTTTAAAATCTCAGGGCTAGGATGAAGGAGACGTTACTGGTGCCTGCTCGAGGAAATCGAGGAACAACAGGATGCTTATGATCTTGTTTATTGAAAAACTGTGAGATAGACCATTACAAAGCGCTTTCTCTCTCACTCTCTCCCTCCCTGCCTCCCTGCCTCCCTGCCTCCCACCCTCCCTCCCTCCCTGTCTCTCTCTTTCACTCTGTCTCTCTCTCTTTCTCTGTCTTTCTCTCTCTCTCTCTCTGTCTCTCTCCTCTCTTTCCCTAATTCTTAACACAAGTAGGAGCTAACAGAGCTTTTCCTGAGAAACACATTCAACTGCTAGTGGTTCAGGCATCAAAGATTCCTCCCCTATCCTCTCAAGGAGCTATCTATGCTTGGGTCTGGAGTTCTGAATGGTTGCCAAGGCTCCTGTGATGGGGTCTTTTGTCTCAGAGGCCTTCAAGCTTTACAGCTGGTTTAAATTTTAGACAGTGTTTTACCCAATAATATTATCCCTCAATTTTCCTGCCTGCGACATTTGGATACAATTAAGGTATGAAAACTTTCAGAATAATTCATACCTTACTTTATATACCTTACTGTATTACTACTACACATCTAAGGAAACAAAAGAAAGTTACACATTGCTAATAAGGACTGGCAACATGTTTTAGGTGGGAAGGGGAACAGAGACTAGTGGGACTAGTATGCTTGTCCTGGCCTTCTGTCACAGGGGATGGATGTAAGGAAGTACAGAATGCAGCCGTGGTTAGCTGGACAGGACGGACAGCAAGTCCTGTCTTCTGGATAGTGGGGCAGGGTGATTCTTTGATCCAGTAATGTGACTATCTCATCAGCCCACTGACATTTGGTCCTGAGCAAACCTTATAGTTACTCATTTATTAATAGGTAAAGGTAAAGGTAAAGGCCCTCCCGTTGATCGTCGATTTGCTCGAGCGGGCCCAGTAACGTCTCCATTGGAGACTTTGTTGTTACTGTGTCTGGCATATCGAATACTCTCAGTAGCTTGCCGGGCTCTCCGAGAGGGGCGGAGGAATCGAACTCGGGTTGGCCATGTTGGCCGCTTGTAAGGCGAACGCCCTACCCACTGTGCTATCGCTCCAGCCCAATTATTAATATTATGCTATAAAGGAGAGGGGAAAGATAATTTAAGCTGATGTTAGAAAAATTAGTGCATAGTAAAGAATACACGAAATTTTAACTCTACCACAAACAAGTTTCATACAAGTTGCAAAGACAAAACTCTAATAAAAAAACTAGGCAAAAGTGAAATGTGAATCACTCAGATCAGGTACTTAAAACTTGAAGTACTGTTTCCGGGAAATATGTCCCTAGCCAAATTTTCATATTTCTTTTTAACTTGGAATCACAATAATTAAAATGTTAATTTGTTAAAGTACTAAAATTTTAACTTTTTTATTATTTTATTTTATTTTGCTTTTTGGGTCACACCCAGTGATGCACAGTGGTTACTCCTGGCTTTGCACTCAGGAATTACTCCTGGTGGTGCTTGGGGGACCATATGGGATGCCAGGGATCAAACCCGGGTCGTCTGCATGCAAGACAAAAACCCTACCATCTGTACTATAACTCCAGCCCAAGATTATTCTTTTAGAATGGTACTCTAACTTCAACATTAGTTTCTACCAGAAGTTATATGAAGAACATTTAGTGGAAAATATTAGCACATTCCCCATCAACACACATGTAAACCAAAATCCAAGACAATTGACTGTGTTCTAATTTCACAATTTATCCTTCTGAAGCTTATGAACACTTTATTGAAATATTAGCATCTAACTAATACCTGATTACATCAACTAGAAATCTTCATAAAACAAGCATGCAAAAATCTTACTCATCAATAGACTAACAGATAACAAGGATTTTAAACATAAAATATTACATTTGAATGAAATAATTTATTACAAATCTGGAACATATAACTTCTGTATATAACTTAAAGGAATATAAATGGAATTTTATGAAGAAATTTCACTATGTATACTTAGCATATTTAAAAAGAAAACTTCCTACTTGGAACATCAATTAATTAATATTCAAACCCTATTCCTGAATGTTGTATTTTCCTCCAGGGCTTCCTTCAGATGAAAAGGCAGTTGTTATACAAAAATGCTAACAAAGTGTTATGATAAACCCATCTGTGAGAATTCCTCAGTTGCTAGTACAAGAACAATTAGTAGAGCTCATGTGAGCAGCTCTGCATCAGTTTTTGGCTTTGACAAGCAGCCGTGCACACAACATTCCAACAATATTCTCAGAGGGAGTCATTTTAGAAACAACGGGGAAATACCAAAATGAAAGTCTGACAAGAAAGCACTCCTACTCAGGAATTTGATGCATTGGGTGTTGAGACATAAGCCGTTTTAAGAATTGCTTGACATTGTATCATCAAAATAAGTGAGGGTAGGCTAATATTTTCAGTTCAGTTTCTCCAGTGAGTTTATTCTTCCTGTTTGAAGTAAAAATTATCAATTTTTAAATGCATATGTAGAATAAAGAAACAAATTGTCAATAGAAACTTGCCCCCCAGATAAAACTGATTGTGTGGTATTGGTAATTTGGTTAAGAACAAATAATGAATAATAAATTATATGGATTTTTAATAACATGTTTACAGAGTGATGTGTATATATTGAATTAATGATTTTTTTCTTAATCTGATTTATTTCTAAAAAGAATGGATGGAATTGCTTCTTATATCTTTAACTTATCCTATCTTTGTCCTGTAATTTTAATTTACTAAGATCAGGAATATCTTCATCATACTATAATCACTTGTAATCACTTGTTCATCTTTTTGCTCGAGCTGGCGCCAGTAATGTCTCCATTCGACCCTGTCGTGTGCTAATATAGCACGGTGGCATCTGCTCACTCCAGGAACACAAAGAGCATCAATCCATTTGCTCAGGCTCTTGACAAAGAAGTCTGACCATCTCTTCCGTGGGCGGCCAGGTGCTCTTTTGTCATCCCATGGAATCCAGTCAGTAATGGCTCTAGTCCAGTGGTCATCTCCAGATCACATTACGTGTCTGGCCCATCTGAGTTTCAATGCCTTAGCAAATGAGGCAGCGTCCCTGATCTTCGATCGTTGACAGAGGTTGAAACTCCGGATTCCTTCTCTCACTTGAGTAAAGCGTGATACTCCAGGCATAGCTCTTTTGATTCCTCTTTGGGTGATCTGAATAGCATTCTCATGCTGTTTTTGTAGGGCCCAGGTCTCTGAGGTGTATGTTAGTGCAGGAAGAATGGTGGAATCAAAAAGATGTCCCCAGAACTAGAGTTTCTTCATCCTCTTAACCACTTCTTCAAATGCTCTTGAAGGTGTTCCACGCTGCTCTCTTCCTCCTGCACAATTCTGGTGCCAAGTCCTTCCTTATGTTGAGTTCTCAACCCAGGTACATATAGCTGCTGCATTCAGAGATGTTCGTTCCATTGAGAGCAAATAGAACATCAGAGACTATTTCATTTTTCATGAACATTGTCTTGGTGAATGCATAATGTAAAATATGTATGTGCATATTTTACAGAGTCGAGTAATATATTTCATAAGACATAAAGTATAGGGTCAGTTTTATATTATATCATGAAAAGAAAAACTCATAAACTCATAGAATATTTGATTAAAGATCAAGCCAGTATTATTGAGTAAGATATAAAATGGGCTTTGAAGCTATCAGGAATTATATGCTTGCCAAATTTTCATATTTTAAGCATTAAATATGATCTGGAATAAAGGCCAACCTGTCATATAACATCTTAGAAGCATCAAATTGAGTTAATAATACCAATTCATATGAGCCAAATTATTTAGGCCAAAATAACAATCAATTCTCCTGGTGCATAATAATTCTGAATTTTTAGTTAGCACATAGTATTATTGATAACCAGCAAAAATTGAAAATTATAGATCTTCCCATGGTTAGCCAGTGTTCAGAGTCTTGAGACAATCTATGTGAAACATTACATTTTTTTATTTGAAAATTCATTTAAAGAAGTGTTTCTAACTTTTCTATTTCCATGCTAATTTATTTCATGTTTACTTTCTCTCCTTTGTCTCTGCATCAACTCTCTCTGTTCTCTTTTGACAGTGATTAAGATAGTCCAGAATCTTGTTAACAACAATAAGTGCTCAAGGCACCTGAGTGCATCTATCAATGAAGATGGATCACCTGCAGCAAATAGAGTTTTCATATAATCAGCAAAGTGAAAGATGTTTTTTTTTAATGTTTCAAATCGAAGTGGGAGGAAATTCAGATAATATCTCTACAGTTCAACTGAGGTAGAAATGACTGACTTGCCTTACCTTGTTCAGGATCCCATGTTATGTTGTTTTCAATAACAATTTGTTTTTGTTTGTTTTGGACCACCCCCTAAAGACTGATTTCTCTGACATAGCTAAAGAGCATTCCTGTGCATAAAACAAAGTCTTATATCCTAAAAACCATATAGCTTAATTATTTACATGAACATGCACTTAGTAATACATATGCATTAGCTATATGGTTTAAAAGATATTTTCTTTTGCATGTGGGGAGAGGCGATAGCGCATCAGTATTCCAAGTTTTATATTCACCTACCATTTTCTTTTTTTGTGCTGTCTTTGTCTGCTGTGGATATCAGACTGATGTGTGTCTCATAGAAAAGGGTTCAAAAGTGTTTCAGTTTCTTCAATTTCCTGGAAAAGTTTGAAAAGGATTGGAGTAGTATTTCACAATCCAAGAGCAGGGACTGTGTTTCCATTTTCTCATGTCCTCTTTAATTACTTGAAGTAATATTTTGTAATTTACTTTGTATAGGTTTTTTACCTCTTCAGTTGAACTCATTTTGAGGTACTTGACTTTATGAGGCATGATTGAGAATGGTATTATTTTTCTAATATCTCTCTCATCTCTATCATATATATGAAAGTCATGGACTTTTGGGTATTGACTTTGTAACCTGTCACTTTTTCATACAAATCTATACCTGTAGTTTATTAAAATCAATTTGTATATTATAATACTTTTTTTCCACATCATACCCGGTGATACTCCTGTCTCTGCACTCAGGAATTACTCCTGGCAGTGCTTGGGGGATCATATGGGATGCTGGGGATTGAACCCAGGTTAACCGAATGTAAGGCAAACACCCTAGACACAGTACTATCACTCTCGTCTGTCATATTACTTTTAAGAGCAAATTTTACATAAATTTAGCCTAAACTTAAGTCATGCTGTGTCATAAAACTGACTTTAATATGTAGTCAACATTTCTACTATTTCAATGTCACAAATGAAGTAATTATCACAGAAGCTTCTACCATCAGTTTGTTTGAAACTGCTAATATGTCTGATGACAGAAAATTTTAAATAATTACAAGACTGAAATGTGGAAAAAATTTAAAAGGTACAGTCGCACTGTAGCACTGTTCTCCCGTTGTTCATCGATTTGCTAGAGTGGGCACCAGTAACGTCTCACAACAAATTGTGAGACTTGTTATTACTGTTTCTGTCATATAGAATACATCATGGGGAGCTTTCCAGGCTTTGCCATGCAGGCAAATACTCTTGGTAGCTTGCCAGGTCTCCAAGAGTGGTGGAGGAATCGAACCCAAGTGAGTCATGTAAGGCAAGCACCTTACCTGCTGTGCTATGGCTCCAGCCCACTGCTATTGCTCCAGTACAGTACAGAGTATTTTACTGGGTAAAGTAACAGAGATAAATGTGACCTTTTTTAGATTTTTTATATTGACTATATGAATAAGAGAAATGGGGATACTCATAAGTTCCTGATTAAGAGACAGAAATTTTGAAAAGTTAATTATCTAGCTTATTTACATTTACCTTACGCCCTCTTTGATTGCTATAAAAGCTTAGAAAAGATAAACACCAATCTGTATTAAAGTTGTGGGCAGAATTTGTTGTTAATTTTAGTTAATGTTTTATTATTAATATATTACCAATTTATTATTAATTTATTACTGGGAAGAAGTTATTATTAATCTTAGTTACTGAAATTACTGTTAATTTCATGGCGATTACAGTCTTAGGATGGTTCTGTATACATCTAAGTTCAGAAAGAGTCAATTACAACTAAATCAGTACTGCTCTATTCTTTTATGAGATGCTTATTTTATGTTTTTTTTACCCTCTATTTATCAAAGCAGGAATTTACATATTTGTATACAAAAAGGAATGAAGTTATATAAGCTTCATTTGTCTATCATAGTTTATGATCATGATCCAAGAATCTTTAAAACTCATACTTAAAATTTTGTTTTTAAATTTTACTTTAGTAACCAAGATTTATGATTTTGTAATACTATCAATGATAGTGTTTAATACATACAATATTATAACACCATCAGAGTGTCTGCTTCCCCCCAGTATTGTCTCAGGGACACTTATCTATATATAATACTGCTTCCCCTGCACTCAACCCCATGTCCTGACCATGTAAGCACAGTTCCATAGACCACTTCTCAGATTTCTTGCCTGTGACAATTCTTCCATTACTATGCTATTTTATAATCCACATATCAGAGAGATCATTGTATATCTGTATCTCTCTTTCTGACTGATTCTAGCATGATTTCCCCCCCCCCGCCCCACCCAGTTTTGTCCATAAAGGGGCAAATTTTTTTTGTCTGTCTTGCTTTTGGGTCATGCCTGGCAGGGCTCTGTGATTACTGTTTGCTCTGTGTACAAGGATGACTTCTGGCAGGGTTCGGTTGACCATATGGGGTGTCAAGATTTGAACCCAGGTTCACTGTGTACAAGACAAGTACCCTATCTGCAGTACTAGTACTGTGACCTCATTAGTCATCTGTTAGTAGAAACCTCAAAGAAGGCATACAAATGGACAATGGGAATATGATAAGGTGCTCTGAACCACTAATTATCAAAAAGTCCAAAACAAAATAACAGTGATCTATCACATCACACCAAAAAGACAATGAAACACCATCACTGACACTGTCACTGACCCCACATTGTTCATCAATTTGCTCGAGCGGACCCAGTAACTTTATGAAACTTGTTACTGTGTTGGCATATTGAATACGTCACGGGTAACACGCCAGGCTTTGTCGTGTAGGCAAGATACTCTTGGTAGCTTGCTGGGCTCTCTGAGAGGGGCGGAGGAATCAAACTTGGGTCAGCTGGGTCAGCCGCGTGTAAGGAAAACATCCTACCTGCAGTGCTATCGCTCCAGCCCGCCCCCCCCCCCCACACACACACACATACACAGAAAAAAAAACTAGTATTGGTGGGAATATGGGGAGAAGGAGACCATCATCCACTACTAGTGGGAATGTCAATTGGTTCAACCTTTTAGGAAAACAATATGGCCACTTCTCAAAATATGTCGACTTCTAAGAATTGAGGTTGCAGGTGCCCCACCAATTCCAAGGGCCCAAAACATTATTCAGAAAAGACATTTGCACTTTTATATTCATTACAGCACTAATCACAAAACTTACAAATATTTACAAGTAAGAAAGGGTTACGGTATGGTAAATGTCAGAGTAAGTCTACTTCAGATATCAGTTTGGAGATATTATTGATAAATAGACTCAGCTTTCAAAAAAATAGGATAATTACCAGGGAACAAACCCCTTTTCCTTATAAGTAAAGGCTTGATATTTGATTTGACACAGAATATTGATCTATTGATATCAGAAATGAAGAGGACAACCAAAAATAGATGACCAATAACCACTCATATTTGTACTTATCTTTGTTCTATTTCAAATATCTATGAAAACTGTTGTACTGAATAAATAAAAGAAAAAGAATACCTATATTTAGAAATTTTTGTTCAAATTAGAGTTTTTTTAAACATAGTTAAGCTTACCAAGGCAGACAAATACATTATTATACTATGGCTCATTGGCTTTAGTTTCTTCTAAAGATATAAGTAACAAAATGTCAATACATATTTATGTAATTACCTTAAATATCAATGGTTTGAAATTGTCAAGTAAAAGTCATGGAATGGCAGTATGGATCAAAAACTGAAATCTAAATTTTTGTTTCTTATTGAAATTGCCGGCTGGAGTGATAGCGTAGCGGATAGGGCGTTTGCCTTGCATACCGCTGACCCAGGCCGACCTGGGTTTGATTCCTCCACTCCTCTCGGAGAACCCGGCAAGCTACCAAGAGTATCCTGCCCACCCAGCAAAGCCTGAGAAGCTCCCCATGACATATTTAATATGCCAAAAACAGTGACAACAAGTCTCACCAAGGAGACGTTACTGGTCCTGCTCAAGCAAATCGATGAACAGCGGGAGGACAGTGCTATAGGACAGTGCTACAGTGCTACTGAAATTGCACCTAAAATTCCAAGACAAACAGATCCTCAATGTAAAAGGTATACAATGACCCTATGAGCAAATAGATTACAGTTTAATTACATCAAACAATATAGATTACCAGCAATAATATTTGTAAGATATAAGTATAGACATTGTATAATAATTAAGAATTCATTATGCCAAATGAGATTTTATATATTAATATTTATCCACCAAATGAAGGCTCACCAGAATATAATAAAAAGTCATAAGTAGAGGAATATTGATTAAAACACAATACTAACAGGGGATTTCTATTTGTTTTATTTACTCATTTTTTAATTTGTGGTTTTAAGACTATACCTGATTTGTTCAGAGCTTACTCCTGGATCTATGCACAGGAATCACTCCTGGCCCAAAGGACCTATATTCACTGTCAGGGAATGAACAGTCATTGGCTTTGTACATCGCAAGCACCCTAAACCCTAATAAGAACTTTTAGATATTAAACTTACAATTATAGGTAGATTTGCTAGAAAATATAATGAAGAAACAATAGGCTTCAGTGGCCAACTATAATGTATGATTTAAATAAATATTTTTAGAAAATTCATCCCCCAAATTGTTGAATTTACATTTTCTTTTTAAATATACAGAAAAAAACTTTTTTAAGTGTAGGCATAAGTTAAGACATACAATAAATGTCAATAAACATACAAAGATAAAAGATACCTTAGATTTTTTTCTGATTACAGTTAAGTAGAAATATGCCCCCCAAATCCCAGAAAAACCATATACATGGAGGCTAAAAATATGCTTCTCTGTAGTACTGAGTCAAAGTACTTGCATTTGTCTTTGGTCCAACTGGTCCCTTCATACCACATGGCACCCCAACCACTGTCAGGTCTAATCTTGAAAGCCTGAAACCCTCAGGAAGTCTGTGGTGGTTCTAAGACCTTACTGTTCAAAAATTCATCCAGATTGATCAAGAATAATTGGGTACGGTCCTCTGTCCCTTTAGAACTTTTTAGGAGATGCTCTCACCAAAAAGCCAGAAACCAAGAATATGTGTCAAATTAAAAAATCTTCACTATAGTAAATATCAGAATAAAAAGACACCTTACTTAATGTGAGAAAATTTTACATCACAAGAAGAAATTTTTGCATATTATTTCTGAGGTGTTAATATCCAGAATATATTAATAACTCACAAAATTTAACAAGAACAAGAAAATGAACTCTACAATGTGCAGAAAGAGATTTGAAGGAATACTTCTCCAAAAGAATATATAGGTGGTTGATAGGGATGTGGAAAATTATCATTAACAATGATCCTTGATCACTTGATACCCCGTTACTCATCGATTTACTCGAGCGGGTGCCAGTAACGTCTCCATTCATCTGTGTTGCGTGCTAGCGTAGCCCAATGGCATCTGCTCGTTCTAGGAACATACAGAGCCTCAAACTGATCATTCAGGGTCTTGACGAAGAAGTTTGACCATCTGGTAGGTGGGCATCCATGCGATCTTTTGACACCCTGTGGAATCCAGTCAGTAATGGCTCTAGTCCAGCGGTTCTCTGTAAACCTCATTACGTGTCCAGCCCATCTGATTTTTGATGCCTTGGCAAATGAGACAGCGTTCCTGATTCTTGAGCATTGACGGAGATCGGAACTCCAGATTCTATCTCTCATTTGAGTGAAGTGTGATACTCCAAGCATAACTCTTCCGATTCCTTTTTGAGAGACCCGAATAGTGTTCTCATCCTGTTTCCATAGGGCCCAGGTCTCTGAGGCATATGTTAATGCAGGAAGAACAGTGGAATCGAAGAGATGTGCTCGGAGCTGGAGGTTCTTTGTCCTCTTAGTTATTTCTTCAATGTTCTTGAAGGCATTCCAAGTTGTTTTTTCCCTTCTGCGTAACTCAGGTGCCAGGTCATTCATCATGTTGATTTCTTGACCTAGGTATATATAACTGTTGCATTCGGAGATGGTTGTTCCGTTGAGAGTGAATGGAGCATTAGGAACAAGTTCGTTTTTCATAAACATTGTCTTCGTAAGATTCAGCTGTAGTCCGACCTCTCCACACTCATGGTCGAAGTCAGTCAGCATTTGTGCTGCTTGGCTGATGTTTGCTGTTATTAGAACGATGTCATCAGCAAAGCATAGGTGGTGTAGTTGCCGACCATCTATCTTCACTCCCATTCCTTCCCATTCCAGTCACTGCATGATGTTCTCGAGGGTGGCACTGAAGAGTTTTGGTGAAATGATATCACCCTGCCGAACCCCTCTCTTGACATGGATGATTACTTCTTTGTAGAATGGTGAGATCCTGATAGTGAATCTGTAATAGAGCTCACGGAGGATCCTGATGTATTGAGTTTGTATGCCCTGATTGACTAGGGCTTCGATGACTGCTTCCATCTCAACAGAATCAAAGGCCTTCTTTAAATCAATGAACGTTAGACAGAGTGGCATCTTGAGCTCCTGAGAAACCTTTAAATCATTAAGAATGGGTATCAGAAAATGAACAAAGCTTGCAATAATGAGATAATGTTCATATTAATTTTAAGGACTTATAGCTAAGCACAGCAATAAGAATTAGCTAGTGGGTAGAGAAAAAGAAAGCCCAAACACTGTGGAAATGTAAATTTTTGCAACTATTTTGAAAAATGGTTTTGAACTTCTTTAAGAAGTTAGAGAAAGTTCTACTTTATAATCCAGACTACCACTCTGTATATATATCCAAAGAATACAAAAATACTAATTTGAAAATTTGAGCTGGAGAAACAGAATAATGATATGGTACTTATTTTGCATGCAGCAGACCCAGATTCAATCCCTGGTTCCCTATGTGTTCCTCAAGGACAACCAGGAGTAATCTTTGAGTGGAGCCTAGAGTAAATCCTGAGTACAGCTTTTTGTAGACACATTTTATTTTTTAAAGTTAGTGTGTCCCTGGGCTGGAGCAATAGCACAGCTGGTAGGGTGTTTTCCTTGCACGCAGCCGACCCGTTAGATTCCTCTGCCCCTCTCAGAGAGTTTGGCAAGCTACCCAGAGTATCTCGCCTACACAGCAGAGTCTGGCAAGCTCCCTGTGACGTATTTGATATGCCAAAACAGTAACAATAAGTCTCACAATGGAGACGTTACTGGAGCCCGCTCAAGCAAATCGATGAACAATGGGAGGACAGTGCTACAGGGTACCCCTATGTTTACTGTACCATTTTTTTCAATGGATGAAACATGGTTACTGTTACTTTACTCGAGAAAAACATGGTAGCTACCAAAATGTCCATCAATGGTTGCATAAAGAAGAAATAGTATATTTATACACTAGAACACTGTCTAGTCAATAAAAAAAATAAAATGATGGTGATTTTCCATTTGCAGCAAAATAAAAGGAACTCAAGAGGATAATGCAATCAAAACATATCTGAAGGAAAGAGCCAAATATTTGATGTTTTTAACCATGTATGAAATAAGATGATATAAATGGCTGAAATAAAAAGAAGAACAACAAAGGGGTTGTTGATGCTGGAAGTGAAATCTGAGCACTGGATACAGGACCGGGAGGACAATAGGTTAAGCGATGTAAAAATGTGGCATAAACCAAATTATTCAAATTTAGAGTAGAATTTATGAACATTTACAGCATCTTAAACTTTGAAACTTTTATGTTTATGCAGTTGCTAATAGAAATGAGATGAATAAATTTAGAACACGACTTTTAATTCAGTACAGTATATTAATCCACTCAAACATACAGAAATTTTCTACTATAAATTTTTCTTTCATGAATACATTTAGACAATGCATATGTAAAATAATGAGATAGCTACTTTTGAAATTATAGTACAGTATTCATATTTTGCTTGTAAATAAAACATAACACAGCACAGTTAATGCTTGTTTAAACTTTGCATACAAATATGCATAATGCCAACTGGATTCAATTTATCCTGTCTTAATTTGAATTAACTTGACGGATCTTTTGACACATGCTGAACAGACTAATTGTTGCTTATTTGGGTGCACTGAATCAGTGAACATGGCAATCAGAATCGAAGCAGATGTTGCTAGTGTTTGTGATTGCATAGAGCCTGAGGGTGGAAGAAGAGGGAGAAACATTTCACTGATTTACTTTTGTTAGTATCTGTGAAGACATGGCCTGCAATGCAAATGCAACTGTTAAAATAAGCCGACTCTGCTAAAGAGTTTGAAGAAAAGATATGAATGCTAATTATGATTTTACCATTTTGCATTTGAACTCGCATAGTTACTGTAATCAGAATTTGGAAATGGGAAAACTTCAGCAGCACATTTTATTGTCTAGTTTTCCAACATCTCTTTTAAATGTTGTTATTTATTTATGACCAATTTTAAAACCACAGAAAGCTACAGAAAATAAAACAAATGAAAATGGACCTTCCATTTTTAATACTGTTTTGTCAGGTCTTGTATGGTACAGTGCTTAATTCTTTTTCTTTTTAATCAGATCATTGCAGATTCCATTGACTCTAAAAGTGAAAGAAAACAAAAACTAGGTAAACTATATAGCACTGTAGCACTGTCCTCCCATTGTTCATTGATTTGCTCGAGCAGAGCACCAGTAATGGCTCCATTGTGAGACTTGTTGTTACTGTTTTTGGCATATCGAATACACCTAGGGGAGCTTGTCAGGCTCTGACATACAGATAAATTATATACATACTTGAAATTTTGTTTCTAAGTTTTTTGTTATCAATTCAATTAAAAATGGCTTTAATAGCTAAATATAGTCCAAATAGCAATGAATTCTTTCACAGTGCAATAGAAAGTCTCAAATTAAGTAGTTCAGGATTGTGAAATGCCTTTTTACAATTTTTTAAAATGCGTTTACTTTAATTTTTATTTATTTATTTTGCTTTTATGGGTCATACCCAGCAATGCTCTGGGGTTTCTTCTGGCTCTGCACTCAGGAGTTACAGTTGGCAGTGCTAGAGAACCACATGGGAATCCAAGGACTGAACTGGGGTCAAAAGTGTGTAAGACAAATGCATTACCAGCTACTCTATCACTCTGGTCCCACTTCTTACAAATTTGGAGATTTATTTTCTCCTCTATTTAGCTGGCATATAACTATATTTTTTAAAAATTGACCACATCATATACAATTGATGGTTTGGCCTGACTGATGTCGCTGTTGTCCCAAAATTCCAAACAGGTTCAAACCTTTGTCTCCTTTGTGCAAAATTCTACTTCACGGAACGGGAAGAAAAGACTGCAAAGTTTAAGAAGAGAACTCCCAGAACGACCCCCAACTGGGAGTTCATTGGCACTATTGCAGCAGCATGGGAAGATGCCGTCCTTGACACATTGACTTAGAATAAGATTGACTGGTTCAGCACCTCCATGATTGTGCGAGGAATGCTGAGAGAGAGATAGTCACAAAAAGACACCTGTCTTTGAAAATTCTCAAGCTCATTCACCAACGTGGCTTGGCGCAAGTCTTAGGCAACTGCAAGCGGACATCCGAGCTCGCAAAGCTGTGTAGAGAAGCGATAAAGGAAGACCTCAAAGAGAGAAGAGCAGCAGTGCTGGCATATGCAGCAGTAGTCGGGAAAAGCACTCGCAATGCCCACCTATCCTTTGCCAACTACAAGACCAAGATGACTGTCCTCCGATATCCTGATGCATCAATCACATCTTCCAGAAGGGCAATGGAGAAGATTATCTTGACTTCTACTCGGATCTCTTCGATAGCCACATCCACCTGCCCACATACCAAATTCCTCAGGATGGTATATCATTCCCAAAGTTCTCCATTCTGAATTCCAACACACCGTTTTGTCGGTAAAGAAGTGAACAGCACTAGGCTCAGACAAGGTCAGACCCGAACAACTGAAGAACCTGCCATCAGTACTCATCAAATACTGGCTCGGCTCTTCAAATGCTATTATGCTATCTGTCTGAATGCAATTCCAGTGGAAAACCATCAGGACTATACTACTGTACAAGAAAGGAGGCATCCACAACATTGGAAACTATTGCCCGATCCGCCTGCTGTCTGTTGTCTACAAGATGTTCACTCGAGTCATCCCGAATAGGATTTGTAGAACACTAGATGAAGGACAACCATGCAAGCAAGCCATTTTTCAAAAAAGACTCAGCACAATCAACCATATCCACATAATAACAAAACTCATTGAGGTTTCTTGGGAGTTCAAGATGTTTCTCTATCTAATGTTCATTGATTTAATGAAGGCCTTTGATTCTATTGAGATGAAAGCGGTCATTGAAGCCCTAGCCATTTAAACAGGAAGTTCAAACTCAATATATCAGGATCCTCCCTGAGCTCTATTACAGATTCACTATCAGGATCTCAACATTCTACAAGTAAGTGATCATCCATGTCAAGAGAGGGGTTCGGCAGGATGATACCATTTCACCAAAACTCTTTATGGCCACCCTCGAGACGACTAGAATGGGAAGGAATGGGAGTGAAGATAGATGGTCAGCAACTATATCACCTCTGCTTTACTGATGATATCATTCTAATAACACCAAACATCAACCAAGCGGCACACATGCTGGCCAATTTTGACCATGAGTGTGGAAAGGTTGGACTAGAGGTGAATCTCACGAAGACAGTGTTCATGAGAAACAGTCTCCTTCCTGACATTCCATTCACTCTCAACAGAACGAACATCTCCAAATGCAACAGTTACGTGTACCTAGGTTGAGAAGTCAACCTGATGAATGACCTGGCACCTGAGTTGCACAGGAGGAAGAGAGTGGCTTGGAATGCCTTCAAGAGTGTTGAAGAAATAATTAACAGGATGAAGAACCTCTGGCTCTGGGAACATCTCTTTGATTCCAGTGCTTTTCCTGCGTTAACATTCGCCTCAGAGACCTGGGCCCTATGAAAACAGGATGAGAACACTATTCAGGTCACACAAAGAGGATTGAAAGAGCTACACTTGGAGTATCACGCTTCACTCAGATGAGAGAAAGAATCCGGAGTTCTGACCTTCATTGACGATCAAGAATCAGGGACATTGTCTCGTTTGCCAAGGTGTCGAAAATCAGATGGGCTGAACACGTAATGCAATTTGGAGATGACTGCTGGACTAGAGATGTTACTGACTGGATTCCATGGGATGTCAAAAGATCGAGTGGCCGCCCACCTATGAGATGGTCAGACTTCGTCAAGACCCTGAATGATTGGTTTGAGGGTCTTCGTGTTCCTAGAATGAGCAGATGCCATTGGGCTACACTTGCACGCGACAGGGAGGAATGGAGGCGTTACTGGCACCTGCTCGAGCAAATCAATGAGCAATGGGATGTCAAGTGATCAAGTGATCAGGTAATGACTATATTTAACAGAATTTGTTTTCAATTGGTGTTCCAGGGATAGATTCTGGAGGGTATGTGCAAGACAAATGCCCTATTTGCTGTTTTATTGCTCTGGCCCCTTGCATGTAGGTTTTAATACATGAAAGTGATCCCTCCCTTAATCTATTTAAGTTTGGGTTTCTTTAAAAATATGAAAGGCTATTTAATTTTGTCCAATACTTTTCCTGCAGTTATAATATGATTATTTTTAATTGTTGACGCATGCATTATATCACAGTGCTTGACCTGTGCATAATGAACTATCCTTGATTACTGAAAATAATCACCTCTTCATTGTGCTTGGTTTTAATGTCATTCCTTTTATTAATATATTACAGATATTTGATTTCATATTTATCATTAATATTGCCTTGTATTTTTTCCTATAGCGTTTGATCTTGAAAGTAAGATAATACCAGCCATATCAAGTGAGTTTGTAATTTCTCTCTCTTAAATTTTGAAAGAGCTGAAAAATTATTCGTATTAATTCTTCTTTTAAAATGTGGTAGAATTAATCAGAGAAATTGGTCATTGACTTTTGTTTGTTTCAAGAATTTTCATTCCTAATTAAATCTGTTCTAAAATAACTGGTCACTCAGATATATCATTTCACTCTTCAATCATTGCATTCTGTTTCTAGGAATTTATTCATTTATTTTAGCTTATATTGTAGTGAACATATTATTGTAAACATATAATTTTGATAGTAGTGTCACTTTTCCTTGCATATGTATCCTTATAATTTCTCTTCTTTTGTTTATAAATATTATAGGCCTAGTTTTAAAAGTTCCATTGATACATATTTTAATTTTTTTTCCTTTTTGGGTTACACCCGGCGATGCACAGGAGTTACTCCTTGCTCATGCACTCAGGAATTACTCCTGGCGGTGTTCAGGGGACCATATGGGATGCTGGGAATCAAACCTGGGGCAGCCGGTTGCAAGGCGAACGCCCTACCCCCTATACTATTGCTCCAGCCCCCATATTTTAATTTTTATTTAAAAAAACTTTTAATTTTATTTTTCTTTTCAGTTATCTTTCTAGTTTTCATTTCATTTACTGCTGCTTGGATATTTGTTATTTTCTTCCTACAATTGACTTTTGGCTTAATTTGTTAGTATTTTTCTATTTATTTCCCTTTCTCTATTTCAACTAACAAGTTAGACTGTTAATTGAGCTGTTACTTTTCTTTTTTTTTTTCTAAGTGGAGGAAGTATTAAAAACTTAAAGTTCCACATAGAACTTATTTGCTACAAACTCAGCTTTTAGTTTGTTGTATTTTCATTCTCATTTGTTTCAAGATTTCTTTTTGGCAGGGGGAGAACACTTTAGAGATAAAATAAATTAGTTTAAAATGAGGACAATGGTAGAGGGAAGGTTATTCAGGTGGTGGAATCGGTGTTGGAACATCCAAAGTCAGTGTAGCAACTGCGTTATGAACAATTTCATAACCATTGTATTAAAATGAAGTAAAAAAAATAAAGTAAATAACTAAGGCAATAGTACTTATATATGTTATAATGTTTTATAAAATTCAAAGATTTCTTAATTGAAAGACACATGTGAAAATATTGATTAGACTTACTACACAGGATTTAATTAGATGGAAGTATATTAGGGTTCTAGATTTGATGTATTAAAGCTTATTGGGGCATAATTAAAATCTTCATTTTTACAAGAAAGAAAATAAAGTTCAGAAGTATAGACCGCATTTTGATTTTTATTTCCTTACAGTTATTTTTATGGTTTAGATTTCCTCACTTGAAGGGAATTTGTAATTCTGTTTGCAGCTGGCACCTGGAAAACTAATATCATACATCATTCTCTTCTGTTTTATAAACTGGAAAATGATACAGAAGAAAGAGATTCTCCACTCTAATTATGCGTGTAAAATTATTCCCAAGAATAAAGGGGATCATATTTTTAATTGCACAAACTAATATATTAAAAACTATTAAGACACAAGTTGTTCAGAATAGAGTTGCTTTATGTACACAATGTTCTAACACCCATCCCACCACAGTATGCTCTTCCCTCCACCAACGTCCCCAGGTTCTCTCCCACAAGCCTGTCTGCCCATCAGCCGATATAAAACAAATTAATTTTTTTAGAATGTTAAATTGAATTATTAGAGAATTGAGTTATAAAATGAATCAAGAAGTCAATTTGCTGTGAATAATTTCTATATAATCTTAGCCTATATAAAGAAAGAAATTCAAACCATTTAATGTAATATAATGCTTATTCTCATAAATATGTTTTTAACACTGGGCATCTTAAACATATTGCATTAAATTTTACCCTGTCCTTGAATCTTATAAAAATTATAATATCGGGGCTGGAATGATAGCACAGCGGGTAGGGCGTTTGCCTTGCACGCAGACAACATGACCGACCCAGGTTCAATTCCCAGCATCCCATATGGTCCCGCGAGCACCACCAGGAGTAATTCCTGAGTGCATAAGCCAGGAGTAACTCCTGAGCATCGCTGGTGTGACCCAAAAAGCAAAAAAAAAAAAATTATAATCTCTTCCCTGTCATAAATAGAACTTTCCTTTTAATTCCAAAAAAAAGGTGTGTGCAAGATTAGAATTCAAAGTGAAGAAAATAACGTGGTAATGCTATAAGGTAGCATAATATTTTTAAGCAAAAGAATAAGAAAGAAAGAAAGAAAGAAAGAAAGAAAGAAAGAAAGAAAGAAAGAAAGAAATTGGAGTTGGGTTTATAAACATGGATAAATATAACAGCAGAATATGGAGCAACTGCTAAAGTAAGACATATCACTTAACATCCACTGCTTGACTAGAACTTATTCTATAGCAAAAGTCCTTGATGTATTTTAAACAATTTTAAGAATTTTTGAAGTATATGTTGCACACACACACACACACACACACACACACACACATACACAATGTAGTCCAATGGCATCTGTTTGTTCTAGGAACACGAAGAGCCTGAATGATCTGTTTGAGGCTCTTCGTGTTCCTAGAATGAACAGACACTATTGGGCTACACTAGCACGCGACAAGGACAAATGGAGACATTACTGGCACCCGCACGAGCAAATCGATGATTAACGGGAAGTCAAGTGATCAAGTGACACACATACACATAGACACCAAAAAAAAAAAAACACAACGCAGCACAAAAAGAGAATAATCCAACTAGATCATTAGTAGTTATTGAGATGACACAGGGAGAAAAAAAAATGATTCAAGTAGGAGGATGATTTAGACAAGAATTACATATATTTATCAGAAGAGAGTGTACTGTTGGACTGACATAGTGGAGGCCTCCAGAGAAACAGGCCTGGTTATGTTGTGGGTCTCTGGGCTACTTAGGCAAGAGGTTTCTGCTTTCTATGCACTAGTTCATTTTGAGAAGTGAGTGAACAAGAGAGATACAACCAATTTGGAAAAAGACTAGGTCATATAAAAAAAAGATCCAATTATGTGAGGAAAGTAAGATGTATGTAAAATAATTTGAGTGAATTCAGGGGAAAGAGTGGCTAGGCAAATTCTAGAAATTGAGCAGCAGAATTGAGTTTCAATGGAGCTATGTGAGTAGGGACATCTTGGCTGATTGTTAGCACGTCAGACATTGCCACATGAGAATTGCGAGGCATCTTTTCAAATGGCTTATGTTAGAAATCTTAATTTAGTGCATGTAATCTTTCTAGGTTTCAAATGTAAATTTCTTCATTATGTAGTCAGTTTTAAATTCAAATTGTCCTTAAACACATACTACCTACTAAAATTTATGCTATGGATTGTGGCTTCAGGATGATTCAAATTCTTCAATGATATTGTCCTTGCAAAACTGTTCAAAGAAACAAATGTTTTCAGCGAAGCAGATTTATAAGCAAATGAATTGGAAATAAACATGGGTGCAGCAACAGGCTAAGATGAGCAAAAGAAATTGCCATACCAAAAAGTATGTATTCATTCTTAATTAATACATTAATTTATAATATACAAATGATTAATTTATAATGGATTAATGCTATTTATTTAATAATATAATTCATTGTATTGATTTATTCTTATGTATTATAGCAAGACTTCTTAATATTATACATGATTTTTAGTGTTTCTTATTTCAACTAATTTTAGTGAAGTGTGAATAAGTATTTTTTTCCCTTTATTTTATTTTATTTTTTTTAAGTTGTAGATTTACAATTTTTTGTGCTTTGGTTTCAATTATACAATGATCAGATACCCATCCCTCCACCAGTGCCCATTTTCCACCACCATGGATAATATCCCTCCCACCCCCATCCCCCCATCCCCCCTGTCTCTGTGGCAGGGAAATCCCCTGTGTTCTCTCTCTCCTTTTGGGTGTTGTGGTCTGCAAAAGAGGCATTGAGTGGCAAACATGTTCAGTCCATAGTCTACTTTCGACATGCATCTCCCCTCCTGGGAGGATCCTCCAAACATCCTTTATTTGGTGCTCCCTTCTCTATCTGAACAGCCCTTTCCTCTAGGATACCCGGCTGGCCTCTAAGTTATGGAGTAATCCTCCTGGTGCTGATCTCAGCTATTCTTGGGTATTAATCTCATACTTTGTTACTTTATATCCCCCAGATGAATGCAATCTTTCTATGTCTATCCCTCTCTTTCTGACTCATTTCGCTTAGCATGATACTTTCCATATTGTACCACTTGTATGTAAATTTCATGACTTCATCTTTTCTAACAGCTACATAGTACTCCATTGTGTAGATGTACCAAAGTTTCTTTAACCAGTCATCTGTTCTTGGGCATTCAGGTTTCTTCCAGTTTCTGGCTATTGTAAAGAGGGCTGCAATGAACAAACAAGTGCAGATGTCACTTCGACTATACATTTTTGCCTCTCTGGGATATATTCCCAGGAGTGGTATTGCTGGGTCAAATGGGAGCTCAATTTCTAATTTTTTGAGAATCGTCCATACTGTTTTCCAGAAGGGCTGAACCAGTGGACATTCCCACCAACAGTGAAGGAGTGTCCCTTTCTCGCCACATCCACGCCAGCATCGGTTGCTTTTGTTCTTTTGAATGTGGGCCAGTCTCTGAGGTGTGAGATGGTATCTCATTGTGGTTTTGATCTGCATCTCCCTGATGATTAATGATGTAGAGCATTTTCTCATGTGCTTTTTTGCCATTCGGATTTCTTCTTTGAGAAAGTTTCTGTTCATTTCATTGCCCCATTTTTGGATGGGGTTGGATGTTTTCTTCTTGTGGAGTTTAACCAGTATTTTGTATATCCTGGATATCAACCCCTTGTCAGATGTGTATTCGGTGAATATCCTTTCCCATTCTGTAGACTGTCTTTGTATTTTGGTCACTGTTTCTTTGGAGGTGCAGAAGCTTCTTAGTTTAAGATAGTCCCATTTATCTATCTCTGTTTTCACTTGCTCGGCCAGTGGCGTGGCATCTTTGAAGATACCATTAGCTTCAATGTCATGGAGGGTTTTGCCAACTTTACCTTCAATGTACCTTATGGTTTCTGGTCTGATGTTGAGGTCTTTAATCCATTTTGATCTTACTTTTGTACATGGTGTTAGGCAGAGTTCTGAGCCTATTTTTTTGCATGTAGCCGTCCAGTGATGCCAACACAATTTATTAAAGAGGCTTTCCTTACTCCACTTCACATTACTTGCACCTTTATCAAAGATTAGATGAGCATATGATTGAGGAGAGATGTCAGTGTATTCAACCCTGTTCCATTGGTCTGCAGTTCTGCCTTTGTTCCAGTACCATGCTGTTTTAATTATTACTGCTTTGTAGTACAGTTTGAAGTTCGGGAGGTTGATTCGTCCCATTTTCTTTTTCCTAAGAATTGATTTAGCTATTCGTGGGGGCTTATTGTTCCATATAAATTTCAAGAGTGTTTGCTCCATTTCTTTGAAGAATGTCATGGGTATCCTTATAGGGATTGCATTGAATTTATACAATGCTTTCGGTAGTATTGCCATTTTGACAATGTTAAGTCTCCCGACCCATGAGCAGGGGATATCTTTCCATTTCCTCATGTTCTCTTTTATTTCCAGAAGTGGCGTTTTGTAGTTTTCTTTGTACAGGTCCTTTACTTCCTTAGTTAAGCTGATTCCTAGGTACTTGATTTTCTGGGGCACAATTGTGAATGGGATTGTTTTTTTCATGTTGCTTTCTTCTCTCTCACTGTTTGCGTATAGGAAAGCCATGGACTTTTGGGTATTGATTTTATAACCTGCAACTTTACTATACGAGTCTATTGTTTCTAGGAGTTTTTTGGTGGAAGTTATTGGGTTCTCTAAGTAGAGTATCATATCATCTGCGAATAGTGAGAGCTTGATTTCTTCCTTTCCTACCTGAATGCCCTTAATATCTTTTTCCTGCCTAATCGCTATTGCAAGTACTTCCAGTACTATATTGAACAGCAGTGGAGAGAGTGGGCATCCCTGTCTCGTCCCTGATCTTAGAGGGAAGGCTCTCAGTTTTTCCCCATTGAGGATGATGCTTGCTGTAGGCTTGTGGTAGATGGCTTTAATTATGTTGAGGAAGGTCCCCTCTATACCCATTTTGGCTAGGGTTTTCATCATAAAGGGGTGCTGGATCTTATCAAATGCTTTCTCTGCATCTATTGATATAATCATATGCTTTTTATCTTTTCTTTTGTTGATATGGTGGATTATGTTGATTGATTTCCGAATGTTAAACCATCCTTGCATCCCTGGGATGAATCCTACTTGGTCATGGTGTATGATCTTTTTGATGAGTAGTTGGATTCTATTTGCTAGTAGTTTGTTGAGGATCTTTGCATCTGTGTTCATCAGGGATATCGGCCTGTAATTCTCTTTCTTTGTGGTATCTCTGTCTGCTTTTGGTATCAGTGTGATATTTGCTTCGTAGAAACTGTTTGGAAGTGTTTTTGATATTTCAATTTCGTGGAAAAGCTTAAAGAGCATTGGGAGTAAGTCTTTTTTAAAGATTTGGAAGAATTCACTAGTGAATCCATCCGGGCCAGGACTTTTGTGCTTGGGTAGACTTTTTATTACAAGTTCAATTTCCTTGATGGTGATAGGTCTGTTCAGGTATTCCAGGTCTTCTTGGTTCAGCCTTGGGAGTTTGTAGGAGTCTAGGAATTTATCCATTTCCTCGAGGTTTTGATGTTCCGTGGCATAAAGCTTCTCAAAGTACTCCCTGAGGATCCTCTGAATTTCTGTGGTTTCTGTTGTAATGACCCCCTTTTCATTTCTGATTCGGTTTATTAGGGTTTTCTGTCTCCCTTTCTTTGTGAGTTTTGCTAGAGGCTTATCGATCTTGTTAATTTTCTCGAAGAACCAGCTCTTGGTTTCATTGATCTTTCGGATTGTTTTTTGGGTTTCCATCTCGTTAATCTCTGCTCTGAGTTTTATTATTTCCTTTTTCCTGTTCGGGTTGTGCTCCTTTTTTTGGTCCTTCTCCAAGCTCTTAAGCTGTGAGGTTAGGTTACTTATGTGTGCTCGCTCCTCCTTCCTGAGGAATGCTTGTAGAGCTATAAACTTTCCTCTTAACACAGCCTTTGCTGTGTCCCATAAGTTTTGGTAACTCGTGTTCTCATTTTCATTCGTTTCTAGGAATCTTTTGATTTCCTCTTTGATTTCCTGTCTAATCCACTCGTTGTTCAATAGTGCACTGTTTAATTTCCAGGTGTTTGATTTAGTTTTCTGTTTTTGTGTGTGATTTACTTCTAATTTCAGCGCATTATGGTCTGAGAACATTGTTGATACAATCTCTACCTTCTTAATTTTATGGAGGCATGTTTTGTGGCACAGCATGTGGTCTATCTTGGAGAATGTTCCATGTACGCTTGAGAAGAATGTGTATTCAGCTTTTTGTGGATGAAGTGTCCTGTATATATCTACTAAGTCCCTTTCTTCCATTGTTTCCCTCAAATGAAGTATGTCCTTGCTAAGCTTGAGTCTGGTTGATCTATCAAGAGGTGACAAAGCAGTGTTGAAGTCTCCCACTAGTATTGTGTTGCTATTGATGTCTTTTTCCAAATCTATGAGTAGTTGTTTTAAGTACTTTGCTGGTCTCTCATTAGGTGCATATACATTTATTATTGTAAGTTCTTCCTGTTGTACAGATCCTCTGATCAATAAGAAATGGCCTTCACTGTCTCTTATGACCTTCCTCACTCTGAAATCGATGTGGTCTGATATAAGGATGGCTACCCCAGCTTTTTTATGGGAGCTGTTTGCCTGTAGGATTGTTTTCCAGCCTTTGACTCTGAGTCTGTGTTTGCTTTGACTATTGAGATGCGTTTCTTGCAGGCAGCAGAATGTTGGGTTCAATTTTCTAATCCATCCTGCCACTCTATGTCTTTTAATTGGTGCGTTTAGCCCATTGACATTGAGAGAGATTATTGTTATGGGATTTTGTCCCATTGTTCTGTTGAAATTTGGTGTATTTGAGGGGCCTTTCTTGCCTTAAAATAGCCCATTTAGTTGTTCTTGTAACCATGGTTTTGAGTCTATGAAGTTCCTGAGCTCTTGTTTGTCTGTGAAACTGTGTGTTGTTCCTTCTATTATGAATGAGAGTCTTGCTGGGAAAAGTATTTTGGGGGAGGCATTTATTTCATTGAGTTTTTTTACTATGTCCCACCACTGTTTTCGGGCCATGAGGGTTTCATCAGAAAAATCAGCTGTGAATTTTAAGGATGCTCCTTTGTAAGAGATTTCTTTCTTCGATCTTGCTGCTTTCAGAATTTTGTCTCTGTCTAAGGTTTTGGTCATTTTGATCAGAATGTGTCTTGGGGTATTTTTATTCGGATTTCTTCTAGCTGGTACCCTTCGGGCCTCCTGAATGTGGTCACAAGTTTTCTTCAGCTCTGGAAATGTTGTAGCAATGATGTCTTTGACAGTTTCTTCTTCATCGAGGTTTTCTTCCTGTCCCTCTGGGACTCCAATAATTCTTATGTTACCCCTCTTGGCTTCATCACAATCTTCTCTTGCCATCTGTTCCCGAATTGTGAGTCTCTTTTCCATTTTCTGCTCTTTTCTGGAGAGTCTCTGAACTTCATCTTCGAGCTCACTGATTCTGTTCTCAGCCGCTCTTACTCTGCTGCTGAGGCCTTCCACTGAGCTTTTCAATTCGCCTACGAGATTTTTCAGGTCTGACATTTCTGATTGCATTTTCCTCATTTCTGCCTTCAGATCCTCTTGTCTTCTATTGGCATTGCTTTCCATTGTTTCTTTTAATTCCCTAAGCATCCTAAGTAGCTCCCTTCTGAATTCCTTGTCAGAGAGGTTGTCTAACACTACAGTACTGTTGGTGTCATCTGGGCTAGACTCTTCAATGTGAATGTTTGGTGGGCTTTTGCGTTGCTTTACCATTGTGAGAGGTGTGGTTTAGTCCTTCACGTTCAGTGTTACTATTCTGCTTGATATGCAGTGTGAGTTAAGATAGGCTTATGAGTTATTGGCAACTGTGTTTCTAGTGGCTGAGCTAAAATAGAGAAGTTTCCATCTAAGAAGTTAGCTTATGGTTCGTATGGCATATGTAGTGAGAAAATATTTCGCGGCCGCGTCAGCGGCCGCGGCTCCGGAAAGAGTCCCTGGCACTGGGCGAGGAGTTGGGAATGTCTCCTGTTTGGAATTGGAGCCGTTCAGCTTTGTTGCCCAGAGCTGGGCCTCTGTGCCCGTCCCACGCAGATCAGGGGTTGAAAACCGGCTGTCTAGGGGCTGTTTCTAGCTGCGCGTGCCCAGAGAGGAACCCAGGCCCTTGGGGGCGGGCTGTACCTGTTGGAATTGGAGCCGTTCAGCTTTGTTGCCCAGAGCTGGGCCTCTGTGCCCGTCCTACGCAGATCAGGGGTTGAAAACCGGCTGTCTAGGGGCTGTTTCTAGCTGCGCGTGCCCAGAGAGGAACCCAGGCCCTTGGGGGCGGGCTGTACCTGTTGGAATTGGAGCCGTTCAGCTTTGTTGCCCAGAGCTGGGCCTCTGTGCCCGTCCCACGCAGATCAGGGGTTGAAAACTTGAATAAGTATTTTAAGACATATTTGATTGATGCAGCACATGCCCAGTCAGGACTACAGGCATTTAATAGTTCTGAGAGAGGTAGTAAGTTCCTTTGACCCACATAGTAAATGATTGAAGCAGATCAGAGATTATGAAATGCTATAAGTATATACTCTTTGTAAGCCTATTTCTGAGTAAGTAGCACTCTCTCCACACAAATTTCTAGTTTACATAGATGTAGGACTAGGGAAAATTTATTATGAGTGGAATATTTATGATTTTTTTCATGGAAGAAGGACTTTGGGATGATTTACTGGAGTCAAAGTACTGCCCACCAAAATTCTCGCCATATTTGGTCACTCCCAGGGGTTGTCATGGCATTATAAATTGTCATGACAATTTTAAATTGTCATGCCACAGGTGGGTGTGATTTATATTACCCAAACTCAGTATAATAAGAACTTTACCAAGAAATTTCTTGAGTCCAACCGTATAGTTCAAGACTTTGTCATTGTTCTCTCTTAGGCTATTAAACATCTAGGCGATATTAAATCTTCTAACAAGACATCATTTTGTTCGCATATTGAATAGGATAATTTCAAAGAATTGATGATCTCTGCCTAAGATAATATTTTTTATCTATGAAATCTTCTATAACTTTTATAACTCAGATCATTTGTAAGTCAGACTTACACCAGTCATTATGTTCAGTACTTAGACTATAGATAGAGTCACTGATTTCAGGTACATTGTATATTACAATGTAGATCCTATGCTGTCAGTAACCTCCTACAATTCTGTATCATTTCTTGCTAGCTGTTTCCCTGTCTTTCTTTTTTTTTTTCTTCCCGCTTCTTGGGTCACATCTTGCAATGCTCATGGGTTACTTCTGGCTCTGCATTCAGGAATTACTCCTGGATGTGCTCAGGGGACCATATGGGATGCTGGGAATTAAACCTGGTTCAGCCGCGTGCAAGGCAAATGCCCTACCCTCTGTGCTATCACTCCAGTTCCATGTTTCCCTGTGTTTGATTTAATCTCATGCTGTTTGTTCTTCATTGACCTAAAAATATCAAACACACTGATAAAATTTTCAATGAGAAAACAAGCAGTGATTGATCTAGAAATAAAATTAGAATTGACTAGGAACCACAAAAGTGGAAAAACAGGGATAGCTATTGCTCACAAGTAAGGCATGTCACATTCCATGACAGCTAAAATCTTGAATACTTAGAACGAAGTGATTAAAGTTGTTAAAGGATCTTTTTCACTACTAAAAGTTCAAGCACTGCCTAAATTAGATATGGGAAACTCCTAATGACATCAGTTAAAGATCAAGAAAAAGAAATGCATCTCTATGAGCACCATAAAACAAAAAATATTTGGGATATTAAAACTCAACTGAGATGCTGAATTCACTGCTACTTCTGTGTGGTTTAGTAGATTAAGGTGGTGCAAACCAAATAAATTTGGGAAATTTTGACTTAGATCATTGTTTGTATTCATAGTTTGTCTTCTACTAATGGAATTTTAAAGTATAGATAGGCAATTCTTATTTAAAACTTAACTTATTTAACATTGGATATGTTAAAACTGAGACTACGGGTTCCCAAGTGGCGAGATAGAGACATTAACTCGATAATGCAAAATAAGTAGGAGTTTTATTCCAGTATACTTGGGTCAATAAAGAGTTTCAATGAAATGGTATCATCCTGCCAAACTCCTCTCTTTATATCCATGATCACTTCCTTGTAGAATGGTGAGATCCTGGTGGAATATCCCTAATACAGCTCACAGAGTATCCTGATGTATTGAGTTTGAATGCCCTGATTGGCTACGGCTTCGATGACTGCTTCACTCTCAACAGAATCAAAGGCCTTCTTTAAATCAATGAACATTAGACAGAGAAGCATCTTGAACTCCCGAGAAACCTCAGTGAACTTGGTCGGATATGGTTGATCATGATGAATCCTTTTCGGAACCTGGCCTGCTCGCATGGTTGTCCTTCATCTAGTGTCCTACCAATCCTATTCAGGATGAATTGAGTGAACAGCCTGTAGATGACAGACAACAGGCAGATTGGGCAATATTGCCAATGTCATGGATGTCTCCCTTCTTGTACAGTAGAACAGTTCTGCTGATTTTCCACTGTAACAGAACATTGCATTCAGATAGGTAGCGTGTGAAGAGTCAAACCAGTGTATTGATGAGTACTGATGAGAGGTTCTTCAGGTGTTTGGGTCTGACCTTTTCTAGGCTGGGTACTGCTCACTTCTTTACAGACGAAATGGCATGTCGGATTTCAGAAGGGAGAACATTGGGAATGAAAAATCCATTCTGCACAATTTGGTATGTGGGCAGGTGGACGTGGCTATCAAAGAGATCCAAATAGAAGTCATGGATAATCTTCTCCATTGCCCATCTGGAAGATATGATAGGTCTATCAGGATATTGGAGGACAGTCATCTTGGACTTGTAGTTGGCTGGCAAAGGACGGGGGGCGTGGCTAATGCTTTTCCCAGCTTCTGCCTCATGAGCCAGCACTGCTGCTTTTCTCTCTTTAAGGTAGGTCTTCCTTTATTGCTTCTCTGCACTGATTTGCGAGCTCACAATGCAAGCTTGTGGTTGCCTGAGGCTTGTGCCCAGCCACATTGGCGAATGAGCTGTTTTTGGCTATCAAATACTCCATGGGTAGCTTGCTTAATAGGATAATTAGCATATCTCAGTAGGATATGTCACATAACTAAGGCATGAGATCGTTATAAATTTTACATTTTAATTTTTGTGTTTTATTACTTTTGGTGTCATATTTAGGAAAATTCAGGCTTAGATCTCACAAAGATTTTCTCCAAAAATTTTCCTACATAAATTTTGTAGTTTTATATAGGTAAAAAGGTAAAGGCCCTCCCATTGTTCGTTGATTTGCTCAAGTGGGCCCAGTAACGTCTCCATTGGAGACTTTTGTTGTTACTGTGTTTGGCATATCGAATACGTCACGGGGAGCTTGCCAGGCTCTGCAGTGCAGGGTAGTTTTATATAGATAGGACATTTCATGATGTTAGTTTCAATGATGTGTTTGGAGATTACTACAAAAGCAAGGGAAACATGACAGAAATAAACAAAGGGAATTTAGAGTGAACTAAAAAACTCCACAGTGAAAGAAGAAACAAAAAACTCACAACTTTTATTGAATGGGAGAAAATATTCACAAACCATAATTCTAATAAAATGCTAATAATGAGGTTATATAACAAATTCACAAAACTCATAAACAAAAAAGAGATCAGTGAAAAATGGGATTTTCTGAATAACACATTACCAAAGAATACAAAAATGGCTAATAAATATATTAAAAATTGTTATTACTATAGATGCCGTTGGATTCACCAGGTGATTTGTTAAGGGGGGTAGTGAGACAGCAGCTTGGAAAGGGAATCTGCTCCTTTCTCTCTATCTACCTCTGCCACCAGGCAACAGCTGGGGAAATCTAGGACTGATGAGTCAGTTGTGAGCCTTGCTCTCTGCAGGAAAGGAAAGTCTGTCCTAGACCTTACCCAATGCCTTTTGGATCCTCACCTTTCCCTCACAGAAAAGAATTTCTGGAGGAGAGGAACAGTGAAGTTAAAACAGATTTTAATTGGAAGTCTTGAGGAATGGGAGGGTGGGAAAGAGAGAGAACAAAAATAATACATTCAAGAGAGAACATAGAACATGGGCTTCTCCAGAGTAGAGAGGGAGCCCCAGTACACATCCCAGCAGTAGGTATGAAAGTATGAAAGTGTATGTATCAAGAGGGGAGATGTGGATGATACCTTCTCCACCACCTCATGTGCTGAGCAGCAACATATGGGCCCAGACAGCACATGGGCCCAGGCAGCATATATGTGCTTTCTTTGTTCATTTTGGCATTATATAGGGTTTCTTCCAAGCAGCACCGCATGGCATTTTCTACCTAGATAAGTGTCCATTGCTAGGGTGCTTGCTAAGGAATAGAGTTGGGAGTAGTGATGGTCTTCTTAGATAATTTGTTTCCAGGTTTTCATTCCTGCTAGAGCTTCTCTTGGGAGAGGCTAGAGGGGGTGGGGGGGATGGGGAGGTGTCTAACTTCTCTGGTTTGTGCTGCTGCCAGGTAAAGGTCTTATCAGGCTTTAGGTCATGTGTCTACAAGATGAATTTTTAGCAGCCTTAGGGCTAGTTGGTTTTATTACATCCCAAGTATCCATTGACATGGGTGTGGCCCTTTCTGCACCTGCCTGCCTCACTATCATGGAAGTGCAAATGGAAAATACAAGAAGTTATAACCTCACTCCTTCAGAATGGCCTGTATAAGAAAGACTGGAAACAAGTGATTGCACTGTGTGGAGAAAAAAACCCGAGTTCTTATTATTCAATATGAATGTGAACTAGTACAGAATCTGTGGAAGATGGTATGGAGATTTCTCAAAATATTAGAAATATCTACCGGGTGACTTGGGGCTCAGTGCAGATGTTTGACCTGGCACAGACCCTCCGCAATGGGGTCCTGCTCTGCCAGCTGCTCGACAACCTCTGGGCATACTCCATCAACCTCAAGGAGATCAACTTGAGGCTGCAGATGTCCCAGGTGCCGCCCAGAGATGCAGGCAGGTGCGTATTTGTCAGTGTGCAGATCATTACAACAAGACAGTCGACCAAAAGCTTGCATCTGGTAGACTGGGAACACCTGTAAAAGTGATTAGAGGTTGCCTCAAAAGCCTCCGTCCCTCTAGGAGAGCCAAGCAAGCTACCGAGAGTATCCCCCTGGACACTGCAGGGCCTGGCAAGATACCCATGGCGTATTCGATATGCCAAAAACAGTAACAATAACAGGTCTCATTCCCCTGACCTTGAAAGAACCTCCAATATGGCAGCATTGGGAATGTTAAGCAAGGAAAGACTTCAAAAATCTCAGGGCTGGGATGAATAGAGACGTTACTGGTGCCTGCTCAAGTAAATTGATGAACAACGGATGACAATGACAGTGATGATTTACCCCAGATAAATACTCTACAAAAAAAGAGTAAAACACAGATATAAAAAAAAAATCTGCACACCTACGTTCACTGTAGCAGTATTTATGATAGCCCAAATCTGGAAAATACTCTGGAAAATACTCTAACACAAAGTTGAGTAGATAAAAAAAAAAAAGATGTTGAATACATGTACAATGGAGTATTTCTCAACTTCAAGAAAAGATGAAATTTTTTTTTGATGACAGTGTAGATGGCCCTGAAAGGGAACATGCTAAGTAAAATCAAAGAGTGAAAGAAAAATATAGAGTGTTGTCACTTGTGGTAAATACAAAAACAAATCAAGGGAGCAGGCCAAGGCATAGGGAAATGAAACAGTGGGCAAGAGAGATAGTACCTCTGGTAAGGCACATGCCCTGCAGGTGGGTGACCCTTGGTCAATCCTTTGAACTCCAGTTGTTCTCTAGGACCCTACCCAGAGTGATCTCTGGGCTTAGAGATAAGGAGCTGTGGTAGAAAGATGATGGTACTTAATGGTAAGTGTGATGTATTAACACATATTTTTGAAAAAGTGAGAAATTGTATCCCTAGTGCATATACAGTGATGTAAAAATCAATATTGCCTCAATTAAAAGAAATAGAACAATGCAAAAATAAGTTATAATTTTAAGCCTTAAATTTAATCCACAATAAATGGTGATTGCTTTTTATAAAATGGGGAACAATTTTTGCCAGTGGAAGTCCATCTAGTTGCTTATTATTTGTAGATAGGTTATCATTTTTCTACTAAATATTTTCATACTTTTGCTTAACAAAATCACTAGGCTATATTTTTGAGTTTTATTGATCTCCACTGATCTATTTATCTGTTTTTCTCCCCCAAACATGACTATTGATTTGAGTTGTTCTAATTAAGTTTGAGAATCAGACAAGTAAATTTTCCTATATCACACACGTTTTTGGGCTGGAGTGATAGCACAGCGGGTAGGGCATTTGCCTTGCTCGCTGCTGCCCCAGGCGACCCGCATTCTATTCCTCCGCCCCTCCCAGAGAACCCTGAAAGCTACCGAGTGTATCTTGCCCGCATGGCAGAAAGTCTGGTAAGCTCCCAGTGACCTATTCCACTGTCATCTCATTATTCATTGATTTCCTCGAACAGGCACCAGTAATGTCTCCATTCGTCCTAGCCCTGAGATTTTAGCAAGTGCCACAGTGGAGGCTCTCCAGGGTCAGGGGAATGCGACCTATCATGGTTACTATTATTATAATGATACTTCAAGCCCCAAACACAATATCCACTTTCATTCTTATAGATTTTCTTTGCATTATGTCCCATATGTAGAGAAGTTGACAACCCAGAGGTATCCAGAGACATAGGCATAAAGAATCCACCATATCCCTGTTTTCTCTATCAAAATCTATAAATGGGGAACTCTAGTAAGTAAGAAATCATTAAAACAATAACTGCTTTACTCTACTCCAAACCGATTTTCCTAAATTCAGTGACAGCAGACATGTTTGGGTAAGAAACAAAAACTTCTATCATGATAAGGTTATAACAAGGATCCTCAATATACCTGTTAATACATTGTCACAGAAAACCAAATAGAATTTTCTTTTGTGTTGGCTAATGCTGTGCTTTTCCTATTGTTAGAGTGCTTGGATGCTTGTACTCAGGCAGTCAAAACTAAAAGCAGAGTATCACAAAATGGCTGAATTCAATAAAAAAATTTTTTTGAGGGGGAAAAAAGGAAAGGATAGGGAAACTGGGCTACAGAGTATTTTTAAGTTGATGTACCTCTTTTTTACAGTCTCTTCACTAGGGTTAGGGGTGAGCACTCTGCATTGGGTTTAAGACATACAAGATTGTAAAATAAAGGGGTTGGGAAAGAGAAGGATGTTTGAGGGGAGTTTTCTTCTGCATATCCTGGGCTCATTCTCTAGAACTTTTCTTTGGCGTCATTTTTCTTTCTGATATCATCCATTTTCTCTCCTTCCCCATATTGCACCATCACTCTAATCCTTGCCACCTCCCCTGTAGTTTTTCCCCAGTAAATTTATATTGTTGGGGCTGGAGCAATAGTACAGCAGGGAGGGTATTTGCCTTGCAAACAATCGAACCCGACCCAGGTTCTATTTCCAGAATCCCATATAGTCCCCCCAAGCACTACCAGGAGTAATTCGTGAGTGCAAAGCCAGGAATAACCCCTGTTCATTGTCGAGTGTGAACCAAATATCAAATAAATAAATAAATAAATAAATTTATATTGCTATATACACTTGACCTCAGTCATTAAGGGAAACCTGCCTTGATCTGTTCTCTTAGCTATCAACTATAGCTAGTAGTTGGCTCTATTTCCCTGAAATCCAAGTATTGTAACTTTCATTATCAGGAGTCAAGGTGAAAGATAGCATTATATAAGATAGATTTAATGGAGATTGTTATGAACTGAATGATTTTTCCCCACCCTCTAAAAGCTGCGAATTCTTAATATCTGCCTTGAACTTTTCTTTTTTGACTTTTGCTGTCACACCCCGTGATGCTCAGTGGTTAGTCCTGGGTCTACACTCAGCAATTAGTCCTGTTGGTTCTCAGTCGATCATATGGAATGCCTTACACGGTCTTAACACCTAAAGTGCTGGTATGGAGTTATGAAAGTAAGACTCTCATACTCTTAATGCCCCCAGAGGAAGAAACACGAGATAATCTTTTCTCTCTTGCCCTTTTCTGCAACCTCCTCTCTCTTTCTCTCACTCTCTCTCTCTCTCATATAAATGTACATTGAAGAGGGTATGTGTCAGGAAGAGGGCACTCACTTGTAATTAACTGTGGTGGCCACCCTGATCTCAAACATCTTTCCTTCAGAACTATGTGAAAATAATTTTCAATAGTCTACGTCAGGCAATCTCTTATATTTCTCATGTAGTCTATAAATCACTTGACTTTACTTTGACTGGTTGTTTGGGGGATTTTGGCTACCATACCCACTATATGGCCAGTTATCTCTCTTTTAGTCACATACTTTATGAGATCTGAGTTTTTTCTTTATACTGGATAATGAGCTTAATTTCTTTGAAGTTATTAAGATAGCTTTTAGCCTTTACTTTTTTCCTCCCTTTCTGTTCAAGGAACTCACTCTCTAATTGATATTTTCTAACCTCTAGCTTCTTTTTCCTCCCATTTGTTAAAAGTCTTAGTTTTTTTTTTTAATATTTGTAGTGAATCACCGTGAGGTACAGTTACAGACTTACAAACTTTCATGCTTGTTTCAGTCATACAATAATCGAGTACCCATTCCTCCACCACTGCCCATTCTCCACCACCAATGTTCCCAGTATCCCTCCCACCACCACTCCATCTCTCCCCTCTCCCACTTTTAAAGGTATATTCCCTATTACTCTCTCCTTTTGGGTATTATGGTTTGTAATACAGGTATTAAGTGGCCATCATGCTCTGTCTATACTCTACTTTCAGCACCCATTTCTCCTCCATATCAGGCCTTCCAAGCATCCTTTGTCTGGTGGCCACTTCTCTATTTGAGCTTCCTTTTCCCCCAGCATGTGTCAAGGTCTCAGTTGCTCCAGTACCAAGAAGGATCCGCCAACAAATGGAGAGAAGCAAAATGGAGATTAAGCAAAATGATAGAGATGAATTGGAGAACACAACAAGTGAGAGAAGGCTTGTGTCCCTGGAAAAGATGTAGTGGGCATTTACTTACATTTACTTTGTCAGATCCTTCCAATTTTCAACAGGAGCCAGAAATTAAAAGTTTTGTTTTTAATGCTTAGAACTAATTAAAGGGACTTAAAAATATGTATGTGAGCCAAAATTATTCAGGCCAACCAACACAGGTCTGAGGGCTGGTTTTGCCTCTTTGGTCTCTAATTTCAGACTTCCACTATAATCTTCTTAATGATTCTCCCAGGGGCACTAGGGCTATTATGCAAATAGTTCTGCTGGCTCATATTATTCTTCTTAGAAGGCTTTGACAATCAGGCCAAGCTAAAGCCCGCTTATGGTGGAATCATGTTTCATGTCTATTTTTTTCACCTCTATCTGGCAAACAGTTCCCCTCGTTTTACAGAATCACTGCCCAGTTGATTATTGGCAGCAGCGTTCTCTCAATAACAGAAGGGGGGAAACTGCCCATATTACTGTGTCCTGGGAAAGAAACTGTACTAAATGGTTTATGTTGCCACAAGTTGGTACACAGTTCTATAGTCACTCCTGCAATGGCATCCTAGGACATCTTTTATGCAGAATCAACAGACATCAATATTATTGTGATCTTAGGTGCTAGGATTTTATTTTATTTTGTTTTATTTATTCCATTGAACAATATTGAATTTTCGTCTCTCTGAGTAGGGTTGTGAGATGAAATCATCTGCAGGTGTTTTAAATTGTTCTCTGGGTAATTGTTTCTATTTCTGGTATCAGTTTATCATGTAAGTACTGCTTTTGGATTTTCAGTGTTGGTAGTCTATCGGCCTGTGTTTTTCTTCATTGCAGAAGTTAAAGCAAGTCTCTGGGCACGTCTTATTATTTGATTCCTGTTTCTAAGGTGCCAGGGCAGGGTCAGGAGCAGCCTACAGAGTCATTGCATGTTTCCCAGCAAACTTCAGAACTACACCAGAGAAACATCACAGAAAGTTTTTGAACCACAACAGAAAACACTGTGCTGTATTGAAAGAAGGAAGAATTTTAAAAGCCTTTCTAACCACATATTTAAAAAAAGCATTTAAGTTCTCAGTAATAGTTTGTCTTCCTCTGTCTCCCAAGTTTATGATAAAATTATTATCTTTTTAAATTATTTAAGTAATTCTATTTAAGTACTGTGATTTACAGATATTTTAATAATAAACTTTGGGGCATATAATCAGAATTTTAACATACTTTCTTTTGTTGTCATATAGGTAGAATGTGTTTGTGTATGTGTGTGTGTATACCTTTAGTTTTGTTGTAACAAAGCAACTTGTACATATTTTAAAGTTTAAAACTGAGCATCTTTCCAGTGAAACAAAAAGAAAATTTAAAAATAAAACAGAAACAAAATTACAACAGAGAATTCTCAGTTCCAAATAAAATCCTACAGTTTCTGCTGATTCCCTCATCAAGTGGCAGGGCTCAAATCATCCTTAGGAGAAAATTTTATTTTAAAAGTGTCATCTTAAACTGCGAGGACGTCAGTTAAACATCACAATTAAAGATGCCAAAGGAGAAGCCATGTTGTCAGAATGTCCACTTAGTCTACCTAAATACCTCGTTGTCAAAATGTCCACCTAGTCCACCTAAACACCTCAAACCCACCCTTTGGTGACCTTCTATAACCCCATATTTTAAAGATTTTTTTTTCTTTTTTTAAGAGAAAATTAACAGTTGTATGTTGGTAAATGCTAACTGTCTGTATTCACATGGAGACACAGTGTCACATCTGAGCCCAATATATAGAGAAAGAAGAAAAATAGAATTCTATGAACTACTACACAGAGGCCTAGCCCCTCCAGCTTCCAAAAGAGCTAAGGGTGCTAAGATATTTTCCCCCACAGTTTACAGTGGTGTGGATTCCATAAACTCTGTGTTGAGACGAGAAGTGATCAACATTCATTTGGAATAGAAATCAGTGGAGGGTCTTTCCCCCACTTAATTTTTGTCCAAGGTATTTCTCCAAGTTAAGTTGAGAATGCTGATGCAAATGAGAAAAAAAGAGACCTCAAAAACAGGGCGACTGAGAACAGGGAGTCAGGGATGGGGGGAGGGGGAGCAAATAAAAAAGATTTCAACTTGCTCCCAGGAACTGGAGAGAATTTAAAAAGATTGGGATCCACCAGTGTTCCATTAGTCATCTTCTCCTTCATCCTCCTCTCCTTCCTTCCCCTCATCATCTTCTTCATCTTCATCCCTTTATTCATCAATATCTTCCAATCCTTCTTTCTCCTCCTCCTCATCGTCATCTTTGTTTCGTTCCCCTTCTTCATTATCTCTGTCAGGAGCCAAGTAGGACTGCAATGGGTTTGGCCAGATGTTATTTTTAATGACTTCCCCGAGCTCAGTTTGCACCCACATCTGAATGGTCAGTGAACGCGGTGAGGAAGCTCTCATGTTCCTCGTGCTGTCTCTTCCTGCTGGCCTTGTTCTGTGTTTGATTTGAGCGTTTCGTCAAAACCTTTTCATATTTCCTTGAAGATGCATCACCACCTCATGCAGATGAAATTCTTTGGGGAAGACTTTATTTTCAAAGTAAGGGTTTTCATCAAAATAAAAATCTTTCTATAATCTGATTTAAAATGTTCAAATTCTGTCACTTCAACTCTTGTCAAATAACGCAGCGTCTCTTCGTCCTCCTCCTGAAACACCTCAGACACTTGTGGACGGTTGACAACCGGTTATTATACAAAAGTTAAAGATTTGGGCTATCAATTTCGACCTCTTCTGAAAAAAAATGATTGGTGAGGTTTGTTATTTTTCTGTTCTACTTTCAAAATCTCCTCACTGGCTTGCTCATTAATTCTATTTCATTTTGCACTTCATCAGTATGTTCAATAGCTTCCTGCTGCTATTTTTCTCCCTTGCACACTCTCAAAAAGTTCAAGACCCACTCTGCCTTGGATAGTAGTACCCCCGCACCCGTATCTTTATCTGTGGCAGTGTGGGCTGGCATCTGGGGGTCGGCTGAAAGGCAGACGGGGTGTGGGCATGTGGGCTGTGGAGTCGGTCGCTACATCGTAGACTATTTCAATACATTCTGTAGGCCCCATATTAAAAGTCACAGATATTCTCCTAGAAGTTCTTAAGAAGAATTAGGATTTCTGCTATAGGATATGTCTGCTTATATTTTACGTTATGATGAATAACCTATCATTACTATAATTTATCAACATCATCATTATTAATTTTGTATTTTCTTGCTTTATGGTATTCATCTAAATTCTCAGTGGAGAGGGTTCTATCTCTTTTACCACTGTAAACCCAGAAGAAGAAAAGTAAATGAATGTTTCCACTAAGCATATTTCATTTTTTACTTTTATATTTATATTTAATTTAAATTTCATACACTTCATTAATATTTAGCCTCTGATTTCTACTTCATGTTTTATAGTTGCAATGAGCAAATAGAGTCTCCTGCTTCCATCTTCATTTGTTTCTTCACATGTCTAAATGATATCATTTAGAGAATTTCAACTATGAGAATTTAGTTTAACTGGCCAATATTTAAATATTAAATATTAGCACACAAACAAAATTATTTATTTTATATATTTTTCTGACTTCAACTGTGAGTGTGGAAAGGTCGGACTACAGCTGAATCTTACAAAGACAATGTTTATGAGAAACAACTTTGTTCCTGACACTCAATTTGCTCTCAACGTAACGCCATCTCCGAATGTAACAGTTATGTGTACCTGGTCAAGAAGTCAACATGACAAATGACCTGGCACCTCAGTTGCGCAGGAGGAAGAGAGCGGCTTGGAATGCCTTCAAGAGCATCGAAGAAATAGCTAAGAAGACGAAGAACCTCCGGCTCTTTGATTCCACCATGCTGAGACCATTCTCCACACGCACGAAGGTACCGTCAGAGGAACAAAGGTATGTGGGTCCCGGGGCTGAGATTGCCAAGCCTGCTCGGATCGGGGCTGAGCATCCTCCACCCAGATTCTCCATCTTCCAGTAGGCAGTGGCCACACCCACCAACTGGCCCCTTGGCGTCGTGTAATCCCATCAACAGCCAAGACCCAGAGACTATAAAACCCAGCTCCCGGAAGTGCCCGGCTACATCTTATTATCCCATTCTTACTTTGGACAACCTGGCAGGCTACCGAATGTAACCTGTCCACATGGCAGAGTCTGGCAAACTCCCCATGGCGTACCCAATATGCCAAATACCAGTAACAATGATGGGTCTCATTCTCCTAACCCTGATAGAGCCTTGTATACGGCACTCTTTAAAATCTCAGGGCTAGGACGAAGGAGACATTACTGGAGCCTGCTCGAGGCAATCGACGAACAACAGGATGATCGTGATCGTGATCATTCTTCCTGCATTAACATACGCCTCAGAAACCTGGGCCCTACACAAACAGAATGAGAACGCTATTCGAGTCTCCCAAACAGGAATCAAAAGAGCTATGCTTGGAGTATAACGTTTCATTTGAGAGAAAGAATCCGAAATTGTGACCTCAATTGACGATCAAGAATCAGGAACGCTGTCTCGTTTGCCAAGGCATCAAAATTCAGATGGGCTGGACACGTAATGAGATTTAGAGATGACCGCTGGACTGAAGCTGTTACCGGCTGGATTCCACAGGACTTCAAAAGACCACATGGCCGCCCACCTACCACATGATCATACTTTTTCATCAAGATCATGAACGATTGGTTTGAGGCTCTTCTTGTTCTTAGAACAAACATATGCCATTGGGCTACACTAGCACGCGACAGGGACAAATGGAGACGTTACTGGTGCCTGCTCGAGCAACGGAAAGTCAAGTGATCAAGTGATATATTTTCTGATTTGGAAATTTTAATTTTCTAACAGTTTAGTAAATTTGTATGTTTTATGTATCAAACATAAAATTAGGGACTTATATTTATAGATCTTTCATTTACTGAATAATCAGAAACAGTTTGAAGTTGGGGAAGGTGATGCCACCCATCTTCTTTTTCCCAAGGATTGCTTTAGCTATTCATGAGGGTTTATTGTTCCATATCAATTTTAGGAGTGTTTTGTCTACTTTGCACCCATATGTTGATTGCAGCACTGTTCACAATAGCCAAAATCTGGAAACAACCTAAGTGTCCAAGAACAGACGACTGCTTAAAGAAACTTTGGTACATCTACACAATGGAATACTTTGCAGCTGTTAGGAAAGATGAAGTCATGAAATTTACGCATAAGTGTTTAGATATGGAGAGTATCATGTTAAGTGAAATGAGTCAGAAAGAGAGGTACAAATACAGAAGGATTGCACTCATTTGTGGAGTATAAAATAACATAATATGATACTGACACCCAAGGACAGTAGACACAAGGGCCAGGAAGATTGCTCCATGTCTGGAAGCCTGCCTCATGAACAGGAGAGAGGGGGAAGGAGAAGGCAGCTGGAATAGAGAAGGGATCAAGAAAATGAGGGTTGGAGGAATTGGTCAGGAGTGGAGATGTGTGCTGAAAGTAGATAAAGGACCAAACATGACAACCTCTCAGTATCTGTTTTGCAAACCATAATGACCAAAAGTAGAGAGTATTGGGAATATTGTCTGCCATGGAGGCAGTGGGAGGGTAGGAAAGGGGGTAGATACTGGGGATATTGGGATGGGGAATGTGCATTGGTGGAGGGTTGGGTGTTTGATCATTGTGTGTTGTAACTCAAACATGACAGCTTGTAACTATATCTCACGCTGATTCAATAAAATAAAAAAAATCAGAAACAAATTAAACAATCCTAATATTAGTTTCCTAGTGTTATTTCAACAAAAAATAGCAAACTGAGTGGATTAAGTAAAAAAATTTTGCAGTGACTCACAATTTCAGATAATTTGAGCCCAATATTCAGATGTTGGTTCCTCCTGAGAACAGAGGGAATGATCTATTACGAGTATCTTTCTGACTTCTAGACACCTAGCTCTCACTGTGAGTTTTCACAGTTTCTTGACTCCGTGAGTCTGTTGTGTGTACATATTACTTTGTATGAAGATGCCAGGCAAATGAGATTTGAGCCCACACTATTTCAAATACTTCATTTCAAAGTTATTAACTCTGTAATGAGTCTGTCTGCAAATAAGACCACATTCTGATGTACCAGGATTAAGGATTCGAACAACAGAATTTTGAGTATAAAATTTAACCCTTAGCAATACCCATCATATGATTAGGACTATTTATAGTTCTTAACGAATACATATTTTATACTTTGACTAGATCAAGTTAACACACAAATTAATTCTCAATAAAGATAATATATATAATACAAGAAACTGTATCTAACTGCTGAAATTACATAGAATCTATGTTTATATTGGGGGATATAGACTTTTCTACTCCATTTGGGATTTTCTGAGTTTGGTAGCAAATATCTGATAGATTAATAGCTAAAAAAATTGAGCATATGTAGAGACAATTTATATGAAGGTAAATTCTCAAGAAAAATATAGTTAAGGGTACCAGAGATAAACATCCTTGTGCCAAGTGGTCTGGGGCATCAAAAAGCGAGGAAAAATCTTCACATGACAAAGGAAGATTACTTCATGTTATCTTGAGCAAAGATAAGATTGTCAGATAGAGAAGAAATATTTACACCAGAATAATAATCTTCAAAGTATGTATATTTTAGGTCACAAAAATGAGGGCAGCGACTGCTTGTTTAAATAGACGAAGGTAAAGGAACAAGCTTCTTTTCAGACTCTAGGCTTTCTTATTCTTTGGTGGAGACTATTTTCTATTTCCTATTGATGTAGTGATGTGTTAATAATCTTGGCTAATAGAATGTGGCCTCGTTGACTTCAAGAAGGTTTGACTATGATCTCAAATAAATGGCTGTATATAATTTTTCTTTCTCTGTCTATCTCGGACTCCTTCTCTATACAGATAGAGTTATAATGTTATAACCTTTGTTATTTTACTCTAAAATATTTCTAAAGTAATTTTTAAGCCTGGCAGTGATAGCTTGGCTGAAGAATAAAAAATGATGCAAAGGAAATGAGTCAGAGAGAGAACTTTCTTGATTCCCAGACTAAGCGTATGTTTGCTGGCCTGTCTATCAGTGTATAAGTATAAGCAAGCATACCCTAACCTAACACAAGTCAAAACAGACTGTCATTTAATCCATAGACTCATGAGCCATAATGAAGCCTCTATATTTATAATATTAAGTTTTCTAGTTGATTGATAGGCAATGTTATTTTGTAGACAATACGTCAAAGTATGACACTTGAGTAATTCAAGGAAGATGAACCTGACAGCAATAGTAGTATTGATTGTAGTATTTGTGTGAGAAAAGTAGAGGTGGGAAATTACAATCAGGAGTATATGTTAGGACACTAATCTAGAAAAGAATTTTTATTAGGCTACCAGTTATTGCGTTATATAGCAAGGAGACATGAAAAGCATTTTGATATAATTTGAAAAAAAACATTTTCAATAAAAAATATGAGTGTAGGGAGAAATAAGAACATTGTTTTCTCTTACCAAACTTTATACTGTTACTGTCACTGTCCTCCCATTGCTCATCGATTTGCTGGAGCAGGCCCAGTAAAGTCTCCATTGTGACAATTGTTAATGTGTTTGGCATATTAAATACCTCACAGGTAGCTTGCCAGACTTTGCTGTGCGGGGAAGATACTCTTAATATCTTGCCGGGCTCTTCGAGAGGGGTGAGGGAATCGAACTCAGGTCGGTCATGCTGGCCGCTTGCAAGGCAAATGCCCTACCTGCTGTGCTACCACTCGAGGCCAAGCATTATACATGTACATATATATATATATATGTTCATATATATATTTGTGGGCTGGAGCAATAGCACAGCAGTAGGGCGTTTGCCTTGCATGCAGCCAACATGGCCGACCCGAGTTCGATTCCTCCGCCCCTCTCGGAGAGCCCGGCAAGCTACCGAGAGTATCTCACCTGCACGGCAAAGCCTGGCAAGCTCCCCGTGATGTATTCGATGGAGATGTTACTGGGCCCGCTCGAGCAAATCGATGAACAACAGGAGGACCGTGATATATATTTGTAACTTTTGTCATTTTACTCTAAAATATTTCTAAAGTAAATTTTTTGTGACTCAAATGAGAAAGCTCTTCAAGCTACTTAATGTTTGTCAAAATATGTATATCCATTTTTGGGTTTTAAGAATGGTAAATTGAAACACATTTTTATGTGTGATGGCTAAAATGTCACAATGAAAGCTCTTCACTTAGGATGATTTGTATAAAACATAAATATCAGGGACTGGAGTGATAGAACAGCGGGTAGGGCATTTGCCTTGCACGTGGCCTACCTGGATTCGATTCCCAGCATTCCTTATGGTCCCCCAAGCACTGCCAAGAGTAATTCCTGAGTGCAAATCCAGGAGTAACCCCTGTGCATCACCAGGTGTGTGTGACCCAAAAATAAAAATAAATAAATAAATATCAAATATATTCTGCTCCCAAGGATAGCAGCTTAGCTTTATGTTACAGTAAGAACTAAGAAATTGCAAAAGTAAATATTTTTTGATTAGTTTCATAACTTTCTACCAAACTCATGGTGCTTCATAATACCATTTTTTAAAAATCTAGACTAAATCCTTTCTATTCTTACTCAAAAGAATGGATCAAAGAGGGAAAGATCTTATGTTAAAGTATCTGCGCACAGTCCTATATACATAAAAACTGTGAAAACGTAGAAGTTAAGGCTACTTTTACTTTTGATTTTAGTGGTCAAGTATAAAAAAGAATAAAATTAATGAAAAAAATTCATAGTTGAATGCTCAACAGCTATGATACATGTTTGCTAAATACAGAGGAATAAAAATAGGCTATTCAAATAATTATTATCATTGATATACATAATGTAACTTTTTCAACAAACTGTTTTAAAATTATATTTTATTTATAAAAATCTTTCAGACAAATTATCCATTGAAACTGAACACATTAGATTATAGTTATTTTTATAATTTATTATAATTATTATATATAGTTCTATATAATATGTAGTTATAGTTATTATATATACTTATTATTTGATTAGGGTTAGAGTGATAGCCTAGGGTGTAGGGCATTTGCCTTCCACGAAGCCGACCTGACCAACCGGGTTCGATTCCTACACCCCTCTTGGAGAGACCAGTAAGCTACTGAGAGTATCTCTCCCGCACGGCAAAGCCTGGCAAGCTCTCTGTGACATATTCGATATGCCAAACACAATAACAAGTCTCACAATGGAGACGTTACTGGGCCCGCTTGAGCAAATCGATGAACAATGGGAGGACAGAGCTACAGTGCAGTGCATTATTTGATTATATATAATAATACATAATATATGTATATTATATATACATACTAATATATCCATAATATATTTTATAATATATAACATATAATATATTATAACATATACTATAGTATATATTTTATAATATGTTATACATGTATTTGTTACATATTAGGTAATATAATACAATTATAGTTATTATTTATTAGATTATGGTTATTATAGTTATTATTAGTTAATACTATTGAGTAATAGGCTGGAGAGTTAGTATAGTTGTTAAAACGCTTGGCTCTATCCAGAGCACCCCCTATTGTTCCCATATAAGCTCAGATCCCTGAGCACCACCTGGTGAGTCTCCAAACAAACAAAATTAGTGGCTGAAAAGGAGTCTATCTAGTTTAGCAAATACAATCTTTATCCAGTTCTTTTGTCTTTGTTATTCTCCCAGGACCTTTATCATTGATATATCAACCTTTTCTTTTGTTAAACAAATGTGTTGCTAAGGCAACTTGTAGTCTTCAAGATTCTAATGCTTTGGATGACAAAATGAGTGATTTTGATACAGACCAGTATTACTATGGATACAACACCAGCCCTGCTGTACCATCTCTCTTGCCCCCATTGAGTAAATTCTTTTATAAATTTTTTTCTTTTATAAATTGTTGTATAAATCAGTACACACCATGGTGGTGCTAAAATATATTTATAATTAAATGATCCTCCTGTTTTCTGGGATAAATGGCTCATGTTTCGATGATTTAGAACTACTTAACACCATATATAGCCAGGGATAGATTTTAGGGCTCGAACATACAGAGTATGCTCTACATCCGTGCCCCAGTCCTTTATGTCACCTTTTAAAAATGTTTAAATATGCACTTCAGAGCCTGGCAAGCTACCAGTGGAGTATTTAATATGCCAAAAACAGTAACAATAACAGGTCAGAGACAGGGTGGACCTGAAAGAGCCTCTTACTGCAGTGTTTGGAAAGGCAAGTAAGGACAGGCTCCTAAAATCTCAGGGCTGGGGCGAATGGATATGTTACTGGCGCCCACTTGAGTAAATCAATGAACAATGGGTGACAGTGATACAATGATATAGTGATGCTGATAAGAATTTTAATTAGTGCCCCAAGTTTTTAAAAGAAAACAGTATATAGCCACATCACTTTCTACCTTTAGACACTAATATATTTAGTGTATTATGTTGCTACTGTTTCTCTTCTTTTTCTCCCATGCTTCCACAGTAGTCATGCAGAAAACTCTACATAACCAGGTAATCATGTTCTCTAATGTGAATTCTATTTTTATATAGTCAAGTATTTTTAATCACATAAAAATACAGTTTAGGATTTTGTTTGTTTTTGGACCACCGCTGGCAGTGCTCTGGACTTACTCCTGACTCTGTGCTAAGGGATCACACCTATAGGGCTCGGGGAACCATCTGGGATGCTGGGGTTTGAACGCAAATCATCTGTGTGCAAGGCAAACACCCTATACACCATGCTATTGCTCCAACCCTCAGGTCAGGTTTTTAAATGCATTTAAACTTATAAAAAGATAGAGTGACAAATTTTATTCTTAAAACATGGTCAGTGGTTAGAAGCTTACCACAAGGGTGTGGGGCCAAAGGTCAGTTAGGATAGAGAAGGGACCAGTATGACAATAATTAGAAATGATCAATCTGGGCAAGAATAGAGTTGAAATTAGGGATATACATGATAACGTTTCAGTATCTGTGTTGCAAACCATAATGCCCAAAAGAGGTGGGGGGAGAGAGACAGACAGACAGACAGGACAGACAGGACAGACAGACAGAGACAGAGAAGTCCCTGCCATAGAGACAATCTGGGGGCAGGGAGGGTAACTGGGGACATTGATGGTGAGAAATGTACATTGATGAATAGATGGGTATTGGAATACTGTATGACTGAAATCTAATCATGAACAGCTTTGTAAGGGTCTGTGTCAGTGATTCAAGAAAATAAATAAATGCTAAAAATAATTAAAAAGTAAAAGCATTCCATTTACAAAAAAATGTTTTTCTTAAATAGGTAAGGTGACAAAGCCCATATTATTTGGTAATTTTTCTCATTGACCTTTTTACCATCTTAGCTTGTGGAATGTACAAATTAGTTTCTTAGTGGACTTTTTGGATTCTATTTAACTTGTTCGTATCACCCCGCATAGAATTAAATACAGAGAAGTGCATGTCATTTTAGGTAAATTTTTCTTGTGCCTTATAAATCCTGCGTGAGTCAAAATATAGCAGGCAAACATCTTAGTTTCACAAGACTGGAACTTGATGGTTAATAAAGCCAGATTTATTTTCTGTTAATTTAATTTTTTCTAGAGGTTTTTACTGGAATAAGATTAAGACACACGGCTTTCTTTCTCTCTTTCTTTCTTTCTTTCTTTCTTTCTTTCTTTCTTTCTTTCTGTAATTTTTACAAAAGGCAAATCTGTACATTGCAGTCAATACAAATCTTTTAAAAAACAAATCTAATTCCTTTGTGGTAACATAAAATAAGAATTAGTGTACTTGATGTAATTTTACGTAGAGTATTTGTAGGTAGCCATGCCATTATAGCATGTCATTACTGTTACATTATTCATTTCTAAAATAATTTTAATTTATACATTTGAAAGTAGAGTTAACAGTGGGTCTAAAACTCTTCTCACTGCTTTAACCCTCACCAATATTCACATAAATATTGACTGGTGGATTCACCTGATAAAACTAAATGAGTATCCTGCAAGGGCTGGTAAGATCAATTACTAAGTTAGGAAAGCTTTTAGAGGACATTTTTTGGACAAATAATTTAATTGCAAAAGCCTCAAATTTCTGACTGCACCAAAAAGTCTGTCTGAAATTTCCACTGCTCCTACTAATCATTACAAAATCAGAATAAAGATTCTGGGACTAACATGTGAGGAACCACAGACCTTCTCAGTCCATTCACTGTGTTGTTATTGTTTGGAGGGTCACACCCAAATGTTGCTGGGGGCCACTCAGGGAACCAAGAATGGTGGGGGATCAAAATCAGGACACTCACATGCATAGCATGTGATCATCCCATTGTGCCATTTATCTGGCTCTCAAATGTATTGTAAAAGAAGATTTATAACCTGTGTTTAATGAATATGGATTTCAGGATATTTATATTGTCCATTCTACTCTTCCTGTTTATTATTTGTGAGTCATTTGTAAAACTTGTGTTCTGTATCAACCAGTTCAATGTTTTGAACACAGTAATCATGCAATTTATATATGTATATATGCATCTCTATATATTTATATACTTTTTAATTTTTGATATAACTGAGATGAGGAAGCACCTGTGTCATAAATAGCTTTTTAGGAATGAATGTATGCTATGATAATGATAGCAGTAGTAAAAAAATCTAGAATAGCAGGAACTAGTTGTTTGGTGTGTATCTCTTAGCATATATCAGTATATTAGGTCATTAACTCACATAGTTTACAGTTATTTACTATGTGTAAGACTAATTACCTGAAGCTCATAAAACTAAAGCTTCAAAACATCTTTCCTTCTTTTTTATTTCTTCTTTTTTCCCCCCTCACTTGTTTGGGCTACACCCAGAGGTGCTCAGGGCTTACTTCTGGCTCTGGGCAGGGATCACTGCTGGCAGGCTCAGGAGTCATATAGCATACCAAGGATGGGACCCAAATCAGCCATGTGCAGGGGAAGCACACTACCCCCTATACTGTCTCTCCAGCCCCTTCAAGATATATTTATAAATGCCCTATATCTAGATCTTGCGAGAACCAACTCTCTCAAGGGGCCAGTATGACAGGCAAAATTGGTTTAAGTGAGATTCCTCAACAATGGTCAGGTAAGAACATATCTACTCATTTTTTGAGGGGATGAGCGTTTGCACCGCAGCCTGTGGTGCTCAGGCACTCTCCTGGCTCTGTACTCAAGGTGAATCCTGATGATACTCAGACTGTGGTGTCAGAGATTCAAGCTAGGTTTTTGGACACAGATGCATGCAAGGAATTTACTTTATATCCTGTCCTGTTTCTCTAACCCTTGCCAATTCCTTTTTTGACACTGTTCCTTATATTGAGTAATTTGGAGAGAGGCAGCAAGGAGATTTGGTTAGGGATTCACTTATTTGACCTTTCTGGAATATATTTACTTAGTGGAAAATTATTGTATGGCTTATAGGTAATATTTATGTATAATAAATATTAATAAAGCTGATATAGTATTTTAAGGTGAGTAAAAGTTACAAGGCCAGAGTTTGCTCTGTGTATGCATGTAACTTATGGTGCCCAGAACCTGATCTACTGGTAATGGAGAACTACGAAGATAGAGTCAGAATGCAGTGCAGAAAATTTTCACAGATTTATAGTGCTTTATGAAAAGAATGTAATAGAATTCTTACTTACTAAAAGTAAAGTATTTGAAATGCTGATGATAAAATGTGAAAATTTATTTATAATATGGACTTATTCTTATATAGCACATTGGAAAAGTTCTTTCTTAGAGAAAGTTAAATTACAAAACTTTCACAAAAAGAGGCCCCAGAGATTGCAAGAAAAATTTATAAAATAACTTAATAGGGTTTAAGATTTACTGTAGTATTTCAGAGAGAATAAAAGCACTGATACTTTCCTGATTTTGCTATGTCTTTGGTATGGTCCATTTTTGAATCATCATTTTAAAATTTACTCATTTTAAGTTGTAGTTATTACATATTGGTATTTTGAAAATTTGCATTATTCTCTTTGAAAAACAATGCAAAATTTAATGTCAATTTTGTTCTCCATATTGGCATACATTTTGCCTTTGTATCACATCTGTCAGTGCTCAGGGACTATTCCCAGCTATTCACATTTGGTGGTGCTCATGGGACCAAATAAATCTGGGGATCAACCCTTGGTCTCTCACATGCAAAACGTGCATTCCATTCCTCTGAGTCATCTCTTGGATCTTATCTCCATATGAATAACTTAACCAACTACAAGGGAACAACAAGAAAAAAACTCTGGTGTTATACCAAGGAACAGAAGCAAACACGAAAGGACTAGAAGATGATATGTACATAGTTATGTATGCACTCATTCTGTTTTGTACCAAAAGTGAATCTATTTTTTTTAAAATGAACAAATAAGACAGCTTCTCCACTGCAGGCTAATATATACAATATTCTTATTGATAAAAATTCACTAATGTTTGCAGAGGAATTATCATTATCATTATTATCAGTATTGCCTTTTGAGGCTACATCCAGCAATGATCACACTTACTGCTGGCTCTGAACTCAGGAATCACTCCTGGCAGTGGGCTGGGGATCATTTGGGAGGCTGGAGATTGAACCCTGGTAGACTGTGTGCGAGGCAAGTGCCATACCCACTGTACTATCTCTCCAAACTGAATTTTTGGCTTAAGGATCCCTCCTAGAAAAACAGTATGAGAGGCTAGTGATATGCAACAACAAGGAGAATGCTTGCCTTGATGAAGATGATGTGGATTTGATTCCCAGCATCAAATATGGTCTCCCAAGCTTTGCCAAGTGTGATTCCTAAGTGCAGAGTCAGGAGTAAGACCTGAGCATGACTTAAAAACCAAACAAGAAATGCTAAAACAAACCCCAAAGCCACACGATATGAGTTTATTTATGATTTAGAGAATGTATTGTTTTTGAGTGGGTGTGGGCTTGGGATTGGTGCTCAGTAGGTTAATCTTGGGTCCATGTTCAGCAGGGTCCCTGGGAGTGATCAGGGGAACATGTTAAGGTTTAAACCAGGGTCAGCTGGATGTGAAGCACCCATCTTAACTGCTGCTAACTCTCTGTTTCCAAAGACTGTGTCTCAAGTAACAAGTTCTGGAAATATTTCTGTTAAAATTATGAACATTTGAAAATATAAAATTTTAAGTATAAAATGTGTTTCAGAAATTTAAAGTATAATCAAACTTAATTTTAACAATGAGTAAATCATCAATAAATTGTCAACCTGTATTTATTGTATTTATTATTCTAGACATGTGACTAGTTTGAACAACATATCTATCAAAGATATCTCTCAAATAATATGATTATTTCAAAGTGTAAAACTGTTCTATTCTGGATGGTCAAATATCAAATTGAAAGCATTTTCTGCAATAAAGGATAATTTGAAAGCTACTTAAGAAAGAGAATGACCAATCCAGTTAAACAATGTTTGAGTTTATTTATATGATTCATATCTGCCTTCTTGAAAGGACATATACAAACTTGATTTCAAAATTAAAGAACTTTTGAATGACAAACGTTCACGTTTTACTGTCAATATTACAGGTACGCTCTTTTTTGGTGAATAATTATCAGTTGAAAATGTACCAGTTGGAATCTATAATCAAGTAATTTAACACTTCAAAAAAGAAATAAACATTCATTTTCAAATCTTACATATATTATTTAAATAGATACAAAGTTCAATTTAATAGTTTAAAATATTATTGTTATTCCCTGAAAAAAAATACCTTGGTCAAAATAAATGTTTTGATTATTTTTAAAATGTATGACTCTTTAAATAAGCACTGTTAGTAACAGTACACCATATATTATTTAGCAATGAAGGTACATCAAATAATGTATATAATATTTGTTGAAAGAAAAATGTATAATTTGTTGGGAAGTTGCAGGCAAAATATTTTAGGTTATTATAATATGCAACTTAGACTCAAATTCAAGGAGTTGGTTATTAAAATAAAAGATGAACAAATTCATAAATAATCCCTAAATTTCCATTTTTTAATATTAATCTGTATGACTGATGCATGCTGACAGTAACAAGGTATCATAAATTTAAATGGCTTCTCATATACAATTCCCTGTCCATTTATACAAGTATCCTGTTAAATCCTGGACTCCAAAAAGAAAACTTTGAGGTATAGCATTAAATATAACATAAAAATGCATGATATTTTTGGCTGAAGTTCAGCAAAGCTAAAGTCAGTTGAGAAGTGTTGACTGGGATGCTTCCAAAGTCTTCCAGATTTATGCCCTCTGAGAAATTTGTTGGAGACATCAAATAATTCAACTCTTCCACATCAATATATACAAAGGCGTTTTTTTATTAATCAAAGAAAGGGAATTAGAGTCATCAGAAATTATTTTTAATAATACATATATTTATTGCCATCATAGTTCTGCAAATTGTCATAAAATTAAAGTCAGATGAATTCAGAAACATGTGCAAGTTTGAGACATGGACACAAATAACAGCATGGAACTGTACATAAAATAATTACAATTTATTAAACACACTATTTTAGCACATCCATGATGGATGGAAATGAGCACCATATCTTTTATGAATATATATATATTTTTTGTTTTTTCTCTACAGCACCAAAGAAATCCAAATAGAAAAAAGGAGGGATTAAAACCTAGACTTCAAGAATTAGTTGTTTCCATTTCAGCCACACTATCTTATTTTTTTTCTTGATTTTCAAAGCTTTTATAATATCACAGAGCTCCCACGAGAGCATTGATATTTCCTAGTACATATATATATAAAGACTTATATATATGTATATATATGTAGCAAACTGTTTTCTATACCATTCTTATTTAAACCTTGCATGTGGCATAAAATGGATTGGTGGCACCAAAGTATATTTTCTGTTGAATTCATATTTTCTTTGTCCTAATCTCAGCCAAGAAAACAAACAGCACCAACTTCAAATCCAAACTTTTGATTTTGATCACCAAAGTCATTGATCATTACATCAACTATAGGTACTTGATCAATTTTTGGTGTGTTGATTTCAATCACAGTCTTTTCATATCCTTTTCTGGACTGTAAATGAAACAGAAAAATAAGTTAATCATTGATTTTTTAACATACTTTTTCTTTAACTTTCTTAATCCTTTAACTTTACCCTTAAGGGGTAAAGTTTTTACGGGATAAAGTTAACACATAAAGAGTAGAAAATCAAATTTATCTTTATGTGGTAACTGACACCTTTTATTTTTCTTGCTGTAATAATTTTAAATTTGAATTGATGGACATTACATTTCATATTTATATTTAATTCAATTAGTGCAATATTCTAATATATATACTGTCCAAGAGAAAAAGATACAACCTGATAGTTGAAATAAAAATTGATATTGTATAATATCCATAAATAAGCAATATATCTGCATGTATGTAAAGTTTTTTGTAAAATGTAAATATAGCATAAAAAATTTTAAAACTGGAGTTAAAATAAAAGCACCATTTATTAGTATAGGAAATAATTATGCATACTTTACAATTAGAAAACCCTTTTGAAACATTTATCTTTTAATTTGTTTTTCATGTTTTTGTATTTTGCTTGGAGGTCACACCCATTTGCAAAATATATGTTTCAGGTCTTTCATCTATCTCCCTAGCCCATGTTTGGTTTATTACCTTTTAAAGGTTTACTTGTGGTCTCTTTTACTGAAGGGATGAGTCAGTTTATCTGTAATTGTGATTTCTCCTTAATGGTTAACACTTTAGCCAAACAATGAGCATTCTTTGTGCTCTATGGATCACTTTTTTAAATGGAATTTTCTCTTGCTTGAATAAGATAGTTCCACAGGAAAAAAGGGTGCCTGAGACAATACAGCAGGGAAGGGCCTTGCCTACCCAGGTTCGAGCCTCAGCACTCTGAGAACACCAGAGTGATATCAGAATTCAGAACAGGGAGAAAGTCCTGAGCATTGTGGGTTTGCCCCCAAAACAAACAAACAAAAAAAGTAGAAATGATTGTGCTTCCTAATTTGGTCTAGTATAGTACCAATCAATGAGCAACACAACATATAGGAAAGAAAGATCCTCATGTTTCTGAGTTCTTTTCCAATAGTGATTCCCATCCTGTGGCCCTGGTCCTACTGGGGTTCCTGTAGTAGCATAATGTGTCCCCCAACTCACCCATTTACACAATTTTCACCTTTGGCCAACTTAAAATATCCTCAGAGCCCACAGGGTACTCTCTGGCCTTTGTTTGAGAAACAATGATCTGAGATATAAGTAATGATTACTTTAGCTGTAATGTGAGGAGGAACACGGAAAAATGTTTTTTTTTATTTAACTAGTTGCCATACTGTTTTAATGTCACATATAATTTCATAAAATAACGTGATCTAGAGTACCTTCTTTTAAGTATTTAAATATGTACTTATCTCTATATTTCCAGGTTTTTCTGAGTACTGGTGTGTGTGCGGGATGGAGTGAGGTTGGGTCTGTGTTCACAGTATTGATGGTTTCTAATATAAGACGTCTGAATATTCCAGTGGCTTTTGGTTTTTTGTTTGTTTGTTTGTTTGGTTAGTTGGTTATTGTATTTTGGGCTACACCCAGTGGTTCTCAGGAATTATTCTTGGTTCTGCACTCCTGGCCAGTATAGTGGACCATGTGGGATTTCGGAGATTGAACCCAGGTGTGCTGCATGCAAGACAAATGTCCTATCTTTCTGGTCCCTGAATATTTCCATTCAAGCATCCAACTTAGTAACAGAAGACATCTTTCTTGAGACCAATTGTATTCAGCACAAAATTGAGAATGGCCCTTGCCCCATGCACCTCTATTAACTCAGGCAATAGAGATGATACTTACAGCACAGCCATCATACAATGCTTTGATGTAAGGGTTGTTATCATAGGATATCTCCTCATCATTTGATCCCAAAAATCTAAGTGCTTTGTCATAACTTCCTGTTAACGCATCATACCAGGCTGCTGACTGATGACAGTTGTAGGTGAAATTTTGCCTTGCAGAGGCAGTCAGCAGTTTCAGGAATGTCATTTGCACCATATTAATAGAATTGCCTTCAATATCCAAGTATGAAAGCTGAGAATTAAAGAATAAAATGACATGTAAGGATTCTTTTCTTCTTTTATGTTACAAAAAAATAAAGTCAAAAGTAAGAATTTGTTATGGAGACAATGAAAGTAAAAAATAAAAAAGAAAGAAAAACACTAGTGAAAGTGAACTGTAATCCCAGAAGCAGGCAGATGAATCAACAATCCACTGAACTTGATGAAAATGTGCATTGAGTGTTAGAAGACTCAGATAGGAGTTTATAAAATCAGAATTGTTTTCCACCTGAATTAATGCATGTACCACTTACCTTCGATTAGACACTATTTCCTATGCTGTAGTTTCCTAACATTATAAAAATTACCAAAAAAAAGTACAGCTTCACAAAGTATTTCATTTTTTGATATTTTTCATTCTTTTAAAATCTATTTTGTTTGGTGTCGGAGTCTGTCAGGCAGTACTCAAGAGTCAGAGGGACTGAGTTTCCCTCTGATACTCATGACTGACTCAATGCTAAGGTTGGAGGATCTAAAGTTGTTTGGTTCCTGAGGTGCCAGGGTCTACCAGGGTCACTTTTGCAGTGCTAAGGGAACTCCAGGGTTATATCTGATGGTGCCACGTGGCCACATGGTGTCACAGTTTTAACATGGATCCCAGGGCTTGCACGGCATATGTCCCTGACCACTGAGATATCTCCCTAATTTGATCTTTGTTTATCTTTTAAAATAACAATGGAGGGGCTGGAGCAAGCACAGCAGGTAGGGCATTTGCCTTGCACTTGGCCGACCCGGGTTTGATTCCCAGCATCCCATATGGTCCCCTGAGCACCGCCAGGGGTGATTCCTGAGCGCAGAGCCAGGAATAACCCCTGTGCATCTCCAGATGTGACCCAAAAAACAAAAAAAAAATTTAAAAAATAACAAACAATGGTAACTGAAAATCAGTGAAATGCAAAGACTACTTTATGCTGTCTGATTTCATCTAGTTTTTTTGATCTTTTAAGAATATGCAAAGACTACTTTATGTTGTCTGATTTCATCTAATATTTTTAATCTTTTAAGAATATATATATATATATATATATATATATACTATTTGCCCAGATTTTTGTTTGGCTTATTTTTTTTTTTGAGTCTTAACTGGTGAAACTCATACAATATACAATAATGGCTGCATGCAAGGCAAGCACCAATCACCTTGACATAAGTAATATCTCTCAAGCCCTGGGTCAAACTTTATAGATATTTCTGCAATAATTTTTTTGTTGCCATATTTTTCTATGGTGTTTTCAATACTTTCATTTTCAGCACAGAACTGCCTATATGTTCATTTCTGGATGGTGAGGTTATTCATCTTTATATCACCTACTCTAAGAAAAATACAACTACAATGAAGTGACTGAGTCATCAAATTCATTATTCTGTACTTAAAGCAGGAAAAAGTACTAATTGAAATCTATTACAAATCATATATTCAATAAAATTTATAATTGTTTTATTGAACATAATTGAAATATGAGGAGACATGAAATATAAGGAAATTATAAGTATTAAATACCTAGATTTAAAATAATTAAGAACATCTTCCAAAATATAAATTGAGTCATTGTAAATACAGTTACTTATGATTTTCTCTTTTGAAATACATTTCATCTATATTTTCCTGATGAAGAGCACAGATGATAAGGATTATGATGAGATTGAAGGGAAAAAATTGGGGAGAAGATTCACTAAGGAAAGAAAAGAACAAAAAAGATAACTAAATATTCTGTGTATGTTTAGCACAGTGGTAGGGCGTTCGCCTTACAAGCGGCCAACATGGCCGACCCGAGTTCAATTCCTCCTCCCCTCTCGGAGAGCCCGGCAAGCTACTGAGAGTATTCGATATGCCAGACACAGTAACAACAAAGTCTCCAATGGAGACGTTACTGGGCCCGCTCGAGCAAATCGACGATCAACGGGAGGGCCTTTACCTTTACCTTTACCTGTGTATGTTTTTAGTGCATAGAGAAACAAATATGTAAAATGGGAGTCAGGGAGATGACTTAGTGATCAGGGACACATATATAGACCCAAGTTCAATATCGAGTTCTGCATGTCCCTCAAGCAGTATCAATGTTGTTCTGGAAGACTCACACATATCCAGGGGTAGCCCTGGAGACTCTCAATCCCATTCGGCTCCAGGATTACCATATCCCTGTGCCCAGAAATCAACCCATTTGATTCTGCCTCAATGGACCAAATATCATTAGATCTGGTCTATATATATATATATATATATATATATATATATATATATACCTCCAAGGAGCTTCTTTGAAGGTTTTCTTCTTTTAAAAAATGATGAAAAAAATGCAAGATGAATATTTGATATATAACTTGAAGATTGAAGTAAATAATTGTATCCAGTAGATAATTTTGCAAGAAGTTATTAAATAACATATTCAGATTTCTATAGAAAAAGTCATTCTATAAAGGGCCATTAATAGAAAATAATAGCTTTAAAAATAATATGAAAATTGAGTAATTATCTGGATAAGTGAGAAATTTTTATTTGAGTTTCTTTTTTTTTCATGAAGCAAGACAGTTTTTTATTGAAACTTACTTAGAAAGATGTGAGGAAAGAGAATGAGAGGAAGTACATGTTCAGGAGATAACAACCGCTTCTCCAGAGTGAAAAAAAACAAAGACATAGAGAACAAGAAAGGTAAGTAAGTGTTCAAGGGAGAACATGAGCATGAAGAACAAGCCTCATTTGAGTGATCTGATCAAAATTATTAACCACATATATTTTAAAATGTTTTTAAACCCAAACTTGGTTGTGGTATCTAATCATAAAATATCTAAAAATTAATTACAGTTAACTAACAATTGTACAGAGATATTAAAGCAAACTTGTGCTATAATTAAAATAAATGAACCAGCGAGTCAGTTCACATTATTTTCAAATGAAGCGATCAGTAAAACATTTCACATTCCAAAGTTCTAATTAAAATGGAGAACACAGAATACACGTAGGCTTCAAGAAAAAAACAAAATGATTATAGAGACAATAAATATATATAATGTTCTCTATACCTGACATTTATAACAATCTCATTTTTACTATGTCCCTTTCTAGTACTTCATGATATTCTTATTTCACTTGATCTATAATATATTAGTAACAATATATTTTAATTTATTTTGATTCAAACATTTTAGGCTTTTCTAAAAATGGAAATATTCTAAAAGATACAGATGGATCTTTTGTATGTGTATGGATACACACACATACTATTTTTGTTGATCCATTTATATATTTTTTAACTTATATATACATATATATATAAATCTGGGATACACTTCACTTATAAAGTTTAAGACAAACCACTTTATTATGAGGTAAATAACATACCAGTTTTCCTCTCTTAAATTCACTAAACCAGCTTCCCGGTTTCTCCTTTGGCCATGATGAAAGTCTTACCTAATACAAAAGAACAGGAAAATTAGAAAGTAAGCAATTATGGATTGCATTGTTTTTTTATCCACCAGTAATTTCCAGTTAGACTCCAGTGCCAAAGAGCTTTAAAATGGCACCAACGCTGGACTGTGCAGAATGAGATAAGAAGCAAAATTTGACACACATCCTTTGAATTCACATTTGCTGACAATTGATACAATTTCCCCCCTACTTTATTTTCTGCTCAAAAAGAAAAACAGCATGGTAAGTCGGGGGGAGGGGTGAACAGGGAGAGAAGTAGGTGATAACACTAGAAATTTTAGGTAGTTTTGTAAAAAGTGCACCCCCACTGCGGCAGGTGGATGCAATCCGCATTCTAGAGCCATGAGAAATCTTTAAGTCCTGAAAGTAGGGAACAAAAGCTAAGGATGGGAAAAAAGAAAAGACATTTACAGGAAGCAAATCTATTTCTTATTGGGAAGAATATTTGGAGCCTTTTATAGAATCCACATTATTGTCTCAATTTAAAATGATTAGTAAAATATAAGGGTATATAGGACCTAACTACAGGAATTTGAATCATCTGTGCAACTGAAAGCATTTTACATTTCTCCCAATTTTGTTTGGAGCAAAATGAACTTGGTTAGTCCCTCCTGCCTGCCAAAAATTAGCTGGGAAATTGCTGCTTTATTTTATTTCCCTATTATTTATACTTTACAATCTCAACTTCTCTCCCAAAGAGAGTAGCCAAACCCAAAGAATAGATTTTTGATATATTTTAAGAAATTACTTTCTTCCTATATGCACACCTCATTGACTAAAAATAATTGACTAAAAAGAACTGACTAAAAAAAGATGTAATTTATTAAAAGAACGAAAGTAAAAACAATACACTCCAACAATCAGATGTTGGAATTATAATCAATTATAATGTGTGAAAAATCCTTCCACACATTAGATGATAAGCAGTTAGTTTTAAAGAAAGAATGTCAAAATAGGTACTGCTAGGTAAAAACAAGACAGTGTTTAAGGAGTCGATAATCATTTAATAAATATTTAAGTTCAAGAATACTTTTATGGAAGAATGAATTCTTAGCAAAATTGCATATTTTCAGAATAATACACAGCTGTGAATTCTATCATATGGTAATTGCAAGGAAAAATACTATATATGCGCTAAAATTTGAGAATCAGCTGTGCTGTACCATGGAAAGCTAGAAATTTTAGAGAGCAAGCAGGTGCATAAAGGATTCATCTGGGTAAAAAAATAAAGGAGAGATGCATTTGTTAACTCTATGTATCACTTTGGTGACTTATTCATGTTTATGCAAATTAAATGCTCTAATTACACTGTAAGAAAAGCAGATAAATGAAAATATGACAGTATAATTTTACTGTTTAGTTCAATATTGCAAAAACATGGCAGGAACTGTCAACAGCCAACACCAAAACAGATTGGTACTTACTCCCTCAGATTTTTTGTCTGGATAAATGCAAGTCTCACCACCAGATGTGAAATTACAATAAACTTTGAAGGAATCTCCTGAGCAGCCTTGATTAGGGTCAATCCAATATTCACCTAAAAGTTTAAAAGAGTAATATACAAATTTCCATATTAAAATTGAATATATATACATAACACTTTTAGAACTAGAAATAAGGAAAAAGAATATTAATAGATCTTTCTTCACATGATGGGGGCATATATTTGAATAAAAAATGTGGTCATTTGCTTTCTACGTATCAAAGCTGGCAAATGCTCTTTTACACTCTGCATGGAAAAATTTTTCTTGTTTGTAGCATGCCTATTAGTTTTTAGGTTTTTAACATTTAATGTCATCTAATCAAAGACTGACATTCAATTTATTTATAAGCTACATGGATAATGAAATCAAATATATTCAACTTTTAATAATACACATATTCCACACTAAGTAATATAAGTATAATGATAAACACTTTTTTCTTGGTCTCTTTTCTAGAATCACAGATAATTTAGGGATAGTCTTTACTTATCCTCAAGGATCAGACTTCTGCATCACTTCACAAAAGGAAAAATATTTTAATAAATGTGCTCTTCCTTTCAATGGGATACTAAATACTTTATATAATATACACACATATACACACAGATACATATTTGTATAGTTTGCCCTTAAAGTAAAGTAAAGTAAAGGCCCTCCTGTTGATCATCGATTTGCTCGAGCGGGCCCAGTAAGGTCTCCATTGGAGACTTTGTTGTTACTGTGTTTGGCATATCGAATACGTCACGGGGAGCTTGTCAGGCTCTGCCTTGCGGGCGAGATACTCTCGGTAGCTTGCAGGGCTCTCCGAGAGGGGCGGAGGAATCGAACTTGGGTCGGCCATGTTGGCTGCGTGCAAGGCAAACGCCCTACCGCTGTGCTATCATTCCAAACCTCCATAGTTTGCCCTTAATGTCATTATATAAATACTACAGGAATCATTATCATATTTATGATCATAGTACTTAATTTGAGATTTTTTTTCTCTATGGGCCAAACCTGGTGATACTCAGGGCTTACTCATGGCTCTGCACTCAGGAATCACTCTGGCAATGCTCAGATCATATAGGATGCTAGAGATAAAACCTGATTCAGCCACAAGCATAGCAAGAGCCCTACATGCTGTACTATTGCTCAGACTTTTAAGTTTAGATGAAAAAATATGATTAGTGGGATAGAAAAATATAATTTTATTTTAAAATTATTTTTAAATTGAAGTCCATGGCTTATAATTCTATGAAAGTTCTTTGATCAACAATACAGAATTTAGTAATTATATATGAGAAAAGAATTGGTGAACATTGATACTGGTTACTTTGCTTTCCTCCTACCATCTTAATGCTGCCATTTCAAAAATTAATTTGAATTATGAAGAAGCACTGGTTAAAACTTTTAACATTTTTTAAATATTTAAAAATTGTCTTTAGTTTTTTTTTTGTGTGTGTGTGTATGTGTGTGTATGTTTTGGGGTCACCCCAGCATTGCTCAGGAGATATTTCTTGCTCTGTCATCAGGACTGACACCATATACAATTACAGGAATCAAACTGTGGTTGGCCAGTGCCTTACACCCTGTATTATTTCTCCTGAACTTTAACATTTAAAAAGAACTTACTGTTTATGTTAGTACTAGAATTCTTAAAAATTCCAATGCTAATCTGCTGTATTTTTCACGATTGCTCTACGTAATTAGGAAAAGACCCTAAAAATCAATAAACTTCTACTAGAATAAGTGAAATTAAAATACGATAGCACAGCGGGTAGGGCGTCTGCCTTGCACACAGCCAACATGGCCAACCCGAGTTCGATTCCTCCGTCCCTCTCAGAGAGCCCGGCAAGCTACCGAGAGTATTCGATATGCCAGACACAGTAACAACAAAGTCTCCAATGGAGACGTTACTGGGCCCGCTCGAGCAAATCGACGATCAACAGGAGGGCCTTTACCTTTACCTTTACTGAAAAATTCCTAGTTTCATCTTTCTTCTGCTAATGAAAATATATATGAAATAAAGTGAAATTATCAGGAAATATATACAAAGTTTTCTGAGTACAGAATATATAACTATTAATCACAGTCACTGTCCTCCTGTTGTTCATCAATTTGCTCGAGCGGGCCCAGTAACATCTCCAGTGTGAGACCTGTTGTAACTGTGTTTGGCATATAAATACATCACGGGTAGCTTGCCAGGCTTTGCCATGCAGGTGAGATACTCTCGGTAGCTTGCTGGGCTTCACGAAAGGAGCGAAGGAATTGAACTTGGGTCAGCCGGCAATCTACTGAGAGTATCTCGCCTGCACGGCAAAGTCTGGCAAGCTACCCGTGACGTATTTGATGTGCCAAACACAGTAACAAGTGTCACAACGGAGATGTTACTGGGCCTGCTCAAGCAAATCGGTAACTATTAATACTAACAAATTAATCTTATTTGTAGACTAAAAACATCATTTATTTAGCTACCTGAAATTTTAAATATTCTTTCAACAAGTTTCTAACATGGCACCTCAAATATGATTTAGAAATGATCTTTAATCATATTGAATTTATTTATCCCAGTCATATGTGGTACATGTATAAAACCTATTCTATAATTTCTATTGAAACATAAAATTCATTTGGATAAGGCTGAAAAGATAGTACAATGAGCAGCATGCTTGCCTCATATGCAACTGTCCCATGTTCAATCCCTGGCACCACGTATGGTCCCCCAACCCACCAGGAATGATCCCTGAATATTGTCGAATATGGAGCAAATACACTCACACACACACACACACACAACAGATTTGTGTTACCATATCAATCCAAAAGTGTTCCTGCCGTAATTGAATAAAGTCTCACTTAACAAACAGAGACTTTTCTAAGCAGATCTTGAATTATGCAGTGTAAATTACTTTTTATGTCTATAAGATCAGAATTAATAAGCAGTTAGTTTTATTTGGAGACTATATTAAACATTTAACTAGAATTAATGAGCTGACAAAGCATCTTAGTAACTTAGGAGCTGAGTACATTTGCTTTGTCATGTATTATTAACATACCATCTGGGAAGTCAGGATGACTTAGCTGCAGATCTTTGCAAGTCCGAGCAGGGTTGGTCTGAGTGCCCATTGGAAATTTCATATGTTCAATGTCTTGTTTCAGGGAATCGAGAGAACCAAATATTTCCTCCATTCCATCTGAGTAGTCAAGAATATTATCACTTGCATCTGCTTGCATGCTTTCAGCATGTCTTCTTGCTTTTTTTGGTGACAAAATTGGTAAAGGCTGAATGACTTCACCAGGTGGGCCCTGTAAAAAAGTGGATGGACACGTAATTGTTTCTATAGGCAAATTATTCCACAGATGCTAGTTATTACAGGCTATACCACTGTAAGAAGAACTTCTAAGTTAGCTTTTCCACACCACATCTTCAAAAAATAAATGAGATAGATTATAGATAGTCTCTAGATGCTAACTTCTGGGATATCTTGCTTGGTACCATGAACTTACAGGAGGCCCTGGGGGCCCAGGAAGACCACCGTCACCCTTCTGGCCAGCAGGTCCCTGTTAGAAAGGAAGGTCAAGATATAATAGAGGACAAAGGATTTCAGTAGGCTTGAAATGTTCAAAAGGCAAAAGGACACAAGAAGCACTTACAGTAGAACCTTTGTTACCCTTTGGACCTTGAGGACCCTAGAAAATGAATAAGCAAAAAGTGCAGATTAAAAGGAGGAAACTTTGTCTTAACTGTATTTGTAAGTTCTATACTACTTTATAAAATTACATTGTTTTTTACTTACTGGTAAACCCGGAGGACCAGGTGGACCTATGGGACCAGCAGGTCCTGGAATTCCCTGTAAAGAGAACCACATAATCAGTCTTCATTTGTGTGTTGTGTTTTAGCATAATAGCAAATTTTCCTTAGATTCAAAGAATATGTTACATGGCAGGATTATGTAATAGCCTACAATTTATATTGCAAATCAAAAACATAATTTAAGCAGAATTATCTAATTTTTTGTTGTGTTGCATTTTCTATTCTTTATGCAAATGTATGCATACATGTGTACATATATTTTGTATATATATTTATACTATTGCCACTTCATAATTATATGGATCAGGGAGTTACCAAATGTTCTGTGGTAAACTACTGCATTTTAAATGTTTTGATTTCTGACTTGTCTATAGACTTCAGGATTAATAAATTTCTCTTCGAAAACACCATTGACCTAAGGAGATTAGAATAAAGAGGTTCTAATCTGAGGCTCTGTCAATTTTAAAGGAGTGGGTACAAGGCATGTGTGTTTGTGTTGGGGGTGGGGGTGTCATTTATAGCTTACTCACCCCATCTCCCTTTGCTCCTGGAGATCCTTGAGTTCCAGGAAGTCCTCTGTCACCCTTTTCGCCTTGCTCTCCTGGAGGACCAATCAAGCCAATTAAACCAGGATGTCCCTTTAGAAGGCAGAGAAAAGAAGTGTTTAGCAAGATCTAAATTGTAACCATATTATTTATAAAATTACTTATTACTGTAACAAAATATTAAAGCAAGAAACTTAAGTAGGAATTTGAAGATAACCTTTCTGTATAAAATATAAGATCATCATGTATTTGCCCAAAGGGCCATCTATTGCATACATTCGTAGTTCATTTAAAAACAGTCGGAAGTATTATGAAGCATAATACATTCAAAAAGTATGATCTCCAGTGTTCTATCAGTTACAGGGAAAGTGCTCAATTAAAAAACCTACAATGACCATAGTAATACGGATAGAGAAATAAGTGAGCATCCATCATTTTAATAAGTTTCTAACTTGATATAAAAAGGTTTCTAACCTTAGAAAAAATTGCAATCTTTAAAAGATAATGAGACTTAAAATTTAAAAATAAACACACTTATAAAAAGAATGATTTGTAAATAAATGATTTTGCATTTGCAATTACTTTCATGCAGCTCAGCACATACTTTAAAAGATACAATTAAGAGATATTTGAATAATATTCTAGATTATTAAACATTTATGATTAAAGACATAAAATAGCATTTTATTACTTTCTTATCTATGGATAATTATTTGAGTCTAATAATATGCTTTCTCTATGTAGTTCATGTAAGGAGACACAGAAAATAATGACACTGAATTCTCATATAATTTTTACTATTGCTCTACATATTTTCCTGTCTCATCATGACAGCAAAGAATACAGATTTTTTTCTATAGTTAGAATGACTATGTTTTTCTTTATATATCCCTTTTAAATGATTTCAACTTTACAATTTCTTTCCTCTATTATTAACAAAATAGTAAAAATGTATTATTTTAATCTTACCTTTTCACCCTTGGATCCAGGATCTCCTTTGAGACCAGGCAAGCCAGGAGGTCCCTAAAAATGAGAAACATAAATACATAGAGTAGGCAGGAATTCAGAATAGTATTAATAGTCATACAACAAGTTTGATTTAGGTAATGTTACAGTTAAAATAATAACCACTATTTAGTTTTTGGATTCTAAGTATCTGTGTGTTTTTAAGACTTTGCAATTCATTATTTTATAATTTGTTATATAACATCAAATATGGTATAATAAATTTGATTAAATAAATATGAACTTATAAATGAAACAGGCCACATACAGTTTTTCAGTTAGGAAGACACAGTAAACTTTAATTATAATAATTTTAATAGGGGCATACATACGAATTATACATCCATTCAATTAAATATCTTGGTATTAGAGCAAAAGGTAACAATTTGTTCACCATTTATCTTCTGGCCCCTGAATCTTTATAACCAAATTTTGTTCTGATATGCTACAAAGAAGTCAGTTTTCTCACCACTTTCTCATAGTATAATCCACAATAGAAAAAAAAGAAGCTATTAAGATTTCTAATTGCTTGAGCTTAATGAGAAATACACTAGTCATTATTTGGAATGTTAATGTATTTTAAATAATTTTTATAAATATTATTCATGAAGGAATTAGAAGAAATGAGCATTAATTCCTCTAAGCTAATATTCCTTATGAAATTATGAATATATCTAAGGATGAATTTACCAAGCCAAATCAGTTTATCATTTTTTATGAGCTGCAGATAGAAACTGGTAAGGTTATGGAATGGTGGGAATTATAATTAATTTACTAAATCTGGAAGGTACTAAAAATATTGCCTCTGCATATAAAAATGGTTTTCCAAGTATCTCATTTTCTATATACCCTTTATAATATTATAAATTATACACTCCTAGGAAAATATATAATTCATAAGTAATAAATCTAAAATAAAAACAAGGATGGTACACTTTTAACTGTATAGGCTATACAACCATTGTGTACATTGTACAGTATATATACAACCATTGTATAGCCTAGACAATGCTGCAGGATAGTAAATATATACCTGCAATACTATAGTATATGCTTTTTACTGTTAGACTTTTAGTCACATTAAATTAAGAAGTTACTCATGATTGGGTTTCAGGCATACAATGTTTCAACACCAATCCTTTTACAAGGCCCACTTCTCTCCATCAAAACTCCAGACCCCAGTTTGGCTCTCACCCACCCGGTCTGTCTCTAGAAGAGGCACTTGTTTTTTGTTTTTTTGTTTTTTAAGTTTTTTATGTATGCTGCGGTTTGAAGTACTGTTACTGATAGGGTGTCATGGGTATCTTTACCACCTTTTGGCAGCCCCTCCTCTTCCTGGTTGAATATGTCTATTCCCCTGTAGATGTGATCCCCTCCCCTGTCCCACCCACCTCAGCCCTCCAAGCGGCATGTTTCCTAACGAAGATCAATTCATTCATGTTCCTTGTTGTCATTACCTTCGGAAAAATTTTTGCTTTGAGATGCATTTCAAAACCCCAATGATTGAAGTTAAAAGAAACTACGGTTCTTACTCTATTACGTATGTAAACTTTTGAAATAATGTTTAACACGATTAAAGGCAACGTTTTACTCTTTAGATCCGCTTAATCATGATGGATCTCAGTGCCAGAGACACATAGCTAGAGGGTAGCATTTTAAACAACTCTTAAGTGTAATTCATTATGCCATTCTAACTTTTTAATGCAGGCAAACACAGATTATTTGAAAAATAAAACCATCAGATATTTTGTTTGTCAGTTCATGAGGAGAATGTATGACAATACTGAGGTAAACTGATTTTGAGATAAGTCCTGAGCAATCTGTCAGTGACAGTGAAAGAAACATTATTAAAATGAAAGCAAACACTTAAAATAGATGTCAATCCTGCCTTCAGAAGCTTAAATATAGGGACAGAAAATGATCTCAACGGTTTAAGTGCATGCTTTGCAGGCAGGAGGCTAAGGTTTGCTCTCCAGCGCTGCATGAGTTTGGATGCAGTACCATGGACCCCCAAGCACTGAGTCAAGAGTAGCCCCTGGGTACTACCAGGTGTGGCCTCACCAAAATTAACTTAAAAATTTTCAGTCATGTTAACTTTTACTAAACAGCCGAAGATATAATGCAGCTTAATATATACCTTAGCTTTCAATCTTATTTCCATTCAATGTCTAAGTATCCAAAAATATTGATTTTGAGAAGTTTATAAGGATTTTTTTCTTCACTCTACTATTCTAGTTAATTTTCACCTTAGTGCTCATAGACGATTGTTCAATAACTAACCAAATTTGTAATTGACACTTTATTAGAAAGAATTGAAGTGTCCATGAGTAGCTGGAATGCTAATCTGGAATGCTAATTTGGAATGATCAAAGCAGAGAAAGTTACTGAATAGGAAAAAATGTACTCAAAAACTGAGGGATAGAAGAATTTCACAAGCTTTTTTCTTTTCTTCTTGTCTTCTTAATAGTAGAAATTACAAGCAGATGATTAAAGTGGAAAGAAAAGAGACCCAAGAGTCAGCTGAAGGATTTAAGTGATAAGCTGAAAATATTGCGTGACATACTTAAATCATCAGGACAGAATTATAGAAAATAGAACTTCACCAGGATTAATTTCAGGGATGAATGTAAACTTGTAGAAGTTATCAGACATCTATTATTTTCACCTTTCACATTTTACTCACATTTAAGTCTCATTCCTCCTTATTTTATAATTTTGCCTTACTCCTAACCAGGGAAAGATCTCACAGATAATATTCTCTAAGCAGATCTAATATCTCTTGTGTCACTGTCACTGTCCTCCCGTTGTCAATTGATTTGCTCGAGCGGGCCCCGTAACGTCTCCATTGTGACAATTGTTATTGTATTTGGCATATCGAATATGTCACGGGTAACTTGCCAGGCTTTGCTGTGCGGGCGAGATACTCTCGGTAGCTGCCGGGCTCTCCGAGAGGGGTGGAGAAATCGAACTCAGGTCGGCCATGTTGGTCGCTTGCAAGGCAAAAACGCCCTACCCGCTGTGCCACCGCTCCAGCCCATCTCCTGTGTAAATCTTTTTTAGTTCTTATTCTAGATTATAGCTGCTTCTGTAAACTTAACTATTTTCTGATATTTTCCATTTATTTTCATAATAAAAGACTTGGAAATAAGTTTATTGATAATGCATATGCATGAACAAGGTCAAAATAAACTTTTCACTAGGAATTAACTTAGTTTTCAAAAAATTATCACTGTTTTAAATTTAATAACTATTTGTTGCTATTACTGAAAACCAATGGTCTAAGTGCTTTATAATTGACTCATTCAATTAACATAAGAACCCCTGGGTGGAACATATGATTGCCCCCATTTAATTCACTTAAACTTCACAACATCCCATGAGTTGCATACTATTGATAATCTCATTTCACTGATGAGGATACTAAAGTTAAAAGAGAAATTAGGCAACTTTTCCAAAGTCATTTAGCAAGTTAGTAAGCAGAAGTTCTGGTTTTCAGAACATGGTTGGCTTGTGAGTTAATGATTATAATCACATATTCTTCTCACTCTGTTCAAAAATTGTCTGCTCAAAAAAATAGTGGAAAAGTATGTAAAGTGATATAAGAAGCATTCTAAAAATGATTTCTCTGCCCGCCATCACCTCATAAGGATTAAGGAGCATATTAATACAGATACCATAATCAAAATATGTGAGACTACATACAATATATTTACATTGTAAAAACTCAAATAAAATAAATAACTGAGAAAAAAGTGATGACTAAACTAGCCCTTTCTGAAGTTCTCATTTCACTTGTTTGAAAGGGTTTGACTCAATGAGCCCTTCACTCTGTAAGTTCTTATTCCCTAGAGAGTCACAAATAGAAGGTCTTGTAAGCAACAACAAGGTGTATGTCTGATGGTTTTATTTTCAATACTAGCTGAAGGAAATATTCAATATGATTTTGTTGTTTTTTTATTTCATCTGGAGAAAGGTCACAACACTTATTGGAAAATATGAAATACCAAAGAAAAATATCTTTAGGAAATTTTATTGTGACATTAAGGCAAAATCTTTTTTTTTTCCAGTCTCTCACTCTGTACAGTTAGGAGTTAAAAAAATATAAGGATATCCTGCTTTCACTAGGTCCCTGATCCCATACAAATTGAACAAGATGCAGATGTGATCATCTACTTGAAATGTGACTTTTATTCAGTTATCATAGGAAATAATTTATAAAATTATGTGGCATGCTATATGGATTTTGGAAAACTGTGACTTTATAAAGTCATTTGATTTAAACTCTAATGATTAAAAAGGGGAAAAATGAGGATTAGTATTTTAGTATTTTATATTTCAGTTTGTATGAATAAATAAGAATATGGTTTTTTTGGTAAAGGAATCACTCTATAGTCATGTTAATTTTATTCTTTTAAACAAAGAGTCAGGATACTATATGCGATTTCACATATTTGGGGAAACCATACCTTTTGGAGAAAGAACTGTAAACCATTACTAGCATTTTATTCAGAGTGAAAATATTTTAGCTGTTGTTTAAAGGTATTTTATTGAGGTAACATTAACTTACAAGTCTTTATATACTATTTAAAACCAGAGGACACTGGAGAGATCTTCAGATCAATGACAATCTTTTGGAAACAACTTGCCTTTTTCTAGTTAAACACATTTCCTATTGTACAAAACATAATAGATTTATAAGAAACATAGAGATGTTCTAGGTCTAGGTTTTAAACCTTATAGCTTTAGGGATACTTTCATTCTGAATAACAGAAAAGATGACACTCACCATGGGCCCAGGTGGTCCGTCTTGGCCAGCAGCTCCAGGGAGACCTTGCTCTCCCTATGGAAAACAAACACGCTGTTATTACTGGTGTCCACTCGAGCAAATCGATGAACAACTGGACAACAGTGCTACAGTGCTACACTTTTAGCCATTTCACAATATTTATAGACATTCTGTAATGTAGTTACACAATAATCTATGAAGTAAGCTTATGACAATATACGTATTTGTTCATATATACACAGTGCTACTTTCAGATCAGAGCCTTTTAGCAAAGACTCTTACCACAGGACCAGGGATGCCTCGAAGCCCTTCTGGACCAGGCTTTCCTGCAGGTCCCTGAGGACCAACTGGGCCAGTTTTTCCAACGGGACCTTCAGCACCTGCTTCACCCTGTAGAAGGCAAAATATGTGAACATGTGTCAGAAATACAGATACTTTATTTAAAAACTGAAATATATGTTCTTCAATATATGCATCAATTAGAAGAATATAATTACTCTAAAATAATTTTTTTTACCTTAGCACCCTTTTCGCCTTGTCTTCCCTCTGAACCTGTAGCTCCAGGCGGACCCTATAAATATAAAATTCCATTATAATATGTATCATGCATAAATGCAATGCCAGTGAAACCAATTTTAAACATCTCAAGTTGTCATAAATTCTAATAAGCTGTGGTATTATATAGTTTGGTGGAAACACAATGAGATAAAAATTTTATGAACAAATTTTCAGTTCAGTTGTATAAAAAATAGGTGAATCACAGATTGTCTGATTAGACCTGATATAATGGAAATATGGTATTACAATACACGGTAAATGATAAATATACATTTTGTTTCTGTTTTGTTTCAGGTCACACCACAGTGTGTTCTACGCTTATTCCAGGCTCTGCACACAGGGATCACTACTGGTTGTCTTCAAGGACCCATACACCATACTGGGCATCAAATCTGGGTTGGTCACATGCAAGGAAAAGCCTTAACTCCTGTATTATTTTTCCAGATAGGATTTTTAAAGAAATGTTGTTCACTAGCTACCCTGTGTTAAACAGCTATATTTTATTATGAGCATCAATAGGAAGTAATTGAGTATATCAAATTTTACTGTAATCTTTACATGTTATTTAATAGTGTCTCTTAATTTTAGATGTCGATTCTTATTTGCTCGAGCGGGCACCAGTAATGTCTCCATTGTGAGACTTGTTGTTACTGTTTTTGGCATATTGAATATGTCACGGGTAGCTTGCGAGGCTCTGCTGTGTGGGTGGAATGCTCTCGGTAGCTTGCTGGGCTCTCCAAGAAGTATGGAGGAATCGAACCTGGATCGGCCACTTGCAAGGCAAATGACCTATCCGCTCTGCTATCGCTCCAGCCCTGTTGATTGTTATAAGATTTGCACCAAAACATAGTATTTAAATGATTAATGGCCAACAAGCAGTATTTTCATTTTCTGGGGCCATATAATCCACATAAGTTGTATAAGAATGCCATCACTTTTAAAAACATTTTAAATAATTTTTAATAAAATCACTTTGACAGTATTAGCATGAAATTAAAGTCTTCATGTTCAAGAGGGCTGGAGCGATAGCACAGTGGGTAAGGCGTTTGCCTTGCAAGCGGCCAATATGGTCGACCCAAGTTCGATTCCTCCGCCCCTCTCGGAGAGCCCGGCAAGCTACCGAGAGTATCTCGCCTGCATGGCAAAGCCTGGCAAGCTACCCATGATGTATTCAATAGGCCAAACACAGTAACACAAGTCTCACGATGGAGATGTTACTGGGCCCGAGCAAATCGATGAAAAACAGAAGGACCGTGACCGTATGTTCAAGAAGCTTAAGAAAATATTCTGAGGTTTGCATTACACTTATATAACTGAATTGAAAGAATATTCTAATTCTAGTTCACCCTTGGACAAGGGGAGGTGTGGTAGGGATCAGGACCATGCTTTCCGCCAATTAAAAAAATACATATATCTTACACCCAGTCCTCCAGTATAAACAAACTGCCATTCCCGGGACTGAATTAACGAACATTTTCAGTGTGTTGAAACTGTGAATTTGGAAACTTAGATAGAAAAAAAGGTCCACTTGGAAAGGGAACTTGCTTAATTCAAACCCAGGTTGTTTAAGGGGCAATGGTATGTGAGTATATTTGCATATTCATATATACATGTAGACACAAAATTTCCTTTGTATAAGGGGTTTACCCTTTTCATTGTTTTAGCTCTGTTTTTTATAACAATTTTTTTATATTTCTAAACATGTTCAGCAAAAATTCTTTTGCTACAGAAATTAAAAAAAAGTCATGACAAATGTATAGGTTTTCTCAAAATATACAGCATATAAGCATCCAATTTGCTCGAGCAGCCCCAGTAATGTCTCCATCGAGAGGAATCCAACTCCGGTCGTCCATGTTGGCTGCATGCAAGGCAAACGCCCTACCGCTGTGCTATCGCTCTAGCCCAAGCATCCAATATGAACATGCAAATGTACTTTGCTACAGAAATTAAAAAAAAGTCATGACAAATGTATAGTTTTCTCAAAACATACAGTATAACAGCATCAAATATGAGCATGAAAATGTTGTGCTCACTAATATAAAATCTCTGGATTTAAGTCTTGGCTGTCACTGCGTGATCTTTGGCAAGTGTTTCAGTCTATTAGTACTTCCATTTAAATCTCTGCCAAAATGTAGGAATGACAGAAGCTACATCCCAGTATCCTCATGAGAATTAAATTACTTGATAAAAATAAATGGTTTCTTGCACTGCCTGAGGCATGGAAATACTGTATAACAATTTGACATTTGATATTTCAATCTCATTAAAATTATTAGATGGCATTATTCTTCATTGCAGTATATGTTTTATATGTACTTCATTGCATCTACACCTTTTGCCATATTATCAACCTAAGATAAGGTTAAAACATAGTATTTAAAAAGACATTTGTATATTTGTTTGTTTTTGGATAACATCTGTGCTTCTCAGAGGTTACTCCTGGCTTGGTCACTTCTGGAAATGTTTGGTGTAGCTTGTGGTGCCAGAATCTAAACAGGGATTTTTGCATAAAATTTAAGTAATTGTTAATTCAGAAGAACCTGAGCAATCTCTTCAACCTCAGAAAATGCTTTTTTGGCTATACCAACGGTGACTTTTCCTTTTACACTATTAAAAAACACAAAAAATATAGGTTTCATGTTCTCAATCCTACTATAACTAGAAAACTTAAATTGATAAAAGTATATGATGTATTATGGTCCTGTAATACAAAGTCAGAACTGGAAACCTGATATTCTGATTTATTTCTTATCCTTACATAGACATTATAAAAAATAAAACATGGAAATTATAAATCTTGTAAGCAACTGATATAGAAAAGGATGATTTACTTTATATGACCTACAATATTGAAATTACACAGAATCATCAAGTCAACATGACTGGGGAACTAACTTGGTCAGATCGGGGTGCTATTTCATATGTAGGATATAAGGAAACATAGTAAAGTGATAACAAATGTCTGAAAGAAATGGAAGTGAAGAGCAGGAGAACTGGTCCTTAGCAGAAAACTTAGCACTGGGTGGAGTGGGGGTAGGTCAGGGAAGAGACCACTGTGACAATGATAGAGGAAAATTACACTTTGTCAGGATTAAGTGCTGGAAGGAAATAAAGTGACATGCATGAAACCCTATTAGGAAACTGAAAACAGAAAAAAAGAAAAGAAAAGAAAAGAAAAGGAAAGAAAAGAAAAGAAAAGGAAAGAAAAGAAAAGGAAAGAAAAGAAAAGAAAGGAAAAGAAAAGAAAAGAAAACAGCACCTTTAGTGCCTTCTTCAGAGGGAGGCCAGTGGGTGGAGCTTGAGGAAAACTGGAGAGTAAATGAACACAGGTGAAAGGATTGGTGCGGAACACTGCATGGAACACTGCATGCCTGAAACTCAATTATGAATAACTTTGTAACATTGTAATTTATGGTGATTCTTATGGAGAATAAAGAGTGCTGTTGCCCACAGAATGATATGGTAGGCAAAGAGAAAGAGAAATTAGATGGCTACAGAAGGGCACAGAAAAGTATTTTGTCATGATACTGTTTCCTATTTTGTTGCTGTTTGGGGCCACATCTGCCAGCACCAGAGGCTATTCAGGGCTCTACGTATGTGGTATTTCTGGCATTGCTCTGGGACAATGCATGAGCAGGGCCAAATACAAGCAGTCGTCATGCAAAGCGTTTTCTCTAGCCCTTTGAGCCATCTTCCTAGCCATGAATTTCCTGACTTTTAATTTTTCTTAAATAAGACTTAAATTTCAATCTGATGTTAAAATTTTCCATACAAGTTAAGACACAGAAAAAAAACCCTTAATTATCTCTTTGAAATTGCATTCTTTTTCATCCAGACTTTTTGTTTTTCATTTGTTTACTTCTATTTCTGTTATGAATTATACTCAAAACCATCAGCTGAGACTGAGGTTGGAGGTTGGCGAAAATAGCGCAGTGTTGTTAATTGGTGAGAATAAGGTGAAATAGAAAGATGAGTTTCTATTTAAGATGCGATATCAATATTCTAATGGTGAATATTTAAGTTTATTTCATATTGTCTTTTAAAACCACATTAAAATGAGTATCAAACACTTCATAAATTCTGAGAGTTCTATGAATTTATCTCTGAGAGTCAATTAAGATATTATTCACAGTTATTTTCTCAATATCATCACTGTAACTTCACATATAACTAATAATTCACTGTGCCTCAGTCCAAGGTTACAAAATCTATGTGTTATATAGAGTCTTTTGAAGTAGCAACAATATGTTAATAATAACACATGCATTAAAATGCATCCTTTAAGTTTGATGTGATTAAGCAACAGGATTTTTGTATTGAAACCTAAGCTTTAAATATTCCATAGCACAAAACAATAAATTACTTTGATGTCTAAAATGTTAAAGTGAATAAACAACATTAATGAATAACATTTAAGGAACAAAAATTATGGAATCCAGCTGAACAAAAGGCTTTTTTTTTCCTCTTTGAAAGTTTCCCTTAAATTAGTGACATATAGGGTCCTAACCTCATTTGCATAGTTTTACATACACGATCTTCATCTTGATTTTTAAAAAGGCATTTCATCAGCTGTCTAAAAAAAGTAAGGAAAATAATGTTTCCACTTGAAAGGAGAAATGAAAATTCAGGTTTAAAGAGCCTAGAGAATTTTTAGCGCAAATAAACTACAAAAGAGTTACACAACTGATTCAAGTCAAGGATTACTGCATTCCAAAAAGGATATCTTGACTTTGATATTTCTCATGTTTCTGCATAAAAGGACGAAGACTTAAACTCCCTAACTACACCTGAACTTTCATATAATTAGATCATAGATCTGATTGGAAAATACTCATAAAGCATGATACTGATAAAATTTTAACAGAAGTATTCTGTTCCATGATGGTATTCCTTCATATGCACATGTGGTATATCTTTATATCATATTTTTACCTTACATTACTTAAATGCCTTTTGAGCTTACATTATATAATATCAACTGGAAAGTTTATGATTCTCTTTAATTTATATGGATTTTTGTTGTAAGATTTAAATCGTTTCAGTCAGCTCTTGCATTATTTTCAATAAATGGGAGAGAACAGTTTTTGCTTTAAAATCCTGTGCATTAAAATTTCATGGCTTGTTGGTACTAACTTAATAATCTTCTCATGCTTTCAGAAGATATTACAAACATATGGCAGTATATATGTGTACCGCAAATAACAACTTAATTTCCCCACTTGTTCGATAGTTGTTAGAATGGTATTTTCTCAGCACCACTGTCATCTTCAAAGTTCTAATCAATATTCTATTTGGAAGATTTGTTATTTGTTTGTAAGATTTATTCATGGATAAAGAAGCTATATATTTGAATACACTTCTAATCATTACCACTTCTGCTACAAGATAATGCAAAAAAAATTATTACTGGTTAGCTTTGGTTCCCTCCATGCAAAGAAACTAAATATAGTGGCAGTACTAATTTCTACAAAATATAAACAATGTTTACTAAAGACCATACCTGCTAATTGGATTAAAGGAAAATAAGAATAGAAGGAAATAACATATTTGATGGAAATTTGTGCAAATTATATATTTAATGCACAGACATATTCTTACTGTTTCCACAGAGGCATTTGGCTACTGCATCAGACACATTGCTGCCTATTGTCTGAACACAAAGGCTGCTGAAGAGAGAATTCTTCCATCAGTTTCAGCTCATAAAAATCACCCTATACCTGTAGGCTGAGGTGCTTTCTCTTTACCCACTGTGTAAAAAGACTGACCTTACACGTGGAATATATTTATCTGCCCAAATATTTCCTTCCTACTTACTCTATTAAACCACACTGTTTTAACTCACTACAGTTCGAAGTCACTGCTATTTTAAAAAAATTGATTTTATTAAAATATGTGTAGTCATTAGGAATTGAAATCATCCCTTCTTTGGCAAGTTATCATGAATTTCCTATATATTTCAATTATATATATATATATATATATATATATATATGTAAAGGTAAAGGCCCTCCCGTTGATCGTCGATTTGCTCGAGCGGGCCCAGTAACGTCTCCATTGGAGACTTTGTTGTTACTGTGTCTGGCATATCGAATACTCTCGGTAGCTTGCCGGGCTCTCCGAGAGGGGCGGAGGAATCGAACTCGGGTCGGCCATGTTGGCCGCTTGTAAGGCAAACGCCCTACCGCTGTGCTATCACTCCAGCCCTATATATATATATATATATATAGCACCCTTTTATACAAATATATACCATGGAATAAGGAACACAGTATGCATCAATTTTAACAAAATCACAGTATGTTCTATTCTAAAAGTGCACCATATTCTAAAAACTTTTGTGGGGTATAGGGGAATTTCTTCCAAGCAGTTGGTGAAGAGATGGGTATCACTATTGTCAATGACACTTCAGCTGAGTAATGTAGTATACTCCACAGTACTGAAGTGACCCCGCATAGCCAGGAGCTGAAACCAAGGACATTCTATTCTAGTCTTTGCTCTGGATCTTTAAGTTACCTACTCAGCCCTATCTTATGTAATTTTGTAAGTTGACAATGGACTATAAAAGTCTATGGAAAAAAGTAAAATTTAACAATAGACAAAATCAATAATCTTTTAAAATTATTATGGATTTAATTTTAATATTTTCAATTAAAAGTAGAAATGCCTGAGGTCTCAGAGGATAGTACAATTGGGCTAGAAAGATTACCTTGCATGCAGCTAACTTGGGTTCGATCCCCTTGAGCATCACCATGAGTGATCCCTGAGCTCAGAGTGAGAAGTAAAACCTGAGCATATTGAGGTGTGGCCTCAAACCCACCCAAAAGCAAAATAAAAAAGAAAATTTCTTATTTTTCTCTTCTACAGTATATTTCACAGCTTATCTTATTTCCAAATAATGTCACAATTTGAAACTTATTTTAACACCTTAATAAGAGCAGCCTTTAATTTGAATCCCTAATAAATTTGGACATCAATCTTGCTGCTTTACATTCAGATTTTATTAATTTAACTCAGTCCTCAATTCTAGTACTAAAGTTATTTATTACCTATCCATGTTACAAATACAAAATCTGAGACTCACAGATAAAATTATTTATATTCATGTCATATTTCTATGGAGCAAACAAAACTAACATTTGAAATCAAGCCTGCTTCATTTAACACAATAGCATATGAGATTTCTTCTGATATTAGGGTATTAAATGTTTAAGTTTACATTGTTTGAGATCTAAATAAATGTGTATTTTTCTTATTTTATTTCTTTTTTTTATTTTCAAAAAGCAAGGTTAAGCTGAAGCTTTTCACTATATCAACTTGATGGTTGACCAAAATTAAAAAGAGTGCAAGCTATTATTGCTGGTGTTAAATAAGAAAAAATTATAGTTTAATAGTAAGATTATCTGGAATAATCTTCTATACCATTAAAACTTTTTATCCTATTCTAGAATAGATATGATAATTAAGTCTGCCTGTTAATACATACCTTATGTAGGACACAACTTAACAAGCAGTGCTAAATAGCTTTCTGGTTAAATTTAATGATGCAGTGTTCTTCTTAAACAAGAAAATATAGATAATGAGGTTCAGTCAGGCTGACCTGAGGTGATTTTTGTGTTCTATCAAAATGGATGTAAATTGCTTTGTAAGCAATGCAAAGTCATCACCGTTCTCTCTCCATCAATAATTCATAGATACAAAATCTTCTAATATTGTTTCCAAAATGACTAGAATGGATTAAAAATAGCTCAGTGTGTTTGCATAAATCACTCCTTAAAATAAGAAAATAGAACATCATCAAATTTTGATGAGATTGTTATGTAATGTTTAGAAAGCAGAGATCTACTAAATAACTTAAAAAGATAATACTAAAGGAAACTATGAACAGGGAATGAGGCAGTTAAATATTATACCAGTTTCAACATATGCCTACATATCATTTGCAACTATAGCAACCCCAGAGAAATAACTTTTAATTTAAAAATTTTAATTTATTAATTTCTATATCACATATTTTAATATATATTGCCTTAATTTTAATTCTTTTTACCACCTATGCTTGAATACTAAACCACTTTTTATATCTTTTGGCATGTTATATAAATGAAGTTTATTACAATATGCTCCTCGGTTCTACTTTATATATTTATTTTTCTTCTTAAAAAGATGTGTGAGACATAGCTTTGACTCCAGCTGTCTGAAATATATTCTTTCAATGCCATATATGTTTTAGTTCATGAATATGTCTCATCACATTTCTTTTTTGTGAAATGAGCATTTACACGTATCTCTTTGGAAAGGTCTTTAAGTTATTATGTAGGTATGTTCCTAACATATTAGGGACATACCTACATAATAATATAGTGCCCACAGCACCTTTCACCTACATAACATGTTAGGGACATATCTACATAATAACTTATAGACCTTTCCAAAGAGACACAGAAATGGCGATACGTAAATAATTGTGATATGTTGAAGGGGTATGGTCCTAGATTACAACATAGTAAAAAAATCTTCACATTAAATTTAGTAGGCAACACAGGATGATTTTTCTAACCTCATCATACTAATTAGCTCACAATTGTTATGTATTGTCCTAATGCTCCTCTGAAGAAACCTTCTCCATTATTTAGCCATACCTATGTTTGTTAATACCTGTTTTTTAATTCTACACATACGTATGAGCTTTTGAAGCATTTCTGTCAAATATGTAGTTTTCACTAGTACTGGCCTTTAGATTCTTATTATCTCATGAGCTTAATTCAGAGAACCATCAGATTCATTTGCAACAGCCATTTATGCAGAGGGGATAACAGCACAGAGAAGTGGGAAACTCCATTTAATTGTGATACAGAGTTAAAGTGTGTCTGGTTCAGTGTTTTGCAAGTTACCCTATTTCTAGGATTTCTATTTTTCAGCATCATTGTAATATGCTGCCTATATACTATATAGGTCACACAAATTTACATACATGGTAAATAATTATGTTCAAATTTTAAAAAAGTAAAAACTTACTCTTTTCCCAGGGGGACCCGGTGGGCCAGCCTCACCAGATGGACCAGGAGGACCCTATAACATGCAGCAATTGTATTAAGAAATTGAATATTAATATAGTGCCCACAGCACCTTTCAAATTCTTCACTAAAGTAAACCTTGATTTTCATTTTCTTACATTGATCTTCCTTGGAAATTATCACTCCTATGCCAACTATCTGAATTTTCTCTACATATCTATTCCCAGAGTTGATATATTCATAGAAAATTTCTTCTTTGTTGGAAAAAGGATCAAATTACTTTTCTGTAAAACTGTTCTTTTTAAAGTTCTGATTTACCTCTAGTAAGTATCTAATAGACAACCTAGTTAACAAAGTTACGTGACTGATTATTCTATGAATATCACGTGTATTTATTAAACCAAAAATGTTGCCCATAAATTTCTTGATCAACACTAATATTTTTATGCCAAGAAATGAGAAACATTTTGGAAATTACTTGCAAATGTTGCATACATAGAATAAGCTTATATCCAGGTAAATATCCAGTTGGAGTAGCTCTTCCTGGAAGTTTGAATCCTGCTAAACTTAGTGTCCTCCATTACTTTCCCCCCAAATAATCACAAGTACCAGTACTATCCTAACTCTTTCAAAGTTCATTTAAAAATTTAAAACACTGTCTCTTCCATGCTGAATTTATTATGGTTAGCACTTGAAGTAATTCATGTTATGATAAGCTAAAAGCACTATTTAAGTTCTAACTTTCAGTCGCATTTCATCAAGTATGAGAGACTAACTTACTTGGATGTACATTACATATCTTTGGCTATTTAATGCCCAACTCTCCACAAATTTTTGTTAGAGGGAATACATTATAGTTTATATTTTCTTGACTGACATTTGACAAGTCCCAACTGCTGATCCATAAAATATTGTCACTATGAACACTCTTCTGTCTTAGATTTTAAAAATAACTTTATTTAACACAAATGGATGAGCAGTCAAATTTAAAAAAATATGGTCAAATTATTAACATACTATGACTCTACTTTTGTTGATACTGTGAATATCTTGCTTATTCCTTAAATCACAACAGGAAATGCTCCATAATTTTGGACTATAATTCAAATATTATTGGTACTTGTATTAGAGTAAAAATATATAAATACTGAGCTGTGAATTTGTTGTGTATAGTGGCCATACCTGGCTCTGTTCTGGGGTCACAGGGGTCGCACATAAAAACCAGAGGTGGGCATGAGGTACCTCAAATTGATTTTGTGATCCATGTGCTCTACCATATATGTTATATTCTCTTTTCATAGCTAAGCATTTCAATGACTAACCATGACTTACTGTTGCTGTAAATGTTCTCAAGACTTAAAAAAACAAAATGAAATACAAACAGTGCTCTTACTAACCGGCTGGCCAGGATCTCCATCTTCTCCTTTATCACCACCAACACCATCTTGACCCTATGATAAGCAATAAAACAAGAACCAGACATTTTTATTATCTCTCTGTATACGTCAAGGTCAGTGAGTGTGTTTCCATGAAAAAAAAATCATGTTTTGAGAAAGGATGTGCACTTAGAAAGACTAAAATGCAAGCAAAAAAACTGTAACTTTAACACTGCTAGTCATAAAGTTTCTATAACCCAACAAAATATGGAAAATTTAAGCAAATGATAGGAAAAATCACTGAAAATACTGAAAATTTCTCCAACTTTGTTGTGGCCGTAATTACAGTTTATTTTCCCTTTTTTTCTATTTAGGGGTCCACTTAACTAATTTTTTCCTGTAACTTATCAATAAGGACACTGGGGACATGTCACTAAAATAGTTTCTTGGCTTTTTTATGATACTTACTGCAGGGCCAGGCTCACCAGGGGGACCAGGATCTCCGGGGAAACCAACAGGACCCTGAAATAATGATATGAAATGAAAGATAAAGATGTAAAAAATCTTTTATAAAATCATGCTATGCTAAAATTGGAGATGAAAGCTGGGGTAAGACCAGGTGAGAATATTTCTTCTCTGCTGCTATACATACACATTTAAATTAAATCTTGGTACTGCCTAGGAATATATGAAACGATGAAAGATTTACTTCATCAGCTACCAACCAAAGTACTGTAGTACTACTGTTCCATGGCAAGTTTCTGACAGAAACAATCTCACTCACCGGGTTACCCTTAGGACCATCATCCCCTGGAGGTCCTTTAGCACCAGGGGGTCCAGCAGCCCCAGGAGGACCAGCTTCTCCTTTCTCTCCTCTTTCTCCTTTGGGACCCTACACAATGTAAGAAAAAGAACAAGTGATTTAAAAATCTTGAAGAGATTCAAAAGCCAAGAACAGTAGGATCAACAGTTATAGGGGGACTGTCCTGTTCATTGCAAAATATTTCATAAAATCCATGAAAAATACTAATTATAAATAGTTACCATTCTCCCAAGTGTGACAAGCAAGTATGCCTCCAGACATTATCAAACTATATTTCTGGAGATCAAATTAACTATCAGTCTAAAGCAATCTGAGCTTTAATATAATATTATCAAAATTAACAAATTTCTATTTTATGTAGCAGTATTATTTATTTTTGAAGAGACTCTACCAAAATCATACAATAAGCAGATTGTAGTTGTAATGCTCTAATAAATTATGACTTTTCCAATTTCTGGGATTTTATTTTTGGTTTGGGTTTTTCATTCATCCCTGAGAGTGCTCAGGACTGGCTCAGTGCCCAGGGATCATATGCCAGATGGGAGACCATATAGGGTTCCAGGGATCAACTCTAATCAGGTGCATGCTAGGCAAACATCTTAACCACTGTACCATCTCTCTAACCCAGATTTTTTTCAGTTTCTATGTAAAATAAAATATGCACAGTATCTCCAAAAATATCACCAGTAAAGTTTTATAATTATTCTTAAAGTGTTGGGGAGGGATTGAGAATAATTTAGCTAAATCTAGAATTTGCATGTTTTCAATGTGTATGTCTTAAATGCACCATGAGTACTTTCAGAGATCCTAGGCAGGCAGAGGATAGCTCAACAGGATGAGTATCCGCTCTGCATGCAGGAGGTCTAGGTTTGGTCCCCAGCAATTTGTGTATTTATCCCCAAGCATTGACATGGGCAATCTCCAATGACAGAGCCAGGAGAAATCTCTGAGTACCACCCGGCAGAGAATCAAAAACTCCCTAAAATAAAAATAGTAATTCTGGGAACTGTGAGATTGCTCAAAGGTCTGGAATGTGTCTGAATGCATATGACCAGGTGACTAAACTGGTAGGGAATATCGCCTTAGTATTCCTGGTACAGTGCTGGTGGCACGCAGCCCCACAGGAGAGCTCCACCAAAAAAGTTACTTCTGGACGGACTTACAACATTCCACATAAACAAGAAGACAGCACTTACACCAGTGCCTGCTTCACCAGGAGGCCCTGGGTTTCCAGCTTCTCCTGGTTCACCCTATAAAGAAAATCTTAAATCAGAACACAAAATGATATTTCACATTTGTAAAAATGGTCAACAGTGAGGCCATACCATGTTATATCAAGGCACTGAGAAACTTTACCAAAAGGAAGCACTCATAGATTACTGATATTGATCATTTTATTTTCCAAGTGAGAAGGCAGCATTTGAAAGGTTATATACATTTGAATGAGCAATTAATTAACAGTAATCATATTAACCCAGATTGCTACCAAACCACTCAAACCACATATGATCACGATCACAATCACGATCATCCTGTTCATCGATTGCCTCGAGCAGGCACCAGTAACGTCTCCTTCGCCCTAGCCCTGAGATTTTAAAGTGCCACATTCAAGGCTATTTCAGGGTTAGGAGAATGAGACCCATCATTATTACTGGCATTTGGCATATTGGGTACACCACGGGGAGTTTGCCAGACTCTGCCATGTGGGCAGGTTACATTCGGTAGCCTGCCAGATTGTCCAAAGTAAGAACGAGATAATAAGATGTCGTGTGGCCGCATTTGTGCTTCCGGGAGCTGGGTTTTATAGTCTCTGGGTCTTGGCCGTTGATAGGACTACACGGCACTGGAGTGGTGGACAGTTAGTGGGTGTGACCCCTGCCTACTGGAAGATGAAGGATCTGGGTGGAGGATGCTCAGCCCTGATCGGAGCAGGCTTGGAGATCTCAGCCCCAGGACCCACATGCCTTTGTTCCTCTGTTGGTACCTTCATGCATGTGGAGAGTGGTCTCAGCATGGTTGTGGCTGGTTCTGGAGGTCTTCAACTGTTGGGGCTCTGCGCAGGGCAGGGAGGGAAACTCAACCACCTCCCCTCCAAGGGGCCCCGGTGAGGACAGCCAGGCGCGGGAACAGGAGACTCATATGATATCTGTATATTTTCTCCCAACAAATTATATATTTGACTTTCATGTTAAAATTGTGTCAAGTAAATTATTTCAAGTATTGTTTTACTAAAATATAAATTCAGGGGTTGGAGCAGTAGCACAGCAGGTAGGGTATTTGCCTTGAATGCAGCTGACCCGGGTTTGATTCCCAGCATCACATATGGTCCTCCGAGCATGGCCAGGAGAATTCCTGACAACAGAACCAGAAGTAACCCTTGTGCATCGCCAGGTGTGATCCAAAAAGCAAAGAAAAAAATAAAATAAAATATAAATTCATTTATACTATGGCAAATAGCAGATTTCTTTTCTTTTTTTTTAAATTTTTTTTCTTTTTTGGTCACACTCAACAATGCTCAGAGGTTCCTTCCAGGCTGTGCACTCAGGAATTATTCCTGGAAGTGCTTAGGGGACCATATGGGATGCCAGAGATCGAACTCAGGTCAACCATGTGCAAGGTAGATGCCCTACCCACTGTACTATCACTCCAGCCCTAAATAGCAGATTTTTATTACTCATTGTTTTAATGGTCATAAATAGTTATCAGAAGAAAACATATAAGACTCTAAGATGTACAATATAATTTAATATTAAAATGGTTATTTTAAAATATTTCATATTCTATTTAATGTATGCATTTCTCTAAGCAATGGAACCATATATTCAAATAATTTTGTATATTATTACCATTAGGAGTATTCCTAACTTTAAAAAAGTAAAAGAGTCATGAAGTCAACTATCAAATGCAGCATTATAAGTATACCAAAAGGTTCCTTCATATTTTTTTGTTCCTTCATAATTCTAAAGGTGACATTACCTCAAAAATAGATAATCACTAATTTGAAAATCTAAGATTAAATTTTTCTGAGTTTGAAAGTAGTGTTTGAGTTCTAATTTTCTGGTTGCTTTTCATCAAGTATGTGAGACTGACTTATTTGGATATACATGTCTTTTCTGGTTGCTTTTCATCAAGTATGTGAGAGTGACTTATTTGGATATACATGTCTTTGGCTTATTAATGCCCAACTCTCTATAAATTTTTGTTGGAGGTAATATATTATGCCTTACATTTTCTTGACTGACATTTGACAAGTCCCAACTGTTGATTCATAAAATATTGCCACTATAAACACTCTTCAGATGCCACTATTCTAGTTTTTTAAAAATTAATAAAAAAATGCACTTTCAAACTTAATTCAAAGCCTACATTGATTAATTCATTACCTAGATATAATTACATTATGCTTATAAAACCACACTATATGTAATACTATATTTAGGATTATATATTAGCATTAATAAGCATTAAATACTATGTATCATCTATATATACATATATATGCATAAATATCAGTATTATTATAAATGTAATATCTTGCTTGACATCTCAAAAAAGTGATTGTCTTTGTTTTTTATCACAATTGATCACTTGATATCCCATAACTCATCGATTTGCTCTGCGGGAGTCATTAATTTCTCCATTCATCCCTGTCGTGTGCTTGTGTACCAACGGGTGTCTTCTCATTCTAGGAACATGTAGAGCCTCAAACTGATCATTCAGGGTTTTGACAAAGAAGTCTGACTACATCGTGGGTGGGTGGCCAAGCGATATTTTGATGTCCAGTGGAATACACTCAGTAATGGCTCTAGTCCAGCAGTTGTCTCCAAATCTCATTATGTGTCCAGCCCATCTGATTTTCAATGCCGTGGCAAACAAGACAGCATCCCTGATTCTTGAATGTTGATGGAGGTCGGAACTCTGGATTCTTTCTCTCGTTTGAGTGAAGCATGATACTCCAAGCATAGTTCTTTCAATTCCTCTTTGGGAGACCCAAATAGCTTTCTCATCCTGTTTTCATAGGTCCCAGGTGTCTGAGGTGTATGTTAATGCAGGAAGAACACTGGAATCATTGAGATGTGCACAGAGCCAGAGATTCTTCAACCTCTTAGCTATTCCTTTGATGCTCTTGAAGGCATTCCAAGCCACTCTCTTCCTCCTGTGCAACTCAGGTGCCAGGTCATTTGTCATGTTGACTTCTCGACCTAGGTATATATAACTGTTGCATTCGGAGATGGTGGTTCCGTTGAGAGCGAATGGAGCGTCAGGAAGGAGGCTGTTTCTCATAAACATTGTCTTCGTGAGATTCAGTTGTAGTCCGACCTTTCCACACTCACAGTCAAAGTTGACCAGCATTTGTGCTGCTTGGCTAATGTTTGGTGTTATTAGAACAATGTCATCAGCAAAGCGGAGGTGGTGTAGTTGCCTACCATCTATCTTCACTCCCATTACTTCCCATTCCAGTCGTCGCATAATGTTCTTGAGGGTGGCACTGAAGAAAGAGTTCCAGTGAAATGGTATCAACTTGCCAAACCCCTCTCTTGACATGTATGTTCAGTTCCTTGTAGAATGGTGAAATCATGGTAGTCAATCTGTAATAGAGTCATGGAGGATCCTGATGTATTGAGTTCGAATGCCCTGACTGGCTAGAGCTTCGATGACCGCTTTAGTCTCAACAGAATCAAAGGCCTTCTTTAAATCAATAAACGTTAGACAGAGCAGCAACTTGAATTCCTGAGAAACCTCAATGAGCTTGGTTATCGTGTGAATATGGTCGATCGTGCTGAATACTTTTTGGAAACCAGCTTGCTCGCATGGTTGTCCATCTAGTGTTCTGCAAATCCTATTCAGGATGACTCAAGTGAACAGCTTGTAGACAACAGACAATAGGCAGATAGGGCGATTGTTGCCAATGTTGTGGATGTATCCTTTCTTGTACAGTAGTACAGTCCTGCTGGTTTTTCATTGGGACGGAACCTTGCATTCAGACAGATAGCATGTAAAGAGCCAAGCCAGTGTACTGATGAATATTGACGGCAGGTTCTTCAGGTGTTCAGATCTGACCTTGTCTGGCCGGGTGTTATTTTCTCCTTTATGGACGAAATGGCATGTTGGATTTCAGAAGGGAGAACGTTGGGAATGACATATTCGTCCTGCAGTATTTGGTATGTGGACAGGTAGATATGACTATCGAAGAGATCCGAGTAGAAGTCATGGACAATCTTCTCCATTGCCCTTCTGGAAGATGTGAGAGATCCATCAGGACGTTGGAGGGCAGTCATCTTGATCTTGTATTTGGTGAAAGACAGGCGGGCGCTGTGAATGCTTTTCCTGGCTTCTGCTGCATCTATCAGCACTGCTGCTCTCTTCTCTTTGAGGTCTTCCTTTATTGCTTCTCTCCACTGCTTTGTAAGCTCCGACATTTGCTTGTTGTTGCCTGAGGGTTGCACCAAGCCAAGTTGGCGAATTAGCTTGATTGTTTTGGAAGACAGGTGTCTTTTTGTGGCTATTTCTCTCAGAGTTCCTCATACAATCATGAAAGTGCTAAACCAGTCAATCGTATTCCTTGCCAATGTTGTCAACAATGGCATCTTCCCATGTTGCCACAATAGTGCCAAAGAGTTCCCAGTTGGTGGTTGTTCTGGGAGTTCTCTTCTTAAACTTTGCAGCCCATTCTCCCCACTTGTGAAGTAGAATTTTGCATGAAGGAGACCGTTGTCCGATTCTGTTTGGAATTTTGCAAGAACAGCGATATAGGTCAGGCAAAACCATCGATTGAATATGATGTGGTCAATTTCACTGTGGAACCATCCACCGGGATAGTCCTATGTCCACATTTAGATTCGGCCTTCTGGAACTATGAGTTACCATGGATGGTCTTGGTCGACATGATGAACTCAGACAGTCTCTCACCCTGTTCGTTCCATTCTAGGCCATGGGTCCCAATGTGGAGTTCTTTGGCTGATCCTATCTTGGCATTAAAATCACTCACAGTGATCTTGTAGAAGGTGTGGTCTTCTTTATAGAACTTCTCCAGCTCCAAGTAGAACTTCTCAATTTCTCCTTCATCATAATTGGATGTTGGTGTGTACACAACGAAGATAGAAACTGCTGGCAGGGAGCCATATCTATTCATGTGTAATCGTCTGATTTGGGTCGTTAGGCATTTGAATGAATCAATGCTGATGACCAAGTTCGTGTTGACAAGGACACTGACACCACCTACGCCTCTTTTGTTGCATGTTCTGAGGAACAGTTCTTCTCCAGTGTCAAAAACGGCGTGATGTGATTGATGTCTTCTTATTTCTGTCACACCATTGATGTAGTACTTGATCTTTCATGCTTGTATCATCTTGTCCTCGATGGATGCATCCGATGCCAGCATACGTGCATTGAAAGTACAGACAGTCATTTATGTCTTTCTTCGTTTTGGCAGCCTGGTTCAGCCTTGAGATTTTATTAGCCTCTCCTTCCTCATCCTATTAATGCTGCTATATTAGTGGCTCTTTCAGGGTCAGGGGGATGAGACCCATTGTATTTACTGGTTTTGGCATATTGAATATGCCACATATAGCTTGCCAGGCTCTGCAGTGCAGGTGGGATATTCTCGGTAGTTTGCCAGGCTCTCCTAGAGCGATAGAGGCTTTTAGGGTGACCTCTAATCGTCCCTGCAATTGTTCCCATTGTTCAAACCATATTTGTACCCTATCAAATATGGTGCGATCTTCCAGAAAGATGGCTATTAAGTTTCTTATGAAGTGTTGCGCGGCCGCAAAGTATCCTGGAGTATGGTGGCGGCTGGGTCATGGAGGTAGTGGAGGTAGTGAGGTCTGCTGGTGAGGTATTTGTCTGGTACCAATAGGGTGGGTCTTCTGTGTGGAATCCCTGGATCCCAGGCAGTTGGTGGAAGCTGACAGGGCAGGGTAGGGTGGGGCTCCTGGTTTTAATCCCTTGGTCACCTGTGGTTGGTGAGAACAGGCAGGGGATCTCTGTTCCCTATGTTTCCCATAATTTTCTAGAAAATTCTTTAGTCTCTTAATTTTTTCAAATCTTGTGTTTATTTATTATAAAGTAATTCTAAATCCTCTTTCCACTAAACATATCTCTCTGGGGATTTATATATAAATTTGATAGCCTATTACACTCTCTCTCTATGTACACATATGTATAGAAGTATATATACGTATATATGTATATAAAAAGAGAAAGCTAATTTAGAAGTTCAACAAAACAAAAGAGTATACAAAGTACATAGGCTAAATTTTTAAATTTATAATTATCTGTTACTATTACTTTACATCAAGAAATACATTAAATGTAATATATTTAAGTAAATAAGTAAATTTAAGTATATTGCTTCATCTCAAAATCAGACACTAACAGATAATGAAAAAAAAGCTTTTCTTGACAAAATATTTCTTTACAAAACCACATTCTAATAGATCATACAAATAAATCAGTATGTTTTACATTCATTTTAACTTTCTTGAAGTTAAAGACATCAAATGATTTTTTAGAAATGTATTATTTGTATAACATATAAATTGTTTTTTATATCAAGATAAATAACATATATTGCCACCTGCGTAGATCTTACATTTATTAGGTATTAGATATTGCATTTATTTTGTTCACATCATAATGAAATTTCAGCTATCTCAATGGAAAAACATATATGACCTGTATTATGAAGTATTATTAAACTTTAAAAATAAAACTTCAGTAGTTTCACTCAAAGCACTTGCAGAATGTCTGCTTTTATGTATTACACAAATAAACAGTATGATACATTATGATCTCACTTAAATGAAAAATTGTAAGCAATCAATGTCATCAGAGCAGAGCACAAAATTGGTGGTAAAGAAAGTGAGGTGTGGGAAAAATTATAAGATATTTGTCAAAGAGTCAAAATTTTGGTACCTCAAGATGTATATGATCATAAATCTAATATACTTAATAATGCTGAACAGCATACTTAAAATTTGCAGAGAAGGTAGATATTGAGCGTTCTTACCATATGGTCAAATAAAGAAAACTATGTAAGATCATATAGCACTTTCCTCCCTTTGTTCGTTGATTTGCTCGAGCGGGCCCAGTAACATCTCCATTGTGAGACTTCCTGTTGCTGTGTTTGGCATATCAAATACGTCATGGGGAGCTTGCCATGCTTTCCAAGAGGGGCAGAGGAATCAAACCTGGGTCAGCCGGGGCGGGCCGATTGCAAGGCAAACACCCTACTGCTGTGCTATTGCTCCAGCCCAAGATCGTATAATTGTTCATTAACAAGAATGTAGAGATAATTTCACAATAAATAGAAACACTGAAACATCGAGCTACAGATCTTAAATATATGTAGTGTTTATTTGTCAACTGTGTTTCAGTAAAGCTTGGAGAAAAGAATAAGTAGCCTATTAATCATGTGGAAAATATTTTATTATGCATACATTATCCTGTGTGAGTCCACAGATATTAGAACTCAGGAGAAATAATTACATTTTAAAAACAAGTCTCTATATGTTTTGTTGTTCACTTTTATTTTTTAAATCAATATGCATTATGAAATAATCTAAATATTATTTTAATTTTTAATTAAAAATTTGAAATACAGGCAATGATAGAAAAGAAATGAGTTTAAATGATTAAAAGATAATCACTTAAAATTAAAAGATAAATTTAAAGATAATTTTCCTACAGACTTCATTTTGAGAGCAATGAATTAGTGTTCATTTTTCAATACAGATATGAAGATTACAATTTTTACATGTGTGGACAACATGAACAGAAATTATTGAAGGTAAAATAAATATTATCTAAAATATTTTTAAATCTTTTGAAAAAACAGAAATAAATCACAATATTACATTTTTATAAATGCAACATTGCTCATTACTATGGTATTTTTATTTTTTAATATTTTATAGGTAAAAGTTATCTTTCAATTATAATTAAGTCAAATGAAATTTATAAAAGTATACAATTCAATAGCATTTAGTACATTAAAAATTGTTTCCCCAAAAGAAAAGCCTTTACCTGGTAAGCACTTACTCCCTATTTCCTTGTACCTGTAATCCTTCAAAAATCTAATATGCTTTCTGAGTTTAAAGAAATATGATATTTTTAAAGAATAATAATTAATAAAATATATAAATTCTGAGAAGAGTACTGGCACATAAAAAGTGTTCAATCTTAAATTTAGTACCACATGTAACCATTTTATTCTACTGTAGAATACAATAGTTTTAGGTTAAAGTTATCTTCACGAAGGAACAAGAAATTACTGTGTATGCTTAAAGCCATAAAATGTATAAGTATTCTGACATATTTTGTTGTTTTGAAGAAATCACTGATATGAAATCACTTATGTGAAAAATCATTTTAACAAATATTTTGCATATAAAATAGGTTAAACATATTTAAGTAAAGTGCTATGTATGTCAAGAAAGACTAGCTTTCTTTTTTACTTAATTTTAACTTGTGATAAAATTTCAAAAGTAAAAACAAGCATTGATCCAGACTCAAAGCTGACATCAGTAATCTACAACATTACAACAAATTATATTTCTCTGTATCCCAGAGGGAAAAAAAAGTTTTGTTTGATTTCTTTATCACAAAAAAAGAATTTTATAGAGTAAAATTCAAAATATTTTAAATATAATTCTTATACTCAGGCCCCTCTCGGAGAGCCCGGCAAGCTACCGAAAGTATTTGATATGCCAGACACAGTAACAACAAAGTCTCCAATGGAGACGTTACTGAGCCCGCTCGAGCAAATCGACGATCAACGGGAGGGCCTTTACCTTTTACCTTTATACTCAGGTACATTTATTTTTGTAAGAAGTTAAATTATCAACATGATCTAGTGAATGAATCATTCTCTTAAGACCCAAAGTTTGGGGAGCTGTTATCAGATCTGCATTAAACAAAGAGAAACAGTATGCAAAGGGAGTTTCCCAAAACCCCAAACATCTGGCTTGTACATGTATCTTCAAGAGTAACAAAAAAAGGCATAAAAAGATGCAAGTGAAGTACTTTAAAAAATATTGCAACTACACCCCAAAGCTTTAGGAAACAAGTAATATAACCTTAAAAGAACCTTAAATATTTTAGAATTGCTAAGTGGCCAAAAGCGAAACAAGCAACTATTTCTCAGAACTATCTAGACAGCATTAATTTCAGGAGGAAGTTGTGCAAAGTGTGAGAAGAGAGGCATTTGGCTGACTTCTCCACTTCCCTAAAAGTGACATCATCAGTAGTCACCTTCATTATTCTTATTATGATGGCTATACTCAATCAAAAATATTCTTCCAAAATCACCTTTAATTCAACTGTCTCTGTTTATTAGAAATCTTAAAATTCCAAAGTGCACAAAAGTCCAAAACTAGACTTAAATGTAGTAAGAGTTAGAAAATTTTAGTAAGAATTAGATGAATTAGAAAAATTTCTAATTTAATAACCAAGAAACTAAATTGCGTAATCACATACAATTAATTATAGCCAAAATATACAAGTAGGTGATGAACAAAAACAAATAGAAAATATTGTATTTTGACACGATATTTTATAATTCTTTTTCTGAAAATGCTTTAATTTGGATAAGTAACTGAATTACAAGTTATGATATATAAAAACATTGGGATCTACATAATTATTTTTCAGGTAAGAATTTATTTCTAATATTATTAGATTATTTATTAGAAGAGTCAGGAAATTTCTACCCATTTCTTTCGTACATTTTATGGCGTAAAATTAAGTGTTCTTCCATCACGACAAAAAAAATTTGTTGCATTGTTTCTAAATAATGCAATATCAATTCTAATATTCTTCAAAATTCTATGGAGAAATGAGCATGAATGCATAAATAAGGTATGAGAAATAATTCTGTCATTTTCATAAAAGAAAGATCAGATCTTTAAAGTGAAATCATATTCATGAGAAAAGGAAGCTATTCTGAGCATAGATGTTGTGGCATATGCCAACTATTTTGAAATGTGTCAAAGGGAGGTCAGAGTATTATTAATGAAAATAAAACTCAATATATGACAAAATGAATGATTAATTTGTGTTCAATTTCAAAGATTCTCTTTTCCCTTTTAAATACCAACCAATCTCTTCTATTTCTAGTAATGAGTGTTATAGGGACATTTAATCTAGTCAGACATAAATGGTTTGAGTTGATCCTGACTTTTTTTCTAATAAAACACTTGGATAGAATTACTCAAATTCTCTAAACTTTACTTCTTGTTGCTTAAAATTTTCTAATTGTGTCATCAAGGTATGTTTACAACGATTAAAGACAAAATTCAGATTCATAATTTAGTACAATAACTTTCTATAACATATGGTATATTAAAATACTTTTACTTAAATATTTATATATGAGTAGATATGCTATTATTCATATTACTGTAAACTGTTTGTACTATTAAATGCATTTAAAATATTCTCTATATTTTTATAGAATTATATTAGCTCATATATTAGTGAAAACATGACCAAAGTCTTCAATTCTTTGCTTCAAGTATCACAACATTCTTACCTTTTCTCCAACGCCACCCACTGAGCCTATGGATCCTGGGGGCCCTTGTGGTCCCTGCAGTGTAGGTAGAAAAATAATTATTTCTATTCTATATCTTATATATTGTTATATCTTACAATACATAGCAAACAAATTTATAGTTTGTCTCAAAAATACGTGTGTGGCTTCCAAGTTACTTGAAGTATGACACAAAATGATGCATTTTATTTTGAGTCAAACTTGAGTCAAATTTCTATACACTATTAGTCAATGTCAATACACTAAATGATTTAATAATACTACAACAATCTTCAAATTCACCAGAAATCCAAAGATAAACAAGCTTTCCAGCTTTGGTCATGCTAATATAACAAAAACAATATCATTTATTTATTTGTACCCATTGATTGGGAGAGTTTTAGATGATGACTACAGATTTTTGTGGTGGAACAAATGATCATTCTAATCTATCGAAAAATACAAAGAATTCTTAGACTTTAAACGGTATTAAAATTTTAAAAGCTCAGATCTGGAAGTGGCTAAAACTATAGACATGACATGCATATGTGAAGCCTAGGTTTTGATCCTGAAATCCCTCCTGAACATTTCCAAGAGCACCTAACACCAAAAAAGTGGCCTCATACAATAGAGATGAAAGGAAGGGAAGGAAGAAAACGACAGAATGAATGAAGGAGGGAAGGCTGAACAGAAGGAAGAAGGGGATGGAGGGAGGATGAAAGGGAATAAGGGAGGGAGAGAAGAAGAAAGGGAAGAAGGGAGGAAGGAAGGAAGGAAGGAAGGAAGGAAGGAAGGAAGGAAGGAAGGAAGGGAGGGAGGGAGGGAGGGAGGGAGGGAGGGAGGACGGGAGGAAGGAAGGAATGGAAGGAAGGAAGGAAGGAAGGAAGGAAGGAAGGGAGGGAGGGAGGGAGGGAGGGAGGGAGGAAGGGAGGGAGGGAGAGAGAAAGGGAGAGAGGAAGGGAGAGTGGAAGGGAGAGAGAAAGGAAGGAAATCCTAAAAGTTTTAGTTTTATCTGCTCCTATATATTTCTGATCTGCCAGAATGTAGGTCAGGCAAAAGAAAAACAATAAAGACAAGAATAAAAGGCTTTTTTTCTGTGTGTTTAAGTGACAACAAAAATAGAGATAAAAATCAGAACCTTTAAATTCATTAAATGCAATAAGAATGTAATTATGGCACTGCATTTCAAAGTATATTAATACAGGAAAAGAACAGCACACCCCCACTTTTTTTTTCTTGGTTAAAGAAGATAATCTTTATGCAACTGAGAGTAAATATCTATCGGGTAAGAGTCGAGCATATCATGTTTTTTATTACTCTAACACACTTCATAAACTTAAAATATTCAATGAAAAGCTTTAGATAAAAATACCGATGACAGATTCATATATAATGTATTATTTTAGTATAGACTTAGGTTAGTACATATTCAATATGCACCATAGTTTATGTCATCATTAGAAATAAGCGTTAAACTTGAACTAGTTCACTAATTATTATTTGAACTATTGTTATTTGCAAGGTACAGTCTTAGACATGATGGATTTAACAATTTATTGTAGACTATGTAATACTTCTCATCTACAAATAAATATATTTTGAATGTGAACTACAAAAAATGTATTTTAATGTCATTTAATTTTATATAAAGAATATTTTTGTGTAAAATAAAATGCAGTAAGCTGATGCTTCTTGATCTGTTCTCTGCTTCAAAAATTAAATACTAGTAATAGATCTCCATTGTATCTAGTTAATATTTGCCATTAAATTAAACCACAGTATAATTACTTCAACGTATTATATGTCTATTTTATAGTTCTTACATCGGCTCCATTTGGACCTTGAGGACCTCTTGGGCCTGGAGGACCAGGCGGACCCTGCAAGAAATGAATGTTAAGATTTACAAAACTGGGATTTCAATGCAGTTGGATATTTTATTTTGTAATTATGAAAACTAAATTTCTTCAGTAAAATTATAGAAAATGAACTACATCTGGTTTATAAGTGATTATTTCTGTATACAACTTAACAAGTGGTTATTTAACATGTTGACTGTGGGAAAATTTGAACCTTAGAAAAAGGATCTGATTGAATGTAGAAAAGTCCAGGTAGTGAGGTTTAGCTCAATTAGGTAGAGTACAGGTTTCGCATGATCTAAGGCACTGAATGGGCTGCCTGAGCATTACATGGAGTGATGTGACCTTCAGTATCATTGTGTGGGTCCCGCAATTAACAATCATAATTAAAAAACTAGGAAAGCCTATTGGTACTTTTGTAAAATGAATCATTATGCAACTAGTAATGCTTCAGATAGAACAGGTTGTGCCAGAGCATAAAGGTAATGCAAATTTCTTTGCCATACTCTGCTTTTCTCTGCCTGACCTTTTTTCTCCCCACATTCCACTTCCTTCCCCTTTTCTTATCTTTTTTGTTTTTTATTTCCATTTTGGGATTTGGGCCACACCCTGTAGTGTTCAGAGATTACTCCTGCCCCTGTGTTCAAGGATGACTCCTTGGGCGGGGGCGGGGGGCAGCTTAGTCGACCATATGGGGGACTGTGGATTGAACCTGGGTTGGCCTTGTGCAAGACAAGAGCTGTACATGCTGTATTATTTATCCAGCCCCTGATTTTTTTCAGTTGTAAGAATAGTTTCTTATTTGAAGAGCATTAAAAATCTAACACAGTGGTTAAAAAAAGAGAAAATATTTACTCTGAAGAAAGTTGAGGACAATGCTTAGTGAAAAGAAGGATCAATAGGGAAATGTGCTAATTACATTTCATTATAGATTTCAATTACCCGGCAAGTTGTTTTCTTATCTAATATACTGCTTAATAAACACATGTATTTAAATTTTCAGTTAATCTTTGAGAATTAAATTTAGAACAGGAAGCCAAATCAATAATTACAAATAATTATGACACAGAACTCTAATTAAGAAAGAAATCCTTATATTCCTTATTAAATTAAAACTTTGTCTTAAAAGAAAAGTTTATTTTTAATATTTTGCTAATCCAACTAGCAAATTATAAAATTCTCGACAGCTGTAATTTGGTTGTACCTGGTCCAAGTAAAAATCCCAAGCTAAAGATAAAAAGATTTTATATATTTATATTTATGCAAATATGTATATATACACCACACAGTATTTATAGTTTATATTTATATATAAATATCTGTTTACACTGGGCATGTGCATGTCTATACATTGTATACTATATATTACATGACATATTATATATTCCTGAATGTATACATGAGTAATTGTAGGCATAGAAGTAAAAATGTGCATCATAATATTTAAAGCCAATTTTTTCTGTACACATCTATACTATTCCAAAGTGAGAGAGAAAAATATGACAGCTAATATAGATGACAAAAGATATTTCAACTATGTGTTCAGATTACATAAGAAAAAGGGGAGCTAATGTTTGAAAATTCATAGACTTTAGGACAACTTTAAAAATGCATCAATGATGTAGACACAAATAATATCCAAGCAAGAACTAAAACACAGAAACTTACCATAGGACCAACATCACCATTTTCACCTTTTTCACCAGGTGGGCCTGGAAGACCCTAAGAAAATTTAATTGGATAAATGAGCATAAATATATAATTTTATCTGAGGATATAAGAATGCAACATTATGTGTTCCAGTTTTTATAATCAGTAGATAAGACTGTTATGAATACTTTCTTTTGGTTATCTACTCCAAGACAGGAAAATATTCATTCCAAAGACATATGCACACCATTTTTCATTGCAGCACTCAGTACAATAGCTAAGATTTGAAATCAACCTAGATTTCCAACAGCAGATTTGTGGGTCATGAAGATATTTTATATATATACACAATACTACCCAGCTGTAAGGGATGATGAAATTATGCAATTTATTGCAACATCAATGGAACTTGAAGATATCATATTAAATAAAGTCAGCCAAAAGAAGGACAAACACTGGATGATATAACTTACATAAGGTATTTAGAGAAACTAGATGAAGAAATGCAATGGTTTAAAGGGTGAATGCCTAGATCACTCATGGTCCCAGAGTGTAAGAAGGAAAAAAGAAAGAGACAGAGTGAAATGGCAGGGGAGAAGAGGTGAGAACAATGGGGGCAGGGGTCACCGAGATTCAGGTACATTGGTGGTGTTAAGGAATGATAGTGCTAAATATCCAAACCAGTGTCAACAACACTGAAATCATGCCACCCAAATTTAATAATCAAATTCAAAAGATGTCTGCCAAGATGGCAACCTAGGGCTGTGATGGGGTGGTAGGAGAGGGAACCTGAGAAAAATGGTGGAGGAAAGCTAAAACTAGTTGGTGAGATTGTTGAGATTGGTGATGAAACACGGTGTGTAAAAAAATTATAAATAACTTTGTAACTCAGTTCTTTAATAATATAGAATTTGGGAGAAAAGGATTTTCTGAAAAATATTGCAATTTTGAGTTACTTTAGAAGAGCGTAGTCTGTAAGGTTTCATATTTAAATACCAGATTGTCAAAATTCTTTTGAAAATGATATTCCAATATATTTCCAAATTATAAGGTGTTATGTATAGCTGATCTGTTTATCCACTTCAATCTTATAAATCCACAAGTGTCAGGAATTTATTGAGGGAAAACCTCTGTCTTCTCAAATTTATTCTTCAATCTAATTATAGTATAAACTGCTTTGGGAAAGATTCTCTTACGAAAAAAAACAAAACAATAAAGGAGCCTCCTAGCAACTTCTACATGACTATATATATCCAAGGGAAAATTATTTTACTCTATCTTGATCTTCTTGATCCTCACCAAAAATGACTTGATATTCCCACCAAAAATGACTTGATAATGCTTTCATATCACAATACTTTGCATGTGTTTGAATTGTATACCTATTGCCATGAGCTACTTTTAGATTTCGGTTTTTAAGTTCTCAGTATTTTACCTTTTGTGACTAGCAGAGAATTCAGTAAGAACCAGGTTTACAATACAATGCTGACTGAATGAAAATTTATTTTTTTAAATTTTTATTAGTGAAACACCGTGAGGTACAGTTGTAGACTTACAAATTTTTGTGCTTGGGTTTCAATTATACAATGATCAAATACCTATCCCTCCACCAGTGCCCATTTTCCACCACCACAGATCCCAGTATCCCTCCCACCCCCCATCCCCCCGCCCCACCCTGCCTCCATGGCAGGGCATTCTCTTTTCTTCTCTCCTTTTGGGCATTGTGGTCCACAAAAGAGGCACTGAGTGGCAATCATGTTTGGTCTATAGTCTATTTTCAGCATGTTCTCCCGTCCTGGGTGGATCCTCCCAACACCTTTTATTTGGTGCTCCCTTCTCTGGCGTTCGCCTTACAAGCGGCCAACATGGCCGACCCGAGTTCGATTCCTCCGCCCCTCTCGGAGAGCCTGGCAAGCTACCGAGAGTATTCGATATGCCAGACACAGTAACAACAAAGTCTCCAATGGAGACGTTACTGGGCCCGCTCGAGCAAATCGACGATCAACGGGAGGGCCTTTACCTTTACCTTACCTTTACCCTTCTCTATCTGAGCTGCCCTTTCCCCTAGCATGTGTGGCTTGTCTCCAAGCCATGGAGTAAATCTCCTGGTACTAATCTCGGCTATTCTTGGGTATTAGTTTCCTATTTTGTTACTTTATATTCCTCAGATGAATGCAATCTTTCTATGTCTATCCCTCTCTTTTTGACTGAATGACGAATTTATAAATTTTAAGAAAATAAATAAAAGGAAGTACAAAACAAAACAAAAGGCTATTTATAACACTATGATGACTAAATTTTTCAATTACTCTAATTGCTCATTCATAAAATATAGTACTACCATGTATATACACGATGTAATATAACTCAATTATGTGCAAAGATAAATCATTCAGTTTGCTGTAACTTGGATGGAACTGGAGAGTCATGGTAAGTGAAGTGAGTCAGGAAGAAACTAACAGCCAATGATCTCACTATCTTAGGGAGTTTAAGGAAATAAAGCAACGGGTTAAGAAATTTCCACTGGACACCGTTCTAAAATATGGTCAGAAAAAAATGTTTCCTAAGGGCAGTGGGGGGAATGGAGATGGGAGTGGCGATCTTAAGCTAACTGTGGAGGGATCCAGACGATCTGATGGTGAGCAGTTGTAGCAGCAAAGGGTATAAAACAATAATTCTGGTTCAATAGTTTAAAAATAAGAAATTTAATTGCCAAAGTTCACAACTTAGGAGATTTTAATTCACTGATGGAGGACATGGATTAAAATTCTTTGACATGCATACTTATTTCAAAGCAGTTAAAACAAAAATTTCATTTAATTATATTTTCGTAAGTAGTAAACCTTAAAATTTTTGTTATAAATTTAAATCAACAATAAACTGTAAATCAACAATTAAACTCCTATAATGATCAGGTTTATGTCTCCTTTTATTATAAAATGCATTTGATTTTGAATACCTAAATTGAATAGCACAGGAATAAAAGTTTATAGATTTCTTGTTTCTCTAAGTAAGCCCAGCTGTGTAATTTTTTCTTTATGTATTTCATTGTTCTTAATATTAGCTAAAGAGGAAATTGTCAGTAGAAAAAAGGTGATATTTATTTTTAGTGATTTCTGAGGATAGTTTGAGTTGATTAAAACATTCTCAGTATTAAAATTAAATAAGATATCATGATCAACTTCTCTTGTTGCAGTTAAATAGTTAAATAGTTAAATAGTTAAAGAGCATGTTAAATAGCACTCTAGTGTCAATCAGTTTTTAATGTTCCTAACTTTCTCCCAGGGAGTAATTTATACATAGGGAGGTTCTGTTTTAAGATCTTTCAATTTAAAATATCTTTCCACTTATGTTATGAGTTCAATAATAAATTTAAGTAAAGAAATCCCATTTTATATTTACCTCTCAGATCAAGACAAACAGTAAATACTAAATTGAAAAACAAAGTCATTTAAAAAGGGTATATTATTATTATTGTTGTTTATCATAATTGCTGACAAATTTTCTGCCAAGAACACCGAATTAAAAGAAATAGATGTAATTGCGAACATTTTAATTATATTAGCATTTTTTCAGATTCCAGATTTAAAGAACTAGCTGTGGGCAAATTTCATCAATTTTTTAATGAACTAAAACCTTGACTCATCCTCATTGGGGCAAATTTCTTACACTGTGGAGATAGAGATAATCTGAATTTAATATTTTATAAATGTAAGCTACAAGATATTTTCTTTAATCCTGAGAATTAAATTTGAAATTACAACCTCTTAAAATTCAGGGTAACTGATTAAATAGGAAAAAAATGATAGGTAATATTGAGATACAGCAAATATAGAAAATATTATTTAATACTCAGAGATGTGTTTATCAAACATACTGATATGGTACTTATGATTTCTTATTTATTTTTGCCTAGTAAATATAAAAAATACAAATACTAAAGTACCTCTAGTAAAATAATTATTTTGGCATTAAAATAAAAGTGGAAAATTATAGGCTCCTGTTCAGTAGCAGATATAATAATTTTCATAATTCTCTAAATTAGATATTGGTATTAAAATAAATACTTTCACTTTATTAAAAGAAAACTAAAATTAAAATAAAACAATTTAGCCTCTATTTGCTTTGCTGAAACTTAATAAATTTTAAATACAGCTAAATTCCAAAGTATAATATGTAAGTATAGTAATTAAGATTGTATTTAACCATCTGTAAAATTGGTAATGTTACATAGAGTATTCTCAACAATGTCTTTAAAACAAAATTTAATGACCTCTTCTGAAATCACTGAGAAGATATGGACTAAGTAATTGGAAAAAGAAAGTCCAGTATTTTCCAAATGTGTAGAGAGTAGGAAACATGACACAGGAGGGTGGAGAAACAGAACAGATATTTGTTGTGCAATGTTTTGCTTGAATCCAGTTGTAAGAAATGTTGGAATAAAATTTTACTAGCTGATGATATGTTTTAACATAATACTGATACTTTTAAATTGCTTCAAAACATAAATTATAACTCAAAAGTAATAAGAAGTATTATTATGTTAATGGTACTATAGCCTCTATAAATAATTAAAACTTTCAAATTTTAATACTTAGATATTAGTTTAAATGCAAATATTACTTTAAATTTAAATATCACTTTAAATAATTCAATTTAGTACTTAAAAGTCATTTAAATACACTGTAGCAGTCACCATCCTGAGACTTGTTACTGTGTTTGGCATACCAAATACGTCACAGGTAGCTCGCCAGGTTTTATCCTGTGGCAAGATACTCTAGGTAGCTTGTCGGGCTCTTCGAGAGGGATGGAGGAATCGAACCCGGGTAGTCCAGTTGTCCTTGTGCAGGCAAACGCCCTACCCACTCCTGCCCAAATATTGTGAACTGCTTTAAGTAAAGTAAGTAAATAAAGGCCCTCCTGTTGATCATCGATTTGCTCGAGCGGGCCCAGTAACGTCTCCTTTGGAAACTTTGTTGTTACTGTGTTTGGCATATCCAATACGTCAAGGGGAGCTTGCCAGGCTCTGCCGTGTGGGCGAGATACTCTCGGTAGCTTGCCGGGCTCTCCGAGAGGGGCGGAGGAATCGAACTCGGGTCGGCCATGTTGGCTGCGTGCAAGGCAAACGCCCTACCGCTGTGCTATCTCTCCAGCCACTTTATAAATAAATAACAAATAAATAAGTGAACTACTTTATAAATAAATAACACAAACATTTAAATAACCCTAAGATATTTGGAATAATTGACTCTTAATAACTTATGTTTGTATTATAAAATTTGTTGTTTGTAATATTTTTAGTTGCTACTGACTTTTTATTATATCTCAGAATGTTTTTAATTTTTTCTAGTCATCTGAACTAATTTTCTGAGCATGCAACCTGTAAGAAAACCTTTTTTAACTTGTTGATTACTTTTCTTTAATAAAATGAGAATAAAGAAAGGAAGTATAACATCTAAGGTAGGGCTAATGTACTGTAGAAACTGGAACTAGGGCAGATGCTGTTTCAGAAAAACTAATAATAATTGGTAAAATGCACTGGAGTTCAGGTCTATGTTTAAGTAAAACACTCATTAAGGTTAAACATTGTACCTAAGCTCCTTATAGAATTAATGAAAATGTGTTTGCTTTCAGCCAACAGCCAACTCACAGTGAAATATAATGGCAGTATGTATTATATAATGCCAAGAGCATCTTACCTGAAGACCTATGGGGCCAGGTGGGCCTGGGAAGCCTCTGGCGCCCTCATCACCTTTCTGACCAAACATCCCCTGCTGTCCTCTGGGACCTGGCTCACCATCTCCTCCCTACAAAAGACCATGGAAGTGATGACAAATTAGAAAAATCAAGACTCTGATTAAAACTTATCATAAACATTTTAAATTTAATCACTTGGTCTATTTCCGAATAACTATGTGCAAACATGTTTAAATTTGTCTCTGTTTAAAGCACACCATTGTTTGTGTTGCTTACATTCTTTATTTCTAGAAGATGATTAACTTAGAAATTATCATGCATAACAAGTTAAATAAAAGCTGTTAACATAGGGGGGTAGAGGAGTGAATACTTGGAATTTACTATAAATTAAATGCTTCCCAACGGAAACTGACAATATTTTTCTTTATAACGATAGGTTGGGATTGCTATATTAAATAGCCTAAATGTGATTGCACCTTAAGCACACACAGTTGTCACCACATGATATAAATGATTACATGACAGTTCATACATTTTCTGAGGGGATTATAAGGAGTTAAGACTTGAACCAAGAAGCATACTTACTGCAATTCCCGGGGCACCAACGGGTCCTTGAAGTCCGGGAGGACCAGGAGGACCCTGTAGTGAGGGAAAAATCAGCAATATTGAAACTGAAGCTAGAAAAGCCTCAGTTTATTAAACATCTCTATAGATCTTTGGGGGAGAAAAAAGAAAATCTTTTGTATTTATTGTACTCAGCTACTATTCATTTTACTCCGAAAAGAAATTGCATAATTGCAACAAATTTAAATGGAAATTACTCATAGCATTCTCATCTGTAATGTTCCAAATAGGTTAACATAAATCAGGTCAAAGTTGAAAAATTGAAAATTTCAAAATATCACATTTTTTTAAGAAATGTGTCTCGCCTATTTGTGGGCAAAGAACACATAATATACTTATACACTATCTTCTCATTACCTTTAGTATCGAGGATAATCTCATCACACAGAATGTATAATATAAACATCTAGAATTTAATTTATATATAACACATGAGAACCCACATCAGATGTCCCACAATTGCTATTTTTAATAAAAGATTTCAAGTCATGAGGAGTCATAATACATACTTTTTTTGTTATATTCAACAATTCTTAGTAGACTATGGGCAGACTGATTTGTCAAAGGGTCATAACATATGAATTTTAGTTCAGTGATACAAGCCAGACAGTTCAGTTCTTGGGCTCATTCATGCTCCAGAGTTACCAACACTACCCTAGGAGGTGTTCAGGGGACCATGTGCTAACAGAGTTTGAACCTAGGGATTCAATCCCAGAGATTACACATGCCAGGCATAGCACAGCACTTGTGCTATATCCCTGCCCTCATAAATATGTTTCTTATACAATTTTGCTACTACTACAGTAATGACTGAAAAAGCATTATGAATGCAAATTCAAAATATAAACCAAATACAATACAAAACAAAGTGGTCACTGATATGGGTTGTCCTTTATGTTGGGAAGAATGCATCAAGTAAATGGTCCAAGGACAGTAGCATAGCTGAGTTTTTTCAGGGTTCCATCAGGTTAAGATTCTATAACAGAAACACTACAACAAATTTGAACTAATGATAAAAAGTGATGGAGTATAAATTAACTAGTGCCTTAGTTTCATTTAGGCTTCTAGGTTTGGAACTATTATATAATTTAAGTCATAACTTTTAAAAGAGACTTGACTGCAATTTAACTGAATCCCAAAATAAACAGTAATTACAAAGATAATATGTTATTCATATATAATATTTGGATAGGTAAAAATTAGGAAATTATTATGAAAAAAATATCACTGGAGCTGTGTAGATATCTTAAGGGGCTGGAAGTGATCTTCAGCAATATGTGGTCCCAAGCACCAATGGGAGCTACTCCAATTAAGAGTCCCAAGAAATCCAAAAGCATCATTAAGTGATACCCCAACAATCACCCCATGATAAATATACATCTTGGTTAAAAGTAAAAGGAGTTACATGAATGAAAATATAAAATGGAATAAACGAAGAGGAAATTTCTCAATTAAAAAAAAAACTCACATTTTCTCCTTTGTCACCTTTGCTGCCTTTTTGCCCTGGTTGACCAATTTCACCCTGTGAAATATTTGAGTTAAAATTTAGCTCCATTGGGGCATAACTACTATTGCATTATCATCCTGTACTCCTATTATTGACAATTAAGTACAGTGTAATCACAATCCAACTTTTATTGTCCTTTTGAATTTTTAGTCTGAGTTCTTACAAATTCTCACATTCTAGTACTGTAAAACAAACATATAGATGAAAAAAATTAACTTAATGCTTGAAGGATGTACAACTGTGTATGAAATGTTAAGCACTATAAATTGATAATGGAAATACTCATACATAAAAATTACAATCTATGCAATTGATAATTATCTTAGCTCCTCGATTCCAAAGTGCTAAAATACTGAATAATGTCAGTGTTCTGATTCCAATTTTTGATATAGTATTTTATAGGAATATTAGAATATATTCAATGCAGCACAGCAGTTAATATTCAGAATTAAGAGCTTAGGCTACTTACATACATGTTAATAAATATAGAAAAAATAATTATTGAATACATATGGAGCTCATTCTTGCCCAATTCTGGTACTATTCAGATATAATGATTCAATGTGTGTGTATGGTTAATTAATCAAATTTAAGAAACAATTTTTTTAAATAAATAAGCATGTTGACAACTACATTTTATTTCTTTCTTTGGCCTTAAATTTTTTTCTGATTGGACTTTATATGCTAGTTCAGAAAAAGAAATTAATAGAGTACAAAATTCAGAAGACAAATAATTTCCTATAACTTTGAAAAAGATATCTTTTGATTTGGCATCTAATCTTTACAAATATTAAAACCAGGTTTTTGTGGAAAAAATCAATTTTTCATCAGGCTCCTGACATGAGAAGAAAAAGTAAAACACCAGCCTTGTCTCCATCTTCTCCAGGGGAACCAGCTGGTCCAGCAGGCCCAGGGAGACCCACAGGACCTTGTATTCCATCTCTACCAGCTGGGCCTTGAGGACCTTTTTCTCCCTGTAATGAAAATCCAGCACAGGATTATTTTGCTGTAGGGAATTTGTAAGTTAGTAGCTTATCATAATTTTAACCGTAACCACAATGTTCATTCACACCCTTGCTTCCTATTCAACCAGAAATTGTTTAATGTTAATAGGAAAAAATCTTTTCAAGGCCCAGGTGGTCACATCAAAGACTATCATATTCTTCCTTGAGTAAGAATGCTACAATTTATAAACCTCAGACTATTTAAGATTCAATGTAATTTTTCTGTCAAAGGTATAATTTTCTAGTTAAATTCTACATAGACATATACAATATATAGGATGTATATATATATATATATACATATATATATATATATATATATAGCCAATATAGGATCACCCAAAGATAATCTAATGTTGCTTTATATAAATTCAGTGGGAAGCTTCTGAGAGAAGTCGCACTGTGAACATTAGGGCTAAAATGTCAAAACAATTTTTGCTGATACTCCCAATTTTACAATATTCTAAATGTGTAAACTTTTTATATTTTTAACTATGTGTTCTGGATTGTCCTAGTTTTTGCTTCTTTGTTTAGGGTTGACACTGTCTGGTGTTCAGGGCTTACTCTTGTCTCTGTGCTCTGGATCACTCTTAGTGGCCTGAGGGACCATTATGTACTGCCATGGATGAAACACAGGCCACCTGCCTGCAAAGCAAGAAACTTACCCACCATATGTCTCTCCAGCCTATAGATTGCACTAAATTTCTATTTTAATTAATTGATGCTTTTATTAATTAATTTTCAGTTTTAAATATCACCTATACCATGCTTTTAAAATACTGCCTTGATAATGAGGACAGTCTCTTTTTTTATTAAAATTATATTTCAGAATTTAAAATAAGTAACCACATATTAAAGTGGTATTAGCTTTACCAAAGTATGTTCTGTTTATGTAAAATAAAATTCTGCATTTTTTATCCTATTATATAAGCTGAAGAAATTCACTATTAGCTCTTGACTTTGTTTTAATTTGTAAATTCCCAATTTATCACCGCCTCCAGACTATTTACAATGGCAAAGTTTTATTTGTTTTATCTATTGAATATATTTTTACTTCACCTTATCTCTCTACCACTAAAACCTTATCCCCCAAATTTCAGAAGCCTATTTATGAACTAATCAATCAACCCCCTGTCTATCTACTTCAATTCTTTCTTAAATTCAATCTATCCTCCATGCTAAAATCAGAGAGCCAACCTGATCATTCTACCAACATTCTTCAGTTTACTTATTTACCATCCTAAAGATAAAGACCAAGATTTAGCATACTCTTTCATTATCTGGCCTTAACTGCCATCCCAGTGACTACTAGATTCCCCTGGCCTTTGTTATCTTCATTCCAGAACTCTAGAATTATTATTATTATTATTATTATTACTATTAGCTTGGGAGTGGGGCACACCTATAGCGTTCAGGGCTTATATCTGGCTCGACACTCAGAAATTACTCCTCGCGGGGCTAGAGGGACCATATGGAATTCTGGAGATCAAAGTTGTATGGTTCTAGTGCAAGGCAAGCACCCAGAATGTTGAGAAGAGGATCCTTACCTACTTAATTTCTGCTCATTTTTTATATTTCATCATTAATATCCTGTCTAAGGTAAGATCTCTGGTACAGCTCTGATATACATAGCCATACAGTAGTGCATTTTTTTTCATAACACTAACTGGAGAATGGTGATTTAACATGCATTCAAATGATTTTCACTTATTATCTAATTTCATAAATATATAATAAATTTTGTTAGGATCAAACTAAGCCTCTTCTAGAATTCCAATGTATCCCTTGGATCTGTGATCCAAAGGAAAAACATTTGTTCAGTTAATTAATGATGAGGGATATGATGAAATATCTATAAAGCAATTTTAATTTCTTGACTCTGATTTATTATTTTCCTGGGCTCCACATAAATTTATTTTTAAAACTATGTCATAATTATCAAATAAACATAGAATTGACCTTAACATAAAATCAAAAATTAAAATACTTTTAACCTACCTTTACATATGAAAGTACTATGATATTCAAAGTTAGTTTCACTATATTAGACACATGAACTGATTCAAATACTTCTACTTTATTAGGATCACCTTAGTAAGTGGAATTAAAAACTTAATCATTTAATATAAGAGTGCTATAAATAAAATTGATTCTCCTAACTCTTTCATATCCATTTTATGCTATTCTCTTTTTATAGACCAATTTTTTTCAAGATTACTACCCGATAGAGTATACAACACTTGAATTCTTGTCGGTGAGAAAATAACTGGGTGAGCAGAAAAGTATATTTTCTTTTCTGAGACATAACTTTACCATCATCAACAAAAAACAGGCCCCAGAGTTAGTTCCTACATGCATTTCTGTCAAATTTTCTCATTTGTCTCAGAAAATTATTCCCTTCTGATCACTTTCAGTACTTAGCTGAGTTTGACTTGAATCAATATTGCTTCTTCCAAAGTGTCTGGCTAGCACAGTCAGTAATCATGATACACTTAATTAGTTCTTAGAAAAATCATAATAGTTAACTCTGTTAAATCCCAGCATTGAGGAACAGGGATAGCACAGGGGTTGAGGCAGCAAGTCCTGAGCACATAGGCTAGGGTAGGTCTCCCTCACTGACTGCCTTCACACTTAGGCACTTTTTGTGACCTGGAACTCGCCTAGCACTGCTGGGCATTACTGGGGACACCTGATAAACAGTACTGAAGACCAAACGGTACTATGTCTCTGGGGTTCGAGCACTGCACCCAGAGGAGAATGGGCCCTGGTCACTTTAGTACTGACTGGGAGACCCACTTCCTGAGGAAAAAAAAAAACAGAGAAACAAGCATTCAACTTTATCTTTACAGAATCCTTTAATGTGCATCAAATTGCTAAGTCTAAGTGGTTAACAATTATTTTGAAGGTGAAAGACTTAAACTTGACTATATGCATCAAGACTTACGTGTATGATAAAATGTTGAACTCATTGCTAGGGGTATTATGGTCAGCAATAGTTATCTACATTTACTAAATGCATTTGTGTTTTACTTTTAGAAAATAACCGAGTGATTTTATCATCTCCCGAGCATTTCCAGGAAGGATCTCTGAGCACAAAGCCAGCAGTAGATCCTAAGTAATGCTGTGTGGGGCCAAAACCCTTACCCTCACAAACAAGGAGAAAGAAATAAAATGCAGAAACAAAAAAATATTCATTTTGACAAAATTCAAAACTACTACATGGAATATATTTCAAATTATATAAATGAAATGAGAAATCTATTAGAAGATAAATGAATTACAAGATGAAATGATTCATCAGATGTTTTCCACTTATTCACTGTGAATCCGAACTCAACTTACATGAGAAATAAAATCATTTTCTTTAAGTTTCATTTGCACACAGCAGAAATGGGTGAAAGTAAGAGTGTATTATACAAGTGAAAGTTCAATCTTTTCTACTATGGGACAGTGAGGTATAGTTTTAATCAAAACTTCAATTTTACGTTTTAAAAGGAGAAAAATAAGAGACCTTTTACATTAATAATATCTAGCTCCTTCACAGATATTATGGTTTTATAAAGTATGGAAAAATGTCATCTCATTTAATTGAATTTGAAATTTTCTCTATTAAAAGTACTAAGAAAGGTATGTTTATATGCCAGACACATATGCAGAGAGAATGCATTGAAGTATGAAGAGCTAATATCCTTGAAAAAAAAAGTAATAACTTGTGCAAGGTAGCAGTAAAATACATATTCTCCTTGAAATTACTTACAGGGGCACCTTTCTCTCCAGCAGGACCAGGAGGACCCTGGGGTCCTGGACGGCCTGGCAAACCAATTGGACCAGCGGTACCTGCTGACCCGCGTTCTCCTGGTGAGCCCTAATGCATGTGAAAAAGAATATTTAGTTATTAATGATGGAAAAATTGAACTAGCTTAAGAGTCACTTAGCAGAATCTTATGGTCCAATAAGCAGTGCAAAAGTTACTTTTTTGTTAAAAGATATCAAACAGGAGAGTTTTTATTAATTATTAATGTGTAGTCTTAATATTAAGCATATATTGATGTGAGGAAGCATATGCCAAATAAAAAATTATTTCAACATTGCAAAGCTGTTTCATAGTATATTGATGCTTAACATTAATTTTTTCTCGTTTCTAAATTAGTTGCATATAAAAAACCCTTTATATGCAAATACAATATGTTACATCCTACACAATTTTCTTTCTATATTATTAAGGTTTGATATATTTTCAGATGAATATCTCAAAATGATTTCTGGACTTTGCATCAAATTCTAAATCACAATTTCAAAGTTCAAAAATGAGTTAATTAAATGTCATTGCACATGTGGATATATATTTGTGTGTGTGTGTATGTATATATATACACACACATATAAGTAAAGTTTGGCAATTATATCCCTAAATTTGAACTCTTTCCAAGTAAATAAGTTATTCAATTTATCTTTAAGAATTGTAGGAACATATGGCTTTTCTTTTGAGAAATTACCTAATGCCAACTTCAAAAAAGATGTTACATATTTTTAGATGATTTGCTTTACAGAAAGTTAACATGTGAAAATTTAAAAACCCGTGGTATTAATTCTACCTTCATTGTAACTTCAGAAAGCGTTATACAAATCAAGTGAAAAATGTATTTGTTTACCATGTTGAGTAAAACATAAATATAATCAATTTGTTATTTTAATGCTATTTAAAAAACTGTACAATGATGTAATAGATTATATTCATATGTGAATAATTAAATTATGACTCAACACTACTGCATGACTAAATTGTGGAATATTAACAATATTATTAGTTTCTTCTAACTTGTTAAAAAACTCAGGAGAAAGTATTTATAGAAACTGAAACACACATTTTTTTACTTTCTATTATAGTCCCCATATGGAGATAATGCATTCTATAATACAAATTATTAAATCTGTTCTAAATTATAATTTTACTAGCTAATGATTACATGTTGATATCAGAACAGTAAAAATAATGTTATTTATATAATTTTTGTAATTTACAAATCAATCATTTATTTTGGTATTTTATTCTTGAAAATGAGGTTGGTGATACATTTGCAGCATGCTAGTTTTAAATATAAGGCAACTGTGGATCAAAATGATTAACCATACATCAAATAACCGTAAATGTAGTTCAGAGAAATCCTGAGCAAATTTTCTTCTTGTGCTTTCTATAAAGTTTCTTAGTCTTTTCTCAAATGAAGATATAAAAGATTACCAAAGACTATCTTTGAGATTAGTGCCTATACAACTTTTTAAGGATATTCATAGATTTCAAAAGAATAATTACTACTTATTTTTCTGACTTTAAGTGGGTAAATTTGTGATACAATGAGCACTTTTTTACTTGGATATATATCCAAATTTTAAATAAACATTATGATAAGGAATATATTTGCATTTATATTGAATAATCAGAACGAAAATATAAAAACAATGTTTTGTCAATTATGGTGATATTAAATAGATAAAATATCTTGGAGAAATTAAAAACAGAGAAAACATAAATTTTGAACCACCACCACCACCACTCTCCTTCCGTCGTTCATCAATTTGCTCTAGTGGGCCCAGTAACGTCTCCATTGTGAGACTTGTTACTATGTTTGGCATATCAAATACATCACGGGTAGCTTGCCAGGCTTTGCTGTGCAGGCGAGATACTCTCAGTAGCTTGCTGGGCTCTCCGAGAGGGGCAGAGGAATCGAACCTGGGCCAACCAGGTTGGCCGCATGCAAGGCAAACGCCTTGCCTGCTGTGCTAAAATGCATTTTAACTATAAACTGTTATTTTACAACAATTTCACCAATTGTTCCTGATATTGCATTGCAAGTAGTCAAAAGTTGACTAAAAACTGAATAGTGACCAATCACACATCTCACATACATAAATAGTTATAAGGGGAAAATGCAGTTAGTATTTGCTATGTAATTAACATCTATCATGTAGAGAAATGTCCTTTTTAATATACATTTAGCACTGTGATAAATCAATTACAAGTGATGCAATTGCCTATTCAGGTGGCAGAAGTTGGACAAATGATTCCAGAGGCCAGTTCAGAAAAAAAAAAAAAACCTAAAGGCAACTCCGCCATGGTGAAGGAAGATTATAAGAGAAGCAAAGAGGTGAACAATAATCCCGGGGGCAGGGGGAGAATACGCATTATCAATGAAATGCAAATGAGGGAAAATGAGATAAAATGACAATAAGATATCACCTCACAACCGTGATTATGTTCTTCATCAACAAGGCCAGCAACAATTGGTGCTGGAGAAGATGTGAATATGAGAACACTATTGGCTAGAATATTCATTGGTTTAGCATGGATAGCAAATAGTATAAAGCTCGCCTCCTCCAGATGGAATCCCGGTGACCATGAGCCTCTACAAGCATAGCTCGAGTATGCGGGAGCCATACTTGGACTTTTACTCCAAACTGCCGGGACTTCCCAGGCTCCCAGGTAACCTCTGATTCCAGAAGTCATGCCCACAACCCGCCCCCCAGCGCCATCTTTACAGCACACAGCCACAGAGAAGAAAGGCCACTGGGCGGCTCCACAGCTCTCGGAGAATGCACCAGGTCCCCCAAAAAAGCCAAGATCACCAGGAAGTCCCAGATGGGGTAGGTGCCGCATCCCGCCTCCTCTAGATGGAACCCTGATGACCATGCCTCTAGAAGCATAGCTCGAGTATGCGGGAACCAGGACTTTTACTCCAAACTGCGCGGTGATCTCCCTATATACAAAGTGATCAATGGAAAGTAAATCATCCAACGTTTCTCCCTGAAAATCAGGCTTAACTCTTATACAAACCACAATACCTAATAGGAGAGAGAGAACAAAAGGGAATGCCCTGCCACAGAGGCAGGGTGGGATGGGGGGGTGGGAGGGATACTGGGATCTGTGGTGGTGGGAAATGGTCACTGGTGGAGGGATGGGTATTCAAATTAAATAAATTAATTTAAAAAAGTATAAAGCTTTTTCAAAATATTAAAAGTAAGTTTTCCATATGGTCCAATATTTCCACTCCTAAATAAATATCCAAAAATATAAGAGTATGGATATGAAAAGATATGCATACTAATGTTCAGTGCTAAATTTGCAAGAAGCAAGAAACGAAAACAATCCAAGTGCCTAGGGACTGTTAGATGAATAAAAATATAGTGCATATTCACAATGAAATAGTATTCAAGTATAAGATAAAATCTTGCCTGGAGGTACTCATGTTATGCTAAGTGAAATAAGAAGAAAGATAAATATCAGATGATCTATTATGTTTGATATGAAGAAATTAAGCAAGGGCACATAGAGTCAAAGGAAAAATAACCCTCTAGTCTCTGTACAGAACTGAGTTATCAGAGAAGAAAAGAGAGAAAGGGAGGGAGATTGAAGATAAAAGCAGGCAGTGAACTGTGTGAGACATATTGGTACAATGAAGATTCCTGTGGTCTGGAAATATACTTAGGAGAGATGTGAATTTGTATCCCAAAAACTTGTGCTGTCTTATAAACCAGTGTTCCTTAAATAAAAACATCTTTCCTAAGGGTACAGTTCTGCAAGTGTTTAATTTTTGAGAAATACAGCTCTAAAAGTGAAAGAAATTTAAATATCTGAGTAGGAGTTCAGAATGCAAATGATACAAGAGTTAGGGCAAGAGGCGGAAGGGGGGAGGTGAAGAGAAAGGAAACGAAACAGAGGTGAGAAAAATAAGAAAGAAAAAGAAAATGAAGAGAAAGAAGGTTAAAATGTGTGTGTATATATATATATATATATATATATATATATATACATGTATATATATAGCCTATAGGGGGAAAAGCCGACAGAAAATTTTCAGTAATAAAAGTAGTCTCTTTTTGGCAACAGAAATATGTCAGTAGAAAATGATATATAGAGTGATTAAAATCATTCTGTGTTATTCAAGTTAACACAAACACCCCTGCAGCTAAATCTCCAATTCTCTGAGAAGCTAACTTATTGAAGATCAATGTCCACACAAGGTTACTGTAGTACAGTTTTGTTTTAACATTTTACTTGTAAAATCTTGGGGAAAGATCACTGCCTGTTATCAAATGTAAATTAAACACCCAGTGTTGAGATGTTTTATTTGTAATTGACTTCACAAAAACAGAATTTGGATTTAGATTGGACAACTTTAAGAAAACACAATTTAGATTTAGATTTGTCAGATCATATTATTGTTTATTTAATATTATTTTAGATTTTCTCTTTAACGTTTTTTTGCCCCAGTGGTAGTGCTCCAGGATTACTCCTGCGTCTGTGCTAAGGTATCAGTCCTCAGAGAGAGCTCAGGAAACCATATGGGTTACTGAGATCAAACCCAGGATGATCAAATGCCCCACAAGCATCTCAACCAGTGTAACTCTCTGGCTCCTAAAATGAGAAAAATTTAAAGAATTGACTGTAATCCTTTTTTACCTTTGTTGAAATATTCATTCTGTATCATTCATTTAGTCATTTTAAAAGTCATCTACATTAGTCTCTGTCCATAATCAGACACAAGTTTAAGCAAAGGTAAACCTTACTTTTGAGAATCTTTCAGCACTTATGTCATGATGGATGTCATGAATCTTTCATCAGGTTCCATCAGTGATTATTATCATTATCATTATCATTATTAGTTCTGAGTCACACCCAGAAGAACTTAGAAATTGCTCCCACCTCAGTGCTCATGGTTTTCTTTAGGTGGTGCAGGTCTCAGTGAAGAGGCAGGGCCTGTGACGGAATCATATCAAACCTCCTGAGTGTAGAGTTTGCAATCAACCTGCTGAGCTCTCCACCTATAATTTTCTTTTTTTGGGGGGTCACACGGGTGATGCTCAGGGGTTACTCCTCACTCTGCACTCAGGGATTACTCCCAGAGATGTTCGGAGATCATATGGGATGCTGATCAAACCCGGGTCAGCAGCATTAAAGGCTACGGTGATAGCATAGCGGATTGGGCATTTGCCTTGCACGCGGCTGACCTGGGTTCAATTCCTACATCCCTCTTAGAGAGCCAGGCAGGCTACCAAGAGTATCCCACCCACAAGGCAGAGTATCCCACCCACAAGGCAGAGCCTGGCAAGTTCCCCATGGCATATTCGATATGCCAAAAACAAGTTTCACAATGGAGACGTTACTGGTGCCTGCTCAAGTAAATCAACGAACAACTGAACAACAGCGCTACAGTGCTACCTTGCCCACTGTACTATCACTCTGGGTTCTCCAACTCTAAATTTAAAAGTTAAGTATTTCATTGCTATGTGCGGAAAATTCTAAAAAAGTCTAATGCATCTTTTTGAAAATCGATTAATCATCCACAAAACAGTCTCTCTACATACACTAGTAATTCCTTTGCTTCATCTTTTAATAAGGTGAAGTGAAATTAATATCATTTTAAAGTAATTTATCTCACATTTATCTCTAATACAATATTCCTCCTTTTCAGCCATTTGTTTATACTAACTTCTGATTTGGAAAGTCTTTGGTTATTTGCTCTACTATTAAATTTCCGGTCATTGCTTAGGTCCAGGATAACAACCACCTTTCAAAAACATTATACTATTCTAAAGGATTTAAAACATGAATCATCCTTCTAAACAATCCTTATGGTCTGTATTACTCTATGTTTTCTACATTACTTTCTGAGTGAATTCCTGTTTAAATTGTCATACTTAAATTTATCCTGTTGATATCTCTATGGTTTTCTAATATAAACCATTATTGCATACGTTAAGTAATGGTAACATAAATAACAGTAATAAAAATGAAGACAATACAATTAGGCTTGCACTGTTTTTCCCTTTGTGTGTGTATGTGTGTTATTTTTTTTCATTATTGTTGTTTTTTTGGGACAGCTGGTAGTGCTCAAGAATCAGAATCCCATAGTGGGGATCAATGGTCTATATGTGTTGCTGGATTAAACCTGAGTATAGGTATGTACTGCAGGTTGACTTTAGGTTGACCTTGCGACCACTCACTACTTTCGGTCTAGCTTGCGACCACTCACTATTTTCGGGCTGGAGCGATAGCACAGCGGTAAGGCGTTTGCTTTGCACGCAGCCAACATGGCTGACCCGAGTTCGATTCCTCCGCCCCTCTCGGAGAGCCCAGCAAGCTACCGAGAGGATCTCGCCCGCACGGCAGAGCCTGGCAAGCTCCCCGTGACGTATTCGATATGCCAAACACAGTAACAACGAAGTCTCCAATGGAGACGTTACTGGGCCGCTCGAGCAAATCGATGAACAACGGGAGGGCCTTTACCTTTACCTTTATGGTGTGTGCAAAGCAAGAACTTCACCTGCTCCTGGTCTTTCTGTAAAATATGTGTATATTGTTTAGTTCTAAAGGTATAAATATTAAGTCAACAGAAATACTCCAAATTTACAAGAGAAAAAGTATCAATTGAATATATACCTTCCCTAAAAAAAAATCTGTATTATGGGAGTACATATTTCTCTAACTGGAGATATTGTGAATAACATGAAAATAACTCGTGCCTTTTACATGAGAAAAAATGTGCTCATTAACTAACAGTAAAATATTTTTACCATTTTAGATTAATTAAGCAAATATTTTCATGTATTTCAAATTGAGAAAGCATGCTGATTTAAATCAGAGACAATATGCATATGTTGTAGATATTACAATTTTTGCTTCAAAAAATTTTATAGTACAAAAATATTGTACTACAAAGCCCAACTATTCTAATCTCTCCCTCGGAGCATTCATATGACTAAGATTCATATTGTCATCTTGCTTGTGCAAACTGCATTCAAATTAATAATAAAACATATTAGTTTCCTGTAGTTAAAATATTACTCAAGATCTTGTCATAGTTCATTAGCTTTGAAATGGCAAAAGAAAACAAGAAAAGACTTTTTGATATACACTTATGCCCCAAAGTACAACAGCAATTTCTATTTCTGTCAGTTTTTCAAATATTTTATAAGACTACATACTTTTAATAACAGCATGTTCTGCAATGATTCTATTTTAAACATATATAAATGAAAGTGAAAATCTCTGATGGTATGCACCAATGAAGAAAATGTTATTAAAAACTCGCAAATTTCATTTAAACACTCCCAGGCCAATTTTCGTAGAATAAACCTTATGAATCCTTTAGTCCCAACTGAATCACTGAAGAGGACCCATTTAAAGAAAAATTAAAATTCAAGCCCAGTATATAAAAAAAGTCCCATTACACATTTCAAAAAATATAGTGAGATTTTTCTCTCAGATCCAAAACGCATTATGGTTGATATTAACCCTTGGAGAAATTTACATTGCAACTCCATTTTCTTTTCTATAAAGAGTAGACATTTATACCTAGAAAAATCACTACATTGTTGTAAAACATGATAGAGAAGAACAGAGAGAAAACTTATACTTATCAGAAAAATAATTTCATCTAAATCTAATATGGTTGTATTTAAACATAGGCTAAATGGATAATAATCATCTGTGCAAGGCAGGTTTTTTAAAATGTGTTTCCATCACTTTGAGTTGATATGAGCACAGAGCAGACCTTAAATGAAGGTGTGAGATGAATGCATGATCTACTATTTTCAACAATGAAGCAATGAACCGTCATTGTACCAAACTGATTAACTTCTCCAGGGGTTCACTTGTTAATAACACGTGGAGAAGAATTAATTGTTATATATATTTTTATCATCTGTAATGTGGTTACACATCAAAAGCTCTTGAACAACACTGGATTAAAATTAAAATGCAACAGATGTTAGAGAATTATATATATATATATGTATATAAACTGCTACATTTCAAAAACATACAAGCAATCTAAAGTAACTGTAGAAGTGAAACTTTATAGATTAGAAAAACAAACGTCCAAGAGATTATCTGGTATAACTGAAGTCATACTGTTAAAAAATGTGAGCCTTTTCCCCCACAAAACTATTTTACTCCTAGCTCATACTATATATTTATTGCAATATCAATAAATTGTGCATCAAAAATTATTAGCTAGGAGCTGGAGAGATAGTCCAGTGGGCAGTGTGCTTTTCACTTTAACTTGGCGATCTCACGTTTGAGCCCTGATACCACTTATGGTTCCCTGAGTACTGCCAGATGTGATCCCTGCGTGTAGTAACTGAGTCAAACCCTGAGCACTGCCAGTGTGGCCCCAAACCCAAACCAAACCCAAATAAAAATGATTAGCTAGAAAGAACTCACAGAAAGAGGGACTACAAAGTATCAAACATTTTTAGTTACTACTCTATAAGAAATGACATGCTAGTTAAAAGGCAATTATATTAGTTAAATAACATGAATATTCCATATGCCAAACACAGTAACAAGTCTCACAATGGAGACGTTACTGGGCCTGCTCAAGCAAACTGATGAACAAAGGGAAGACAGTGCTATAGTGCTACATAATGACCATCGCTTGTTTTCATATGAACAACGGACATTTACTTGTTTTTGTTTTTAAACTTTTATTTTTTTTTGCTACCAAGCGTATCCTGCCCGCATATATGCCTGACTGGGAACACCTGTAAAAGGTGATTAGAAGCTGCCCCCAAAGCCTCCATTCCTCTCAGAGAGCCTGGCAAGCTACCAAGAGAATCCCACCTGCACGGCAGAGCCTGGCAAGCTACCTGTGGCGTACTCGATATGTCAAAAACGCTAACAATAATGATTCTAATTCCCCTGACCCTGAAAGAGCCCCCAATATGCCATCAGGCTACACTAGCATGTGACAGGGATGAATGGAGATGTTACTGGCGCCCGCTCGAGCAAATCGATGAACAAGGGGATGACAGTGATAGTGATTTATTTTTTATTATTTTAATTTACTGGTCTTATTTTACTTTACTAAATATTAGGTTTGGGAGTCATACCTGGCATACTCAGGGATCATTCCTGGCAGTGCTCAGGGGAGTATATATGGCCCTAGTGATAAAACCAGGGTTGCCCGGATGCATACCCTGCCTGCTTCACTATCTTTTCGATCATTTTCCCACTTTGATGAGTGAGGAATTCACCCATCTCTTTACATTTAATTTTCTAACTTTAATCTTTTCCTTTGGCTTGTCCTCAAAACCTTACAATGTACAAGATATAAGAAAAAACATGGTTGTATTGTTTATGGGGGACAATGTAATAGAGGCAAACTCTCCAACTGTCTTCATAAATGAAAACAGCAAGAAAAATATTTACTATGTCATATTTAATGGGTATAGTGTATTCCGAGGATCTTTTATATAATGCAAACAAAAGTGGTAAGCAGGGAAATCTCTCAAGATACAGTTAAAAGTCAATCAAATAGAGTGAACAGAAGCATCAATTCGAAAGTAATTCTTAAGAGTTAAAGCTAGGAAAGAGGGCCATAAAAGTTTTCTGTCTCTTTAAGAATAGTTTAAATATTTGTTACAACTAGTATGAGATAATTATGTGCATACTTAAGATAAAATACAGATACATATCAAGAATTACCAAAATTTAAAGCATAAATTTGAATGATGAAAACAAAGTCCTGCAATATTGCAATCTTTGTCATGGATTCCAACACCACTGCTCTATATATGGTTCATCTTAGACAAAATGATAGCAGTACACAAGATCTTGCTGGGTTTTAACCAAAAAAATGTGCTTGTAATGTATGTAACTCAATTACTCAGCAGATCTCACATCTCTTTAACGTATACACCCTTGCTGAGGAAAACAAAAATAAAAGTCAAAATGAAAAGAATGTTCGGGGCTGGAGTGATAGCACAGCGGGTAGGGCATTTGCCTTGCATGCAGCCAACATGACCGACACAGGTTCAATTCCCAGCACCCCATATGGTCCCCTGAGCACCGCCAGGAGCAATTCCTGAGTGCATGAGCCAGGAGTAACCCCTGAGCATTGCCGGGTGTGCCCCAAAGAGCAAAAAAAAAAAGATAAAAAATGAAGAGAATGTTCTCTGAAATAACATATGAGGGAAAATAGGAATAGAAATTGTGATAGATAACTAAACTCCTAGTAAAGCAATGACAACATGAAAAATAATAGAAAAAGTGAGGATAGCAGGAGATAGTTCTAAAATCAGTTGAGCAGAGGTTACTACAACGGGTATGATGTGTGCTTTGGATGCACAGAACCATAGCTCCCATATTCACTTATCAAGTTCCACAAGGCTGCTTGGCCAAAAATTGACAGAAGTAGACACAGAGCTCCCCAAGAAGCACCATTACCTCCAAAGAGGCATAGGCATAAACAGGAAAAGGTTAAAGACACTGTGTACTATTGTCAAAGACAAGAATTTTCCTGTAAGCAGCATATATCGGTCCTCCCCGATCAACTTTCTCTATATTAACTCCAAGAAATGTGACTTATCCTTAGCCAGTGAGGTATTACAAACCATTCTATTACATTTGCTTTTAATCTCCTCGATTTTAGAGAAATAGTTATTGAAGTCATTCCACTTCAGGAAAAAATATGAGGAGAGATTTGTTCTGCATAAAATATTTGTATAGATTCTTTTTATAAGCAACTTGTGAGAAAAATGCTGCGGCACTGTCTTTCTCCTTTGCTATTCAGTCCCATGATGCCCAAGTCTTGTGTGCATGCATCAAGATATCCACTTAGTGTGTAAACCTCCTGAGAGCAGAAAAATGGTCTGTGCTTCGACTGGTATTTCTTACCAGCTCTCACATACAACACCACACAGCCAATGAACATTTGGTTTCTGCCAGATTTTAAAAAGACTTAAGTCATAACACCTGTAGGGATAATTTTGTTTGTCCTGTGAAGAAGCATTAAGACATTTCTCAGTAAACATTTACTTCTAATAGAAAAAACAAACTATAGAGAACTATGATTTTTAAAATATCAGTTCTTTGTCAAAAGGATTAAAGGAGATGAGAACTTCAAGATAAAATTGAGCTTATAGGAAACCTTGCTTTTCAGAGATAAAACAGATTTTTATTTATTATTCCTATCCCAACATGTTCCTTCCGGCAAAAAAATATTGTTTTCACTTTGTACTTTGTCCCACTTTATTTAACACCTCAGATAGCATTTTTTGTGTTACTTTGTCTATTTTGTAAGTTTTGTGTAATTCTGGCAGAAAATGTGCATTTATTTAATGAATCTACACAGATTTAGTTGAATAAATTGTTTGGTACATTCAGATACTTAGTAATTTTTCCACAAGGAAAATATTACCTTATAGGATATATACATAAGAAATAGTGATGATTTTGTTGATACTGAGAGAATTTATAAGCAATTAGTAATTAACAATTAAAAATTGCATGCTATAGTGAAGGTTTTCTCCTTATTTAAAGTCATAATGTATTTTTATGCTATGAAATCAACTAAATAATGATCATGTCCAACATTTTAAAATGTTAGGAACTAAAAAATATATGATAGATGATACTGAAGTACCTTCAAGTATTTTTTAATAGTAAGCTATCTTACAAATTTATAAACTATTCAAAGTCAGATATTGAATTATAGTTGGATTTAGGCTTAACATTGGGTTGTTCTTTCTCCTCCTACAGAGAATTTAGGTTAACTGAATTACACCCATTCTAGTGCTCCTGGGGGGCTCATCCAATTCCATCAGGGTACTTCCAACCTTCTTTATTTATCTTTAAGCTCTCCTTTGTGTTCTTATTCCCCTGTTAGTCACAAATATCTCCTAATCAGACATGGCAATTTGCAAAGTCAAACCTTCTTATGGCTCTGGATTTTGTGCATGAAGTGAAATAAAATCACCCGTTAGGATGAGTCCAGAGCGACCATTTTAATCTTACTCTAGGGTATAGATGAAAAGCTTATTTAAATGGATTACCAGTAAAGGAGAAAGCAATGTGCCCCAAGACAGAATGCTACCCTGGGGCAGATCTCCTAGAAGGAATCTAGAGTGCTGAACCCCTAGGTGAAATTCCATCCCTGAGTGGATCTCCTAGAATTTCCCCTGAAGTAGGGGCTTTACATTGTTCATTGTTTATGTTAATGTTCAACCACAGCTATGTGTAATTGTTGCCCCCTCCCAATTCATAACAATATCTCTATAATAATCTTGATTGATCCGAATAAAGTGCAACTGGTTACCAGTCTGTGGACTGTTCCTTCGTTCATCGACCAGGTCATCAGCCTGAAAGCATCAGGTGACAGTGACTCAGACAACTGGCACCAGAACAGGGACACCTCAGAATTCAGACAGCTGGTGCCTAAACAGGCATGCCTCAGACAATCAAGAATTATTTTCTGTATAAGAGGGAAGGATGTAGGACTGGAGCGATAGCAGAGTGGATAGGGCATTTGCCTTGCATGCGGCTGACCCGGGTTTGATTCCTAGCATCCCATATGGTACCATGAGCACTGCCAGGAGTAATTCCTGAGTGCATGAGCCAGGAGTAAACCCTGAGCATATCCAGGTATGACCCAAAGCAAAAGAAAAAAAAAGAAGAAAAAAGGTGCCTTAGTTACAAGAATGCACAGGTGTAGCCTCCAAGACACAAAAATAAGCCCTCCAAAACTAAAAACAAATTAAATATTTTTCTGGCAATAACAAGAAGTGTCTTCTAAGACTATTCATAACAACATTAAAAAAGTCATCTTCCATATCCTTGAGCAGTTCCCTTTGATTGACACAACTCTACATGTTCCTTTAAGTAGAAGCCAGTGATATCACTGTGCAATCTAGCAGAGATCTATAAAATTTCTTCTACAGGGTACCACGGAAACATAATATAAACACATTTTTAAATATAGATTATGGAATAAGAAAGTGACATAAGCTTAAGGACATACAGGTGGATGCTATGTATCATTTTGGATGTTTCAAAATATATGAAAAATATAATGCATAGTGCATATTTGTAACCTGTACAAACTTAAAAGTGTGGCAAGTTAGAATTGCTAATTGGTAAAAATCTTCCTTAATTCTATCCCATCAACTTTCAGGAAGGACTTTCATTTGCTGATGTCTGTAGAATTAGATATAAAAATTTATTATAAAAATATGACTTTATTTTGAATAAACTCAACATACGTGGCACACTTCAATTAGCCACTTATGAAAGTCTTTTGAAAGCTTTGAATCATTCAAAGTTTGGGTTTTGTGTGAAGGCTGTGCTTCTTATTTTGACCAATAAAACTATGTGAGGTCCTCAGATACAAGCTTGAGACGATTCGTTCTCTTCTCAATGTTAATATTCAATCTTAGTAAAAAGTCTTATTACTCCTAGTCTGTTACATCTGCATTGCTGAGTTTCCATGGCCTTAGTCTTTTGTTTTATTCTTATGACACTGTCATTAAATTATAAACAGATTAAATCACTCTTTTCTCTTATTGAATACAAATGCATTAAAATTTTTCCATGACATTTTAATTTAAAAGATTTTGATTTTATTTTTACTCCACTTGTTTCAAACACTTCAAGTCTTAAAATTACTTTAAATTATCAGTTTAGAGTTTCAGCATATATTGTATTATATTTTGGCTTTGGCTTTGCATCTTCTAAGTCTGTAACAGAGCATCTGCAACCTAGCATGAACATCAAGTTTTAGTCTTTCTTTTAAGGTGCTCTATTTTGGTAAGACATAGCCCCTAAATAATTGTCAACTTCTTCCTAGAAACATATATACGCTCTCACATGATTTCCATAATCCTCAGCACATTATTTATAATGCCGCGTCCAGCCCACTGAGGGGACACTTCTGTTTAATTTTCTTCTCGTTCACCATCACAGAATTAACATTTTTGTTTGTCATAAAGCATTTTATCACTCACTGCCTTTTAATGCTGTTTATTTTATATTGGTTTTCTTTTCAAAATTATCTACTTTTAGATTCTCTTTCATGGAGCCAGATTGCTCCAGGGAAACAGATTGTGATTACCAAACAATAATTGAAAACATAGTATTAATTTTATTTTTAATTATATTTTGTATGAATTTTCTATATGTAATCACATACTGTCATTAATACTTTCCTACAATGTATCTTCTGGACCCTACAAATACATTAATTTCAACTGTTCATGCACCCTGAATAGTTGGTTTGGGTAGTAAAAATGACTTTAAACAATTTAATCTTTGTAGCATGATTCAAGTGGCAAAAATAAAATAATAATTGATTTTTTAAAAATCTTGAAACAAAAACACTACACTTTCTAATTTAAAAGTGAGTGGCATGTATTTTACTATATTATTTACATTCTATACTAAGACAAATAAAAGGAGGGAATTGTTTTTATTCTGCTAATGTTGCCATCACTAAATTCTAAGGAATTTTGAAAAAGTTCTGCATAATATTATATAAAAGGGCAGTAAAAAATTAGTAAAATATACCTTCATTTAAAGAAGTAGTCATGAGATATTCAGACTTAATTAGGTGGCATTTGCATAGTCTACAAATTAATTGTAATACTAATAATTCATAGATTAGCTTCCTTGTTCCAACTTTTAGTAATAGTATACATGCTTTCTCTCCAATATTAGAATGTACAATAAACTGAAAAATTTAAATAAGACGGTAACTGTGTGTCAAGCAGTATGATGTGAAAGTAAGTAATGTAAATCAAGGAACCTGTAATTATAGTCAGCTAACATATATTCCTTTCTACTTTTTAAAAAATAAAACATAACAAAAATCACTAAGGTTAAAGATATTTCAGTAATAAAATAAATGGATGTCAACCGTTGAAGATGAATTGATGGGGAGTTGACATTTAAGCTTGATCTCTATGGATGAATAAAATTTCTGTCAGGCAGAAAAAGGGTAAAATGAGACTTCCTGGAAGAAGGGAAATAAAATATATTTTTTCAGCTATAAAAGTTCATGGTAGTTTGAGAATCCAGAAATGCATTAGATTCAGCAAAATTTTAAGGTAGACTTTAAAGGAAATAAGACTATGGTAATTGGGGCCAAATTATGAAGATGATTTTGCCATGACAGGCACTTTGATTTCTGAAGACTCTGAAGGCAAAGTTCTGAAGGCCAATGGATAATAATTATGAACTATGGATATTATTCAGGGTACGCAACTATAACACTATAATCTGTAATTCTAAAATTGATAGAAGAGAGTAAGTAAACGGAGTTAAGGTACTCAGTTAAGACATACTTCACAGAGAGAGAAATAAAGAAAATGAATCAATTAAAGAAATTGATTTGTAGGTGGAACAAGCAGGACATCAAAATGCTGAATAAGGAAATTCATAGAGATTTACAGCATGTTAAGCTTTTTAGATAGGGTCAAACAGACTGAGAAGAGACTACTAAAGTTGGCAGTTTGCTGTCACAAGTAACTTTTCAGAGCACAGGTAAGAGGAGATGCAAATTTATGAAAAAAAAAAAAAGAAGGTTGCATTCAATTGCTTTCAAAAGGACTGGTATGCATCTTTTTTTCTAGCTGTTTGGGTCATACCCAGCATTGCACAGGGGTTACTCCTGGCTCATGCACTCAGGAATTACTCCTGGTGGTGCTCAGGGAACCATATGGGATGTTGGGAATCGAACCCAGGTCACCACATGCAAGGCAAATGCCCTACCAGCTGTGCTATAGCTCCACACCCCTGATGTGCATCTTAAGGAAAGAAAGTGAGGTAAAAATATGATGTTCACGCATTTGTCAATTATTTCATGAGGTTATAATAAATGTGAAACTGTCTGGATAATATATAAAAGTAATATATGCCTTTCATGACATTTTTCATTATGAAAGATAAATATATGTCCTTCATGATATATTTTAAAAGCATTGGCAAAATTAAAATCTCAAAAAAAAATTAAAATCTCAGAAAGTACTAAGAATTAGACAAATAACCATGTTTTTCCTTGCTGTTCTGAGGCAGTTTCTTTTACCTGCTGGCAAAGGCAGTCAACTAAATACTTTCAATCATCTGAAATCTTCTGTTTCTGTACTCATTAGTTCATGCAATTAGTGGAGGCGAGGTACTGACTGATTTGATTGACATGTGTTTATTTTCTCTTGCATACACGGTGGGATCACAGCGTGAGAGTAATGAAAGAGGAGCTATAATTTGCACCCATGGACAGCAAGGTTGTTTATTATAATCATACTTACAATTGGACCTGGTGGGCCCTGGGGACCTTCTCCTCCTTTTAGTCCTGCGGCACCCTAAGAAAAGTGAAAGAATGAAGTGAATTAACATGAGCTTAACATAAACTAGAGATATATGACTGATAAAATGAGAATATTAGGAATTGCTTTCAATGCTTATATAGTATTTTATATACTGTGAGAATATGTTATATACATGTTTCCATATGTTCATGTAAATACACGTGAATTTTTAGTTAAATCTGAGAAAACTTCAATTAGCATTTACACTTCAATAAGCAACTCCACTCACATGTTTGACCTATTTGTCTTTATACCTGAGCTCCTGGAAGTCCTCTTTCACCTGGAAAACCACGCAGTCCAGCTGGTCCGTCTTTCCCTGAGACACCTTGAGGACCAGGGTCACCCTAAGGCAGACAGCGTACATCACAATCATTTCTATAAATACCCAGAAACAGTGATCATCTCCAACTTAATGCAAATAAACCTGAGTATTATTTCATAATGAGAATATTATACAAAATGCCATTAAAAAAGACCCACTAACTCCTATTTTAGAACATACTTAACATGGGAGGTTTATTACTAGGAGGGGAAGATATGACCAGAAAATGAGCAGCGGTCCGAGATAAAAATTTCTATGCGTATAGGATATGTGGAAAACAATCCTGTCAAACATTGTGCTCTTCTCCAGTCCCTTTATTTCACCATAGTTTATGTTAGCACAGCAGGTAGGGAGTTTAACTTGCACAAGGTCGACCCAGGTTCGATTCCTCCATCCCTCTCAGAGAGCCCGGAAAGCTACCGAAAGTCTCCCACCTGCATGGAAGAGACTTGCAAACTCCCCGTGACATATTTGATATGTCAAAAACAGTAACAAGTCTCACAATGGAGAGGTTACTGGTGCCCACTCGAGCAGGTCAATGAACAACAGGAAGACAGTGCTATAGTGCTACAGTGCATATTTTAAAGCTAAGGAATATTTCTCACCCACTCCCTTGGTTAAGAGAATATTTAAGGAGATCCATGTGCTAGCTTCTCAGTCCTTCTCTTTCTATATCAAAAACAATTACTACTGAATTCAGTAATCTTGTCTCCTTTATATATATACATATATATATATGTATACATATACATATATATATACACACACACACACATATGGGGTCTGGTCTCATGTTATTGTTCATTCATGCCTGGTAGTATACTAAACTGAACATTCTACTATTATGTCTCTGATATCCATTTAAATTCTATGGCAACGCTTAGAAAATTTAAGGACAAATGGTGAGAACCTATAGCATAAAGAAAATGAAAATTCTGTGGCTATGTAATACCTTTGCACCTTCTTTTCCTGCAGCACCGGGAAGACCTTGCTCTCCAGGAGGACCAGGAGGACCAGGATGTCCACGTTCACCTATTGGACCTGTCTCCCCAGTGGGCCCCTAAATTAGAAAAGCCAAATTTAATTAAATTCTTATTTTAAAATCCTTGGTAAAGATAACACAAACTCTAAATTAATATCACTCCTTTTTGATAAGAACTTATCATTCTCATTTATTTTCATAATGTCCTAGAAAATAATTCATATAAAGCACTGAAAATAGAACAGTTTGTAGGATTCTATAGTCTCAGAATCTGAAAACAAGAGATATAACTTAAAGTTCAAAGATATTTCTTTTTCTTTTGCATCAGAACTGCTTCAGTAGTGAGTCTAGTCAAATATTGATTTTTTTGAGGATTAACTAATTTTGTCCCATTTTTTAAGTTTTCATATAATATTTCAGAGGTGTTCAGAAGTGAAAGATGCATTGGCTCTACATTGATAGCTACTTGATGAATCACTACATGATAAAAAGCTTACGTCTACTGGCTCCCAAATGGCAATAGTGGTTCTCCTTGGAATTTCCATGATTGGAGACCTCCCTACTGTTAATCTATATTCATTTGACAAAGTCTACAACATGTGGCAGAGGAATCCTGAAAGCCATGAGTTTGGGCTGGCAGTTCCTCCCAGCCAAAGCTTATAACAAATAGCTTGCTGTCTTAAATTGCTGCAAATGCCAAAGTGAAAAATGTCAGGTCATTTATGTGTCCCTTGAGTAGTGCTGTTTTGTGGCGGTAGAGTTTAATGAGCTTTCAAGTGTAAATAGAGAATAGTGACCAGTTGCTCTCTATCTCCACTTAGAACAGAGCAAAATGAAGGGTCTGAATTAAATATGAACATTTTTTCTGAATAAAAGAAAAACTTTTGAGATGTGTAGGGCATTAAGCAATAGAAAGTGTTACTGAAGCTGTTTATTGAATATCACTCCTTTTTTTCTGCAAACACACAATTAATTTTTAATACTTGAAAGAACATATTTACCCTAAATTTTGGTGTGCATACTTCAGCTTTTTTTCTTTAACTATGCAGTATTGAAACTTCCAAATCTATTGCTTATGTATAAGCATTTCTCCACAAGGTTTTTTTTCATAAATACCTAATCACTAGAATTTCAAAACTTATGGAATCTAAAACTGATAATAATTTAATGGTCATTGCCACCAACATAAAAGAGAGCAGTGGTTCACATGAAAAAACAAAGAAACAAATATCAAATGCTGCAATCTTATGTGTTTGAATAAGTCATTTCAATAACTCACAACTTTTGAAAAATATAGGAATATTTGTCTTTAATTATTAACAACTGCATATAGATTGCAAAATGAATGACTTCCCTTTGTCCTAATATTAAAGTATAGTTAAAATGGAAAGAGACAACTGAAGTTTCTTTCTTTAAGGGATCTTGAAAGCAGGAGACCCAAAATACAACAGCCAAACTTAAAAATATGCCTGTCCAGAAGGCAGGCTGAGATGGACGGAGGGAACCTGGGGACACTGGTGGAGGAAAGTTGTCACTGGCAGTGGGATTGGTGCTGGGATATTATATGCCTGCAGCTCAACTATTGTAACTTGGAAAATCGTGGAAACTTAACAACAAAGAATTTCAGGTATTTATCTTCACTAAATAAAACGTGAAAAGGGTCATTCAAGAAAAGTAGTTCATTCAATTAGCATGCATACAAGATTTACCTGCTACTTTTAAGTTATAAAGTAGAAAGACAAAACACAAGCCATGTGTGGGGCAAGAACAATAGTTACAGTGGGTCAAGCATTTGCCTTGCTTGTGGCTGACCCTGGTTCAATCCCCCTCTCATTTATATAGTGCCTCCACAAAGCCAGGAGTAATTCCTGAGCGCATAGCCAGGAGTGACCCCATAGCATCACCAGGTATAGCCCTCAAACAAAACACAAACAAGAAAACAAAAAAAAAATTAAAGTCAAGTGTGTCTGTATTAGGCAGAAATTTTCAAAAGATGGGAGATCTTTCTTGAAATTTTCATTAAAGCTCTATGATGTTAAACATAGTAACATTTGAAAGGGATCCAGATATTCATGGCCTTATTGCATTAAGTATTTATTTATAATGAAGTAAAAAACTAAAACCATTCTTTTAGTTTTTTCAGGGAAAGTGGTTCTGAAGTTTCTTTAAATGAATAAAAAATTTTTTCATAGAACTTATTTACAGCGTATTTTAAAATTAAAACTGTTAAGTTGGTTAAAAGGAGATCCTTATTGTTAAAAAGTATGCAGCATATATGCATGCTAAAATTTCTTTATAAAGTAGCAAATGACATTTCCATTAATTCATGAATAATCGTCAAATAAAATAATCAACCACTCCAAGAATTCTTTATATTATTCTATTGCATATATTGCATATATTGCATATATTTCAGGAAGAAAGAATACTGTTTTGTTTTTGTGTATATGTGTATATGACAGAGAGGGAAAGAGACAAAAAGAAATATGGCAAGGGAAAAGAAAGGAGGGGGAGAGAGAGTTCTAACGTTAAGAACTAATCAAACTGAAAAAATAATATTTAAAGTAATTATATGATCAAAGTACTAATTCAATTGTTCTTATACTTTTACTATGCTTTGTTATCAAGAGGTAAAATTACAATTAAATAACCCTATTCTATTCATTCAATATATTTTCACATATAAAAATATTGTTTTCTATTTTTAAGAATTATTCCCTATTGATATTTAACTATAGTTGATATTAACACTGTAATTCAAGAAAACATACCAATATTAGAGACTGCCATCTGTCAGAAAAATTGTTGCCCTTTTTATATGCTCTATTTATTAGTATATTAATTACAAAAGTCATGATCAGTAATACAAAATTCATAAGAAAATGTGTTTATTTACAAATATTATAATTTTGAGTCATAGACTAAGTATTACAAATATTATAATTTTATGAGTCATAGTGTAACCATTAAATTTCTAATATACATTCATCTTTTAAATTTAATTTATTCTAAAATAATTGTTGGAGTCTACTAAAGATCAATGCCAAGCTATTTGATACATCATATTTGGTGTTTGCAAGACAGAGACAGAGTCAAGAATTTATGTTATTTTATTGGAAATTTTAAAATTCATTTTAATTTTTAAATTTTATCATTTTCATTTATGCATACAGATAACTGAAATATCACTTTATCATAGCAATGTATTGTGAAAGTTTACTTGGTACAAGATAATTAAATCTATGTTTTATAAATGAAATACAAAATGCATCTTGTTGAATCAATTAAAATGGACAGAGTTTACGTAGCACAAAAAAGATGAAAATATAAATGAAAAAGTAAGGAAAATAAACATTGTACCTGTGGTCCAACAACACCGCCTGGCCCAGGAGGACCTGTCTTGCCTTGAAATCCCTAAAAAAAGAAAGCATTATCTGTAAAAAAATCATACATAACTGACAGCACAAACAAAACTTTTATGAAATAATTGTATAGTACCTGAAAATAAAGCAATCTGTTGAATGCATAGCTTATATTGTTCAAGTATGAGTTATTTTATTTGTTTTCTAGCAAATTCAATTTTTCGGTCTGGAGCAATAGCATAGCGGTAGGGTGTTTGCCTTGTGCACAGCTGGCCCATTCGAGCTGGGTTCAAATCCTCCGCCCCTCTCAGAGAGCCCACAAGCTACCGAGAGTCTCTTGCCTGCACGGCAAAGCCTGGCAAGCTCCCCGTGATGTATTCAATATGCAAAATACAGTAACAACGAGTTTCACAATGAAGACATTACTGGGCCTGCTCAAGCAAATCAATGAACAATGGGAGGACAGTGACAGTGAAATTTTCAATTTATCTTTTTTGTTTTGGGGTGACACCTAGAGGTGTTCAGGGCTTTAACCATAAGCCCCTGTACTACCTCTCTATAGCCCCACAAGTTTTCTTATTTTAAGCATTCAATGTGGAGATGGAAATACAATTCTGAGTCTTAAAAAGGAATGTATTTTACAAAGTTCTTTTTCTAGTAACTATAAGAACAATACCAGCACACAAAAATGATACTGAATTTAGTGATTAAAATCAATAGATAATATGCTGGAGCAATAGCACAGCGGGTAGGGCGTTCGCCTTACAAGCGACCAACATGGCCGACCCGAGTTCGATTCCTCCGCCCCTCTCGGAGAGCCCGGCAAGCTACCGAGAGTATTCGATATGCCAGACACAGTAACAACAAAGTCTCCAATGGAGACGTTACTGGGCCCGCTCGAGCAAATCGACGATCAACGGGAGGGCCTTTACCTTTTACCTTTACCAGTGAAAATTTTGCAAACCAGTCTTGTACTAATATATTCTAAGGGAAAAAAGAAAAGTTTGGATTATACTGACCTTAATGGATTATGTATTTGAGAGTAGTTAGAGAGAATATTGCCTTTATGTCTGCTTGTACTAAGTCAATATGTATGTAAATATTTAATAAACTGGGAATAGGCATGTTATAAATCAACTCCATAATAGAAACTTTCAATATTAACTCATGAGTTTATTTGCTATTTAATTTAGAAAACCTTAAATTATACTTTCCAAATTTCTTGAAGAAAATTAATTTTACACAAGAACAATATAAAATATTTTGTTTGCTTCCAAAACATTAGTTTTTATCTTCATCATCTCTAAGGGGACTAAATTAACTTAAGATCAAATCAGAATTTGTCACTGTGTTTCTGAGACAAATTTGAATTGTTTCTGTGTAATATAAAATATTTCTACATTTTCTAATAGTTTTAACAAAATTTGATATAAGATGTTATAGTAAACCATCAATTCTTTAATTTATGATTGGAAATAAATCTCAAATATGCCAGAAATAGTAAAATAGGGATGATTCGCATCATCATTTACTATAATGTGCTCAGATGTGCTCAGGGCTTATTCCTAGCTTGGTACTCAAGGATGACTCCTGAGGCCATGCCAGAGATAGAACCTGGGTTGGCAATGTGAAAGGGTAAACACCTTACTTGATATACTATTTTTATGATGTCCCACAGGATGACTCTTTTATAAGATATCTTTCAAATATCAGTAGGTAAGGAATTAGTTGACAAGTTTCATGACTAGAGGGCAATTTATTATTGGTTGTAGATGCATATTTAAAATCAGGAAGTAGTATTTCAAAATATGCTTCTAGGTTTTGTCTGTGAGACACTACTAAAAGAGATCATCCTCCTAGAATCATTAATTATTTAGTCTGCTGTTTTACTCTTCATTAAAATTGAAATATTTCTATCTCTATACATGTACTTCTATTTATCTATCTGTTGCTTTGTTCATACTTCGGTGGCTTTTGAAAGAAACAGAAAGTCTTGATCAAGTCCAAAACTAAAGGGATTTTAAATAGCAATTCTCTAGGTAGCTCTTTCTCAAAAGACATTTTGATAATTTTCTAGTTATTCCCAAGAAACCAGGCAATGTCTTAGTTAAAATTGATTGGGTGCAATTTTGAATGAAAATGCATTTGTGATTTGAAAGTGTGAATTCTACTATAGAGATTTCATTTAATGCTCCTTCTGCAGATGTCATACCCAAGAGGAAACCCAAACAATTTTACCCTTTGTTCTCACTAAATTATTCTTGATTCTGCTTTTGAAATCTAAGACTTTGAAGTTTTCAATCTGACTAAAACTAAGAAGTTCTTACATTGAAAACTGTCACTTGATAAGCGAACAGGAAATGGGTTGCTGTTGATAGACAGTCTCATGCAGGAAATTTGCATGTCTTCAGATTTGTTATTGTGTACTGGGATGTAACTCCAAAAATGCCTTTATGTTTGACAGAATGCCATCAAATGACGAAAGTCACTCACGGAAATAGGGTCTGTGCTCTGACTTACTTTCTTTCAATTTTTGTTTTTATTTTTGGTCCACATCTGGCTGTGCTTGGAGTTTACTTCTGGCTCTGTGCTCAGGGGTCATGCAGAATAGGACTCAGGGGACCAAATGGAGCACCAGGATTTGAACCTGCATTGGCAGTGTGAAAATGCATGCAGCCTACCCACTCTACCGTTTCAGATATTCTGTACTTCTTTAAAATCAGTTATGGAGAAATTAATCAATAGTGAAAACAAAAAATTGATTCTAAGGAAACAAGCTGATCCATGATGATTTCTGATAAGACAGACAATTTACTGGAAAGAGTACACATTTGGCTTTGTAACTGTGGCAGAATAAGTGAACAAACCCAGCAGTATCTTAAATCATACAAAAGCATATCTTTTTGTTTATATATATGTCGTCTTTGTTACCCAGTGATGCTCAGGGCTTATTCCTAGCTCTGTGCACAGGGATCACTGGTGGTGATTTCAGGAAACCATATGTAGAACCAGGTATCAAATTGGGATCAGCCTGTGCAAGTAAGAACCTTACCTGCTCTACTAACTCTCTGGTACAGATGCCAGATAATTGTTAGACATACAAATTGTTCAATTAGTGCTTATTTACAATTAGCTTGCAATTAAAAATCTACTTTTTAATACTTGAGGCAAGAAAATCCATTTGACATAGTTCTAGGACAAATATTATCTGAAGTCTTCAATGTTGGCACATATTTCATGTTAGCTCTAGATAGAAGAACCTGTTCTCTGCATAGCTTCTGATATTTTCTTTAGCTACTGGAAGAGTGATTAGTTGAATTAAACGTGTTTATAAAAAAAAAGACATGAAAGAAAAGTCAACGTTAACAATCCTGATGTGTGTAAAATACTTTTCCTCCATCAGCTTATCCCTAAAGCTATGATTGACAATAAATGAATTAGCAACCAAATTGATAGCCAAATCAAGTAATATCTTGTATCCTTAAGTTTACTGATTTTCATACAACTGTAGTTCTAATTTTGGGTTTAAACATGTTTTAATTAAAGCTTCTATGAAATTGACCTCTCCATTAGCCTGGAAACTGAGGTAGGTTAATGGAGCAACTTTTGTATAGAAATAGAAAATTTTAGAAGATTAGGGATACTTACTGTTTCTCCACGTTGCCCAGGATGACCCGGCAGTCCATCCTTTCCAGGTGGTCCCTGAATTTAAATACAATAAGTTATTTGCTATAGATATTTTGGTTATTTTATAGCCTATATTCAATTTGTCAATTTTCTTTTATTTTCTTCAGATATTACATTTTTGGCTTACATTGAATTTATATACATATGTTGCAGTATAGGTATATATAAATATGTATATAGCTACATATATTTATTCATACACATGCTCTTATAATGTATATGGGAGAGAGGTGCAGGCTCAATTTCAAAGTCATGAATACCAATTTTTCAATAGACTGTATTAACCAACTTTTTGTTTGTTTGCTTTTGGCCCACAACTGGCAATTCTAAGAGCTTACTCCTGACTCTGTGCTCAGGGATCAATCCTGGTGGATGAGAGAGAACATATGGGGTGAGCAGATCTAACCTTGTTCAGCCTCATGCCCTACCCACTGTACTATTGTTCGACCCCTTAAATAACTTTTTTTTTTTTTAATGAATCACCACGGGGCTGGAGCCATAGCACACTGGTAGGGTGTTCGCGTTGCATGCAGCCAGCCCAGCTGAGCTGAGTTTGATTCCTCTGCCCCTCTCAGAGAGCCGGCAAGTTACTGAGAGTATCTTTCCCACACCATAAAGCCTGGCAAGCTACCTGTGATGTATTTGATATGTCAAACACAGTAACAGAAGTCTCACAATGAAGACGTTACTGGGCCCACTCAAGAAAATCGATGAACAACGGGAGGGCAGTGCAGTGCTACAGAATCACCGCGAGGTACAGTTACAGACTTACAAATTTTAGTGCTTACATTTCAGTCATTCAACGATCGAGTACCCATCCCTCCACCAGTGCCCATTCCCCACCATCAATGTTCCCAGTATCCATCCCACCACCCCCACTTCATTATCCCTACGCGCTGTGACAGGCACATTCCCTTTTAGTCTCTCTCCTTTTGGGTGTTGTAGTTTGCAAGATAGGCATTAAGTGGTCATCATATTCGGTCTATAGTCTACCTTAAATAACTTCTTTAAAATAAAGTTTATCAAGCACAGTAGAGCAATCTACTATGTTATATATATGTATATATATGCAAATCTATTTTCAAATATCAATCATGTTTCTATTTATTCGATATGCTAAAAACAGTAGCAACAAGTCTCACATCATTCTATAGTTTGATCTATATTTGTCTATTATGATATTAATATACCTGATTAATGCTATTTTATAAGTATAACAGATCAAAACTGCACAGCTCATGGATCAGAGAGATGGAACAGTGAGTCGGGTGTTTGCCTCACATATGGCCAACCAAGTTCTATCTCTGGCATCCCATATGGTTCCCTGAGCACTGCTAAGAGTGATTCCTGAGCTCAGAGCCCTGAGCAATGCTGGATGAGGCTCAACCCCCCAACCTTCCAAAAAATTACACAATTCTGTTCTGGACATTTAAATAATTTCATTAGATTCTTTAAAAAGCATGCTAATAAAATTTATATCTGTACTGTTGTATCTGATATGCTAGTCCTTCATTACTTAAAAATGAATATTCCTCTTTCTTTTGGTAATTTGTTCCTAATTCAGTACCTGTGTATCAGGATTTAGATAACAGAGAAAAAGGGTGTCCTCTAGTGGTGGTCTGAGTTTTTGACAATAATGTAAACAAACTACAAACTATTCCAGACAAAAGTCACTTCACATCTCAGTTGCGCCAAGTAAAGGAAACAGGACCTATCCTCAATTTTAGAAGTTATCAATTTTTCCAGACTGTTTTCTTAAGTGTCCTCTTGGATGCACAGTATTTATTGAACGCTGGAGAACAATATACTATGCTGTCACTTTCTATAAAGTATGCTGTTTATGTTATGATTGATTGAAGAAATAAATGAAGTGATTGTTAAGTACTTAAATCTGTGAAGATCTGGGGTTTTCGGTATTTAATAGAAATGGATTGCTTCTATAAATGACCTCATGGCTCATTTATTTTGCTAGTAAATATTAAGTATCAGGTTTAAATTTCAAAGTATGTTTTAATAGGTAGGGGCAGAAATAATCTCCCTTTCCTAGATTAAGAAAAGTAATAATTTCAGTAGTCATTTTAATGATAACAGGGATATCTTACTATATGCCAATTATTTATAGAAGTGTATTTATTAAATCAAATGTTTTTGCAAATCTATTTTCAAATATAAATTGCTTCTATTTATTCGATATGCCAAAAACAGTAACAAGTCTCACAATGGAGATGTTACTGGTACCCACTCAAGCAAATCAATGAACAACGTGAGCACGGTGTTACAGTGCTTGAAAAAATTGGTTTTGTTTCAAAACAGATCTGCTTTTTTAGATAACAGTTTATTCTTAGTAAAGAGTTCTCTATGTTGACCAACGCATGGTGTCCATCACTAGTTTTGATTACCAATTTCATCATTATTGGCATAAGAGTTGCCAGGTAAACTACCAGTTCTAATTTTTAGCTGTTTCTTAGAATAGTTTATAAGATCTTTGCTTGCTCAATGATATATTCATGCTTTCCATGATCATCTCATCTCAAAGTTATAAAAACTGAAATGTTTTCAATTAAAGGCTCATTACATTTCTGGATGTCATTTAACTAATTTATCTTTCAAACATTTATACCATATATCTATCTCTCATCAATTTAGGGATCATGCACATCAACTGTTAGTGACTTCATTTCAATATAGTATTTCAAAGCAGTAACTAAAGGCAATTATGTGCTTTATCACTATTCTGATATATCAGATAATAATGCACAGTAAATTGGGTGTGACAGTCTAAGTTTTAAATAAAAACATAGAGGATGACACATAAAGAATAATAATTGTCAGTTGAACTTTTTCTTTATACAATAAAAAGCACATCAAATTATATTTATTGCCATCAGCATAAGGCAATTATATATTTTTAAAGAAATCTATAAATCAGTTTAAAATATTTCACTTTTAAGAATTACACATTTAATGAAAAATATTCCAATTCCTTATAAATAAAGACCTTAGATATGAATATCATACGAATGAATACAACTCGATTGTCAATGGTTTTCATAGTCTAATGGAGCACATATCATCTTATTTTTATTAAGTATGTATTAATTTAGGATTAATGTTAAACATTTAATCCTAAATAACATTAAAGATTTCACACTACCATTTAATAAAATAAAGCACATTAATTACTAGACAGTTTCACTTTATTGGTTTTAAAAACTGTCCCTTTGATATAGCTGAAGTGCAGTAGCAACAAACTCACCTAAAGGGTATTCATAGGCAATCTATAAAGTCAGACATACATGTTAAGAATGAATTTTCACTTCTCATTGGCATTGAATTTTTACTTTTCCTGTTGCACTAATTGTCTTTTAAACTAGTTGTGCTAGAAATCTTAATTATATCAAGTGAAAAAAAATTAAATGGGGTTAGTATATGCTAGCATTGACATAAAATAGACTATTTGTGTGTGTGTGTGTGTGTGTGTGTGTGCACGCACGTGCGCCCACGCGCAAGCCGTGGTTCAACCACACATATATGTCACATGTGTTTATACATGTGAATATATATTCTTAAATAAGTCATAGCTAACACTGATTTTAAATTATTTAAAACATTATATAATTTCTTAGTTTACACTATTGTAATTCTGTCTCTAAACACTACATCATGATTACCACCAAAAGTCCTGTTTATATTCTTCACCACAAATTGACCCCACTTTCCCACACCTAATCTTGTTCATTCCTGATTACAACAGAAATGAACTTAATAATTTGCAAAAGAGCTTGCTTCTATCCATACGCTCAGATCTTTTTCTTTTTATATAAAGGAAACAAAAACATTTATTTCCTTAATTTTATAAGACTATATGCCAAGGAAATGATAAGTATTTTCATTTTATGCTCTAATGTCCCACTTGTCAGAGAAACAGAGTATTATAATAATTTTGTTAACAGTGAAAGCAATGTTCTCTAACAGTGTCATATCTCCTCAACTAGCCTGCATGTTTCCAAGTGCAGGCATTTATTATAGTCTTAATAGCTAGAGGAAACAAAAAGCATGAATGATCAATGATTCAAAACTTGTTGAAAGAGAGAATGGACTGTAAACAGGTCTGAGAAAAATGGGTGAAACGGTTTTTGTTGGCAATAAAATTACATTACCTGAAGAAACAATTCTTAACAGTATGTACAAATTTATAAATGTTGTGATAATATTTATGTTATGCAATCACTGAATATTTCTGCTAAACAATATGAAAATGATCAATGCACATATCTTCAAGATACTTGAGAAAACTTTGTTTATAATTAAATTTTATAGTTCTATTGGGGAATATTTTACATTCATTATTGTGTATGTTTAAGCTACAGAATGATGGTTAGTTTTGCATATATTGTAAAATGATAAATGGTTACACTCAACATAAACTTTTTAACTAAAATCATTTTTAAACTGTGCTATCATTTCTTGGTATGTGAAATTCTACATGACAATATTATATAATCTAAATATTAATTATGAAATTTAAAATTCTTCTTTTATGTAAGACTATATTAACTTTAGTTATGTAAAATAAAAAGTTGGACTACAAATTTTTTGAAATATTGTCATATAAAGCTTAATAAAAAATTCTTCTATAAAAAACAGCTGCTTTGGAGGCTAGAGTTATAGTACAGTGGGTAGGGTGCTTGCCTTGCATATGGTCAATCTGAGTTCAATCCCTAGCAGCTCATTTGGTAGCTGAGAACTGCCAAGCATAATCCCTGACCCACAGAGCTAGAGTAAGCCCTGAGCACAGCCAGGTGTGACCCCCAAACCAAAACAAACAAAAAAACAAAATACCATAAATGCTGCTTCTATAAAAAGTAAATACTTTCTCAGTGATTCACTTCAAAATCAGTTTAAAACACTAAGGGTAAAAAATATAACACTATTTCCCTAAATAAAAATATCCAGTATATGAATAAATCTACTAGCAATGATTTATTAGAAATCATTTAGTTGTATTACAATAGAGAAAGCATTTGCATTTGAATCTCAAAATATTTGCTAAGAATCTTTAGGTTTAATTTTCTTGAAAGTACATCAAATTCAGATAAGTAAGTTTTACTTTTCACCAAATTAAAAAAAAAATCACCCAAAGTATGACCTAGGGACAAGCAACATTGTTGTTTTGGTGGGCTAGTAATGGGTTTTTCAATATCCACCACACATCTAGTAAACAAAAATCCATTCTAAAAGCAATATGAGAATGACTTGCACATATTAGAATAACTACAATATTAAATTATTTGGGTATATATAAATATATGTATGCATATTAGTTTGAGTGGTATTGTCTAGTTGAGACTTCATAGAACAAAGGTTCACAGACTTTCCCAAGCATTAGAACTTCCTGGGGAGTAGTTCAAATGCTGACTGCACCCACTACTAGAATTTTGATCACATAAGTGAAGTAGGGCCAAAATTTTGTATTTCTAACAAATTCCAAATGCTATGAGTATAATGCTTAGGGATCCACACTTAGAATTCCCTTAGAGAAGTGACTGCTCTGGTTTGAATGTTTATCTTCTCAAATAAAAAAAAAAACCTTGAAATTCTAATCTCAAAAGAAAATGCTATGAGTTGGGGCCCTTAGGATACTTATTAAATCATAAGTCATCTTTTCATGAGAGGGATAGTTTCAAAAGAAGCTTAGTTAGATTTATAGTACATTATGTCAATGAAAAGTCTCTGACTTCTAACATGCTATTCAAGCTGGCATCCTGTTCATGGACTTACTGACTAAAAAATAAAAAAATTTCTGTCACTGGGGCTGGAGCGATAGCACAGAGGGTATAGTATTTGCTTTGCATGTGGCCAACCCAGGTTTGACCCTGATTCAATTCCCAGAATCCCATATGGTCCTATGAGCACCGCCAGGAGTAATTCCAGAGTGCAGCGCCAGGAATAACCTCTGAGCATCGCCATGCGTGACCCAAAAAAAAAAAACAAAAAAATTCTTTTGCTTCTGATCCTAAAGTCTGTGGTAATTTGTTAGGCATAGATACTGGGTAAATTAATTCTAGTTCTAATATGTAGCTTAATATGTTTCCAAAGCAAAGCAAAGAAATTGAAAATAACAGTATTAAAAATGTCCATATGACTGAGAATGAAAGAATTGTAATTAACTGTATGAAGATATTTGGTAAAGATATTTATTTTTTTGCACTAAATACTTTGAATAAATATGATTTATATCAAATCATAGCTTTCTAAACACTTTTAATAAGTGGAATTATTAAAACGGATTACATTTTCTCAAGGGCTGGAGCTATAGCACAGTGGTAGGGCATTTGCCTTACAAGTGGCCAACATGGCCGACCCGAGTTTGATTCCTCCACCCCTCTCGGAGAGCCCGGCAAGCTACCGAGAATATCTCACCTGCACGGCAGAACCTGGCAAGCTACCCATGATGTATTCAGTATGCCAAACACAGTTACAATAAGTCTCATGATGGAGACATTACTGGGCCTACTCAAGCAAATTGATGAACAACGGAAGGACCGTGACCATGACCGATTTTCTCAAAAGTATGCATTATAGATAAAACAGTAGCTCTGTAGCACTGTAGCACTGTCCTCCTCTTGTTCATTTGATTTGTTTGAGTGGGCACCAGTAATGTCTCACAACAAGTTGTGAGACTTGCTGTTACTGTTTTTGTCATACTGAATACGTCAAAGGGTAGCAACAGTAAAAACAAATAAATTACAATGCAAAGTACTTAATGTAAGAACAATGAAAAGTGCTTAGAAAAAATAGAAATATATATTGCCTTTTGGGTTACACTGGCAATGAACAGGGGTTACTCCTGGCTCATACACTCAGGAATTACTTCTGGTGGTGCTCAAGGGACCATACGGGATGCTGAGAATTGAACCCGGGTTGGCCGCATGCAAAGCAAATGCCTGACCAGCTGTGCTATTGCTCCAGCCCCCAGAAAGATATATTTTGATAAAAATATTAACACATGTAGGATGAAAAGATAGTACAGCAAATATGGTATTTGCCTTATGCTGAACAGGTTTGATCCCCAACACCTCATAGGTTCCCTAAGCCCCACCTGGAATTATTCCTGAGCATAGAGGCAGGAGCAAGCCCTGAGCACCATTGGTTGTTGATCGAAAACAAAATAAACACACACACACACACACACACACACACACACACACAGAGTCACTGTCACTGTCCTCCCATTGTTCATCGATTTGCTCGAGCGGGCCCAGTAATGTCTTCATTGTGACAATTCTTACTGTGTTTGGCATATTGAATATGTCATGGGTAGCTTGCCAGACTTTGTCCTGTGGGCAAGATACTCTCAGTAGCTTGCCGGACTCTTTGAGAGGGCGGAGGAATCGAACTCTGGTCTGCCATGTTGGCCGCTTGCAAGGCAAATGCCCTACCCGCTGTGCTATCGCTTCATCCCCCCATATATATAATACATATATAATATATAAATAATATATGTAGAACATAGAAGACTAAATGAAATTCAGATACACTGATTATTTTATTTTGTTTTATTTTGTTTGGTGATCTCATCTGATGGTACTCAGGGCTTTTCTCTGGCCATTCACCCAAGAATCATTCTGAGGATCATGCCTGAGTAGGGGGGGGCACTATAAGGGGTGCCAGGGATCAAAACTGGGTCAGGCACATTCAGGACAAGTTTCCCACTCACTCTCCTGTCTCTCTGGCCCTCAAACATATTTATTATTAACATACCCATCATAGTACATGAGCAACTGAAAGAAGAATATTCATACTACTCTAATCTGTTTGAAACCTTGAAAAAATATTTTACTGTTTAGAATATATCATTCTGAAACTATATATCCTTTGGCAGTATTTTGCAAAGTTAACTGAAATTTTATTCTTAAAAAAAACTGTTTTTACAGAGGCAGGGTGGGATGGGGGGTCTGGGGGGTGGGAGTGATGCTGGGACCCGTGGTGGTGGAGGATGGGCGCTGGTCAAGGAATGGGTACTTGATCATTGTATGACTGAAACCCAAGCACAAAAATTTGTAAGTCTATAATTGTACCTCATGGTGTTTCACTAATTAAAAAAAACATAAAAAATTGTTAGCGATAGCACAGCGGGTAGGGCGTCTGCCTTGCACGCAGCCAACATGGCCGACCCGAGTTCGATTCCTCCGCCCCTCTCGGAGAGCCCGGCAAGCTACCGAGAGTATCTCGCCCACACTGCAGAGCCTGGCAAGCTCCACGTGACGTATTCGATATGCCAGACACAGTAACAACAAAGTCTCCAATGGAGACGTTACTGGGCCCGCTCGAGCAAATCGAGGATCAACGGGAGGGCCTTTACTTTTAAACCGCCTTAAGATAAACAGTTCCAAAGTTGGTCTTGATTGGGTTTCAGTCACATAGTGTTCCGACAACCATACTTTCACTACTGTACATTTCCCAAAATCCCTCCCAGAGTGCCTCACACTTTCTTCCCTCCATCTCTCCTTCCCTCCCTCCATCTCTCTTCCCCCTTTCCTCCACCCCTTTTGGTCATCTTGGTCTGCACTACAAGTTCTATAAGGTTGTCACATATATCTCTTTGCCTAATTTCAGCACTCAACTCTTGTCCATAGTGATCATTTCCAGTTGTCATTGTCATTGTGGTCCTTTCTCTATCCTAACTGCCCTCTCCTACCTCCCCCCACTACTGACAAGCTTCCAACCATGGGCAACTTCTATTGACCTTGTGTAATAGTCTCATATTGTGCTTTTTTATACCCCACAAATGAGTGCAACCATTCTTATACTAATTGTATAAATATTTATATATGAATACCATTTGTATAATGTAGACTTTTCAAGTTTTTAAAACACTGTCAGAAAAAAATCAAGGGAAAGAAAACTATATAACTTACAGGAGGGCCTTTTGGTCCAGGGAATCCAACTGGCCCCTGAGGTCCTTGAGGTCCCTAAATATAAAAAGCAGTGGAGAAATTAAAAAAGTAAACCTTATGGGCATATTTTTATATAATAAATTTTCTTTCAAAGACCATATATCTTCTAAAACAGAATAATCTGTGCCAATCTAAAACAAAAAGAATGATTCTTTACACTAATCAATAGCATATCACTTCAATAGGCTGATTAAAGAATACAGTAAACATTTAGAATTCATACTAAAAGTGAAGAGAGCATATGTAAATCAAGAAGTTACAGAGATAATCTACTTTTAACATGGATTAAAAACATAGGAGATTATTTCAAGCCTATGACCACTCAAAATTAATTGTAAATTGACTCTATAAATATTCTGACTCTGGTAAAATAGAACTAAGCAGAAAAGTAGGCAATCTGGAGAAGACCAGAAAGGATGTTTTCAACTAATTTCTGAATTTAAAAATAAACATTTTTTAAAGTGTTATGATTTCATTTTACTAATTTACATCTTCATTTGATGATGAAACAAAAATAACTCTATTAACTCACTAATATGAGTTTAATGACAATGAGAACATTTATAAAATTTTTTTCTTGATGTTTAAATGTCATTCAATATGTATCGTAGTATGTATGCATATATTCATATATATGTAATGTTATATATGTATTATAAGAATCTTACTCATCCCTTAATTATTTCTCATATAAAATTCAAGTTTAACTTGACATGAAATTTACTAATTTGTTTTGTTTCACTAATTCTGATCATTTTACCACTAAAAAAGTACTAAGTCCCTATTCACAGATATCTATGATGTAAAAATGATGGTTCTGACACCACAAATAAACTCACCGTCAAAGTATTTTCACAATTCTTAACATACTATTGGGTCACACTACTGTGCTACAAAATAAAACATAATATCATCCAAAGTGTATTCACATATTAAGCCTTCATCTTGAGATTTTTGTATTGCATACAAAAAACATTTAAAGAGAAAAGATGTACCCTAAAAACAAAATCTCAAATTCTTTGATGATTTGTGAGATGGTTCATCTCCTGTTTAATTACCAAATATTGTAAATTATTTTATCTGTCTTCTGGTTAAGATGATTATGAACATGAAATATTTGATGAAATGGGTAGGGTGAATTTAATTTGGGGATAATTCATCAAGAGTGAGAAATTGAGGAAATTTAATTGAATCACGTATGAATCAAAGCAATGAAAAACTGTGTTAAATATTTATTCCTATATCTTATACAATGACATTCTAATCATAAGAAGACATATTTTTAAATTACTTATTCCAGTTTTATTATATTTACTTCACAGTGTGTTTCTGTATTTCTCTTTGAAAAACCTCTAGTGTAAAGACCACATAAAATTTAAAATAAATATATTAATGTGATTGCTAATATTAAACACTACTGTAGAATATTAAGAAGTGTTTCTAATGTATTTGAGAGAACTACAGATATTAATATTAAAGATTTCTCAAGAGCTTTAAAAAGTCTGGCGACAAAAAGAGCTGTATTTTGCCAAAAAGGAGGAAGTATGCTTGCTCATCTGTATTTAGCTTTACTTTATATGAGCTGAAAATCAATTCACTAAATAGTTTTTCTCTTTACTGGAAGAGATGTTTTATCTTGATTTGAATGTATATTGATTGTGACTTAATGGCTACTGGTAGCTTGCATTTCTCCAGCATAACACTGCTGCCAGCTCCATGGACTAAAATGAATACCAATAGGAAAGCAAAGGGAGTGAAGAAGGCACAGATATTACAGGCATATTTAAAAGAAAAAATATATATGTTTTCAGTTCAAATATATTTTGAGGCCACTGGCCCTTCTCTTATTTTGCACCAAAATTAATCGGTGATAAAGTAAGTAAGCTGAGTGATTAGAGAACTGATTAGATAGAAAATTAGAACTTTAATTATATGTTGAGGATATCATTCCATATTTATTTGTAGATACAATGTACATTTAGCCCCACATGTAAATATTCACTATTCATCTTTACTTTGTATTATGTGGTGTGTCATACTTACTCTTTCACCTGGAGGACCAGGAGGACCATCACCACCCGAGGTGCCCTAGCAAAACAAAAAAGAAAAAAGAAAAAGAAAGAAAATTGAAAGGAAGAGAGGGGCTGAAAGGGATATTAGGCATGAAACCCTATTGTCAACTTATACTATAAGTTACATTGTCAAAAGTTATTTAAAAAAAATAGAATTGTCATAAAGGCAGGAAGGTAGGTAGGAGATAAATTTGGAGGTGGGGGGCCGGATATCAGTGGAGGAAACTAGACACGAGGGAAGGGATAAGTGTTGAAATGTTATATACCTGAAACCCAATCATAAAAAAATTTGTAATTTACGGTGACTTAATTTTTAAAAAAGTAAATAAAAAATCAGTTTTTATTTCATCTTCTAGGTTCCATCCTTGGGAAAATGACTAGATTTTTCCAGACCTAATGGAACATATGCGGCCAGTACCTTTGGACCAGGTTTCCCTGTAGGACCTCTCGCTCCTCTTGAACCTCGCGGACCCTGCATTTGAGACAAGAGGTTACAGTGATCAAATGCTGAACAAGTACAAAAATACAAAGTTTTTATGTTTGAAGAAATTAGCTTGAATTTTAAAATGAACACCCACCGTTGGACCACGCTGACCCCGAGGACCTGGCTTGCCAGCGATGCCCTAGCAAAGAGAGTGCAAACAGTTTTCAGTACACTGAAGGCAATGAAGAATAGTGAATTAGGGGCTTAGGAATGAGTACTCATGAGTGTTTATATTAGATAACCCAGAACTATTGACGTGTATATCATACCCGAGCACCTTTCTCTCCATTAGCACCAGGAAACCCAGGAAATCCAGTAGACCCCTACAAAGATAAAATGGTGAGCAAGGAACATATTAACAATTTTAGGTATAGACTGAAAACTTTTGAAAAATATTGATTCTCACAACTGGAAATATTTATTAAATCAAAAATCAACTTTAACACCTGCCTTCTTGATGCATTTGGAAAATGAACTTACAGTGACATCTGAATTCCTTGGAAGCATTGAAAGTATAAGTTTAAAATATTTTAGTTTGAAGTTAATATATAACATTTCTCATATTGAAATTAAAAGTAAAAAAACTTTTATATAAAATAAATTATTTGACATAGATTACACAAATTGTTTAAACTCTAGATGATTCCATTCGTTCACAAGCCTGAATAGTCAAATCTTAAAATAAGAATTTTTAACATTGTTTTCTAAATTAACATTACTATATTTCTATGCTTATTTATCTGTAGATAAATATTTTTAAACATTTAGATCCAGATTAAGTCAAAACTTTTCTTTTTCTCCTTGTTGTTTTAATGTAGTTAATGTAGCTCAGAGTTAAATTCATACAGTTCTGCACTAACATACTTGAATTCCAAAGACATAAATTCAAAACAGGTTTTTACACATAAGTAATTGGGTAAAATACTTATCCTATTCAAAAAAATTTTTTTTTTCTGTAAAACAGGGGCAGTAGACTTATACATATAATTTTATTATATTTTTATTGAGGGCTGAATGTCACCCCTTACTACTACACCTGGTCATTCTAAGAAGCAATCTATGGGCAGTGCTCAGGGAACCATATGGTTCCAGGAACAGAACTGGAATTGACTTTGTGCAGGCAAATACCACAGCCCTAGTACCATCTCTCCAGCCCTTAGAGGTAATTTTAAATGAAGATGAGGTATAAAATGATAATGATACACCACAGGAAAAAATATTTTAATAAACTAATTGTTATAAAATTCTCACATACAGCCACATTGTTATATGTTACAATGCCCACTAACTGAATTCTCCCCCGTTTTCTCCTGCATATGTCCAGATTTTCTAAGGTTCAGAGTTTCCTTTGTCCATAACCACTTGGTTTGTCTTTTTTCCTCATCTTGTTGACTATGATATGACTATGATATTCTGGTAGTGGAAGAACTCTTCCAAGTACTCAATTTTCTTAATTATATCACTGCATGGATAAAACACATAATTATGCAAAATACTAAGCAAAGAGTAGCTACCATTCAAATTTTAAATATTCCTTGTGCATTAAGGAAAACATCAAGGCCTCTGTGACATGAATCTACCACCTGCAATTTTAATGCATTCTTATGGTTTGAACTAGTCTCAAGCAACATTTGTCCTAATGATAAATTGATTCAGTATATCATAATAATCTGGAGTGATTGCTAAAAATATGGATGTCAATTCCCACTACAGACTTACTGAAATAAGCTCTCAGCAGTGGGGTCCAGGAACTTACATTTTTACCAGTTTTTGCATGGGATGAATATTTGACTGATGATATAAATTTATATTTCCTTCACAGATCAAGAAAATTCTATTTGCATTAGAAAGTTTTGCCTGAAAATTCCCCGCCTTATCAAAGTCAGGATGGGTGACCTCTCTCCCACTTTCCACTATTTCTGGAAGCCCCAGCAGCCACATCCACATCCCACGGCCAGCCCTACATAAATTCATCCACTGGTTCTATTCCAGAGACTCATAAATAAATCTCAGATGAGATCAACTAGCTGCAAAAATTTCTCAGATACCCAATCCCAGCTAACACTTCTGAAGCAATCTCAGTAGTTTGTGTGTGGTGGGGGGAGTCCAAGTTCCTGCCCTACCAAAGCCCTGAGTGCCACAATCACACACCAAGGGCTGCTGCCATGCCTCCAGTTGGACTGCCCAGTTAAATATTCTGGATTTTCTGGAGCAGTATCTCCAAACTTTGCAACACTAACATCCCACTAGGAGCATACCAGGCTGAATAGGAAGAGAATCTGTAAATCAGCTAATCTTGACTAACAAAAACATTAACACAAAAGACTTAGCTTGCAACAACAGCTTAGTAAACTCTCAGAAAAGGCCCTAATATCCCCACGGCAAGATACAATAATTTTCACCAATTTCCTTCTACTGAAGCAGTCTTTTTCTAATAGATTTTTCTATTAGTTATTTAATAGTAACAAGCAATATAAAATAAAATGTTGTGGGCTTGCCCAGGGGCAGGGGAAATGGAGACAATGGTGAATGTGTTTAAATAAAGTTTAAAAAAAAGAAAAGAAAAAAGAAAAACTGTATTTTTACCAATCTCTAAAAATATTTTAATGTATAGTTATAGAGAAAACTATGGACTGGAGTGATAGCACAGAGGGTAGTAGGGTGTTTGCCTTGTACATGCCGACCCAGATTCGATTCCTTCGTACCTCTCGAAGACCCTGGCAAGCTACCGAGAGTATCTCACCTGCATGGCAGAGCCTGGAAAGCTCCCCATGGCGTATTCAATATGCCAAAAACAGTAACAAGTCGTCTCACAATGGAGGTATTACTGGTGCCCGCTTGAGCAAATCTATGAACAGCGGGAGGAAAGTGCTACAGTGCTACAGAGAAAAATATGATCTGAAGACAACTTAAGACACAATATGCAAATAGTGGGGAATAATATAAAATTATCACTTAATCACTTAATCACTTAATCCCCGTTATTCATCGATTTATTCGAGCGGGTGCCAGTAACGTCTCCATTCATCCCGGTTGCGTGTTAGTGTAGCCCAATGGTATCTGTTCGTTTTAGGAACATGTAGAGCCTCAAACCGATCATTTAGGGTCTTGACGAAGAAGTCTGACCATCTTATATTTTCAATATATATATTTTAAATTTTTTAAATTGCATATCCTCTTTCCCTGCAGAGAAATATTATTAGATTATAATTGTTATTACTGGAGGAATTTGACAAGTATAATCCAAATGGAAAATAATTATTTACATCAAATTTATTTTGAGAACAAGTACTTATTTCTGTCCTAAATAGAATAGCTAACTATTCACATTTATAAAAATCCAATTCAACTAAATTGTTCTTATCATCAATTTTATTTTTATTAATTTGGGAGCTGGGATCTCAACAAGTACTAATGTGGTGTGGGTGCCACTCCCTGCTTTTCTCAGACCCTTTGTGTTGATCCCTTGCTTCAGTGTTTTGGCCAATAACATACTGCTGTGGCTTAGGCAACGTGCGCTGAGGAACACTTAATAAACACCTAAACTCACAGTAGAGAAAACTGTGTCATTCAAGTTATAGGAAATATTTCAGCTTTTAAATCAAAACATCATACAATTTCTAGTCAACTTAGTAATAAGAACAAGGACCCTTGAAGTTATATAAGGATAATTGAGGTTTTCAGGTAACACAGTGAATGTCGTTAGTTACTCATAATACTAAAGGAAGTGTTTGACACTTAAAAGAAGGTTAGCCAGTGGCCAAAGCAATAGTAGAGTGGGTAGGGCCTTTGCATTGCACAGAGTCTACCGGGGTTCCATTCCCAGCATCCCATATGGTCCTCCAAAGTGCCAGGAGTGAGTGATTCCTGCATGCAGGGTTAGGGCTAATGGCAAAGTGCTGCCAGGTGTGGCCCCACAAATGAAAAAAAGAAAAAAAAAAGTTAACCAGAAAACAGAGCAATGTATCAAGAATAAAATTTAAAATATAAAGCTGTTATCTTTTTTTGTTGTTGTTGTTGCTTTTTGGGTCACACCTGGCGATGCACTGGGGTTACTCCTGGCTCTGCACTCAGGAAGTATCCCTGGTGGTGCTCAGGGGGCCACATGTGATGCTGGGAACTGAACCCAGGTCGGCCGCTTGCAAGGCAAAGGCCTACCCCCTCTGCTATCGCTCTAGCCCTAAAGCTGTTATCTTGTGTCTAACATATACTCAGAAATATTTAATTATCTTGCATATTTTACAAATCATATATGGAATAAACCTTATTTTTAAAAATGTAAAGGCACATTTGCTTCTGTAATTTTTGTAAAGCAGAGAAATATGTATTTTCAGAAATTCAATAAATATTTTTAAGATAAACTATGTGAAGAGCCTAAAACCTTGCCTTCTATAATAATAAGTGACACTAATGAACATACTTCACACTAGTAAGTAGAAAGAATATTTTTCCCCTAAAAGATTAAGCTAAGACACATCTGTAAGTACATAGTGGATATTACTTAATAATCAGGATTTATCCATTATAAAATTTAACAATTCAAACAGGGTTAGACCATTAGTTAATCTCATATGTATATGATAAAAATTGATGTATTAATACTGATAATCAACTTTTATTTAAAAATTCACTTAACCACTTTGATATGACTACTCATTACTTCAAATACAATCTTAACATTTTATTATTAATTTAGAGAAAAATTAGTATATTACAGTATTTTTAAAAGCATTTGTTGTTATATTGTTATATTCATATGTATAATTAAAATAGTCAAAAATTGGATTTAAATAGCATAATGTATTAAAAGATGACTCCTGACCCCCAAGAAAAAAGATACATAAAATCTCAGAACCCTTTAAAGTGACTGGATCTGGAGAACAGAAAGATCTTTTTTACTGTATTAATGATGTTGAAATGAGATGCTTGAATCCAATGTCATGTGACTTTAAACACGGAGAAACCCACACACTCAAAAGATCATGCCTACCGAGGCCACCAGTTGCCCCCCACTAGCGGCTCTCCAGCACGGCCACGTCTCCAGTGCACAGAAACCAATTTCTTAACTATCTGACTTTCAGTAGAAATACTTCCAGGTTCAATAAGTAAAATAGCAGAAATCCAAAACCAACATTTAATTCTTGAACCCAGCTGTAGAAAGCAAATCACTTCACAATGCTTTTTCAGCATGTCTGATTTGTGGGGGGGGTAAACTCTAAATAATAGTGGTGAATCTTTTATTGAAACAATGAATCTAATCAAAGCAGATAGAGTGTTAACTAGAATTCATCTGCCCCACAGTCACTGGGAGGGGTGGGGGGGTGGGGTTTTATTGGGGTTCTTCATGGTAAAAAATAAGTTTTGGTAAAGGGAAATGTGTTTGATATTTGCATGACTGAGACCTAAACCTGAAAGCTTTGTAACCTTTCCCACGGTGATTCAATAAAGAAATAAAATAAATAAATAAATAAATAAAATAAAAATTAAAAAAAAAAAAGATCATGCAAGAAAGGAGCAGAGATTACAGTTGGCAGACAACCCCTGGGCATGTGAAAGGTACAAAGCCTGGCCGCTGACTCTGACTCTTGATTGACTTGTTTGTTTTTGTTAGTTTTCATCCTACCCTGCAGTGCTCAGGGGACGTCTACACGCCTGAATGTGTTGTGTGTGGAGAGGAGAGGGCATATGCAGTGCCTAGGACTGAACCCAAGCCTCACACATGGCAAACCTGTTCCCCACTTAGGCACTGCCATCTTAGTCTCCAAATACTTCACTGGAGACACCTGACTTTCAGGATTGTGAAAGTAACTTTGCACAGTCTAGAGGATTTATTATAGTAGCTTTAGTAAACACAAACTGAGGGAATAAGGGAGAAGGAGATTTCACTGTGTGAAAGACCCAATTCTAATTTTTTCATTTTCACATGGCAGTTCAAACCCATAGGATACTTGAAATAAAATCCAAAACTACTATCAATAACCCACTTTGTAGACCTATAGCATCACCTCTGCACAGTCCCTATTCCAATTATGAGGAAGTACTGACTGTAAATTCTTTACTAAAGCACTTTGTTTCCTAAAGCACTACACTCTTTAATAATGGAGGTTGTGTTCCCCACATTCAATGTGCTCCAAACAAAATGACTTATTCCTCTATAACTATATATATATATATATATATATATATATATATATTCATATGTGTATTAGTTTGCAGGCTATACTTGACAATCTCATGGATCAATCCTGTCAGTGCTCCAGCAACCATACATGGTGCTGGGAATCAAACCTAGAGTAAGTGCTTCACCAGGGCACTTCCGGCACCAATTAAATATTTTATTTTTATTTTTTTGTGAGGGGAATACAACTAGAGTTTACTCCTGATTTCAAGCTCAGGGATTGCTCTTAGAGGTGCTTGAGGAAATCATCCAGGATGATGGGGTCAAAGCTGGATGGGCATGAAAGGCAGCCTGCAAAGCAGCCTCAAGCTCCTAAATTCTCAACAAAATGATTGATTTTAAGTTTGTTCACAAATGTTAAATTATAAAACTGCAGCTAAATACTTTACCTTTGGACCTTGTCTACCAGGATATCCTGGCAATCCTGGAACGCCAAGCTTCCCCTAAAGCAAAAATTGGGGGGGAAAAAAATAGTTGAATTTAGTATGAACCACATCTTTATACACTTAAAGGGATCATTTTAAAGTTCCTGTTATACTTGTTTTCATTATATTTTTTCATTTGAATAGTAAACAATGTGGCTTTGGATGTAATTCTAATGCTATGGTGTTGCCTAGTTGAGAATGTCATTCTTCAGAGTCAAAGAATCTTGAGCTACAGCTAAATTTTTTGCCCTTCATTTGGAACTCTACAGCATGATTTAAGAAAAATTCTAAGATTTTTAGCATTAAAAATAGTTTTATTAATGACAGGAAAGACATAATTATTACCATAGTGAGATCCCAATACAAAATAAAAGTTAATGCAATATATTTTAATAACAAAGTTGAAAATGTATTTAAGTAAAGAGACTAGGCATTATATTAATTGTATTAAATGATTTTGATTTCTTTACTTACATAGGTTAAAGTCATATAGTAATCAGTCATTATAAATTGACTTTCATTTATTTATTTTCTGAAAATTCCATTTGCCTTTCCCTAAAGTTTTCTTAGAGCAAGGAATATGAAATAAATTTGTTGCATGCTGCTGAGGTGATAGGATGGGATTGAGAAGGAAACTGGGGACAATGGCAGAGGGCAGAAGGGAAGGCCATTCTGGTGGTGGGATTGGTGTTGAATACTGTATCCCTGAAACAACAATATTTTGAATAACTTTAAAAATATTGGGATAAGTGGTGGTAGAAAATGGGCATTTGTGGAGGGATGGGTGTTCAATCATTGTATAACTGAAACCCAAGCACAAAAATTTGTAAGTCTACAACTGTATCTCATGGTGTTTCACTAATAAAAATTTTTAAAAATTGGTGTTTTAATAAATATACATTTTAGAAATTCCAAATGATTAACATTTTTGATATTTCATTTCTTAGATTAAATGTCAATTTAACAATAGAAGCTATTTAATTGTTCCTCATTGTATATACTTAGAGCAATTATGCTAAAAAATCTGACCTAAATTTTAAAGAGCTTATTTTATTCAAATATCTGATAAATCTGGATTAATAGATCAAACTTTGAGAGAACTACACCCAAATTATACACACAAATACACACATATCAGTTTGTGGGTCACACACAGTAGTGCTCATAAAATACTCCTGCATCCGTGTTCTGAATTTGCTCCTGACTGTGCTCAGTGAACCATATTTTGTGCTTGGTTTTATATCTGGACCTCCTGCTATAAAGTATGCATTCAGGTTAATGACTATGCACAAAAAACATCTAACCAAACATTAAATAAGTAGAAGGATGGAGAAAAAAGTAAATAAATTACAATTGTGATATTTTACTATGAGTACATCATATCATTTTCTCTGTCCATTTAAACAAATTAAGAATAAAAAACCAAGCTCAAATTGCTACGTAAAATATTCTATGATCAGCAGCATTTTATAAATAAGTTAATATTTTACTAGGTAAAGCAAGGCAAGAAGTTAGAACTATAGTTTTTGACCTTGCGATAGTTTGAGATAAGGCACTGTCTGATTCAAGATCAACAAGCAGTCTTCAGATGGGAAATATGCAAACAAGCCCTAAGATGCATACTGATAATGATGTCCCCTTGGATATATTAAGTTATCATACCTTTTTTTATGCCACTGATTTCAAGGTTAATGAAATTCTTTAATTACAATCAAAAAGCTTTTGAGTTCCATGGTAATTACTACATTTGAATGTATATTCTAATTTATTTTCGAATCATTTATAATATGTCCAATTAGAATACTTGTTTTTATTTTCAGTGCATGATTGATGACTTCAGTCAAGGGAATAATTCTAATAAAATGCGAAAGATGTGGGACTGTGGTGTAGTTTCGACTCTTGATACCTGAGTATAGATGACTGGGACCATTTATACAGAATACAATATGGTAAGGTTAAGAAGATGGGCAAGTACCCAGAGTCTCTTTAACTATTGGCAAGTAAGCACTTCAGCTGAACTATTTAAGCTGTCAGTCTTTATCCCCTACCCTCAAGTTTTCTTTCATTGCTTAAATACAAAGACATTACTCATGAGTCAGCCAAAACAAACACAAACCAAACCAAAATTCCTGGAGTGTCTCTACATCAGACAACACATAAATGCACACAGAAATGTCTTCTTAGAATTTTTTCTACTAACAAAAATTTATTATTCCTATATGATGTATGCCGCTGAGACAAGAGAGTAACGAGGAATTAAATTTAATTGAATAGCATAAAACTCTCTTATTTTATGGAATGGGCGGGCTGGAGCGATAGCACAGCGGGTAGGGCGTTTGCCTTACACGCGGCCAACATGGCCGACCCGAGTTTGATTCCTCCGCCCCTCTCGGAGAGCCCGGCAAGCTACCGAGAGTATTTGATATGCCAGACACAGTAACAACAAAGTCTCCAATGGAGACGTTACTGGGCCCGCTCGAGCAAATCGACGATCAACGGGAGGGCCTTTATCTTTTTATCTTATTTTATGGAATAATGGTTTGTTCATTACAGAAAATTGTCCACATTTTAAAATAGAATAAAAATAAGGTTTTACTCTGACTATTACTTATATTTTCCTCTAGTACATGCTGAGAACATACTTATCATAGATGCTTTAATTTTTTCTTTAACATAATTGTAAATTCTTTGATCATTAATATATAATCACTTTATGATATGCTAATGATATCATTTCTAATATTTTTACATACTTCCTGTAGCCCTGAGACTATGAAAACTAAGAAAATTAGAATTTCAGATGGATGTTCAAAAACACAATAATGCCCTCACTACCACATATTACAATAAAAACCTCTTGTAGAGGACTCTGAATATCAATACTTGTAAAATAAATTGTCTTTGAAAATACTTGTGTAGGTGAAAAGTCAGAAACCTTTTGTAAAGATAATTCTATTTATTTTAAGACAATACAGAAATCATCTTTCACTGATATTTTTTAATTCCTCATTAATTATACCTCGAGCGGGCCCAGTAACGTCTCCATTGGAGACTTTGTTGTTACTGTGTCTGGCATATCGAATACTCTCGGTAGCTTGCCGGGCTCTCCGAGAGGGGCGGAGGAATCGAACTCGGGTCGGCCATGTTGGCCGCTTGTAAGGCGAACGCCCTACCGATAGCACAGCGGGTAGGGCGTTTGCCTTACAAGCGGCCAACATGGCCGACCCGAGTTCGATTCCTCCGCCCCTCCCGGAGAGCCCGGCAAGCTACCGAGAGTATTCGATATGCCAGACACAGTAACAACAAAGTCTCCAATGGAGACGTTACTGGGCCCGCTCGAGCAAATCGACGATCAACGGGAGGGCCTTTATCTATCTTTATCTTAATTATACCTAAATTCTAAGTTTCTAATTTGGTAAAATGTTACCTATGGCTTGACCCAGAGGAATGAAGATAGAAATGATATATAGTCTCACCTTCTGATTTGTCTGTGATAGTATATAGATATGCTTTACATAGATTGAATTCCTGGGATTCTAATTTGGATAATTAAAGTACCTTAAAATGATGATGAAATCACATGTAAAAGAGAACCTGTTGGGACTGGAGCGATAGTACAGCAGGTAGAGTGTTTGTCTTGCATGCCTCCAATCCAGGTTTGATTCCCAGCATCTCATATGGTTCCCTGAGCACTGCCAGGAGTAATTCCTGAGTGCAAGAGCCAGGAGTAACCCCTGTGCATCGCTGGGTGTGACCTTCCCCCCAACCAAAAAGAGAGAGAACCTGTAAACTTCAAGCTCCGTAAACTTAGAGCCCACTGACCTTCTCTCCTGCTTGACCAGAAGGACCAGGATCTCCAGATGGACCTGCCCGACCTTTGGGGCCTTCAGGACCGTCTTCTCCTCTTGGACCTAACTGACCAACTTCTCCCTGAAAGAAAGTGTAACAAAATTCTTGTAATTTAGATTACTTAGGAGATTGAGTGATTAGAGTCTATCAAAACACTCCTTATTCAACCTTTGGTTTGTGGACTTATGTTTTATTTATAGCAAAGATACTTGAAGGTGTTGGACTTCATCATATTTCCATGCACAAAGCAACTGCATATATACAACCTGACACCTGGAGACCTGCATAAACCAGTTGGTACAATGTAGCTTATTAAATTAATACATCTGTGTTTCAGTAAGACAAAAGGAGAAGAAAAAGGCATCAGGATCCTTTTGCAAAAAAAGTTCCAAAAGACAGAATATGCTATCCCCAATTCACTACCTGAGAATAAGAATTTTTTGAGCTGAAGCCAATTGAGAAGAATATATAAGACAAGTTCTCTCTCCCATGCTTATTTCCATTCAAATATAAAAATCAATTCACGATATTTCTCCTTTTCTTTCTACTTATAGAACAAAATTTAATCACTGGAAACATCTGGACTTATTACCCCACAGTCTGCAATTGACCCTGAGAAATCTGCACAACAAAATTCACTAACTGGCTTTAATTGAGATTCTTTTCTCACATACCTATCTTCACACAATTTGTAGCACTACAAACTCAGCATCTTACTCTTTTGTATCTATCATTTCTCTTAAAAACTGTTCCTTTGCTAAAGTATTCAAGTTCGATCTTTCCTTTAAATTACTTATCATTGAATCGTCCCCTGTGTAAATTTGATGCAGGCACCAGTAAACTTTTCATAAGTCTTTTCTCTTAGGTTGTCCTTTGTCGATCTAATTTTACAGGACTTGAGTGAAGTAAAGGTAAAGGTAAAAAAGGTAAAGGCCTTCCCGTTGATCGTCAATTTGCTCGAGCGGGCCCAGTAACGTCTCCATTGGAGACTTTGTTGTTACTGTGTCTGGCATATCGAATACTTTCAGTAGCTTGCCGGGCTCTCCGAGAGGGGCGGAGGAATCGAACTCGGGTCGGCCATGTTGGCCGCTTGTAAGGCGAACGCCCTACCCGCTGTGCTATCGCTCCTCCTTACTGTTCATAATTGAGGTTTGTTTGTAAGAGTGCAAATGTTTATACGTTTTAGGGGTCCAGTGTGACTGCACACACTCAAAATCAAATTGCCAATATCAATATCCCTCTACTGCTCTCCCCATATACTTGCTGCCTAAGCCATATTGCCAATACCCTTAGTAACCTTGGTTCAAAAGCAACTTTCAGAAATCACTGTTTGGGATGTAAGGCATATGTCTCCGTTTTAGATTTGATTTTCAATTTTAAGGTAGCTGAAACTATTATGTGTAAGTTATTGCTCAGAATTTAGACGCTGACTTTCTATGCCCTTAGGGAAACATTCTGTAGTACACGTACATTTCTGTTTAAATTTAGTGTGTTCTATTAGTAGTTAGAAAATATTTTTTATAATAAACATTTTGATCTATTATAAGTAACTCACATTTTTGTTGAATTTATAAACATTCATTACCATGAAATAAAATGTACCTTTTAAGCAATCAGCACTTAAAGATCAACATATAATTACAATTTGTGAATGTTACAGATATGCATTTTCTAGGAAGCATAATTTACTATATGTGGGCAAAATCTAGAATAATCTCATCAATTATTTCTTGTAAGCAATTTCATAATTATTTTGGAAAATGTCTATAAATGATAAAACTATATTTATGTGCATAAGTATATATATATTATGGGAATATGACAACTTAGTAAAACATACACAAAACATCTGAGATCACATTATGCCCACAAAAATGATACACCTAATATGAAAACTGAAGAGAAGTTTCAAGTAACATAAATTTTTCTTTAATGTTTGATAAACTTAATTATAACAATACATACACATCACAAAGAGAAATGCATTCCCTAAATTAAATTATCTTTTCCACTTACTCTGTCACCTTTAAGCCCCATGTCTCCTTTGAATCCTGGAAAACCATCTTCACCCTAAAATTTTGAAGTAATAAAGCATATTCAATGAACTGCTTGATGAGTCTACATTACAGTTGTATAGACTACAAGTACAGGCAATTAGAAAAAAAATCTTGAGAAGTATTAGTCCTTGTTCTGAAAATTGTCTCTCTCTGCTCTTACTTTTAATCTCCCAAACCCTCCATTTTCTATAATTATGTTCATTAGTTAATCTAGGGTCTTTTTAAAATTGTTCATTAAATCTTCTCTATGAATTGAGGAAAGAAACATTTTAAATAATATGTACTTTATGTCTTTGAAATAATTAAAGGTAAACATTCAAATGATTATGATTCAACTTTGGATTATAATTACTTTAGAATACCCAATAAAATATTTACCTATGATTTACTAATTTATGCCTAGGTATTTTATAGCACAAGATTTTGTGATCTGTCCTTTAAATAACTAGTTTTAGTTCAACATATTCTCTACATACAATCTTTTTCCAGGTGAGATAAGAAAATTAATGTAAATGTAAAGAGAGATTGTTGACTGTCAAAATGTGCAGAGTGATGCTGGAAAGTGGTGTCCTTTAGAAAGTGAGGAGATACTTTGACTAAAATATTTCCAACCATTGTTACTGAAAGAGGCTTTTAAAATCAGTTTTGTGAATGAGTGATTTCTAGATGTTAAAAAAAAACGGTGCAAACTCCTAAAAATAACCAATTTTGATATTAATAGAAATAGCTGAGTAATCATCCTGTTTAGGAAGAATAATCAGAGCGCTTTGAGATTTGGTTTGCTTGGTTTTTGCTATATAAAAATGAATGAAAAACATCTGTGTTGGGGCCGGAGCAATAGCACAGCGGGTAGGGCGTTTGCCTTATACATGGCAAACCCAGGTTTTTATCTCCGACATCCCATATAGTCCCCGGAGCATCACCGGGAGTGATTCCTGAGTGCAGAGCCAGGAGTGACCCCTGAGAATCCCTGGGTGTGACCCAAAAGCAGAAAAAGAGAAATCTGTGTTTTGTTCTGATAAAGTAGAATAGTAATTAGGCTAAGAGTGTAGGGTGGATGAAGCTGGCGTATGGGTGTTGGTAAGCAGGCAAAAATTTAAGTACAGACTGGAAAGGAACAATTCATATCTTAAATAGTAGTTAAGGAATAAAGATGTCTTACAGAGATTGTAGACCAGACATTTCTGGCCAAATATGAGAATAAAGATATGAATATTGGCAATATACTTCTGCAACCCGCTGCCAAAATGACTGCTATAAATATAAATTGTTTATGTAATTTTCTGCTTGAAAATACCTTCGTGCTTCCCCAGTGCAAATGATGAATATATAATGACATCTTTGCTCCTCTTTCCACTACAATTTCTCCTGTAGCTTCTTTTCTTTGATTCTGAGTCTCTTTGAGTCTCTAGCATCAGGCGACTGAATCCAGAAGACCTCAGTTATCTATAATCTATCTGTATCTGCTTGCATCAGTTACAATTCTGCGTGTGTGTGTGTCTGTCTGTCTGTCTCTTTCTCTGTCTCTTTCTCTCCTCTCTCTGTCTCTCTCTTGTCTCTGTCTCTGTCTCTGTCTCTGTCTCTCTCTCTCTCTCTCTCTCTCTCTCTCTCTCTCTCACATACACACACACAGGAGAATTTTTTCACATCTTCTGTTTGGCAGTACTTAACTCTTCTTTCAAGGGTTACATTATGATTCCTCTTTGAAATTCTAAACAGCTTTAATTTATCTCCCTGAAAATAAACTCGGCCCTGTGTACATCCCCTGAACACATATTATTGCTAAAATATGTCATCCTATACTTAGTAGGTGATAAGGATTTTTACTATGGAGTAGAAGACACAAATCATGCCTAATTAACTTTTGGGTTTCCCCTCAATAATGATATTCAACAAAGAATGACTACATGTGTATTTTGAAGTTACTCATGCTTCAAACTAAGACTGACAGGGAATATAAGTTCCAGAAAATATCAAGTAATTACCAATAGATCACATGACACCTAAATATGAAAAAAGAATACTATTTTGTTAAGCCTAAGAATCCTATAGGTATAGAAGTTTCCTTTAGATAACCACATGGCACTTTTAACATTCTGTATATCAAGTTGCCTTGATAAAAAAAGGTTTCTCTCTATCTTGAAAATAAATGGGCAATACTAGAGGCTTAAAAGCTGAAAATGACCACTTAACTTTCTATTGACTCTTGTCTTCATTACCTTGTCTCTTGAGAAAAAGCTAATTACATAGTTGCCAGGTTTAGTTTAAAGAATACTGCACTCTCAGTCTGAAAATCAGTAACAGTGTTTAGGATATATTTCCAAGCAAAAGCTTCTTCTGATTTCTTGCTGTTGTTATTTGTTTTCTTTTGTTTTTTAAGGAGATAATTTCAGGGACCTTGGTGCTATACCTGTCAAACCTTTATTTCTAGTACATCCACAATTAAAAAACAGATGACTCAAATTGCTTAGTATTTCACTTCATTATTCTTATAATAAATGACACTTTTTGAACAGATGGCACTATCACTGTCCAGTACTAAATGACTATCAGGTTTGACTTATTCTTTAAAAAATAAACTGTTTCAGAAGATGGATAAAAGAGAAATTTTCCTTTACTCCTGGTTTATTAGTCTATACTACAGGAGGGTTAAAGGACCAATCAGAATGTAAATAATGAATAGTGGTAATCCTAATTGCTATTTCACCTTTAATCACTAATTAATTTCATACATAAAATAAAAAACAGTTTAAACTTCCTTATTAGATAAATGTTTGATTTTATATAAGCTCAGAAAATAAAACAAAGATTAAAATTCATTAGTAATCAGTGCTTCTTGACTTTGAAAACAGAATTATTATGAGAATAAAATTTCCATTACTGTTTATACAAAATTTCTCTAACTATACAGAAGTTGTACACCTAGATTAAATGAGCATGAGAAGAAATAACAAGTGAGTAAAACAACTACCTTGGATAATCTTTAGCACAATGCCCTAATTTATAAACTTAGAATAAAACTCAAGGGAAGTAAGTAACTTTGTCTTATTTTACACATCTAGTTCCATTCCTCCACCCCTCTCAGAGAGGCCAGCAAGCTACCGAGAGTATCTCACCTGCACAGCAAAGTCTAGCAAGCTACCTGTGACATATTTGATATTCCAAAAACAGTAACAAAAAGTCTCACAATTTGTTGTAAGATGCTACCAGTGCCCGCTTGAGCAAATCGATGAACAACAGGAGGACAGTGACGGTTCTAACTAGAACTAGAATCAAAATTTAGATGTTTGTTTTATTTTGATTAAGCTATCACTGACTCAGGAGTCATTCCCGTCTCTGCTCACAGCTCACTCCTTGCATTACTCAGGGGACCATACTTAGTGCAGGGATAGAACCCTGATGGCACGTACATAAGAGAAGCAATTTCCTCACTGTACTATCTTCTAACATATAACTTTATTTCCAATTTTTAGAATATTCTCTTTCTAGATACCTCCTTCTTTTGAGAACATACACTTTGAGGAATCATATCTTCTTTTCCAATATACAAGCAATACACATGTTACTACTTTTATTTTTTAAATTTTATTGTTGTTTTATCTGTTTGTTTATGCTATAGCATAAGTTCTCTATAAGTTCTCTGAGCTTACTCTAGGTTCTGTACTCAGGGATCATTCCTGGTGGGGATCAGGGAACCATACAGGTTGCCGGACTGGCAATGTGTAAGGCAAGCACCCTATCTGCTGTACTATTGCTATGGCCCCTGCTTTCATTCTACCATGACTAATCTTTTTAAAAAAGGTCACAAAATTTCTGTACCCTAATCAAACACCTCTCTTGTTGACATTCCCTTCCCCATTCATCTTTAACAGATACTATTCCATAGAAATAAACATTTGAGTTGATATTTATAAGTCTAAACAAAATAAAAATCTGAACTGGCATGATATTTTGAATGTAATCAACCTGCATATAATTAGAAGTTTAACAATCATCTGAAACATCACTGCACTCCTTTGTCAACTCAGAAAAACACTATGCTCTCAAGTGTATCTGTGATTTTCAGGGCAAATAGTGAATCTCATCAAAGGAGCTGAGTTAATTAAAAGTGCATGACATTTTTCATACAGTGAATCTGACTATATTGTGGCATAACTTGACAACACCTCAGTATGATAAATAAATGTAAAAGGATGTAATAAGGTCATTTCTTCCTGTTACCCTACCTTCATTGGTATCACATCAAGTTACTTTTGGTAAAATTGTAACTATGTACATAACACTATCCTCAAAATCAAAATTAGCATTTTATACATACCTTACTTGCCCGCACGGCAAAGCCTGGCAAGCTACCTGTGATGTATTCGATATGCCAAAACACAGTAACAACTGTCACAATGGAGACACTACTGGGTCCGCTCAAGCAAATCGATGAACAACGGGAGGACAGTGACAGTGATAGTGACATACTTTACCAAACCTGGCAGCATATTTTACTTAAACTCTTGTTTCTACCAGGGACTTTCAAGCAGTGCTAAGGGAACGTAGAGGCTGTTCCTGGCAATATTCAATGTGTTTGTTTAGACTGTAGAAGTTAACACTTGATTGAGCCCAACAATGAGATATTGCTCAGTTCCACTGGGACTGTGGGTGACCAGAGTACTCTGGGACCCAGGCAGTGCCTGGCATTGAACTCAGGGACCCACAAGTCCTTCCACCCTTTGATTTAACTCCCTGACCCACAAACCCTGTTCTTTCAATAATATTTCAGTAAGAATTAATATAGTACTAGGTCAGAGAGATAGTATAGCAGATATGGCACTTGCCTTGCATGTGGCTGCCTAGATTTCATCTCCAGTACCCCATGTGGTTTCCTGAATCCACCAATAATGATCTTGAGTACAGAGCCAGTTGTAAGCTCTGAGTAAGACCAAGTGCGCAGTCCCCACCCCTCCCACCTATAAAAGAAAAACAAAAAAACCTAGTACTGGTTTTTAATAGGTAAAGGTAAAGGTAAAGGCCCTCCCGTTGATCGTTGATTTGCTCGAGCGGGCCCAGTAACGTCTCCATTGGAGACTTTGTTGTTACTGTGTCTGGCATATCGAATACTCTCGGTAGCTTGCCGGGCTCTCCGAGAGGGGCGGAGGAATCGAACTCGGGTTGGCCATGTTGGCCGCTTGTAAGGCGAACGCCCTACCCGCTGTGCTATCGCTCCAGCCCATCGATTAATTAAGTTCTGATATATATATATATATAATACTTATAGATGCATATGAACATACTTTTTGAATTTTACCACAATCATTTAAATATTAGGGAATTCTCCATTTATTTTAGGTATTCATATTCAAAATTTCCAATTTCATTTTCTCTGTCCAAAGACAATCTATATCTTCTATTAAAGATTCTACAGTCTCTCATCCACTCTTGTCTGGTTTCAATCTTCATTTTCTTTTTTGTAATCCCATTACTGTGTATGCCTAGAAATATTACATTGTAAAACTTCCTTTTTCCTTCAATTGATAAAAATATGGCTGTAGTTAATATTTTGCACTTAATTTCAGTTTATGTTTTGGGGATATTGTAGTAAGAAAATTCATTATTCTCTATTTCATACAACTATAATGTTCCTACCACCTACAGAAAGTTCATTCATGATGTAAACCCAGTGATTTACAAAAGCTAATGCAACAAATGTAACAAAAAAGAAATATGTGATTAATTATATTATGACAGGCCTTTGTTTCTGCCCCATAATTTTGTTCTCACACAAACTATAAAAATTAAAAAACTAAATTTTTCAGGATACAACAGAGACTTGCATTTCCTGGAATATAAGTAACCACTCAGTACGTTTATGAAATAAAACATCGATTAATTCACACTGTCATTGTCCTCCCATTGTTCATCGATTTGCTCAAGTGGGCCCAGTAACGTCTCCATTGTAACAATTTGTTACTGTGTTTGGCATATTGAATACATTACGGGTAGCTTGCCAGGCTTTGCCTTGTGGGCGAGATACTTTCAGTAGCTTGCGGGCTCTTTGACAGGGGCAGAGGAATTGAACTCGGGTCGGCCATGTTGGTTACTTGCAAGGCAAACCCCCTACCCGCTGTGCTATTGCTCCAGCCCATCGATTAATTAAGTTCTGATATATATATATATATATATATAATACTTATAGATGCATATGAACATACCTTTTCACCTTTAGAGCCCTTGAGACCTCTGACACCGTCTGCTCCCTATGGAATAAATTCAAAGGATTAAATAACTATAATATTTAAAAATTAAATTAGATATATAAACATAACAGAATATTCACCTTTACTCCTCGGGGACCGGGGTAGCCAATAGGTCCCTGTGGACCAGGAGGACCCTGGAAAAGACACATCATCAGTTAAATATATAATCCATTGAAAGGGTTACTAATTCACAGACAGTAGTTTTACTGAATAGTATACAGATACATTTTTTTCTAGAACTAGTAAAGATTTCTGGCTCAATTCAGAAATGATGAATAAAGCATATTATCCCTTACTCAAAATTGGGAAGTGGACACTAGTGAAGAGAATGGGTTTGGTACACCACCTGAAACTCAATAATGAATAACTTTGTAATTTTTTGATTTATAGTGATTAAATGATTTTTTTAAAATTTTAAGAACATTATTGTGCTAAATGTGTTATTAAAACTGTGTAAAATGTATCTGGAACAGAAAACTAGGTTAACCAAAGGACTAAAATGTTTCTTGAAAATATGAATTTTAAGTAATAGATTTACATGTCCTTTTACTAAGAATCCAAACAAACTCTCCTAAACAAAACAACCTCCTCCCAACCAGTGCTCTGTAATACCACGGGGTTTTCTTAGAGTATTCATAGCTAAATCAGTTGGTGCTTCAATGTGAGGAGCCAAAGATGCAGAATTGTTCAGGTTCTGAGGTCTGGAGATGCCCTAGCAGTGCCTTGAGATCTTTCAAGTTTATACCTTCAGGTGTTTCAGGCACATAAAGTGCAAGGGATTGATTGAACTGGAATTGGCTGCACTCAGGCGTGCAATTTTAACCCTGTAATATCTATCCAGTCCTAATTCCCTCTTCTTTGAAGGCTATCAGGAAGCAAAAGTAAAGATAAAATTGGAATGACACAAGCAGTTTAATGATACTAATTCTTGTTCAATTTCATCATCATTTCTTCCATATAAGCAGAATGTGCATTCTGGTTTGAGACTATTAATTTGAATACAGAGAACATAACCTAATGCGTTAAATTGCTAACATAAAATCAAGACACATCTTAGTGTACTATTTAAAAAAGCATCTGTAGACTGGTTAAAGAAACTTTGGTACATTTACACAATGGAGTACTATGTAGCTGTTAGAAAAAAATGAAGTCATGAAATTTACATACAAGTGGTACTACATGGAAAGTATCATGTTAAGTATCATCTGACTCTGAAATGAGTCAGAAAGAGCATGATAGACACAAAAAGATTGCATTCATCTGGGGAACATAAAGTAACAAAATAGGAGACCAGCACCCAAGAGTGGCCGAGATTGGTACCAGGAATTTTGCTCCATGACTTGGAGGCCAGCCACACGTGCTGGGGGAAAGGGAAGCTCAGATAGAGAAGGGGACACCAAGTAAAGGGTTTTGGGAGGATCCTCCCTGGATGGGAGAAGCATGCTGAAAGTAGACTATAGACCAAACATGATTGCCACTCAATGCCTCTCTTGCAGACCACAGAACCCAAAAGGAGAGAGAGAAGCAAAAGGGAATGCCCTGACACAGAGGCAGGGTGGGATGGGGAAGATGGGGGGTGGGAGGGATACTGGAAACCCTGGTGGTGGAAAATTAGCACTAGTGGAGGGATGGGTACTTGATCATTGTATAACTGAAACCCAAGCACAAAAATTTGAAAGTCTATAACTGTACCTCATGGTGTTTCACTAAAAAAAAAAAAATCTGTATTTGATTTATATTTAAATGATAGAAGAGCTGTCAGAGAGTTAAGGACCTTTACAGATAGAGGTAAATATATTCTGGTACTCAATTTTTAATATTCCTATCTTAGAGATTACCAAAACAAGGCATTTTTTCAAAGATGTAAGGTAACAAGACATGTAAGCAGCTACTTTTTAACACACCAGAGCACCCTTTTCTCCAGACTGTCCTTCTTTTCCAGGATGGCCCTGTATTAAAACAAAAACAAAATTAAAAATCAGATAGTAAGAGGCAATAATTAGCAGTTTATTTTTGAGGGGAAGAGGCTTGAGTCACACCTAGTAGTGTTTGAGGGCTAGTCCTGACTGTGCAGAAGTTACTTCTAGAAAAGCTTAAGGGACCCTGTGGTACTGGAGAGGGAACTGGGTTAGAAACATTCAGGCAAGGAAGTTTCTTAACCTGTTCTACCTCTCTCTGACCCAATATTAACAGTCATTCATAATACTTGAAATGTTCCTCTTTTTAAAATCTTTTGAGGTTTTTCTTAATTTTCACAGTAAATTGAACATTTTGCAAAAATGTCATTTTAGATAACACTCAAAATTGACATTCAAAATGCTAATACATCTGTTAATACAGCAAAAACAAATACCAATAGTACTAACACACTACTGAGAATTAGAACTCCATCAGAACTATACTAAAAATAGTTTTGTACACCAGGTCTCAAAAATGGGAGAAAGAAATTTGAAAAGAAAAAACAACCTGACAACACATAATGTTTTGGTTTTTTTGTTGTTGTTGTTTTCTTTTCTTTTTGACAGTTGCTGCTGAACGGTGCGCAGGGCAGTATCTGTCAGCACTCTGGGGATTGGGGATCAGAGTCACTCACAGTGACCTGGAAACTCCAAACAATTCTTGGGAATAATACATTTATTACACTACTTACTAACACATTATAGCATATGCTAAATATTATATATCGAAATAAAAGAGGAAGTTCAAGAAAGCTGGGGGTTTTTCAAGAAGATGACAGACATTTAGAAAGGCAAAATTTCATCGACTCTCCAGAAACATACTCGAAAGAAAGAAAGGATGGAAAGATACATCCCAAGAAAAGAAACAAACTTAAGGAAAACAATAGAAATGTTCAGTGCATAATTAGAAGAAAATCAATAAGCTGGTTTGTCAGGAGATGAAGGATCATGAAGAAATATAGATTCTAGCCTAGATCACCAGAATGAGTTTGTACAAACACTGTTGAAAGTTTATTAAAAATTTTGCAATATGAAAGCAATGTGATAAAATTATATTTGAGAGAGACAACAAACATTATTACCACAATTTTCTCTTATCACTGGTATATCTTTTAAACGTAAAATTCATATGTAGAGAAGATAATATATAGGAACAGAAAATATTACATACAGGAGGTCCATCAGCACCTGGAAGTCCAGCAAGACCTGATTTGCCCTGTGGTCCCTAATCAAATAGAGAAAAATAAATATTTTAAAAACTAGACATAATGCAAAGTTTAACTCTATTTTTAGGCATATACTACTAATAAAATTCTTATATCACTCTTTTATCTTTAAACAACAAATATCACAGTGACATATAAGTATATATAAATGCAATCTATATAGATAAAGCCACATTTATTAGAAGACAAATATATTTGCGGTATTTTAGAAAATTTCATATATATTTTTAAAATAGGAAACAGATTATTACATATCTCAAAAACATGAGATATCAGCATATTTAGCTCCAATATGCATTACTTAAATTTTAATAATATAAGCTTGCACATTAAGAAGAAAAGAGAAACAATACAGCTCAGAAATATATTGATTTATATAATTGATGAGGTAAATGTTGGATATCACCATCATTGCAGTAATGATACAATATCATAATGTACAAATTAATATGAAACACCAATAGCAATTAAAACATATTCAAATGAGTTATAGTGTTGTCATTTGTAGAAAAGACAGAAAAAGAAATGCATTATTTTGATGTCACAAGATATAACATGGAATAGGAAATCATACAAATTTCAACACCTATTATTCTTGCTGATCAGGTTACCAACCAGAATGTAGAAACAATGTAAATAACTAGGATATACCGTAAGTGTAACTGCTGAATACTGTTTAGGGTCTTTTTTTCCCCCTTATTTATTTTCCTTGGTGGGAAGAATAGTACATTCAGGACTGCTAAGGGATCATGCCTGGAGGAGCTTGGCAACCGTATTGGATTTTAAGGATCAAATTCATGTCAGTCACAGACAAAGATAGCACCAGACTCACTTGAGTATGGCTCTAGCCTCCTGTTTAGAGACTTTCTATTTTGAGTGCACTGAAAAAAAAATCATGTGTATTTAAAATTGATAGAATAAAATTTTACAAAAATTCCACATTCAAATCTTTAAGGAACTCAAAAATATTATGTAAAATATAAAAATAAAGCAATTCTGGTATTGTAACTGGATAATTACATCTCATTTAGAGTATTCAAAAGTTTTAATTCCCTTAACTCTTAAGCCAAATTCTGCCATTAAAATATTATGTTTTAACTACTATAAAACAACAAGTATTTTTAAACTTTAATGTTTTCTTTAATCATGTTTTATTTTATCATTTCTGAAAGGAGTAACTTTGTATTATACTATAATATGCATTTTAGGAATCATTCACAACTAACCTGTTAATTAACTAAGTTAATTAATCAACTAAGATCACCATTGAAAATTTAATTGTCTCCTTTACCATATACTTGTCCCCTTTGTCCTTTTCATACTCTCTATCTGCCTTGTAAGCATAAATTGGTCTGATAGTACAAAGGTTCATTTTTGTTTTATTTATTTCTTTTCTGTATTTGAGTGAAATCAATGATGCATGTCTTTCTCCTTGCAGCTTATTTCACTAAAAATAAAACCATCTAAGTCCATATGTGTTGATAAAATGGTAGAAAATAATTTTATTTCTGAAAGTATTTCATTCAATATAAATATGTACCATAGTGTTATTCATTTATTACTCAGCAGACAAGAGATTATCCCAATTTGGGGGGGGAGGTGTGAGGGTTGTGACACACTTGGTAATATTTAAAGGTTGCTCCTGACTCTGCACCAAGGAATTATTCCTGGAAATACTTGGGGAATTATATGGGATGCCAGGAATTGAGCTGGTAGGTCACACGCAAGGCAAGCACCCTACCTGCTGTACTTTATCTCCCACCCCAGCGTTCCAATTTTTGACTATTAGAAATAAAGCTGCAATAAAATGATCTGAAAGTAGGAGAACTAGTTGTATATATATATATATATATATATATATATATATATATATGTATGATGCATGCATACATTATATGCATATGTACATATATAACTTGTTTGTTTTAGAGGGGAATCTCCATACTCCTTTACATAATAGCTGTACCAGTCTACATCCTCACCAACAATAGATAAAGATATTCTTCCCTCCACATCCTCTTCAACATCTGCTATTTCTTATTTTGAATAATAGTCCTCTTCAGCAGCATGATACTGCAATGCTGCTTCAATTTGAATTTTCCATGTAATAAGAGATGAATATCTATTTATGTGCTTATTGGTCATCTGTATGTTTTTTGAAGACCTAATAACTCAAATCCTATCCGCTTTTAAAATTTTGCTGTTGGGGTTTATCGTTGTTATCAATTGTTTGCATAATCTAGATACTTAACCTTGTAAGGTATTTTATGTGCAAATATCCCCTTCAATACACTGAATTTTCATTTTGATGCATTTTTATCATGTGAAATATGTATTCTATTCTTATCTGCTCATTTTCTCTGAGTTTATAAGTGTCAGTATTTACTTAGAGGTACAATGTTACCATACCACACCACAACACAGTTACTAGAGAAGTTCAACATTCTTCTAACACTGTTTTTGATTATACTTATTCTAGTTTCTTCCCATGTTGAAGTAAAGTCCTGGAATGTTGGTTTTTAAGTCAGCTAATTTGGTTTATTTTTTGTTCTTTTGTGTTTGGAGCCATGGGTTACTACCACCTCTGCACTCAAGAATCACTTCTGGTGGTGCTCAGGGAACCATATGGGATGACAGGATCAGACACAGATTGGCCACATGCAATGCTGTACTATCTGCTGTACTATCTCTGCAGTTCCTCAAATGTATTCTTAGGCAGATATCAAAAAGTATGCCGCATATTTTTATCTATATGGTATATGCATATGGTTTCACTTATAGTTGTTTTGTATATGAAATCAAATAGTTTAATCATGCTACAAATCTGTAAGTTTACTGAAACTGACCAATAAAGTTAAAATGAAATTTTATAGCATAAAATTGAACCTCAGTAAGTCTGTCTTTTAAAAAACTGTATCTTCATAGAAATCAACAAATGAAAGAAAAGGATATTAAAAAAGAACTAGCTAACAATGCATAGTAATTGTAAGAAACAAGAATGATTGCTTTAGGAATCTGGTAGAGGAGATAAAAAAGACACCTTCTTAATTAAAGATTCATTCTTGTTTTGATCCAGATATTGAGTTATTAACAAGGATATTACTTGCCATTTATACATAAAATGTGTGGCAACGATAATTTCAAATTTTTCTCTTAATCAGATCTTGCTGGGAACCTTTTATCACAGCAAACTTAATTACATTTTTTAAACAATGAGAAATAAAATTAGAATCAAAATAAAGAGAAAACATTAATTCATACCATTACATTTCTGAAATTAATACATCTGAGAATGTTATATCTGGAAGTTATTCAAGTGCAAACTGAAAACTTTTATCAGTTACATATTAGAGAGGTATGAATGATTTAACATAAAGTACTCAAGTGGTTTAAGTCAAGTTTAATTTCATGTGTACTAAGTCATCTTATCATATCAAAAGCAGAGGTAGGCCTTAGCATATCTAAGGTAGACAACTCAAACTTTTCACTGTCAATATTAGAGCAGAACAACTTACCTTCTCACCAGGAGGACCAATTGGACCTTGAGGACCAGGAAGACCCTATTTTAAAACAAATTTTCCATATGTCAGAAATAATATCAGGGAGATGCACATTTATAATCATAAATTATGACAACTTTATTTCACATGAAATAATTCAGGGAAACATCCATAAAGCTCCCATATTCCATAGAAGATCCGGAACACTGTAAAGAGTTTCACAGACTGCTCTTTTGCTATGGGACTATAATCCGATTCTTTGCAGAACTCTACATTATTAGCTCTGACATTTCACGAGAACTGAATGATAAATTTTTAAAAATCTGGGAATAAAGGGGCTTCCAAATTTTATTTTTTTAAATGAGAAAAAAAACCCTCATGACTTTTACACTATAAACATTTTAGTCTTACTTGGCAAACTCAATGGCTATTAGTTTTAATACAGAAAGATACCATCACAGCCCATTATTTCAAGGAATTGTGATGGCACAGACTTACTTGAGGTCCGGGGTTTCCCTGCTGCCCTGGAGGTCCAGGCTCCCCTTGAGGACCCTGTTAGAGACAAATATGTAGAACCTTTTACAGAACTATTTCACATAATGTGTTTTGTATTTTATTATTAGTTCAACATCACCCTTAAACCAGTTCTCATTCCAGGAGAGCTTACAAAATACTAATATTTTTATTACAAAATGCTAATACTCGTATTACAATTATTAGAAGTAATGAGTAGTTAGTAACACTACTACAAAATTACTAATTACTAGTTAGTTATTATTTACTAGTATATCATTATTAATTTGGTAATACTATTACAAAATACTAATCCAACAAAATAATATTAGCATTAATTTACATTATTTTAAAATATTAGCCACAAAAGTGGTTTGTTAGAACTCAGATTTCAGAAGTTATTTACTTTTAGAAAATTCTAGACTTTTATTTTATTATTTGAAATTAGCCACAGAAGTAATTTGTTCGGACTCAAACTTCAGAAGCTATTTACTTTAGAAAATTCTACAAACCATGTTTCCTTTTGGTCCTGGGGGGCCATCTATACCGGCAATGCCCTTCAAAGAAGAAAAGAAAACAATGTTTACAAGCTGTGAAGCTGCAAAAGAAACACTAAAGGCTAATCTAATAGCATATCTCTACTAAACCTGATATCAAAAAATCAAGTAATTTAGGATTTAATGGCAAGATCTAGAATCTTCTATCCATGTTCACATTTAAGACATTAATGAACATTTCATCGAAGACAGTAATATTTATCAATGTTGTTGGTATTTTTCAGTTTTTATTGAGAATCTGACATAAATACTAAAATACAGGTAAATTTAAAATATGTGAAAGTAGGTAATAGTTAAGAAGTGCTCGGATAAAGTGATTAGTAGGATCATTAAGTATTAAAATGGAACAACTCTGTGAAATCTAGCTCTCAGCTAAAGGCTCTATGGCCTCCAGTCTTTAAAGCCAGTTAACAACCTTTTTTTTAGAAAATCTAAATTTTCTGCAATACATACAGGTTGTCCTGTGGGTCCTGGTGTTCCTCTGGGTCCCAGCAAACCTCTTGGACCCTATAAGGAAAGAGAAAGAATATATCCTTTCAACAAATACCTTCAAAAATATCTGTAAATTCCTCTATAAAAAACTTTTATGCAAAATTAAAAAAAATAGGGGGTGGGTGTCAGAGAGAAAGCACAGCAGGCAGAGAGCTTGCCATGCTGTGCAACAGACACTGTTTTGAATCCTGTGATCCTATATGGTCTCCTGAGTTCGCCAGGAATAAAGCTGGAGAAATACATGCATCACAATAAATAAATATATAAATATAATATAGCTCTACATGTCTCAACAGACTGAGATGCTGTTTAAAATAGCATTTATCAAAAGATTCCTGGAAACAAAAAAAAAAAATGAAGACTTGAGTTACCAGAATTTATGGGACACAGCAAAAGCTGTGTTAAGAGGAAAGTTTATAGCTCTATAAGAATTCCTCAGGAAGGAAATGCAAGCCCACGTAAGTAAACTCACCTCACAGCTTAAGAACTTGGAGAATGACCAACAAAAGGAGCCCAACCCAAGCAGAAAGAAGGAACTAATAAAACTCAGAGCAGAAATTAAAAGATGGAAACCCAAAAAACAATCCGAAAGATCAATGAAACCAAGAGCTAATTCTTTGAGAATATAAACAAGATCTATAAACATCTAGCAAAAAAATCACAAAGAAATGGAGAAAGAAAACTGTAATAAACTGAATCAGAAACAAAAAAGGGGACATCACAACAGAAACTACAGAAATTCAAAAGGTGCTCAGAGATTACTTTGAGAATCTTTATGCCATGAAAGAAGAAAATTTCAAGGGCATGGAAAATCTCCTGGATTCCTATAGCCTCCTGAGGCTGAACCAAGAAGACCTTGAATACCTGAACAGACCTATCATCATCAAGCAAATTGAAATGTTAATAAAAAGTCTCCCCAAACACAAAAGCCCTGGCCCAGATGGATTCACTAAAGAATTTTTCCAAATCTTTAAAGAGAACTTACTCCAAATCCTCTTTAAGCTTTCAGAAACACTTCCAAACAGTTTCTATGAAGCAAATATCACCCTGATACCAAAAGCAGACAGAGATAACACAAAGAAAGAGAATTATGGGTAGATATCTATCCCTGATGAACACAGATGCAAAGATCCTCAACAAAATCCTAGCAAACAGAATCCAACAACTCATCAAAAAGATCATAAGCATGAACAAGCAGGATTCATCCCGGGGATACAAGGATGGTATAACGTTCACAAGTAAATCAACATAATCCATCACATCAATAAAAGAAATAATAAAAACCATATGATCATATCAATAGATACAGAGAGCACATTTAACAAGATCCAGCACCATTTATAATGCAAACTCTGAGTGAAACGGGCACTGAAGGAACTTTCCTCAAGATAGTCAAAGACATCTACCACAAGCCCATGGCAAGCATCATTCTCAATAGGGAGAACTAAAACCCTTCCCTCTAAGATTGGGCACAAGACAACGTTGCCCACTCTTGCCAATTCTATTCAATATAGTACTGGCCAGCAGTTAGGTAAGAAAAAAATATCAAGGGCATACAGATAGGAAAGGAAGAAGTCAAGCTATCATTATTTGCAGACAATATGACACTATACTTAGAAAACCCTAAAGACTCTACAGAAAAGCTCCTAGAAACAATAGGTTTGTATAGTAAAGTGGGAGGATACAAAATCAACACCCAAAATTCCATGACTGTTCTCTATACAAAAAATGAAAAAGAAAGAGGCATTAAAAAACCAATCCCATTCACAATAGTACCTCAGAAAATCAAGTACCTCAGAATCAGCTTAAAGAGGTGAAGGAAATATACAAAATAAATTAAAGAGGTGAAGGAACTATATAAAATAAATTACAAAATACTACTTCTAGAAATAAAAGAGAACACTAGGAAATGGAGACACATCTCCTGATCATGGATAGGGAGGATCAACATTATCAAAATGGCAATACTCCCCAAGGACTATCAAGATTTAGTGTGGTCCTATCAGGATACCCATGATATTTTTCAAAGAAATGGACAAAACACTCATGAAATTCATATGAAACAATAAACCCCCATGAATAGTTGAATCAATTCTTGAGAAAAAGAAGATGGGTGGCATCACCTTCTCAAACTTCAAACTGTGCTACAAAGCAGTAGTAATTAAAACAGCATGGTATTGGGCTAGAAACAGATTTGCAGACCGATGGAACAGAGCTGAATATTCTGTCAGACTCTCAAATATATGACCACTTAATCTTTGACAAAGGAGCAAGAAATGTGAAGTGGAACAAAGAAAGACTCATCAAAAAGTTGTGCTGGGAAAACTGGATAGCCACCTGCAAAGTAAATGAACCCAGACCTAGTCTAACACCAGGCACAAAAGTCAGATCAAAGTGGATTAAACACCTCAATATCAGACATTAATTCATAAGATATATGGAGGGAAATGTAGGCAGAACCCTCCATGACACTGAAGCTAAAAGCGTCTTTAAGGATGAAACACCACTGACCAAGCAAGTGGAAAAAAACATAAACAAATGAGACTACATTAAACTAAGAATCTTCTGCACCTCAAAAGAAACAGTGACCAAAATACAGAGAAAGTCCACAGAATGGGAAAGAATTTACCCAGTAACCATGTGATGAGGGATTAATACCCAGGAGATATAGAAGACACTGGTAGAATTGTACAAGAAAAAAACCCCAACCCCATAAAAAGAATGGGGGAAAGAAGTAAACAGAAGGGGCTGGAGTGATACCACAGCGGGTAGGGCGTTTGCCTTGCATGCGGCCGACCCAGGTTCGATTCCCAGCATCCCATATGGTCCCCCAGGCACTGTCAGGAGTTATTCCTGAGTGCAGGGCCAGGAGTAACCCCTGTCATCGCCGGGTGTGACCCAAAAAGAAAAAAAAAGTAAACAGAAGCTTCCTCAAAAAAAGAAATACAAATGGCTAAAACACACATGAAAAAAATGTTCCACATCGCTAACCATCAGGGAGATGCAAATCAAAACAAGAATGATATATCATTTCACACCACAGAGACTGGCACACATACAAAAGAAAAAAGTAATCAGTGCTGGCGTGGATGTAGGAAAAAAAGGGACGCCCTTTTGTTGTTGCTGGGAATGCGGACGGGTCCAGCTTTTCTGAAAAACAATATGGACAGTCCTTCAAAAACTAGAAATTGAGCTTCCATGTGACCCCACAATACTACTTTTGGGAATATATCCTGAGGGTACAAAAAAGCACAGTAGAGGGGCTGGAGCAATAGCACAGCGGGTAGGGTGTTTGCCTTGCACACAGCCAACATGGCCGACACAGGTTTGATTTCCAGCATCCCATATGGTCCCCCAAGCACTGCCAGGCAATTCCTGAGTGCATGAGCCAGGAGTAACCGCTGAGCATCGCTGGGTGTCTCTCAAAAAGCAAAAAAAAAAAAAAAAAAAAAAAAAAAAAGCACAGTAGAAATGACACCTATATATTCATTGCAACACTGTTCACAATAGCCAGAATCTGGAAACAACCCAAGTGCCTGAGAACAGACAACTGCTTAAAGAATGTTTGGTACATCTACACAATGGAATATTATGCAGCTGTTAGGAGAGATGTAGTCATGAAATTTGCTTATAAGTGGATGGACATAGCAAGAATCATTCTAAGTGAAGTGAGCCAAAAGAGAGGGACAGACAGACATAGAAGAACTGCACTCATTTGTGGAATGAAATAAAATAACATCATAAGAGATGGTCACCCAAGGATAGCAGAAACAAGGACCAGGAATATTGCTTCATAGTTGGAAGCCTGCCTCATGAGCTAGGGGAGAAGGCAGCTGAAATAAAGAAGGAATCACTAAGTCCATGATGGTTGGAAGATTCGTTCGGCATGGGAGATGTGTGCTGAAAGTAGATAAAGGACCATACATGATGGCCTCTTGGTGTCTGTAATGCAGACTATAATACCCAAGAGTAGATATAGAGAATATGGAGGAATCGTCTGCCATGGAGGCAGAAGGAAGGTATGAAAGGGGGATATACTGGGGACACTGGTGGTAGAGAGTGTGCACTGGTGGAGGGATGGGTGTTTGATCACTGAATGATTGAAACTCAAACATGAAAGCTTGTAAGTGTATCTCCTGGTGATTCAATAATAAAATAAAAAAATAAAAAACAGCATTTATTGTTTGTTTGCTTGTTTGTTTTGACCACACCTGGCAGCTCTCTGGGGTTACTCCTGGCTCTGCTCTAAGGGATCACTCCTGGTGGTGATCGGGGATGCCATGAATGGAACTGGGTTGGCCACATGAAGGAAAGTGTACTATCTTTCCTATCTTTCCATTGTACTATCATCTGGCCCCGCAAGTACCATTTTTATGTAATACAAATAGCTAGTTTTTTATGTCATCTTAAAATGATGGTAATGCTGGATATTATTAAGTCTTAATATTCAGTTGCATATATTCATATATTCAGTGATAGCACAGCAGGGTAGGGTGTTTGCCTCGCATGCGGCCGACCCAGCTGATCCAAGTGCTATTCCTCCCCGCCTCTCGGAGAGCCTGGCAAGCTACTGAGATTATCTCACCTGCATGACAAAGCCTGGCAAGCTACCTGTGACTTATTTAATATGCAAAACACAGTAACACCAAGCCTCACAAAGGAGATGTTACTGGGCTACTCGAGCAAACTGATGAACAATGGGAGGACAGTGCTATAGTGCTAATATTCAGTTAGACAAACTATGCAAATAGAAGAGACCTTATTCTCACTTGTATACATACTTATTTCACGAGGTAAATTCCACCATGAGAGAAATTCATTGCAGTGTAATAGAAAAAAAAAGGCACTGTAGCACTGTAGCACTGTCCTCCTGTTGTTCGATCAAGCACCAGCAACGTCTCCATTGTGAGACTTGTTGTTACTGTTTTTGGCATATCGAGGATGCCATGGGGAGTTTGCCAAGCTCTGCTGTGCAGGCGGGATACTTTCAGTAGCTTGCCGGTCTCTCTGAGAGGAGAGGAAGAATCAAACCCAGGTCAGCTGCGTGCAAGACAAACACCCTACCCTCTATTCTATTGCTCCAGTCCAGTGCCAATATACGTGGAAAAATACCCAAAGCAAACAACAACAACAAAACACCCAAACTGGGGTATAACAATTATGCAGTGCAATATAGTATAGTATTTGTACTTAACAATACAGTATGCCATGTTGAAGATTTCCCTTACTGTAATACTGGTAAATTGTGAATATTCTACGAGCAGAAATTAGAACAAGAGTGGACTTCTAAATATTCTGTATTCTGACTTCTAAATACAATCGAGAGTGTTTTGAGCCGAGAGCCCCAGAACTCTGGGACTCTGGAAGCTTAATCTGACACGTCTCTGATGTGGCTGCTGGTGACCACGACACGTCCACTCTCACCAAGGATGACCAACAGCCCCATTACCCCAACTGCAGGGGGCAGTGGTCACGGGAGCACAAGAGCCATGCAGACTGCCCACCCAAGGTGGAAATCCACTTTGTTCACTCCAGAACAGTCTTGGCTGTGCAGAGAAGTCAGTAACTGTCATTATTACAAAGAAAAAAGCACCCATGTTTCGGGTCCCTTGGACCCAGGCAGCCTCCAGTTACCTGGTGGTCATCTAGCTAGCTCCACAGGGCTGGCTTGGCCTTGAGGATCTCAGAGATGAGGTAGAGAGCCCCACAGATGAAGCTATATATATAAATAACAGAAACCCACTTTCTATTTTTGGGGGAATCACTCCTGGCAGTGACCAGGGCCTTATACGTATTATAGGTAATCAAACCAGTGAATGTGTGCAAAGCAAAGGTCGTTGCCCCGGGCTGTAGCAATAGCACAGTGGGCAGGCCATTTGCCTTGCACGCAGCTGACCCAGGTTCAGTTCCCAGCATCCTGAGCACCTCCAGGAGTAATTCCTGAGTGCATGAGCCAGGAGTAACACACATGCATTGCCAGGCGTAACCCAAAAAACAAACAAACAAACAAAAAGAAAAGGTCCTTGCCCCTAAGTTAGTTCTAACCCTTAGTTTCACTTTTGTCTTGCACTTTTTCCATTCAGATATTTACCACTGTCATATATGTTTTCATTTTGACATTTTCTAATTGGTTCTTGGTAATTAATAACAATACTTTTTCCTTTTTTTTCTTTTCTTTTTTGGGCTGTATCTAGCTGTGCTCAGGCCTCCTATCTGATTCTTTGCTCAGGACCACTTTGGTAGTACCTGGAGTTTACATATAATGTTAGGAACTAAACTGGGGTCAACCATGTCCAAAGCAAGTGCCTTAAACCCTGTATCATCGCTCTGACTCTACAGAAATGTAGCCATATACTTCAGATACTAAAAAATTACTATTTACACATAATCAATGCTCTTTCTTCTGACCTCCCAGATTTAATCCTTTCCCTCTTCTTTTCCACTTTTAGAAAGGCAATACAATAATCACCTTCTCATATTTATTTGGGCTATAATGACTTGAGTAGACAGCTCTATTAAGTGGCAAAGTGATACTAAAATTAGGAGTCCTGTAGCTAAGATTTTTGTAAACCAGTTTTTAGTCTCCTCATTAGTAAAACCAATGGAAATGAAAGATAATATCCGGCACTTTTCATTCTTCTATCAGACATCAGTGCCTAATTTTCTGTGTTAATAAGAATCATTTATCCTAAACCCACACATAGATGGTATAAATATTGTTGATATTTTGAATAAAATAAAATAAATAGAAAAAATAGATAAAATTTGGGGTTCTAGTATGTATGCTATAATTCTCATTTTTAACTCAACTGTCTGAGTGTTTCTCTACAACGAAAGATCTCAATGAATTATTTTAAATTTTTTTAAAACTTGTTTCTGTAGGTAAGACTGCAGTAGACACCTGAATTTATAATAAAATTTATAGGTGAAGCAACAATCACTATTTCTCCAAAACATGGTCTTATTTATTTTCTTTTTTAAAAAAAGGAAGTTGCTTACAGCTTCACCTGGAAGACCTCTTGGTCCAATTTCTCCATCTTCTCCCTGTCATTGATAAAATAATGAAAGAGTGATGAAATCAGATGGAATGTTATTTCATTATGGTTGTGATCAGTTGTAGTTTTACATGGTTTTTAATATAAGTGAAAGAAGTTTAATATACCCTCTTTCCATCATCACCAGGCAAACCAGGAGGACCTTGAGGACCACGTTCACCCTACAAAAGAAATACAAATATGATTGCATGTGAAATAAAACCTAAGTTTTTAAGTTCTATCCTACGTATGTCCTTAATATATAACAGAACACTTGGCAGAAAAAACTTGCACTTTATTTGTTCTCCTAAGAGTATAAACTTATACTATAGTTATTGTTATGCATTAGTGTATGAAGAAAAGTATAGCATATAAGCAGAAGTCATTACACTACACTTCTGAAATTTTATAACATGGTAAAAAATGATATAACAATAAAAAGGTACTAAACACTTTAACAAAATGTCTAAAGCAACTCTCAGGTATTTAATCATTATAAGGTAAATGGTTTAGAGAACCATTTGGCTGATTCTTTGAAATATAACCTTTGGTAGTTTTAATTAATTTAATACTTTTCTCCTTCTAAAATATATGAAAGCCCATGAAAGCCTAACTCTGGAAGATTAAGGGAATTCTTATTTATAAAAATAATTTATAAATAATTATTTATAAAAATATTTATATTTACAGTGAATTTTGGTGAACACATATTAAATATGTTGCTATCTGTGGGGTTTCAGTATTTTTCTTTAATTTATGAGATTTATGGGGGAATGGACCACAGTTGGCAGTACTCGGAGATCACTTGTGACAGTGCTCTGAGTATCATATGCAGTGCTGAGGATCACACCTGAGTCAAATACATGCCTTGTTTCCCATAAAATTTATATGGCCCTAGTTTATTTTTTATTTTTTTGTTCCACTTTTAGAAAACCTCCTAAAGTTTGTCTTATCTTATTCTTCTTTTATGAAAAGAGAAATGTAAATATCCAAAGGTAACCTTTATTTAGTGTATGGACTTCCTTTTTGTTCGATAGCCTACTAAAATTAACCACTGAATCACTACTCAGCATGGTTTGTTTAATCTTAACAAATGTAAATCAAAACTCACATTATCACAAAGAAATTTTTTCCTAAATCAGTTACCAAAAACACAGTGTCCAGAGTATTATCATATTGATAAGAAACTACCCTCTCTTTTGAGCATATTTCCATGAATAGAATAGAAACATTAGTAAATTATATATATAAATTATAGATGAAAAGTTAAATCTCTACAGTTTTCTTTTATAAATATATTTCTAATGTACATAAGCGTTCAACCTCATGTAACAGTTGCATACAAAGAGCATTTTTATTTATTTATTTTTATTTTTTTATTAGTGAAACACCATGAGGTACAGTTATAGACTTACAAATTTTTGTGCTTGGGTTTCAGTTATACAATGATCAAGTACCCATCCCTCCACCAGTGCCCATCCTCCACCACCACAGGTCCCATCATCTTTCCCATCCCCCTTCCCCCCCATCCCACTCTGCCTCTGTGTCAGGGCATTCCCTTTTGTTCTCTCTCTCTCCTTTTGGGTCCTGTGGTTTGCAAGAGAGGCATTGAGTGGCAATCATGTTTGGTCTACAATCTACTTTCAGCATGCTTCTCCCACCCTGGGAGGATCCTCCCAACATCCTTTATTTGGTGTTCTCTTCTCTATCTGAGCTTTTTAATGCCTAAAAACAAGTTACATCATTACTAAATTGTATTTCATTTAAGATCTCGAAACAACTTACATTGTGAGATATCACATGTATAATTTCTTTTTTCTTCAACCTATTATTATCTTTTATAATTGCTAATATCCACAAATAATTAAAATAATTCTCCTCAGACTTCATATATTCTTGTTTGTTTTGCTCTGGGGGAGTGCACACCTGGAAGTGCTCAGGAATTACTCCTGGGAGTGCTCAGGAGACCCATATCGAATGTCGCAATTAAAACCAAGGTTGTGTACTCTCTCTAACCCAGATTTACTAAAGTCTATAATTTCAAGATATTTCACAAAATTCCCATTACCTATGTATATAGATGTAAAAAAGTAATGCAGTGACAACACTTACTCGGTGGCCTTTATCACCTGGCAGACCTGGAAGCCCATCAAAGCCTCGATCTCCCTGTAAAATCATCATTGCCATTAGCATCGCCCATCACCACCACCAATATACCCAGAGCCTGATTCATTTACTATTATATGAATGTGAAATACTCTGTTACAGCAAGAAATTTTATGTTTAAGGTTAAACTGGCTTACTAGTTCTGAATTTAAAATGTATAAACTCCTGACCTTGGCCCCAGGTTCTCCTGGCATGCCTCTTCCTCCATCAGCACCTGGACGACCCTAATAAAACCAAGAATATTATGAGTAAAGGGCACAAAGTGAAAGAAACAGTAATGCTAGGAAGTTCAGATGCTCTCAAAATACACAAAGAAAGCAAGCATACCCTTTTTCCAGGCTTTCCAGTCAGACCAGGTGGTCCTTGAACACCACGAGGGCCCTATATCAAAATATTATAATTAATTCATTTTATAGAATGTTCAATAAAAAGTCACACTAGGATAGTTCCCAGTATTTATATACTCTTAGCTTTAATCATTTCATTGCAATAATATTTTTATATCAAGGTTGAATAAAATACGGGAAAATTTACTCTGAATAGTTTCTGGGGAAAAAAAACTAATTTTTCCTTTAAAAACATTTTTAAAGGTATTTTTAAAATTTAATAAAAATGCATGCAAAAAAATAATTAATATTTTAGAATTTAAAACTATAAAATTCCAGTGATTTTGATTAAATAATTATATTTAATTCTCAAAATCACTGGAATTTTATATTTTTGTCAATTGAAAATTCTATTATTCTCATTTCCTAGAGCCCTGTCTTCACCTGTTCTTTCAATGTTTGAAGATATTTCCTTAGGTATGTATTCACTGCAGTTAACTACTACAGCTTCAAACTAAATACGTATTTTCTCCATTATATTCCTATACTTGGGCATAACGCCTTATACATCTTTCACTATCACTGTCCTTCCGTTGTTCATCAGTTTGCTCGAGCGGGCCCAGTAACGTCTCCAATGTGAGACTTCTTGTTACTGTGTTTGGCATATTGAATATTCTCAGTAGATTGCCAGGCTTTCTGAGAGGGGTGGAAGAATCGAACCCGGCTCGGCCAGGCTGGCTGCGCGCAAGGCAAACGCCCTACCACTGTGCTATCACTCCAGCCAATGCCTTGTACATGTAATATTTAATTATGAAAGCTTCAGGATAACCACGCATTTTCTCCATTATATTCCAAAGCTTGAACATAATACCTGTATATGTTTCTTCCAAAAATTTACATAATGCAAGAAAATGATGTGGCTACTCCAAACTATTGACTGGAAATATAAAATGTCAGATAAAATGTTCAAAAGAGTCAATATTTTTCTTTCTCAAAGAAATGTTATATAATGTCAGAGCTTTATGGAACTTGATGCACATATTTTAAAGAAAATACGGTAATACAGTTACTGATGATAAAATTGATCCAGTGTAAAAATTTTATATGTGTGTGTGTGTGTGTGTGTGTGTGTGTGTGTGTGTGTGTGTGTTTGAGGGTCAAACCCAGCAGGACTTACTCCTAGCTCTGTACTAGCAATAACTCCTTGTGGAGGTAGCAGTGATGTTCTGGGGTGCTGGAGACTAAACCCGGGTCCACCACAGGCTTACCCGCTGTACTATCTCTCTGGCCTCATGAAACATTATATGTAAGTATGCACCTTTCAAAGTTAATTTAATCAGTGTGTAAGTATATAATAAATGTGAAAGGAAGGTAACATACACTTGAAATTTCAAGGTAAAGGTAAAGGCCCTCCCGTTGATCGTCGATTTGCTCGAGCGGGCCCAGTAACGTCTCCATTGGAGACTTTGCTGTTACTGTGTCTGGCATATCGAATACTCTCGGTAGCTTGCCGGGCTCTCCGAGAGGGGTGGAGGAATCGAACTCGGATCGGCCATGTTGGCCGCTTGTAAGGCAAACGCCCTACCCGCTGTGCTATCGCTCCAGCCCTGAAATTTCAAATGATTTGAAATACTACTGTAAAATTTTAACTATAGAAATGAAAAGTCAATATCCAGGTGTCTGGAGAGAGTACAGTGGGTAAACTGCTTGCCTTGTGTATGGCTGTCCTGGATTCGATCTCCAAAATCCCATACAGCCCCCCAAGCATCACCAGCATTCCTAGGACAGAGTCACGGAGCATCACCTGGTATGTCTCTCCACCAAATAAATTAAAACAATCGCCCGCACGGCAGAGTCTGGCAAGCTCCCCGTGACGTATTCGATATGCCAAACACAGTAACAACAAAGTCTCCAATGGAGATGTTACTGGGCCCGCTCGAGCAAATCGATGAACAACGGGAGGGCCTTTAAATTTTAAATTTAAATTAATGTTTAACAGAGTATAACTTCAGGGTTAGAGTTTCAGCTCAGTGGTAGAGAGCACTGGAGGACCTAGGAATGATCCTGAGCCCCACCAAGATTGAAAAATATATTTTAAAAAAATATGTAAAATTTTCTTAGAAAATTAAGTGTCATGAGAAAATCCTACCATGCACCCTGATGGAAAGCAAAGATGGTAATAATGGGCAAATCTTGTATTTTAAACTAAACTGTTTTTGTTTAGTGCTACTTCTTTTAACTTGGAGTTAAGCAAAATCACAATATCTGTAAAATCTGCAATAGCACATTTTTTCAGATTCATCTATTTTTATAGGGGCTGGAGTGATAGCACAGTGGGTAGGGCGTTTGCCTTGCATGTGGCCGACCCAGGTTCAATTCCCAGCATCCCATATGGTTCCCCCAGCACTTCCAGGAATAATTCCTGATTGCAGAGCCAGGAATAACCCCTGAGCATCGCTGGGAGGGACCCAAAAAGCAAATAAATAAATAAATAAATAAAGATAAATAAAAGAGATAAGTTTGAATAAGTAAAAGGTCACATACTATAAATGATTCAACTTCTTAGACTATCACACATTATGTGTCAATATTTTCTGCAATTCTCAGTTCAATTGTAAATATTTGCATATCTTTGGACAATATTAATGAAGCAAGAAACAGAAGTTACTCACATTCATAATGACCGAAATATCCTTCTCATTTTCTACAAAATGTTAATATTAGCATCTCTTATGTTTATAAATATAATGCCTTTGAAATGCTAAATTTCCTCTCTATATAATAAACATCAAGATATGAGATAGGGCCACTATTAGAGCAATTATGATAGTTTGCACTGCTTAAGTTTGTCAAAATCCCTTGCCACATAAATATTCTACATGACATATACTATCAAGTCTCTGCCTGTTCTAGCTTATTATCTTCTTTAAATACTGTTCAAGTTAATCAAACTGCCATTACTGGAAATCAACTTTTACAGATTTTTCCATGGAAGGAGGAAGTCTGAATTTAAAAGTCACTGTCACTCTGTCCTCCCATTGTTCATCGATTTGCTCAAGCGGGCACCAGTAACGTACCCATTGTGACACTTGTTACTGTGTTTGGCATAACAAATACGTCATGGGTAGCTTGCCAGGCTTTGCCGTGTGGGCGAGATACTCTCGGTAGCTTGCCGGGCTCTCCGAGAGGTGTGGAGGAATGGAACCTGGGATGGCCAGATTGGCTGCATGTAAGGCAAACACCCTACCTGCTGTGCTATCGCTCCAACCCATAATGCAAGTAACATTTTTACTCATAAACTAGACTGCAGATTCTCTACCAGATAAAATTAGATATATAAAATAAGAGAATTAGATTGTTTTTACCTGAGGACCTGGATCACCACTCTCACCTTTGGCCCCAGAAGAACCTGGCCCTCCCTGTAGAGAAAAAGTAAGGATATAATCATTTCTTATCAAATTTTTCTAATAGTTTTTAATTCTATCATTTTGACTTGAAATAAACATCATTAAAACATATTTTGTATAGCTAATGTTTTATTAATATCGTATTTTCCAGTTTTGATTAAAATGTCTCTCTTCTCAAACTATTTTGTTCCAATGGGTAATATGTGTTAATTTATATTATGTACCAAATACACAAAAGCTAACCTCATCAATCATACTAAAATTGCCTCTTGTTTCTTGCAACCATAAAAACATTTATAATGATGTGTGAGCCATTATGTACCATGATACCTCTGTGCATTACCAAAAGTAACATATTCAAGTGAATTACAGATATGGAATCCATTTGTTCTGAAAGGTCATGGCAAATGATACTGCCTATGTATCTAGAAATTTATCTTAAATTCCCAAACTGAGTTCTACAGCCACAAAATGTCAAGAATAAGTATTATCACTACCATTTAGTGATCATGAAACAATATCAAAGCATTGTTGCAAATGAATTTGTTTCATCCCCACCTGAGCAGACACAGGTTTTTAGGACAAAAACCACTTATATACATTTGTATAATTCATAAATTGCAACTAAAATCTGGGGTATTAACTGGAAAGATATAAAACCACTTTGGAAAGGTACGATGAATTCTAGAAACAAATGAGACCTGTCGTCTCCCTAAAAAGCTTTAGAGAATTAAAACAGCACAGTGTTGTTACTTCTGGCTAAGAGGTGCAGACTCTGTATGCTTAAGAAATTTCTGAATTATTTAAATTAATGCATATTTGATCAGATAATGCAGTGCAGGGAAGCACAAAGATTAAAATCTTGCTGTCGCCTTAAAATGTTAGCTATCTAGAGCCTCCTGGTGGTTCTAAAGCAAAATAACTATTAATATAAGTCTCAAGAAATAAGACAAGTCAAGCAACATGAATATTTTCATCTTGAAAATTACTGGAGTGATTACATTCAAGCTTTTAATTAAGGATTCCTGCAACTATGTTACTTTAAGATAAAAAGTGGAACTCATTATAATCATGAAACTGAACACCATTACAGTACAGTCATTTATTTTAATTTACTATATTATCTTCTGAATGTATGCATTACTGGCAACAGATTTTAATTATTTTGCAAAAACTTACTCTAAAAATTATCTTGCAAGAATTGACAATAAAGATTTCTATTTGTCTAAAAAAGCAACTGGAAAAACAATTGAAAAATCATTTTTGTCCAAAATATTTAATATAGATTGTGTTTATGTAAATTTTCATGCATGAAATGTTTTTAGATCACGCAATTATATAATGATTTGATTTTCCTTGGACAGCAAACAAAAGAAATAGCAAGAAGAAATATTTTAGTTTCTAATTTTAATATTAAAGGGAGTTAAGATTTTTTCTAACTATATAATTTCTCTACCAACTGAAGTATTGACTACTGGCAGCAACCTGCAATTTAAACAGTTTCCCACCTGCACCAAAAATTGTGGAATATTGTGCCATGCTGTTAGATGAAAGAAAGACCAATAACAAATATTCTCACTCATGTGTGGTATATAAAAAAATAAGAGAATAGACAATGTTAAATTAAAATAAATCCTAAGTAAAACACTGACCACGGCACTGAGGTTAGAAGAAAAGTGTATGTGTCAGATATTTGGTTCAAGCGTACATTACTTGACTTGCACAAATATTTGATCTCCAGCACCAACAAAAATAAATAAATAAATGGTTAACTTTTCATTAAAACCTTTCATCAAAATTTACTGGAATTAATTGAAATAAACTGTTAAAATGTAAATCAAACATAAATAGATAGGAATAGCATGTTTTCCCATTTTACCAATCAATGGCATGCACAATGTCAAGCAAATTCATTGAAATCAACTAAAGGAGAACTGAAACATGTATGATCCTATAAGTTAACATACCACTGGACCCGGTCTTCCAGTTAAACCCATTGGTCCAGGTGGACCTCTCAGAGCAATCTAGAAAATAGAACATATCATAATTAGGAATGTCCTACTGAACAAATTTTTTAAAATAAGCATCCATTTGCACAAACTACCCAACACAGGTATAAAGCTCCTTGCTAGAAAGAGTGCCCAATATCTGAAGAATTGCACGATTCTAAAACAAGACCTTTAAAAGTGTTTTCTAAACTTTTGCATCTTATATATAGTCTATACCATCTATTATTAACTCATCAGTACTCTTTGAAAAAAAGAAACTCTGAGTGTTAGGTATTGTACGTCACTGACAGAATTATATATGAAAATACTGTAAGTTGGGGATGGAGTGATAGCACAGTGGGTAGGGCGTTTGCCTTCAACGCGGGAAATGTGGGTTCTATTCCCAACATCCCATATGGTCCCGCCAGGAATAATTCCTGAGTGCAGAGCGGAGTAACCCTTTGGGGGGTCGCAGTGTGTGACCCCCCAAAAAAAACCAAAAGAAAATACTGTAAGTTAATTTTTTAAAAAAGATCTATTTTTATCTTAATTCAACACACTATTTAAAAAACAATAATCAATAGTTTTGTTCATAACACTTAATATATGTAATGTAAACAGTAATTAACTCCATACACACATTCACATACATATACCCACAAAGCTAAATATGCAAAAACAAAGGCATGCAAACACACACAAACATACTCACACAATACTCATAATATGGATAAATACAAGTTAATGGAATGCATGTGTTGGAACGATAGCACAGCAGTTAGAGTGTTTGCTTGCACACAGTCGACCCAGTTCGATTCCTCTGTTCCTCTCGGAGAGCCCGGTAAGCTACCAAAGAGTATCCTGCCTGCACAGAAGAGCCTGACAAGCTCCCCGTGGCATATTCAATATGCCAAAAACAGTAACAACAAGTCTCACAATTGAGACATTACTGGTGCCTGCTCGAGCAAAACAATGAACAACGGGAGGACAGTGCTACAGTGGAATGCATGTTTATCCTTTCTTACCCGAGCCTGCTGAAGAATTGCCTGGGCCTGAGCCTCCTGAGCAGAGATAGTCGGTCCTTTGGAACTATCACCACCATAACGGAACTAATAATATAAAGATATTCAAAATTTTTAGTCTTCATCAAGTAGACATCTTAATATCTAGTGAAAATCACTTAAATAATAGGATTTTACAAAAGACTAAGGTAACTGCAACATATCAAGAATTATTTTTATTGACGTTTTACCCATTTGGAAGTTCTCTAGGCTTCATTTTACCATTTGTAGAAGAGACTAAAGAATCCTTTCCAATTTTAAACATTCTGCCACTTAAAACTCTTGAATATCCATAGCATATTTTTATCTGAAAATTATACATGTTCTATAAACTCATATATAAAATTTCTAAATATTCTGATCAAGAAATTGGAAGGAATTTTTTACAAATACAGAAAAGTTTTTGATGTATATTTGTCTTATTTATGTATTCTTACTAGAAAACCACTCCACTATTCACATCACCACAAAATTCTAAGATTCCTTTTAAACTTAAACTCAAAAGTCAACAAGATTAAATTTTTCACTATATGTAATTGTCATTTAAAACTGTATTACACTTAAAGGAGACTCATCATTTTCAGAGAATTGAAGCAATTTTATAAAGGGATTTTATGGTTAAGAAAAAATTAGAAATAAATGATTATAATTTTTTATTTAAAAATATCACTTATAATATAAATGGTTTCAATATTATATGTTGAATATGTTAAATAGCCATGAAATACACATTAATCCTGTGTCTAGATAAAGCATTTAATTGAGGGGGAAAGCCTCTATGATCTATTATAAAAAGTGTAACCAAATCATAAAACATCAATTGTTAAACTTATTTTTTACTGGGATTTTATTAAATAAAATTCTCCTCGGGCTGGAGCGATAACACAGCGGTAGGGAGTTTGCCTTGCACGCAGCCAACATGGCCGACCCGAGTTCGAGTCCTCTGCCCCTCTCGGAGAGCCCGGCAAGCTACCGAGAGTATCTCGCCCGCATGGCAGAGCCTGGCAAGCTCCCTGCGACGTATTCGATATGCCAAACACAGTAACAACAAAGTCTCCAATGGAGACGTTACTGGGCCCGCTCAAGCAAATCGATGATCAACGGGAGGGCCTTTACTTACTAAAATTCTCCTTAATTTTGTAAGACAGCTTAATTTGAAAAATCTCAGTTTCATACAGTGGTTTTTACTTGATTGTTCTGTCAATAGTGGTCATCAGTGTTTTCAACAATAATTATCAGAAAAACATACCGGTAACATTAACATGGTACCAGGAGGACCAGGTAGACCATCAGCCCCAGGTAAGCCAGGACGACCTGGGGGACCCTAGGAAATGAAATACAATTATCAAAATATATTAGTTAATAAAATGTTTCAAAATAGAGTAATCTTTTTTTTTCTTTTTTTTTTCCCTTTATTGTATTTTATTTTTTTTTTAAAGTTGTAGATTTACAATTTTTTGTGCTTTGGTTTCAATTATACAATGATCAGATACCCATCCCTCCACCAGTGCCCATTTTCCACCACCATGGATAATATCCCTCCCACCCCCATCCCCCCATCCCCCCTGTCTCTGTGGCAGGGCAATCCCCTGTGTTCTCTCTCTCCTTTTGGGTGTTGTGGTCTGCAAAAGAGGCATTGAGTGGCAAACATGTTCAGTCCATAGTCTACTTTCCACATGCATCTCCCCTCCTGGGAGGATCCTCCAAACATCCTTTATTTGGTGCTCCCTTCTCTATCTGAACTGCCCTTTCCTCTAGGATACCCGGCTGGCCTCTAAGTTATGGAGTAATCCTCCTGGTGCTGATCTCAGTTATTCTTGGGTATTAATCTCATACTTTGTTACTTTATATCCCCCAGATGAATGCAATCTTTCTATGTCTATCCCTCTCTTTCTGACTCATTTCGCTTAGCATGATACTTTCCATATTGTACCACTTGTATGTAAATTTCATGACTTCATCTTTTCTAAGAGCTACATAGTACTCCATTGTGTAGATGTACCAAAGTTTCTTTAACCAGTCATCTGTTCTTGGGCACTCAGGTTTCTTCCAGTTTCTGGCTATTGTAAAGAGTGCTGCAATGAACAAACAAGTGCAGATGTCACTTCGACTATACATTTTTGCCTCTCTGGGATATATTCCCAGGAGTGGTATTGCTGGGTCAAATGGGAGCTCAATTTCTAATTTTTTGAGAATCGTCCATACTGTTTTCCAGAAGGGCTGAACCAGTGGACATTCCCACCAACAGTGAAGGAGTGTCCCTTTCTCGCCACATCCACGCCAGCATCGGTTGCTTTTGTTCTCAAAATAGAGTAATCTTTTAAAATTGATTTAACATCAGCTAATTTTCATTTGTCTTCTTTTCTTGCTCCATCTCCTTTAGTAAGAGATCTGAAGTTTTATGTATGATGTATTTCATCACACTAATTTTATACCACATTAATAATACAAAAAGAGTTCATTGGCTACTCAAGGATGAAGGGGAAAATAGGGGGAAAGAATTTTATAAGAATTGTTTGAGGGGCCGGAGAGATAGCATAGGGGGTAGGGCATTTGTCTTGCATGCGGCCGACCAGGGTTTGATTCCCAGCATCCCATATGGTTCCCTGAGCACCTCCAGGAGTAACTCATGAGTGCAGACCCAGGAGTAACCCCATGTGCATCGCCAGGTGTGACCCAAAAAGCAAAAAAAAAAGAGTTTGAAGACACTTACTCAAATGCTTAATCATACCATTTAAGTCTCTTTTATCAAGTTACTTTATCTTCAAATTATAATTCATTTTTATTAGCTCATTCTATCAGCATCTACTTAAGGATGTTTCTGAAAAGGATATCTAGATTAAATAGACTAATTTAATCTAATATAATGGGTTAACACCAAATTGTTTAGAAATAAAATTGGGTTACCTGTTAGATTTACAAATGCATTGTTCTTTTAAAATAATTCAATCATCATGAATTACATAGTTACAGAAATATTGATGATTGAGTTTTAGGTGTACATTATTCCAAATGAATCCTTTCACCAGTGTCCACTACCCTCCTTCAACGTCTCCAGTTTCCCTCCCACATCCCAGTCTGCCTCTGTGGCAGGCACTTTTCCTGTCAGGGATTGCCCTAGTGCTGTTCCTTTCCTTAACTGCCCCAGTAGCAAGCCTCCTATGAATACCAAATGAATTCTTTATCTCCACTTTTTAAATGGCTACAAAAGGGTCAGAGTATACCTTGGGTTAGCCAGGTTCAATCCCAGGCAACACATGCTCCCCAAGCTCCCCCCAGAAGTGATCCTTGAGAGCAGAACCAAGAGCAGGCTCTGTGCAGTGCTGGTTGTGACCCAAAAATTAAAACATTTTTTTCAAACATCTAGAAAATTTAGCCCAAAAGTTGTATTACAATGAATTCACAGACTGCTTTCTCCCACAGTGAGGACAACAAAGTATACTTGTAGAACAAACTTTCATGTTATCATCAATTTTTTACCTTTCCTTAAGAGCAGCTGCTTCACTTACCCTCTCTCCAGGGTCACCAGGGGGTCCAGTGGGGCCCTGCAGACCAGGAGGACCCATATGACCCTGCAGAAAAATGAAGCGATGATCTGCGTTAAATGCCAAGCGGTGTCAGTATTCAGGCAAGTCAATCCAACTAAAGTCATAGAGCTCACTTATATCTCATGACATACACATTCCTTTCATACAATGGACTACTTATATATCTGGGAAAAGACAACTTATAGAGACCACTGTGTAGTTAGCTAAACTCTAGCTTCACAGAGTAGCTCCTAATAGGAACACACAAACCAAAACCGAAAAGAAAAGCAGAACATGCCAAGGTAATTTCCATGCAGTTCTTCCCCAAGTTTTACAACTGCCTTAAAAATATCAAGGCAGAATTGAAAGTGTAGAAATCCTTTAGCGAGCGAGATTTATATAGTTCTGTACCACAAGAATTAAATTAGTCTCTCAAAGATGGACAATGTATTGATTCATTTATTTTATTGGTTCTGGGATAGAATAACATCAGGACCATACAGATACAGAGAAACAATCCATCACCAACTTAAGCTCGATAATTTCTGACAAAATCAAATCATTGCAACTACCTGAACAAACACATTTATTGACAATGGAAGTTAATAACTACTCCATGAAGTAGTAAAGATCAAACCATGCCACTGAATATATGTAGGCAGATAAATTAAAATAATTTAGAGGGCACACTGACATCAAATCACCAAAACGATATGAAATAATAATTTACTTTAGTGAATTTAAAAGAGTGTGTGAATAGGTGAATTATAAAGTAAATTAAAGCCATGAGATGTGGCAATAGATAATTTATCAATAACTTAAATCTTAATATAATCTAATACAATATAATAGAAATTTTAGGATTAATTTTGAAAACGATCATAAAACATTTACATACCACTGGTCCTGCTGGTCCTGGTGGTCCTTCTACAAGCATACCCTGTAACAAAAGATGGTCAAGAGTCATTCCCAGGAAAATTTAACCCCTAAAAGCTTTTATCTACATGTCTTTAATACATATTACATCATTGCATTTTAAGAGGTTAATTTTCAAAGGCCAGAGAGATGATACAAAGGGAAGGTTTCTTGCCTTCTATATCAAACCGGTTCAATATCTACTACTCCATATGGATCCCTGATCACCACCAGGAGTAATCCCTAAGTGCAGAGCCAGAAAAAAAGCCCTAAAATCCTCTGGGTAGAGCACCCAAAACCAAAAGATGAAAGTAAAACAAAGAACTTACTTCTACCATACAAAACTAATCGCAAACATTTTTGAATGAGTAGGGAGGAAATTCAAAGTATAAAAGTGACAGTATAGAAGTCCCTGTATATAGAAGTGGAGCAATAGCACAGAGGTAGGGCTTTTGCCTTGCGCGCAGCCTGCCCGGCTGAGCTACGTTCGATTCCTCCGCCCTTCTCGGAGAGCCTGGCAAGCTACCGAGAGTATCTTGCCCACATGGCAAAGCCTAGCAAGCTATCCGTGACGTATTCGATATGCCAAGCACAGTAACAGCAAGTCTCAAAATGGAGACGCTACTGGGCTCACTCAAGCAAATCGATGAACAACGGGAGGACAGTATAAAATTCAAAGTATAGAAGTCACTTCACAAAATCTATAGCACTGTAGCACTGTCCTCCCATTGTTCATCGATTTGCTTGAGTGGGCCCAGTAACCTCTCCATTGTGAAACTTGTTACTGTGTTGGGCATATCGAATGCGCCACGGGTAGCTTTCCAGGCTCTGCCATGCGGGCAAGTTACTCTTTGTAGCTTGCCGGGTTCTCTGAGAGGGGCGGAAGAATCGAACCCAGGCCAGCTGCGTGCAAGGCAAATGCCCTATCTGCTGTTCTATCCATGAAGTAATAATTAAAAAATACTCCGGTAAGTATTACATGAAGTGTATGACAAGTACTCCCAAGAAGGGCATAAAATAGACATTCAAACATTTTTTTCTAGCCCTCTAGGATGGTGTCAGACACAGAGCAGGGACTTAAATATCTGTATATGAATGGGAGAATGGTGTGACATCTATCCAATATAATTTAAAAAAAGATGAAAAGTCTCAGAAAAAGAATAGGAGATATATATGAGAAAAGCACTCAAGTAAGCAAATGAATATTAATGTAATTAACAATACTCTGCTGGGGAATGCTGAAAAATGTTTTATTTAAAAGTGATTGCAATTTTTTTTTATGTAAAAATATTTCTAAAGCCACTGGAAGGCATGTGGCAGGGTTACTTATATTTGACTTCTTTTCTTTCACTAAGTAATACGGATCAAACTCAGGACCTCCGACACACAAGGGAAGGGCTATATGGCTTAGCTATTTCCCCAATTCCTTTGTCAATTTTTAGAATACTGAAATAGATTGCCAGGCTGCAAAAGCTTTGCTAAGTCTTTATCTTTTGAAAGCTTTTATAAGTCTTTATTATTATTATCTTTTATTATTATATTTTAGTTTTTAATATACTCGTAATTTCTGAAATGATTCTCATTACCTGCATTACCTGAAGCAAATAGTTACTTTATATCTAATTTAATTATTTTTATAAGTTTCTATTAAGAAAGAAAATAATAATACTACCTTTCCATTAGGAATTCTCTGCTTGAGTAGTAATGACATTAGCTTTATTTTTTAAACACTTCTTCTGAAGTAAATCAGAACTATTTATTTCTCAGAGTCAGAAATAGAAAACTTTATTGGAAAATAGAAGAGGAATAAACTCCACATGAGGACCAAATTCCAGAGATTTATCTTTGATGAAAAAAATTAAGTTTATTTCTGTTCTATTTTTTTCAGTGCCTACTCTTCACAAACACCAGGCAGACAATTGAGCTATAATCCCTGTTTCAAAAGTGAATTTTAAAAAGAATATTTTCAGTTTATTACATAAAAAATTAGACATAAAGAAAGAACTCTGCTATGTTATTTTTAAAATTTAATATCACAGAAACTGTAGAAAAATTTCTGGATTAGAAACTGTAAAATTTTAAGTATTAAATAGATCAACTGCCAAACATACGAGCCTTAGAAGAGTCACTGATACAAAGTTCTACTAGAAAAAATATTCACATTTTATATTCTTATTTTGCTTCATGAAATGTCTTCTCAGACTAGATTTACAAACTCACTTGTGACATCAAATTATTAAATTTTGCATTCTAATCTTAATTTTGATGTACATAACTACGCAATTTTTATAATAATGTATACAACATACACAACTATGTAAGATGATAATGGCCCTTAATATCAGCTGAACAACTACATCAACCTTAAAATTAATTCACAGCAGTACTTACAGGTTCCACTACTGCTGGTTCTCCTTTCTGTCCCTTTTCTCCGTAAGCACCATGTCCATTTATCTGTGAAATTAAAAATTTGAATAGCATGTCTTTAAGTAAATAAGGTAATTAATATTTCAAAAGAAAATTAGTCACCCGGGTACATTTATCATTATCTTATAATAAGTGTTTTAGTTGAAAGTTATCAAGTTTCAAGTATTTAAAATACCAAAAGGAAAGTATAATGAACATCAATAGCAGTGAATGTGACTAATTATTTCTTAAAATAATAAATACAAAGATATTTATAGCCCTCAATTAGTACCCCAAGGCATTAAATAAAAGATCATAATTAAATATTGTCTAAATAAACAAAATTACATTTGCTCAAAACTATGAGAATACATGCTTTAAACAATATAATACAATGATTATAATTTAGGAATACACCAATGTTTCTTGGTATCCATATACAAAATTACTAGAACCATGACCAATGTGCTCTCAAGTCTTAAACACTGCCTGTTCATATAGCCTGGTCTTCTTCCCTAAACCCTCCACACTATTAGGGAATCGCTTCTGTCTCCTAGTGCCAAAGATTTGTCAATAACCATATTTTAATCTTATCAATGAAAAATTGGATGCAACTCTGCTTAAGATTATATGTTCACATAGATTGCTTTATGCCTTAGTACAGCCAGAGACACAAATGTTGAAGATTCCCATAAAAAAGACTCTATCAGAGTGTCCTGATACTGGTGTTTATAATTTAATTAAGAACAAAGTCTATATCTAAATAAAACATGAAAAAACATCAAGATAAGCATAAAAATATTCCGAAAGTAAGACATACAATGACACGGAGCGTAATACTGACTTACGCTTGTTTCTGTGAAATCAGTTTCTGCTGGAACACCTGGACCAAATTCTTCATTAGTGGGACTTGTTGGCTTATCTTCATATTCATAAAAGTCATATTCACCTAAATCTCCATCTACTAGCAGATCAGAGTCCCTGCCGTCTATTCCTTTGTTTTCATATAGTGTATCCTCGGAATTTTTCCTCTGGGAACCATAATCCTCTCCAGTTAGATATTCTTCCGTAAATACCTCTTCAATTGGATTTGGCTATTAATTTAAGTTGCAAGGAAGTGGAGAAGATGAAGTTTACTGTTAGTAAAGCAAGTTAAGCATTTGCATTTTCAGTTTGATGGCATGTGAAAAAAAGCAATTTTAGTGGTGCTCAAGCAAGTTTGTGGATGGAAAGACAGTCTTTATTATCCTGGAAAGAAATTTGTTTGTACATTGGCATGTACAAATAAATATTGCTTTCAAAGAACTTTTATTAATATACTGCAAACATCCACATGGAGTAAATCATGTGTATTTGCTTCTCACACTGGGAGAAAAACAAAGCTTTAGTAAATCTTTATATTTACTTTCTGGTTTAATACATTCTGATGTGGTTAAAGTTTTCCTTAATGTTCACATCTCACAGAAGATGATTATAAAATATGATTGCCATCAGATGTGCTATGTAGGCTGATTTTCAATTCCAAAGTCGTATTTAAATGTCAATATTTATCATTAAAATATTCATCATTGCAACTTAGATATATCATTGCAATGTTTATGCAGAATATAAAGAATGTAGGAAACTTTACATAAGAGCACCTTAAAATTTTTAAAAAATATTGTCTTCAAAATTTAATGTAATAAAAGAGTGTATCGTTATACAATTTTATAAAAAGCTGAACACAAACAAAAGCAAATCATTATATCACTAATACTTCTTTGAAATATAGAAAAAGAAGTACCTATAAATTTCTTTGTTGTAAGTAATTCTATAATGAGAGTATAAATCTAAATCATATTAAGTATGCAGCTTTGGCCATAATATGGTTTTGATGAGGTTCAAATGAAATAATCTTTCTTGCTATTTTGTTATTTCACTTTTTCTTTTTAATTCAAAGCACTGCAACCAGGGTTCATACAAGCACGACATGTGCTTTACTACTGTCATATGCTAAATCGTATTATTTCATTTTAAATAACTTTTTTTCTATCCCATAGTAAATCTAGATGGTTTTGATATTGAGATTTTATATTTTGATGTTGAATAAATTAGCTATATTGCACAAGATGATGTGAATTATTACCTTAGCCATTTTTACAGTAAAATGTTCAATACTGCTTTTTAAAACAAAGAGCATATACCACTTATTGGGAGTGCAGTATATTAAGATAACCTTAGCACTAAACGGAAAACTGGATGAATTTTGGTAAAAAAAATGATGAATGTTTTAAAATGATTGATTTGTAATTTGCTTCATTGGGGACCATGCTATATAATATTTCTAGTAACTGAATTTTAAGATATTCAGTAAATTCAAACTGAATTTTTTCAAGAATGTAGCATAATGTAAAATTCAAACACAATTTAATTTCTACCTACATGTCATTTACATTTACATAAAAAAAGTTTGAAATATATTATTTTAACCATAACTAATATTATACTCCTGAATAAATAAACATCAAGAGCTATCTAAATGTAGCTTAGACTACATTTTCTCAGAATGTGTGCTTTCCTAATTAATGCTCACTGGACAAATGAAATAAAATCTAATTGTATCATTTGATGATACAATTCTCACTTCAAAGGATTTTCTTCCTCATAAAAGGATCATGTTGTGAGTAGCCTTTGTCACAACATGTTGAGGAGCTTGCTCAATCCCAGAAGCAATCAAGAGGTAATTAGCAGTCAATTCAGCTTGATCAACTTCGCATTTGCATGAAGCAAAGACTCATGCAAATCTGAATTGACACTGATTTTAAAAGAACTGGTTTTACTGTTAAGGAATCACCAGTGTTTCTCAGAACCCAACAAAAGGGAAAAAAAAATCAGTTTTTTTCAGAGATTATAGATTCTTCCATAGTGAAGTTTACCAGGAAATATAAAACATATTTCAATAGACTGTGACTTCATACTATCTATATTACCTCATTTGATCCAGAGACACGCCTAGGAGCTTCTGTTTGGTAACTTCCCATCGTTCCATAGTTGTAGTCTTGAAAATCATCAACGATATTTGCCTAGCAACATATTAAAAGAAAATACTTTTGGAAAATATAAAATAATCCCGAATGTATGAAAATGATGATTGACTTGGATCATCAGATTAGCCAAATGAGTATTTTTCTAATTGGGTTAGGACTATGGCTCATCATCAGAGATCTTCCAACTTGTATAGGAGAGATCTTGATTGCTTTTACTTTTCTACCTTTACCCCTAGTTTGGCTTTTGCTGTTGCTCGATAACTTTTCTTCTTCTTGGAAGCCATTTTGTCAGAATTAGGGGGTGTAAACTTTTTGGACTTTTCCTTTGAGTTACTGGCCACTGTCCTCATCTTCTTTTTGAATTTGGGTTTCTTTTTCTGTAAAGTGTAGTGAAAGATGGAATTGGAAACATAAATAAAAATAGAAAGGAAAATAAAGAGCATGGAGGAAAGGAAGACTATGCAAAGCAACATGAGTATCATTCCTTCAGGATTGCTACTGCCAAATAAAAATCAGTTAAAGATTCATAGAAATCAGGTGAGCAAAAGGTTTAGAAGCCTGAAAAAGGTGGGCTTAGGAACCATGTAACGACAAACAGCAGGGACATCACATACATAGTCCTCTTTATTTTTACCTCCGTCTGTGCTATTGTCTCCTCAGTTACAGGGGGTCTCTCAGTTATACTCTCAGCCTCTTTATATTCTGCTTCCCCATACTCATAGTCATATTCCATTATATCCTCAGGAGCATACTACATTGCAAAGGAAAAAATACCAGGCGATTTTGTTAGTGGCAGGTAATACAATGAACCGAGAGGAATTCATCTTAACGTTTACCTAGAGTAAACCTTAAGAGACAAGGAATAAATGTTATTTAAGTGTTATTTTGTATTACAACAAGTATTATATAGTCTTACACATAGTATACTAATATAGCAAATGAAAAGGCAGGTTTTCTAAGGGCAGAAAGTAATTAAGACTTAAGAAAATAAAAGTTCTGAATATGAATTCAAACTTTTAATTATTGAATATTAATTAAAGGAACAGCTATGCATTTGCACATAGTTGTTAAATATTCGTGTTAGGTTTATTTTTTTTTGTAAAAATGTATAGACAAGTTTTCTCTAAAAGAATTATACTGTAATTACAATGAGATCCTCATCTCATTAATTTACATATTTAGGAATAAAAATATATAGAAAAGTTTTAAAAGCATGGTAAAGGTAAAGGTAAAGGCCCTCCCGTTGATCGTCGATTTGCTCGAGCGGGCCCAGTAATGTCTCCATTGGAGACTTCGTTGTTACTGTGTCTGGCATATCGAATACTCTCGGTAGCTTGCCGGGCTCTCCGAGAGGGGTGGAGGAATCGAACCCGGGTCGGCCATGTTGGCTGCTTGTAAGGCGAACGCCCTACCGTTGTGCTATCGCTCCAGCATGAAAGGATATTTATTTTATGGTATAAAGGGATGAGGAGTGAAAGGAATACAGGAATATGAAATGAGTCTATATCCCACAATACTAAAAACAAGTGAAAAATTAAAGTTTAAAATGAAATTTTAAAATACCAGAAATCTCTAAGTTTCTCGTTACTAAAGATTAAAATGAACACAGAATACTTGTGAAACATTAAAAGGATTAAAATTATGCATATTAATAACTAATAAAATGTCCTTTATTTTATAGAAATTAATTTTTAAAAATACCTTACTGCAAAAAGTGAGTATTCGACTCAGATATAGTAAATTGCTTAAGCTAACTTCACATAGGAAAATAGTACCATATTCTAGATTATTCTCTTAAAAGAAAATAAAAATTATGTTTCTCACTTTGTACAATATAGTGTAACATTAAATGATGTGTTCGCCTTCAAAGTCAATCAAATATCAAATATTTCATCTGAAGATTACTAATGCTGGGAAATAAATTAATATTTCATTATGTAAGAAATATTAAAAATAAACAGGGATTAAATAACATCAGAGCATGTGAGTTCCAAGTGAGATCCCACAGATTTTGAGGATTCTTCCACTGTGAAGCAGAACTGAAGTCATCATTAAGAGAGAATTTTATTGAAAAAAGTGTTATCTTAAACTGTAAAGATGTCTGTCATATATCACAATTAAATATGCTAAAGAAAAATACAAGTTGTCAAAAACTTTAATGCTAAAGACAAACTTTTAGGAGGTTTTAAGCATGCATTTGTTAAGCTTTCAATTATGTCACAAATGTATCTCTGCTGGCATTTCAAACAATCTTTCCACCGGCCATCAAAATAATCGTCAACCAGAACACTCAGCAGTGTGTGATCACTGTGCCTTTGCTATTAGTTACAGAAATGCAAATGAGTGATTATTTCACAAAAACCTGTGATGGGTCAAATACAAAATTTATCCTAAGATATTACTGCACATGTGGTCCATAATAAAACATCCTTACTAGAATAAATATTTCTAGATGGATCAACTGATCATATTGAAATAAGAACATAAACATGGCTTTAGTGTTCTTTAGTGTCAAAAGTTCAGTTTAAATTAATTGGAAAATGTTAATTATTGTCTCTCTCCAGGATGTATAAATTATCAAAGAATGTGCATTTGAATACTTTAACAAAGCGTTATGATAACTAAAGTTTTCTATTATTTAATAAAATTTAAAAATTCGATTTGCTCGAGCGGGCCCAGTAACGTCTCCATTGGAGACTTTGTTGTTACTGTGTCTGGCATATCGAATACTCTAGGTAGCTTGCTGGGCTCTCCGAGAGGGGCGGAGGAATCGAACTCGGGTCGGCCATGTTGGCTGCGTGCAAGGCAGATGCCCTACCCGCTGTGCTATCGCTCCAGCCTTAAAAATTCATGTTTAAATAAAAATTGTAATTTTTTTATATTCTAAGTAATGTCTATTTTAATTAGCCTCTTCATAGAGCATATGATGCATTGGAAAATTCTGTATAATAATAATCCTGATGAATCATATAACTCTGAAGTGATTTCTGACATATTGGTGAAATTTTGAAATAAGTCCTATAGTTTTGATATTGTAGGTTTTCATCATTTATTTTGAAAAAGTTTTAATAAAATTTACATCTGGCATGTAGGTGAAGATTGTGTTTTCCAAAGCTTGACTCTTCTTGAGCACTGTGTAGAGCACATTCCTCAAGTAAATTTGTATGATTATATTTAATGTTTAAATTGTAAATGTTTTTTGCCTTTATTAGCAAGATAAAGTGCCAATCATATATAGGGAAATTTATGCCAGCAGTATTATAACATCATTAACTGAAATAATAAATTAAAAATGAAACAGACATACATAGAGATGGAATATTATTCAATAAGTAATTTTCAGCAGCTATGGTTGCCTATGTTTCTATGGAAATAATAAAATTCTAAAATTTACCAGTACCATCTGAAAGTAAAACATGACAATCAAAGTCAACAAAGATCTGGCAGTTGATGTTATGTTTTTGGTTATAAAATTTAAAAAATCTCTAGATTCATGAACACCTAAAATGAATTGCAAGAAAATATAAATTAAATAAAAGTATAAAATCAGAGATGTTGACCTGGGAGATATTACAGGGTTCAACACATCTTGCATGCACCTGATGCTTGTTGAATCCCAGATGCCATGTGTCCTTCAAGCAGAGCTGGGAGCAGCCCAAAGGTCCCTGTGCCCTGCTGGGATGCCTTGATTTTCTCCAACACAGTAGGGCCTAAGCAGCATCCACCTTCAATCCCTATCATTCAACCTTCCGGTATGACTGAGAATCACCAAAGCGGCCTGGGCCCCTGAAGTCCACTTGAAAGTTCCACTGCCACCCCTACAAAATTAGCCATATCTGAGTGGAAAACAAGCTCTGCCAAGATTCAATTTCCAAAACGACAGGGTCCTTTGAGCTCCTCTGTAGAGAAATACACCTGGTGGCATTCCACTGTAGTGTGACCAGGTGTGGCACCAAAACAAAACAAAATTAAAATCAAAGATATCTATCAATCTATTTTAATGAATAGATAGATATCTGTACCAAAGCACCAATTAACTTTATACCATGTTTTATGCTGTAGGAGGAAACCTTTTCTAGGTTCAATAATTGTTTCATCTGTTTGGACTCATTCCAAATGGAGACCAAACAAACTGGCTCCGGTTGTTGCCTGCTGGTAGAAACTGCGTGCACCCCGTCTCAGGCACAAGAGCACTTTTTTATTTTTCTTGAAGCTATTCACATGTCAGTGAAAATAATCATTATATATATTTTTTATTTACACAACATTCCCCTTGGAATAGTGCTAAATACAATTAGGGCTTTGTTGGTCTGTGAAGATTTATATCTTATTCATGGAACTGATTCACCCTGCCTACTACTGAATGTTGAGTATACCTTAAAAGTAAGTAAAAAAGAGAAAACTAGTTGAAATCTATCAGATACATATACATGAAAGACATAATATTAGGTAATGAATTCAAATTTGATCTCTGAATAACCTAGCATAAATGCTAGTATATGAGAATAGATCTACATCCAAAAAATGGCAAAAATGTTGTGCTTACTTAATCACGGTCACGGTCACGGTCCTCCCGTTGTTCATCAATTTGCTTGAGCGGGCCCAGTAACGTCTCCATCGGGAGACTTGCTGTTACTGTGTTGGCATATCAAATACATCACAGGTAGCTTGCCAGGCTCTGCCCTGCGAGCTAGATACTCTTAGTAGCTTGCCGGGCTCTCCGAGAGGGGCGGAGGAATCGAACTCGGGTTGGTGCGTGCAAGGCGAACGCCCTACTGCTGTGCTATTGCTCTGCCTTGCTTACTTAATATGATAGGAAAATACTAGCAATAGTATAAAATTATTATCTTGGGGGAAAAAAACAGTACAGAGATTGAGCCACAGCTGGATACAGCTGTCCCCAGTTCAATCCCTCGCACATGGCTCCTGCAGGATCACTAGGTTTACCCCTCGAGACCTGAAGAATTGTAGGGATGACCTAGGTAATCCCCAAGTCATTGACAGTTGCAGTTAGGTTGGCCTGCATTATGGGTATCCTTGTATTGAGCCACCAGCAAGACTGAGATAAGAATTGCTGGTCTTGATGACCACCTCTTAACTGCATGGAAGTCCCCACTTGCCAAATAAAATAGTCATCTTATAACTGAGGGGTCACTGCAAGTAAGAGTTAGGGAAAGTAATGAGAATAAGGAAAGATACAAGAAAAAATTTTAATAGCTCATTCTTTTAAAAAGAACTGTACAATAATATATAACACAGAAACTTAACATTATTTATTTATATGATGTAGATGTCAGGTATGTATCAATTAACAAACATAACAGGACTATATAACTATAAAATATATAGAAACATTGATATTACATGTCTATAACTATACATGTATAAGAAGGACTACATAAGTATTACATCACCCCAGATGTTTTCATATAGTTCTTATTAAAGCATTATGATATTTTTCTAATCATATGTTTCAGTAAAAAAGGAATAAAACAACTAAGTTTGGCATTGTAGAGAATATTACCTAGACATTTCAGCAACTAAAATAGAAAAGAAACTTATTTTTCAGTGTAATTAAGAAATGTCTAATTTTAATTTGATTTAAAATAATGCAGTTTATCTAACAATCTTAAACCATATAAATAAAAGACCTCAAAGTTTATATATTAAGAGTGCAAACCTTTATTCCTCCAAATACCAGAGCCATATCTGTTGCTTAAAAGAACAAGACTTAACTTCCTTGAAACAGGAGCAAGTAAACCTCATTAGTCTTGAATATACATATTAAATATTATAAATACTATCTGTAATTGAGACTTCTAAAACAAGCACAAGTTCCCAACTAATTTATCTTTCCTTTATTTTGTTTGCCAGATTCTTTTTTTTTTTTTTTTTTTTTTTTTTTTTTTTTTAACTTTTTTTTTTTTCCCTTTATTTTATTTTATTTTTTTTAAAGTTGTAGATTTACAATTTTTTGTGCTTTGGTTTCAATTATACAATGATCAGATACCCATCCCTCCACCAGTGCCCATTTTCCACCACCATGGATAATATCCCTCCCACCCCCATCCCCCCATCCCCCCGTCTCTGTGGCAGGGCAATCCCCTGTGTTCTCTCTCTCCTTTTGGGTGTTGTGGTCTGCAAAAGAGGCATTGAGTGTGTTTGCCAGATTCTTAAGACTATCATTTGTAAAAGTTTAATATTAAGTTACAGAAAAATATCAGCACAAAAATCTCATCATGCCTTAGAAAATGTGAAAATAATAATGATACATTTCAAGTATGTAAATGGTAAAATCCAAACTGGATTCACAAGCAAGAAAAACAATAAATTAAAATTAAGAATCTCAATCTGTTCTATATTAAAAAATGAAACTCAAAAGGGAGGACATAGTAGAGAATAAAAAAAAATAGAAATAGGCTGGAGAGATAACACAGCTGGCAAGGCGCACACCTTGTCCGTGCACAACCCAAGTTCGATCCCCAACACCTCATGTAATTCTCAAGACCCCCTAGGCGATGATGGTGTATTTCGCAGAATCCAACCCTGTTTGTAGGTTATGCACAAGTTTTCTTAAAGAGAAGGAAAAAAATAAAAACAAAAATCTTCGTGGGGATCATTTCTGTCACAAAACATAAACACAAGATGAAAGGCAAATTATCATTTAATTAAAATGAAATAAATGGAAGTCTCCAAACTGTAAAGGCCACTGGAGTGAGGAAGCCCTCCCTGATCTTATTTCTCACCTCGTCAGTCTGAGGTTCTTGTGCCTGAGAGGCCTTGGGTGCCGAGGAGTCACAGTCTGGGCTGTAGTGCTCACAGTAGTCATAAGCAGCTCTGGGGTCCCCTGTGATCAGTAACTGCTGGATGTCTCCCTGCCGAAAGACACGAATTCTGTCAGCAGAATGAATAAACTTGTACCTCTAACAAGATTTATATGAGGCAAAATGGGGCTTGTGTGAAGTATTCAAAGAAGAAAAGAAATTTAAATACATTTCAATGTCTAAATTACCTTATGGAATTGACATAGAAACACCTATTTTCCAAAAACTGCTCTAGATAATAAGATAATAAACCATTATTCCATTCTATTTTGTATTCAGGAAATATATATATGTATATATCTGTTTTGTATATGTATGTATATATCTGCTTTATTTTCTGAATCTTGATTTTTACTTTATTCACAGTTAAAATAAAGAAAAGTTAAAATAATTAACATAGATCAGTGAATGAATTTACACTCATAAAGGCAATGGGTTTCTGCTATTTAATCTGAATGAATTGGCTGAAACTGATTCATTGATAGATTTATAAAGAAATATTCATATAAGTGTAGATCAAATTGAGGATGTGGCTCAATAGTGAATATTTGCTTCACCTGTATAAGGCCCTGAGTTATACCTGGTACAGCAGTAATCTCCCAGCACTGCCTCAAACAAAAAACAAACAACAAACAAAACAAACAAAAATGCAAATTTGGGCCAGAAAGATAGTACAGTCAATAAAGTGCTTGCCTCACATGCACCTCTGTTTAATCCCTGAAACCACCTGGAGTCTTGCCAGGAGTGAGTGATTTTTGTTTTCATTTTCTTTTTTTTTATTTTATGTTTAGAAAGTTGTTCACAATATTTGCTTACGTTTAATATTCATACACCAATCCCACTACCTAACACCCTCCCACCACCACTATATTTCAAATGTTTCCATACCAAAAACCAAACCCTGCCCTTGGAACATTTCAGCAGATTATTCATAACAGCAGTACAATATAAATTATTTCGGTTCTGCTCAGGAGTAATTCATGAGACAGGAGTAAACCCTGAATACAGTTAGGTGCGCCAAAAACAACCAAACAGAAAAAAAATAACTATCACTCCAGCCAGCTAATAATAGTATGGCTATCAAAAGATTTGCAATTTCATGAGATTATGGAAATGTAAACATGTAAAAAAGAGGAAATATTCTGCTCTTGAAGTAATCTATTTCCACATGGATCTTAAATACACACACACAACTATTGTGTCCTTTTATATCTCATATAACTGACATATATAGTACATATATAACTGATATACATAACACCTAAATAACATGATATAACTGACATGTATACTCTTATACCTGTTCTAATAACTGGTATGTGAAATGACTGATAAATCTAAAGAAAATTCTACTTGCAAATATGAAAATTCTACTCTAGATTTAAGAAAATTCCAAATTCTAAGCTTAAAATACAGCAAATTCTATATTTTTATTTAGAAAAAAAGAGAGGACCGAACTATACATTAAAATTTACTTAGGAATATGTATTACTTTAATTAAAATAAACATTAGAATAACTAATAGTAGCACTGTAGCACTGTTCTCCTGCTGTTCATCAATTTGCTAGCTTGGGCACCAGTAAAGTTTCACAACAAATTGTGAGACTTGTTATTACTGTTTTTGTCATATCAAATACATCACAGGTAGCTTGCCAGGCTTTGACATGCGGGCAAGATACTCTTGGTAGCTTGCTGGGGAATCTAAGAGGGACAGAGGAATCAAAGCCAGGTCGGACAAGTGCAAGGCAAATGCCCTACCTGCTGTGCTATTGCTCCAGTCAGCTAATAATAGTATGGCTACCAAAGATTTGTAATTTCATGAGATTATGGAAATGCAAACATGTAAGAAAAAGAGGAAATGTTCTGCTCTTGAAGTAATCTATTTCCACATGGATCTAATTAACATAAAACTATTTTGATAAAAATCTGTGGTCATGACCATGTTAATTTATAGATGTATTCTTGTCATTGCAGGGCTGGAGCGATAGCACAGCGGGTAGGACGTTTGCCTTACACGCGGCCAACATGGCCGACCCGAGTTCGATTCCTCTGCCCCTCTCAGAGAGCCCGGCAAGCTACCGAGAGTATTCGATATGCCAGACACAGTAACAACAAAGTCTCCAATGGAGACGTTACTGGGCCCGCTCGAGTAAATCGACGATCAACGGGAGGGCCTTTACCTTTACCTTTACCTATCTTGTCATTACAGTGTCAGAGCTAATATCCATTTGACTGGGAGAGGCAAGTCCTCTAAGTTTTAGCATTGAGTCTGAGTAAAGAAGAGCATCTTGGTTTGAATAATTACAATTTTTTGGCAGTTTTTTTACATATTATTAACAGAATTTAATACCAAATAAAGTATAGGCATTATTTTTTTTAAAAAAGGCCTGTGTTGTGACATTACACATAGGAGATTATACAAAGTACCAGTTTAAAACATACAAAACTCTTTTCCTCAAAAGCATTTTACAGTGATATACTTTAGTCTGACTTTCACTGAGGCAATTTTAGATTAACAAAGGCATTTGTAAAGAGAAATGAATTGCAGATACTTAGATGAAAAAAGTCATCAAAATTTTCACAGAAGGGGCAAAATTGCAAGTAAAATTGATCATAGGAAAAAAGACCTCTTCCTTCAATGGTCTTAAAAATCAAAAATTTAATTGATTTTACTATATAACTTTATTAATAATGGAGGTGCAATAATTTAGTGTATATTACCATAAGCTTTAACACATAACTATCTAATTTACATTTAAAATAAATTTTTAAAATCATATTTTATACAAATACTTTGTCATTTATGGTTGTAAATCATGTCTATAGCATGTATTTGCATACATATAGTATAAGTTTATTGCAGGAAGAGAATGTATAAAAATCAAATAGAAATTGTCTTTTAAAGCTGAAATCAGAAAATAGTCTAATGCCTTAAAGCCAGCATCAATGTGTCAAAGTTAACTGTTTGCACTTTCATGTTTGACTCCTGATTCTATGTATGAGACTAGGCACTGTTAGGTTGTTGCTCTAACATCTAACAACTGGCAATGGCCTTAAGACATTAGACCATGCTCAACACACAGCCTATCAAATTCCAGAACATGAGCAAAGGAAAACTCTTATCAGATTTACTGCTCAATTACATGTGATCAAATAGTATGACCTGCGCATGTGCATTAGAGAGGAAAGATCACAGAAAGACAGAGATCATTCCGTATCACCCAAACAGCTAACACAAAGGCTGGCTCAATATTGAACTGTAAGTATTCAAATAATTGAATATTTTAGAGTATCTCACAAATGTCAGTTTAGCAAATACGGACTGTAATAATACCACAGACATTTTTGTTTTATTTTAGGGGTCACACTTAGCTGTTCTCAGGGCTCATCCCTGGCTCTGCACACAGGGATCATTCTGGAAGAGTCTTTGGGTGACCAGATGGGGTTCTGGGGACCGAACCAGGTTTGGCTGTGTACAAGGCATGTGCCTTATCAGCTGTACTTTCAGGCCCAGTCCCAAAGACTTTTAATACCAGTCTGAATCTTAAATCACTAAACTGTTTAATATTAGGTAGAATATTACTTACAATTTTAGAAAAATACTGGTCATAGTAATATCTGGAAAAGAAAACTCTAAGTATCCATCGCCTACATATTTCACTAAATTGCAGGCCTTTTTTTAGAGTGAGGAATTTAATCTCCCCTGACACTGAAGTAAATCACACAGCTGAAATTTTGTTCTAGAAAATGAAACCTCCAAATTCCCTAGAGCACATTCTTGTCTCCATTAACTTGAAACATGTGGGTGAACTGAATCCCACAAATGATTGAGTAACTTTTTCAGGACTGTGAACAATGAAGTAAATTGAGCGTTATATTTAACAAAATTTTATTTGACAACATCAGGGACTAGGATGTGGAATCACTAAGATCAGGCATCTCATTGGGCTACAAATGTAAATTAAGTTAGCAGGAAAAGAAATGAATCACAGGACACAGTGTTGAGATGTTAGAAAAACATCTGCAAGACTTGGAGACTATCTGGAAGTTGATGATGGAGTAGGATGGGAATAGAAGGCGAGTTGGGCAAAAAAGGCCTTGGAGAGGAGTGGAGAGATGTCCTGTAGTTTCTGAAGTGAACAATAGTAGAATGGAAAAGTCATTTACTCAGTTAAGAAAAATACTGAAGGAGAAACCTAGGGGATCAACTCTTAAGAAATAATGACTACTTTCAGAATAACTTGTTTTCCATTTATAAAACTTTCTTATTCAATTTGTAATGCTTCCTCTTCTCTGCCTACAGAGAGGCAGGTTATATTAACAAAACCAAAGTAAGTTATCAAAACTCAATAAAAATGACACTGTATGACTGAAACATAATCATAAACAACTTTGTAAGGTTTTATGTCACAGTGATTCAATTAAAAAAAATCAACTTAAAATGCTTCTTTAAACTTATAGCCTACTCTGCTATTGTAAGCCATCTGTATCATCCTTTTTTTCCCCACTTGTAGTATAAGGGGAAAAAAACTTGCTAAATTTTTCTAGATTTAATGTTATGGGTGGAAATTCATAGTTTAAGTCTCATTCTCAGAAATTAGGGCCTATAAAGATATAATTAAAGTTATCTGAAGTTATTAGGGGTATCCAAATCCAAAATGACTGGTCTCTTTGTAAGAGAAAATTAGGACTCAGACATAATAAAAGACAGACATGGGGAAAATATGCACAACTAGAAGCCAAGATGAAAGACCTCAGAACAATCAAGCATGGAAACACCTAGATCTAAAACTAGTCACTAGTTTGAAAAAACATGTTTGTATTGCTAAAACTTTGTGATGCTTTGTGACAGAAGACCAAATAATACAGACAGACAATACAGATTGAAAACTAATACAGATTGATAATTACTAACTTTTTAAATGTAAATTACTTATGTGCTGATTTTTTAAGTCAAGAAGAACTCTTTTAAAATATCCTTAGCACTTAAAAATAGGAGTAATATCTGACTCTGCATAAATCTGGTATTAAGTACATATTAGAGCAATATTAGATTATTTAACCTAGCAAAAGGAATAGTAATCAGGGGTTAGAATATACCCACTAGTATCAGTCTATGAAAATCAGACACTGAGAGTTCTAAGCCTGGGAAGAGAGTTTCATTATATAAAATACAGAATATAAAAGGCACATATTTCCTTAGTATTTACTATATTTCAATTATGGGAAAGAGCACAATTGGCAGAGCAGGGGTGCATAAGGGGTGTGGCATACTTCTATTTTTGAAAATCAAAAGAAAGATCCACAAATGATATAATAACACAGTTTCTAGATTTACTTTTAAATATATAAGTTATTTTTTGTTGGATCCAAATCCCAATTACCCACACCTTTCTCTCCATGTATGACGAACAAATCTGACCCCCATAACCCACATTCAGCAGACTATTTTGCAATCCCTGGAACCCTGTATAGTCTTCCAAACCCCACCAGGAATGGTCACCGAGCACAGAACTGATAGTAATCCTGTAGCACAGCAGAGGCTGGCTCCATTCCTTTTTCCAATTTTTAAAAAGTAAAAGCATTGTGGCAACCTTATTACATTGCCCCTATTGAAAAGCTAAATTCTGCAGGAATTCAGTTTTGAAAAGTTCCATATTGCAATTTCTATTGCTAGGAACCTTGGCTCTAAGAGACATATCCTTAACAACAGGTTTGGAATCCAAGGTGTACACACACACACACACACACACACACACACACACACACACACACACACACGTGCATGCCTCTAAAATCACCTGACTAGAATTTTGTTTTCTAGTTAACACAGAATAAACTTTCAGAGAACATAAGAAGAAAAAGACTCCTGGTTTAAGGCACTAATATAATATTTGGATCTTCTTTTTATGTAGTTACTAAGCTCATGTCTTTAAATAATCAATAGATATTGTCAGAAATGTTCAGTCTCTACCTGTAATTAATCTACCAGTAAAGTATTAAATTAAACACAGGCTAATATGGACTTTGTGAAAGTAAGAAATTTACTCTTGTGTTCTCTTGTTTCCACAGTTTCTGGAAAAAAATTTTTGCACAAAGTTGGTATGTACTACACATTTGTTCAAAAGATGGATCTCTGGGTAACTAATTTATTCAACATTATGAGACTTTGTTTCAACCCTAACAAATTAATCATATTTGCCTTTTATTTTCTAGAAACCCTGAAAATGAACATATAATCCATTTTAAACTGCAAAATAGCCATAAATAAGATGTAATTATTTGTTAAAGAAGTGTTAAGGGTGTTAAAGAAGATCACAGTTTGAATATCAAATTTATAAATGTCTTTATATCTGTGAAATTTAAGAAAGGCTGCTGGAAAATAAATTCCAAAAAATGTTCTATTTCAAGAAACCCAAAACCACTTTTCTATAAGTAAATTCCATCACAAAAGATACAATAGAAGAAAAATATCCATGTAAGCATTTTCCAGAATTACAGCCCTCTAAACAGCAACAGCTTTAAAAAATTACACAATATTTTAACAAGATAATTTCTAGATACCACAATATATGTCATATATGACATCAGAACTGTTGAATATCCACCTAAGGGGGAAAAAACAATGTATTTTAAATATGGCAGAAAATTCTCAAGTAGCAACTATCATTTTCAGAAGATTAATTGAAAAATCAATGTTTCCTGTCTACTCAGACATTTGTATCTGCCAAGACATTAACTATTAGAAAAGCTCTGTTCAAACATTCCATATGGTTAATGTGTCTTTCTCAACTATTTTGTGTGGTAAAGGAAAGCTGCCAAAATGCTCTGAATTTTAGTTTAATTGAAAAGTGCATCAGAGATCACATCTGAACCATAATTCAAAGGAAAGAATGAGGGAAACCACAAAATTACAGACATCACTGTTGCCCACACAGCCTTTTTATTGCATAGTATCACCCAAAACAGCTTAAGAAATCAGTTTTTAGAAAATGAGCAGTGTTCTAAAGTTACTTGACTGTACTTCTAATTCCACTATTTTCTAAGTATTTCAGAAAAAAAGTTTTACAAAGACTACCATAAAAGGTATACTTTTGTCATATGCTTTCAAACAGAGATTTTTTAAAAAAATACTAGCCACACACAGGAATGGTGGAGGAACCTCAGGACCACCCCTGTGTGTGTAGGTCTGGTCGTTCTGTGTTCTGGCTGATTCTTTGGGAATCCAATTGTTCTGAGACTGAACTTGAAAAACTCCCCCATGCCAAACATTAGCTCCACCCCATATTCATGACTCACTAACAAAGATTTTTAGTGAAAATTAATTATTGCTATAATTTTATTCTACCACCATCCCCCCCAAAAAAATCTAGTACAGTAAAAAATATTTTTTACAAAGGGAACTAATTTTCCTTTTAGTTTTTTATTTGCCTCAGAAGATCTAGGAATAAGAAATAACAGGAAAAAGAAATAACTTTAATAATAGGAATTAAGAAATAACTTTAAAGCATGTTAATTTGCTAATGCCAAGGAATTTTTTCCAGCACTTTCCTACACATTGAATAGAACACAACTTAGATGTACATTCCAAAAGGGAGGACAGAAAAATTGAACATGGCAGGAAATAATAATTGTTGTAAAGACTAAAAATTTGACAAGGGAGATGAAAAAGCAGGCTGTTTTCTTACAATGTATAGTCATGAAGAATTTCACAAATGAAGAAGACACTGAGATGGAGATACCCAGGGGATCTTGATGGAGAAGGAAATGCAGAATTACAGGGGAGCTCCACCAAACAAAAACACTAGTAGATGCTCAGGTACGAGGACTTTGGCACTTTGCATGGGCAGGTGATCCCAGAGAAGCTTGCAGAATCCAGAGAAACTCTAAAGAGTACTCTACACAAAATGAATCCTTACTGGAAGATCACGAGAAAGAGAAATATTCACTCATCATTCACTCATTCATTCTTTTTTTATTATTATTAGTGAAGCACCATGAGGTACAGTTGTAGATTTACAAATCCTTTTGCCTCAGTTTCGGTCATACATTGATCAAATACCCATCCCTCCACCAGTGCCCATTTCCCCCCACCCCCCCTCCCACCCTGCCTCTGTGGCAGGGAATTCCCCTTTGTTCTCTCTCTCCTTTTGGGTGTTGTGGTCTGCAAAAGAGGCATTGAGTGGCAATCATGTTCAGTCCATAGTCTACTTTCAACATGCATTTCCCCTTCTGGGAGGATCCTCCAAACACCTTTCATTTGGTGTTCCCTTCTCTATCTGAACTGCCCTTTCCCCTAGAATATCCGGCTGGCCTCTAAGTTATGGAGTAATCCTCCTGGTGTTGATCTCAGCTATTCTTAGGTATTGATCTCATATTTTGTTGCTTTATATCCCCCAGATGAATGCAATTTTTCTATGTCTATCCCTCTCTTTCTGACTCATTTCACTTAGCATGATACTTTCCATATTGTACCACTTGTATGTAAATTTCATGACTTCATCTTTTCTAAGAGCTACATAGTACTCCATTGTGTAGATGTACCAGAGTTTCTTTAACCAGTCATCTGTTCTTGGGCACTCAGGTTTCTTCCAGTTTCTGGCTATTGTAAAGAGTGCTGCAATGAACAAACAAGTGCAGATGTCACTTCGACTACACATTTTTGCCTCTCTGGGGTATATTCCCAGGAGTGGTATCGCTGGGTCAAATGGGAGCTCAATTTCTAATTTTTTGAGAAACGTCCATACTGTTTTCCAAAAGGGCTGAACTAGTCGACATTCCCACCAACAGTGAAGGAGTGTCCCTTTCTCGACACATCCGCGCCAGCATCGGTTGCTTTTGTTCTTTTGAATGTGGGCCAGTCTCTGAGGTGTGAGATGGTATCTCATTGTGGTTTTGATCTGCATCTCCCTGATGATTAATGATGTAGAGCATTTTCTCATGTGCTTTTTTGCCATTCGGATTTCTTCTTTGAGAAAGTTTCTGTTCATTTCATTGCCCCAGTTTTTGATGGGGTTGGATGTTTTCTTCTTGTGGAGTTCCACCAGTATTTTGTATATCCTTGTTATCAACCCCTTGTCAGATGTGTATTCGGTGAATATCCTTTCCCATTCTGTAGACTGCCTTTGTATTTTGGTCACTGTTTCTTTGGAGGTGCAGAAGCTTCTTAGTTTAAGATAGTCCCATTTATCTATCTCTGTTTTTACTTGCTCGGCCAGTGGTGTGGCATCTTGGAAAGTACCATTAGCCTCAATGTCATGGAGGGTTTTGCCAACTTTGTCTTCAATGTACCTTACACTCATTCATTCTTTTCAACAAATGCAGTATGAGAGGAACAGTCCATTCACCTAAACTATGGGCTTGATGATAAATTTACAGACAAGAAAACAAACAGAAAAAAGAGGCAGATACACAGTGTTAAATGTTGTCTGTCGTTATAATTATTAGTATTTTCTGATCCTTGGTTAATTGTAAGAGCCTATCAATTAGCCTTTCTGGTTTCTCGAGAAACTAACACTGTGTATCTGCCTCTTTTTAGAACTTTATATGCACTCTCCTCCCATTGTTCATCAATTTGCTTGAGCAGGCACCAGTAATATCTCCATTGTGACACTTGTTAGATAGTTACAAGCTTTCATGTTTGTGTTACTTTCACACAACGATCAAACACCCATCCCTCCACCAGTGCACATTCCCCACCACCAATATCCTCGGTATATCCCCGCTTTACCACCCCCCCCCCGCCTCAATGGCAGACATGATTCCCCATAATCTCTCTCTACCTTTGGGCATTATGGTTTGCAATGCAGAACCTGAGAGGTTATCATGTTTGGTCCTTTATCTACTTTCTGCACACATCTCCCATCCCGACTGATTCCTCCAGCCATCTTTTTCTTAGTGATCCCTTCTCTATTCCAGCTGCCTTCTCCCCCTTGCTCATGAGGCAGGCTTCCAGCTATGGAGCAATATATCTGTCCCTTGTATCTACTATCCTTATATGTCAGCCTCATGTTATGCTGTTTTTTTTTTTCCCCTTTATTTTATTTTATTTTTTTTAAAGTTGTAGATTTACAATTTTTTGCGCTTTGATTTCAATTATACAATGATCAGATACCCATCCCTCCACCAGTGCCCATTTTCCACCACCATGGATAATATCCCTCCCACCCCCATCCCCCCATCCCCCCGTCTCTGTGGCAGGGCAATCCCCTGTGTTCTCTCTCTCCTTTTGGGTGTTGTGGTCTGCAAAAGAGGCATTGAGTGGCAAACATGTTCAGTCCATAGTCTACTTTCGACATGCATCTCCCCTCCTGGGAGGATCCTCCAAACATCCTTTATTTGGTGCTCCCTTCTCTATCTGAATAGCCCTTTCCTCTAGGATACCCGGCTGGCCTCTAAGTTATGGAGTAATCCTCCTGGTGCTGATCTCAGCTATTCTTGGGTATTAATCTCATACTTTGTTACTTTATATCCCCCAGATGAATGCAATCTTTCTATGTCTATCCCTCTCTTTCTGACTCATTTCGCTTAGCATGATACTTTCCATGTTGTACCACTTGTATGTAAATTTCATGACTTCATCTTTTCTAAGAGCTACATAGTACTCCATTGTGTAGATGTACCAAAGTTTCTTTAACCAGTCATCTGTTCTTGGGCATTCAGGTTTCTTCCAGTTTCTGGCTATTGTAAAGAGGGCTGCAATGAACAAACAAGTGCAGATGTCACTTCGACTATACATTTTTGCCTCTCTGGGATATATTCCCAGGAGTGGTATTGCTGGGTCAAATGGGAGCTCAATTTCTAATTTTTTGAGAATCGTTCATACTGTTTTCCAGAAGGGCTGAACCAGTGGACATTCCCACCAACAGTGAAGGAGTGTCCCTTTCTCGCCACATCCACGCCAGCATCGGTTGCTTTTGTTCTTTTGAATTTGGGCCAGTCTCTGAGGTGTGAGATGGTATCTCATTGTGGTTTTGATCTGCATCTCCCTGATGATTAATGATGTAGAGCATTTTCTCATGTGCTTTTTTGCCATTCGGATTTCTTCTTTGAGAAAGTTTCTGTTCATTTCATTGCCCCATTTTTGGATGGGGTTGGATGTTTTCTTCTTGTGGAGTTTAACCAGTATTTTGTATATCCTGGATATCAACCCCTTGTCAGATGTGTATTCGGTGAATATCCTTTCCCATTCTGTAGACTGTCTTTGTATTTTGGTCACTGTTTCTTTGGAGGTGCAGAAGCTTCTTAGTTTAAGATAGTCCCATTTATCTATCTCTGTTTTCACTTGCTCGGCCAGTGGCGTGGCATCTTTGAAGATACCATTAGCTTCAATGTCATGGAGGGTTTTGCCAACTTTATCTTCAATGTACCTTATGGTTTCTGGTCTGATGTTGAGGTCTTTAATCCATTTTGATCTTACTTTTGAGTGCAGTCCTTCTATATCTGTCCCTCTCTCTCTGACTCATTTCACTTAGCCTGATACTCTCCATATCCATCCATTTATAAGTAAAGTTCATGACTTCATGTCTCCTGACCACTTCATAGTATTTCATTGTGTAGATGTACCAAAGTTTCTTTAACTAGTCATCTGTTCTAGGGCACTTGGTTTTTTTTCCAGATTTTGGCTATTGTGAACAGTGTTGCAATGAACATAAAGGTACAGATGTCATTTCTACTGTGCTTTTTTGCATCCTCGGGCTATATTCCCAGAAGTGGTATTGCGGGGTCATATGGAAGCTCAATTTCTAGTTTTTTGAAGGACTGTCCATGTTGTTTTCCAGAAAGGCTGTACTAGTGGGCATTCCAAGGGTGGGATACTCTTGATAGCTTGCCAGGCTCTCCAAGAGGGATGGAGGAATCAAACCCGGGTGAACCATGTGCAAGGTAAACGCTCTGTCTGCTGTGCTATCACTCCAGCCCAGAAATTTATATAATCATTTTAAACACAAACTAGGTTGTTCCCTAAACAGCTGTTTTTAAATAAAAATATTTATACTAAAAATATTTAATTAAAATGTTTCTTAACTAAAAATATTAAAATAAATACTTAAATATATAACCCTTCACATTATTTTTAACTCCTTTGATCTAAGAATCATTTCATATCATTACAAAAACCAAGAAAAAGCAGAAAGATGAAAGGTGGCCGGATAAGGTAAATTTTTTGTTGGTTTGATTTGGGGCTACACCTGGTGTGCTTAGGGCTTCTGCCTGTTTCTGTGCTCAGGGATCTCTACTGTTGTGGCTCAGGTGATGATATGTGTTGCCAAAGTTTGACCCAGGTGCAAGACTAGCCACTGTACTATCTCTCCTGTCCTAGTGAAGTTACTTTATTATAAAATAATATTTTTATAAAATAACTAATAAGGTTATTTTATACAGGAAAATCTGAGTCCTTTTAGACTGCCAAGAGTCTTATAAAAAGTAAACAATTTATAATTAAAAAAAATTAAAGCAGTATAGGACAGTTTTGAACATTAGCTAAAATTCCAAACAGTTCATGTTTGCAAGCATCAACTATTTATTATCTTTGAAACATCTAAAGTGTAAGTTCTCTTCTCCCTTGCCCCACATTCCCAATGTTCCTCAAAATCATCACTCCATGGCTTCATTCAATCCTACATCTAGAACCATCTTCCATTTCTTCCTGTCCTTTTCTTTACTCTGGAAACTATGTTTGAAATAATATTTTGATATATCATGCTTTTTCCTCCACTAGTCATTTCTTCTTCACTGGCGCACGCGCACATACACACACACACACACACACACACACAGAGAGAGAGGGAGAGGAAGAGAGAGAAAGAGAGAGAGAGAGAGAGAGAGAGAGAGAGAGAGAGATTTTGGGAGGCATTGGAATGGTAGACCCAGAGAAATATCTCAAAGGGCTGAGGTATACACTTCGTATCCAGAGACGCAGATCCAATCCCCCATAGTGCACAGTCCCCAGAGCACGCCCTACACTGAACCCTGGGCACCTAAGAATGCTCCTGAGCATCCCAGATGTGACTCTCCTCAAAAGTAAAATTCCTGTGTGTTTGCAAAACTTTTGTTGGTCAATAGTTTAAAATTACCTTCTGCAATAATGTGCTAAAGGTTGCCTGCAAAGATACTTAAATGCCTCCAAGCCACTCATCTCCTAAATACCTGAAACCAAACTTGAGAACTGCTATGCTCATTCCCAATCTGCCTTGTTTCTACATGTCATCATATTTAAATATCTTCTGTTTTCATGGGTTTATGCAAATTTGTTACCCGCTTGAACATTTCTATAGCATTGTAGCACTGTCCTCCCGTTGTTCATCGATTTGCTCGAGTGGGCACCAGTAACGTCTCCATTGTGAGACTTGTAGTTACTGCTTTTGGCATATCAAATACGTCATAGGTAGCTTGCCAGGTTTTGCTGTGTGGGCGGGATCCCCTCAGTAGTTTGCCGGGCTCTCAGAGAGGGTTGGAGGAATCGAACCTGGGTCAGCCTTGTGCAAGGCAAATGCCCTACCTGCTGAGCTATCGCTCCAGCTCAAACATTTCTATAAATTTCTTATATTCCAATTATATCTTAATACAATCATTCGCATATGTGTACCAATTAAGCACAATACTTGGCATGTAATATTTATTGTGAACTTAAGGGAATAATATTGATAAGTATCTAACTTCCAAGCACAGGAGAGCCCTGATGCTTCATTTCGATACCACTAAGGAAATTTTACCATATAGAGGCACAGCATTCGCTCATATATTAAACCTTTTCTGCAGATATTTCCATGGTGCCAAACTGTGCTGATGATGCTGCCAGATATCTTAAAGGAATATAAATTTTGCCTTCAATTTTACTTGGATTAGGTTTGAACCTTAACATCACCAGTGTTTTACATCATGTTTGGTAGCCAGAATTTCTTCTCTTCAAACTCCAGATTACATGCTGAAATTTATAAGGTATTTTGATGTATCACTATGTTTTTAACCAGAAACATAAATTTTAACAATTATTCCAGAAAATGTTTAGAGAAATTAAATACAAAACAGTTACATTCCCAAATGCATATGATAATCAAAGTTTTAAGGGCATAAATAAAATTAAATAATCATAGTAAACTTAAAATAGCCCTTTTTTATATTTTGCTGTTAGTCTTACTTTGACAAAGTAATATAATCACTGAACATGACATTTTATTTTTATCTTTCACTACAGAAGATTAAAATAGCAAAATCTAAGATGTATTATTCAAATTCAAATCTAACTGATATTAATTATAGTCACTGTTTTAACATAACTTCAGAAATGAACAATCTTAGGTTTTTTTTCAATAAATAAAAAACAAAGTAGAAAAAGAAAATCACAATCAAAATTCCGGAAGTTGAGGCTGGACAAATATTACAGGGATTAAGGTATGGGTGTTGACCCCAGTTTGATCCCCAGCAAGTGTTCTCAAATTCCCCTGAGTATAGCCAAGAGAGCTGCCTAAGCACAGACCTGGGAATTAGCCCTGAGCACCACTGTGTGTGGCCCAAAAATAAACAAACTTTAGACTTTATTTTATAAATAATGACAAACAATTTTTAAATTGCTAAGAACTGACCCAGAATAGACAATTCTCTATTGAAAGATAAAAACAGGAACTGAGAATTTGGCTGAATGGGTTGGGCACATACTTTGCATACAGAGATCTCAGTTCCATCCCCAACACTGCATAATCTCCTGTGTATTGTCCAGAGTAACCTCTGAACACTGAGTTTGGAGAAGCCACTAAATACTGCCAGATACAACTCCTAAGCAAAAGAAATTAAAGTCTGAAGACTGATGTTACAAAGCTTAAGATTTACATTAAAGCTATTTTATTCTGGGCTGGAGCAATAGTACTGCAGGTAGGGTGTTTGCCTTGCACACGGCTGACCAGGGTTTGATTCCCAACATCCCATATGGTCCCCTGAGCATCACCAGGAGTGATTCCCGAGTGCAGAGCCAGGAGTAACCCCTGTGCATAGCTGGGTGTGAGCCCCCGACCAAAAAAACTTAAAGCTATATTATTCAGGGTCTGGAAAGACAATGTAGAAGATAGAGTGCTTACCTTGCATGAAACAGACCCAGTGTTGATCCCTGGCACCCCTATGGTCCCCCAAGCCCCTTCAGGAGTGATCTCTGAGTGCAAAGCCAAGAGCAAGCCCTGAGCACAGCCAGGTGTGGCCCACCCCATCCACAATAAATAAATAAGATAAAATTATACTAATCAAGACAGAATTCAATCAATAAATTAATGAATATGATAGAATAGAGTCAGAAATATGTCATAAACAGAAGTTGTGCTTTCACAATAAAATGGTCAACACAATGAAGCAAGAATAATCTCTAGAACAAATAATGTTGGACCCATCAGACATCCATATGCAGAAATAAAAATCAAAACATAATTTGATTCTTCACAAATTTGAAAAACTCATTATAATAATTGTCTCAAAATGGACCACAGACCTAAATATACAACGCAAAACTATAAAACTATAAAAAAAAAGGTTAGTGAAGTGAAACCTAGATTCTTGGTTACAAGAATACAATGATGCCTTTTCAGATATAATATGAAATACGTTATACATAAAAAATGAAAACTTAAAATTAATTAAAGTGAAAAATTTCTAGGTTAAAGAAATGGCTCAATGAGCTGAATGCATGTTTTGCATAAAAGAGACCTACATTTGATCCCCAGTACAACATGGTTCCTTAAACACTAACAGGAACAATGCCAAACAAGAACCAGTGGTAGTCCTCAAGAGCTGCTAGGTTTGGCCCAAAGGAAAGAAAACAAAAATCATGGGGCTGGAGAGATAGTACAGAAGGTGAGGCTCTTGCTTTGCCTTTGTTTGGTGAGGGGTTCGATCCCCCGGCATCCCATATGATCCCTCTAGCATGACCAGGAGTGATTCCTGAGTGCAGAGCCTCAGCACTATTGTATACAGCTCAAAAACAGAGACAAAAGATGAAAAAAACTATGAGAATCAATAATGAAAAACTGAGAAGATTTGAAAACACTTGAAAAGGACATCTGTTAAAATTTGATAATATACAAAGAAACCTTAAAGTATAAGTAAAGGAAATAGGTAAAGTAATCTGAGCAAAATTTTGGCAAAATATCTTAGCAAACAATTCATCAAAAATGATACAGATATTTAACAAAATATATGAAAAACTTTTTGCCATTTTAATGCATTGGAGAAACATAAATTAAATAGCAGTAAAATAATACAACACACCTATAAGGAGTGGTGGAACTCAGGAACAGAGACATATAAAATGTTTATGAGTATGTGGAACAATAGAAATATTCATTCACTATTGGTGAAAGTCCAGAATGGAACATCAACTTTGGAAAATAACATCATTTTGGTGAGATTTTTGTAGAACTATACACATTAGTATCATATTCACCAGCAGCCATGGTTCTGTTATTTAGAAGCACGAAATAACAGAAAGGATGAAATTTTTATATTTAATATCTTAATATTTAAAGTGACTATGCATAACTGTCAAAATTTGAACAAGTGAAAAAAAACACTTCCTGGATCAGAAAATATAGAGGAGGGGGGGGGAATGTTATCTTGTGTAAATCCTGAATACCACCTGGACCTCCTTCTAAACATCACCAGTTATATTCTGGTTTCTCCTGGCCTTGCTGGGTTGCCAAGATGGTCTCAAGCATTTCAATCTGCCCAATCAATGTCATTTAGGCCCTTGCACTGAATTGATGACCCAGTTGGGTAGGTATCCCACCCTTCCCTGAGCTCTGCTTGTGTTTGTTTGGTTTTTGCTTTGAGGCTACACCTTCTTGTGCATAAGGCTTACTCCTGTCTCTGTGCTCCATGATCAGTACTGATGATGCTAAGGGGAAACGATGCAGTGCTGGGGATTGTATCTGGGTAGGCTATGTTCAAGACAAGCATGCTGTACTATCTCCCCAGCCCCTGGGCTCCACTTGGAGGCCCAAGTGGCTGAAAATGAATAGGAGTACAAAGGGGATTCACAAAGCAGTAAAACTATTTCATACAATGCTACATTGGTTTGGGACCTGAGAGATAGTAGAGGAGCTTCATTACAGTATTTGCCTTACACCCGACTCACTAAGATTCAATCCCTAGCATTCCATTGGTTCCCCTGAGCACCAGCAGAGATAATTCCTGAGTACAGAGCCAGTGACAACCCTTGAGCATCGCTGGCTGTGTTTTCAAAACTACAAAAACAACAGCTATTACTACTACATCCATCAATATGTTATTGCATATTTATCAAATCACAAAATATGCAAAATAAAGATAGGATGCAAATGGAAGCAGTAAAGTTTTGCTTAAATTATATCCTGGTGGGTGATACCAATAGAAAGGTGGGCAGTTTGTGTGTTTGTAAAGGGGCTCTGTAAAATCTCTATGCACGTTTTTATTTTTGTTCTTGTTTCTGTTCTGGAGTCACACCCAGTGATAGTTACGAGTTACTCTTGACTCTTCACTCAGGAATTACTCCTGTGATGTTTGTGGACTATATAAGATCCCCAGTATGGAATTTGTGTCAGCCACGTGCAAGGCAAACACCCTGCCCACTGTGCTATTTCTTCAGACACTCTGCACAATTTTTATGATCCTACAATTATACGATAGGTTTGATAGTGTATAATACAAATGGCAATAAACAAATGCCAATTCTAAGTTTACCCAGTTAAATTATCATAGATACTAAAAGTTATGATTCTTTTTTATAAAGCAAAGAGATACACACATAAAAATAATGAAAATATGAAAACACCTACAAGGAAATAGAAACAAAAGGAATCAAAGCCACCTAAGTTCTTTTAAAAACATGTAATTTCTGATGTAAAATAGTCAATGAACTGAAAAAAACAGTTAAATTCAAGTAAAGCCATGTTTCATAACTCATAAAGGCTATTGGATACCAAATATAAAGGAAACTTCTTAATAATATCTCAGGAAATATGAATAGATAGGGTTAATGATTTAGAGTGAATTTTATATCAAAAATCATGGAGACCAGAAGCCTTTAGACTGATGAGAAATGTTTAAAATACTGACAAATTATCTTCAACAATGAGAGATTAATAGAAATATTCACCATTGGCTAAATTTAAAAGTTTTTTTGTTTAAAAATATGTATGGCTGCTTAAGATTATTATTTCTGATTGAATGTCCAATAGAGGTAGATATGATCATTAAAAAAGTTGACAAAGAAGGAAGAAATGATTATTCTGACGCATGTTTATTTGAACGTAAAACAGACATCACAATATAGAGTACTACCAGAGATAAAGAGGAGCAATTAATGAAGAAATAAAATGATAAGCAGAAAAGCATAACAAAGCAACTGATAAAACAAGATAAAAATATAAAAGAGAGCGTGTCTACCTGTCAATTATAAAATTTAATATCCAACAGTTTCGTCATGTACTTTTCATTGTTCTTTTTCTTTTTCGTTGTTGGGGGGTAGGGGTGAATCACAAGGAGATCTTAGGATTCCCAAGCCACTCCCAGTGATATCAGCTAAAAGCCAGTACAAAGTTAGGGCTAAGGATGTGGTGCCTCTCAAGCCCTGCAGTGTAGGGACCTTTGGGCCCTTCAAGCCATGCTTAGGAAGCACCAGGGCCACATCCGGTGGCACTCAGTAATATTCAGGGGTCCATGTAGTGCTGGGAATCTAATAAGACTTAAGTGCATGTTTGGACACCAACCTCCTGAGCTAATTCTCAGGTCCACATGATGTTTTGTTGTTGTTGTTGTTGTGGTTATGGTTGTTGTTGTTTTCAAATGGCACACACTAGCCATGAAACAATTGTCAAAATAAGTGATGGGATTCTATCAATTTTATCTTCAGAAGACATCATTATTAACTTAAATACTAAAATTAATAAGCCATGTATGAGAAATTTTTACCCAGATATTCAGCAACTCATTTTTATGTAATTCATAGCTAGAAAAAAAAAATCAAAGGGGCTGGCGGAGATCCCAAAGGACTGGAGTGCATGGCTTAAATCCATGAAACTCAGTTTGATCCCCAGCATAGCATAGAGTCTCCTATGTACTGCTGCAGAGTATGGTCCTGGGACCCCCACACCACAAGGTCAATGGAGCACTGGGCCCATGCACTGAATCTACAAGTCCAGCATACTTGGCCAAGTATGTAGGAAGTGGTTCTCTGCCTTCTCAGCACCACCAATCAGCCTTTCCCACAAGAAAATTTTTTAAAGTTACAAAATACTTTAAAATAAAAAAAATAAAGGGATGTAGCTTAAGGAATAATGTATGATTAACTTTTTATGCTTGGGAAAAGTAGTTCTAAAATAATGCTTTTCCATTTGAAAGCAGCAGAATTAACATGCTTTTCATGTAACCATGGAACGTTCTCAATGGTATATTTTATAATGGGACACAAACAAGTCTCAATAATTCAAGAAGATTGAAATCACACCAAGCATCTTTCTGAACATAATTACATACACCCAGACATCAACAGCAAAAGAAAGTAGGAATTTAGTCGAAGATATGAGCAGCTTAAAGAATATTCTAGCCAATAATTAATTGGATCAACAAGAAATCAAAAAAGGAACAAAAAAAAGCTTGAGAAAAATGAAAATACAAACACTGTATCAAAATCACTGGGGCTCAGGGCTGGAGTGATAGCACAGCGGGTGGGGCGTTTGCCTTGCATGCAGCCAACATGGCCAACCCGAGTTCGATTCTCAGAATCCCATATGGTCCCTCGAGCACCGCCAGGAGTGATTCCTGAGTGCGTGAGCCAGGAGTAACCCCTGACCATCGCCGGGTGTGACCCAAAAAGAAAAAAAAATCACTGGGGCTCAAATAACAAAAAAAAAATAAATAAATAAAACAAAATAAAGTCATTGGAACTCAGCAAAGCTGCACATACACGGGAGAGTTCCAGCAATATGGTCCCATTTCAAGAAACAATAAAAGACTCAGAAAGCAATATAATGTTACATAAATGAACTAAAAGAAATAAAGACTAAAGTAAAAAGAATAACATAAAAAAATCAGAGTGGAAATAGAGACCAGAGAGTAAAAAAAAAAATCTTCAATGAAACTAAGAGCTTGTTTTTTAAAAACAAAACCAAAATTGACAAGGTATTGAGATTAAAAGAGAAAAAACAGTTCACATAAATTCAGAAATTAAAGAAGTTTTAATAGATACCAAAGAAATGCACACTAGTATCAGAGAATGCGAAGAATAAGCAACTTGAAAGAAATAAAAAATTCCTAGAATCATAAAACCTTCCAAGAATGAATTGGGAAGCAGAAAATTTAAACAGGTCAATTACTAGAAAGGCAAATGAAACAGTAATAAAAGTTCTGTAAAACAGAAGTCCAGATCGAAATAAATTCACATTCAAAGAATAAACATCCTCCCTTTAAAACTCTTCCAAAATATCAAGGGAGGAAGTGCCTCTTAGTTTTTTATTGCAGTGTACCTGTCTCCCTCCCTGAAGGACCCTAATCCTTCCTTGCACCCCGGCCCCAACTCAGTTGCGTGGAAAAGTTCCCCAGTTATGTTGCCTTTGTATGTTTGTTTGCTACCTTGCTGTGTATCTTTAAGTCCCTCATATCACAGAGACTATTCTATTTTTCAGACAATTTTGTAATGAAACACTGTGAGATACACACTTACAAAGTTGTTCATGACTGGGTTTCAGTTATAGTTACACAGTGTTCCAACACTGGTCACTTTACCAGTGTACATTTCTCACCAACAATGTCCCCAGTTTCCCTCCCTCCACTTCCATCCCAATCTGCCTCAGAGTAAGTGGCAGTCTCTCTCTCTCTCTCTCTCTCTCTCTCTCTCTCTCTCTCTCTCTCTCTCTCTCTCTCCTCTCTCTCTCTCTCTCTCTCTCTCTCTCTCTCTCTCTCTCTCTCTCTCTTCCCTCTCCCTCTTCCTCTTCCTGAGCCAAAAGTTCATGTAAGACTCTCAAGATGCAGCTAGTGAAAACAGGGTCTTATTGGAAACTGTCCCAATAAAAAGTAAGGGTGGACTTCACCATGTATACAAACAATTAATTTTTTTCTAAGGAAACAAAAACATAAATTGGAGAAAATCTCTTCAATATATGTTGTTGATAAAATTGGAAAGCCACATTAGAAAGAATGGAACTGGATCACTAGTTTTTAAGTCATAAATAAAAATTTATTTAAAGTGGTGTAAAGACTTGAACGCAAAACCTGGAGGTCCCTGATCACTCAGTGGATGTTATACAGATGAGCTCTGAGGACTGCTAAGGTAGGCCTGTGACAAACCAAGGTGATCCAATGCATGAAAGTCTTTCAACTAAGGTATAAATAGTCAATGTAAAAACAAACATTGCACTTTACCTCACATCATATGTAAACAAACATGACCTTACCTAAATAATAAAACTATCACATGGATGATGGTAGAAGATAATCTTAATAATCTTAAAGTAGGCAAAGGTCTCTCAGAACACAAAGGTATAAAACTTAATGAGAGTATTTACAAACTAAAGGTAAAGGTAAAGGTAAAGGTAAAGGCCCTCCCGTTGATCGTCGATTTGCTCGAGCGGGCCCAGTAACGTCTCCATTGGAGACTTTGTTGTTACTGTGTCTGGCATATCCAACACTCTCGGTAGCTTGGCTCTCCGAGAGGAGCGGAAGAATCGAACTCGGGTCGGCCATGTTGGCCGCTTGTAAGGCGAACGCCTTACCCGCTGTGCTATCGCTCCAGCCCATTTACAAACTAAACACTGTCAAAATAAAACATTCAAGCTTTGAAAGACATATATTTAAACATTATATAGGCAACGTAGTGTTTACATATTAGCACTGCACTGTAGCACTGTCCTCCCATTGTTCATCAATTTGCTGGAGTGGGCCCAGTAATGTCTCCATTGTGAGACTTGTTATTGGTTAGTAGAGAAAGTAAAATGCAAATAGAATGCAAAAAAAGAGTAAGCTAAAGCATTACAAATTTAATTACATTAAATGTGTGCCCTAGGTTATATATATTTGCTAATGCAATATTTTAGCTTAGAGTCTGAATGTTATTGTTCTTTTCATGAAAAAATCACACATCTGTATATGATCTACATACATAGATCTCTATTAACCTGTAACAATAAATCACATATAAAGCTTTACACTTTTCATTTTGAAAAACAATTTACTCAGAAATTGTCTAAAATTAATCACCAGAGCAATAATTAATGTCTCTGGGTGCAACTTTTCATGGGATCAAGGGGTCAGGTCTGTTTGTTGAATTGATAATTAACTAAATAAAAATTAAAACATGAGATTTTAAAGCACGTCCAGTGATTTAAGATTAAAAAGAGCATGATTTTCATAGTTACATCATAATTAGGAGGCAGCCTTATCACAATGTGCAAATAATTTACAAGGAATTTTATTATCCAAAGTTCATCTTTTACAATATGATCTCTGTATTACCTTAGAAACATTCACAAAGAACAGAGAAAAGCAGACTATCTAATTCGTACCTTTCTCTAAATTGATCTCCCAGAGAAGGAAGTGAAGAAAATGTTCTTTCTTCCATAGAAAACAATGCAAAGCTCTAAAGGAAAGCCATGCGCCTTTCCCAGGAGAATACCATGCCTGTGTTCAAATCAGCCAATCTCTTTCAATGATTCCCAGGCATTACAGGACTATTGTCTAGGCATTCTCTCCCCCAACAATAGAAAACATCACCATTACACCCAATGGGGAAGAAAGTAGGTCACCTTTCCGTTTTTGTTTTATAACTTACACTGATTGTTAACGCTCATCTTATTTCATCTGATTCAAAAATGTCCTGCTTAAAATAAGTTTTTATTTATTTTTACCTCGAAAACTTCTTCATCCAAAATCCTTGTGCCAAAAACTGTGATTCCATTGGTGTCAACGATTGCCCTCTCACTTCTGCCAAGTGGTTTTGTGGATTTCTTCTTACAATCAACAATCATTGTTACTGTTTTCTTTTCCACACTGATTGCTACTCGGTGCCACCTTAAATGAGTCAAACATATTTTTTTTTAAGCTTCAGAAATGCCATAGGGCAGGGATTATTCACACTGGTATACAAAGTATGTTAAATTTAAATGCCAAGTGAACTCTAACAAATGCAGATTTACCTATCAATCAGTGTCTCCAGTTACCCCAAAACAGTGCAATGTTCAGAAAACACACAAGCCATGTAAGAGGACAACAATTTTGACAGTCTTTGCTGAAAAGAATTGTCTGTTCTTTGCTTCCTGTTGTTTTTTGTAACAATAGCTTGGTCTCAGCCTCCCCTGAGGAGGGTATCTGACAGAGATTTAGCATGTAAGATATTGGGTAAGTGATAGTTTCTATGTGTGCAAATGCTATCTTCCAAAGTGGAATTCCACTATTAAAAAATTTTGCTCTAGGCCATCTTTACAGCACACAGCAACAAAGAACACCGCTGGAGGGCACCACAGTTCCCGGAGAATGCTCCAGGTCCCAAACAGAGACGATCTTATCAGGAGGTCCCAAATGGGGTAGGTGCCGCATCCCGCCTTCTCCAGATGGAATCCCGGTGACCACGAATCTCTACAAGCATAGCTCGGGCACGCTGGAACCAGGACATTTTTTCCAAACCACGAGGCCGCATACACAAAGTGATCAATGGAAAGTAAATCATCCAACCAACGTTTCTACCTGAAAATCAAGCTTAACTCTTTTGCAAACCACAACACCCAAAAGGAGAGAGAGAATCAAGGGGAATGCCCTGCCACAGAAGCAGGGTGGGAAGGGAGGTATGGGGGAAGGGAAGGATACTGGGATCCATGGTGGTGGAAAATGGGCACTGGTGGAGGGATGGGTATTCTAAATAAAAAAATAATAATTAAATAAATAAATAATTAAATAAAATTTTGCTCTAGAGATCCCCTGAGATTGACTACAATAGATTGCGCTACTAATTCAATGACTCCTCCATCTGGAGCCAGAGAACTTTCTAATTTTAAAATACAATGTGCCTCTCTGTCTTTCTTCCCATTTATTTCAAGTGCTTTCATTTTCTTTTTCTGCTTTAATTTCAAGACAGTTATAGATCACTACTATGGACAGGATCCAAGAATGAGCCACACTATCTCTCCTTTTTCTAGGGTTGGCAGGAAGTGGGTACGCTGGAAAAAAAATAAAGCTAGTCAAACCACATGTGGAATGAAATTCAAATTCATTCTGCTAGCTGCTATTAGCTCGGGGCAGTGATGACAGACTTCAGGAAGAGACTTGTAGCCTTCTGGAAACATACAAACCAAATAATATTGTAAAATGTTGGGGTTTATAAACAATATCGGGTGTTAATATAAACTACCAAAATAAAGGACACAAAGATTGTGCAAGCATCTCTGATTTATATATGTGTACATTTTAATGAAAAAGTACTAAATTAATATTCCAGAAGTGTGTAGATCTAGATCCAAAATACAAAGGAACCAAAAGTTTCAGCCACCTTTTTAATATGTCTATTTCATGTGACTTGGCATGGTTACTTATGAGGATCAAGTATTTTCCATATAGCCTTATTTAGTCTTTGGTCTTTCCATAGCCATTCAAATAGCATAAGCATATGTTTGGTTTTAACTGAGCAAAGATTTATATATGGAGCAGCTTAATATTGTTAGGGTAAAATTACACATATTTCTGCTAAGAACCTTGTGTCTTAACTTAAACATTCTCATTTTTATTGTAAATGCTTTTCACTAACAGCAAATAAAAATATTTTAATTTGTTAAAAGCTCATTCAAACTTTATATATGATTTTCACTGAATTAATAGAAGATATGAAAACAACACTAGGACAAAAGCATATTACCTGTAAGATACTAACAATGCTAAATTGAAATTTTGTTTGATTTTATATTGTCTGGGGGCCACTCCTACTGTGTTTAGCACACATATTTCTAGTTTTGTGCTCAGGGATCACACCTGAGCAGTCTTGGGGACCACCAAGAGTGCTGAGGATCAAAACTGAGTTGGCCAAGAGCAGATAAGTGCCACACCCACTGTACTCCATCTCCAGCTAAACACTTAGTTAATGAAGTACTTCTTTTTTTTTTCTTATACTATGCATTCGTTTCTGAACATACCATCTGTCTTCCCTTTTCTTTTTTTTTTTCAAATACTCCCAGTAGTGCTAGGTGCCTCTCCTGGCTCTGTGTTCAGAACTCACTGGCTGTTGTGTTTTAAGGAAGGATATTTCTTGAGGTTCTAATATTTGCATCTAGAATGCAAAGCATGCATTTAGTATGTTGTGCTCTCTCGCCTCCTTTAGCTTTATATTTAGAATTGAATATCCCCCAAGTTTGTTAAACTTTCTCTCTCACTTAATTTATACTACTATTGAGTGTTTCTCCCCATCTTTTTATTAAAAATCTACATTAGATTAAGTCTCTGTCTTGCTAAAAACCATAGGATTCTCACCCATGAGAATCAAAGCTGAATTTCTTCCTCTGCTTTCTTCCGTCCTGTCCAATATTGAGCTTTCTGACTTCCAAAATCAATGCTACACTGCTCTCTTAATTGTTTCTTCAGTTTCCTGTACCTGCTTTAGTTTTCCAGGAATATTTACTCTCCTGTCTATAGCAATAGCACAGTGGGTAGGGCGTTTGCCTTGCACACAGCCAACATGGCCGACCCGAGTTCAATTCCTCTGCCCCTCTCGGAGAGCCCGGCAAACTACTGAGAGTATCTCGCCCGCATGCCAAAGCCTGGCAAGCTACCCGTGACATATTCAATATGCCAAACACAGTAACAAGTGTCACAATGGAGATGTTACTGGGCCCGCTCGAGCAAATCCATGAACAATGGGAGGAGAGTGACAGTGATTTACTCTCTCCATATCCTCACATAGGTCCTTTATCACTTGCAACATGTCTTTACTCAAAACCACCATACAGAACGATAAACGCCCTATTTCGGGGGGAGGAGGGAAGCTGGGCAACATCCACCTGGCGGTACTCAGGACTTAATACTTACTCTTACTCTATGTTCTGTGATCACTCCTGGTGGTGCATGAGGGACCAATTTAGTATGGAACTAGTGTCAGCTGTGTGCAAGGCAATCTCCTTAACTCCTATATTATCTCTCCAGTTTCATACACTCTTATTATAATGCATTGTCTAAAAGTGTATTTCTAAGTTCTCTTTTATTTTTGGCTTTTTGGGGGCAATGTTCAGTGGTTACTTCTGCACTCAGGAATTACTTCTGATACAGTGTTCAGGGGACGATATGGGATGCTGGGGATAGAAACCAGGTTGGCTAAGCAAACGCACTACTCACTGTACTATCGCTCTGCCTTGCTTTTTCTCCCTCCGTCCCCACTGTATGTCCTAAATTCTTGCACTTATATACATTCATCAATACAAAGATTATCACTGTTCACATTACCAAGGAAAATAATGTAAATTACTAGTAAACCTAGTTTTCCCAGACATCAAAACTTGTATATTTCTCCATGGTAGTAATACAAATACAATGAGAACAGATTTTTTTCATCTGCATTACAATAGCTATCGTGTTTCATATATAACCAAATGCCACATTTTGGATAAAGCTATATTCAGGAAATATATGATAGCCAATGAAGTACCAAGTAAACTTTCCAAACATTTAGTCATATACAGCCATTTCCTAAGAGAAACATGATAGTCACAACACAGAATTCAGAATCCAGTATGGTTTCCAAGAGAGTGTTGTGCCTTCTGGTGATTTCAAATCCCATCTTGGCATTTTCCACAGTTATTATCTGCCTTTGCCACGTGCCAAACATATGGCTCCCGGCAAGTCACTTAAAAACTCTGTATCTCAGTTTCTTGTCTGTCAAATGGGCTTTATTCAAAGATTTGTATAAATGTAAATTAGCTAATTATGTGTCGATTTTGCATAGTCTATAGTACCCAGCCAATACTATAGAAGGCTTTCTTGGGTTGTCAACACTAATATAATTTCTAATAAATAAGTCACAAAGACTTACTCTTCTGCTCGAAAACTTTACAGTAACTTTCCACTTCATTCAGAGAACACAAAATGCTTACAGCCATGAACAATGTACTTTATTATTTAGCCTCCCACTGCTTTTCCATCTTTAGCCCCATCCCACACTCTACTCTGGCCCCACTGGCACCCTTGACACTATCTAAACCAATCACACAGTGGGATCTAGGAATATATAGTTGCTTCTTCTCTTCCAATAACAGTATATTTTAACCGTGTCAACACAGCCTCTGCTCCACCCCCTTCATATGTTGCTTTCAAATGAAATTCTATTCTTTTTTTTCACTTTTTGATCACATCTGGTGATGCACAGTGGTTACTTCTGAGTTCATGCACTCAGAAATTAGTCCTGACGGTTCTCGGGGGACCATATGGGATGCTGGGAATTTAACCCATGTGGTCCGCGTTCAAAGCAAATACCCTACCCGTTGTGCTATTGCTCCAGCCCCAAACTTTTCTCTATTCTTGTTAAAATTGTAGCCCCTACTATCTCCCACCTAATTAACACTCTATTTCTCTCACTTTTTAATGAATAATGTGTGACTGACTAGTAATTTTGCATTTTATTATTTATTGCCTTTTTTATAAGCTGTGTAGAGATTACAATTTTATTTTATTAATTTCTCCAATGTGACTAAATAATTCTATTACTTACTTCCCATCTGCAATATTAACAGTTCTGAAGAGGGGGTAATCTTCTGGGGCTGGTTTTCCAGTGTGGTCTTCATAAAGGAAAACAGGTGATCTCCCAACCTCAACACCAATTTGTTGAATACCATGCTCATTGTAGATAGATAAAAGGAAAGACTGAATTCCTTTCTTGGGTTTTACTGTAAATAATATTGAAAAATCTTCTGGAAAAGTTCCTCCTGGAAAGAGAAAACCCATAAAATCAGAAATGCCAATTTTCCAAATTACTCCTGGATCACAATTTTTTTTCAACTTTCTGTGTGGCTTCAACTAAGTTGCTTTATTTCAAGCAATAACAATCCATATTTATAAACAATTGGGAAGACTTCTATTAAGCATTCTCTGAAATAATAATCCAAGGAACACTCACACTTTAAAAGCACTCACAAAATTACAGTTATTGGACTGGGAGACAGGCCAGTGGCCAAGGGGTACATACCTAACAAGAATAGTGAGTTTAATCCTGGGCACTTTATGAACCAGTCCCTGAGAACTCTGCAGCCTTACCTCCCCCATCCACCCCACCTACCCCAGCCCACCATCAGCTGAGCAACACTGCATCATTAGTCTTGAGCATTTAACTACCTGGCACAGCAAGCCAATTATTGCCCAGTGAAGCCCCCAGGTCCCCTCTCACAACAGCCCCCTCTCTATAAATGGGAGAAGACAAAGCAAAGTTATCATCTGAAATTGAATTCAAATTTAGGAAACTAAATCATAGAAACAATACTATACTACACACATTGTTAGATATACAAACTAAAATGTGTGCATTTCTGCCAGGAGTGATTCCTGAGTGCAAAGCCAGGAGTAACCCCTGTGCATCTCCCAGTGTGACCCAAAAAGCCAAAAAAAAAAGTGTGCATTTAAAAATTCTTTATACTTTTGTTTCAAAAATGAATTTATCAATAAAACATTACCCACAGGTCATAAAATTTGTTTATTACAGAAAATAAATATTCTATATATAGATTTTCAGTTTGCCAGTCATTCAATTATATTTATAAAAATGAATAGAATAGAAACAAATGCCATTAGTTATTTTATTCATGACAAAGAAGAATGCTATTAAAGTTTCCCATAAATGGGACCGGCATTTTCCTAGATTATTTGTATTTGTTTTATGGTGGGGGCATATGCAGGGGCTTTCCTAGCTATATTCTGGAACCCAGCAAGTGATGCTTGGCCCTGCTGTGTGGGCCTGAAGGTTCAGTGTCTTGCCAACGATGCAGTGCTTCTTTCCCTGGCTGCCCAGGGGGCATAAGGATCACTCTGGTGGTGCTCAAGGGTCATCCTGGCTACCCAATGATGCTCAGAATGCCTATGCAATTCTAGGGATTAAATTCAGGGTTTCTGCATATAGGGCAAAAAATGTGGTCTAGCTGGAGCGATAGCACAGCGGGTAGGGCATTTGCCTTGCACGCGGCTGACCTGGGTTCAATTCCCAGCATCCCATATGGTCCCCTGAGCACCGTCAGGGGTAATTCCTGAGTGTAGAGCCAGGAGTAACCCCTGTGCACTGCCAGGTGTGACCCAAAAAGCAAAAAAAAAAAAAAAATAAGAAATGAAGCCTATAGTGCCAGTTCTCCAGGCCCTAGTTTTGCTTATTTAATATATGACCATATAATGGACACTGAAATTTTTAACAGTAAATGTGTTATTGGTCATTTTTATTATTGTCATTATTGATAGAAATTTTATACTTAAAAACATAAATAAACTTGTGTAAGGAAGATATGATATCTCTAAGAAGGTGTCCCTTCGTATCTTGAAATGCTCATCGTTAGAATAATACGCTAAAATCAGAAGTTGTGAGAAGAGGAAGAACCTTTGATAAATTGATTCTGTTAACTAGCAAGAAGGGCAATCACGGAGTCCTACTTTGTATTGTTTTGGTATGAGTCAAATGAAAGAAATGACTAAGTACTGTCTCCTTCATGCAAAATATGCCCTCAGCCTCTTGAGCTATCTTTCCAACTCAGAATATTTTATTTCTGATATTTACAGTATAGATAAATACAAAGCAATTAAATAATAAATTGTTTCTAAATTGGTCTCAGGGTACAAAAAAGGAACCCTAGTGATAGAAAATATATTAAACATGCAACACATAAATTATGGATCAGATTATTTGCTACATGTAATTTGAAAAAATCAAAACACCCAATGCTTAATTTCCTTTTCTATGAAATGAGGATCAGAAAACTCAAATTGCAAATCAACTAATAAAAATAAGTGATTAACAAGTCAACTATGTGAAGTCGAGCAGCCCAAGTACTGTCTAATATGCTTAGAAAAGATGATGCTCAAACAGTTCCATTTCACCACTGATCCTCTTTTACTATATTGCTATGATTTACTGTTACTGTTACCATGTAACATAGTATTACCATGATTTTTAGATAAATAGCATTTTTAGGTGAATTAGCACTTTAGGTCAAAGAAAATGTTTACTATGTTTTTTAACTATTTTTTTCAATATCCTTGTAAAAAACCTTCTAGGTAGACTAGGTAGACTTACAAAATCCCTAGTCCCAAATCTTTCAATACCTTCTGAATTAGTTATTATGTGATGTCACTGACCATTGATGGGATTACAAAGACTATAAAACCCTGCTCCCGGAAGTGCGTGGCCGCAATATCTCATCTTCTACTTACTCTGGAGAACCTGGGAGGCCACTAAAAGTATCCTGCCCACATGGCAGAGTCTGGCAAACTCCCCGTGGTGTATTCAATATGCCAAAAACCAGTAACAGTTATAGGTCTCATTCTCCTGACCCTGAAAGAGCCTTGAATGTGGCACTTTTTAAAATCTCAGGGGTAGGACAAAGGAGACGTTACTGGGGCCTGCTCGAGGCAATCGATGAACAACAGGAAGACAGTGATGTCATTATAGTGGATTTAAATATAAGTCACAATGATCCATTTCATAAAATCTATAAAGCATTTCTTTCAAAATTTACATAAATTTATATAAATTTTAGAAAATCACCCATTGTGTTTAAATTCATGCTCATTGAATCAGTGTGAACTATAATTAGGACAAAGTAGCCAGGCTCAAGATCATGAATGATTTTTACATGAACATATAAAAAATAAGATTAACATTATCTAAAACTTTATCATCTTAAAATAAAATAATGAATTGTTAAATATTTAATTAAAAGAACTTATAATTATCTAAATTAAAAACTCAATGATCAAATTATTATTTTCACAAAGTCTAAAGTGGCAATTATATATTATATATAAAATAATTATATTTCTACAAAACAGTAGTGCATTAAATAGGATAATAAAAATAAATAGCAGTAGTTAGCAGAATAGTGGTAGTAACATCAGAGTAAAAAGTAAAACATACCTGAAAATAATTGTTTTGTTGGGGCACTGATTTGTGCTAACTTTGAAACTCTGTAAGCAGTATCAGAACCTTTTGAATTCTTTCTGTTTGTGCAAAATCCTGTTGTTTTTGTTATTCCCTCTGGAGAATTGTGGAAATCTAGAGCTTTTAGTACATCAACTGGAGGAGCTGAAAAATAAATTGAAAAATAAAAAAAACTGAACTAATAATACATAAATTAGTATCTAAACAATGGAATAGTTTGCCATACCACTTTTCAAATCTATTTATTGCATGATACATGTCGATAATATTAGGTTGGAGGACTGAATGGGACTGAAAGTAAAATACAAACCAGAATATCCCTAAATAAATCAGTATCAAAACAGGAGTAAGATATCACCTCATGCCTAAGGATGGCACATGTCCAAAAGTCTGAAAAAAAAAACATTGTTGGTGAGACTGTGGTGAAAAAAGAAACACTCATCTACTGTTGGTCAGGAATATCATCTGATTTATCCTTTATGGAAAGCAATATGGAAATCTATTAAAAATAGAAAAGGAATAGAACTACATACATTACCTAGTGATACTACTTCTTGGCCTCTACCCTCAAAACACAAAAAATATTTATTTGAAAGGTTTTCTGCACTCCTATGCTCATTGCCGCACTGAGTGCAATAGCTAAGATATGGAAATAACCAAATCTCAACAACAGATATGTGAATCAAGAAGTGGCCTACATATAGTAAATGAAGTATTATGCTGCTTTGAGAAAGAACAAGATCATGCAATATGCAGCAACATGGGTGGAAGTAGAGGATATCAGGCTGAGTGAAGTCAAAGTAAAGGAACAGAAACAGAAATATCTCTCTCATATGAAGAATTTAAAGGTACACAGCAAGGTAGCAACAAAGGTCCAAAGGCAACATAACGGGAGAACTGACACAAAATCAGGGAACTGGGGTGGGTTGAGAGGTAGGTGGTATTGGGATCCTTGGCAAAGAGAGGATACACTGGTGATGGGTATGGTCTTAGAATTATGTACGTGAAAAATAATACTACAGGATCTCAATATTTTTCAATTTTAAAAATCTTAAATTCAGAATAAAATGAAGCTTTTATATAGTTATGTTATATATATTATTCATATAAAATATTTATAATATACATATGCACATTTGTACATTATAGGTAAGTATATAATGTTTAAGTACATATGTATTTGTAGATGAGCATATACATATGTATATTTTTATATCTGGAATTTAATATAACCTACATATGAATTTACAGACATTCCTTTCCATCTCAATTACATTTTGTTAATTCATGAATTATTCCAAATAATGGCATTACTTGCATGCGGCCAATCCGAGTTCGATTCCTCTGCCCCTTTCGGAGAGCCCAGCAAGCTACTGAGAGTATATCTTCCGCATGGCAAAGCTTAGCAAGCTACCCGACATGTATTCAATATGCTAAAAACCGTAACAAGTCTCACAATTTGTTGTGAGACATTACTGGTGCCCACTCGAGTAAATTGATGAATAGTGGGAGCACAGTGCTACAGTGCTACAAAGAGCTAGAAATAAGTTTTGAGCACAGCTGGATATGGACACAAAACAAATACAATAATATATAAGCATTATGTAGAAAACTATATAAATTTGCCATGCACAGTTATTGTATACAATATATCTGTTCTATAATATATATTTATTTATAAATATATAATATATACAAATGTACTATATAAAACATAATATACATGCACTGCATTTCTCTGGAGTGCTCTATTTTACTAGTTATTCACAAGGGATATATAAATATATATAATTTTTTTATATATGTATGAATACGGCAAAGCCTGGCAAGTTCCCTGTGACATATTTGATATGCCAAAAACAGTAACAAATCTCACAATGGAGACATTACTGGTGTCTGTTCAAGTCAATCGATGAACAATGGGAGGACAGTGTTACAGTGCTATGTATGAATAACTACATTTATATATCTAATTTATTAATATTTCACTCTATATTTGTCAGAGTGGCCACTAAGACATTTTTGTTTTATGATATAGATGCAATGTCCCATGATATGAATAACTGAGTCCTATTTTTATACAGCATAGAGTCTCTAACACAGAACTATTTGTTGAGGGAAAGCACAAATTTCCTATATACAATTCTTTCCAGTTCTCTCCTACAGCTGCAAAGTGGTCACTGTAAAATAAGCTTGGAATAATAAACTTTTCCATGGTAAATGTGATCCTTTTGGCTAAGTATGATGGTTTAAACAGCTCTTACAATTCAAATTGAACTATGTGAGTTGGAATATAACTTAAATATCATGCAAAGATAATTACTGGAAGTGTACATACATTCAATGTAATTATTTTTAAAATGTGGTAAGATGTACATAAAACTTTGTAATTCATCTGCTTCAAAATATCCAATTTGGTAGCATAATTAAACTTAGAATTTTGTACAACAATCACTATCTCCAAAAGGCTTAACTATATTTAAACATAAAATATGTAATGGTTAGGCAGTAGCTCCTCACTCTCCTCCCCTTCCCAAATCCCATCAACTCCTAATGTTTAATGTTTTCCTAGAAATTGAATCATGGGATATTCCTCAAAATTCCAAAACATGGAAACACGATATGACCAAGCTGACTTACTCATAGATAGATATGTATTCAAAGAACCAAAAGTCCATAATTAAGTACTGTATGACAATATTCAAAGAAGAATTTTCAGAGTCTAATCATGGAAACAACCCAAGGTTCCATCAGTACAGAGCATATTTTTTAAATGCAGTCAGGGGCCAGAGAAATAGCACAGTGAGTAAGGTGCTAGCCTTGCACACATCCAACCTAAATTTGATCTTTGGTACCACACATGGTCCCTTGAGCCTTGTCAAGAATGACCCTGTGTGCATGGTCAGGAGAAAGCCCTAAGTACATCTGAGTGTGCACCTCCCCCCCAATAAAAGAATAAAGTGATAAATGGTAGAAGATGGGTGAAACTTTAAACAAAACAGACAAGAATGACAAACATATTTGACCAACAAAGTCTCTGTCCCATAATGAAATATATTGTTAAATTACTGAGCAAGTGAAAACACAAATCGTGAGGTCTAATAAACTAGAAAAACAGACTAGAGTATATATGATTGTATTTTCTTTTTTAAAAAAATTAAAATATGCATAATAGTCATAGATTGGTAAATGTATCACCATGTATTCATGAAACATATTCCTTACCTCACAGATAGTATAATCACTGAAGCACTATATATGCCTCAATAATTATGCTGGAGGAAGATTCTACATTTAGTTTTATACTATTTTTGTTTTTATGGATACAAAACTTTTCAGTTCAGAAGGAGAAATCACTTATATCTGAACATGAAAGCTAATACTATTGATTTTCAAAATTTCAATTGTTGGTTTCATAGCATATACTTTCTATCAATTTTTACATTAATTTTGCAAATTTTCTTATTAAATCGCTGGATAAACAGTTACAAAGTTGTCCATTATTGGGTTTCAGTAATACAATGTTTCATCACCCATCCCTTAAGCAGTGTAAGTTTCACATTCTTGTGCCATACATTAAGTGCTTCTAGAAGGTCCTGATAAAGATGAAAATAAGACTAATTAGAAATACCATTCTGACAACTAGTCATATGTCACAAAGCAGAAAGTGTTCTTTAACAGAGTTGCTCTTAGAAAGTTATAGCTTAACAATTTCTTTAAAAAATAACAGTACTAAATGTATGAACAAATTATTATAAATGAAAATCTGTATACTGTGTTGTGATTATTCCCACAGGTGATTAAACTTTAGGAATATTGACAAACACCTAAAAATAAAGTTTGATTTCATTTTCTAGTTACAGTACAACAAATGTACCTTAATGATAATGATCCTGTCTGTTTATTTCATTGAGCTATTGAATGAAAATAAACATAATATTCAGTCTACACTGTTCTAAAGTATTAAAATACAAATATTTTGTAGAAATAAGATATTTTAAGGAATCATTAAATCTATCAATTATAGTATTCATTTTTATTAATTTTGGGCTGTACCTTGCAGGTATATAAATAAGGGTTGATTCCTGGCTCTGTGCTCAGGTATCACTCCTGGTGGTGTTCTGAGGAGTAATTGTGGTGCCAGGGATCCAACCAGGGTCCACTGAGGGAAATGCAAAATTGTCTTAACAGTATTAGTACTATCACTAATACCGCTCCACCTCTAGTGATACTCTTTAGTTAACTTTTGGGATATTTAAGGGAATAATAATGGCCTTCAAGCACATTTTTGGCATTTTTGTCAATTGGTGGGTGCTTATGAGACTATCTGAGGTGCCACAATTGACCAATGATCAAAGCAAGGTTGGGAGCTATGCAAGGGAAACATCTTTCCTGAATTACCAATGTCCAAACACCTAATGTGTGACAGTCATTAGACTAGTTTCTTCACAGGTATAAACTCATAAACTTTCCAGGGCATGTTGTTCAGTATAGATGAAAAAATGAAAATTGAGAGAATAGTAAAAGGTACTCCTAAAGTTTGTCAAACATCTCGTCTAGATTCTTTCCACTTTACCACCCCATTGCTATATCCCATTAAATAAAAATGCTGAATAAAGAAATTTAGCACAATTATAAACATACTAAAATTATCTTGAGTCAATTTGAATCTTGATGCTTTATTTTCTTTAGGTTAACAGACTATAAATTATTCAAAAGGAGATTGTTTCTAGAAGCTACAACATCTTAGCTGGTTCCTTTAACTTATTTTCTTGTTCTTCAGCTATTAGCAAAACCATGTCTGAATACGGTAAAAACTCAGGGTTAAAATTAAACATAACCATGAAGTCTGTAATTCTTCTGTGAAGAAATTTGTGTGGCCCCATTGTTAGGGCAGCAGCTATACATGGGAAATTAAATAAGGTGAACCACAACTTTCTCTCCAAACTATCACTTTACAGCATGATGTTTTTCAATAACACTGATTTAGCCACATTTATTCCTTTCTTCTTTGAAACTAGTGTGATAAAACATATTTCCTCTACAGAATTTAAAGTAAGGGATCTATTTTTAAAGTGTCACAAAATTCTTTGAATGGACACATAATATGAAATAATAATTCACTCTTCAAAGAACAACTTCAAAGAGGGACATATAATTAAGATTTCAACTTAAAAGGCATATCACATTACAAAAACTGTAAAAGTCTCCCAGTACCAAAGTCTTAAAGTATTGTTTTCCATTGAAGTAAAGTAAACAATAACCACTTGGAAATTCAGCCTGTTAGTGATCTCACACTAATTCAAATTTTATCTTATAGATATTTTGGTTTTTGTATACAAATGCACAGACACTAACACCCATGAAGACTAGTCTTTGTATTTTATTAACTCAGTGACATAAGTGTTTAAAGATTAAAAGCAGTAATTTACTCTGGTTTAACTCAATGGTGCTTTATTGAAGTGAAAACTCCATATTCAAATCAATTCTTAACTTCCCATTAGTATTTTAATTATTTCCATATCAACAAACTCCAAGGTGCAGGTCATAAGTAACATTTAAGATGATTCAAACTCAGTGTAGTATTTTTTCAAGACTATTTGTCTGCCTTTTATTGCATACCTTTACTATTGAACAGAGAATAAGATTTGAGAGGCAAAAGTATTACCATAATAATAATACCATCTATTTTAATGCCTATTCGCATCAATGTGCATACCCTTAAGAGTGCTTCCAAAAATCTATGCCTCAGGATACTTAGCTGCTTAAATTCCTTCAGAGAACCACACTAACTTTTGATAGTATCCACATACTTTGCTTGAAAACTGTTGAGAGGCCCGATGTGCCCAGGTATCTTCTCAATTCCATCTCTCTTACCTCTCCATTCTTTGCTTTCATGACTTCCAATTCCTTCCTCATTCTGTTCTCTGGTCATCCTGAACTCTGCCTCTAAGCCTTTATAAATACTACTTCTATCCGGAATACTCACCTCTACCACATCCGAGGAACAAGTAGGATATAAGTAGCATGAAAGTATTCTCGATCTCCCAAAGCTGGTCTAGATTTGCCCACCTCTATTTCAGCACTTTTTATAAATTTAAATATTTGCCTATACTTGATTTCCACCCACAAGCTAGAATATTTATGTACACACAAAAATAGAGACTCTCTCTCTCCCCCTGCCCCCTCCTTCCCTCCCTGCCTCTCTTTCTTTCTCTCTCTCTCTCAGTCTCTCTCTCTCTCACACACACGCAGACACACACATATTTCCTACAACACCACATAAATGCAGAATGATATAAAAAAACTGGTTGATGATTAAACAGATATAACATATATAGACACTGCATGTATTCAAGCCTAGTTCAGTTCCTGACATTACACTTGCTCCCCTAAGCACAACCAGGAGTCACTACTGAACACACCGACAAGAATAAACTCTGAGAACCCATGGATATGGGCCTACTCCCCGATGTATATAGAAACATAGATATAGATAGTTATATATAGATGAGATACACACAGCTTTGTCTAAAATGCATAGGCTTTTTAAAAATAAAATACTTTGAGAAATTAAAAAATGTTTTTAATTATACTTGTTCGTCTCTTGAATAACCCTGTCCATTTACTGATTAGTTTGTCTGCAGCTATCACCTTGTCTCTCCCTTTGTTTCAGTGGCAAATGAATCAAAGTTCTATTACCTCACAAGACTTTGACTGTTAAGTCTCTAATTCCACCTCTAAACATCTTCACACATTTCTGTAACAAGTATGTAATAAAAGCACTAAGACATAGAATTGAAGAATCTAAGCCAAAATCCACCTCTATCACTTAGAACCAATGTGATCACAATACAATACATAATTGCTTTATACTTCAGTCTCACTTTCATAAATATATATTTTTAAAAACCCATTTCACTAAAAGACCTTTATGAAGACTGAGCTGCTATCTGTAGCAATATCTTAGAATGAATAGGGAAATCTAGTCTTATGGGTGAAGATTATTTGGCTGTTTCAGTACACAAAATAGGAATTATTTTATATATGCATATATGTAAATATATGAATAGCTATGCAAGACTATATATGTGTAAATAAATCTGCACATGCATATTTAGGATAAAATAGTTCTGCTTAGGGTGTTTGATCATTATGTGATTGTGACACCAACATGAAAGCTTGTAACTTTCTCAAGGTGATTCAATAAAATTAAAAAAAAGTTCTGTTTAAAGAAATATGAGGGAGGGAGAAAGAAATGATCAAAAGAGATCACAAGCTTGCTTTATAACTCTTAAAGTGAAATATACATAACTGTTCTGTAACAGAGAACTATAGGAATTGCAAATTTCTGCATCTCTAAATAAAATCTTTACTGTCACATAGGCCACCCATTTACTTATATATTTCCCACTGCTGCTTTGAACTACAATCACAGAACTACAACCTGTGACAAAGTCAATAATGGCTAAGATATCTACTATGCACTACCTTTAATCTAAGTTCAAGAGATGAATAAAGTTAATCAACGAAGAGGAGAGCAATCAAAACATAGAATATGCTAGCATAGACACAAGAAAGAACAGATCTGAGGCCAGTTCGAGGAAATAGAAGTTATCAATCTTGACTGACATCACTATTCAATAACATTCCTGGATCCGGCACTGAAGATACATTACAGCCGGTAAGGCTGTATACACAACTGACACTGGTTGTATCCCTGACATTTAATACTGTTCCCCAAGCATCACCAGAAATGATTTCTGAGCTCAGAGTCAAGAGTATCACCAGGTTATCTCCCAAAGCAAAATAATAATATGATTTTTTCTGGATACATCTTTTTTGAGGAGTGGAAGGGGTTGCAGGAGGTTGGGCCACATCCAAAGGTATACAGGTCTTATTCCCATCACTAAATTTAGGAATATTCTTATCAGGGATCGGGGACACCATATGGAGTTCTGAGGAAAAAAACCCAGGCAAGTTAGTGCCCGACCCACTGCACTATTACTCCAGTTCAATACAATATGATTTTTGAAGACTTAAAAAAAATCTTACCTACACCATTAGTTCACTGCCATAGTTCCAAGTGAATCATGTATCCTACTCTTATACCTTCCCCAACCTCAAATTCCTTCATATTCTACGATGCCCTGTATTGTTTATATTGGGGATTTCTATTTCTATCTTACTTCAATTAAAGTCAAATTATTGTATTTTCAGCTCCCACTGGCATTAAACTCTTCTGAATAGCTTAAAAGATGTATACACTAGGGCTGGATAATATGGGAACTAAGTCTTGCGTGCAGTCAAGATGCCATTCTATTCCTCGGACCACATAGAGTTTCCCTAAAAACAGCCAGAAATGATCCCTGAGTCAGGTATAAGTCTCAAAACACATCCAGGTTTGGTCCAACCATCTCACACACTGCCAAAAATTACATCAATAAAATAAAGTTTTGGGTCCTATCCCAAACCAATGATGAGAATAATTGGATGGAGCCCAGAGACATATGAATATATATATATTTTTTTAAATTACCAGAGGAAGTTGAAATATGATGAATGAAGACCTAGTCTACCTACCTTTTCACTTGAACCTAAGCATAACTTCCTTCAGGAAAGCCTTAATTATCCCTCCCAGGCTATCTAAGCCCACTCATGTGCACTCAAGTGACCTATTTTCCTTTTGGATCACTCTACAATCTTTGTTTACTATATAAAATCACTAATTTGCACTTTATGCTATAAGTCTTCAGTCACAATGCGTGTCTAAATAAAAGTAAAGTAAGTAAAGGCCCTCCCGTTGATCATCGATTTGCTGGAACGGGCCCAGTAACGTCTCCATTGGAGACTTTGTTGTTACTGTGTCTGGCATATCGAATACTCTCAGTAGCTTGCCGGGCTCTCCGAGAGGGACAGAGGAATCGAACTCGGGTCGGCCATGTTGGCTGCGTGCAAGGCAGACGCCCTACCCGCTGTGCTATCGCTCCAGCATGTCTAAATAATACTCAGAATTTACCTATTGCATACTCATACCCTCTTGAAGAGCACTGCAAGCTACCGAGAGTATCTGGCCCGCATGGCAGAGCCTGGAAGGCTACCCGTGAAATATTCAATATGCCAAAAAGAGTAACAACAAGTCTCACAATAGAGACATTACTGGTGCCCACTTAAGCAAATTGATGAACAATAGTGCTACATACTCATACAGTCTCTACTTCTCCCTTCCTTTCTCCCCCTTCCACTTCCCACCTCCTAATCTTGTAATTTACTATCCCTGTCTCCTTGATAGGTTTAAACCCTTTGACACTGCACATTAGAAGAATTAGTGTTCCTCATTATATGCCACTATGGAGTGCCACATGGCACATAACAATAAATACATACATTTAAAGAATGAATGAAAAATTCAAAGCAGAGGTATCTTCCCCTGAGAAGAAAAGAAAAGATGGGTCAAAGTACAGTTTAGCAGTAGCTTTCCAAGTCTGGTCTTTTCCACTGTTTGATTCAGATATGGCATGAACACAGGTTTAAAGTGACTATTTCTTTTCTCTTCCTTTGTCATTTTTGAGGGCCACACCTGGGGGTGTTCAGTTTCACTCCTGGCTCTGACTCAGGGAACCATATGCAATGGCAGGGACCAAACTGAGAGAGCCATACACAAGTGACTTACCGACTTGTACTATCTCTTCAGCCTTAACAAGGCCTTCTAAAGTAGAGGCTGTCCCCCTTTCTGGGGAATCACTTGTTTTGTACCCCACATCACAAATCCATATATGAAGCATATCATTATGGAATGAAATGAAATTAACATCGAAAAAATTGTAGACTCTCTCCTATATGGTCAGTAAAGGCTTTGATGCTCTAGACGAGCATTTGAAAATCCATGAATGCCTTTGGTTACAGGACTGTAGAATGCTGGGTTGATGAAAGAAAGAGACACAATTATTTAATGTTATTTAACTACTGCTAACAAATGTCTATGTCAAAACCACAAGTGTTCTTTAGTAAAGAACCTGCAATATAGGTTATGACATGTAAATGGCATTAATTCAGCTTTCTGGCTTTAACACTGTTAGTTTGTACTGTATGTTCTTATGTTATTCTAGGTACATACACCCCAAGAGGTTTCCTGGAATTTACATAGTTTAAGCACAAATCAAACAAATCTCAACTCCACATTTATGTGCTCATTGCTCTACTATCTCTCTATAGTACAAATTATCAGTATTATACTGATATTAGCACAGCGGGTAGGGCGTTCGCCTTACAAGCGGCCAACATGGCCGACCCGAGTTCGATTCCTTCGCCCCTCTCGGAGAGCCCGGCAAGCTACCGAGAGTATTCGATATGCCAGACACAGTAACAACAAAGTCTCCAATGGAGACGTTACTGGGCCCGCTCGAGCAAATCGACGATCAACGGGAGGGCCTTTACCTTTACCTATACTGATATTACTAGCATATATTCTTTTAATTGTTTTCATTACATTGAATAAAAAGTATAACTTTTGCTCAAAGCCTAACTTGAGTTACTTATAGAAATATTTTAGAACAAGGGATGTGACTCAGAGGTAGAACATTTGCTTTTAATTATTGAGTCCCCAGGGAAAATATTTAACAGCACAAAAAATTAAATTAAATTAAAAAATTAATATTTTATTGACATTAATTTCTTATTCATTTAAAATAAAATATAGCCAATACCAGCCTTATTGCATAATCTGACAAAATGATTAAAAATACTGAAAAAATTTTTACAAATTTAAAATGGCATAAAACTTTCTAAATCATTATGAGTTACAAATAGTAGCATCAGAAGCCAAATAAATTTCTTTTGTATTAACACAACCCTTTTGTGTAGCTGGAGCGATAGCACAGCGGGTAGGGCGTTCGCCTTACAAGCAGCCAACATGGCCGACCCGAGTTCGATTCCTCCGTCTCTCTCGGAGAGCCCGGCAAGTTACCGAGAGTTTTCGATATGCCAGACACAGTAACAACAAAGTCTCCAATGGAGACGTTACTGGACCCGCTCGAGCAAATCGACGATCAACGGGAGGGCCTTTACCTTTACCTTTACCTTTGTGTAGCTGAAATCACCATGCTTTTTGTCTGTAATCTATAATTGTAGTCTAAAAAAGTAAAAATGGGAGAAATTGTTTGGACAACACTAGTCAATTGGAATATAGGTATAGGGTTTATACTAAGACTCCTAGACATCAAAAATATTCTCTAACACTATAAGGTTCATCTTTCCCCAAGGGGTTCTATATAAACAAAGGTTATATTTAAAGTTTATATTTAAATAATTTATTTGTATGTAGAAAAGTACATAGACAAAATAAATACAAACATATGAATGTACAAGTATTTTATGGATATCTTAAAAACAATAAAATTTGATATTGAAAGAAAGAATTCCATCAAATTTCAAATATTAATTAAAAGAATATAAAATAACAGACAAGGGTACAGACTTTTAAAACTTCCACTACAGAAAATAGAAGCCAAATTATCAAATGTAGATAAACTTCTTAAAAATTAATGAAAATAATATCTTTAAGAAATTAGTGGTGGCACAGTGAAATTAAAATTGGAAAGTCAGATAAAACATACAGTAACATATTCTGAAAAACAAATAGAAGAAGTATGACTCTTCTCAAAATTGATTGTGTTCCTATCCCAGAATTGACTGCTGACTCTAAGTATGAATCATTTTGAGATCAAAGGAAATTCTAGATTTAGCATTGATTAGAAAAAAAATAAATTTAGTATAAATAGAGTAAAATGTAATATTTCTCAGTAATTTATATCTTTTAATTGCTTTCTAAGCCTTAGCTGTGAAAATCTTCCATCTATATTCTATGTAACACCAGCCCTACATCACTGACTTATTAAACCAATACGTACAAACTCCCATTATCGTTTCTACACAAGCATAACATTTCAAAACAACAGGATGAGGAACAGAAAGGTATCTCAAAAGATTGGAGCACATGCTTTGCATGTAGGAGCCCCAGGATTGGTAAAAACAATCCAAACTCCTCCCCAGAATGATCCCCAGATTGACCACTGAGTTGGAGTATAGTCCCCTGAGCAACATTTGGTATGGATCTACAACAATAAATGCCATGAATGGAATGAATTCATGATGTCCATAAAATAGTTCATTATATTAAAGGCCCTCCTGTTGATCATCGATTTGCTCGAGCGGGCCCAGTAACGTCTCCATTGTGAGACTTTGTTGTTACTGTGTCTGGCATATCGAATACGTCACGGGGAGCTTGCCAGGCTCTGCCGCGCGGGCGAGATACTCTTGGTAGCTTGCCGGGCTCTCCGAGAGGGGTGGAGGAATCGAACTCGGGTCGGCCATGTTGGCTGCGTGCAAGGCAAACGCCCTACCGCTGTGCTATCTCTCCTATATACATATATATAATCTACATTGAGTCATATAAAATAAAAATCCATGGAAGTCATTTGAAAAATATAACCTAGAAACTACCCAAATAATTTAAAGTTACATTTATACTTCAAAATTATGCAATTCTACAACTTTATAGACTTCAATGACATCTTGATCCCTTAATTTTAAAAAGTATAATATTTTACATAAGGCTCTTCATTACTATGAAAATAATTGCTAAATATAGGGAAGGGAGAAGAGGCATGGGGATTAAAATCACGAAAGAGGGGACTGGAACTCATACCTAACATGCAGAGGGCGCGAGCCCCATCAGCACACGGTCCACCCAGCACCACTGGGAGTCTGAAGCACCACATCACTAAGCATGGACAGCGCCCTAGGACTAGGCGTCCCCCACTTACTGAATCTTTTACAATATAGCATTCCGAGCAAAAAGAATAGGAAGTGTAAGACTATAAGATAGAAGTTTGCCTAAAATGTTGAAAAAGTCTTCAATAAAGGAAATAACCAAGGCCTTACCAATATGGTCAGAGGATGGAAGGTGAGGGCATATAGCAAACATGTTGCGTAGGTCCTGTACAATCTTCAGCAGATCAGATTCGATTGGAAAGTGAAAAGGAAAGAAATATCATGATTCAACTATTTTTTTTTTATACCATGATGTCATTTGTGAAAAGATTATAGGGAAACTGCAGTGGACTTAGAGAGCAGAGAGAACTACAATCTCCCTCAGTGAAAAAAAAGTTCTTAATATTTTTACATTTTGTTTTTTTAAACTTAGAATCATAGGTCATATTTCAGAAATATTTTGAAGACAAAAAAGACAGGTGTTGCTGAGAAACTTATGGGTGTATGAGAATAAAGCAAGAGTAATAAATGTCATTAGAAATGGTTGAATAGTCAGTTAAACATTTGGGTCCAGTGTTTAGGGGAACTGTCTGGGCTATAGATAGAAACTTCTCAGGTGACAGCCCATAAATGTTATTTAAAACTATAATTAAAGGCATAAATTATTTTAAACTATTATTTTACTTAACTGCTTGCTACATAAGTCTTGACTTATAAAATGCTTATAAGTGCTTTTTTTCCCTCTCAAATAATCAAAATCAAGTAGGAGGCTGAGTAGATGAAGGGTTTTGAGCCACACCCTGTGGTGCTTAGGACTTAGTCAAGAATAACTCCTAGAAGGCTTGGGGAACCATCTTGATGTTGCAAATTAGAACCTGAGTCAGATGTGTGCAGGACAACAATTCTAAACTCTGTACTATCACTCCTGCTCTGATATTTTGGCTTAGTATATCGATCTTGAGAAACAAAAATCACTGCTTAGAATTTATACTCTAACAAGCTACAATTTGAGTAATAATAGAAACAATAAAATACATACATAAAGCTTAGAACTGCTGGTTTATTTCTTTGTTAGAGAATTGATCTTAATAATTGTGTTCACTCGTTTGTTTAACATGAGGCTCATAAATTAGGAAAACCATTCAGGTAGCTTTCAAACTTATAATGGCCACAGTTCTATATCAAGTGTGACTTCAATATTCTAATTATCATTGGGAACCCTAGATGACTTTACGTGGGCATAGTTAAGCAAGAAATGCATCATGACAAACTCCTAGATTCCATACAAAATCTTCTCAATGAAAATTCCCAGGTACAGAACTGGAAATGGTTGTGATATTGAACCATGAATGTGTGTCCTAGTCCTCTTGGCTTTTTTTGGAAACTGCTTGTGAGTTCATTTATTAATTCAGTAAATAGTTATTAGCTATTACAATCCTTCAGTTATACGATCCAATGCATACATAACATTCATCCTTACTTTTGACTTAGTTATTTAGTGGTAAGTACTAAAATTCATGATAATTACACTATGTTTTAAGATCTTGCACAAGGTCTACTACTCCAGCCCTCTTGATTAGCAAGTTATTTCTAGAGGAGAAAATATTATTTATATATTAGATTTAGGTTAAAGCATTGATAAGTAGTTTGGGAGAGTATTCAGCAAGGGATGACAACTTATTTGCAGGCAAAAGAAACTGACATTTAAGAATATCACAAAAATAGCAATATTCTGTTAAATATAATTCTGTAAACACTAGCAATACTGTGTGTAACAGCTTTAAATCATTTTAAGGAATGAGTATAGAATAAGAAAAAAAGGGTGATAATTACTACTAATAACATGATGTAAGAAATTCATTTTATACTACTCCAAATTATCTATACCTTAACCATGTTACTGTTTTCTGGACATTATAATTAATAACCTAAATATGAACTACTGCACATTTTGCCATTACTGTATCACTTTATCACTGACATCCTGTTGCTCATCGATTTGCTTGAGTGGGCACCATTCGTAACGTCACCATTCATCCCAGCCCTGAGATTTTAGCAGCCTTTCCTTACTCATCCTTCCCAATGGTGCCATACTGGAGACTATTTCAGGGTCAGTGTAATGAGACCTGTTATTGTTACTGTTTTTGGCATATAGAATATGCCACAGGGAGCTTGCTAGGTTCTGCCATGAGGGCGGGATACTCTCGGTAGCTCGCTGAGCTCTCCAAGAGGGACATTTTGCCATAATGCTGATTATTGATAACTGAAAAGAAAAAAAACTATAGTTATTATACCTCAGCAACTCCTAGAAGACTAACATATAAATGAATAATCTTCTAAAATAATTAATTAATGGTCAGTGAATCTTTTCAAAACACAGTTTTCAATTCCATTCATCCAACTGATTACATTCCAAACAAAGTGGAATAACTAAGTCTGATACTTTATATGGTAAATAATAAGTATATTTTCCATAAGTCAGGCTCCAAAAGAAAATAAGATATTTTATTCTTAGAAATGAACCTTGAGTAGAACAATCAGATATTTGTATGTGTCCTTCCTGTTTAGTGAGAGGAAACTAACCATAATCTGAACCTTAAAAAAATCAACAGATAAAAGCTGTCACCATCTCCTTAAAATAATCCAATTCACATTTGATGACTTCCAGCAACTTCCGTTTGGTTTCCCATTGTAATCAGGGCTTAGACTTGTTCCTAAAATGCCAACTGTGATACAGCCTCCACTTGGGAATGTCAGCGTAGAAACAAGTTGGTTTTATTGTGGTACAATTGTATGATTTGTGCGTTTATGTTAGGCCTCAGAGATTATTATTAAAAGTCAGAGAGATCTATAGAAGCATTAGCATATACAACAAGGCAAGCACAGACAAATGACCAAAACCACGAATTCTGGTGTGAGATGGTCTGGTTTAAGTCCTAGGTCTTCCACTCCTATACAACCTCAGAGATATAAACAGTTTTCCTATTTTTCAATTTCCTCATGACAAAAATGAAGATTTTCTTTTCTATTCTTTTCTTTTCTTTTTTTTAATTGAATCACCTTGAGAAACAGTTACAAAGCTTTCATGTTTGAGTTTCAGTCATGCAATGATCCAACACCAATCCCTCCACCAATGCACATTTTTCACCACCAATATCCCCAGTATCCCCCCTTTCCACCCCTACCCCTGCCTCTATGGCAGACAATTTCCCCTATTTTCTCTCTCTCTCTCTCTCTCTCTCTCTCTCTCTCTCTCTCTCTCTCTCTCTCTCTCTGTCTCCTTTTGGGCATTATGGTTTGCATTGAGGAGCTATTACATTTGGTCCTTTATCTACTTTCAGCACACATCTTCCATCCCCAACAATCCTTCCAACCATCATTGACTTATTGATCCCTTCTCTTTCCAGCTGCCTTCTCCCTCAGCTCATGAAGCAGGCTTCCAACTGTGGAGCAATATTCCTGGCCCTTGTCTCTATTGTCCTTGGGTGTCCGTCTCATATTATGTTACTTTATATTCCACAAATGAATGCAGTCCTTCTATGTCTGTCCCTCTCTTTCTGACTCATTTCACTTAGCATAATACTCTCCATGCCCATCCATTTGTAAGCAAATTTTATGACTTCATCTTTCCTAACAGCTGCATAGAATTCCAATGTGTAGATGTACCAAAGTTTCTTTAATGAGTTGCCTGTTCTCAGGCACTGGGTTGTTGTCAGATTCTGGATATTGTGAACACTGCTGCAATGAACATACAGGTACAGATGTCATTTCTACTGTGCTTTTTGTACGCTCGGGATATATTCCCAGAAGTGGTATTGCAGGATCATATGAGCGATAGCACAGCGGTTAGGGCGTTCGCCTTACAAGTGGCCAACATGGCCCGGCCCGAGTTCGATTCCTCCGCCCCTCTCAGAGAGCCCGGCAAGCTACCGAGAGTATTCGATATGCCAGACACAGTAACAACAAAGTCTCCAATGGAGACGTTACTGGGCCCGCTCGAGCAAATCGACGATCAACGGGAGGGCCTTTACCTTTACCTTTATAAAAGCACAATTTCTAGTTTTTGAAGGAAATACCATATTGTTTTCCAAAAAGGCTGGACCAGTCAGCATTCCTACCAACAATGAAAAAAGAGTCCCTTTCTCCCTACATCCGCACCAAAAAACAAAGATTTTTTAGCATTCACTCACTCTCAGAGCAATGTTAGAAAGCAATGAAATTCTACTTGGAAAGTTATTACGATAGAAATGAGTGCATAAGAAGCATACATTCAGTATTAATGCTTAGTATTTTCTCTGCTGAAGACAGGAACTAATCCTGAGGTATGAGAAGGTGAATACAAAAGATGAATACAAAAGTGGTAAATCTTTAGGAGGAAAAAATAGTGTGCTCAAAGATAAGGGGAAATATGGGAAAGAAGTTTATGAAACAGTGCTGAAATTAAAGGAAAATAGGAGTGAGATTTTCGAAGGTTGTTCTGAGCCTGAGAAGGGCCATACCCTGAAGTGCACTCCATAGCATGCTAAGCCAAGTGGCAGCAAAGGAGTAAGTTGTTCTCCACATTAGACTCTTATCTAAAGAGAGAGAAGTCAACGAAAACACTTCTCTAATGCCTAGTACTCTTTTTTCTATGCAGTTCTAAGAGCCCAAAGTAAAAATAACGCACTAGAGCTTTTGATGAGCTTTGCCAAGAGTTGCAATTGCTGCACTTTCTGGCAATCATTCTTTTGGGAAGGTGTATGTGAAACTTTGAGTGAGGACGGGAAGCCAACCAACTCATAGAGTCTAAGGTTCCTTCCTTTAAGCCCGGATGTGAGTTTACCAGTCAGACAGAGGAAGGAAGCTTCCAGTGACACTCTATGCGCTAAGGTCTATGAATAGGGACCTTCATTTGTCAGTACAGTACACGGCCACTCGAGAGCAATTAAATTTGGTTAAAATAAGAAAGAAATGCTTTTTAAGGAAAAAAAAGAGAAGGTTTGAGAGGATTGCAAAAGTTGATTGTGCTAAAGCACTTTTACACAGGTTTGTTTTAGTTCTCAATTGTCAAGTCGTATTTAAGCAGGTCTTTTACTCTGAAATATGATAACCTTTCTTTTCTCTGAGTTCTTTCTCCTAAATTAATAGCACTGTCTCTAATTCCATGCGCAGCAAGCAAAGAGTTTATTTTACCAGATAACAGTAGGCCTGGTGATCAGCCAATGTCTAAAGAATCACTAGCCAACTCAGTAGTAGGCCAAAGACTGCAACCGATAAATAGATATTACTCACTAAATCACTTTAAAATTGACTTTAATTTACTCTTTGAGTAGGTATTATACATGGTGCATTCTGACACACAAATGAAAACGAAAAAGAAACGTCTTACCTATAAATACAAAATCATATTGAAGTTTAGAAAGGAGAAATAGATATATACTGGGTGCATCATAATGTATAAGACCATTTAAGTAAAAATAAAACTGTAGATTTTAAATTAAACTTCAAAAGCCATCAGAAGAATTAGGGAAATCAGCTTCATAGTAAATCTATGCTGAAAAAGACATTTATTGTTTACTCTACAATGGCAGAATTTAGAGAACACTAAAAGTTTTATAGTACCTACCTAAAGCTCTTTCTTCTCTGCAAAGGAAAAAACTTCAGTGGTCAAAATAAAAGAGGAAAAGAACTTTGTTTCCTCTAACCATTCCCAGATCAGGTCATATTTCTCCAGCATTAAGTGAGGGAAGTAGTTGAGTAAAAGCTGAAATGCAGATCCGTTCTCAGTCCCACTCTGAAGTTGCCTTGAATTCCTAATGACTACACTGACTACCCTTATTATTTTTCCAAAGGTAGAGAGGAAAGGTCTATTCGGAATACACTAGATTTCTGGCTTTTAATATTTAAATATAAATCATTGAAAAGTATATAAAATGATGCACAGGGCTCAGTTTTATAAAACTCCATGTTCTTTCTAAATTGTTGAGTTCATCATGCACATTATGAATTGATGGCTTTACATATTCTTCAAGGCTCTAAGGTCTTTTGCTGCTTTCCCTAAAGACATGGGGCCTCATCCATTGGTAGAAATACCAGTACTTGAACACTGGAGTTCTAGAAATAAAGGTAGAAACCTAAAAAATGTTTTTTTCTTTATCAAAATTCTACTGTGGATATATCATAGGCACTGGCAATTTGATCAATATTACAGTCATTCCTAAAGAGTATTTCTCTAAAATATAACTGCCCAGGGGCTGGAGTGATAGAACAGCTGGTAGGGCATTTGCCTTGCACATGACCGGCCTGGGTTCAATACCCAGCATCCCATATGGTCCCCTGAGCACCACCAGGAGTAATTCCTGAGTGCAGAGTCAGGAGTAACCCAGGTGCATTGCAAGGTGTGACCCAAAAAGAAAAAAATAAAATAAAATAAAATAAAAAAATAAAATATAACTGCCCATCTAGTTTTAGAGGTTATGTAGTTTCAAAGGCCTTGGAAATCCAAAAGAAGAAATTTCATTAGAAATTGCACTGATATGTGCTTTCTTTTTTTTCAGTCAACCAGTTTTGGAAAAACATCATCTGTTAAATCAATAGCCCATAGCAACAAACAGTTCATTAACTGACTTGTTAGTAAAAATTGTATAATTATATATCAAAATCACTAATCTTATCAACGTATAATCACACTAAAAAGATATTTGACTTAATTTTAAATAAATATATAGTTTTCTTAGTTTCCTAAAATTTTAAAATTTGCCATATCTCCACTGACAACTTTACATAGGATTTTTTAAAAACTATGTTCTTAATCGATCAGTTAATGTATACAAATATATTTTGGATGCTACAAGCTTTATAATTTGATATATTATAGAATCACATCATTATGTATGTTAATAATAAATAAAATGATCCTTTTTCAAGCTCACAAAATTGAATAAGTTTAAAATTTATTTTAGCTGTTTCCTATTGAATTTTCTTTGAATTAGAACTTTTACACTTATTTCATCTTCTCACTAATATAAACACCAGCACATCCATATTTCAATTACATTTTGCAATTTCATAAGGATTCATGTTAATAACTATAAAATATATTTAGCACTATTACAGACCTTTATCCTACTCATTCAAAAACTTTGAATATTGTAAAATTTTTATGTTTTATGTGAAATACTAGTAATATTTCTGAACATTAGCTTCCTCATTAGTACAGAAAAGTGAAGCAATTTTTAAAATAAACCCTTCTTATATTCTTGTATTCTCTTTAAAAAGTCACAACTAAACACTTCTTTTAAAACATTCAGTTTTTTGATACATACTTTCAAGAATATTGATTTTAATTCACTTTTTTAATGAATTAGAACTTGCATTAACTAAAAGGAGTGAGACCTGTATCTCAGAAATTAAGATAAATTTAGAAAAAAAATGACTTCTTAGATTTATTTTATGCCATCATATTTACATCCCCAAAAGTTCATGCTTGCTTCTCAATATTTTAGGGATCTTACTGAAATTTGTGCCATCATAGTCACAAAAGTAGCAAACATGAAACCTGAAAACTTAAATCATCACATTAAGTTATAAATAAACTTAATTTTAAAATTAATAGATAACTGTGGGTATAGATCTATAATTAGCTGAATGTGTCCATAAGTAACTTACTTAAACTGATGCCATCTGTATAAAATGTGCAAGGAGAAGTTCCACTTAAACCTATTTTTATTGTTTTTTATTTTTAAAAAAATTCATGAAAACAATTATCTTGGAAAATACTACTCTTGTTATCAAAGCATATTTGACCTTTAAAAAGTTTCTGATTAAATATCCAAAAAGAAAAACCGGATTTCTTTGCGTATTAGGACTAGTACAGACTTAGAAGCCAGCACCATTTTACCTGCTGATCCCGGGCACTCAAAACAACACTCCAGCAAGACAAACCAAACCACCAACGCTTTGAAAGTTCCTCATAAAATTCATCAAACTTTAGAAAGAGATAGTATTAGCTTCCACAACAAAATCTCAATATCATTTTAATTATTAAAATGATTTGATTATATATTTTCCTTTAGTATATATTATAACAGCCTTTAACAAACTGAAAAAAATCATATACCTTATCATAATTACATTGTAATCATAAATTCTAGGTGAAGTCCTATAGATATTAAGCAACAATTGACATAGACATCTGTGTATTTCTGATATAAAACATTTACACTGGCCACAGGGAAATGTAAGTCTATTTTTCACATTCTGATTTATAAAGTTTGGATTTATCGTGTAAAATAATTAATCTATGAGCAAGTCTAAAATTTCTTCTAACACATTCACTCCAAGAACTTCCTCTTTAAGGCTAGATGGCTCAGCACCCCAACTACAGTTTTCTTCAGAGTCTAATTTTATTATTAATCATGAACCTTTTAGGACTTTAATATTTTTAATCCAGTAAGTACAGATTTGGGATGAAAATAGGCTCTCTGCCTGAATCTTTGGGGTTAGCAAATGTTAATCCCAATGCAGCACAATAAAATAATTAATGATGTATGATGCTAGTATTTAATATGTTTAGTTAAAAACAAAAATCTTTTTCATTATAATATCATTGAAAATCTAAAGGCTGTTATAAAAACTGGGTTGTTATTGGTACCATCATTTCCCTTCTAGGTATTAATACGTAATGTTTCCTTTTGAAAACTTATTCATAGCAAGAAGACTAGAAGAGATGGTTTAAGTAAATATACTGGCCCCCAATAGGCTAAGGCCCCTCAAAACTTGGATAAATACCAAATCTTAAAATACAAAAGTTTAAGTTAAAATACAAAAGTTTAACATCTGTCAAGACTGTTCATCAGAAATTATAACAGAAACAAAATATAATTCTCACATTTTTCCATTTTGTGCATCATTTGGTTTTCCAATAACACAGAAGGATTTTCCACTCATCATTTAGTTGATGTGGCAGTGAGATGTTTTTTTAAAAGTGTGTGGGCAGAATCATGGATTGAAAAGTAAAAATCATGCATTATAAGGGTATAATTCTACTAATTTCTAAAGATAGATCTTTAAGGAAAGTCCAAAGTGGAAAAGAAACATAAATATCTGTGGTGAAATAATTCCTGGACACCTTCCACAAATGCCTTCAGAAATTATCTATTATCCATTAAAGAATGTCTTCTACGTTTTTAATAAGTAGATGCTGCTAATAGCTTTTTTTCGTATAACTGTGACCAATCAAAAAAAAAAAAAAAAGAAACAGTTCACAAACTCACTGCATTAAGAGTGATATTGAGGCAGGCTTAAAGGGGCTTTCTTTGCTAAGGCAGATGCTTGAATTTCAAATAATAAAAAAAGCCAGCAGAGGGCAGAACTGCTGACAGAACTGACCAACCCAGAAGGTGACCAGGTACCAAAGACAAAAATGCAAACTTTAGAGGGATTCTACTCTCAAAGACTCTACTAATTTCTCTCCATACAGAAACAAATGAATCTACGACGTTAAGCATAAGGCACTGCAAAATTCAAAGACTGCAGTCCCAACGAGGGACTCACTGCTGTCAGCAGGAAAAGTCACACCAAGAAACACTCCACCTCTGCTCACGGCTTGGTAAACTGAACACCACTATGAAGAAACAGAACTGGCTACCGGAGGGAGGCCTGCAGGAGCGCTAAGTCCCAGAAGGGAGAGCTCAGATCTTGGCATCTACCGAGCTGGACTCGGGTTTCTGCTAGAGCCTGAGCCTTGGGGGTTGACAATTTCATTTCCCTCTGCCAATGCTCGCCACCCTCCTTTCTGCTCCCCACCTCTCTGCGCACCCCTGACAAAACCTGCTTTTTTCTATTCCCAGCTCCTGGAGCTCGCTGAGCTCCCGCCAGCAGTGTCTACACCACCTAACGGACCGCTCCAGCCAGATGCCTTTGGGGGAAGGGGAGGGGAAGGGGTGGGAAGAAGCAGAGGGGGAGGAGAGAAGTCGCTCTCCCTCTCTGGGTACTGACAGAACCGCAGTCTTCCCTGCAGGTCTGGCCAGTGGATATTTGGTGGTGCCACGTAGGAACTTTTCCTTACCTCTCTCCTCCCTCCCCACCGCCCCTTCCCTTCCAGTCCCAGTTCCTCCGCCCCTACCCCATTTGCTGGGCGAGTTTCATCATTCTCCAAAGAGAACTGCACGTCCAACCTGCAAGAAGGAGGAGGTGGGGGCCGGCGTGTGGATGAAGGTTCTGAAATTCGGAGCACTGTGCGCTTCCTCTCTTCAGCCCTTATAATTTCTTATAATCTGCCAGAACGTTTACTCACTTAAAATCGCCACAGCGCGCGCGCGCACACACACACACACACACACATACACACACACACACACAGTGTTCTCAGTCTTCTGGAGTCAACCCCCTCCCTCCAATCTTCTCTCAAATCCCTTAAAAGTAAAACCGCTTGTTTCCCACTTTGTTCTAGACAAAGCACTTTATCAAGGTTCATTTTATACCCTCTCTATATTTTCTCCTCAGTTCACCTCTTAAAAGGTACTTTCATTAGTTTGAATCTGGAGAAACCAGAAGATGTGGGCAAGGAAAGAGCCAAGGACTGGGTCTCAAACAAAAGCTGGGGGCAACCGCCCCTGTGTCCATTTGTTCCACTTTTCAAAGACCCTTAATTTGTTTTAAGCAGGCTCAGTGCTTGACAGATTTTTTTTTTCCCCCTGCTACCTCCTCTCTTATTCCTGTCCCGCCTACAACCATCTCCAGGTCGGTCAGTCTCCACTTCCAACCCGGTGGCAACAACAATCTGGATTTTATTTAAGAGAATTGGGGAAGGGTCGCGGGGGGGGGGGGGGAGGTGGCAAGGAGGGGGAGGTGCACAGAATGAGCAAAACTAAAGACAACCCCCCACCTCCCCAAATCCCTTTTCTCCCCCCCCTTACCTCCTCTGACCCCTCTGGTCTGCATGAGGACCGCCAACGCTAAGGCTGTGATGGTGAAATCCCAGAGCCACCGTTTCGTTTTCCACCTCGAGGACCACCGCTCCATCTCCGAGCCCCACGCTCACCAGCGCCAACTCAACCCACGGAGCTGCCACTGCAAACTTCGTCCCTGGCACAGTCTCGTCGGGGGAATCTCTGCTACACAGCCATGGCAGCGGGAGAGGTGGAGAAAAGTCAAAGGGCTTTTTTTTTTCCCTTTCCAAGGCGATGCTTTGCTTCCTTCCTGTCTCACGCCCCCTCCTCTCCCACTCCCGGGGTCCCGCCGCAAGGACCCTCCGGTGCGTCCCTGCTGCGGCCCAGCCTTCAGACTGAAGGCAAATGAGGGGCTTCAACCAAAAATCTGAGCGCACCGCGAGCCCCACAAGGCTTCATGCCGTCAGTGGGCCGGACTGGAGGTTCTGGGCAGCCCCCTCCTCCGCCCACTCCCCTGCGCGCCCCCCTTACCTCGGGCTAGGCGGCCCCGGCAGCGGAGGGTCCGACCCAATCACGCGCCTCCTGGGCAGCCCCGAGCCCGCCCCGCGCCGCCTGGGCCCGGCTCGCAGGACACCCGGCAAGCCCAGCCCACCGGCCACCACCCCCATCGCCCCTCGGCGCAGCTCCCTCCTCTCCAAACCCCACAAGGAATGGGAGGGAGCGCGGGCGACGCGTGCTTGGCTCCAGCACTTTGGGAATGAAAGGAATTGCAGGAGAGCCCGGGAGCCCACAGAGTTTTCAAGGAGCTTCTGTGTTCAATAAAAACGGCTACTTGTCCCGGGGCACCGGTCTGGGAGCCTCGCATCGGGCGGCAGGGGGAGGGGCGGAGCCCCGGGCCGGCCAGGCCACCTCGCCGGAGTTAGGGGCTGGCAGCTGTAACCTTATCCTGGTGCAAAAATCTGATTCTTAGAGCAGAAGTGCAACCTGTGGACTCCATGGTCTGTCTGCACCTAAAAGGTGTTATTTGCTTCTTTAGTTGGTTGGTTGGTTGGTTGACTTTTTCTTTGTTTTTGATGATTCTGAAAACCCGGAGTGAAAGAAAGGGACTAAGGGGGATGGAGGACTGGCCAGAGGTCAAAAGCAGTGGCCATACAGGGAAATTCACCTCTGAGGTCTGAAACTGACAGGCTTGGCTCTTACATGTTTCAGCTCTGCCCTAGCTTCATCCACAGGTTTCACTCTTAAAAGCTCAACTGTACTCTGAGGCAATAGGAGAAGGAGATGTATGGGAGCTGACCTGAAGGGGTGAGTAATTGAATTTTCCAGCTGATTCCGCCCTGATCTTGGATAAGGGAGGGAAAAAACAAGGAAAACAACTAACAGATCTTCAAGCCACACTTGTCCAAGAAGTCCTTGGAGCTGAAATCCTACTTACTACTTACTCCACAGTGAGAGCAAGGAAGGCAGGAAGGGTTTCTAAATTATTTCTACTTACCCATTCGTAATCTGTTTAAACGTGGAAAATATATTCTTTGCTCGTTTTTTCCACATTTAAACTATTCCCTTCAATTGGCTTCTTTGTGCTCCTTAATATTTCCTAAACTGTCTTTCTCAATTCTTTTTCTGCAAGAGCCCAGAAAGGTATAATTGCACATTGGGCACTCAATAGAGGTAATTTTCTTTATCGTCTTTTTTTGTTTGTTTTGTTTTCTGTTTGTTTGTTTGGCTTTGGGGCCACACTTGGCAGTACACAGGGGTTTTCCCTAACTGCGCTCAGACAACTTGGGGAACTAGATGGGGGGGAAAGGGGTAAGTCCTGGGGACCTAACCTGGGTCAGCTTGGTGCAAGGCAAGTGCCCCACCGGCTGTACTATCTCTCTGACCCCTCAATAAAGATGTGTTTAATGAATGAATGCATCTTCCTGTTGACATGGTTGATAGTTTTTTCCAGGATCTATGCTAAATATATCATCAGATGATTTAATGTCCTCAAGTAAGTTCAAAAGACACATATCCACCAAACTCTAAGAATCAAAGATTTTCTATTATTAAAATATATTTCCTGGACCATCAAGTTACACTGATTTAGTTTTTTATATGTGATATAAGAGTTGAGGGAAGGTGTTCAGGGTTCAGAGTGAGATCCAGGATGGAAGTGTTTAACTTTCAGATATAAAGATGGAAAACAATAAAAAAGGCAATTAAAGAATACCTTGAGCACAATTATCACTCTGTGACAAAGAACCATTCCCACACCAACAAGTTCACTTCTTATCAGTTTTTAGAAGACTGTATATTGGGCATGCACATTGGAGTATGGCTGAAAAACAAAGAAAAAAAAAGACCTCATATTAGTAATGATTACAGAAGGGCTGGAGTGATAGATAGCACAGCGGTAGGGCGTTCGCCTTACAAGCGGCCAACATGGCCAACCCGAGTTCGATTCCTCCGCCCCTCTCAGAGAGCCCAGCAAGCTACCGAGAGTATTCGATATGCCAGACACAGTAACAACAAAGTCTCCAATGGAGACGTTACTGGGCCCGCTCGAGCAAATCGACGATCAACGGGAGGGCCTTTACCTTTACCTTTACCTTTTACAGAAGAGCATTTGGAATGCCTTGAGTTTTCAGTTCCTTGGATTCAGAAAAATAGTCCCCAAAGAACTTTTCAAGTGACAACCTCAAGTTGTTAATATGATTAAATATACTATGCTTTTATATGAAGTGTATAATTACATACTGAGAATCTTATCTTACAGTCGAAACATAGGTCAACTTATCTCTATCATCCTTCATCCTTCCTTTTCTCACAAACGGAAAAATTGTTCATAAATTTAGATTATTTTTCCTATCTTTAGTGTGCGTGCGTGTGTGTGTGTGTGTGTGTGTGTGTGTGTGTGTGTGTGTGTGTTCTGTTTGGGGGGCACATCCAGTTGCACTCAGGGCTTATTCCTGGCTCTGCAGAGATCATACCTGGCAGCCTCAGGGGACCATATGTGATGCCAGGGCTCAAACTCAAGTCAGCAACATGCAAAGGAAGAACTTTACCCTCTGTAATTTTGCTTCAGCCCCATAAATTCAATTTCTTACATATAGAATTCATTTTTTTCTGTCAATTCTTTGTATAGTTTTTAATTTATTCTCTAGACCTTCTCATTTTAGTGAAAGCAATACAAATTCTAGAAAAATACGCATGTTAAACTGTAAAACTCTGTTTTAATCAATTCAATAGCTAGAGAGAACTTAGCTCTAGAGCCAAGCATAGATTTGCTGGAACTCCTGATATGCAGTAGCATAAAGAAGTGCTGTTCCAACCTGGTTTTCAGTAGCTCTAAGACTTAACTGGGAGCTCTGTGACTCTGACACTGTTCCACAAAGTGAGAAATGATGCAGGCACTCACCTTCTGGTCACAGTTCAGTCTTCACTTTGGTGAAACATCCTTTCAGGCAGGGTCTTTGGTGAATAGAATTATTAGTACTTTCTGCTGTCTGGAGTCCTCTCATATCAGTGCCAAGCTAAGCATAGTCTGGGTCTGAATTAAAGTCCTGTAGTAAAATTAAGTTGATTCATATAAAGGAATAATGAGAATGGAAAGATAATATAGCAGACTTGGCATTTTGTCCTGCATGCGATCCACCCTGTTTTGATCCCTGGTTTGCCCCCTGTGTGATTCCCCAAGTCCTGCAAGATCATTGCTCAAGTGATCTCTGAGCACAGAGCCAGGAATAATACATGAGCACCAATAAGTGTGACCCCAAAGCAAACAAGCAAAAAATATGTTAAATAAAAATAAAAGGTGTAATGAATTAGGCCTTAACCTCTCTAACTTGTAGTGAGCAGAGCACTTTCCTTGCAGGAGACTGAACTTGATTTGATACCAACATTACACAGGACCTCCCAGCCTGCCAGGAATTATCTCTGAATGCAGGGCCAGGAGTAAACCCTGAGTACTATTGGATGAGCCCCGAAGGTCCTTGAAAATAAAATTAAAACGAAACAAGGAAAACAGCTATGGGGACTATCTCTAAAAGTTAATAATCCAGCATCTATATGACTCAGAATTTTCACTTCTTGGTATCTAAACCAAGAGTCCAAAACTACTCAGAAAAGACATTTTCACTTTTATTTTCATTGCAACTCTATCCACAAAATCAGGTAGCGAGAGGATAGATAAGTTCCTACGTTCCCTCGCGTATGTCACAAGATCATCACCACAATGAATAAATACTGTGGCATCCTTACTTAAAAAAATTACATCTGAATTCAGAGGACTTAAAATTTAGGCTGATTTCCATCATACAATAGATTCTGCTGATGAAAATTGTGATTTATTGGAATATTGAAGAGCAAACTCAAGTGTAACAGCTCACGCTAAATAAAAAGAATATAGTAAAATCAAATCTACTGAATCCCAAACAAGACTGTTACTTTCTACAATCTTCAGAAATATCTTATAATAATACATAATCATAGAAAGCTATCAGATTTATTTTTCTTGAGAATTTCCCTAGTGGATATCCTTCTCAGCTGTATCTCACCCATAGATTTTTTTTAAATATCTTTTTAATTGTGAAGGCAAAGGGGACTGGAGTGGACTGGACTACATAAAACTAGGAAACTTTTGCACATGTAAAATACTGTGTATGTACCAAAACAAAAAGGCAGCATACTGAATAGGAGCGATAGCACAGTGGGTAGGGCGTCTGCCTTGCACGCAGCCAACATGGCCGACCTGAGTTCGATTCCTCTGCCCCTCTCGGAGAGCCCGGCAAGCTACCGAGAGTATTCGATATGCCAGACACAGTAACAACAAAGTCTCCAATGGAGACGTTACTGGGCCTGCTTGAGAAAATCGATGATCAATGGGAGGGCCTTTACTTTTACTGAATAGGAGAAAAAAATTAACATGATATATCCAATGATGGATTGATATTAAAAATACCCAAAAGACAGGGCTGGAGTGATAGCACAGTGAGTAGGGCATTTGCCTTGCAAGCAGCCAACCCAGGTTCGATTCCCAGTATGGTCCCCCAAGCACTGCCAGGACTGACTCATTAGTGCAGAGCCAGGAGTAACCCCTGTGCATCACCTGGTGAGACCCAAAATGCAAAAAAAAAAAAAAAAAGACACATATATCTCAATAGCAATAGCAAAAAGAGACTAAAAGATTAACATAGGCTTTGTATAGATTCTTCTCCAATGAATATAGACAGAGGCATATGAAAAGAGGTTCATCACCCTTACTATTGGGGAAATGCAAATCAAAACAACAAAATACTGCCTCAGAACTGTGAGAACAGCTATTAGCCCAAGGCTAAGAAGAAACAACATTATTGAAAAAGAATGTGGAGAGAAGGGAATCCTATATTCTATTGATACAAGCTTTATGGACAAAATATAGAATTCTCAAAAAACTGAAGAAGGAAATGCTATGCATTCCAGTTATGCCACTGTTGGGAATTTAACTGAAAAGTACAAAAGCACTCATTCAAACAAATATATCCATTTCCTTGTATATTGCATTGTTGTTTACAGTGGACAATATATAAAAATCACTGTCACTGTCATCCTGTTGTTCATCGATTTCCTGGAGCGGGTGCCAGGAACGTCCTGTCACACTCTAGTGTAGCCGGATGGCATATTGGGGGCTCTTTCAGGGTCAGAAGAATGAGGACCATCATTGTTACTGGTTTTGGCATATTGAGTATGCCACGGGTAGCCTGCCAGGCTCTGCTGTGTGGACGGGATACTCTCAGTAGCTTGCTGGCTCCCCAAGAAGAATGGAGGCTTTTGTGGCAGCCCCAATCACCTTTATAGGTATTCCCAGTCAGGTATACTTCGATAGCCTGCTGAGTTCTCTGAGAGCAAGAACTAGACAATAAGAGGTCTCATGGCCTCGAATCCAGCTGCAGGTTTCTGGGAGCTTGATTTTATAGTCTCTGGATCTTGACCATTGGTGGAATTACATGGAAGTTGGTGGATGTGACTTTTTAGCTACTGGAAGATGGTGGGTCTGGGTGGAAGAGGCCCAGTCCCAATCTGAGCAGGCTTGGAGATTTCCTGGATTCCGTACACCTGGGTTCCTCTGCTGGTTTCTTCATGCATGAGACTTGCCTGAGCATGTGTAGAGTGGTCTTAGCATGGCTGTGGCTGGGTTCCGGAGGTCTTCAGCTGCGGGGGCTCTGCTGTATATAAAAATAACCAAAGTATTAATCGACTCATAATAAATAAAGATGTATAAAGTGTATATGTACACACACTACATGTATATATATTTATATATATTACATATATATAATAAAATACCATTTATCTATAAAAAGAGATGAAATCTAGTCATTAGTAACAACACAGATGAACCAACAGTGAGATAAATGCATCATCATATGATTTCACTAAATGGTACATAAGGAAAAACATATAAAGAGAAAACATATATAAAGAAATGAACTTAAGACAACATACAGCCAAAGAGAAGGACCACATGGAGGGCGGGAACCACAGATCCCAGAGGGAAAAAAAAAAACAGGTTTCAAAAAGAGCCGAGATCACCGGGAAGTCCCAGATGGGGTAGGTACCGCATCCCGCCTCCCCCAGATGGAACCCCGGTGACCAACCAGAAGCCTCTACAAGCACAGCTCGAGTATGCGGGAACTAGGACTTTTTCTCAAAACCACGTGGCTGCGTAGACATCTCTCTATATGCAAGTGATCAATGGGAAGTAAACCACCCAACCTTTCTCCCTGAAAATCAGAGTTAAGTTTGGAGCACGGCCACAGCCCCAGAAACACAAGGACTTAATGCAGAACCCAGCAGCTTGGAGCAGAAAAGTGAACGGACTATGAGTTAATCCAGGCCATCATGTCTGCCCGGAGGGGAAAGGGTGTTGTCCCATTCGCCCTCTCTTCTCTGGAAAGAAAGATGGCGCCCGCATGGGAGCCTTGTGGACAGAAGGTATGAGCTGGGGGTGTGGGGGCGACTAAAACCTCATGGGAAGGGGGGCATTCCGGTCCGTCCTTCACGCCCTACCGAGGCCACCAGTTGCCCCCCACGAGCAGCTCTCCAGCACGGCCACAGCCCCAGAAGCACAAGGACTTAATGCAGAACCCAGCAGCTTGGAGCAGAAAAGTGAAAGGACTATGCGTTAATCCAGGCCATCAAGTCTGCCAGAGGGGAAAGGGTGTTGCTCCCTTCCGCCCTCCTCCCTCTGGAAAGAAAGATGGCGGCCACATGGGAGCCTTGTGGACAGCAGGTATGAGCCGGGGGTGTGGGGGCGACTAAAACCTCATGGGAAGGGGGGCGTTCCGGTCCATCCTTTATGCCCTACCGAGGCCACCAGTTGCCCCCCACGAGCGGCTCTTCAGCACGGCCACGACTCCAGAGCACAGAAACCAATTTCTTAACTATCTGACTTTCAGTAGAAATACTTCCAGGGTCAATAAGTAAAATAGCAGAAATCCAAAACCAACATTTAATTCTTGAACCTAGCTGTAGAAAGCAAATCACTTCACAACGCTTTTTCAGCATATCTGATTGGGGGGGCGGTAAACTCTAAATAATAGTGTTGAATCTTTTATTGAAACAGTGAATCTAATCAAAGCAGATAGAGTGTTAACTAGAATTCATCTGCCTCACAGGGACTGGGAGGGGTGGGGGGTGGGGTTTTATTGGGGTTCTTCATGGTAAAAAATAAGTATTGGTAAAGGGAAATGTGTTTGATATTTGCATGACTGAGACCTAAACCTGAAAGCTTTGTAACCTTTCCCACAGTGATTCAATAAATAAATTAAAAAAAAAGTGAACTTAAGAACGAAAATTATCTTTTTGGCTATTAAACTAATTAGTGCTTACCAGAATTGAGAGATGGTGGCTGGAGCGATAGCACA